>NC_044031.1:163014703-165487844 GCF_901765095.1 Microcaecilia unicolor
TAAAAAAACAAAAAAAAAAAAAACAAAAAAAGAACACATCTCTAAGACACTAAGGGGTTCATTTTTGAAACAGAAAACGTCTAAAAAGCACCAAAAAGCAGCAGATGGGCTATTTCTTTTTTTTGCCAGGAACTCCAAATCACTATTTTCAAAGCCCATACGACACTTTCTGTGCAGTCTGTCCAAATCACAAGGGGTGTCTGGGGAGGGATTTGGGGATCCAAATTTGGGCATCCTCAAAACTTGAACTCTCTGTGCCTTACTGGAACAAAGCAAAAGATCCAAGGCTATTCAAATCATGAATAAGTCACAAAAAGGTGATTTAAATGACCACTGAGAGATTAAAACATGACCCCCTTACTCCCCCCCCAGTGATCACTGACCCTCCTTCCCACCTCCAAATGGGAAAAAAACAGTACATACAGGCCTCTATGGGCCAAGAAAACATAGGCAGGCGATTCTCAAGATCCAGCATGGAATAGAAAAAAAAAAAAGATGTGAATCGCCAGTGGCAATGTTGAGAAAAATAATTTCACCACATTATTAAAAAAACCCGACACAGCCGCGTTTTGCCCTCCTAAAGGGCTGCATCAGGGGCTAGCATTTAACAACCCAGTGGGGCAGTAAAACCAGTTCCACCTACTGGACTAAAACTCCTCCTCTCCTGAGAAGCAGCAGCAGTTCATGGTGAATCAGCTTCAGCAGAGTTTCAGCTCTACTTTTTATGCCAGTGCTCTTCACCCCTCTCCTGGGAGGCACACCTAGCCAGCTGGGTTTTCAGGATCACCACACTATATAAGAAACAGAAGAGGCATGAGAAGCACTGCCTTAAGCTTCAGTCACAATCTGGCTTGTTTGTACCACTCTCTAAACCAATATCCGTGTGTGTTTGTTTGTCTGTCTGGTTTTTAAGAGCATAAGCATAAGCCCATTTGTTCCCACTCATCACTGTTTGTGGTTTCCTGCTCCTTCCTTAAATACGTCTCATCGTGCGTGGGCTTTATCCTGTCCCCTCATCTTTTCACTACAGAAGAGTGGAGAAAGCTGTGCAGTGGGGGCAGCTGGCTCTGATCATTACACATGCACTTGCCAGAGCTTCTCTGTTAGGGCAAAACTGCCTGTCAGCATTCTGCTTGGTATCTCCGATGACTTTGTGCAGAGCCACAACATGGTTCTAAAGCACGCAAGATCAGGCCACTGAGGCCTGGTATATGGCCCCACCCCCAAGGATCTAGCTCAGTCCTCGAGAGATTAAAAAAAAAGGTATGTCAGGACACCAGCAAGATGCTCCAAGCACTTTGACAGCTAGGAAGCCAAAACAGCTGTATGGGTCACGATACAGAGCCACGAGGGTCGCAACATGCGGTGCTTCCAAAATGGCGCCCGCTGCCAGCTCCATCGAGTGGGAAGAATCAACGCTCGGCATGCTCGTACTAGCGCGAGCGTCTAAGGAGCACGTTTTGCACAGCCCCGCTGCTCATCTGCGCTTACCACAACGGGAGCAGCGCTTAACTCCCTCAGCAGCCATCGCCCGACTGGACAGAAATACAGCAATAAAATGGCGGCTTCGCACCAAATCTTACCCCGTTCAGAACGGCGTCCGCGGGACCCCCCAGAGGAGCTGGGCACCACTCTCACCTCAGAAGACAGAGTCAACAAGCTCCGGTCAAGCTGCACAGAACCAGAATCTCTGGAAAAAGCCTCAGAAATAGCAACGATGTACAAGCGCGCTTTTTTTCCTTTTTTTTTTTTTAACGCTGTGAGGAAAGTTGGAGGCAGGCAGCAACAGAGGGACTCCGGGAGGAGGGGGAATGGGTAAGGAAAAAGGGTGAACCTATATGCCTTTAAAGTGGGCACTACCAGCCACAACACCCCTGCTCAACTAGCAAAGCACAGGAGCCACCCCAGGCAGAAATCCAGGAGCTGATCAAGCTACGTCCACACCTGCTGGGGGATAGAGAAATACTGAAGGCAGTTGGGACTAGCCGTCCAAGGGTCACTGTGGTTCTTCAGTGTTCTCTATCTCCACCTGCTAGTAGGCATACAACCCATCAGTTAATGGATTCATCTGCTGCTGATGACAAGGAATGCTTATGCAGTTATCGCTGTGTCTCTGTTGAAATGCCTTCAGTCAGAACACTGCAGTCCATCTTGTGTCATATGCACAACATTTTCTACCATTGGCTTCCGATCTCATATTTCATTCAACATAAAATCCTAACATTATCCCATGAACACAGTAGGTGATGCAGAAAAAGACCTGTACGGTCCATCCAGTCTGCCCAACAAGATAAACTCAAGATGACTCTGGGCAAGTCACTTAACCATCCATTGCCCCCGTAAGCCGCATTGAGCCTGCCATGAGTGGGAAAGCGTGGGGTACAAATGTAACAAAAAAAATATGTGCTACTTTATATGTATACCTGACCTTGATTTGTATCTGCCATTTTCAGGGCACAGACTGTAGAAGTCTGCCCAGCACTAGCCCCACCTCCCAAACACTACCGCTTCCACCCAATCTCTGATAAGCTTCTGAAGATCCATTCTTTCTGAATGGATTCCTTTATGTTTATTCCACGTGTTTTTGAATTCCGTTACCGTTTTCATTTCCACCATCTCCCGTGGGAGGGCATTCCAAGTATCCACCTCTCTCCGTGAAAACATACTTCAGACATTTTTCTTGAGTCTGCCCCCCTTCAACCTCATTTCATGTCCTCTAGTTCTACCACCTTCCTGTCTTCGGAAAAGGTTTGGTGGATTAATACCTTTCAAATATTTGAACGTCTGTATCATATTGCCCGTTTCTCCTTTCCTCCAGGGTATACATGTTCAGGCCAGCAAGTCTCTCCTCATACGTCTTGTAACGCAAATCCCATACTACTCTTGTAGCTTTTCTTTGCACTGTTTCAATTCTTTTTAAATCCTTAGCAAGATACGGCCTCCAAAACTGAACACAATACTCCAGGTGGGGCTTCACCAACGACTTGTACAGGGGCATCAACACCTCCTTTCTTCTGCTGGTCACACCTCTCTCTATACAACCTAGCAACCTTCTGGCTATGGCCACCACCTTGTCACACTGTCATCACCTTCAGATCCTCAGACACCATCACCCCAAGGATCCCTCTGGTACACCTCCTCATCTCTGTTCTCAAATTACATCCTACAGGCACATCACAGGCCGTTTGCTCCCTACAAGAACATTGTCTTATGATCCTGTCTGTATACTACTCCAAACTGGAATCCACAAGACATAGTACCTTTTATTGCATTCCACCAATGCTTTAGAATAATATCCCCTTTCTCTTTGAGCAGAACCTTTAAAACCTTCGTTTTAGAACAGCTTTGAAGGCTGACCTCTTCTCTTTAGCCTTTCCCAGGACGATGGGGTTATCAGTATGAATACTGGATAACCTCTTCTCTCCCCTTTTGTCTCTCTTCTGATTTTCTCTATGATATCCATTTTGTAGTTCACTTGTTTCTAGTTTGAGTTTTGTCATTACCCACTTTAATTGAAAAAGGTAGTATATATAGTACAATACCTCTCTATTTTTCCTTTAATTGGGTTCCTTGGTCTACCATAATCTATAATCTCTCACTCACAAGGATGAGAGGGGGGGATATTAAACAACAATTATGGCAGCGGGAGCAAAGATTGATCTTTCAGTTTAAAACTACTATGCCTATGGGACTGAATAAAAGTGTAGAATGGAAGGCGTTCTACTAACTGGCCCTTTAAAAAAAAAAAAAAAAGAGGTGCAAGGTGATTGGAGGAGGTTCCTGTGGACATCATTGAAATACCGCGGCCATCTTGTGCAATATATCATCGGAATCAAAAGCATGAAATAAGAGTTATAAAAAGTTCCTGAAGCAGCGATGGGTATCGCGAAACAAGACGTACTTGTCGAAGAAAGTTTAAATTGAAAAGAAAAAGAGAAATGAACGAACGGAGCCATGAGGAGAACCGAATCCACTCATGCTAGTGAAAACATAACCGCAATGATCTCATGAATAGGAGACGCTGTTGGAAAGAAAAGAGCGTTTACCAGCTGGCTGGAGAAGACTAAAGAAACCAGCTAAGTGTATTACATAGGGGATTGAGGGAAGAGTGTGGTTAGGTAGAACTAGTAAAACAATGAGTGCGTTCGGATGTGGGATAAATAGTTTTGTTAAGACAGAAAGAAATTTTGATGTAAGATGTATAGTATGTGTTGACATAGGACAGCCAATGCATGGAAAGATCATTATTTTGTCAGGCTTGGGTTTTTTCTCGAGAAGAGTTTTTCCCAGCATGGTTAAAATGATGATAATTGGATATTAAAGGCCTATGATAAGAACAACCCCACAGAATCCCTGGAATCATTATATTAAGGTTCTGTTTCACCAGTGGTGATAGACCAGGGGTGGAGGTGTTGAGGTCAGTTTGGTAAATTAATAACATGGATTAAGTATTGGAGGTCCTGGTCAACACATCCGATAATCCTTGGGAGTGAGAGATTATAGTATATAGTAATATAACATTTAGCTCCAAAATAAGTATTTGCTCTGAACTATTCCTTTGTGCCTGCACCATTTGTAAGCCATATTCTACTTTATTCACATAGAGACCGAGCATTAACTATCATTTAAGTAAAACTTTGAAACAGCCGATTACTGCAGGAGACTCCTACCTGAATCTCCACTACTGCTGCTGCCAACACTTAGAAGGCATTGCATCTGGTGCACTCTCCCCATCACTCAGGCTGGGAATAAGACAGACTGTAAGGATCAAAGGGGGAAGAGGAGATGCTACGTACGTGTACTACACAGAAAGAGGCTCAAGTTACGTCCTGCATGCTATAGTTAGGAAGGAAGGAAGGAAAGGCATGGGCGATTATATTCATGCTCATAAAGTGCTCTTGTAGACACAAAAGCCACCACTGATGCCTCATTGCTGTAAAGTGCTAAAGGCCACACCAATGTGATCATCTTGACCTGGTTATCAGCAGCAGCGACTTCTCCACAGTACACCGCATCAAGTCTGACAGAACACTGGTTGAGCATCACTGCCTTAGACGTTGAGACCAGGTTAACGATTACATTCCAAACAAGTTTCTGAATTACTGAAATCTGTTTTTTTTTCCCCAATTCGTTCCTGAGGGATCTTCTCGACTTTCTTTTTGCACACTGCTCTGAATGCCCTTCTTATCTCTAAGTTAGACCACTGTAACTCTGTATATGCTGGCCTCCCTCAGTCACAAATTAAATGGCCACAGACCTTTCGGAATTGTGCTGCTCGTTTTCTATATACAGCAGGTAAATTTGATGTCACCCCTCTTGTTTTTCAAATTGCACTGGCTTCTGGTTCAGTTTTGCATTTCTTTTAAAATTTTAACACTTGCTCATAAAGCCTTTCATACTGCTGTCCCTATGTATCTTTCTGCAATGACAATTCCCTATACTCCATCAAGGGCCCTCCATTCTATGGCTGCCAATCGGAGTCCACTCACCTTTTATGTTTTAGCCCCATCACTTTGGAACTCCTTACCCCCTCACATACGATCTGAGGAGTCCTTTCCCCCTTTCAAAGCTCTTCTTAAAACACTATTTTCTACAAGCCTTTAACGTCAATCTTGCTTGAGTGTACTGGAGAGTTTAGATTTGGGAGGTGGTCTCCTGGTTACGTGTCCTCATTGGCTGAATGTTTTTTTTGTCGTTATTGTTTGGTGGTATGATTTTGTGTGTGGTGTTTCTTTCCTATTTTTAATGGCGTTCCTTTCCTGGCTTTTATTTAACTTTATACACCACTTGGATCCACTAGTTTGATGCATGCGGTATAGCAAGGTTTTTAATAAACATATACTTGGGAAGAGATGATTTAAGGTACTCCATTCCTTAGCCACACGAAGAATAGAAAAACTGCAAACCTAATTCATTTTTCAATATGGCACAAGTTAACAAGATAAACAAGTTACAGTTCTGTTTTGTTAAACAAGCGTCATTCTAGAAACGGATTTTTCTGAGAAGTCTTATTTTGAAAATAATTATAGGAACAGAACTAATTTACTCGTTCTCACCTAATTCATTTTATGTTGTGTTTCTTGATTAGTTCATTGTTTTGTTCTCACCTGCTTCAGGATTGATTCAGCAGCCTAGCTCCTCCTGTATAATCGTTTTCCTGTCCTGGGCCAATGATGGTTTTATTTACATTCCATGGCCTACACTGGGCCAGTTACAAGTTAAAAAAAAAAAAGACACTACCAACAAGCAAAACGCCCAAAAAAAGGGGGCGAAAAGAATGAGGATGGGAGGAGTCTGAAGAAGAATAAGACACCAGGAGATCATCACAGTACTTTAACAGCACTACAATGGCAATTACAATACAAATTGTGAGGGATATTATAAGAGACACTAAGGCAAATTTACACATCCATTTAAGTCCAGTGTATAGCCTTCCTATTTTGTGTGTGTGTGTTTTTGTTCAGTGCATGTGCCATTTACCAATCAAATACAGAAACTAACTATTCCATGTGCACTGAGAGTCACCCCAAAAGGCAAAATTACTTTCCTATGTACAACAGTCACTGCCAGAGATAGTGGCAAAATTTACAGTCTCAAAGGAACATCGACACTGGGCGTTGTTGGCACTGCCTACAGAAGGGAAAGTTTAAAGATGTCTGTCCTGGTTAAAGTATTAGAAATGCTGCATAATAAAATGGAGTCTGAAAGGGGGAACGAGGGAGATGCTGTCTGGAAAACTTCAGCAGCCTGGATAGCCTCATTTTCATAAGACCAAGAGCCGATGCTACAATGGTAAGTACGGTGCACGCCTACAGAAAGATGGCAAATGTCCACAAACACCTATACTATAGACAACACTATGGCAATTTCAAGGTGCACACAGGAAAAAATACAGGTGGTTAACATCAAAATTGTCCCAAGACCTTATTGTAGAAATCAAAGCTACTGCTTAAGGGTGCATCCACGTCAAAACACCTGTCTCTCCACATGTTTAACAGCTACAACATATTGGTCATTGCCTATGACCCATTTTCTCTCTTCATTTTGTCAAGTTTAATATAGAATTCCCTATAAATCTCTAATTGTTCAAGAAAAAAAAAGTTTAAAAACACACACCATGCATTAATACTGCTCAAATACAATTATTTCACCAATTTACCCATTTCCTCCTTCTAAACCAGGGGTTCTCAACCCAGTCCTCGGGACACACCTAGCCAATCAGGTTTTCAGGATATCCATAATGAATACACATGAGATACATTGCATGCATTACCCTCCTTGTATGCAAATCTGTCTCATACATATTCATCGTGGCTATCCTGAAAACCTAACTGGCTAGTGTGTCCTGAGGACTGGGTTGAGAACCCCTGCTCTAGACTGTATTTCCCATAAATATACGCCTCTACTCACAGATGCAGATGGCTGACTGTCACCACTTCATGGCTCTTTGAAAAGTGTTTACAATTTAAATATATCAAACATATAAACGGCAAGTGACTGTATTCACTTGCAAATGCGCAGTACAGACTTCCCTCTCTGCCCCTCCCTCACGTCAAGACATCATGATGTCAGAGGGCGGAACAGAGAGGGAAACGGAGTTGAATTGTCGGATGACGACGCTGCCGCCTGGAAAGGAACATCGCACGAAACAACCTCCACCCTCCCCCTCCGTATCGGGCCTCCTGCACTGACCTGACAGCGCCTCTCACCACCGTGTGGAAGCGCTGCAGGCAGCAGCAGAGCGCTCTGCTGCTGCCTGTAGCTCTTTCACATGGAGGTGAGAGTGCTGTCAGGTCAGTGCAGGGGGTCCGGCACGGAGGGGGGAGGGAGCGGCGGCGATGAGGGTAGCTGGACTTGGGGTGAGAGCAGGGCACAGAAGAGGGTTGCTGGACATGGGGGGAGGGGGGAGGATCGGTGGACGGGGTGAAGATTACGGTTATGGACCGATTATCTGAGGAGACCTGTCCCTGAAGCAAAGCCTTGCTCGAAACACGATTATATGTTAGACTTCACTTTGATTTAAAATACTGAAAAACTGAATTTGAAAACAAGTAATTTCTATTTTAAAATTATTGTTCTGCTACTGAAGAAATATGGTATTTATGGATTCATCTAGTCAACGGACCAATGATGATGTTTGCTTGTATAATCACAGGATACTTTCAATTAAAAAAAAAACAAACATGATCTCCCAATTATCAATATCCAAAGCTTTATATACGTTTGGTACACTGGCAAACAAAATACCGAGATTATCTATGGCAGTGGCTCCTAAACTTGTCCTAGGAGCTCCCCAGTGAGTCAGTCACATTTTCAGGATATTCACAACCAATATTCATGAGAGATTTGCATGCAGTGAAGGTAGTACATGCAAATCTCTCTCGTGAATATTTATTGTGGATATCCTGAAAACCTGACTGACTAGGAACCCCCCAGGACAGGTTTGAGAACCACTAATCTATGGAATTTACCCTCTCTGTAGTGGGATTTTTTTTTTTTTTATGTTTTATACATCACCTACAAGTTTGAAGGGTAACAAAGTACAGTACATTCAGGTACAGCAGACATTGCTCTGTCCCTTGACAACTCACAATCTGAGCAATGGAGGGCTAAGTGACTTGTCCAAGGTCACAAGCAGCCACAGTGGGATTTGAACCAGATTTCCCTGGTTCTCAGCTTGCTGGTCTAACCATAAGCTATTCTTCCACTCCTTTTTTTAATTTCTTATAATCACCTGCTATTGAAGCAGTGTACATTCAGGTACGGTAGGTATTCTTCTGTCCCTGGAAGGCTTAGAATCAGAGTCTGTACCTACATTGGTTATGGTTGAAAAAAAAAACACACACACACACACCTCATCAGGAAATTAATATTTGAGGGGTCCAAAACAGAGGACAGGCTTTTTTTAATGTACTGGAATTTGAGCAAATTGTTATGTATTACTAATCATATTCTAAAAACGTTCATGAAGTTACCTTGGCAGAATTGGACAGTTGGAAAAAAAAAAAAAAAAGAAACTCCAAGGCCTGGAGTCTTAGCCCCCCTCCCCCCCCAAAAAAAAATTTAACTATAAAATATGCAAATTAAGTTACTTGGCGGATTGGCCTGCCTGCCTGACATATGCGAGCCACTGACTACAAGTCTAATTCGAGGAGAATAGATACGAAATGTATGAAACACAGGCACTTCTTGTTAACCAATTAAGAGAGATGGTGAAACTATAAGGAACAGAAGATAAAACCATTAATCTCCACCCCCAGGTACTAAGACCATATAAAAGGCAAAAACAAAACCCTTTTATATATGGCATCATCAATGACAAAACTATGAAGCATGAATACTAAACCAGAAACACACCTGAGTCAACTAGGCAACATCAAAGAAAGTAAAAATCCTAAAAACCAAGGTGGGGAGGGGGGTGCCTTTTCAAACTTCCTACCATAGGTTAACTTTTACTAAGGAGGCCTTTTACAAAGCCACGCTAGCATTTTTAAGTTGCAGTTAAAAATCAGCTGGTGGTAAATGCCAAGACGTCCATAGGAATATAATGGGTGTTTACCGAGCTAAGAACCCCATAATGAATATAAGGAAGTAGTTAATGAAAAACAAAAATTATATAATATAATTCACACACACTACCAAGTTCATGGTTCAAATTGTGTGTGGGGAGAAGGAAGCAGCATTTTATGAACTGCAATATCTTTATCTGAAGTAAATTAAAAAGCACAAACCACAAAAAAAGTGACAAAAATTTCTCATTGCCTCACATAAGCAAACATTTTTGTACTGTTCTCTGACCATCTGAACTGAGCACACACCAACTTGTGTCTTAATAGTGGGTGGCAGGAAGAAGTATGGAACAAGATCAAACTGAAGTAGATGCAGGGAACATGGAAAGTTTTCACTGAGCTCCTTTCTAATATATGAAGAGAATAAAAGTACCACAGTTCTTAAGAAATTCGCTTTCAAACAAATCATGACAGAGTTCAGCAAAGCAAGGGGGGGGGTGTGAGCATATATTTTAAAAGAGTATACATATAATCTATTCACAAATTTTTCTTCACATTGAGGTCAATATTCAGTCATATGGAGAAATCTAAAAATCTTTTAACTTACATGGTTTCAAATTATACATATATTCAAGCAGTATTAAGCAGCATCACCGCATATCCACATAACTCAAACCATAAATATGGGCATTTCAAATTATACATACACTAACCAAGTTTTACTGCTTACAATTATTAAGAGCCCTGTTTACTAAGCCGCACTAGAGACGGCTAACATTTTTAGTGCATGCTAAGCATTAGTGCGCTAACCGTGTGGCGCCTCTAATATTCCTATGGGCGTCTACATGTTTAGCACGCTCTAAAAGCGTTAGCGGATCTTAGTAAACAGGGCCCTCAATGTTATACTGCTAGGTAACCCCACCCAGAATACCCCAAATCTCACCACCCCCTTTTTTGAGGGGCTAGGATCCTAGGCAATTCAACGAATTTATTATTTGCCCAAAATTTTAAAATGAATACACGAAGAGGCCAGTGCCATGAACTGCATAAGCACTTTTGAATCAAGTCTCTCTCTCTCTCTCTAGCTATAGAGGGAGAGGATGGGGGGAGTATTCTACTCTGTTCTATACATTAATCAGTTTCTTCATATTCTACGGCAATTTTGTTCCGGTGGCATAGAGCTCTAGCAGGAAGCCAGGGTTCAAAAGCCACAGGCAGAGCACACAGATATGTGCTGCACCTCCTAGAAAAGCCAAGAGATTTAGAGCCCAAGTAACAATCCTATTTCCCCACACACAAACGAAAAAAAAAAGTGCAGGCTGCAAGAACGCTCTCCTATCCCACAATCCTCCCTGAATAACTGAAGGGGAGGGAATGGAAGAGCGAGGAGGTGGCAAATGGGACCAAGAGAAAAACTTGCATATCCTTGAACTGGTACATGAATAACTCACTACTTTTCAACACATATTTTTAACTTTAAAAGATGTGATACATAAATCCTTTAAAAATATGCACAATATATACAAATTCGTTGAACACAAGCAATCAAATCCCCAAATACTACCTAGGACTAGTCAGGCGTGCTTAGACAAACAAAAAGAAACAAAAAACAAACAAACAGTGTATCTTTCACCAGGGATTAAAAACATATATATATATGTCATGCTATTTCAAACAGGAAAAAAGGTATCATCTTATTTTCTTTTCCATGTTTTATTTTGTTTGATTTCTATTGATAGACAGGAAAAATAATTTGCTGCAAAATAATGCAAGAGGGAACAGATTTTGGAACCACTGCTCTACAATGTTCCCCTATCCTTTTTATTCTGGGGAGGAAAGGGGGTTCCCCTTCTTGGATTATTTTGCAAGAAATTATTTTTCCTGCCTGAAATTGCATATTTTTTTTTTTTAATCCATGGTGAAAAAGAAAGCCATTTTACAGTGCAAGCACCCAACTTGAAGACTTTTGTGTGCCCTTGGGCTTTTGCCCAGAATTTAATCTAGCCCAATTTAGCTCCCTGTTTACTAAGCCACGCAAGAGGCGCATTAGCACAGGTTAACCGTGTAGATGCCCATAATATTCCTATGGGCGTCTACATGGTTAGCGCAGGCTAATTTTTAGCACGCACTAAAAATGCTAGTGCACCTTAGTAAACAGAGCCCTTAGTACAATAGAAAATTTTCTGATAAGCTGACTAGTCGTAAGTAGCATGGGGGGGTTGTATTTTACCACTCTGAGGCAAAGTTCTGTATAATTTATGAAAGGGTTTTTTGGGGGGGGTTCATTAGAAAATCTGTGCACGACGATTCCCTACTTAAAATTCCTGGAAAGTCAATTTTTTTTTCGTGTTAAAAATAAATAAAATTCAACCTTGCTCATAAGCAGGCTTTCTGTATTGTGCTTTTGGCCACAACTGAAACCTGATGCGTGTAAGTTTATAATGTACCAGTTTTGGAAGTCAGTCTTATCAGCTCCAAGGAAGGATAAAAGGACAAAAGCAAACAGCACTAAGTGGCCCTTAGATATTTAAGGCAAAAAAAGCAGCTCAAAATAAGGGCCTGTTTTACAAAGCTGCAAAAGCGATTCCCACACAGCAAATGAGAGGAAGCCTACAGGAATTGAATGGGCTTCCTCTCATTTCCCACCAGGAATTGCTAGTGCAGCTTTGTACAAGAGGCCCCAAAGTTTTCTATTTCATGACACTAATCCATTTTTTTATTTATTTTAAAGGACTTAAAAATTTTGAACTACCTACATGTAAAGAAAAACCTTAGTAATCAGTTCTAACTAAAGAACAGGCATTGCTAGTATATATTTTCCCCCTCCAACACGTGCATTTCAGGTTTGTTTGGGGATTTTTTTGCTTTTAAGCACACACACACATCCTGGGTATGGGCCTTAACAGTTTGGCAAACTCCAGTCATAGGCTGAAGAAAAAAATGGGAAATTCTAAGGTAATTAAGAGGTGTCAGGTACATTTTATTAAGACTAGTAAGTTTAAGTCTACATGATCAAATGTGTGTTGTAAAAGGATATGATGATGTCTGGCATTTACATTGGGGATGCAAGGAAATGATGCACATTTGCAGAAGTTAAAATTTGCAAAGTAGGTATGTCTGATGAGGTAGATAAAATGAAAAAGGCACAAGACACAAACAGCCAAACCAGATGAGAACAAAACTCCTTTATTCCCCAGTCTACTTTTCTATACATGCCACATGTCCATAAATTAATACATCCTAGCATGAAGCTTTTGGCTTCATAGAACATAATAAATGTTTGGGTACCAATGGAATCAAGATGGGCACTACTAAAGTAAGAGCACAGGAAGTAAATAATGGCAGATAAAGACCTGCACGGTCCATCCAGTCTGCCCAGAAAGGTGGCCAAAGTTGAATCTGGCA
The DNA here is from genome assembly GCF_901765095.1 of Microcaecilia unicolor. NCBI lineage: Eukaryota > Metazoa > Chordata > Amphibia > Gymnophiona > Siphonopidae > Microcaecilia > Microcaecilia unicolor. Next base: position 163,027,618 of record NC_044031.1, read on the forward strand.
CTCTGCACATTTCTTCACTGTGTACTTAATCTTGGTCTCTCCTGCCAATTTGGGGGCATAAACTGTAGAAGTCTATCCAACTACTGGAGTTGCTGTCAAAGTCCACTCCAGCCTTGATCCTGATCCGTTTTTGCCACTTGACCTAAAACACAGAAATCTACCCAGCTCTGGTCTTATTTCTCAAACTCCAAAGCCACCACCAAAGCTCACTCCAGTTATGAGCTCATTTAAGTTTTGGTTTAATTGTATTCCATCCTTTCTTCATGGATAGTAATACAATATAATGACCAAGTCATCCTTTTTCTATATAGTGTGTAGAGAATGACACAGGGGCAGGGACAGAGCCCACAGGGACGGGGCGGGGACGAGACAAACTTTGTCCCCGTGTCACATTCTACTTTGAAGCCTGTTAATGAACTGGACTGTTATTTTATGTTGGATATACAGATGACAATATTTTTGTGGAAAAACAAGCAAACATGCTGGCCACATCCTGCTGTACATCTTCTAAGAAGACATCTTCTATTGCAGGAGAGACTGTGGAAAACAGGAGAGCTAGAACTGGTATTGTTTTCTATTTGTAATTTATACACAACAGTTGCACAGCATATTGTTCCTTTTTATACTTTAATAAAAAGATTTAAATATAAATCATAAGTGTACAAGGCTTCTGCAAATGAGAACAAAGCCCACGGAGATGGGGTGGGGACAGAGCCCACGGAGATGGGGCAAGGACGGGACAAATTTTGTCCCCGTGTCATTCTCTAGTGTTGTGTTTATCCCACGCATTCTTGAATTCCAGGACAGATTTTGTCTTCACAACACCCTTTCTGTGAAAAGTATTTCCTGACATTGCTCCTAAGTCTCCCACCTTGCAACATACTTATTCAAGAACTTTAAAAACAAACAAAAAAGAAGAGGTGTATAGTACTTCTCAGTGACAGGGCTATTCTTTAAAAAACATTCAAGGCAAATCTGAAAATGACTTTACAGAACTCTTTAAAACAACAGCTTCTTATTAGAACACAATAGCCAGAGTAAAGAAATATATATTTTCACAAAAATATAGAACTGCTTCTTCAAAATCATAAGAATAAATCAGGAAAGAACCACTACCAAGATGAGACAACAATGGATATTTGTGGACAGACAGGAGACACCACCTGGTCTGGAACAGGAGGAGAAAGAATTACTGGAATAGAAATGCTAAATAGTAGTAGTAGTAGTACTGGAAATATCTTAACATGGTTAGATTACCAGAGGAAATGTATATTATGAGCTAATAAGCAGTATAACACAAAACACTTATTTTGCAGACTTCCATCCACACTCAGACTTGACAGTTAACATACTGTACAGTAATATTATTATCCTTTAGAAGTTTTCAGAACGCAAAGTTGACATCTCCTGGAAACATTTGGCAAGGGTTTTAGGCTCCTAACTTATTTCCATGTAATCTTTGACTGGAAAAAGTTTCCATTTCCCTGATTCTCCAGTTTTCTTTTTATAAAATACTTCTGTTAAAGCAGAATCATCTTATGTCACAGCTCAACACGCTAGTCTCAGCAAAACCTTCTAAGCTTAACACAGCCTAAGCTCAGACCTTCTAAATGTCATGTTCAACAAAGATTATGGACCTTAGCTCAGACAGTGCAGTCAGATGGACTTACAGAGATAAAGCATGATTTTATCCCTTCCCCCCCCCCCCAACAAATATTCTTAATTACAATTATTTTTAGATCCAAGTCATTTGAGTGGGTAATATTTGGTCTTGTGTCGATTTTATGTATTATTGTATTTCATAGTTGACATTCTTGTAATGCACCTACGTTTTTGATGGGTGGAGATCAGCTATAAAAAAAAACCAAATTATGGACGTTTATCTTAGATACTAGTATCAAGGATGGATCCTGCATGGACCTACTGGATCCAGGTCCAGGGATGGGGCCCAAAGGCTCTGCGTAGCAGCCTACCTATACAGTCCAGTGGTTGTGTTTTTCAGGCATGCGATAAATTTATAACCTTTGCTGAAACCCTGACGTTTACCATTAATGTTTGTGTCAATACCCTATAACATCAACAATAACTTATTGTTATACATATATTGTATAAATTTAACAAACTTGCACAGTTGCATGTATAGTAAAAGTATGCACTTAGCAGTTTTGATAGATTTGATGTATTTTGCGTACTGACTGTATATTTTATTAATTCTGTAAACTTTGATGCATTTTTGTGTAATACAGTATATCAAGTCAATAAAATCAATCAAGCCAGGAGTCCACAAACTTGTGATCTGTTCCGATTAGAATAACATTTACATTACATTCATTCTCCTTATGCCTCTTTCCTCTGCTCATTTACAGTTTGATAGTTAATAAAACCTCAGATACATGGACCACCATTACAGTCAGGTTGTTTTACTACAAGTTATGTTATTTTAGTACCTTGTCTGATTTTATGCAATAAGCCCACTTTATGCAGCAAAACCCTAAGAACACACTTGTGGTAAAATAACCTGTCTTAATGGTAGCCCACATTTGTAACTTCCCCCTAAATGTTCTTATGTGTAACATACTTATTCTGAAATCCAACAACACTTTTATTGCTTTTCTTCCAAAAAAAAAAAAAATCTAATACAGCAATTTTTTGTTAGCTGAATCACAGACAAGTCTTCATACATTTGAATTAAACTGTTTTCAAGGAATTTAGGAATGATTATGGATTAGAGTAATTAAATAATCAACTTCATACCAACAGACTAACATTTGAAGAACTCTTTTACACCCTCTTCGCACCCTTCAAAATATAAAAAGTAGGTGGCTTTTACATGTGATATTATGGGGCTGGATAACTTTCAATGAACAGCCCTGGGAATTAAATCTGATGAAAAGTTTACTGTAGGAACAGAGTGAAGATGCTGCCCTGCTACTTTCGGGGTGCAGCCATCTTGTACTCAGGAGGAGGAGGACTGGAGTGATGTCAGCTTCATGCACTAAGGATGAGCTGACTTCAGACTGCTCCAGAGATGGGATCCACCCTGCAGAAGCATTCATTTTAAATGACACACTTATTGTTGACAAATATCAAAGAAGAATCTGCTGTACCTCATCCTAAACACACTGCAATGAAGTGAATTACTTGTCAACCAGCATGCAGCAGTTTATTTGCCTGGATGTTAGGCAACTTTTTAAGCTACTTTGTTTTCCAGTGGTAAACTAACTAACTACTCATATATGTTCAATAGAAAAAACTAACACTATCACATACTCATTGATAATACCTACTTAAAATAATCAGAACTCTGTAGATGTATGTAGGGGTTTTTTTTCTTAACTTGTTGGGAAAAAAAATAACAATGGGTATACACTAAGAACCTCTGTTGTGGTGTTTGCCTAAGACAGACAACAGTGCCATACAATGCTAGAAAAATCTCTTAGGAACAAAAGGTTTTGCACTATTTGTTGAAGCAAAGAGGAAACGTTCCTATATGCCTCAAATCAATTCCCAGGGTTCCTAATACGTACGAACTATAACTGAAGTTAGACATTAAAAAAAAAATCATTGTTTAAAAAAAATGATAAAAGTAACTCCCAAAATCCCAAACACATTTTATTTAAAACTGGTCTGAAAAATTGGACAAAGGCTGGAAAACATCTTTTTTCATATTAGTGTACATTGCTTGGTCATTGTAATTATCTCATACATTCTGAAATACAATGTGCTCAATACAATATGCTCAATGTTTTTTTTTATGTACACCGCTACTTACCAGTAACAATGTTCCTACTATAAAGGGACAAAAGTAACAAATTAATTCTATGCACACACAATTGCTACAGGTTTTCGCCCCTTGTTTCTGTCCCTGATCTAAATACTTAATAATTTACATTCTGCAAAACTAGCTGAATATTTATTTACTAAATCTCAACCATGGGGGGGGGGGGGGGGGGAGAGATCTGTCCTCATTTAATCCACTTAATCACAAATCACTAAGAGGCATTATTTTTTTAAGGCTCCAAAGAGCTTTTTAGTGACTCATTTTGCAGGATGCCTGGTGATGCTATCAAATTAATTAAAAGTTAAAAGTTCCAAGTATTTGAAACACAATTCTCTAGACAGAACATGGCAACAAAAGGATTCCCTCATACCAATTTGTAACAGCCTATGGTCATTACTTTACCTTATGTCTTAAAATGCATTTTAGCTCAGAACATGAATGAATTCTCACTCTTTTTTTTAATTCTTACTTTTAAAAATGAAAAATCATAGCAATTAAGTTGCTATGATAGATAAAACACTACAGGTAAAACCATATGAAAAAGTTTTTAACAATTTACTAAGGCAGGCACATAAGCAGCTCATCTAGAAAAGTCACTAGTTACCCACTATGGCAAGCCCTAACACATCCATTTTAATCACTACACCAGGGGTTCAGGGTTCCACATAAGATGCTTGCAACAGTAAAAGGGGCATTGAATGGTGAACTTTTCTTTTGCAATTTTAATTTTGTTAATTTTTAAAAATTACTCAGAATACTGACACCAAATAAAAAGGAACTCACATTTTGTCAGATCACATCACATTTAACTAGTCAATAAAATGCTTACAACAAATTATACCCTAAATAGTTCGTGTGCACCCTCTTCCTTCCCATTTCCACATTTAGGGGGGAAATAATATATATATTTAAGGAACCACAAATATGTGCCACCACTTAGAATTTACACCTCTTTAGATTGCAACAGGAGTTTTCCCTGGCCTCAGCTTAAAAAAAAAAAAGTGTCAAACAGCTGCTTTTTCCCTGAAGTCCCAGGGATTCTAGGTATTCAGCTCTGACATTGCTTAAAGGAAGGCTTATAAAGACAGGCTCAATATGCAGCCCCCCCCCCCCAGCCAGACACATGATATAACGCTATACACATAACTAGACTGCAGCATGTATACCAACCCACCCAGCTGTTTGGCCATAGAGTAGAAAAACAGGTCACATTTCTTACAGGCAGGCTTTGTCATTTACCTCCAAAGCAAGAGCAAACCAATGTAGTTAAGTGAGTGCAGGTGGTGCACAGACTTTCCCCCCAAGTTTTGACCAAAGTCACTGGGGGACTAAGCAGCACTCCAACACCCTTCTACAGAATTAGAAAAATCACTGGAAAGTAGAAATTCTACAGAATTAGAAAAAACACTGGAAAGTAGAAATTCAACATTCTTTTCATATTCCTTTGAGACTTTAGTACTAATCAGGAACTATTTGGCCTGCATTAGGTTCACTGTTTACCCCTCCTCCACCAAATCCCTCTTCTGGCAGGAAAACCTTATCCAGACCCCTGTCTTCAATAGCATGTGACCATTCAACTGCTTTTGAGTTTGAATGCTTCAATAAATGTTCTAAAGCACTGTATTCCGAACCTGCCTTTCACAGCAGGTATAAAGGTCATTTCTGCAACGTGGGCGTGCCCACAACAGATATGTATGGGCCCAGCTAGGGTTGGAATGCGGTGACTGCTGGCCTAAGAATTTCGTTTGAATAACAATCAAGCACACTTACTAGGATTGGTCTTCTGGACCAGCTCAACTTTACGGGCAACCTTAACTGACACCACCTCTTGACCTTCCTTTACGTGATGAGGATATAGATTACTAGTAACTCCCCTCCCCTTCCCCCAAATAATGCATAGTCTCAGGAAGAATCTAACAGTTACAAGAGAGGGGGAAGGGTGTTTCCAACAGGGATTTGCTTGGTATGCCCCAAGCAATTAAGTCTGCTACAGAAAAAAAATTAGTTTTTTTTTTTATTTTTTAAAGCATTTTCCAATACACCATTGTCCCTATATTCTTGTTCTAGAGAAACTGATCACTTTGTTTACTAAAATAAGCAAATTTCAGCAATCAAAAAGCATAGTTTTTCTTTAAAAAAACATTAAAGAAACCAATGACTAGATAGATTAAACTAATCAAGACAAAAAATCAGACATACTAGACTCCACACATCCCCAAATAAAATACATTTTTTAAAAGGATACATAACCCTAGAATTTCGACATACCAGCAAACTGGGTGGGCCTCAGAAAGAACGAACACACACACACTTCCCCTAAAACTCTGAGCTGCCACCACTTATAAAATCCTACACCTTGTGGAAATCTGTCCAGAACAGCATACAAGCAAACATCTGGGGGGGAAGGGGGCATGTACAATCAACATGAAAGCTTAATTCAAGTCTACATCAGAACTTTTAAGCCATTAATAATTTGAAAATCTTTAAAATTTAGAATCCACAATAATGTTTCGAATAATACAAGAAAAAAAGGCAATACCAGGTTGAAAAACTTGCTGAAAATGTTATGACTCTGATAATAAACATACATACCAAAATGTTAAGGTACAATTTGAAATGTGTAAGGCAATAAAACAAATTTCAGGATGCAAGAAAAGAAACGCCAGAGTTCTGATTCACACAGAATACTTTGAATTAGTATTTACCAGAAGCTTTCTGGGTTGGAAAACTTATTTTCAAATTACAATCATTAAAACTAAAACCAGCACTACTTTACCCCAATACAGATTTTTAACATACTTCCAAAAACCTTTACTCTACTATTTATCTGCAAAATATAGTTTGAAGATATGTAGCACACCAGAACTGTTTTGAATGCCCTAAGTGTTGAGTCCAGATTTTCTTACTTTATAAAATTACAAAAACACCCACATAAATGTAAATCTAATTTAAAATATAGAAAAAGCACATGTATCTATAAGTTGTTTTTTTTTTCTTCAGAGTATTCTATTTTCTTACCGTCTCAAATATATACATAAATATTGCACTCACACATAGTGGAACCACTAGATAATATGTTTCAGGCCCATAAGTCACTTTCACTATACAGGCCTATAGAGAGCATCCTGTCACAATAAGACAACACACCTGAGATTATGCCTTCAGCACTGTAGTAAACTGAAAGGACATGCTTGCAAACACTGAAAGTCAAACATGAGAATTGTGTTAATGGTTTTGTCTAACTTAAATGTGGAGTATAAAGCTTCCTATGACAGTTAGGCCAGGAAAACCCAACCCACATATATACAGATCCGGTCTCTACAGGAAGCTCGCAAACGTGGCAGAACAACACAAATAATCAGGGTAGTCACCACAGGTTATAGCCCTGAATTACATTTAAAAGTGAAAAAGTGCTAAACCAAAGGTCCACCTATTACAACTGATTGAACACGTAACTTCCATGTTTCAAAATTCTCTTTAGTATGGATCTTCTGTCAACGAGAGACCATATGCATCTATGCAAGGAATTCGATCACAAAATTTATGGCTTATTTTTACTATATCCTTTTAGAAACTGTAGAATTTATATTATAAAGAGCGACAGGAAGCAGTACAAGTATTTAAAAATACTCCACCAAATAATCGTTAAACCAACCAGTTAAGCTTCTGCAAGGCCTACTCAAATAAGATCACATGCGCAGCACACATTGGCCAAACTCTCACAGTTTGCCTTGCAATTTATAAAGGAAGTTTACAAGAAACCTATGTCTTCCAACAAAATGAGTCACCGTTTTCTAATCAGTACTGTTCATCGATCCTATCTTTACAGAAAATAATAATAATCATTGCAGTTGTACACTGTCCGTCGTCTTAAAATCCACCCCTCCCCCAACGCAACCCACCTCCTGACTACTAGAGCTGTGATCTATTTTCAACGAAAGACAGACATGCCTATCCCATTAAGTCCATTTATTTCCAGGAATGCTTTCTGTAAGCATATACAGTACTGTATTTCTTTCCTTTTACTCCTGAAGCCCAGCTCACGTGCTTAGCCGTTGATATCATACAAAACATCCCAGGTCCTGCTACCGCCCAACAAAAAGCTTTCTTCAAATGCCCTTTGCTTTTAAAGCTGATAGGTTTTCTACCCTCCAAACATTCACTAATTATTTCCCCAAAGAGCACCACATTTGCTTGAACACAAGCAGGAAGAGATTAAAATACAGTAAGCCAGAAACGCATATTTCAGATGACAGAACACAAGAACTAAACCGAGCTCGTACCGCACAACGTTAAGTACACAAGCCAAATAGAAAAGTTTCAATATTTTCTATATTATTTTTTTCCCAAAAATTGATTTTCAGTAAACGAGGGGAGGGGGGAATTCCATATATTTACCTCTGCCTTTTGGGAACTGAATGTTCAACTTCTATGACTTTGCCATGTAGTTCAACTTTACCTGCCAATATAAAGCAAGCGATGAAAGAGGGTGGAGGAAATCAATTCCCCCGCCACATTCAACACTTCTTCCCCCACCTCCTCCCCCCCGTCTCTGCAAGTCTGATGTGGAAAGAAACCAGGGAGCTCAACATAAAGGACCGAAAACGCGAGAGAACTATTTCCCGGTAACGGGTGCGTGCGTGAGGAAACTCCACTGTGTCATACTGCAGAAGAGACTGAGGCATGGTTTTCTTCCCCACGCTCCAATAGAGAAAACACGTTTCTATATATATGTGTGTGTGAGAAAAAAAAGAGAGAGTCTATGCACACAGAAAAGGCTAGAATGAATTCCTATAACCTAGACAAAACCCCCTTTAATTCCTCTCATTCGAGAAAGCGAGCAGAGAGCGAGGGCCGGCTGTGGAGACGCGCTCGCGGGCTTGGCTGGGCACGAGACGCGCAGCTGGGACGGGGACCCTTCCTCTACCTCCCTCCCCCCTTACACGGTAAAGCAAGAGAAACACAAACCGAAACACACAGTAAGAATACGGCACTGACGAAAACCGTCTCGGCGCGGAGCGCTTTCTGCGAAGCGACGGGAACAAAGTTGCGCGGGTGCAGAAAAAGGGGGCAATTCGCTACCCCCGAACGCGGGAGCGGCCGGAGACGGGGAGGGTGAAAGAGGGGAGAGCGTGGCCGCGCGGGGGGGGGGAGAGGAAAAGCGCAGGGCCACCACCAGCAGGCCCTAGAGAGAAACACCTCGTGCTTGTTTCAGCGCTTTTACCCCCCTCGCCTCCCCGCGGCCGGCCAGGCGCTCAGCGCTCCCTCCCCCCGGCCGCCGCACACCCTCGGTTGGGGGTCGGAGCCACCGCCGCCGCCCGGGCCTTTACCTGACAGCGCCTCGATGGCCTTCATCGCCCAGCTCTCGTCCGGGCAGTCCACGAACGCATAACCCGTCTTCACCAGGAACTGGCCGCTGAAAGGGATCTTCGACTCCTTGAAGATACTTTCCAGATCCAGAGGACTCACGTTTTCGCTGAGGTTGCCGATGTACAGCTTATTCATTTTCTCTTTTACAAGGCAGAGGGGGGTGGAAAATAAAAAAAAAAAAAAAACCGTGTGCGTGCGTGTGTGTGACTATGTGTGTGAGTGAGTGAGTGAGTGTGTGTGTGTGCTGATCTACTCTGCACCGTTTGCAAACAAATCCCCCCTCCTCCTCCTCCAAAAGAGAGGCAATGGGACGATAAGGGGGGGGGGGGACCAGAGCCGCAGTCTTCAGGGAAAAACTGGGGAATTGAGGGGGGGCACAATTTGGAAACCTCCCCCCCTTAAAAACCCGCACACAGTAAGTTTGTCCTTTTTATGTTGTTGTTATTGTATGTTGTTGAATATTCCGGATGTGCAGAAAGAAAAAGAAACCTAGCCCTTTTTTTTAATGAGTAGGATGGCGGGCTTAAAAAGGAAAAGGAGGAGGGGTAAAAAAAACTACTTTTTTTTTTGTCTTCCTCCCCTCCCGAACCCCCTTTGGCAAGCAGACTGTGAAAATGTCACACTACATTAATGCAGGCGCCGCCTCTAAATAACATCTAGAGTGGTGAGAGGAAGAGAGAGAGAAAAAATCACTTTAATATTCCGGTTTTTTGAATGAGCCACGTGTTCAAACTACAAATCAATTTCTCACGTGAGGAATCCCAGCTCTTCAATTAGTAGATTCAGAGAAAGGAAGGGAAAAAAAAGAGAGCAGGGAGGGAGAGAGGAAGCAGGACAAGTTTTTTTTTTTTTTTTAGAGGGGGCTGGTTTGCGCGTGGGAGGGGGGAGGGGGGGGGGAGGAAGTGAAGCTGGGTGGGTGGCTGAACACTTGCACTGCTGGCTCAGTCTCAATGCCTAGCCCGCGTGCCTCTAATCAGTGTTACTCTCGTCTCTGTTTCAAACCTTCCTTTTTACGTCTAGGAGGAGCAGCTTTTCATTGGCTGAATGCAAGGAGCATAACAACAAGCGTGTAAAATGCCCGGTTTGGTTTCTCCGTATGTTTGACACGGCAGAAGAAGAAGTCCACCGGGCATCTCCCTCCCCCACCCCATCATCAATAAATCCGGATGGGCGGAAGGCCAGGGGGAATCAGAGGTCCCTCCCCTGTCACGCTGAGCCATGGTTGAATTATTCAGAGGGGTGGTGGCTCGCACAATTTCTTGGGCTTCTGCATGGAGATGACGAGTGGGTGGGGGGGAGACCGGGGATGCGAACACATCCTCCTCCTCGGAGTAATGGTTTTTGGGCTGTCCCAAGCTGCAGCTAGGGGCACCCCTAGATTTCCTTATTAGTGGCTCCAAGGGCTTCCAATTGGTTGCGCCCTGAAGAAGGGCAATGGGAGATGGTGGAGGCGACCCGGGCGAGGTGTTTTTTTTTTTTTTTGTTCGAGAAAGCTGCACATGATCGTGTTCTTCGCAGTGCCTCGACATTATGTGGGAAAAGGGGGAGGGCAGCCCAAGAGATGTGGGTGAAAGAGTAGCGGTGAAACAGGAATGCGCTTGTATTATCTTTTCCTACTCTCTGTAGATCGAGGTAACTTTGACGAGGCAGCAAAATCATGACACACAACTCCTGTTTGTTCACCAACTACTAGGGTGGATATAGTGAAAACACAATTCTACGTTGGTGAAGAGTACAATGTGTGGGTTGGGGGAGGGGTTTAGGACTGAGCAACCTCTAGTGAAAACAATGCCTGCAGCATCGTATTTAACGAACAACTTTAGTAGGTTTTACTTTATAGCTGAATGTTGTTTAACTCAGCATAACCCATGTAAATTTTCGTTGTGTTTTTTCTGCCTTTGGGAAATAATTTTAAGGACTCCTATTTCCTTACTGGTGACAACAAATATTGATCGTTGCTTAATTTTCAATATAGAACTCTTGAATGGCTGACTGATCGAAACTGAAAGCCATAAATAAAATTGTTGTATTTAAAAGCTGTATTGGTGGTAGAAATTTCTCTGTAATATATCTGGAGTTGGAGAAATATGATACTGCAGCAAGCATGCAATGTTCACACTTTGGTGTGCTAAGCTTTATGAAGTACACAGGTAATAATAAAAGTGCCGTGTTATCAATCATATGGTTTGGATGCCGCACAGCAGTATACTTGTATCCATCTGCACATACAAGTACTTTATAGGTAGGTGATGTTCAATGTATAAACAGATTTTGTTGTTGTTGTTTCTTTTATTGGTCAGTAAGCAAGTGAGCAAACACATTAAACTACTGGCAGTATACTTGTGATATCTTTGCATGATCAACAAGCTCTGTTTTCCAAGGTAATCTGGCTTTTGCAATCTGCTAGCTATTAACATTCCCTGTAAATAAACTTTTTGCACACTTGACAATTAATTTGTTAGTCTTGGACAGTTTTGTAATTTCAGATTTAGAAGCACAGTGCTATGTAGTCCTCTGGTTTAAACAAGAACAAATATTTTAGCTAAATAATTTACACAAAAGATTATGGGGCTCATTTTCAAAGCACTTAGACTTACAAAGTTCCATAGGTTACTGTAAGAGGTATATTTTCAAAGCAGCTTGACTTGCAGAGTTCCATAGTAACCTTTGTAACTCTGTGAGTCGAAATTAGCCCCATTTATGTAACTTTGTAAGTGCTTTGAAAATAATGTTACATAAATGGGGCTCCAGACACAGTTATATACTACATTTTCTCTAATATTATAATTTACAAATTAAATTTGGTTTTTTTTAATGTAGTATATAACTGTGTCTGGAGCACTCTGAAGTGGCATTTAGTTAAACAGAAAGTTAACACTCCAGTACAACTAGATGTGTTTTATACAAGACTTATTTTATTATTTAGTCTAACAAAAATGCTTAATTTTGTTTTGCTTGATACTACTGAGTCATTCTGAAAAGTACAAAAATTTTATATCAAATTTAAAAAATGAAGTGGGTGCATCAAGCATTGCCTGCACAACTTTGGTGATTAAATGTTACCTCATTATGTATGATTATTCCTTTCTGCGGGTATTTCACTTGCCTTTAAGGAAATTTCTGGGTAAACACTAAGCGAGCATTTCTTCTTATAAGCACCCCATCGTTATTTTTTTAATAATCAATTTTATATTTATGTGAGAATTAGTTTTTACAGAATAAAACAATAGAACACTTGAAAAAAAACATTTGAAAAATGTAAGATAGCATTTATTTGAATAGTTATTCCTGTTTTCTGCAAATTCTAGTCACACCAACTGCAGTTTTGCAAACTGAATACACTCTAGATATAGATACTGAAGATGATATCCCTGTTTTGATTGCATTCCTTAAGATTCAGTAATTTTTCTGTAGGGCAAAATGGTAGTCTTAATTAATGCAATTATCTGCATGTAGATCCTATATGGTTAGCACTTCAAGAAAAGATGATTTAGGTGTACTGTCTTTTTCTCAATGAGTATTAGAATTTATGTTTGTTGTAACACAATACTTGAACTTTGCCATTTACTAACAATACAGTTTTGCAGCTGATGCATTATATGATGTGATCTTAATTTTTAGAAAGTTTTCATTCACTCTTATTTTAAAAGTAAATGATGATACTTTTTCCTGTAGTATATGGAATTTGTTTACTTAGGGTGATGCCCATTAAACAATACAATCCCAACAGTATACCTAGCTGTAAATAATAAGAAATTAATGTCACATTTTTTTTTATTAAAACCAAACCGTGTTATTTGATTTGCAACAATTTGGAAATATTTGGCTCACTGGCATTTAGTAGTGCATTCCTATACAAACAATTGATGACTAGTACTGAGGAGGGGACCTGTGAACATTTACTATGTCCACATAAAATTAGGGTAGTTGGAAATAACTAATTATCAGTGCTCTAATTGTCTAAATAACACTCCTTTTACCAATATGGAGAGAATAATTAAGATGGAAACAATTTATTCTGTAGCAGTGTGAGACAACTTCTACTGATTCCGTACAATTAGTACAAAACAATGTGTCCTCCTTGTCATCTTTTATTTTCAGGAATTGGATATCTCACCTTCTTCAGTAAGGCAGATATGTGAAATAAGCCAAAATGTTGCATTGTTGAATACCAAACTAATGTATCTAGTCTACCAGTTATGAAGCAGAGCTGACCAAGGAAAGAAAATTAATGTTAACTCTAAGGCACTACCTTTTTTTTTTTTTCTTCAATTTTGATTCTACTTTTAAACTGTAAAAGCTTAGCTGCACAACTGGTCAGGTTGTGGGGAGGGGTCACTGAGTTTGTGTACTTTAAATGAAGAGGTCTTACACTTTCTTTCCAACATGTGTTTCTGGCTATTTCTTTTCTCCTACAGTTTTAACATACAATTTGAAGCAGAAGACAGTAAACATTGGTACCGATAATCTTCCAGAGTTGGCTAATAAGTGACATTTGAATATGTTGAATCTAGTGCATATAAACAAGGATATGCTACAGAAGTTAGTTTTGTTCTAATAACCCTCATGTTACATTTCTAAAAATCTTCCTGCGTCTGAGTCCATGAGGACTAAAAAATAGAACCGTTCTTAATAAAAATGCATGTATATTCTGGCATGATAGATGGGTTTGTGTTATTAATTAAATTATATTCATTAATGGAACCTAAAGCTGAACTAAGTATGCCCCCCACCCAAAAAAAAAAAATGGGAGCATTTGTAGCTTAATAATAGCCTGCGCTGATGTCTAGTAGGTTACTGAATTACAAATATCTAAGTTTTAAAATCTAAAGGCGAACTTAATGCTTCTCGAGCTTAATTATTAGTATTATTATATTTTGCAAGCTTATATAAGACATAGATCACGAGGAAAGAGATCTTGCTTACTACATCCCGTTTTCTTCCTGTCAGGGTCCTGAACTTTGACCTCTATAGACAGAACATGGAGCCTGTACTGTGCAAATGGCGGTGACCGCAAAACGGTCGATGTGCATACTGTTCTATGAATCAGGAACAAATAAAACTAAAGACTGGCTAAAGCATGCATAAGTATTGGTTTAGTGTACATACATGTAGCCTGTAACTTAGATGTGATACAATAAAATATCAGATACAGGGTGATGAAGCAGAAGCACCCCTGCCATGCGAAGTCTGTATTTATCAAAGCATAGTATATCTTAGTATTCCCCATTTCTATACGACTCCTTTATTCTGTATTTTTGTGCATCATGGATGTCTTGGGGGCCTCGTCTGCTTAGTATATGTTCTATCCATATCTTGATGCAACCTTAAGCTGAATATGAGTGCACTGATTCTAATATAAATATGCAATTTCTGGTAAAATACCCATCAACCAAAGAAACACGAGTCTGTTTTTTTTATGTAACTATTTACGATTTAACAGTCTATATATTTTTTAAAGGAATCCAAATAAAAATCAGTGGTCAAAAGTAACTTAAAACTGTTCGGGTGTTTTCAATTTTCACACTCCTGTCTAATCAATTAATATACTGTTCGTAGAGTAGCAGCGTGCAACTAGAACGTGTAGCTTAAGATAAGGAAACATGTTTGCATCTATAAGACGCCAAATAGTACGACTACTGCTGGAAGTAGAAAGCCTGTTTCAGCATGCTATGAAGCCGTAGGTATAGAAAGAACAAAGAATTTTAAACCTCTTTTCTACCAGCTGCATTGACGCTTGAGATGGCAAGCTGAGTCAATCGAAGCTATACCGTAGCTCAGGTAAATAAAAATTAAAATGTTTAGTCCCATCTGCTTGCTTGTATTTTAGAAGGTCTGATGGCAGAGGAGGTCTGGGCAAAAGTCCGTCATCCTAGTTTTCTGTAAATAGGAGGTAGCTTGCACTCCAGCAGCAACAACATCTAAGAGAGAGAGCGGATTCTGTAGTAGTACTGGAAAGCAGCCCAGCCCCGCCCTGGAGCAGTGGGAGCCACCGCTAGTGTATGAGTAAGAGGTTGTGGGTGGAAGGGGGTTGGGACTCTCGCTTCCTATTGGGCAGGAGTTGAATGAGTCATCGACTATTCAGCTGTGTGTATGAGTAAGCGGCGGCGGCGGAGAAGGAAAGGGTGGGGGGGGAGGATGTTGGGTTTCTCGCTTGTAGTTGGTCGACGGCGGGATCCTATGGCAGTGGCTCAGCCTCGCTATGGTGCGCGCTGCTTCTCTTGCTTGCTACTCGCCCATTCATAGCTTTGGCTCACCTCCCGTAGTCCCCTGCGGTCGTGGCGCGAAAATATTCTCGTTTGTCTGATTGTCTTTTCTTTCCCCAATCCCAGGGCCCTGTGCCCCTGTTCAGTCTCTGTTAGTGAGTGTTACTGAAGAGAGTGGGAGCTCACCCCCAAATCTGGGTACTGCGAAAACTACATAGCTAGTTTTGGTTTGGATGGCCCTTTTGCAAGTTGGGGATTATAGTGGTGGGACCCTGATCCTGGTCTGGGAAGAAGGTTACTGTTCGCGCAGCTTCATTTGTTCTTTGTTTCCTCTTAGAAGCCAATTTCTTTGGTTTGAAAACTTTGCATTTTAACATACCGATATATAGTTTAAAACGGACGAGTACTCGTTAAAATAGAAATATAATAAAGATAATTACTTCAGATGCAGATTGAAACCCTGTAATTGTAAAGTTAAAGGCAGAGTTGTTTTCCAGTTGCATTAATCCATCCTAATTTATTTAAATTGCCAATCCGGATTTTAACAAATTGAACGAAATCTACATCTAAAATGTAAAATTTGGAAAAAAAATTACTATTAGCAGTAAAATCACAATTTTGTAACATGCATTCAAGGAGATTAATACCACATTAGTTCTTGGGTGTTCAGAAAAGAAGAAAAACAAATACTTTGTAAGTATTTTCAAACCAGCTTGTTATTTTGTTGTTATTAGGCACTTACTGGCCAATATTTACTGCTGCTTCCAAATTTACACTACACTACACAAATTTACACATTTTTAAGCATTATAGGGTTTCAATTTTTTACATATTTTTAGCTCAATAACAAACCCCGTTTATGAAAACACTTTCAAAAGGACTTTAACTCACAAAAATATATGTTAAACAGTTGTGGGTGGATAACTTGTATGCCATGTCATAGAAGTATTGCACTTAGATTATAGTCCATGTTTGTTATAGTGAAGTTTTACCTTCTCTTTACTAGCTTAATAGGTTTATATTAAGAGCTATTTCAAACCAAGCAAAGATTCCATGCAGAAGGGTAAATAGAATTGTGCTAAATGGGATGAGATAAGGTGGCATTGTGATAGTTCTTTTTCTTTTAGTTTCAACAACAACAACAAAACTAATTGTATCCAGTGAATAACAAGGAAAATATTACTACATTAAATCTACTGTTTAATTTTGGGTTTCTACTAATAGATATGTCTTATAAGAACATAATACTGGGTCAGACCAATGGTCCATTTAGCCTAGTATCCTGCTTCCAACAGTGGCCAATTCAGGTCACAAGTACCTGGCAGAAACCCAATTAGTAGCAATATTCCATGCTACCAATCCCAGGGCAAGCAGTGGCTTCTCCCATGTCCATCTCAATAACAGACTATGGACTTTTCCTCCAGAACTTGTCCAAACCATTTTTAATTCCAGATACGCTAACTGCTATTAACACATCCTATGGCAGCAAGTTCCAGAGCTTAACTATTCTTTGAGTGAAAAAAAATATTTCCTCCTATTTATTTACATTTAATTTCATTGAGTGTCTGCTGGTCTTTGTACTATTTGAAAAAGTGAAAACAATTGATTCACTTATTCTACACCACTCAGGATTTTATAGACCTCAATTGTATCCTCCCTCAGCCATCTTGTTAACTTAAGCAGAAGCTGATTTATTGGAGTTTAAAACGGTGTCTAATAAGAAAATGTTTTATCAAATGTTCTAAGCTATAGATGTCCTTGAACAAATGCTTTTGGTAAGTACTGCTATTTGGTTAAATCACATCCATAAAGGAATAACTTAACTGTTTATTTCCCACAAGTCCCATGGAACGCATGTAATTGATATATATACAAATTTGGTCTATTTGCTGAATTTAAGGAACAGCTTGACAGCAAATTTTAAAAGACTGAAATATGTGAGGTTTACATTTGATTCAATTGTTCATCTGTATTTGTCTCCAACAAGATAAAATCCAGATATTATGTGTGTATAATATATTGGTATAAACATGGTATTGGTGTAATTTCATTGTTTAATGGAGGGGTATTTTCAATATGACAATTTGTGAAAAATAAAAACGTCCAAGAGAAACAAGCCATTGGTATGTATGGGGGGGGGGCAGCATTCTTAGTAGACTGGCCACACAGACATCCTAGCAGAGCAGTAGGGCACCCTAGGGGGTACTTCAGTGGACTTCACATAAAAGGTCCCTGGTACACATCTCACCGTTACCACCTTTATATTGTATGAAGAGCCCCCCCCCAAAAAAAAAAAAAAACCTACTGTAGACCACTACAATAGCACTTATGGCTGTAGGTGTCACCTATATATGTGGGTACAGTAGGGTTTTGGACAGCTCACACTTTTCGCAACAAGTGTACCAGTTAGTGGGATATGGGTCTGGGTTCCCTTCTCTACAATGCACTTCACCAACCACTAGGCTACTCCAGGGACCGGCTTGCTGCTCTATTAGGCCTGGCTGTAGCATCTGAAGCTGTCATAGAACCTGGAATGTACTGTTTTGTTTCATAACTGGGGGGGAGGGGTCATGCTTTAATCTCTCCAGTGGTCTTTTAGGGCACCTTTTTGTGATTTTAGTTGCGATTGAAACAGGTCTAGAGCACAACATGTAACTTTTAGCTCTGGACATTTTTGGTTTGTTCCATTATGGCAGTAAAATGTCCATTTTGGGAACAACCAAATCCCTTCCTAAAAAATGCCCCATTGTGATTTAGAAGAACTGCATAGAAAAATATTCTTTAAAATGGGTTTTGAAAATAGCAATTTGGACGTTTTGTAAAAAAAAAAAAAAAAAAGGTCCATATCACTTTGTACCACTTTTTGGACATTTTTCTGTTTTGAAAATGAGTCCCATAGTAAAGTTCACTGATCATAGTGAAAGCATATTGTACTAAGTGGTATTCAGTATTTAAGAGTATACCTATGACATTTAGAGGTTAAAGGAACTGCAACCTGAACTTTGGTTTTAAAGACAAAATGTTAAGGTTGGGTTAAGAACAATTTTTCCTTGACTGCTAAGTAAGATGGCAGCTTTGTATTCTGTGTGATTGAAATCCTTGTGGAGGGCAGAAGGGGGATTTATTAAGTACTGCAATAAAATGTGTTAGCAAGTCATGCATGAAACCCCACAAGTGAGAACAATGAAAACCTGCTCTTTGGTAAAAAGGTACTTTAAAGTAAAAACACATTCTGGGAGTGTCTCTGGCAACAGCTAGCACATCCAAGATAGCTTATTCACATCCTGAAATGAGAACTCTTTACAAAGTTAAATTTAAAGCAGAAGCACAAACCAAAATGTGGCTTATTATCATTTTAAATCATGCAGATCACCTTTTCAACATTTGATTTAATTCATGAAGACATTTACACTTCACAAATTGTGTGATTTGCTCTAAATCCTCATAGTGTGGTGAAACTTGCCTTTCTGATTTGAGGCACTGATCTTCATCAGAACTTCATGCGAGTGGCACAGATATGTCAAGAACAGATAAAGCATCACTTCTCAGCCTTTTTGATTAAGGGTCTGAGCCATGAATTGAAGACAATGTTTTTTGGCCTTTTGGCTGAGATTAAGATCCTCTATAACATGGGGAGATGATGACCTCTTAGCCATCCCACTTTTGGACCCTGATCAAAATGAGAAGATTAAAAGTGCAGCGAAAAGGAGACAAAGGAGAACAGAAGAGTTAACTTTAGGAATGAGATGTTAAAATCAGAAGGTAGGATAAAAAATAAGTATATTGACAAAACAAAGTATAGATGTTAGTAAATGCATGGAAACCAAAATTAAAGAAGAATTAGGGATAAACTGAAACAGATCAACAGAAGCACAAAACAAAAAACATGATTTTGCTAAAACAATTTAAGTATTGCTTTTTTAAACTGGTCCACTAATATACTGTTTACTTTGCTAGCAATAAAATGCATATCAGAATTATGAAATCCACATTGATTTTTTTAAATCTTGAATCCTAAAGAAGGTTCTTATGTTACCTTGCAATATTTAGTAATTTAGCATGAGGGAGGGGAAAATTAAACATTTTAACAATGTTGGGGGGGGAACTTGTCAAGTTTTGTTTTATACAAAAACCTGTAATTTTGGGGAAAAGATCTAGAAGCTTTCTTTTTTAAGTTCCAATTTTTATTAAATATTTTTACATTTTACAAAAAGAAAACAATTTAACAAACAGTTAAAAAAAAAATGCAAAAGATCACATCAGAACTATGTTTCTTAAATTTTGATGATGTTCACAAGACACTTCAGAACTGACAAGAAAGGGCACAATTCCACCACTTATCTTCTGATCAGTCATCAAGAAACACATACATCTTTGCTCTTCAGACTGTTATAATGATATCTTCTTTTGCTCATTTTGTTCTGATATGAGGAAAGGAATGTTAGCTCCTGAAATCTAGTCAAGAGATTTGTTAGTCTGATAAAAGATTTGTTAATTATTACTTTTTTCTGAAATGTTCAATTTTTTAAAGTTTATATTTTTAGAGGAACAGTTTGTGTTGGCAACTGGTAATTTTTTATTTTTTTGTTAATCTTTTTTGAAATGTTCAATTTTTTAAAGTTTATATTTTTAATTAGGGGAACAGTTTGTGTTGGCAGCTGGTAATTTTTTATTGTTTTTTGCTAATCTCTTAAATCAATTTTTAAGTTTGTTTTCAATATTAGAGGAATACAGTTTGTGTTGGTAACTGGTAATTTTTTAATGTTTTAATTTTACTTTTAAGTTAACACAATTTTTTTACAGGTACACACGTTAACTAGAAATATAGTAACATAGTAAATGACAGTAGATAAAGACCTGTACAGTCCATCCAGTCTGCACTTATAGTCCATACATTTTATACAAAATCAAAATAAATAAGGAAATATTTAAATCAGTGTTACATTAAGCCACTGTCAGTAGTGGGGGGGGGGGAGAGGGGAGTAATTGGTGCTTTTGATTTATTACATATTTCAAACCCAATTTCTTTTACAAAATTTATTTTTTAAATATATTAAAATATTATTTTGGCTTTGTTTAGTGTTTTTAGATAGGGTGCAGAATAAAATGTATTTTATAGTACAAAAACAAATATTACTATTTAAGTTTTTTACCATTTTTAACTGTTAAGCATAGATGTTAATTGAAATAACATCATAAAAGTGGTTATTTTTAGTTAAATGTTTTCATAAATTAAATACTATATATATCCAAAACACTCTATTTTGTAAACTTTTACAACATACACTTCTAATTTAAAAATTATCTGCAACATTTACAGTATTGTTTGAAAGCTTCCCATATATAGATAGATATCACAAAATAAAACTGAAAAACCACCAATACAGCATAAAAATTATTGTAGCTGGTAGAAACAGCAGTAATAAACTCTATATTTTGTGCTCATTTTTTTCTACACTGTGCTATAGAATACAGTACATGATCAGATTTCAGTGAGGAAATCCTGTTTCCTGATGAGTCAACTGTTGCAATCTGCCTTGGGAAGCCTGGTGTTATAAAGATGAAATATATTGTAATTAAATTGAAGTAAAATTAAAATCTCTTTCATTGGGGCACATGGAATCGCATCTTCACTTCATCTTTTTTTGTAGAAGTTTACATACACAAATGGATTATTCTGTCTTGAGCATGATTTAGGGACAAGTGGTTTTATGTTTTATGTAAAAGTAAAAAATAAATATTTTGTTTCATGTAGATCTCTCATTTGTTTAAACATAACTATGGGCTATAAGCCTCTACTGCAGTGTCTTTGTTTTATTATATTTTTTTTCTTGTGATGGCTTATACTGAGCCAAAACTGAAAAGTCTTGCTTTGTTTTGGTCAATACTAAAAGTTGCTCATTATGAACACTATCCACACTAAAAGGTTGTTTTGTTCCCTGTACATGAGGAATTGTGATATTGCAATCAATAAGTGTGTGCTATTGTTCCTAGTCTATGACTCATTTAAATTAGTGGAACGTAACCACAAAGGCATGGTATGGTTGCATTTTCAAAATGGTAATACTAGAGCCCAGCTAAGGAACAGGTTATTTTGAGTTGGTCTTCACTGGATCAAACTTGCTTTCCTTGTGTCATCACCAATAAAAACTAGCATAGCAGAATAACTATGGTGGTATTAAAATTACACCAATTTCTGAGGTATGTGATTGTTATTGACAAGGTGCTATAGGGTCTCTCATGCCACCTTCATTTAGGCAAGTCTTTCAGGAACATTATAAATATTCAAAGCAAGATGGTGCTTGCTGCCCAGGTCTGAAGCTTGCAGGTTAAAATAATTTGGGCAAACTCCCAAAAGGTTAGCTGTTCTGTTTTGTAGATAAAATAGCATACTATTTTACTTGGCTATGTTGGAGGCAAAAATTATCCTGGAAATACAAAAGAGAAAACCTTGCATTTTTAAGGAGCCTTTTCCAAAGGCATGTAGGTGCCTACATGCATTCAATGTGTGTCAAATTGGCACTACCGCCTGGCTACTGCATACCCCAGGCGGTAATTTCATTTTTGGCATGTGCCCAAAATATGTGGTAGAAAATATTTTCTGTTTTCTACTGTGGGACCCTTACATGATGGTATTCAGTTGACGTGCACCGGGTTAGTTTGTGAGACCTTACCCTTAAGTCAGTGGGAGGCATTAAGGTCTCAGGCCAAAAATTGACATGTTCTGGTTTTCAAATTGCCGCACGTCCATTTCCCAGCACATTTTTAAAAATCCCTATTTTTCCAGGTGCACTCAAGAAATGAACCGGCGTGTGTCCAAAACACGCCCCTACACCAGAGCAGGCCACTTTTGGGCTTGCCTTAGTAATAAGGTCCCTTAATTTGTTATTGACAGGGTGACTCGCCAATAGTATTAGAATTCAGCTAAGGAAAAAGGGAAGCCAAAGAGAGAAATGTTTCAAAGGTGATAAACAATTATGCAAGTTTGTTTTTGAATATTGTATCTTTAGGGTCTCTTGGGTAGTACTTTGTAGCCAGTAAGGATGTCCACCATGAAAAGAAAGTCAAAAACAAAAATGTTTTAATCTGTTAACATTCTTTTTAAATATGAACAGTACTGATCAACAATGCACATGAATTCATAGGTTAGAGTGTGTTTAAATTGATTTAGGGGTATGATTTACTGAGGTGTGTTAGCATTTTTAATGCGCCTTTAAAGTTAAGGTGCATTAAACACTTACACGCCAATACATTTCTATAGGCGTGTTAGCATTTAACACGCATCAACCATTAACATGGGCTAAAAACACTAGAGTGCACCTTTATAAACACAGGTCTTGTCCTAAATTTTTAAGGTGCACTAATGAAACAAGTGCGTGTTAACCAATGCACATCCCTAGTAATTGGCTGTATAGATGCTTCTGTTAGTGTTTTTTTTAGTCTTTTTTTTTTTTTTTTGCAGATCCAGGCATACACAGGTTGCATTCTTGCATATAATGGAATAACCAAGGTCTTATGCTAAAGAATGTTAATCTTGTTTCTTTGTCAGAATCTCACTCATCAAATTCCACCATTTGCTGTTTGAGTTTGTGTTCATCAGAACCTACTAAGCTGCAAAATACCAGCGATCTGAAACTTTTGTTCTTGAGAATCGAGAAATATTGGTAAATGAATCTA
Organism: Microcaecilia unicolor; assembly: GCF_901765095.1. Lineage (NCBI taxonomy): Eukaryota > Metazoa > Chordata > Amphibia > Gymnophiona > Siphonopidae > Microcaecilia > Microcaecilia unicolor. Next base: position 163,050,652 of record NC_044031.1, read on the forward strand.
TTTAAAATTAACTTCAGAAGATTTAATTAAATGTAGCTGAAGGTTTATGAGGTTTAAAAAAATTGAGAGAGTGAACACCTAAAAAAAAAAAAACTACCTCAATTGTGATATTGCCTAGTGGTTAGGGTGGTGGACTTTGGTCCTGAGGAACTGAGTTCAATTCCCACTTCAGGCACAGGCAGCTCCTTGTGACTCTGGGCAAGTCACTTAACCCTCCATTGCCCCATGTAAGCCGCATTGAGCCTGCCATGAGTGGGAAAGCGCAGGGTACAAATGTAACAAAAAAACCCCAAAACATTCTCTACTACACTGACTTTATTTATGGGTGGAGGAAAGACTCCAGATTGATAGCGCTATTGTTTGTATATAGCTGCTATTCTTTGCATCACCAGTCAGAAAACCTCCCCTCTTCATAATTTTCACCTTGTTAATTTATATATTATTTTATATTCTTATTATGTGAATAACATTTAAAACTTTTGGTTCAACTTTTAGTTCAATTTAACAGATTTTCTGAAAAATGCTGTGTTCACTTTTTCATTCACTATTCTAACCTGCATGGTTGACATGAATAAGTGAATCAAAATTAGAAGACGACCAAAAAATCTTTGTTTTAGCAGTAAAAATACTAATTTAACTCCTATGTTTAGTAAGGTGTGCTATGGGCACTTTAGCATTTTTAACACACGTAAGTGGTTTACACGCATTAAATGCTAACGCACCCATAGAACTATATAGGCATGTTAATGTTTAACTCACCTTAAATTTAAGGGCATGTTAGAAACGCTAACGCACCTTAGTAAACATGCCCCTACAGTTTGTTAGAAAAATGCATGACTAAGTTTTATGGAAGGAAGCCTGTGCTAAAAGATTTAAAGCAAAAGGGTTATTCTACTAAAGTATGTTAGTTAAGTTCTTGTGTTTAATATGTCTTAATACCAAAAATTAAATTGCAACAGCTATTTGCTAATTGTTGGGGATGTGCCCAGCTCATCCTCTGTAATTACTGTGCATTAACAGTGTTTGCAATTAGCACAGGCACACGGCACCTCATCTTGAGGAGGGGCTGGCGCTGAGTGATTTCACACTATGTTTTCCATGTCCTCTGCAATATGCTATCCCATGCCCATTTCTTGGTCCTTAACACAAACTATACATACCACTCAAATTAGTCCATGCTAACCACTAAACCACAATGGTAAGAGTTGGCATGCTTGTACAGAAGCAGTTAACATGTACTAATTCACACATTAAATGGTTAATGCCCTTTTAGTAGAAGGGCCTCTACAGAACTGTCTACTACTAGGGATATCTAAAACTTCAGGATTAAAAACCTAACCTGCTTTTCATGAATTAGATGGTTCATTTATTGAAAATGCTACTCTAAAGCTTCTAAGTCCAATTTTGGATGTTTTGGAATGGAAGGAGTTATAGAGGGGATTGATGGTGGGGGTGATGGTAGGAGGGCAGGAAAAGGGAGACTTACCTGGTTGCTCACTTTGTAGATGCTCATTTTGTACATAGACTTACAAATAACCTGTGGAACTTTGTAAGTCTGTGTGCTTTAAAAAATAAGCCTCACAGTGTGGCAGGCAGCAGGGTGAGCGATTACACATAGGATTGAGTGCTAATGTAGGGAGATGACCCTGTAGATGGAGTGGGGTGGTGTAGGTTAGAATGTAAGGTGAGTGGGGGAAAAAAGGCTCGGGATGAGAGCATGAAGTAGTACCTAGACTGGGATGGGAGACTGAGAGGGTGGGAGCTGGTGGGCCAGAAAGGACCACATTTTGATTGCAGGGAAGGTTGCATGAATGCAGGGTATCAGGTGAGGCAAAGTGAGTCCAGGATGAAGTAGAGAGAGAGGACATTGGAATGGAAGAAGTTATAGAAGGGATTAGAGATGGGACTGCTGAAGAGGAAGAGGGCCTGGCTAGCAGACAAAAATGACTTGAGCCAGAGAAGAGAGTGGCAAAGAAGCTGGGGGGGGGGGGATACAATCAGCCTAAATATAGAGGATAAAAATGTATTAGACAGTGGCTAAGACAGAAAACAGGAGGCTGGGTAAGGAGTAGAGAGAAAGAGAGCTGGGAAGGGAGCAATATTGGAAGATAGTAGGTTAATAAGAGATGTACATTGTAAATGGTGGTTCAGAACACCACTATGCATGCAGATGCACTGGAATGCAGATTTAAGATGTGTTTAGGCAATTTTTACAAATTATGCATTATTATGTTTTGAACATGTTTCAGGGGCAAGTGGTTTTATAAGTCAAAAATAAACATTTTGTTTAATGCAGATCTCTCTTGTTTAAACATAACTAAGCCCCTAATGCAGTCCATTGGTTTTCTTAGATTTTGTTCTTGTGATGACTTATACAGTGCCAAAACTGAAAACTCTTATCTCTATCTGGTCAATAATAACAGGTGCGCATTGTGAACCCTATGCACCCTAAAAGGTTGTTTTCTGGCTGTACATGAGGAATTGTGATGTTGAATAAATAAGTATGTTTGTTTCCCAAGTCATACAGCTAAAGTTTATATTATCCTTTCAAGAAAGTTAATCATTTAACTTTTTACTGGAACCACGGAGGCATGGTACGGTCGCATTTTTTTATGGTAATAATAGGGCCCAGCTAAGGAACAGGTTATTTTGAGTTTGTCTTCACTGGGCCAAACTTGCTTTCCTTGTGCCATCACCATCGAGCATCGAGCTGGATAGGCAGTGTCTTAAAAGGTGGAGGATAAAGGGATATATATATATATTATCCCAAGCAAAGTTGGGTTCAATTTGGCTTACATTTGAAAATACAGTAAGACAGAATAATAGAATTCAGTTATATCATGGGAGCAAATAAATATGAAACATTTAACAAAGTTGAGATTAGCATATATAGCCAACTGGGCATTTAAAAGTCTGTCCTTTAATGATGCTGCATGTTCAGAAATCATAGCTATAAGTAGAGACAGTTATTCAATTATTATCACATGCATACACCAGAATAGGTATCCATACACATGTTGCAAAAGTAAACAACAGCTTCTACAGAGTACATCCAAAACTTCATTTTTATTTTCTCATTTCCATCTTCCAAAATTCCAGATAGCAGGGGTACAGATCAGCAGGACTGAAAGCAGTCCAGAACAAGTAAAGTCAGTTAGGTATAAACTGTATTGTTTCTGTTCAACCACACTTAGGAGGGTTTAAAAAGCAAAACAATGTGCATGTAAGGACTGGATCAATTAATTAAAATAAAGTTTAAAGCAAATGACTTAAATATGTAATACTTGGTGGCAATACTGAAACACTGATGGAATATTCACGTACCAAGCAGCCAGAGCCAACAGATTTAGTTTCCATTAAACATAATTAAGTGCCCTGTTTACAAAGGTGAGCTAGCGTTTTTAGCGAACACTAACTGTGGCCATAACTTTGTTGAACTTGGTGCCTAATAATGTACTGAACTGGACAATGTTGGCACATTTAGACTGACTCTGGACTTCTATATGAAGGTAGCTCTACCTCATTATTCAATATCTGTATTTTAAATAGTAGTAAACAAAATATCAAATGCTGCCAGGTTTCAACCTAATTCATGTTTCATGTTGGATATAAATAAACTAGCCGTTAAGCCCGTAACAACAGGCTAGTTTTTTGTTTTCCTATGCCCCCCCCCCCCCCCCCCACACTGGGTCCACCAACCCTGTTCTCTCCTCTGCCCTCTCCCCAGCGTGTTTCCCTCAGTTCCGCCCCCTCCTTCCCTCCCTGCTCCCTCCTCCGATTTCCACGCCCATGTCCAAGCCCTCCTCCCTATTGAGCTGTACTGCTGGTGGAGGCGGGGCTTGGACTTCTACATTCTTAGCAATCTGAGTGACTCTACTGCGCATTTGCAGGTGAGTCGGTCACTTGCCGTTTATATGTTTGATAGAAACTCTGAATGTTGAGCACCTGTTTCTCATAACATGAGGTCTGTTTTAGTGACCCTTTACCAGATGGAAAAAATTTCTGCATGAATATAACACATGCTAGGGTGTCCCTATAACTAGCCACTCCAAATGCCATACTGATTATGATTTATAACAAATTACTACTCTACTTATGAAACTTATTCCATTATTATGCGTCCTCTGTGTACAACTGTATGCTGCACAAACTGTCATGTGTGAAAATATAAGTGAGATTAAATAAAAATGCTACCAACAATAAAGAACAAAAAAGTGGTTGCAGCAGCTCATTGCTTTTTGAGTGTATGCAGAATAATGGCTGTACAAGCTGCCATGTTTGAAATATAAATGGGATCAAATAAAAATGCAGCCAACAATAAAGAACGGCAAAATGGATGCAGCAGCTCATTGCTTTGTTTTGAATGTACTTGAATGACAGCTGAGTGGGGGAGGGGGAAGAGATTAATTAACCTAAGTGGCTTCAAATTCTTGACATCATCCCATCTCCTCTTTTCTTCAACCTCCTTGGCTGAGCCCTGCACAGGGTCTTGGAGAAAATCAGTGAGTGGGCTGAGGATGGGAGGGAAAGGGAGGAGATTGTTGCAAAGGATTAGGACTGAAGAATGGGGAAAAGTGTAAAGGGTCTGCAAATGCCAGAATTTTATATGACAGTGGTGATGGGTAGACTGGGGTGGGGTCTGCCTGAATGAGTACATGAGCAGCAGAACAGCACTAGAAAAGAGACCTAGAAAGTGCATTAACTTGTGTGTGTCTCTGGTGAGGACAGTTTCCTATAAATAAAACTTCCCTTTGAAAATCTGGGCTAGAGTGAAGAAGTTCAGTAAAGAGAAATTTTCAGCCCAGAGAATTTACCCTGTTAACTACTAATGCTGTCTCCACTCTGCCTATATCCTTTCAGAAGCATTAAAAAAAAAAAAAGCTGAAATATTTTATTTTGCCTTTTCCATTTATGAATCTTTTGTTATATGTAAAACTTTGTAAATTCATATTTTGGACACATTGCCCTTAAATCTCACTCATTTAGGTAGTCAGTCCATCCTTGGAATCTCTGGTTTGTACCAGATGCAATGAAGAGTGAATGACTTGCTCAGCTTCACTGCTTCTCAGCCCACTGCTGCAAAGCTGCCAAATTACCCACTTTTTGGCCAGTCCTGTTTTTTTTAACTTATATCCCAAGTCAGTGTTCTTTTTGTAGTCTCTGATACCATCAATTGAAATCAGTAGTTTGGGATATAATGTATGAGGATAGGGTTGCAGAAATCCTGGACTGGCTCAGAATTTTCCTTCTGAAACTGGGTAACTTAGCAGCTCTCCAGCTCTAACCATTAAGCCTCTCCATTCAAAGCAAGTGCTTGCCTAGTCTCTATGCTCACTCTGCCAGTGTTGCTATGCTCAGATTAGCCCTCTCCCCAAGTCACTTCACTGGTTCCCTATCCGTTTACGCATACAGTTCAAACTCCTCTTATTGATTTAAAAGTGTATTCACTCTGCAGCTCCTCAATACCTCTCCACTCTTATATCTCTCTACCTTCCTCCCCAAGAACTCCATTCACTGGGTAAATCTCTCTTATCTGCACCCTTCTTCTCCACCACTAACTCCAGACTCTGTTCCTTTTATCTTGCTGCACCGTGTGCCTGGAATAGACTTCCTGAGACAGTACGTCAAGCTCCATCTCTGGCTGTCTTCAAATCTAGGCTAAAAGCCCACCTTTTTTTATGCTGCTTTTAACTCCTAACCCTTACCAGGGCCGGTCAAACCCGGTAAGCTGGGTAAGCGCCGCAGGGGGCACCTGCCTTCAAGGGCGGCACTGCGCCGCCATACCGCACCGCCCTTGGTGCTTTAAATCTTTAATTTACCTCCGTTCCAGCAGCCGCATCATTTGAAAGCCCTGCCCCGTCTCTAGCCTTCCCTCCCTTTGTGAGTTCGTTCCGCAGTCCCGCCTTCTGATGTCATTTCCTCAAGGGCGGGACTGCAGAATGAACTCACAAAGGGAGGGAAGGCTAGAGACAGGGCAAGGCTTTCAAATGACGCGGCTGCTGGAACGGAGGTAAATTAAAGATTTAAAGCACCAAGGGTGGCGGGGGATGGGGCGAAGGAAAATCACTGGGCAGGGTGGGAGAAGGGAGATGCTGGGGGGGTGGGGGTGTGCGGGTGCCGGAGGGGAGCACACAGGTGCCAACTCATAGTCTGCAGGGGGGCGCCAGAGACCCTAGGACCGGCCCTGACCCTTACTCACTTGTTCAGTACCCTTATTTTATCATCCCCACCTTAGTAATTTCCTTATCTCTTATTTGTCCTGTTTGTCCTAATTAAATTGTAAGCTCTGTCAAGCAGGGACTGTCTCTTCATGTTCAAGTGTACAGCACTTTGTACGTCTAGGAGCAGTTTAGAAATGCTTAGTAGTAGTAGTAGTAAACTATACTGCTATCATACCCATAGCTAGGCTCTGCACTTTTCCCTGCTATATCTGGAGAGTTGAAATGATGGTGGGGATGGGGTCCCTGGTAGGGGGCCCACAAATATATGCCTAGGGCCCAATATAGTGTTAATCCAACCATGGGGCATGATGTACTGAGCTGGAATCATGTCCTGTACAACACACCCCCTGTTCTGCCCAGTGTGCCACAGCTAAGAAGAGGAAACAGTGAACAGTAAGTACATTTGGTGCAGCTTCACTGTTCACACAATCCTAGGAAGGCCCTAGTGGGGGGAGGGAGGTGACGTTTCTCCCTCTTCCCTCTTTCTCCACCACACTCTAAGCCCCCCCCCCCCCCCCCACACACACACACACACCTCATATCAGGTGTGTCAGCACTGGCTTTAACCTTCTCATCTGTCCAGTTGTAGGTGCAGGAGAATGTTGCGATAAAATACCTTCAAACTATTATATTTCTTTATGATTTTTTAATTCATTTGGGTTTTTTATTATTTCTCTAGCCTTATTAATTCAATTTATCTTTTTCCACATTTCCTTTCCCTCGGATTTCTCTGTTTTCTTTTTCTGTCTATTCTCTTGCTCTCTTTCTACACTCCTGCTCTTCCCTTCCTCAGACACATACATTCTTCCACTCCATAACATAGGCAGCCGAGACCCCTCAGGCATGCCGGTTTGAGATTACAACAATAACACAATAATAACATGACACATGGTATTTTAAGATGGCACACTTGGCCGCAGCTTTATTTAGAATACAAACATCATACCCTGGGTATACCCAAGCCAATCATATTTCCGTCTTAGTAGCCAACCCAGTCCGCCATCTTTTGCGAGACTGACCAATCGTTAACAGAGCTCCCCGCCGTCCAGCAAGGGTGCTCGACCGTAAGCGCAGCTATCCCAGCTGCCTATGCTTACGCCGCCAATCGTAAACCGAGCTCCCCGCCGTCCAGCAAGGGCGCTCAACCATAAGCGCAGCTATCCCAGCTGCCTATGCTTATGCCGCCAATCGTAAACCGAGCTCCCTGCCATACAGCAAGGGCGCTCAACTGTAAGCGCAGCTATCCCAGCTGCCTAGCTTACACCATCAGGCTTGGGTACCCCGCCAAAGCTGCGACAGAATATATACATGAACATATCCACATTAAATCGGGCGGGTGGGGCTGGGTGCATGCTGATGCCTGGACGCCAGAAGAGGACGTCCGGGCTCCGCTCTGGGGGTTTTAAGCCCCATGGTAGTCCCTCCTTTTCCAGCAGGGTGCTACTGAGGGGCGGGAACGTGCCCTCCGTGCCTCACCCGCACCCCGCTGGCATCGGCGCGCAGGCCCATCAGTTTATCTTTTTGATTACCCTTCAAGTCCCTTCACCACCTCTCCATAATTCCCTAATCTGTCATTTCTTCCTCTACCCCTCTCTTCTCCACATCACCCTTTTCCTTCTTTCTTTCCACTTCGGCCCCTTCTCCCTCATCTCTCCTCTGCACTAGAGAGCTGCACAGGAATGGGGATCACAGGAGCCTGCAGGATTCCAGTGGCAATGGATGAAGTTGCTTTGACATTCCTGCAGGAGTCTTATGGGAGTGTAGTCAAAATTTCTGGTGATGCCAGAATGAGGCTTGGAATGCACTGAGTGAGACAGTGGCACATCAGAATGAGGCTTGGCATGCCGAGAGAGGCAGCTGGAACATGAGACTGAGGCTTGGAACACTCATTGAACAGCGAATACCATCCAAAAAAACAATGGGAGGCTGTGAGTGAATAATCCTGTGTGTATAGGTAGGGATGGAATGGATCTTAGTGGGAACAGGTGCGTATGTGTTAGATTCCATTCCGGACAGGTAACATTTCTGTACTCTCTCTCTCTCTCTCTCTCTCTCTCTCATACTATACAACACCAGTCCAAGAACTAAAACTGCACTGACCCTACCTATGAAAAGTCAGCACTAGAATAGAAAAAAAAAAGACCATGAATGAAAAACTATAAATTAGATATAAATATGCAGATAACAAAATAAAATGGAAACACCTACAAAGCAGACCTTGTGAAGAGTGGAATACTGAAGAAAGAGAAACAGAAATTAATTTCCTTCTGTAATGAACAAACTACAAACATGTTGAAAGCTGACATTTAATGATCTAAACGTTGTAGTTTTGATCATTTTATTTTTCAATTTTGGTTAGTACTGGGCAGTGGCATAGCTAGGTGGGGCCTGGGCCCCCCCCCCCCCCCCACCCAAAAAAACAACATTTGCTCTGTGCTCTGGTTGGCTGACGGGAGTGCCCAACCCCCGCCATCTGAAGACTTCGTCCAGTGCTTGGCAGCGGCAGTACCGCATTCCCTGCCCTGCTCTCTCTTCCCCTCACGTTGGGCACACTCCTTTTAGTGAAATTGAGCATGCTCAGTTTCACTAAAAGGAGCCTACCCGATGTGAGGGGAAGAGAGAGTAGAACAGGCAATGCGGTGGCAGTGCCGCCACCACAGAGCAGCACTGGGCAAAGTCTTTAGCTGGTGGGGGTTAGGCACCTCCGCCAGCCAAGTTATTTGTGGCGGCGGTGCTCTAGCTGGTGGGGGCTGGGGACCCCCACCGGCCAAGAAGTACAGCAGCAGCAGTGGGCAGCAGGGTGGCAACCAAAATGTCCCCCCCCCCCCCACCACCACCTTGGGCTCTGGCCTCCTCCCACCTCGAGGTCTGGCTACACCACTGGTACTGGCCTGTCAACTTTGCTTGTTTTTCTCTTTTTCCAGGATCTCAGTTCTATTTTTTTTTTTTTCTCCATCTCTTCTTCCCTTCCCCCTTGCATCTCTTTCTGACATTGATCCTTATATTTTATCTTTTTTTCCTCCATACAGCTAGATTTTATTTTTCCTTCTCTCCCCTGCCAGTCTTCAGTTTTCCTCCACTTTCACTATTTCCTCTCTAGTCCTCATTTCCACCTGTCTACCATTCCTATTTTCAGCCTCCTATTCCCATCTTTCAGCTATTTTATAGTCTCTTATTTTCACTCTCTGTACTTTTCCCTTCTCCAGCCTCATCTACCTCTGCCTCTCATCCTCTCACCAATCCCAATTCCTTCCATGATATTTATCTGCTCTCCACCACTGGTTCCTTTCTTATATCTTCCACCATATCCTGGTTCCCATTCCCTTTTTTACTTCCCTAATTTCACCCTTTCTTACCTCCTCCAAAGATAAGCCCCTTTCCTTTATCTTACCCTTTACACAGCCCTCTTCCTCTTTCTCTCATTTGCCCAGCGTCCATTGTCTCTGCCTCTCCCATATCCTGATTCCCTAACATCTCTTCTCCACCTTTTTACCATACCATCTTCCTCAGCATCTGCCCACCTACACTCTTCTCTTATATTAATTTATCCTTAATTCTTCTTTCTGCCCCCAGCATTCATTGCTCCTCCAAGTCCGTCTTCCATTACATAAGTCCCACCTAATCACTGTCCTGCTCTTCCTTCATACACCCTCTGCAACATTACTAATATAGCCTTCTTCCTCCAGTACCATCTGGCCAGCATCTTCCCCCTTCTCCCAACTCAACCTCCACAATGAGCCCCTTTCCCCCATCCTCAACATTTACCAGTTATCCCCCTCTGCCCCCCCCCCATCCAGCATATTACTTGTGTCTGCTTATTATCTATTCTGTATTCATCTCCCCCACCCATGGTCCAGCATCTCTCTCTGCCCTTCCTATCCAGCATCTCCCCTTCTTGCCTTGCCCCTCTTCCCCTTCCCATCCCCTCTAACCATTTATTCCTATTGCAATCACTAGCATCAACTGTAAAATGGGCTGGCCCACAGAGCCTCAAGCTCATATGCTTTGCCTGGCTCTGCTGTTCCCACCCCTCTGATGTTCACTTCTTGGTGGGTGAGACCTGTAGAGCCTTGCAGAGTGACAGTGCAGCATGTTTCACTATATTTTACTACTGACACTTGTAGCCATAATGAGATATAAAAAGTTTGTAGTGAGGGGATGCTGGAGAGGAGGAGGGGAAACAGGGACTGGGGGAGATCATAAGTACATAAGTATTGCCATACTGGGACAGACTGAAGCCCAGCATCCTGTTTAGCAGTGGCAAATTCAGATTACAAGTACCTGGCAAGATCCCAAAACAGTACAATATATTTTATAATGCTTATCCTCAAAATAAGCAGTGGATTTTCTCCAAGTCCATTTTAATAATAGCTTATCGACTTTTCTTTTAGGAAGCTAGCCAAACCTTTTTTAAACCCCGCTAAGCTAACTGCTTTTACTACATTCTCTGGCAACGAATTCCAGAGTTTAATTACACGTTGAGTGAAGAAACATTTTCTCCAATTCGTTTTAAATTTACTACTATGTAGCTTCATTGCGTGCCCCCTAGTCCTAGTATTTTGGAAAGAGTAAACAAGCAATTCACATCTACCTGTTCCACTCCACCCATTATTTTATAGACCTCTATCATATCTCCCCTCAGCTATCTTTTCTCCAAGCTGAAGAGCCCTAGCCACTTTAGCCTTTCCTCATAGGGAAATCTTCTCATCCCCTTTATCATTTTTGTCGCCCTTCTCTGTACCTTTCCTAATTCCACTATATCTTTTTTGAGATGCGGTAACCAGAATTGCATACAGTATTCAATGTGTGGTTGCACCATGGAGCGATACAAAGGCATTATAATGTCCTCATTTGGGTTTTCCATTTCTTTCCTAATTATACTTAACATTCTATTTGCTTTCTTAGCTGCTGCTGCACAATGAGCAGAGGGTTTCCAAGTATCATCAATGATGATGCCTAGATCTCTTTTCTGGTTGGTGGGTTTGGAGGTGATGTGCTGGGGGGGGGGGTGTCGGGCTGCACCTGGGAGGGGTGTCATGCTGCACCCGGGGGGAGGGGATGCGTAGTGGCAATCCGCCCCGGGTTGCAGCCAACTAAGGAACACCACTGCCCTCTCATCTTTGGTCGCTGGATCAGGAACAGCAGTAGCTATCATCATAACTCACAAACAAAATCAGCACAGGACCTTGGAGCCAGTACACAGCCTCTGACCCAGAGGAAGCTCCACCCTGCACATGTTTCCCTGGTAACAGGAAACCCCTGCCAGGGCCACCGAGAGACTGGGCTGGTCCTGGGGCAAGGCCGCCCCCAAGGCCCTGCCACCACCACCACCCCCCCCCCCCAGGTCGTCATCATCGCCGCCACCCCCCCCCCCCCCCCTCCGTCCACCACTGGGCCCGGGCCCTCCTGAATTAAAATCATAGCGCCTCACCTCGACCTCGCTCCATGTGAAAGAAGCGCAGCAGCAGCAGTCTGCAGATCGCCTCCCTTCAGGCCTTCCCTCCCTGTGTCCTGCCGCTGCTGCGCTTCTTTCACATGGAGCGAGGTCGAGGTGAGGCGCTATGTGTCATGCTGGTGAGGAAAAGTGAGCCCTTGGGCCACTGCCGAGGAGCAGCAGTGGCAGGCAAATCACCCAAACAGGAGGCAAGGCAGACCACAGACAGATGGGCACAGGCCGGACTGGAGCAGCTGGACTGGAGCAGAAGCACTAAGCAGAAGCAGGAGAATAGTCCACGAATCACGCAATGTCTTACCGGCAGGCAGCAAAGCAGCAGGGAAACCAGGAATCACACAGAGGCTGTAGGCTAGCGACAATAAATAGTAAATCAGGAATCAAGCAGAGTCTTGGGCAGGCAGCAGACAGTAGAATAAACCAGGAAACCAGCAAGGTCAAAAACAGGCAAAACAAGCTTTCAGGGCAGGAATCGCAACAGACCAACAAGGACAAGAACAAGACTGAAGACCTCTATTGCCAAGGCAAAGTCTGAAAGTTCCCAGGTGCTTAATAAAGGCCACATACAAGGTAGTTCACCAGGTAAGAGTGCTGCTAAGTTCCAAAAATCCCAAGCCAGTCTGGAAGATCCGGACCGGACCGGCATGACTTCTGGAATATGGGAAACAGCAAACAGACAGTCCATCGCAGCCACCAGGTTTGACCACCAGGTGGCAAGATGAATGAGAGCATGAAACGGGCACAACCGTGACACTATGATTTTAATTCAGGGGGGCCCTCTCCAGTCGGTTCAAAACTCTGCTGCCCGTCTCATCTTCCGCCAGGGTCGCTTTGTTGGAATGTATTGTATTTTTACATGCATTGCCTGTCACCTATTATTTCTCTGTGATTACTCTGTGACCTCTGATGTGAATTACTTAGAGAGGTCACACTGCTATGCAACTTCCTGTGGGGGTTAGATGCAGCAGATGCAGCACATGGAGCACATGGAGCTCATGATCTCTCCTAACCTGAGAGGATCTATGGTGGTGTGAGCATCCATTACCATCTAAGCACATGGAAGGAGCTGATAATACAAATGTATAGTAATATGTATATATAAGCCTGTCTGATTATAATCTAACTACAAACTGTGAGTAAACAGATGTTTTGTTACTTCAACTTTAAAGTGACTCAGCAGTGAATTATTCAGGGGTGAATGAGAGAGAGATGAAGAAAGAAATTAACATTTCTAAAGCTGAAGCTGTGTGTACTAAAATCTGCTAATTATTTACTACAAATAATCCAACAAAAGGGTTATGGGCCCAGGGCCAAGAATTGAAAAAGAAGAGAAATATTACCAGGCAGAAAAAAAGGCCACATTTTTCTCTTAAGTTTTAAAGGAAAGATTCAGTCTGTCTCTCTCTCCCCCCACACAGCAGACAGAAGGCTAAGAAAATGGCTGAGGGAAGAAATTCACCATTGTTCTATTCTCTCAAGGTGCCTAAATTAACTGAGTTTAATTATCAGCAGTGGGAACTAAGATTCATATGTCTCCTTCGAGCAAAAAGATTAAATATATGCTTAGACCAAGACAGAACAGCTGAAAATATGGCTGAATGGGACAATGCAAACTATTATGTGAAGTGCATGCTTTTGGAAGCTCTCTCAGAGAAACAAGCCATATTAGTGGAGGGAAAAGATACACCAAAGGACATTTTATATAAACTGAGAACTATGTATGCAACTACATATGCAAAGCAGCAACCAATTTGGTTGGCAGAATTGAATGAAACCAAATTAAGGGATAAAAGTAAATGTAATGATCACATTATGCATCTTATGTCTTCATTTCAAAAGTTAGAACTTTCAGGAATTCCCATGTGTGATGCATTGAAAAGAGCATTTCTTTTTACCTCACTATCAAAGAAGTTTGATGTTTTTAGGTCTGTAAATGAGGCCATTGAAGGGCAATCTTTTGAACAGACAACATCAAAACTAAGGCAGGAATGCATAATAAATGATTCTGAGGAGATGTGTTCTCAAAGCAAGTCAGAGAGAAATGAAACAAATTTCTTGGCAAAGAACAGAGGAAGGCGGAGCTATGGGAAAACTCCACCCAAGGGCAAGCTGATTTGCTACTCATGTGGAAAGGAGGGACATGTATCTAAATGGTGTAAGGAAACACAAAACACTCCCTCTAGCTCACCTAAGCCAATGGAACTAAAGAATTTTCAAACCAGGAAATGTATGAAGGACAAAGATAAACACAAAGGCTTTCTAATGGCAGAAAAATCTTTGACTATGGTAAATAATAATTCAAATGAAAGTACTTGGATTTTGGATTCAGGGAGCACATGCCATTTAACCAATTGTAAGGATTTCTTTCAGGAAATGTGTCCAGAGGAAGGTATTCTTAAAACTGCAAACGCAGGGACTGCTAAGATCCAAGCAAAAGGTATTGGATTCTTAAAATGCAAAGTGTCTAATGAAGTTAAAGAAATTCCTGTAAGTGATGTCTTGTATATTCCCCAAGCAGTTTGCAATATGCTTAGTGTATCTACATTAGATAAGAAGGGATTTGTGATTCATTTTGAAAATAGTAAGTGCACAATCTCTAAAAATGATGAAGTGTATGCTGAAGCTTTTATGCATAATGATGTTTATAAGCTGAACATTTCAGGTGAAGCCTCACATATGGCGCAAGTAAGGAAGAATGATGGTAAATGTAGTCTGGAAATCTGGCACCGCCGCCTGGGACATCGTGATTCTAAGGTGATCCAGGATCTTTACAGTAAGCAACTAGCCACTGGCATTCAGATAAGTGCAGATGCTGGTAAAATGGAGAAATGCATAGACTGTGTTACTCAAAAAGGTGTGAGACCCTCATTTCCTGCATACACAGGAAATAGGAGTAATAAAGTACTGGACTTAATACACAGTGACTTATGTGGACCGTTTAATATCCCATCATTGGGAAATAACAGATTTGTGCTAATATTCTTGGATGATTTCTCTAGATACTGTGTGGCCTATTTGCTGAAAGAAAAAAGTCAAGTCACAGACATGCTGAAGAAATACGTAGCCATGGTGAGCAATAAATTTGAAAGAAAACCAAAGGTTCTTCAGACCGACAATGGTGGTGAGTTCACTTCACAAAGCATGCGCACATTTCTAGAACAAGAAGGCATTCAGCATATCACAACAGTAGCTTATACACCAGAGCAAAATTCTGTTGCAGAGAGAAAATTTAGGTCACTTGTGGAAATGACCAGATGTATGCTGTCAGATAGCAATCTCCCTAAAAGACTATGGGGGGAAGCCATTCTCACAGCAGTGTACCTACAAAACAGAATGCCAACTAAAGGCGCTGAGCGCACACCACATGAGACATGGCATGGTAGGAAGCCAAACCTGTCACACATAAGAACATTTGGAAGTACAGCATATGCTCATGTACCAAAGCAAAGAAGGCATAAGCTGGATTCCACAACAGAAAGGGGCATTTTAGTTGGCTATACTCCAGGACACAAAGGATATAGAATTTTGAATCTGAAAACTGGCATTGTTGGCATAAGACATGTTACATATTTTGATGAAAACAAAAGGGTTGATAAAGGCTGGATTATCCCAGATGAGCCTTATCATCCAGAATATGAAACTAGAACCATAATAGACATGCCAGTGTATATAAATGCCATACCAAGGCAGATGTCTGAAAGCAACTCACCTGTATCTAACGAGGAACAGGCAGAGGAAGCAGACACAGAAAGGATCATTGAAGAAGACAGTACAGTTGGAGAAGGGGAATCAATTGGAGAAGGACTCTCAGATTTAGAGGATGCGGAAAGGTCAGACCAACCTGTTGTCAGACGCTCATCCAGGGAAAACAAAGGTGTTCCACCCCCAAGACTGTCTTACCTAACAAAGTCAGCAGAAGCTCAAGAGCCCTTAACATGGGATGAGATTGAGAAAATGCCAGCAGAAGAAGCTGCTGAATGGCATAAAGCTGCACAAGAAGAAATTGATGCATTGGATAAAAATAATACTTGGATTCTTACAAAATTACCTCCTGGCAAGAAAGCTATAGGATGCAAATGGGTATTCAAGTTAAAAAGGAATGCACAAGGAAAAGTGGAAAGGTATAAAGCCAGATTAGTGGCAAAGGGATATCTTCAAAAATATGGAGAAGATTTTGATGAAGTGTTTGCACCTGTAGTGAAACACACGACAATAAGAACACTTCTGAGCATTGCAGTCTCAAAAGGCATGCAAGTCAAACACATTGATGTGAAAACAGCGTTTCTTCACGGAGATATAACTGAAGACTTGTACATGGAACAACCAACAGGTTTCATAAATACAAAACAAAGACAGCTAGTGTGTAAATTAAACAAAGGTCTTTATGGATTAAAGCAAAGTG
Source organism: Microcaecilia unicolor (assembly GCF_901765095.1). NCBI lineage: Eukaryota > Metazoa > Chordata > Amphibia > Gymnophiona > Siphonopidae > Microcaecilia > Microcaecilia unicolor. Next base: position 163,066,727 of record NC_044031.1, read on the forward strand.
CAAAATGTTGGAATGATAAATTGCATGAAATATTGACAAATTTAGGATTTAAGCAAGGTGAAGCAGATAAATGCTTGTACACTAGGTGCACAAATGGACAATATGCATACATTTTAGCTTTTGTTGATGATCTGCTCATTGCAAGCAAAAGTGAGCAAGAGTACAAGGACATTGTAAAGTGTTTAAACCAGAATGTTGAGATAAAAGAACTGGGTAATGTGTCATACTATCTTGGTATAGAAATTGAGAAACAAAATGATGGTTCTTATCTTCTAAGCCAGAAGCAGAAAATAAATGAGCTTATTGAAAGTTTAGGTATGCAAGATGCCCAAGTTGTAAGCACTCCCATGATCACTGATTTTCTGAAGGATGAAACAGTAAGAGAACCTTTACCAGATAACATCCAATATAGATCAGCCATAGGTAAGCTTTTATATCTAGCTACCACATACAGGGCTGATATAGCAAATGCAGTAGGAATTTTGAGCAGAAGGGTCAGCTCACCTACCAAATCAGATTGGACTGCAGTTAAAAGGATGGTAAGGTATTTAAAGGGTACCATTGATTGTAAATTAAAGATTTCAGCCAATAGTAATCCAAAACTAATATGTTACTGTGATTCAGATTGGGCAGGGGATCATTCTGATTATAAATCCACAAGTGGATATGTGTTTATGTATGGAAATGTACAAATTTCATGGGCCAGTCATAAACAAAGTATTGTGAGTTTGTCTTCTACAGAAGCTGAATACGTGGCCGTATCGGAAGCGTGCAGAGAACTGATGTGGATTGAAAAACTTGCTGGATTTTGGAATAGCTGAAAAGAGACCAATCCAGATAATGGAAGATAATCAGAGCTGCATCCGAATGTCACAGAATGACAAGGTTCAGTCACGCACCAAGCACATCGCAACGAAATACCACAACGTGCGAGAGTTGGCAAAAGAAGGGGTCATCAGTCTACACTATTGTCACACCAGTGAGATGACAGCTGACATCATGACCAAACCGTTACCCAGAGAACATTTTGTGAATCTGCGTATAAAGCTTGGACTTTGTATGAATAAATAATTGCATGACAGTTATGCATGAGAAGGGGTTTGTTGGAATGTATTGTATTTTTACATGCATTGCCTGTCACCTATTATTTCTCTGTGATTACTCTGTGACCTCTGATGTGAATTACTTAGAGAGGTCACACTGCTATGCAACTTCCTGTGGGGGTTAGATGCAGCAGATGCAGCACATGGAGCACATGGAGCTCATGATCTCTCCTAACCTGAGAGGATCTATGGTGGTGTGAGCATCCATTACCATCTAAGCACATGGAAGGAGCTGATAATACAAATGTATAGTAATATGTATATATAAGCCTGTCTGATTATAATCTAACTACAAACTGTGAGTAAACAGATGTTTTGTTACTTCAACTTTAAAGTGACTCAGCAGTGAATTATTCAGGGGTGAATGAGAGAGAGATGAAGAAAGAAATTAACATTTCTAAAGCTGAAGCTGTGTGTACTAAAATCTGCTAATTATTTACTACAAATAATCCAACACGCTTTACTCATACTACCCCTCTCCTCAAGTCGCTTCACTGGCTCCCTATCCGTTTTCACATCCTGTTCAAACTTCTTCTACTAACCTATAAATGTACTCACTCTGCTGCTCCCCAGTATCTCTCCACACTCGTCCTTCCCTACACCCCTTCCCGTGCACTCCGCTCCATGGATAAATCCTTCTTATCTGTTCCCTTCTCCACTACTGCCAACTCCAGACTTCGCGCCTTCTGTCTCGCTGCACCCTACGCCTGGAATAAACTTCCTGAGCCCCTACATCTTGCCCCATCCTTGGCCACCTTTAAATCTAGACTGAAAGCCCACCTATTTAACATTGCTGTTGACTCATAACCACATTAATTGATTTGATTACTTTATTTTTTGTCTATTAGATTGTAAGCTCTTTGAGCAGGGACTGTCTTTCTTCTATGTTTGTGCAGCGCTACGTACGCCTTGTAGCGCTATAGAAATGCTAAATAGTAGTAATAGTAGTAGGAGCCGGCCCAGTGGTGGACAGAGGGGGGCGGGTGGAGGGGACTGTGGTGCCGGGCCGGGCCCGGGGAATTTTGTCCCCCCCTCTCGGCGCCCCTGGCCCCTGCAGATAAGGAGTGAAGTTTTCACTGAGTCTGAGACTGTGCACAATATCTGAGATCTCGCACTGATGCCCCGATCAGAAGCAAACGTACGGCGCTATTGGCCTCTAGCACCCACATTTGCTCCTGCGGGAAGAATCATGTGTCTGGGTTCCAAATTCATAGAGTTGACTCCATTAGAATCTTAGGAGTCACTTTAGACACTGAACTGCACTTTCAATTACATCTCTCAGATCTGATTAAGAAATTATATATTTTTTTCATCTTGAAAATGATTCACTCAGTTTGGGGACTATTAAGAAAACAATCTCTGTTCTAATACATGCACTAGTGGTGAATCAGCTTGATTACTATACCATATTATTTCAGGGACTATGAACTGTCAATATCTGACAAAAATGATTCAAAGTGTTGACACTCAAACTCATCACAGGTATATGGAAATTCAATCATGTTACCTCACTACTGAATGAGAGCATTGGTTACCAATTTCCTCTCATATGAGGAAAGGCTTAAGAGTTTAGGGCTCTTCGGCTTGGAAAAGAGACGGCTGAGGGGGATATGATAGAGGTCTATACAATCCTGAGTGGAGTAGAATGGGTAAACAATTGTTTACTCTTTCAAAAACTACAAAGACTAGGGGACTTTCCATGAAGTTACATGGTAATACTTTTAAAATACATCAGAGAAAATAATAATGTAACAAATAGTTAAGCTCTGAAACTCATTGCTATTAAGGTAAACATGGGGAAAGCCAGTACTTATCCTTAGGGTTGGTAGCATGGAATCTTGTTACTCTTTGAGATTCTGCCGGTACTTGTGACCTGGATTGGCCACTGTTGGAAGCAGGATATGGGGCTAGATGGACCTTTGGTCTAACCTAGTATGGCAGTTCTAATGACTGACAGACTGTGAAAAATGTTGGCAAATTAAAAGTTTCAAAATTACTCCACAAACATTAACTGTATATGAAGGTGGCACTGCTATAAAGAAAACCCATATAGTATACAGCATACTATATTCAAATAAGCATATAGGGTTACTGCACACATGTAGAAAAAGGTTTTGTGATCTGAAAAGACCACAGAGGAACTGTTTGATCTCAATTTTAAGTGATGTGGATGGGGTAAAAAAAAAAAAAAAAAAAAAGAAAATAGCACATCATCCTGGTAACAGGGGCCTAGCCAGACCTCAATGGGAGGGGGGCTAGAGTCCAAGGTGGGGGGCACATTTTGGCCCGCCTCCCCACTCCCGCCACCACTTCTGCCCCCCCCCCCCCCCCCCGCCGCTTCCCCCCACTGCCACTGGAAGGTACCTTGGCTGGCAGGGTTCCACAACATTAAAATTGGATCATCAAACTAATATTCTAGTTAAAAAATTATTCCTTCTATTGAAGAAATTGAGAAAATTTCAGAATTTACTCAAAACTCATGTCTTCCATCTGGTGCTTCAGAGTTTGCTCCTTTTGATCTTAGATTATAGTAACAGTATATTTGCAGGACATAATAAAGGTTTAATAAAAAAAAAAATCAAAATCCAAAATACTGCTGCTCGATTGATTTATTCAGCCCAAAAACATGACAGAGTTACTCCTCTGCTAATAAAGTTGCATTGATTACCAGTTGAAGACCGCATCCAGTTTAAGGTTTGTACATTAGTTTTTAGATCTCTTTTTGGCTTGTCTCCATTATATCTAACTGATAAGATTGTAATTCCAATCTTAGTAAGTTGAAGAATAAAAGGAGTGCTCTTATAGAGTTTTAAATACATTTCATTACCATCTAAGAAGGAAATACTAAAATCATACAATACACTATATAAAGTAAAAGACACTTTTATATTAGGCTAATATCCTTAATACGGTAGCAAGTTTTAAAATATTGGAAAACTCAAAAACACTAAGATGGAGTCAGCAGTCCAGCAGCGAGAGGGGTGCTATCCAGTCTTTTGCATTGAGTGTCACATGTATGATTATCTCCCAGTTGGTGAGATGTCATATGTTTGCGCCCGATGCAAAGAGCTCCTAGCTCTTAGAGAACATGTCCGTTCTCTTGAGGCTAGAGTAGCAGACTTGGTGGAGCTGAGGGAGACAGAGAGGTACATAGAGGAGACCTACAGGGATGTTGTAGAGAGGTCCCACCTCCAGTCTAGTAGCCCTTGTGCTACCTTGGAGGAGGGAGGTCTCCTAGAAGGAGAGCATCACCCTGGTGAAGTAGGAAGTACTCCTTTAGCCAGGACCTGCCCACCAGGGGATGTACTATCCTCTCGCACTGAGGATATGTCTCCAAGTGCTGCCCGGGAGGGAAAGGTTAGGACAGCTGTTGTAGTTGGTGATGCGATCATTAGGCATATAGATAGCTGGGTGGCTGGTGGACGTGAGGATCGCCTGGTGACTTGCCTGCCTGGTGCGAAGGTGCCGGACCTCACGCGTCACCTAGATAGGATTTTAGATAGTGCTGGGGAGCAGTCCGCTGTCTTGGTACATGTGGGTACCAATGACATAGGAAAATGTGGCAGAGAGGTTCTGGAAGCCAAATTTAGGCTCTTAGGTAGAAAGCTCAAATCCAGATCCTCTAGGGTAGCATTTTCTGAAATGGATTTTCTGAAATGCTACCTGTTCCACGTGCAGGGCCCAAGAGACAGGCAGAGCTCCAGAGTCTCAATGCGTGGATGAGACAATGGTGCAGGGAGGAGGGTTTTAGATTTGTTAGGAACTGGGCAACATTCTGGGGAAGGGGGAGCCTATTCCGAAAGGATGGGCTCCACCTTAACCAGGGTGGGACCAGGCTGCTGGCGTCGGCATTTAAAAAGGAGATAGAGCAGCTTTTAAACTAGAAATGGGGGGAAGGCCGACAGTCGCTCAAAAGCGCATGGTTCGGGAAAAGGTATCTTGCAAAGATACCTCACAAACAGGGAAGATAGGGTTTCTGGATAGTGAGGTTGCACAACAGACCGTGGTAGGCCAGGTGCCCTTAAATACAACTAAAGATCAGATAAAAGATGTCAAATCAATAGTGTCAGGTACTAAGCATCATGCAAATAAGAACAACAAACATACTCTGAAATGTCTATATGCAAATGCTAGGAGTCTAAGAAATAAGATGGGAGAGTTGGAATATATTGCACTAAATGAAAAATTGGATATAATAGGCATTACTGAGACCTGGTGGAAGGAGGATAACCAGTGGGACACTGTCATACCGGGGTACAAAGTATATCGTAATGATAGGGTAGACCGGACTGGTGGAGGGGTAGCATTGTATATTAAAGAGAGCCTTGACTCAGATAGATTACAAATTCAGCAGGACACAAATCACACCTTTGAATCACTGTGGGTTGAAATTCCATGTATAAAAGGGAAAAAAATGGTGATAGGAGTGTACTACCGTCCACCTCGCCAGGATGAGCAGGTAGACACAGAAATGATAAAAGAAATCAGAGACGCGAACAAAATGGGCAATGTGATAATAATGGGTGACTTCAATTATCCAAATATAGACTGGGTAAATGTAACATCGGGACACGCTACAGAGATACAATTCCTTGATGAAATCAAGGACAGCTTTATGGAGCAACTGGTGCAGGAGCCGACGAGAGAAGGAAAAATTCTAGACTTGGTCCTTAGTGGAGCGCATGATCTGGTGAGGGACGTTATGGTACTGGGGCCGCTTGATAACAGTGACCATAATATGATCAGTTTTGACATCAACCTTGAAGTAACTGTACACAGAAAGTCAAATATGTTAGCGTTTAACTTTAAAAAAGGAGACTATGATAAAATGAGAAGAACGGTAAAAAAAAAAAAACTTAGGGGGGCAACTGAGAGAGTAAAAACTGTACAACAGGCGTGGACGCTGTTCAAAAATACCATCCTGGAGGCCCAGGCCATACATATTCCGCGAATTAGAAAAGAAAGACGGAAGTCCAAAAGACACCCGGCCTGGTTGAAAAGTGAGGTGAAGGAAGCTATTAGGGCTAAAAGAAACGCCTTCAGAAAATGGAAGAAGGAACCGTCTGAAAATAACAAGAAACAGCATAAGGAGTGTCAAAGCAAATGCAAGGCGCAGATTAAGAAGGCCAAGAGGGAGTATGAAAAAAAGATAGCATTAGAGGCAAAAAAACATAGTAAAAAATTTTTTCGGTATATTAAAAGCAGGAAGCTGGCAAAAGAATCGGTTGGGCCGCTGGATGACCGAGGGGTAAAAGGGGCGATCAAGGAAGACAAAGACGTAGCGGAGAGACTGAATGAATTCTTTGCTTCGGTCTTCACCGAGGAAGATTTGGGTGGGATACCGGTGTCGGAAATGGTATTTCAAGCGGACGAGTCGGAGAAACTTACTGACTTCACAGTAAACCTGGAGGACGTAATGGGGCAGTTCGGCAAACTGAAGAGTAGCAAATCTCCTGGACCGGATGGTATTCATCCTAGAGTACTGATAGAACTGAAAAACGAGCTTGCGGAGCTACTGCTAGTGATATGCAACTTATCCTTAAAATCGAGCGTGGTACCGGAAGATTGGAGGGTGGCCAATGTAACGCCCATTTTTTAAAAGGCTCCAGGGGAGATCTGGGAAATTATAGACCGGTGAGTCTGACGTCGGTGCCGGGGAAAATGGTAGAGGCTATTATCAAAAACAAAATTACAGAGCACATCCGAGGACATGGATTACTGAGACCAAGTCAGCATGGCTTTTGTGTGGGGAAATCTTGCCTGACCAATTTACTTCAATTCTTTGAAGGAGTGAACAAACATGTGGACAAAGGGGAGTCAGTTGATATTGTGTATCTGGATTTTCAAAAGGCGTTTGACAAGGTACCTCATGAAAGGCTACAGAGGAAATTGGAGGGTCATGGGATAGGAGGAAATGTCCTATTGTGGATTAAAAACTGGTTGAAGGATAGGAAACAGAGAGTGGGGTTAAATGGGCAGTATTCACAATGGAGAAGGGTAGTTAGTGGGGTTCCTCAGGGGTCCGTGCTAGGACCGCTGCTTTTTAATATATTTATAAATGATTTAGAGATGGGAGTAACTAGCGAGGTAATTAAATTTGCTGATGACACAAAGTTATTCAAAGTCGTTAAATCGCGACAGGATTGTGAAAAATTACAAGAGGACCTTACGAGACTGGGAGACTGGGCGGCTAAATGGCAGATGTTTAATGTGAGCAAGTGCAAGGTGATGCATGTGGGAAAAAAGAACCCGAATTATAGCTACGTCATGCAAGGTTCCACGTTAGGAGTTACGGACCAAGAAAGGGATCTGGGTGTCGTCGTCGATAACACACTGAAACCTTCTGCTCAGTGTGCTGCTGCGGCTAAGAAAGCGAATAGAATGTTGGGTATTATCAGGAAAGGTATGGAAAACAGGTGTGAGGATGTTATAATGCCGTTGTATCGCTCCATGGTGCGACCGCACCTTGAGTATTGTGTTCAATTCTGGTCTCCGCATCTCAAGAAAGATATAGTAGAATTGGAAAAGGTGCAGCGAAGGGCGACTAAAATGATAGCGAGGATGGGACGACTTCCCTATGAAGAAAGACTAAGGAGGCTAGGGCTATACAGCTTGGAGAAGAGACGGCTGAGGGGAGACATGATAGAGGTATATAAAATAATGAGTGGAGTGGAACAGGTGGATGTGAAGCGTCTGTTCACGCTTTCCAAAAATACTAGGACTAGGGGGCATGCGATGAAACTACAGTGTAGTAAATTTAAAACAAATCGGAGAAAATTTTTCTTCATCCAACGTGTAATTAAACTCTGGAATTCGTTGCCGGAGAAAGTGGTGAAGGCGGTTAGCTTAGCAGAGTTTAAAAAGGGGTTGGACGGTTTCCTAAAGGACAAGTCCATAAACCGCTACTAAACGGACTTGGAAAACTCCAAAATTCCAGGAATAACATGTATAGAATGTTTGTACGTTTGGGAAGCTTGCCAGGTGCCCTTGGCCTGGATTGGCCGCTGTCTTGGACAGGATGCTGGGCTCGATGGACCCTTGGTCTTTTCCCAGTATGGCATTACTTATGTACTTATCTTTTCCACAAGCTTTGCATACCAGGCAACAAACATTTGGAACTCTCTTCCTGTTTTATTTTATTTTTGCATTTATATTACATTCAAAATTGAATAGGGTAAAGGATTAATATAGAAAAATTAAATCTAATTAAGACATTAATTACTACAACAAAAACTAATAAAAAAATGAATCTTATATAGTCCACAATCAAGGAGAGGCAAGATCTCATAACCCCAAGGAAATGGGGAAATCAAAGAATCATTAATACAAGGATAACAGCAAGTTAAATGTCAACATTATTACAGCTCAGATAGAACAAGATGATTCAGCTTTCACCTGGTGCAGAACCCTTCCCTTCTAGGAAAAACTGAAGTTGGGAAACATCATAAAATATATATTGATGATTATCAAAATAAACAACATATTTACATGGGTACCTCAACTGAAATTTAACTTCAACATCAATCACTCGTTGACGATGGGAAGGGAATTATTGACATCTGGACTGAGTGGACCTTGCCACATCAGGAAAAATAGAAACTATTCCACCAAGTTCATTCATCTCTAGATCTAAAATATAAATGTAATAAAGCTTCTTTATCTGGTTGAAAATGAAAGAAACCAACAAGGTTGTCCTCACGATAATCTTCTTCTGGGATTTTCCCAAAATGCCAGTCAAGTCCAAACTATTTGAAGACACATCCATTATAGATGATTCTCTCACTGGAGTCGATTGGTTCTTTGAAACTGATACATAATATATTTTATGCAATATTTCCCTCCAGGAAATATTTAATCACTTCTTGCAAATACTTATAAAAGCTTCTTGTTTTTATCAGAGAGACAAGAAATGATTTGACCTTTAGAAAATTGCTAAAAACATTTCTCTTTAAGAAATTTTTGAATGTTTGAAGTCTCACATTGCTGTTGTGTTGGTTAAACTGTAATTTTTCAAGGTCTACCTGATTACGCCTAGATATTGTGATCTACATAGAACTCCATTTGGTGATAGCGGAATATAATAATTTTTTAATGGCCTCTTTTACACACTGCACTGCTGATTCTTGGTGTGGCAAATGAGAGGAAGCCCATTCAATTCTTATGGGCTTCCTCTCATTTGCTGTGCAGGAATCACTAGTGTGGCTTTGTAAAAGAAACCCTTAATGTCATATAATTGGTACAAATATACCTATGCACCTACTGGATGAAGGGAAGTTACCTGGGCAAATTCCTTTGAAAACTGTCCCAATGCTACCTCCACTCTGCTTGTATTCTTTCAGAAGCACCAAAAAAAGCTAAATACAAATTTATTTTGCTTTTTCCATTTGTGAAGCTTTCTTCACATGTAAAGCTTTTATAAATATATACCTCAGACATATTATCTGTAAATCGCACTCTCTATGGCAGTCCTCCCTTGGCATCTCTGATACCAGAGGCAATGGAAAGTGAAAATGACTTGCAGCAGGATGGGGTTGTCAAATACAGAACTGGCTTAAAATATTCCTCCTGGGTAACTTGGCAGCTCTCCAGCTCTAACTGTTAAGCCACTCCATTCAAAGCATGTGCTTGCCTGGTCCCTATGCTTACTCAAGGCTCAGAGGAGAAGGTCAGGCATCGAAGATTGGAGGCATGCAGCTGGTGGGTGGCACAAACTTTAAAAGTCATCTGACTGGGCAACTAAATAAATGGCAGATGATGTTTAATGTGAGTAAGTGCAAAGTGATGCATGTGGGAAAGAGGAACCCGAATTATAGCTACGTCGTGCAAGGTTCCACATTAGGAGTCACAGACCAAGAAATGGATCTAGGTGTTGTCGTTGATATGTTATGTTGAAACCTTCTGCTCAGTGTGCTGCTGCGGCTAAGAAAGCAAATAGAATGTTGGGTATTATTAGGAAAGGAATGGAAAACAAAAATGAAGATGTTATAATGCCTTTGTATCGCTCCATGGTGCGACCGCACCTTGAATATTGTGTTCAACTCTGGTCGCTGCATCTCAAAAAAGATATAGTGGAATTCGAAAAGTTGCAGAGAAGGGCGACGAAAATGATAAAGGGGATGGGACGACTTCCCTATGAGGAAAGACTAAAGCGGCTAGGGCTCTTCAGCTTGGAGAAAAGGCGGCTGAGAGGAGATATGATAGAGGTCTATAAAATAATGAGTACAGTTGAACGGGTAGATGTGAAGCGTCTGTTTACGCTTTCCAAAAATACTAGGACTAGGGGGCATGCGATGAAGCTACAATGTAGTAAATTTAAAACGAATCGGAGAATATTTTTCTTCACTCAACTTGTAATTAAACTCTGGAATTCGTTGCCAGAGAATGTGGTAAAGGCGGTTAGCTTAGTAGAGTTTTTAAAAGGTTTGGACGGTTTCCTAAAGAAAAAGTCCATAGACTTGGACTTGGGAAAAATCCACTATTTCTGGGATAAGCAGTATAAAATGTTTTGTACTTTTTTGGGATCTTGCCAGGTATTTGTGACCTGGATTGGCCACTGTTGAAAACAGGATGCTGGGCTTGATGGACCTTTGGTCTGTCCCAATATGGCAATACTTATATACTTATGTATATTTATTGATGCCTTGACTTTTGAGCCCCAAATTTCTGCTTCAGCCTGCGATGGTCTATTGCTTAAGTTAGAAGTGATATTTTTTGTTTTGTTTTATAGCAAAAAAAAAAAAAATGATTACTTCTGTTCATGCTTTTTGTTGTTAATAAAGTAAACTATTGCAAGAGTCCATATTGTGGATTGTGTAAAAAGTTATTATGGCAACTCCAATTGTTGCAAAATACTTCAGCTCAATTGTTGTTAGTGAAGAAAAGCTATAACCATTGTTACACCCTTGCTGAAGTGTTTACACCAAGGGCCCTGTTTACTAAGCCATGCTAAACTGATTAACTTAAAGGCCCTATTTACTGAGGTGCACTAGCAATTTTTAACATGCGCTAAAAATTAGCACATGCTAATGCTAGAGACACCTTAGTAAACAGGGTCCTAACTGTCTATGGAATTTAGAGTTAAATTTAAGCTCATCTGTTTAGGGGTCAGCCATCCAGAGTATCTGAATGTACCTCATCTTGAGCTACTACTGAAAAAGGTGTTTAGTAAAATCAAAATAAACAAATAAATAATGGAAAATATAATAAACAATGGGGTCAATATTCAAAGCAATTTAAACAGCCAGAAACAACTCCTGGACATGTAAGTTGCTTGTCCAGGGCTAACCAGGCATATTCAGTGTTAATTTCCCTAATAGGGTTCAATGCGGTGTACAATTATATATAAAGAAGTAATACAGTCATTTAAAAAAATCACCACATAATACAAGCCAATAAAAGTTGTCCTCAACTAAATGTTAACCATAGTTCTTCCCATGGTGTAGGTAAAGATTATACTCATTAAAAATTATCTTCATTTAAATGACAGCAACAGTCACAGATGACTAAAGAGAAAAGTTTTAACCTTTTTTCGCAACAGTAAATAATTTTGTTCAGTTCTAATGTTTAGTGGAAGTTCCAAAAAGTTATTCCCATCACTGAATAGATAGCAATAACTACGTGAAGGAAGTGAATATTTTGAAAGAAGGGAGAATGAGGATCAACTGATGGTACAGCGTGAAGATAATTTAAGTAAAGACACAGAAGTAATATCTATTAGTAGTTCAGATTTGCAACCCTGTAAAATCTGAAAAATCAAGTAAGATACACTGCTGAACTTACTAAGGGCCTCTTATATCAAGCTGACAATGCTGACAAAGCCCATTCATGAATGGGCTTTATCGGCATTCCCGCACCGGAAGCTGCTAGCGTGGCTTCATAAACAAGGCCTAAGTTCAGGGCTTTTTTTAAGGGGGTACTTGGGGGTACTGAGTACCGGAACCCTTTTCATTGTCTGCTAAAATTAACCCATGGTCCCCAAGTTTTAATGAAAGAACTCAGGCTCTACACACCAATTATGCCTTGTCGTAGATTCTGTGACTGGTTGCAGGGGGCCTGGCTATTGTGATGTGGGTCCAGTGGTGTGCTGGAGCCAGCTCGCACCGGCTCACAAGAGCCGGTTGTTAAATTTACTGGCATCTTGCAAGCCGGTTGTTGGCCCGTGCGAGCCGGCTCGCCTCTGCTCCCCCGCTCGTCCATCTTCCGTCTGCCCTCTACAGATCTGCCGATAGTAGCCTTGGTTTCCTTCTTGCCCCGTCGCCCTGCCTTTAAAATTTTTATTTTCCCTCGAGGCACGCCAGCATTGAAGCGAAGGCAGCAGGCTCAGCTCGGTTCCAGCCTTCGTTCCGTTCCTTCGCATCATGGCTCCGCCCTCGCGCAAACAGGAAATACGTCAGGCAAGGGCGGAGCCATGATGAGAAGGAACGGAACGAAGGCTGGAACCGAGCTGAGCCTGCTGCCTTCGCTTCAACGCTGACGCGCCTCGAGGGAAAATACAAATTTTAAAGGCAGGGCGGCGGGGCAAGAAGGAAACCAGGGCTACTATTGGGGAGCAGAGCTGCAGAGGGCAGACGCAAGATGGACGACCAGGGGAGTGGGGAGGGCTGGAAGAAGGCAGATGAGGAGAGGAGGGCAGGGGGGAGACAAGGGTTGCTGGACATGGGTGGGTGGATGGAGGGCAGGGGAGAGGAGGGTTGCTGGACATGGGTGGGTGGATGGAGGGCAGAGGAAGAGGAGGGTTGCTGGACATGGGTGCAGGGCCGTGCCAACACGGTAAGCGAGGTAAGCATGGCGCCGCACCATGCTTACCTCGCCCTCTTCTCCCCAGATCCTTTTCCTTTTTTTTTTTTTTGTTTAAATTTACCTCTGCCCGGTGGCAGCGTAGCATTAGTGAGGAGGCAGTGCTCCCCCGCCCTGACGTGTCAGTCTTCCCTTCGCTCAGTTCCGCCTTCTTCTGACATCAGAAATGACATCAGAAGAAGGCGGGACACTGAGCGAAGGGAAGACTGACACGTTGGGGCGGGGGAACGCCGCCTCCTCACTAACGCTACGCTGCCGCCGGACAGAGGTAAATTTAAACAAAAAAAAAAAAGGAAAAGGATCTGGGGAGAAGAGGGCGGGTAGTGTAGCGATAGTTTTCGGGGGTGGGGCCAACTGCAGGGGGGCGCCGGAGACCCTAGGCATGGCCCTGCATGGGTGGGTGGATGGAGGGCAGGGGAGAGGAGGGTTGTTGGACATGGGTGGGTGGATTGAGGGCAGGGGAGAGGGGGGTTGCTGCTGGACATGGGTGGATGGAGGGCAGGGGAGAGGGGGGTTGCTGCTGGACATGGGTGGATGGAGGGCAGGGGAGAGGGGGGTTGCTGCTGGACATGGGTGGATGGAGGGCAGGGGAGAGGGGGGTTGCTGCTGGACATGGGTGGATGGAGGGCAGGGGTGAGAGGAGGGTTGCTGCTGGACATGGGTGGATGGAGGGCAGGGGTGAGAGGAGGGTTGCTGGACATGGATGGAGGAGAGGGAAGGGAGAGAGATGAAATGCTGGACATGGATGGAGGGGAGGGAAGAGTGAGGAAGGAGATGAGAAGAGGGAAAAGGAAGAGAGGAGAAAAGCTGCACATGGATGAAGAAAATAGGCAGAAGCTGAGGACCAGAAATGAAGAAGAAAGGAGGAAAGTAAAGAAATAAATGGAAAGGAAGCCCTGGAAACGGAGTTAAGAGGACAGATAGCAGCAGAATCGGATACTGGGCCAGCATGAGCAGAAAAACAAAGTCACCAGACAACAAAGGTAGAAAAAAATCATTTTATTTTCATTATAGTGTTTGGAATATGTCCACTTTGAGAATCAGGTGCTCAACATTAAAGGTTTATTACTTATTTATGGCATTTTATCCCACATTAAACATGAATTAGATTGCCCCCCCCCCCAGGCTCTCCCCGGCTATAGCCAGCTCTGCAATTTGGGGGGGGGGGGGCGCAGAGGTGGATGAGGGGCGCAGAGGTGGACCGGGGAGAGAGCCTGTTGTTAAACATTTACCAGCACACCACTGTGTGGGTCCCTCAGTGATCACCCCACCCCTGAAGGGTGGCCTGGTATTTGAGTACCAGCACCTTTTTCGCTAGAAAACACACACTGCCTAAGTTTATAAATCAATCTAGCTGACGCTTTCTGTATCAACTGCAATTTCCACTGGATAGTGCCGCTGAAATTGGCTACTGTGTGAGCGTTCTGAGGGGCGGAGTCAGCACTTAGTCGGTTAATGGCTGAATATTTGGCACTTAACTAGCTAAGATAACCGCATAAATAGGACCACATAAAACACAGTCCTATCTTTATGCAGTTCATTGTAGCCAGTTTGCTGAATATCATACTTAACTGGCTATGTTTTGGCCGGTGTCAATAAATTGAAGATCAGACAGTCACCAAGCAGGAAGCTTCACTGATTCATCAAGAATTAAGGTATATTTTAGCCAGCCCAGTATGCCCAGATAGTCAATGCTGGTACTTGGACATGGCCTAGGAATATATATCCAGGAATAAAGCCAGCAGTGGTAAGCAAAAATCCAACCATTGCTGACTGAATATCAACCCCAGTGTGTTTAATTTAATTAAGTCTACTGGAAACAGCTACAACTTCCTGCAGAATTAGTAGAGCTAGCAGTGGCATGCACAGGTACCACAACTGCTGCCACCAACCAAAGATGGCAGCAAGAGGGTGAGCAGGAGGAAGGGGGCAAGAGAGAGATTGAGAGAGAAAAGGGGCTGATGCTGTTGAGGAGGAGAGAGAGAGAGACAAGGCGATGCTGGATGGGGGAAGGAAAACAGAGAAAGATGGGACAATACTGAATGGGGAATGTGAGAGACAGCCTATGGGTACAGGAATAAAACAGAACAACAAAAGCTGATTATGAACATCAATGCAATACTAAACACAGAATATTGGCGAGCTCGCTGATGTCAGCAGTAGCAGCGGATGGCTATGACATCCCTTAGCTTCATCTGGTCTCTGTAGGCCAGCCTAACATATAATTATATCAGCCTGAGACTGAAATTAGCTTGTTTACTGCAGGACACAGCTAAACCTGTCTGGTTGGAGACTGGACTGTGTGTAACCTTATTACAAACTTGGACTGAGCAGAACCAGTCAAAACTAGATCACAATGTTGTGTCTTCAATAACAGCTGGGCCAGGCTACAGGTAATGCTCAGTCCAGGCTTATAATGAGTTCAGTGTTGAGCATACAAAATCATAGCGATGGTTATAATAAGGCTTTCATGATATCACAAATGTTCAACATCCCTCTTCCCTCTCACCACATATCACCACAAAAGTCTCAATCTCCTTTCCCCCAGAAATGTGACATAATTTATGGACGACTTCTTAATATTGAGAGCTGTGAATGGTGCGGGACCACGGTATTTGGCTGACAATTTACGCTTCTATGTGGATACAAGGAAGAATTTGGTATCAGAGGGCTTTGCAGCTGGAGCGCTGGACCACAGTGTGTTACATGTCTCGCTGAGCCTAAACCATTGCGAGACTCCCCTGAGGCCTCAGATGCCAGAATTCATTGCGGCTGAATGCTGAACACAGAAGGCATTGCTGTGGTCATATGTGATGGCAGGACAGAAGCTCCAGCAAGTACAGCAGCACCCTCAGGATCACAGACCAGGCAGAGTGGAGATGGAAGCTGGTTTCCAGGTGGCGAATTGTCACTGCCTGGGGAAGGAGCTATCTTTACACAGCATTTGAGGGTATTAAGCAAGCCTTAGCCTTTAAGACTCAAGGGAGAGTAAAGAAGCCTGAGGACATAGAACTGGGCAATGTATAGGATGCAGTTGGAGAACTGGAGCATTCAGTGGTTTCTTGATTAGCTAAATATTTGAAAGTTTCTGGATCTGTTGAAGCCCAGGCAAAAGAGAGGGGTCCTTTTACTGAGGTGCGCCAAAAAATGGGCTGCGCTAGTGTAGGCACGTGTTTTGGGCGCAGGCAGATCTATTTTTCAGCATGCCTGTAAAAAAGGCCTTTTTCAAATTTTTGCCAAAAATGGACGTGCGGCAAAATAAAAATTGGCATGAGTCCATTTTGGGTCTGAGACCTTACCGCCAGCCATTGACTTAGTGGTAAGGTCTCAGTGTGGTAATCATCTACGTGCATAGAATGACGATTATTGCCCGGTTTCTGCCATGCACCAGAAAATAAAATTTACTTTCTGGTGTGCGTAGTGGACGTGTGTCAAAAATGAAATTACCGCAAGGGCCACACAGTAGCAGGGCGGTAACTCCAAATTGACGCGGCTTAGTAAAAGGGCCCCAGAATGAGAGTCCACAGCAAGAGACTGGAGAAGTTAAAAACTTCTTTGATGAAGGATAAGAATCAGGTCCGTCATACTTTGGAGATGATTGAGAACTTTAATGGATGTTTAAATTTAAAGTTTATACATTTCTCAGTCTCTGTTGCTATCTGCTAGGGATATAGAAAAGAAATATTTCCAGAAGATCCTTCAAATACCCACAGAAACGATAACATTAATATTTATATTCTGCAATATACCTCTTGGTTCAATGTGGATTACATTAGGGAAGAAGCTGGACATTTGCAGGAAGTACACAAATTAATAAATATAAGATAATATACTATATACTGATACAATCATTACCATCCAAAACAAATTTCCTAAATAAATAGGTTTTTATATACTTACAAAAATGATTATAATTGCTTACTGAAAGCTGATCCTGAACATGTTTATCCAAACGAGCTGCCTGAAACGAAAAAAGAATATCTAATAACCCTAGTTCTCTTTAAAGTCCTTAGGGGTCTTTTACTAAGCCATGTAGGCGCTTACATGGCCAACGCATACCAAATTGGAGTTACTGCCCGGTTACCGCATGACCGTTGCAGTAATTTAAATTTTGGTCTGCGTCCGCTACGTGTATCCAAAAAAATATTTTTTATTTTCCGATGCGTGGTGGCATTTGACGCACGTAGACCATTACCGCCCAGTTACCGCGTGAGACCTTATCGCTAGGTCAATGGCTTGCGGTAAGGTCTCAGACCCAAAATGTACACGCGGCAATTTTAATTTTACCGTATGGCCATTTTCGGCAAAAATTTAAAAAAGGCATTTTTTGTAGGTGCGCTGAAAAATAATTCTGCACTCACCCAAAACACGCATCTACACTACCGCAGGCCATTTTTCAGCGCACCTTAGTAAAAGGACCCCTTAGTGAGGGAAAAGTGAAGAGAGCCACTGTTCTTGTAATTCTGGGCTTTTGCTGGAACACAAAATAGTCCAACAAACATGGAGGAGCAAGGCCATGCAATAACTTAAAAATGAAATAAAAAAAAATGTGAACAGCATCCTAGCATATACAGGAAGCCAATGAAGCTTCCTACATAATAATTCTCACCTCCAACGTTCTGACGCTGCCTGGGACCGTGGCTCCCTCGGATGTGGTCTGCTACGTGCGGTAGGTAACACTGACGTCATACATCCCTTCGAGTATGCTGCTTTCCCTTCTCTTCGCTCTGACTCTGGTCCCGCCCTTGTGCAAACAGGAAATGAGGGCAGGACCAGAGTCAGAGCGCAGAGAAGGAAAGGCAGTAGACTCGCTGAGTCTGTTCACTCTTCAATGCTGCCAACGGGACCCCGGTAAGAGAGAGGGGTTGGCGATTTTAGAGGGGGGGGACTGGCACTCGGACGGAGGACAGAGCGAAGGAGAATGACAGTGGGAGGGGGACCTGCAACTCGGAGGGAGAACAGAGTGAAGGAGAGTGACGGAGGGAGAAAGCCATGGAAAACGGAGGGGAGGAAAGGGGGCCGTGGGACTTGGGGGGGACAGAGTGAGAGAGCAAGGGAGGGGGGAGGAAAACCTTGCTAGCGCCCGTTTCCTTTCATACCGAAACGGGCCTTTTTTACTAGTTATATATAACATAGATACACTGTCAAACTTTTTCAATTAATAAGTCAAAAACAAAGTTACATTTTGAATCGCGTGCAACTTTTTCAGCACTTGTTTAGGGGCTCTCAAATAAATTACATTGCAATAGTCCAGAAGACTCAAGATTAAAGATTGCACAACAAGGCAAAATTGTTTCTCATCAAAATACTTCCATACGCATGATAAAGTGCGCATCATTAAAAAATATTTTTGATTAAGTTTATTAGTCTGATAGTCTAGAGATAGCTTATTATCTAATAGGACTCCTAATACTCATATAAGAAGAAAACTGATACAATGTCTTGTTTAACATTACACTAGTTCCTCTCTTAACTAGAATTATGTATGTAGATACTGGAGGATCTGGAAGTTTAGATAAAAGACCAAAAGTGGAAGAAGATACTTTGGATTTGACAACATTTCTGGAAAATTATCAGTCTGTTGTAGTGACTAAAGGCCCTGCTTACAAAGGCATGCTAGCATTTGTAGTGCACGCTAAAAAATAACACACACTACCCATGTAGATGCCAATAATATTCCTATGGATGCCTACACGGTTAGCATGTGCTACTTTTTAGCACGTGCTAAAACCGCTAGCATGATTTTGTACACAGGGTCCTAAGTCTTCCTTAATTGCTCTGGAGCCAGACAGAACCCAGATACTGTCTCCCCAATATTCAAAACTATTTAACCTGGCTGGTTAAATAACATTTAAGCGCCTAACCACAGATATGCCAGTTAATGGCTAGCTGCTAACAGGCTATATTGAGCAACATAGCCGGTTAGGCGTGGATATTCAGTGCCAAACTGGCTATGTTCAGTGGTCAAATAGGCCACACAACCTGAAATCGGCCCATGAATTGACTAATTTCCGCAAACTATTGAAAACCTATCTCTGCGACAAGATATATCACAAAGATCAAAACATGTAACTGTACAATCTTTAATATATCCAGAAATGTTCTATAATGTCTTTTGCTCTAACACTATCATGTATTTCACCACCATGTAACCCAAAACCTTCTGTAAAACCTAATGTATATTCGCTTCTATTTCCATCATCCATAATGAATTGTAAGCCACATTGAGCCTGCAAAGAGGTGGGATAAGGTAAAATTATGTATCATACCTGATAATTTTCTTTCCATTAATCATAGCTGATCAATCCATAGACTGGTGGGTTGTGTCCATCTACCAGCAGGTGGAGATAGAGAGCAATCCTTTTGCCTCCCTATATGTGGTCATGTGCTGCCGGAAACTCCTCAGTATGTCGATATCCAAGCTCCATCCGCAGGACTCAGAGAATTACACCCACAAAGGGACACTCTGCCCAGCTCACCACAGCCGAAACGGGGGAGGGGAATTAACCCAGCTCATCCCCACACAAGTGGGGGAGGGGAATCCGTCCAGCTCATCCCCGCGGAGCGGGGGAGGGACACCACACCCGCCGATGCGGGGGGATCTGGCTTATCCTGCAACCGCAACCGCGGGAGGAGCTGACTGACCCTAACACTGCCGAAGCGGGAGGGGTACAAAACTGCCCTACTGCCGCACGAAGCGGGAGGGAGCGCCGGCAGAATTTAAGTCTCAATCCATCCCCGTAAAACGGAGGGGAGAGGAATGCAGCAGCTCACTGTAACACAAATTCGTCTCAACTCTTGAAGAATTCATTGAAAAACTTGAACACGAAGTCCTCCTGAACAGGAACTGAAGACTAAACTTGAACCTGAAATGCAACCAGAATATAAACAGTACAGATATCTGGGAGGGGCTATGGATTGATCAGCTATGATTAATGGAAAGAAAATTATCAGGTATGATACATAATTTTACCTTCCATATCATCATGCTGATCAATCCATAGACTGGTGGGATGTACCGAAGCAGTACTCACCCAGGGCGGGACATAGAAATCCCTGACCGCAACACTGAAGCTCCAAACCGGGCCTCCGCCCGAGCAGCCACAGTCAAGCGGTAATGCCTGGAGAAGGTATGGGCCGAAGCCCAAGTTGCCGCCTTGCAAATCTCTTCCAAGGAGACGGACCCGGCCTCTGCCATCGAGGCCGCCTGAGCTCTAGTGGAGTGAGCCTTCAGCTGGATAGGCTGCACCTTCCCCGCGGCCACATAAGCCGCTGCAATGGCTTCCTTGACCCATCTTGCCACTGTAGGCTTAGCAGCCTGCAGAGCCTTAAGAGGACCTGCAAACAGGACAAACAGATGATCCGATTTCCGGAAATCATTGGTCACTTCCAAGTATCTGATGATGACACGTCTCATATCCAGATATTTGAGAGCAGAGTATTCCTCTGGGTAGTCCTCCCTATGAAAGGAAGGGAGACAGAGCTGCTGATTCACATGGAAGCGAGAAACAATCTTGGGCAGGAAGGAAGGCACTGTGCGAATAGTCACTCCTGCCTCAGTGAACTGCAGAAAAGGCTCTCTACATGAGAGCGCCTGGAGCTCGGAAACTCTTCTGGCTGAAGTGATAGCCACCAAAAAGACTGCTTTCAACGTCAGGTCTTTCAGAGATGCCCTCGACAAGGGTTCAAAAGGCGGCTTCTGCAATGCTCTTAGCACCAGGTTGAGATTCCACGCAGGCACCACTGAGTGCAGAGGAGGGCGCAGGTGATTAACTCCCTTGAGAAAGCGCACCACATCTGGCTGCGAAGCCAGGGAAACACCCTTCAGGCAGCCCCTGAAGCAAGTCAGAGCCGCTACCTGGACTTTAAGGGAACTGAGCGACAGGCCTTTCTCCAGACCTTCTTGCAGGAACGCCAACACTGAAGAAATTGGAGCAGTGAAGGGAGAAAGTGAGCCTGCTTCACACCATGCTGCAAAGATATGCCAAACCCTGGCGTAAGCAGTAGAAGTAGAGCGCTTCCTCGCTCTCAGCATAGTGGCGATGACCTTGTCTGAGAAGCCCTTCTTTCTCAGACGCTGCCGCTCAATAGCCAGGCCGTAAGACCAAAGGGGGAGGGATCCTCCATCACCACGGGACCCTGATGTAACAGGCCCTGCTCCACTGGCAGCCGCAGAGGATCATCGACTGAGAGCCTGATCAAGTCCGCATACCAGGGACGTCTGGGCCAGTCCGGACCCACCAGGATTATCCGGCCCAGATGCTTTGCCACCCGGTCTAGCACCCTGCCCAACATGGGCCAGGGCGGGAACACATAGAGAAGCGCCTGTGTTGGCCACTGTTGGAGAAGAGCATCTACTCCCAGGGATCGAGGGTCCCGTCCTCTGCTGAAAAAGCGCGGCACTTGGCAATTGGCCGATGACGCCATCAGATCTAGGCTCGGCTGGCCCCAGCGCTTCGTGATGTCCAAGAACGCCTGAGCAGATAGCTGCCACTCTCCGGGCTCCAAGGTATGGCGACTGAGAAAGTCCGCCTTGACATTCATGACTCCGGCAATGTGGGCCGCTGACAACTGTTCCAGGTTCGCTTCCGCCCACTGGCATAGATTCATGGCCTCCTTGGCTAGAGGGGCGCTCTTGGTACCTCCCTGGCGGTTGACATAGGCCACAGCCGTGGCATTGTCCGACAGGACCCGTACTGGCTTCAACGCCAGTACCGGGATGAACTCCAAAAGCGCCAACCGAATGGCTCTGAGTTCCAGGAGGTTGATAGACCACTTTGCCTCTGCAGGAGACCAGAGCCCCTGCGCTGTCCTTCCCAAGCAGTGGGCTCCCCAGCCCGACAAAGAGGCATCCATCGTGACGACAATCCACTCCGGTGGCATTCCTTGTCTGTCTGCAGCCACCAGCTCAGCGCCTTGCACACTGCTGGGTCCAAGGGAAGGCGCACAGCATAATCCTCCGACATCGGAGTCCAGCGCTGCAGCAGAGAGTGTTGTAGTGGTCTCATATGAGCCCTGGCCCAGGGCACTACTTCCATCGTGGTCGTCATAGAGCCCAACAGCTGCACATAGTCCCAAGCCCGAAGAGGAGAGGCTACTAGGAACTGGTCCACCTGAGCCTGAAGCTTGACAATTCGATTGTCTGGCAGGAACACTCTGCCCACTTGGGTGTCGAATCGAACTCCCAGATACTCCAGAGACTGAGTCGGGCGCAGCTGGCTCTTCTTCCAGTTGATGATCCACCCCAGGGAGCTCAAAAGAGCAACCACCCGGTCCACAGCTTTGCCGCACTCTGCATAAGAGGGGGCTCGGATCAACCAGTCGTCCAGATAAGGATGGACTTGTACTCCTTCCTTTCGCAGGAAGGCCGCGATGACCACCATTACTTTGGAGAAGGTCCGCGGAGCAGTAGCCAACCCGAAAGGGAGGGCTCTGAACTGGAAGTGTCGGCCCAGGACTGCAAAACATAGAAAGCGTTGATGAGGAGGCCAGATGGGAATATGCAAGTACGCTTCCTTGATGTCCAAGGAAGCCAAGAACTCTCCTGCCTTCACTGCCGCTATAACAGAGCGGAGAGTCTCCATGCGAAAGTGCCGAACTTTCAAGGCCCGATTGACCCCTTTGAGGTCGAGGATAGGCCGTACAGAACCTCCTTTCTTTGGTACCACAAAGTAAATGGAGTAACGTCCCTTGCCAGTCTGATTTTCTGGCACTGGAACGACCGCACCCAGGCGGATCAGGTTGTCCAAGGTCTGCTGCACGGCCACAGCTTTGACCGGAGACTTGCAGGGAGAGAGTACAAACCCGTCTCTTAAGGGTCGGCAGAACTCTAACTTGTAGCCGTCTCTGATGACTTCCAGCACCCAAGCGTCTGAAGTTACTTTGGTCCACTCGCCCAGAAACGAGGACAGGCGTCCTCCAATCTGCACTGGGCCATGGACCAGGACCCCGTCATTGGGTACGAGACCCTGGGGGAGGACCGGAGGGCGTACCTCCGGGACGGCGGTCTCTGCGAAAGGAATGCTGCTTGGGGGAGAAGTTCCTTTTGAAGGAAGAGGGGGCAGAGGAGCCCGACTTGCCCGGGCGGTACCGACGGGCTTCTTGAAACCGTCCTCTGGAGATACCGGGGCGAGCACTGGCCCGAGCCCTGACCTCTGGTAACCTCTTGCCCTTAGACATGACGAGATCGGTCACGATTTTATCCAGCTCGACCCCAAAGAGCAGCTTGCCTTTAAAAGGCAACTTAGCCAGGCGGGACTTAGAGGCGTGGTCCACAGACCAATGTTTCAGCCAAAGCCAGCGCCGCGCAGAGACTGTCTGAGCCATGCCTTTAGCCGAGGCTCTCAAGACATCATACAGTAAGTCTGCCAAATAAGCCAAGCCCGATTCCAGGGCCAGCCAGTCAGCCCTCAAGGAAGGATCCGAGGGGGAAGCCCGCTGCACCATCATCAGGCACGCCCTGGCCACATAGGAGCCGCAAACTGAGGCCTGCAAACTTAAGGCAGCCGCCTCAAAGGACGACCTTAAAGCCGCTTCCAATCTTCTGTCTTGGGCGTCCTTTAGGGCCGTGCCACCTTCCACCGGCAACGCCGTCTTCTTAGTCACCGCAGTGATTAAAGAATCCACGGAAGGCCAAAGAAAGGCCTCACGTTCACTTTCAGGCAAAGGATAGAGGCGGGACATAGCCCTAGCCACTTTGAGGCTCGCTTCCGGGACATCCCATTGAGCCGAAATTAAGGTGTGCATGGCATCATGCACGTGGAAGGTTCTAGGCGGGCGCTTCGTCCCCAGCATAATGGCAGAGCCAACAGGGGCTGAGGGAGAGACGTCCTCTGGCGAGGAAATCTTCAAAATGCTCATGGCCTGCAGTAACAGGTTGGGCAAATCCTCTGAGCGAAAGATCCGCGCTGCAGAGGGGTCATCCGCTCCATCCGAGCGGGAATCCGTCTCCTCCAAGGAATCCCCAAAGGACCGTTGGGAGAACTCCGATACGCTGCCCTCATCTACATCAGAGGAAACAACGTCCTCTAAGGCCTGGGAATCCACCCGAGGGCGTTTACTTCCGGGGGCCTCAACCCCGTTATCGGACAAGGGAGAAGGGGCAGCGTTTTGCATAAGGAAAGCCTGATGCAGCAGCAAAAAAACTCGGGGGAGAAACCCCCCAGACTGTGTATTTCAGCAGCCTGGGCCACAGCCCTAGACGCACCCTCAACCGTCGCTCGCAAGAGCGAGGGAGCAACATGCTGCGCATCCAAGATGGCGTCCGGCACAACACTCAACGAAGGAGCCGCGCGGGAAGAACGGCGCTTAACTTTAGCCGCTTTTTTGCCGTCGCCCAAATCAAGGGCGGCCATGGCATGAACGTCTCCCAGCTCAAGGGCGGCCCAAGAAGAAGCCGTCCGAGCAGAGTGGCCGGCCAAGATGGCGGAGGCGAGCAGCGGGGGATGGGCGTTTATGGCGGGAAAAACCGCCGCGCCGGAGGAAGACCCGGGACACTGACCGGCCTCCAAACTGACACCCCAGAAGGGCGAATCAGACTTTAAAACCCCCGCATCCCCGCTAGAAGCGCACACGCGGTCCGGGGAGCGATTCTTCGCGCCCTCCGACGCCAGAGGCCACGTGGAGATCAATCGGGGAACCCCCTGCCCGCTATAAAAAGGTAAAAATTACCTGCTTCTCGCTCCGAGCTGTAACGACCTGGTGTCCCAGTGAGTATGCTGCAATAAACGTTTAAATAAACGTCGAAATAAACGCCCTTAAGGACGTCCAAAATTTTTTTTTTTTTTTTAACGGAGCCAGCGGGAGGGGGGAGAAAAGGAGGGACCTGGCGCCACCAGGTTTGCACTTGCTCAAGAAGAGCCCTCAACCCCAGGCACTCAACAAAACCTAAAAATTAGGCTTGGAGGCCTAGCCAGAGCTGCTGCTGTGTGTGACCACCACCTGCTGAGATAGAGAACATACTGAGGAGTTTCCGGCAGCACATGACCACATATAGGGAGGCAAAAGGATTGCTCTCTATCTCCACCTGCTGGTAGATGGACACAACCCACCAGTCTATGGATTGATCAGCATGATGATATGGAATGTGGGATACAAATGCAATAAATAACAATAATAATAATAGCAGGCCTATCTTTCACTGTTAAAAGTTAACCAATTAGCGCTGAATATCAGCATATCCGGTTAACTTTTTAGTGGCCAAAATAAACCCAGATATTCAATGCCAGTTGCCGGAAACAGATCAGCATTGACTATCTAGGTTCAATGTCAGCAAACGCGCTGCCCCCCACCAGCTAAATGTCAGGGCCTATGTCCTTATTTCCACTATATAAGTTAACTCTTTTTAATGATTTATATGTAATGGTCTTTCCTGATTAATTCAGAGCAACACAGGCTAGGTGTAGAGCCTTTTTGGTTAAAGGCCAGCAGGTGTTTGCTTTGGGGACAAGTGTTTTGTGAAGTGTCAGACAAATAATTATGAGCCCAGTATTTAAAGGGGTTTCATTGGGCAGAAGATCCTACTTGGTTAAACTCCACTGAGCTGGCCGGCCACCAATATTCAGTGGCACTTTACCTAGTAGTGCTGCTGAATAGCGGCCTTAACCAGCTATCTCCTAATTGGCCAGGTTAGGGGCAGTCCAGGGGCAGAGCTTGGATGGAGCAGTGACTGAGCTGGTTAATGGCGATAGTCAGTCCGCTAACTGGTTAAGTAAACGGATAAAGTTAGACGAGCAGAAAAACCTCTGGGTGACCACAGATACCTGGATATTCAATACTAGAAGCTGGACATGCCCTGGCAGTAAATATTCGAAGTTATTTCAGCTCATGGCTGTGAATGGCTTACAAACCGCTTACCGCTATGGCCTAAATATTGGGCCCTATGGGTTTACAGATCCATTACATTTACAGAATTTTCTGGATGCTAGAGTTCAATGGCCATCTTGTAAGTGCCGGAAGCTTGAACATTGGTTTAGAAAGTTGCAGCTATTTTACTGTCTTAGATTAGCGAAACAGGGCTTCCCCGTTGGGACTGAAGTGATATATTTTTTTTGATTTATCAAGATAAGTACTTTGTTTTTCAATATAAATAATATGTATGCTTGCAACTGACAGTTTGTGATAGCGGTTGTAACTCTCAAGCTATATTCTGTATGTTAGTGTTATCGCTGTATAAGAACGGATTTCTCCACACGTTAGTGGAGTTTTTTTTATGACCGATGATTATAGTGAGCCACCTATATATTGAAGGCTTGCTTTACGAATAGGTGTGTCTCCTGTTGTTAACTGAGGTCTTTTTTTCTCCACTTTTAAAATATTTGCAAATCCTTCTGATACAATTATGTATTTTTGAAGTTTAAAATTCTACAGATTCCATGTGTGAGTGGTAATTGAAATCACTCGTTATTACTGTGTTACCCAGTTTGTTAGCCTCCCTAATTTCTGCTAACATTTCTGCATCTGTCTATTCATCCTGGCCAGGTGGATGGTAGTACACTCCTGTCACTATCCTTTTCCTCTTTACACATGGAATTTCTATCCATAGGGATTCCAAGATGTGTTTTGTGTCCTGCAGAATATTTAGTCTATTCCATTCAAGGCCCTCTTTAACGTATAATGCTACTCCACCAATTCAATCCACTTTATTACTGTGATATAATTTGTACTCTGGTATGACAGTATCCCAATGGTTCTCTTCCTTCCACCAGGTCTCAGAGATGCCTATATTTATTTTTTCATTAAGTACATTAACTCTCCCATCTTATTTCTTAGGATTTTGGCATTTGTATACAGACATTTCAAACAATGTTTGTTGTTTCTATTTACAACTTGCTCAGCAGTTGCTAGTGATAATTTGCAATCTTTAAAATCTGTCTGCTCTTTATTCAAAGATACCCGAGTACTCATTTTCAAAGCACATAAACTTACAAACCAGCTCATAATCGAAAGTGATCGCCAGCCATTTCCCGACACAAATCGGGAGATGGCCGGCGATCTCCCCACAACTGTACACCACTACCATAGCCCTAAGGGGTGAAGGGTGGGGCACCTACTCAGGGCCGGTCTAAGGACAAGGCAACTGAGGCGGCCACATAGGTCCTCGTGCCTAAGGAGCCCCGCGCGGTGCACCTCAACTCCGCCTCCTCCAGCCTGCTCCGACCTCCGGGTGCTGCCTTCAACAGTTCCGCGGCTCTCCGAGTCCCGCCACTGGCCGCCGCCAGACCCAGCCAGATGAGACTGCTCTGTGCCTCTCCACTCCCAGTGCCATGACGCACTCTCACCCCGTGACCTCCTGACCGCTGATGTGACACGTGGGCCCGCCCACCCCTGCGACGCGCAGCCTGCCGTGACACAACTTCCTTCCTCAACGGCGGGCCGCGTTGTAGTGGAGGGCACTGCGGGAAGACCACTCTGTCTCCTTCCATTCCTATTGCATGCATCCAGTAGTTGGGCACACGCACAGCCTGGTTTTGCTGCACTGGTGGTCTGGTGGACTAAAGGGAAAATAGCAGCAGCAGCCGGTAAGTCCTAATTTCTCAGTGATTTTGACCATGTATAGAAGGAAGAGAGAGAAAGACTGGACCAGGGGGAGAGAGATACTGGGGGAACAGAGGGAAGGAAACAAGAGAGACCTGCTGGAGCAAAGGGGAGGTGGAAGATGTGGAAAAATGCTGGTCTGGGGAGATTGGTGGACGGAAGAGACAGGCTGGATCAGGAGGAGAGATGCTGGACTATGAGTGAGTGAGGGAGGGAGGGAGGGAGAGAGGCTGGACCAAGGGTGGGGGTACAGGGGGTAGGGAAGGGAGAAGCTGGACATGGAAAGGAACAGGAACATAGATAGGAAATGCAGACCATGGAAGGGAGCATAGGGCAAGCGAAGAGATGCTGACTATAGAGAGAGGATATGGACACTAAGAGGACAGTTGCTGAATATGGAGGGAGGATAAACACAGGGACACTGAGACACTGGTGGACAGGGGGAATAAGGAGAGAGATAGACAGGGGAGTGACCAAAGGATAAAGAGAGAGAGAAAAAACGCTGAGTGGAAGGGGGAGGGAGTGGGAGATGTTGGATGGAGGGAAGAAAGAGAGAAACACAGGATGAAAGATCATGTGACAGAGGGGAGAGAGGGGACATGCTGGTTCAAAGGGGGAGACAAAGAGGACATGCTGGATGGAAGAGAGGGGGCATGCTGGATGCAAGATGGGAGAGGTGGGAAAAGCTGGATGTAAGTAGAGATAGAGAAGGGGAGAAGCTGAATGGAGGAGAGTGGGGACATGCTGGATGGAAGGGGAGCAGTGGGGACACATGCTAGATGGAAGGGGGAGGGGGAGATACAGAAAGGGAGACACGGAAGGGGGAGAGAGGAGATACATTGGTTGGAATGGGAGAGTGGGGGGAGCACTGGATGAATGGGGAGAGGGGGATACGCTAGATGGAAGGGGGAAAGAGGAAATACCTTATTTCCATTTTTTTGCTTTATTTTTATTTGTTAATTTGTAATGTGATTGGAATATGTCATATTTTAAAATTTACATCTGCTATCTTTACATTTCGCATATATTTTAGTGTTGCATTCATTGGAGAGTCTAGTTTCTTGGGGTTTGGTTTAATTTCAGAAGTTCTTAAAATCATATTGTGTATTTTTAAGAATATGGGTTGAAGAAAATGTAAATATTTTACATGACTGTACATCTGAGGTATGCCTAGTTATATTGCTGTAAATTAATCCATAAGCATTTGTATTTTTGTCTACATATTTCTATTTTTAGTTCATGGTTACTTATTCTATACCTGGTAAGAGTCTATCCGTGTTCTGTATGTGTGAAAGACCAGGTATTCTGTTAACATTGAATGTCTATGTAGGGCTGATCTGTTCTAATCCAGCTTGTTTAGTTTTCCAATATTAATGTTGCATTGTTTACGCTGCTGCCCTTGCTGTGTGACTTCTGGAAGTTAGTGCTATTATGGTATTGTAGAATTGTTCTTTAGGTCCTAAGGACATTTTTTGTGTTTTATATCACTTTATTATGTGTGGTACTAGTCTTTGGGATGTGATTTTAGATCACGCCTTTCTCAGCAGTAGCTCAAGGCGAGTTACATTCAGATACAAAAGTCAATTCTTCCTTCTTCATGGAAGCTTCGCGGTAGCAGAGGGAGCTGATTTCAAAGCAGCACACCCAGGAGCAGGAGGACTAGATTTAGGACAGTCAGTCTATCTCCAATATAGCTGATTTATGGAAACATTTGCTACTGTAAATCAGGGGCGTATCTGGAATCCGGCGGTAGGGGGGGCCAGAGCCAGAGAGGGGGGGCACATTTTTGCCTCCCTCCCCCCCCCCCGCCGCCGCCGCCGCCTCTCTCCACCCCCTCCCCGCCGTCAACCCTCCCCCGCTGCTTACTTTTGCTGGCGCCGAGGTCCCGACCCGCAGTCTCCGTTTTTCGTCTTCCTCCGTGGCCATGCTTCCAGGAAGTAACGCTGCAGTGCTGATTCGTTGACCCCAGTTCGACGTCTGACGTCAGACGCCGAACTGGATTCAACGAATCAGCACTGCAGCGTTACTTCCTGGAAGCATGGCCACGGAGGAAGACGAAAAACGGAGATTGCGGGTCGGACCTCGGCGCCAGCAAAAGTAAGCAGCGGGGGAGGGTTGACGGCGGGGAGGGGGGCCAGGGCGAAATCTGCGGGGGCCCAGGCCCCTGTGGCCCCACGCAGATACGCCCCTGCTGTAAATGTGTTGTGGTTTTGTCTTTAATGGGAACCTATGCACTTACATCTTTTTTGACTACTTGGGGATCTCAGTGTTGCCTCTGGTTTGATGGGTTACAGAGTAATAGGGGAATTTGAAAGTACTGGATCTTTTCTTAATTAATATTTTTCCTTTATTATCCTTTGCTATGAGAATTGGAACTAATTGTAGTGGACTTGAACTGAATGATTTCAATGTTTTCCTGTACAACTTTAGCTTCATTTGAAATTTCATAAATAAAAAAGTTTATAAAAACTGAATCTTATCAATGGGGTGGAGCTAGGGTGGGGCCCCACCAAATTGGTCTGCACAGGGCCCCGCACTTGCTAAGACCAGCCCTGCACCTACTTGTGGGTACAGTGGGTTTCAGGTGGGTTTTGGAGGGCTCACATTTACCACCACAAGTGTAACAGGTAGGGGGGGATGGGCCTGGGTCCGCCTGCCTGAAGTGCACTGCACCCACTACAAACTGCTCCAGGGACCTGCTTATTGCTGTGATGGAGCTGGGTATGACATTTGAGGTTGGCATAGAGGCTGGAAAAAATGTTTTTTAATTTTTTTTTGGGTGGGAGGGGGTTGGTGACCACTGGGGGAGTAAGGGTAGGTCATCTCCCATTCCCTCCGGTGGTCATCTGGTCAGTTCAGGCACCTTTTCAAGGCTTGGTCGTGAAAAAAATTGGACCAAGTCGGCCAAATGCTTGTCAGGGATGTCCTTCTTTTTTCCATTATCGGCTGAGGACACCCATCTCTTAACCATGCTCCCATCCCGCCTTCGGTACACTGCCGACCCCCCCCCCCCCCCCCCGTGAACTTTGGTCATCCCCGCAACAGAAAGCAGTTGAGGACGCCCAAAATCGGCTTTCGATTATGCCGATTTGGCGACCCTGAGAGGACGCCTATCTCCCGATTTGTGTCAGAAGATGGGCATCCTTCTCTTTCGATTATGCCGCTGATAGTGCGACCAAGTTGTGGCAGGATTATTGAACATCTAAGCAGGTGTCAGAGATGGGTGGTAGAAGCCCTCTGGTGCAGCATTGGATAGATCATGGCTATGCTCCAGAAGATTTACACTTCCTCATTTTGGAGGCTCCAGTGTTGAGACATAGAGGTGATTTACCATGGGTGTTGTGGAGACTTGAACAGAGATGGATTTTCCTGTGGGACACAGTGGAACTGAGGGGACTTAACAGGGAAGTGGAATGGAGGGTGTTTCTGTAGTTTTTTTTTATCACGCTGTGGTGGAGTTCCTGTTTTTCAGGTCTTCCTTTTTGCTGGGGGATGTGATTTCATCTTGGAATATATAGCACCATGACATCTTCTGGATTTTAGGTGGTGTTTTTGAACTAGTGTGAGAGTATCTGCATGAAAGGTGCTGTAGAGCTACCTGCTGTTGAAGTCTTACAAAAGTGTATTTGTGTGTGTGGGTGTATGTGTGTATATATATATATATATATTTTTTTTTTTTACAATTTTATTATGTGGTTTATTTTTCAGATTTAATATCTCACCAGATGGTGGTTTGTGCTTTTTGATATTGTAGGTTCCTTGAAACAGCTGTAGCGAAACATAGTCCATGTATGGGACCCATGAACAGAACACCTGCTAATAAGCTGATTTTTTGATTTAAGATAAGTTTTCAAAGGTTTTCACATTTATAAGTTTTCACAGAGTTAATTTTTGGCGTGGAGGTGTGTCACATTTTAATTGAATGTGCAGTGATTATATGAGCTTATGGACTATGCAAGTATTGACCTGTTTGGTTAATGATGGTCCAATTACAATAATAAGAACATTTGAAACTATTTACACAGACGTTTTGACATACTTTTAGTATTTTACTGTGGGTTATTTGATGATAGTATTATGTTCCTCTCTTGTATTTGATTTCTTATACAGTAAATGTGGTATCTTCCATCTTGAGTAGAAAGATGTGGTAGCTGTGTTAGTCCACTTTTAAAGGTAATCAATAGAAATAGAATAAAATGATGAAGGGTGCTATATTGGAGAAACAAGCCAGATGCTGAAGAAGAGATTTAATTTACACAGACATCATAAGAAAAAATGCCAGTGCCAAACAGGATGTTACCTCTGTGGGACAGCACTTTACAAAACCAGAACACTGTACCAATGATTTTATGGTGAGAATACTGAAAGGAAACTGTTGAATAAAAGCATAAAAATGTTGAATAAAAGCATAAAAAAATTGGAGTGGAATGCTTAAAAAAAAAACATGCAGAGCTAGCTGTTTCAACACTAAAATCTCCTGGGACATGATGGGGCCCACATTAGCCAGAGGCAGGCTCCAGAAAGTCTGTGGGATAGAAGGTAGGGGGGTAATAGAAAGCAGATGTTCTGCACATGATTAACAGTTTGTGGTATTCAGAGACTTGCACAGGGATGTTGTATAGTCAGATGCCAAAGAAAGCTATATAAGACCAATGAGAGATCTGTGCCTTTAAGCATTCTCTGACTGCTTTGTCTGAACATGCTTCCTGCATACCTCATAAAAGGTATGCAGTACAATTGTAAATAAACTTTTTATATTAAATCGTCTAGTCTTCTCTTCAAAGTGGCGAGCCAGCCAGGAGTAGGAGTAGGCCGCACACGGAAAAGAGAAGGCGAGACGATAAGTGTGTGTTGTTAATGAAGTTTTTTTTACAGGATTTTGAGAGAGAGCAAGCGTTGTTTAAACCTGATGATTTCTGTGCTCCACTGATGTGGGATTGATCAAACTACTGACGTGGACATACAGGTGATAACTCCTGGGCTTGCTAAAAAGAGAAATAAGAAGACGCGTGAGTAAGCTTACACTGTGGACTTATGTATATTTGTTTAGCTTTGTAGTTTTCTGTTTTGTATAATTTCTTTGTTTAAGTGCATTAGTATATTTTTGTAGGTTGTGGCTTTATAGGAGAAATTGTAATAGTCAGAATAAAATGAAAGGGAAAGGGGCAGATAAGAAAGAAAAGCCTCCTGTATATGCTATGTATTTAGATTTAGATAGTTCAAAAAAATGCTCCCCTTTGCAGCATGTCATAGAATTATTCCCATTAGAAAAAAAAACAGATTGAAAAAATACATGAGAAATGGTATGATGCAAAAGATTCTTTTTTTGAGCTGGTCTCAGTATGGATCGTTTGAAAAAATACAGCAAGAGCGGGAAAAGCAACCTTTTGTTCAGCCTGAAGGTTGAGGAATGTCATCTGTTTTTGATTTCTTGGGTGTCTGGCTTTACAGGTTAGAAAGGTCAAGAAGAACTGAAATTTTTTCTTTGTTCCTTTTAAAAGATTGTTTTAGATTAGATTTAAATAAGTTCTTTGTCTTATAGGGAATTCTGATCTCTATTTATTTTAAAATATGTGTTATTCTGTTTCTAGTTCTCTATGTGGAATGTCTTTGCAATTTAACTTTGTTTGACTCTTTTTTAAGTGAGATTCCTGCAGTGTTAAGAGATCATCTGTCTTGAATTAGTCACAGTCCTAGCTAGTTCTGTGTGTAGGGCTAATAGGGGAAAGAGGTGATTTAAAATCTTTAATAAACATCTGAACAATATGATTTGTCAGCAATATGGTTACTATGCTTCAGAATGTTATCAGAATGCAGGAATGCCCCAAGTACAAATGCAGACGCAGCAAGGATTAATGCCACAAGTAGTAGGGATGCCTGCGAGTGCCCCGCAGACTGCAATACAGCAGCCAGCAACGCAATCACAGGGACCAGGGGCTGCAGTACAGAGACAGGGTACTGTAAATGCTTTTCCAACTTGGCAGAATACTCCAGACCAATGCTATTGACTGGAAGCAGACCAGTGTCAGGAGGAGGGAATGATTTTCAGATTAGACACAAGGGAACCCTTTATTACATTGACAATTGGCAAATATGGAACTCCTGTGAGATTTTTGATAGATACAGGGGCGAGTACCTCTGTATTGTGTGCAAAACCACAGGGAGTTAAACTTTCAAATCAGTATAGAACAACAATGGGATTTACGGGGATAGAACAAAGAAAAAGGCTAACGGAACCGACTCTGGTGCGCTTGGAATGCCAACCGCACGGTTCAAGGGAGGCTGTGGTACCCTTTTTAGTGGCACCTGATTGCCCAGTAAATTTGTGTGGTAGAGACTTGTTGTCTCAATTAGGATTGTGTTTAGATTTTGGAAATAAAGAAATACCAAGTTTGCTCACTATGGTCCAACAGTTGAATAATGAAAATAAAGTAAGGGTTATGGAAGAATTACCACAACATATTTGGAGTACAAGTGATTCACCATATGGACTAGCCATAAATGCAAAACCCCATAAAATAGAATTAATAGAAGGGGCAAAGGGGCCGAAGCAAGACCCTTACCCCATACGACCTAAATTAGTATCCAAAACCTTGGAACACATTGATAAATTTTTGAAATGTGGTATTATTGAACCTTCAGTATCCCCGTACAATACCCCATTGTTTCCTGTCCCGAAAGGGGAAAACAATGTAAGGATAGTACATGATTTAAGAGAGCTAAATGAGGTTACAAAAAATCAATTTCCAATTTGTGCAAATCCTGCTACACTTTTGCACACTCAGAATATATATGCATATAACACTGTTATTGACTTGTCTAATGCATTCTTTTCAATACCTCTTCATCCAGAGTCTAGGGATTTGACGTCATTTATAGTACAGAATGAGGCATACAGGTGGACTAGGATGCCTCAAGGCTTTACTGATAGTCCATCGGTATTCTCAAAACAACTAATGATGGATTTAAAGGATTTCAGGAGTCAATTGCCTGACACGGTGTCATTGTTTGTCTATGTAGATGATATTCTACTGTCTGCTGAGACTGAAGCAGAATGCCTAGATTGGACTACAAAATTATTTTTGTTATTAGGAGAGTTAGGATATAAATGTAACAGGGAAAAATGTGTTATAGCTCAGTCTACTGTCACCTTTTTAGGACAAAATGTTTCAGCAGAACATAAGGTAATTATACCGGAAGTTATATCTATTTTAAATGAGACTCCGGAACCGCAAACAGTTACCCAGTTACGTGCTGTTTTGGGAATGTTAAATTACTGCAGACAATGGATACCAAATTATACACAAAAAGTAATGAGACTTTATAAACATTTGAAACTGCCCGCAGCCACACCAAAGAATACACTAATTGTATTGGAAGAACAGGATAAGATGGTATTGGCTAAGATTGTGAGGGATTTATTATCTCCAGGACCGTTAGCAGTAATAGATATCCAATCACCTGTGCATCTATGGGTAAAAGACATGGGAAATAGTTGGGCAGCTATGATTAATCAAAATAATGAAGTAAATGCACCAGTAGCTTTTTTGTCAGGCTCTTTTAATCATGTGGAAAAGGGAATGAAAGAAATACCAAAGTTACTGACAGCTATTGTGGCAGCAATAGGCAAATGGAGAGCACAAATGCCTTTTGTTCCTATTGTAATACATACCAACCACACGATTAAAACGCTGTTGAGCCCTAGCCAAACAGCATTGACAGCCACTAGATTTGGAAAATATCAAGCAGTACTTTTAGGACAAGATATAAGAATAATACCATTAACTAAAGAACAGAGAAATAAGATAGATCTGCTTTTTCCTGTTGATCAAGAGATTGAGATTGATACTATAGAAATCCCTACATTTCACTCTTACTTTTGAACCCTTATCTGATGGGTTAATATGGTTTACAGATGGAGCTTGTGAAAGGACTGTTGCAGGCTTTGCCTGCGTGCAGGTAGATGAGAATCTAAGAAAGATAATGCAAGTACAATATAAAACCCCTCCTGATCATACTGCACAGCATGCTGAACTTTTAGCCGTTATTACAGCCTTACAACACACTGATATGACTCAAAATGTTACTATATATACTGATAGTGGTTACGTTGCAAGTTCACTACAGTATCATATATTAAAATGGCAGCGTAGGGGGATGATAACCAGTGCAGGTAAAAATTTACAACATTACACATATTGGAAATTGCTGTTTGAAATTTTGGCAAAAAGGGAACGTGAAGGTATAAAAACTGCAGTTGTGTGGACCCCGGCCCACACTGAAAGGCCAACCTTTGAGGCACTAGGTAATGCAATGGCTGATGCAGCAGCAACGGAGGTGGTTAAGCAAAGTGAAAAGATTTTGTATAATACTAGACAGACACAGGAAGGGCCACTTACGAATGTAGATAAGATTGAATTGTGGCAGCCAGAGGGACAGGAAAGTGAAAAATGGTTGAAGAGAGGATGTACGAAATTGGGAAGTGAATGGTTTAATGCAGAAGAAGGATTACCTTGTATGCCAATGAGCCAGGCGATTAAGGTATTGGTTGAGTGGCATGCAACCATGCATTGGAATAAAGATACAATGAAACAACAGTTTGAGCAAAGATTTTGGACTTTGAAAATTGATAACTTGGTTCAACAGGTTGTGCAGAATTGCAAGGTATGCAATATTAACATACCTAAACGAGGTCCTAAAATATCGCCTGGGACACTTCCAATACCAGAAGGCCCAGCAAAAGAATGGTATATGGATTTCACTGATATGATTGTTCCAGTGCAGGGAAAAAGGTATTTGTTAGTTTGGGTGGATGCTTTCTCAAGGTGGGTAGAAGCATTTCCATGTAAAAGGGAGACAGCACATGAAGTGGTACAATGCCTGGTAACTCATATTATGCCAAGACATGGGTGTCCATCTAGAATAATTTCTGATAACGGGACACATTTTAATAACAGTGTTTTGAAAGAAATGGCAACGATTATGGGTTTAACACACAGAAAAGTATCAGTGTATCGCCCCACCTCCAATGGTTTGGTGGAACGCTACAATGGTATTTTAAAAACTAAATTGAGAGTATTACTGAAGGCTTTAAACAAGGAAACAGCAGGTAAACCATATACCTGGCTTGATTTGTTACCATTAGCTTTGATGGTTATAAGGGCCCAACCTAATGGGCGTACTAAATTGACCCCATTCCAAATTCAGACAGGACGTCATTTCTTCCCGATGCAGACAGCAAGTACTGATAGCACAGCTCAGTACTGGCAAAAGCTACAACCTATGTTGAACTTGACAAGTGATATGATCCGAACAAATGTAGTATCACAGGCAGGAACTACTAATGATGTTTGTGCTTTTAAAGTAGATGACCTAGTGCTACGAAAGAACTTTACACATAAAACATGGAAGGATCCTGTGTATGTAGGGCCTTTTGCTATCACGGCCCTTACTCAGACCTCTGCCCGTTTGGAAGGTCATACTTCTTGGATACATTTAGCAGATATTCGACGAATTAATAACATTGAAATGGACAAAGAATAAACAAACATCATGTCCCTAAACATGATGGTATTGGACTGTTGTTGTTTGTTAATGGACAATGAACACATATGAGAATAGACTTGTTACAGTGGCCAAGATGTTGAATCTGACTGATTGTATCATATGTGCCCACATCCTTGTCCTTGCCAGCTATGATATATGGGACTACAATGATAAAATTGAGTGGGCACCATGACTGTGATCCCAATAATACCTGTGTAAGAGATGATGAAAACCTTCATTGGACAAATGAGACTATTTATAAGCAAGCCTTGCTTATGGACAAGTATCCACAGACATCATGTTGGTGTCTGATGAATAGTATGACAACTGAACACATTCCCCCGATAAAGTGCACTTACACGCAGAATGTTGTAACAACTGATTCAATGAATGTTATGCTTTTAATTTGTGTAATTTTTAATGCCACATCAACTAATGAGAAGTAAGAATGAATGACAGTGTATTCCCCTTTGATGAAGCTCACTGTCTGTATTCAAAGGAAATATAAATTTTGTACCCTAGTACAATTGAATCTGTTTAATGCAACATGTATTAGCATGTTTGCAAAGATGTGCCAGGATGTTTTTAAAATAACAATGATAACTGAAATTCAGAATAAATAGAACTTTAATATGTCAGCCAAAAATATTGAAAAAGCGTGCAGAAACTGAATGCCACAAACAAGGGGGGAGGAGATTTAGAAAGGAGGTAAGAAAACAGACTGGAGCTGAAACAGATGTGTTGAGGCCTGGAATATCAGTCCTCAAAGGGAGGATGTTGAATAAAAGCATAAAAATGTTGAATAAAAGCATAAAAAAATTGGAGTGGAATGCTTAAAAAAAAAAACATGCAGAGCTAGCTGTTTCAACACTAAAATCTCCTGGGACATGATGGGGCCCACATTAGCCAGAGGCAGGCTCCAGAAAGTCTGTGGGATAGAAGGTAGGGGGGTAATAGAAAGCAGATGTTCTGCACATGATTAACAGTTTGTGGTATTCAGAGACTTGCACAGGGATGTTGTATAGTCAGATGCCAAAGAAAGCTGTATAAGACCAATGAGAGATCTGTGCCTTTAAGCATTCTCTGACTGCTTTGTCTGAACATGCTTCCTGCATACCTCATAAAAGGTATGCAGTACAATTGTAAATAAACTTTTTATATTAAATCGTCTAGTCTTCTCTTCAAAACTTTAAAACAATACAGGAACGCAAGACCTTTGAAGTCAAAATGATTAAATATTTTTGACACCCATCAGACAGGACTTAAAGATCTGGGTCTTCTAGCCCATTATAAACAATGAAATTCCACTGCTTTGCCACCCGCTGATCACCATGCATATCTCCCTGTCCCTCATCCTCTCAGTCCTCCCTGTCTCTCACCTAACCCACCCCTCCCTCATTCTTTCAGACTGTCACTGAAATACTTTGTTTCACTTATATATGCTGTTAACTTATCAAAATGTGCTTATTTCTGATCTGACAAAGAAGGGCTACCTTCGAAAGCTAATCAAAAAATGTATTGTTAGTCCAATAAAAAAGGTATCTTATTTTTTCTGTTTTATTTTATTCTATTTCTATTGATTATTTTTACACAGTATGAGGGCAGATAAAGACCCACATGGTCCATCAAGTCTGCCCAAAAATGCAGCCAAAGCTGCACCTCCAGGTTACACTCCATCATGATCAAATATTGGCATAAGAAATAGGGCAGTGTAACAAAATCTCTTACATGCTTATATCTGCATATATTAACTCTGATCATGACCGTGCTGCTATTCCGCGCTACTACAGTGGTGGAATGGCGGTATTTTGAGACCGCTATCCTGAATAACGCCAGGTTTTGATCATCGGCCAATCATGTTCCAGTATCTCTATTCACTACTGCATCTTCAATGCCATAGGTGTCTAATAGCAACATTTCATGAGAGTTCCCATCATGAAAGCACCATTTCCTTTTAACAACATATGCTTTGAACACCAGATGGGAAATTCACTTAAGCTTAAAAGATAGAGATGTATTAAACTCAGCTATGACTTCTATGAACTACATAAATACACCAACAAGCCAGGCGTAGAGCCAACTGCTTATATCTCAAATAAATATATTTTTAGACTGGAGGAAAATACCTCAAACACTCTGTATCAAATGCATCAAAGCTTATAACTAGGGTTGTATAACCAGTCATTGGTTTGAAAAGCCTCCATAATTATTTTTATAGTGCTTATGATGCTACTGTCAAACTATATATATGAAAATACGCCCAACATTTAAAAACAAGCAAACAATGAAACGAATGTTTTACTCCAACTTTGTCAGGAGTTGTTTGAATGGCTGCCGCTAACATTTAAAAATTTTCACAACATGTAATCTCTGAGGCTGCTTATGTTTGAAATCTTTTTATTTAAATGTTAAAAATAAATATAATATAGAACATATAAAGTCACATTTTAAAAAGTCAATAGAACTTTTCAGATAAATATATCCCAAAAACTGCAACCTCCCTCCCCTCCCCAAAACCAAGCATTAAAGAGAGATGCATCGACAAGCCGCTAATCAAAAGATGAGTATAATGGAAATGTAAAGCCCCCGCACTAAATCTGCTCCCGAATGGATCCAGCCACTAGAGCTATGAATCAGAGAGCAATTTGTGCGCCCGGAGGCAGGGAGAGAAAAACAAAAGTGAGACGTGGCCACAGGGGACGCACCGTACATGAGGGACCAAGCCCGATCGGAGGCGGAAAATAAAGAGAGCCACACCATCGACCTGACAGAACTGAACACGGAGATCCGAGAAACCTCAGGGAACCGACCGATGAACGAACCAACCGGAGCACGCGTCTAGACCCTGGGTCCCAAACCAGCGGAGCAACAGAGACCGACCGGCGCAAGGAAACCCGACCAGTGGACTATCTGACCAAAGCACACGTCTAGGCCAGATGTCCCGACCCAGCGGAGCAACAGAGACCGACCGTGAGCGACACTAAATCTGAATAATCTGAGTGCTATATACCGAACTTCTGAGTTGTAGCATGCTGAAAGACTTCCTTTAAATGCTCCCTTTAAATGATTTAAATGCTTTATTTGCTTAGTAACGTTGTAGCATGCCGAAAGACTTCCTTTAAATGCTCTAAAAGCGTTAAATGCTTCCTTTAAATGCTTTATTTGCTCAGTAACATGTTGAAAAGCGTTCTTTAAATGCCTTAAATGCTCTATATGCTTTAAAAGCTTTATACATATTTGAACTGCACTAAGGACGAATATTGCACTACGGACTGTAAGCGCATCTACTGTACTACACAATAACTGTAAATTGTCAATCACCATTGCCTTACACAGATTACACTGCGATCTATAAGTACACACACTACATTGCACGAATAACCGAAAATCTTTAATCAACCACCAATGTTATATACAGATGAACACTAACTCTTACACGCTCCTATTACACCATACAAACTACTACCAACATGAGAACTAACAATATACTCCTAATCATCTACTGTATCTACTTAATCCATCACATGCTTGCAATTCCTCTTACGGACAATAATGTACCTGCTACACACAGCACATGCACTCAACCCATATACAATACACCCCTCCAAAAAATCAAAAATGGAACGAGAAAACTTCCAACTACAGACACAATCAACAAAAAGGAAAAAGGACACAACAAACTCAAATACCAAGAGAACAGACAACTAATAGAAATAATCACAGGGTCGAACCCAACGGAGCCCCACCAGATAATACAAATAGGTTATATAAATGCCAGATCTGCAGTCAAAAGAACCACAACAATAACTAAATTGGATCACAACCGACAATCTCGATTTCCTACTCATTAGCAAAACCTGGATCCATGACCCTAAAGATCCCATAATCCTAGCGCTATGCCCTCCAGGATACAAAATTATCCACTGGACAAGGAATGGAAAAAGCGGAGGAGGCATCGCCATAATCTATAACTCCCAATTCACTGTCACAATAGCAGAATCCATACTTCCTCAACTAGAAATAGCCTCAGTTAGAATCAACAACCCAACCCTACATGACCACCTGAACCATATCCTGTTTTACAGACCACCAGACAACTGGCAAAACTCCCAATCGCAGTTTATGGATTTCATATTGAACACGTGTTTCTGGTCAAAACCTTCTCATAGCACGTGACATCAACCTTCACCTCGAGAATACTAACCTAAGCAATGTACTACTACTACTACTTAACATTTCTAGAGCGCTACTAGGGTTACGCAGCGCTGTACAATTTAACAAAGAGAGACAGTCCCTGCTCAAAGAGCTTACAATCTAATAGACAAGTGAAAGGACTTCCTCCAATTATGGGATCTCCACTGGCCAAACATGCAACCTACCCATAATAAAGGTCACACACTAGACATCATCACACACAAATTCTCATCAGAATCAAATCTTGCATTAACAGAGACTAAATGGACAGCTACACCATGGTCTGATCACTACAGAGCAAACCTCACCCTTCAATGGCGAACAAAAAAATCACAACTTAAACAAGAACAACAAACATACACCACGAGAGGCAAAATAGATCAGTTAATATTCTGGCAACAATTCTATAATGACGAGTGGATAGCCCCCACAGACTCACACCAATTTCTCCTTGAATGGGACAACTGATGTAGAATTGTGCTAGACAATATAGCACCGCTTCATACTAGAACCTCACACAGAAAAAACGCAATACCTTGGTTTAATAAAGAACTAAAGACACAAGTCAGAAGATTAGAAAGAGCTTGGAATATGGAACACGACACCTCCACATTCAACAACTGGAAACAACTACAAAGAAAATACAAATACACCATTAGACAAACCAAAAGAAAATTTTATAAAACTAAAATCGGACCAAACTACAGAGATACACATAAACTCTTCCTACTCGTAAACAAACTACTAGATACCACACAGACACTCCATCGGTAACCAATCTTGCAAACTACTTCAAACAGAAAATCATAAAGCTACGACTTATGATACCAATCAACATAACAGACTACGTAAATCTTCTTGAATGTCTAGACCCAATACCCGGGGAATCCCCAGCAGACCGATCATGGACCAATTTCGACATACTATCGAGCAACAGTATCTCCCAATCACTTGGAAGATATGCCAAGTCACAATGCAAACTAGACATCTGCCCTAACAGTCTTATAAAATCTGCTCCTCAACAATTCATAACAGACCTCACGAAGCACCTAAATTACATGCTACAAAATTGTCTCTTTCCTAATGACAAAGGAAACATTCTACTCATCCCTCTACCTAAAGATGCAAAGAAAAGTACAATTGACGTAACCAACTATTGCCCAGTAGCATCTATCCCACTAATAACCAAACTCATAGAAGGCGTAGTGATGAAACAACTTACAGACTACTTAAATAAATACTCAATTCTACATGAGTCACAATCAGGATTCCGTTTGAGCCATAGCACTAAAACTGTACTAGTGACTTTAAAGAACTCATTTAAACAAACAATTGCAACTGGAAATAACATACTCCTCCTACAATTCGACATGTCCAGTGCCTTCGACATGGTCAACCATGGAATACTACTAAATATTCTTGAATACTTTGGAGTTGGAGGTAACGTTCTCAACTGGTTCAGAGGATTCCTAACCACAAGATCATACCAAGTAATCGCAAACGAGGATATTTCAGCCCCATGGACTCCGGAATGTGGAGTTCCCCAAGGATCCTCCCTCTCACCAACCCTCTTCAACCTAATGATGATACCTTTAGCCAAGTTACTGGCCAATCATAATCTCAGTCCCTACATATATGCAGACAATGTCACGATATATATATATCCCGTTCAAACATGATCTAAAGGAAATCACCAACGAGATCAATCAAAGCCTCCAAATCATGCACTCCTGGGCTGATGCATTCTAGCTAAAACTCAATGCAGAAAAAAATACAATGCCTCATACTTACTTCACAACACAATACAAGTAACTTCTCCACCATAGCCACACCAAACTTTTCTCTTCCAGTCTCAAACAATCTGAAAATTCTGGGAGTCACCATTGACCAAAACCTCACACTTGAAACCCATGTGAAGAATACAATGAAAAAAATGTTCCATTCCATATGGAAACTCAAACGAGTAAAACCTTTCTTCCCGAGATCCATTTTCCATAACTTGGTACAATCAATGGTTCTGAGTCACTTGGAGTACTGCAATGCACTATATGCCAGTTGCAAAGAACAAATCATGAAGAAACTTCAAACATCCCAGAATACCGCAGCCGGACTCATATTTGGCAAAACAAAATATGAAAGTGCGAAACCCCTACGAGAAAGACTTCACTGGCTCCCACTTAAAGAACGTATCACGTTTAAGATCTGCACGATTGTCCACAAAATCATCCACGGAGATGCCCCGAGTTACATGCAAGACCTCGTGGACTTACCTCCTAGAAATGCTAACAGATCAGCCCGCAAATTCCTCAATCTACATTTCCCCAACTGCAAAGGAATAAAATACAAAATAGCACATGCGACTAGCTTCTCCTACATGAGCACACAGTTATGGAATGCACTACCAACTGATCTGAAAACAACAACATAACTAGCTTTCGTAAATCTCTGAAAACCCATTTCTTCAACAAGGCCTACAATGGGAACCCATAGCTTAATTATAACACCTCACCACCTCACCCTATTCTATTAACTATCTTTCTACAACTTTGTTTAGATCTTTTTCCTCAGCCATGAATTTGTTATAACACCAATTGTATCTATCTCCTGGAATGGCGATGCCATAACAGGCTTTTGTAAGCCACAGAGCCTGCAAATAGGTGGGAAAATGTGGGATACAAATGCAATAAAATAAAAGTAGAGAAAAGAAAAAAAAAAAAAACAGTATCATGATAAACTAAGTAGGTAAAAGGTCAACTTCACCCAAAGGGAAGATTGAACTCTTATATCTTCCCTCCAATGAAGAAACAGAAAAGTGATGAAG
Source organism: Microcaecilia unicolor (assembly GCF_901765095.1). NCBI lineage: Eukaryota > Metazoa > Chordata > Amphibia > Gymnophiona > Siphonopidae > Microcaecilia > Microcaecilia unicolor. Next base: position 163,110,722 of record NC_044031.1, read on the forward strand.
AAATAAAGGGGAAAGCAACTACCATCCCAACATTCTTCCCATGTCTGCCAAATTATAATGAGTTAAGTACCAATCTATGGGCTCTAGAATGTATATAGGGATCTGAAATTAATAAAAATGATTTTTTTATGCCTAGGAGACACACACGCTTTATGCTTATCCATTAACATGATACGGTGCAATCTGCAAACACCAGCCCCAATACAAGGGTGGGTCTGCAGCAGTCCACACCATAAGAATAAGTTTCTTACCAATTAAAGCCACCCTACGTATAAGTAAACAGCCTCCCCCACTCTGCAATGCAAAAACCTAACGTCTGTCCAAAAGAAAACTAGGCCAAAGAGCAGAACACACATCATAGTATGATAACTAGGCTTTATTTGTGCCACTCTGCAAAATGTCCCAGATCTAATTCTTGACTGAGATCATTTAAAGTAAGCCCAGCTTGGGTGTAAGCGAAGGAAATACAATCTACTAGCCAATTGGAAATGGTGCGTTCACTGATGGCAACTCCCCTCCTGTTGGCATCAAAAGAAATAAACAACTGGACGGACTGTCTGAAGGGCTTCATCTGCTCTATGTAAAAGGCAAACACTCTCCTGCAGTCCAAGGTGTGCAAGCTGATTTTGCCAGGGTGGGTTAGAGGTCGGGAAAAGAATGTTGGCAAGACAATCGACTGGTTCAGATGGAACACCGACACCACCTTCAGTAGGAACTTAGGATGCGTGCAGAGAACTACTCTGTTGTGATGAAATAGCATAAGCTTCGCCCCTTTCCTTTCTCAGCACACTACCAGAACCCTCATCCACACGCTTATCACCTCTCGCTTAGACTATTGCAACTTGCTTCTCACAGGTCTCCCACTTAGCCATCTCTCTCCTCTTCAATATATTCAAAATTCTGCTGCACGACTAATATTCCGCCAGTGTCGTTATGCTCATATTAGCCCTCTCCTCAAGTCACTTCACTGGCTTCCTATCCGTTTCCGCATACAGTTAAACTCCTCTTATTGACCTGTAAGTACATTCACTCTGCAGCTCCTCAGTACCTCTCCACTCTCACCTCTCCCTACACTCCTCCCGGGGAACTCCGTTCACTGGGTAAATCTCTCTTATCTGCACCCTTCTCCTCCACTGCTAACTCTAGACTCCGTTCCTTTTATCTTGCTGCACCATATGCCTGGAATAGACTTCCTGAGCCAGTATGTCAAGCTCCATCTCTGGCCGTCTTAAAATCTAAGCTAAAAGCCCACCTTTTTGATGATGCTTTTAACTCCTAACCCTTATTCACTTGTTCAGATCCCTTATTTTATCATCCTCACTTTAATATTCCCTTATCTCGTTTGTCCTGTTTGTCTGTCCTAATTAGATTGTAAGCTCTGTCGAGCAGGGGCTGTCTCTTTATGTTCAAGTGTACAGCGCTGCGTACGTCTAGTAGCGCTATAGAAATGATAAGTAGTAGTAGTAAGGTGCATCCATTAAGGCTTGAAGCTCACTGAATCTACGAGCCGAAGAAACAGCCACCAAGAAATGACCTTTCAGGTCAAGTACTTCAGATGGCAGCTGGGTGAGAACGACGTTGAGATCCCATGACACTGGAGGAGGCTTTGACAAAAGCAAACCTCTCATGAAGGAAACAACTAAAGGCTGTCCAGAGATACGCTTACCTTCTAAATGCTGATGATGAGAACTAATTGCACTAAGGTGAACCTTCATGGAATTGGTCTTGAGATCAGAGTCTGGTCTCAAGACCAATTCCATGAAGGTAAGCATTCAAGAAGAGTCAGTGTAGGTCAAGAAGAGTCAGTGTAGGTCAAGAATGAGGATCTATGGCCTTGCTGTCACACCAGGCAGCAAACTGCCTCCATTTAAAAGAGTAACACCTCTTAGTCAAATCTTTCCTGGAAGCCAGCAGGACCCGGGAGACACCTTCCGAAAGACCCAAGGAAGCGACTTCTAGGCTCTAAACATCCAGGCCGCGACAGCCAGAGACAGGCGGTTGGGATGTAGAAGCAACCCCTCGTTCTGTGTAATGAGGGTCAGAAAACACTCCAATCTCCATGGTTCTTTGGAGGACAATTCCAGATGAAGAGAGAACCATATCTGCCGCGGCCAGAAGGGCACGATCAGAATCATGGTTCCATGGTCTTGCTTGAGTTTCAACAAAGTCTTTCCCAATAGAGGTATGGGAAGAAACACATACAGAAGGTCTGTTCCCCAATGAAGAAGGAAGGCACCTGACACTAGTCTATCATGGGCCTGAAGCCTGAACAGAACTGAGGGACCTTGTGATTGAGTTGCGTGGCAAAAAGATCCATAGAGGGGGGTGTCCCATGTTTGGAAGATCTTGTGGGCTACGCCCATGCTCGGAGACTACTCATGAGGTTGCATTACCCTGCTCAGTCTGTCGGCCAGGCTGTTGTTTACGCCTGCCAGATAAGTGGCTTGGAGAAACATGCTATGACAGCATGCCCAGAGCCACATTTGGACGGCTTCCTGACAAGAGAGCGGGATCTGGTGCCCCCCTTCCTGACAGAGAGCGAGTTCTGGTGCCCCTCCCCCCCCCCAGCTTGTTGGTGTAATTCTTCGCAACCTGATTGTATGTTTGAATTAGGATAATTTGATTGGACAGCCGATCTCTGAAAGCCTTCAGTGTTCCAGATTGCTTGGAGCTCCAGGAGATTGATATTAAAATTCATTTCTTGGAGGGACAAAGAAGCATCCGTTGTCAGCATTTTTTGTGGCAGAGGAATTTAGAATGGTAGTCCCAAAGTCAAATTGGACCAAACTGTCCACCACTGAAGAGAGCACACAAGCTCCAGGGACACTCAGATGACATCTTCCAGACTTCCTGTGGCTTGATACCACTGAGAAGCCAGGGTTCATTGAGCAGATCTCATGTGAAGACGTGCCATGGGTGTAACATATACTGTGGAAGCCATTGGCCCAACAATCTCAACATCTACCAAGCTGTGACCTGCTGTGATGCCCGAACCTTGGACGCAACGGAGAGAAGGTTGTCTACACGCGCCTCTGGGACTCCTATAAACTCCAATTGTTGAACTGGATGGAGATGGGACCTGTGGTAGTTTATTACAAACCCTAGTCATCCGCGTTGACTCCAGAGAACCGTCCTCCGAGGTGCTCTTTACCAGACAATTCATTGAGATAAAGGAACACATGCACTCCCAGCTTGCATAGCGACACTGCGACTACCGCTAAACATTTTGTAAAACCCTGGCAGCTGATGTGAGACCAAAGGGCAATACGCAGTACTGTAAGTGATGTGTTCCCAGCCGAAATTGAAGATTCTTCCTGTGAGCTGGAAGTATTGGGATATGAGTGTATGCATCCTTTAAGTCCAGACAGCACAGCCAATCGTTTTCCTCAAACATGGGAAGAAGGATGCCCAGGGAAACCATTCTGAACTTTTCTCGGAGTAGGAATTTGTTCAGGGCCCTCAGGTCTAGGATGGGATGCATTCCCCCCATCTTTTTCTGTACAAGGAAGTACCTGGAATAGAATCCCTGGCCTTCTTCCCCTGGTGAAACGGGTTTGACCGCTTGGGCATTTAGAAGGGCGGAGATTTCCTCTGCGAGTACCTGCTTGTGTTAAGAGCTGAATGAAGAGCTCTCGGTGGGCAATTTGGCGGTTTGGATAACAAATTGAGGGTCTATCCTAACAAGACTATTTGACGAACCCACCTTTGGTGAAAAACTTTTAACCTCCCCCCAACCGGCAAGTTGTCTGGAATGGACACTGACTTCAGCTATGTTCTGCTGGAGTCAGTCAAAAGCTTGTCCCTTGCTTTTGCTGGGGAGCAGCATGGGCCTTGGGCACACGCTGTTGACGAGAATGAGCACACTGGGGATGAGTCTGAACAGGCTGGCAAGCCACAGGAGCGTACCTATGCCTAGAGGAGAAATAGGGAGCACTCCGCGACCCACCAAAATACCTCCTGGATGAGGAGGTGGCTGCAGAAGACATCCGGTGGGAGAGAGAAGACACAGCCTCAGTGTGTTTTTGATCTGGTCAGCGACCTCTTCAACCCTCTCTCCGAAAAGATTATCCCCTAGCAAGGGGTATCTACAATTCTCTGTTGGACCAAATGGTCCAGGTCAGAAACACAGCCAGGAGAGTCTGCTATACCCTGGGCAGAGATTCTGGATGCCAAGTCAAAGGTGTCATAAGTGCCCCTGGCCATGAACTTGCGACACGCCTTCTGCTGCTTGACCAACTGGCGAAAAGGCTCGGCCTGCTCAGGAGGGAGCGCATCGACCAAGTCGGAAAGCTCTCACCGAGTTCCGAAAGTAGACACTTGTGAAGAGCTGAATACAGGCGAATCATAGCGACCTGATACATCTTTCTCCCAAGAGTCCAGGGCTCTAGTCTCTCTACCTGGGGGAGCCAAGACATAGTCCCTAGTACTCCTAGCTTTTTTGAGAGCAGCATCCACCTCCATGGAGTTGTGGGGTAACAGAGACCTCACCAACCCAGGTTCCCCGTGGATCCCATATTGGGTATCAATCTTCTTGGGGACCACAGGGACAGAGGGGATACCCACGTCTGTACAAGGGCTGTCTTGAGTACCTCGTGAAGAGGAGTTATCACTGCCTCCTTAGGTGGAGAGGTTTAGTCCAGGACCTCAAGAATCTTGCCCTGGGCTCATCCTCCACTTTAATGGGGAATGCAATGGCTTCTGCCATTTCCTGTTCAAAGGAGGTGAAGGAGAGACTCAGGTGGAGGAGAAGGCTCAGAAGGGATCCCAAAGGACTTATCAGAGAAAAAGTACCTGGGATCCTCTTCTGATTCGCACAAGCACTCCTCTTCAGTATTGGACAACACTTCCCTCAGGGATGTCCGAGACCGGGCCCGCCTTGATGTGGATAGGATCTATGTCCTCGAGAATGGTGTTGAGGTGTCTGCTCCTGCCTTGACTCCAGCAAAGATTCCTCCACAGACGAAGGAAAGCCGGCCTGGGTGGCAATCAATATCTGAGCCGCAAGCGGTGCCGAAGGATGCACCATGGGCTGAGGGGCCAGGCAGGGCCACAGCGGAAGGCATGGCAGGCACTCCCGATGCACATCACTGCATTAAGCCCTCCAAGAGCTCAGGGAGCAGGGCCTGGATATGCTTGAGAGCCTCCATCGGTAAAGGCTGGGGTGTGGGGTCAGGTTGCCGAAGTGCTTAGGGTGTGGGAGCAGGATCTCAGCTGCTAGGAGACAGACGCATTGGCACATCTTGGATGAAGGGGGAGCGCTTTTCCCAGCGTCGACACTTTTCAGGTCCTCGGCATCCTGGATCTCCCGGCACCGTGTGTCGAAGGAGATCGGTGTCAGTGCTTCTTAGCCTTCGCTCAATGCACTTCATCCAAACTCCTCGGTGCCGTTGAGGATGACATTGAATCCTCACGTCGCCTCAGTGTCTGGTCCGACGACAGGCAGTCCTGGAGGCCTGCATCGCAGGAGGCCTTCGAAGCAGGTAGACACTCAACACGATGCCTCACTGCTCCCAGTGTTGGGGGGTCTTTGCAGCAGCCATCCCTACCTGGACTCCCAATGCCAATCTTTCCTTCGATGTTGCCGCCGCCGACCTTGATGCCAACGAATTGGACCGAGCTCCAAAAAGTTTCTAGTTGAGTTTCTCGGGAGATGTGTCCTTTTCTTCATACGAAGGCAACGGACACAATTTGCCGGTCTATGGTTGGGCCCGAGGCACTGAATACAACAAGAATGTGTATCAGTACCCAAGGGTCCGGTTGCACCAGAAGCAACGCTTGAAGCCACTGGGAGTCTTCAATGACATGGAAGGGAATATGGTGCCGGCAAAATTAAAAGTCCCGATTGTGCCTGCAAAATGTAAAAAGGCACAGAAGAGACCCGTCCGAGCAGGCCTAAATGGGGGCACGCGACGAAAAAATAAAGAAAACGAACACATGCCGAAGAAAAACTAGGGAAAATAAAAGGATTTTTTTTTTTTTTATAATAACTAAAGAAAAACGGAGAAAAAAAGGTGCTGAAATGTGGTTAAGGCTCTTCTTGGGCATGTGAGGAGCAGCATGAGTGCAGCTGCTTCCTCCTGCGGAAAGAAGGAAACTGAAGTGAAGCATATGTGCTGCGGGTGGGAAAGCATTCTGCAGATGTGTGGTGGGACACAGCTCGTGCCCCAGAAGGCTCTCAAAAATTTTCTCTATGCTGGGTAACATGCCAAATCCCAGGCAACGCGGATCATCTTCCCACTTGTGAGAACTGGAAGCCTGCTTGTCCTCGAAAAAGATAATACCAAGTATATTAATAAAATTGCAAAATGTTGACATCTCACTGCAAACTAATAAGATTCTAGGAATAACACTGGATTCTACTTTGAGAAAGGAAGCGCACAAATGATTGTCCAGAAATAGTTTTATAAACCTAAATTTTAGGTAGAAATAAGCCTAGAACACAATCACGGTAAAATTATGTATCATACCTGATAATTTTCTTTCCATTAATCATAGCTGATCAATCCATAGACTGGTGGGTTGTGTCCATCTACCAGCAGGTGGAGATAGAGAGCAATCCTTTTGTCTCCCTATATGTGGTCATGTGCTGCCGGAAACTCCTCAGTATGTCGATATCCAAGCTCCATCCGCAGGACTCAGCACTTAGAGAATTACACCCACAAAGGGACACTCTGCCCAGCTCACCACAGCCGAAACGGGGGAGGGGAATTAACCCAGCTCATCCCCACACAAGTGGGGGAGGGGAATCCGTCCAGCTCATCCCCGCGGAGCGGGGGAGGGACACCACACCCGCCGATGCGGGGGGAATCTGGCTTATCCTGCAACCGCAACCGCGGGAGGAGCTGACTGACCCTAACACCGCCGAAGCGGGAGGGGTACAAAACTGCCCTACTGCCGCACGAAGCGGGAGGGAGCGCCGGCAGAATTTAAGTCTCAATCCATCCCCGTAAAACGGAGGGGAGAGGAATGCAGCAGCTCACTGTAACACAAACTCGTCTCAACTCTTGAAGAATCCAATTGAAAAAAACTTGAACACGAAGTCCTCCTAAACAGGAACTGAAGACTAAAGTTGAATCTGAAATGCAACCAGAATATAAATAGTACAGATATCTGGGAGGGGCTATGGATTGATCAGCTATGATTAATGGAAAGAAAATTATCAGGTATGATACATAATTTTACCTTCCATATCATCAAGCTGATCAATCCATAGACTGGTGGGATGTACCGAAGCAGTACTCACCCAGGGCGGGACATTGAAATCCCTGACCGCAACACTGAAGCTCCAAACCGGGCCTCCGCCCGAGCAGCCACAGTCAAGCGTTAATGCCTGGAGAAGGTATGGGCCGATGCCCAAGTTGCCGCCTTGCAAATCTCTTCCAAGGAGACGGACCCGGCCTCTGCCATCGAGGCCGCCTGAGCTCTAGAGGAGTGAGCTTTCAGCTGAATAGGCAGCACCTTCCCCGCGGCCACATAAGCCGCTGCAATGGCTTCCTTGACCCATCTTGCCACTGTAGGCTTAGCAGCCTGCAGACCCTTAAGAGGACCTGCAAACAGGACAAACAGATGATCCGATTTCCGGAAATCATTGGTTACTTCCAAGTATCTGATGATGACTTGTCTCACATCCAGATATTTGAGAGCAGAGTATTCCTCTGGGAAGTCCTCCCTACGAAAGGAAGGGAGACAGAGCTGCTGATTCACATGGAAGCGAGAAACAATATTGGGCAGGAAGGAAGGCACTGTGCGAATAGTCATTCCTGCCTCAGTGAACTGCAGAAAAGGCTCTCGACATGAGAGTGCCTGGAGCTCGGAAACTCTTCTGGCTGAAGTGATAGCCACCAAAAAGACTGCTTTCAACGTCAGGTCTTTCAGAGATGCCCTTGACAAGGGTTCAAAAGGTGGCTTCTGCAAGGCTCTTAGCACCAGGTTGAGATTCCACGCAGGCACCACTGAGCGCAGAGGAGGGCGCAGGTGATTAACTCCCTTGAGAAAACGTACCACATCTGGCTGCGAAGCCAGGGAAGCACCCGTCAGGCGGCCCCTGAAGCAAGTCAGAGCCGCTACCTGGACTTTAAGGGAACTGAGCGACAGGCCTTTCTCCAGACCTTCTTGCAGGAACGCCAGCACTGAAGAAATCGGAGCAGTGAAGGGAGAAAGTGAGCCTGCTTCACACCACGCTGCAAAGGTACGCCAAACCCTGGCGTAAGCAGTAGAATTAGAGCGCTTCCTCGCTCTCAGCATAGTGGCGATGACCTTGTCTGAGAAACCCTTCTTTCTCAGACGCTGCCGCTCAATAGCCAGGCCGTAAGACCAAAGGGGGAGGGATCCTCCATCACCACGGGACCCTGATGCAACAGGCCCTGCTCCACTGGCAGTCGCAGAGGGTCGTCCACTGAGAGCCTGATTAAGTCCGCATACCAGGGACGTCTGGGCCAGTCCGGACCCACCAGGATTATCTGGCCCGGATGCTTTGCCACCCGGTCTAGTACCCTGCCCAACATGGGCCAGGGCGGGAACACATAGAGAAGCTCTTGTGTCGGCCACTGTTGGAGAAGAGCATCTACTCCCAGAGATCGAGGGTCCCGTCCTCTGCTGAAAAAGCGCGGCACTTGGCAATTGGCCGATGACGCCATCAGATCTAGGCTCGGCTGGCCCCAGCGCTTCGTGATGTCCAAGAACGCCTGAGCCGATAACTGCCACTCTCCGGGATCCAAGGTATGGCGACTGAGAAAGTACGCCTTGACATTCATGACTCCGGCAATGTGGGCAGCTGACAGCTGTTCCAGGCTCGCTTCCGCCCACTGGCATAGATTCATGGCTTCCTTGGCTAGAGGGGCGCTCTTGGTACCTCCCTGGCGGTTGACATAGGCCACAGCCGTGGCATTGTCCGACAGGACCCGTACTGGCTTCAACGCCAGTACCGGGAGGAACTCCAAAAGCGCCAACCGAATGGCTCTGAGTTCCAGGAGGTTGATAGACCACTTTGCCTCTGCAGGAGACCAGAGCCCCTGCGCTGTCCTTCCCATGCAGTGGGCTCCCCAGCCCGTCAGACAACTTGCCTGTCTTCATCCACCAGCTCAGCGCCTTGCGCACTGCTGGGTCCAAGGGAAGGCGCAGAGTATAATCCTCCGACACCGGAGTCCAGCGCTGCAGCAGAGAGAGTTGTAGTGGTCTCATATGAGCCCTGGCCCAGGGCACTACTTCCATCGTGGCCGTCATAGAGCCCAACAGCTGCACATAGTCCCAAGCCCGAAGCGGAGAGGCTACTAGGAACTGGTCCACCTGAGCCTGAAGTTTGACAATCCGATTGTCCGGCAGGAACACTCTGCCCACTTGAGTGTCGAATCGAACTCCCAGATACTCCAGGGACTGAGTCGGGCGCAGCTGGCTTTTCTCCCAGTTGATGATCCACCCCAGGGAGCTCAAAAGAGCAATCACCCGGTCCACAGCTTTGCCGCACTCTGCATAAGAGGGGGCTCGGATCAACCAGTCGTCCAGATAAGGATGGACTTGTACTCCTTCCTTTCGCAGGAAGGCCGCGATGACCACCATTACTTTGGAGAAGGTCCGCGGAGCAGTAGCCAACCCGAACGGGAGGGCTCTGAACTGGAAGTGTCGGCCCAGGACTGCAAAACGCAGAAAGCGTTGATGAGGAGGCCAGATGGGAATATGCAAGTACGCTTCCTTGATGTCCAAGGATGCCAGGAACTCTCCTGCCTTCACTGCCGCTATAACAGAGCGGAGAGTCTCCATGCGAAAGTGCCGAACTTTCAAGGCCCAATTGACCCCTTTGAGGTCGAGGATAGGCCATACAGAACCTCCTTTCTTTGGTACCACAAAGTAAATGGAGTAACGTCCCTTGCCAAGCTGATTTTCTGGCACCGGAACGACCGCGCCCAGGCAGATCAGATTGTCCAAGGTCTGCTGCACTGCCACAGCTTTGACCGGAGACTTGCAGGGAGAGAGTACAAACCCGTCTCTTAAGGGTCGGCAAAACTCTAGCTTGTAGCTGTCTCTGATGACTTCCAGCACCCAAGCGTCTGAAGTTACCCTGGTCCACTCGCCCAGAAACGAGGACAGGCGTCCTCCAATATGCACTGGGCCATGGACCAGGACCCCGTCATTGGGTACGAGACCCTGGGGGAGGACCGGAGGGCGCACCTCCGGGACGGCGGTCTCTGCGAAAGGAATGCTGCTTGGGGGAGAAGTTCCTCTTGAAGGAAGAGGGGGCAGAGGAGCCCTACTTGCCCGGGCGGTACCGACGGGCTTCTTGAAACCGTCCTCTGGAGTTACCGGGGCGAGCACTAGCCCGAGCCCTGACCTCTGGTAACCTCTTGCCCTTAGACGTGCCGAGATCGGTCACAATTTTGTCCAGCTCGACCCCAAAGAGCAGCTTGCCTTTAAAAGGCAACTTAGCCAGGCGGGACTTAGAGGCGTGGTCCGCTGACCAATGTTTCAGCCAAAGCCGCACAGAGACTATCTGAGCCATCCTTTAGCCGAGGCTCTCAAGACATCATACAGTAAGTCTGCCAAATAAGCCAAGCCCGATTCCAGGGCTGGCCAATCAGCCCGCTGCACAATCGTCAGGCACGCCCTGGCCACGTAGGAGCCGCAAACTGAGGCCTACAAACTTAAGGCAGCCGCCTCAAAAGGACGACCTTAAGGCCGCCTCCAATCTTCTGTCTTGGGCGTCCTTTTAGGGCCGTGCCACCTTCCACCGGCAACGCTGTTTTCTTAGTCACCGCAGTGATTAAAGAATCCACGGTAGGCCAAAGAAAGGCCTCCCATTCACTTTCAGGCAAAGGATAGAGGCGGGACATAGCCCTAGCCACTTTAAGGCTCGCTTCCGGGACATCCCATTGAGCCGAAATTAAGGTGTGCATGGCATCATGCACGTGGAAGGTTCTAGGCGGGCGCTTGGTCCCCAGCATAATGGCGGAGCCAACAGGGGCTGAGGGAGAGACGTCCTCTGGAGAGGAAATCTTCAAAATGCTCATGGCCTGCAGTAACAGGTTGGGCAAATCCTCTGAGCGAAAGATCCGTGCTGCAGAGGGGTCATCCGCTCCATCCGAGCGGGAATCCGTCTCCTCCAAGGAATCCCCAAAGGACCGTTGGGAGAACTCAGATACGCTGCCCTCATCTACATCAGAGGAAACAGAGTCCTCTAAGGCCTGGGTATCCACCCGAGGGCTTTTACTTCCGGGGGCCTCAACCCCTTTATCGGACAAGGGAGAAGGGGCAGCGTTTTGCATAAGAAAGGCCTGATGCAGCAGCAAAATAAACTCGGGGGAGAAACCCCCCAGACTGAGCACTTCAGCAGCCTGGGCCACAGCCCTAGACGCACCCTCAACCGGCGCTCACAAGAGCGGGGGAGAAACATGCTGCGCATCCAATATGGCGTCCGGCGCGACACTCCGAGGAGCCGCGCGGGAAGAACGGCGCTTAACTTTAGCCGCTTTTTGCCGTCGCCCAAATCAAGGGCAGCCATGGCATTAACGTCTCCCAGCTCAAGGGCGGCCCAAGAAGAAGCCGTCCGAGCAGAGTGGCCGGCCAAGATGGCGGAGGCGAGCGAGGGATGGGCGTTTATGGCGGGAAAAACCGCCGCACCGGAGGAAGACCCGGGACACTGACTGGCCTCCGAACTGACACCCAACAAGGGCGAATCAGACTTTAAGACCCCCGCATCCCCGCTAACAGCGCTCACGCGGTCCGGGGAGCGATTCTTCGCGCCCTCCGACGCCATAGGCCACGTGGAGATCGATCGGGGAACCCCCTGCCCGCTGTAAAAAAGTAAAAATTACCTGCTTCTCGCTCCGAGCTGTAACGACCTGGTGTCCCAGTGAGTAGCTGCAATAAACGTTTAAATAAACGTCAAAATAAACGCCCTTAAGGACGTCCAAAATTTTTTTTTTTTTTTTTAACGGAGCCAGCGGGAGGGGGGGAGAAAAGGAGGGACCTGGCGCCACCAGGTTTGCACTTGCTCAAGAAGAGCCCTCAACCCCAGGTACTCAACAAAACCTAAAAATTAGGCTTGGAGACCTAGCTAGAGCTGCTGCTGCGTGTGACCACCACCTGCTGAGATAGAGAACATACTGAGGAGTTTCCGGCAGCACATGACCACATATAGGGAGGCAAAAGGATTGCTCTCTATCTCCACCTGCTGGTAGATGGACACAACCCACCAGTCTATGGATTGATCAGCATGATGATATGGAATAGTCAATTAACTATTGTAATACAGTCTTGCTAGCATTACCTAATTCTCAGTACAGCATCTGCAGTGTGTACAGAATGCAGCCGCTAAGGTGATCCTAGGAGGTAGGTTATCTGACCAAGTGACACTGCTCTTAACTAGATTACATCAGCTACCAGTCTGTGTGAAGACACATTTTAAGTTACTATTTGTTTTACTTTGTTTCTAGGTCCTTACACTCGGCTCAGGAGATAGATTAAGAGTGCCTTCTATGTTGATTTGTTGTAAGATGACTACTAGAAAGAGAACTACATGCCAAAGGTCCTGAATTGTGGAATAATCTGTCAAAAGATATTGGATTACTACTTACACCATCTTTAGAAAGGCACTCAAGATCTTTCTTTATTCTGAAAAGAATGTTAATTTAAAATACTCTCTTTGATTTATGAAGTATGCTACTTACGTTTATTTTTTTATTCTGTAATTCAATGGTTTTCTGTACCATCTATCTGTAATCCTCCTGAGCTTTTTTTTTTTTTTAGGGTAAAGCAGACTAAAACCGCCTATATTAGATTTTTTTTTTAAGTTCAAAACCCCCGATTCTTTCTGATGGGAAAATTGGGTTCTTACCTTGGTAATTTTCTTTCCTTTAGTCACAACAGATGAATCCATGATCTGATGGGTTGTATCCGCCTACCAGCAGGTGGAGATAGAGAACACTGAAAGACACAGTGACTCAGGACGGCCAGCCCCTTCTGTCTCAGTATATGAAACTTCCAAAGCAGAGTGAATAAGAAAGGCAACATAACAAACTTTCCTCACAGTGAACAAACGCCCCAGAACCGGAGCAATAACCAAACAAAGGAGGGACAATCTCAACCTCCTGCAATAGAACAGCATGTAGAAACTCTGAGAACTGGTCTTCAATTCCTCCCGAGGAGCTACAATATCTGCATGAAAGATCTGAACAAAAACAAAGTCAGACAGGGAGGGATCATGGATTTATCTGCTGTGACTAAAGGAAAGAAAATTACCAAGGTAAGAACCTATTTTCCCTTCCTTGTCATCAACAGCAAATAAATTCATTAACTGATGGGATGTACAAAAGCACTCCCTACGTAGGGTGGGAACAGGCAACTCCGCGAGCAAGTACTTGCACACCAAAATGTGCGTCCTGCTTCGCTGCAACATCCAGCCTGTAATGCCGTACAAATGAGAGCTGAGAAGCCCAAGTAGCAGCATGACAGATCTCATGAAGAGACAGAATACCCGTCTCAGACCACGAAGAGGAAACTGCTCTCGTGGAATGCGCTTTAAACGCTTCAGGAGGAGACCATCCTGAAAGCAGATACGTAGAAAAAATGACTTCCTTGACCCAGCGGGCTATAGTGGCTTTAGACGCCGTACACCCGCATCAAGGACCCATCAATACAAAAAGGTGATCAGAATTCCTGAAGTCATTTGACATCTGTAGATACTGCAACAGAGCCCTGTGGACATCCAAAAGACGCAATTGCCCAAAGGAATCCAGAAAATCCTCCCTAGAAAAGTAAGCAGAAAAATGGGTTGGGTCAGGTGAAATACTGAAACCACCTTAGGCAGGAAGGAAGGCACTGTCCGTACTGTTACACCAGACTCCGAGAACTGCAGGAAAGGATCCCGACAGGAAAGCGCCTGAAGCTCAGAAGCGCGTCTAGCTGATGTCATGGCCACCAAAAAGACTGTCTCGAGAGTCACATCCTTCTCAGAAGCCTGCCTAAGCGGCTCGAAAGGCGAACGCTGGACAGCCTTCAACACCAGCCCCAGGTTCCAGGCCGGACATGGTGACCGCACAGGAGGACGGAGCTGAAGCGCCCCTCTGAGAAATTGGACAATGTCCGGATGCGCCACAGACTTTCCCTCAAAAGCATGTCAATGCTGCCACTTGAACCCGCAGAGAATTGTAAGCCAGACCTTTTTGTAAGTCACCCTGCAAAAAAGTCCAGTATCGGCGAGACTGTAGCCCACATGGGTGTGATCGCCTTTGACACACACCACGCCTCAAAACTGCGCCAGATCCGAGCATAAGCTGCGGAAGTAGACAGCTTGCGGGCCTGCAATAGAGTAGAGATGACCTTGTTAGAGTAGCCCTTGTCTCTCAAGTGCGCCCTCTCAAGAGCCAGGTAGTAAGACCAAATCGGCAGGGATCCTCTGTTGTCACCAGACCCTGAACCAATAGGTTCCGTACCAGAGGCAAAGGGAGTGGAGCCTCCACTAGAGATCCGCATACCACGGACGCCTTGGCCAATCCGGAGCGATGAGCATTACCAAGCCTCGGTGCTGTCGAATCCGCAGTAGGACTTGTCCTATCAAGGGCCAAGGAGGGAACACTTACAGGAAGCCCGGGGGCCATAACTGAGCCAGTGCATCCAGCGAGGATCTCTCCTTCTGCTGAAAAAGCTTGGGACTTTGGCATTTGAACTTGCCGCCATTAGATCCAATCCAGGAGTCCCCCATTTGGCACTTCTGCCAGTTCCCATTCCGCCGGGTCGATTTGATGTTTGCTGAGGAAATCGGCCTGCACGTTGCTCTGACCTGCTATGTGAGCTGCGGACAGCAGATGCAAGTGGAGCTCGGCCCAGAGGAAAATCTGAGCGGCCTCCGCAGCCAGTGCCCTGCACTGAGTGCCGCCCTGGCGATTGATGTAGGCCACTGCTGTCGTATTGTCTGACAGAACACGGCCAGGAAGCCCCTCCAGAGTCTTGTGGAAGGCCAGAAAAGCCTGGAATATCGCTCTCAGTTCCAAGCGACCGATGGGCCACCCTGCTTCCACAGGTGACCACTGATCCTCAGCATTGCTTCAATGGCAATAAGCTCCCCAGCCCGACAGACTGGCATCCGTTATCACCAAGCACCAAGACGGAAGTGCGAGAGGTATTCCCTGGCGCAGCATCCTGTCGGAGAGCCACCAATCCATACTGTGCTGGGCCACAGGGAACCACGCAAGTCTGCGTTGGTATTCTTGGGAAATCGGAGACCATTGCTGGAGCAGAGCAATCTGCAGCGGCCTCATATGAGCTCTCACCCAGGGAACCACCTCCAAGGTGACCATCATCGACCCCAGTAGCTGGACAAAGTCCCAAGCTCGAGGGCGAGGCATCCGCAGGAGCAGACGGACCCGATTCTGAAGCTTGCATCGCGTGTGGTCGGAGAGAAAGACGAACCGGACCCCCAAATACTTGAGAGACTGAAAGGGGGTCAGGTGACTTTTGGGCAAATTGATCACCCAGCCCAGAGTCTGATGAACCGTTATAACTCTGGTCATGGCGAGTTGGCTCTCATCTGCCGAATCCACCCTGATGAACCAGTCGTCGAGATAAGGGTGAACTCTGATACCCTCTCGCCTGAGAAAAGCAGCTACCACCACCATCACCTTGGAAAAGGTACGGGGAGCTGTGGCTAGGCCGAAAGGCAAGGCCCGAAACTGGAAATGTTGGCCCAAAACCGCAAACCGGAGAAACCGTTGATGCGGAGGCCAAATAAGTATGTGCAAATACGCTTCTTTTAGGTCCAGAGACATGAGAAACTCTCCTGGCTGTACCGCCGCAATGACGGAGCGCAGGGTTTCCATGCGAAAGTGACGCACTCTTAGGGCCTCGTTGACGCTTTGTAAGTCGAGGATCGGTCTGAAAGACCCGCCTTTTCGAGGTACCACAAAATAAACGGAGTAGCGACCGCAGCAGTGTTTGGCAGGAGGCACCGGAATCACCGACCCGAGATGCAAGACTTGGAAGGTCTCCTCTACTGCCGCCCATTTGACGGCAGTGCCGCATCGGGACTTCATAAAAGCGTCTCTCACCGGGGCACTGAATTCCAATCAGTAACCTTCTCTGCTCAGGTCCAGGACCCACTGATCCGAAGAAATCTTGGTCCACTCCTCGAGAAATAGGGAAAGATGACCTCCTACTGCAGGAATTGACGAGTGGACCGGCGTCCCATCATTGTGGAGGACGCCCCTGAACTCCTGGCCATGGCCCGGCCGCTGCGGAATGTTTGTCTGAGCGAAAGGAGTTCCTCTGCTGAGAACGGGCACGTTGAGAAAACCCACCAGAGCGCCCCCGGCGATATCTGCGAGCTTCGCGGAAACGTGGCCTGGAAGAGGAGGGAAAAGCAGGACTTTTGGAAGAAGGCCTCGGCCTATCCTCAAGCAACCACTGGGACGTAAGAGTCCCCTAGGTCTTTAACAATCTTCTCCAATTCCTCACCAAACAGCAGAAGGCCCCGAAAGGGTAACTACTACTACTACAATGTCCTCACCAGCCTTTGTTTAGAGGCCATGCCAGCCACCCAATGCCGCAGCCAGAGAAAGCGGCGGGCCGCAACCGCCACAGACATTTGTTTAGCTGAAGCTCTGACCAGATCACAAAGGGCATCAGCCAAAAAGGACAGGGCAGACTCCATACACGGGCCAACCTCAGCGAGGGACCCCACACCATCCGCGGGCTGATCAACCGCCTGCTGTAACCAGGAAAGGCAGGCCCGGGCTGCATAGGAGCTACAAATAGCCGCCTTTAAGGAAAGGCCAGAGATCTCAAAGGACCGCTTCAACGCGGATTCTAGTAGCTGGTCCTGCATATCTTTCAAAGCGACCCCTCCCTCCACCGGGAGAGTGATCTTTTTAGTCACAGCCGTGACCAACGCATCCACTTTAGGCATCCCCAAAGGGGCCAAGTGATCCTCACTCAGAGGGTAAAGCTGATCCATATAGCCCTGGCAACCTTCTAAGGCCCATCAGGGTCAGACCATTGAGCAGAAATAAGCTCTTGGATGGAGTCATGCACAGGAAAAGCCCGAGAAGGCTTCTTAGTACTAGCCATCCTAGGATTAACAGAGGCGGCATCACCCTCGGCCGGATCTTCAATAGAAAGGGCCTGTAAGGCGTCAAATTAGCGCTGGCAGCTTGTCGCGGTGGAAAATCCGTACCGCTTTAGGATCATCCAAGTCCTGTGGCAAACAGGCACCCTCATCTGCATCATCCATCCATGAGGGCCTGCCAGAACCCTCAAGACTCCACACAGCCTGACCACAGGGGGGAAAAGGGAGCGGCGCCACACTCATACGAGAAATTTACCTGTCTACATTTAGCGTCAGTCCAACACTCGGGGGAAACCACAAAATCAGGAGCCAACACTGGGCTATCAAAACCTGGAGGGAATCCAGACCGCAACGAAGCGTCTGACACCTCCGGCAGAGCTCTCTTTAACATGAAGGCCTTATGCATCAGCAGCACAAATTCAGGGGAGAAAAACTCACCCTGGCCCTCCGCTCCCGAATTAGGCGAAACGGAGGAAGGAGCTCCTCTAGCACCCTCGGAACAAGGCGTCCCCCTGCAGTCAGACTCCTCCACCACCGCGCGGGTCGAGTCATGCGGCGCTTCCAAAATGGCGCCCGCTGCCAGCTCCATCGAGCGGGAAGAATCACCGCACGCCATGGCCGTACTAGCACGAGCGTCTAAGGAGCACGTACTGCAAAGCCCCGCTGCTGACCTGCATTTACCACAGCGGGAGCAGCGCTTAACTCCTTCAGCAGCCATCACCCGACTGGACGGAAATATAGAACATGGCGGCTTCGCACCAAAACTTACCCCGCGGGAACCTCCCCGGAGGAGCTGGGCACCACTCTCACCTCAGAAGACAGAGTCAACGAGCTCTGGTCACGCTGCACAGAACCAGAATCTCTGGATAAAGCCTCAGAATAGCTGCGCAGTAAAAATGCGCCCCTTTTTCTTTTTTCACACTGTAAGAAAAGTTGGAGGCAGGCAGCAACAGAGGGACTCCAGGAGGATGGGGGAATGGGGTAAGGCAGGGATAGGGAACAAAACCAAGTATGCCTTCAAAGTGGGCACCACCAGCCACAACACCCTCGCTCTACTGGCAAAACACAGGAGCCCCCCCAGGCAGAAATCCAGGAGCTGATAAAGCGACATCCACACCTGCTGGGAGATAGAGATATACTGAGGCAGAAGGGGCTGCCCGTCCCGAGTCACTGTGTCTTTCAGTGTTCTCTATCGCCACCTGCTGGTGCGGATACAACCCATCAGTTCATGGATTCATCTGCTGTTGATGACAAGGAACTTGATCTTCTTGCATCAAACATTTTATTATTGTAAGCACAACTAGCAATCAGTTGTCTCTCAACTACACTTAAGTACCAGAGCAAGGACTCTCAGTTTTATCATAGCAGTATGTATACCTAGTAAAGCTATAGAATTTTTAGTTAATATATACATTCTATTACTACTATAATTCAGGAAACATCTCAAGAACGACACTGTTTAAGATGAATTTGCCCGCAATAACGTTTTTTTTGTTTTTTTACATCAACCGTTACTCTTACAGATTTATGCAGTGCTACAATTAAAACAAGATATATATAATCCATATAAAAATACAATTTGAATTTTATTAGACATGCTCAAATGTTAGGGTAAATACAAAGTAAACATAACAGATGCCAAGTTTGCAAACCCAAAACGTAACTACTAGTTTTAGACATACTATAAAGCTGTAAATGTATCCTTACAAACAAGCTAAAAATGAGAGTGGAATTTTGAAGTATACAACTAATATCTTATTTGAACACTCAATCTGCAGACCTCTGGCAAGAATAAAAATTCTGTTTTTTAATTTTTTTTTTTAAGTCAGGTCATTCACATATTTTTTAGGCATTTCATTGAATGCTGATATCACAATTTCAAAACATAAGGCTACCAATTTGTTTTGGGTATAAAATGTGAAGCCACAAGAGGTGAACTGGGGGGAATAAGTTTTTATACTAGTTTCTGCTTAAGTTCTTATGCTGCAACAATACAACGCACACTCCAAGTTCAATACTGGCCCACTACAGAAAGTGGGGTGGGTAGAAGAGACATTGAGGACAATCTAAAAGGCATGAAATGCTGTAGAAAATCACTCATCTTCATTTTCTACTCCTTTATTATACCACAACTGCCTATAAAAAAATAATGCTATTTTTGCAGTTTCACATCTAAGCTTACTAGTAACAAATACTCTTGCACATATAATCATTTACAAGCAAATTAAAATAGCTGTATCTTCACATCCCAAGATCATTGTGTCACTGGTTTTACTCTGCACATGGACTTCAGAAAATTAAATGAAAAGTTCTGTTAAGTTAATTACATTGCAATAAATACCATCTATGGGGAAGAGAAAAAATAGGTAATACAGTAAATACTTGGTATTGGTACTGGTAAGATGTAATGACAATGGAGTATTATTATGGACAAGGAACAAAAACTAGCCACCATCATACCAAAACCAAATTAACAGCAAATCTCATAATTACTATAAGAAGTTTTTTTTTCAACAACTGAACCAGCAACACAGACACATTTTAGTGAGGTCAGTGAACAAATTTTTATGACAGCCTCAGGTTCTTACTATCAAATACTGAGGGAGTCATTTACTAACAATATACACCAACACTGTTAATGCATGATCTTTACTGAAGAATGATGCATAAAACAGGCCTTGCAGTGAAGCACATCAATTGTTAGTAAATGACCCCCCCCCCCCTGCAAAAAAAAAAAAAAACCAAAAAAACTTGGATCACAAATTATACATTTCAACAACACAGAAGTCTATATTCAAGACCATTGTGTAATAAGTTCTCTTTCCCTCCCAGAAAAAATATTAATCTACAGTTTGTGTGCCATTTTCAAAATGAATGCAGTTGTAGGAAACATCAACAAAAAGTAATTTGTAAATGCAGGTTTATTTTACAGTATTTGTTCTCCTTTCACAAGTTCACAAAAAGCTTTAAAAAAAATTCTATATTGTATCTTCATTAAACAGCCAGGTATCCAATGGTTTTGGCAACAAAAAGATTTACAAGACTTTACTAGATTTTGATATTAACATTTTGGGGATTTCCATTTAGCTTTGCTTAAGATGTTTAACTAAGAACTACAGCAATCACATCTTCAGGCTTCTTACAAAAAAAAAAAAAATAGGAGAAAGCAATACTTCAACCACTTAAGCTGAAAAACTACACAGCATCTAGAAGAACAAAGATCTTTAAAAACGAGGAAGGTCAGAAGAATGTTTTGTTTTTAAAAAGTATGAGTCCTCAGTTGTAGCCTTCTGTTCATCAGTAGCGCCCTTTAAAGTAAAAACAAACAAACAATTTAGCATACTTAATGCTTGTAGACTGAAAATGCACAAAGTATGTTAAATATAAAAGGTTCAATAAACTTTCAGCAGCCAAATAAAAGAAAAAATGTTAACTGCTTAAAACTATAAATAAAATGTTAAAAAACAAGCACAATTAGTATTCATATTCAGGACCAAAACTATATTTTTGCCTGAGTTTTCATAAGATGATAAATGCTAATTGCTGGCTATTAGCAACTCAAAAACAAATTAGATATAGATGTTAATACGAACTATTTTAAACCTGAATAAAATTAATATGGTTTAAATAATTGCAAGTTATGTTTCACTTATATTTGATGTTATAAGTTGGGCCTATTTATTCCAAATATCTCTTCAATTATTTATTTATTTATTTATTTATTTATTTATTTAGGGGGGGGGGGGGGGGTACAGTGCTACCGAACTAGCAGGTTTCACTGTTTTTTTCTCCATCTTTCTGTTGGAGAAACTGCTATACTCAAATTGTAAGACAACACATGATATACACAGTCATTTGTTCATGCAAATATACAGTGGGGGAAATAAGTATTTGATCCCTTGCTGATTTTGTAAGTTTGCCCACTGACAAAGACATGAGCAGCCCATAATTGAAGGGTAGGTTATTGGTAACAGTGAGAGATAGCACATCACAAATTAAATCCGGAAAATCACATTGTGGAAAGTATATGAATTTATTTGCATTCTGCAGAGGGAAATAAGTATTTAATCCCTCTGGCAAACAAGACCTAATACTTGGTGGCAAAACCCTTGTTGGCAAGCACAGCGGTCAGACGTCTTCTGTAGTTGATGATGAGGTTTGCACACATGTCAGGAGGAATTTTGGTCCACTCCTCTTTGCAGATCATCTCTAAATCATTAAGAGTTCTGGGCTGTCGCTTGGCAACTCGCAGCTTCAGCTCCCTCCATAAGTTTTCAATGGGATTAAGGTCTGGTGACTGGCTAGGCCACTCCATGACCCTAATGTGCTTCTTCCTGAGCCACTCCTTTGTTGCCTTGGCTGTATGTTTTGGGTCATTGTCGTGCTGGAAGACCCAGCCACGACCCATTTTTAAGGCCCTGGCGGAGGGAAGGAGGTTGTCACTCAGAATTGTACGGTACATGGCCCCATCCATTCTCCCATTGATGCGGTGAAGTAGTCCTGTGCCCTTAGCAGAGAAACACCCCCAAAACATAACATTTCCACCTCCATGCTTGACAGTGGGGACGGTGTTCTTTGGGTCATAGGCAGCATTTCTCTTCCTCCAAACACGGCGAGTTGAGTTCATGCCAAAGAGCTCAATTTTTGTCTCATCTGACCACAGCACCTTCTCCCAATCACTCTCGGCATCATCCAGGTGTTCACTGGCAAACTTCAGACGGGCCGTCACATGTGCCTTCCGGAGCAGGGGGACCTTGCGGGCACTGCAGGATTGCAATCCGTTATGTCGTAATGTGTTACCAATGGTTTTCGTGGTGACAGTGGTCCCAGCTGCCTTGAGATCATTGACAAGTTCCCCCCTTGTAGTTGTAGTCTGATTTCTAACCTTCCTCATGATCAAGGATACCCCACGAGGTGAGATTTTGCGTGGAGCCCCAGATCTTTGTCGATTGACAGTCATTTTGTACTTCTTCCATTTTCTTACTATGGCACCAACAGTTGTCTCCTTCTCGCCCAGCGTCTTACTGATGGTTTTGTAGCCCATTCCAGCCTTGTGCAGGTGTATGATCTTGTCCCTGACATCCTTAGACAGCTCCTTGCTCTTGGCCATTTTGTAGAGGTTAGAGTCTGACTGATTCACTGCGTCTGTGGACAGGTGTCTTTCATACAGGTGACCATTGCCGACAGCTGTCTGTCATGCAGGTAACGAGTTGATTTGGAGCATCTACCTGGTCTGTAGGGGCCAGATCTCTTACTGGTTGGTGGGGGATCAAATACTTATTTCCCTCTGCAGAATGCAAATAAATTCATATACTTTCCACAATGTGATTTTCCGGATTTAATTTGTGATGTGCTATCTCTCACTGTTACCAATAACCTACCCTTCAATTATGGGCTGCTCATGTCTTTGTCAGTGGGCAAACTTACAAAATCAGCAAGGGATCAAATACTTATTTCCCCCACTGTACATAGGTAAGCCCAAGACGGCATTAAATAAATGCTTTATAGAACTTAAAAGTGTTATTAAAAGGGGAGCACAGGGGATGAACCACTGGTGGAACATGTGTGAACAACAAGTTTGAAGAACTGCGCTTTGTGGTACTGTTAAAGATCTATCCACAATGGAGAAGAGAAGTGAACAGAACATTAATGCACGCTGACCAAACATTTATTTGTTGCATTTGTACCCCACATTTTCCCACCTATTTGCAGGCTCAATGTGGCTTACAAAAGATTACTTTTTAAGTATGATACTGTGAAACCTAATGGTTTAAACCAAGAGAAAGACTTGTCTTCATAAAAAATGTTGCATAAACCATAAAAATACCAACATCTTAGAAACATCTATTGTGTGGTATAATTATTGAAGCTAATTTATATTTGTGTGTAAATTTATTAGCATTTTTGAGATGCATACTACTGTAAACAGCACAGATATTCTAAGTTAATTACATTGCAATAAATACCATCTATGGGGAAAGAGAAAAAATAGGTAATACAGTAAATACTTGGTACTAGTACTGGTGAGATGCAATGACAATGGAGTATTATGGACAAGGAACAAAAACTAGCCACCATTACACCAAAACCAAATTAACAGCAAATTTCATAATTACTATAAGAAGTTTTTTTCAACAACTGAACCAGCAACAACACAGACACATTTTAGTGAGGTCAGTGAACACATTTTAATGACAACCTCAGGTTCTTACCATCAAATACCGAGGGAATCATTTACTAATTTGGGACATTTATGCATTCAGATTTTTTTATAGTGAAAACGACTTATTTGTAGTGAGAGCTTGAAAATGTTTTGCTGTACACATTTCTTGTTTTTAAACTGGAATATTCTCAGAAGATGTCAATGAAACGCAAAACAAGATGGCTGCTGGAACGCATTAATTTTTTTTTAATGATTTTTATCTTTTAATTTTAGACATTTTAACAGTTTTTAAGAGCTTTTTTTTCCTTTTTTTTAAGCAATTATAGGTGGTCAGACACTCGTTCTCTGAATGATATATGTATTTTTGATATTTATGTGCCTTGATTTCTAGCATTTTTTGGTGATTTTATGAGTATTTAATAACATTTGGAAATGTCAGCTTTGTTTTTTTTTTTTTTTAGCAAAGTCATACTAATCAGTTTTCATAGTTTTGCATAGTTTTATAATGGTATTTTTAAGTTTTAAGATGAATTTTCTAAGATATGACCTTTCAACTATAACAAACACATATAAGCAGCCAACAGCAGTGAGTGTATTAGCAATGGTAAAATTATGTCTTACCTGATGATTTTCTTTCCTTTAACGCAGCAGATGAATCCAGGAACTAGTGGGTTAAGTCCGCCTACCAGCAGGTGGAGATAGAGATAAACAAACTAAAGGCAGTGATGCCAGATGGCCAGCCCCTTCCTCAGTTAGTATGTCATTCGTAAGCATTTATCAAGGCCAAAAATATGAAACCAATAACAAACCATCCTCACTATCAAAAACAGAGAACCAAATAATAACTTTGAAATAACTGCAACTTGATCCCCAAAAACCGGAATCCTTTCCATATTCCCATATCTGTCTGAACTCTGCAAAAGAGAACCCGGAAAGTAAAAACAGTCACTCTGTGTGGCAAATGAAACCAACAGTCGGCTGAGTAGGGAGGTATCCTGGATTCATCTGCTGTGTTAAAGGAAAGAAAATTATCAGGTAAGACATAATTTTACCTTCCTTGTCACTTGCAGCAGATGAAGCCAGGAACTGGTGGGATATACCAAAGCATTCCTTAAGTAGGGTGGGAAGCCGACGCTCCCCGCGCCAACACTCCCGCTCCAAAACTCGCATCCGCCCAAGCACACACGTCCAGCCTGTAATGCTTCGCAAACTTATGACGAGACGCCCAAGTAGCCGCCTGACAAATCTCTTCCAGAGGTAAGGCAGATGCCTCCGCCCAAGAAGCCGCCTGTGCCCGAGTGGAATTCGCCTTCAGGGCCACTAGGGATGCCTGCCCTTGTAGCAGATATGCCGCCCCAATGGCCTCCCTAATCCAGCGAGCAATGGAAGCCACCTCACTTCTTTTCGACCCCGACAAGAGCACAAAGAGATGATCTGAGTGCCGCAACGCGTTCCAAATCTGTAGGTATCGATACAAGGCTCTCTGCACATCCAGGAAACATAGCAACGCAAATTCTCCCTAATAATCCTCTCTTCGAAAAGACGGAAGATAAACCGACTGATTGACATGAAAAGTCAAAACCACTTTTGGCAGAAACGAGGGCACCGTCCGAATACTCTGGCTTCCGAAAACTGCAAAAAAGGATCTCTGCAGGACAAAGGCTGAATTTCAGAAATCCTCCTAGCCGAAGCAATGGCCACCAAAAACACTGTCCTAAGCCTGAGATCCTTCTCAGAAACCCTATTCAAGGGCTCAAAGGGTGGGGCCTGGAGGGTTTGGAGCACCACATTCAAATGCCATGACGGGCACGGCTGTTGCAGAGGAGGTCGAAGCCTAAGAGCCCCGCGCAGGAAACGGACCACATCAGAGTGAGCTGCTAAATAGGAACCGTCCAGTTGCCTCTAAAACAAGCTAGCGCGGCCACCTGCACCCGAAGGGAATTATATGCCAACCCCTTTTGACGACCATCCTGAAGGAACTCCAGAATAACCGTAATGTCTGCCCGAAAAGGCGACTCAGCACGGAAAGCGCACCACACCGAAAAAGCTTTCCACACTCGCGCGTACACTGCTGAAGTAGACTGTTCCTTGCCCCCAAAAGAGTGGCAATGACTGGTCCTGAAAATCCCTTCTTCCTCAATTGCCACCTCTCAATAGCCAGGCCGTAAGACCAAAGCGGGAGGGATTTTCCATCTGAACTGGCCTTTGATGAGAAGATCGGAAGTCACCGGAAGTCGCAATGGTGGCTCAGAGTGCTCGAACAAGATCCGCATACCACGCCCGTCGGGGCCAGTCTGGGGCCACTAGAACGACTGGCCCCCGATGCTGCCCTATACGGCAAAGAACTCTCTCTATCAGAGGCCACAGGGGAAAACATACAGTAGCTGTTGTTCCGGCCATGGCTGGAGAAGAGCGTCCAAACCTGCGGATCCTGGCTGCCGTTTGCGGCTGAAGAACTGGGGAACTTTGGCATTGCAAGCCATGGCCATGAGATCCATTACTGGTCTTCCCCAATGTTGACAGATCAGCCGAAAAGCCGAGTCCGACAGCGTCCATTCCGCTGTGTCCAAAAGAGTCCGGCTGAGAAAATCCGCTTGAACATTGTCTTGACCCACAATGTGCGCTGCCGACAGACTCTAAACATGCGCTTCCGCCCACACGAGAAGACGAGACGCCTCCATTGCCAAGGGAAGACTGCGAGTGCCCTCCTGCCGATTGATGTAGGCAACCGTCGTGGTGTTGTCCGAGAATACACGAACCGCCTGCTCTTGCAGAAGGTCCTGAAAACTCCACAGCGCATTCACAACTGTTCCTAACTCTAGACGATTTATCAGCCAAGTCGCTTCGATAGGGGTCCATGATTCCTGGGCTACTCGATGAAGACAATGGGCTCCCCAGCCCGCAAGGCTGGCATCCGTCACGACTACAACCCAATTGGGAGACGCCAGAGAAACCCCCTTCTGCAAATTGGTCAACTGGAGCCACCACGCGAGACTATCCCTGGCCCGGCTCGACCAAGGGAGGCGCCATTGATAATCCAGCGACATCGGCGACCATCTGCTCAAAAGGAATTTCTGGAGAGGCCGCATGTGAGCCCTTGCCCATGGAATGACCTCCAAGGTCTCCGTCATGGAACCGAGGAGCTGAATATAGTCCCACACTTGGGGAGCGCAACAACTCAATAAGGTCCTTACCTGAGAAAGCAATTTGACCCTTCGCCCCTTGGGGAAAAACACCTCCACCCTGCTTTGTATCGAATTGCACTCCAAGATACTCCAGACTGAGTAGGAAACAGATGACTCTTGTCCATATTGACCACCCAACCTAAGGATGGCAACACCGCAACCACTAGACTCTCCTCTGCTGTCGTCGCCCAAATCAGCCAGTCGTCGAGATATGGATACACTCAAATTACCACTACTACTACTATTTAGCATTTCTATAGCGCTACAAGGCGTACGCAGCGCTGCACAAACATAGAAGACAGTCCCTGCTCAAAGAGCTTACAATCTAATAGACAAAAAAATAAATAAAGTAAGCAAATCAAATCAATTAATGTGAACGGGAAGGAAGAGAGGAAGGTAGGTGGAGGCAAGTGGTTACGAGTCAAAAGCAATGCTAAAGAGGTGGGCTTTCAGTCTAGATTTAAAGGTGGCCAAGGATGGGGCAAGACATAGGGGCTCAGGAAGTTTATACCAGGCGTAGGGTGCAGCGAGACAGAAGGCGCAAAGTCTGGAGTTGGAAGTAGTGAAGGGAACAGGTAAGGATTTATCCATGGAGCGGAGTGCACGGGAAGGGGTGTAGGGAAGGACGAGTGTGGAGAGATACTGGGGAGCAGCAGAGTGAGTACATTTATAGGTTAGTAGAAGAAGTTTGAACAGGATGCGAAAACAGATAGGGGAGCCAGTGAAGGGTCTTGAGGAGAGGGGTAGTATGAGTAAAGCGACCCTGGCGGAAGACAAAATGGGCAGCAGAGTTTTGAACCGACTGGAGAGGGGAGAGGTGACTAAGTGGGAGGCCAGCAAGAAGCAGATTGCAGTAGTCTAAACGAGAGGTGACAAGGGTGTGGATGAGGGTTTTGGTAGAGTGCTCAGAAAGAAAGGGGCGGATTTTACGGATGTTGTAAAGAAAGAAACGACAGGTCTTGGCAATCTGCTGGAAATGAGCAGAGAAGGAGAGAGAAGAGTCAAAGATGACCCCAAGGTTTCGAGCTGAGGAGACAGGGAGAATGAGAGAGCCATCAACAGAAATAGAAAATAGGGGGAGAGGGGAGGTGGGTTTGGGGGGGAAATGAGAAGCTCGGTTTTGGTCATATTTAATTTCAGGTGGCGTTGAGACATCCAGACAGCAATGTCAGACAAGCACGCTGAAACTTTGGTTTGGATGCAAGGTGAGATATCAGGGGTAGAAAGGTAGATTTGGGAGTCATCAGCATAGAGATGGTAGGAAAAGCCATGGGATGAGATTAATGAACCAAGGGAAGAAGTGTAGATAGAAAAGAGGAGGGGACCAAGAACAGAACCCTGAGGTACGCCGACAGGCTGAGGGATAGAAGTAGAAGAGGATCCACCAGAGTGAACACTAAAGGTGCGGAGGGAGAGGTAGGAAGAGAACCAAGAAAGGACAGAGCCCTGGAATCCAAGTAAGGACAGGGTATCGAGAAGAATCCAGACTGCCCCAATTTGACTGCCCCTATCGGACCGACCGTTCACTGGTCTATTAGATTGTAAGCTCTTTGAGCAGTGACTGTCTCTCTTTGTTAAATTGTACAGCGTTGCGTAACCTTAGTAGTGCTCTAGAAATGTTAAGTAGTAGTAGTAAGTATGCTGTGATCGACAGTGTCAAAAGCAGCGGAAAGATCAAGAAGAATGAGGATGGAATATTGACCTCTGGATTTAGCCAGTAATAGGTCATTGGAGACTTTAGTAAGCGCAGTTTCGGTTGAGTGGAGAGGGCGAAAACCAGACTGTAGTGGGTCAAGAATAGCATGTGAGGAGAGAAAATCAAGGCAGCGGTGGTGAACAGCACGCTCAAGTAATTTGGAGAGAAAAGGAAGGAGGGAGATGGGTCGGTAATTAGAGGGACAAGTAGGGTCGAGTAAAGGCTTCTTAAGGAGAGGTGTGACCACAGCATGTTTAAAGGCAGCAGGAACAGTCGCAGTGGAAAGTGAGAGGTTGAGAATGTGACAGATAAAAGGAATAAGAGCAGGAGAGATGGCATTAAGAAGGTGGGTGGGAATGGGATCAGAGGAACAGGTGGTACATTTTGAGGAAGAAAGGAGAAGTGTAGTTTCCTCAATAGTAACTTCAGGAAAGGAGGAAAGGGAATGAGGGGAAGGAGAGAGAGGGGAACGGACTAGTGGAGGGAGAGGTGGTGAGGTAGAGAAAGCAAGGTTTATCTTTTGAACATTGTTGTGAAAGAATTCAGCAAGGGTCTCAGGAGATAATGAAGGGGGAGTTGGGGGAGGGGGCACCTTGAGGAGAGAGTTCAATGTGGTGAAGAGAAGTTGAGGATTAGAGCCAAGAGAGTTGGTCAGTTGGATATAATAATCCTGTTTGGCACGTAAAAGAGCAGATTGGAAGGAGGTCAGCATGAACTTAAAGTGTAAGAAATCAGCAAGGGCCCGAGATTTCCGCCAGAGGCGTTCGGCGGAGCGGGTACAGGAACGTAGGTAGCAGATATTAGAAGTCAGCCAAGGTTGGGGTTTTGTACGCCTCACAGGGCGGGTCATCAAAGGTGCAAGAGTGTCTAAGGCAGAGGATAGAGTATTGTTGTAAGAAGAAACAGCCTCGTTGACAGACGTGGATAGTGCCACAGTAGAGAGGAGGTTTGAAACATGGGAGGATAGAGATGAAGGGTCAATATCGTGAAGATTCCTAGATAAATTAGATAAGATAGGACGGGACTGGGAGGGAGGAGATTTAAGTGTGAAAGTTATAAGATGGTGATCAGAGGAGGGAAGATCAGAGGCAAGGAAACTAGAGGGTGAACAGTTGGAGGAGAAGATGAGATCAAGACAGTGACCATTTTGATGAGTGGGGGAGGTGCAGCGTAGTTGGCGATTAAAGGAGGACGTTAAAGCGAGTAACTTGGAAATATAAGAGTTGGAAGGATCATTAGCAGGAATATTAAAGTCACCATGGATGAGAGAGGGGGAGGAAGGATCATGGAAGAAGGCAAGCCAGGCGTCAAAGTCACTGAGAAAGGATGAAAGGGACTTATCAGGGGGACAATAAATGACCGCTATTCGAAGAGGCAGAGGAGAGAAAAGGCGAATAGAGTGGACTTCAAAGGAGGAAAAACAGTGAGATTGAGGTGGAAGAAGGGGTTGAAATCTGGAGGAGGGAGAGAGAAGTAGTCCAACACCGCCTCCACGGCCAGCAGGGCGAGGAGTATGTGAAAATAGATAACCGCCATGGCACAGGGCTGCGACTGAAGCAGAGTCATCAGGGCAGAGCCAGGTTACTGTTATGGCGAGCAGATGGAGGTGACGCGAGATAAAGAGGTCCTGGATATAGGCGAGTTTGTTACAGATAGAGCGGGCATTCCATAGGGCGCAAGAGAAGGGCAGAGAAGAGGAGGGGAGTAGAGAAACAGAGATGAGGTTAGAGAGGTCGCGGTGAGATCTGTAGAGTTGGGATAATAGTTGGTGAGGGGGCCAGGATTGGGATTGATGTCACCGGCTGAGAGTAAGAGAGCGGAGGAGAGTAGGAGAGGTGTGGCCACGAAGGCGTCGAAGGTGAGAGGTATTTAGGCGGAATGGGGAAGGCAAAATGGACGGAAGAAAGAGGCGGAGATTAAGAGGGAGGAAGAGGGTAGGAGAGAAGGTGAGGTGATGAAGTCGATGGATGGGCAGTGAGTTCCTGTAGCGGACAGAGGTAGGGGGTGAGGGAAAAGATTAGGAAGGGACAGGGCTAGGAAGAGAATGTGAATAAGGGCCATAAATGACTGAGGTACTTTAGCAACTGGGAAGAAGATTAGAAGTAAAGAGAAAAATGCCCCGCGCGCCATTACCATTACCTAGAGCAGAGGCCCTGAGTGGATCGGAGTGGACCTGGGTGTGTCACCCCGGAGAAGGCTGTAAGGATATGCAGATGAGCTGCAAGTCCTCCACAGCACCTGAAAGGCAGCCGGTGGTAGAGCTGGGCACCTCTCAGCTGAGGAAAGGCTTACCAGGGGTTAGGCCCTATGCAACAAAAACACCTGATCGAGTAGCAAAATAAACTCTGGCGAAAACCCCTCCCCCACAACGGAGATTGCAGCCATGGCACCTGCACCACCGCTCACAGTGCCTGACGGCCCGCCCAACTCCCCTAACCAGCGGAGAAGAAGCTTTGCCCAAAACCTCTACCGAAGCCGGCTCCGTGACCGATCACAAAATGGCGCAAGAATCGCCAGGCTCCGGGCGGGAAAGCACGCTCTTGGGGGGGGCAACGCTCCATCGAGTCCCGCCAAATCAACGCACCCCACGCTGCAAAGGTCCACCGCCGAACACTGTTTCCCGCATCGGGAACAGCGTTTTACCGCCCCTGCTGCCATCACCCTCCCCTGATCAGGAACCCAGCAGGACTTACCCCGGACCGGGAAAGCGCAGAAACTGACAGCTGAGCCGAAGAAAAAAAAACTCTCTGACTCCACTTTGAGGCAGGCTCAGATAAGCAGGCAACAGAAAACAGGACTCAGACAGCAGTAATACAAACCTGCTCTCAGCAAAAACACACTTCCCTGTGCTTCTGTTTCTCTTTTTTTTTTTTCGTGAGGAGGCAGAAACAAACAGGGAAGGAAAGGAACAGCAAAAGCCTGTTCAGAGGGAATTTGAGGTGCAGCAGGGACCCAGCAACTGCATATGCTGCCAAAGGGGACACCACCAGTCCGCCACCCCTGGCTCAAACTGGCCACCGGGCCCAGGAGCACCCTCAGAGGCCTTGGGCCCAGGAGCTGGAGAAAAAACCGTCCACCACCTGCTGAGACAGAGACATACTAACTGAGGAAGGAGCCTTTAGTTTGTTTATCTCTATCTCCACCTGCTGGTAGGTGGACTTAACCCACTAGTTCCTGGATTCATCTGCTGCAAGTGACAAGGAATATGCCTAATTGACAAGTTTAGAAAAACTTGCCAATGACAAACTTTCAGTTAAGACCATTCATCCATATACTCACTTGGGCTGTATGATCGGGATCTTGACCGGGATCTGTATCTGCTGTAATAAGGTGAAGGTGATCGCCTTCTGCAATATAGTAGAGCATAATATTCACTTGAAGTTCCACTTGTGCTTAATTACTAGTTCTTGCACTTTTCATTTACTAAAATGTATGCAAAGAAACAAATCAAGCAGTGATGTTACAGTTACAGCAAAGTAGCACATGACAGTGAAGAAAGGTTTTAATACTGATCTAATTTTTATGAATATGAACAGATGAAAATTTTAAAACCTACAAGCTCAGGATTTTTTCTGCTGGTCTGTGTACAACATATCACATTGCAGATGTGCCATATTTCAACACATTTATGCATTTCACATGAGACAAATCCCTCTGTCAGCATTACCCAGTGTTGCCATAAAGCAAATGATACATACCTGTAGCAGGTGTTCTCAGAGGACAGCAGGCTGATTGTTCTCACAACTGGGTGACATCCACGGCAGCCCCCTCCAACCGGAAAAAAATCTTGCGGTAGGTCCCACGTGCGAGGCACGTCCACCGCACATGCGCGGCCGGCTTCCCGCCCGTGCGCGACCGCTCAGTTAAGTAAAAAGCTAAGTAAAATAGAACAACTCCAAAGGGGAGGAGGGAGGGTAGGTGAGAACAATCAGCCTGCTGTCCTCGGAGAACACCTGCTACAGGCATGTATCATTCGCTTTCTCTGAGGACAAGTAGGCTGCTTGTTCTCACGACTGGGGTATCCCTAGCTACCAGGCTCACTCAAAACAACGAAGAGGGTCAATTGGGCCTCGCAATGGCGAGGGCATAACAGAAATTGACCTACGAAGAACAACTAACAGAGTGCAGCCTGAACAGAATAAAACTGGGCCTAAGAGGGTGGAGTTGGATTCTAAACCCTGAACAGATTCTGCAGCACCGACTGCCCAAACAGACTGTCGCATCGGGTATCCTGCTGGAGGCAGTAATGAGATGTGAATGTGTGGACTGAAGACCACGTCGCAGCCTTGCAAATCTCTTCAACTAGTAAAAAAGGCCCGTTTCTTAACGCAATGAAACGGGCGCTAGCAATGTAATGAGTTCCTGCCATTAATGTTTCCACTGTTGTATTCTGAATATAATTGTTGTTTACATGTGTAAGATTTCTTTATATACAATAGTTTTTGTGTAAACTGTGTTACAATGTGGTAAAAGATTTCCTTGTTCAGGCCCTTCAATTAGTTTAACAATCACATCAGAAGAACACCTTACTCGTGAGAATGCAACATACAGTTGCCCATGTGAGAGACAGAGTGGCAGTGTGTTTTACAGACAGTGTAAGAGAGAGATACACAGAGTGATTAAGTGTGTGTGATGTGTGTGAGTGACAAAGTGATTAAATGTTTGTCTTCCCTTCCGTTCTGTGCACTTGCCTCCACTGATGTTCGTACCTCCCTGTATATAATTGTTTGTTAGAGATTCAATCCACTCCACTTCCCTCCTCCAAGTTCCGTTCTGTCTGATTGGTTCTTCGTTCCTGTGACATCGCGTTTGTTTGCTTGGCAACTATGCAGCATTCCGATTCCTCGACGTGAGGGCGGGGACAGTGAGAGCCAATGAAACGCTGAACTACAGACTTACGAACCCTACACTGCCACAGTGCCACGGAGTCAGCTTCAGAATGTTGGAGGTGCTTTTTATTATATAGGATAGTGGCTGACTTCAAGTGGGCCACTGACGCCGCCATGGCTCTAACACTATGAGCCGTGACATGACCCTCCAGAGTCAGCCCAGCCTGGGCGTAAGTGAAGGAAATGCAATCTGCTGGCCAATTGGAGATGGAGCGTTTCCCGACAGCGACCCCCTTCCTATTGGGGTCAAAAGAAACAAACAACTGGGCGGACTGTCTGTGTGGGCTTGTCCGCTCCAGGTAGAAGGCCAATGCTCTTTTGCAGTCCAATATGTGCAACTGACATTCAGGAGGGCGGGTATGTGGACGGGGAAAGAATGTTGGCAAGACAACGGACTGGTTCAGACGGAACTCCGACACCACCTTTGGCAGGAACTTAGGGTGAGTGCGGAGGACTACTCTGTTATGATGAAATCTGGTATAGGGAGCATGGGCTACCAAGGCTTGAAGCTCACTGACCCTCCGAGCTGAAGTGACTGCCACCAAGAAAATGACCTTCCAAGTCAAGTACTTCAGATGGAAAGAAGCCAGTGGCTCAAAAGGAGGTTTCATCAGCTGGGTGAGGACGATGTTGAGATTCCATGACACTGTAGGAGGCTTGACAGGGGGGCTTTGACAAAAGCAAACCTCTCATGAACTGAACGACTAAAGGCTGTCTAGAGATAGGCTTACCCTCTACATGATAATGGTAAGCACTAATCGCACTAAGGTGATTCCTTACTGAGTTGGTTTTGAGACCAGACTCTGATAAGTGTAGAAGGTATTCAAGCAGGGTCTGTGCAGGAGAAGAGCGAGGTTCTAGGGCCTTGCTGTTACACCAGACGACGAACTTCCTCCACTTGAAAAAGTAACTCTTCTTAGTGGAATCTTTCCTGGAAGCAAGCAAGACTCGGGAGACACCCTCAGGCAGATCCAAGGCAGCAAAATCTACGCCCTCAACATCCAGGCCTTGAGACCCAGAGACTGGAGGTTGGGATGCAGAAGTGCCCCCTCGTTCTGAGTGATGAGGGTTGGAACACACTCCAATCTCCACGGTTCTTCGGAGGACAATTCCAGAAGAGGAGGGAACCAGATCTGACGGGGCCAAAAGGGCGCAATCAGAATCATGGTGCCACGGAAGTCCGTTCCCCCAATGCAGGAGGAAGACATCCGACGCTAGTCTGTCGTGGGCCTGAAGCCTGGAACAGAACTGAGGCAGTTTGTGATTGGTCTGGGTGGCGAAAAGATCCACCGAGGGGGTGCCCCACACTCGAATTGAGCGACCATTTGTGCGGTTGCATGAGTCCGCTCAATCTGTTGGCCAGACAGTTGTTTACGCCTGCTAAGTACATGGCTTGGAGAAGCATGCCATACTGGTGAGCCCAGCGCACATCCCGACAGCTTCCTGACACAGGGAGCGAGATCCAGTGCCCCCCTGCTTGTTGATGTAGTACATCGCAACCTGGTTGTCTGTCCGAATTTGGATCATTTGAAAGGACAGCCAATCTCTGAAAGCCTTCAGCGCGTTCCATACCGCTCTCAACTCCAGGAGGTTAATCTGCAGACCAGATTCCTGGAGGGACCACCATCCTTAAGTGTGAAGCCCATCGACATGGGCTCCCCACCCGAGAGATGCATCCGTCGTCAGCACCTTTTGTGGCTGAGGAATTTGGAATGGGCGTCCAAAGATCAAATTGGAGTGAATCGTCCACCAGTGAAGCGAAGAGTGAAAACTGGCAGGCAGGCAGATTGCATCTTCTAGATTCCCCGTGACCTGGTACCACTGAGAAGCTAGGGTCCATTGAGCTGGTCTCATGTGAAGATGTGCCATGGGGGTCACATGGATGGTAGAGACCATATGGCCCAGGAGTCTCAACATCTGCCGAGCTGTGAGCTGCTGGGACGCTCTGGCCCGGGAGGCGAGGGACAGGAGAGCCTGCGCCCTCGCCTCGAGGAGATAGGCATGAGCCGTCTGTGAATTCAGCAGGGTTCCAATGAATTTGAGTGACTGGACTGGGTGTAGGTGGGACTTTGGGTAGTTTATCACAAACCCCAGTAGCTCCAGAAGTTGAATAGTCATCTGCAAGGGCTGTAGAGCTCCTGCCTCCGAGGTGCTCTTCACCAATCATCGAGATAAGGGATCACATGCAACCCAGCTTGCGTAGCGATGCCACCGCCACCACCACTAGGCACTTCGTGAACATCCGTGGTGCGGAGGCGAGCCCAAAGGGCAGCACACAATACTGGAAATGCTGCGTCCCCAGACGGAATCGTCCTGAACTTTTCTCGGACCAGATATTTGTTCAGGCCTCTCAGGTCTAGGATGGGACGCATCCCCCCTGTTTTCTTTTCCACAAGGAAGTACCTGGAATAGAATCCCAGTCCTTCTTGCCCTGGTGGTACGGGCTCAACCGAATTGGCGCTGAGAAGGGCGGAGAGTTCCTCTGCAAGTACCTGCCTGTGGTGGGAGCTGAAGGACTGAGCTCCCGGCGGGCAGTTTGGCGGAGTGGAGGTCAAATTGAGGGCGTACCCGCACTGCACTATTTGGAGAACCCACTGGTCAGAGGTTATGAGAGGCCACCTTTGGTGAAAAAATTTTAACCTTCCCCCGACCGGTAGGTCGTCCGGCACAGCACTTGTATGGCGGCTATGCTCCCGTGGATCCAGTCAAAAGCCCGTCCCCTGCTTTTGCTGGGGAGGCGCAGGGGCCTGCTTGGTCACACGCTGTTGACGCGAACGAGCGTGCTGGGGCTGAGCCTGGGGAGGCTGTCGGGAAAGAGGATTGTAGCTATGCTTGGAGTAAGCGTAAGGAGCAGTCTTCTTTCCCCTGAAAAATCGCCTACCTGAAGAGGTAGGTGCTGAAGGCGCCCAATGGGAGAGGTTGTCGAGGGCAGTTTCCCAACTGCTCAACCTTCTCACCAAAAATATTATCCCCCCGGCAAGGGACATCCGCCAGCCACTGCTGGGTCCTATTGTCCAGGTCAGAGGCGTGCAGCCATGAGAGCCTGCGCATCACTATACCTTGGGCAGTGGCCCTGGATGCATCACCACAAGTGTCATAAATACCCCTGGACAGGAATTTGCGACATGCCTTCAGCTGCCTTACCACCTCCTGAAAAGGCCTGGCCTGCTCCGGCAGGAGCTTGTCAACCAGGTCTGCCAGTTGCCGCACACTGTTCCGCATGTGAATGCTCGTGTAGAGCTGGTAAGACTGGATCACGAGCATGGAGGTATGATAGGCCTTCCTCCCAAAAGAGTCCAGAGTGCGAGACTCACGCCCCGGGGGCGCCGAGGCGGTATACCTCGAACTCTTGGCTCTCTTGAGAGCAGAGTCCACGACCGCAGAGTCGTGTGGCAACTGAGTCCTCATCAAGTCTGAGTCTGTGTGGACTCTATACTGGGACTCCGCTTTCTTCGGGATGGTGGGATTAGATAAAGGCTTCAGCCAGTTCCGCAGCAGTGTCTCCTTCAGGACATTGTGCAGCGGAACCGTGGAAGACTCTCTAGGTGGTGATGGATAGTTGAGGACTTCGAGCATCTCAGCCCTTAGCTCGTCCACCGTAACCACAGGAAAGGGAATGCTCACAGACATGTCCATCACAAAAGAGGCGAAGGAAAGGCTCTCAGGTGGGGAGAGTTTCCTTTCCGGTGAAGGAGTGGGGTCAGAAGGAAGACCACAGGACTCCTCGGACGAGAAATACCTGGGGTCTTCCTCCTCCTCGTCCTCCTCCTCCCACGAGGCCTCCCCCTCGGTGTCGGACATGAGTTCTCTGACTTCCGTCCGAAACCGGGCCCGTCTCGACTCAGAGGGACCATGCCCTCGATGATGGCGTCGAGAGGTGGATTCCTGTGCCGGCAGGGACGAAGCTCCCTCCATCGACGGGGACTCCACCTGAGTGGTGGCCGAGACCGATGCCACAAGCAGCACCGGTGTCGACGACCGCATCACAGGGCCAGAGCCAGCCAGTGCTTCAGTCAACGGTGCAGAGGGCGCAAGCACCCCCGGCAGGGACTGGCGTAGCAGCCCTTCCAGGATAACAGGAAGAATGGCTCGGAGGCGCTCGTCCAGAGCCTCTGTCGGGAAAGGCTGAGGGGCCGGTGCCGGAGTCGGTGCTCGAATCTGCACGGGGCCAGGAGACGGTACCGGACTGCCCGATGACCTATGCATCGACACCTCCTGGATGGAGGGGAAGCAGTCCTCCCAGCATCGACGATTCTTGGGTACTGACTCTCTTGATGCCCCGGAGCTCCCGGTACCGTGTGAAGGGGGCGACCGATGACGCTGCTTCTTAGCCAACTTCTTTCGATGCACGTCATCGGCGCTCCGCGGTACCGACAAGGAGGACGTGGAATCCACACGCCTCCTCAGGGTCGGGTCCGAAAGGGGTTGGTCCCAATGGCCCTGTACAGTAACACTCGGCTGCTCACTGCTCCCAGTGAAAGAAGGTCGTCACCCTAGCAGGGAGGCATGGGACCTGGCCCCACCGAGTGTCAGCCAGGCTCAGATATCAGCTCTAAACAAAAAGAGCCCAAGTCAACCCGCAATAACTTCCTGTTCAACTGTCCCTAAGAAAAAAAAAAAGAAAAAGCGAGACAGAGAGGCACAGACAGTGAAAGTCCAAAAAGGAGCTGCACGATCCATCTACCACCTGCTTGGAGACAGAAAATACAGAGCAATCCAAGCTTCATGATACCCTTAAGTAGTGAGTTACTTATTACTACTTTTCTCTCTCTCTGTCCTCTGGTAGATGGACATAACCCATTTGTCTGGACTGGTCTGGTATAGATAAGAAATGATTAGTGCACCAGCCTGAGAATGAGGGAAACTGGGTTAAATTCCCACTGCAGCTCCTTATAACTCTGGGCAAGCCACTCAACCCTCCACTGCCCCAGGTACAAAATAAGTACCTGTATACAATATATAAAACTCCTTTGATTGTAACCACAGAAAGGCGATATATCATATATCAAATCCCATCCCTTTTCCCTTACCATACAGGTCTTTATCTGCAGTCATTTACAGTGTTACTGTACTTGAGTGCAAAACGAAATAAAGGAGTAATTAGATCTTACCTGCTAATTTGCTTTCCTTTAGTCCCTCCGGACCGGACCAGGATTGGACTGATGGGTTGTGCTCGCCTACCAGCAGGTGGAGACTGAGAAAAAACTCTGACTCTAGAGAGCCAATAGGAGCCCTGGCCACGTGACCTTAGCCTCAGTATTTGAATAACAAAGCAGGAAAGAAAAAAAGACCTTCTGTGCCGTATGGAATCCTAGCAGCCACAAAGCACTTGACAATGCCAAGTATCAGAGCTCACCAGCAACTCTCACCAGAGAAGTGGTATGGCCTGATATGTATTACAGCTCACCAGCAACTCTCACCAGAGAAGTGGTATGGCTCACTTGTACTATAGCTCACCAGCAACTCTCACCAGAGAAGCGATATGGCTCACATGTAAAATAGCTCACCAGCAACTCTCCCCAGAGAAGTGGTATGGCGCACGTATAATATAGCTCACCAGCAACTCTCCCCAGAGAAGTGGTATGGCTCACTTGTCTTATAGCTCACCAGCAACTCTCACCAGAGAAGTGGTATGGCCCACTTAAGATTTTATATATATTCCATCAACTGAGCTTACCAGCAACTCTCACCAGAAAAGTGGTAAATCATATTTAAGGTTTATAGATATTCCAACAACTGAGCTCAGCCACAACTCTCACCAGAGAAGTGGTATGGCGTATTTAAGGTTTTATAAATAGATTCCAGCGGATCACGTGGTGCTATGAGCTAAGCGGCAGCAGGTTGCTTGGGCTCCCGAACCCTCACCCGCAAAATACATAAATTAAGGATTGCACTCGAAGTGTCCTTTCACACCGAAGCGTGTGAACACCACATGGATAAATATCTTCGTAGTACGCCCGCGATCAAGGCACCGAAGACCACGAAAAAAAGAGAAAAACAAAGCCGCGATCGGCGAAAACAAAATGGCGGACGGCGCACATGGGGCGCCGGTGGTGTTCTCAGAAGCGCAGCTAGAACAACTTACTTCTGCGATGACTAGAGCGTGGGAGCCGAAATGGGCAGCGCTAGATAGAAAACTGGAAGGGATCCAAACCGCGCTAGCAGGCCTGCAAACTCGCGTGAGCGACGCCGAAGTGCGTATAGCAGCGATGGAAGATGAGACACGTGCATATGGGCCGGATATCACTAGTCTACAACAGCAGATGGACACGCATACCTCCAAGTTGAAAGACTTGGAGAACCGCTCACGCAGAAATAATATTAGACTGGTGGGACTCCCTGAATCGCTCCCGGAACGTAATCTGGAGGTATGGCTGGAAACATGGCTAGCGAAAGAATTGGCTTTAACAGACTCTATGGGGCCAGTGGTGGTGGAGCGGGCCCACCGAGTGGGGAGAAAGATGGAGGCGCAGGGAAGACCCCGAGTGGTGGTAGCAAAGCTGTTAAACTATAGACACAAACAGGAAATTTTACAGGGCTTTCGTATGAAGAGAGAGACTTTTAAGTATAATGGGAGGAACGTTTTGATCTTCCAAGATTTCTCAGCAGAGGTACAAGCCAAACGTAAACACTTCCACCCTCTGTGCACTGCGCTAATTAACAAAAAAATTCGTTTTGCCTTACAATATCCAGCACAATTAAAGGTGCAGCTGCAAGACCAGTGGCATACATTTCCAACAGTGGAGGCTGCGAGGAAATTCCTCCGGGACAAAGATATCACGGGAACAGGGCAAGAATCTGATAACAGGCCCTGAAATAGAAGGGGTGCAGAGTTTGGACTGTGAGTAGAGCGAAAAGCAATCCACACATATTGAACATGAAGGGTGGGGGGCAGTAGCCGGAAAGCGTGATACACTTCCATAGCTAGGTGAGGCCTAGAATATGGAAAAGGGGATAGATAGCAGGAAGCATGGGCGGGTGGGAATGGGGGGGGGGGGAAGGGCGGTTGGAAGGGGGAGTTATCATGTATCACCAGATTAACTGTGCATAGAAGATGGAGATATGTGGAATTAGCAGATGTAGGTACACATGCAGGAGCCCAAGGGTTGGTCGCGGAGGCAGTTTTAGGAGCATCATGCCAGTACGGATAATAACGTGGAATGTGGGGGGGATTAGCACCCCCACGAAACGTTATAAGATCTTGCAAGCACTGCGTAGACATAAAGCAGATATAGCGTGTCTGCAGGAAACACGGCTGAATGGCCAAGAACATGCTAAACTGAAAAAGACTTGGGTGGGAGAGTGTTATGCAGTGGATGCGCAGGGGAGGAGGGGGGGCCTGGCGGTCCTGACTAAAAAAGGACTTCCGTGTAAAATAGAGGTGTTAGCCCAGGGTGGGCAGGGGAGATATCTTATTTTAAAGATTTGGATACAAGGAGTGGAATTTTTGCTGGTAAATGTATATGGCCCGAATGAGTACATACCCGGCTTCTATGCGGCCTTAGGAAGCGCCTGTTTACAGTATAAAATGGCGAAACTGATGGTGGTTGGGGATTTTAATATGGTTTCGGACCCTGAGATAGATACCTCGAGCCCCACCTCACCACCCTATCAAGGCCAAAGGCGCAAAGATTTCAGTGCTTTTCGGAAGCTGTTGGGGTTGGTGGATGTCTGGAGAACACTACACCCTGGGGATAGAGAATACACACATAGATCACGGGCACATGGTACACTAGCCCGGTTAGATTATATACTGTTAGAATCCTCCATGTTTCCCTGGGTGCGGGCCACAGAGGTGGGTCCGGAGGAAGTCTCTGACCATGCGCTGGTGTGGCTGGATATGGCTGTCCCGGCGGATAGGGAGGGGGGGAAGGGATGGCGGTTCCCGGCATATCTACAAGGAGATGCGCGCTTTCAGACATATCTACAGGAGAAGTGGGACACATATTTTAATACTAATGGGGTTCATGCAGAAACACAACCGGTGCTGTTTTGGAGTGCTTCCAAGGCAGTGATACGGGGAGATATTATTGCATATTGTAGCGCCCGGCGTAAGCGACAACAAGCTAGTATCCTACACCTAGAGAAGCAATTTCAGAGAGCTAGACGCACACACATGCGCAGACCCACACCTGAGTCTTTAGAAAGAGTGCGGGCAGTCCAGATAGCGTTGAACACTCTCCTGCATGAGAGAGAGACACGATCCGCTATATATTACAAATATAAGCTAAGTAGATTTGGAAATAAAGCGGGACCCTTGTTGGTAAAAGTGATCAAGAATTGGGGGGGGTCTAGGGCCATAGTAGCGGTCAGGAATCAGGCGGGGTCCTTGGTACACTCTAGAGAGGAAATTGCACGAATATTTGATGAGCATTATGCCAAACTATATACAGATGGGGCCTTAAGTGAAACACAAATAATAGAACAATACTTGAGGAAAGCTGGCCTGGATAGGCTAACTGAAGAAGAACAAGAAGGTTTGAACGCTCCTTTGACCTTAGAGGAACTGAAAAGAGTGATTAAGGGGTTAAAGCTTAGGTCGGCTCCGGGCCCGGATGGGTATACGGGGGAATATTATAAAATGCTGGCCCCAGAAGCGTTGGCCTCCTTGTTGGAGTACTATGAGGGTGTAATAGATACGGGCCAATTCCCTGCATATGCAAACCAGGCTCTAATTACATTAATTCCCAAGCCGGGCAGGTCACCAGATAGTGCAGACGCATACAGGCCGATTTCACTACTAAATGTAGATATTAAAATCTTAGCCAAAGTGATGGCTGAAAGATTAGCTGACTGCCTACCTTGATTGATAGGTACTGAACAGGTGGGGTTTGTGAGAGGTCGGCAACCTACACAAAATGTTCGCAGATTGCTTATGGCAATGGCGGTATGCATAGAGACAGCTGAGCCGGCTTGGATATTAAGCCTAGACGCGGAAAAAGCGTTTGATCGGGTGCAATGGGGTTATCTATTTCAGGCGCTTGAACATATGGGTATTACTAGCAAATTTCTAGACATAATTAGGGTTCTCTACTGTCACCCCACAGCGCGAGTGTTAGTTAATGGTATGAAAGGTAAGGAATTCGAAATAAAGCGGGGCACAAGGCAGGGATGCCCCCTCTCTCCCCTGTTGTTTGTGCTGGCATTGGAGCCTCTGCTGCGCACGCTGAAGGCGGAACAGAAAGTAGAGGGGGTCCAGGTGGGGGAGCGGTCAATTAAAGTGCTGGCATATGCGGATGACCTATTGCTAACGTTGACCAACCCGCAGAGATCTACAAAGGTTCTATTAGAACGTATTAGACAGTATGGTCATATTTCAGGATTTAAGTTAAATTTATCAAAATCAGTGGTGCTGCAGGTGGGGGGAGAGGGAGAGGGTGGAGCAGGGGGGGGGCAGATACCTTTCCAGGTAGCTCAAGGTACATTCAAATATTTGGGAGTCTGGGTTTCTGCAGAACGTAAAGAACTCTATGACCTTAACATACAAAGACTGCTAACGGATACTAGAAATAGCCTGCAAACGTGGACAACACTGCCTCTCTCTTTGCTGGGCAGAATAGCCCTATACAATATGGTAATGGCCCCGAGGTGGCTATATGTTTTACAAACAATGCCGTTATACTTGAAGAAGAAGGATGAGGAAAAATTGGATAGAACGATTCAACATTACTTATGACGGGGCAAAAAAGCTCGCTTGCCGATGAAGGTGTTGTGCGTGCCAGTGGAGTATGGAGGATTAGGACTTTTGAGTGTGAGGTACTTCAATGTGGCCTGTGGAATGAGAAATATAAACGATTGGTTCCGCGGAATAAGTGACTTTTCAGATACTGCTGTGGAATTGAGCTTAACTTCAGGGACTCATTTTAGCAATTACTTACACTCGACTGGGGCACCCGTACCACAGGTCTTGCAACGATCCCTAATTATGAGGACAGCGGCAGCAACCTGGAAATGGGTTAGCAGGATGCATCATTTTTCGACAAAGATCTCGCCATATTTGCCCATTTGTGACAACCTGGCCTTTAGACCGGGCAGTATGTATGGGACATTCAGGAAATGGAAAAAGCGGGGACTGGAGTACTTACTGCAGGTGCTGACCCGGGAAGGGCACATGAAATCGTTTGAGGTCCTGAAAACAGAGTACGGTCTTCTTGAAAGGGAGCGATTCCATTATGAACAGTTAAAGCATTATGTGATGTCTCTGCCCTGGGAACACCTGGCGGAAGATGCTCAGGAGGAACTTGCGTCGGCTTTCTCCCTGGGGGCCCAACATAAAGTGCCACTTTCCCATCACCACAGGCACATAAAAGACACTATGCCAGAACCGGATTATAAAACTTTATCCCAACAGTGGACAGCAGATTTGGAAACAGAGGTTACACCAGCTTTGGTGCGGTCTCATGTGTTATCAGTCAGAAAAGTGACGTATCAGTCTGCACATTGGGAATTACAGTACAAATTTGCTTTTCGGTTGCATATCCCCCCTAGAAGAGCGTTCTACATGGGTCTGTCACCCTGGGGGGAATGCCCGAAGTGTGGAGCGGAAGGCGCCAATTTGGGACACATGTTCTGGACATGCAAAAGCATACAGGGATTCTGGAAAGCTATTATAAACTATGTTAATGACATCTGGC
Organism: Microcaecilia unicolor; assembly: GCF_901765095.1. NCBI lineage: Eukaryota > Metazoa > Chordata > Amphibia > Gymnophiona > Siphonopidae > Microcaecilia > Microcaecilia unicolor. The sequence goes on from NC_044031.1 coordinate 163,154,339, forward strand.
ATCAACGTTGGAACTATGATCCGGTCCTGTTGTTTGGACAACCCCAATTGAGGCAGCCCCTGGTGAAGGGTTTTACAGCGTTTGTGACAAGATCGGTAATAGTTGGCAAACAGACTATCTTATTGGAGTGGCTGACCACTAAAGTACCCTCTCTGCAACAGTGGCGTTCGAAAATGTTGTTGATGATGCGGGTAGAGAGGGTAGAGATTGTCAACTTTGAATCACGGACAGGGGAAAAATTTCAACAATTGTGGGCGCCCCTGTGGAATACATTAACTCCATCTGCACGAAGTTATTTGTTGAATGTATGAACATTGTGATATTAATATAAGGGAAGGGGAAGGGAGGGGGGGAGTGGGGGGGGGGGGGGAAAGGGGAGAAAATGTAAAAACTCCATTTTTGCAACAAAACAGTTCTGTTATTGTGTATTTGGTTTGAATAAAGATGATTTAAACATAAATAGATTCCAGCAATTGAGCTCACCAGCAACCACCAGAGAAGTGGTATAGACCACGTAAAGTTCTGTATATATATAGTATTGTTCCACAAAACGTAAAGGAATGAATACACTTCCTACTTAATAAAAGAAGCTAAAGAGTAGAGAGAACATGGGAGGGGCCTGGTCCGGTCCGGAGGGACTAAAGGAAAGCAAATTAGCAGGTAAGATCTAATTTCTCCTTCCTTAGCGTCCCTCCGGACCGGACCAGGATTGGACTGATGGGAAGTACCAAAGCAGTAATCTGAAGGGAGGGACCCTATGAAAACTGCAGAGAAATGTTCATGCTGCATAGGCCACCTGGCGACAACTAACATGTAGTGTGTCCCAATGAGCAAAATAAAATGAAACTAGGACTAAGTTGCCAACTTACCAATGTGCACCGAGAGCACCAAAAATCGCTGTAGTAAGAATAGAGCCCGCTTCTGAAGTTGTGGAAGATGTTGTAATACGCTGTGGAACTGCCCTCTCAGCGAGAAGAGAAATAGACATTCTCATTTCCTTGATCCTTCGAGATATAGCGGGTTAGAAACAATGAAAAACTTTTACGCCTACTGGCTAGAAGGACAAAACCAATAAGAAAAAACCGATTGGGAAAGGTGAAAACTTTAAACTACAGCAGACCGAAAAGAAGTTATCAACCGTAGAAGTATTCCACACATAGATCTACTTGCTGCAATGGCTACTAGGAAACACTGCTTGAAGAGGAAAACTTTATAGAAAAAGTTATGGCTACTAGAAAACAGAACTTTAAGAGTCTGTTCACGTAGTTCACCTAGCTGGTGAACGAAGCGGGGGGTACAGGTGCAGGACTCCTTTAAGAAAACCGCCTTGACAGTGGATGCTGCATAAGCGTGCGGTTGTCAACAGTATCATGCATCACTGATAGAGCTGCCAAATGAACTCTAATGGATGAGTAAGACAGACCAGATTTCGCAAGATGCAGAAGATATTCCAAAACATGCGAAATGGATACTGTTTGTGGAATGAAGTGGCGAGAGGAGCACCACAGAGTGAACCGTCGCCCCTTTGATTGATAGGACTTTAATGTAGATTTCTGTCTGGAAGCAATTAAAACTTGAAGTACTTCCTGCGAAAATATCAAAGACGTTGCGGACCCAGTAACCACGCCATAAGTTTGAATGACTGGGGGTCCGGATGTAGAAAGGTGCCTTGGTTCTGCGTGAACACCTAGTGGGATGACGGAAGAAACGCATATAGAAGGTTGAAAAACCCCTGCTGGACGTTGGCATCTGTCCCTGTCTCCGTCAAGACTGTTGCTGAACGGAAGAAGCAAGAAACGTTCGTGAGCCTGAAGGCAAAAAGAGATAGCCCTGAAGTGTCGCAGTGAGGAAGTAAGGCTGAAAAAAATGAGAGTCCATTCACCTAAATGCAGGGTGAGACAACTAAGAAAAAATGACTACAAACTCAAGAGTATACTCTTAACTCCTCCTTGGCGGATGACATAATCCATTGCCATGGCAAGGACCAACATAGCTCTCTGTGCCTTGTTTGTCAGTAGGGAAAACAAAATTCACCCGAAGGTAAAACGAATTGCTGAGGTCCCCCAGAAAAAAATATATACAAACAAGCTTCTGCCAAAAAGTGTACTGCACGAAGCATCCCAATGACAGAACTAAGGTTCTTGAGATAACTAGATGACACTTAAATAGCGCGATTGATGACCCTGAGATTCGCAATAGGATGAAGGAAAATTCCTTCTTGGGCATTAGAAAGTAAAATTGCATTCTGCAGAATAGAGCGAGGAAATGGCCGAAGGCCCAAGGTCACCAAGAAAAATATAAACTGGGATGTTTGCAGAGGAGACAAAAGACTGTGCGCCCACCTGACTAAACAAAGAGAAAATCAGAGATATCTGATGAGAGATCAAATGAGAGGCCTGGCTACAATCACCACCCAACCTAGAGACTGTAAGAAATGCAACACCCGGTGCGTGACCTGAGAACTCTGCTGATAAGACTTTCTCCAATTAGGCAGTCGTCTAGGTAAGAATGAAATGACCCTAAGAGCGCAATGAACATCCTCTTAGATCTATAAAAGAACGGAAGAGAGAGTACTGCTGAAAATGCCCGGTTAATGCATAAGCAAAAAACTAGCCAATCTCTGGATCCTGAGGAGAAGAGGAAGGGTGACCAAGGACACCAGTTAAATAGGGCTACAAACTCCAACCCTATCTCTATGGCGTTCCATAGTTGGGTAAGTTCTGAATATAGAAAGTTCTGAATATAGGAGTCCACCAGCTATGGTAGTACGCTCCGGACAGAAAAAAACTGTCCCAGTATGAACGTCTGATTCACCGGCCTGTAATTTCTTGGATCTCCCTAATCCACATACCACTGTCATGCGTCCTCCCTCACTGAGATGTAGATTGTACGCTCCTTTGAGCAGGGAACGTCCTTCTTTGTTAATTTGTACAGCGCTGCGTAACCCTAGTAGCGCTCTAGAAATGTTAAGTAGTAGTAGTAGTAGTACCAGACTCACACCCAATAGATATGAATGTTGAGCTTGTTTCAGGTTAAAACACCGAACCTAGGCCCAGGGTCCCCGGTGTTCCTAGTGGTGAACAGCCATGGCAAATATTGTATGCGTTAGTTTGCAGAATTACTGCAAAGCCTTGCTTTTGGAGCAGAGATTTCTGTTCGATACTCTCGTGAGAGGTTTCTTTTTTTTTTTTTTTTTCTTTTTTCTGCTGTTCTGGTTGTAGAAAGGTGGACATTTGAGCTTTCCCAGAATGGCAAAACTTATGTACCTATGCCCATTAGATATGAATGCTGGACTTGATGGACTTTAGGCCTTACCCAGCATAACCATACTTATGTACCTATGGCAAAAATACACAGGAAGTGAGTGAATCCCCTTCCAATTGAAAGAACACTCTGGAGTGAAGGCGCATAGAATGAAAATGAAAAAGGACAAACTTGGCAAATACCTGTAACGAAAAAAGTGAAGTTGTGCCACAGCCACTTGGTGAAGGCAGTGTAGACAAGACTGTATCTGAATTCAAGAAAGCTTGATATAACATCAGGTCTTTAAGGAAGAGGAAGAGATAGCAGATGGTATGTATAGGCATACTGGACCAAACCAGGATGTTTATAATCTGCCAATGCTGAACTGATAGAGTAGAGACAAACACGAGTAGATGGTTTGAGGACCTTCCACTATCTTTAAGTGGGAAATATGCAAAATGAAAGGATGACTTTATTCTCTAAGTGACCATATGTCCTGTAAAACCCAGAAGAAAGCTAAAATGAAATATGAGAGACTTCAAGGCAGTTGGAAAAGAAGGGAAGACATGAATAAAGCATGCCTGCTAAGGCAGCTGAGTGATTGGGAGCTTGGTAGACAGGACTGTCCCTCAGAGAATATGAAAGAGCTGATATATCCCCATGGCATCTGAACAATCCACTGTATGCCTCTAGAGAAGGCTTCTTAAAGTCTGAAAAAGAAAACACTGTATAACACTACAGCCATTGAGAGTGTGTCTGTTAAGTTCTTAAAACCCTATATAACATCATAGGCATGGAGTAAAATGCTTGAAAGGAACTAAGATATTATGGTCAGAATTGCAAAGTACCAATCAATTGACTCTTAGGCAATGTAGTCCTATTCACCAGGGAATGAGAAAGACAGAAATTTACTCTATGCCTATAGAGAAAGTTTCTAAAGTTCTTAAAACACTGTATAATACTACAGCTATTAAGGAAAATGCTTGAAATGAATTATGATAAGATGTAGATTTTCCACCAGGCAATGAAAAATGACTGAGCACCAGAAAAAACTAGTGTTAACAGCCCCGTGATACATAGAAATTTAAAACAAGAAAAGCTTGTTATATATCCATATACGAAAGGAGCCCCCTTTCAACCAATTGCCTGCTGATGTGAAGAGCATTTTAGAATATGCCGTTCAGCACAAGAGCATTTTAGAATACGCCGTTCAGCACATACAAAAGTGTACACATCTTGGAGCCGAACTGCTCTATGAACTGCAGCCTTACCTTCAGCAGAGAGATCCCCGACTGATAAGACGGAGGGAGAAACAAAATGGCCGCCGTTCGCGCCACTGGCCCCGTGGTGATCGTCGACAGCGCGCCCGACACCTCCGAACAAGCGGAGCTCAGTGGAACGGCGAAGAAACAACAGCCGGCGAAAAAGGCCCCGAAAAAACCGGAGGCAGCACCGAACCCGAAGAAACCTTGAAGGGAGAGCAAAATTTACACGTTCTGGCTGCGTGAACTGCGCGACGCTGACCGACAGCAGCTGTTTGAACTTTTAAGCCATATCGGAAAAAACAGGTGGCCGCGCTTACGCGGTTCGCACCTTTCTTTTTTTTTTTTTTTTCATTTGTTTAAACTGCCGCCACCAAAATGCAAGAAAATGGAGAAAATTAAATCTGACGAGAAAAATCGCTGTTTAAAGTCACAGACACTGAATTATTTTCTTCTATTTGTTTTTTTTTTTTTTTATAACCCCTCAATCATAATAAAACACTGGAGCTGCCTGCTCGTTAGAAGTCTGGGGAAAGAAAGGCTGCTTCTTTGAATTTCCTTTTATTTGATTTAATTCTTTTAAAGCAGCTGCCTGTTAAAAGTGGCTGCCTCTCCCAAAGACGGTACACCTTTCCAGAGAAAGGGACGGCCCTTCCCTGCTAAGCCAGGGAGATGGGGAGGAAGGGGGGTGGACTCGAGACACTCGAGTTTAACACCCCCGAGGCTGTCAAAGAAAGAAGAGAAAGGAAACCCTGTCAAGCCTCTAAATAAGATTCCAGGCACAGAAGAATTATCACAAATATCTGTAATATCTAAAGAGAAAAGGAGAGAGACTAATGGGGCTCACTTCCTACCTGCTGGGAGACTGAGAAAATACTGAGGCTAAGGTCACATGGCCAGGGCTCCTATTGGCTCTCTAGAGTCAGAGTTTTTTCTCAGTCTCCACCTGCTGGTAGGCGAGCACAACCCATCAGTCCAATCCTGGTCCGGTCCGGAGGGACGCTAAGGAATGCACCTTTAAACCAAAACAAAATGCTAAGTAGTCATGCACAGTACATAAATGAACAGATACTATTCCATAATGAACGCCCTCTTGAGGAAAAAGCCCATGAATGGGTAGCCTCCTGACATATTACAGACACTTGTAGTGCTGCTTCTCACCAACCATATTTTTATGATAAGGGATCCTCTATACACATTTTCTGTTACCTAGTTTTATTAAGTAAAATGAAAGATTAAATTGAAACCTTCAATATTTGACATGTCTTGACTAAACTAAGTTTCATAAAGCATCCTTCTTAACAGTGCTACCTATTTCTATACCGTTATAAGACAGTAGTTCCAGTATTTCCAGAAAAAAATTAGATGCTGAATAGACAAAAAGGTTAAATCTTTACCTGTACCGGTAGTCATAATCATCATATCGATCATATCCTCTATCATATCCTCTGTCATAATATGAATCTCGACGACGACCACCACCTCCGCCACCTCCACCACCACCACCACCGCTATCAAACAAAAAATATGTTCAAGCCTTTTGGAATTACTACCATAAAGAGCAGATCACATGCAGATCTTGCATATTTTCCTAAGCATTTTAAAAAGCTTATGAAACAAATATGCTGCAAGGTGTTACTGCAGCAGACAATGTACTCCTAACCTGAACACTGTGTAATGTGAAGCGGATGCAATATGTATGAACTACAGTAGATTATGCCAGATTGTGCCACCATCATCTTTAAAGAAATAAGATGTCTTTATTCTTTCTTCCATTTACTCCTGGGAGAATTCCGCTTATTTAAAAATGTATGGGAGAAATTCTGCACAAATTCTGCAACTGTACTGTTCAAATACACAGTCTAAGTCTGGGTGGCAAAGGACAATGCCATGGCCCAATATCCAGCTGTTCTCCTTTTGCTGTGATCAAATATGGCATGAAATATACTAAGCTAATGTTATGTATCAGGGAAGAGAAACAGATTGTTGAGGAGGCCATGTGGGGAGAAGAGGGGCAGAAGAAGAGAGCGACCTTATGACTTACAAAGTGAACTAAAGATTTTGTTGGGAAGGAGAAAATACTGGGGAATGGCTGACAAAGCTGCCCATATAGCTGGAGGAGTATGGATAGCAAACTGGGAGAGGCTTGGAGTTTTCCTGGGGGTGGGTAGGAAGTAACAGAAAGAACAGGGGAACAAAGAAGGAAAGCTGGAGGACAGATCACACATGGAGGTAATTTTTTTTTGGGGGGGTGAGCACACTGTGAGAGGTGACACCCTCTCCACTCCCTTCTTGGGTGCTAAGCAGAGGAGCCAAGCCTTATGAAGAATTCAGAACCCCCCCCCCCCCCCCCCCCCCCCCCCCCCGAGAGGGAAAAAAAATAGTTACACAGGATTTTGTAGACTTTTTTTTGTGCAACACCTGATAAAATTCCCTGGAGGAGGCTGTTTGTTTATCCTACTATTATGTGACATCTCCCCAAACTGATTCTACCCTCTTTGTCCCAAACACCCTACCAAAAAAGACCCAACCAATCTATCCCCAAGTCCCTCTCTCAGGCCTCCCTCCAGGTTCCTCTTCCTTGCAGGCTCCGCGATCCCCTCCCCCACTCCCCAACACCACTCCCATGCTTTCTCCCCACCTCTTAAGCCTCACCACTCCCCCTCTCAACCACCATCTTTACTATACAGTAATATCTCCAGAGTGCAGACGATCTGTGAGCTCTGGAGGCATGCGTCCACACTCTTCCAACTTTTGCTAGCAGGCTCCATTCTCTAAGCTTACTGTGAACCAAGTAGGGCGCGGTCCACAAAACAAATGCCATCAGGACAGAGTGAACCAATTCCATTAGTGGGGGATTCTTCATCTTGCAGCATAATTGAATACCATTACAATGTTGAGCCCCACAATGTCAGCCCCACTTCAGCACATCTACCATTTCCTTTGTCTTATACCTCAGCAGACAATGACCAGAGCAAAAATATGCATTACCTCACCTAACAGACTTAGCTCTCCTGCTATCCAATTTAATAAAATCCCTTACTGACATCCCCACCTACCCCAGGCACCAATCAATGTGTAGCAGAATTTTGGCAAAACTTTGTATATGCTTGTTTAAACATCATTCAGAAACACAATCTCCACTAAGAAAATAATTCACAAAGCAGGAGATGTATTTCTGGCTCTTTTCTTGTGGAATAACTAGAGTAAATATATCAATTTTAAGAGTTTTCATGTTTCGAGTTCATTAGTATATGCTCTCGCCTAGTGAAGACAAACTAATTAGCTGTGAAAACAATACCCAAATCAAAACCTCCCAAAACCCAGACATGTATACTCATCAGCTGTGTGTGCTTACATGCTTAAATTCTTTTTTCAAGCCAGAAAATAAGTAATAAAAGAAATTATATAACAAGTTATTTAAATTTACACCAAGGTTTTTCCGAATTCAATTTACCTGTCCCATTTCTAATCGAAGCAACACTAATTACGTGCCTAAGGCAGATTTAATAGACAAAATATGAAACCCTTAAACATCCCTTCTCAACTGTAGCTGACTGAACACAAAGCACATCCGGAAGGTTCGCAAACTCACTGGGTTGGTCTTCCCATGTAAATGCCTGGAGTTGGAGTATGCGCCCTCTTGGTGATGGAATAATCCACTCGAATCCTCCGCCCGTCCAGTTCCATTCCATTCGCCCGTTCCATTGCCTTGAAGGGAAACATTTTGTTTCATTACAAATAAGCTAAACACAACTCTCAAAAACATGTAATTTTACAAAAGGGTGGGGGGTGGGGAAGTTATATGAAGAAACTAAGCACCAAACTAGGCAGTTACTTAGTATTGTGCCTATAAACACGGCGTGGCAACAATAGTTACACAGCAGCAGCTCATTATGCTTTAACCATGTTGTTTATCAGCTTATCAGTGTGCACAAAACTAGCCCATAAGACAAACCTCAAACAAAACACATATTGTTCTGTTCTTAAGTAAAAACACGCCTTTCAATTGTTAAAAATGCGGACTAGCACTCCTTGCAGGTTGCACATGGCTGATCTGCAGCGAATCGGCTGCCATTTCATGGACTACTACCACAATGCAGAGTAAACATGGTGGGTTCAGTCTAATTACAGCATTTCTTTTAAGCTGTTGCGTTTTCTCTGCGCTGGAGTCTATACATTGCTTCCCTTTTAAGCCACCATTCACATTATTTAAAAGTGCACTGTTTATTCGAATTAAAAGAACATACAAAGTTACATGTTATACATAAGCATTCCATATATCAGATCCTTCACTTGAGTCCAATTAAAAACCTAGCTATTTTAACAAACCCAGAATTTAGAAACGATATTTTAAAATGTCACATTTTCCGCCATATATTTTAAATACACAAAAAAGCGTGATTTACTGACGCTCTTTAAAGAATACATTTTTTTTCTTTCAAAATATATGTAAACAGACTTCTGTTGGCATATAAAAAGTAAACAACTGCTCAGTGATCATTTTATGTGGCGAAATAAAGCCCACAGCTCATGTTCATTCACAATAACTTTCCAACTACAAAAAAAAAAAAAAAAGTGCCCAAACACCTGCATTTTAACAAAAATAAATAAATAATGCTTACAATGTTAAAAAAAAAAAAAAAAAAAAAAAAGCAAAGATACTTACCTGTAGCGGGTATTCTCCGAGGACAGTAGGCTTCATATTTTCATGGTGTTGGCCGGTCCGGTATTTATGCCAAAGTAAAAAAGTACAGCTTTGTGAAGTGCAAGATGCGCTCCACCAAGCATGCGAGCGCCTTCCTGCCCGTCACGTGAACACAGTCTCCTCAGTTCAATATTACAGCAAAAAACAAAATTAAAATAACTAAGGAGACAACTCTAACGGAAGTTGGGTGGGATTGTGAGACTATGAAGCCTGCTGTCCTCAGAGAATACCCACTACAGGTAAGTATCTTCGCTTTCTCCAAGACAAGCAGGCCCCAATATTCTCAAAAGTGGGGAATCCCTACCATCCAGGCTCACCCAAAACAATAAACATTGGTTAACTGGGCATCGCAACAGTGAGAACATTAACCTGAAACTATATACAACTAAGTGAGAACGCAACCTGGAACAGAATAAAACGGGCTTAGGCGGGCAACTTGGATTCTAGACCTCAAACAGATTCTGCAACACTGACTACCAAAACAACTGTCGCGTTGGGTATCCTGCTCAAGGCAATAGTGAAATGTGAATGCGTGGACTGAAGGCCATGTTGCAGCCTTGCAAATTTCTTCAATAGAAGCTGACCTCAAGTGGGCTACTGACACAGCCATGGCTCGGACATTAGGAGCAGTGACATGGGAAATGCAATCCGCAAGCCAAATAGAAATGGGTTTGTTGCCCGATGGCGACCCCCATCCTGTTGGGATCAAAAGCAACAAAAAGATGGGCGGACTGTCTGTGGGGCCTTGTCTGCTCCATGTAGTAGGCCAATGCTCCCTTGCAATCCAAGGTGTGCAAACTGCTTTCGCAAGGATGTGCATGAGGTCGGGGAAACAATGTTGGCAAGAGAATTGATTGGTTCACATGGAACTCAGACAACACCTTCGACAGAATTTAGGGTGCATGCAGAGGACTACCCTGTTGTGATGAAACTTAGTACAAGGTGTGTCCCACTAAGGCCTGAAACTCACTGACCCTATGAGTTGAAGTAACAGCCACCAAGAAAACAACCTTCCAGGTCAAGTATGTCAGATGGCAGGAATTCAGTGGCTCAAAAGCTTTCATCAGCTGGGTGAGAACGATGTTGAGATATCATGACACTGGTGGAGGTCTGACAAGGGGCTACGACAAAAGCAAACCTCTCATGAAGTTAACTAGAGGCTGTCCAGAGATGCAGACACACACTGATAAGCACTAATTGCACCGAGGCGAACCCTTAATGATTTGAGACCAGACTCTGTAAAGTGTAGAAGATATTCAAGCAGGGTCTGCGTATGTGAAAGTAAGAGGATCTAGGGCCTTGCTCTCACACCAGACTGCAAACCTCCTCCATTAAAAAAAAAAAAAAAAAAGAGTAGCACCTCTTAGTGTTATCGTTCCTAGAAGCCAGCAAGACCCCAGAGACACCCTCCGAAAGTCCCAAGGAAGCAAATTCTAGGTTCTCAACAACCAAGCTTTGAGAGCCAGAGACTGGAGGTTGGGATGTAGAAGAAACCACTCGTTGTGCATGATGAGGGTTGAAAAACACTCCAATCGCCACGTTTCTTCGGAGAATAATTCCAGAAGAGGGAACCATATCTGCCACGGCCAATCTGGCACAATCAGAATCATGGTTCCATGGTCTTGCTTGAGTTTCAACAAAGTCTTTTCCACTAATGGTATCGGAGAATACATATACAGAAGGCCTGTCCCCCAATTGAGGAGAAAGGCGTCTGATACTAGTCTTCCGTGGGTCTGAAGCCTGGAACAGAACTTAGGGACCTTGTGATTGAATTGAGTAGCAAAAGATTCACTGAGGGGGGCCGAATGCTCAGAAGATCTTGCGGACTATGCCCATATTGAGAATCCACTTGTGTGGTTGCATTATCCTGCTCAGCCTGTTGGCCAGAGTGTTTGCACCCGCCAGATGTGTGTTGGTGAGCCCAATGCCACATCCAGACGACCTCCTGACACAGAGAGCGAGATCCGGTGCGCCCCCCCCCCCCCCCTTGTTGGTGTAATACATTGCAACCCGACTGTCTGAATTAGAATAATTTGGTAAGACAGTCAACCTCTAAAAGCCTTTACAGCATTCCAGATCACTCGAAGCTCCAGGAGGATGATCTGAAGATTTGTTTACTGGGTGGACCAAGCACCTTGAGTGTGAGGCCCATCTACATGAGCTCCCCAACCCAGAGGAAATGCATATGTCGTCAGCACTTTTGTGGCTGAGGAATTAGGAATAGCAGTCCCAGAGTCAAATTGGATCGAATGGTCCACTGAAGGGAGCATACAAGCTCTCGGGACACCTGAATGACATCTAGACTCCCCATAGCTTGATACCACTGAGAAGCTATTTATTATTTATTTGGATTTTGTTCACACCTTTTTCAGTAGTAGCTCGAGGTGAGTTACATTCAGGTACACTGAGTATTTCTCTGTCCCAGAGGGGCTCACAATCTAAGTTTGTACCCGAGGCAATAGAAGGTTAAGTGACTTGCCCAAGATCACAAGCAGCAGCCGTGGGATTTGAACCGGCCACCTCTGGATTTCAAGACTGGTGCTCTAACCACTAGGCCACTTCTCCAAGTCTCTAGGGTCCATTGAGCCGATCTCACGTGCAGACGTGCCATGGGTGTAATGTACACTGTGGAAGCCATGTGGTTCAACAATCTCAACATCTGCCGATCAGTGACCTGCTAAGAGGCACGAACCCTGGATGCCAGTGAGACAAGATTGTCTGCTCGAATCTCCAGAAGGTAGGCTTGAACCATCTGCGTGTCGAGTAGGGCTCCTATGAACTCCAATCGCTGAAGAGGATGGAGATGTGACGTGGGGTAGTTTCAAACGAACCCTAGTAGCTCTAGCACATGAATAGTCATCCGCATGGACGTCCTAGCACCGTCCTGAAGTGCTCTTCACCAGCAGATCGTCGAGATATGGGAGCACATGGACTCCCAGTCTGCACAGCGATGCTGCAACTACCACTAGATACTTTGTAAAGACCCTGGGAGCTGACACGAGGCCAAAAGGCAACACGTGGTACTGATAGTGATGTATTCCCAGTTGAAATCAAAGATACTTCTAGTGGGCTGGAAGTATCAGGATGTCAGCATATGCATCCTTTAAGTCCTGAGAGCATAACCAATTGTCTTTCTGAATCATTGGGAGAAGGTTGCTCAGGAAAACCATCCTGAACTTTTTTCAGACCAAAAATTTGTTCAGGACCCTCAGGTCTAGGACACATCCCCCCTGTCTTTTTCTGCACAGGGAAGTACATGGAATAGAATTCCTGCCCTTCTTCCCCTGGTGGAATGGGTTTGACCATATGGGCCTTCAGAAGGCAGAAAGTTCCTCTCCAAGTACCTGCCTGTGCTGACAGCTGAATGAATGAGCTCTCGTGGGCAATTTGGAGGTTTGGAGATCCAAGTGAGGGCATATCCAAGACAGACTATTTGAAGAACCCACCGGTCGGAGGTTATAAGAGGCCACCTTTGGTGAAAATATCTGAGCCGCCCCCTGACCTGCAAGTCATCCGGGACGGACACTTTTACCGCTGCTATGCTCTGCTGGAGACGGTCAAAAGCTCGCTCCTTGCTTTGACTGCGGAGCAGCAGAGGCCTTAAGCGTACGCTGTTGATGTGAACAAGCATGCTGGGGCTGAGCCTGAGTAGGCTGACGAGCCGCAGAAGCATACCAACGTCTAGAATAGAGTAGGGACCGTGGCTTGCAAAACAACCTCCTAGATGAGGAGAATGCAAAAGGCGTCCGGAGGGAGAGAGACGAGATGATATCAGTGTATTTCTTGATCTAGTCAGCGACCTCCTCAACCTTCTCTCCAAAAAGGTTATCCCCCTGGCAAGGGACATTAGCCAACATCTGCTGAGCAGAGTGTTCCAAGTCAGAAACGCACAGCCAGGAGAGTCTGTGCATTGCTATACTTTGAGCCGAGATCCTGGATGCCACATCAGAAGTGTCATAAGTGCCCCTGGCCAAGAACTTTCAACATGTCTTCTGCAGCTTGACCAACTGGCGAAAAGGCTCAGCCTGCTCCGGAGGGACTGTATCGACCAAGTCTGACAGCTGTTTCACTGAGTTTCACAAGTAAACACTTGTGAAAAGCTGGCATGACTGTATACGGGAGATCAGCATTGAAGCCTGGGTACACCTTCTTCCAAAAAAAATCCAGGGTTCTAGCTTCTCTGCCTGGGGGCGCCGAGGGAAAGTCCCTAGTAAGCCTGGCTCTTTTGAGAGTGGATTCCACCACCAAGGAATCGTGAGGCAACTGAGGCCTTACAAACCCAGGTTCACTGTAGATCCGATACTGGGTTCTTGGGCACAACAGGGACTGACGGAAGGGATACCCAGTTCCTGACGAGGATTTCAAGTACCTTGTGGAGAGGTGCAGTCACAGCCTCCTTAGGAGAAGATGTGCAGTCCAGGACATCGAGGATCTTGGCCCTGGGCTCATCCTCCACCTCTAAAGAAAAGATGTGAAAGAAAGGCTCTCCAGTGGAGACTTGTCTCCTTTCAGGTAGTGGGGAGAGCTCAGAAGGGATCATATAAGACTCATCGAAGGAGAAGTATCTGGGATCTTCCTCCGACTCCCATGAGTGCTTCTCCTCGGTGTCGGATAGGATCTCCCTATGGGATGTCAGAGACCAAACCTGCCTCAATGCCAAGAAGCCATGTCCTCAAGAGTGGCATCGAGAAACCAGCTCCCGCCTCGACTCTGGCGAAGCTTCCTCCACCGTCACAGCTGAGGGCCAGGCGGGGCCCACAGCAGAAAGTATAGCAGGTGCAAGCACCCCCGATACTGATGCACATCGCTGCATAAGGCCATTCCGTAGCTCAAAGAGCAAGACCCGAAAGCACTCATTGAGGGCAGACACCGGGAAAAGCTGAGGTGCTGGTTGGGGCGCAGGCTGCAGAACCGCAGAGATCAATATGGGAGCAGGATCTCGGCTGCTTGGAGACAGTCATATTTGCACCTTCTGTATGGAGGAAGAGAGGTCCTCCAGGTGCTGACGCTTCTCGGATGCCGAATCTTTTGATGCCCTGGAACTCGCAACACCATGTATCAAGGGTGACTGATGACGATGCTTCTTGGCCTGCTCCCAAAGCACGTCAACCAAGCTCCACGGTGCCGATGAGGACAATGTTGAATCTTCACGGACGGGTCCGACGATGGACAGTCCCAGGGGGCCTGCACAGGAAGCCTTGAGACAGGTGGAGACTCGTTTGATGCCTCACTGTTCCCAGTGTCTAAAGGTCTCAAAGCAGCCATGCTTACTGAGGCTCCCATTGCAATGCTTGACATCGATGCAGTCGTCTAGGAACCAGACTTGGCTCCAAAAATCTCTCATTGAGCCTCTCGGGAAACCTGGGTCCTCTTCTTCATGCGAATACAGAACACAGTTATAAGGGCTATGGTAGGGCCCAAGACACTGCACACACCAAGAATGGGTGTCCTTTCCCGAGATAGTCCAACTGCACAGAGTACAGAGCTTCAAGCCATGGGAGTCTTCGTGGACATGAATGGGAAAACCGCAGACAAATTAAACGACTCCTTGTGCCTAAAGAGTAGCAGACACGAAAAAAGAAGGAAAGAACCCGACCGGAGTCTGGGCCTAAAAAGGCCCGTGCTGTCAAAAAAGAAAGAAAACCTAAAAACTCAGACAAAACTTGCTAACAGAATAAAGGACGGGTTTTAAAAGGTAAAAAAATAAAAAACCACAATGAAACTAGGAAAGAAAAAGCCGAAAGGCACTAAAAGCTCTTTGAACCAGGCGAGTGAGGACAGAAAAGACGCCTCTCCCCATGCGGAAAGAGAACCAAGGAGACAACGATGGGAAGGCACTTGCGCAGTGGAGCGCTTCACAAAGCTCTACTTTTTTATTTTGGCATAAATGCCGGACAGTACGACACAGATCGGAACCTACCCACTTGTGAGAAAATTGCAGCCTACCTGTCCTCGGAGAAAGAATACTTTTTAAAGCGAATGCTACATACCTGTAGGAGGTATTCTCCGAGGACAGCAGGCTGATTGTTCTCACTGATGGGTGACGTCCACGGCAGCCCCTCCAATCGGAAACTTCACTAGCAAAGGCCTTTGCTAGTCCTCGCGCGCTCATGCGCACCGCGCATGCGCGGCCGTCTTCCCGCCCGAACCGGCTCGTGTTCGTCAGTCCCATAAGTAGCAAACAAAGCAAGGGAAGACACAACTCCAAAGGGGAGGCGGGCGGGTTTGTGAGAACAATCAGCCTGCTGTCCTCGGAGAATACCTTCTACAGGTATGTAGCATTCGCTTTCTCCGAGGACAAGCAGGCTGCTTGTTCTCACTGATGGGGTATCCCTAGCCCCCAGGCTCACTCAAAACAACAACCATGGTCAATTGGGCCTCGCAACGGCGAGGACATAACTGAGATTGACCTAAAAAATTTACCAACTAACTGAGAGTGCAGCCTGGAACAGAACAAACAGGGCCCTCGGGGGGTGGAGTTGGATCCTAAAGCCCGAACAGGTTCTGAAGAACTGACTGCCCGAACCGACTGTCGCGTCGGGTATCCTGCTGCAGGCAGTAATGAGATGTGAATGTGTGGACAGATGACCACGTCGCAGCTTTGCAAATTTCTTCAATAGAGGCTGACTTCAAGTGGGCTACCGACGCTGCCATGGCTCTAACATTATGAGCCGTGACATGACCCTCAAGAGCCAGCCCAGCCTGGGCGTAAGTGAAGGAAATGCAATCTGCTAGCCAATTGGATATGGTGCGTTTCCCCACAGCCACTCCACTCCTATTGGGATCAAAAGAAACAAACAATTGGGCGGACTGTCTGTTGGGCTGTGTCTGCTCCAGGTAGAAGGCCAATGCTCTCTTGCAGTCCAGTGTGTGCAGCTGACGTTCAGCAGGGCAGGAATGAGGACGGGGAAAGAATGTTGGCAAAACAATTGACTGGTTCAGATGGAACTCCGACACAACCTTTGGCAAGAACTTAGGGTGAGTGCGGAGGACTACTCTGTTATGATGAAATTTGGTGTAAGGGGCCTGGGCTACCAGGGCCTGAAGCTCACTGACTCTACGAGCTGAAGTAACTGCCACCAAGAAAATGACCTTCCAGGTCAAGTACTTCAGATGGCAGGAATTCAGTGGCTCAAAAGGAGGTTTCATCAGCTGGGTGAGAACGACATTGAGATCCCATGACACTGTAGGAGGCTTGACAGGGGGCTTTGACAAAAGCAAACCTCTCATGAAGCGAACAACTAAAGGCTGTCCTGAGATCGGCTTACCTTCCACACGGTAATGGTATGCACTGATTGCACTAAGGTGAACCCTTACAGAGTTGGTCTTGAGACCAGACTCAGACAAGTGCAGAAGGTATTCAAGCAGGGTCTGTGTAGGACAAGAGCGAGGATCTAGGGCCTTGCTGTCACACCAGACGGCAAACCTCCTCCACAGAAAGAAGTAACTCCTCTTAGTGGAATCTTTCCTGGAAGCAAGCAAGATACGGGAGACACCCTCTGACAGACCCAAAGAGGCAAAGTCTACGCTCTCAACATCCAGGCCGTGAGAGCCAGGGACCGGAGGTTGGGATGCAGAAGCGCCCCTTCGTCCTGCGTGATGAGGGTCAGAAAACACTCCAATTTCCACGGTTCTTCGGAGGACAACTCCAGAAGAAGAGGGAACCAGATCTGACGCGGCCAAAAAGGAGCAATCAGAATCATGGTGCCTCGGTCTTGCTTGAGTTTCAACAAAGTCTTCCCCACCAGAGGTACGGGAGGATAAGCATACAGCAGACCCTCCCCCCAGTCCAGGAGGAAGGCATCCGATGCCAGTCTGCCGTGGGCCTGAAGCCTGGAACAGAACTGAGGGACTTTGTGGTTGGCTCGAGATGCGAAGAGATCTACCAAGGGGGTGCCCCACGCTTGGAAGATCTGGCGCACCACTCGGTAATTGAGCGACCATTCGTGAGGTTGCATAATCCTGCTCAACCTGTCGGCCAGACTGTTTACGCCTGCCAGATATGTGGCTTGGAGCACCATGCCGTGACGGCGAGCCCAGAGCCACATGCTCACTGCTTCCTGACACAGGGGGCGAGATCCGGTGCCCCCCTGCTTGTTGACATAGTACATGGCAACCTGGTTGTCTGTCTGAATTTGGATAATTTGGTGGGACAGCCGATCTCTGAAAGCCTTCAGAGCGTTCCAGATCGCTCGTAACTCCAGAAGATTGATCTGTAGATCGTGTTCCTGGAAGAACCAGCTTCCTTGGGTGTGAAGCCCATCGACATGAGCTCCCCATCCCAGGAGAGACGCATCCGTGGTCAGCACTTTTTGTGGCTGAGGAATTTGGAAGGGACGACCCAGAGTCAGATTGGACCAAATCGTCCACCAATACAGGGATTCGAGAAAACTCGTGGACAGGTGGATCACGTCTTCTAGATCCCCAGCAGCCTGAAACCACTGGGAAGCTAGGGTCCATTGAGCAGATCGCATGTGAAGGCGGGCCATGGGAGTCACATGAACTGTGGAGGCCATGTGGCCTAGTAATCTCAACATCTGCCGAGCTGTGATCTTCTGGGACGCTCGCACCCGCGAGACGAAGGACAACAAGTTGTTGGCTCTCGTCTCTGGGAGATAGGCGCGAGCCATCCGAGAATCCAGCAGAACTCCTATGAATTCGAGTCTCTGCACTGGGTGAAGATGGGACTTTGGATAATTTGTCACAAACCCCAGTAGCTCCAGGAGGCGAATAGTCATCTGCATGGACTGCAGGGCTCCTGCCTCGGATGTGTTCTTCACCAGCCAATCGTCGAGATATGGGAACACATGTACCCCCAGTCTGCGAAGTGCCGCTGCGACTACAGCCAAGCACTTCGTGAACACTCTGGGCGCAGAGGCGAGCCCAAAGGGTAGCACACAGTACTGGAAGTGACGTGTGCCCAGCTGAAATCGCAGATACTGTCTGTGAGCTGGCAGTATCGGGATGTGCGTATAGGCGTCCTTCAAGTCCAGAGAGCATAGCCAATCGTTTTGCTGAATCCTGGGTAGAAGGGTGCCCAGGGAAAGCATCCTGAACTTTTCTTTGACCAGATATTTGTTCAGGGCCCTTAGGTCTAGGATGAGACGCATCCCCCGTTTTCTTTTCCACAAGGAAGTACCTGGAATAGAATCCCAGCCCTTCTTGCCCGGATGGCACGGGCTCGACCGCATTGGCGCTGAGAAGGGCGGAGAGTTCCTCTGCAAGTACCTGCTTGTGCTGGAAGCTGTAGGATTGAGCTCCCGGTGGACAATTTGGAGGTTTTGAAGCCAAATTGAGGGTGTACCCATGCTGGACTATTTGAAGAACCCACTGATCGGAGGTTATGAGAGGCCACCTTTGGTGAAAAGCTTTTAACCTCCCCCCGACTGGTAGGTCGCCCGGCACTGATACTTGGATGTCAGCTATGCTCTGCTGGAGCCAGTCAAAAGCTCGTCCCTTGCTTTTGCTGGGGAGCCGATGGGCCTTGCTGAGGCGCACGCTGCTGACGAGAGCGAGCACGCTGGGGCTTAGCCTGGGCCGCAGGCTGTCGAGAAGGAGGATTGTACCTACGCTTGCCAGAAGAGTAGGGAACAGTCTTCCTTCCCCCGAAAAATCTTCTACCTGTAGAGGTAGATGCTGAAGGCTGCCGGCGGGAGAACTTGTCGAATGCGGTGTCCCGCTGGTGGAGCTGCTCTACCACCTGTTCGACTTTCTCTCCAAAAATATTATCCGCACGGCAAGGCGAGTCCGCAATCCGCTGCTGGATTCTATTCTCCAGGTCGGAGGCACGCAGCCATGAGAGTCTGCGCATCACCACACCTTGAGCAGCGGCCCTGGACGCAACATCAAAGGTGTCATACACCCCTCTGGCCAGGAATTTTCTGCACGCCTTCAGCTGCCTGACCACCTCCTGAAAAGGCTTGGCTTGTTCAGGGGGAGCGCATCCACCAAGCCCGCCAACTGCCGCACATTGTTCCGCATGTGTATGCTCGTGTAGAGCTGGTAGGACTGAATTTTGGCCACGAGCATAGAAGAATGGTAGGCCTTCCTCCCAAAGGAGTCTAAGGTTCTAGAGTCCTTGCCCGGGGGCGCCGAAGCATGCTCCCTAGAACTCTTAGCCTTCTTTAGGGCCAGATCCACAACTCCAGAGTCATGAGGCAACTGTGTGCGCATCAGCTCTGGGTCCCCATGGATCCGGTACTGGGACTCGATCTTCTTGGGAATGTGGGGATTAGTTAGAGGCTTGGTCCAGTTCGTCAGCAATGTCTTTTTTAGGACATGGTGCATGGGTACAGTGGACGCTTCCTTAGGTGGAGAAAGATAGTCCAGGAGCTCAAACATTTCAACCCTGGGCTCGTCCTCCACAACCACCGGGAAGGGGATCGCCGTAGACATCTCCCGGACAAAGGAAGCGAAAGACAGACTCTCGGGGGGAGAAAGCTGTCTCTCAGGAGAGGGAGTGGGATCGGAAGGAAGACCCTCAGACTCCTCGTCAGAGAAATATCTGGTGTCTCCTTCCTCTTCCCACGAGGCCTCACCCTCGGTGTCAGACACAAGTTCACAGACCTGTGTCTGCAACCGTGCCCGACTCGAATCTGTGGAGCCACGTCCACGATGGGGGCGTCGAGAGGTAGACTCCCTCGCCCGCATCGGCGAAGCTCCCTCCGCCGACGTAGTCGGGGAGCCCTCCTGGGAGGCGACGGCAGCCGGTACCGCACGCGGCACCGATGCCGGAGACCTCACCCCGGGCGATGGACCAGCCGGCGCCACGCTCGACGGTACCGGTGGAGCAAGCACCGCCGGTACCGGAGGGGTAGGGCGCAACAGCTCTCCCAGAATCTCTGGGAGAACGGCCCGGAGGCTCTCGTTCAGAGCGGCTGCAGAGAAAGGCATGGAGGTCGATGCAGGCGTCGACGTCAGAACCTGTTCCGGGCTGTCCAGAGTGGAGCGCATCGACACCTCTTGAACAGAGGGTGAGCGGTCCTCTCGGTGTCGATGCCTACTGGGTGCCGACTCCCTCGGCGACCCAGAGCTCTCGGTGCCAACACGGGAAGGAGACCGATGACGATGCTTCTTCGACTTCTTGGAACGAAGCATGTCACCGGAGCTTCCCAGCACCGACGAGGAGGACGTAGAATCCAGCGGTCGCTTCCTCGGGGCCGAGGCAGGTCGGTCTCGGGGGGGGGCTGTACCGCAGGAGCCCTCAGGGTAGGGGGAGACCCACCCGAAGGCTCACCGCCACCAGCAGGGGAATGGACAGCCCTCACCTGCACTCCAGACGAAGCACCACCGTCCGACGACATCAGCAGACGAGGTCCCGGTACCACCGACGTCGACGCAGCTGTCCGATGTCTCAGCGCCGATGCAGAGGGCCGATGCCTCGATGCACTGGCGGCCGAGGATGAAGGTCTGGACGCTGAAGACGTCGATGCACTCGATACCCCCGGTGCCGATGTCGACGAAGAGCCCGAGAACAAAACGTTCCACTGGGCCAATCTCACTACCTGAGTCCGCTTTTGCAAAAGGGAATACAGACTACAGGCCTGCGGGCGGTGCCCAGCCCCCAAGCACTGAAGACACGACGCGTGCCTGTCAGTGAGCGAGATGACCCGGGCGCACTGGGTGCACTTCTTGAAGCCGCTGGGAGACTTCGATGTCATGGGCGGAAAAATCACGCCGGCGAGATCAAAAGTCGAAATGGCGGAAAAGGCACCACAAAAACAAGGGGAAGAAAACTTCGACCCGAGGCCTAAAAGCGGCCTACCCCGACGACGAAAGAAAACTTACCGGGGCGAAAAAGCTGGAAATATCGGGGGAAAAGAGACCGAAGAGTCCCTTTCCACACACAGAATGGTTTTTTTTTTTTTTTTTTAACACGAAGAGAACGCGCGAGGTCGACTTTGCGGGGCACGACAAGGCGAAAACACGACCGTACCGAGCGCGGACAAAAGAAGACTGACGAACACGAGCCGGTTCGGGCGGGAAGACGGCCGCGCATGAGCACGCGAGGACTAGCAAAGGCCTTTGCTAGTGAAGTTTCCGATTGGAGGGGCTGCCGTGGACGTCACCCATCAGTGAGAACAAGCAGCCTGCTTGTCCTCAGAGAATTGTCTGTATACACAAATCCAGTGGAAAGCCTTACAGAGCCTAATACTGTACTTTTTGTATCCACTGTGCATAAATGTCTGCCGTTGTACACAACATTGACTCGGAGTACAGGCTTTGCTGAAAAATTCTTTGATCGGTGCCATGATCAACGCAGCACTGCCATCTAGTGATTTCTAAGTGCCCTGCCACTACAAGCACATTACTACCAACTTGCAATATTTCCAAAATTCTTTACTTTTCCCATCCAGCACTCATTTGCCTCTAACACAATCTCTAAATTCTTTAAAAAAAATCTAATTAGAGCTGAAACTACACCCACTGCCAATTAAGAATCACTTCACCCTGAGTATTCAGACCCAATATCTACAATTTGAACATATTTTAATCTTATTAATATATTTAGGCATTTGAAAACAAAAGGTCATTCACACTAAAATATTATATACTAGGAAAGAAGGCCCGTTTCTCTGAGCAATGAAACGGGCGCTAGCTTTTTTTTTTTTTTTGGGGGGGGGGGGGGGGGGGGGGGAGGTGACACACATACGGAGATCAGTGGCGATTTTCCTGGGCCGCCCTGTGGCTCGTCGCGGTTGTAGGTGGTTCGTTTGCCGCTGCTGTTAGAGTTGCTCTGTGTGGGTGTCGATTTTCCTGTGCCGCCCTCGACGTCATTGCATTTTGACGCGAGGGCGGAGCACAGGTACAGTAATAAAACTCACCCTCATTTGCTCCGCCCTCGTTGTCATGACGTTTGACGCGAGGGCGGGGCCTGGTGGCTTCACCACCACGAACCTTCAAACCTGAAGGAACTGTTGTCAGTGGCTTGGCTTCACTGACGTCAGTGTCCTCAGAACGTTGAGGGTGAGTTTTATTATAGTAGATTATATATATACACACACACACTAGTATAAAAGGCCTGTTTCGGTAGGCAATGAAACGGGCGCTAGCAAGGTAATCCCCCCCCCCTTGCGGCGTCCTTCCTGTCTCCCCTGCAGCCACCCATCTGGTCTCAGGACCCCCTCCCCACCAACCCTCCTCTCCCCCTGCAGCCACCCATGTCCAGTGACTCTCCTCTCCCCCTGCAGCCACCCATGTACAGCGACCCTCCTCTCCCCTGCCCCCCTGCAACCACCCATGTCCAACGAATCTCCTCTCCCCTTGCCCCCCCCCTGTAGCCACCCATGTCCAGCGACCCACCTCTCTCCCCTGCCCCTCTGCAGCCACCCATGTCCAGTGACCCTCCTCTCCCCCTGCCCCCCCCCCTGCAGTGTCCCTACTGTCTCCCCTGCAGCCACTCATCTGGTCTCAGGACCCCCTCCCCACCTCCCTCTTCCCTGCCCCCCCTGCAGCCATCCATGTCCAGCGACCCTCCTCTCCCCCTGCAGCCACCCATGTCCAGCGACCCCCCCCAGCGCATCACCCAAGCCCCTACCACCCCCCCCCCCGGGCACATCAACCCCCTCGCCACCCGCAGCCGCCAATACTAACGATGTCCAGCCGCTGCTGCGTCTCCTGTTGAGCAGCAGCGGCCGGTACAAAATGAAAAAAGCCAAAAAAAGATTTTAAACCTGAAACATGGCTCCTTAGACAGCCATCTGGCATTGGCTGTCATCTCTGCAGACGCTCCTCCTCTCCCCAGACGTCGCTGCGCTCCTCCGGGGTCTTCCTGCAGGGGCAGTGACGTGCAGGGGAGAGGAGCGGCTGCAGTGACGACAGCCAACGCCAGATGGCTGTCTACGGAGTTGCGTTTCAGGTTAAAAATCTTTTTTTGGGGCTTTTTTTCTTTTTGTACCGGCCGCTGCTGCTCCACAGGAGAAGCAGCAGCGGCCGGACAGCGTTAGTATTGGCGGCTGCGGGTGGCGAGGGAGTTGATGTGCCCGAGGGGGGGGGGGGGGGGGTAGGGGCTTTGGTGATGTGCCGGGGGGAGGGTCTTGGGTGATGCGTCGAGAGGGGGGTAGGGGCTTGGGTGCTGCGCCAGGGCGGAGGGGCTTGGGTGTTGCGCCGAGGGGGGGGCACTGAGAGCTGATTGGTAGGCAGGGGGAGGAGTAGGGAAACATCCCCTTGCCTTGGAATCAGCTGTCAGTGACATCACTAACGTCAGTGCATTCTAAACTGCCTAGCAGACCACCTCCGAGGGAGCCACGGTACCAGGCACATTAGAACGTTGGAGGTGAGAATTATTATATAGGATATATATATATAAACAAAAAGCAAAGATACTTACCTGTAGCAGGTATTCTCCGAGGACAGCAGGCTGATTGTTCTCACAATTGGGTCGTCGTCCACGGTGGCCCAAGAACCGGAAAGACATTTTGCCAGCAAAAATAAAGACTTTCGGAAAAGTTCCATCGCACAAGCAGCACGGACTGCGCATGCGTGAACGACTTCCCGCCCGCCGCATGAGTGTGTCTGTTTAGTTTAATCAAAAAGCATACAAACAAGAAACAATAACTCCAAAGGGGAGGAGGGCAGGTTTGTGAGAACAATCAGCCTGCTGTCCTTGGAGAATACCTGCTATAGGTAAGTATCTTCGCTTTCTCCGAGGACAAGCAGGCTGCTTGTTCTCACAATTGGGGTATCCCTAGCATCCAGGCTCACCCAAAACAATGAACATTGGTCAACTGGGCCTCGCAACGGCGAGGACATAACATAGATTGACCTGAAACCAAAATCAACTAACAGAAGCCAGCCTGGAACAGAATCAAAATGGGCCTAGGGGGGTGGAGCTGGATTCTAAACCCCAAACAGATTCTGCAGCACCGCCTGCCCAAACCGACTGTCGCATCAGGTATGCTGCTGAAGGCAGTAGTGAGATGTGAATGTGTGGACTGATGACCACGTTGCAGCCTTGTAAATCTCTTCAATAGAGGCAGACTTTAAGTGGGCCACTGACGCAGCCATGGCTCTGACATTATGAGCTGTGACATGACCCTGTAGAGTCAGCCCAGCTTGGGCATAAGTGAAGGAAATGCAATCTGTTAGCCAATTAGAAATTATGCGTTTTCCAATGGCGACTCCCCTCCTGTTGGGGTTGAAAGAAACAAACAACTGGGCGGACTGTCTGAAGGGCTTTGTCCGCTCCATGTAAAAGGCCAATGCTCTCTTGCAGTCCAAGGTATGTAATCTGCCTTCGCCAGGGCGGGTATGAGGATGGGGAAAGAATGTTGGCAAGGCAATTGACTGGTTCAGATGGAACTCAGACACCACCTTTGGCAGGAACTTAGGGTGCGTGCGGAGGACTACTCTGTTGTGATGAAATTATAAGGTGCATGCACTACCAAGGCCTGAAGCTCACTGACCCTATGAGCTGAAGTAACAGCCACCAAGAAAACGACCTTACAGGTCAAGTACTTCAGATGGCAGGAATTCAGTGGCTCAAAAGGAGCTTTCATCAGCTGGGTGAGAACGTTGAGATCCCATGACACTGGTGGAGGTTTGACTGGGGACTTTGACAAAAGCAAACCTCTCATGAACCGAACAACTAAAGGCTGTCCAGAGATAGGCTTACCCTCTACACAGCGATGATAACCACTAATCACACTAAGGTGAACTCTTACAGAGTTGGTCTTGAGACCAGACTCTGACAAGTGTAGAAGGTATTCAAGCAGGGTCTGTGTAGGACAAGAAAGAGGATCTAGGGCCTTGCTGTCACACCAGACGGGAAACCTCCTCCATTTGAAAGAGTAACACCTCTTGGTGGAATCTTTCCTGGAAGCAAGCAAGGCTCGAGAGATACCCTTTGAAAGACCCAAGGAGGTGAATTCTAAGCCCTCAACATCCAGGCCATGACAGCCAGAGACTGGAGCTTTGGATGTAGAAGCAACCCCTTGTTCTGAGTGATGAGGTTTGGAAAACATTCCAATCTCCACGGTTTTTCAGAGGACAACTCCAGAAGAAGAGGGAACCCAAATCTGACGTGGCCAGAAGGGTGCAATCAGGATCATGGTTCCGCAGTCTTGTCTGAGTTTAGCAGTCTTCCCTACTAGAGGTATGGGAGGATACGCATACAGAAGGGCCTGTCCCCCAATGTAGGAGAAAGGTATCTGACACTAGTCTGTCGTGGGCCTGAAGTCATGAACAGAACTGAGGGACCTTGTGGACTGATCTGAGTGGCAAAAAGATCCACCAAGGGGGTGCCCCACGCTTGGAAGATCTTGCGGATTACGCTCATGTTAAGTGACCACTCATGAAGTTGCATTATCCTGTCGGCCAGACTGTTGTTTACGTCTGCCAGATAAGTGGCTTGGAGAAACATGCCGTGACGGCGAGCCCAAAGCCACATTTGGACAGCTTCCTGACACAGGTCGAGATCCGGTGCCCCTCTGCTTGTTGGTGTAATACATAGCAACCTGATTGTCTGTCTGAATCAATATGATTTGGTTTGACAGCCGGTCTCTGAAAGCCTTTAAAGCGTTCCAGATCGCGCGTAATTCCAGGAGGTTGATCTGAAGACCTTTTTCCTGAGAGGACCAAACTCCTTGAGTGTGAAGTCCATCTACATGAGCTCCCCACCCCAGGTTTCTTCCTACAAAGACACAGACTACAAGCGGCTGGGCTATGGTCGGGCCCAAGGCACTGAATACACCAAGTGTGGGTATCGGTACCTGAGATTGTCCGGTTGCACCAAGTACAACGTTTGAAGCTGCTGGGTGTCTTCAATGACTTGGAAGAAAACACAGCCTCGGCGACATCAAACAACACGATTGTGCCAAAAAGGAAAGGGCACAAAAAGGGATCCGTTCTCTTTACTGCCACCATTTTGAATTCACAATGTGGCACACCAGGCAACTGAGAATACTATGCACTATAAATCAAAGCCATAATAGAGTTAATTAACTGTAGCAGGTAGTGGACAGCAAGATATGTCCTCAGAAGTATGCATCTTCATCAGAGAGAATGCCCAGGTAGGAAAGCTTCAAGCTTTACACAATTAACTGCACATGTGTAGCAGGTCCTGTACTGGGCAGTCATAAGGGGCCACATTAGCTCTTTATGTAGCAAATGAAAAATAAAACTCCTTGGGGAGGAGATACGACATTTGAGGACTTGTATCTTGCTTGTCCTCAGAAAATCAAGATACTGGGTTCTTCCAAGTGCGACTCCCTAGATAAAGGTTGACTGTGACAAAAACCAAGGAGCACACACTGCCAACACACACTTTTGTTTTCAATACTTTTTCAGTTAATGTTTGTGGGATTTTTTTTTTAAATAGTGTTTTGTATGAAGATGCAAACTGAAGAAAAAAATGCCCCACAAACCAGGTTCTACTGGGATGAAGTTGGATCCTAAAAACTCAAATATATTCCTCAGGATAAACTGACCAAACCTATTGTCATTGGGAATCCCTTTCAAACAGTATATATATGCATGTATGAGCTGAAGTCACAGCCTTGCAAAACCTCCTTTATAGAGGCAGACTTCAAGAGGGCTACCAATGTTGCTATTGCATAAGTCAAAGAGACAGCAGTTTGCTAGAGCTTATCTAGTTTGTGGTTTATTGAACTTGATATATCACTCTTTCTGAGAGCATAAAGCTGTTTACATACTAAACAGGGAGAAAAAAAAAGCCTCCAAATCAATAAAAGAAAAAAGGAAAAAGAATACAAGATAAAAGGTATAGGGACTGCCAGTCCTGTCTTGACCATAAATACTTGTTGCTTACTAGCCACTATAGGCCTTCTGAAAAAAAAAAAGGTCTTCAATGTTGCTTTAAATTTAGAAAATAATGACTGTGCGCAAAGTCAAAGGCAAAGAATTCCAAAGGATGGAGTGGCACAAAAGCACGTGCAAGGCAATAAATGGGGACAAGTTCCACTAATAAGAGAAATCTTTTCATAAATAACTTGGAAACAAGTATCTCAGTAAGCTAATAAATAAATGAATTTATAAGGAGGAAAAAAAGCCTTGAGAAGCACCTTCACCCCGCAAACCAGGCGGGTGGAGGGCTAGGGCTTCTTCATCATCGGCAAAAACCTCCTGCTGTTCTTCAACTGCCTTCCTTTTCAACATCAATTTATAGCACACTGATTATTTGTCAAACTTGCTTTTTGTTTGATTGACATAAGAGGTACTTAGCTTAAGAGACAATTCTTTTCTCTAAGGCTCCTCCGTGTTTCTGAAATACAGAGTCCTCTGCAGAGTGTGCAGAGTAATTATGGGGAAGCTAAATAAGAAGTGGTGCCTGTGTGCAAGAACTTTGTTAGTATAAGAATCCTAAACTGGGGATTCTTAATGTTATGAGCAACCCAGTGGCACTGTTTTATAAGCGGAATAACTGTCTCACAGAGTAGCACGACACAGAATTATCATCACCATGTTTTGTGGAGTCTGTGAGTTTGGTAAGGTAAATTGGAAGTCCAGCATCTATAATATGGCAATAAAGCAAATATTTTCACAGCTGGGTAATATCATCAGATGGAGCACGGCGCAGACGTTGACTAGCGAAAATAAACTGTCTAGCAGTGTCCCATTGCGCAAGCGCAGATTCCTCAGTCATTTCAAAAAAGCTATAGAATACAACTCCAAGGGGAGGTGGGAGGGTATGTGAGAATACTTGGCCTGCTGACCTCGCAGAACACCTGCTACAAGTGAGTAACTTTGCTTTCTCCTCCGAAGACAAGCAGGCTGTTGTACTCTCGCAGCTGGTAATCCCTAGCTACCAGGTTCAATGAAAAACAATGCCAGCACAATAGAGACTCAAGACATTGAGACCTCAGTCAATTAACCTAAAACTTTATATACTAGTTGAGAAGGTGCAGCCTGGAACTAAAGAAAACGGGGCCTAGGGGGAGTGGAGTTAAGATTCTAGACAGAACAAATGCTTCAAGACTGCCTGCCTGAACCGACTGTTACATTGGATATCCTGCTCAAGACAGTAATGAGATATTAATGTGTGGACAGATGACCATGTAGTGAATTAATGAGGAGTTAATTATCCTCTAGATTCTGGCCGGTATCGGGATAGATTGTCCAGTACCAGGAAGAACCCTGAGAAGGCTGATCAGACCTCCAATCTGACTCCATCTCTGAGCAGAATAATTTAGTTTCTCCTTAAGTAAACCAAGGAATCATTAACAGATATTAAAAGGAAATCAGAGACAGGTTCAATTAAAGGATTTATGATTTATTACTCACCCAAGGCAGATTACATAAACAAGATGTTCTTATGGAGAGATCTCTGATAGTGTGACACAGGTCTACCTCTAGCTACAGACTCTTCAGACTCCTCCCTTATAGGGAAGGCTGTCAACCATATTTATACTCTCATTACATTACGTTCTATGGAGTTCTAAAAAAAACTACTTCTACGCAAATGGCCCAGGTGGCCGAATAACAGTTTTTTCTCTTAACCACAGATTCTGATATTTTACCCTTGGAAAAAGTCCCCCACCTTTTTCCGGCAGATGGGCAGCTGTTTTTGTCCACAAATGTTACTTCTGCTTTTTCATGCACCTGGTACAAGGTCCTCCCTGTTATCTCTGCGGTCGAAATCTATTTTCATCACTCCAAGCTATCAAACTAATGTCACAGTTAGAAAATGCTCTTTTAATCTCAATTACTTCTTCCTTGGCCTGTATTTCCCAGCAACCCTTAGGCTGGGCAAAGCTCTTCCAGCAGGTCCCAGGCTGGGTAGTAGGCCTCAGGCTTGTACTATATTTATACAGCTCCCCTCTTGCTGTCCCCGCTGAGGGGGCTGCATAAAGAAGAGGTTATTACTGTCTATTCCAGAAGGTGTTAGACTATCATGTGTGAGGGGAGGTATTGACCTCTGAGATCTTCAGTGAACCTGTACCGTGCAGAGTACATGGAAAAACCAGAAGTTATATGCATAGGTGCTAACATATGCATAATGGTGGGGAATATGGTGCTCCCTTTACACAACCCAATCTTTGGCCTGTTTCTAAGTCTAGATTTAACCCCTCTTGAAACTTTTTCAAATCTGCGGTAAGTCACACAAATATATCCATCTGTTAAATCTATTACATTAAAGCTATTTCTACAAATCTACAAGCATGATTACATATGATAATGAATTAAAAATATATGATTGCTAGTCTCTTGCAATTTATCATAAGCTGATTAAAATATATATATTTCTGCAAGCATATATTGGTTACATATCGGTTAGCATCTCTTAATACTCAGCAATTCCATGTGTCCTACTGAATAGTTGCAGGTCTTTCTACTGCTTCTGCTGCATAGCAGCTTGACCCATGCATGGGGAGATAATCTGATGTATCTGTCCCAGCAGTTTTGGGTAGGAGATTTTCATACAAGACATATTGTCCTGTAGGCTCTTTCTTGCTGATAGCGGTTTCAATTAAGCGTTCTACTAAATTTCTGACACACGGGATTATACAGCATCCTGCAAGCACAAAAATCGCTATCACCACTATAATGGTGGTAGCTATTGAGATGACAAACATCTTCCATTTACCAAAGGCTTTATCCATCCAACCTGTCCAAGATGTATCAACCCCAGAGTTGGTGGCAAGTTCCTCAGAAAGTGAATTGAGGCCTTCCAGTACTCTGGTAATTGATCTATCTGGTGCAGTATTGTTGGGGATAGAGGTGCAACACTGGGTACCTATTTTCTTGCATATCGCTCCGTCTGTGGCCAATATTTGATCAAGCACCATTCTGTTCTCAAGTGTCATTCTGCTGGTGGCATCTAACTGGGCTGCTATCCCTTGTACTGCATCTCTGGTGTAACTGACAAATCTCTGCTGGTTGTAATAGATGTAATTTATCCAGTCGACATTTTTGTTAACCGTAGACCACCAGAAGAAAACAGATTCAAATCCAGCAGCTATCTGGTTTCTTGCTTTAAACTCATCTGGAACCCCTCTTGGAACACCAATTGCATCAATATAGACCCGATCATCAAAAGACCCGGCCACTGCCTGTCTCTTTACTCGATGGAAAGAGATGGCATGGGGCGGAATCATGGAAGCAATAACAACTGGAATTACCAGCTTTACCAAGGCACATGTTCCAGTCCAACTTCTGTGGAGGTTATGGTGGAGAGTGTATCTGCTCGGGCCTAGGAGAAATCAGTAATATTCAGGTCAAGTAAGGAACCTTTGCCAAGAGTGGTGTTGCAATTGGTCAAGTTACCCAAAAACCTTGAATTTTTAACAGAATGTCTGTCAAGGCACGTGTAGAATACCGTGCCAGGGTCTGGAATCCTGAAAGCTGGGGGTACCCTTAATCGTGGGGGAAGATAAGGGTGATGTTTATCAAGATAAGTGCAGGACTGTCTAATGTGTTCCTTACTATGGAGTAACTCCAGCATAACCAAAAACCATCTGGGTTGTTGAAGAGATCCAAAGGAAAAGGAACTGCTCTAGGCTCTGCTCTTGCATGGGCACAGAAATAACAGTTGGAAATGTTCAAACTAGCAGTGATATAATGGGCCCATTCAAGCCATAAGTTTGTATCACCAAATCCTGTTTCAAATTTAATCAACTCTTTAGCATTGGTAACTCATCTAACTTGATAAGGAATTTTGACTTCTGGGGCCTTAGTTGGCATCAGGGGATTGCTCTGCTCAGTTTTAGGAGGAGCAACTATGCTAAAGGTGGCAATAGGATCCCTTCCTGTAGCATCTATTCCAAGTGAATAGATTCTGTAAGTGGCTGATGTTACACCTCTGAATGTGATGGCAACAGGATTGCATTTACTCATTTGACAATTAGGGTTACCCCGTGGTTTCATGACTGAGATACTCTTTACAAGAGGATCTTGGTGGGATGGGTTCCAGTAACCTGCATACCACCATGCCATTGACCAACTTCCACATGTGGAGAAAGGACACATGTAAACATTAAATGCAGAATAATATCTGATAAGTCTCCACAACTGGCGTAAGCACACACATCAAGGGTGATAGTAACTGTCTCATTAGTAACGGCCAACATCACCTGGTCAGATCCTATTATCTGGGGTAAGGAAAGTACAAGAATGACAGTAAGATAGTATAACAGAAAGAAAAGAGCAGTCATGGTTGTGCCGGTCCGAGACATCAAAAAGGTTTACTGAAATTGGTTTTAAGGTATCTGTTAGAGAAGTGTTAAATCAAGGGAGAGTGAGAGGCAGCCGATGAATGGTAAATATTATCAGCAATATAACTAACACAAAAGTTTCAGCGATGACAGAAGCCACGAATAGAGCTATTCCCATATAAAATCAGTATGCGTAAAGCATCAGGTAACCGTTGGGAAGATTCTAATGGCTCCTGCAGAGGAAACGGTGTATACCTCTACAGGTCTATCCCCAACCATCCTAAAGAACAACCAGGGTCTCCAGCCAGTACTCAGCAAATTTTAAGTGAGAAGCCAAAAATCCACTGGTTCTTCTGTCTCAGGCCTGAGCAATGGTATATCTGTTCGTTCTATTCTCAATGCTATGCTCTCGTCAAGTATAGAAAATATGTCGACTATATGTCTCCTGGGCCAATGGTCCAGGGATCAAGTAGGTGTGCACACGAAGTCTGGAATCTGGTTATAGGATCCCAGTTGGGATTGTCGTCGGGCGCGGGGTCCCAGTGGGTGCAACTTTCGGTACTTTCAGTATCAAAAGGTCTCTAAAATCCCAATCTAAGCTACCTCCAGAGTCGGGTTCCCCGAAATCCCAAGGGGGAGATGGAGAGAAATCGAGAGGGGGAGTGAGTTTGGTGGGGAGGACTGGATACTATCTGCGTCTGTCTCAGTCATTTAAGTCAAAGGTTAAACAGATGTGTAGTTGGGACTAATGCGAGTAACCGCAAAAGACCCTCTACCATCAGGCGAAACTTGGTGCTGGGTCCCAAAAGGTGGAAATATCTATGTCAGGACTGGTTCGACTCATGCAGTAAGAAGTGATTATTGGGCTGAATGACTTATGCAATATTAGACCTGTTGATGAAAGAAGAGAAACCAAATAAGGGCAAGGACTATGGAGACTGTATAGCAAAAAAATGGAAAGAAAGAATTCAATTACAACTTCCCAGTCAACTCTGGAGCAGGCCTCACTGGGTCAATCATTAACTTCCAGAATGAACAGAATATAGTCAGCAAAGGTTGAGTCAGTGAGAGAGATGTCAGGGGAGACGGAATGGCTTGAGGGAGTAGGAATGAGTACCGCTGGTGTAGGGAACAGTGTCGTTGGGGTACGGCAAAGTTCAGGCACAGTCTTGGTCAAGGTGGAGTTTATGGTAAAAGCAGCAAAAATATTAGCCAAAGTGGAAGGCTTAGGAGGGGTAGGAGAGAGTTCAGATGAGGTAAGATTTTCAGAATGAAAGGTAGCTGTTGCTGTATCACTATGAGAAGAAGAAGTGTTAGCTCAAGGGCTCACAACCAACCCAATGGATTACATCCTTCGCTTAATTGCTTGCAATATACTTGAAAGGCAGCTATTAGAGCAGTTCTTACATGCAAATGCTGCCCTTTTACACTAGCAGTCTATGTGACGCAGGTATTTTCTATGCCGAAACACGGCCACCTCGGGTCATCACTTTTGTGCTGCTTACACTGGTTGGAATGAAGACTGGTTCTACAAGGTGACTATCTCCTCAATGTGTGTGGTTTATTTGATCTCTCTTCCATGAGGTGTTGGTTCTTTCTTTTCTTCTTTCTAGAATTGTCAGAAGACAGACTGAAGAAGGGGAGGGGCTAAGGCCACCTCCACCTCCTCTGCAGTGTTCAAGGCCACAGAGGAGAAAGCAGGGCTCCACATTACTGGGCTGGCAGCAGCAATTTTGGCTCTAGGGGAGGGAACAGCAATCCACATTTCACAGTGCAGCAAGCCCATGTAGGTTCAGTATGCAGGATACTGATATCCTACTGGGGGAGGGGGTGGGGAACAGATCTGAAACATTACCAACTTGGGCTGATGGCAGTGATATTTGGGGATCGGGTAAAGCAGAATTAGGAAGCAGTTACGGTGATTTCAATTACTTGGCTCCCTGCTTTGTACTCTCCCATGAAAGCATAGTAACATAGTAAGTGACAGCAGATAAAGACCTGAAAGGTCCACCCAGTCTGCCCAACAGTCACATCCATTATTTTTTTATTTTGTTACATTTGTATTCCACCTATTTGCAGGTTCAATGTGGCTTACATAGTACCAGAGAGGCGTTCGCCGACTCCGGTATAACAAATACAAAGTGTTGTTGTGGTAAGATAAGGTTCGTGTGGAACAGACACATTAGGGAATCATAGAGATTAAATCAACAATGAACGTAATATTCTATACTTGAACATGGTCTCTCTCTGGTGTTTCTGGGACAAAGACCACAGAGGTCTGCCTGGCTCTGTCCTTATGTCTGAACTACTGGAGCTGCAGTTAAAGACCACACCAGCCTATCCAAATCAGTCTTGTAATTTGTGCGATATTGTAGAAGTCTGCCCGGCACTGCTCTCACATGCCAAATTACTGGAGTTTCCGTCAAAACCCTCGCCAGCCCATCCCAAACCGGATTGCCATATGCAGGACTCATACCGTACAAGCATGTCCAGCACCAGCCTTAAATGTTTCAGCCAGTCACCATCTAAACAGCACTTGATATGCAAACACACACATCCATTTAAGTTGTGTTTTTTCATACCATTCATTTTCTAGTTAGATATCCTGTTTTCATTCCATGCCTTTTCAATTCCACCACTGTTTGTTTCTCCACTACCTCCATCGGGTGGGGTGGGGGGGGGGGGGGGGGGGGGGGGGGGGGGAAGCAGGCACATGTGATCGTTAAGGAAATCAAGAGATTACGATTTCAAAGTCATCTCCTAGCTCTGACACACTGGCTAGTAACCCCTTTGTAACTTTGTTAAAGGAATCAAGAGCTTACTATTTCAAAGTCATCTCCTAGCTCTTTCTGACACACCATCTAGTACCCTTGCTCTAACTTATTTAATATTCCAATTAAAGCCCACCAAAATAGACCATGTGGGGACTAGTATCCAAAAAATTAACAAAATGTCCCAAACATTTGAATTTTACACATAAATTTCATACAACTGCATTGCCAAGCAATTTTAATTTTTTTATGGAGATCATCAGATCTAACTGCATCTCACACCAAGTAGACTTATAAAATCACATCTTAATGAGCATAAGTCCAGAATTAAAAATCAGGTAATCTCTGCTCCATTAGTACAGCACTGGCTAGATTTTCATCATTC
The DNA here is from genome assembly GCF_901765095.1 of Microcaecilia unicolor. Classification (NCBI taxonomy): domain Eukaryota; kingdom Metazoa; phylum Chordata; class Amphibia; order Gymnophiona; family Siphonopidae; genus Microcaecilia; species Microcaecilia unicolor. The sequence goes on from NC_044031.1 coordinate 163,188,817, forward strand.
CCTTACAGATATTAGATGGAGAATTATTGATCATGTTTCTGTAGGGTGGGAGGGTGGTAACATTGCTCAGTTATTAAACTTCAAAGAACAGCGGTGGATTTTTCAACTTACGACGCTTTACTCTGAAGGACTTAAGTTAGAAATTGATTGGTGATCTTTGCTTTAACAGGATTGGTTGAATAGGTTTTGTTTTTTATCCAATCCGTGTGCTTGCTTCAGTATCAGCTGTAGTCTATTAATAGATAGTTCTGCGTTGAGACGCTACGGCCATCTTCTCTATGCAGGAGTACATGAAATATGCTATGGTAAGAATCTGCGATGCTTTTTGTTCAGCTGTATTTTACATCTTTTACTGCTTTTTGCAATAAACTTCATGAAATGTTTTTCTTGTACAGAGCCTCTCTCTTCCTTGAGAAAGCTTGTTGCGAAACCTGGCCACGTCGGTGGAGGTTCTCCTGCGATTGAATGCTGCCGCTTTTCAAAGATAAGTTTGTGCTAAAATGCATATCTACTTTACTTAACCAACACTGGCATATCATTAGATGTAAAATAATAAGAAAAATAAACAGAAATTTAGAAAATAAGGGCGATCTTATGAAGATTTGCACCACAACCATTTTTTTCCTGTGAAGAAAGAACATGATTGTTCATATGGTGTGAGATGCAGTTAGATCTGATAATCTAACTTATTTAATAGCATTTATGTTCTAGGGCAGAACAACCAAGTTTAAACCCTTTAAACAAGCTAATAAACTTAATTCCACAAAAAAAGAATTTATACAGATTTTGTCAATAAACCTACAAGTTTTCTTCTATCCCAAGTTTTAAGACACCAACTCTCCCAATTGTTCACTTACACAGAGAGGCTTCCTCTGCACGCAACACTTCCTCAGGGAGAAAAAAAAAAGGGGGGGGGGAGGGGAGAAAGCTCAGCATGCTCCATTTATGTATTTTTTGTTTAAATCATTTTTATCAAAGAGCTCCATTGTAACTGCAAAAAACATACAAAGGTTCAGAATCAGTGACAGCCATAGCAGGTACATGAAACCAAAAATACAACACACTCCCCATCCCAGCTCCTCCATCTCCTGTAATCTACGAACCTAGAGTCAAAAATTTTATAACTGATAAAGTCAGTCAAAAGGGTTCCCGTCTCTTGAAATTTGTGACCCGGACCATCATCCAAAGTTGTAATCCTTTACCTCTCTGATCGCAGCTGCACCAACAAAAGTGTGCGCCAATGTTGTACAGTTGGGCCAGTAGCTACCAACCATGTCAAGATAGGTTTGAACCCAAACAATATTGCTTGCTGTATAAATTTAAGGCCTGATGGACAGATTGTTGAGTAGGTACAACCACCAAACAGCATTTGCAAATCCTGTGCAACCATACAGTCCCAGAAGGCCTCCACGGCCTGCAGGTCCACACCTCAAAAACAAGCTGTTACTGGACAGTGCCAAAACATGTGACAAGAGTTGCTGGTGACCCTCCACACTTACTGCAATCTGCAGTTACACTTATAGTAGCTTTATATGCCCAATATATAAAAAAAATATAAGTCTCAGGGCAAAGTTATACAGTAATTCTCAATGCACCATAGACAGGGAAGGTATGCAAATGTAGTATGAAAGCTTGAAGCCGTTCCAGTCAATGTACATTGTAAATCCACTGAACACCTATTTCACCAGGGCTACAATTCTTCAAATACTGGAAGAGGAAGGCTAACTGCACATGTCTGAGATCCCAGTGTATAGCCCTCCCTCAGTGTCTTCGCCACATCTTCAATCAGATCAGTCCAAGGTAATGAGGACACAATGGTGTACCTGAAGATAAGCAAAATGATGATGAATAGGCTGCAACTGAAAATCCTTTTGCAGAGTGACAAAATATCTCAATTGTCCCTCCTCATTAATGGCCTGTAGCAGGTAATGAAGACCATTTCTGACCCATGTGGGAAATATACTATTAACCTGACCCAAAGGGAAGACAGGGTTATCCTTCAATGATAGGGTGTCACCTTAGAGAACTGTGAGTGCTTACAAATCCATCGCCACACCATTCTCAAGGTCTTAAGCAAAGGATAAGCAGAAAGCAGATTAGGCGGCAACTCACTGGAGGTATGTAGAATGTGAATAAAATATTTACCAGGCACCAAAGTAGTTGCTACAGAAGTAATAGAAAATGTTCCATGTCCCTAAACCAGTCATTAATATGACGCTGGCCACCTTGATATCTGATATTTAAAAGACCCATTCCTCAGTGTGCTTTAGGAGTCTGGATCGTCGCCAGCGGCAAGCAGGAATCTCTTGCCTCTCCAAAGATAACCCTGCAAGTTTGTTTAAAAGGTGCTCCTCTTCTTAAGAATAGCAGCAATTGCTGAAAAATGTAAAGCCACTTAAGGGCTAGAAGCATATTGAACGAGCCCGCCACAAGGTTAACTTATTTTTCGTTTCCTCCAGTAAAGGGGCCACATTAATCTGGTACTAAGACACATCAATTGGGATAAGAACCCCCAAGTAACGCAATGCTAGATCCTCTCAAAGAAAAGGAAACTCTCCCTTCTGTCTAATGAATGGATGTAATGGTATAGCTCTAGACTTACTATAATTTACAGTGAAGCCTGATAGTGCCCCAAAATGATTAACTAGTGACAGCAAGGGGGGGGGGGGGGGGGGGGGGGGGGGGGGTAGTAAAGATTGTTCCGGCAAAGCCAACACCACCATAATGTTACTTGCATAGGCCATGGCTTTTATCTGATAACCATTAATATGTACTCCCAAGATATCAGGTGTAGAGTTTAACAGCTTTAGCAGAGGTTCTAGTGAAGATCAAAAAATAAGGGAGAAAGGGAACAACCTGCCTTGTTCCTCTCTGAATGTCTTAATGGTGACCATCCCTCGTTTACTATCCAGTGTACTTTTGGGCACTCGTAAAGAGACCTTATCGCCTTTAAATACCATCCCCGACTGCCCACCCTATCCAAAACCTTAAAGAGGTAGCCCCAGTATACTTGGTCAAACTTAAAATGCTTAAAAGAACTTTGCATGTATTTAATACAAATTACCTTTGTTTAATTAACCCCATTTGAGATGGACCTACCAAGTCTGGGAGATGGTTTGACAATCCTGTCGCTAGCACTCTCATTAAAGTTTAACATCTACATTGATCATTGATAGGGCGGTATGAGTCCTGGTCCTCCCGTGATTTTCCTGGTTTAGGTAATGTGATAAACAGAGGACTGCCCTAGCCTAAGGAGGCCGCCAGAGGGCGCTGTCCCAGGGAAAAGTCTGGAAAATGCCCTGATATGGTCACTAGAGGGACCCAAAAGGGATACGTCCATGTAATGACCTAAAGGGACAGCTAGGGGCTGCTCATGATATAGGACCTGCCCTTCTCTGAAGAGGCCACCAGGGGGCGCTCTCAGACTAGGTGAGGGAAAGGTGGAGAGTTCTGGACCTTTCTAGAACCAGGGGGAGGGGCCTAAAGAGGTGGGGAGAATTATTAGCCACCCTATAAAGAGCACCCTCCAAGAAGAAAAAGAGAGAGGAGATGGGGACCTGAAATGAATGGCGCCTGAAGCCAGAATGAGAAAGCTGGAGGAGACCCACTGGAAGCTGAGAGAGAAGGTTCCCTCTAAAACCCAGAAGGTACTTACCTGGCTATGGTAGTAATGGAACTGAGTATTATTTGAAGTGGACTAACAGCCATAGGGTGGAGGACAGGACTGTAAAGTTAAAGTGAGTGACAGGGGAGGAGGCTGTTTTAAACTAAGACCCAGATCTCCCAAATAAGTGGGCTCAGTTGAGGAAAGCCAGAGGAACTGTTGCTGGAAAGAAGTTGTTCCCCACAAGACTAGAGCAGTGTGCTAATAAAGTGGATTTGCATCTGGTGCATCTAATTTGCATATTTGTGAAAGCTGAGAAACCAGGGTTATATTCCCAAGAAAGGTGACAGGGGGCACATCAGGTGTACCAGAAAGGTGATCTGTTACCCGAGGATACATCAGAGAAGGATTCTACGAAATGATGATAAATGAAGAACCGTCACCCTGAGTGAAAGAGGAGCCCCAATTGAGACTAGAACTACAGGCTGCCATAGAGGAGACTTGTCTCTGAGCCTTTCTCAGAGGCAAAGTGTGATGCTGGACAAGAGCCACAAGAGGGCCCCTCAGCACATGAAAGTACCCCTGGGGGATTACAGTAGTAAGGACTCTAAAGCAGTATTTTCAATGGATTGATGGTAAGCCAGCAACGAACCCCATATATGTAAGTGCATGATTTTGTAAAACTCCCCAGAAAAGCAATCTATCTCGGGAGCAGAGCAGCGTGTTAAACTTTTAATTGTCTGCTTTGAGGTAGATCTGCCCTATCTAAAAAGGACCCCAACACGTGAGAGTCTGGTACAGGCCGCCTGGTATATAAATCCTGATAATGCTCTGTTAAGTTGTGTGATCTCATCAGGTTTATTATGAACGCTCCCTGCTTTATCCAAAGCACTATAACCCACAGCATCTTCCTCACTGTCTATACTTCACTACTAATCTAGGCTTAGTCTTTCGAGATTTGTAACTGCTGCACCAAGCCACATATCTACAATCTGGTGGAGATGAGAGAAAATACTGAGGAGCTAAAGGCAGTACTACTCCCCAATAAGGGGAAGTCAACTCTCTAAAAAAATAATAAAGCTTTCTCCTCCTGTGGACATAAGGCACTCATTTGGACTGGCTGGACATGGACAATAAGGAAAAGCTATATTAAAGGACTTATAAATGGAAAAATGTATTCATACCTGTTAATTTCCTTTTCTCAAGTCCTGTCACACTGGTCTGAACCGAGTTGTGTCCCTTTCCTACCAGCAAATGGAAACAATTTTCTAGTGACATCACCAGTATACAGAGGCTTATGTCAAAGCAGTTTAAGGTCCTCTGTGCCACACTCAAGCCCTATCTACCACTGCAGCATAAAGAATTTAAGAACGTTACCTAATCACCAACAGAGAGAGAAACAGGGAACCCAATGAGTCCCAGTCACAAAAAGCCTAGCCACCTGCCTGGGGTTACTCCATAGCCACTTAGAGGGTCTATCCCCAGCACAGCACTTACGCCCTACATTAGCACTCTCCTCCCACCGACTGGGTCCCAACTGCCTCTGAGTGAGTCTACCACTCTCAAGGTGTTCCTCAGTGATTTCTAGGTTACTGGGGGCCACATTCAAAGTGGTCCCACAGTTCCCAGAAAGCACTCACAGAACCAACACACAAAACACCAGGATTGTCAGTCGAGACAAGCAGAGGCAATAAACTAATGTCTGTCATACAAAAAATTAGAACAATGATCAGAAAAGATGCAAACAGTAACAGATAACTGAAATACGGATCAATTATAACACGAACTAAACATTTGTTTACTAGATCCTTCCCTTTTCTCCCTGGCTAAGACTGGAGAAAAAGCCAGTACATTCTAAATGAATTGAGCTCCTGGGCCAGAGTCCAGAACAAGTTTTAAAAATAGCTGGTCACATCACTGCAAGTTACCTCTTACCGTAAAGAGGGAACAGTCAGTTCTCTGTAACAGCTTTAAACATAAACATGCACCAACTGCTGGTCAGACTAGAGAAATACACTTTAAGAAATAATTAAGGCAGTTTACAAGCTTAAAACCCACTGTTATGTCACAGTCCAGTATAGCCAAAATGTTCCAGGACAAATCTCTGACTGGTGTGGCAGATATTAGGGCAAGGAAATCAACAGGTATGAATAAGTTTCTCTTTCCTTATCATCCTTGCCATGACAGTCTGAACAGATGGAATGCACCCAAGCACAATCTCATAAGGAGGATGACAAGGCCCCATGAATTACTGCTCTGACAAAAGCAATCTGGTCTCTGACTAGAATGTCAACCCTGTAGTGCTTCGCAAAGAAATGCAGTGATGACCAAGTCATGGCCCTGCAAGTATCCTCACTTATACCATGCAGGCCTCCATCGACAACAATGCCTACGATCAAGGCAGGAGAATTTAAAGCTGTACTCGCACCAAAATCTGCTCTAACTGGCACCACCAAAATCTTGTCCGTTCCTCTGACATAAGTAGCAAGCTCTGCACAAGGTAAGCACTGTATTTCTTTTTAAACCAAATCTGTGAGGAAGGAGAAAACATGAGAAGGAAACAGCAGGAGTGGGGAGGGACCTGGCAAAACCAGGTATACCCCTAGAATAGGCAGAAAGGCAGCCTAAACACCCCAAGCTCCAATGAACAGGAAGCATACCATCCTATATGACACAGTTCAGTTCAATGCTACTCCAGAACCATAGGTCTAACAGGGAAAGATAGCAAAATCACCATGCAGGAAATGTAATTCACCATGTAGAAGCTCTATTACCAAGACTTATTTAGCATCTGCTGGGAGGTTTACTTCTATCTTTCACAAAAGAAGTTCTTTGGGGCAATCCTAAACAGTGATGAATACTGAAAAAAGGACCTAATGAAGAATTAGCAATGCAAGAATGAACACTATTGTTTCATTATGGATCTGGTGCAATATTAAAGTGCATCAAATCTGGCACTTGTGCTGATGAGGCTGCCTGAACTATTTTATTTTTGTTACATTTGTACCCCGCGCTTTCCCACCCATGGCAGGCTCAATGCAGCTTACATATTGTATAAAGGTACTTATTTTGTACCTGGGGCAATGGAGGGTTAAGTGACTTGCCCACAGTCACAAGGAGCTGCCTGTGCCTGAAGTGGGAATCGAACTCAGTTCCTCAGAACCAAAGTCCACCACCCTAACCACTAGGCCACTCCTCACTATGGCTTTCAATATTGAGGAATTGGTTCTTGTACCACAACAGCTGCTTTTGGCATTAAAGGGTAGCATATTAAGATCAAACGTCTCAGAATCATCATTATCACTATGATGATTTTTTCTATGGCACAATTCCTTTCAAAATAACTTCTAGAAGCAAACCAATCTCTGCTCTCTCCACCCATCGATGGGGGAATCTAGAACCTGCTGTATTAATCCATGGGATTTTTTTTTGGAAGGGGGGGGAGATGGAGAGACATCTTACGAGGATGAATAGACTGCTTTCATTTTGTAGGCCCTGAAGCAGTGAGCCATGGGGAACATTTGACCACATTTGTAACAGTGTGGGATACTTGTCAGGTTCCAAGCACCTAATGCAGGTGCAATGAGTGTCTACTGAATACATTCCATTCACAAACCAGAGTAGAATAATTTTTGGTGAAGATTAGGGTGCAAGAGAGGATTAGTAGGTACTTATAGAAAAGCTGGAAAATCATGTGGAGGAGGGAAAAAAAAAAAAAACTCAGCAGCACGTCAAAAAATTTGGAGCTGACGCATCACCACATCTTCATACAGCTTCTGGGTCCCTCAAACTGAAGAGCTAATCCTTATGGTATCGACATTATAAAGCCCTCTAGGCATCATATTTTGGCACTTGATGCAGCTGGAGGTATTGTGCTTGAGCTACACAATGCATGCACAGATTGTCCATGACCCTCACTTGCTGAAACTGTAGGCACCTTTCCCCTAGTGCTGTAAAAACCAAAAAGGTAGAAATGTTACATCAAATAGCTCTATGTTCAAAACCCTAATTCATGCTACTTGATGCAGCAGCACTAAAAAAAAAAAAAAATGTTAACGCAGCTAAAACATCTAAGAGAAATAGGCAGAAAATCTGAGGTGACCTGAATGAAAAATCACTTTACCAGAACCCATATCTGGCTCCATTAAAGAACAAAAACAAAAAGTGCTAGACTTTCTACCATACCAAACTTCACTGGGCATCACCACCCATCAGTGAGGGCTTATTATCCTGCTAGTGCTCAGGAAATATGTACATCTTAGAGGAAAGCAAAAATCTGGGGCCAGGGGATATGATAGAATCAATCACGTAACATACCACAAAGGTATCAGGCAGGCATAAGGACCAATCCTTTTTTGGTATAAAGAATGCTCTAGAACAGAGTCCACAAATCCAGTCCAAGAGCAATAACTTAACCAACTCTAAAGCAAGCAACTGTGCAAGTTTAACAAAGAAGTAGAAGAAAAAAAGCCAAATCACCACACCACAGTTAGCCTAGAGTGTAAGATTCGTCTCTATAGAGGGGGGCTCTGAAACATGTGGAACCAACTGGCACAGGAATACCATGGTCCTGAAAGGAAGGTCTTAGGCTAGCTGCTCAAGTACCACCTTGTTCCAGTGAGGGGTGGGGGGAAAGGAAGAGATGAAAAAAATTCAGAAGCATAGAAATTACCTCTTTTGAATCATCTATTCTTTCAAAATAGACAAAAGCAAATCCTCTGGACCTTCCAGTTCTCTGATCATAAACCACATTAACACCACTCAAAGGTCCATAACGAGAAAACACTTCACGCAGGTCTCTCTCGGTGGTATACAAACTCAGGCCAAACACTCCAAGACAGAGGTTAGGATCTGGATTAGCCTGCAAAAGAAAAAGAAAAACAGCTCAGAGCAGACCACAAAAGAACACTGCTATCAATCTGCAATTAATTTTTGAATTTTACAGTTCAGTTCAGAATGGTAAGCTTAGACATTTGCATCATAATGTATACTCTGTTTTGAGCATCTTGGATTGATTTTGAAGAATCCAGCTATAGTGAGCATTGGCCCCAGCTGGTGACAAATGCTTAATGGGCAGTTATTATGATGGTTTTCAGAAAACCCTGGGTTCTACCCACTTGAGAGCTGCACTACAAGTTTCTTATATGCAAATATATACATCCCTCTCGTGCAAAAAGATGGGTCTCTTGATAGATGGATCTTGTCTCAAATGTGGCACACTGGGTATGTCCTATAAACACTGTGTATGGGATTGTGCCCCTATTCGCCGATTTTGAGGGTTATTGTGGTTGCAGCATGGACATGTGTATGACCGTCAGTGAGAACCAACACCACAGCGTTGCCTCCTGGACAACATGGCTAACAAACAGGAGGGCACTCAAGTTTCATTATTTCTTTGGAAAGCAGTTTTGATTGTCAAGCATTGTATCATTTTCCAAGGGATTGTGCCCCTATTCGCCGATTTTGAGGGTTATTGTGGTTGCAGCATGGACATGTGTATGACCGTCAGTGAGAACCAACACCACAGCGTTGCCTCCTGGACAACATGGCTAACAAACAGGAGGGCACTCAAGTTTCATTATTTCTTTGGAAAGCAGTTTTGATTGTCAAGCATTGTATCATTTTCCAATGGATTAAGGACCAGGCACCTACCATCATGCAACAAAGAAATCAAATGTACGAGCTCCTGCTTATGCAGCATTTTACTGTGGACACACGAGGGCCAAGGGCTAAAAAAACAATTTCTCAAAGTGTGGACTTCCTATCTGGCTACTTTATCAATGACAGTGTGTTCCACCTTTTTGAACACATTAGATACATAGACTTTACAAGGAATACTCAGAACTCTACAGCTTTAGAGTGTGGGAAACTTGTATTTATAGATGGGGGAGAGGAAAAGGTTGGGGTGTGGGATGTTGTAGTTTGGGGTATGTAAGTTATGAGGGAGGCTGGTATTATTCAAAAAATTATTTGCTGTTAACTTGTTAAGAGAGCATTCTGTTCGGTTACATTCATAGGGCTAATGTGTTTGCTGTTTCTGGCCTGTTCATTTGGTGACTTGTATTTATATACTTGTTTTGGCTATTTACTCTTTCAACCAAAAAATATAATTTAATATTTAAGGAAGTAGATCATAACAAACATATTTATATTGGCTCTAGGAATAATTAACCACCCTGCCAAAAGCTGATACAGCTCCTTGATCTTTCTGCCAGAACCAGTTTTGTTCTCCAACCATCCAATCCAGTGATTCCCAAACTGAGCTTTTCAAGAAGATCGTAGAATCTGTTGTATAAACATATGTTTATATAAATTGAAGGTTCCCTGGTGTATGGAAAAATATTTTTAGGAGTTCCGCCATAGTAAAAAGTTTGGAAATCATTGCTTCAAGCTAAGATATGTTGAAACCCTCTGTTCAGCGTGCAGCGGTGGCTAAGAAAGGAAATAGAATGTTAGGTATTATTAGGAAAGGAACGGAAAACAAAAATGAGGATGTTATGACGACTTTGTATTGCTCCATGGTACAACCGCATCTCGAATACTGTGTGCAATTCTAGTTACCACATTTCAAAAAAGTTATAGTGGAACTAGAAAAGCTACACAGAAGAGTGATGAAATTGATAAAGGGGATGGGACGACTTCCCTATGAGGAAAGACTAAAGCGGCTACGGCTCTTCAGCTTGGAGAAAAGACAGCTGAGGGGAGATATGACAGAGGTCTATAAAATAATGAGTGGAGTGGATGGGTAGACGTTAATTACTTGTTTACTCTTTCCAAAATCACTAAGACTAGGGGGCATGCCATGAAGCTACAAAGTAGAAAATTTAAAACAAAAAATGGAGAAAGTACTTCTTCACTCAATGTGTAATTAAACTCTGGAATTTGTAGCCAGAGAATGTGGTAAAAGCAATGTTTAGCGGGGTTTAAAAAAGGTTTGGATAGCTTCAAGTCCATAAGCCATTAAGATGGATTTGGGGAAAATCCACTGCTTATTTCTAGGATAAACAGCATAAAATGTATTGTACCATTTTGAGATCTTGCCAGGTACTTGTAACCTGGATTGACAACTATTGGAAACAGGATGCTGGACTTGATGGACCTTTGGCCTATCCCAGTATGGCAATGCTTTTTTTTTTTTTTTTTTTTAACTTTCATTTTGTGGATCTCAACTGGAAGCTTTACGTGGACAACTGTGCACAAGTAAAAGTTACAGCTCTAACCTACTGTGCAAGATCTCTTTAGTCTTAAGGAAACTTGCTGTCCATAAAAGAAGGACCCGCTACAAGTGAATAACTTGATTTTCTCAACATCCTTCTTGTCCCCTAGGTCCTCACAGATGTTTCTGCTAGCTAGTTACATCAGTTATAAAAAAGGGGGGGGGGGGGGGGGACATGTGACAAAAGAGGTGCCACTATCAGGAACAGGCCAAATATTTTTTTCATTTTTAAAAGCCAATAGTAATAAAATGCGTATGAGGTTGGATTCTACATATCAAAGAAGTTCCAAAGGACCAACTATCCAGACCTATCATCTATCAGGGATCCCTCTCCAAGCAATAAGGAGAAATTAGGCCTTACCTGCTAATTTGCTTTCCTTTAGTCCCTCCGGTCCAGCCCAGATTGTGGCTGATGGGTTCTGCATGATTTCCAGCAGGTGGACACAGAGAATTCTGATTGAACATAGTCAGCCAATAATAGCCCTTGCTAGGTAGAGAAAAATCCAGTATATCATACTAAAGCAGGAGAAAGACAGAGACAAATTCTGTGCACCTGGGAACCTGAGCAGCCATCAGAACCAGACTACCACCAAGCCTGTGCCAGATGCTGATTGTGCCTGCCCACAGAAAGGCACTAACAGCACTGCAGAAACCTGTCCAGGAATCCAATGTTCTCATTTTGACTTTTTTTTTTTTTTAATAATATCAAAGGACAATAAACGGACAACACAACTCTCCTTAGGAAGATAGCTCAAAACTTGTTGTAACTACAACAACAGCAAACAGGAATGGGAGGGTTCTGGGCCGGTCTGGAGGGACTAAAAGAAAGCAAATTAGAAGGCCTAAGTTCTCCTTCCTTAGCATCCCACTGGACCGGCCCAGATTGTGACTGATGGGAAGTAACAAAGCAGTAAAATTCATGGGCAGGATCCCAGCAAACCCACTGTGAGAACTTGCGCTCCAAAAGCTGCATCCTGATGACTCTGTACATCCAATTGGTAATGCTTAGAGAAGGAATGCAAAGAGGACCAGGTTGCCGCCCTGCAGATCTCTCACAGCAGAATCAGACAGCGTTCGGCCCAAGAAACCACCTGTCCCCTATTACAGTGAGCTTTCATGTCATCAGGGACCAACCTTTCCACCAGGAGGTAAATGGAAGCAATCATCTCCTTAAGCCACCTTGACAGAGTAAGTTTAGAAGCCGCTAACCTCCTGCAAGCACCCCCCAATTAACACAGATGATCTGTCTGATGGAACTCATCTGTAATCTTCAAGTAATGCTCAAGAACTCGCTTGCTATCCAGACACTTCAGGTGACGCTGCTCTTCCGATCCGGAAGACGAGCCTAGAACCGGCAAAACCATGGACTGAGACATGAAACTGAGTGATTTTATGGCCAGTCCCTTCCTCTCTCTCCAATCTTTAGCAAACTCCAAAAACGGTGACTGGCAAGAAAGGGCTTGCAACTCAAACACCCTACTAGCTGAGGCTATGGCCACCAGAAAAACTACTTGGAGAGTCAAATCCTTCAAGGTACAGGTTGCCTAAGGCTCAAAAGAGCAGAGAGAAAGGTTAAGATCCCACAAAGGAAAAATCATCCGCGAGGGTGGACTTGCTAGACATGCGCCCCCCCCCCCCCCTTAAAAAACGGACTATATCTGGATGAGATGCTAGCGACTTCCCCTGAAAACGCCCCCCTGAAACAGGATAAGGCTACCACCTGGACCTTAAGCGAAGAGAGCATTAAACCTTTTTCCAAACCCCGCTGCAAAAACTCCAGGATCTAAGCCACTGTAGCCCAAAAGGGCAAGAAATCCAAGTCGGCACACTATGCTTCAGTCTCCACGTCCTGACATAGTTAAAAGAAGTGGAACGATGTCTCGAGCGAAGCATAGTGGAGACGACACTCACTAAATAACCTCTCTTAGTTAGCTGCGCCTGCTCAAAAGACAAAATCAAGCCGGGTCTGGATAAACCACCGAAACCTGGACCAACAAACCGGGATCTCTGGAAAGTTTGAGAGGAGGCTCAATGAGCAGACACCAGAGGTCGGCATACCAGGACCTGCGGGGTCAATCTGGCGCTAACAAGATCATGCAACCTGGATGCGACTCTATCCTCTGAAGCAGACCTATCAGGGGTCACGAAAAAGCATACAGAAGATCAGACGGCCAGGGCTGTAGAAGTGCATCGGCTCCTGTGCTTTTGGATCCTTTCGGCAGCTGAAGAACTGCGGGACCTTTGCGTAAAGACGTCCATGACCAGAAGCCCCCAGTGGTCCACCACTATCCGAAATGCATTGTCGCTGACAGCCCACTCCCCGGGATCCAGAGTGGTACGACTGAAAAACTCCGCCTGAACATTCTCCACTCCCGCTACATGAGCTGCTGAGAGGGGCTCCAGATGTGACTGCCCAGCTCATGAGCCGAGCCATTTCCTGCTTTAACGCAGACTTCGAGTTCCTCCTTGACGGTTGACATAGGCCATGGCTGTGGCGATGTCTGACAGGATGCGGATTGATGCACCTTCCAGTAGAGGACAGAACACTTGGAGAGCCAAACGTATTGCTCTGCTCGTCAAGAGACTGATCGAGCAATATGCCTCCTCCTGTGACCCAAGGGCGTGGGCATACTGACCCCAACAATGAACTCCCCAGCCTGCAAGACTGGCGTCCATCATGACAACTATCCACTGCAGAGTCTCCAGAGGCATCCCCCTAGACAAACAATGTCCAGAGCCACCAGTGAAGCCTGCCTCGCTCCAGATGTCCCTCTGGAGTGACCACCTGGAGAGAAGAGACAGTTGAGATCTCATATGTGCCCTGGCCCTTGGCACCACCTCTATTGTTGCCGCAATGGAACCTAAAACCTGCAGATAATCCCGCGCACATGGGAGCGCAGACTGAAGAAACCGACAAATCAACATCTGCAACGTCCTGTCTTGGGTAAGGAACACTTGACCTCTCTGAGTGTCGAAGCACACTCTTAGATATTCCAAGGACTGAGAAGGCTGTAGCCGACTCTTCTGCGCACTGACCACCCATCTGAGGGACTGGAGGGAACTGACTGCCCTCTCTGTGACTTGAAGACTTGTACGATTTCGCTCTGATCTGCCAAATTGTCTACATAAGGATCAACTAGAATCTCGTCCCTCCTGAGGGCTGCTGCAACTATCACCATTACTTTGGTGAAAGTGCGTGGAGCCATTGCCAGACCAAAGGGCAACGCCCGAAACTTAAAGTCCTGGCTAAGAATTGCAAAGCGCAGAAAAGGGGTGAATCGGAACATGGAGATAGACCTCAGTGAGCTCTAAGGCCGTCAAAAACTCTCCAGACCGTACAGCTACTATGACTGACTGCAGTGTTTCCATACGAAAGGAGGAGACCTTGAGCACCCGGTTGACTGCCTTGAGGTCTGAAATGGGTCTGCAAGAGCCTTCCTTTCTGGGGACAACAAAATAAATGAAATAGCATCCTGTCTGAGCTCCACAGAGGAGACTGGACAAATAGCTTGGAGGTTGAGAAGCCTTTCTAGAGTATCCCGGACGACATCCGCTTTGAGACAAGACTGACAAGGGGACTCCAGAAATACGTTCGACAGAGGGTGCGCAAATTCTAAGGTGTAACCTTCTTAAATAACCTCCAGAACCCACTGGTCGGAGGTGATTTGGGCCCACCTCAAGTAAACCTGCGCCAAACATGCTCCCACAGACACTAAAGGCTTGGCCTGGACACCTTCATTGGAAGGAACGAGCAAGGGATTGGAAAAAACTCCCCGAGTCTCTGCCCCCTCTGCGAGCGCTCCGAAAGGACTGGGACCTCTGGAAAAAAAAGTGGGACCTCAAAGTCTAAGTTTATTCGCCCGAAAGCGACAAAATTCACAACCCCGACTGGAAAACAAGGTGTGCCCATAGGACTTAGGTCTATCTCTGGGAAGTCTCAGGACCTTAGTTTTCCCCCAAACTATGGACTAACTTATCAAGGTCCTCCCCGAATAACAAGCCCCGAAAGAGAAACTTACTGAGCTTAGACTTCAAGGCCACATCCGCCACCCAGCCTCGAAGCCAAAGAGACCTCATCGAAGCTACTCCCAGGGCAATAGACTTGGCAGAAGCCTGCAAGAGATCATACAAAGCATCGGCCAGGAAAGATGAACCCACCTCGCGTTTAGCCACCTCAGCATGGGAAAATTAGGTTCTTACCTTGGTAATTTTCTTTCCTTTAGTCATAGCAGATGAATCCATAACGAGTGGGTTGTGTCTATCAACCAGCAGGGGGAAATAGAGAGCACTGAAAAACCATAGTGCCTCATGGCCAGCTAGCTCCATCTGCTTCTTCAGTATTTGAAGCTTCCAAAGCAGTGTGACACTGCCACATATAATAACATGAACTTTCCTCACAGCGGATGAACGCCCCAGAACAGGAGCAACAATTCAAAGGAGGGACGAACTCAACCTAATGTAAACAGAACAGAAATCCTGAAGACTGTTTTCCAACTTCTCCCAATGAGGGAACATATCTACAGGAAAAACTGAACATAAAAGTAACATGAATCGCATAATGAACCACTCAAGGAGGGCTCATGGCTTCATCTGCTATGACTAAAGGAAAGAAAATTATCATGGTAAGAACCTAATTTTCCCTTCCTTGTCATCAAGCAGATTAATCCATTACGAGTAGGATGTAACAAAGCAATCCCTAGATAGGATGGGAACAAGCCACACCACGCGCCAGCACTTGTGCTCCAAAATGCGCGTCTCTCCTGGCAGCCACATCCAGCCTGTAATGTCGGGCAAAAGAGTTTAGAAGCCCAAGTAGCTGCACTACATATCTCTTGAAGAGAGTGCGCTCCAGTTTCAGCCCAGTAAGAGGAAATTGCTCTTGTGGAATGTGCCTTAAAGGCTTCAGGCAGAGGCCGGCCAGACAGCAGATATGCTGAAAAAATAGCTTCCTTGAGCCAATGGGCTATAGTGGCTTTAGACGCTGGAGACCCTCTGCGTGGACCTGACAAAAGAACAAAAAGATGGTCAGAGGTCCGAAGGGCATTTGACATGCGCAGATACTGCAACAGAGCCCTTCGCACATCTAGGAGGTGCAATTGCCCAAAGTATTCTGGAAACTCCTCTTTAGAAAAGAAGGGCAGGAAAATAGGCTGGTTTAGGTGAAACACTGAAACCACCTTAGGCATGAAGGACGGCACAGTACGTACCATAACTCCGGACTCTGAGAACTGCAGAAATGGGTCTCGAAAGGACAGCGCCTGGAGCTCAGACACCCGTCTCACCGATGCAATGACCACCAAAAAGACCGTCTTTAGGGTCACATCCTTCTCCGAAGCTCGTATAAGCAGCTCGAAGGGCGAACACTGAAGGGCCTTTAAAACTAACCCCACGTTCCAGGCCGGACACGGAGCTTGCACGGGAGCACGGAGCTGAAACACCCCTCTGAGAAACCGTGCCACATCCGGACAAGCAGCCAGAGAAAGGCCTGCGACCTTCCCTCGAAAACATGCTAAGGCTGCCACTTGAACACGCAGGGAATTATAGGCAAGGCCTTTTTGTAAACCATCCTGCAAAAAGTCAAGTATCGGCAAGATAGAAGCCCGCATGGGTGTGATCGCTTTAGAAGCGCACCAAGCCCCAAAATGGAGCCAAATCCTGGCATAAGCCACGGAAGTGGAACGCCTGCGGGCCTGTAAGAGAGTTGAAATGACTTTACTGGAATAACCCTCGTCTCTCAATTGCACCCTCTCAATAGCCATGCCGTAAGACCAAAGCAGCAGGCGTCCTCCATGGTTACCGCTTCCAGTGACAACAGATTCGGTACCAGAGGTAACGGCAGGGGAGCCTCTACCAGCATCCGCCGGAGGTCCGCATACCACGGCATCCCGGGCCAATCCGGGGCAATGAGAACCACATCTCCTTGGTGGAGCCGAATCCGCAGGATTACTCGCCCTATCAAGGGCCACGGAGAGAACACATACAGGAGGCCCTGAGGCCAGGGTTGAGCCAAGGCATCCAACCCCGCCGAGCGAGGATCTCTCCATCTGCTGTAGAAGCACGGGACTTTGGCATTTGCGCTTGAGGCCATAAGATCCGCTATGGGCGTCCCCCATTTGGCACAGATCTGCATGAATACGTCTGCAAGTTCCCACTCCGCTGGGTCGATTTGATACCTGCTTAGATAATCGGCTTGCACGTTGCTCTGACCTGCAATGTGAGCTGACAGAAACTGCAGATGTAGCTCGGCCCAGTGGCATATCTGAGCGGCCTCTGCGGCCAGTGCTTGACATTGAGTGTCATCTTGTCGATTTATGTAGGCCACTGCTGTCGTGTTGTCCAACAGAACTCTGACAGCCAATCCTTCCAGGGTCAATTGAAAAGCCAGAAGCACCTGGAATATCGCTTTCAACTCCAAGCGATTGATGGACCACTCCGACTCCTTGGGTGTCCAAAGACCCTGGGCATGCCTTCCCCGGCAATGTGCACCCCAGCCCTTCAGGCTGGCATCTGTTACCACCAGGCACCAATCGGGGGGGGGGGGGGGGGGGGGGGAGGGCTAGTGGCATTCCTCGCCGCAGCATGCTGTCTGAGAGCCACCACTCCATACTGAGTCGGGCCGCAGGGAGCCACATGAGTCTGCATTGATAATCCTGAGATACTGGAGACCACTGTTGAAGCAGGGAACACTGCAGAGGTCTCAGGTGCGCTCTCGCCCATGGCACCACTTCCAAAGTGGCCGTCATCGACCCCAACAGCTGGATTATGTCCCAAGCTCGCAGGCGCAGCATCCTCAGGAGCAGACAGACCTGGTTCTGAAGCTTGCACCGACCGCCTTTGCTCAGGTAGAAACACATACCCCGAGGCTGTGTCGAACCGGACCCCCAAATATTCTACAGATTGAGAGGGGGTCAGGTGACTTTTGGCCAAATTGACGACCCAGCCCACAGATTGAAGTTCTGAGACCACTCTGGCTGTTATCTGATGACTCTCCACTGCCGAGTCCGCTCTCATGAGCCAGTCGTCTAGGTACGGGTGCACCCGGATACCCTCTCGCCTGAGAAAAGCAGCTACTACTACCACCATAACCTTTGAGAAGGTTCAGGGAGCTGTGGCGAGGCCAAAAGGCAAGACCCGAAACTGAAAATGTTTTCCCATCACCGCAAACCGCAGAAACCTCTGGTGCGGGGGCAAAATAGGAATGTGCAAGTAAGCTTCTTTCAGGTCCAGAGACGTGAGAAACTCTCCTGGCTGTACCGCCACAATGACGGAGCACTCTTAGGGACTTGTTGACTACTGTTAAGTCTAGGATGGGCCGAAAAGACCCTCCTTTTCGCAGCACCACAAAGTAAATGGAGTAACAGCTAGAGCTCGGAGGGAAGCACCGGGGAGACCACCTCTATGTGAATCAAGTCGTGCAAGGTCTCCTCTACCGCCATCCTTTTGGCGGCAGAACCGCATTGGGACTCCACAAACACGTCCCTCACCGGGGCATTGAATTCTATTCTGTAGCCATCTCTGATCAGGTCCAAAACCCATTGATCTGAGGAAATCTTGGCCCACTCCTCGTGAAAGAGGGAAAATTGTCCTCCTATAACAGGGAGCGAGGAGAGGGCCGGTGCACCATCATTAAGAGGGTCACCTT
Source organism: Microcaecilia unicolor (assembly GCF_901765095.1). Lineage (NCBI taxonomy): Eukaryota > Metazoa > Chordata > Amphibia > Gymnophiona > Siphonopidae > Microcaecilia > Microcaecilia unicolor. The sequence continues at coordinate 163,207,279 of NC_044031.1, forward strand.
TGAACTCCAGGCCTTGAGCCTGCTGCTGCGGAACATTTGTCCGAGCGAAAGGAGAGCCTCTGCTGAAAACGGGCATGTGAAGTAAACCCAGCAGAACGCCCCGGGCGGTACCTTCGAACTTCACGGAAGCGAGGTCTGTAAGAGGAGGGAACCGCCTGACCCTTGGAGGAAGGCCGCGGCTTTTCCTCGGGTAAGCGCTGGGTTTTAGCATCCCCCAGACCTTTAACAATGTTCTCCAGCTCCTCACCAAATAGGAGAAGGCCTTGAAAGGGCAACTTCACCAACCTTTGCTTAGAGGCCATGTCTACCGCCCAATGTCGTAGCCACAACAGACAGCGAGCCACCACCGCCACAGCCATCTGCTTAGCCAAAGCTCTGACCAGATCATAAAGGGCGTCAGCCAAGAAAGACAAGGCCGACTCCATCTGCGGTGCCACCTCCGCAAGGGGCTCCGCTCCATCTCTGGGCTGTTCCACTACCTGTTGTAACCAAGCGAGGCAGGCTCGGGCAGCGTAACAGCTGCATGCAGACGCCCGTAAGGACAGGCCTGAAATCTCAAAGGGCCGCTTTATAGCTGATTCAAGGCAACTCCTCCTTCAACTGGGAGGGTAGTTCTCTGTGTCACAGCCGTGACTAGGGCATCCACTTTAGGCACTGCTAGGCGCGCCAAATGCTCCTCACTTAGAGGGTATAATTGCCCCATAGCCCTGGCAACTTTCAAGGCCCCTCTGGGTCAGCCCATTGAGCTAAAATAAGCTCTTGGATGGAATCATGCAAAGAAAAGGCTCAAGCAGGCTTCTTAATATTTGTCATCCTCGGATTAGCAGAGGAGACTTCAGCACTCGCAGGATCTTCAATAGAGAGGGCCTGCAATGCATTAGAAATAAGCGCTGGCAGCTCATCACGGTGGAAAATTCTCACCGCGGAAGGATCATCTGGATCCAATGGCAATCCTGCACCTTCTTCTGGCTCTCCAGACCACGAGGGCCTGCCAGACCCCTCAGACTCCTCACATCCCGACCGGGGGGGGGGCCCACTCTCTGAAGGGGAATCCATCCTTCTGCGCTTGTCCTGCGGCCAGCTGTCAGGGGAAAACACACCTGATGACAATTCAAGGCCGGGCTCCACTGGAGGGGACACAGGCAGCCGGGCCGATTGAGACCCCTGTGGGAGAGCTCTTTTTAACATAAATGCTTTATGCAGCAGCAAAACAAACTCAGGGGAGAATGGCTCACCCTGGTCTCCCGGTTCCAGTCCGGGGTTAATAGCTCTCATATTAGCCTCCATATGAGGCTCCCCTCCAGCCTCAAACCCCTCCACCTCAGCGGGGGTAGCGCCATGCTGTTCCAAAATGGCGCCCGCTGCCATCTCCACGGAGCTGGAAAAACCCTCGCTCGCCATGCTCGGACCGGCTCTGACGTCAGAAGAGCACGATTTACAGAGCCCTGATGCTGATCTGCACTTGCCACAATGGGAACAGCGCTTAACAACCTCCGCAGCCATCACTGAAAACGGCGGGAAATTCAAAATGGCGGATTCGTGCCATAATCGTCCCGAGCGCGGGCCCTCCCCGGAGGAGCTACAAAATGCTCTTACCTCACCAGACCGAGTCCACAGAGCTCCGATCCGCTGCACAATCAGAAGAAAGCCTCTTTTCGGGGATCGCAGCGCTACAGCGTGACGCGACTTTTTTTTTTAACGCTGTGAGGAAAGTTAGAGGCAACAGCGCAAGAGGCAAATTTTTCCACTCCAGAGAATCAGTAGTGTGGGAAAGGCAGTGAAAAGGCGAACCTATGTGCCTGCATCCACAGCGTGGGCAAAGACAGGGACAGGGCTTGCCTATGTGTCTACATCCACATCGGGGGCCAGGTAAGGCAGGGAAAGGGCGTACCTATGTGCCTTTAAAGTGGGCACCACCAGCCACAACACTCCTGCTACAACTGGCAACAGCACAGGAGCCACCCCAGGCAGATTTTCTGAAGGAGCTGAGTAAGCTGCGTCCATCCTGCTGGGGAGATAGAGAATACTGAAGAGGCAGATGGAGCTAGCTGGTCATGAGGCACTATGGTTTTTCAGTGCTCTCTATCTCCCCCTGCTGGTTGATGGACACAACCCACTCGTAATGGATTCATCTGCTTGATGACAAGGAACAATGGATAATAAATCATCCGAAGACCTATCAAGGATCCTTTCTGACCACCGAAAGCACGCTCTGGCCACTAGGGAACCACAGATGACCACTTGCGCAGCTAAGGCCGACACATCGAAGCTACTTTTCAGCAACAACTCCATACAGTAGTCTTACACGTCCCTCAGCAACATGCCCTCATCGACAGGCGCAGTATTCGCTCGGTGACCGCTGACACCACTGCATCCACTCAGGAACTGGATAGACATACCATGGATTTAGCTGGTCTGAAGCCTGCGTCACAAACATCCCACTGTGCCTGAATGACATCTCTGATGTCCTGATGCATAGGAAAAGTCCTGCCTGGCTTACAGACCTCTTTGATTAATAAGTCCACCTTGCGTGGCTCTGAAGCAGGAGCGTCTTCATCCTCAAAACATAAGGTGAAAGAAACCAAAGAAATTAACTTCTGCAAGTCCTCTTTGTGAAAGATCCTCTCACCAGGAATAAAGGGATCAGCTTCTGAATCCCCCGGACCAGGATCCTCATCCAAATTGCCTGAGAGAAATCCTGGTCCTCTAATGCTGACATGTCTAAGTCCGGGTCAGACGTAGGTCATCCTCCAAAGCCCAAGCGTCTCTGGCCCATCTAGCAGAGCTGACCCTCTGAGGGTCTCTTTCCTTAAGTCCCAGGAGAAGAGGAAGCCTGCTGAAGCATAAAGACTCTGTGCATTTGTAGGACAAATTCTGGGTGAAAGCCACCCTCTACCTTCGCAGAAACGCGGGAATTACCCTCAGAAAGAACTTAGGGAGCAAGAACTGGCACAGAACACAGGGAGCTCTACCTGCCCTGCAAGAGCCAACAAAATGGCTGCGGTTCAAGCTGAAATCAGGACCACCAACTTTCTTTTGCCACCTCCTTGTCTGTTGCAGAGTGCACTTGCGAAGGACCCGGACTCTGGGGTTCCCTCGACAGCAGTGCAGAATTTAGGAGCGCTGCTTGAGCCCAAACCGCGGCGCTGACAAACTGAGCAGCGCTGGAGCTTCTCATCCATGATGAAGCCGCGGTGTGCTCCTTTTATTTATTTTGTAATTGGGTACTCTGGCAGGAAGGCGGAGAGAGCAGCCGAAAAACAAGCACAGGAGAGCCGGTTTGCCTGTGAAAACAAAGGAGAATTCCCCAAATTGCAAACTTTTTTTTTTAAAATAAACTTTGCTGACACTTAAGTTCTCTTTTGTACCAAGAGAAAACGACTGCCTCTCCCTGCCTAGACATTCTTCCCCTGAAGAGGCTACGGCTCAATAAGCACACCAATGAAGACTGTGAAAGGGAGGGGTGGGGGAGACCCGGCCACCTGGGTGTAACACCCCCAAGGCTGGAATAGGCCTCCGCAGGCCTCAGCCTCCAGATAACACGTATACAGCCCAGGCGCTCAGAAGTAAGGGAAAAATAAAGGACTCACCAAAGTTAAGAAAGGGGAAAAAAGAGAAATTCAGAGAGATTGAAGGGCTCACCACCTTCCACCTGCTGGAGACTGAGATTAATGGATCTTTCTCTACCTAGCAAGGGCTCTTATTGGCACACTCTGTTCAATCAGAATTCTCAGTCTCCACCTGCTGGAAGGCGTGCACAACCCATCAGTCACAATCTGGGCCAGTCCGGAGTGACGTTAAGCAAGGTGAAATTACTCACCCGTGGCAGATGTTCTCCAAGGATAGCAGGATGAATAGCCATACTGACCGGTGATGTCACAATAGAGCCCTGGTGCAGACACTCCCCAGCCTCGTTTTCCAGCAGCTTTTGGAAAATGTCCTACCATGCATGCTTTAGTCTTCCTATCTACTGTTGTCATGCAGGATCAAGCAAATCTAATACTAAAGTTGATGGAATTCAACTCCAAAGGGAGGTGGGCAGGGCAGTGTGGATATACATCCAGCTTTCTTTGGAGAACACCTGCTACAGGTGAATAACTTCACTCTCTCCAAGAACAGGCAGCATGCTATATCTACACTGATGGGAATACCAGCTACCAGGCTGTCTGAAACAAAAAAGGAATAAACCCAAAGGCCTGCAATAAGCGTAACGAAATGTTTTGAAATTTGTTCTATGGTTTCTTATTTGTTTAATTTATTTATTTCTCGGACAGCCTGGAACAGAAAGGGGGAAAAAAAGGCCCCAGGGGGAGGGGGGGAGGGAAACAGTGGAGTTGGACTCTAGACCCCAAATAAATTCTTAAGGACTGACACCAGCTGTTGCATCAGGAATCCTGTTCTAAGCAGAAATGAGATGCAATGTGGTCATCAGGCCCATATGTTCACAACTCTGCAAATCTCCTCTATACAGCTGATCTTAGGTGAAGTCAGCCCAGTTTAGTCATAAATGAGTAAAGCAGTCTGCTAGCTAATTAGTGTGTTTACCAATGACAGCATCTGTTGGGATCAAAACAAGTAGTTGGATGGACTGTCATGGGGTTTAGTCCAATCCAGAGGGAAGGCCACTTTCACCTTGATGGGTATGTGGTCTAGGGAAAACTGTTCGCAGAACTGACTGGTTAATAGGGAACTCCTACACTACCTTGGATGCATATGCAGAACTACTCTATTGTGATGAAGTTTTGTGTAAGGTGGATCAGCTACTACAGCCTGGAGCTCACTAACACTATGTACTGAAGTGACTAGCACCTAAAACAGGACCTTCCAAGGTCAGGTGCCAAGTGGCTCAAAAGAAGCTTTTAACAGCTGGGTGAGAACAATGTTGAGATCTCATGACACTGGGGGAGGCTTGATAGGGGTTTTAGTAACATTAAGCCCCTCATGAAGAGAGCAATTAAAGGCTGAGCAGACACGAGTTACCCTCTACATAGTGATAAGCTCCAGTGGTGCTGAGGTGAACTCTACAGAGGTTTTTTTTTTTAGACCAGACTCAGAAAGCCATAGAAGTTTTCAAGCAGGTTTTGTGTAGGACATGAGAAAGGATGCACGCATACCAGATGGCAAACCTCCTCCACTCGATACCATAGAACCTTCTAGTTCAATATCTCCTGAGGTGAGCAAAATCTGGGAGATACTGTCTGGAAGACGCAAGGAACCGATAGCTAGCATCTCAACATCCAAGCTGTGAGAGAGTTAGGGACTGAAAGTTGGGATTCAAGAGAGAAACCTCATTTTGCATTAGGAGGATTAGAAAGCAACTGTTTCTCCGTGGATCCTGGTAAGCTAGTTTCAGAAGCAGGGGGAATAATGTTTGACTTGGCCAAAATAGGACAATGAGAATCATGGCTCCTTTATCTTGCTTGAGTTTCAGCAGTTTTCTCACTATGAAAGAAACTGAGGATACACATACAAAAAGGCCCATCCCCCAACTGAGGAGAAAGGCATCAGATGCTAGTCTGTAATCTCAGTCTGGAACAGTACTGGGGAACTTTATTGTTCAGGTAAGTGGCAAATAGGTCTGAGGGGGCACCCCACAGGTTACACCCATTTTAAGTGATCACCTATGATATTGCATTACCCAACTCAGCCTATCTACCAGACAGCTATTCTTCCCTGCTAGATAAGTGATTCAGAGAACCATCTCATAGAAAGTTGCTCACTGCCACATTCTGACTGCTTCCAGACACAGGAGGTACAAACCTGTGCCTCCCTGCTTGACAATACACTGCAACCTGATTGTTTAAATGAGAACAATTTGCTGTAGCAGTCGATAAGAGTGTTCCATATGGCCCTTAACTCCAGGAGGTTGATCTGGTGTTTTCTCCTAAGCAGACCGCTGACCATCTACATCAGCTCTCCAGCCTAGGCTGAATGCATCTGTCAACAGTGTCTTGTCAGGCAGAGGAAGTTGGAATGATAGTTCCTTGGCCAAATTGCCGCAAATGAACCACCAAGACAGATTATTTGAGGGAAGAAGTAAAAGTGATGATACCCATTAGGATCACGATGGTCTGAGACCACTAGGAAACTAGAGTCCACTGGGCCATCCTCAAATAGAGGTGTGCCATGGGTGTGACATGAACAGTTGATGCCATGTGGGCCCACCAATTTGAATATTTGCCAAGTTAACATCTGCTGGCCTCTCCAAAACCTGTAGCACCACAGAAGTCAGGGTTTCCATGTGTTGAGCTGGGAGAAAAACTCTAGTTCGAGTTATGTCCAGAAGGGCCCCAATGAACTAATTTTTGAACAGGGTTTTACAAAGGACTTGGGATTGTTGATAACGAACCCTAGTAGCTCTACCCCACGAATAGTTCTATGCATGGATTCTTGCGTCCTTTCCTTGCATATGCTCTTTACCAGCCAATTGTCTAGGAAGGAAAACACAAACTCCTAGTCTGTGTTGAGATGCTGCGACTAGTGCTAAACATTTTGTGAAGACCCTGGGAGCAGACAAGAGGCCAAACAGTAAAGCGAATGCTACATACCTGTAGAAGGTATTCTCCGAGGACAGCAGGCTGATTGTTCTCACTGATGGGTGACATCCACGGCAGCCCCTCCAATCGGAATCTTTACTAGCAAAGTCCTTTGCTAGTCCTCGCGCGCCCGCGCGCACCGCGCATGCGCGGCCGTCTTCCCGCCCGAAACCGGCTCGAGCCGGCCAGTCCAGTATGTAGCAAGACAATACAAGGGAAGACAACTCCAAGGGGAGGCGGGCGGGTTTGTGAGAACAATCAGCCTGCTGTCCTCGGAGAATACCTTCTACAGGTAAGTAGCATTCGCTTTCTCCGAGGACAAGCAGGCTGCTTGTTCTCACTGATGGGGTATCCCTAGCCCCCAGGCTCACTCAAAACAACCACCATGGTCAATTGGGCCTCGCAACAGCGAGGACATAACTGAGATTGACCTAAAAAATTTACCAACTAACTGAGAGTGCAGCCTGGAACAGAACAAACAGGGCCCTCGGGGGGTGGAGTTGGATCCTAAAGCCCAAACAGGTTCTGAAGAACTGACTGCCCGAACAGACTGTCGCGTCGGGTATCCTGCTGCAGGCAGTAATGAGATGTGAATGTGTGGACAGATGACCACGTCGCAGCTTTGCAAATTTCTTCAATGGAGGCTGACTTCAAGTGGGCTACCGACGCAGCCATGGCTCTAACATTATGAGCCGTGACATGACCCTCAAGAGCCAGCCCCGCCTGGGCGTAAGTGAAGGAAATGCAATCTGCTAGCCAATTGGATATGGTGCGTTTCCCTACAGCCACTCCCCTCCTATTGGGATCAAAAGAAACAAACAATTGGGCGGACTGTCTGTGGGGCTGTGTCCGCTCCAGGTAGAAGGCCAATGCTCTCTTGCAGTCCAATGTGTGCAGCTGACGTTCAGCAGGGCAGGAATGAGGACGGGGAAAGAATGTTGGCAAGACAATTGACTGGTTCAGATGGAACTCCGACACAACCTTTGGCAAGAACTTAGGGTGAGTGCGGAGCACTAAGGTGAACCCTTACAGAGTTGGTCTTGAGACTCAGACTCAGACAAGTGCAGAAGGTATTCAAGCAGGGTCTGTGTAGGACAAGAGCGAGGAGCTAGGGCCTTGCTGTCACACCAGATGGCAAACCTCCTCCACAGAAAGAAGTAACTCCTCTTAGTGGAATCTTTCCTGGAAGCAAGCAAGACGCGGGAGACACCCTCTGACAGACCCAAAGAGGCAAAGTCTACGCTCTCAACATCCAGGCCGTGAGAGCCAGGGACCGGAGGCTGGGATGCAGAAGAGCCCCTTCGTCCTGCGTGATGAGGGTCGGAAAACACTCCAATCTCCACGGTTCTTCGGAGGATATCTCCAGAAGAAGAGGGAACCAGATCTGACGCGGCCAAAAAGGAGCAATCAGAATCATGGTGCCTCGGTCTTGCTTGAGTTTCAACAAAGTCTTCCCCACCAGAGGAATGGGAGGATAAGCATACAGCAGGCCCTCCCCCCAATCCAGGAGGAAGGCATCCGATGCCAGTCTGCCGGGGGCCTGAAGCCTGGAACAGAACTGAGGGACTTTGTGGTTCGCTCGAGATGCGAAGAGATCCACCAAGGGAGTGCCCCACGCTTGGAAGATCTGGCGCACCACTCTGGAGTTGAGCGACCACTCGTGAGGTTGCATAATCCTGCTCAGTCTGTCGGCCAGACTGTTGTTTACGCCTGCCAGATATGTGGCTTGGAGCACCATGCCGAGACAGCGAGCCCAGAGCCACATGCTGACGGCTTCCTGACACAGGGGGCGAGATCCGGTGCCCCCCTGCTTGTTGACATAGTACATGGCAACCTGGTTGTCTGTCTGAATTTGGATAATTTGGTGGGACAGCCGATCTCTGAAAGCCTTCAGAGCGTTCCAGATCGCTTGCAACTCCAGGAGATTGATCTGTAGACCGCGTTCCTGGAGGGACCAGCTTCCTTGGGTGTGAAGCCCATCGACATGAGCTCCCCATCCCAGAAGAGACGCATCCGTGGTCAGCACTTTTTGTGGCTGAGGAATTTGGAAAGGACATCCCAGAGTCAAATTGGACCAAATCGTCCACCAATACAGGGATTCGAGAAAACTCGTGGACAGGTGGATTACGTCTTCTAGATCCCCAGCAGCCTGAAACCACTGGGAAGCTAGGGTCCATTGAGCAGATCTCATGTGAAGGCGGGCCATGGGAGTCACATGAACTGTGGAGGCCATGTGGCCCAGCAATCTCAACATCTGCCGAGCTGTGATCTGCTGGGACGCTCGCACCCGCGAGACGAGGGACAACAAGTTGTTGGCTCTCGCCTCTGGGAGATAGGCGCGAGCCGTCCGAGAATCCAGCAGAGCTCCTATGAATTCGAGTCTCTGTGATGTGAGAAGATGGGACTTTGGGTAATTTATCACAAACCCCAGTAGCTCCAGGAGGCGAATAGTCATCTGCATGGACTGCAGGGCTCCTGCCTCGGACGTGTTCTTCACCAGCCAATCGTCGAGATATGGGAACACGTGCACCCCCAGCCTGCGAAGTGCCGCTGCTACTACAGCCAGGCACTTTGTGAACACCCTGGGCGCAGAGGCGAGCCCAAAGGGTAGCACACAGTACTGGAAGTGACGTGTGCCCAGCTGAAATCGCAGATACTGTCTGTGAGCTGGCAGTATCGGGATGTGTGTGTAGGCATCCTTCAAGTCCAGAGAGCATAGCCAATCGTTTTCCTGAATCATGGGAAGTAGGTTGCCCAGGGAAAGCATCCTGAACTTTTCTTTGACCAGATATTTGTTCAGGGCCCTTAGGTCTAGGATGGGACGCATCCCCCCTGTTTTCTTTTCCACAAGGAAGTACCTGGAATAGAATCCCAGCCCTTCTTGCCCGGATGGCACGGGCTCGACCGCATTGGTGCTGAGAAGGGCGGAGAGTTCCTCTGCAAGTACCTGCTTGTGTTGGAAGCTGTAAGACTGAGCTCCCGGTGGACAATTTGGAGGTTTTGAAGCCAAATTGAGGGTGTACCCATGCCGGACTATTTGCAGAACCCACTGATCGGAGGTTATGAGAGGCCACCTTTGGTGAAAAGCTTTCAACCTCCCTCCGACTGGCAGGTCGCCCGGCACTGACACTTGGATGTCGGCTATGCTCTGCTGGAGCCAGTCAAAAGCTCGCCCCTTGCTTTTACTGGGGAGCCGCGGGGCCTTGCTGAGGCGCACGCTGCTGACGAGAGCGAGCGCGCTGGGGCTTAGCCTGGGCCGCAGGCTGTCGAGAAGGAGGATTGTACCTACGCTTGCCAGAAGAGTAGGGAACAGTCCTCCTTCCCCAAAAAAATCTTCTACCTGTAGAGGTAGATGCTGAAGGCTGCCGGCGGGAGAACTTGTCGAATGCGGTATCCCGCTGGTGGAGGTGCTCTACCACCTGCTCGACCTTCTCTCCAAAAATACTGTCCGCACGGCAAGGCGAGTCCGCAATCCGCTGCTGGAGTCTATTCTCCAGGTCGGAGGCACTCAGCCATGAGAGCCTGCGCATCACCACACCTTGAGCAGCGGCCCTGGACGCAACATCAAAGGTGTCATACACCCCTCTGGCCAGGAATTTTCTGCACGCCTTCAGCTGCCTGACCACCTCCTGAAAAGGCTTGGCTTGCTCAGGGAGGAGAGCATCAACCAAGCCCGCCAACTGCCGCACATTGTTCCGCATGTGTATGCTCGTGTAGAGCTGGTAAGACTGGATTTTGGCCACGAGCATAGAGGAATGGTAGGCCTTCCTCCCAAAGGAGTCTAAGGTTCTAGAGTCTTTGCCCGGGGGCGCCGAAGCATGCTCCCTAGAACTCTTAGCCTTCTTTAGGGCCAGATCCACAACTCCAGAGTCGTGAGGCAACTGAGTGCGCATCAGCTCTGGGTCCCCATGGATCCGGTACTGGGCCACGCTCGACGGTACCGGAGGCGCAAGCACCGCCGGTACCGGAGGGGTAGGGCGCAACAGCTCTCCCAGAATCTCTGGGAGAACGGCCCGGAGGCTCTCATTCAGAGCGGCTGCAGAGAAAGGCATGGAGGCCGATGCAGGCGTCGACGTCAGAACCTGTTCAGGGCGTGGAGGCTGTTCCGGGCTGTCCAGAGCGGAGCGCATCGACACCTCCTGAACAGAGGGTGAGCGGTCCTCTCGGTGCCGATGCCTGCTGGGTGCCGACTCCCTCGGCGACCCAGAGCTCTCGGTGCCGACGCGGGGAGGAGACCGGTGTCGATGCTTCTTCGACTTCTTCCGAAGCATGTCACCGGAGCTCCCCGGCACCGACGAGGAGGACGTAGAATCCAGCCGTCGCTTCCTCGGGGCCGAGGTCGAAGGAGGTCGATCTCGGCGGGGGCTGTACCGCAGGAGCCCTCAGGGTAGGGGGAGACCCACCCGAAGGCTCACCGCCACCAGCAGGGGAATGGACAGCCCTCACCTGCACTCCTGACGATGCACCACCGTCCGACATCAGCAGACGAGGTCCCGGTACCACAGACGCCGATGCAGCTATCCGATGTCTCGGCGCCGATGCAGAGGGCCGATGCCTCGATGCACTCGATGCACTGGCGGCCGAGGATGAAGGTCTGGACGCTGACGACGTCGATGCACTCGATGACCCCGGTGCCGATGAAGAGCCCGAGAACAAAACGTTCCACTGGGCCAATCTCGCTACCTGAGTCCGCCTTTGTAACAGGGAACACAGGCTACAATTCTGAGGACGGTGCTCGGCCCCCAGACACTGAAGACACGAAGAGTGCCTATCAGTGAGCGAGATTACCCGGGCGCACTGGGTGCACTTCTTGAAGCCGCTGGAAGGCTTCGATGTCATGGGCGGAAAAATCACGCCGGCGAAATCAAAATCCGAAATGACGAATTTGAGCACCAAAAACTTTGAGGGAGAAAAATCTCGACCGAGGCCGAAAAGAGGCCTACCCCGACGACGAAAGAAAACTTACCGGGGCAAAGACTGGAAGTACGGGAAGGGGCAAACGAAACCCAAGGGGGTTTGCGGAGCACTTTCCGAACGAATTGAAATCTTTTCCGAAGAAAAAACACGTCGATTTGAACAACGGACGCACGAGGTAGACTCTCCGGGGCTCGACACGGCAAAAAACACAGCCGTACCGAGTGCGGACGAAAGAAGACTGGCCGGCTCGAGCCGGTTTCGGGCGGGAAGACGGCCGCGCATGCGCGGTGCGCGCGGGCGCGTGAGGACTAGCAAAGGACTTTGCTAGTAAAGATTCCGATTGGAGGGGCTGCCGTGGACGTCACCCATCAGTGAGAACAAGCAGCCTGCTTGTCCTCGGAGAAAACACGATACTGGAAGTGGTGTTTCCCAACTCAAAATCTCAGATATATCCCAGTCACAGGAAGTTTTCTGCATGTAGGTGTTGGTAAGTCCAAAGAGCTTAGCCAGTCAAATCTTGCTCCTGAATCATGGGAAATAGGTTGCCTTGAGAAATCATTCTGTACTTTTGGTTTTGCCAGAAATTTGTTCAGAGCCTTTAGATCTAGGATGGGATGGAATCCCACTGATTTCTTTGACCACTTCAGCCTGCAAAAAGGGAAGAGTTCCTTTGTAAGCAACAACTGGTGCCGAGAGCTTAATTTTGATGCTCTTGGTGGGCAATTTGGTTGTATGGGTTACAACTGTAGGGTGTAGCCTACGTGGACTAATTTGAGAACCCACTGGTCCAATGGTACAGGGAGCCACTTTTCTTGGCAAAAATTCACCTTCCCTCCTACTGGTAGGTCATCTGACACAGCTACTTTTATGGTAGATTGGCTCAAAGCTCGTTCTCTAGTTTGACAGGGGCGCCAATTGAGACTTCTGAGCCCTCAGCTGCTCCGAGCCCTCTGCTGCTGTGAACATAATAACCATATTGGGTCAGACCAAAGGTCCATTTAGCCCAGTATCCGGTTTCCAACAGTGGCCAAGCCAGGTCACAAGTACCTAGCAAAAACCCAAATAATGGCAACATTCCATGCTACCAATCCCAGGGCAAGGAGTAGTTTCCCCATGTCTGTCACAATAGCAGACTATGAACTTTTTCTCCAGGAAGTTGTCCAAACCTTTTTTAAACCCAGATATGCTAACCACTGTTACTACATCCTCTGGCAAAGAATTCCAGAGCTTAACTATTCATCAAGTGAAAAATATTTCCTCCTATTTGCAGCTTTCTCTGGGGGTAGAGGGTCTGCAAACTCTGCCACACTGCTCAATAAGTTCTGGAAGTGGATGCTCATGAAGATATGGTAAGAATGTATGCAGAAAGCAAGCATAGCAGTCAAACAGTTTTTCCATAAGATCCAATGTCTGAGCCTCCCTTCCCAGGGGAACCAAGGAGTGAACCTTGGCTGGCTCTTTTGAGAGTAAATTCAACTACCATGGAATAGAAACAGAGAACATGATGGCAGATAATGGCCCATCCAGTCTGCCCATCCTCAATAACCACAACTCTTCCTTTCCTAAGGGATCCCACAGGCCTGTCCCACGCTTTCTTTATTCTGGCACAATCTTCGTCTCTACGACCTCCACAGGAAGGCTTATTCCATGCATCCACCAACCTTTCTGTGAAAGAGATTTTTCTTAGATTCCTCCTAAGTCTATTTCCTCTTAACTTCATCATGTGCCCCCTCATTCCAGCTTTCCTTCATTTAAAAATAGGCTTGCCTCCTGTATATTGACGCCACTGAGGTATTTAAACATCTGTATCATATCCCCTCTCTCTCGCCTCTCTTCCAACGTATATACCTCCCTCCCCCTCCACTGCAATGAACAGCACCAAGCTCTTCTCGTGTCTGCTGGAGCTCACTGCCTAGGCCATAGTTTCTACCAGTGGCCCCTCCAGTTCTGGAGCTCACTCCCCTGTTCCCACCCAGGCTTCGGCATCTTCTCCCCCTCCCTACCTTAAAGGTGGTCTTTTTTTGGTCCTCAGCAATGCCAGCATTGCATATATGCCTACTCCAAAGTTTTTTCCTCTGGCCCGTCCCGCCTCTTCTGATATCACTTCCTGTTTCTGCATGGGTGGGACGGGTCAGAGGGAAAGCTTTACACGTGCAATGCTGCTGCTGGGGACCAACAGAAGACCACCCCCCAAGGAACAACGGTGCAGGGGTTGGGGGTAATGTTCAATCACACAGGGTGGCAGGGGGGCGCAGGAAAGATGTCGGACTGCAACGAGAACAGGGTATTAATCCTACAGTTAACTATGATTAACTTGCAGCCCTATTCTATTATTATTATATTGTCTTTATTATTTTAAATGTAATTAACAAGGGTACCCTTGTGTCAGAAATACAGGCGAGAAAATTTATACATAAGCATAACCATATCTTCAAAATTATTACAATGTAATCAATTATTTGAGGCGTCTATTAATGAAGAAAAATTCAGTATACAAATATAATAATTTAGCCTTTCTTAGACCCCATTATCTTGAGAGGGAGAAAAGAATTTAAAGAAGTTATTAGGAATAAGTAAAACAAACAAGGCTGCCTATACTCCAAGTCTATTTATACATTATTTCAGTTGTTTCAGTTCCAGAAACGATTTTAGATGTTCCGGTAAAAAATATGTATATTTTGTTTGACCCAGCTTAACTATACATTTACAAGGATACGCAAAGAGTAAAAAAAAAAAAAAAAAAAAATCTTGAGGTCCCATGATACTGTAGGCTTGATGGGAGGCTTCAATAGAAGCAAGCCTCACATAAAATGAACTAAAGGTTTAGCAAAGATGGGTTTACCTTCCCCTTGGTAATAAAGAGGTGAACCTCTATTTAGCCCAGATAGTAGTGCTGCCAAAGCCAAAACATGATGGACAGCTAGTATCTTCCTACAGACCCATCTCTCTATTGAACTATGAGGTAAAACTGCTTGCTAAAATATTGGCTAAGAGGTTAGGGAAAGTACTACCACGCCTTGTTCATGAAGCACAAGTGGGGTTTGTACAGGGTCATTCTGCAACTAAGAACTTGCGAGGCATTCTGTTGTCTCTGGAACAGCTCAGGGGGTCTTCAGAACAAGCGTTACTGGTCAGCTTTGATGCCGAAAAGGCATTTGGACGGGTGGAGTGGCCCTTTTTATTTTCGGTTTTGGATAATTATGGATTCTCTGGCTGGTTTGTACAAGCAATTAAAGCCTTATATTCCTCACCTCGAGCAAGGGTCCTGGTAAATGGAATGCGGTCTGAAAGTTTTGAGATCTACAGGGGGACCCGACAGGGATGTCCACTCTCACCGTTACTCTTTGCGCTATATCTAGATCCTTTGATTCGAGATATAATCTCAGCTAGATCTATCAGGGGAGTAAAGGTGGGAACGATGGCATTTAAAATCGCTGCGTTTGCTGACAACTTGTTAGTGACTCACTAATCCTAGAACATCACTTGAAGATCTTTTAGAAGTATTCAAGGAGTTCGGAGATTACTCAGGATTTACATTAAATCTAGATAAGTCAGAGGCCCTGGTGATTCCCATTGAATACCAGATCCCTTTGGAGAGATGATTTCCTTCTGAGATGGACAGAGGGTTTGTTTGGTTTTTTTTTTAGAAATCTGGGGGTCCCTTCTTATATCTCAGACAGAGGACATCTATAGACTAAATGTCAACAGGTTGCTAAGTCAAACAGAACAACAGCTGGAAACGTGGCGGATGTTACCGGTACCACTGGCTGGTCGAGTCTGTCTCATACGAATGGTGATTCTGCCCAGATGGTTATACACGTTACAGGTTTTACCGCTGAGATTACTACAGAAAAACATCAAGCATTTTTATCAATTAGTGGAGCAGTTCTGTTGGGTAAGGAAAAAAGCTAAGCTTAAACTACAGTTTTTGCTGGGGGCCTGGCGGCAGGGCGGACTGGGTTTGCCTAATTTACAATACTATAATCTAGCAAGTTTATTGAGGTTGGTGAGAGATTGGATTTTCTCTACGAACACACGCTCTCCTCTAGAGTTAGAGAAAACTACTACTACTAAACATTTCTAAAGCACTACTAGGGTTACGCAGCGCTGTACAGTTTAACAAAGAAGGACGGTCCCTGCTCAAAGGAGCTTACAATCTAAAGGACAACATGTGCAGTCAGCTTACAATCTAATGGACAACATGTGCAGACAGTCAATTGGGGCAGTCTAGATTTCCTGGATAGAGGTAAAATGATTAGGTGCCGAAGATGACATTGAAGAGATGGGCTTTGAGTAAGGATTTGAAGATGGGCAGGAAGGGGGCTCATACTTCAGTCCTTATAACCTAATTACCTTGCTGCATCTTAATAATACCTCGTTGCCAAAGTCACTTAGCAATAGTATTCTATTGATCCCTCTACAAGAAGCATGGAAAACTCTGGGGAAGAAACTGGGGGGTAAACCAAACACGTCAGAACTGCTGACCATAAGAGGGAATCCGATGTTCACACCAGGAATGGAAAATCCAGTTTTTCAGCAGTGGACAGGAAGGGGTTTCACGTGTTTAAGGACAATGTTAGATACTGAAGGAAAAATTAAACCTTTAAGACAACTCATACCTGTTGAAGAGGGGGATTGGGGGGATATTTTTGGATATGGCCAGGTAAAGCATTATGTTCAATCCTTAGATGGGGAAGCGCTTAAGTTTCAACTGGGGGAAAAAAAAGTCAAGCAATTTTATGATGAAATATCAGATGAGGCCCCCACAATTTCACAACTCCAAAAGAAACTGTGGACCTTGATATCGAGAGTGGAGTTGTCTCCGCTTCGTCAAAGATGGGAGGCAAAAACAGGGGCAGACTTAACTAACTGGGACATAGCAGCCTACATTCGGAGCATCCCCCAATTGATCAGTGGGGCAAATTATAGGGTATGTGCATTTCGGGTGGTGCACAGAGCATACTTCACACAACTTCAACTCTTTAGAATGGGAGGGATCAACACACCAACATGTCTGAAGTGCAAGCTGGTAGAGAACTCGTTTTACCATGCATTTTGGGAATGTACAAGGGTGCAGTCTTTTTGGAAAAAGATAGTGGATTTTTTTTACCTCAATCACATCACGAAAAATAGTGGGCACTCCCCTACAATTGCTATTGGATTGCCCAAGGGCATTCAGAGGCCTTACTGCAAAGGAGACATTGTTATGTCGCAAGCTTTGCCTAGTAGCAAAAAAATGCATTTTACAATCCTGGACATCGGATAACCCCCCTGAATATTGGCACTGGCGTAAGCAGGCATATCTTTTAATGACATGGGAAGCAAGAGAAGCAAAAGGTTTCTGCCGCCGCAAAAAGTGTTTTCTTAAAAAATGGGGGCCTATGTTAGACATTATCTCAGAGAGGCCGGAGTCTAATACTTAACACGCTATGATAAGATTATTAGATGCTGGTACACAACTATGGAAAGCGAATGATACATACCTGTAGCAGGTGTTCTCCGAGGACAGCAGGCTGATTGTTCTCACGACTGGGTTGACGTCCACAGCAGCCCCCACCAACCGGAAGAAAACTTCACGGGCGGTCCCGCACGCAGGGCACGCCCACTGCGCGTGCGCGGCCGTCTTCCCGCCCATGCGCGACCGTTCCCGCTCAGTTGAATGACAAGCAAAGGAATGAGTAAAACGCAACTCCAAAGGGGAGGAGGGAGGGTAGGTGAGAACAATCAGCCTGCTGTCCTCGGAGAACACCTGTTACAGGTATGTATCATTCGCTTTCTCCGAGGACAAGCAGGCTGCTTGTTCTCACGACTGGGGTATCCCTAGCTCTCAGGCTCACTCAAAACAAGAACCCAGGTCAATTTAACCTCGCAACGGCGAGGGCATAACAGAAATTGACCTACGAAGAACAACTGACAGAGTGCAGCCTGAACAGAACAAATCGGGTCCTGGAGGGTGGAGTTGGATTCAAACCCCAAACAGATTCTGCAGCACCGACTGCCCGAACCGACTGTCGCGTCGGGTATCCTCCAGGAGGCAGTAATGTGATGTGAATGTGTGGACAGATGACCACGTCGCAGCCTTGCAAATCTCTTCAATAGTGACTGACTTCAAGTGGGCCACTGACGTTGCCATGGCTCTAACACTATGAGCCGTGACATGACCCTCAAGAGCCAGCCCAGCCTGGGCGTAAGTGAAGGAAATGCAATCTGCTAGCCAATTGGAGATGGTGAGTTTCCCGACAGTGACCCCTTTCCTATTGGGGTCAAAAGAAATAAACAATTGGTTGGACTGTCTGTGGGGCTGTGTCCGCTCCAGATAGAAGGCCAACGCTCGCTTGCAGTCCAATGTGTGCAACTGACGTTCAACAGGGCGGGTATGTGGTCTGGGAAAGAATGTTGGCAAGACAATTGACTGGTTAAGATGGAACTCCGACACCACCTTTGGCAGGAACTTAGGGTGAGTGCAGAGTACTACTCCGTTATGATGAAATTTGGTATAAGGAGCATGAGCTACCAGGGCTTGCAGCTCACTGACTCTACGAGCTGAAGTAACTGCCACCAAGAAAATGTCCTTCCAGTAGTAGTAGTAGTAGGTCAAGTACTTCAGATGGCAGAAATTCAGTGGCTCAAAAGGAGGTTTCATCAGCTGGGTGAGGACGACGTTGAGATCCCATGACACTGCAGGAGGCTTGACAGGGGGGCCTTGACAAAAGCAAGCCTCTCAAGAATCGAACGACTAAAGGCTCTCCAGAGATGGCTTTACCCTCTACACGATGATGGTAAGCACTAATCGCACTAAGGTGATTCCTTACTGAGTTGGTCTTGAGGCCAGACTCTGATAAGTGCAGAAGGTATTCAAGCAGGTTCTGTGCAGGACAAGAGCGAGGTTCTAGGGCCTTGCTCTCACACCAAACGACAAACCTCCTCCACTTAAAAAAAGTAACTCTTTTTAGTGGAATCCTTTCTAGAGGCAAGGAAGACACGGGAGACACCCTCAGACAGACCCAACGAAGCAAAGTCTACGCCCTCAACATCCAGGCCGTGAGAGCCAGAGACTGAAGGTTGGGGTGCAGAAGCGCTCCGTCGTTCTGCGAAATGAGAGTCGGAAAACACTCCAATCTCCACGGTTCTTCAGAGGACAACTCCAGAAATAGAGGGAACCAGATCTGACGGGGCCAAAAAGGCGCTATCAGAATCATGGTGCCGTGGTCTTGCTTGAGCTTCAGTAAGGTCTTCCCCACCAAAGGTATGGGAGGATAAGCATACAGGAGGCCGGTCCCCCAATGGAGGAGAAAGGCATCCGACGCCAGTCTGCCGTGTGCCTGTAGTCTGGAACAGAACAGAGGCAGCTTGTGGTTGGTCTGAGAGGCGAAAAGGTCCACCGAGGGAGTGCCCCACTCTCGGAAGATCTTGCGTACCACTCTGGAATGGAGCAACCACTCGTGCGGTTGCATGACTCTGCTCAGTCTGTCGGCCAGACTGTTGTTTACGCCTGCCAGGTATGTGGCTTGGAGAAGCATGCCGAATTGGCAAGCCCAACGCCACATCCCGACGGCCTCCTGACACAGGGGGCGAGATCCGGTGCCCCCCTGCTTGTTGATGTAATACATTGCAACCTGATTGTCCGAATTTGGATGATTTGGTAGGACAGCCGATCTCCGAAGGCCTTCAGCGCGTTCCAGACCGCTCGGAGCTCCAGGAGGTTGATCTGAAGATCTTGTTCCTGAAGGGACCACAGACCCTGGGTGTGGAGTCCATCGACATGAGCTCCCCACCCCAGGCGAGATGCATCTGTTAGCACTTTCGTGTGCTGCGGAATTTGGAATGGACGTCCCAGGGTCAAATTGGCCCGAATGGTCCACCAGTGCAGCGAATTGCAGCAACTGATGGACAGACGGATGACATCCTCTAGATTCCCGGTAGCTTGACACCACTGGGAAGCTAGGGTCCATTGAGCAGGTCTCATGTGAAGGCGAGCCATGGGAGTCACATGAACCAGGAATCTCAACATCTGCCGAGCTGTGACCTGCTGAGACGCTTTGGTCTGAGAGGCAAGGGATAGAAGGTTCTGCGCCCTTGCTTCGGGAAGAAAGGCCTGAGTCGTCTGACAATTCAGCAGCGCTCCTATGAATTCCAGAGATTGGACTGGCTGGAGATGGGACTTCGGGTAATTTATCACAAACCCCAGCAGCTCCAGAAGGTGGATAGTACACTGCATGGACCGAAGAGCTCCTGCCTCTGAGGTGCTCTTGACCAGCCAATCGTCGAGATACGGGAACACATGCACTCCCAGCTTGCATAGATACGCCGCAACCACCACGAGACACTTCGTGAACACCCGTGGTGCAGAGGCGAGCCCAAAGGGCAGCACACAATACTGAAAGTGCCGTGTCCCCAGACGGAATCGGAGATACTGTCTGTGAGCTGGCAGTATCGGGATGTGAGTGTAAGCGTCCTTTAAATCCAGGGAACATAGCCAATCGTCTTTCTGAATCATTGGTAGAAGGGTGCCCAAGGAAAGCATCCTGAACTTCTCTTTGACCAGATATCTGTTAAGGCCTCTCAGGTCTAGGATGGGGCGCATCCCCCCTGTTTTCTTTTCCACAAGGAAGTACCTGGAATAGAATCCCTGCCCTTCCTGCCCGGGTGGCACGGGCTCGACCGCATTGGCGCTGAGAAGGGCGGAGAGTTCCTCTGCAAGTACCTGCTTGTGATGGGAGCTGAAAGATTGGGCTCCCGATGGGCAATTTGGTGGAGTGGAGGCCAAATTCAGGGTGTATCCGCACCATTTGGAGAACCCACTGGTCGGAGGTTATCAGAGGCCACCTTTGGTGAAAAGCTTTCAACCTCCCTCTGACCGGCAGGTCGTCCGGTACGGACACTTTGATGGCGGCTATGTTCCCATGGATCCAGTCAAAAGCCCGTCCCCGGCTTTTGCTGTGGAGGCGCAGGGGCTGCTTAGGCGCACGCTGTTGACAGGAACGAGCGCGATGGGACTGTCCCTGTGCCTGACGAAGCCTTCGAGCCGGCTGGGTGTACCTACGCTTGCTGTAGGCGTAGGGAGCAGCTTGTCGGGCCCGGGAAAAACGTCCACCTGCAGAGGTGGATGCTGAAGGCGCCCGGTGGGAGAGCTTGTCGAGAGCGGTTTCCCTCTGGTGTAGTTGGTCCACTAACTGCTCGACCTTCTTGCCGAAAATGTTATCCCCCTGGCAAGGGACATCCGCCAGTCACTGCTGGGTGCGGTGGTCCAGGTCAGAGGCATGCAGCCAGGAGAGTCTGCGCATCACTATACCTTGGGCCGCAGCTCGGGATGCCACATCACAGGTGTCATAGATACCCCTGGACAGGAACTTTCTGCACGCCTTCAGCTGCCTGACCACCTCCTGAAAAGGCCTGGACTGCAACGGAGGGAGCTTGTCGACCAGGTCCGCCAGCTGCCTCACATTGTTCCGCGTATGACTGGATGTGGGTCACGAGCATGGAAGATTGGTAGGCCTTCCTCCCAAACGAGTGCAGAGTGCGAGACTCCCGCCCCGGGGGCGCCAAGGTGGTATCCCTCGAACTCCGTGCTCTCTTGAGAGCAGAGTCCATGACCGCCAAGTCATGAGGCAATTGAGGCCGCATCAACTCTGGGTCAGAGGCAAAGGAGAGGCTCTCAGGGGGCGAGAGCTTCCTCTCCGGTGAAGGAGTGGGGTCGGAGGGAAGGCCCACAGACTCCTCTGAGGAAAAATATCTGGGGTCCTCCCCCCCTTGAGGCCTCTTCCTCGGTGTTGGACATGAACTCTTGCCGCTCAGACCTCAACTGGGCCCGTCTCGACTGCGAGGAACCACGTCCTCGGTGATGGCGTTGAGCAGTGGACTCCCGCGCCGGCGGGGATGAAGCTCCCTCCATCGACGTCGACTCCACCTGCGTGGCGGTTGACACCGGCGCCGCAAGTGGCGTCGAAGGCCTCGGCATCGGGCTAGAGCACACCGGCGCCTCCATCAATGGCGCCGGGGGTGCAAGCACCCCCGGTGCCGGCAGAGCCTGTCGCATCAGCCCTTCCAGAATCCCCGGAAGGATGGCTCGGAGGCACTCGTCCAGGCCCGCTGTCGGGAAAGGCAGGGGGGCCGGTGTGGGTGTCAGTGCCGGAAACTGCTCGGGTCCAGGAGACGGTACCGAAGAACCCGCGGACTGGTGCAGCGACACCTCTTCAACCGAGGGGGAACGCTCCTCTCGGCACTGCCGCTTCCTCGGCGTCGAGTCCTCCCTCGAGGTGCCGGAACTGGCAGTTCTGTGCACCGTGGGCGACCGATGACTGTGCTTCTTGGCTTTCTTTCGGTGCCAGTCATCGGCGCTCGGTGGCAGAGATGAAGAGGAGGTAGAACCCACCCCCCCCCCGGCCTCGAGGAATCGGATCCGACAGGGTTCGGTCCCGATGGCCCTGGGTAGAGGGAGTGGCCGGGGCCGACTGCCCGCGGGGCCGCTCACCCCCGCCGTCACCGGCAGGCCAACGGTACCTGTACTCCTGGGGTCGGTGCCAGAGTCGGCACCGATTTCGTCGACATCGGTACCGGTACCGAAGATCCGGCTGTCGACACCGATGCCGTCGAAGTCGAAGGGCCGGCGCAAGTTCCGAAAAGACGGTCCCGAAGAACTTGCCGAGGCACTGGAGGCACCAAGCGTGAGTATCGGTTTGCGAGATCTGCCAGCCGCACCGACCACACTTCTTGAATCCGCTTGGGACCTTCGAGGACATCGACGGAAAAATCGCGTCGGCGAAGTCAAAGTCGTCAATGGTGGCGGTGAAAAAGCACACCCGAAAAGAAAACGACCGCACGGCCACAAGGCCGCAACGAAGCACCCTCGTGGCTAAGAACGACGAGGACACTTTTTTTTTTTTTTAAACAATCAAAAAAGAGATACGCGAACTCGTACGCAAAGGAGAAAAAGCCGCGGCTAGGCCGCGATCCGGTTTCCGGGGCTGACAGAGAGAGAGAGACGATAACACGTCTCTCTCCAGCGCGGAATAGAAAAAAACTGAGCGGGAACGGTCACGCACGGGCGGGAAGATGGCCGCGCATGCACGGTGGGCGTGCCCTGCGTGCGGGACCGCCCGCAAAGTTTTCTTCCGGTTGGTGGGGGCTGCCGTGGATGTCAACCCAGTCGTGAGAACAAGCAGCCTGCTTGTCCTCGGAGAACAATAACTACATATATGCTTTTACTGGGATATAAGGGGTAAATGGGTGGGGGGAGGTATTGGTAGGGGAAAGAGGGGTGAGGAGTAGAGCTTATAGGGAACGTTAATTTTTTGAGAATATGCCTTAAGTTCAAATGAACAATGGTCAAAAGGGGAAGATATTAGACATATTTAGAGACTAGGGTAATATAAAATTGATGTAAGGTATAAATGTTCTCTTTGATGCCACTCATAAAAAAAATGTTGTCAAACATAATGAAGGGGGGGGATTAACCGTTAAAAGATTGATGAAAGAATGTAGCAAACTGAGCTTGCTGTACATTTACTAGCATTAGGATCTCTGTACAATTTGATTGTTGACTGTGTCTTTTTGAAATTTCATCAATAAAAAATGTTACTATTAAAAATATTAAAGAGGTGAACCCCGAAAGAGTTCCGTCTTGGGATACAACTCAGATGCAGAAGGTATTCAATCAGTTTAGGACAGGACAGATATAGCGTATTGCCCTGACACAAGACTCCAAACCTCTTCCATTTAGAGCCATAAAACCTCCTAGTGGAAACTCTTATGGAAGCTAACAGAACCTGAGACACACTATCAGGTAAGCTGAAGGAATCCAAGTCTTAAGGACTACGGACTGAAGGTCAGGATGTAGTAATCATCCCTGATCATGAGTTACTAGTACTAGAAAACATTCATCTTTAAGATCTCTGGGAACAGAGTTCCAGAAGAGAAAGGATCCACATCTACCTTGGCTGGTAGGTGGCAATCAGAACCACAGTTAAGGACTTTTTTTTTTTTTTACACCAAGATTGTTGAGACACTTAAAATAGCTTCTGAATTATTGTAATTTTCGGTCAGTGATTCATTACCACCCCTTGTTTTGACTAATAGTCTACTGGCAGATTATCTAAAAACGTACTAGAAGCATTACAAGTGGCGCAAAATGCTGTGGCCAGAGTTTTGGTAGGATGCTCTCATTACATGCATATCTCACCTGTGTTGAACCGACTTCACTAGCTTCCTATTGAACAAAGAATAAAGTATAAGATAATCTCTTTGGTATTTTTAAAGTTTTGAATAAAGTTTCTGTGCTCATTACTTTTATACCAACAAGCCAAACACCGCAAGGGCAACAAAAACAGTCTTGTTTGTTCTTCTCAAATTTCTTACTGGTTGGTATAAATGTAGTACACAGCAATATGACAGAAGAACAGGGACCCTCGCAGTCTCACAAACAAGCCAAACACAGTGAGGATGATTAAAAGACTGAACAGCAGACAATGTCCAATATATGGAAGCACATAAGCATTGCCACACTGGGAAAAGACCAAAGGTCCATCAAGCCCAGAACTCTGTCTCCGACAGCGGCCAATCCAGGCCCCAAGAACCTGGCAAAAAAACCAAAATTTAATAACGATCAATGGACTTTTCCTTCAGAAATCTGTCCAGACCCCCTTTAAACTCAGCAAGGCCAGATGCCGTCACTACCTTCTCCGGCAATGAGTTCCAGAGTCTAACTACACGCTGAGTAAAGAAAAACTCTCTCTGATTTGTTTTAAACCTACCACATTCTAATTTCATCTTGTGTCCCCTGGTTCTATTATTGTTAGAAAGCGTAAACAAACCCTTCACATCTGTCTGCTCTATCCCGCTCATTTTGTAAACTTCTATCATATCACCTCTCGGCCGCCTTCTCGCCAGGCTAAAGAGTCCTAGCTGTCTTAACCTCTCCTCATAGGGTAGTCGTCCCATCCCTTTTATCATTTTTCTCTCCCTTCTCTGCACCTTCTCCAATTCCTTTATATCTTTTTTGAGATGAGGCGACCAGAACTGAACACAATACTCCAGGTGCGGTCGCACCATGGAGCGATATAACGGCATTATAACATCCTCATGCTTGGTTTCCATCCCTTTTCTAATAATACTCAACATTCTGTTCGCTTTCTTAGCTGCCGCAGCATATTGAGCTGAAGATTTCAACGTCCTATCCACGATGACTCCCAGATCCCTTTCTCGGTCCGTAACTCCTAACGCGGAACCTTGCATAACATAGCTGTAATTCGGGTTCCTCCTTTCCACATGCATCACTTTGCACTTGTCAACGTTGAACTTCATCTGCCATTTGGACGCCCAATCCCCCAGTCTCACGAGGTCTTCTTGTAATTTTTCACACTCCTCCCGCGACGAGACGACACTGGATAATTTTGTGTCATCTGCGAATTTAATTACCTCACTAGTTACTCCCATCTCGAGGTCATTTATAAATATGTTAAAAAGCAGCGGTCCCAGCACAGACCCCTGAGGGACCCCACTAACCACCCTTCTCCATCGAGAATAATGGCCATTTAACCCTACTCTCTGCTTCCTATCCTTTAACCAGCTCTTAATCCATAATAATACACTGCCTCCGATCCCATGACTCTCCAGTTTCCTTTGGAGTCTTTCATGCGGCACTTTGTCAAACGCCTTCTGAAAATCTAGATATACAATATCCACCGGCTCCCCTTTGTCGACATGTTATTTCACCCCCTCGAAAAAATGCAGTAAATTTGTGAGGCAATACTTCCCTTCACTAAAACCGTGCTTTGTCTCAGCAGCCCATGCTTTTGTATGTGCTCTGTAATTTTATTCTTAATAGCAGCCTCCACCATTTTTCCCGGCACGGACGTCAGACTCACCGGTCTATAATTTCCCGGATCGCATCTGGAACCCTTTTTAAAAATCGGCGTTACATTGGCCACCCTCCAATCTTCCGGTACCACACCTGTTTTTAGGGATAAATTGCTTATTACTAACAGTAGCTCCACAAGTTCATTTTTCAGCTCTATTAATACTCTGGGATGAATACCATCCGGTCCCGGTGATTTACTACTTTTCATTTTGCAGAACTGCCCCAGGACTTGACACAAGTCGTGTTTCGGCTAGAAATGGCCTGCCTCAGGAGTCCTCTATTGATGTATGGACTTTCTAACTAGCCTTTTGATAATACATTGAGTATACAGCATTATATGTATGTATATATAATGTATATATAATGCTGTATACTCACATGATTAGACTGTAGCGTCATTCAGATTACTGCTGATTCTTTGTGAACAGACGCCAACGCTGGAACACTCCAGAAAACAAGTTATGGCGAGTCCTGGTGTTTTAATAAAGCTTCCATATGTTGGACATCATCTACTGTTCAGTTTTTTTGTCATCCTCGCCGTGTTTGGCTTGTTTGTGAGACTGTGAGGGTCCCTGTTCTTCTGTCATATTGCTTTGTACTACATTTATACCAACCAGTAAAAAATTTGAGAAGAACAAGGCCTTCCAAAAATACTAGGACTAGGGGGGCATGCGATGAAACTACAGTGTAGTAAATTTAAAACAAATATGAGAAAATTTTTCTTCACCCAACGCATAAATTAAACTCTGGAATTCGTTGCCAGAGAACGTGAAGGCGGTTAGCTTGGCAGAGTTTAAAAAGGAGTTAGACGGTTTCCTAAAGGACAAGTCCATAAACCACTACTAAATGGACTTAGGAAAAATCCACAATTCCAGGAATAACATGTATAGAATGTTTGTATGTTTGGGAAGCTTGCCAGGTGCTCTTGGCCTAGATTGGCCGCTGTCGTGGACAGGATGCTGGGCTCAATAGACCCTTGGTCTTTTCCCAGTGTGGTATTACTTATGTACTTAAAAGGGGACAAAAATATTAAGGAAACTACGGGTACCTTTTGTTTTTTAAACAGTAAATTGTTAAAAGAAAAATAAGGCAAAAAAGCCACGAAACAGACGAAGACTTCCCGGGCCTGAGAGGAGTGCAGAAAAAAAAAAAAAAAAAACTCTACCGCACCTCAACGTAGAGAAAAGAAAACAGACTCTGGCAAAACTTTTTTTTAGATTTTGCTTGCAAAATGCCGTCCGATTCCCGGGCCGATGCAGACATCGACCCACATGTGATAACAAGCAGCCTGCTTGTCCTCTGAGAATGCTTCTTACCCACTGGGAACTTTTTTCTGAGACATATCTGGAAAAACAGCTGCAGTGAAATCAAAACGACTTGATGAAAAAAAAAATACCCAACTGGATACCCTAGGCCGACTCAGTCCAAAATAGATGAAGTAGCTAAAGAGGCCTGCACAATGCTGACAAGATTTAAACAAGTGAAAACTAAAAAGAGAGGCAGAAAATGGTCTCAGAATTTAAAGTGAGCTGAAGGACCACCACATCAGTGCAACCTTTACAACCCGTACGACAGCAGGTGCGAGGGTGCATACATGCATTTATGATGCAATACTCGAAAACATTGTGTGAACAAACTGGACAGAGGTTCCCGCACAAGGGCTCCGTCGGGTGACATCACTCACGTACGAGACTGCACTATCCCGCTTGTCCTCATGGAATAACCCATCCACTAGCACACAGACCCATAAAGGTTTAGCGATTAAGACTATGGGCCCGATATTTAGACCACGGGGAATTAGTCCGGCTAACTCCTGCAGGCGGCGCTGAGCCCGGATAGTCAATGCCTGGCTATTTCCGGTGACTAACACTGAATATCAGGTTTATTTTGGCAGGTTCAATCTTCCTGGGTCAAACTGATATTCAGTACTGTATGGTTAAGTCTGAACCAGCCAAAGATAGGCCTGGCATTTACATGGCTAAATATGGCCACCAAGCTTACGCTAAAAATCAGTGGACAGATGTTATGGAGCATTTAACAGGCCAGGTGCTTTTGAATATCAGTATGTTATACCAGTTTTGGAGACATGCCAAGTGAGTCACATATAGAGTGGATGTTACATGACCCAACAATCAACATGCCTGAAAAACAGACATCTGAACCTGTGGTTATCCTTCCAGTAGAAGGCTCTTACCCAAGTTATGCCTAACAGAGCACCTACGAATTCCATTTGAGTTGAGGGCCTCAAATGGGACTGGATGGTTTGCAATAAGTCCTAGTGACTGCAGCACTTAGATGGTTATGCCCATGGATCTTTAGGCTCCTTCTTCGTACGGGCTCTTGGAGTAGCCTGATCATTTTAGGATAGTATTTAATTCTCTTCTTTGTGACCAGGAAATACATGAGTGAATAAACAAATTCAACTGCACTCAGAGACAGAGAAAACTCCTCGTACACATTTCTTTTATGTGTAGAATGTGACAAGGATACTCTTGGAGGACCAATTTGGAGGGATTTTTGATAGGCAAAGTCTATATCCGTGCCAGATGAATTTTAGAACCCTAACAGTTAGAGGTAATATGGGGCCAATGGCTTGCATAAAACCTTAGACTCCCTCCTACTGGAGGTAATTTGAAACAGATATTGGAACCTTGGTTATGTTCTCCCACAACCAATCAAAACCCTGCCCCAGGTTTTAGCTGAGGAGCATGTTATAGCTTTTGGCTCTGTCTGGGACAAGAATGATATTCCTGCTGTGTTTGATCGAAGAGTAGCAAGTCCTCCTTTGTATACACTCTCCTCCCCCCACACACACATATAACACCTGATGAAAGAGGCGGGCATGTCGGAGAGATCTAAACATTTCAGTGTTACCATAGAAGCAACCTTATAACCAAAGATATTTTTTTCACAAAGAAGCACATCAGCAAACTTTTCTTGCACATTATAGCAACATCTGTGGCTCACAGCCATGAGAGAGTCTGCAAGTATCAATACCTACTGTGGAGAGGGAGAGTTGCATTCAACTGAAAGAAAAAAGGTGATCCAACTATGTTTTCTGCACTCCTCACCTCTGCCCACTAGAGACTGATGAGTTAAGAAAACCTGCCTGAGAGAGGTGGTCTGCAAACTCAATCCTTTGTAGGAAGAGGCCCATGAACAGCTAGTAGGAAGCTACACACAAAATAATTATATTCTGAAATACTTTCTCACAAGAGGATCCAATCTCTCTCCAGGGGTCCAATAAGCACTATGACTTCAACTCTTAGCTCCTGACAACAGATTTGACCACCGAGTGTAAAATTTATCTGGAAGCTTTCTGGACTCTGTACATAGATCATCACCTTTTCCACTGGATGCATGATTTGGGGGGGGGGGGGGGAGATCTCCCATGTTCTTATTTGAACATCTTTCAGGATTATATGAATGGACACTGTTACAGCCTTTTGGGGGAGGGAAGAGGGTTTTGAAGAATTGGAGGATGCCCCATTGTTGCACCACCTTCACTTAAAGCCACTGGGGACTCTTTTTGGGACATATCACCAAAAACATAGAGCCACAGTGAAATCAAATGCCTTGATTGAGATTGTGAGTGGCCCAGCTCCGAGAAGATAGAAGCAAAAAGGGTAACTACAGCAATAAAGAAAACTCGAGTCCAAAAAACTTAACTGGGGACACCAAGGTGTCAAAGATATCTAAGCACAAGATGCAGAATAAATACTTCAACTTCAACAGATAAAATCTTGGGTAGAGCGTAACAGTAAATTGTATTGGATCCGTGAAAAAAAAAATGGAGACAAGTAGTGTCCTGTGTGATGATACAGGTATGCATGTCTGTTTGGTTTCTCAGAGGCTTCCAGAACTTTTCAGGCTAGAGACCCCCACCCCCCCCCCCCCCAATACACACACCAAAGGGCTCCATTGGATGATTTCATCCATTTATCAAGGTTTAGCATCCTGCTTACACATGGGGGGGGGGTAAAAAGTACTATATCCGTGACCTCTTTTCAAAGGACAGACATATGCCACATTTTACAAATATTTTTCATCCAGAAAGTTGAAAAATAGTAGCACATTAAAAACATGTTTCAACTTACAAAAATAACTCCTATGCAACCTTCTCCATGTATGTCATCATACATATGAAGCAACCACAGCCTAGCAACTGCTATACATTAACACTGGTTGACTGAACTGTTTCAGGTAAAACCTTTACAGAAAACATAGGACAATATTAGAATCAGATACATTTTCAGCTTACATAATTAATACAACGTACTCTGCTGCCAGTGTGCCGCCTCCGATTTGACATGGGAGAGTGGCTACGACTTCTTCGGCGGCGATATTCAGGTGTGTATGATCTGCTTCGAGATCGTCTCCGATGTGAATGGGAACGGGACCTGGAGCGTGTATAATGTCTATGAGAATGCCTTCTAGATCTTGACCTAAAAAAAAAAATAAATAAAACAAATACTGAGTGCAATAAAATGAACTAGTGTGGAGGAGTATGAGCACCTCACAAGCAAAGGACAAGGAAAAGGAATTACACATTTTATGTATGTTATACTCCGCTTAAGTATAAGCGGACTATAAATTAATAAACCACAACCGTAACCAATTTGGTGCATAAATATATAAATGCTGTTTTAACCATTTCTATTTCTCACATATAACAATGCTGTTTTCTGCAGATTAAAGCATAAAAATGACAAACAGTACTATTCATTACATTTTACAAATACAACCAATGCCCAGAATTTATACAGAGCATTCCAATTCTTTGAAAAAAAAAATGCCTTGCTCCACCAGGTGTTCTTTTATCTATTGATGACTTCCTGGTCAGTGCAGGACCCACACTGTTCTTAAAAAACCAGCGTTTCTAGGACTCCTGAAACATAAGAATCAACAATTCACACAAACCTATTTCTGAAGCCCTAATGTACTAAAGCATACCAACTTTTGGCATGTATTTTTCTTTTACTCCTGTTTAGCATTCAAAACACCAAGTTTCACACCCATATTAGCAGATGATACCAAACTCTGCAAAAGGGGAAACACCCCTGATGGTGTGGATAACATGAGGAAGGACTTAGGGAAGTTAGAGGAATGGTCTGAAATTTGGCAGCTTAGATTTAATGCTAAAAAAAAATGCAGGGTCATGCGTTTAGGCTACAAAAACTAGAGGGAATGGTACAGTTTAGGGGGTGAAAAACATTTGTGCACAAGAGAGGAGCGGGACTTGGGTGTGATCATCTTAAGGTGGCCAATTAAGTAGAAAAGCTTGAAAGATGGTGAAAGCTAGAAAGATGCTTGGGTGCACAGGGAAAGGCATGGCCAGCAGGAAAAAGGAGGTGATAAAGTGAATCATACATACCTGTAGCAGGTGTTCTCCGAGGACAGCAGGCTGATTGTTCTCACGACTGGGTGACGTCCGCGGCAGCCCCCACCAACCGGAAAAGGCTTCGCGGGACGGTCGGCACGCAGGGCACGCCCACCGCGCATGCGCGGCCGTCTTCCCGCCCGTGCGCGACCGCTCCTGCCAGTTGAATGACAAGCAATAAAATATGAAACAACTCCAAAGGGGAGGAGGGAGGGTAGGTGAGAACAATCAGCCTGCTGTCCTCGGAGAACACCTGCTACAGGTATGTATCATTCACTTTCTCCGAGGACAAGCAGGCTGCTTGTTCTCACGACTGGGGTATCCCTAGCTCTCAGGCTCACTCAAAACAAGAACCCAGGTCAATTGAACCTCGCAACGGTGAGGGTATAACAGAAATTGACCTACGAAGAACAACTAACTGAGAGTGCAGCCTGACCCGAATAAATTCGGGTCCTGGAGGGTGGAGTTGGATTTACACCCCAAACAGATTCTGCAGCACCGACTGCCCGAACCGACTGTCGCGTCGGGTATCCTGCTGGAGGCAGTAATGAGATGTGAATGTGTGGACAGATGACCACGTCGCAGCTTTGCAAATTTCTTCAATAGTGGCTGACTTCAGGTGGGCCACTGACGCTGCCATGGCTCTAACACTATGAGCCGTGACATGACCCTCAAGAGTCAGCCCAGCCTGGGCGTAAGTGAAGGAAATGCAATCTGCTAGCCAATTGGAGATGGTGCGTTTCCCGACAGCGACCCCTAGCCTGTTAGGGTCGAAAGAAACAAACAATTGGGCGGACTGTCTGTGGGGCTGTGTCCGCTCCAAGTAGAAGGCCAATGCTCTCTTGCAGTCCAATGTGTGCAACTGACGTTCAGCAGGGCGGGTATGCGGCCTGGGGAAGAATGTTGGCAAGACAATTGACTGGTTAAGATGGAACTCCGACACCACCTTCGGCAGGAACTTTGGGTGGGTGCGGAGCACTACTCTGTTGTGATGAAATTTGGTATATGGAGCATGAGCTACTAGGGCTTGAAGCTCACTGACCCTACGAGCTGAAGTAACTGCCACCAAGAAAATGACCTTCCAGGTCAAGTACTTCAGATGGCAGGTATTCAGTGGCTCAAAAGGAGGTTTCATCAGCTGGGTGAGGACGACGTTGAGATCCCATGACACTGTAGGAGGCTTGATAGGGGGCTTTGACAAAAGCAAGCCTCTCATGAATCGAACGACTAAAGGCTCTCCAGAGATGGCTTTACCTTCCACACGATAATGGTAAGCACTAATCGCACTAAGGTGATTCCTTACTGAGTTGGTCTTGAGGCCAGACTCTGATAAGTGTAGAAGGTATTCAAGCAGGTTCTGTGCAGGGCAAGAACGAGGTTCTAGGGCCTTGCTCTCACACCAAACGACAAACCTCCTCCACTTGAAAAAGTAACTCTTTTTAGTGGAATCCTTCCTAGAGGCAAGCAGGACCCGGGAGACACCCTCCGACAGACCCAACGCAGCGAAGTCTACGCCCTCAACATCCAGGCCGTGAGAGCCAGAGACTGAAGGTTGGGGTGCAGTAACGCTCCGTCGTTCTGCGAAATGAGAGTCGGAAAACACTCCAATCTCCACGGTTCTTCTGAGGACAACTCCAGAAGAAGAGGGAACCAGATCTGACGGGGCCAAAAGGGCGCTATCAGAATCATGGTGCCGCGGTCGTGCTTGAGCTTCAGTAAGGTCTTCCCCACCAAAGGTATGGGAGGATAAGCATACAGGAGGCCGGTCCCCCAATGGAGGAGAAAGGCGTCCGACGCTAGCCTGCCGTGTGTCTGAAGTCTGGAACAGAACAGAGGCAGCTTGTGGTTGGTCTGAGAGGCGAAAAGGTCCACCGAGGGGGTGCCCCACTCTCGGAAGATCTTGCGTACCACTCTGGAATGGAGCGACCACTCGTGCGGTTGCATGACTCTGCTCAGTCTGTCGGCCAGACTGTTGTTTACGCCTGCCAGGTATGTGGCTTGGAGGAGCATGCCAAACTGGCACGCCCAGCGCCACAGCCCGACGGCTTCCTGACACAGGGGGCGAGATCCGGTGCCCCCCTGCTTGTTGACGTAATACATTGCAACCTGATTGTCTGTCCGAATTTGGATAATTTGGCAGGACAGCCGATCTCTGAAAGCCTTCAGCGCGTTCCAGATGGCTCGGAGCTCCAGGAGGTTGATCTGCAGATCCTTTTCCTGGAGGGACCACAGACCCTGGGTGTGAAGCCCATCGACATGCGCTCCCCAACCCAGGCGAGATGCATCCGTCGTCAGCACCTTCGTGGGCTGCGGAATTTGGAATGGACGTCCCAGAGTCAAATTGGTCCGGATGGTCCACCAGAGCAGTGAAGTGCGGCAACTGGTGGAGAGGCGGATGACATCTTCTAGATTCCCGGTGGCTTGGAACCACTGGGAAGCTAGGGTCCATTGAGCAGATCTCATGTGAAGACGAGCCATGGGAGTCACATGAACTGTGGAGGCCATATGACCCAGAAGTCTCAACATCTGCCGAGCTGTGACCTGCTGAGACGCTCTGGCCTGCGAAGAGAGAGACAGGAGGTTGTTGGCCCTCGCTTCGGGAAGGAAGGCCTGAGCCGTCTGGGTATTCAGCAGAGCTCCTATGAATTCCAGAGACTGGGTTGGCTGGAGATGGGACTTTGGGTAATTTATCACAAACCCCAGCAGCTCCAGGAGTTGAATAGTGCACTGCATGGACCGGAGGGCTCCTGCCTCCGAGGTGTTCTTGACCAGCCAATCGTCGAGATATGGGAACACGTGCACTCCCAGCCTGCGTAGGTACGCCGCCACCACCACGAGGCACTTTGTAAACACTCGTGGGGCGGAGGCGAGCCCAAAGGGCAGCACACAATACTGAAAGTGCCGTGCGCCCAGGCGGAATCTGAGATACTGTCTGTGAGCTGGCAGTATCGGGATGTGAGTATATGCATCCTTTAAATCCAGGGAACATAGCCAATCGTTTTTCTGAATCATTGGCATAAGGGTGCCCAAGGAAAGCATCCTGAACTTTTCTTTGACCAGGAATTTGTTCAGGCCTCTCAGGTCTAGGATGGGACGCATCCCCCCTGTTTTCTTTTCCACAAGGAAGTACCTGGAATAGAATCCCTGCCCTTCCTGCCCGGGTGGTACGGGCTCGACCGCATTGGCGCTGAGAAGGGCGGAGAGTTCCTCTGCAAGTACCTGCTTGTGATGGGAGCTGAAGGATTGAGCTCCCGGAGGACAATTTGGAGGCAGGGAGGCCAAATTCAGGGCGTATCCGCACCGCACTATTTGGAGAACCCACTGGTCGGAGGTTATGAGAGGCCACCTTTGGTGAAAAAATTTTAACCTCCCCCCGACCGGCAGATCGTCCGGTACGGACACTTTGAGGGCGGCTATGTTCCCGTGGATCCAGTCAAAAGCCCGTCCCTGGCTTTTGCTGTGGAGGCGCAGGGGGCTGCTTAGGCGCACGCTGTTGACGGGAACGAGCGCGCTGGGGCTGTCCCTGTGCCTGACGAGGCCTTCGGGCCGGCTGGTTGTACCTACGCTTTGCAAAAGAATAGGGTGCAGCCTGCCGGGCCCGGGAAAAACGTCCACCTGCTGAGGTGGATGCTGAAGGCGCCCGGTGGGAGAGCTTGTCGAGAGCGGTTTCCCGCTGATGCAGTTGGTCCACCATCTGCTCGACCTTCTCACCAAAAATGTTATCCCCCCGGCAAGGGACGTCAGCCAGTCTCTGCTGGGTGCGGTTGTCCAGGTCAGAGGCACGCAGCCATGAGAGCCTGCGCATCACTATACCTTGGGCCGCAGCACGAGATGCCACGTCACAGGTGTCATAGATACCCCTGGACAGGAACTTTCTGCACGCCTTCAGCTGCCTGACCACCTCCTGATAAGGCCTGGACTGCTCCGGCGGGAGCTTATCGACCAGGCCCGCCAGTTGTTGCACATTAGTCCGCATGTGGATGCTCATATAGAGCAGGTATGACTGGATGCGGGTCACGAGCATGGAGGATTGGTAGGCCTTCCTCCCAAACGAGTCCAGAGTGCGAGACTCCCGCCCCGGGGGCGCCGAGGCGGTATCCCTCGAACTCCGTGCCCTCTTGAGAGCAGAATCCACGACCGCCGAGTCATGGGGCAATTGGGGCCGCATTAACTCTGGGTCAGAGTGGATCCTGTACTGGGACTCTGCTTTCTTGGGAATGGTGGGGTTAGTTAACGGTCGCACCCAGTTCCGAAGCAGTGTCTCCTTGAGGACATTGTGCAGCGGTACCGTGGAGGACTCTCTAGGTGGTGATGGATAGCTCTTCCACAGAGACCACGGGAAAGGGAATGCTAATAGACATATCCCGCACAAAGGAGGCAAAGGAGAGACTCTCAGGAGGTGAGAGCTTCCTCTCCGGTGAAGGCGTGGGGTCCGAGGGAAGGCCCGTAGACTCCTCTGAGGAGAAATATCTAGGGTCCTCTTCTTCCCCCCACGAGGCCTCATCCTCGGTATCGGACATAAGCTCGTGGAGCTGAGTCCTGAACCGGGCCCGGCTCGACGTCGAGGCACCGAGGTCTCGGTGTCGTCGAGCGGTGGACTCCCGCGCCGGCGGGGACGGAGCTCTCTCCATCGACGGGGACTCCACCTGCGTGGCGGTCGAGACCGGCGCCGCAAGCGGCGGCGGTGTCGACGGCCCCGGCGCCGGGCTAGAGCTCGCCGGCGCCACAGACATCGGCCTGGCGCATCAGCCCTTCCAAGATCCCCGGAAGGATGGCTCTGAGGCACTCGTCCAGGCCCGCTGCCGGGAAAGGCGGTGGGGCCGGTAAGGGTGTCTGTGCCAAAAGCTGATGGGGGCCAGGAGACGGCACCGAGGTGCCGGAACCCTGACGCGTCGGTACCTCCACAACCGACGGGGACCTCTCCTCTCGACGATGACGCTTCGGCGTCGCCTCCTCTCCGATGTCCGGATGCACCGAGGGCGACCGGTGACGACGCTTCTTGTTTTTCTTTCGATGCGCGTCACCGGCGCCGGGAGGTATGGAGGAGGAGGAGGACGATCCCCCTCGGTCCTGAGGAGCCGGGTCAGACAGGGTTCGGTCCCGTGGGCCACGGGCTGAGGGAGTGACCGGGGCCGACTGCCCACGCGGCCGCTCACCTCTACCCTCGCCGGCGGGCCGACGGGACCTGTTCTCCTGGGGTCGATGCCATCGGTGCCGATGTCTCGGGCATCGATACCGGTACCGAAGGACCGGGCGTCGATACCGATGCCGTCGAGGTCGACGTCGAGGGGCCGGCGCAAGTTCCAAAAAGACGGTCCCGCAGAACTTGCCTCGCAACCTGAGTCCGTTTCCGGAGACCGAGACACAGGGAACACGACTTGATATTGTGCTCCGGCCCGAGGCACTGGAGGCACCAAGCGTGAGTGTCGGTCTGCGAGATCGGCCGGCCGCAGCGACCACACTTTTTAAATCCACTCGGGACCTTCGAGGACATCGACGGAAAAATCGCGTCGGCGAAGTCAAAGGTGGCTGAAATCACACCTCGAAAAAAGAAAACGACCGTGCGGCCACTAGGCCGCAACGCGGCGTCCCCGCTGGAAACGAGGGAAAAAAGGGAGCGCGTGCTCCACACGCTCAGGTTTTTTTTTTTTTTTTTGAAAAAGAAACCGGCGGTAACAAAAATGAAGAGAAAAAGCAACGATCCGCGTAAACGCGATCGAAAATCCGGCGGCTGAAAACAGAGAGAGCGGCAAAGCACAACTCTCTCCAGACGCGGAAAAAAAGGAACTGGCGGGAGCGGTTGCGCACGGGCGGGAAGACGGCCACGCATGAACGGTGGGCGTGCCCTGCGTGCCGACCGTCCCGCGAAGCCTTTTCCGGTTGGTGGGGGCTGCCGCGGACGTCACCCAGTCGTGAGAACAAGCAGCCTGCTTGTCCTCGGAGAACAAAAAGTACACTACTGGAACTTTTTTTTTTTTTAAATGACAATAATAAAATAAAGAAACAAATCACTTTCCTGGGCCTGAGAGGAGCGCAGAAAAAAAAACTACGGCACCTCAACACGCAGAAAAGAAAACCGAGAGAACGCGCTCACACGGGATATCAGTCCGCACATGCCCGCCAGAAGACTCTGGCAAAATTTTAAATATTTTGCTGGCAAAATACAGTCCGATTCCTGGGCCGACGCAGACGTCGACCCACATGTGAGAACAAGCAGCCTGCTTGTCCTTGGAGAATGCTGGATTCATCTGCTGCTACTAAAGGAAAGAAAAATTATCAGGTAAGACATAATTTTACATTTCTTAACATCAGCAGCAGATGAATCCAGAGACTTGTAGGATGTAGCAAAGTAGTCCTGAAATAGGGTGGGTATAAAGTCTTCTGCGGACAGTACAACTACTGTAGAAGAGGTAGCCACCTGAGCAGAAAACCACAAAAAAGAAGCACCTGGAGCACAAAAGAAAGAAGACCAGATCTGCCCTGGAAAAACGGACAGGAGTGTCCTAAAATTTCCCGGATCAAAGATGTCCGGTAACTCCCAATCCACTAGCAACAGGGACGAGACAGACTTTGCTCCCCCGCCAGCCAGCATAGGAGTGGAAGCCCCACGATGCTGTGAAGCCCCGAGACAAGTACCAACAAGTGAACAGACCAATGGAACAGTTGGTTGCCCGTCCCGCTTGCAAGAAGTGGCTGAGGTGAACAGCCCTTGTGCCTCGTAGAGCCAGTATGGACAAGGAAGAACTCTGCAGTTGCGAAACCCCAAGGCAAATCACCCCCTAATGAAGTAACCAATGGAACCGACTGGCTGCCCCTCCAGTGCACAGGAAGAAGCCAAGGTCAACGGAGACGAAGACCAGAAGCCCCCCTAAGCACAGAAAGGCAGCAAGGAGCACTTCTCCATCCGAGCAAAAAAAAAAAAAAAAAACCCAAAGAACTAAAGAGGACGAAGTCCAGAGGCCAAAGTCCTCTCAGACTGTCTCCCAGAGCGGAGACCAAAGACCAGACTGTTAATCATGAGTTACAGCAACCCAAATCAGAGGTCGAGTAGAAACCAAACAGGAAGGGTGGTCAAACACATTCCCCAGAAGATGCCTAACATGTAGCTCAGTCGGTGGTCACTCCTGATGAGGAAACACTCAGTAAGGAGAAATTAGGCCTTACCTGCTAATTTGCCTTCCTTTAGTCCCTCCGGACCGGCCCAGCAGGTGGAGACTGAGAATTCTGACTCAGGGCAAGATGCACTAAAAACTCGTTAAAGCTCTTCCTTACCAATTCCCTTAGACACGAATTGGGAAACTAGTAAAGAAACTACTCCTGTTACCCAAAGAAAGCACAAAAGGAGAACACACAGACACAAATTTGGACATATTACCATGCTCTATATTTAGAAATGGAACCATATCCTACATGCAGAGACGGAGTAGGTGAATCAGTGCTCAATATGCAGAGATACTGTATAGCTATGCTCAACATGAGAAATAAAACAGCTCTTAACGTTCAGAATAGATCCGATGTTGAGAACCTAGTCCTATGCAACCCAGAATATTTCAAGAGACAGTCTCTAAGAGGAGCAGACAATCAGCAGTTCTCTGCAAACACCAAGACTGATGTACCAATATAGAGCAAAGAGTCACTGCCACTAGAGTTTCAGAGGGAACAGCACAGCGCAATGGTGGCTCAGAGTGCTCAAACGAGATCCGCATACCACGGCCGTCCGGGCCCACTAGAACGACCGGCCCCCGATGCCGCCCTATGCGGCAAAGAACTCTCCCTATCAGAGGCCACGGAGGAAAAACATACAGTAGCGGTTGACAGATCAGCCGAAAATCCGAGTCCAACAGCGTCCATTCCACTGCGTCCAAATGAGTCCGGCTGAGAAAATCCGCTTGAACATTGTCTTCACCCGCAATGTGCGCTGCAGACAGACTCTAAACATGCGCTTCCGCCCATACGAGAAGACGAGACGAGACACTTCCACTGCCAAGGGAAGACTGCGAGTGCCCCCCTGCCGATTGATGTAGGCCACCGTCATGGTGTTGTCCAAGAATACATGAACCGCCTGCCCCTGCAGAAGGTCCTGAAAACTCCCCAGCGCATTCACGACTGCTCATAACTCGACCAAGGGAGGTGTCGTTGATAATAAGCGACATCGGTGACCATCTGCTCAAAAGGAAATTCTGAATAGGCCGCATGTGAGCCCTTGCCCATGGAATGACCTCCAAGGTCGCCATCATGGAACCGAGGAGCTGAACATAGTCCCACACTCAGGGAGCGTGACGACTCAATAAGGTACGTACCTGAGAAAGCAATTTGATCCTTCGCCCCTCGGGGAGAAACACCTTCCCTCACTTCATATCGAACTGCACTCCAAATTATTCCAGACTCTGAGTAGGAACCAGATGACTCTTGTCCAGATTGACCACCCAACCTAAGGATTGCAACACCGCAATCACTGTCAGTGACCACTCGACTCTCCTCTGCTGTAGTCGCCCGAATCAGCCAGGCGTCGAGATATGGATGCACCCGAATCCCCTCCTTCCGCAGGAACGCCGCCACCACAACCTTTACTTTGGAAAAAGTACATGGGGCAGTGGCCATCCAGAAAGGAAGGGCCCGAAACCGGAAGTGCTGACCGAGCACTGCAAATCGGAGAAATCGCTGATGGGGCTGCCAAATGGGAATGTATAGGTACGCTTCCCTCAAATCGAGAGCCGTCAAAAACTCACCTGGTTCAACAGCAGCAGCAACTGCCCTCAATGTCTCCATGCAGAAGTGACGAACCCGCAAAAACTGGTTTACCTTTCTGAGATCGAGAATAGGCCGAAAAGCCCCTCCTTTCTTTGGCAGCAGATGGAGTACCAACCTGTGCGCCTCTCAAGAGGAGGAACAGGCACAATAGCACCTATCCTTAGCAGGTCTCACAAACACTACAGAACTGCTGTCCTTTTGGCCCGCGATAAACAGCGGGACTCCATAAAAAAGAATTCTAAATTGTAGCCTTCTCGCACTACATCGAGGACTCACTGGTCCGAAGTAATTCTGGCCCACTCTGGAAGAAAGAGAGAAAGTCGATCTGCTCTCTTCCTGAGTGGACCTGCGCCCCATCATTGGGAGGATCGAGCCGGAGCCCCCTGACGAGAGGGGGGTCCAGCCGGACGCTTCTCGTTGCGAAAGGAAGAACACTGCCCAAAACGAGAATGCTGGAAGGCTGCGTTGGAGCGGCGATACCGTCGCAACTCCCTAAACCATGACCTCAAAGCTCCCTGCCTGGGCGTAGACTTGGTTCTATCCTCTGGGAGACAGCGAGATTTGGAATCCACTAAATCTTTAACAATCTTTTCTAGGTCTTCCCCAAAAAGCAATTTCACTTGGAAAGGCAATTTAATAAGCCACTGCTTAGAGGCCATATCCGTGGCCCAATGACGGAGCCACAGAAGACGTCGAGAGGAAACGGTCAAGGCCATGAGTTTGGCCGAAGCACGGACCAAATCATACAAGGCATCCGCCAAGTACGCCAGCCCAATGTCCATCAGGGGCAATTGAGGAGTGTCCGACATATCTGACTCCGAAAACTAATCCATGACAGAATGTAGGCAACTGAGACAAGCTGTAGCCACATAAGAACTACAAACAGAAGCTTGAAGTGTCAAAGCAGCCACCTCAAAGGCACGTTTCAAAGAGGCCTCCAGCCGTCTGTCTTGCAGATCCTTGAGTGCCACACCACCTTCCACTGGAAGAGTAGTCTTCTTAGTGACCGCCCTCACCACAGCATTCACCCTAGGTAAAGCAAACTTCTCTAAATGATCCGCTGAAACCGGATACAGCCTGGCCATAGCCCCGGCTACTTTCAGTCCCCCATCCAGATCCGCCCACTGAGCCGAAATCAACACTTCAATAGCTTCATGTACCGGAAAGGCCTTAGAAGGTCGTCTGGTACTAGCCATCTTGGGGTTGACCGCCTGAGAAGCCGCAACCTCAGGGTCCTCTATATTCAGGGCTTCCGGCGATAAAGGAGGACAACTCCTCCTTATGGAAAATCCTCACGGCGGAAGAGTCCTCCGGTTGGTCAGTGAGGACACCGTCCTCTACCCCTATCTGCTCCGAGAGAGCCACCACAGAGGGAGATGCAGGCGACTGTATGCAGGACCCCTCCTCCGACCCCCCCCCCCCCCCCCAAAAAAAAACCTAGGCTTTTTAAGGGAGGAGAAACCTTCTGGGGAAAACCCCAAAATCTCTTGGTTACCCCCAGAGAGGATCAAAGGCCAAAGCTTCGCAGCCGCGTGAGGGGGGGGATGGCAAGAACCTTTTCAACAAAAACGTCTGATGGAGTAGCAAAATAAACTCTGGTGAAAACCCCTCCCCCGCAATGGAGGAGGTCGCAGCCATGGCACCTGCACCAGTGCCCACAGTGCCTGATGCCCCCCCCCCCCGACTCCCCTACCAGCAGAGAAGCAGCTGTGCCCAAAACCGCAAAAACTGGCTCTGCGACCGATCACAAAATGGCGCGAGAATCGCCAGGCTCCGGGTGGGTAAGCACACTCTCGGGGGGCCGGCGGGGGGCACCGCTCCGTCGAGTCCCGCAAAATCAGCATACCCCACACTGCAAAGGCCTGCCACCGAACGCCATTTCCCGCATCGGGAACAGCGTTTTACCGCCTGCACTGCCATCGCCCGCCCCCGAACAGGAA
This sequence comes from Microcaecilia unicolor, assembly GCF_901765095.1. Lineage (NCBI taxonomy): Eukaryota > Metazoa > Chordata > Amphibia > Gymnophiona > Siphonopidae > Microcaecilia > Microcaecilia unicolor. Next base: position 163,248,658 of record NC_044031.1, read on the forward strand.
CCCAGCAAGACTTACCCCGGACTGGGAAAGCGCAGGAACTGACAGCTGAGCCGAAGAAAAAAAAAGAAACTCTCCGACTCCACTTCGAGGCAGGCAGGCAACAGAAAACAGGACTCGGACAGCAGTAACACAAACCTGCTCTCAGCAAAAACAAACTTCCCTGTGCTTCTCTGTTTCTCTTTTAAATAAATTCTATGTTGTTTTTTTTAGTGAGGATGCAGAAACAAACAGGGAAGGAAAGGAACAGCAAAAGCCTGTTCAGAGGGAATTTGAGGTGCAGCAGGGACCCAGCAACTGAGTATGCTGCCAAAGGGGACACCACCAGTCCGCCACCCCCGGCTCAAACTAGCCACCGGCCCAGGAGCATCCTCAGAGGCCTTGGGCACAGGAGCTGGAGAAAAAGCCGTCCACCACCTGCTGAGATAGAGACATACTAACTGAAGAAGGAGCTGACCGTCTGGCATCACTGCCTTTAGTTTATCTCTATCTCCACCTGCTGGTAGGCGGACTTAACCCACTAGTTCCTGGATTCATCTGCTGCAAGTGACAAGGAAAGTAAGTTACCACTGAAAAGCAAGAATACCAGAGTGAAAATGCACACAGTTTTGTACATAGCAGGGCTTTTTCTTTCAGGATTGGAGCAAATTTTAGATAAGTCTTAAATGTTTGCACAAAGGAAATTGAGAAGACAATAAGGGAAGAATTCCCAAACAGATACAAAATAGTAAACAGCCAGCACTCCAGAGCTTGATTTTATTATTCATACCTGGATTTTGATCTTGATCGGGAATGTGATTCAGAACCTTTTGAAGCCCGTGACTGACTGCGAGATCCTGACCTGCTCTCAGATTTTACACGAGCAGGGCTCCCAGATGGGGATTTGGACTGGGAGCGGGATGCCTAACGAAGAAAACAGTATTACAAATAGTACTTGTCATATAAATGCCTAACACCTAATATTTTAAAAAACTTTCTATTTTACTGATTGCTCCTGAAAAATAAATGGTTAGAAACACATCTTTTTTAATACCCTCCTTAAATGTCTATTAATGGATTTAATTAACACTGTATATGCTCCTCATTAACAACCTACTTGAACCAAATCACCAAGTCTATTATTAACTTAATAATCATGCAAATTCATCTCTAACTTGATCATACAGACACTGGAACATAAACCATACATTTACTTAACCTAGGACCCATTCATTCTTCCAGATTCTTTTAATTCTAGTTCACTCTTGCTTTTTACTTTTCTTCATTCTTCATTGTTTTTCATTTTTCATCGTGAATTCTTCCCCAATTCAAACAATTCATTAAAGCCTTAAAAAAAAATTCAAGTGCTTCTATCTGACCAATCTTCTGTTCAATTTTTCCCCCATTCAATTTAATTTTCTGATCTTTAATACTTTTCATTAGCCTTCTTTTATCTTGATTTATCTTCCACATTCTTGGAAAAAACTCTTCAATTTCTTCATGAACATTAACCTTAATGGAAAAAGAACATTTAGTATATTTAAGCACGTGGGGATAATAATACTCTGCTGGTGTTCAGAATGTCATCTATCAAAATAGGAACAACCAGCAGGTGAAGTGCAAACAACTACTTTAAAACATGTATCAATGTTTACATTTCCACCTACTAAAACAACTTTGCCTATCTGTTAAATATAAAATCGCATAACATACAAAAGCTCTCTCATACTTTCATAACATTCTACTTAAAATAAATGTGCAAAAAGTGGGCTACGCCATATTGCTTAGAAGAAAGCATATGTCCTTTGAACTACTTTACTTACAAAGCTAAAATTACCCCTGCCAAACATTTCATACAGCCAGCCACAAAAGCAAAAACACTTAAAGAAACCCATCTTTAAAAAGACCACATGCATATATGTCAATACACAACATATGCAAGCCCATCCAAAAGTGTTATTAAAATATCCTGAAAGGAAACCAAACCCATTCAGAATTCCCTACTTGACTGTTAGCTCTAAAGGGGCAGAGCTGCCACATAGACTCTGAGGTTCAAATCCAACATAAGTATCCATTCAGTGAAAGAACACTTCAGCTATATGGAAACTATGATAATTAATCCAAAAGGCCAACTGGAGATTTTCAAACAAAACCCTCTGCATGGCCAATATTTAATTTCATTGCTAAGTCAAGGCTATTGATAAAAATTCTAAACACAAAAGTTAACTTGCGAAAATACCTTTCCAACTTACTATTACCAGTGAAATTATGTTTTTGATATTCTTTTTAGAAATTGCATCTGGTAACACAAATCTCAGTGACATTCCTTGTGACCTTGGGCAAGTCACTTTACCCTCTGCTGTCTCGGGTACAAAACTAACTTGTATTAACATGTGTTGATGCAATTTAACATGTTTAGTGGCAGCCCCATTATCTCAGTGGGGACTATTCAGGAAGTACATAATGCATTAAGTAAATCAAGCTCATAGATTTGAAGTCCTCTAGGGACAGAAAAATTGCTATTCTACGTGCACTTACAGTAGCTCACCTTGTGTTACTAATGAAAGGCACGAGTTAAACACAAATTAAATTTCTAAGACTCATAAATTAAGAAGCTTTTAAGTTATATCATCTTCAAGCATTACACTTATCAAAAATGAGTGGGGGGGGGGGGGGGGGGGAGCACACCAGCATGGCTTTTTATACTGTCAAAAATAGTACTCCTGTGGGAATATTGCACAGGCATCAGCACCTCTTCAGGACTGGGAAGGAAATTATCACATAGCAAGAGGCAATGGTACACAATGGGGCTACATCCTCCTCTTCTGCCACTGGGCAAGTCACTTAACCCTCCATTGCCCCAGGTACAAATAAGTACTACTACTACTACTTAACTCTACTAGGGTAACCTGTATATAATACGTAAGCCGCATTGAACCTGCTATGGAGTGGGAAAGCGCAAGGTACAAATATAGGAAAAATAAAATTAAAAAAATATATAGCCCAGCTACTCATTTGAAACGTGTGGGCTACCACAGAGTGGTTTAGATAAGCAGTCTGGTCTAGGCCAGCAGGATGACAATGTGGCAAGATCGTTCCCTCTTGCTGTGCAACCAATGCACGGAGGAAAAGTGCTTTGGAGAGGGGGAAGAGTATAGTGATAGTATGTAGAAGGAGAGTTGGGGTTTATACATCATGGGTCGGAAGAGGCACAGTGGGAGTTATGTGTATGGGGGGGGAGGAGACCTTAGAAACAGATAAATTTAGAAGTCTTACTAAAAGTTAGAGGGGTGGTAGTGAAGAGACCTTGATTGACCATCGTTGGGAACAGGAAACTGGGCCATTGGCGACAGAAAGATTCTTGAGGTTAGATTGAGAACAGAAAATGGCATGACAAACAGTTGAAGCCAATTAATTTAGTATCCCTTTCCCTCTTCTGCACAGCTGTCACCATTCACCCAAAACAAAGTTAGCAAACCTATGAGCTGCTCTATCTAGCTTTTTGTTCTTTGTTAGTAGCACTTTTATTTTATCTCACTATTATTTTCAAACATGCCCGCTAGTGCATGATATGGATGTACACAGAGGAAGTACTTGTATTATCTGTTAGAGTAGCAACAATGGAAGCGACCCCGCTGCTGTCCTCCCGAGGTCCGAATTTCCTCGCCCCGAAGGAGAGTCTCCCTATCCCGACAACGCTCGAGGACATGCATCGCAGGCTCCAGAAGCTGCTCTCCGGTTCCCACACTAGGAGCAGCGTTTAACCGATTCAGAAGGAGCTGCCAAATGCCCTGTCTGAACAACTCACGGAGCACTCCTCCCCCCCCCACTAGCTCCTTAGACCAAATCCCTGGTACTGTGAGAGCCTTTTGAGAACACCAAACTTGTTCTTCCTTCTTCTCCCTTTTTTAATTAGGATAATACCACTCATATGCTCCTGACATGGAAGGAAACAGCGGGAGGGGGGAGAAAGGGAGGAACCTAGGAGAACCAGGTATGCCTGCTCAGCACCTTAGCAATCTCTCAACCCCATGGGGAACCTCATCTCATCCCGAGGGAACGGGCGAGGAGTCCCAAATCCAGAGCTGCACAGCTATGACCATCTGCCTGCTAGACAGAGAGAATACTGAGTTTTGGATGTCTGCACATGAGAGCCTCAGAAGTTCTCTCTATCTCCGCCTGCTGGCAGAGGGACATAACCCACCAGTCTCTGGATTGATCTGTGGGACGCTATGGAACATCTTTTTTTCCTGTGCCTACATCAAAAGAAAAAAAAAGATGGCATGTGGGAACTTGCTCCTTTTGTTTTGTGGAATGCAGTGGTATATTATAAAAATGTACTTGACTTCTTTTATTACTACGATTTCACACAGAGGTATTGAATAATGAGGGAAGGGCTTCCTTCATGTATAAGTTCTGTCCAGAAGCAGTCTAAAGGGAAAATTAGGTTATTTCCTTGGTAATTTTCTTTCCTTTAGTCATAGCAGATGAATCCATTACGAGTGGGTTGTGTCCCAACCAGCAGGAAGAGATAGAGAGCACTGAAAAAACATAGTGCCTCATGGCCAGCTAGCTCCATCTGCCTCTTCAGTATTTGAAGCTTCCAAAGCAGTGTTACACCGCAAAGCATAATAACATGAACTTTCCTCACAGCAGATGAACGCCCCAAAACTGGAGCTATAAGTCAAAGGAGGGAATGGACTCATCCTCCTGGAGAGAATGAACTCATCCTCCTGTAACTGAACAGAAATCCTGAAGACTGTTTTCCAACTTCTCCCAATGAGGGAACATATCTACAGGAAAAACTGAACAAAAAGTAACATAAATCGCATAATGAACCACTGAGGGAGGGCTCATGGATTCATCTGCTATGACTAAAGGAAAGAAGGCTACAGAATAGAATTAAATGCCCTAATAAGAGACGTGTTTGTGGAGTCCCGATGCTGTTCTGCCGCCAAACGGGCGGCGGTAGAGGAGACCTTGCAAGGCTTGATTCACATTGGGGTGGTTTCCCCCGTGGCTCCGGCCGTTACTCCATTTACTTCGTGGTGCCGTGAAAAGGAGGGTCTTTTCGGCCTATCCTGGACTTAAAACAAGTCAACAAGTCTCTGAATGTGCAGCATTTTCTCATGCAAACCCTGCACTCCGTCATAGCGGCGGTACAGCCAGGAGAGTTTCTCACGTCTCTGGACCTGAAAGAAGCTTACTTTCACATACCAATTTGGCCCCCGCACCAGAGGTTTCTGCGTTTTGCGATGATGGGAAAACATTTCCAGTTTCGGGCCTTGCCTTTTGGCCTCGCCACAGCTCCCCGAACCTTTTCCAAGGTAATGGTGGTAGTAGCTGCTTTTCTCAGGCGAGAGGGTATCCGGGTTCACCTGTACCTTGATGACTGGCTCATCAAAGCAGACTCTGCAGAAGAGAGTCATCAGGTTACAGCCAGAGTGGTCTCAGTACTGCAATATCTGGGCTGGGTCGTCAATATAGCCAAAAGTCACCTGACCCCCTCTCAATCTCTAGAGTATTTGGGGGTCCGGTTCGACACAGCCTCGGGGATGGTCTTCCTTCCCGAGCAAAGGCGGCGCAAGCTTCAGAACCAGGTCCGTCTGCTCCTCAGGATGCCTCGCCCGCGAGCTTGGGACATAGTCCAGCTGTTGGGGTCGATGACGGCCACTTTGGGAGTGGTGCCTTGGGCGAGAGCGCATCCGAGACCTCTGCAGTGCTCCCTGCTTCAAAGGTGGTCTCCAATGCAGACTCACGTGGCTCCATGCGGCCCGGCTTAGTATGGAGTGGTGGCTCTCAGACAGCATGCTGTGGCGAGGAATGCCGCTAGCGATCCCTGATTGGTGCCTGGTGGTCACAGATGCCAGCCTGAAGGGCTGGGGTGCACATTGTCGGGGAAGGCATGCCCAGGGTCTTTGGACACCCGAGGAGTCGGAGTGGTCCATCAATCGCTTGGAGTTGAAAGTGATTTTCCAGGCGCTTCTGGCCTTTCAATTGACCCTGGAAGGATTGGCTGTCAGAGTTCTGTCGGACATGACAGCAGTGGCCTACATAAATCGCCAAGGAGGCACTCAGTGCGTAGCACTAGCAGTGCAGGCTGCGCAGATTTGCCACTGGGCCTGTGAGATGCCAAACCCCAGTGCATACCCGAGGATAGGCGCGGCCTTCCAAGGGTCAGGCGGTTCCCTCCTCTTACAGACCTCGCTTCTGTGAAGCTAGAAGGTACCGCCCGGTGCGTTCTGCTGGGTTCACTTCGCATGCCCGTTTTCAGCAGAGGAACGCCTTTCGCTCGGACAGGCGTTCCGCAGCAGCAGGCTCAAGACCTGGAGTTCAAGGGCGACCCTCTCAATGATGGTGCGCCGGCACCCTCCTCGATTCCTGTGATAGGACGACTTTCCCTCTTTTTCGAGGAGTGGGCCAAGATTACCTCAGATCAGTGGGTCTTGGACCTGATCGGAGAAGGCCCCTCGGGGTCAGCCCATTGAGCCGTGATAAGCTCTTGGATGGAGTCATGCAAAGGAAAGGCTTGAGGCTTCTTAGTACTTGCCATCCTCGGATTACCGGAGGAGTTCTCAGTACTCCCAGGGTCTTCTATAGAGAGGACCTGCAAGGCATCAGTAATAAGCGCTGGCAGCTCATCGCGGTGGAAAATCCTCACCGCGGAAGGACCATCTGGATCCGGTGGCAATCCTGCACCTTTTTCTGGCTCTCCAGACCACAAAGGCCTGCCAGACCCCTCAGAGTTCTCACATCCCGACCACGGCGGGGGGGGGGGGGGGGGGGGGGGGAAAGGGGGTGTGCCTATCTCTGAAGGAGAATCCACCCTTCTGCGCTTGTCTTGCAGCCATCTGTCAGGGGAAAACGCGCCTGACGATAATCCAAGGCCAGACTCTACTGGAGGGGATACAGAAAGCGGGGCCACAGAGGACCCCTGCGAAAGAGCTCTTTTTAACATGTATGCATTATGCAGCAATAAAACAAAATCAGGGGAAAATGGCTCACCCTGGCCTCCCGGTTCCAGTCCGGGGGAAACAGCTCTTTTATTTGCCTCTACACGAGGCACCCCTCCAGGCTCAAACCCCTCCGCCTCAGCGGGGGTCGTGCCACGCTGTTACAAAATGGCGCCCACTGCCAGCTCCACGGAGCGGGAAGGAACATCGCTCGCCATGCTCAGGCCGGCTCTACCGCCTGAAAAGCACGCCTTACAGAGCCCCGCTGCAGATTTGCGCTTGCCACAAATGTAACAGCGCTTTACGTTCTCAGCAGCCATCGCCGAAAACAGCGGAAATTCAAAATGGCGGATTCGCGCCAAAATCGTCCCAAACACGGGCCCTCCCCAGAGGAGCTACAAAATGCTCTTACCTCACCAGACCGAGTCTCCGCGCTCCGGTCACGCTGCACAATCAGAAGAAAACTTCTTTTCTGGGATCGCAGCACCAAAGCGCGACACGACTTTTTTTTTTTTTATGCTGTGAGGAAAGTTTGAGGCAACAGCGAAAAAGGCAAATTTCCAACTCCGGAGGATCAGTAGCGTGGGGAAGGCAGGGAAAGGGCGAATCTATGTGCCTGCATCCACAGCATGGGCAAAGACAGGGATAGGGCTTGCCTATTTGTCTACTTCCACATCGGGGGCCGGGTAAGGCAGGGAAAGGGCTAACCTATTTGCCTGTAAAGTGGGTACCACCAGCCACAACAACCCTGCTACAACTGGCAAAAGCACAGGAGCCACCCCAGGCAGATTTTCTGAAGGAGCTTGAAGAAGCTGCAACCACCCTGCTGGGGAGATAGGGAATACTGAAGAGGCAGATGGAGCTAGCTGGCCATGAGGCACTATGCTTTTTCAGTGCTCTCTATCTCCCCCTGCTGGTTGATGGCCACAACCCACTCGTTAATTATGTTCAGTGGAAAATAAATCTATTGGCTCAGGCTGCTTCCTATGTGAATATTTCATCATTGTTTCATTATTTCTACCAAGTATTACATATTAAAGGCATATGCTTTAAACTTTGTTTTAAAATTTGTTTATCCAGTCCTTACATGCACATGGTTTTCCTTTTTGGATCCAATGGGTGGTTGAACAATTAATATAAAAACTGTATTGTTTGACTGCTTTGGGTCCTACTAATCTGTACATCTGCTGTCTAGGATTTTGTAAGATGAAAATGAGAAAAAAAGTTTTTGAAAGTTGTTTACTTTTGCAATGTGTGTATGGATGCCTGTTCTGGTGTGTGCATGTGATAATATTTGAACGTTTATACATATAGCTATGATTTCTGAACATGTGGCGTCATTAAAAGACTTAAATGTCCAGTTGGGTATATATGCTAATCTCAACTTTGTAAAATGTTTTAGACATATCCATCTAATTGCTCCCATGATATAACTGAATTCTATTATGTCTCACCGAATTTAATTGGAATAATGTGGGATATAAGCTCCCAATGCAGTCCATTGATTTTTTTTATATTTCATTCTTGAGACGACTGTGCCAAAACTGAAAAAACTCTTCTCTACTATCTGGTCAATAATAAAAAGGAACTCACTGAGAACACTATCGACCCTAAAAGGTTGTTTTGTGGCTGTACATGAGGTACTGTAATATGGTGTATATGTGTGTATTTATCGTTCCTAGTCATGCATCCAAAGGTTATATAATACTTTCAAGAAAGCTAGTTAATCTTTTAACTTATTAGTGGAACATAACCACAAAGGCATGGTATGGTCACATTTTCAATATGGTGATACTAGAGCCCAGCCAAGGAATAGATTCTGAGTTAGACTTCACTAGACCAAACTCACAGCATCATCATCCAGTTGAATATGCAGCACCTTAAAAGTTGGATAAAGGATTTTAAAAAATTGATATTTAGTTATGTTTAAAACAAAATATTTTTTATTTTGGCTTATAAAACTACTTGCATGTTCACAACAGAATCTATTTGTGTATCTAAAATGTCAAATTTCTACAAAACAGATGAAGTGAAGTTATGATTCCTTGTGCCCCAATGAAAGAAGACTTTAATTTTACTTCCATTTAATTTCAATAAATTCAATTTTCATAATACCAGGCTTCCCAGGGCAGATTAAAACAGTTAACATGAACCCATCAGGAAACAGGATACCCTCACTGAAATTTGGTCATCTGTATTGTATAGAACAGTGAAGAAAAATTAGAACAAAATACAGAATTTATAACTGCTGTTTCTACCAGCTACAATAATTTAAGCTGTTTTACTGAAATTCATTTTATTTCATGATATTTATATCTACATACAGGAAGCTTTCAAATTAAAAAGCTATCAAGTTAAAAATCTTTTGCCCCCCGCATTTAAAGCACTGCCTACCCAACTGGAACAGCTTTTGACTTTTTACAGATGGGCATGCATACATAGTCTTATTTCTAATAATCTTTTGCTATCATTTTGGGTGAGCAAAAATAGTGGCAAACTCCGCCTACTGGCTTCAGTCCATATAATGGACTAGAGAGGCTCATGCAGTCTCATGTTCTCAATCTAACCTCCCTGACTAATGTTATGTTCTCATGAGAGAGAGATGGATGAGGGGAAGAGGAGAATTTCAGACCTTGAAAGGAGTCTAGTCTCAAGATGGGGGAATTCTGTGCAAATTAGTGACACAGCACTTTGCAGTATTTTACGTAGATAACATAACATTTTGCTCAGAATTTTACATTTTTTGCACAGAATTCTCCTAGAAATAAACAGCCCTGGAAACAGCTCAGACACAATCTGCTGAAAAGTAGATAGTCACTGAAAATTTCTTACTGTACTAGTTTCGTTTGCCTACTGTAAAGCTTGCTGATTTGGTATCTTGTCTCTCAACTCAATTTAAGACGTTTTCCTTCAAACTCAAGTCAAGGCATAAAATGCACTCATCTAACTGCAACTGTAAAGTCAAAACTGAGAAAAGAGCATAGGTACTCAGGCAAAAGGAAGGGGTCAGATGTAGAGGAGATCAGCAGTGCCTTTTATGACTAAGCCGTTTCCTTCTGTTACTTTTAGGTACCCAGCTCAACTGCAATCTGTCCCCTTGTTGCTATAAAGCCACAAGCCTTTACTCACAACTGTGTGTCAATTTGTCCCATTTTATTGACCAAAGACCCCAGTTCTCTCTCCAGAACATTGAAGACATGCACTTCAAGTGCCAGTAAGCAACATTATAAATGAGGGATGGCTAAAATGCTCTACCCTTGCAGCATTCCTAGACACAGGGTTTTGAAAATCCACTTGCAGCAAGATAGCCTATGAAACTTAAGTTTACCCATATTTGCTTTTGTTTTTAAATATTTCGTTTTTTAGGGGTTTTTTTCACCTCCCACTATAAGTCTCACCATTTATTTCTCAGCTTCCAGGATTTTTGCAAACATGATATTTACATTAGCTGCCTTTAAGATATGGATTGGAGACATTTATTCATATCTGTTACATTTCTTTTCCTGGAATCTTACTATACCAGTCGAATCAATGTGTTGTGTCCCTTCCTGACCAGCAAAGGATGTGTTGTGTCCCTTCCTGACCAGCAAAGGAAGAGATGTAGACTTTTCCACCAATGCCAAAGCAGGATATGAACTAGGAATACTTTTGTATGTTTAACCTTAGTAAATCATAGTATAGCCATACCAAGAGTTAGGTTTTTTTTTTTTTCATTTTAACCCTTAACATGAATCCTCAGAAACTTAGCAGAGATTGGGTGGCAGCACCAGTGGTTGAGAGGCGGGACTAATACTGGGCATACTTCTACGGTCTGTGCCCTGAAAATAGTAGATACAAATCAAGGTCAGGTATACATATAAAGTAGCGCATATGAGTTTATCTTGTTGGGCAGACTGGATGGACCATACAAGTCTTTTTCTGCCTTCACCTACTATGTTACTATGTAACATCTGCAGAGAATCTATAACATTTATGCAAAAACCTAGTTTCCACTGTAACCTCCAGGGGGACAGTCCAAAAGCCACTAACAGTTAACAGATATACCAGTCTTTACAGTGAGGGAGGGAAACATGGTCCCCTGCATAACCACAGCCTAGACAGGCTATCCAGTTTGTAATATTTCACAAAGGGACAACCATGTTGCTGCCCCACAGATGTCTCCTGGGGTTACTGCCTGGGCCTCTGCCCAAATAAGTTTCCTGAGAATGCATGGAATGAGCTCATACGTCCTTAGGAATTGCCTTGTACCACATAATATAAGACACCTCAATGGCTGACCTCATCCGCTGCTCTGAAATTTAGAGGCTATCTCCCCTTACAAAGTTCCTGAAAGGACAAAATCTATAGTTTTGCAAAAACAGAACAGAAGGGCCCTCCTAACATACAACCTCTGTACCTTCATCTACATCTCTGAAAGGGCTGGGAGGACCCCCGATTGATTGGTCATTCCATTTCAAGTGGTCTGATTTCAGAGAAGTGCCCTGCTCGACCATCACGGATTTCAATGAAATTTTCTGGGAACATTCATACATGTCCCCATTGAACATTGGTAAAGTTTTACGTTCACCGATGCAATACTTGCTGAGATATAGTAATCTGTTTGACCCCATACTGCAGCCTTCTATGGTATGACTCCAAGATTTCGGCAACTTTGAGACAATGTATCCCCGGCAATATTTTGCTGAAACAAAATTTGGCCATCTTGTACAACTTGTTGCGCTCTATTAAACAAACTAATAAAAAAAAATCTTCATAAGCGATTTCCATGAAGAAAACTTGGAGCAAACTTGGTCTGAAAAATTTGCAGCATGAAAAAATTGTAAGTTTGGCTTTTTATATCTCTGGAATTAAAGGTGTGATAAACGTGAAACTTTGCACACAACAACTTATCAACACAAGGTTTTCGAATATAAAATTTCATTTTCCTAATATTTTCCATTAGTTCGCAAATTGAGTGTAAAGTTGATGATTTTTGCAAAAACGCCAAAAATAGGGTATTTTTAGCCCACTTTTACAAAAGATCTTCTGGAAACTCTTTTTAATCCTTTTCATTAGAAAGAGCATGTTTCAAATCCCTTAAAAAAGTAGGGTTGGTTTTTCATCGCTGGCATATAAGGCCCTAGAAATAGGGACAAAGTTGAGGATGTTGCTATCGCAACGTCATATACTTCAACATGCATTTTTCTATATTGTGTCATTTTCTTTCCATTTCTGCTGAAGTTTAAAGTGTATAATTCATTTTTTGTATGCTATATGAATCTGTTAGTCTACTAGCGGTGCTTCTACACTAATGACATTGGTTAAATATTCTTTAAGTACCTTATTGATGCAGCGCATTAGCATGTTTCGGCTATAGGATTCTGTACTGTGCAGGTGTAGTTTCTGTCATAATCTTTATAACTTCTCTTTTTCAGATTCACATTAATTTATATTTAAACGGTTTTTATTGATGATCAGGCATTTTTAAACAAAATTATAGAAAGCAAACAGAATAAAGTCATAACAATACATCATATGTATTTATACACAGCTTAATTGTTCCATCAGTGACCATCAATTTTTATATAACAATAACTCCCCTTCAACCATCTCCCTCCCCTCCCCCCTCTCCCCCCCCCCCATAGCCTCCACTCTGGGCTCCTTGCTTCGTGGTATCATCTTTCAAAATCCAACGTCAATCTGTACCTAATTACACAAGGAGTATATTTCGACCAAGTTCTTCTCAAATTAGGGTTTGTCTAAATTATTGAGTACTGCGCTTCTTGCTTTATGAGAGATATTTTGTAAGTATGGATTCCATATAGTTATAAAATGCTTCCTTCTCTTTGGGCTGTTAAAGGCTGATCTGGCCTCCCAAAGCATTAGCTCATGTAATCTATTCCTCCAGAGCCATACTGAGGGTGGCTCCGCCTGTGTCCAGTACCTGAGTATACATTTCTTCCCCACTACGTATGCTTTACTAAAAAGTAACTCCAAATTTTTATTTGAAATTCCATATGCATTATTTTTATTCAAAAGTACCCCTCTCCAAGAGGGGAACATCCTTTGCCCCGATATTTTTTCAAGATAGTTTTGTATTGCTTTCCAATATGATTTAATTTTATTACATCTCCAAAATGTGTGCATAAAAGTGTTCCTCTCTTTACTGCATTTAGGACATTGGGCATCAGATATCCATCCGGCCCGTGCTGCTTGTGATTGTGTTATGTAACCTCGGTGTATAATCCTATATTGACTCTCCTGCAGCTCCGCCCCACTTACTTGTTTGGGTATGTCTTTCATCAGTTTATCAAAATTTATACCTTTCAGCTCATATCCCAAATCTTTACTCCATGAGTCTTTAAGCTTGTCATATACTCGAGGTGGATTGAGCATCATTAAAGCTCTGTGCAAACTTGATATTGACACCTGTCCATTTGCATCTCCCCTCATAAAATCACGCAGCCTTTGACCCACCCTCATATCCAAGGCTGCTGGGTCCAAACTAAACCAATAATGATGTAATTGTCTATATGTATAGTAATCTTTATTAGTAAGTGAAAACCTCTGCTGCACGTCCTGAAATCCATACAATCCCCCTTCTTCATTCCTCAAATGTTCAAGCAAAGTGATTCCTGATGTCAACCATCTTTCAAATATCCCTTTCTCTAATCCCGGGGGGAAATCCCTGTTCCCTTTTAACGGAAGTTGATCACTTATATTGGGGTCTTGTCTCCAGGATCGCATGAGATGTTGCCAAATACGTCGCAATGGTTGCAGTAATACACTTTTCCTGCATTCAGGTGGCAGATTCACATTAATACATTTACTTCATATTAATTATTGCGATTTTGCTTAATATGCGAAAAATGAATGTCAAACTGTCAACTGACAATCCCACTTTGCCCATTTGCGTTGCTGGAAAAAAACTGTCATCAACTTGCCACCATGGTTCATTTTATTCTAAAGAAATTGGGCTGCACTATGTGCATAGCTGGTCCGCCAATGAAGAAATGCTCATTACTCGGCGATCAGAGGTTGAGTTCACAGACGACGACCAAATCTGCCTGCATCACAAAGCGATGTATTTTGAAAAAGTACGAAATTAAGCAAAAGTCGTGCTGCAACCCATTCGACAAACAAAATCACAGAGTTAAACATGGACTGTTCAAAGTCGATCTAGCCATGTCCAATGATTTGAAAAAATTGAAAACAAATGTGAAAACGGGCAAAAAATGTGTTCCAAGTGTAAAGCCAAATATGTTTCCATGGTCGAAAGCAAGGCAGAGTCATCGTCATCAGAAAATTACGATATGGACATTTCAGACACTCTTGATCAAAGTTTGACTGATTTGGGGACTTCTCCATTAAAAATTCAGAGGGATAAAACTGGATATGTGAAACGAAAAATTGAACGCGTGCAGAAAGTGGTAGCAGAAAAAATGGTAGCCGCTGCAGTATCAGCCGAAGATATTGGACAAACTAGCAAGTCGGCTGCTAAGGAATGCCTGTCATGCCAAGATTACACTAACCTAATCGAAGATGTGAAAACAAAAATTAAAATATCCAATAGATCCATGAAAATTCAATTATTGACTTTGGCCCCAAAGAATTGGTCAATACCAGTGACAGCAAAAACGTTTAGCGTTTCAGAATGTATGGTTAGAACAGCGTGAAAATTAAACAGAGAGGCATTTGTGCACTACCGGATGCATAAGTTGGCAAACTGCTACCAAAGTTCAAGATTTCTACGAGCATGATGAATTTAGCAGGACGTGCCCTGGTAAAAATGATTTTGGTTTTGTTTGGCTTGATGTCATCAAGGTTCAAAAACAAAAGTGGTTGCTACTGTGCAATCTGAAAGAACTGTAAGTAGCATATCGAAACAAATATGGTGCTGAAACTGGTTTTTCCAAATTCTGTGAGCTCAGACCAAAGTGGTGTGTTACTGTCGGTGCCTCAGGCACACATTCCGTCTGTGTCTGCACCATCCATCAGAATGTTAAGCTTATGTTATAAGCTGCCAACATTAAAGAAAACTACAAGATGCTCATGGGAAAAGCAGTTTGCGATCTGGACGCCAAAGATTGTACGTTGCAGGGATGCCAAAACTGTCAAGGTAAAGAGGCACTGATAGCATATTTGGAAGAAATATTTGAGGACTGGGACTCAGAAGAATCAATAGAATTCAAATAATGGGTTCATACTGACCATGAAACGCTCGAAACATGTTCTCACTGTTGACAACTTTATTGAAAAACTCGCTAGCAAAATTTGGAAACTGACTGGCCACCACTTCATTTCAAAACATCAAAGCAAATATTTGAAGTCATTAAAAGCTGGCCTAAAAGAAACCGAACTTATCGTACTGATGGATTTTGCGCAGAATGACTCATTTGTTGTCCAAGACACTGCTCAAGGCTTTCACTGGGAGAATTCACAATGCATCCATTCATCACTTATCAATAAAGATGGCGTGCTGCAAACTGTCAACTGCTGCATAATTTCTGATCAACATGAAACGGTTTCCGTGCACATGTTCATTTGGAAGTTGATTGAGTTTTTGACGAATAAAATGAAGATTACAAGAATATACTACTTTAGTGACGGTTCAGCAGCACAATACAAAAATTACAAAAATTTTGTCAATCTGTGCAATCACAAGAATGATTTTGAAATTGAGGCCGAATGGAACTTTTTTGGCACGAGTCATGGCAAGTCACCACCATGTGATGGAGTTGGTGGCACAACTAAACGTTTGGCTGCTCGAGCAAGCCTCCAGCGACCATTAACCGACCAAATACTGACGCCAATAGATCTGTTTAACTTTTGTGACAAAAACATTCATGGAATTAAATATATCTATGTTCTGACTGAAGAAATCCAAGAAAACAGGATGCTGCAAGAAGAAAGATGGAAAGCTAGCTGCACAATAGCTGGCACAAAAGATCATCACCAGTTTGTGCCAGTTGATTCGAATTCAATTTCTGTCAGCAAAGTTTCAAATGACACGATTAACTTTGTGGCCAAAATTTCCGATATCGTCGATTCTAATTTACAACTGGCCAAACTATTGCCTGGTTGTTATGTTGCTTGCATTTATGACAATAAGTGGAGGGTAGGCAACGTTGTAGAAATTTCCATCGAACAAAATGATGCACTGGTAACATTTATGCATTCATTTTATTGGCCTGAAAGAAAAGATGTTTGTTGGGTTCTAGTACAACATCTTACTTGTGTGCTTCCAGCGCCATCAGTTACGTTGTCAGGCCGCTAGTATCAATTCCCAGAAGTGACACTAAAGAAAGTGGCTCGTAAATTCAATAATAAATAAGCAATCGTTTGAGTTTGGCAGTTCATACAAACATTACGGACTTCAGCTTGGGAACCATTTAAGATACCCACTTTAGGCTTAGAACCCTAGGATAAGCCGCCCAATCGTCGGCTTGGGAACTGGACAGATACCCACACAAGGCTTTGGAACCTTGATAAGAAACCAAACTAGAGGCTTGGGATGCTCATACAAGAAACCCACCCTTGGTTGGTATTGCACAGCTATCGGGCGTGACCGCTATGGCGATGGGGTTACTGGTTCAAGTTCCTGAACTGGTAGTGACAATGTCACCATGGACCAATGCAATTTAGGTACTAACAATGTCTGTATAGAACAAAAATAATAGAATGCATGTGATGCTGCGATAGCAACATCCTCAACTTTGTTCCTATTTCTAGGGCCTTATATGCCAGCGATGAAAAACCAACCCTACTTTTTTAAGGGGTTTGAAACATGCTCTAATGAAAATGATTAAAAAGAGTTTCCAGAAGGTCTTTTTGTGTAAAAGTGCGCTAAAAATACCCTATTTTTGGCATTTTTGCAAAAATCATCAACTTTACACTATTTGTGAACTAATGGAAAATATTAGAATGAAATTTTATATTCGAAAACCTTGTGTTGATAAGTTGTTGTGTGCAAAGCTTCATGTGTATCACACCTTTAATTCCAGAGATATATAAAGCCAAACGTTACAATTTTTTCGGACCAAGTTTGCTTCATGGAAATCGCTCAAGAAGATTTTTTTATTATTTTGTTTACCCCTCCGAAGGGACACCACCTTGTAGTGGTGGAGGAGCTTCTGTGTTTCAATGACTCAGAGGGCTATGCTGAAAGGTTACCCATATCAGACAGGCCTCTGAGGAGAAACCAGACAAAGTGTCCCAAACTGGGAGAGTGGTAAGATGGCGACCTGAAGTTCGTATGCCCAATGGCCCAGCTGCCCTCTGAAGTTTCATCTTCTTTACGTAAATTTCCTCTCTGCAATTGCAGTTACCTTAATTGAGAGGAAGGGGACAACTGGCGGTCAGCTGTCGATGGCCAGCGTTTTGTCCCCTGAGCAGCAAGAGCGGGACCGCTGCACGACGAACTGCCCACAGATGAAAGGGTTGGCGAGTCCTTTGATTAATGCCAGTGAAGGAGCGTCAACGCTCTTGGACCTGGAAAAAACAACTCCATCGCTCCCGAATTATTCAACCACCATGTCCAAAGGAGTGGAGGAGTGAGTTAGAGGCATATGCTGAAACGGAGGATGTTTACAGCAGAACCCGAATCGGCGGAACCACTCCTAAACACCTAAGAGAAATCAACTTGGAGTTTTTGGCTCCCGTGGAGGTTACATTGAATACCATCTGGAAGGCACTTCGGGACCTAACAGTTGCAGTAAATAATTTTGTTTCAGATATAATTTTATCAGAGTTACATGAACAATTTAACTGAACCCTTTGAGAGTGAAAAATTGATATAACAAATGATTCTACACGAGCAAGAAGTGGTTATGATCTTGAAAATGATAATAGACCAGAAACTTTGAATAATAAAATTATTATAGATGATTAATATCGAGATTATTGTTTTTCCCCAGAGTTCCAGGTATGACTTCTAAAGTTTTCCTCAGAAATATTTCCTCAATTATTACTTTAAAAGGAGTGAAGCCTGTGAAAACTGGGATTATTTTAATCATGGGATCTGAATTAGCGACTTAAGTACATGTATTGTTAAATAAGTTCTGGTTTTTAAAAGAGAAAGAATGTAATCAGATATATTATTTCTAATATTGGGACAATAAGTATGTTTTCAATTAAATGATTTGACTGTACACCGTATTGGCCTTGAAGAAGCCAACCAGATGATTAATGTGGAATAATGAATTAGACGAGTAATATCTGGGGATAATCAGGTTAATACCACTTTTTTTTTCTGTTTACTGTTTAACTGATCTCCTTGTCTTGTTTCACTCTCCTTATTTAGTGGTCTAAGGAAGAGAATAGAATTACCTGACTGAAATAATTCCTATATATTACTTTCTCTGTATTTCTGTCAAGTTGTTTTATCGCTTGTAAAAATTTAAATGGTTATAAATAAAAATTAAAAAAAAATATTTTAATAGAGCGCAAAAAGTTGTACAAGATGGCCAAGTTTTGTTTCTCTCAACAAAATATTGCCAGAGATACAGTGTCTCAAAGTTGCCGAAATCTCGGAGTCATACCATAGAAGGCTGCAGTATGGGGTCAAACAGATTATTATATCTCAGCAAGTACTATATCGGCGAACGTAAAATTTTGCCAATGTTCACTGGGGACATGTATGAATGTTCACAGAAAATTTCATCGAAATCCGTGATGGTCGAGCAGGGGCACTGCTCTGAAATCAGACCACTTGACATGGAATGACCCTATAATGCCGTTGTATAGCTCCATGGTGCGACTGCACCTCAAATATTGTGTCCAATTCTGGTCGTCGCATCTCAAAAAAAGATATAAAGGAATTGGAGAAGGTGCAGAGAAGGGCTACGAAAATGATAAAAGGGATGGAACGACTTCCCTATGAGGAAAGGCTGAGAAGGTTAGGGCTCTTCAGCTTGGAGAAAAGGTGGCTGAGGGGTGATATGATAGAAGACTACAAGATAATGAGCGGAGTAGAGCGGACAGATGTGAAGCGTTTGTTTACAATAGAACCAGGGGACACAAGAAGCTAGAATATGGTAGATTTAAAACAAACAGGAGAAAGTTTTTCTTTACTCAGCATGTAGTTGGACTCTGGAACTCGTTGCCGGAAAATGTAGTGACAGCAGCTGGCCTTACGGAGTTTAAGGGGGATTGGACAGATTCCTGAGGGAAAAGTCCATTGAACATTATTAAAATTAATTTTTTTTCTTTTTTGGGGTTTGTCGGGTTCTTGAAGCCTGGATTGGCCGCTGTCAGAGACAGGATGCTGGGCTTGATAGACCATTGGTCTTTTCCCAGTATGGTGGTGCTTATGTTCTTGCAGAAGTTGATTATCCAATCGATGGACTGAAGAACTTCCACCCCTCACTGAGTAGCCAGGTGGCTCTCCGACTCCGAAGACGCTCGAATGAGCCAGTCACCCAGATAGGAATAAACTTCCCTCCTTTCATAGAAGACTGCCACCACTACCATAACCTTAGAAAAGGTGCAGGGAGCTGTGGCCAATCCGAAAGGCAACGCTATGAACTGGAAATGGTGCCCCAATACTGCGAACTGCAAGAATCTCTGATATGGAGGTCAAATCGGAATATGAAGATAGGCCTCTCTGAGGAGCAGTGCACTACCTGAACCACTCAGTCTCTCTGGGTTTTTGTTTTAATGGGAGGAAGTTAGAAATCTAAGGCACAGCGAGAGAGGGACATTTGCAGGGTGAAGCAGGGACAGGCAGGCAGGCAAGCCAGTGTGTCCAAAGGGGGTCAGAGACCACACAGCCACCCCCCGGTCTCAACTGGCTACAAGCCCAGGAGACTGCACAGGTCCGTCCACCACCTGCTGGAGATAGAGATATACTAAATAGCATAGAGGCTGGCCAGCTGGTGTAGCTCCCTTCAGTTTAGTTCTCTATCCCAGCCTGCTGGTAGACGGACACAACCTACTGGTTTCTGGATTCATCTGCTGATGACGCTATGGAATCCAAGTTAAAAAAAAATAAAAAAAGCTTATATTTAGGCCACAGAAAACAAAACACCAACGTGTGTTTCATGTCCGGGTTTTACCAGGTGCATACGCACAGGAGCCAAGCCTACTGCGGAACTCTTCTGCGCATGTGTCAGCACAATCCTTCCAAACTCCCTAATGCTCAATGCTATGTGCGCACTTATATTTGCATCTCACTAATGTTAAGAACTAGGGCATTGTTCTGTGCTGTTCCAGCGGTATTTACACAACGCCATTTGGAACAGCGTTGGAGTTTTGAGCATTGGGGTCTTTGTTAGCCTCCAGTTACACCATACTGTTACGCGTTCCTCAACCTGATCCTTGGTGATGCTCTCATTTTCACAATATTCCTCCTTCAGTCCACCCCCCACTTCTCTGCTCCTCCCCCCTAATCCCCCAAACTTCCAAAAACCACCTTCTCCTTCCATGGACTTCTGCTGCTGACACTGTCTCTACACAGAGATTCTGTTTATTACACAACCTCACTCAGGTTCAAATGATCAGAAGCCCCACACTGTTCCAAACAGCCCTCTAAAAATAGCACTGGAACAGGGCGGGACTGTAACGTCCTTATGATCAAAGCTAAAAATACAAATTTTTGCACACTATTAGCTCTGATCATAGGGGTACCTCTGCGGGAGGATTGTGTCTGGGCATGCGCCTAAGACACAATCCTCCCGCAGAAGTTGTTTGACAGGTCAGGGATTTTCTCCCGACCTGTTAAACCTAAGCCTGCCCCTGCACCAAAGCGTTCCCACTGACCACCAGGGCATTTTTGTTCAATGTGGGGGAGTTTGGAGGAAAGGAAGCTAACAGTCCCACTGGACCACCAGGATTTTTGTGTTTTGGGGGTGGGGGGCCTGGAAGTCCATCAGTCCTCCAGGTCTTTTTGTTTGGTTGTTTTTTGTTTTGTTTTGTTTTGTTTTTGGGGGGGGGGGGGGGCAAGTTAAGGTTTGACAGATCCGGGAGAAAACCTCTTCAGTGGGTCTAACGATTCTTCCCTCACTGATAAATCCTAATGCCAGCTCCAAGCTGGCATATGGTTTGCAGCAAGAGCAGCACCCTCACTGATCATGAAGGAGGCACGTGGGAGACCCTTGTTTGCATGAAGTTAGCTTTCAGAACCGGCTAGTGTGTTATTACACGTGCTCACCGGCTCTGACCATCAGGTGGGAACAAACGTGGGCACTAGTACAGCACTATGGCCTCTAGCGCCCGCATTTGCTTCTGATCATCAGCCCATCAGAACAGTAGTGGAGGAAAGCAGAGCAACTATTCTGAACCAGTGCTGATATTAAGTCTTCATGGGAATACTTGGGGTGGGAGGAGCCAGAGAGCTTCCACTAGCTTCTGGACCTTACAATGAAAGCACTACCCTAAAATCTCGTTTGAGATTCATTGCAATATATGTTTTAAATCTAATTCTTAAATGTGAAGATTTGCCTAAGATATCAGTCAGGTGGTTCATATTACAAAATTTAGATATGGATGAAAACACTACAGTTCTTGCAGAGCCTGGTAAGGAATTAAAGCTGCAATCGTACCATCCCAAAACAGTGCAATTAGCTCTAATGGCTGAAACAGAAGGACCCTGACCTGCACACTCCACCCCTACCTACTTTACAGGCATAATACAGTTTGCATTTTAAAAATGTGAGCAAAATACCTAATACTATGTGATGAATATCAGCCCACAACGAAAAAGGAACTGTTTGCTCTAAATTTCTAGATGCTATATATTTTAAAACCCATTAGTGTCCAATGTTCCCGTAATAAGCCATATGGGAACAGATTAATGGGAAAGAACATTGGACACTAAAGGGTTAAGTAAACTTCAGAAAAAGCATGCCCACCTCCATGGTCAATACCATTTGTAGTACAAACTGAATGTTTCCAATAACATGTTTCTTTTCCCCAAGCTTATCAAGTACCACTTTTTTTTTTTTTTTTTTTTGGGGGGGGGGGACTGGTGTGGGAAGGTGTTACTCCTCTCGAAGCACAAAAAAGCTCAGCACTGAGCAGCTGCAATCAAAATAATTTAATGCATCCGACCTCCTTAGTTGTAGCCTAGCGGTTAAAGCACCAGCCTCGACAGCCAATAAGCCAAGTTCAAATCCTGTTGCCCCGCCTCGTGATCGGGACGAGTCGCTTAACCCTCTCCACTGTATCAGGTACAAACTTTGGGGCACCTGAATATATAACGTTAGCAAACTGAAATAACTTTTAACAGGATAACGTGAAGCTGCTCCCTAAACAGCAACATCAATGTTATATCGGTAGCCTTGCGAGGCTTTTGTTTAGCAACCCTTCCAGCCACGTTAGAACTGCACACTTTTCTTTTTCCTCACTTTTTTTACATCCTATCCTCCTGAGATCATTTCAACCTTGCTCTACTGTACCTGACGGTAACTTGCTTTGAACTTGGAAAAGGCTAACAAGTCAAACTAAAATTCAACCCGATTAGAAATTCCCAACCCCAAGTTACACTATCTACTTTAATCGCCTTCACCCAACTACCCACGATTCGATCAAGGGCGGAAGCGCCCCACATGAAGTACAGACATAACAGGGCCGAGCCAGATGCCGTTCTCCTTTGTCGGGCCTCTGCACAAGACCGACCACCCCTCCCCCTCCTTCCCGCTCTCTCAAGGGCGGTTGTGAATACCCGCCACCCTACCTATATCCTCTCCGCCTCCCTCCCTCATCACTTCCTTCCACTGCACCAGTCAGTAGAAAAAAGATGCCCATTTAGTGCGAGACAAACAAGAGCTTCGCCGGAGAGCCGGAAAGCGTCCGTTAGTCCCCAGTTTGTTTACTGCGTCACTATCCTCGTGTTGCCGCCATAGCCCCGGTAGGCGGCTGGCTTTGTACTCACCTTGCCCTCAAAGTTTCTATCCCCCACATCGCTCATGGCGGCGGAAACTCCTCGGTAGGCAACCGCAGACGAGAAGCGGCCAAGCGCAATACGCTTCGTAAGAGACTAACGATGAAAGGGGAACAATAAAGAGTCAGCTTCAACTGCTAACCCAAAGTCCCCTGACTCTGGCTTTCCTGGTCTTGCACCACAAAATGGCGGCGAGGCGACTCTTCAGAACTAGAGCGGCAGCGCGAGGAGGCGTAACTGCGATTCGTGATCTCACAAAGGGGTGGGGGAGGGACGCTAGCAACGGGTTTGTTTTTAGAAACTGGCAGCTGATTTCGGGAAGATGGTGGGCAGGACTCAAGGAGGTTAGATTGAGACCAGGAGACGACGTAAGCCTATCTAGCCCATTATGGAAGCTGAAGCCACTAGGCGGAGCTTCCGCCGTTTTAGTTCACCCAAAACAATGGCAAACTCTATTGGAAATAATAGCAAAAGCTTGTTAAAAAAAAAATAACGGACTGTCTATGCGTGAGTGGTCCATTTGTAGAAAATCCAGGGCTTTTTTTGAGGGGGTACTCGGGGGGTACTGAGTACCGGCACCTTTTCCACTGTCTGCTAAAATTGACCTATGGTCCATGGACCACAAGTTTTAATGAAAGAGCTCAGGCTCAACACACCAATTCTGCCTTTGTCATAGATTCTGTGACTGGTTGCAGGGGGCCTGGCTATTGTGGGGTGAGTCCCTCAGTGATCACCCCACCCCTGAAGGGTGGCCTGGCATTTGAGTACCAGCACCTTTTTTGCTAGAAAAATTGCACTGAGAAAATCTAAAGCTATTCCAGCTGGATATGCAGTGCTTTTTTATTTATTGAATGCTTCCCATATCTAGGTATAAATATCATGAAATAAAATTTAATATCACTAAAATTTAAAAATTTATTGTAGCTGGTGGAAACTTATCAAGTCTCTTGAGGCTTGATAACTTGAGGCCTCAATATCTTGGAGTATAACCTTGGCACACCAATCACCCGAAGTCTCTATTATTTTTATGAAAGTCTCTTTTATTGAATAAATCACAGATAATTTTCTCACAGACAGATGTTCAGAGGTGTTGCTCCAGTACACAGAGACTCCTTAATCTGAGAGCTGTTGGGGGGGTGGAGATCTGAGGAGAAGTAGCTCTAATGCAGGGGGGGGGGGAAGGATAGTTGAACAGGTAGAAATGGTTCAAAGCTGGGTGACTGTAATGTGCGATATCTCATTAGGGAAGAGATATTTTCAAGGAAAAAAAAAACAGGTTCGTTACAGGGAGTTTCAGCAGGACAGAGCTGTCTGGAATAAGATGATGCATGCTCCATGTCTCTGGCTAGATGGTGGTGGAATGCCTCATGGCTGAAGGGACAAAGAGGTGTTGAGGCTTCACATAGGCTCAGGGAGGAGCAGATAGAGACCAACGGTCAGAGCCTGCCATCGGGTAGCAAGGGGTGGTCCTAGAGGACGGCTCTCGATTGGAGGGAAAGGTCATACCTGGCTGACCTCTCAGGACAGAGATAGTGAGAATGACCAGGAAATGATAGCAGGAATACAAAAGAGCCAAGCTTGGCAGAGAGAGAGAGAGGAGGTCTGGGCAGCCTCACAACCAGTGGTAACAGTTCTTACACAGCCAAACAAGGGTGGTTGCTTTGCCTGTGAACTACATTACTCACAGTGCATTGCTCATGTATCTCTGCAGTGAGAAACTGCAGCAATGATAGTCCTTAGAACTGAGAATAACAGTAAAGGCATTACACACATTTTAGGATCACGTTATAAACTAGTGCGAGGCTGTCGGAGGACAGAACACTCCCTGCCTGGTATCGGTAGATACCACTATCCTTATAACAATTTATCAAATTAATCGCATACAAGGTCCATTATTGACATTCAGGCTGTCCACCGGCTGTCACGATCCCAGGCTTCAAACAAACAGTCATATAATCTGGAACAACATGAGTCCTTGGCCTATTGTCGAACAGCAGCAGGAGGCAAAACCTCCCAAGCAGAACTGGACTAACAAGCTTGGCTTGGCTGCAACCAGATGCTGGGACAGACTTGGCTTAGCAGGAACAGGATTCAGGATGCTGGAATAGGGTTCAGGATACTCGAACAAGCTGAACGGGAACATGATCCAGGATGCTGGCACAAGGTTCAGGATACTCGAACAAGCTGGACGGGAACAGGATTCAGGATGCTGGAACAAACTTGGCAGTAACAGGAGCTGAAAGCAAACAGAGCAGAGATGAGCAGGCAGGAGACTGGAGCTGAAGACAACCAGGACAGGCACAAGCAGGATACAAAGCTGGCCCTCATAGACAAACAACAGGACTAAGGCTGAAGCTAAGATAGAGGGGACTAGAACAAGCAAGGCAGACTAGGCAGGACACAAAGCCGACCCAGACAAAGAACAGAACTACAGCTGAAGCTAAGGTAGAGGGGGACTAGAACAGCAAGGCTGACTAGGCAGGACACAAATCTGACCTACACAGACAAACAACAGAACTACGGCTGAAGGCTAAACCTAGCACACAAACAGACCGGGAAGAACAGAAGCAGAAGTGCCCACAGGCACACAGAGTATGAACAAGGTAGAAGTGCTACACTTCCTTCTAAACAAGACAGAGGCAGGAAATACACAGAACCCAAAGTGAGGTTTGAAACACACAGGAAAGAAACAATGCAGACAGCAGCCAGCACAGCAACTGACCCTCGGGACAAAGGGTGAGTCAGAGAGGGATCACGAACACAGTCGTGACACTGGCTATAGGGTAATCTTTTTCATCACACAGGAGCTGAAACAAGAGACAGGCAACAACAACACTAGACAACACAAAAGAGCGAGAAAGTCTTTGAGTCTTTGGTTTTCATGGGAGGATTGTGACTCTCTATGCTTATGCTTCTTCGGGTGATCCAGGAAGCGAAATCTTGGTGGTGGATCATACAGGCCATTCACTGTAGACAGGATGCTTCGTTGGGTGTGCTGTTGCAGCTGGGTGGAGACTCAAAAGGTGAATTCCCAGCTTAGGCCAAGGCGGCGTTGAAATGAGGGAGTGTCCACACCCAAGTCTAGGTCCTTCAGGTCTCTGGCACGGTCTACTGAAGGGAATGACTCATCTTTACTGAACTCTTTGTTCATCATGCTCAGGAACTCTTTATCTCCTATGGAGAAGGCAGGTTTGTCTCCATCTTCGGTGGGCTGGAGTACTGAGCTTCCCAGGTGTTCTAAGTCTGGGCCCTTCAGGTCTCTAGTATGGTCTACTGAAGGAGATGACTCATCTGTACTGAACTCTGTACTCATTATGTTCAGTAGCTCTTTATCTTTTATCGTCTCCATCTTTGGTGTTCTGGAACACTGAGCTTCCCAGGTGCTCTCCTAAGTCTGGTGGAGAGACTGTTTTGTAGAGCGTTGGGACAATGCTCTGTTCCTTCTGGGCGGGAGCTTCTTTGGTGGTTAGGTGGTTGGTACATGGCTCGAACAAGAAGGAGCGCCCGCTTTCTAGGACATTGGTGTAAAGTACCTTGACATTTTACTTTCTTGTTCACTTGAGGCAGGCATCGCCTACTGTTGTCCAACCCAAGTTGAGTGGGTGTGCATAGGGAGTACTGCACAAGCTATTGCATGATTCACAGATGTCCAGGGGTTCTGGTGCATCTCTGTCCGGCAAGAGCAAGATCTAAGCATCTGGATTAAAGTGTGCAAGCTGGTCGGTTGTGGGCCTCAGGTAAGGGTGATTCCGGGCAGCCTGTAGCGTGGGGCTCTCACCCTTGTCATCTGGTGTCTGGTCACGTTCAGCTCATGTGGGTGACCATGGTGTGGTGTCGCCATTCATAGCCTCTATCGCTTGCTGCTTGCCCTGCTGTCTGTACGGCCCTTGCACAAGTTTTGATGCTTTCTGGGGAGTAGTTTTGATGGATGTCGAACAGGTCATGGTGCTCTGATCTTGTGAGGGACCTGTTGCTTTGCCCATCTATAACGACGTACATTTTGGCTGCTCTGTCATGCCGTCCTTCAAGGTACACTTCGGTCAAGCATGTCTTGGTGCAACATCGCCCTTCGCAGTTTCCTTCACACACCTTCGTGCATCTCGGAGTGGCTTGGAATGTTGGTGCCTTCTCTTCCTCTGTCTCCCCACCATGATTCGACTCGGGGTTAGAGTTCAGTCCGGCGCCATCTGGGTGCACGGCATAGACGCTCTGGTCGTTGCCATGTTCTGTACGCTTGATAGGTACTTCGCCATCTTTGGCGGGATGATATGAATTCATTTCTTCTACACGTGCGGCTGTTTCCTTTCCCAGCCCATATGGTCTTGTGTACATCTCTTGCTTAGGAGTAAGCTTCATACTCGCTATGGCATCCTTGGGGAGGAATGCTGGCTTCGGCCTAACCCCTGGTAAGCCTTTCCTCAGCTGAGAGATGCCCAGCTCTACCACCGGCTGCCTTTCAGGTGCTGTGGAGGACTTGCAGCTCATCTGCATATCCTTACAGCCTTCACCGGGGTGACACCCAGGTCCACTCCGATCCACTCAGGGCCTCCGCTCTAGGTGCCCAGCGCTCCCACCAGGTGCTGTGGAGGACTTGCAGCCCTTCTGCATTTCCTCACAGCTGTATCCGGGGTGACTCCAGGTCCACCCCGATCTTCCCAGGGCCCTCGCTCCAAGTGCACAGAGTTTCCAGGTGCTTTTTGGCTAGGATCAGGCGACCCTCAGGGGGAGGAATGCTGGCTTTGGCCTAACCCCTGGTAAGCCTTTCCTTGCAGCTCATCTGCATATCCTTACAGCCTTCTCCAGGGTGACACCCAGGTCCACTCCGATCCACTCAGGGCCTCCGCTCTAGATGCCGTGCGCTGGGCATTTTTCTCTTTACATCTAATCTTCTTCCCAGTTGCTGTAGGGGTATTTCCCTGTGATCTAACCTGAGCTGGTCTTGGCCTATACAAGCATATGACATCTTGGTGCAATAAGATGGCTGCTGCAACCCTCTGACCTGAACATCTCTGTGTCAGCAAGATCCAGCTTCAGCTTGTGAAAAATCACTGACAGGCTTGCTGAAGCCAAGGACATTCTGTGTTCCAACCATCCCCCTTCTATCTCTGAGAAGCTGAGAAGGGAGGCAGAGCCATGGCACCAGACATTACCATTTCCAAGGTCACAAACAAAGAACTCTTCTTGCCCATGCACTGGACTGTACGAGAGGAATTGGTCCAGGCTATCACCTGACAGAGAGGTCTGGAAGAACGCGGGGAGAATGGGAGAAGAAAGTTAGTCAGAGACCCTCGGAGGAGGAGTACCTGTGAAGGAACTGAGAAATCCAGCAAGGCTCGGGGTGAGCTAGAGACTGTATGATACCAACCTTGTGACCTGCATAACTGGTGCAAATACCTGTGGCAGAGATTTTGGCTCTGATAACCAATAGAGAGACGGGAACCTGCTTGTTTGCTGAGAAAGACCTGCACTACATAAGACACAGACAGCTGAGATAGCGTCTGGGGAGATTCTCAGGGCCTCCGCTCTAGATGCTAAAGTACCTCAGTTGTTTATGGCCCCTATTCACATTCTCTTCCTAGCCCTGTCCCTTTCTAATCTTTCCCTCACCCCCTACCTCTCTCCACTACAGGAACTCACTGCCCATCCATCGACTTCATCACCTCACCTTCTCTCCTACCCTCTTCCTCCCTCTTGGCTTTTAATCTCCGTCTCTTTCTTCCCTACATTTTGCCTTCCCCATTTCACCTAAATACCTCTCACCTTCGATGCCTTCGTGGCCACACCTCTCCTACTCTCCTCCGCTCTCTTTTACTCCTTCTCTTACTCTCAGCCGGTGACATCAATCCCAATCTTGGCCCTCCTCACCAACTATTATCCCAACTCTACAGATCTCACCGTGACCTCTCTAACCTCATCTCTATTCCTCTACTCCCCTCCTCTTCTCTGCCGTTCTCTTGCGCCCTATGGAATGCCCGCTCTATCTGTAACAAACTCGCCTATATCTCGCGTCACCTCCATCTGCTCGCCATAACAGAAACCTGGCTCTGCCCAGATGACTCTGCTTCAGTCATAGCCCTCTGCCATGTCGGTTATCTTTTTTCACATACTCCTCGCCCTGCTGGTCGCGGGGGCAGTGTTGGACTACTTCTCTCTCCCTCCTCCAGATTTCAACTCCTTCTTCCACCTCAATCTCA
The DNA here is from genome assembly GCF_901765095.1 of Microcaecilia unicolor. Lineage (NCBI taxonomy): Eukaryota > Metazoa > Chordata > Amphibia > Gymnophiona > Siphonopidae > Microcaecilia > Microcaecilia unicolor. The sequence goes on from NC_044031.1 coordinate 163,277,640, forward strand.
CTGTTTTTCCTCCTTTGAAGTCCACTCTATCCGCCTTTTCTCTCCTCTGCCTCTTCAAATAGCGGTCATTTATCGTCCCCTGATAAGTCCCTTTCATCCTTTCTCATTGACTTTGATGCCTGGCTTGCCTTCTTCCATGATCCTTCCTCCCCCTCTCTCATCCTTGGTGACTTTAATATTTCTGCTAATGATCCTTCCAACTCTTATATTTCCAAGTTACTCGCTTTAACATCCTCCTTTAATCTCCAACTATGCTGCACCTCCCCTACTCATCAAAATGGTCACTGTCTTGATCTCATCTTCTCCACCAACTGTTCACCCTCTAGTTTCCTTGCCTCTGATCTTCCCCTCTCTGATCACCATCTTATAACTTTCACACTTAAATCTCCTCCCTCCCAGTCCTGTCCTATCTTATCTAATTTATCTAGGAATCTTCACGATATTGACCCTTCATTTTTTTGTTTTTTTTGTTACATTTGTACCCCACACTTTTTCCCACTTATGGCAGGCTCAATGCGGCAGACAGTGGAGGGTTAAGTGCTTTGCCCAGAGTCACAAGGAGCTGCCTGTGCCGGGAATCGAACTCAGTTCCTCAGTTCCCCATGACCAAAGTCCACCACCCTAACCACTAGGCCACTCCTCCACTCCACTCTATCCTCCCATGTTTCAAACCTCCTCTCTACTGTGGCACCATCCACATCTGTCAACGAGGCTGTTTCTTCTTACAACAATACTCTATCCTCTGCCATAGACACACTTGCGCCTTTGATTACCTGCCCTATAAGGCGTACAAAACCCCAACCTTGGCTGACTTCTAATATCTGCTACCTACGTTCCTGTACCCGCTCCGCCGAACGCCTCTGGCAGAAATCTCAGGTCCTTGCTGATTTCTTACACTTTAAGTTCATGCTGACCTCCTTCCAATCTGCTCTTTTACGCGCCAAACAGGATTATTATATCCAACTGACCAACTCTCTTGGCTCTAACCCTCAACTTCTCTTCACCACATTGAACTCTTTCCTCATGGTGCCCCCTCCCCCAACTCCCCCTTCATTATCTCCTCAGACCCTTGCTGAATTCTTTCACGACAAGGTAAAAAAGATAAACTTTGAATTCTCTACCTCACCACCTCTCCCTCCACTAGTCCGTTCCCCTCTCTCTCCTTCCCCTCATTCCTTTTCTGAAGTTACTGTAGACGAAACTACACTTCTCCTTTCTTCCTCAAAATGTACCACCTGTTCCTCTGATCCCATTCCCACCCACCTTCTTAATGCCATCTCACCTGCTCTTATTCCTTTTATCTGTCACATTCTCATCCTCTCACTATCCACTGCAACTGTCCCTACTGCCTTTAAACATGCTGTGGTCACACCTCTCCTTAAGAAGCCTTCACTCGACCCTACTTGTCCCTCTAATTACCGACCCATCTCCCTCCTCCCTTTTCTCTCCAAATTACTTGAGCGTGCTGTTCACCACCGCTGCCTTGATTTTCTCTCCTCACATGCAATTCTTGACCCACTACAATCTGGTTTTTGCCCTCTCCACTCAACCGAAACTGCGCTTACTAAAGTCTCCAATTACCTATTACTGGCTAAATCCAGAGGTCAATATTCCATCCTCATTCTTCTTGATCTTTCCGCTGCTTTTGACACTGTCGGTCACAACATACTTCTCGATACCCTGTCCTCACTTGGATTCCAGGGCTCTGTCCTTTCCTGGTTCTCTTCCTACCTCTCCCTCCGCACCTTTAGTGTTCACTCTGGTGGATCCTCTTCTACTTCTATCCCTCTGCCTGTTGGCGTACCTCAGGGTTCTGTTCTTGGTCCCCTCCTCTTTTCTATCTACACTTCTTCCCTTGGTTTATTAATCTCATCCCATGGCTTTTCCTACCACCTCTATGCTGATGACTCCCAAATCTACCTTTCTACCCCTGATATCTCACCTTGCATCCAAACCAAAGTTTCAGCGTGCTTGTCTGACATTGCTGTCTGGATGTCTCTGTTACAAGAAATTATTTATTTTTGGGAAAATAGCTCGAGAGCACTCGCTACTGTTTATAATTTAAGAGCAGATGCTGTATTTATAAGTTTTAGGATATTAATTTCTCCACCAATCACCAAAGGTGATAATTGCAATAAATTAAATAGATTAAGTATATATAAAAGATACCATATACTCAGAACACAAAGAGACCGTATTTTTAGCTTCAAAAAGGTTGATTTAATATACAATTGCACACAAGAGGTAGGTTTTAAGAGATCTTTACAGATAATCTGTGCTTACAGTAAGTAAGGTAAAGTAGCAGGTCTAGATCAAAAGTTATAACTTACAAAGCAGTCTGTTGCAAAAGCATTTTGTGGTCCATTGAAGAGCCATGAGGCAGGTGAACTGCAGATCAGGAGCAAGGCATCTGGATTGGTGCTGAAGAGAGAATCTCCTGGAGGGAGAGTCTTGAAGAGAGAAGAGAGAGAGCTTCTGCAGTGAGTTGATCTGAGTTGCTTGCAGTTGAAGAGAATCTGACTCTTGGGAAACAGCTTGTCCTTTTATACCTTGCAAGCTGCAGGAGGATATGCCATGTGGATCTTTGTCCTGGTTTCCTGGTTTTCCACACGACCCTTGGGCATTTGCAAAGCATTGTGGTATCTTGGTCTCATGTCTGCACACGACCCCTGAGTCTTGGTCTCATGTCTTATGACATCACCAGACATGCTGTCTGGATTTTGCTGGTGTCCTGTTTTGGTGTTGGTGAGCCCTTAGGTTCTCTGAGGTCCTGCAAGGCCTCAGAGGACAGCCGCGCACCCCGAATCTTCACCCGCGGCGACCGCCGTTCACCGAGGGTTGAGCCCCCAGCTGCAGGCGGCCAGCGGGACTGCTGGAACCGCGGGGTGACGGCCGGCCTGGCTGGTAGTCAGCAACACAGTCTCTGAAGGGCAGCTAGCAAGGGCGGCTAGCTGGGAGAAAACACAGTCCCTGAGGTGGCTAGCAAGGACGGCTAGCAGGGAGAAGAACACAGTCTCTGAGGTGGCTAGCAAGGACGGCTAGCAGGAAGAAGAACACAGTCTCTGAGGTGGCTAGCAAGGACGGCTAGCAGGAAGAAGAGCGCAGTCTCTGAGGTGGCTAGCAAGGACGGCTAGCAGGAAGAAGAACCCAGTCTCTGAGGTGGCTAGCAAGGACGGCTAGCGGGAAGAAGAACACAGTCTCTGAGGTGGCTAGCAAGGACGGCTAGCGGGAAGAAGAACACAGTCTCTGAGGTGGCTAGCAAGGACGGCTAGCGGGAAGAAGAACACAGTCTCTGAGGTGGCTAGCAAGGACGGCTAGCGGGAAGAAGAACCCAGTCTCTGAGGTGGCTAGCAAGGACGGCTAGCAGGAAGAAGAACACAGTCTCTGAGGTGGCTCCGAAGTCCACTGTGTCGGCTTCTGACATCTGAAACGGAAGCGCTGGACTCTTCCTGCTTCGGGTTTAAATCCCCCGCTCGTCCATCTCCTGGAAGCAGCTGGAGCCAATCCCCCCGGCCTAGGCAGGCAAGGGAGGTCTGGATTGGCCCGCGTGCCCGGCGGGCGGAGTCTCCTTATCCACGCGCCAATCCGGTGCGAGTAGGCGGGGCTGGCTCGCTGTTCTGCCCCTCGCGAGGGAGACGACGACACCGGCGCCGCCTTCTTGACCGGTGAATCCCCTTCTCCGAGGCCGGCGCTCGCTCCAGCGGATCGCCGGCCTCGGAGCGGCCTGCGGCAGCGCCGGCCTCGGCGGCGGCTTGTCTTCGCCGCCCCGGATCCCGCGGCCTCCGTTGGTCTTCGTCCCCCGCTGGGGGCCCCCAGGTACGGACCCGGAACGGGACAGTATCCTCCCTGGATGCCCCCTTCTCCCTGGGCCCGGGCTTGGACGGATACCGGGCGTGGAAGGCTTTGACCAATTGCGGAGCATGTACATTCGCAGCGGGCTCCCAGGAGTTATCTTCGGGGCCAAAATTCTTCCAGGACAATAAGTAATATAGCTTTCCTCGCTGTCTTTTTGCATCCAGGACTTCGTCCACCTCAAACTCTGGATCGGGATCTGCTTCTAGATCCTCAGTCTCCTGTCGTTGAGGATGCCATTGAGACCCTCGGAATCTCTTCAATAAGGAAACATGAAAGGCGTTATGCACCCGCAAGGTACTAGGTAATCGCAATCGATATGTCACAGCTCCAAGTCGGGATTGGACTGCAAAGGGTCCAATGTACCGAGGTCCCAACCTCCGGGAGGGTACCCGAAGCCGGAGGTATTTCGTGCTTAACCATACCTTCTGCCCTGGTTGCAAGACGGGGGCGGTTCTCCGATGCCGATCTGTGAAGACCTTGTATTTGGTGGCTGCCTTCTGCAGTTGTTCTCGGGCCATTTCCCAGACTCTTTGCAGATCGGCCAGGGTCACCTTGACCATGGGGGTCGGAGATCCAGACGGGAAAGGGGCTGGAAGTCGAGGATGTCGTCCGTACACCAAGGAGAATGGAGAGTCCCCCGAGGCCGAGTGGACACTGTAATTATATGCAAACTCGGCCCAAGGAAGTAGGGAGGCCCAGTTATCTTGGCGTTTGTTGACGAATGCTCGTAGGAACCCTTTTAACGTTTGGTTCGCCCTCTCGACCATGCCATTGGTTTGGGGATGGTATGCTGATGAAAACTCGGTCCTCACCCCCAACGCTGTACACAAGGCCCTCCAGAAACGTGAGGTGAATTGAGGCCCTCGGTCACTAATAATCCGAAGAGGCAGCCCATGGAGTCAAAAAATGTGTTGGATGAAGTGTTGGGCCAATGCGCCCGCCGAAGGAAGTCCCGGCAAGGGAACGAAATGGGCCATTCGGGAAAAACGGTCAATTACCACCCAAATCACCGTATGTCCCCGGGAACTGGGGAGGTCGGTGATAAAATCCATGGAAAGCTCCGTCCAGGGACCTGTCAGTACGGACAGGGGTTGTAGCTTCCCCATGGGGGCCCCGATCATCGGTTTGGTCCGGGCGCACACAGGACAAGTGGTGACAAACTGAAGAATGTCCTGCCTCATTTTAGGCCATTGATATTGTCTGGAAATGAGACGCAGAGTCTTTTGATACCCAAAATGTCCCGCCCATTTAGACGAGTGCCCCCATTGCATTACCTTCACTCGCTCGGCGGCCGGCACTAGTTCTTTAGTAGGAGTAATCTCCCCCACGGCAGCGCTGAGGCATGCTGGATCCAACATGGAATGGGTCTCCTTAGTCTCCTCTGGAGCCTGGAATGCTCTGGAGAGGGAGTCCGCCGGGGTATTTTGAGCAGCTGCTCGAAACACCAGCTGAAACTGAAATCTGGCGAAAAACAACGACCACCGGGCTTGTCGGGGATTGAGTCGTTGAGCCTCTTGCAGATACAGTAGATTCTTGTGGTCAGTGATCACCGTGAATCGATGTTCCGCTCCCTCCAGCAGGTGTCTCCATTCCTGCAGAGCTAATTTTAATGCTAGTAACTCTCGGTCCCCTACTGTATAGTTACACTCCGCCGGGGAGAATCTACGAGAAAAGAAAGAGCACGGCTGGCGCCGGCCCTTGGAATTCACTTGTGAGAGGACCGCCCCGGCTCCCAGCGTGGACGCGTCCACCTCCACAATAAAGGGTTTTTCTGGATCCGGGGCTAACAAAATGGACGCCGAGTTGAAGGCCTCCTTTACCTGGCGAAAGGCCTCCTGCGCCTCGGGCGGCCAGTCCCGGACTTTTGCATTTTTTCTAGTGAGCGCTGTCAAAGGCGCCGTCAGTTGTGAATACTGGGGAATAAACTGGCGATAGTAGTTCGCAAACCCCAAGAAACGTTGCAGTGCTTTCAATCCCAGTGGCTGTGGCCATTCTCGAATCGCCCGGAGTTTGTCTGGCTCCATCTGTAGCCCTCCGGGTAGCAGAATATGTCCCAAAAAGGGTAATGACCTCTGGTGAAAAGCGCACTTGCTGAGCTTAGCAAACAAGCGGTGTTGTCGCAACCGCTGCAGTACTGCGCGAACATGACCCACATGCTCCGCGGAGTTTTGTGAAAACACCAAGATGTCGTCCAGATAAACAATCACTGTGGAGTTCAGCAAATCCTCGAGCACAAAATTAATAAGTCGCTGAAACACCGCAGGGGCATTACATAGGCCAAATGGCATCACCCGATACTCGAAATGTCCCTCGTAGGTGTTAAAAGCCTTCTTCCATTCGTCCCCTCGCCGGATTCGCACCAAATTGTAGGCCCCCCGTAAGTCCAACTTGGTAAACAGCTGGGCTCCTTGCAGTCTGTCAAAGAGTTCGGGAATAAGTGGTAGAGGAAAACGATCCTTTACCGTGATGGCATTTAACCCCCGATAATCAATGCAAGGCCTCAAGGAGCCATCCTTCTTCGTAACAAAAAAGAAGCCGGCCCCGGCCGGGGACGTGGAGGGCCGGATAAAGCCTCTTCGCAAATTCTCCCGGATGTACTCCTGCATAGCTTTGGACTCCCCTCGGGACAGGGCATACAGTCGGCCCCGCGGGGGCATGGTATCTGTCATCAAGTTAATGGCACAGTCGAACGATCGATGAGGCGGTAGAACTTCCGCCTCCACTGGACAAAACACATCTGCAAAGTCCCTATAGTCCATGGGCAAAGAACCCAGCTCTATCCGCGCCCTCCCGGGCATACTATTTAGTGCCGGGCAGCTGCCCGACCGGCCCTTACAACAGTTCTCCCGACAGGAACTGCCCCAAGCTTGGATACCTCCCTCGATCCAATCAATGACAGGGCTATGCCTCCGTAGCCAGGGCAATCCCAGAACCACCGGATGAATGGTGCGGGATAGTACCAGGAATTGGACTTCTTCCCGGTGATCCTCCCCTACTTGCAATTCCAAAAAGGAGGAGATCTCCGTGACCGGATGCGGTAATGTAGTTCCTTGGATGGAGGTTATTTGCAGCGCCGGCCGCCGCGGGAGCGTGGGCCAGCCCATTTGTTGTAGCAGTTCGTGCCCGATGAAATTGCCCCCCGACCCCGAGTCCACTAGGGCCTGGGTCTGGATCGCGGTCCCGTGCCACCGTAGTATAACTGGCAGGGTGATCAGGGAATCCGGTAGGGGAGCGGAATGCCCCAAGACCCCTCCCCTCAAGGTGCCTTGGGGGAGACGTTTCCCGCCCGGGAGGGACAGGCTCGAATAAAATGTCCGGCCTCACCACAATAGAGGCACAGTCCGTCCCACAAGCGTTTTTTCCTGTTGGAGGAGGCCAACCGTTGGCGACCCATCACCATCGGCTCCTCCTCATTCTCCTTGGGGTCCCGGTTCCCAGGGCGCAGAGACGGCCCCTTAGTAGTCCGGGACGTTCCCCGTACCCACTTCTGCCATTCCGCCCGGGCTCTCGCTCGCTCCTGGAAGCGGGTATCTACTCGGATACAGAGTGAAATCAGGGCATCCAATTGGCTAGGGACCTCTCGCCTCGCCAATTCGTCCTTGATTCGTTCTTGTAACCCTTCCGTAAAGATGGCCATCAAGGACTCCGGGTTCCAACGGAGCTCCGTGGCTAAGGTCCGGAAGCGAATGGCATAATCGGCCACCGTTCCCTCACCCTGATGGATTCGCAGCAGCTCCGACGCCACGGAAGAGGGTCTCCCAGGAAGATCGAACACCATACGGAACCGGCGCTGAAATTCATTATAGTCATCCAAAATGGGATCCTGTTGCTCGTTAAGTGGGGCCACCCAGGCTAGGGCCTTCCCTTCACATAGGCCCATGATATACCCCACTTTACTTTGGTCCGTAGCAAATGTCTCCGGTTGCATCCGGAAGGCCAAATTGCACTGGTTGAGGAACCCCCGGCAACCTCCGGGGGCCCCATTATATCGTGTCGGCTCAGGGAACCGAGGTCCCGTGCGGAACCCTCCCGAACGGGGAGCCGCTGCGGCCCCCTGGACCGCAGCGGCCTGGTTCTGTACCTGAAGCGTTGAAAGTTGCGAGCATACGTTCTGGAGCGCCTCCGACAGGGCGTTCAGCTGCTCCTGCTGTTGCTGAAGAACCTTGGCCAGGTCCCGTAGATCAGGCTGCGTAGGCGAGCTCATGGCTTCCGTTTCCTGTCCTGTTTTGGTGTTGGTGAGCCCTTAGGTTCTCTGAGGTCCTGCAAGGCCTCAGAGGACAGCCGCGCACCCCGAATCTTCACCCGCGGCGACCGCCGTTCACCGAGGGTTGAGCCCCCAGCTGCAGGCGGCCAGCGGGACTGCTGGAACCGCGGGGTGACGGCCGGCCTGGCTGGTAGTCAGCAACACAGTCTCTGAAGGGCAGCTAGCAAGGGCGGCTAGCTGGGAGAAAACACAGTCCCTGAGGTGGCTAGCAAGGACGGCTAGCAGGGAGAAGAACACAGTCTCTGAGGTGGCTAGCAAGGACGGCTAGCAGGAAGAAGAACACAGTCTCTGAGGTGGCTAGCAAGGACGGCTAGCAGGAAGAAGAACACAGTCTCTGAGGTGGCTAGCAAGGACGGCTAGCAGGAAGAAGAGCGCAGTCTCTGAGGTGGCTAGCAAGGACGGCTAGCAGGAAGAAGAACCCAGTCTCTGAGGTGGCTAGCAAGGACGGCTAGCGGGAAGAAGAACACAGTCTCTGAGGTGGCTAGCAAGGACGGCTAGCGGGAAGAAGAACACAGTCTCTGAGGTGGCTAGCAAGGACGGCTAGCGGGAAGAAGAACACAGTCTCTGAGGTGGCTAGCAAGGACGGCTAGCGGGAAGAAGAACCCAGTCTCTGAGGTGGCTAGCAAGGACGGCTAGCAGGAAGAAGAACACAGTCTCTGAGGTGGCTCCGAAGTCCACTGTGTCGGCTTCTGACATCTGAAACGGAAGCGCTGGACTCTTCCTGCTTCGGGGTTTAAATCCCCCGCTCGTCCATCTCCTGGAAGCAGCTGGAGCCAATCCCCCCGGCCTAGGCAGGCAAGGGAGGTCTGGATTGGCCCGCATGCCCGGCGGGCGGAGTCTCCTTATCCACGCGCCAATCCGGCGTGAGTAGGCGGGGCTGGCTCGCTGTTCTGCCCCTCGCGAGGGAGACGACGACGCCGGCGCCGCCATCTTGACCGGTGAATCCCCTTCTCCGAGGCCGGCGCTCGCTCCAGCGGATCGCCGGCCTCGGAGCGGCCTGCGGCAGCGCCGGCCTCGTCGGCGGCTTGTCTTCGCCGCCCCGGATCCCGCGGCCTCCGTTGGTCTTCGTCCCCCGCTGGGGGCCCCCAGGTACGGACCCGGAATGGGACAGCTGGCAAATGGTCTTTTGATGTACAAGGCTTCCTGCTCAGTCTCTGGAGCAGATACACATTACAAGTCCTTCCTTTCTGCACATGTCTGAAAGCTGATGGGAGGGGCAGGTATACCTTTGACAAGCAAATGTCCTGTTTATGGTTTCCCTCTGAGTTCTTTGTTTTCAATGGGGTATTCAGGTCTTTCCCACCTGCTTGTCTCCTTGCCTCTACTGGTTAGATCCAATCTTTGTAGTGTTGATCAGAGGAATAGAGTCAATTTAAAACTTTAAAGCAGTCTTAAGTCTTTTGTTTAAGGAGTGGGATTCCCCAAAGGGAGAGGGAAGAGGGCTTTTGGAATGAAACTATTTTCTCTGCTGCAGTGTCAAATATATATATATTTAAAAGCTGCACAAATATATTGGTGTATATATAATCCAGCAAAATATCATGCTACACATTTAATTCTGATGATTGGCTTATACCATAACATCTCAACGCCACCTGAAATTGAACATGACCAAAACCGAGCTTCTCATTTTCCCCCCCAAACCCACCTCCCCACTCCCCCTGTTTTCTATTTCTGTTGATGGCTCTCTCATTCTCCCTGTCTCCTCAGCTCGAAACCTTGGGGTCATCTTTGACTCTTCTCTCTCCTTCTCTGCTCATATCCAGCAGATCGCCAAGACCTGTCGTTTCTTTCTTTACAACATCCGTAAAATCCGCCCCTTTCTTTCCGAGCACTCTACCAAAACCCTCATCCACACCCTTGTCACCTCTCGTTTAGACTACTGCAATCTGCTTCTTGCTGGCCTCCCACTTAGTCACCTCTCCCCTCTCCAATCGATTCAAAACTCTGCTGCCCGTCTCGTCTTCTGCCAGGGTCGCTTTACTCATACTACCCCTCTCCTCAAGTCGCTTCACTGGCTCCCTATCCGTTTTCGCATCCTGTTCAAACTTCTTCTACTAACCTATAAATGTACTCAGTCTGCTGCTCCCCAGTATCTCTCCACACTCATCCTTCCCTACACCCCTTCCCGTGCACTCCGCTCCATGGATAAATCCTTCTTATCTGTTCCCTTCTCCACTACTGCCAACTCCAGACTTCGCGCCTTCTGTCTCGCTGCACCCTACGCCTGGAATAAACTTCCTGAGCCCCTACGTCTTGCCCCATCCTTGGCCACCTTTAAATCTAGACTGAAAGCCCACCTCTTTAACATTGCTTTTTACTCATAACCACTTGTAACCACTCGCCTCCACCTACCCTCCTCTCCTCCTTCCTGTACACATTAATTGATTTGATTTGATTTGCTTACTTTATTTTTTGTCTATTAGATTGTAAGCTCTTTGAGCAGGGACTGTCTTTCTTCTATGTTTGTGCAGCGCTGCATACGCCTTGAAGCGCTATAGAAATGCTAAATAGTAGTAGTACTGTAGCACTCAGGGCAGTCATTGGACTGGGTAAGTTCTGTGCTCCCCAGATCTTTGCTGGCCAGATGCTCTGCTGGCTTACCTCTTGCTGTGGTTTCAAGTCGAGCAGCTGACGTTGCTGCTGGTTGGTTGGCTTGTGCCTGACGCCTGATGAGGAGTGTGACTGTCCAGCTTCCTCTGGTTTAGACCAAGGGAGTTCAGCCAATATACTGGTTGAGAGCGACTGCTCCGGCTCTTGTGCCCTCACCCTGTGTGAAGGCTCAGACTCTGTGATGAGCATTCTTGCTCGTGTCCTTTTTGCCTCCACCCTGTGTGAAGACTCAGACTCTGCGATGAGCATTCTAGCTCGGATCTCTTTTGCCTCCACCCTGTGTGAAGGCTCGGGCTCTGCGATGAGCGTTCTTGCTCGTGTCTCTTTTGTCTCCACCCTGTGTGAAAGCTCAGACTCTGCGATGAGCGTTCTTGCTCAGATCTCTTTTGCCCTCGCCTTGTGTGAAGGCTCAAACTCTGCGATGAGCGTTCTTGCTCGTGTTTCTTTTGCCTCCACCCTGTGTGAAGGCTCAGACTCTGCAGCTGAGATGGGGCATCTCAGTTAATGCATCTTTCTGGAGTGAGTGCCAGTGGTAGTGCATCCCTGTGCGTGTCTACGTGTGGATCACTGTCGTCTGGGCTTGCCTCCGTGGCACGTTCTGTCTTGGGCTTGCTCATTTCAGGTGCATTAAACTCTGACGAAAGTAGATCAGGTTCCTCCGGATATGTGGGTTCTTCTGACTCGAATTGCTTCAATGCGCTGGTAGGTGATGGGATGTGTGCCGTAGCATAAGTTTTGGTTCGTGGAGCGTAGTCTTCAGAGGCGAAGTGGCTGAGTCGGTTCTTTCCGTGGTTTTGACCTACAGCAGCTTCTAAGACCTTGGCTTTTGCCTCAAGCGCTGCTATCTCTTCCTCTTGCTGGAGCACTTCTATCATAATGTCCAGCTCAGCAATTTTACGTGCAGCCTCAGCCTTCCGGCACACAGCCTCAGCCTTCCGGCTCGCAGCCTCAGCCTCCACGTCGGCCCTTTTGCGTGCTTCCTCATCCTCCATCTCGGCCCTTCTGCATGCTTCTTCAGCTTCCAGCGCAGCTCGTTTTAACTTCAGGATGGTTTCTTGTTCACTGATGCAGTGGTGAGCTTTGGCCATCTCTGCCAAGGCCCTCGCCTCAAGAGCCGCCTCTCTAGCTTTTGAATGGCTGGAGCAGTTTGTTGTACGTGACTTGGAGGACCTTGAGCTTTTGGGTGAATGCTTAGAAGAGTGAGTGCGTATGGAGATACTGTCTAGTGGATCTACAGTTGCATTTGCTGTTGTCTCTTCAGCCTTGACTACTTCCACACTACGCTTCTGATCCGTGGCCTCTTGGAGTTCTTTTTCCAAAAGACTCTGCTCCATGTTCATCTCCTCTAAGAACTGGCAATACTCTTCTGCCTTTTGCTGATAGCGTGCGTAGCTGGTCTCCATTGATGCCAGACAGGCGTCATTGTCTGCCCCTGCCTTTGCAGCGTTACACATATTTTCTTCCACTTCTCCCCAGAGCCTGTTTAGTTTCTCGGTATACCTTTCCTGTTTTGCTTGATACCTTTCCAGAGCCTTTTGGGTTAACTTGCAAGTTCTTCTACCCTTGAACCCTTGTTGGGACTGGAGGGAGAGGGTGTCTATCAAATCTGCATTGGCCTCTGGCTGCTCTTGTGTGTCTGGTGTGGGGGACACTTCATCTGGTGCTGTCAGTGAGGCATTAAATTCTGCTATCCTGTACTGGTCTGCGTGTCTGGCTTTATTAAATGAGAAGTCAGTTCTTGTGTGCAGGGGGGCTGGGGATGCAGAAATTACTCAGTATTTAGCTGCGCTGAAACTGTTTCAGTGGCTTCTTTCTTTGTGCTGGGTCACGAAGCAGTCTGCCTTTGAAGCTGCTGAATTCAACTGGCTTGGGTTTCAATGCTACGTTAATGAGCAGAGGAGGGGGAGGGGGGAGAGTAGCTCTGAGTCAGGATGTTAATTGATCTGGTCCTCCCTCAATCAGTCTCTTAGCAACTGATTGCTTCAGCTCGTTTGCCGAGAGATCTTTAGGGCTCAGAGATCTGGCTTAGGCTGGATGCAGAGGGAAGGGGGAACTTCAAAGCATCTGAACGGCGATATCACATAGAGGTATGAAACTCAAGCTGAAAAACTCTGTCTCACTGTTTCAAAGTTCCTGATCAATCTGCGGCAGCCACTTTAATTCCTTTTATCTCTTAAACTTCTTATGCTTGCTTAAAGGTTAAAATGTGTACAGGTTTACCAATACAAACAGTTTTCTTCTCTTTCTGACTCTTTAGCTGTTGGCTTTATCTACTGATGACCCAGAAGGTGGTGGGGGGGGGGGGTAGGTCTTCGGGCAGGGAAGAGTACTTAAAAGGAACAATAGGAAGGCAATTAACTGATCACTCTAGGAATGCAGTCAGAGCTGGCTAGCATAGCCTCTTAAACGCTGGTTTGAGTTTAAACCTCCACAATCTTCTGCTGCTTTTTCACAATGTAGTTCTTCTAACAAATGCATTTTAAACATTAAACTTTAGTTACAGTTTCACTCAAATGCAGATCAATTAACATCCAGACAATGCAAGCAGAGTTACTGATTTCCTTTTCCTTCCCTGGTCTGATTAAGTTACACGTTTCACCCTTCTGCTGTCTTTCTTTAAACACAGTGCAGATGGCTGTTTCAAAGGCATGTCCTGCTGAAGCTTTCTTCAATAGCTATTTAACTTTGCTTTTTGTTTTTTTACTATCAAGACTCTTGAGGCTTGATAACTTGAGGCCTCAATAACTTGGAGTATAACCTTGACACACCAATCACCCGAAGTCTCTTTTATTGAATAAATCACAGATAATTTACTCACAGATAGATGTTCAAAGGTGCTGCTCCAGGACACAGAGACTCCTTAATCTGAGAGCTGTTGGGGGTGGAGATCTGAGGAGAGGTAGCTATATTGCAGGGGGGGAAGGATAGTTGGACAGGTAGAAATGGTTCAAACCTGGGTGACTGGAATGTGCGATATCTCATTAGGGAGGAGATATTTTCAAGGTAAAAAAACAGGTTCGTTACAGGGAGTTTCAGCAGGACAGAGCTGTCTGGAATAAGATGATGCATGCTCCATGTCTCTGGCTAGATGGTGGTGGAATGCCTCATGGCTGAAGAGACAAAGAGGTGTTGAGGCTTCACACAGGCTCAGGGAGGAGCAGATAGAGACCAATGGGGACAGAGCCTGCCATCAGGTAGCAAGGGGTGGTCCAAGCTTGGCAGAGAGAGAGGAGGTCTGGGCAGCCTCACAACCAGTGGTAACAGTTCTTACACAGCCAAACAAGTGTGGTTGTACTGCCTGTGAACTACATTACTCACAGTGCATTGCTCATGTATCTTTGCAGTGAGAAACTGCAACAATTATAGTCCTTAGAACTGAGAATAACCGTAAAGGCATTACACACATTTTAGGATCACGTTGTAAACTAGTGTGAGGCTGTTGGAGGACAGAACAGAAACAGCAGTAATAAACTTTGTATTATGTGCTCATTTTTCTAAGCTGTTCTAAAAAATGCAGTAATATAAAATCCAGTATTTAATTTCTACCTAGTTTATCTTTCCATTTCCACATGGACAGACATTTTATACTGGATAATGTCAGACTACTTTTGTACAAAATGACTCATTGGTGCAAAGCTCTGCTGTATTTCACATTAGCGTGAGATTACCTTTCATAGTTTTCGACACAATACCAACTATTACTGTCAATGGGCACCAGTTTGTTATGCAGAAATATCAGCAGAACTTTATAAAATCAGGACAAATTTATGGACTTGATAATCCTACTGCTCTATGAAAGTAATGCAAACCTAATGCAGATTTTTATTTTAATAATGTTCTTCAAGTTCACATTCCAGCTTATAATCGAAAGTGCTCGCCGGCTATCTTCCAACACAAATCGGGAGATGGCCGGCGATTTCTTAAAAGCGGCGAAATCGGTATAATCGAAAGCGGCATTTTAGACAGCATCACCGCTTTCCCGGCGAAAGTTCAAGGGGGCGTGTCGGTAGATTAGCGAAGGCAGGGCGTGGGTGTGGCTACCAGATGGCCGGCTTTCGCTGATAATGGGAAAAAAACGGCGTTAAGCAGTATTTTGCCGGGTTTACTTGGTCCTTTTCTTTTCACGACCAAGCCTCAAAAAGGTGCCCCAACTAACCACTGGAGGGAATGGGGGATGACCTCCCCATACTCCCCCAGTGGTCACCAACCCCTTTCCACACTAAAAAAATAAAACTAAAAACCTTTTTTGCCAGCCTGTATGCCAGCCTCAAATGCCGTACCCACCTCCATGACAGCAGAATGTGTTGTATCCTCTGACAGCCTTTCCCTGGTTGCGATGTGGCTCTCGGGTGAGTGTGACACCTTTTCTGTTAGGTGCCTTGCAGAGTCACATTAGCAATGCATTGTGGTGGGTGTAGGGTACTGGGCTCTACTCCCATGGTGCTTTCCCCCCCCTGCCAACTGGGTCAGAGTGTGCCCTGTTTTGTGTCCTGTTGTAGTCCATGCGGTAGTGGCCATTTTTGTAAGCCAGTTTTAGTTCCCTTTCCTGTGTTACCCACTTTAGAGAACGTAGTTCTTACCTTGAATGGTGCTGAAAGAGGGCATTGTACACCATTGTGCCAGCTCTGACCTACTGCTAATCTTAGTACCAGGGGACTGTTTGCCAGTGGGGCACAACTTCTGATCTGCAGTTAACTGTGAGTAAACGTGGTTATTTCAAGAAAGGACTTTTTCAGAGAGATTAGTCTTCAGGTGTGAACTGGTGTGCCAAAGTTATACAGCAGCAATAAGTCCTAGAGGCTGTATGCAGGTCCCTGGAGCAATTTTAGTGGGTGCAGTACATTTGTGGGTAGTGGGTTGGGGGGGGGGGTTGGGGGCTCAGCTCCCAAAGTAAGGGAGCTATGCACATGGGAGCTTTTCTGAAGTCCACCGCAGTGACCCCTAGGGTGGCTGGTTGGTGTCCTGGCATGTCAGGGGGGCCAGTGCACTAAAAATGCTGGCTCCTCCCACAGCCAAATGCCTTGAATTTGGCCGGGGTTTGAGATGGCCAACATAACTTTCCATTATCTCTGAAAAACAAACCCGGCCATGTCAAACCCGGTGAACTCCAAGGCATTTGGCCGGGCTAAACCGTATTATCGGAAAAAGAAGATGGCCGGCCATCTTTTTCGATAATACGGTTCCAGCCAGCTGTAGCGCCGCCGCCAACATAGATCGCCGGCGATCTATTTGGCCGGCGACATTCGATTATGCCCCTCATTGTCACAGTCGACGTTTCCTCTTATTGTTGTAATAATGTAGCTACTCTGTTAAATCATTTAATAACAGCACATGTAGCAGTGGTCTCTGTGGGTAATTCAGTAACTCCAAGATTGAACAAACTCCTTGACTGTGTTGTGGGAGATGTATTTCTGTTGGGTTTAGCACCCCAATCATTTTTGAAAATTGGTTCCTATTACAACAGCAGCAATCTGATTGTATGACCTGATATTTTGATGCTTGATAAATTTACAGCACTCTGAAGACTGGTACATCACATACTACTTTGTTTTTCCCAACTTCATGTTCTTATGGATGTGTGTTTTTATATTTTAACTTCTTCAACTAGAGTCTCTTTTCTTTACAGACCGAGGCTCTCCCCAAGTATGTTTCAGATTCATTATTTCTATAATGGTTATTTCCCTTTTAACAAAGCATCCAGTAAATCAACTGTTTTTTCTCCTCTTTTGTTTTCTGGAGTTTGGCAATGTCTGCCTATGCTTATATAGCTTCTACAGCCTCGTGATCAGTCTCATTCCTCTGTTTTAAATTCAGCACTAACAATGAATAATAGGCTAAGGACTGTGCAGTATCACTCCTTTTTATTTTACTGCTTGTATTACATTTCACACTTGTAATTTGGTATCATTACTCTACAGCCATGAATAACCAGTATCGATTAAAAAAGAGATTGCCACATCTCTACCCATCTCTGTTGACTCAGTTCTACCTACCTTTCATGATTGCTTCACCATCTGTTTCGGTCAGCTGCTGATAGCATTATGCTACAATTTCACAACCTATAGTGTGGCCTGTCTTCACTATGTCTTTAACATTATGAACAAAAAGTCCAATTCAGCACCTATCTTACTAATGTCATACTACAAAGCTAGTCTTTTGACGTCTTCCAGTAAGAACTTGTCTCCACTATACCTTGTTACTAACAACAATGCTGTTGTTTTTGTTCAGTGTCATTCTATTTTCTTTGCACATCCACTAGTGTGCACACAGACTGAACTCCCATTACAAAAAACACCTTATCCAGAGTGGACTACTTGTATTTTCAGTTTTCAACTATTGGAGAATTTTACTGCAAACCTTCCACATGTTTATGCTTCTCTTGCACCATAATTTTTTTCTTGTATTCATTGACAGATTCCATTTATTGCCAGTATGCAATTGATCATTTTATCACTGTTACTGTACAATTTATCATTTTTATACAATCATCTATCTTATAAATATTCAAACGGTTTCTGTCCGAACATTATAGTCCTTCAACTATTTTTTGTCTATTTAGCATTTTGCTTCTTTTCTCCCTTAGCATGACTTCACATCATACTTCCAGTACTTACCCATGTATCTTTAACACTTTTCAGCATTTTTTGCTAGTTCAGTTAACACTTTATTTTTCCCTTAAATATTCACAAGGGTTGTGATTCCTCTAGAGAAATGTACTAATATCAGATATCTCTACACAAGACTACAAATTGCTCTGTACTTTCATATGGTCAGACTAATTGAACAATATGCAGTATATGCAAAACTTAAGTCTCTTAACTCTGAGGGCTATTTCTTTAGCTCCATGTGCTTTCACAACATTACACAACGTGTTTACCATATATTATGCCAATAAGTGGGTGATCACACACACTCTTGTTTACTCAGCAAAGAAGCTAATCAACTTCTCAACATTTACTACTACTACTACTACTATTTAGCATTTCTATAGCGCTACAAGGCGTACGCAGCGCTGCACAAACATAGAAGAAAGACAGTCCCTGCTCAAAGAGCTTACAATCTAATAGACAAAAAAATAAAGCAAGCAAATCAAATCAATTAATGTGTACAGGAAGGAGGAGAGGAGGGTAGGTGGAGGCGAGTGGTTACAAGTGGTTACGAGTCAAAAGCAATGTTAAAGAGGTGGGCTTTCAGTCTAGATTTAAAGGTGGCCAAGGATGGGGCAAGACGTAGGGGCTCAGGAAGTTTATTCCAGGCATAGGGTGCAGCGAGACAGAAGGCGCGAAGTCTGGAGTTGGCAGTAGTGGAGAAGGGAACAGATAAGAAGGATTTATCCATGGAGCGGAGTGCATGGGAAGGGGTGTAGGGAAGGATGAGTGTGGAGAGATACTGGGGAGCAGCAGACTGAGTACATTTATAGGTTAGTAGAAGAAGTTTGAACAGGATGCGAAAACAGATAGGGAGCCAGTGAAGCGACTTGAGGAGAGGGGTAGTATGAGTAAAGCGACCCTGGCGGAAGACGAGATGGGCAGCAGAGTTTTAAACCGATTGGAGAGGGGAGAGGTGACTAAGTGGGAGGCCAGCAAGAAGCAGATTGCAGTAGTCTAAACGAGAGGTGACAAGGGTGTGGATGAGGGTTTTGGTAGAGTGCTTGGAAAGAAAGGGGCGGATTTTACGGATGTTGTAAAGAAAGAAAACGACAGGTCTTGGCGATCTGCTGGATATAAGCAGAGAAGGAGAGAGAAGAGTCAAAGATGACCCCAAGGTTTCGAGCTGAGGAGACAGGGAGAATGAGAGAGCCATCAACAGAAATAGAAAATGGGGGGAGTGGGGAGGTGGGTTTGGGGGGAAAAATGAGAAGCTCGGTTTTGATCATGTTTAATTTCAGGTGGCGTTGAGACATCCAGACAGCAATGTCAGACAAGCACGCTGAAACTTTGGTTTGGATGCAAGGTGAGATATCAGGGGTAGAAAGGTAGATTTGGGAGTCATCAGCATAGAGATGGTAGGAAAAGCCATGGGATGAGATTAATGAACCAAGGGAAGAAGTGTAGATAGAAAAGAGGAGAGGACCAAGAACAGAACCCTGAGGTACGCCGACAGGCAGAGGGATAGAATTAGAAGAGGATCCACCAGAGTGAACACTAAAGGTGCGGAGGGAGAGGTAGGAAGAGAACCAGGAAAGGACAGAGCCCTGGAATCCAAGTAAGGACAGGGTATCGAGAAGTATGCTGTGATCGACAGTGTCAAAAGCAGCGGAAAGATCAAGAAGAATGAGGATGGAATATTGACCTCTGGATTTAGCCAGTAATAGGTCATTGGAGACTTTAGTAAGCACAGTTTCGGTTGAGTGGAGAGGGAAAAAACCAGATTGTAGTGGGTCAAGAATAGCATTTGAAGAGAGAAAATCAAGGCAGCGGTGGTGAACAGCACGCTCAAGTAATTTGGTGAGAAAAGGGAGGAGGGAGATGGGTCGGTAATTAGAGGTACAAGTAGGGTCGAGTGAAGGCTTCTTAAGGAGAAGTGTGACCACAGCGTGTTTAAAGGCAGTAGGGACAGTTGCAGTGGATAGTGAGAGGATGAGAATGTGACAGATAAAAGGAATAAGAGCAGGTGAGATGGCATTAAGAAGGTGGGTGGGAATGGGATCAGAGGAACAGGTGGTACATTTTGAGGAAGAAAGGAGAAGTGTAGTTTCCTCTATAGTAACTTCAGGAAAGGAGGAAAAGGAATGAGGGGAAGGAGAGAATTCAAGGTTTATCTTTTGAACCTTGTCATGAAAGAATTCAGCAAGGGTCTGAGGAGATAATGAAGGGGGAGTTGGGGGAGGGGGCACCTTGAGGAGAGAGTTCAATGTGGTGAAGAGGAGTCGAGGGTTAGAGCCAAGAGAGTTGGTCAGTTGGATATAATAATACTGTTTGGCGCGTAAAAGAGCAGATTGAAAGGAGGTCAGCATGAACTTAAAGTGTAAGAAATCAGCAAGGGCCCGAGATTTCCGCCAGAGGCATTCGGCGGAGCGGGTATAGGAACGTAGGTAGCAGATATTAGAAGTCAGCCAAGGTTGGGGTTTTGTACGCCTTATAGGGCGGGTCATCAAAGGTGCAAGTGTGTCTAAGGCAGAGGATAGAGTATTGTTGTAAGAAGAAACAGCCTCATTGACAGACGTGGATGGTGCCACAGTAGAGAGGAGGTTTGAAACATGGGAGGATAGAGATGAAGGGTCAATATCGTGAAGATTGTCTTCAAGTCTAGGCTTAAAGCCCACCTCTTTGCTACTGCTTTCGACTCCTAACCATGACTCTCTTACTCAACACCCTCACTTATCACCCCTACCACTGCAATTTCCCCACCCCTAGCTGTCTGTTCGTCTGTCCAATTTAGATTGTAAGCTCTGTTCAGCAGGGACTGTCTTTTTCATGTTGATTTGTAAAGCGCTGCGTAAGTCTAGTAGCGCTATAGAAATGTTTAATAGTAGTAGTAGTAGTATAAATTAGATAAGATAAGATAAGACGGGACTGGGAGGGAGGAGATTAAAGTGTGAAAGTTATAAGATGATGATCAGAGAGGGGAAGATCAGAGGCAAGGAAACTAGAGGGTGAACAGTTGGTGGAGAAGATGAGATCAAGACAGTGACCATTTTGATGAGTAGGGGAGGTGGAGCATAGTTGGAGATTAAAGGAGGGTGTTAAAGCGAGTAACTTGGAAATATAAGAGTTGGAAGGATCATTAGCAGGAATATTAAAGTCACCAAGGATGAGAGAGGGGGAGGAAGGATCATGGAAGAAGGCAAGCCAGGCATCAAAGTCAATGAGAAAGGATGAAAGGGACTTATCAGGGGGACGATAAATGACCGCTATTTGAAGAGGCAGAGGAGAGAAAAGGCGGATAGAGTGGACTTCAAAGGAGGAAAAACAGTGAGATTGAGGTGGAAGAAGGGGTTGAAATCTGGAGGAGGGAGAGAGAAGTAGTCCAAAACCACCTCTGCGACCAGCAGGGCGAGGAGTATGTAAAAAAAAGCTAACCGCCATGGCAGAAGGCTGCGACTGAAGCAGAGTCATCTGGGCAGAGCCAGGTTTCTGTTATGGCGAGCAGATGGAGGTGACGCGAGATAAAGAGGTCCTGGATATAGGGGAGTTTGTTACAGATAGAGCGGGCATTCCATAGGGCGCAAGAGAAGGGCAGAGACGAGGAGGGGAGTAGAGGAATAGAGATGAGGTTAGAGAGGTCGCGGTGAGATCTGTAGAGTTGGGATAATAATTGGTGAGGAGGGCCAGGATTGGGATTGATGTCACCGGCTGAGAGTAAGAGAAGGAGTAAAAGAGAGCGGAGAAGAGTAGGAGAGGTGTGGCCATGAAGGCGAGAGGTATTTAGGTGGAATGGGGAAGGCAAAATGTAGGGAAGAAAGAGACGGAGATTAAAAGCCAAGAGGGAGGAAGAGGGTAGGAGAGAAGGTGAGGTGATGAAGTCGATGGATGGGCAGTGAGTTCCTGTAGCGGAGAGAGGTAGGGGGTGAGGGAAAAGATTAGGAAGGGACAGGGCTAGGAAGAGAATGTGAATAGGGGCCATAAACGACTGAGGTACTTTAGCAATGTCGGATGAAAATAAGTAATTAGGGCAATAATTATTCCCTGATAATACTTATTACAAGATTCCTCGCTCAACCTAGGGGAAATATTATACAGGAACCTTGTTGCTGGCACCCTGCCAGTGTTTTGTTCCCTGCCAAAGAACCAAAGCCACGTCACAGATAATTATTATTATTTATTACAGGTAGAAAAATAGACACTCTGCAATAGCTTATATGCAATATAATATCTCTTACTGATATGCACACTAACAAAATATATTGTCTAACTACACTCTGATTATCCTGAGACTACGTACAGTAATGATTAGAACAGTACAAATGATATCCTAATGATCCTTATGAAACTTATCACATCTTATGCAAAATACACATTAGCAACTTTCCCTGACCAAGAGCTGACATAAACCAGTCGTACTTAGATAAAACCACTGCCTAACCCCAGACTAGGAAATATATCACTGTGATCTTACCACGCTGTCCTGATGACGGCTTCAGATAAGACCGGAGCAGAATCTCCCCAGACGCTATCTCAGCTGTCTGTGTCTTATGTAGTGCAGGTCTTTCTCAGCAAACAAGCAGGTTCCCGTCTCTCTGTTGGTTATCAGAGCCAAAATCTCTGCCACAGGTATTTGCACCAGTTATGCAGGTCACAAGGTTGGTATCATACAGTCTCTAGCTCACCTCAAGCCTTGCTGGATTTCTCAGTTCCTTCACAGGTACTCCTCCTCCGAGGGTCTCTGACTAACTTTCTTCTCTCACTCTCCCCGTGTTCTTCCAGACCTCTCTGTCAGGTGATAGCCTGGACCAAGTCCTCTCGTACAGTCCAGTGCATGGGCAAGAAGAGTTATTTGTTTGTGACCTTGGAAATGGTAATGTCTGGTGCCATGGTTCTGCCTCCCTTCTCAGCTTCTCAGAGATAGAAGGGGGATGGTTGGAACACAGAATGTCCTTGGCTTCAGCAAGCCTGTCAGTGATTTTCCACAAGCTGAAGCTGGATCTTGCTGACACAGAGATGTTCAGGTCAGAGGGTTGCAGCAGCCATCTTATTGCACCAAGATGTCATATGCTTGTATAGGCCAAGACCAGCTCAGGCTAGATCACAGGGAAATACCCCTACAGCAACTGGGAAGAAGATTAGATGTAAAGAGAAAAATGCCCAGCGCACGGCATCTAGAGCGGAGGCCCTGAGTGGATCGGAGTGGACCTGGGTGTCACCCCGGAGAAGGCTGTAAGGATATGCAGATGAGCTGCAAGGAAAGGCTTACCAGGGGTTAGGCCAAAGCCAGCATTCCTCCCCCTGAGGGTCGCCTGATCCTAGCCAACAAGCACCTGGAAACTCTGTGCACTTGGAGCGAGGGCCCTGGGAAGATTGGGGTGGACCTGGAGTCACCCCGGATACAGCTGTGAGGAAATGCAGAAGAGCTGCAAGTCCTCCACAGCATCTGGTGGGAGCGCTGGGCATCTAGAGCGGAGGCCCTGAGTGGATCGGAGTGGACCTGGGTGTCACCCCGGAGAAGGCTGTAAGGATATGCAGTTGAGCTGCAAGTCCTCCACAGCACCTGAAAGGCAGCCGGTGGTAGAGCTGAGCATCTCTCAGCTGAGGAAAGGCTTACCAGGGGTTAGGCTGAAGCCAGCATTCCTCCCCCTGAGGGTTGCCTGATCACTCTGCTACTTTCTGTGGGCAGAAAATCACACTATCATGAATAATAATTTTATCACCCCATTACATTTCTGATGATGGACTTAGAACTTTCTACTGTGAGCTGGTCACCCTTTCAGACTCTAGCCAGGGCTGACCCTGCTTAGTTTCCTCCACACTCACAGTCACTGCTGGGCTCTAGCCTTCTCAATAACTCACAGGATTCTGTCTCAAACACTGGAGAGCTTTCTGCCTCCTCTTCTCCCTTCACAAAACGCTCATCAACACCAGGCTTCTTGTAATTAAGGATTTTATTAATGTCTTTAACATAAACATTTCTTCAAGTCAAACATAACAAAAGGCACTTTACTCAGAGCCTGCTTCTTAAACCCTTCTCAAACTTTAGACAGTTCCTCAAACTCAAAACAGTCAAACAAAATAATTTACTTTCCTTCTCAGAGCTGTCACCTTTTCCAGAAAGAGCTTCCCCAGTGCTTCCATCTCCTCCCTACAGCTTTCCACCACTCTCTTAAGAAAGCTGCCTGCAATCCTCTCACACCTGGTTCAATTTCCCAATCAACTGCTGGCTTCTCACTGTCCTGGCTAGAGTCCTCTCCCTGACTCTGATTCTCTTGCTGCTGCAGTGCATTCTGGACCTTGTAGTTCCCTGCCTCATCACACTACATATAATACAATTTGTTTGGAGTTTGCTTACACCTTTCTCAGTGGTGACTGTTGCATTCGGGTACACGGGGTATTTCCCCATCCCTGGAGGGCTGATAATCTGGTTTTGTACCCGAGGTAATGGGGGGTTGAGTGGTTTGCCCAGGATCATGGGTGGCAGCAGTGGCACTGGAAGCGGCCTCTTCTGGATATCAGGGACAGTGCTCTGGCTGCTGGGCCACTCCACCGTTCCACTAAATGTTAATTCTTCTGCCCTCCCTAACCCAATAAAATGTTCCACACACTTATACAGTTAGGAAGAGAAGAAGGATGAGAAAATAGTATTTCTTTATTTACTTACCAAGCTAGAAAAACAGACTACAATGCTTTTGCTCATGAGAGAGGTACAAAAGCTGCACACCGGTGCTATCTCTGAATACTTCTCTAATTTGGTCTGGCTAGCTATCACTTTTTAAATTCTTCAATCATTATACAGCTCAAACAGTTTGTTAGCATTAGTTTTGACCACATTAGTTTCGACCACTGATCAAGATTATTAGGAAGGTCTAAGGCAACATCATACCGATTAGCATGTTCCACTTGCTACATCAGGTTCCATTTCGCCAGCAACCATTTATCTATGTTTCCAGACATGTAAACTGCAAAAAGCCCCTAACCACATTCTTTAGTAAGCACCTTCCATGTAAAATTGCTTCATGTCCTCTTTCTGCAAGCCTGCCAGCAAGCCTGTCACAAGAACTCATGAACCTCTGGTCAAGAATAGGGATACATCATGTTAATGGCGTTGGGAAATTTCCCAATGCACATAACAGTCCAGTCCTGTAGCTGGAACCATGGTTTGTCTTCAAGTGCAATATGTTAGTGCCCCGGTCATAGGCTGTCTTAGGTCATGAGCACACAAGTTCCCTTAGCAGGATGGGAAGGAGGCGCTTACTTTTACTCGTCCTGGCCACACGACCTTCAGAGTACTAAGATGTAAGCACAAAAGGGTGTACATTTTAAATGTCATATAAGTAGGACAAAACAATGTGGTCAGAATGTGTATCTAATGGATAATTGGAACCCCCCTTGGGCCTTATATAAATTACAACTTTCAACATTCCCATGGTTGCTGAGGAAGAGGACTCAGGAATAATGAGATATAAATTTACTAGCACATATGCAACGAAATAAAAGCATAAAACCAATAAAGCGTAATAACCCTAAAATGAATATGTTCTAATAACCCTAAAATTAATATGTATATATATATAGGAAAATATGTATTGGTATGTAACTTTTCATGCAGGGCAATAGCTTGTCCTGTAGGCCTTATTTCTTACTACGAGCAGTTTCAGTTATATATTTCAGCAAGATGTTGTAGCTATGGATTACATATTATCCTAAAAGCAGTCTTACACAATAGCATTCATATTTTCATATTCATCGCTAACGTTATGGCCTATTTCATCATAGAGTCCAGTTTCAGCATTGTGATTCAGTCTTTCATATAGCACATACTGTCCAGTGGGATCTTTATTACTAAGGGCTGTCTCAATTAGGCGTTCTACAAGTCTCCTGACATGGTATGATGCAACAGCCTACAAGAACAAAAACAGCAACGATAAGCAAAGTTGTGGCAGCAGAGAGGAAGAAAATTTTCCATTTCCCAAAGTCACTGTCCAGCCACCCTGTCCAAGAGGTGTCAATGCCAGAATTTTCTGCATGTTCATTGGCTAGGGTGGTGAGTCCCTCTAGGGCCTTGGTAATGGTTCTGTCCGGTGCGGTGTTGGGAATAAAAGTACAGCAGTGGGGGCAAATCATGGCACAGACCCCCCTTTTTCAGCTAGGATCATATCAAGGACTATCCAATTCTCCCAGGCCATCCTGCTCGTGGCATCCAGCTGCTCAGCGATCCCTTTGACCGCATCCCGAGTATAGTTGATGAAGTGCTGCTGGTTATAATAAATATAATTAATCCAGTCAACATTTTTATTAATAGTCACCCACCAGAAAATAGACTTAAATCCCACAGCAATTGGTTGCGGGCCTTATACTCATCAGGCACCCCCCTTGGAACACCAATAGCATCCAGATAAACTGGGAATTTCCCTCTTCTTTCTGATCTTTTCACGGGTGGGGGAAGGTTTGTCAACATGTTGGGGTGCAATAGCGATAGGGATTATCAATTGGACTAGGCACACTGTCCTTGCCATTTACGGGGTAGATCCGGATATAGGATTCTATTTCCACAATACCACCACACATCTGCTCGAGAGTGTGTGAAATCAGAAAAATCCAGATTGCCACTAGATGTGATGGTGGTGTTGCATAAGCTATAGGCAAGCAAAGCTGGAAAGACAGGACTGTACCAACTGGACTTCACCTGCGGTGACCGCCGTTCCCCAGAGGTTGAACCCCTAGGTGTGGGCAGCCTGCAGGACTTCAGGATTCCACACAGGACACATGGTATAGGAACAAGCTAGACTGAAGCAGAGTTAGGGTTCAGAGGGGAAAGGAATAAACATGAGAGGCAAGGCAGAATACTAGGCTAGGACTCACAGACAAATAACACAACACTAGGCAGAAAGCAGACAGACTAAGGAACAGGGACTGAAAGCTGGCAAGCAGCCACTAAGAAGGATACACGGACTGGCTAAAGAGCCAGGACTGAAAGCTGCCAAGCAGCCATTAGGAAAGAGCACAGACTGCTAAAGCACAAGGACTGAAAGCTGCCAAGCAGCCACTAGGAAAGATACGAGCAATATACTTAAATGCTAAACTACACACTGTCGCGTTCCCGAGGGCCTTGGCATTCTGTCAGGCTTCTTCCCCGGAAGCACTGGGTTTGTGAGTCCTTGGACCACTAGTGGAGCGGCAGTGGCAGGCAAGGTCACCTTCAATTCAGAGACGAGGCAAGGCTGGACTGGAACCCCGGACTGGAGTTCTGCACAGGAATACACAGGACTGGAACGCACCGGACGGGTGCGCACTGGACTGGAACCCACTGGACTGGTACACACTGGACTGGAACACACGAGGCCAGAACCTGCTGGACAGGAACACACTGGACCTAGGCTTCACCTACGCTTAGCCACCGTTCCCCGAGGGTTGAGCCCTCAGGTTCGGGCAGCCGGCACGACTTACAGGACAACCGGAACTGGAACTAGCAAGCAGGAACAACAGGAATCAGGATACAGAAGTGCCCCCAGGCACCTAGGCGAAAGCAAGGCAGACAGGCAGGGAAT
Organism: Microcaecilia unicolor; assembly: GCF_901765095.1. Lineage (NCBI taxonomy): Eukaryota > Metazoa > Chordata > Amphibia > Gymnophiona > Siphonopidae > Microcaecilia > Microcaecilia unicolor. Next base: position 163,304,510 of record NC_044031.1, read on the forward strand.
GTCCAGGTTCCGGCAATAGTCAGGTCTGGCCACAGACAGAGAATATCCGGGTTCAGGCAGTAGTCAGGTTCGAAGCAAGTTTCTGGGCAGGCGGCTAGCAAAGCAGTAGTCAGGGTCAAAGCAAAGTCTCTGGGCAGGCGGCTAGCAAAGCAGTAGTCAGGTTCAAAGCAAAGTCTCTGGGCAGGCGGCTAGCAAAGCAGTAGTCAGGTTCAAAGCAAAGTCTCTGGGCAGGCGGATAGCAAAGCAGTAGTCAGGTTCAAAGCAAAGTCTCTGGGCAGGCAGCTGGCAAAGCAGTAGTTGGGTTCAGATAGCGGGCAGAGAGTGGTCAGATTCAGGTAATGGTCAGGTCAAGGAGCAAGACTATAGCTGGGGCTCCAGTAGCAAGGAGTACTGGCAGCGGACAGGACTAGGGCTGAAGCTCCAGAGGCAAAGGGAAACACACACGGGAAAACCAGAAAGCTGTCTTATGTGCAAGGACAGTGAGCCCTTAGGTCCCGTAAGGCCCCGAGGGACCTTAAGGAACAGCCGTGCAACCCCAAGTCTTCACCCGCGGCGACCGCCGTTCACCAAGGGTTGAGCCCCCAGCTGCAGGCGGCCAACGGGACTTCAGGAACCGCGGGGTGCCGAGCTGACCCGGACAGGGACCAGGAGAGCAGAGGGCAGATGGAGAAAGAGAACATCCGATAACGGGCAAAGTTCAGGGCAGGCAGCAGACAACAAAGTCAAGATCCGGCAAGAGGTCGAGGCAGGCAGCGAGCAGGGAAAACCAGGAACAGTCCAAAGGTCAAAACCAGAAGAACAAGGAATGCAGAGAAACACAGGAACCACAGGAAACAGGCCCCAGGAACAGAACCTGAAGCAAAGTTCTAACTCAGTCTCTTCCTTAAGTACTGCACAGCATCAGCCGCCCCGCCCCCGCAGGTATAGCCAACCAACCCGAGCCTGGCTATTGACAGAGCCCTTCTGATTGGCTCTGTCTGCCCAATCCAGCACCTCAGAGGCAGAGCTCCAAACCCCCGCGCCCGGGAGAGACGAGGACGCCGGCCAACGCGCCCGGGCACCACCTCCTCCTTCAGCGCAAACACTGCCCCCACAACCGGAAACCGAGAGACCGGCGGCCGCAATCGCTGGCCTCAGGCCGAGCGGGCCTCAGCTCCCCGCCGCGGCCCCCGAATCACCGCCCCTCGCCGCGGTGGACGCCGGTTCCCGCCCCCCGCGGCGGAGGCGCCGGAGGGAGCAGCGGACGCGACAAAAGCTAAACACAAGGAAACTAGTAAAGCTGTACACAAGCTAACCAGAAAGCTATGCCCAAGCTAACTAGTCACACGATAGGAACTCACACAACACAACACACAGGAGAACTAGTAACGCTGTACACAAGCCAACAAGAAGGCTATGCCCAAGCTACTAGTAACAAGCTAGAAACTCACACTGAACTGGACAAGGTAGCAGTGCACAGAGCACTCTAACATACCAGGGACCTTAGACGATGCAAAGGCAAAGGGTGCAATCTCTAAGTGATTAATAAAGCCCTTCAACACCTGAGGAGCAGCTGCAGCCATCAGTAAGCAACTACGGCGGCTGTCCAGGCACCAACCAAGGAGCAGGCGGAAAGCACAGTGAAACACAGAGATGCTTTCCACACCCAGGTGCAGTGTAGAGAAGCAATTAGAGTCATGCTGGAAGCAGCCAGCACAGAGAGAGAGAGCTAACCCAGGCAACACCCACAGGTGCAGTATAGTGAAGCAATTAGTGTCATGCTGCTGGATGCAGCCAGCACAGGGAGTCAGAGCTAGCTCAGAAAGGACAGACAGAAGAAACAGGAGCCAGCTAGGAGGCTGACCCCCAGGAATAAGGTAAGTCTGAGGGTGGTCACGGCCACAGACGTGACACACACAGACTGAACAGGAACCAGGCAAGACAAACAGACAAGAAACAAAACTAAGAAGTAATAAAGCTTAAGCTAACCATACACAGACTAATCAAGAACCAGACAAGGAATTCCAACAAGAAACTAGACTAGGCAGAAGTGCAACAGAGCACACCAACTCACCCAGAGACCTTTGGCAATGCAAAGGCAAAGTAGCAAAGCCCACAGGTGCTTAATAAAGACCATCACCTGCTGAGGCTCACTGCAGGAATCCCAAGACAAGTACGGGTGCTGCTTAGGTACAAACAAGGCAAGCAAGTCTGGCAGATTGACTTCTGTCACATGCTTGGGAAATAGCAACAGATAGTCTATAGCAGTCACCGGTTCTGGCCACCAGAGGGTGAGGTAAGCATAGACCTGGAAAACAGTCACAATCGTGACAGTAACACGTTTTCTGCGGATGCAGGTTTCGAATTTAGTTCCTGGGATAGGTGGCTTGAATCTCGAGGGTACCTTGTCACTGCCTTTGGGTGTTTCTGGAAACAAAAAGCTGAGGGATAGGCAGGATTGATCATTAGTTTTGGTACCTTGGAGTAATTTTAAAATGCACACAGCTCCATTATAATCATTAAGAACATTTAAAGGAAAAGGGACGACTAATGGTTCTGGGTGAGCAGAAGCACATACATAACAGTCAGTGACATTCAGACTTTTAGTAGTATATCGTACCCAATCTAACCACAGATTTATGTCACTGTAGCCTGTTGTTAAGACCCGGATAGTGAGCCCTTGTGCCACGACTGAGCACGGTAGAAGAAGGGCAGCTCAGTCAGGCAGCCGGACAACCCCTAGCTTCACCTGGGAAGCGACCACCGTTCCCCAGGAGGTGAGCCCCCAGGTGCGGGTGGCCACCAGGACTTCGGGATACAGATGGGGTTGGACAGCCACTGACCTGGCTGGCGGGTAGTGAGAACAGTCCAAGGGTCTGGGCAGGCAGCAACACAGCGGGTAAATGAATTCAGTCCAAGGGTCTAGGCAGGCAGCAACATGACGGATAGTCAGATTCAGTCCAAGGGTCTAGGCAGGCAGCAACACAGCGGGTTAGTCAGGTTCAGTCCAAGGTCAATCCGGAAAAGCAAGTAGCAAGTAGGCAGCAAAGCACACGATATCGAGCACCAAACCTCGTTAAGTAGTATAGCAATAGAAGCCGAAGCGAGGACTGAAGGCGACTGCAGTTCTTAAATAGTTTCCCCATCAGCGGTAAGTCGGAGCAGCTGGAGAGAACGATCCAGATTGGTGGCTGCTGGAACAAGGTGGAGAAGCGGCGAAAGGCAGCCAATCCCACACCATCAGGTGTGGCGAGGGAACCGCGCCGGAAGCAAGCCCCATTTCCGGAATGCCGCCAGTCTGCTTGGTCGGCCTTCAGGCCAAATTGGAATGGCTGGCCAACAAGGCTGAGAAGACCCTGACTGGAAAGACTGCGCCGATGGCCGGCGACCGGAACGACCGGCCATCAAGCCCGGATACCATAATCCCGAGGTATAGCCGGCCATCGCGACTGGACCAAACATGGTTGGCCACCGCTACCACGAGCAGTACCGACGCTAAGCTGACCATGTGGGCCGCACCGCAGGTGAGGAACGTAACACCTGTCTCTATAGCAAAAGTTTAACTGAGGTCAGTGATAATGAGAATTTTGATTGGAACCTTTGTTTCTTCCGGGGCTTTGGATACTAAGGAGTTCTTGGGATCTACTCCTGGTACTAGGGGATGGGGGAGTAGGTTTGGCCTTCGAGGGTTCAGCGGTCAGGATCCTAAAGTGGGCCATGGGGTCTGCATTGGTGGCGTCTATTCCAATAACATAGGTACGATTAATTTCTCTGTACACTCCTTTGAAGGTGAGGATCACTGGATTACATTTCCCTATCTCACAGGTGGCCCGGTTGACTTATGGCTCGTGTAATTTAATCATCTTTCTTAAGTCATAATTCCATGTCATGTGAGAGGGGTCAGGCGACCCAGTGTACCAATATATTCCAGTGTCCCACCTGTCACAGGGGTGATTGATCCAGTTTGGGTATAATTTCAGGAATGTACACAAGTACACAGCAAATGCTGAATAGTGCCTTTGCCATGCTAAATTCCCACAGTGGGCAAGGCTACAAATATCAAATTGAACTGAAAGAACATAATTTATTGTTAATAATTACATTTGTACCCCGCGCTTTCCCACACATAGCAGGTTCAATGCGGCTTACATAGTAAATAGAATTACAAAGTCTTGAAGGAGAATGTTACAAGTTGTAGTAAACATAGTAGTAGTGGGGCTTTGAGGATATGTAAATTGAGCATGGAGAGGTAAACAAAGATAGGATGAGCAAAAGGAGAAGAGATTGGGAGGGGTAAGGAGTAGGAAGGATGGAGAGGAAGAGATTGAGGAATGAGCATAAGGAGATTGTGAGACATGGTCAAAGGTATAAACATCATGGGTTAACTCGAGTCTTATAGTAGTTTAAACTGGGTAGTGTAATGATTAGATCTGCCTCACCCGTTTGAGCAGCGGAAGCCAGGGGCTTTTTGCTATCCTGGACAGAATTGCAAATCCCCTCTAGATACTTAATCACCCCAACCTTGCATCTGCACATGACAGTTCTACACCATCTGAGCAGTGGCAAATTCCCCAATTAGAAGGAAACCCAGTATGCAATAGATATGGTAAGACAGTTTATTAGCATTATTATCTCACCCAATGATGGTACAGGCAAACAGGTATTCATATGAATTGAACAGCAGTCCACGACACGTCTGTCACCCGCCTTCTCTTGTAGCCTTCCTTCTCTCTTCTAATTTAATACCCCTCAGACTGCTCCTTATATACTATTTCAATCCCATTGATTCCAATGGACCCCAGTTTTCTCATCAGAGCTCTTTGGCCCTTATCAATTGATCAGAATGACTTCACATATTATCAAGCTCTAAGTATAAACAAGATATGCTCAGAGCACATCTTGTTAGATGACTTTGCATGTTCCCCAAACCTTCCCCTAGCCCCCTCCTTTGGATGTTCTCACCCGGGGTGCAGCTGACCCAGTACTATCTCTACAAAACCACAGCAATCTTGCTCATGATGTCTTGTAGGTGCCAGTCTCCTTATTATCTACAGATTAGATTCCCTCCACCCTCTGTCAGTTCTCTGAACACTTACGTCAGCATTTGCTACAGTAAAATGTAACTGTGTCAAAGGTGATCTCTAATTCTTACAGACCTAGCTCTCTGGGAACTCATTTCAGCTTGAACTGCAGTGAAATATATTTTGTATCAGCAACACAATCAATTTAAGAATAAACAGAAAGCAATGCAATACTAGTAATGTATTTTCAGTGAAGATAATACCAACAGAGTGTATGGTACTGCTCCCAATCAGGAGTCCTAAAATTATGACAGTAAATTCAAGAGTCAGCGCTTCCTGGCTCTGTCTCAGTGGTTCCTGGTTCTGGTGCAGTTGTTTCAGAGCTGGGATTTTTGGTTCTGGGTTCATCTGGTTCCAAAGTGTAGTACACTCGAATGTCCTTGAGGTGCACCCAGGAACTGTGGTCTTGCAGCTTTGCTGCTGTTGCTGACAATGCTTCAATTCTGAAGGGTCCAACGTAAATGGGATCCTTCCATGTTTTGTACATGAAGTATTTTCTATGCACTAAATCTCCAACTTTCAGAGGCTTTAGATTTGCTGTGTTGGCTGTACTATCTTTATCTTTATCCCCCCTTCTGGCTGGCAGTTCCTATGAAATGTGAGACAGAGAAGTTATCACAGACTGTAAGAGATTCCAATACACTGAGTAGTGGTCAGAGAGGTGATTTTCAGGATTTCCTTTCAGTAGACGCATTTTACGTTCAGTGCAAAGTTGAAAGGGTGTCAATTTAAGAGAGGCGGATGGAGTGGTGCGCAGTGTAAGCAGCGCCAGGGGAAGTGCATCCAGCTAGGTTTTAATTCCATTAGCCATGAGCTGGCGTAATTTAGTTTTTAACAACCCATTGTACCTTTCAACCAGGCCATTGTTGGTGGGTTTATAAATGCTCACCGTCTGGTGAGTGATTCCCAATTTAGCAGTCAATGTGTGAATTAATTCATTGACAAAATGGGTACCATTGTCAGTTGTAATTTTGCATGGTATCCCAAACCTGGGGATTAAATCATTACAAAGTACGTGAGCCATCACCTGACCCGTCTCTCGGGTACAGGGGATAGCTTCGATCCATTTTAAAAAAACATCAACACAAACAAGTAAATATCTTTTCCCCTTAACTGGTGTAATCATATCGGTGAAATCGTAGTACCAGTGAAGGCCAGGTCCTTGAACAGAGGGCAGAGAGCCAACAGGTATAGCATTTCCCCACTTAGGAGTGTTTAAGAAACATTTGTAACATCCCCTAACAACAGAATGACAAAGGGTGAGCATCTGTGGTGCCCACAGCGTTGGGGAAAGTTGATCATACAATGTGGCTGCATTTAAATGTAAGGGACAATGTAAGGAGTGAAGCAGAAGGAACAAAACATGGTGCGCTACACAATTGGCCAGCAGGGTGTACCCACAGACCATTAGTGCTGAGGGAGCAGCCTGATAAATGCCAGCTTTTCAGTTCAGATTGGGTGGCTAAAGACTGTAACTCCTCAAACAAATCGGGGTTTGTCAGAGGGGCAGGCTTAGCAGGCTCAGAATCCGTGAGGACAATGGCCTCATCACAAGACTGAGGGTCTGGAGGGGATTCAGTGACCTCTCTCGCTAAACTATCAGCGAGGTTATTTCCATTAATTTCAAAAGAAAAAACAGTTTCCTGATGAGCTTTGATCCATGTTATAGCTGTGCGAAGCCCTTTTTTGTGACGCTCTTGCAAAGCTTCAAAAAGTTTGGTCCACAGTGTAAAAGGAGTGGAAGAGTAGCCTAGTGGTTAGGGTGGTAGACTTTGGTCCTGGGGAACTGAGGAACTGAGTTCGATTCCCACTTCAGGCACAGGCAGCTCCTTGTGACTCTGGGCAAGTCACGTAACCCTCCATTGCCCCATGTAAGCTGCATTGAGCCTGCCATGAGTGGGAAAGCGCGTGGTACAAATGTAACAAAAAAAAAATGGGTCAAAGGATGGCCAGTGGAAGAGACCATACCTCTCTGGTTCCACTTCCGCATGTGGGAATGTAGGGAGGAAAAAATATAACTAGAATCAGTAACTATGGACAGGTCGTCTTGTATTGTTTTAGACTGCAGAACATAAAGAACAGCAGCAAGCTCTACAGTCTGGGCCGTATAGGAGTTAGGAAGTCTGTACTGCACAATTTCAATGGCTTCTTCATCAGGTGTATAATGTACCGCCGCAAAGCCAATGCTGTTGTTCTGGCAGGAACCATCTGTAAACCAGATGGGTCCATTTTCCAAAACTTCAAATTGAATGCTCAAAGAGTGAGGCAACAGGGTAGTTGGGCTGTACATTGATGGGGGAACAAAGCATTGTTTTCAGTGACTGTCACCAATGGGTCTAAGCGCTGCAGATCGGACACAGTCAAGGGCTGTATCCGGTGAACAATGCTCAATAAAACCACTTGGTATTTATGTAGGCAAGAGACAGTCATGTGACTAATGTTTTTATCTAAAAGGATAATTACAGGAAGATGAGGTACGTAGCTATACAGCTTTAAAACGGCTGTGGCTGCTGCCACCAGGCCTCTTTCGCAAGAAGCAAATGCCATTTCCACAGGGGTAAAATTACCAGACAGGTACCCACAGGCTATGTCCTCATCATCCTGAGTTATTAATGCAGACCAAGTTTTCTCGCTATGGGTTATCCATACGTGTACATCAGTAGACACATTAATAGTAGCAAGGGGAGAACTCAGCATTACATCCTTAACTAACGAAAGCAGAGCAGAAGCATCAGCATCAGAACAATCAATGGGGTCATGCTTACAGTTTTGTTTCCCCAGCAATTTCTGGTAGAACGGTTGAGTGCATTCCAAATCGGATGGGATCCACAAGCGACAAAAATTTAGCATGCCTAACACAGCTCTAAGCTCAGTGACAGTGGCAGGCATCTGAAGGGTAGAGACATGTTTTAAAGTGTCAGGACCAAGATTCCTTACTTGGGAACCCAGGTCATGACCAAGGAAAGTGACTTGGGTTTGTGCAACTTTCAATTTTTTCTTATTGACTTTGTATCCCTTTGTGGATAAAAAGCCTAGAAAGTCACACGTGACCTGTACACAAGTATCAAAATCATCGGAAGTAATTAGCATGTCATCAACATACTGCAGTAAATGAGTCTGAGACGGTAAGGCATATCGCTGATTAAATTCACGGATATGGCCTGCCAAGGTCTGGGAGAAAATTGTTGGACTATCAGCAGAGCCTTGTGGTAACCGAGTCCATTGGTAAGTATTGTTATCAAACTGAAAAGCAGTTAAAGGTCTAGAATTGGGGTGCAAAGGGATAGAGAAAAAGGCATTAGAGAGGTCAATAGTAGAGTGGTATTTCTGCAGCGTTACACTGTGTAACAGGGTAGTGGGGTTCTCAACATTGGGAAAAATGTGTTTAACAACATCATTAAGTGCACGTAAGTCCTGGAGAATTCTTCATTGTCCAACTTCCTTCTTCGTGACCGGGAACAAAGGTGTGTTATATGGGGAGTGGCATTTTTCTATAATGCCATGCTCTAGCAATTTCTGTACTTGTTCCTGTGCTCCTTCCACTACCTCTGGCTTTAAGGGGTACTGGGAAACTTTGGGTCCATCACACCGATGTAGTAACTCGATGTAATGGGGCTGTGTGAGTACTTGCTGTAAGGCGAGTCTGGGGTTGCCCAGAGAAAATCGGGCAATTTGTCCAGTGCTGTAGCTATCTGCTGCTCAGCGAGGGCTGTAACGACAAATATCAGAGAAGTGTTCTGAGTGGGCTCAGGTATGTCAAAATGAATTTGGAATTTAAATTGAGTCAGTAGGTCCCTGCCCAGCAAATTGACAGGACACAAGGGGCATACAGCAAAGAAGAAGATAACTCCTGATCATCAAACTGTATTGTAATTGGTTCTAACACAGGAGTATCAGTAGGTACCCCATCAAAGTCAGTGGTAGTGATGTTTTCATGGGACAATTTCAATTGTCGTAATCGGTTGGGGGCATTAGCCAGCACTGAGCGTGATGCGCCGGTGTCTACCATAAAGGGTATGGGGATGCCCTGCATACGTAACGTAACCATAGGATCATTGTACCCTGCCTGCATGTGAACCACACCTAGTCATTGTGCATGCACTCGTAGTTGTCAGGGTCCCAAAGAGGAAAGGACTGACATGGTAGTGGTGGTGGGTTACGGTACCCCCACCCCCGCTCCTTGTCTGCACTCAGCCGCATAGTGGCCGAATTTGTTACATTGAAAGCATTGGACCCCTGCCCGTTGGGAGGGGCTTGGTTGGTCGCTAAAGTCACAAGAGCGTTGATCCTGGTTAGGGAACCCTCTCTATCTGTCTGCCCCGGGGGTTTTGCAGGGCCCTGTAGCTCCTGTCTCTAAAATCCTCTCTATAATTGCCCCTATTCTGTCTCCTATCATTATTGTTCACATACAGCATATATGGATGCATGGCATTCGGATCCATTTCATCACAGAAAGGGTAGCGATCGCAATCGGGGGCACAGCCACGCGAGCCCCCATGATGAAAGGGATGGAAAGAATTCTCTGAGCTGGAGCCACTGGAGCTAGTAGTGGATGTGGAGGTTACAGAGTCAAGGCTGGAGCTGTGGGTGGAACTGCCGCTGGAGCTCCGGCTAGAGCTGCCGCTGGAGTTAGAACTTTGAGGGCTACTAGTTTGTCCTTTAATCTGTTGGATTTGTAAGGACATCAAATGAGCCTGTAATTTCTGAAATTCTTTGGACTTATTCAGGTTATTTTTAACAAACGTTCTGCAGTGATGCAGAATATGCTCTTTCATTTCTGGCCAAAGCTTCTGGGCAATACCTACGGTATTATCCAGTCCTTCTTTAATCTTAGAAGGTAAAGTTTATTTAAACAGATGGTAAAATATAGGGAGACTGTTTGAGGCATCAAACCTTTCTTCAGTCTCATCCCTGTATAACTGCTGCAGTTTGAGCATGTATGTTTCAATGGGTTCAGTGTCTGGTTCCCAGCGCTGTGAAGTAAGGACAGAAAAATCCTTACGGGTGAGAAAGATGGTTCGGATGGCAGCAAACATGCCTGCCTCAATTATCGAGAAGGGATTGCCATCATACGTATTATCTGTGACGGCATGGCCATAGCCAGCTTGGGCGAAAAGGTCAGAGGCATTGGCATGGGGTATGCGCCCTAACAGCGTTTTTATGTCCCCAACAGCAAGAGTTGTCCCTAGAGTAGCAGTTTTAAATTTACGGATCCATTTATTCCCTCCCTCAGTGAGATCAGGCAATTGTTGAAGAAGCCCATTACGTTCAACAGCAGAGTATGGGTATATTCAGTGTGGGGATTACCTGCCGACATTTTGTGCAGCAAGGGTATGACTTTATTGACTTTAATCCCTGTGTTGGTGGGAAATTTATTCATATTTTTTCCAGATTTTAAGACCCTCAATCATATAAGTGAGAACCCTAGGACCCCAAGTGGGGTCGGGGTAACAGTGGATTAGGCAGTGCGCCAGTTGGAGCATGGCCATGGAAACAGAGCCCTCACAGGGGTACACATCAGAATGCGGCTGTAGGGACTCGGACCATTGGGCAAGGTTATCAGCCCATGGATCCACAAAATAAGAATGTTCTTGTTGTGCCACATATTCCCGGGGCGTGTCTGGGTGACTGCCAGTATACCCCAAAAATTGGGAGCCGGTGGCGCTTTCAATGGGGATGATGACAGACCTGTCGTTAGGGCGGGCACCTTTATGTGACCATGTGTGATGGGCAATGAAGTTCTGTTTCAGGCGGGAAAGAGCTTGATCGGTATTTTGAAAAGTGCCAACTGCGGTGAGTTCTGCCTTCCGTAAAGCGCTAAGGGTGTCCTTTTCTGCATGTTCAAATTTGTCCACAGCAAGGGAAGAGTCCACTTGTGCTTGTGTGGAATTAACAGGGTGGTTAACCGGGAGTGACTCATCGAAGGGTGTGAGCATAGGGGGGCGCGGAATTAACAGGGTAGGTAACAGGGAGTGACTCATCGAAGGGTGTGAGTGTAGGAGGCGCGTCCCACAGAGGAGAGGGGTCCATGGGAGATAGATCCACGATTCCCTTAATCTGGACCCTAGTGGGGTCAGATAGCTTAATGGGGTCATGTGTAATGTTGATAGGAACGTCCTCGGATGACAGCGGAGGAGTGTCCTCACGCTTGAGTTCTGGGGATAATTTCATGTAACCCACAGCGGTACCACATGTCATTACTTTGGTGGTACATGGGCTGTCATAAGGTGGTGGGGCAGTAGCTGCCAGTGGAGGAGGGGGGTGAATCCCTGAAACGGGTAGGGATTTACACTCAGTATCCCTGTCAGCAATTAAAATCCATTTATTTATAGCCTGAAGGTGCTTAGAATGAGATTTCCCAGTTTTTTGGTTCTTGTTATATATTATTATCAATTTCTGTAAAACAGCTGGGTCAAAGTAGCCATTTAAAGGCCAGTGGAGATCAGGTTCAGTCTTATTCCACTTTTTATACCATTTGTTACAAATTAGTGTAAGTTTTTTTTCTCGCCTGGGAAGAATTTAAGCACAGTATCTAGGGGCGTGGTCATTCTTAAACAAAGTAATTCAGTTCAGCCAAAAAGAAATCATTACTTACCAACCTTCGTGCAACCCGGCACAAGTGCAATCGGGACCGAACGGCTATTCGGAACTCCTGCAAAAAAGTCCGGAAGCCCGTGGGCTTATCCAAGAGTCTCGCAGACAACTCTGGATGTATCTCAATAAAAAGGTTCCTTAAGCGGTTCAGTTGTCGGTGTCCTGGATCAACTTATGCGCCCTTAGATAAACGCAACATGTTTCTTGCTAACAGCTTTTCTTGTTAACAGTCAAGCCCAAATATAGGCTGAAAATAGCTATCCCGAATTTTTTTTGTTCACAGCAGAGCCAAATAAAAAAAACTGAGAACAGATAAACCGAATTTTCTTGTGAATAGCCATCCAAATAAAAGGCTAATAACAGATAAACCGATTTTTCTTGTTAACAGTGAGCCAATAAACAATCTGTTAACAGTTAAACTAAATTTTCTTGTCAGCAGGGAGCCAATTACAATCTGCTGACAGTTTAACAAATTTGGAAGAACTGAAAATTAGCTGACTTCAAGTTTTCAACGTCGGAAAGTCACCATTTAAATGTTAATTCTTCTGCCCTCCCTAACCCAATAAAATGTTCCACACACTTATACAGTTAGGATGAGAAAATAGTACTTCTTTATTTACTTACCAAGCTAGAAAAACAGACTACAATGCTTTTTCTCGTGAGAGAGGTGCTATCTCTGAGTACTTCTCCAATGGGTCATTCCATGTCATGTGGTCTGGTGGTCCCTGCTCGACCATCACGGATTTCGATTAAATTTTCTGTGAACATTCATACATGTCCCCAATGAACAGGGCCATGCCTAGGGTCTCTGGTGCCCCCCTGCAGACTATCAGTTGGCACCCCCCCCCCCCCCCGTGTGGCACAAGATGCAAAGGAAATAGGAGCTGAAAGATGGAGTGCATCTTTGTAGGATTGCTGAACAAATAGAGGGGTTTACAACCACTTAGCTTTTCGTGCTTTCATGTTCACGAAATTAGTAATTAAATCGTTGATATCTAACTGGGCACATATATCATTCTCAATAGCAATCATGGCAAGGCTTACAAGCCTTTCTTGCGTAATACTTGATCACAAATAATCCTATATTTGCGATCCTAAGTCCCACCTCCAGTCTAGTAGCCCTTGTGCTACCTTGGAGGAGGGAGGTCTCCTAGAAGGAGAGCATCACCCTGGTGAAGTAGGAAGTACTCCTGTAGCCAGGACCTGCCCACCAGAGGATGTACTATCCTCTCGCACCGAGGATATGTCTCCAAGTGCTGCCCGGGAGGGAAAGGTTAGGACAGCTGTTGTAGTTGGTGATACGATCATTAGGCATATAGATAGCTGGGTGGCTAGTGGATGTGAGGATCGCCTGGTGACTTGCCTGCCTGGTGTGAACGTGGCGGAACTCAAACGTCACCTAGATAGAATTCTAGATAGTGCTGGGGAGGAGTCCACTGTCTTGGTGCATGTGGGTACCAATGACATAGGAAAATGTGGGAGAGAGGTTCTGGAAGCCAAATTTAGGCTCTTAGGTAGAAAGCTCAAATCCAGATCCTCTAGGGTAGCATTTTCTGAAATGCTACCTGTTCCATGCGCAGGGCCCAAGAGACAGGCAGAGCTTCAGAGTCTCAATGCGTGGATGAGACGATGGTGCAGGGAGGAGGGTTTTAGATTTGTTAGGAACTGGGCAACATTCTGGGGAAGGGGGAGCCTATTCTGAAAGGATGGGCTCCACCTTAACCAGGGTGGGACCAGGCTGCTGGCGTCGGCATTTAAAAAGGAGATAGAGCAGCTTTTAAACTAGAAATGGGGGGAAGGCCGACAGTCGCTCAAAAGCACATGGTTCGGGAAAAGGTATCTTGCAAAGATACCTCACAAACAGGGAAGATAGGGTTTCTGGATAGTGAGGTTGCACAACAGACCGTGGTAGGCCAGGTGCCCTTAAATACAACTAAAGATCAGACAAAAGATGGCAAATCAATAGTGTCAGGTACTAAGCATTATGCAAATAAGAACAACAAACATACTCTGAAATGTCTATATGCAAATGCTAGGAGTCTAAGAAATAAGATGGGAGAGTTGGAATATATTGCACTAAATGAAAAATTGGATATAATAGGCATTACTGAGACCTGGTGGAAGGAGGATAACCAGTGGGACACTGTCATACCGGGGTACAAAGTATATTGTAGTGATAGGGTGGACCGGACTGGTGGAGGGGTAGCATTGTATATTAATGAGAGCCTTGACTCAGACAGAGTACAAATTCAGCAGGACACAAATCACACCTTTGAATCATTGTGGGTTGAAATTCCATGTATAAAAGGGAAAAAAACGGTGATAGGAGTGTACTACCGTCTGCCTCGCCAGGATGAGCAGGTAGACGCAGAAATTATAAAAGAAATCAGAGACGCGAACAAAATGGGCAATGTGATAATAATGGGTGACTTCAATTATCCAAATATAGACTGGGTAAATGTAACATCGGGACACGCTACAGAGATACAATTCCTTGATGAAATCAAGGACAGCTTTATGGAGCAGCTGGTGCAGGAGCTGACGAGAGAAGGAAAAATTATAGACTTGGTCCTTAGTGGAGCGCATGATCTGGTGAGGAACATTATGGTACAGGGGCCGCTTGATAACAGTGATCATAATATGATCAGTTTTGATATCGACCTTGAAGTAACTGTACACAGAAAGTCAAATACGTTAGCGTTTAACTTTAAAAAAAGGAGACTATGATAAAATGAGAAGAACGGTAAAAAAAAAAACTTAGGGGGGCAACTGAGAGAGTAAAAACTGTACAACAGGCATGGACGCTATTCAAAAATACCATCCTGGAGGCCCAGGCCATACATATTCTGCAAATTAGAAAAGAAAGACGGAAGTCTAAAAGACAGCCGGCCTGGTTGAAAAGTGAGGTGAAGGAAGCTATTAGGGCTAAAAGAAACGCCTTCAGAAAATGGAAGAAGGAACCATCTGAAAATAACAAGAAGCAGCATAAGGAGCATCAAAGCAAATGCAAGGCGCAGATAAAGAAGGCCAAGAGGGATTACAAAAAAAAGATAGCATTAGAGGCAAAAAAACATAGTAAAAAAAATTTGGTATATTAAAAGCAGGAAGCCAGCAAAAGAATCGGTTGGGCCGCTGGATGACCGAGGGGTAAAAGGGGCGATCAAGGAAGACAAAGACGTAGCGGAGAGACTGAATGAATTCTTTGCTTCGGTCTTCACCGAGGTAGATTTGGGTGGGATACCGGTGTCGGAAATGATATTTCAAGCGGACGAGTCGGAGAAACTTACTGACTTCACAGTAAACCTGGAGGACGTAATGGGGCAGTTCAGCAAACTGAAGAGTAGCAAATCTCTTGGACCGGATGGTATTCATCCTAGAGTACTGATAGAACTGAAAAATGAGCTTGCGGAGCTACTGCTAGTGATATGCAACTTATCCTTAAAATCGAGTGTGGTACCGGAAGATTGGAGGGTGGCCAATGTAACGCCGAGTTTTTTAAAAAGGCTCCAGGGGAGATCCGGGAAATTATAGACCGGTGAGTCTGACGTCAGTGCCGGGGAAAATGGTAGAGGCTATTATTAAAAACAAAATTACAGAGCACATCCGAGGACATGGATTACTGAGACCGAGTCAACACGGCTTTTGTGTGGGGAAATCTTGCCTGACCAATTTACTTCAATTCTTTGAAGGAGTAAACAAACATGTGGACAAAGGGGAACCGGTTGATATTATGAGGCTTATTTTCAAAGCACTTAGCCTCCCAAAGTTCCATAGAAACATATGGAACTTAGCCTCCCAAAGTGCTTTGAAAATATGCCTTATTGTGTATCTGGATTTTCAAAAGGCGTTTGACAAGGTACCTCATGAAAGGCTACAGAGGAAATTGGAGGGTCATGGGATAGGAGGAAATGTCCTATTGTGGATTAAAAACTGGTTGAAGGATAGGAAACAGAGAGTGGGGTTAAATGGGCAGTATTCAAAATGGAGAAGGGTAGTTAGTGGGGTTCCTCAGGGGTCTGTGCTAGGACCGCTGCTTTTTAATATATTTATAAATGATTTAGAGATGGGAGTAACTAGCGAGGTAATTAAATTTGCTGATGACACAAAGTTATTCAACGTTGTTACATCATGACAGAATTGTGAAAAATTACAAGAGGACCTTGCGAGACTGGGAGACTGGGCGGCTAAATGGCAGATGACGTTTAATGTGAGCAAGTGCAAGGTGATGCATGTGGGGAAAAAAGAACCCGAATTATAGCTACGTCATGCAAGGTTCCACGTTAGGAGTTACGGACCAAGAAAGGGATCTGGGTGTCGTCGTCGATAATACGCTGAAACCTTCTGCTCAGTGTGCTGCTGCGACTAGGAAAGCGAATAGAATGTTGGGTATTATTAGGAAAGGTATGGAAAACAGGTGTGAGGATGTTATAATGCTGTTGTATCGCTCCATGGTGTGACCGCACCTTGAGTATTGTGTTCAATTCTGGTCGCCGCATCTCAAGAAAGATATAGTAGAATTGGAAAAGGTGCAGCGAAGGGCAACTAAAATGATAGCGGGGATGGGACGACTTTCCTATGAAGAAAGATTAAGGAGGCTAGAGCTATTCAGCTTGGAGAAGAGACGGCTGAGGGGAGACATGATAGAGGTATATAAAATAATGAGTGGAGTGGAACAGGTGGATGTGAAGCATCTGTTCACGCTTTCCAAAAATACTAGGACTAGGGGGCATGCGATGAAACTACAGTGTAGTAAATTTAAAACAAATCGGAGAAAATTTTCTTCATCCAATGTATAATTAAACTCTGGAATTCGTTGCCGGAGAAAGTGGTGAAGGCGGTTAGCTTAGCAGAGTTTAAAAAGGGGTTGGACGGTTTCCTAAAGAACAAGTCCATAAACCGCTACTAAATGGACTTGGGAAAAATCCACAATTCCAGGAATAACATGTATAGAATGTTTGTACGTTTGGGAAGCTTGCCAGGTGCCCTTGGCCTGGATTGGCCGCTGTCGTGGACAGGATGCTGGGCTCGATGAACCCTTGGTCTTTTCCCAGTATGGCATTACTTATGTACTATATAATAATTCTCACCTCCAACAGGATGTGCCTGGGACCGTGGTCTCCCTCGGAGGTGGTCTGCTAGGCAGGCACGCACTGACGTCAGTGACAGCTGATACCAAAGCAAGGGGAGGAGTAGGGAAACACGTGGAGCGTGTTTCCCTACTCCTCCCCCTGTGTTACAGCCCACTGCACCCCCCTTCCGTGACCCAGTCGACCCCCCTTCTCGGCGAAAACCGTCTTCCGCCGCCGTCCAGTACCTGTGCTGACGGGGGACCCCAACCCCTGTCAGCTGAAGTCCTGTGCTGGCCTTCGCGCCGTTGCTTCTTCAGTGATCTTCGGTTCAAGTTCCTCTGCGTGCGTCTGATGTCAGATGCATGCAGAGCAACTTGGACACAAAATCATTGAAGAAGCAACGCCTTGAAGGCCAGCACAGGACGTCTGCTGACGGGGGTTGTGGTCCCCCGTCAGCACAGGTACTGGACGGTGGCGGGGGACGGTTTTCACCGAGAAGGGGGGTCGTCTGGGTCACGGAAAGGGGGGGTGAAAACGGAGGGACAGCAGAGTCTGGAACAGCGAGGGAGGGAGGGTGGGGGATGGCCTCGCTAGCGCCCATTTCCTTCCCTTTTGAAACGGGCATTTTTTAATAGTTTTTTATGATTTTTAACTGTGAAAATTATCGCTCACCACTTGCCACACTGACAGGAATTGTCAGCAATATTCTTAGAAACAAATTGCTATACATTGCAAAATAAGATAGCAGATGTAAATTCTCAAAGTGGACATATTCCAAATACTAAAATGAAAATAAAATGATTTTTCTCTACCTTTGTTGTCTGGTGACTTTCTTTTTCTGATCATTGATAAGTCTCTGACTCTAATGTTTAGCAATTTCATTAAAGCAAAATATATTTTCACATATCACAGACTCTTCCTATCCAAGGAGAATCTTTTATATAAAAACAAACACACAAAAATAAAACAATCAGATTTTCACTTACCAGCTCTTCTACACTACATGTCAGCTAAAACCTTCCTCTGAAACTACTGTTGGAACCATCAGCCAATGAAATGGCTTTTAGCTGTAGCTATCCGGTTACCTATAATTATGCAAACATCATTGCAGTCATGCCCTCCTCTGGTGTACAAGCTCAGAGAAAAAAACCCAAAAACTTTGAACCACTTACAGATTTTAGCAATTACACTATTTAGTTTTTATTTCTCCCCAGTCTCACTTGCACACCTCCCTCCAAACCTGGCTGTTCTCTTTAATTTGAATGTTGTTCAAGCTCACCCTGAATGAGGAGTTTGTCCCACACCAAAGACATAAATAGCACTGGTTGTATTCTTTCAAACAACTTCAGCAGAGTCTGCCTGCCTCAGTGAGCACTGTGGTCGAAGAGGGGAGGGCAGGGGAGAGAGGAGAATCACAGCTTCAGGTAAAACATTTTGCAAGTGAGCTGACCTCAGAAAACAGTAGGCGCCCTCCAGAGGTCAGCGCCCCCCTGCGTTGCTTACCCCGCTTACTGTGTTGGCACGGCCCTGCCAATGAACATTGGTAAAGTTTTACGTTCGCCGATGCAATACTTGCTGAGATATAGTAATCTGTTTGACCCCATACTGCAGCCTTCTATGGTATGACTCCGAGATTTCGGCATCTTTGAGACACTGTATCTCCGGCAATATTTTGTTGAGAGAAACAAAACTTGGCCATCTTGTACAACTTTTTGCGCTCTATTAAACAAAATAATAAAAAAAATCTTCATGAGCGATTTCCATGAAAAGAATTTGGAGCAAACTTGGTCCGAAAAATTTACAGCATGAAAAAATTGTAAAGTTTGGCTTTTTATATCTCTGGAATTAAAGGTGTGATAAACGTGAAACTTTGCACACAACAACTTATCAACACAAGGTTTTTGAATATAAATTTTAATTCTCCTAATATTTTCCATTAGTTCACAAATTGAGTGCAAAGTTGATGAGTTGTGCAAAAATGCCAAAAATAGGGCACTTTTTGCCCACAAAACAAGACCTTCTGGAAACTCTTTTTAATCATTTTCATTAGAAAGAGCATGTTTCAAACCCCTTAAAAAAGTAGGGTTGGTTTTTCATCACTGGCATATAAGGCCCTAGAAATAGGGACAAAGTTGAGGACGTTGCTATCGCAACGTCATATACTTCAACATGCGTTTTTCTATATTGTGTCATTTTCTTTCCATTTCTGCTGAAGTTTAAAGTGTATAATTCATTTTTTGTATGCTATATGAATCTGTTAGTCTACTAGCGGTGCTTCTACACTAATTTCCTCTGGAGTCTTTCATGAGGTACTTTGTCAAACGCCTTCTGAAAATCCAGATACACAATATCAACTGGTTCCCCTTTATCCACATGTTTGTTCACCCCTTCAAAGAAATGTAGTAGATTGGTGAGGCAAGATTTCCCTTCACTAAATCCATGTTGACTTTGTCTCATTAATCCATGCTTTTGAATATGCTCTGTAATTTTGTTCGTAATAAAAGTCTCACTCACTGATCTATAATTTCCCGGATCTCCTCTGGAACCTTAAAAAAAAAAATCGGCATTACCCCCTCTGAAGGGACACCACCTTGTAGTGGTGGAGGGGCCTCCGTGTTTCAATGACTCAGAGGGCTATGCTGAAGGGTTACCCATATCAGACAGGCCTCTGACGAGAAACCAAAGAGTGTCCCAAACTAGGGAGAGTGGAAAGATGGTGTCCTAAAGCTCGTACGTTCTCAGCTGTCCTCTGAAGTTTTGTCTTTACTTGAAATTTCCTCTTTGCACCTGCAGTTACCTTAACTGGGAGGAAGGGGACAATGGGGGGTCAGCCGCCGATGACCAGTGTTTTGTCCCCTGTGCAGCAAGTGTGGAAGCGCTGCGCGACAAGCTGCCCACAGATGACTGGGTTGATGAGTCCATTGATTAGCGCCGGCAAAGGAGCATCGGTTCTCTTGGACCTGGAAACAACTTCAATCGCTCTCAAATCATTTAACCACCATGTCCAAAGGAGTGGAGGAGTGAGTTAGTGTATGCTGAAACGGAAGTCGTTTACAGCTGAACCCGTGTCGGCGGTGCCACTCCTAAACTCGTAAGAGCTATCAGCTTGGAGTTTTTGGCTCCCATGGAGGTTACATTGAATATCATCTGGAAGGTGCACCAGGACCTAACGGTGGTAGTAAATAATTTTGCTTCAGATATAACCTTGTTAGTGAGCCACATGGATAATCTAATCGAATCCTTTGAGAATGACAAATTGATACAGCAAATGAAGTTCTGCAGGAATAGGAAACGGTTACGATTTTGAAAATGTTAATGGACCAGAAAAATGTGAATAAAATTAATATTGTTACAGATGATTAATATTGAGATTGTTGTTTTCCCAGAGTTCCGGGTATGACTCCTAAAGTTTTTTTTATCTCTGAAATGATTCCTCTTAGTATATTAATTCAAAAGGAGTGAAGCCTGTGAAACTGGGATTACTTTAATCAGTGGGAATTGGATCAGAGATTCAAGTGTTTCTATTGTTAAATTATTTCTGGTTTTAAAAGGGGGGAAAAATTAAATCAGGTGTATTGTTTCCACTAATGTTGGACAATAAGTATGTTTCCAATGAAATTAATTGACTATACACCGTTTTGGGTTTGAGGAGGCCAACCAGATGATCAATGTGGAATAATGATTCAGATAAATAATAACTGGGGATAATCAGGTTAATACCACGTTTTCTTGGTTTACTGTTGTTTAATTGATCTCCTTGTCTTGTTTCACTCTCCCTATTTATTTTGTGGTCCAAGAAAGAGCAAGATTGTATATAATTCATTTATCTAGTTGAGATTGTTTTCTTCTAATATTGTATGAATGTACAGTCATCTCTGTATTACTGTTTGCAAGTGACCCTTGTAAAATGAAAAATTATAAATAAATTATAATAAAAAATCGGCATTACATTGGCCACCCTCCAATCTTCCGGTACCACGCTCGATTTTAAGGATAAATTACATATTTCTAACAATAGCTCCACAAGCTCATTTTTCAGTTCTATCAGTACTCTGGGATGAATACCATCTGGTCCAGGAGATTTGCTACTCTTCAGTTTGTAGAACTGCCCCATTACATCCTCCAGGTTTACAGAGAATTCATGAAGTTTCTCCGACTCGTCAGCTTCGAATACCATTTCCAGCACCGGTATCACTCCCAAATCTTCCTCGGTGAAGACCGAAGCAAATAATCCATTTAATCTCTCCGCTATGGCTTTGTCTTCCCTGATCGCCCCTTTTACTCCTCGGTCATCTAGCGGTCCAACTGATTCTTTTGCCGGCTTCTTGCTTTTAATATACCACTCATTGGCTTTAAATCTTCATCATTGCAGTAGTAAATCTCTAGCTCCGGGATGGGTCACCCTTAGCATCTCTGCCCACTCACAATAACACTGTCAACATCTACGGTAACACAGATACAACAAAAAAAGGTAGGCAGGACACACAAGAAGCAGCAACCTCGATAACTGATGTCTTTAATCTATTATCCACAGAATTATCAATTAGAGGTTCGTCTTTTGTTCCTTCTGAGTATTATGACCCCTTCTCTATGGTGTAGATTTATATAAGTTCTTTAGAAAACTGCAATTGAAATTATTTTTTCAGAATAAAACATATAATAATACCCAATTAAAAACATTTTCAGATGTTTATCATTCCGCATCTACGTGGATGCCTCCGGGGGTTATAGATCCTGTGATCTATATTTTTCAACAACTGGTACTATCAATTATTAACAGAAAACCCTACTGGGTTTCTGCAGCAGTAATTGTCAGAGTTACTGACACAAGCCAATATGGAGGGCATTATTTTGAATAAAGAATACAAGTATTTGTTTAATAAATATCCCAAAATACCTATCATCTATTTTATACCGAAAATTCATAAGTCTTTAACAGCGCCACCAGGTCGCCTGATAGTATCCAGCAAACAATCTTTGTTGGAACCTCTATCTCGGTATCTAAATTTTCATCTGTTTCAATTTGTCTTGCAGTTACCATCCTATTTAAGAGATTCAATACATTTGATTAATATTTTGGAATCAGTAGACTTGCCTCAAGAAACAAGATTAATGTTGGTAACTCTTAGAAGCGTATTTTCAAAGCACTTAGACTTACAAAGTTCTATAGGTTACTATGGAACTTTGTAAGTCTAAGTGCTTTGAAAATTAACCCCATGATGTTAAAGTGCTGTATACTAATATTCCACAGATGCAAGCAAAACAGATTGTAACTCATTATTTAACTCAGACAGGGTTACCTGATAAACAGATTGAATTAATGAAAAAAAATGACAACATTGGTGATAGATAGCAATTACTTGAAATTTAGGGAACAGTTTTTTTCTCCAAAGGGAGTAGCAATGGGGAAATCAGTTGTCCCCATGATTGCGTGTCTATGTATGGGACTATTTGAACAGAATTTTGTATATGGAAACGCTTTACAGATGATATTTTGTTTGTATGGTCAGGAGATAAATCAGGGTTCGATGATTTCTTAACATACCTGAACCAGTGTGACAGTAATATCGCTTTTGAAATGACAATACATGATCAGTAAATTCATTTTTTTGACATTTCTATTATGTTTTTTGAAGGGCAATTTAATACATCTATCTATAGAAAGCAGACGGACTGTAATTCTCTTCTTCACTATTGAAGTTACCATCCTAAAAGCTTATGGGATGAAATACCAATTGGGCAATTTTTAAGAGTAAAAAGATTATGCTCTAAGGAAGAAGATTTTAAACAACATGCACCTGTAGTTAGGAGTAGATTTGAGCAGAGAAAATACACTAAAAAGGTGATAAAGAGAGCCCATAAAAGAGCAAAAAATGCCCATAGAGAATGGTTGTTATGTGAGCCTTGTAAAACCGAAGGGGAGATGCTAACATGCATTTTACCATATTCTAAACAAGCAATTCAGATGCGAAAAACTTTGCATGCACATTGGAATTTATTGACAGTTTATCCTAATTTTACTGATTTCCCCAAAATTGCTTATAAAAGAGCACAAAATTTAGGGGAAATATTATTGGTAACCCATAATAAAATGGTAGTTAATAACTTAGATAGAAGCCACTTCTGCTGCAATGCTTGTATATTTTGTAAGTATGCCATGTGTGTGGATAAAGTTGATTTTGGCAATCATCAAATATATTACCTCAAAAATAACACAGATTGTAACTGAGAGTAATATACGCCCTGCAATGTCCGTGTAAAAAAATGGTATATAGGTCAAACTATGAGAAAAGTGAAAATGCAAATAGCAGAACTTCTCAGTAACCTTACAGTTCTCAGGAGGGAGGCTCCAGTTGTTAATCATCAGATAGAAGCAGGACATAAATTGGAAGAATTACGTTTTGTCATTTTGCATCAATTATTTGATTTTAGAGGAGGTAATACATCTCAAATGCTCATTCATTTAGAGCAGAAATTAATCTACTCTTTTCATACAGTTGAACCAATGGGATTAAATCGTGCAGTTGAATGGGAGGGTATACTTGATTGATTTCATGTGGTATAATTCTCTTTAAAAGTAGAGTAAGACATAGTCTGTCCATTACGTTTGTGCTTATGGCATTCTAACACATGTTTGTACGAAACAGTCTTGGAGATTTCTCAGCCATGTCGGGCTATGAATGATTTATTTCTTGTATGGTGAGTGGATTTTAAATGGTTTGAAGCATATTTTTGTTATAACACAGTTTTGTATAGATTGTACTGGCTGCGTTTATATGCTATTCACTTTGTACCAAAATAAAGAAAAATATCATAGAAGGAGTTTAAAGGAATCAGAGAGTTAAAAGTTGTTTTTATTCTTACCAGCACAGCTTCAGATATCAGTTTGAAAGTCTTGGGAAAATATCACATGTACAGAATCTCAGTTGGAAAAATATTACATGTACAGAATCTAATATCAACAGCTTAGGTAATAATAATAAGCAATCAGACTAATTTGATAAGGAACAGTTGTAAGGAGAACAAAGAAAATGAGAGAGAGAGAGATCAGCACGTGTTATCTGGAAGTATGGAGAGAGAGAGAGAGAGAGAGAGAGAGAGAGAAACAGAGAGATCACAGGTGTTTCCTGAGACCAGGCTTTCTTAGAGAGAGAGGGGGGGAGAGAGAGAGAGATAGGTCACATGTTATCTGAAAACATGTAGAGATCAGCACAAGTTATCAGCACATGTTATCTGGAAGTATGGAGAGAGAGAGAGAGAGAGAGAGAAATAGCAGGAAATATATCAGGGGTTCAAGCAGGAAATATATCAGTGGTTCTGAAGTGAGATAAAATATAAAGAAAGGAGAGGATAGTTCTGTTATAAATAGTTCTTACCAGAAGCAAAGCAGAAATAAAGAAGGGAAAATATATTTCCTGGAGAATAGCCAATTAGCAAGGATGCCCTGAATCAGGACAGAGAAAAGTCTCTTGCAAAATATGGCTAATTCTGAAGATTTCTTTGTGTGCAGGTATTCTTATAGAAAAAGTGATGTCGTCACCTCTCCCCCCTCCTACACCAGTGGAAGGTAGCATAGGTGTCCTGCCAACACCCTATTGGTACATTTGACCTTACCATCTTGTAACTGAAGAAAAGATGTGTATTCCAGATACTGGGCTGCCATAGTAACGAAAGCCAGGGATGTCTGCATTCCTGTCTATGGCTACCAGCAGTGACTAGCAGCCAGGTACAGAAAAGACAGAGGAGGGGATGGGAGGCAGTACAGCATAGGTAAAGTAGAACATCTTTTTACAAGATACTGTGTATGGTATTCAATGTGTTGTATATATAGGTTAACAGCTCCTGAGGACGTCTATTTGGTGAAACACAAATTTGTGTCAAGCTAAAACAGCATTCTATCAGTTTGAATAATCTAACAGCGAGGATTGCAAGTCCGGATCAATTATAACTTGAGACTGAGGCAGTGGATTGTTTTAACCACCCACTGAGAAAAAGAAGAGTCTTTACTTGGTAACGTACTTGCATGACTACTTGAATGATTAAAGGACACATAGAGGGGCATTATCGAAAGGGACGTCCAAATTGCAAATTGCCCTAGGGGGCACTGCAGTGGACTTCATAAATTGCTCCCAGACACATAGCTCTCTTATCTTCTCTTACCTTGTGTGCTAAGCCCCCCAAAATCCACTACCCCCAACTGTACACCAATACCATAGCCCTTATGGGTGAAAGGGGGCACCTAGATGTGGGTAAAGTGGGTTTCTGGTGGATTTTGGAGGGCTCACTGTTTCCTCCACAAACGTAACAGGTAGGGGGGATGGGTCTGGGTCCGCCTGCCTGAAGTGCAGTGCACCCACTAAAACTGCTCCAGGGACCTGCATACTGCTGTCACAGACCTGAGTATGACATCTGAGGCTGGCACAACATATTTTGAAAAATGTTTTTTTTGAGAGGGGGAGGGGGTTAGTGATCACTGGGGGAGTAACGGGAGGTCATTCCCGATTCTCTCCGATGGTCATCTGGTCATTTTGGGCACCTTTTTGTGCCTTAGTCGTAATAAAAACAGGTCCGGGTGAAAACGTCCAAGTGTTCGTCAGGGCCGTCCTTGTTTTTTGTTGATTATGGGTCAAGGACGTCCAAGTGTTAGGCACGTCCAAGTCCAAGTCCCGCCTTCACTATGCCTCCGACACACCCCCTTGAACTTTGGACGTTCTTGCGATGGAGTGCAGTTGGGGACGTCCTAAATCGGGTTTCGATTATACCGATTTTGATGTCCCTGGGAGAACATCCATCTTCCAATTTATGTCAAAAGATGGACGCCCTTCTCTTTCGAAAATTAGCCCAATAGTGAACCTTCTAGGAAATATAGGAATGTGATTGGACTGTATTGGACTGTTTTATATTGAATCGGGAAAAGAATGCGTGTATGTTAGGGGATTTTGGTGCATGTTTTATAAAACATTTATTTGTAGGTCATTTTGATAAATAATAAACATTTAATAAATGTTAGTATGATATTTTAAATTTTTGTTATAAATTAGCATTATATAAATAATTTCTGGGTAAACTTTCTATTTTTATGACTGTTACTGTTTACTATGAGTAAAAAATTTTTGGATTCCTATTTTTAAGTGTTCATAACCAATTCACAGTCAAGTAAAGCATTATGACTGTGACATACATGATGTATTTTTGGCTGACGTAAATGAGGTATAAAATGGTCAGTATCTGCCAGGCAAGACAGTAGCGGATATTGCTGTTTCCCAGAAGTAAGATAAACAGAAAACATGCCAACCATCTCAGCTTTGCTCTCATGATAAAGTCACAAAATTATCTCATCACAATTAAATCTTAGAATATAAGGAACCTACCAGCCTGCAGACTTCAGGGAAGTGCTCACAATAAAATATCTGGTTAATACTGTCCTATATAACATTACTAAAACATATTCCAAAAACAAAATCAAACTTAAAAATTGCAAACAAAGTTGCATTTGGAAGAAGTTTCTAGAGTGAGGCTTCTTTTACCAGAAAAGATTATCTTTCAACCAATTTGTTCCAATAAAGGACCTGGTTTCTGAAAAAATGTCTGGGTGTCATCGTCGATAATACACTGAAACCTTCTGCTCAGTGTGCTGCTGCGGCTAGGAAAGCGAATAGAATGTTGGGTATTATTAGGAAAGGTATGGAAAACAGGTGTGAGGATGTTATAATGCCGTTGTATCACTCCATGGTGCGACCGCACCTTGAGTATTGTGTTCAATTCTGGTCGCCGCATCTCAGGAAAGATATAGTAGAATTGGAAAAGGTGCAGCGAAGGGCGACTAAAATGATAGTGGGGATGGGACGACTTCCCTATGAAGAAAGACTAAGGAGGTTAAGGCTTTTCAGCTTGGAGACGAGACGGCTGAGGGGAGACATGATAGAGGTATATAAAATAATGAGTGGAATGGAACAGGTGGATGTGAAGCGTCTGTTCACGCTTTCCAAAAATACTAGGACTAGGGGGCATGCGATGAAACTACAGGGTAGTAATTTTAAAACAAATCGGAGAAAATATTTCTTCACCCAACGCATAATTAAACTCTGGAATTCGTTGCCGGAGAACGTGGTGAAGGTGGTTAGCTTGGCAGAGTTTAAAAAGGGGTTAGACGGTTTCCTAAAGGATAAGTCCATAAACCACTACTAAATGGACTTGGGAAAAATCCACAATTCCGGGAATAACATGTATAGAATGTTTGTACATTTTGGAAGCTTGCCAGATGCCCTTGGCCTGGATTGGCCACTGTCGTGGACAGGATGCTGGGCTCGATGGACCCTTGGTCTTTTCCCAGTGTGGCATTACTTATGTACTTATGTCACCATCTGACAAAGTTACCCCCAAAGGGGCAGGCCATGTCCCTTCGATGTGCTCCTTTGGTGGCATGCCTGAGGCAGTGTGCTTTTTTCAGCTTAAACAGGTAGGAAGTGATGATACAGAGTGGGTGGGGC
This sequence comes from Microcaecilia unicolor, assembly GCF_901765095.1. Lineage (NCBI taxonomy): Eukaryota > Metazoa > Chordata > Amphibia > Gymnophiona > Siphonopidae > Microcaecilia > Microcaecilia unicolor. Next base: position 163,331,723 of record NC_044031.1, read on the forward strand.
CATGCCACACTGCCAGAGATGCTGCCGTTCACAGTGAAAGATGGTAAGATAATAGAACTGATGAAATAAGATGTTGCCAACAATCAGGATGAAAAACACAATTCACAGGGATAGTAGACAGTAAAAACCCTTCCTCAGTCTTTGCACACTTTTCTGCTTGAACAAGCAGGAGATGCTGCTGTGCACAGTGAAAGATGGTAAAATAATAGCACTGTTTTCTTGAGATGTCTGAAGCCAGCAACTCCTGAGAGCCAGTTTTATTAGTGCACAGCACCAAAAAGCTCTGAAACGCACAGAAAAAATAAGGTATATGGAGATGCCAGAGTCTGCCTCATTCATAACTTTGTTTAAAGGAATGAGGAGTTCTGAACAAACAAACAAAAAAAGAACCAAGTCAGGAATTGATAAAGTTAAAATACCACATCCTCTCAGGTAGGCAGGTGCTCTGTTCCATTCCAGCTGGCTACACATAGCCTGTGTCAGTTACATCAGCTACAGCAAACTGAGGCTAACTATAAAAGCTTCCTACAAGCCGGTAAAGATGCATGTCTGATCAGTCTCATTACTGTAGTGGTGACAGATATACCATGTGAATCTGTAACATTTTGAATAAGTAAGGCTGAACATCCTTTAAACTTCTGTCAAAACCATTGTTCATGCAAATGTATGGAGGGGCATTTTCAAAAGAAACGTCTAAATCAGAATTTGGACATTTTACAAAGGGGAAAAGGATAGTGATAGGAGTGTACTACCGTCCGCCTGGCCAGGACGAACAGACGGATGCGGAAATGTTAAAGGAAATCAGGGACGCAAACAAACTGGGCAACACAATAATAATGGGGGATTTCAATTACCCGCATATAGACTGGGTTAATGTAACATCTGTACACGCAAGGGACATAAGATTTCTTGATGAAATCAAGGACAGCTTCATGGAACAGCTAGTTCAGGAGCCGACAAGAGAAGGAAAAATACTAGACTTAGTCCTTAGTGGTGCTCATGATCTAGTGCAGGGGGTAACGATACGAGGGCCGCTTGATAACAGTGATCATAATATGATCGGTTTTGATATTGGCATTGAAGGAAGTGAAACTAGGAAATCAAGTACGCTAGCGTTTAACTATAGAAAAGGTGATTACGACAAAATGAGAAAAATGGTGAAAAAAAGACTGAAAGGAGCAGCTCGCAGAGTAAAAAACTTGCATCAGGCGTGGATGCTGTTTAAAAACACCATCCTGGAGGTTCAGGACAAATATATTCCACGTATTAGAAAAAAGGGAAAAAAGACTAAACGTCAGCCGGCGTGGCTAAACAGTAAGATAAAGGAAATCATTAGAGCCAAAAAACAATCCTTCAGAAAGTGGAGAAGAGAACCAACTGAAAGTAACAGGATAGATCATAAGGAATGCCAAGCCAAATGCAAAGCGGAGATAAGGAGGGCAAAAAAGGACTTTGAGAAGAAATTAGCGTTGGAAGCAAAAATACATAGTAAAAACTTTTTTAGATACATTAAAAGCAGGAAACCGGCCAAAGAGTCGGTTGGGCCGCTGGACGAAAATGGTGTTAAAGGGGCGATCAAGGAGGACAAAGCCGTAGCGGAGAAATTAAATGAATTCTTTGCTTCGGTCTTCACCGAGGAGGATTTGGGGGGGACACCGGTGCCGGAAAGAATATTTGAAGCGGGGGAGTCGGAGAAACTAAACAAATTCTCTGTAACCTTGGAGGATGTAATGGGTCAGTTCAGCAAGCTGAAGAGTAGTAAATCACCGGGACCTGATGGTATTCATCCCAGAGTATTAATAGAACTAAAAAATGAACTTGCGGAGCTACTGTTAGAAATATGCAATCTGTCCCTAAAATCGAGTGTAATACTGGAAGACTGGAGGGTAGCCAATGTTACTCCGATTTTAAGAAAGGTTCCAGAGGAGATCCGGGAAATTATAGACCGGTGAGTCTGACGTCGGTGCCGGGCAAGATGGTGGAGGCTATTATTAAGAATAAAATTGCAGAGCATATACAAAAACATGGACTGATGAGACAAAGTCAGCACGGATTTAGTGAAGGGAAGTCTTGCCTCACCAATCTAATGCATTTTTTTGAGGGGGTAAGCAAACATGTGGACAATGGGGAGCCGGTTGATATTGTATATCTGGATTTTCAGAAGGCGTTTGACAAAGTGCCGCACGAAAGACTCCTGAAGAAATTGCAGAGTCATGGAATCGGAGGTAGGGTATTATTATGGATTAAGAACTGGTTGAAAGATAGGAAGCAGAGAGTAGGATTGCGTGGCCAGTATTCTCAGTGGAGGAGGGTAGTTAGTGGGGTCCCGCAGGGGTCTGTGCTGGGTCCGTTGCTTTTTAATGTATTTATAAATGACCTAGAGATGGGAATAACTAGTGAGGTAATTAAATTCGCCGATGACACAAAATTATTCAGGGTCGTCAAGTCGCAGGAGGAATGTGAACGATTACAGGAGGACCTTGCGAGACTGGGAGAATGGGCGTGCAAGTGGCAGATGAAGTTTAATGTTGACAAGTGCAAAGTGATGCATGTGGGTAAGAGGAACCCGAATTATAGCTACGTCTTGCAAGGTTCCGCGTTAGGAGTTACGGATCAAGAAAGGGATCTGGGTGTCGTCGTCGATGATACGCTGAAACCTTCTGCTCAGTGTGCTGCTGCGGCTAGGAAAGCGAATAGAATGTTGGGTGTTATTAGGAAGGGTATGGAGTCCAGGTGTGCGGATGTTATAATGCCGTTGTATCGCTCCATGGTGCGACCGCACCTGGAGTATTGTGTTCAGTACTGGTCTCCGTATCTCAAAAAAGATATAGTAGAATTGGAAAAGGTACAGCGAAGGGCGACGAAAATGATAGTGGGGATGGGACGACTTTCCTATGAAGAGAGGCTGAGAAGGCTAGGGCTTTTCAGCTTGGAGAAGAGACGGCTGAGGGGAGATATGATAGAAGTGTATAAAATAATGAGTGGAATGGATCGGGTGGATGTGAAGCGACTGTTCACGCTATCCAAAAATACTAGGACTAGAGGGCATGAGTTGAAGCTACAGTGTGGTAAATTTAAAACGAATCGGAGAAAATTTTTCTTCACCCAACGTGTAATTAGACTCTGGAATTCATTGCCGGAGAACGTGGTACGGGCGGTTAGCTTGACGGAGTTTAAAAAGGGGTTAGATAGATTCCTAAAGGACAAGTCCATAGACCGCTATTAAATGGACTGGAAAAATTCCTCATTTTTAGGTATAACTTGTCTGGAATGTTTTTACGTTTGGGGAGCGTGCCAGGTGCCCTTGACCTGGATTGGCCACTGTCGGTGACAGGATGCTGGGCTAGATGGACCTTTGGTCTTTCCCAGTATGGCACTACTTATGTACTTATGTACGTCCAAATTCCAAACAGGAAAGAAGGTAATTTTCGAAAAAGATGGACGTCTATCTTTTGTGTTTGAAAATACTATGGACGTCCTGTGATCTGGATGTTATTTCATTTGGACGTCTTTGTTTTTCAGCCATTTAAAAAAAAAAAAAAAAAAAAGTCCAAGTGTAAAATCTCCAAATTCAAGCCAGCATTTTTAGTAGACTGGTCCCCCTGAGATCCCAGGACAGCAATAGGGCACCCTAGGGGGCACTGCAGTGGACTTCATAAAATGCTCCCAGGTACACATCTGACCATTGCTCCCTTACCTTGTGTGCTGAGCCACCCAAAACCCACTACCCCCAACTGTACACCACCATAGCCCTTACGGGTGAAGGGGGCACCTATATGTGGGTACAGTAGGTTTCTTGTGAGTTTTGGAGGGCTCACAGTTTTCTCCAGCATATCTGCTGTTCTTGACCATGAGTACATCCCTTGGGTGGTGTGGATCTTTATCTAAGCAGGACCAATGTATATATTGTGAAGCTCCTGGCCGCTGGGTGATTCAGAAATGCAGCCCTCTGCTGGCCGGGGTCTCACTTGCCAGTCTCCTCGGAGTTCCCTTGGCTCCCAAGCACAAGCTATGTATTGCAATTGGCCAGGCAAACTGCTCAGCCACAGACAGTTCCAACCAAAGCAGTTCAAAACAACTTGTGGTAAATCCCTGGTAACTCCAGCAAAAACAGCACAGAAGCAAACAGTTCAAAACAAGGGGATTTCCTTTATCTTCCCCCCCCCCCCTTCAGGGTAACTCTAGCCAGTGCTTTTTTTGTGCCGGTACGCAACGGTACGGCGTACCGGCACCTTTTTTTTTTTGCCTGCCCCCCCCCCCCCCGCGACACTCCGGGCGAGTCCTGCACTTAGTTGTTTTTTTTAAGACTCAGAACGCGCGAACGATGCAGCCGGCAGCGATTGAAAGAGGCTGTCTGGGCTGGCGTCTGCGTCGGAGCTTCCCTCACCCTCTGCGAGTCCCGCGAAACAGGAAGTTGTAACAACGAAGGCGGGACTCGCAGAGGGTGAGGGAAGCTCCGACGCAGACGCCAGCCCAGACAGCCTCTTTCAATCGCTGCCAGCTGCATCGTTCGCGCGTTCTGAGTCTTAAAAAAAACAAACTAAGTGCAGGACTCGCCCGGAGTGTCACGGGGGGGGGGGGGGGGGGAAGGATTGGGGAGAGAAAGAGGGAAACCAACAGAGGGAAGGATTGGGGAGAGAGGGGAAAAACAGATGGAAGGATTGGGGAGAGAGGGAAAAACAGATGGAAGGATGGGGAGAGAGAGGGGGAAAACAGATGGAAGGATGGGGAGAGAGAGAGGGAAAACAGATGGAAGGATGGGGAGAGAGAGAGGGAAAACAGATGGAAGGATGGGGAGAGAGAGAGGGAAAACAGATGGAAGGATGGGGAGAGAGAGAGGGAAAACAGATGGAAGGATGGGGAGAGAGAGAGGGAAAACAGATGGAAGGATGGGGAGAGAGAGAGGGAAAACAGATGGAAGGATGGGGAGAGAGAGAGGGAAAACAGATGGAAGGATGGGGAGAGAGAGAGGGAAAACGGAAGGATGGGGAGAGAAAGAGGGAAGACGCTGGATGGAAGAATGCAGAAAGAAATAGGGGAGACACTGGAAGGATGGGGAGAGAAAGCAGAGCTGCTGGATGGAAAAGGGGAATAGAGAAAGACTGGAGAATAAGAGGAAGGGGCATGGGGAGAACAAGGGTGAGGAAAAGATGAAAAGCCACAGGTAGATGAAGGAAATTAAAGAATGGATAGTAAGAATGAATTAAATCTGGACAGAGAGCCTGAAAAATATTGAAGAAAGCAAAGAAAAAGGAGACAAAAATGACAAATGGCACAGAAGAGTTAAGCGAAAACAAAGGAAAGCAGAATCACAGACTGGGACCAATATGGAAAGAAAAACAGTCACCAGACAACAAAGGTAGAAAAAAATCATTTTATTTTCATTTTAGTGTTTGTAATATGTCCAATTTGAGAATTTACATTGGCTGTCTTATTTTGCACTGGGTATACTGGAGCTGTAAGAGCTTACAGAGATTATTTATCATGAAAAAAAATCACGTTATTTTTTTCTCCTATAGTACTATAATATTTTCAATGATGTCTGTTTATATGCGCCATGGCTGGTATAGGGGGTGTGGTTAATGTGGGTGTGGCTATCATAGGGGTGGAGCCATATGTGGTGACCCCACCCATAATGAGTACCGGCACCTTTTTTTCTACAAAAAAAGCACTGACTCTAGCAAGCACATCACAAAAACAAAGTTAAAAACAAAAGGGGTTTCCTTTATCTTCCCCTCCTCAGGGTATTCTTCAACTAAGCCCTTTTGAGGCTCCCTGGCTCTTGGCTTCAGGACAGTCTGTAAAGACACGTGCCCTTCCTGCTCTCTACCTGGCCTCACTGGCCCCAGGCTCCTGAGCAGAACTCTGGCTACTCTTCCACCAGTCACTTGCAAGCACCCACCTCTATATCTGGGGCTCTGCCTTGCTCAGGGTGACTGCTCAGGCATGCCTTCCTTCGGCTGGGAATCCTCCCCTGTCCCGTCCAGTGTGCCCTGGTCACCCCTCTGAGCCACGGGCCGTGACCCCTCGCACTCTCCTGGAACTTCAACTAGGATTCTCCAGCCTTCACATATATGCAAATGAGACAGTCATCAAAATGCAAATTCAATTTATTTAACTATACTGCAGTCTTGTGGAACTCACTTCTTTCCAGCCGTTAGTCATCTAGCACAAGTTCTCTCTCTGAGCCCATTTAATGTGGGGACCCTGGGTCTCAGTGTCTAACAGCCTCCACCCCTGGATAGGACTTTCTTCATTCACCACAACTTTATAGTCCTATCCTCCACCCCACGGCTGTTAGTTCATTCTCATTAGCAATTGTCCATAACACTAGTACACAGTTCCATCCATTCTATGTCCTTAGTCCAGTAAGTACCTTCTTGGTCTTTGAGGAATCCTTCTCCCCCATGCTTCAAAGGCATCTCCTCTACTGGGCATCAGGCTTCTGGCTTCATTGGATTCCGGTAACTGGTCCTAGGTCCCCCATCTGTTCTCCTCCCTCCTCTTCAGGAGCTATGGTTTATATAGGGCTGCTAATAGTCCAACACACCCTTTCTGGGCCCCTCCTCCCCATTCTGGAAGAGTCCAGAGTCTTCCGGGTGTCCTTCTCTTAACAGGGAACCTCTACTACATACTCCCTGGTCCCCATGTACAGTCCATGGCTGGAGCTCCCCCTGCTGGCTCATTCAGGTCATTACCCTGATGTCCCATTTGGAGCTCCCCCTAGGGACCAGAACAGGGCATTTTCTCTATTACTGGTAGGAGAGTGCCATCTAGCGGCCTCCTCAGGGTAGGGCAGCCCTTGTGTTTATCACAATATATATATATATATATATATATATATATCTTTTAGAACTCCAGGGATATATGTCCTAGTCTATTACTTCTATCTTCTATAATGCATCCTAAAAAAGAAAGGAAAATTAATATTACTACTACTTAACATTTCTAGAGCGCTACTAGGGTTACGCAGCGCTGTACAAATTAATAACTAAGGACGGTCCCTGCTCAGAAGAGCTTACAATCTAAAGGACGAAATGTCAAGTTGGGGTAGTCTCGATTTCCTGAGTAGAGGTGTTGTGATTAGGTGCCGAAGGCGACATTGAAGAGGTGGGCTTTGAGCAATGATTTGAAGATGGGTAGGGAGGGGGCCTGGCGTATGTGCTCAGGGAGTTTGTTCCAAGCATGGGGTGAGGCGAGGCAGAAAGGGCGGAGCCTAGAGTTGTTGGTGGTGGAGAAGCGTACTGAAAGGAGGGATTTGTCTTGAGAGCGGAGGTTATGGGTAGGGACGTAAGGGGAAATGAGGGTAGAGAGGTAAGGAGGGGCTGCAGATCGAGTGCATTTGTAGGTTAGTAGGAGAAGCTTGAACTGTATGCGGTATTACTACTACTACTTAGCATTTCTATAGCGCTGCCAGGGTTACGCAGCGCTGTACAAGTTTAAACATGGGGAAGGACAGTCCCTGCTCAAGAGAGCTTACAATCTAAAGGTTACAAACTATGTAGTCAGTGTAGGTATCATGAATGGGGAAGGTGGTTAGGCGCCAAAAGCAAGGGAGAAGAGATGGGCTTTGAGTAAGGACTTGAAAATGGGCAGGGAGGGCACATGGCGTATGGGGTCGGGAAGTCTGTTCCAGGCATAAGGTGATGCGAGGCAGAAGGGGTGGAGTCTGGAGTTAGCAGTGGTGGAGAAGGGTACAGATAGGAGTGATTTGATATTAAATTCAGACACCAAAAGTATAATAGAAATTATCAATATCAATACAGTACTTATAAACTGCTAATTTCCCTAAAAGGGTTCATTATGGTGTACAAAAAAAATAAAAAAAAGATATCAACTTATCATTCATTACATAGCCATAATATAAAACCTTCAACAGATAAACAACATCCTAAGGTTGCTGAAATAAAAAGGTTTTAATCTTTTTCTGAAATATTAAATAACTAATTTTTGGATTTCTAGTTAACTACACAAATGACTATTAAATACCTAATTCAGCTTCCTTCTAAATGTTTGGCTTATAAATTTAAGCCAGCCATTATAGCTTGTCTATATAAAGGCTGAAAAGCGCGTCTGCTACATTTTTATTATATTTTTACAAATGTTGAAGACGTTGCACTTCATCTAAGTGAAGTGCTTCCATAGCTCTTTCCAATTTCTATTAGTTTACATTCTGTTTTGGATTTTCTTAATGAGCCTGTTTGCAGATGAAGTGTTATAATGGGTCGACATGGACACGGAAGTACAAAAACTCCACAGCAGTGGCGTAGCCAGAAGTCAATTTTTGGGTGGGCCAACAGGTTGGATGGGTGGGCACTAGACAGTGGTGTGCTGGTAAATGTTTAACAACAGGCTCTCTCCCCGGTCCACCTCTGCACCCCCCCCCCCATCCACCTGTGCACCTCCCCTCAAAATTGCAGAGCTGGCTATAGCCGGGGAGAGAGCCTGGGGGGGGGGGGGGGGGCAATGCATTACTGTCTCCAGGAAAAAAAAATTAAATGATCCCAGGTTCCAATTTAATTCATGTTTAATGTGGGATAAAATGCCATAAATAAGTAAATAAATATAAACTTTTAATGTTGAGCACCTGATTCTCAAAGTGGACATATTCCAAACACTATAATGAAAATAAAATGATTTTTTTTCTATCTTTGTTGTCTGGTGACTGTTTTTCTGATCATGCTGGCCCAGTATCCGATTCTGCTGCTATCTGTCCTCTTAACTCCGTTTCCAGGGCTTCCTTTCCATTTATTTGTTTACTTTCCGCCTTTCTTCTTCATTTCTTGTCCTACATCCGTAAGTAAAAGCTGGGTCCTCCGCAAACTTGACTGTCCAGTGGATCCAGCTTTTGCCTATTTTCTTCATCCATGTGCAGTTTTTCTACTCTCTTCCTTTTCTGTTATCTCATCTCCTTCCTCACTCCTCCCTCCCCCTCCATGTCCAGCAACCCTCCTCTCCCCCCTACCCTCCCCTCCATCCACCCATGTCCAGCAACTCTCCTCTCCCCTTCTTCCACCATGTCCAGCAACCCTCCTCTCCCCTTCCCTCCATCCAGCAACCCTCCTCTCCCCTTCTTCCACCATGTCCAGCAACCCTCCTCTCCCCTTCCCTCCATCCAGCAACCCTCCTCTCCCCTTCTTCCACCATGTCCAGCAACCCTCATCTCCCCTTCCCTCCATCCAGCAACCCTCCTCTCCCCTTCCACCATATCCAGCAACCCTCCTCTCCCCTTCTTCCACCATGTCCAGCAACCCTCCTCTCCCCTTCCCTCCATCCAGCAACCCTCCTCTCCCCTTCTTCCACCATGTCCAGCAACCCTTCTCTCCCCTTCCCTCCATCCAGCAACCCTCCTCTCCCCTTCTTCCACCATGTCCAGCAACCCTCCTCTCCCTTCCCTCCATCCAGCAACCCTCCTCTCCCCTTCTTCCACCATATCCAGCAACCCTCCTCTCCCCTTCTTCCACCATGTCCAGCAACCCTCCTCTCCCCTTCCCTCCATCCAGCAACCCTCCTCTCCCCTTCTTCCACCATGTCCAGCAACCCTTCTCTCCCCTTCCCTCCATCCAGCAACCCTCCTCTCCCCTTCTTCCACCATGTCCAGCAACCCTCCTCTCCCCTTCCCTCCATCCAGCAACCCTCCTCTCCCCTTCTTCCACCATATCCAGCAACTTTCCTCTCCCCTTCTTCCACCATGTCCAGCAACCCTCCTCTCCCCTTCCCTCCATCCAGCAACCCTCCTCTCCCCTTCTTCCACCATGTTCAGCAACCCTCCTCTCCCCTTCTTCCACCATATCCAGCAACCCTCCTCTCCCCTTCTTCCACCATATCCAGCAACCCTCCTCTCCCCTTCTTCCACCATGTGCAGCAACCCTCCTCTCCCCTTCCCTCCATCCAGCAACCCTCCTCTCCCCCTACCCTCCCCTCCATCCACCCATGTCCAGCAACTCTCCTCTCCCCTGCCCTCTCCCCTTCTTCCACCATGTCCAGCAAACCTCCTCTCCCCTTCCCTCCATCCAGCAACCCTCCTCTCCCCTGCCCTCTCCTCTCCCCTTCTTCCACCATGTCCAGCAACCCTCCTCTCCCCTTCCCTCCATCCAGCAACCCTCCTCTCCCCTTCTTCCACCATGTCCAGCAACCCTTCTCTCCCCTTCCCTCCATCCAGCAACCCTCCTCTCCCCTTCTTCCACCATGTCCAGCAACCCTCCTCTCCCCTTCCCTCCATTCAGCAACCCTCCTCTCCCCTGCCCTCTCCTCTCCCCTTCTTCCACCATGTCCAGCAACCCTCCTCTCCCCTGCCCTCTCCTCTCCCCTTCTTCCACCATGTCCAGCAACCCTCCTCTCCCCTTCCCGCCATCCAGCAACCCTCCTCTCCCCTTCTTCCACCATGTGCAGCAACCCTCCTCTCCCGTCTGCCCTGTTTCCTTCCTGCCCCCCCATACCTTTAAATATTATAGTTTTGCTGGGGTCGCGGGCAGCCGGCATTGAAGACATCGGCAGGCTTACGCCGGTTCCAGCAGCCTTCCCTCTTCCCTCGTTGCAAGTCGGATGATGGCTCTGCCCTCGTAGATACAGGAAATACGTCAGAAGAGGGCGGAGCCATCATCCGACTTGCAACGAGGGAAGGCTGCTGGAACCGGCGTAAGCCTGCCGATGTCTTCAATGCCGGCTGCCCGCGACTCCAGCAAAACTGTAATATTTAAAGGTATGGCGGGCAGCGTCGGCGGGGGGCGGGGCGGGCTGGTACGGGGCGCCTATGCTGCCGTGAGAGAGAGGGAGGCAGATGCGGGATCGGAGCTCAGCCTGCTCCCTCCGCTCCGCTGCCTCCACTGCTGGGTGGGCCTGAACCAAAACTGGAAATTAAACAAACACAGACATAGCAAAGATTACTAAAACAATGACCAGATGACGTAAAATGTTCAACCATTGATTAACATCCAAGACTCCATTGGCCATGTTTCGGCATATTAGGCCTGAATTAAGAGTATTCACTCGATATTAAACAGAACAATCTGTCTGGTGTCTATTGTATCAACAAATAAAAATACTCTATAAATCGCAGTAGCATCTAGAGCTGCAATCAGAATGAAATAGGGCTGAATCTGACACCAGACAGATCATTCTGTTTAACATCAAGGGAAGACTCCTGATGCAGGCCTAATAGGCTGAAACACAGTCTGTGTCAAGTCTTAGATGTTAATTAGTGGTTGCCATAACCCCTACCTCAATGCCAGCGGCGTCCTCAGGCTGCGCAGGGTCCCGTCGACAGGCACACTTGACTGGCACAGCCCTGAGTCATGTGTGTGTAGTTCTTCTCTGGCTACAGGCTCCTTGATTGCTTTGCTTCCACCCACCTGGGTCTGCTCTTCCTCTGCCTGGCTTCCCTTGCTTCTCTCCTATTGGTCTTCCGGTTCCTCCTTCCCCTGCTCTTGTCCTGTGGCTGTGCCCCTTCTCCATGCTGATGTCAGATGCCATCACTTTATCAGCTGAGCTTTCCCTAGACTCCTTGCTTCGGCTTCTACTTTGATAGGTGTTACTTGCTCAGTAGTGTGCTTCTTCTCTACTTTGTTCTTTGTTGCTGACTCTGCCTGTGCCTGGATTACTCTTGTGTCTGCTGTTTTTGTTATTTTATTTTAACTCAATTTAAATATCATATTGTAGTACAATTGTTGTTATTAATGTTCTCTCTTTATTACAAAATCAATAAAAATATTGACTAAAAAAAAGCCGTAATCAGTGTGTCATTTGTAGGGGCTGGTTATACAGACTCCCTAGCATGCAGACATTTTTTTCTCCTGGTAAAGCTTCTAAAACAGACATCATATTATGAAAATCAGGTGCTCAACATAGAGTTTCTGTCTATTTACTTATGACATTTATATCCCACTTCACACATGAATTAGGTTGAAACTAGTACTACTATTATTAATCATTTATAATACGATACTAGACATACGCAGTGCTGTACACATTATATGCAGGTACTTGTTCTTTCCCTAGAGGGCTCACAATCTAATTTTGTTGTACCTGGAGGCATAGCCTAACGGTTAGTACAGTGGGTTTTGATCCTGGCAACCTGGGTTTAATTCCCACTGCAGCTCGTTGTGACCTTGGGCAAGTCACTTAACCCTCCATTGCCCCAGGTTCAAACCTAGGTTGAAACCTGGAAGCATTTAAAATCTTTTTTTTTTTCTGTGCCTAGAATAGATCAAAATAGAAAGATGGTTTGTGGGAATGTACTCCTCTTGTTTTTGGAATGCAGTGGGATATTGTAAAATGCACTTAATATTGTTTATTACTACTATTTATAAAAGAGATATTAAATAATGTATATAGATGCGTCCTGGAAATAATGATGACTAAGGGAAAGCAGCAGTATAAGAGTTGGAGTTAAATGACAGGAACAAATCTGGTGGAGGGGAAATGAGTCAGCATGAGTTTAGTAAAAGTTTTTATTGTGCCATGTTGGACGGTTCACTGTTTTTTTCTTGTTCTGTATGAAGCTTATCAACTAACGTGTTGTGCTTTGAATAAAGATGATTAAAACAAAAAATAAGTTTTGGATGTTGCTGAATTCTATTATTCTGTCTCACTGTATTTCCAGTTTTGGCACGGTATAAGTCATCACAAGACTAAAATATAAGAAAACCAATGGACTGCATTAGGGGCTTATAGCCCATTTAGTTATGTTTAAACAAATGAGAGATCTGCATGAAAAAAATATTTATTTTTATTATTTTGATTTATGAAAACCATTTGTTCCTGAACCGTGCTTGTTATAAATAGCCCCCAGATAACCTGAGAACCTGTACAAAAATAGGACTCATAAAATCAGATTGATGAACCAAAGCTTAATTAAGCAATTTATTATTCAAAAGTCATCCTTGCAAGCTCTAAACTGCAAGCTTGCATACACACACACACACACCTTTAAGATTCCACAGCTTTTATAGTTACATTTAAGTGTCTGTCCCTAAATTTTTCTCATTGGCCAACGGTCACCTGCCCGTCAGCTAGTGTTCTGTTAACAGCAGCTGGGACTTCTCACTCCCTTTCTCCTTTCTAACTTTCTCTCTGTAGTTTCTTTGTTCATAGTTATCTTGCAGATGTCTATTTCCCCCCCCCCCCCCCGCCGCCTTCTGACCTTGCCTCATGCAACAGTTTATTTCAGGTCTGGGGCATGACTAAAGTTGTTCACATCCCCTACCTCCCCCTTCTCCTGTTCCTGCTTCTTACAGAAAACTTCTTTTTGTTACAAAGGTGCTAGTTAGAGCCTGAGTTATACATTTACACTGTTATATGGAAACACAATACCTTTATTTATTTCCAACAATGCTCAAATGAGAATAAACCATTTATAAAAGAGTTGAGGTGAAGATGTGATCCATGTGCCCCAAGGAAAGGAAAATGTAATTTTACTTCCAATCTTTATAACAGCAGGCTTCCCAAGGCAGATTACAACAATAGTTAACATGAACCCATCAGTAAACAGGACATCCTCATTGAAATTTGGCCATGTACTGTATTGAACAGAACAGTGTAGAAAATGAGCACAAAATACAGCCTTCATTAGTGCTGTTTCCATCAGCTACAATAATTGTTAGTGACATTGTAGGCAGTCCGTTATTTCTAATAATCTTTACTATTATTTCCAATAGCGTTTGCTATTGTTTTGGGTGACCCAGTGACTCCGCCTACTAACAGCAAGCTCCGCTGTTGGCTTCAACCCGATAGCCTCGTACCGGCTCCTGTTCTCAATCTAACCTCCTTGGAGGAGACAGACAGTACCCAAGGAGCCTAGATATCTAACCCCTTTTTTTAGCGTCCCGTTTTCCTGTGACGCATCTTCCTGTTTCCGGCAAGAAGGATGCCTTAGCGAGAGTTGTGACTTAAGGGACAGGGCATTGGAGAAGAAAAGCTGTGGGATTGTTGGTGGGCTACTTAAGGTATGAGTTGACGGGGGGAGGTTGTTTGAGGGAGAAGTGCCGGATCGCGGATAAGGAGGAAAGTGTAGAGAAATGGCAGGTAATGGGGAGGAGAAATCGCACCCCCGAATGCGTGTGAGTGCATCCGACTACGTGTGATTTAATATCTTTTGGAACATAATTTTGGTTGCAGGTAACGAACAAAACAATCTTCATTCCCGTACTTAAGCTCTCTAGTTGCTGACGTAGTGTTGGGGAAAATATTGGTGGGGCCGTGGCTCATCCCATTTTGCCGCTTATAGAAAATTCCTTCTGGTGTACTTACGTTGCATAGGGTGGTATTCCATAGTTATGTTAAACAAATTTTCAATAAGTTTTGAGGAAAAAAAAGATAGAACCAATCCAATACCCTTTCTAGTACAAAATGGATGCTCTCAAAAGCATATTTTTCAGGCATGTCAACTAATCCTCGTTTTTGGCTAGTGTGGGAAGAGGTGTTACTTGCCGAAATGATACTTAAAATCTAAAATCATATATATGATTTTAGATTTTAAGTATCATTTCGGCAAGTAACACCTCTTCCCACACTAGCCAAAAACGAGGATTAGTTGACATGCCTGAAAAATATGCTTTTGAGAGCATCCATTTTGAAAGGGTATTGGATTGGTTCTATCTTTTTTTTCCTCAAAACTTATTGAAAATTTGTTTAACATAACTATGGAATACCACCCTATGCAACGTAAGTACACCAGAAGGAATTTTCTAGAAAGACAATGGGATGATGCCTGTCCATAAGATGCTCCAGAAAACCTCCCCTCCCCCTGTTCCCACCCTGTAGTCAGCACTAAGCAGAGCGAAAATAGCACATTGCAACAAAATTCACTTCCAGGGGCAGGATTTGCCAGCATCAGGGTTAGGTAGGGAGTTGTCAGTAGTTGTGGGCATAAGTCTTGAATAGGGGACCAGGTGAACTTATATTTAGCCATCTTTCCAGTCTTCTCTGCCATGTGTGCCTCATACTTAGAAATCAGGTAGATCATATTCCACCAGAACTGAAAGTTCAATAAAGAGAAATTCTGCCAAGGTTGCAGTATTGATTGTAGAGCTACGGTAGTCAGTATCAATATCGAGCAAGTCTGGGCGGCAGAGATATTCTATCATGAGTCATGTATTATACAGGACTCCTTCATACGACAAAGGGAGCTATGTAGTAGTGGTTGTATGAAAGTCCAGACCTGCTGCCCAAAACTTCAAACATTAGGGCAGTCATTTATGTACCAGAGTTTCCTCAATGCTGCTTATAGGATCAGCAAGATGCTATGTATGTAGGATCTAGTCTATGAAGCTTAACAGGTGTCCACACTAGGTTTTTTTTTTTTTGTTTAAAACAAAGGTGCACTAGTGTTTTTAGTGTGCACTAAAAATAAGCATGAGCTGAAAATTAGAGATGCCCATGTATTTCTATGGGTGTTTCTAGTGTTTAGCATGCACTAAAACCGCTAGTGCGCCTTTGTAAAATACCCTTTTGATTTGGTTCTATCTTTTAGTCATTGGTCTTGGTGGGCATACACCATTTTTCTGTTGTACCTAAGTGAACAACTAACTGCCATTAATTTTGTGCAGACCTTTCTTTATTGTTTGGTATTATTTCTGCTCCATAAATAGATCTTTAAAACTATTAATGTGGATTACTGACTTGTTTGAAATACAGGCCAACCTGAATTTTGGTTTTGGTTATAGTGCTGAAACTGGACCAGAATCCTTTTTTTGCCTGGTTTCGGCCGAAAGGCTGTGGTGGCCATGGTTTCAGTTTTGTGCGAAACAGGGTTTCTGGTAGATGCTGAAAATATGTGCTTTGCCCTGTTTATCTTCCTTACCCCCCCCCCCTCCTTCTCTCAGGCCTGTCTTCAATATCTGGAGGTCTAGGGTGTATTCAGGGCAGGAGTGATCGCCACAAAGTTAGATTGAGAATAGGAGGCGGCATGAGCCTATTTAGCCCATTATGTGGACTGAAGCCAGCAAACTATTGAATACAATAGCAAAAGATTAGAAATAATGAACTGCCTATGTATGGTCCATCTCAGTTTAAAAATGATTGTAGCTGGTAGAAACAGCAGTAATAAACTCTGTATTTTGTGCTCATTTTTCTACACTGTTCTATAGAATACACTAATACATGGTCAGATTTAAGTGAGGATATCCTGGTTCATCTTAACTGTTGTAATCTGCCTTAGGAAGCCTAATGTTATAAAGATGGAATATATTGTAATTAAATGGAAGTAAAATTAAACTCTTATTGGGGCACATGAAAGTTTACATTTTAGATACACAAATGGATTATCCTGTTTAGAGCATGTTTCGGGGATAAGTGGTTTTATAAGTCAAAGTAAAAAAATATTTTGTTTCATGCAGATCTCTCATTTCTTTAAATGTAACTAAATGGTATGGTTGCATTTTCAATACAAGAGCCCAGCGGAGGAAAAGGTTATTTTGAGTTAGTGTTCACTGGTCCAAACTTGCTTTCCTTGTGCCATCACCATCTTCCTGGATAGGCAGTCGTTAAAAAGTGGAGGATAAAGGATTTTTTTTTTGACAATTATATCCCATGTCATCCGAAGCATTTTTTGTTTTTTGACAATTATATCCCATGTCATCCGAAGCAAACTCAGGTTCAATGTGGCTTATATTTGAAAATACAGTGAGACAGAATAATAGAATTCAGAAACCTCATGGGAGCAAGTAGATAGATACATCTGAAACATTTAACAAAGTTGAGATTAGCATATATACCTAACTGGGCATTTTAAGTCCTTTAATGATGCCGTATGTTCAAAACTGAGGGCTAGCAGGGCCATATTACAGGCCTAGTATAGGAAGGAATATACAAGAAATCATAGCCAGATGTATAAACATTCAAACTTTTATCACATGTACAAACCAGAGCAGGCATCTATACACACACTACAAAAGTAAATAACAGTTTCTACCGAGTACATCCAAAACTTAATTTTTATTTCCTCATTTCCATCTTCCAAAATTCTTGACAGCAGTTGTACAGATCAGTAGGACCCAAAGTAGTCCAAAACAGGCAAAGTCAGAAACAACACAATTTATACCTACTTGTTCAACCAACTGTAGGATTTGCTTTTGGGTTTAAAAAGCAATACCATATGCACTTAAGGTCTGGATAAGCAAATTAAAACAAAGTCTAACGCAAATGTCCATAATATGTAATACTTGATAGCAATAATGAAAGAATAATGGAATATTCACATAGCAGGCAGCCTAAGCCAACAGATCTATTTTCCACTGAACATAATTAAGGGGCCCTATTACTAAAGCTTAACGCACTCTAAATGCTAAGAGGCTAATAGGTTTAAAATGGGCTTCTTAGCATTTAGAGCATGCTAAGCTTTAGTAAAAGGGCCCCTAATTTTGTATAAACTTGGTGGCTAATAGTATGCAGAACTGGGCAATGTTTAATGCATTATTTCAAGTACCCAGCATTGGGTCCTTGAAGCACTGTGTTATATGTGAATATCCCTGCTATTTCAATATATTGGCCTTTCAATTTGAACTGGACGATGCTGGCACATTTAGACTGACTCTGGACAGAACTTTTGCATGAAGGAAGCTCTTCCCTCTTTATTCAATACCTCTCTGAAATAGTAGTAATAAAAAAAGCAAGTGCATTTTATAATATACCACTGCATTCTACAAACAAAAGGAGCAAGTTCCCACATACCATCTTTTTCTTTTGATGTATGCACAGGAAGAAAAAAACATTAAATGCTCCCAGGTTTCAACCTGATGTTTAAAAAATATCTTTGTACTTTTGTATAATAACTCTGATTGTTGAGCACATGTCTGTTTTGGTGGCTGTTTACTAGGTGAAAATATCGCCACACGAATACAGGGAGTCCCTATAACCAGCCTCCAAATGAGGCAATGATTCTCCGAGGAAAAGCAGGCCAATAATTCTCATATGTAGATAATTCGTTTCCTGGTCTGGAACTTGAAAAAGCTTAGTATAGCTTTAAGAGTATCATGCTATGCTTCCACTGCACATATGCGAGTGCCTTTCCCCCCGCCGTGAGAGCGCAGGACCGTCAGTTCTCCTTTTTTTTCCACGGTAAGGAGAGGATAACATCTGTGACTGCTCCTCACAGCTCGGTTTGGTTTTGGCTTAAGAGCGAATATTTTTTTGTGCCTTCTCATCTTATTTTTCTTTTATTTTGCCCTATTTTTTCTTTAGGGTTTCCTGTTTTTCTCTTTCCCTTACAGTTTAGGTTCTTTTTGCCCTTGTTCTGATTTTTTTTGTTTAAATCTATCTATCTACTTATCATTTCTATAGCGCCACAAGGCATATGCAGTGCTGTACACCATACATAGAAGACAGTCCCTGCTCAAAGAGCTTACAATCTAGATAAGACGGGTAAACAGAACAATTAAGGTAGGTTGCACTCAAGCCTGAGCTCCTTTCTGGTGCTTTGCCTCCCTTTTTTTTTCTTTTATAGCACCATCAACTCTTGATTTAGCCATGCCTGTTTTTTCTGCCATGTCATTGAAGGTTCCCAGTGGCTTTAAGCGTTGTAGCCGGTGCAGTAGGATCATCTGGAAAAGACACGCATTCTTAAAGACATACCCCTTCTGTGTTCTTTGTCTTCATATGAAGAAAAGAACCCAATTAGCCAGAGAGGCTCAACAAGAGAAACCTTTTGGAGCTAGGTCTGAAGCCTTGACATCGGCATCTGTGTCGGGGGGGGGGGGGGGGGGGGGGGGTCCGCATGGCTGTGAGGCCCTTAGATACTGGAAGTTACTGTTGTAATGACTCATGGGCGCTGCCTAAAGGTGACAGGTAGAGCAGGGAAAGTTCTAACCTGTATTACCCCCGGCCATAGCATAGATTCTTGAAAGAGGTGGAAAACCCAGTACGGCCAGAGAAAGGGAAGGGACCTGGCAATTTCAGAGGCAATCCCTACAGACAGCCCAGGATCCCAAATTAGCCCAGGCTCTCTGGCTGACTAGACAGTATAATACGGACATGGGCTGCAGCTAAGAAGGGGAAGAGCTACCATGGGTAAATAAGAAAGAGGAAATATAAGTGAAGGGACGGAGATGGAGTGGACTGATCAGGTAGTGTCTCAGACTGTCCCAGAGACAATGGTTCCTGAAGAGGAGAGAATGGAGGTATCTCCAGAGAGTGAATGAAACCAGCTGGGAGTTTTAGTGGCTGGAAGGACTCATTCGCACAATCCCTGGGGGAGGACCGGTGTCGGCTATTACCAGTAAGAGGGAGGGGCTGACTGTCAAAGTGTAAAAAGCTATTAACTATTTGAACTGTGAAATGAACTTTAAACTGACAAGTAGTAGATGTGTTTGTTCCATTTTTGTGCTATATTTTGGAGATAAGACTGTACTCAGAGGAGGTGGACGTTTAAAGTTCTCTGAATTTTCCAGCCCTTTTGAAGGACAAACTTTAAACAAACTGATTATCAAAGGGCTTTATCGGGAAGGGTGAAGTGTGCCTTCTCTTTTTTTGTGGATAATAGGACAAACAGACATGTATTGTGCACTACTGCAGAACTATTTCTACTAAAGAATTACTGGGAGCCACTCTGATAAGCAAGACTGAACTCCTGGACCAGATTTGGGGATTGGGATTGCCGTAGGTTTTATTTTGTTGGTTTGTTTTGTGTTTTCTGAGGCTTGCTTCTCAGCAGCCTCCTCAAAGACAAGAAAAGACCCCAATCAGTCTTCATACCAGCGGTACATCCAAGGGACCCATTTTATCGTATATCGAGTGGTCTCCACCTACTTCAACACCGGCCGCCGTGCAGGCCCCTCTGGGACCGGTCAGAGTCGGACCCAACCCTGTGAGGATTTAGCATCCTCGTCAGCACCATGGGGCGCTGATGCCCGGCATTGCAAGAAGCTTTGGCGTAGATTGCCCTCGACACATGGTGCTGGGAGCTCTGGGACACCAAGGGATGTCCTGGTACTCAAAAAGTGTCTGCACCGGGAGGACCGGCCTCCTCCATACAGGAGGTACCGATGTGTGGGTCTCCAGGCAGCCAGGACCAGGCACCCGCTTCGACCATTCAAGTTCAGCAGCCTGTCTCCACACCAATGCCCCAACCTTTCCCGATGTTGGCCCTCAATGGGTGCCTCCAGGCATTGCTCCCTGAACATTTGGCGGGGCTCTTATAGCAGAATGCATTGGCGTCTGGGGTGTTTGCGCCTGCAAACATCTTGTCCAAAAGATTCCAGGGTTCTAACTTCTCTGCCAGCGGGTGCCGAAGCATAGTTCCTAGAAATCCTGGCTCTTTCCAGCGCAGATTCTACCACCAGGAAATGATGTTCATGTCCCGTATCCAGTTGTACCAGCTCTACACGAGCCTTCACATGCGGTCTTTGGTTTGCAGTATGTCTGATTTGGTAGATTCTCTCCCACCGGAGTAGGCTGATTCCAATTCACTTTGGCAGCTGGTCAAGTAGCAGAAGACATGTCGTACGTTTTTGGCCAGGGGCGCCTACTACACTTGATGTGGCATCCAGGATATCTTCTCAAAGTATAACGATGTACAGACTCTCTTGGCTGCATGTCTCTGACTTGGATCTGGTGGTCCAGCAGAGATCAGTGGACGTTATGTGCTGGGGGGATAATCTTTTTGGAGAGAAGGTGGAGGAGGTTGCTGACCTCATCAAGAAACACATTGATACCATCGATGCTGTCTCCAGCTGGACGCCTTCTGCAACTACCGCCTTATCCAGGTGTTTTTTTAGGCAAGTCAAAGAGGGATCCCTACTACTCACACACCTTCTCATCAGGCTCAGCCTCAGCATGCTCGTTCTCGTCAACAACATGTGCCCAAAGCCCAGACAGCTTTCCAGTCAAAGCAGGGGACGAGCTTTTGATGGGCTCCAGCAGAGCATAGCCGCAGTAAAAGTAACCATCCTAGGCAACTTACCGGTCTGAGGGAGGCAGAGTTTTTTCAGAGGTGGCCCCTTGTAACCTTCGACCAGTGGGTTCTTCGAATAGTCTGTCTCGATTACACCCTGCATTAGCATCAGAGACCACCAGATTGTCCACCAAGAGCAGATCAGCTCTCCGCACAAGCAGGTACTTGCAGTGGAACTCTCTGCCCTTCTAAAGTCCCATTGGTTGAAACTGTTCCACCAGGGGAAGAAGAGAAGGAATTCTATTCCAGGTACTTCCTGGTGCGAAAAATGACCGGGGGGGGGGGGGAGAGATCCTAGACCTAAGGGCCCTGAACAAATTCCTGGTCAAAGAAAAGTTCAGGATGGTTTCCCTGGGCACCCTTCCTATGATTCAGGAAAATGATTGCCTATGCTCTCTGGACTTAAAGGATGCTTACACTCGCATCCTGATACTTCCAGCTCATAGGAAGTATCTCCGATTTCGGCTGGAGACACATAATTTCCAGTACTGCTTGTTGTCTTTCAGTCTTGTGTTTTCTCCAAGGGTCTTCACCAAGTGTCTTGCAGTAGTCACAGTGTTCCTACACAGACTGGGAGTCTATATGTTCCCCTATCTGGACGATTGGCTGGTGAAGATCACGTTGATGGACGGTGGTCAGGAGTCCATGGAAAAGACTATTTGGGTGTTAGAGATACTAGGATTAATTTTAAACTACTCCAAGTCCCATCTGCTCTCTGTCCAGTAATTGGAGTTCATTGGAGACCTGCTAGATACAGTGGGCTCGACCTTTTCTCCCTGTGCTGAGGGCAGACACTCTTGTTGCCCTTGCCACTCAAGTTCAAGCCTGTCATCAGGTCGCAGCTCTCTGCACCCAGTATTTAATTCTTGCCAAAAGGCGATAATTAAATATTTTTAATGTTTTATCTTCTGTTTATAACATTAATACAACTCATAAATCACAGCATTTTGATCAGAATTTAGCTCATGCCTTTTCATTGGTAGCGCAAAGTGAGTTATACACAGGTCAAGTAGGTTATTTCCCTGTCCCTATATGGCAGTGCTTCTCAACCTAGTCCTTGGGGTACATCCAGCAGTCACGTTTTCAGGATATCCACAATGAATATGCATGTTCTAGATTGCATACAATGGAGGCAATGCATGCAGATCTATTTCATGCATATTCATTGTGTATATGCTGAAAATTTGACTGGTTGGGTGTGCCCCGAGGACTGTGTTGAGAAGCACTGCTATATGGTTTAATAAATCTAGCCCTTAGATTGCAGTGTTCATTAAAGCACATTAATGTGTTAATGTATATTATGTACTTAGTAAACTGGCATCATTGAGAATAATGGGGCTTTCATTAAAGTTGTTTACACCTGTTTTAGTCCTAAGGCAGTTTAAGCTGAAGTGACTTGCCCAAGGTCACAAGGAATACTAATGGGATTCTTTGAAGAGAATAATAAAAACATAAGATGTCTGATAATTGCAGAATAAGCTAATTGGAAAGATTTTCTCTTTATTTTTCTCAAGCTTTTGCTGTGGCCTCTAATGGGGTTTTACTTATGAATTTCAATTGTTAGCTTTAACTTATTCATGAAATTAAATATTTGACCATGCAGAGTACCTTCAGTATCTCTAGTTGAGTTGTAGTTTCCATATAGCTTAAGTGCTGATTCACTGGTTTGATACCTGGATTTGAACCTCAGTTGTGAATTCTGAATGGATATTTGGTCTCCCTTGAATATATTTTTAAATATTGCTTTTGATGTGCCCACATATGGTATGTTTGTTTTTTTTACATCAATAAAGCATTTGCTTTTTTGAGATGGATTTCTTTTAAGTTCTAGTTTTGAAGTTGGCTTAAAAAATTGGAAGGGGCAATTTTTAGTTCTGTGTAAGAAAAGTAAAAAAAACTGGTGGAACGAAGTAGGGGTAGGAGGGGGGAGGGTGGGGTTTAGTGAGGTTGTGGTGGGAAGGTCTGTAGAGGATGGGGGAGGGGAGGGGTTAAAATACAAATAATTGAGAACAATAAGGTTTGTTTGATCTATGTTGGTACAACCAATTTACTTTTTATTGATGATTTTATTATCTGTAACACTGAAATCACTTGTACAACGAAGCTCTAACTTTTATAATGTTGATTTCAATAAAAAGTTAAAACATTAAAAAAAAACAACAACCTGGTGGAACCCAGACATGCCTGTTTTGTTCTAAGTAGCGTAGGGTGACACATTTTGAGCATTTATAGAATTTCACAAAAGATTTCAAAACTAGCTTTGGAACTTTTTACACAAGATATTAATAAAGGCAAAGTAGTTTTTGTTTTAGAAGATGGAAATGTAAATTATGATACATAGTATTTAATCATCTCTCTGACCTCATATACAACTTTCTTTAAATTAGACCCCTTATTTTCTAACTCCTCTTACTCTCTCCTACCTATCTATATGTTCCATCTTTGCTTATACCCAACGCTGTCTATGAAAATGTGTTATTACGTATTGTGTTGACATTGTAAGTAGTATATTATACCATACTTTGTATTGTTATTTGAATATTTTTAGTGCTGCAATTATATATTGCTGATGTTTGATTTATTCTTACTGTACACTGCCTTGAGTGAATTCCTTCAAAAAGGCGTTAAATAAATCCTAATAAATATTTGTAAAAAGATATATAAATATCTTTTGCATTTCTCCTGCAGGCTATTCCTACTTTCACAGATAAAATTCTGAAGACCAACAGAATATTATCCCCACATGCTTAAATACTTTTTCCATCAAGGTTAATGTTCATGAAGATGTTGAAGCATTATTTCCAAGAATGTGGAAGATAAATAAAGATGAAAGGCGGCTAATGGAAAGTATTGAAGATCATAAAATTAAAATTGAATGGGGGAAAAATTGAACAGCCCATAAATGTTTTTAAGGATTCAATGAATTTGAATTGTGGAAGAATTCAAGAACTAAGAAAAATGAAATTGAATTAAGTATAAAAAAAAAAAAGCAAAAGTGAAGCAGGATTAAAAGAATCTGGAAGAATGGGTCCTAGGTTAAGTAAATGTATGGTTTGTTTCGGTGTTTGTATGATCAAGTTAGAGATTAATTTGCTGTATTACTTAATAACCAACTTGAACTAGGTAATGTGTTCCTAACCATTTTTTTTCAGGAGCAATCAGTAAAATAAAAATTGTTTTTAAAATGTAAGGTATTAGGCATTTATATCACAAGTACTGTTTGTAATACTGTTTTCTTTGTTAGGCATCCCACCCTCAGCCCAAATCCCCATCTGGGAGCCCTGCTTGTGTAAAATTTGAGAGCAGGTCAGGATCTCACAGTCCATCACGAGGTTTAAAAGATTGTGAATCAAGATCAAAATACAGGTACATATTTGGACCAGGTTCTGGGGTGGCAGCTGAATACCATGTTGTTTAGTCTGGTTTTTTCTCTCCTAGTATTGTCACCTCAAGAATTTCTGACTTAACTAGAATTTAGTCCAGCCCTGAAAGAGAAGGCACTTCTGTATGCAAAAACTATGCCCTTCCATAGTATCCTATCGGACCAGTCCAGACTAATCGGTTGTGTCGCTCTACCAGCGGATGGAGAGAGAGGAAAAAATGGTTCTTGTGATTCACTCCTTAAGGGTATTATGCAGCACAGAATGTTCCGTATGTTTTCTGTATCCCAAGTGGATGGATGACGGGCTAACAGCCCTGCGCCTAACGTGGTTTATAACTAGTTTCAGTTGAGCTTTATCTATCCTTTTGGAGTTTTCTACTCCTGCGCCAGTTTTATCCTGAGTCTCGTTTGAGGGTACCTATTTGGCTTGTTTTCCTGATCCAGCATCTCAGGAGGTGGAAATCAGCAGATTTTGAATTCTTCTCCCCCCCCCCCCCCCCCACCCCCCCTCAAAATAAGAATATACCTGAGCTGGTGGGGATCTCAAGCCCCCGCCAGCTGAAGACCTCCCCCAGATGGCGCTGAAAGCGCTTCTCTCCACTTCACAGTTTGTGGCAACTGCCTGAGCTGCAAATGTTGACACTTGCTTGGAGTCAAGGCGGATTACAGCAATATAACTAGGCATGCCTTTATGTTTCAACGGTTTTTATTGATGACAAGTCAAAAAGTACAAATCCACCTCAGCACAGTGACTTCATGACAATATTGCCTCACTTTCAGTAGTAATACAACAGATATACTGCACTGCTTACAGTCATCAAACTTTTTACATTTCCCCCCCCACCCCCAACTGTGTTTTGTTCCAACAGTGTTTATGAAAAACAGTATTACTTGAACCTCTAAACAAAACAGTTTGAGAGACATAGATATCTTTAACCATCTTCCAAAATCCCCCCCCCTTATCTCTCCCTCTCTCCTATCTCTCCTGTTTTGATGGTATCATTTTTATTGATAACATTTCAGAATTAACATCACACTCCACCTTCTAAACACCCAAGAGAACATTCTTGAATGTGCTATCAAGGGAAACAATATACTACTTACAGTCTGCAAAACTCTATCCATTAAATCCCTCCCCTCACGCCCTCCGTTTTTAGTCCCAACCTTTGACATTTGCACAATATATGTCCCCCCAACTGAACAGATCGAACTCTATAACAAATAACACTAAACTTCATTATTATACATATGGCTTAAAATCTGTGTCCTCCTCCCTTTCCCTTCAAACCATATGAAGCCTAAAACAAATTATACCTGTTACAACCTTCCCTCAAAGTATTCTTATAGGCTACTCCCAAATTACTGGTCTGCCCTCTCGCCAGGGCATCTCCTTCAATACTCTGTATCTTATAAGAGCTTGTCCATGTCGCCTTTAAAATTACCCCTAATTCCATTGCCCATTCATCCCCTCCCTCACCACCCCTTCTCGAAACCAGAAAAAAAAAAAAAAAATTAAAAATGATTCAATATAAAGCTGCGTGCTCTTGGCGACAATGTCTGTATATATGGCTCCCAAATCTCCATAAATGCTTTTCGTTTCTTCGGGGAGGAACCCACCACCCTACGCTCCTGCAACAGTAATTCATGCAATCGGTTCCTCCAGTGCCAATAATCCGGCGCCTCCTTTGCATCCACATGAGCATAATCAATTTCTTCCCTATAATGCCTGCTTTACGGAGAAATTGTCTACCCCCCCTCGTTTGCTGAGTGAAAACTTCAAATCTATCTAGCAAAAACCCCATTGGAGAAGAGACCACTCTGCCCTGTACCACCGATTCTGTAAATTTTATAATTTGCCCCCCAAAAAGTTTAATCTTTGGACATTCCCATAGGGAGTGAAACCAAGTATTCTCTCCCCTACCACATTTCAAACATAATGGATCTGTGACCCCTCCAAATCTAAATAATTGGAGTTTAGTCATATATGCTCTATGTAGTATACGGTATTGACACTCTCGCATAGCAGCATTACAAGACAAAGTGGGTATACGAGCTGTCAGTTGCGGAAAGTTCAGGATTAAGTTAGGTCGCCGCAGATCAGTAGCCCAGCGTTGTGTTATCACCCCTGTATCCTTCCCAACACCGGGGGCCCTCAGCACCTTCTGTAGCCCAGAAATCGATAAGCGCTCCCCAGGCACAGACCTAAAGAACTCTCTAACCTTACGCCCATGTCCGCCCGCCAACTTCCCTGCCTCTAACGCCCGAACATAGTGTGCTAATTGATAATGGGCAAATATAAAACTATGCTCTATACCCACCCCTAGTGCTCCCAGTTCTAACATCTGTCCTCTAAAGCTTAATACATGCTCCAACCTGGTAATTCCCACCTCCGCCCATTTATGAAATACTCTATTCTCCATACCCGGTTTTAGTTCTCGCCAAGTCTCCCTTAAGGGGTCCAAGAGAATACTACAACCCACCAATGTATACAGCATTTTCTTTGGGCAATGCAGTAGGAAATATAAGTGGTACGGCTTAAAATAATCCTGCTCAAGAGTTCGGGGCGTGTAGTCTTGTCTATCTAGTAGCCAATCTCCCAGGTGCCGCAGCAAACAAGCTTGATTGTAACGACGTATGTCCGGAAGTCCCATGCCTCCTTCCCTCCAGGGACCCATTAGGAACTGCAATGAAAGTTTTGGCTTTGAATCCCTCCAAATAAATTTCCGGATATTCCTATTAATCATGATTATATCCTTACCCTTTAGTCACAATGGAAGAACCTGTAATAGATAAAGCCAGCGCGGAAACTCCGCCATGCGATATAAATGGATCCTCCCATGTAACGTAAGCGGCAAGACCTTCCATTTTTCGAAACACCCCCTCTGAGACTCCATTCTGCTCGCTACATTAAGTTGATATAAGGCCGATGTTTTCATGGGGATTCGCACTCCTAAATATTGGAGGGACTCTGTAGCCCATTTCAGAGGAAAACCATTTCCCCATAGGTCCCTCACCCTCGGATTACCAGTTAATGCCCAAGATTTTAGATAATTTATTTTAAATCCAGCAAAATCTCCATACTCCTGCAGGAGCTGTAATAATGCCTCCAAGGACTGCTTGGGCTGAGTGAGATGGACCAAGATATCATCCGCAAAAGCGGAGACTTTAAACGAAGATGGACCCCAAGTAACTCCTGCTATCTCTGGGTGCATGTCGATTTCTCTGATCAATGGATCTAACGCCAAGACAAACAACAAGGGTGACAAAGGGCACCCCTGACGCGTGCCCCTTCTAATTGTAAATGGCGCTGACCGCTCCCCATTGATCCACATGAAAGCTTGTGGATTTTTGTATAGGGCTCCCACAGCATTCCCAAACAACCCCTCTATACCCATCCGCCTCATCACTGCGAACATAAATCCCCAAACCACTCGATCAAAAGCCTTCTCTGCGTCGAAGCTGACCAGCAGAGAGGGCCTGCTCTGTCTTTCTACTGTCTCCAATGAAGCCAACAAAGCCCTTATGTTTTTAGTTGCTGTTCTACCTTTTACGAATCCCGCCTGCGGGGCTGCTATCAAGTGGGGGAGTACCCGCGCCAGGCGATTCGCCAAAATCTTTGCATATAATTTTATGTCACAGTTTAACAACGATATGGGTCTATAAGAACCCACATCAGACTCCTCTTTGCCCGGTTTTAACAATACTATTATTTTAGCCATATTGAGCGTGGCAGATATTTCTCCCGAAGAAGCCATGGTGTTGAACAAATTAAGCAACGGGGGGGGTGACCTGTTCCTGTAACAGTTTATAGAAAGCTATGCTGAACCCATCTGGCCCCGGGGCCTTATGACTATTACTTTGCTGCAGGGCCAACATCAGTTCGCCCTCCTCAATTGGACTATTCAGTGCCTCCCTCTGTGCCTCCGTAATTGTGGGCAAGATTTGATTGTCCAAGAACAGATTACTATCCTCCACTATATCTGTTGGCTCTTTGTATAGGTCTTTATAGTAATTCCTAAAACATTCCATTATGTCTTTTGTCTCTCGAAGTAACCGTCCCCCGCGGTCCCGGACTTGCAGGACTTTCGTTGGGCCCCTTTTCCCTTGAATCAAACGTCCCATAAAAGCTCCCGCCTGATTCCCGAACCTAAAAAGTTGGTGCTGGTAATACAGCTGGGACTTCTGCGCTCTTTGGTGGAGCAATTCATTCAACTCCCTTTGCAGTGTTAATAATACTTTCTTATTGTCCTCCGTAGTATCCTTCCCGAACCGAATTCGTTGCCTGCGAACTTCTTTCTCCAAGCGTAAAATTTCCTTATCCCTCATCTTTCTAGCCCTCGCTCTATATGCTATTACCTCCCCCCTCTAGGCATGCCTTTAATATACAGTCAAACATAAAATATTAAGATAATATTTTTTTCAATCCATGTTTTTAAAAAATACACTTCGTTTTAAGAATGTCAAATCAAACTGAACCCCCAAGAGGCACACTAAGAGAAAACAGTGACTCATGAAAAATATGAAGATAGCAGGTATAACATTTAAAAAAACTGACAATATGTTGCTGTTATGGTATACTATCCTGACCTGTGGAAGGAGGTTTGGCCTCTGAAATTTCCATTTTTTTAAAATTAGAATGGAATAACATGGCTACTACACCACTTTATCCAAAATACAAAAATAAAATTCTTTTTTCTGCCTTTTGTTGTCTGGCCATTTAATTTTTCTTATTGTGTTGCTCCCAATTTCTGCTTTCCTCTGTCTTCTCTTAACTTTCATGCCAGGGTTTCATGTCCATTTGTCATATTTCTCTCTCCTGTATTCTTCACCTCCTGCACCTCCTCTCTAACATTGTTTTTTTTCCTCTGTGTTCTTCCATTTATTTTTCTTCCTTTCTTTATTCATTCTTACTATACAGTCTTTAATTTCCCTCTTTTTACTGCTACCTACAGCTTTCCATCTTTCTTTTTTCTCCCAGCCCTCCCATTCCCCTTCCTTTTATTCCCCAGTCTTTTACTAACTCTGTCCTCCTCCACTTCCATCCAGCATTTTCCCCAACCTTCCATCCAGTTTGTCCCCCCTTCCCTCTCTACTCTTAATATCCATCATTTCTCACTCCCTTTCCATTCAGCTTCCATTTGGCATCTTCTGTTACCTGCAGCCCCTGCTGCTTCTGACCAGCAGAAGTAGCAAAACAACAATAAGCAGGCATAGCCCACAGTGTTCAGGTTCACGCTGTAATCTCTGATGGACCTGTGCCCCCTCTGATGTCAATTTCTGTGATAGTGTGTACCTGAACACTGTGGCCCTTTGCCTGCTTTTTGTTTTGCTGCTGCTGGGCAGGAGAAAGTCAGGGAAGGTGATGTTAGCTTTTGTGCGGACTGGCAAAAAAAAGTTTGGAGACTGGTACCGGTCTGTGAATCAGCAGTTAGGAAACGTTGGTCTAGAGTTTGGAATATGATGAAGTGATGATTTCTGTGGTGCTATTGACTTTTCCACCATTTGCTAACTGTTTATATTGTTTACTTTTTCATAGGCTTAATAAAAATCTAATGTTAAAAAAAAAAAAAGTATTACGCTTAATAAAAATCTAATGTTAAAAAAAAAGGTATGATCTCCCATGATGTAGCTCTCTAGAACTATTATTACACGTGCATTGTAGTGGATTGTAAAATATTAACTATTCTTAGATGTTGAACACGTTTGTTCTTTCAGTAAAAAATTGTTTTTCTTGAACAGGATCTGCAAGATGAACAGTTTTTAGGAGAATGCCCTGCAAAGTGAGCCCATCAGAGGTTGTTTCCTTTCACCGAAGTCCTTCTGTGCCAGCAGTGCTGTGTTGAGGTGGCTCCAAACTGCTTAAGAGTGCAAGCGGTTTTGTTTTGTTTTTTAATTTTTGCCTCTTAAACAATATGCTTTTAACATTTTCAAGGAAAACTATGTCCCAAAAGCTGAGCTGCATGTTACTTATATTTGGATTTATCTGGGGCTTAATGTTGTTACGTTACACTTTTCAGCATCCAAGACATCAGAGCAGTGCTGAATTACGTGTACAGATACTGGACTTGAGCAAAAAATATGTGAAAGCACTGGCAGAGGAGAATAAGAGCATAGTCAATGGTGGGAATGGAGGCTCGATGACTGGATATGGTAAGATACATATTCTGTCTCAGTTGGAATATTACAGATGATGGCCTATGCTGCTAAGTTGTTGGGGCTTTTTTGTCATTCTTGACAGCAAAATATGCAGCCTGGCCTGCAGATTTCTGGTATTCTTCTAGTTTGCTATTGATATTTTTCACCTGTTGTCTTTCCTCTGCTGCAGTCAAACAGTGGAGCTTAGATGTTAGCAGCCAGAGAATACATACCTGCACAAGAACTTGTTATCTGGTATATTTCTGGTTCCCAAGAAACAGAGGGCAGCAGCATCTTTTAAAGAAAGGAGTTGGTTGTAATTGCTTCACAAAGTAAAGGGTTGAGAGAGTTAAGGAAATTGTTGGATGATGCATTTCAGTTACCCATTATCAACCTTCCTGTTTAGTTTGTCATCTGGGAAGCAGTGTGATTTGCTGTCAAGTTCCTTGCTTGCTGATAGCTCTGCATTCACTGCTCCAAGATAACTCTACAGCCAGCTGTGTTCTTTCCTTCAATGTGCTCCTCCTTATTCCCTGGTTGTCCCTCTTCCATCTTGCAGTCATTTATGCACTGCTATTGGTAGTTCATCCCATTGGATTGGTGGGGTGTCAACAGTTCCTTTTCCCTGGTCAGTTACAAAGTATTTGGCAATCTACTGCACTTAGGCACAGGGAGAGCCACAGGTTGCTGGTTCCTGTTCTAAGGGCTTGAAAAATAGATTCACTGATTATTCAATTTGGAATTAATTAATCAGAATAAGATTTTACAAGGGCCGTAGCTGCTTAGAAGAGCAGAAATTCTTAGGAATGTGTGTAAACTAGCTGCAAAATATATATATATTTAAATTATAGTATAATATGACACTCTACTAACCAAAGTTTAAAATGTTCTTAGAGGACGAAAGAGATAGAGTTTTGTAAAGATTGTGCATACATTTTCTCTTATATAATAGCTCTCAAAACTTAGAATATCTGTAAGTTCACTGAAGTACACTTCCAAACAACGGAAGGAACTATGGTAGGATTAACAGGGTAAAGTTACTTCACAGGCATAAAAAAAAACCCAGAGTAAGAATTTGTTAAAGCTTCAGTGAAAATAATTGAACTTTCATGGATCCAATACACTAAATGGCACAATACAATCTTCACAAATGCAAAACTTAATCATGCGGCTCTCTTATTCCTCTTGCACCGACTGTGCCCAGAGTTTCGCTGGGCGGGCTGTGTCAAAGTGCTGATAGTGCTTGTAAAAAATCATAAAATAAAGTGATATAATAAATTAGTGTCATGAACTAATGTGAACTTTCATAAACCATGAACAATGCCATGAAAGACTCATTCTTTATTATATAAATTAAAAACAGTACTTGCCAGCTTCTAGTTGCATTGTCTGCTTACAGCGTTGTTGGACCTCAAAACATGGCTGCGGTACGCTTTATTTTCAAATTACCCAGAAGTGACATCATCCTATGACTCGGCTTCAAGGAAACACCTTTATTGCAACTAATCACAACCGACTCTTCCAGTCAATCTTAGCATTCAGTCCACTGGGTTCTTCCGTCTGTAATTTAAAGATCCAAAAACGTTCTCTTTATAACAGACATTTACGACAGTTGCCCACTCCCTTTCTAACTTGTTCAATGGCACGTTTGTAAGGAAGTGAATTGATGTTCAAATGGTAAACAATGTTCTACTATCAAAGCTTCTCTATTCTTATTTTTAAGACAACTCTTGTGTTCTCCCAGACGTATTTTAAAAGGCTGCGTTGTCTAACACAGATTTTGAAGCAAGGGCAAATGATCAGAGGTGCAATTAGTCTTGCTATTTAGAAAACAGGATTTCTTAGTGATTGGATACACAAACTAGCTATCCAATTCTAGCTGGTTTGTACAAGTCTTGCATTCGTGACATTTACAATGTTATCCTCTAGCGAGTTTTGCGTGTAAATTCTAATTATTGCCAATTAGTGCTTGCTGCTTGTTAAGTGCTGTTATTAAAGCTAATTAGCTTGCTAAGCCAATTAAGTTATGCACGTTGTTATAGAATCCGCCTGGATTTCAGCGCAGATCTCTAGGCTCGCTATGTAGAATCTGGGGGTAAATGACTATTCTATATAATGTGATAAGTTCAAAGGTGCTTTGTTTTCTTAAAAAAGAAAAAAAACAACAAAAACTATAGTAAGGACTTGTAGATATCATTTAGAACCCTTATTTTTTGTCCCCATCACAGAAAATAGGTCATTTTATTTTAACATAAATTTTGCAAAATAGTCTTATCAACTAAGAAACACTCCAATTGACTTGGTTCAAGAAAAATATATTGATTTATTTACTACTACTACTACTTAACATTTCTAGAGCGCTACTAGGGTTACCCAGCGCTGTACAAATTAACAATTAAGGACGGTCCCTGCTCGGAAGAGCTTACAATCTAAAGGATGAAATGTCAAGTTGGGGTAGATAAGTTTTCCTGAGAAGAGGTGTAGTGGTTAGGTGCCGAAGGCGACATTGAAGAGGTGGGCTTTGAGCATTGATTTGAAGATGGGTAGGGAGGGGGCACGGCGTATGGGCTCAGGGAGTTTGTTCCAGGCATGGGGTGAGGCGAGACAGAAGGGGCGGAGCCTGGAGTTGGAGGGTGGAGAAGGGTACTGAAAGGAGGGATTTGTCTTGAGAGCGGAGGTTACAGGTAGGGACATGTGTAACCAGATATTTGCAAGGAAATTAAAAACAAAAGTCCCACAGCCAATTCCCTTGGTTTAAGAGGCAGAAATGCCATCCATTTTAACTGAATCAATCCGTCTACATCAGGAAATATCATGACCAGCTGCCTACAAAGTAATACTTATTTTATGAAAATACTAGTAAGAAATGCCCGTTTCGGAAACAAATGAAACTGGCGCTAGCAAGGTATTATCCCCCCCCCTCCCGAGTTCCAGACCCCCCCTCCGTCCCTCCCTTCGTTGAGAGTTTCAGCTGCCGTCCGCGTACCTGATGCGAAGGGGAGCGTGTGAAACGGGCGGTAGCAAGGTTTTCGTCGAGGGCGGCGGAACGGCGGCCGTATTTCTGTACTCCTGGCCCTGCGTGGCTTTTGTTGAACTCGTGCCTCCCTTGTGCCTTCCCCGGGCCACCCTCAACGTCATGGCGTTTTGACGCGAGGGTGGAGCTACACTGCAGGCCAGCCAAACCGGATATCTCTGGCGCCTCAAGTTTCCGGCTTGAGGCTTCATTGGAACGTTGGAGGTGCCTTTTATATATAGAGATACATCTTTAGAACTGTGTCTCTTGTTCTTTTGTTGAAAAGTTAACAGTGTGACTCGCTTAGCTTATGAGATCTTGTGAGAACTCAATAAATTTTAGGGGGTCTTTTACTAAAGCTTAGGTCGAGCTATTTGCACCAGTGCCCATTTTATTTCTATGGGTCCTGTTGCAGATATCTCGACCTAAGCTTTAGTAAAAGACCCCCTTAGATAGTTCCAAACTGTCAGGGGAGGAGATGGAGTCTAAAGTTCCTTCTTCATTCTCCACCTTGGTACCTCCTGGGTATATAATAAACACTCACCGTAGCAGGCCAATCCTCCTGGGAAAATTGCATTACATCTTGCAGGTACATTTTAAATAATTTCATCGGTGCCAGGAAAACTCAAAATCCTAGGATTTCAAGCTGTAGATAAATTCTCCATCGCTTCCAATCTCATACGCAAATTTAAATGATCATTTGCAACAGTAGCCATTGCTGTTTGAATTTTACAGACTGAACTTCAGCATTAGTAAAATACTGATCCAACTTAGAAAAAAAAATATATGGATAGCAAAACACATGCACAAATACCAATTCCAAAAAAACATTTTGCTTTCACACCAGCTGGGAAAGAACATGTAAGTAAACTCTTTAGTTCTTATAATTTTAACAGTTGAAGCCTCAACTGCCTGGGGAGAGTCAGAGACTTTTTACCAAACCTTTTACTTGGCTCTTATCACTGGTCTCGGTGAAAACCAGCAGTGAAAAAACTTCCGAAGGAGAAAAAAAACACTACTTCAAAAACCAGTTACACCAAAACTAGCACAAAAAAACCACACTCACTTCACATGTGCTTCCCCAAACTAGTGCGGAAAATAAGAAAAAAAAACTTCAGAACATTTCATCTAATTTGCACTAGGAATGAAAATCAAGTGTCACTTATCTTCAACTTTCAAAGTAAATGACGACCTTCTGTAACCACTCTTTAATGGCAGTCCTTTATAATTCTTGTTCAAAATTTTCAAGCTGCACTTTCTATGACCGCCCAACAGTTGACTCTCCCTGAGCAGTTGAGGCTTCAGTTGTTAAAATTATAAGAACTAAAGAATTTACTCTCATGTTCTTTCCAGCTGGTGTTAAAGCAAAACATTATTTTTGGAATTGGTAAAAACACTGATCTGCCATCTTACAAAATTTTCCTTGAACTTTACTGATGAGTCCTCAGTGAACTTACAGAGCTGAGCTAAAATTCCATGAAGACTAGTTTCCATCCTAGTGATAGTAGTCCATACTTCCTTTTAAAGTTACATCAACCAAGAAAGTAGAAGCTCCAACATCAACCCCTTTATACAGATGGTAGTGCTGCAGGAAAAGTGTTAGTGACCCTATCATTGGAGACCGAAGACATAGGAGAGGATACCCCAGGCAAAACTACCTTGCGTAGGGGAACAGCACCTCCAGTCCTGGTTTACCCAATCCTGTCCTGTGACATTGTAGACTGGGGTGCTGGGGTTCATTTACCCGATGTGAAAGAGGCCAACAGAAGATACAATACTCAGTTTTACGTACTGGTTCATGAGAATCACCATCACCACTCTCTCTGATCTTCCACTTCCCTGTCTATTCCAGTAGAGTTCGTAGCTTCTCAGTGGCTCTGAATGGACCTGGTATTCCATGGTGGGGACAAAGTCTTCAGCTCTCACATCAGCCACCCAAACTGCCTGCGGTTGTGCCTGCATTCTGTGTCCACTGGTAGCACAGTCCAGCTAGTCAGATGTTCTGAGCTGCAAATTAATTTTGGATCAAAGCAGTTCATTTTCTGACTATACTTGACTGTACATTTAGAGTAAATGTGACTTGCCAGTATTTTATGCCTGTACTTGTAGAACTAAATGGATTGATCTTGGAACATGTATCTAGGTTCTTCGTGCTTATATTCTTATTTTGTTTATGTTTCTGTATAGATGCCTAGGGTGGTGAACAATGTGTGAGAACAAGACCAATGAATATAAGAACTGTTCTATCTATAGCTCTGTAATTCTCTAGTAGTCATTCCTATTCTTGTGTATTTCACTTGCATGAACACTGCTGTTTATTTTATGTTTCAGGCTCCTAGATTTAGTTGTGCTCTGTTTCAGTCACTGCCTTAATTCATGTTATTTATAGAATGTAATTCTAAATCTTGTCCTCAATGTTCTCTGCTATTAATGCAAAACTGGAAGCTCTCATTTAGCTAGGTGACTGAAATCTTAAAATATTTATTTTCCCTAAGAGATATTTGTTAGGCTATAGCAATAGAAGCATATTGGCCAGAGGTGTGACCTAGAACATCAAAAATTGCTGTAAGAAATATTATTAGGCCTCTGGTTTGATGAGAACATGACTCGTGCCTGAATCAAGAGGTAAAAGTTGAAGTAAATGGATCCATAGGGAAAAGCTTAAAGGAACTGCTTCTGAAGAGCTTTTTGTTCCCAGACTCATTGCATTTCCTGTTCTTCTACTGGAAGGGATAGAGGTTCTATTGAGAAATTCAAGGATCCCTTAATGTACATGCGCAGCAAGAAAAGGGCACCAAGCTTTCTGACTTACCAAGGCAAGCAGACTGGGAAAATAGAATGTTTTCTGCAAAAACAAATTTGATGGCTTGTTTTTTTATGCCACTAAACTATAATAATTTATTTGATTAAAACTGGTCATACTCAGAGTGATTTTATGAATACTAGTTGTTATCAATTTCCATAATCTAGTCTAACTAGACATTTTTTTTAAATTTAATGCTCTGGAAAATGGATCAGCAAATGGGCTGATTAAATTTGTAGATATGACAAAATTATTAAAATCAGTTACTTATGAACAGATTGTGAGGAACTGCATGATGACACTGAAAATAAAAAAAATAATTTTGCCTTGGTAAGATGCAGTGTGGACAAGTGCAAAGTGATGCGTATAGGGAGAAAACTATGTAGCCTCACAAAAGTCATTGTGGACAATATATATTGGAACCCTGAGGATGTTATTCAAGAAAGGAATGGAAAGTGAAATGGAATATCATTACGTATCTGAATTCATCCATGGCACAACTGCAGATTGAATACTTTGTGCACTTTTGTCTCACACACAAAAAATATGGCAAAACTAAAGAAGGTACATTGGAGGGCAA
The DNA here is from genome assembly GCF_901765095.1 of Microcaecilia unicolor. Taxonomy (NCBI): domain Eukaryota; kingdom Metazoa; phylum Chordata; class Amphibia; order Gymnophiona; family Siphonopidae; genus Microcaecilia; species Microcaecilia unicolor. The sequence goes on from NC_044031.1 coordinate 163,368,520, forward strand.
CAAAAATGATGAAGAGGATGGAGCAGATTCCCTTATGATGAAAGGCTAAACAGGTTAAGGCTGTTCTGTTTTGAGAAGAGATGGCTGAGAATGAAGTATGATGATCCTGAAACCATGAGTGCGGAGGGACAGTTTAAAGAAGGGAATGGCTATTTACCTTTTAAAGTAGTACTAATATTATGAGGGTACTCCATGAAACTAATAGATTTTCATTCAATGCACAGGTAAGCTGTGGAATTTGTTACTGGATGATGAAGTCATAATAGTATGACAAGTTTAGACAGGTTTCTGGAGAACAGGTCCATTAAGAAGTTTGACCCAGGTAGACATTGGAATTGCTAACTTTTACTTTTTCATGAGTAGCATGAAATGGATCTTTCCACTAGGCTGTGCTAAGTACTTCCAAATGACCCAGACTGGCCTTTGGCTGAATTAAAATGTTGGACTCGGTGGACTACTGTTCTGTCTTTGTACTTACTTCTGCTAATAAAATATTATGAGCTTTTTAAACAGTTAAATAAGTATCCAAGTAAATAAAACAAATATTTGGGAGTTGAGCGCACATCATAGTACCTTTCATCTAAATGGTGTTCTGACTTGCAGTTTGTCTTTCAGGGGTAGTAGACATGGAGTGATCTGGCAGTATATTTTTGGTATGTGGGCTGTGTGGCAACTTCTAGAGGAGAAAGGGAGCAATATTCTGTTTTTTTGTTTGTTTTAGTCCAGTGCTGTCCCTGGAGAAAGGGAACATGCAAACATGCTTTCCATGCCCCATATTGTCTGCTGCTAGTTTATATTGTGTTTGGTCAGTAGCTGCTGAAGAGGGTACTGAGGTTCACAACTACTGACTTTATGTGCTGGACTTTATGCAGAATTGAGTGGTTGGTGCTACTTAACACTTTTGTTCCTGCAAGTTGTCATCACATCAGGGATCAACAATATTTTTGGGAAACATCTGTATGGTTTGTAGAACTAACAGAAGGAAGGGAGAAAAAGAGACGGGAGTTGTTTGTTAAAATATGAAATACTGCTTCTCATAAGAAAGTACTTCAAAGCGGTTTATGATAAAATTCCATTTTAAAAGCAGGAACTAAATTAACTAGATACCCCTAGATAATTCTAATAAAAACTTGTGTCCTACCTTCATTTCATGTTTTTTTTAATGTTCGGTTGTATCCTTTTGTGTATTTCATCCAGTCACTTCCATCTTTCCACACACAAAGATATAAAACATTTGTCAAAGAACAAGTTCTTTACCTGTTTCCAAAATATAATAAAGTTCACGTTCAATCTCCAATGAAAACTGCAAATTTCATAAGTATGACGAGTTAAATCACATCCAATTGTATAGCAGAAGGTGAAGGAACCACTACAACTGATGAGTTCCCTGAATGTAAAGCACAGCTTGTTTTTATCTTCACAAGTGTTGCTAGGTGTAAAGGGTATCCTAGTTGCAGACCTTTAAATACCATCATCAGCAACTTGCTTCTAATGATGATCAGTATATAGCCTATGCAAAATAACCTGTTTTGTTTCCACTTTCTTCCTGTTCCGTGTGGTGCTAAAGGTACTTTTAAAGGAGGTCCTGATATAAGTTGGCTTATAAGCTCTGGAAATGCTTGGAGTGCACCTGCCACCTTGCATACTTGTAGTTGAAAGTGGGAGACAACTTGCTTTGGGTAGAACCAGGACTAGGCAGGTTTTTTTAAGGCAGAGCTCTGGCTATTAGAAGGGGTTCAACCAGATTTGTTCAGGTGATTGTTGACACCATGTTTTCACCAAGAGCAAACCCCATGTCCTTTTACTGTATTGTGCTGTTCGGCTAGTTATTTTCTAACGTTTGAAGTACGATAAATACATACTGAACCATTTTGAAACACTTGGGATTGTTTTCTTTGCTTGCAGATTGTTTTGTCCATTTTTAAGCAGTTGGTAATTTTTCTTAGTATTTTGAGAATTACTGTGTTGTACTGTGCCTTCCAAAAGTCTTTTAACACCCTTGTACATTTTTTCACATGTTGCTATCTAAAAAGCACAATTCAAAATGCATTATTTGAGTTTGTTTCTCTAATCTACCCAACACACTCTTCACTTTTCAATGTGAAAAACAATGACAGCGCTATTGAAAAAGAATTAAAACTAAATCCAGAAAGTCCTGATAAGTCTTCACACCCTTTTGTCATATCCACTTTCTCTTTTATCTCTCCCTTACCCTGTGTCTTTTCACCTCTTGTTTACAGTTCAGTTTCCAGTTTTTGCTTTGGTAACTAATGTTGTGCTATTAATTTTCCTCCATTATGCATCAGAGTTATTTCTTTTCAGTCATTTCTAGATATTGTACACTGGCTTGAGAGTTTATGACTGAAAGGTGGTCTATCAAATAAAGAGTAAATTAAATAGCTTCATTTCCAGAAATTGCCTTAACAAGGCCTATAATAAGTTAAATAGGGCCTACATGTGTCCAGCCACAGTAGCTGAAGTGATTCAAATATTCCTGGCCAAAGTATTGTCATTTTTGTTTAAAGATCTCAAAATGCTGAACACAGAACAACTAGAACTCAGGCTAAAGCTAGTGAACAGTACAGAGTGGGGGAAGCCAATAAGAAAATTTCAGTGTGTTTAAATGTACCTTGAGACACTATCATGTCCAAGTCTTTCGCCTAGGCACATATGATTCTTTGGCCTTGAATAATGGTAAATATTTTATGTGCAGGTATTCTTTGTTAAATACCTGCACATAATGGTTTATGTGACCAAGACATTGTTATGATCAAGCTGTCCTTCCAAAATCAATAGCTGTGGGTTAAGGAAACTGCTGAGGAAGGCAATTGTCATGCCTAAGATTACTTTAAAAGAGCTAGAGGAATCTAGTTTGCTGTTTGAACAATTTCAATATTATTCCACATACATGGTCTCTGTGGGAGATAGATCTGACTGGCTCACAGGATATCCAGGGGTATTCTCACCTATCCCCAACCCTGGGCCCAATAGCCCTCACAGATATGCTAGTGTCTGGCAATGCAGTATCTGGCAAAATATGGTAGTGGATTTACCTTGGCTAGTAAATACTAATACAGTACAGATTCCTAATAATGGTTGAATTATAATTCCTAGTACTAATGTTCTAGATAAAACACTAAGCAAAAAGCCAAAATAACAACGATCCTCTAAAGATTAGACAGGACACCAATTGGCTCAGTTTACACTTATAAATAAAAAAAAATAAAAAAACACTTTATCTATCCCAAGTAGTAGAAAATTTATAAGCACCTTAAAATATTGTACAGTGGTGGCTTATGCCCTATGAAACCTTGTCCCAGAAGCAGTTGTGATCCCTTATAAGGTGATGTCCTTTCTGTTCCAGTCAACCAAAGGTGGCGAGCTGAAAGACACCAGAGGGTGAGCAAGCAAGGGTGAAGGCAAGAGACTGAACTTTTCAGAAATTTTCTCTGGAGCAAGAGAGAGAGGAAGCATGTGTGTCTCTTCCATCTCCAACCAGGCATTAACATTTCACGCCTATGGCTGTTTGCATGGCCTCCGTAAACAATCTCTGCGATTGGTGGCATATGCTTCATTACACTGATATAGCCAACTTGATAAAGTCCTTCTTATGTGGTTGACCAAGGGACAATATCTATGATGTTCTCATGACAATCCCTATCCAGGAATGTCATGGTTTGGTAGGTAGTTCTGCTCAGATAATGGCTGTCTGAAGGCACCAAGTCCAAAGCTGGATTGAACCAGTACACGGCAAGAAATAAATATAGCAGCACAGTGTTTCTTTTCACGTCTGTCCCACAAACCAAGGCTCCAGCAGTGAAATCACAGGCAGAAATCCATCATAGTTTGATAAGTTTGGCTCTGTGTTGCACATAAGAACATTGGGGTCATTTATGCCCCACAGGTGGAAAGAAGGAAACTGTTGCTAAAGAAAGTCCATGTGATGTGCCATATAGCATTTGTAAAGAAACATTTAGAGGGACACTGCATGCATGTAGAAGTTTTTGTGGTCTGATCACACCAAAGTGGAACTTTTGGTCAGTTTGCTAAGTATTTTTATGGCATAAGGCAAACACAGCACCTAACTCTGCTTAAATCATCCATACAGTAAAGCACACTGATGGCAGCGTTCTGTTGTGGGGATGCTTTGCAACAGAGGGAGTTGGCTTGTGAAGATAGAGCAAAGCACAGGCAAATCCTAGAGGAAAACACCTGCTGTAGACATGGGACTTAGGGTGAGGATTTATCTTTCAGTAGCATAAACCAAAAGCAACAGTGGAGTGGCTTAGAAAGAAAGTAAAATCTGCTTGAGTGGTCCATTCAAAGTCCAAACTTGAATCTGATAGAAAATCTGTGCATGACTTAAAGACTGCAGTCCACAGAAGATCGTCAGCCATGCAAAATGGGCAAAAGCAGCACCCTCTGCAATGCAAAAGCTGGTAGCCACACATCCTAAATGTTATAAGGCTCTTCCTGCAACTACTGAGCCAAAGGGTGAAGACTTATGGAATAGACTTTTTAAACATTGATTATTATCCCTTGAATATTTTTACAGTTCTTTCACATTGAAATAGTAGGGTAGCCAGGACACATTTTTTTGGTGGGATCCAAGGTGAACACAGGTGGGCATGTGGCAGTGCGGAAGTTGAAACTGTGTCCAGTTTCCCCCTCATTCTATGCTGTTGACACTGATGGAGATGAGGACATTAGCCCAGCTATGGCTCCATCCCTGATTTGTTGTGTAGATTAATGAAAAACTCCTACTTGAATGCATCTTGAATTGTATATTTTAGACAGCAGAGCAGGAGACGTACAAGGGGCTGAAGATTTTTGCAAGACACTGTATACTAGCACTCCATCTGTAGTAAATGTGAATATTAGTTCCACACAAATGAATCAAGATGCTGTGTACTAAGGTCTCTTCTGTTCCTTTTAGCTGACCTGAAGAGAACAATAGCAGTCCTTCTGGATGATATTTTGCAGCGTTTGGTGAAATTGGAAAGTAAAGTTGATGACTTTGTTGGAAATGGCTTGTCAGCTAACACCACCAATGGCACAAGTGGTAACCTGGTGCCGATGATCGCAAGTAAGCGCACCAGTACAACAGGCACTGTGAGATAGCAGCAGAAGCCGCTATAGGTTTTAAGTCCTTCTCTTTTATAGGATGATGGTAAATATTGCTTCATTTTACAGCGACAGACATTTCATAAAGGCAGTCTTCATTTCTGTGTCTATAAGAACATGAGATCAGTATGTTGCTTTCAAAAAGAACTTCTAAGGCAGTGTAGTTTCTTATGGATAAGAAACACAAGCAGTGTGACCAGAGAGTCGACCGCTATATACATTTCTAGAGCTAACGTTCAAGCTTATATTTCAGAGTCTCTTAGCTCATCATGCAAGATTAATCCGAAGAGTTTTTATTAAATTTATAAAGATGTGGATTATTGTCCTTTATAATAATGTTTCTGCTCGTGTTAAAGAGGCCTCAACTTATATTTAAATTATTTTAAATGATTGCGTACTAGAGTGTATACTTAAAATTGATCTATTTTGGTATTGTGCAAAGAAATTGTTTGAAGAGTTTAAAAAGTTGTGAACCAAAAAGTACCTTCACTTGCACTATTAGTCAGAAGTGACTCTAATTATTGACTAGGAAATCATTTTCCTTATCCTGCTCGACCAGTCCAGACCAGTGGGTTGAGTTCCCTTACCGGCAGATGGAGAAAGAGATAATGAATTTTTCCAGTGATATCACCAACATATGGGCTGCTGCAGCCTGGAATTATCCAGTATTTGTCTCTCTCTCCCCCCCCCCCCTCCCCGGTCTGGTGGTGAAGATTCCTGGAGTAGACCTAAATCCACAAAGCACAGTCCACAGCCTGCATCTTTCAAAGTTGAGTCTTTAGGCTGCATTGCTCCTGGGGATCAAGTTTATTAAGACTTGCTATACTGCTCTTACGTAGCAGTCAGAGTGGTTTACAATATACAAATACATTCAGAAGACAGAAAACTATAGAATTCTTGGGGATCAGACCTTGGTCCTTACCCCAGTTGAACTTGGGTGTGTTTTGCCTTCCACAGTCTCAGGCTTTAGCTTACGGGCCATAGGATTTCCCTCATTTTTTATTTTTGTAATTCTTTTTATTGAATTTTGGATTAGATTGTCAAGAAAATAAAGCTGTTTAAAAAATAAATAAAAAGCAGTAAGATGGTGGAAAGTCCACACACCCTGCAAAAAGCCAGTTAGTCCTGCCAGAGCAAGTGGGTGGTAAGTCTGGGAAGTTCCTGAAGAATGGTCTGCCAGGTTTTGGGTTCATAGGTGGTGTCATGGCAGGCAGCCAGTGTTGCATGATGTGTGGGAACTGGCATCTCAGCACTGCCACCAGCTCCTTTTGTCCTATTTGCAATGTACCTGACCTGAGTTTATCCTTGCTGGCCACGGAGGAGCTCTTGGAGGGGAATCATGGTCCTCCTGACCCCTCACCCCCCAAGTTAAGGCCTTACGCCAGATGTGACAGAAACAGCAGCCATTTTGCCACAATTTCCCACCCTAATGTGCTTATTAGGGGAGAGTGGCACCTCTGGAGTGGGAGGCAAGGAAGGCTCCTCTGAAGCGTTACTGGGAAGGGGCAATCTGTTCGATGGCATTTAAATTGGTGTGTGGCAGAGTGGACCTAATCCTGCTGTGATACTAGCATACTAAAAAATTCAAAGGCTGCACCAGCCCTTATACTGGTCACTGGAATAGGTCAGCATCTCTACTTCCGTTTGCTGCTAAGGGGACTCACCTTATTGGTCTAACAAGATTCAAGGAAAGGAAATTAACAGTTATGAGTAAATTTTACCTTTTTCTCCACAGATATAATTTTGTAAATAGCCACTCTTGATTTATGGTATCAGTTTCTGCAGAGACAAGGAAGGTCATCAGGAATGTAGTCTATATTGTTTCACATATGTATCATGGCTTCTGAAGATGGAGTTATTGGTAGAAATTAAAAAAGTGTAGTAATTCACGCTGTAATATTGCAGTGTAGGGTTTGTTTTCATTTGTTTTTTTTTTTTTTTTTTTTTTGGGGGGGGGGGGGGTGTTGGGGAATGAACTAATAGCTCCTCCTTTTATCAATTAACCTTCCAGATCAAATCAAAAACCACTGCTGGAGTCCTGGTGCAGTGAGCCTTCATTTGTAATTCCCTAGAAATTTTTTCCTTTGTTTTAGACTCATCTTTTTTCATTGTCTACTGCTGTAGTAGCGGTCCTAAGGTGGGGAGCCAGGCACCAGAACTCTTTCATGAGCTTTCTATCCAGTTACCTGCTGTCAGGCTTAATGCTGATCATGATTCCTCCCTCCCTGTAAGCTGTAAATGCTGCTTCCCAGCCTCAACTAAGATGTACAAGACTGATCAAGGACATGAGCTAGAGACATTTCCTATAGCAGTGCACAGCACTGCCAGCAGGCTGTCCTGTTTTTTTTTTTTTCCTTTGATGGTTTAATAATTGTGAAACTTTTAACATTAACACTTCAATTTAGGGAATGGTATTCATTCTAGACCATGCTTTATACAGAATTTGTTTAGAATGAAGCTGGGAACCCAAGAAATGTAGCTTTATGTCAGATCTCCTTAAAACATACATTTATTTGTGTGTCTATGTAATGATATTGCTAACCTGAGGCAACATTTCTTGGGTTCCTAGCTTCATTGTAAATCAGTGTTTCCCACTCTTTTTGTGCTTGTAATCCCATGATTGCTGCCAAATAAAATTGTGTGACCCTCCCCCCCCCCCCCCCCCCCCGGAGGTGCAGAATACTGATGTACCTATGGACAGCCCACCCCATTTGAGGTCCCAACCCACAGAAGCTCTGTAAAACATTTACATAAGGTGCACTATATTCTGTTATGTCCATTCTACATAATAAATTGAGAACAAAGTGTCAAGTGTGATTTCTATTTTAACTGTTGAATAATGTTGCTGAAGACTGTGCAATCCTCTGTATATGCTATGTGCCATGTTCCCACTAGGCAGCTTCAAGGTGTGCAGGAGTCCACCAGGGTTCCTGCTTGGTGTGGGTGGAGGGGGGGTCCTACAATATTGTGCTTTCAGTTGTGAGAGGCAGGCAGACGTGTGATATTGCAGCCCCTCCCCCCCAAACACATACACACCCCAGCAGGTTGCTTAAGGTGATATACCATCTTGTTGAGGGGTTGACATGTTGATCCCTGTGTTTCCTAAGGTGCCACTTAACGATCTTGTGTAATCTGGCTAAATGGCAGAATGTTTTTTTGCATCCAGCATATGTCCTAGCAGCTTTAGTATACTGGGCAGTGGCCGAGTGTGAGTAACTTAGTCTTACTGAGAAGGATGAAAGCCAATACCCTGTCCCTTGGGAAGAAAGTTTATGTCTTCTTTATATCTATGTGTGCCCCTATGAAAAATATGGATTGTTTGGCACAAGACTGGACTTTTCCCTGTTGATTGAGACCCCCAGATTCCTTCAGAGGAGGATGGTCTCTTGAGATTGACATAGATTGCAACACCATTAATTGGGAAGCAAAGTCAGTGGTGGGCAGACTTCTACGATCTGTCCCCTGATCGTGGCTGGACAGATTCAGCTTCAATAGCTGGAGAACAAGGCCAGTACCAGGCAGACTTCTACAATCTAAGCCCTGAAAATGGCAAGGACAAATCAAGATCAAGAATACATATCTAGTATCACATTATACCTTATGCTATGAGTTTACTATATCTTGTTGAGCAGACTGGACGTACCATACATGTCTTTATTTGCTGTCATCTACAACAGATATTTCAAACAAGATTGCATAATGTATTTGTCTTTTGAAGGAATGGATTTCTTCTCATCTTCTAAAATTGAACAAAGATAAAACCAAATTTCTTCTAATAGATCAGAAATATGGAATGACTGTATTTTAAGAATAGCTAAGGTAAAATTATGTATCATACCTGATAATTTTCTTTCCATTAATCATAGCTGATCAATCCATAGACTGGTGGGTTGTGTCCATCTACCAGCAGGTGGAGATAGAGAGCAATCCTTTTGCCTCCCTATATGTGGTCATGTGCTGCCGGAAACTCCTCAGTATGTCGATATCCAAGCTCCATCCGCAGGACTCAGCACTTAGAGAATTACACCCACAAAGGGACACTCTGCCCAGCTCACCACCGCCGAAACGGGGGAGGGGAATTAACCCAGCTCATCCCCACACAAGTGGGGGAGGGGAATCCGTCCAGCACATCCCCGCGGAGCGGGGGAGGGACACCACACCCGCCGATGCGGGGAGATCTGGCTTATCCTGCAACCGCAACCGCGGGAGGAGCTGACTGACCCTAACACCGCCGAAGTGGGAGGGGTATAAAGCTGCCCTACTGCCGCACGAAGCGGGAGGGAGCGCCGGCAGAATTTAAGTCTCAATCCAGCCCCGAAAAACGGAGGGGAGAGGAATGCAGCAGCTCACTGTAACACAAATTCGTCTCAACTCTTGAAGAATCCATTGAAAAACTTGAACACGAAGTCCTCCTGAACAGGAACTGAAGACTAAACTTGAACCTGAAATGCAACCAGAATATAAACAATACAGATATCTGGGAGGGGCTATGGATTGATCAGCTATGATTAATGGAAAGAAAATTATCAGGTATGATACATAATTTTACCTTCCATATCATCATGCTGATCAATCCATAGACTGGTGGGATGTACCGAAGCAGTACTCACCCAGGGCGGGACATAGAAATCCCTGACCGCAACACTGAAGCTCCAAACCGGGCCTCCGCCCGAGCAGCCACAGTCAAGCGGTAATGCCTGGAGAAGGTATGGGCCGAAGCCCAAGTTGCCGCCTTGCAAATCTCTTCCAAGGAGACGGACCTCTGCCATCGAGGCTGCCTGAGCTCTAGTGGAGTGAGCCTTCAGCTGGATAGGCGGCACCTTCCCCGCGGCTACATAAGCCGCCGCAATGGCTTCCTTGACCCATCTTGCCACTGTAGGCTTAGCAGCCTGCAGACCCTTACGAGGACCTGCAAACAGGACAAACAGATGATCCGATTTCCGGAAATCATTGGTCACTTCCAAGTATCTGATGATGACACGTCTCACATCCAGATATTTGAGAGCAGAGTATTCCTCTGGGTAGTCCTCCCTACGAAAGGAAGGGAGACAGAGCTGCTGATTCACATGGAAGCGAGAAACAATCTTGGGCAGGAAGGAAGGCACTGTGCGAATAGTCACTCCTGCCTCAGTGAACTGCAGAAAAGGCTCTCTACATGAGAGCGCCTGGAGCTCGGAAACTCTTCTGGCTGAAGTGATAGCCAACAAAAAGACTGCTTTCAACGTCAGGTCTTTCAGAGATGCCCTCGACAAGGGTTCAAAAGGCGGCTTCTGCAAGGCTCTTAGCACCAGGTTGAGATTCCACGCAGGCACCACTGAGTGCAGAGGAGGGCACAGGTGATTAACTCCCTTGAGAAAGCGCACCACATCAGGCGGCCCCTGAAGCAAGCCAGAGCCGCTACCTGGACTTTAAGGGAACTGAGCGACAGGCCTTTCTCCAGACCTTCTTGCAGGAACGCCAACACTGAAGAAATTGGAGCAGTGAAGGGAGAAAGTGAGCCTGCTTCACACCACACTGCAAAGATACGCCAAACCCTGGCGTAAGCAGTAGAAGTAGAGCGCTTCCTCGCTCTCAGCATAGTGGTGATGACCTTCTCTGAGAAGCCCTTCTTTCTCAGACGCTGCCGCTCAATAGCCAGGCCGTAAGACCAAAGGGGGAGGGATCCTCCATCACCACGGGACCCTGATGTAACAGGCCCTGCTCCACTGGCAGCCGCAGAGGATCGTCGACTGAGAGCCTGATCAAGTCCGCATACCAGGGACGTCTGGGCCAGTCCGGACCCACCAGGATTATCCGGCCCGGATGCTTTGCCACCCGGTCTAGCACCCTGCCCAACATGGGCCAGGGCGGGAACACATAGAGAAGCTCTTGTGTCGGCCACTGTTGGAGAAGAGCATCTACTCCCAGGGATCGAGGGTCCCGTCCTCTGCTGAAAAAACGCGGCACTTGGCAATTGGCCGATGACGACATCAGATCTAGGCTCGGCTGGCCCCAGCGCTTCGTGATGTCCAAGAACGCCTGAGCAGATAGCTGCCACTCTCCGGGCTCCAAGGTATGGCGACTGAGAAAGTCCGCCTTGACATTCATGACTCCGGCAATGTGGGCCGCTGACAGCTGTTCCAGGTTCGCTTCCACCCACTGGCATAGATTCATGGCCTCCTTGGCTAGAGGGGCGCTCTTGGTACCTCCCTGGCGGTTGACATAGGCCACAGCCGTGGCATTGTCCGACAGGACCCGTACTGGCTTCAACGCCAGTACCGGGATGAACTCCAAAAGCGCCAACCGAATGGCTCTGAGTTCCAGGAGGTTGATAGACCACTTTGCCTCTGCAGGAGACCAGAGCCCCTGCGCTGTCCTTCCCAAGCAGTGGGCTCCCCAGCCCGACAAAGAGGCATCCGTCGTGACGACAATCCACTCCGGGGTCACCAGAGGCATTCCTGCAGACAACCTGTCTGTCTGCAGCCACCAGCTCAGCGCCTTGCGCACTGCTGGGTCCAAGGGAAGGCGCACAGCATAATCCTCCGACATCGGAGTCCAGCGCTGCAGCAGAGAGTGTTGAAGTGGTCTCATATGAGCCCTGGCCCAGGGCACTACTTCCATCGTGGCCGTCATAGAGCCCAACAGCTGCACATAGTCCCAAGCCCGAAGAGGAGAGGCTACTAGGAACTGGTCCACCTGAGCCTGAAGTTTGACAATCCGATTGTCCGGCAGGAACACTCTGCCCACTTGGGTGTCGAATCGAACTCCCAGATACTCCAGGGACTGAGTCGGGCGCAGCTGGCTCTTCTCCCAGTTGATGATCCATCCCAGAGAGCTCAAAAGAGCAACTACCCGGTCCACAGCTTTGCCGCACTCTGCATAAGAGGGGGCTCGGATCAACCAGTCGTCCAGATAAGGATGGACTTGTACTCCTTCCTTCCGCAGGAAGGCCGCGATGACCACCATTACTTTGGAGAAGGTCCGCGGAGCAGTAGCCAACCCGAAAGGGAGGGCTCTGAACTGGAAGTGTCGTCCCAGGACTGCAAAACGCAGAAAGCGTTGATGAGGAGGCCAGATGGGAATATGCAGGTACGCTTCCTTGATGTCCAAGGAAGCCAAGAACTCTCCTGCCTTCACTGCCGCTATAACAGAGCGGAGAGTCTCCATGCGAAAGTGCCGCATTTTCAAGGCCCGATTGACCCCTTTGAGGTCGAGGATAGGCCGGACAGAACCTCCTTTCTTTGGTACCACAAAGTAAATGGAGTAACGTCCCTTGCCAGTCTGATTTTCTGGCACCAGAACGACCGCACCCAGGCGGATCAGGTTGTCCAAGGTCTGCTGCACTGCAACCCCGGACTGCAACATTTGCTGAACATACTGAAGCAGGACATGTTTATCCACTCCTACCCTAGCTGAGATAATATTTAATTACCTCTCTGACTTCATGTGCAATTTTCTTTAAATTAGTCCCCTTATTTTCTGACTCCTCTTACTCTCTTACCTATCTATATGTTCCATCTTTGCTTGTAACCTACGCTATTAAAATGTGTTAATACATATTGATATCATAAGAAGTATACTATGCCATATGTTGTATTGTTGTTTGAATATTTTTACTGCTGTAATTGTCTTGTGCTTATGTTTGATTTATTCTTACTATGCACCGCCTTGAGTGAATTCCTTCAAAAAGGTGGTAAATAAATCCTAATGAATAAATAAATTTGGGATCTCTTCTGTTAAATAAGGCACTTGTTAATTATGGGGTACAAACCCGTCTCTTAAGGGTCGGCAGAACTCTAACTTGTAGCCGTCTCTGATGACTTCCAGCACCCAAGCGTCTGAAGTTACTTTGGTCCACTCGCCCAGAAACGAGGACAGGCGTCCTCCAATCTGCACTGGGCCATGGACCAAGACCCCGTCATTGGGTACGAGACCCTGGGGGAGGACCGGAGGGCGTACCTCCGGGACGGCGGTCTCTGCGAAAGGAATGCTGCTTGGGGGGAGAAGTTCCTTTTGAAGGAAGAGGGGGCAGAGGAGCCCGACTTGCCCGGGCGGTACCGACGGGCTTCTTGAAACTGTCCTCTGGAGATACCGGGGCGAGCACTGGCCCGAGCCCTGACCTCTGGTAACCTCTTGCCCTTAGACGTGCCGAGATCGGTCACGATTTTGTCCAGCTCGACCCCAAAGAGCAGCTTGCCTTTAAAAGGCAACTTAGCCAGGCGGGACTTAGAGGCGTGGTCCGCAGACCAATGTTTCAGCCAAAGCCAGCGCCGCGCAGAGACTGTCTGAGCCATGCCTTTAGCCGAGGCTCTCAAGACATCATACAGTAAGTCTGCCAAACAAGCCAAGCCCGATTCCAGGGCCGGCCAGTCAGCCCTCAAGGAAGGATCCGAGGGGGAAGCCCGCTGCACCAACGTCAGGCACGCCCTGGCCACATAGGAGCCGCAAACTGAGGCCTGCAAACTTAAGGCAGCCGCCTCGAAGGACGACCTTAAAGCAGCTTCCAATCTTCTGTCTTGGGCGTCCTTTAGTGCCGTGCCACCTTCCACCGGCAACGCCGTTTTCTTAGTCACCGCAGTGATTAAAGAATCCACGGTAGGCCAAACAAAGGCCTCACGCTCACTTTCAGGCAAAGGATAGAGGCGGGACATAGCCCTAGCCACTTTGAGGCTCGCTTCCGGGACATCCCATTGAGCCGAAATTAAGGTGTGCATGGCATCATGCACGTGGAAGGTTCTAGGCGGGCGCTTCGTCCCCAGCATAATGGCGGAGCCAACAGGGGCTGAGGGAGAGACGTCCTCCGGAGAGGAAATCTTCAAAATGCTCATGGCCTGCAATAACAGGTTGGGCAAATCCTCTGAGCGAAAAATCCGTGCTGCAGAGGGATCATCCGCTCCATCCGAGCGGGAATCCGTCTCCTCCAAGGAATCCCCAAAGGACCGTTGGGAGAACTCCGATACGCTGCCCTCATCTACATCAGAGGAAACAGCGTCCTCTAAGGCCTGGGCATCAACCCGAGGGCGTTTACTTCCGGGGGCCTCAACCCCTTTATCGGACAAGGGAGAAGGGGCAGCGTTCTGCATAAGGAAGGCCTGATGCAGCAGCAAAATAAACTCGGGGGAGAAACCCCCCAAACTGTGCAATTCAGCAGCCTGGGCCACAGCCCTAGACGCACCCTCAACCGGCGCTCGCAAGAGCGGGGGAGAACCATGCTGCGCATCCAAGATGGCGTTCGGCGCGACACTCCGCGAAGGAGCCGCGCGGGAAGAACGGCGCTTAACTTTAGCCGCTTTTTTGCCGTCGCCCAAATCAAGGGCGGCCATGGCATGAACGTCTCCCAGCTCAAGGGCGGCCCAAGAAGAAGCCGTCCGAGCAGAGTGGCCGGCCAAGATGGCGGAGGCGAGCAGCGGGGGATGGGCGTTTATGGCGGGAAAAACCGCCGCGCCAGAGGAAGACCCGGGACACTGACCGGCCTCCAAACTGACACCCAAGGGCGAATCAGACTTTAAAACCCCCGCATCCCCGCTAGAAGCGCACACGCGGTCCGGGGAGCGATTCTTCGCGCCCTCGCCCTCCGACGCCATAGGCCACGTGGAGATCAATCGGGGAACCCCCTGCCCGCTATAAAAAGGTAAAAATTACCTGCTTCTCGCTCCGAGCTGTAACGACCTGGTGTCCCAGTGAGTAGCTGCAATAAACGTTTAAATAAACGTCGAAATAAACGCCCTTAAGGACGTTCAAAAATTTTTTTTTTTTTTTACGGAGCCAGCGGGAGGGGGGAGAAAAGGAGGGACCTGGCGCCACCAGGTTTGCACTTGCTCAAGAAGAGCCCTCAACCCCAGGCACTCAACAAAACCTAAAAATTAGACTTGGAGGCCTAGCCAGAGCTGCTGCTGTGTGTGACCACCACCTGCTGAGATAGAGAACATACTGGGGAGTTTCCGGCAGCACATGACCACATATAGGGAGGCAAAAGGATTGCTCTCAATCTCCACCTGCTGGTAGATGGACACAACCCACCAGTCTATGGATTGATCAGCATGATGATATGGAATCCTCAATTCAAATTCTTATCTAGTCTGACTAGTACTTTGTCCAGATTTACAGATTGAAGCCTTGGTTAAAAAAAACTTTTATGTAATTAAAAAGTTTAGAAGGGTAAAAAAAATTTACTTTGATTTGGATGCTTTTAAGCTAATCATGCAAAGTTTTATAATAGGTCAGATAGACTACTGTAATAGCGTCTGTCTGGGATGCTTTAAGTTTTTGCTGAAAAGGATTCAGACAATCCAGAATACAGCTGCTTGTCTTATATTCTCGGCCCATAAATTTGATAGGGCTTCACCATTGCTGATTAAGCTTCATTGGTCACTAGTGGATGCTTGACTTCATTTTAAATTGTGTACCCATGTTTTAAAAATACTTTATGGAAAGACTCCCATATATATGCAAGATTTTATTAGCCTTTTGTTGCATTGAAGGAATACCACTACCAGAAATCCCGAAGGAGAAAGGAAATATTCTACTCACCCCCATCCCCAAAGACACAAAGAAAAGCGCCAGTGAACTAACCAACTACAGGCCAGTAGCATCCATTCCATTATTGACCAAAATAACGGAAGGGTTGGTGACCAAACAACTCACAAGCTATCTGAACAAATTCTCAATACTCCATGACTCCCAGTCAGGATTTCGGTCTAACCACAGTACTGAAACAGTACTAGTTACCCTCATGACTAAATTTAAACAAATGATCGCAACAGGAAAGAACATACTACTTCTACAATTTGACATGTCAAGCGCTTTCGACATGGTTGATCATGGAATATTACTACATATCCTTGAATACTTCGGAATTAGAGGCAATGTTCTCAATTGGTTCAAGGGATTCCTAACCACACAATCATATCAAGTGACATCCAACTCGACTACTTCCGCCACATGGATACCCGAATGCGGAGTCCCACAGGGATCCCGCCTATCGCCGACTCTATTCAACTTAATGATGGTACCCTTAGCCAAACTACTATCAAACCAAAACCTTAACCCATACATATACGCAGACGACTTAACGATTTACATCCCATTTAAACAAGATTTAAAGGACATTTCCAACGACATCAACCGAAGTCTCCATATCATGCATTCATGGACGGATGCTTTTAGATTGAAACTTAATGCAGAAAAAACCCAATGCCTAACACTCACATCTCAACATAACAAGAACAAATTTACAGCCATTAACACACCAAATCTGAACCTTCCTATTTTGGACACCCTAAAAATTGTTGGAGTTACCATCGATCGACACCTAACACTCAAAAGCCATGCGAAAAACACAACCAAGAAGATGTTCCACTCAATGTGGAAATTTAAAAAGAGTAAGACCTTTCTTCCCAAGGAATGTTTTCCATAATCTGGTACAATCAATGGTGCTCAGTCATCTAGATTACTGCAACGCACTCTATGCCGGCTGTAAAGAGCAAATAATCAAGAAACTTCAGACAGCCCAGAACACTGCAGCTAGACTCGTATTCGGCAAAACAAAATATGAAAGTGCCAAGCCCCTACGAGAAAAACTACACTGGATCCCACTCAAAGAACGCATCACGTTCAAAATTTGCTCCCTAGTTCATAAAATCATTCATGGAGATGCACCAGCCTACATTTCAGACCTGATAGACTTACCACCCAGGAATGCTAAAAGATCATCCCGCACATTCCTTGATCTGCACTTCCCTAACTGCAAAGCTCTAAAATACAAAGTAATGCACGCGTCAAACTTCACTTACTTAAGCACACAGTTATGGAACGCACTGCCGCGCAACTTAAAAATGACCTACAAACTAATGAATTTCCGCAAACTACTGAAGACCCATCTCTTCAGCAAGGCTTAACACAAAGATCAACCAATGTGAATATACATAAATCTCCACACGTAGTTAGAAATGTCTTATAATATCTGCTTGTCATACTACTATCATGTCTTATCATTATCATGTTACCAAAAATTTTCTGTAACACTAAATGCCTATTTTTCTATTATATTTCCACTATCCATGATGTATTGTAAGCCACATTGAGCCTGCAAAGAGGTGGGAAAATGTGGGATACAAATGCAATAAATAAATACAGTGAAACCTCAGTTTTTGTCGATAATTCGTCCGAAAACTATCGACGAAAACCAAGGCAACAAGCAATTTTTCTTTTAAATGAAGTAAAAAGACTAATGTATAGAATAAATGAACATTTAACATGGCATTTACCTTTCTGAAGGCTCTTCTAGGTGTATGGAAGATGGAGAGAGAGGAGCAGAGATTATTGTTTGGAAGGGGGATCCCCCTCCATACGGACACTATCTGGGGGGTCACTTCCCTTGTTCTTTTTGGCACTAGGACCAGCTTCTGGGGGGGGGGGGGTCACTTCCCTTCTTGTTCTTTTGGCTCTAGGACCAGCTTCTTGGTGGGGGGGGGGGGGTCACTTCCCTTCTTGTTCTTTTGGCACTAGGACCAGCTTCAGAGTCTGTGGACCCATGCCGCACAAGAAACCTGTCCAAAGAGGTTTGTTTCTGTCACCTCTTTAAGATTTGCCTAAAATGGGGCAAGACATTATCATTAAACAAGTTGCAGACACGGCTTGTAACAGCTTTGTCTGGGTGATTTTTCTCCACAAACACCTGTACTTTACTCCACATGGAGAGGATGTCCTTAATCTCTGAAGAAGGCACATTCTCTACAGTTTCTTCCTCCTTATCCGAAGGAACTTCTTCATCTGCTGTCTGTTGCACTTCTAGTTGAAGGTCTTGCAGGTCTTCAGTGGTGAGTTCTTCACTGTGGTCATCCACCAACTCTTCCACATCCTCACCACTCACCTCCAAACCCATGGAATTACCTAAATAAACAATTGACTGCACAACATGTGTAGGGTCATCAGGTGAAGGATCTAACCCTTCTAAATCTCTCTCATGCACACATCCTGGCCATAATTTCTTCCATCCACAGTTTATCGTCCTGGATGTCACTCCCTGCCAAGCCTTATCTATGAGGCTGATGCAGTTGAGAATGTTGAAATGATTTTTCCCACAACTCTCTTAAGGACAATTCTGTATCTGATGTCACCTCAAAGCACCTTTGCAACAATGCTTTTGTGTACAGCTTCTTGAAATTGGAAATGACATTCTGGTCCATGGGCTGGATGAGTGGTGTGGTATTAGGGGGCAAGAACTTCACAATTATAAAACTGAACTGCTCCAATAGTGCATCTTCCAAACCTGGAGGATGTGCAGGAGCATTGTCCATTAACAGGAGGCACTTAAGGGGCAAATGATTTTCCTGGAGGTATTTTTTCACACTCGGGCCAAACACTTCATTCATCCACTCAATGAAAATTGCCCTCGTGACCCATGCTTTCTTGTTTGCCCTCCACATCACACTCAGTTTACTTTTGATCACATTGTTTCTGCTAAATAGGAGTTTCTGAATGGTACACCAGTAAGGGCTTCACTTTACAATCACCACTAGCATTACCACACAACAAAAGAGTAAGCCTATCTTTCATAGGCTTATGTCCTGGCAGTGCCGTTTCCTCCTGTGTAATGAACGTTCTCTTTGGCATTTTCTTCCAAAACAGGCCAGTTTCATCACAGTTGACTTGTTGGGGGATGAATCCTTCAGCCTCTACGTAATCTTTGAATTCAGACACAAATTTTTCAGCACCAGACCTGTCCAAACTCGCAGCTTCTCCATGCCTAGTAACACTGTGTATGCCAGTGTGCCTCTTGAATTTTTTGAACCAGCCTCTGCTGGCCTTAAAATCACTTAGTGGAGTAGCACTCGTCCCGGGCATTTTCTTAATGAGATCGGCATACAGCAGTCTGGCCTTTTCACATATGATGGCCTCAGAAACAGAATCGCCATCTAACTGTTTTTGATTGATCCAAATTAATAATAACTGTTCCACATCTTCAATTGTTTGTGATCTCTGTTTTGATATCACATTCACACCTTGTGCTACTTTTGCCTCCTTTATTGCTTCCTTTTTTGCCACAATTGAACTTATCGTGGATGGTGACTTCCCGTACATGCGGGTGATTTCAGCAATCTTAATGCCACTCTTGTATTTTTCAATGATTTCCTTCTTCAACTCAATCGTGTTCCTGTCCTTTTTCTTTGAAGGACTGCTGCCTATAGAAACTTTTTTGGGTCCCATGATGAGAGCAGGGACTTTTATACAGGCACTCAACCAGCTGTAGTAGTAGTGTGGCAAAACAACGAAAAATTGGTCAAAAACCAGCAGGGACTTTTATACAGGCACTCAACCAGCTGTAGTAGTAGTGTGGCAAAGCAACGAAAATTTGGTCAAAAACCAGCAGGGACTTTTATACAGGCACTCAACCAGCAGCAGCAGTAGTGTGGCAAAACGACAAAATTTTGTTCATAAAACAGCAGCAGTGTGATCCCACAACCGGAAACAACGTCCCAGAAGAACGACATGCGAGAACGCAAGATTAGCTGCGTGGGCATGCCGACGAAATCCGAGGTGATCGACGAAAACTGAGACGAAAATTTCGTGAAATAAATCGACAATAACCGAAACCGACGAAATCCGAAGTCAACAAAAACCGAGGTTTCACTGTAGTTTAAAATTTTTTTCCTATTTACAAATATTTTGAAGCTGGGTAGAATGATACTGTATAGTAGCACAACGTTAGAACTTTGAATTTATTTTAGGATTGATGATTGCTTCTAACTCCTAACCCCTATTCTCTTGTTCAGTACCCATGTCTGTTGTGTCATTCCCATCTTAAGTAATTCTCTTATCCCTTATTTGTTCTGTTTGTCTGTCCTGATTAGATTGTAAGCTCTGTCGAGCAGGG
Source organism: Microcaecilia unicolor (assembly GCF_901765095.1). Taxonomy (NCBI): domain Eukaryota; kingdom Metazoa; phylum Chordata; class Amphibia; order Gymnophiona; family Siphonopidae; genus Microcaecilia; species Microcaecilia unicolor. The sequence goes on from NC_044031.1 coordinate 163,388,498, forward strand.
ACTGTCTCTTACATCTTCAAGTGTACAGCGCTGCATACGTCTAGTAGCGCTATAGAAATGATAAGTAGTAGAACACTTTATCTACACTGAACTGTAAGGCAGCTGCGGAATACAAGAGTGTATCAGTTATGTTACTGTTGCCTAGATATAGCAAGATGTATTTTTGCTTTTGCAGAGATGTGTGGTGGCCACTTAACATGCTTTGTGCCGTTGGGAGTCCAAATGGTAGCATCCTGAACTGTAATTGTCGTTGTAGGAAGATAAAGCAAAGATGTTGCCAATGGGTTAAGTGGATGGGGGAAGTGGGTGTAGGCAAAATAGTATAATAGGGAGGCAAGCCAATCATTTTTGTCCAGGAGAAGAATTGTGGCTAATTTGTTAATTTTTTTTTCTTTATAAGAACATAAGCATAGAAACATGACGGCAGATAAAGGCCATATGCCCCATCCAGTCTGCCCATCCTCTGTAAACCTTAATTCTTCCTGTTCCTAAGCGATCCCACATGCTTATCCCATGCCTTTTAAAACTCTGGAACAGTCCTCGACTCCACCACATCCACCGGGAGGCCATTCCACCCCTCCACCACCCTTTCTGTGAAATAATACATCCTCAGATTGCTCCTAAGCCTATTCCCTCTCAACCTTGTCATATGCCCCCTCATTCCAGAGCTCTCCTTCATTTGAAAAAGGCTCTCTTCCTGTACATAAATGCCTTTGAGATATTTAAACGTTTCTATCATGTCTCCCTCCTCTCTTCCAGTGTATACATGTTGAGGTTCATAAGCCTGTCCCTATAATTTTTGCATTCAAGACCACTTACTAATTTCGTAGCCACCCTCTGGACCGACTCCATCCTGTTTATATCTTTCCGTAGGTGCAGTCTCCAGAACTGCATGCAGTACTCCAAATGAGGCCTCACCAGAGACTTATACAATGGCACTATCACCACCTTTTTCCTGCTGGTCATGCCTCTCTTTATGCACCCAAGCATCCTTCTGGCTTTGGCCGTCGCTTTTTCTACCTGTTTGAAAGCTTTAAGGTTGTCAGACACAATCACTCCCACGTCCCGCTCTGCCTTCAAACACTGAAGCACTACACCCCCTATACTGTACCGTTCCCTCGGTTTTTTGCGACCCAAGTGCATGACCCTGCATTTTTTTAGATTAAACCTTAGTTGCCAAATATCGGTCCATTCCTCTAGCTTCGCTAGGTCCTTCCTCCTCATGTCATTCACACCCTGTTGCAGAATTTAGTATCATCCGCAAAGAGACAAACTTTACCAGACAGCCCTTCCGCAATATCGCTCACAAAGACATTAAAAAGAGCCGGCCCTAGGACCAATCCCTGCGGTACTCCACTGACGACCTCCTTTTCTTCAGAGCAAGCTCCATTTACCACCACCCTCTGTCTCCTACTATTCAACCAATTTTTTACCCAATCAGTTACTCTAGGTCCCACACCGAGGGCACTCAATTTATTTATCAATCACCTGTGCGGAACCGTGTTAAAGGCTTTGCTGAAATCCAAGTATGTCATACTGGGATTGAAGGTCCATCAAGCTTGGTATCCTGTTTCCAGCAGTGACCAATCCAGGTCACAAGTACTTGGCAAGTTCCCAAAACAGTAAAAAAATGCTGCTTATCCTAGAAATACTGCCAACCGACGCAGCTAACTCCACTCAATGTAACTACTACCAACAAAAAGAAAATAAGCAGAGTGCTAGGGGAGAATCATATGGTGGAGTTTATAGGTAAAGTCTCATAAACAGGCAGCACTTATCGTTAGATTTCTTTTATGCTGCTTTATTGTAATCATAGACTTATACCCGCCCTCCTACCAATAACTGAGCTACCCAGCACGCTGATTGTCTAACTTTTTTCGTCTTTTTTTTATTTTTGTCTCATTTCTTATATTTTTGTGAAGCTTGCCAATTAGCTCTTATATTATGTTTGTAGCAGATGGCTTAAAGAGTTTATAACTTATCTGTATGCCTGTGGGGAGTGCTGATTCACAAGCATACAGATAAGTTATAAACTCTTTAAGCCATCTGCTACAAACATAATATAAGAACTAATTGGCATGCTTTACAAAAATATAAGAAATGAGACAAAAGCCAAAAAAGTTAGACAATCAGCGTGCTGGGTAGCTCAGTTATTGGTAGGAGGGCGGGTATAAGTCTATGATTACAATAAAGCAGCATAAAAGAAATCTAATGATAAGTGCTGCCTGTTTATGAGACTTTACCTATAAACTCCACCAAATGATTCTCCCCTAGCACTCTGCTTATTTTCTTGTTGTTGTTATCCTAGAAATAAGCAGTGGATTTTCTCAAGTCTATCTTATTGACTTATGGACTGTGAGGGGGTTTATAGAACACTGCCTCTCACCCTTAAGAATAGTCCCTCAGATAGCCTGAGCCACCTTAAGAGCACTAGCACCACCCCGGGAGGAAGTGAGCTGGGAAGGGTTGAGTCGGAACCAGGAAGTGTAAAAGGCAGGCCCAGGGAAGGAAGAATGAAAGCCCCAGCATATGCCACTACGACTTATGTTTAATGTTTGTGACCTGACTGAAGTAAGCCACTTTTGTTTTCTGTGTGAGACTTGCAAGCCTTGCCCTGGAGCCAGACCCTAGAACTCAGAAAAGAACCAAGAATGACTTATAGGCTGTGTTTGAGGCATAGCAGCCTCACCGGCCACAGACTGTGTTCTGGGCCTAATCTTCCACAAAAAAACCCCAAAAAACACAAAAATATGATCTTTATGGTTTTTATTGTAGAGCACGGGCAGATTGTAATAGTTTGATTTTACACTTTACATATGTTTTTCAATTAATGTCCTTTTCCTCCTGTGTGTGTGTTTTTTATTTTAAATTGTACTCTTAATGGCATTTTGACTGTGACCATCACTTATATTTGTTTTTCTGGCTTTTAAAGTATATTTTATTTGATTTCTGTGCTTTTTGTTTAGATTTAATTTACATAATTATTCCATGGCTTGTGTATTGTAATGATTTTTTTCATTAATATATTGTATTGGTGGGTTATGCTATCGAAAGATATTAGGTTCTGATTGGTTGTTCTATCTCCTGGTTTTAATTTTTGCTCTATATCTGTACAGTTTTTATGTATATTATGTACTTATTTTTATATTCATGTTTTTAATTATATTTTATTCATATTTTATATTTTGTCTTTTATTAAGAACCCCTGATGAAGGCTTTGTATGTTGAAACATGGACTGTGTTGGGTTTGGTGTGTCAACACATCTCTTTTGAAGAAAAAACTTTGGTCTTCTTGGACATTGTGGTTGGCTTATTCCACTCCTTCGCAGTTGTGTTCTGGGCCTGCCAGCCAGAGGCCTGCTGAAGACTATGCTTTTTGAACTTCAGAGGCATTTTACCTTGTGTTCTTGGCCCTGTGATGTAATAGGCCTCGGGATTCAATTAAATAAACACTTGTTTTCATTTATATCCCTTTGTCCAGCTGTGTTATTTCACAAGCCCACCCTCAACCCTCCCTTGGGGTATCACATGGACTTTTAGGAAATTGTCAGAACCTTTTTTACACCCTGCTAAGCTAATTGCTTTTACCACATTCCAAAATTTAACTACACGTTGAGTGAAGAAATATTTTTTTTCTGGTTTGTTTTAAATTTACTACTTAATATCTCCATTGCATGCCCCCTAGTCCTAGTATTTTTGGAAAGGGTAAACAAGCAATTCACGTCTACCCATTCCACGTCACTCAATACTTTATAGACCACGTTGAGATCATAGAGACCTAAAATATGTCTTAGGCCTCCTCATTACTTCAGAATAAGGAAAAATCTGGAATAGAAATCCTGATCCTTCTGAGGCAATCAAACTTCTTTGATTGCACTGTTGTAGAGTTGTGTTCTCCCCTTCCACAATGGTCTGAGGTGGAATACGATCCTCATGGAATCTGGATTATCCAAGAACAAGCAGGCATAATATTCTCACAGGTGGGTGGTGTCATCCATGGAGTCCAGTGCAGACACTACCATGTGCACTGTTACTTTAAATCTTTGAGGCAGTGTCCCCACTGTGCATGTGTGGGTGCCTTCCTGCCTGACACTCAAGTGCTGGACTAGCAGTCTGTTGTTTTCCGCAGGTCAGAGAAGTTGTTTTTTAAAATCTCTCCTCAGCGTGTCAGACTTCACCTTTTTGGTGCCTTCCCTTTTTCGGGATATTTTTTCTTCATATTCTTCTTTTCTTCAGAGTTAATTTCTTAAGTTTTTATTTGTTTTTCAATTTTTGGCCTTTGGGGCCTCTGATCCCATCTTTTGCCCTGAAGGCATCGACCGTTCACAGGTACATGACTACTCAACCTTCCCAGGCCAAAGAGCCTTTTGATCTTGCATCAGCCATTTTCCCCTCCATTTCAACAAGGGTGCCGAGTGGCTTTAAGACGTGAACTTGATGGAATATGACTATGTCAAGCATGGACCCCATAACTGGTATGTTCAGTGCTTGGGTCCAGAGCAGTGGCATTCTGTGGTTCACTGCCACCAGGGGTGGATCGCTGCTGCGTGCATCCCCTCCCCCTCGGCTGCAGGGCAACACGGCACCCCCCCCCCCCCCGACCCAGTGCCCACCTGTCTACCAGCTCTGTCCACCTGGCGCGACTCAGCGCTGCTGTAAAAGAAGAAAATCGCCTCGTCGGCCCTTCCCTCACTGTGTCCCGCCCTCTGATGTAACATCCTATTTCCTCAAGGGCGGGACAGTGTTAATAATAATGAACATGCTGCAGAAATATAATGAGAAACTGTTGAATAGTATACAGTTCCTATGGTCAGTGAAGTGCAAGGCAAAGAAAGAGAAATGAGTCACAAACCTGTGAGAACAATGAGGGAGTCATAGAATTAACCTTGAGAAGCAGCCTGGTGCAAAGCGGAGACAGGAGACTGTGTAAAAGGGGGAGGGGAGAAAAGTCTGTGCTGGACAGAAAGAATGTGTTTGTAGATAAGAAATGTGAAAACAAGCTTCAAAGAGAGAGGGTTGATGACGTGCACACATTGGGTGCAGTGTTAATATAAGTGTATTTAAACTGAGGGAGAGATAGGTATCTTGAGCAAAGCAAGAGCCAAGCTGAGCAAGCATATATCTCTGTATTACTGCTAAGCAAATATATATATCTCTGTATTATTGCTAAAAATATATTATATAAGCAGACTTTGCTCCCAGGGTGGTGTTCCCCCCTGCCTCTGTTCGACGGAGAACAGTTGAAAAAAATAAAAATATTTTGATTATTCTTTTTATAACAGGTGTCAGTTTCTTTGTTTACACACATATAGGGTGTAAATCAACAACAGAGTGAGGGAAGGGCCGACGAGGCGATGTTCTTCTCTTATAGCAGCGCAGACGCGAGGCACTGCACCACACAGCTGCCAGGTGGATGGAGCTGGTAGGGACTCGCTAGCAGAGCACCCCCCCACCCGTTGACACCCGGGGCGGACCGCCCCACCCTTGCTACTCCACTGGTCCAGAGCACCAGGACATAAAGCGTAGCCTCTGCCTGCACATGCAAGTGAGGACCCTTAAAGCCCACGGAGTCTAGTGTGAAAAGCTTTTTGGTTCTGCATCGACAGCATAGAGCATGGCAGGGGGATTCAGCTCTCGACTCGGAACCTGCATCGACATCAGGTGCACAGACACAATATTGAGAGGGTCCGATGTTGGATTTGGTACCGTAACAGCATAAGAACTCTACATCCTCTTTGCCAGTGCTGTGCATATCGAGGGACCTGCAGCATAAAATATCTAAGAAGCATTGCCATCATTCTCCCTCCAGGCACTCCTGCCAGCATCTTCCCTGCATCCATGTTATTGATGCCTAGGAAGCATCCATAATGCAGCGACTGTGCTTCTCTCCAACTAATTTCTCATCGAGAGCCTTCAAGACCTCTACACTTGCACAGGCTAGTACTCAGGCTGCATCCACACTGCTTTCCCAGCTAGTATCAACACCTACTCCACATGAGGAAATCTGGGCTATGCGGTTTGCGGTTAATGTATCTGGGTTTAAAAAAGGTTTGGGCAATTTCCTGGAAGAAAAGTCCATAGTCCATTGTTGAGATAGACATGAGGGGAGCCACTACTTACCTTGGGTTTTGTAGCATGGAATGTTGCTGCTATTTGGGTTTCTGCCAGGTACTTGTGACCTGGATTGGCCACTGCTGGAAGCAGGATACTGGGCTAGATGGACCACTGGTCTGACCTAGTATGGGTATTCTTATGTTCTAAGGAGGAGCTTTCAGGGCTACTGCATTCACAGTCTATACAGGCTTACAGGGTGCTTGTGCCAACCTCTGTCCAGAAAAGACAATCATGGGAGAGGTCCCGCACGCCAGCTCGGCATCAACTATTAGGGGCAGTTTGAACTCGACTGATGCATGTGTCGACACTGGCAGAGGAACTGTCTCCAACTTTGTAGACTCATCTGCCTTGATGCACCTCGATGCAGAGCTGATGATCTAATCGACACTCTCTTCCACATACTTCCCATGAACAGTACTTTGAAAAGTCAGACTTGGACCTCTCCTGAGAGACGGATCAGGACCCACAAGACCTCTTGGAGGATTCCTATGGTATTTTATCGGATCCTTCTCCGCCACCTGAGAGACGTAGGTCTCCTACAGAAAGTATATTCTTTCCTGGCTTTATCCGTGCTCAAGCCATACCTTTCAAATTAGAGACAGAAGAAGAACCTCTTTCTGAACTTTTTGATGTTCTGGATTATAACTCTCCTCCTAGAGTGGGAATCACTGTTCCCTTCATACGATTATGAAAAATATTCTACTCAAAAATTGGGAGAGTGTTCAGGTAGCCCCAAAGAAAATTGATACAATGTATAGCATACAGCAATCCACTGAGTTTGAGAAAACAGTTACTTCATCATTCCTTTGTTGTGGAATCTGCTTTAAAACGCACTTGCAGTGCAAACTGTCATGCTTCTGCTCCTCCAGGAAGAGAACATTGGACGTTTTTTTGGCAGAAAAACCTTTTCAGGCTTGAATTCTAACCAATTGCATATTGGATTATCAATTTTATTCCACAGTTTACTTAAAATCTGTAATACAGAGTACTCATCCTTTGCAGAAATCCTCCCCCCCCCCCCCCCCCCCCCAAAGCAGCTGAGGAATTCCATAAGCTTCTATGTTTGTGCAGCGCTGCATACGCCTTGTAGCGCTATAGAAATGCTAAATAGTAGTAGTAGCAGCAGCAGCTTCACAGGTAACTTTTCGACTGTCGTAAATATCTGGTGTGACAAAACAGTGGGTTTGTAAGCCTCTAAACTGTATTAATTATTTTCTGAGGACACGCAGGCTTACATTTTCACAAGTAAGTAGACTATCCCGCATTGACCGGGTCAGCATAATAGCAAGCAGAAAAACTGAGAGCTTTCTGGAGCGTGATCAGGATTCCAACGTGCATCTGCGAAGTGCCTTCCAGCCCACAGCGTGACCGCGCCTCTTATTTTTTTCTCAGCGTGAGAAGCGGTGGTATTTCATTGCTCCTCACTCGCCTGGGAGAGACCTCTTTGTCGTGCCTTTCGCCGGTATTTTTGCTTTCTGCATTTGTTTTGTTTCATTATTTAAAAAAAAATTCTTTCTAGTCTTTAGTTTTGGCCTGCGTTTAAGTTTCTTTTCTGGCGTGGGCTGCTTTGTGGCCTGCTCAGATGGGTCTCTTCTTTTTTGTGCCGTTTCCCATTTTTTTCAGGCACAATCTCGACTTTTGATTTTGCTGAACCCATTTTCCTTTCCATGTCATTGAAGACTCCCAGTGGCTTCAAACGTTGTACCCGATGCAACAGGACCATCTCGGGTACTGATACACATTCTGGTGTATTCAGTGCCTCGGGCCTGACCATAGCCTGGCAAATTGTGTCCTTTGTCTTCGTATGAAGAAATATGGTTTACCCACCAATACCTAGGAAGAAATAAATCACCCAAGGCTGCAGCAGTTGCTCTTTATTAGATACCTTATTTCTTATCAAGTATTTGTACAATTAGCAGATCAGTGATATCTCACTGGGAATACAGAACATTGCTACACAAAATTACCTCTATATCTGAGACTCCAAAGAATATATAAGCAACATATACAATCGTTTATGGGAATACAGTAGCACAGCTACACATAGGTGTTCTCTGTGTCTGAATTTCTAACGTTTTATTTAACAGCCAACACTAATTAATAGATATAAAAGACTCAAGGCTACTTATGAGAAAGCAATAGGACTATTTGCCAATTCAGATACAATTGATTGGTTTCTCATGAGAGAGCAGCCCTGCTTGCACAGAGGTACTGGCTGTGACTGTCTCTCTCCAAAGAAATAGGAAGTACACTCCTTTTTATATGCCCATTTAGGATACAGACAAAATGACAGTAACACATCTTATTTAATATATTGTAGTCACAACCTTAGTGACCATATATGGTACCATTTACTGTACGTGCTTGGCTTTTTTTAGCATTGCTCAGAAAGCTTGGTCATCTTCTTGCGAGACCACTCAGTTCTACATATCTGACCATATTTTCCTGGATGTAACTGACTATGCCGTTAGTAGACTGCACCATCCTGCTATTGAGGTTTTTGCACCCTGGCCCCTTCCTTATTTTGCTGCATGGTGGTGTCCCAATAGCTCAGGAGTCTTACTGGAACTTCAGAGTTCAGATCACAGTTACTGGCCTGTAAACTTTTCTGTCATTTTTAGATCCTGAACCAAAGTCAGGCTTTGAACCAAGGTTCTCAGTTATGATGATAATATTCATCTCCCCCCTTGAAGGGCTTAAGACCTTCACCACATATAGAAATCGCTAGTGCTCCTTGCAAGTAACCTAGTCCTGCACCTAGGCGTTTGCTTTCACCTCAAAATCAAATTTTTTGAGCTAGTTCTGTGTTACCATAAACTCCAAAAGGATATGGTTTAGTACTCTCTCTGTAGGCTGTCTTAGGTTGCAGGCATCCTAAAATCCCTAAGCAGAGTGGGATTTCCGGGCCTTACTTTACCTGTCATGGCCACACAGTCATGAGCACTAAAAGGTGGATATAACGTAAGAGAAACACTAGTTGGGGAGGAAATCCATGTAAGCAAGGTATACCAAAGGCATGGTCCAAAAAGAAGACAACAGGATGGCATGGTATCAAAGTGGCAGACTAATATTATGGTCAATAACTGAGTGATTCCCAAGAAGAGTGAAAAATATTTACATGGTACAAAATAAAACATACTCTAAAAAGAATCTTCTGTATCTGCTGTGGTGATGGTAATAACTAACTGGGCTAAGGCGCATTGTCCTTGCCAGTATGAGGGTAGGATTGGATACAGGGTCTCAGTGCCACAAGGATTATAAGCAAAAATGGATTGTAGTGTGTTCTAAACACACTTATAGCCAGGGTACTTGGCATAAAACCGCTGTCATTCTACATTGCCGCATGTGACATACAGACATCAAATTGGAGTATCACTGGTTGGGCGCTTAGAGCCAACCTAAAAGTGTGGACAATTGGGTAAGTGCCAGTGGTACAATACATGTCATCAGGGTCGGTGATCTCAAAATCTCGTGTGTGAGTGAGGCCCATTTTGGCGATAAGGCCAAGGACGAAGAAATGGGTAATATACATATTGTTAGTATGGTACTTCAAAATTTTGTTAGCAATTAAGTACATAAGTACATAAGTACATAAGTAGTGCCATACTGGGAAAGACCAAAGGTCCATCTAGCCCAGCATCCTGTCACCGACAGTGGCCAATCCAGGTCAAGGGCACCTGGCACGCTCCCCAAACGTAAAAACATTCCAGACAAGTTATACCTAAAAATGCGGAATTTTTCCAAGTCCATTTAATAGCGGTCTATGGACTTGTCCTTTAGGAATCTATCTAACCCCTTTTTAAACTCCGTCAAGCTAACCGCCCGTACCACGTTCTCCGGCAACGAATTCCAGAGTCTAATTACACGTTGGGTGAAGAAAAATTTTCTCCGATTTGTTTTAAATTTACCACACTGTAGCTTCAACTCATGCCCTCTAGTCCTAGTATTTTGGATAGCGTGAACAGTCGCTTCACATCCACCCGATCCATTCCACTCATTATTTTATACACTTCTATCATATCTCCCCTCAGCCGTCTCTTCTCCAAGCTGAAAAGCCCTAGCCTTCTCAGCCTCTCTTCATAGGAAAGTCGTCCCATCCCCACTATCATTTTCGTCGCCCTTCGCTGTACCTTTTCCAATTCTACTATATCTTTTTTGAGATACGGAGACCAGTACTGAACACAATACTCCAGGTGCGGTCGCACCATGGAGCGATACAACGGCATTATAACATCCGCACACCTGGACTCCATACCCTTCCTAATAACACCCAACATTCTATTCGCTTTCCTAGCCGCAGCAGCACACTGAGCAGAAGGTTTCAGCGTTTCATCGACGACGACACCCAGATCCCTTTCTTGATCCGTAACTCCTAACGCGGAACCTTGCAAGACGTAGCTATAATTCGGGTTCCTCTTACCCACATGCATCACTTTGCACTTGTCAACATTGAACTTCATCTGCCACTTGCACGCCCATTCTCCCAGTCTCGCAAGGTCCTCCTGTAATCGTTCACATTCCTCCTGCGACTTGACGACCCTGAATAATTTTGTGTCATCGGCGAATTTAATTACCTCACTAGTTATTCCCATCTCTAGGTCATTTATAAATACATTAAAAAGCAACGGACCCAGCACAGACCCCTGCGGGACCCCACTAACTACCCTCCTCCACTGAGAATACTGGCCACGCAATCCTACTCTCTGCTTCCTATCTTTCAACCAGTTCTTAATCCATAATAATACCCTACCTCCGATTTCATGACTCTGCAATTTCTTCAGGAGTCTTTCGTGCGGCACTTTGTCAAACGCCTTCTGAAAATCCAGATATACAATATCAACCGGCTCCCCATTGTCCACATGTTTGCTTACCCCCTCAAAAAAATGCATTAGATTGGTGAGGCAAGACTTCCCTTCACTAAATCCGTGCTGACTTTGTCTCATCAGTCCATGTTTTTGTATATGCTCTGCAATTTTATTCTTAATAATAGCCTCCACCATCTTGCCCGGCACCGACGTCAGACTCACCGGTCTATAATTTCCCGGATCTCCTCTGGAACTCTTCTTAAAAATCGGAGTAACATTGGCTACCCTCCAGTCTTCCGGTACTACACTCGATTTTAGGGACAGATTGCATATTTCTAACAGTAGCTCCGCAAGTTCATTTTTTAGTTCTATTAATACTCTGGGATGAATACCATCAGGTCCCGGTGATTTACTACTCTTCAGCTTGCTGAACTGACCCATCACATCCTCCAAGGTTACAGAGAATTTGTTTAGTTTCTCCGACTCCCCCGCTTCAAATATTCTTTCCGGCACCGGTGTCCCCCCCAAATCCTCCTCGGTGAAGACCGAAGCAAAGAATTCATTTAATTTCTCCGCTACGGCTTTGTCCTCCTTGATCGCCCCTTTAACACCATTTTCGTCCAGCGGCCCAACCGACTCTTTGGCCGGTTTCCTGCTTTTAATGTATCTAAAAAAAATTTTACTATGTATTTTTGCTTCCAACGCTAATTTCTTCTCAAAGTCCTTTTTTGCCCTCCTTATCTCCGCTTTGCATTTGGCTTGGCATTCCTTATGATCTATCCTGTTACTTTCAGTTGGTTCTCTTCTCCACTTTCTGAAGGATTGTTTTTTGGCTCTAATGATTTCCTTTATCTTACTGTTTAGCCACGCCGGCTGACGTTTAGTCTTTTTTTCCCTTTTTTCTAATACGTGGAATATATTTGTCCTGAACCTCCAGGATGGTGTTTTTAAACAGCATCCACGCCTGATGCAAGTTTTTTACTCTGCGAGCTGCTCCTTTCAGTCTTTTTTTCACCATTTTTCTCATTTTGTCGTAATCACCTTTTCTATAGTTAAACGCTAGCGTACTTGATTTCCTAGTTTCACTTCCTTCAATTGATCAACAGATAGCTCAATCAATGCATACAGGAATGGGATGGTTATGGCTCCTATGATAGAGGAAGATGGTCCTACAAGAGTTAATTTTTAAGTTATGTGGTGTCAACCACATCAGGGGAAGTGATGGGGTAATTTCCTGTGTTTGATCTGAATCTCCTTCGGATGTGTCTGGTGTGAGCATCGGGATGCCCGGAAGTTACAATGTTACTTCTAAAATAGGAAAAAGGTAAGTTTAAATATTTATATACAGGTATAAGGGAGTTCATTCCCTCCTTTTGAGTTCATGCCCTTGTTAAGGGGCCATTGTTCACTGTGAGGAAAATTCATGTTATTCCCATTGCGGTTTGCCATACTGCTTTGGAAGCTTCAAATGCTGAGGAGGCGGTGGGGCTGGCTGGCCATGGGGCACTGTGGGGGGTTGGGTGCTCTCTGTCTCCCCCTGCTGGTTGATGGACACAACCCATGCGTAATGGCTTCATCTGCTATTACTAAAGGAAAGAAAATTACCAAGGTAAGAACCTAATTTTCCCTTAAAAAGACAGTAAGCCGTTTACAAGGTAAGCATATGAATTGTTGTTGTACAACGTGGGTCCAACATAAGATTCTGGGCTGTTGGTTCCCAGGCCTGATCCTGGCGGCATCCCAGCAAGTCGGGTTTTCATGGCTTCCACAGTGAATATTCATGAGAGAGATTTGCATGCAGTGGAGGCAATACATGCAAGTCTCTCATGAATATTCATTGTGGACGTCCTGAGGACCCGGCTGGCTGGGGTGGCTCGAGGAGCAGGTTTGGGAACCACTGGTCTAGGCTCATCCACATTCCTTGCCTTGTGCCACAAGTGAGCTATGCTTGGCTACAGCCTCTTGGAGGAGGCTTTCAGGGAAGCCGTGCTGTGGAAATACTAGACTGTATAGGTCTGGTAGGTTGCTGTATGGGATTGGTGCATAGGATTCAGATAGTATCTCCCAAAAGAGACTTGGAGTCTTGCTGTTATGTCCCAGGGGTACTGCATCATGAATTATAGACTTTTCAGCTCGTTTAAAGGATTTCAGAATGCTCTTGCAGACTGCACAGCATCTGCTGGCAGGCATGTCCAGCTGCTATGTGGTAGACATGTGCAGACCTGCTTCCCAAATCAGGCTGATTCTGGCCCGGGGCTCATGCGTCTCCACTGTTCCCCTGCTCTCTCTGCAGGTGTGCTCAATAGATTAAAAAAAAGTCTTTTTTTTTTCTAAACTCAAATAGCTTTGGTTCATCTTACATTGCATCTTTACTATATTTAGTTTATCTGGTTTGGCCGTTCATTCTTCTTGTGGATGAGTACATAAAGATAAGAGATATGAATTTTAAGCTCTTATAGACTCTCATTTAACAATGAAAGAACATATTAAAAAAAAAGTTTTCTACAAGCTAAAATTGATCAGGCGGATCAGGAAGTATTTCTTGATTGAGGGCCTGATGCACGAAGGCAGCCGTAAAATATGGCTGCCTTGGTAAAATTTAGCGACTCATTAACAGTTAGTGATGCATAAAGGAGATAGCATGCAGATGAGTTGCTCGAATCCCCTTGTGTGCATTGCTCGGTGTCAAATCCATTTGATAGCTCTGATGCACCGCCCCCCCCCCCCCCCCCACAGTTAAAAAAAATTTCACGGGTGGTCCAGTGGACCCCCCTCCCCCCCCCCCAAATCTTAAAAAAAACATTTTTTTCCCTGGTGGTCCGGTGAACTGGACCCCTTCCCCCGTCCGTGCACTCCTCCTCCCAACCCGCAACCCTCCCTGTACCTTTACAAGGTGTAGACTGGAGGGCAGGAGCAAAATGGCGGTGCCCAGGCCTTGCTCAGTGCATACTGGGATGTACTGGGTCGGGCTAAGCACCATATAAGGTAAAATTATGTATCATACCTGATAATTTTCTTTCCATTAATCATAGCTGATCAATCCATAGACTGGTGGGTTGTGTCCATCTACCAGCAGGTGGAGATAGAGAGCAATCCTTTTGCCTCCCTATATGTGGTCATGTGCTGCCGGAAACTCCTCAGTATGTCGATATCCAAGCTCCATCCGCAGGACTCAGCACTTAGAGAATTACACCCACAAAGGGACACTCTGCCCAGCTCACCACCGCCGAAACGGGGGAGGGGAATTAACCCAGCTCATCCCCACACAAGTGGGGGAGGGGAATCCGTCCAGCTCATCCCCGCGGAGCGGGGGAGGGACACCACCCCGCCGATGCGGGGGGATCTGGCTTATCCTGCAACCGCAACCATGGGAGGAGCTGACTGACCCTAACACCGCCGAAGCGGGAGGGGTACAAAGCTGCCCTACAGCCGCACAAAGCGGGAGGGCGCGCCAGCAGAATTTATGTCTCAATCCAGCCCCGTAAAACGGAGGGGAGAGGAATGCAGCAGCTCACTGTAACACAAATTCGTCTCAACTCTTGAAGAATCCATTGAAAAACTTGAACACGAAGTCCTCCTGAACAGGAACTGAAGACTAAACTTGAACCTGAAATGCAACCAGAATATAAACAATACAGATATCTGGGAGGGACTATGGATTGATCAGCTATGATTAATGGAAAGAAAATTATCAGGTATGATACATAATTTTACCTTCCATATCATCATGCTGATCAATCCATAGACTGGTGGGATGTACCGAAGCAGTACTCACCCAGGGCGGGACATTGAAATCCCTGACCGCAACACTGAAGCTCCAAACCAGGCCTCCGCCCGAGCAGCCACAGCCAAGCGGTAATGCCTGGAGAAGGTATGGGCCGATGCCCAAGTTGCCGCCTTGCAAATCTCTTCCAAGGAGACGGACCCGGCCTCTGCCATCGAGGCCGCCTGAGCTCTAGTGGAGTGAGCCTTCAGCTGGATAGGCGGCACCTTCCCCGCGGCCACATAAGCCGCTGCAATGGCTTCCTTGACCCATCTTGCCACTGTAGGCTTAGAAGCCTGCAGACCCTTACGAGGACCTGCAAACAGGACAAACAGATGATCCGATTTCCGGAAATCATTGGTCCCTTCCAAGTATCTGATGATGACTCGTCTCACATCCAGATATTTGAGAGCAGAGTATTCCTCTGGGTAGTCCTCCCTACGAAAGGAAGGGAGACAGAGCTGCTGATTCACATGGAAGCGAGAAACAATCTTGGGCAGGAAGGAAGGCACTGTGCGAATAGTCATTCCTGCCTCAGTGAACTGCAGAAAAGGCTCTCGACATGAGAGTGCCTGGAGCTCGGAAACTCTTCTGGCTGAAGTGATAGCCACCAAAACGACTGCTTTCAACGTCAGGTCTTTCAGAGATGCCCTAGACAAGGGTTCAAAAGGCGGCTTCTGCAAGGCTCTTAGCACCAGGTTGAGATTCCACGCAGGCACCACTGAGTGCAGAGGAGGGCGCAGGTGATTAACTCCCTTGAGAAAGCGCACCACATCTGGCTGCGAAGCCAGGGAAGCACCCTTCAGGCAGCCCCTGAAGCAAGCCAGAGCCGCTACCTGGACTTTAAGGGAACTGAGCGACAGGCCTTTCTCCAGACCTTCTTGCAGGAACGCCAACACTGAAGAAATTGGAGCAGTGAAGGGAGAAAGTGAGCCTGCTTCACACCACGCTGCTAAGGTACGCCAAACCCTGGCGTAAGCAGTAGAAGTAGAGCGCTTCCTCGCTCTCAGCATAGTGGCGATAACCTTGTCTGAGAAGCCCTTCTTTCTCAGACGCTGCTGCTCAATAGCCAGGCCGTAAGACCAAAGGAGGAGGGATCCTCCATCACCACGGGACCCTGATGTAACAGGCCCTGCTCCACTGGCAGCCGCAGAGGATCGTCGACTGAGAGCCTGATCAAGTCCGCATACCAGGGACGTCTGGGCCAGTCCGGACCCACCAGGATTATCCGGCCCGGATGCTTTGCCACCCGGTCTAGCACCCTGCCCAACATGGGCCAGGGCGGGAACACATAGAGAAGCTCCTGTGCCGGCCACTGTTGGAGAAGAGCATCTACTCCCAGAGATCGAGGGTCCCGTCCTCTGCTGAAAAAGTGCGGCACTTGGCAATTGGCCGATGACGCCATCAGATCTAGGCTCATAAGTACATAAGTACATAAGTAGTGCCATACTGGGAAAGACCAAAGGTCCATCTAGCCCAGCATCCTGTCACCGACAGTGGCCAATCCAGGTCAAGGGCACCTGGCACGCTCCCCAAACGTAAAAACATTCCAGACAAGTTATACCTAAAAATGCGGAATTTTTCCAAGTCCATTTAATAGCGGTCTATGGACTTGTCCTTTAGGAATCTATCTAACCCCTTTTTAAACTCCGTCAAGCTAACCGCCCGTACCACGTTCTCCGGCAACGAATTCCAGAGTCTAATTACACGTTGAGTGAAGAAAAATTTTCTCCGATTTGTTTTAAATTTACCACACTGTAGCTTCAACTCATGCCCTCTAGTCCTAGTATTTTTGGATAGCGTGAACAGTCGCTTCACATCCACCCGATCCATTCCACTCATTATTTTATACACTTCTATCATATCTCCCCTCAGCCGTCTCTTCTCCAAGCTGAAAAGCCCTAGCCTTCTCAGCCTCTCTTCATAGGAAAGTCGTCCCATCCCCACTATCATTTTCGTCGCCCTTCGCTGTACCTTTTCCAATTCTACTATATCTTTTTTGAGATACGGAGACCAGTACTGAACACAATACTCCAGGTGCGGTCGCACCATGGAGCGATACAACGGCATTATAACATCCGCACACCTGGACTCCATACCCTTCCTAATAACACCCAACATTCTATTCGCTTTCCTAGCCGCAGCAGCACACTGAGCAGAAGGTTTCAGCGTATCATCGACGACGACACCCAGATCCCTTTCTTGATCCGTAACTCCTAACGCGGAACCTTGCAAGACGTAGCTATAATTCGGGTTCCTCTTACCCACATGCATCACTTTGCACTTGTCAACATTGAACTTCATCTGCCACTTGCACGCCCATTCTCCCAGTCTCGCAAGGTCCTCCTGTAATCGTTCACATTCCTCCTGCGACTTGACGACCCTGAATAATTTTGTGTCATCGGCGAATTTAATTACCTCACTAGTTATTCCCATCTCTAGGTCATTTATAAATACATTAAAAAGCAACGGACCCAGCACAGACCCCTGCGGGACCCCACTAACTACCCTCCTCCACTGAGAATACTGGCCACGCAATCCTACTCTCTGCTTCCTATCTTTCAACCAGTTCTTAATCCATAATAATACCCTACCTCCGATTCCATGACTCTGGCCCCAGCGCTTCGTGATGTCCAAGAACGCCTGAGCAGATAGCTGCCACTCTCCGGGCTCCAAGGTATGGCGACTGAGAAAGTCCGCCTTGACATTCATGACTCCGGCAATGTGGGCCGCTGACAGCTGTTCCAGGTTCGCTTCCGCCCACTGGCATAGATTCATGGCCTCCTTGGCTAGAGGGGCGCTCTTGGTACCTCCCTGGCGGTTGACATAGGCCACAGCCGTGGCATTGTCCGACAGGACCCGTACTGGCTTCAACGCCAGTACCGGGATGAACTCCAAAAGCGCCAACCGAATGGCTCTGAGTTCCAGGAGGTTGATAGACCACTTTGCCTCTGCAGGAGACCAGAGCTCCTGCGCTGTCCTTCCCAAGCAGTGGGCTCCCCAGCCCGACAAAGAGGCGTCCGTCGTGACGACAATCCACTCCGGGGTCACCAGAGGCATTCCTGCAGACAACTTGTCTGTCTGCATCCACCAGCTCAGCGCCTTGCGCACTGCTGGGTCCAAGGGAAGGCGCACAGCATAATCCTCCGACATCGGAGTCCAGCGCTGCAGCAGAGAGAGTAGTAGTGGTCTCATATGAGCCCTGGCCCAGGGCACTACTTCCATCGTGGCCGTCATAGAGCCCAACAGCTGCACATAGTCCCAAGCCCGAAGAGGAGAGGCTACTAGGAACTGGTCCACCTGAGCCTGAAGTTTGACAATCCGATTGTCTGGCAGGATCACTCTGCCCACTTGGGTGTCGAATCGAACTCCCAGATACTCCAGGGACTGAGTCGGGCGCAGCTGGCTTTTCTCCCAGTTGATGATCCACCCCAGGGAGCTCAAAAGAGCAATCACCCGGTCCACAGCTTTGCCGCACTCTGCATAAGAGGGGGCTCAGATCAACCAGTCGTCCAGATAAGGATGGACTTGTACTCCTTCCTTCCGCAGGAAGGCCGCGATGACCACCATTACTTTGGAGAAGGTCCGCGGAGCAGTAGCCAACCCGAAAGGGAGGGCTCTGAACTGGAAGTGTCGTCCCAGGACTGCAAAACGCAGAAAGCGTTGATGAGGAGGCCATATGGGAATATGCAGGTACGCTTCCTTGATGTCCAAGGAAGCCAAGAACTCTCCTGCCTTCACTGCCGCTATAACAGAGCGGAGAGTCTCCATGCGAAAGTGCCGCACTTTCAAGGCCCGATTGACCCATTTGAGGTCGAGGATAGGCCGGACAGAACCTCCTTTCTTTGGTACCACAACGTAAATGGAGTAACGTCCCTTGCCAATCTGATTTTCTGGCACCGGAACGACCGCACCCAGGCGTATCAGGTTGTCCAAGGTCTGCTGCACTGCCACAGCTTTGACCGGAGACTTGCAGGGAGAGAGTACAAACCCGTCTCTTAAGGGTCGGCAGAACTCTAACTTGTAGCCGTCTCTGATGACTTCCAGCACCCAAGCGTCTGAAATTACTCTGGTCCACTCGCCCAGAAATGAGGACAGGCGTCCTCCAATCTGCACTGGGCCATGGACCAGGACCCCGTCATTGGGTACGAGACCCTGGGGGAGGACCGGAGGGCGTACCTCCGGGACGGCGGTCTCTGCGAAAGGAATGCTGCTTGGGGGAGAAGTTCCTTTTGAAGGAAGAGGGGGCAGAGGAGCCCGACTTGCCCGGGCGGTACCGACGGGCTTCCTGAAACCGTCCTCTGGAGATACCGGGGCGAGCACTGGCCCAAGCCCTGACCTCTCGTAACCTCTTGCCCTTAGACGTGCCGAGATCGGTCACGATTTTGTCCAGCTCGACCCCAAAGAGCAGCTTGCCTTTAAAAGGCAACTTAGCCAGGCGGGACTTAGAGGCGTGGTCCGCAGACCAATGTTTCAGCCAAAGCCAGCGCCGCGCAGAGACTGTCTGAGCCATGCCTTTAGCCGAGGCTCTCAAGACATCATACAGTAAGTCTGCCAAATAAGCCAAGCCCGATTCCAGGGCCGGCCAGTCAGCCCTCAAGGAAGGATCCGAGGGGGAAGCCCACTGCACCATCGTCAGGCACGCCCTGGCCACATAGGAGCCGCAAACTGAGGCCTGCAAACTTAAGGCAGCCGCCTCGAAGGACGACCTTAAAGCCGCTTCCAATCTTCTGTCTTGGGCGTCCTTTAGTGCCGTGCCACCTTCCACCGGCAACGCCGTTTTCTTAGTCACCGCAGTGATTAAAGAATCCACGGTAGGCCAAATAAAGGCCTCACGTTCACTTTCAGGCAAAGGATAGAGGCGGGACATAGCCCTAGCCACTTTGAGGCTCGCTTCCGGGACATCCCATTGAGCCGAAATTAAGGTGTGCATGGCATCATGCACGTAGAAGGTTCTAGGCGGGCGCTTCGTCCCCAGCATAATGGCGGAGCCAACAGGGGCTGAGGTTGAGACGTCCTCCGGAGAGGAAATCTTCAAAATGCTCATGGCCTGCATTAACAGGTTGGGCAAATCCTCTGAGCGAAAGATCCGTGCTGCAGAGGGGTCATCCGCTCCATCCGAGCGGGAATCCGTCTCCTCCAAGGAATCCCCAAAGGACCGTTGGGAGAACTCAGATACGCTGCCCTCATCTACATCAGAGGAAACAGCGTCCTCTAAGGCCTGGGCATCCACCCGAGGGCGTTTACTTCCGGGGGCCTCAAACCCTTTATCGGACAAGGGAGAAGGGGCAGCATTCTGCATAAGGAAGGCCTGATGCAGCAGCAAAATAAACTCGGGGGAGAAACCCCCCAAACTGTGCAATTCAGCAGCCTGGGCCACAGCCCTAGATGCACCCTCAACCGGCGCTCGCAAGAGCGGGGGAGAAGCATGCTGCGCATCCAAGATGGCGTCCGGCGCGACACTCTGCGAAGGAGCCGCGTGGGAAGAACGGCGCTTAACTTTAGCCGCTTTTTTGCCGTCGCCCAAATCAAGGGCGGCCATGGCATGAACGTCTCCCAGCTCAAGGGCGGCCCAAGAAGAAGCCGTCCGAGCAGAGTGGCCGGCCAAGATGGCGGAGGCGAGGAGCGGGGGATGGGCGTTTATGGCGGGAAAAACCGCCGCGCCGGAGGAAGACCCGGGACACTGACCGGCCTCCAAACTGACACCCAACAAGGGCGAATCAGACTTTAAAATCCCTGCTAGAAGCGCACACGCGGTCCGGGGAGCGATTCTTCGCGCCCTCGCCCTCCGATGCCATAGGCCACGCGGAGATCAATCGGGGAACCCCCTGCCCGCTATAAAAAGGTAAAAATTACCTGCTTCTCGCTCCGAGGTGTAACGACCTGGTGTCCCAGTGAGTAGCTGCAATAAACGTTTAAATAAACGTCGAAATAAACGCCCTTAAGGACGTCCAAAATTTTTTTTTTTTTTTTTTTACGGAGCCAGCGGGAGGGGGGAGAAAAGGAGGGACCTGGCGCCACCAGGTTTGCACTTGCTCAAGAAGAGCCCTCAACCCCAGGCACTCAACAAAACCTAAAAATTAGGCTTGGAGGCCTAGCCAGAGCTGCTGCTGCGTGTGACCACCACCTGCTGAGATAGAGAACATACTGAGGAGTTTCCGGCAGCACATGACCACATATAGGGAGGCAAAAGGATTGCTCTGTATCTCCACCTGCTGGTAGATGGACACAACCCACCAGTCTATGGATTGATCAGCATGATGATATGGAAGGAGTTTATTTCCTTGTATGGTGCTTAGCCCTGCCCAGTACGTCTGAATACTATCTCCTGTCCTCCACCTTGTAAAAGGTACAGGGAAGGGTGGGTTGGGTTTGGGACCGGGAGGGGGTATGTGTATGCAATGGGGGGGGGGGGTCCAGTTCACTGGACCACCGGGTAAATTGAAAAAAATTTAGGGGGGGGGGGTGGGGGGAAGTACCAGGACATAAGAGGTGGGAAGCACAGGTAGGCAAGCCTTTTGCAGCTGCCTGCTTGTGCTTCCCTCCTCTCCGACAGCTCCAGAGCAGCCGTAAAATTTGCATCTTAAATTACGGCTGCTCTGGAGCTCTGCATCCCATGGAATACACATCAGAATACCAATGAGCTCATTCTAATACATTTGCATGGGGTTTTTGGTGGCTACTAACAACACATGTTAAGAGCCACGGAAAGCCCCTTTGTGCATTACTAGCAACATAATCATTTGCTTTAGACTGGCTAGAACCAGTCTAAAGCAAACGTTAATAGCAAGGTAAGCTTTGTGCAGCTGGCCCTGAACATCTCAATATATGAATTATTATTATTAGCATTTGTATAGCGCTACCAGACGCACGTAGCGCTGAACACCTAACATAGAGAGATAGTCCCTGCTCAAAAGGGTTTACAATCTAAATAATACAGGCAGACAAGACAATTAAGGGCAAGAGAAGTACTGGGTGAGAAGGCACAAGGGGTGGGGGGAGGCAAATGAGTATTCAAGCTACTATACTATCTGTCCTGAATTACTACAACCTTTTGTATGTGGGCTGTACAGAAACATCCTTGACTACATAAGTACATAAGTATTGCCATGCTAGGATAGACCAAAGGTCCATCAAGCCCAGCATCCTGTTTCCAACAGTGGCCAATCCAGGTCACATATACCTGGCAAGATCCCAAAAACGTACAAAACATTTTATACTGCTTATCCCAGAAATAGTGGATTTCCCCCAAGTCCATTTAATAATGATCTATGGACTTTTCCTTTAGGAAGCCGTTCAAACCTTTTTAAAACTCCACTAAGCTAACCGCCATTACCACATTCTCTGGCAATGAATTCCAGAGTTTAATTACACGTTGAGTGAAGAAAAATTTTCTCTGATTCGTTTTAAATTTACTACATTGTAGCTTCATCGCATGCCCCCTAGTCCTAGTATTTTTGGAAAGCGTAAAGAGACGCTTCACATCTACCCGTTCAACTCCACTCATTATTTTATAGACCTCTTTTATATCTCCTCTCAGCCGCCTTTTCTCCAAGCTGAAGAGCTTTAGCCGCTATAGCCTTTCCTCATAGGGAAATCGTCCCATCCCCTTTATCATTTTCGTCGCCCTTCTCTGCACCTTTTCTAATTCCACTATATCTTTTTTGAGATGCAGCGACCAGAATTGAACACAATATTCGAGATGCGGTCGCACCATGGAGCGATACAAAGGCATTATAACGTCCTCATTTTTGTTTTATTTATTTATTTATTGCATTTGTATCCCACATTTTCCCACCTTTTTGCGGGTTCAGTGTGGCTTACAATATGAGATGAGTGATGGAAATACAGTTTGTTACAAATTGGTTATGGATTACATTGTGCAGAATTATGCGAGACAATCGAGGTGTCGTTAAGGAATGTAACAATGGAACACAAACATTGAAACATTGGAAGGAGACAATGAGAGCTTAGAGGGCGATAATAAGGCATAAAGACATATGGTATGCATATTTCTGTGAGTAAGGGTATGAGTGATGTGAGATTACGGGGGATGGGAGTTCAGAAGTGGATGTATGATGCATTAGTGAACAGTGAGTGTGGACTTTATGTGTTTTGGCTCTTTCCGTAAATTTTTTCAAAAAGATGGGTCTTCAATAATCTGCGGAAGGAAGCTTGCTCGTGGATCGTTCTTAAGTTGCGCGGCAGTGTATTCCAAAACTGCGTGCTCATGTGAGAAAAGGTTGACGCGTGTAGCGTCTTGTATTTCAAGCCCTTGCAATTGGGGAAGTGGAGGTTGAGGAAGGTTCAGGATGATCTTTTGGCGTTTCTGGGTGGTAAGTCTATTAACTCAGATATGTAGGCTGGGGCTTCGCCGTGAATGATTTTGTGGACTAATGTGCAAATTTTAAAAGTAACGCGTTCTTTGAGTGGAAGCCAGTGCAGTTTCTCTCGTAGTGGTTTTGCACTTTCATATTTTGGCTTTCCAAAGATGAGTCTGGCTGCCATATTTTGGGCCGTTTGAAGTTTCCTCAGTGTTTGCTCTTTGCAGCCTGCGTATAGTGAGTTGCAGTAATCCAGATGGCTGAGTACGAGGGATTGTACTAGGCTGCGAAAGACGGATCTTGGGAAGAATGGTCTTATCCTTTTCAGTTTCCACATGCAGTAAAACATCTTTTTAGTTGTGTTGTTTGCATGATTTTCGAGCATTAGATGGCGGTCGATAGTGACTCCAAGGAATTTTAGCGTTTCTGAGATTTGAAGGTTTAGTTTTGGTGTGTTTAAAGCGGTAAATTCCTTTGTGTTGTATTGGGAGGTGAGTATCAGGCATTGAGTTTTTTCTGCATTTAATTTCAGACGAAATGTATCTGCCCATGTGTTCATGATGTGTAGGCTTTGATTGATTTCGTTGGAGATTTCGTTGATGTCTTGTTTGAAAGGGATGTATATTGTCACATCATCAGCGTAGATATGCGGGTTGAGGTTATGGTTTGATAGGAGTTTTGCCAGAGGGATCATCATTAGGTTGAAAATGGTTGGTGAGAGAGGTGATCCTTGTGGTACTCCACATTCAGGTGTCCATGCCTTAGACGTGGTCGAATTTGATGTGACTTGGTACGAACGTTGGGTTAGGAACCCTTTGAGCCAATTCAGGACATTTCCTCCAATGCCAAAGTATTCAAGTATGTGTAATAGGATTCCGTGGTCAACCATATCGAAAGCACTTGACATGTCAAACTGTAGGAGGAGTATGTTGTTGCCAGTCGCAATTATTTGTTTAAATTTAGTCATAAGGGTGACTAATACTGTTTCTGTGCTATGATTCGATCGGAATCCTGATTGGGCATCATGCAGTATTGAGTGTTTGTTTAGACAGTTTGTGAGTTGTTTAGTTACCATTCCTTCGGTTATTTTGGTTATTAGTGGTATGGATGCTACTGGCCTGTAGTTGGTTAAGTCACTCGTGCTTTTCTTTGTATCTTTAGGAATTGGGGTGAGTAAGATTTTTCCTTTTTCTTTTGGGAAAAGTCCGTTTTGTAGCATGAAGTTCACATGGTTCGTTAGGTCTATTGTGAATTGTTGAGGAGCAGATTTCATGAGGTTATTTGGGCATGTGTCTAGTTTGCAGTGGGATTTGGCATATCTTTTGAGAGTTTCAGAGATGAGGTCTTCTGATAGTATTTCGAATTTGGTCCATGTTCTGTCTGCTGGGTGTGTTCCTTCTTCTGGATCTAGACAATCTAAAAGTGTGGCGTACTCAATAGGGCTCACGGGTATTTTGAGTCGTAGTTGTATAATTTTGTCCTTGAAGTATTTCGCAAGGTTGTCCACATCTGGTGTATTTTTGCCATTGTTTGTAACTGGTGTGGTGTCTAACAGTTTGTTCACAAGGTTGAAGAGTTTATGTGTGTCTTTGTAGTTTGGTCCTATTATTGTTTTGTAATGTAGTCTTTTGGTCTGTTTTATGGTGTATTTGTATTTTCTCCGAAGTAATTTCCAGGCGTTTAGTGTTTGTTCGTCTCTCTTTTTGTTCCATTCT
This sequence comes from Microcaecilia unicolor, assembly GCF_901765095.1. Lineage (NCBI taxonomy): Eukaryota > Metazoa > Chordata > Amphibia > Gymnophiona > Siphonopidae > Microcaecilia > Microcaecilia unicolor. The sequence continues at coordinate 163,413,219 of NC_044031.1, forward strand.
CGTTCTAGTTTCCTGACTTGTGTCTTAAGTTTTTTCAGCTCTTCGGTGAACCAAGGGTTTGCTTTTTTCCTGCGTGATGTTCTGGTTTGGATTGGGGCGATTTTGTCTAATGTTGTTGTACATAGATCGTCCCATTCTTGGAGGAATTGGATGGTGTCAGCGTTTGTTGACCATTTGTTCTGGTAGATCTGTTGCCAGAATATTGTGGGGTCCATTTTTCCTCTCGTTGTGTATGTTGTTCGCTCCTGTTTATTGATTGTGTTTATGTGTGTTTTTCGCCAGTAGAGGGAGACATTCGCTTTATGGTGGTCTGACCATAATGTAGGTGTCCATCTTGTGTCAGTGAGTATGATAGTTGAGTCCGGTTCGAATTTGTTTGTTATGATATCAAGTGTGTGTCCTTTTTTGTGTGTTGGTTGGGTGTTGGGTATTTGTAGATCCCAGAGTTTTAGGAATTCTTTGCATTCTCGTGTGCTTGGTGAGGTGTCATCTTCTAGGTGTAGGTTGATGTCTCCTAGTATAAGGATGTTTGAGGCAGATACGCAGGAGTTAGAGATGAAATCCATGAGTTGTGCTTGGGAGTCTTGCCATTTTCCTGGTGGCCTGTAGAATAGGATTGTGTTAAGGTGTCCTATTAGGTTTGATGATTAATTCTTGTCGATGCAATTTCAAGTTGTGGCGAGGTAGATTCACCCATGATTGTGATGGTGAATTCGGGTTTGTAGATAATGGCTATTCCGCCTCCTCTTTTTTTTCCATTTCTTGTCCAGTGGGTGATTTTGTATTCTGGTGGGCATGTTTCTAAGATGGCGGGGTTTTCCATTCCTTTCCTAATACCACCTAGCATTCTATTTGCTTTCTTAGCTGCAGCAGCACACTGAGCAGAAGGTTTCAACGTGTCCTCAATGACGACACCTAGATCCCTTTCTTGGTCTGTGACTCCTAACGTGGAACCTTGCATGACGTAGCTATAATTCGGGTTCCTCTTTCTCACATGCATCACTTTGCAGTTGCTCATATTAAACGTCATCTGGCATTTAGACGCCCAGTCTCCCAGTCTTGTAAGGTCCTCTTGTAATTTTTCACAATCCTCCTGCGATTTAATGACTTTGAATAACTTTCTGTCATTAGCAAATTTAATTACCTCACTAGAGTGGAGGAGTGGCCTAGGGGTTAGGGTGGTGGACTTTGGTCCTGGGGAACTGAGGAACTGAGTTCGATTCCCGGCACAGGCAGCTCCTTGTGACTCTGGGCAAGTCACTTAACCCTCCATTGCCCGCCGCATTGAGCCTGCCATGAGTGGGAAAGCGCGGGGTACAAATGTAACAAAAATAAATAATTAGTAGATATAGAATTAATACTTATTTAAATGCTTAGAGATTATGTGGAAAGAAAAGAAGTTAAAGTACTCAGACAGAGAAAGAGGAAGTTGAATAGAAAAAGGTTGAAGTATTCTAAAAAAGGAAGTTATTTTCAAGTGCGTATGTGAAACAGACCTTATACTAAACTAACTTATCCTATAATGTTTCAACAGAATAAATGCAATGACTTTATAAGTCCATGATTCCTATAAGCAGACTGGTAATGAAAATAAGGCAATAAATAAAGTCCAAGCAGTCTTATAGAAAGTATTCTTAATGCTGAATTTATCTGTTTCCTGCTTTTGTAGGACACTTCCGGATTCGGGTGTATCTCCAGTACTAGCTTTCACTTCCTCATTTTGGTACTGCAGCTTCAGTAATGTAAAAAGAGTCTTTTTAACTGTGTCTGAATGTAACATTTAGAGTCATAACTAAATAAAAGCAATTAATGGCTGTGGTTCTGGTGTGTCACCTGGTTCTGTTATGTGAGGGTTAATCTTTAGTTCCTTGACCGGAGCCTGTCTAAAGACTCTGATGTTTCTGAAGAGTCCTGGTTGCTTCCAAATTCAGCTCCTGGGGTGTTTTTGGGCACTTCCTGATTCAGCTTTATCTCACAGCTCAGCTGTAACCGCAGCACTTCCTGTTTTTAGCTTGATTTTCTGTAAAACGTCTAGTGTCTTTTAAATCCTGGCTTTCTGATTACGCCTTCAGTACTATCCCCCTTTCTGGTTTGTGAATTCTGAGGGAAGCAAGACAGAAATGTTATAACAGATTGTAATTTGTCCCAGTACAATGGGATGGGAGACCACAGGATAACATCAGTAAACCTAGTAGAAAGGTAGAAAAATAAAGTCCATGTAACAGATGAATTAACAGTGGTCAGCGTTTGTTGTTCAGCATCTTCTCTTTTCTGGCAAGATGCAGTTGACCCAAACTTGCATTAGACTATACACAGTCAGGGTTTCACTTGTGAAATGGCATGCAGTTTCTGGAAAGCGTCAACGTGGAGTAGATAAGAATAGGCTTAATCTGTAACATGACTCAAAAGAATAAAATAAGTAAACCGGGCAAAAAGTATCTCAATTTAGGTCTCAGGTCAATCAAAATAAGAATTCACTTAATGTTAATTCAGAATAAAATCAATTGCTATTCTAGCCTATAGCCAAATAGTATATAATAAGTCACATACATATCCTAGTTCAAACACTTCCACATATATTCACAGTGTCATATGACTATTCTCAAGAGGTTCTGTTAAACAGTGCGCATGGGCAGATAATGATTTTACAAATTATCTATTTGAGCATCTCTGTAACCTTTCACATACAATTTCTCCCTAGCAATTCAAAACATAAATGTAAAATCTTTATCATGGTAGTTTTCTCTTCTTTGGGTAACTAGAGGTAAGCCTTAGCTGAAAATAATTAGATAGGCATATTACAATTATGTAAAAGCAAAGTAGAAAAATAAAATTACATCAGTATCCAATTGCTAACTGTAGAAATTAAAGAAAATAGTTGTAAACTTGTCCTAAGAAAACTAATTAATAGCTTGCATAATAGATAAAAATAGTGCACCATGTACGTCTGTACTCTGTTTATATAAAATGTGGCTAAAAAGACACAGAAAGCATGAGAAAAGGGTAACATTATAGCTGTTTACAATGAGTATCTAAATTTCAGATATGTGATTTAAAAACAACCCTCTTATTGTTGAGATAAGGAGGTAAACAATATGGTAAGGTAGGGGGAAAAGTGTTCAAATTCAGGTAATATAAAACAATAAATTGTGACAACTTGTGCTCAGTCCCTAGGACTTCCTACGTATGTGAACGTAATTCTCCGAGGACAAGCAGGCTGCTTGTTCTCACTGATGGGTGACGTCCAGCGACAACCCAGGACCGGAAAACTTCCCTAGCAACAAAAGTTTGCTAGTCTTGCGCCTCCGTGCGTACCGCGCATGCGCGGCCGTCTTCCTGCCCGATCGCAGTCTTGTTTTTTCCGCGGTTCGGGAACGCTGCTTTGCCGCTTCTCTGCCCAGGATCCACTTCTTGCGCTTTTTCTCTTGTTTCTTTGCCCGCTTGCGGCAAATTTTTTGAGAGTCTTTGACTTCTTTTTCTTTTCTGTTAAAAAAAAAAAAGAACAAAGAAAATTCCCTTACATTCTTTATTTTTTCCCTGTAAGTTTCTTTTCAGTTTTTTCGCACGGCCATTTTGGGCTGCCCAGGCGGTCCCCTTTTTTTCTTTTGGTGTCTTTTTCTCAGGCACCATCGCGTTCGACCTCGCCGGCGCGATTTTTCCGCCCATGTCCTCAAAGCCTACCAGCGGCTTCAAAAGGTGCATGCAGTGCCGCCGGACCATCTCCCTTACTGATAGACACGCTTCGTGTCTTCGGTGTTTAGGTGAGAGTCATCGACCTGACGCCTGTCTTCAGTGTCTCCAATTGAAGAAGCGGACTCAGGCGGTGCGCGTTTGGCTCAGTGGAACGTCTTGTTCGGAGCCCGGTCTGGTTCTTCGATGTCGACGGAGCCAGCGGTACCGAGGTCATCGCCGGTATCGATGTCGGCATCGGAGGGTGCATCGTTCTTCGGAGCGCAAGTAATGGCTGTCCAGAGACCCCATGCTGGTAGCAGTGAGCCATCGAGTGGATCTCCGCCTGTCTCGAGGACTCCTGCTGTGCAGGCCCACAGGGACCGTCCTTCTTCGGACCCGGCCCCGAGGAGTCGTTTGGGTTCGACGTCCTCCTCGTCGGCACCGGGCGGTACCGGTACCGAGCTTCGAGCGAAGGCTAAGAAGCATCGGCATCGGTCACCGTCCTGACACGGTGCCGAGAGCTCCGGGGCGCCGAAAGACTCGGCACCCAAGAAGCGCCGATGCCGGAGGGACCGCTCACCCTCGATTCAAGAGGTGTCGGTGCGCTCATCTCCGGACAGCCCGGTACCGCCTCCGCGCTCCAGGCAGGTTCTTACATCTTCGCCTGTACCGGTGCCATTGCCTTTCTCTACAGCCATTCTTCACAAGAGCCTCCGAGCCGTTCTCCCAGAGATTCTGGGAGATCTGTTACGCTGACCTCCGGTACCGTCTCGGTGCCGTCGAGGGAGGCGGCAGTTGGCTCATCGTCCGTGGTGCGGTCTCCGACTCTGGTACCGCTTGCGGTGCCGACTGCCACCCAGGCAGATTCTCCGCCGTCATCGATGGAGGGAGCTTCATCGCCTCCGGTGCGGGAGTCTTCCTCTCGACGACATCGCAATGGACATTGATCCTCGGAGTCGAGACGGGTTAGGCTTCGGACAGAAGGAGGGCTCGTGGGAAGCAGAGGCGGATGACAGGTACTTCTCGGAGGAGGAGTCTTGTGGCTTGCCCTCTGATCCTACTCCCTCGCCCCAGAGGAAACTTTCTCCCCCGGAGAGTCTTTCCTTCTACTCTTTTGTCCGGAAAATGTCTACGGCCATTCCCTTCCCGGTGGAGACTGTGGATGAGCCCAGGGCTGAGATGTTCGAGGTCCCGGACTATCCATCCCCTCCTAAGGAATCGTCCACTGTTCCTCTGCATAACGTCCTCAAACAGGTGTTGTTGGAGAACTGGACACATCCATTAACTAATCCCCACATTCCAAAGAAGATTGAGTCCCAGTACCGAATCCACGGGGATCCGGAGTTGATGAAGACTCAGTTGCCTCATGACTCTGGAGTAGTGGATTTGGCCCTTAAGAAGGCCAAGAGTTCTACAGATTACGCTTCGGCGCCCCCGGGGCGTGAATCTAGAACTATGGATTCTTTTGGATACCATTCTGCTATGCTCGTGTCCAAAATTCAGTCTTACCAGCTCTACACGAGCATCCACTTGCGGAATAATATGAGGCAGTTGGCGGACTTGGTTGACAAGCTCCCGTCGGAGCAGGCCAAGCCGTTTCAGGAGGTGGTCAGGCAGCTGAAGGCATGTCGTAAATTCCTGTCCAGGGGTGCTTACGATACTTTTGATGTTGCATCCAGGGCTGCCGCTCAAGGTATAATGATGCGCAGACTCTCATGGCTGCGTGCCACTGACTTAGACGGTAGAGTCCAAAAACGTGTCACGGATGCTCCTTGCTGGGGGGATAACATTTTTGGCGAGAAAGTCGAAAAAGTGGTAGATCAACTCCACCAGCGGGATACCGCTTACGACAAACTCTCCCACCGGGCGCCTTCAGCATCTACCTCAACTGGTAGACATTTTTTCGGGGGTAGGAGCACTGCTTCCTACGCTTATAATAAGCGCAGGTACAATCCACCTTCCCGACAGCCTGCCCAGGCTAAGCCCCAGCGCGCTCGTTCAAGTCAACAGTGTGCGCCTCCTCAGGCCCCGGCGGCTCCCCAGCAAAAGCAAGGGACGGGCTTTTGACTGGCTCCAGCAGAGCATAGCAGAGATAAAAGTATCTGTGTCGGACGATCTACCAGTTGGGGGGAGGTTAAAGTTTTTTCACCAAAGGTGGCCTCTTGTAACCTCCGATCAGTGGGTTCTTCAAATAGTTCGGCTGGGATACGCCCTCAATTTGATATCAAAACCTCCAAATTGCCCACCGGGAGCTCAATCTTTCAGCTTCCAGCACAAGCAGGTACTTGTAGAGGAACTCTCCGCCCTTCTCAGCGCCAATGCGGTCAAGCCCATGCCACCGGGGCAAGAAGGGCTGGGATTCTATTCCAGATACTTTCTTGTGGAAAAGAAAACAGGGGGGATGCGTCCCATACTAGACCTCAGGGCCCTGAACAAATATCTGGTCCGAGAAAAGTTCAGGAAGCTTTCCCTGGGCACCCTTCTTCCCATGATTCAGGAAAACGACTGGCTATGCTCTCTGGACTTAAAGGACGCCTACACTCACATCCCGATATTGCCAGCTCACAGGCAGTATCTGCGATTACGTCTGGGAACACGGCACTTTCAGTATTGTGTGCTACCCTTTGGTCTCGCTTCTGCACCCAGAGTGTTCACCAAATGCCTGGCTGTGGTAGTGGCGTCTCTTCGCAGACTGGGAGTGCATGTGTTCCCTTATCTCGACGATTGGTTGGTGAAGAACACCTCAGAGGCGGAAGCTCTACAGTCAATGCAGATGACTATTCGACTCCTGGAGCTATTGGGGTTTGTGATAAATTATCCAAAGTCCCACCTTCTTCCAGTTCAAAGACTAGAATTCATAGGAGCTCTGCTGGATACTCAGATGGCTCGTGCCTACCTTCCCGAGCTGAGAGCCAACAATCTTTTGACTCTCGTCTCTTGGGTGCAGGCATCTCAGCAGATCACAGCTCGGCAGATGTTGAGATTGCTCGGCCACATGGCCTCTACAGTTCATGTGACTCCCATGGCCCGTCTTCACATGAGATCAGCCCAATGGACCCTAGCTTCCCAGTGGTTTCAGGCCACGGTGGATCTAGAGGATGTTATCCTACTGTCCACAGATTTTCTCAGATCCCTGCTTTGGTGGACAATTCGATCCAATTTGACCCTGGGATGTCCATTCCAAATTTGTCAGCCACAAAAGGTGCTGACGACGGATGCATCTCTCCTCGGTTGGGGAGCTCATGTCGATGGGCTTCACACTCAAGGGAGTTGGTCCCCCCAGGATACTGGTTACAGATCAACCTCCTGGAGTTACGAGCGGTCTGGAACGCTCTGAAGGCTTTCAAGAATCGGTTGTCCAATCAAATTATTCAAATTCAGACAGAATCAACAAAAAGGGGGGCACCGGATCTCGCCCTCTGTGTCAGGAGGCTGTCAGGATGTGGCTGTGGGCTCGCCGGAACGGCATGTTTCTTCAAGCCACCTATCTGGCAGGCGTAAACAACAGTCTGGTGTGATAGCAAGGCCTTAGATCCTCGCTCTTGTCCTACACAGACCCTGCTTGAATACCTTCTGCACTTATTCGAGTCTGGTCTTAAGACCAACTCCGTAAGGGTTCATCTTAGTGCTATCAGCGCTTTTCATTACCATGTAGAGGGTAAACCGATTTCTGGACAGCCTTTAGTTTCTTCGCTTCATGAGAGGTTTGCTTTTGGCAAGGCCCCCCATCAAACCTCCTACTGTGTCATGGGATCTCAATGTCGTTCTCACCCAGCTGATGAAACCTCCTTTTGAGCCACTGGATTCCTGCCATCTGAAGTACTTGACCTGGAAGGTCATTTTCTTGGTGGCAGTAACTTCAGCACGCAGAGTCAGTGAGCTCCAAGCCCTAGTAGCTCATGCTCCTTATATCAAATTTCATCATAATCGAGTAGTCCTCCGCACTCACCCTAAGTTCTTGCCAAAGGTGGTGTCGGAGTTCCATCTGAACCAGTCAATTGTCTTGCCAACATTCTTCCCCAGGCCTCATACCCGCCCTGCTGAGCGTCAACTGCACACATTGGACTGCAAAAGAGCATTGGCCTTCTATCTGGAGCGGACAAGCCCCCACAGACAGTCCGCCCAATTGTTTGTTTCTTTTGATCCCAACAAGAGGGGTGTGGCTGTAGGGAAACGCACCATATCCAATTGGCTAGCAGATTGCATTTCCTTCACATGCCCAGGCTGGGCTGACTCTTGAGGGTCATGTCACGGCTCACAATGTGAGAGCCATGGCTGCGCCAGTGGCCCACTTGAAGTCAGCCACTATTGAAGAGATATGCAGGGCTGCGACGTGGTCTTCTGTCCACACATTCACATCTCACTACTGCCTACAGCAGGACACCAGACGCGACAGTCAGTTTGGGCAGTCGGTGTTACAGAACCTGTTTGGAGTTTAGAATCCAACTCCTCCCCCCTAGGCCCATTTTTATTCTGTTCCAGGCTGCACTCTCCGTTAGTTGTTTCATGTTAGGTGAATCTCAGTTATGTCCTCGCCGTTGCGAGGCCCAATTGACCACGTTTTGTTGTTTTGAGTGAGCCTGGGGGCTAGGGATACCCATCAGTGAGAACAAGCAGCCTGCGTGTCCTTGGAGAAAGCGAAAGCTACATACCTGTAGAAGGTATTTTCCGAGGACAGCAAGCTGATTGTTCTCACAATCCCGCCCACCTCCCCTTTGGAGTTGTGTCTTCCCTTTCTTTAGCTATGTACTGGACTGATGAGCACGCTCGCGATAGGGCGGGAAGACGGCCGCGCATGCGCGGTACGCACGGAGGCGCGAGACTAGCAAACTTTTGTTGCTAGGGAAGTTTTCCGGTCCTGGGCTGCCGCTGGACGTCACCCATCAGTGAGAACAATCAGCCTGCTGTCCACAGAGAATACGTTCTACAGGTATGTAGCTTTCGCTTTATCTAAAGGTCACAAAATTGCATACATGCATTAGAAATTGAACTAACTCTGTGCTGATATTGTCCTACGGTTTGGATGTTGAATGTATACATCTTATCACTATTTCTCAATCTCCTGCACATGTATGGTTGATTGAATGAAGGACACAGAACTAAACACATGTACTGGTATTAGACTGACACTAAGGTGACATTGTCTTGAACCTTGACCTGCATCCTATCTGGTTAAAAATTAGAGTCACACGTATGTTCAAACTATAATACTATTGAAATGTGAAAATGTGCTGTTATCTCATAATTAACCTATTTTCAGTCAAATGTATAACTGAGCTGACATTATCTTGTACCCTGACTTATACCCTATCTGATTGTAAGATGTAGGGCTACACACACGCACTGGCACTGTAGTAAGATGTAGGGCTACACACATGTACTAGCACTGTACTGACACTGCCCTATATCTTGATCCAACCAAACGCATCTCACCAACATGATCTTCCTGAAAATAATCATCACCATTCAATCACTCGCTACTATTCACGCAACTCCCTACACCCCCCCAAAGGAAATCAACATGATACCAGTTCCTCAACATCACTTAAGTACACCCAAATTTATCACATCCCTACAAACCAGCAACAACCATAGAAACCCACCAACACCCAGACAACTGTCCTCAAAAACAGAAACAGTCCCACCAAATGCCAAAACATCCAAAACGAAGCAACTTATTAAAATCCGCCCTTCACTCCAGACTGCTGAACCACACCTACCTGTCCGAGTGGGATATATTAATGCAAGATCAGCAGTTAATAAAACCGAAATCATCACAGACGGGATTACATCAGACAACCTCAACCTACTCTTCATCACAGAAACCTGGGTCTGAAACTCAGAAGATCCCATCATAATTGATCTATGCCCCTCTGGCTATAAAATATCACACTGGCCTAGGAACGACAAAAGAGGTGGAGGCATTGCACTCATCTACAGATCCAACTTCTCCGCAGAACCCATCTCAGAATCCATCTCACCACAACTCGAAATTGCTTAAATAAAACTTCATAACCCCACAAGATACGACCATCTAACCTGCATACTGTTTTATAGACCCCCCAGCAACTGGAACAATAACCAAACCACATTCATGGACTTTATATCAAACGCATGCGTTAACAACTCCAATATATTATTAATTGGAGACATAAACCTTCACCTAGAGGATTCCAATCTGCCCACACTCAGGAATGTAAAGACTTCCTCCAACGCAACCAACCCACATTAAAGGACATTCACTCGACATCATCGCCCTCAAACACTCCACGGACCAAAACTTCCTCTTATCAGACATCTGCTGGTCTGCTTCCCCATGGTCGGACCATCACTAAGCGACATTATCCATACAATGGTGAAAAAAAGACCAACCTAAAACACATAACCCCATAACAATCAAAACCAGAGGACGGATAGAAGAGGAAACTTTCTGGCAACAAATCTATGACAACAACTGGTCAACAGACCCAAACTCAAACCACTTCTTCACCGAATGGGATAACAGATGTAAAGTTATTCTGGATGAAATCGATCCACTACACTCTAAAACTCTACGCAGAAAAAGCCCTTCACCATGGTTTAACGACGTATTAAAAAATCTAAAGTCACAAACAAGGAAACTAGAAAAAGCTTGGAGCAAATCTAAAAATAATCTCACCCTTAATGCATGGAAACAGACACAAAAGAAATATAAGAATGCCATTAAACGAGCCAAAAGATCATACTATACAAAACAAATTACCTCTACTGGAACAGACATAAAAAAACAATACCAACTTATAAAGAATCGTCTCAACACTGATCCAGTCTCAACTTCACCCTAAAACTGTCCATCTGCCGAACAGCTGGCCAAATACTTTAACGACAAAATCATCAATCTGTGCAATACAATTCCCCAAGACGATGCCAGCATCGGCAGTTTCCTAGATGAACTGGACCCAGACATGGACGAAATCCCAGCAGACCGCTCATGGACAAACTTCGCCCGCCTCACCACTGAGGAAATTACCACATTATCTAACCTCTCCAAGTCCCACTGCCATCTGGATTCCTGCCCGAATTACCTAATGAAAAATGCGCCAGCACAATTCATCATAGACCTCATCACCCATTTAAATTTCCTACTTCAACAAGGCTCCTTCCCCACCGAGCACGGCAACATTCTGCTCACACCAATACCAAGAAACCCAAAGAAACCAGCTAACGACATCACCAATTACCGCCCTTGTGGCCTCCATCCCTCTTCTGACCAAACTAATGGAAAACAGAGTAACCTCCCAACACAACGAATTTATACAAAACTTCTCACTACTAAGGATCTGAAGGCGGAAATGGTGTCCACTCGCCGGAGCATTCAATCGGCTGTAGCAGAATTGCATGATGAAATTAAAGAAATAGGCACCCGACTGGCGGAGAACGAAGAGAGGACTGAGACGCTCTCGTCAGAAGTGCGGGAACTCCAAGGCTCCTTTAAAGCAGAGCAGCAATCCAAGGCAAATTTAGAATTAATGCTGGAAGACCTGGAGAACCGCACAAGAAGGTGTAATCTGCGTTTCCGAGGCATTCCAGAAGAAGAGCAATATCAGAACTCTGGGCAAGTAGTACAAGAGATTTGTGCCTTTTTACTACAGCAAGATCCCAATATAACAGAGGGCCAGGTGCAGGCTCCGGTGGAACTGGAGCGGGCACATAGAAGCTTAGGATCGCCAAAAGGAGGGCTTCCACGGGACATAGTGGCCTGCTTTCACAAATTTACCACCAAAGAGAAAGTCTGGAAGAGAGCGCGAGAGATGGGAGAGATCAATTGGAAAATGATGAAAATTAAGATTTTCCAGGATTTAGCACGGAAAACGCTGCAAAGACGGAGAGACTTCAAGGAAGTCACTGCATATCTTCAGAAAGCCGGACTGAGATATCGATGGCTTTACCCGTTTGGATTACAAATTACAGTGGGAAACAATACTCGTCGCCTTCAAACACACCAGGGTGCGTGGAAAATATTAAGAGAGATGGGCTGCGCAGACATCCCAAGAACTGAAGAGGCAAAACATCAATCCCAGCGCAGTCCACGGAGGAAGGAGACGAGCGGCTGGCAGACGGTAGAAGGGAGGAAAAGTCGCCCATCACCCTGTGCAGAGAGAGATGAAATGGGAGAGGGCGATGGTACTTGAAGCAGCGAAGAACTGAGTATGGACTTAAATTGAGTATTCTTTGCACTAAGCGAGTAGATTGTTGAAGTGCAAAAAGAGTTGGGTTCAAAGGGAAACCAAACCTAAGGGAGTACATGTTGTTGTTAAAGTTGGTACTGGGGGAGAGTTTTGGTCTTATAGTTGTGAGATGGGATGTCATTGCTCTGGGGGTGACAAGCTTCCTTCTAGATTAAACTGGCAAGCACATTAGTCAGCCAGTTGGTGGGGGGAGTAGAGTGGGGGGGGGGGAGCAGAATGGGGGGAGGGGGGATTCAGGGAAGGGGGGGGGCAGGAGGTTTAAGAATTGGGTCATGGAATGTCAATGGATTAAACAACCCGGGTAAAAGAAGTATAATTTTTCGGGAGATTCGTAAAATGAAATGTGATATTGTTATGCTGCAAGAGACCCATATTAGAAAACAGGATGAGTCTCTAATCCTGAATAAAGGATTGGGCGAAGGGACCACATTGGCCGACTCCAGGGGGAATAAAACTGGAGGGTTGGTGATATATGTGAAAGAACACTTGCAGTTTCAAAAAATGGCTGTATACCAGGATAAGGAGGGGAGATGTCTTGCAATTAAGAGACAAATGAATAATCGCAACATTACTCTTATAAATGTGTATGCCCCAAACACTGGTCAGGAAAAATATTTTGACACGATCCGAAAGAGATTAATATCTTTTGTAGAGGGAGTGGTGATAATGGGGGGTGACTTCAACCAACCGATGGGATCACTCGATCATTCAGCAAGTCAGGGGAGAGGGGATAGATACGGTGGGCGACAATATCTCAGAATGATGCGGGAGCTTGACCTGATAGACATATGGAGAATGAAGCATCCGGGCCAGAAGCAATACACACACTATGCACACGTACAGGGAACATATGCAAGAATAGATGCAATCTGGTGCAGTCGGGGGATGTGGGAGGAAACAAGGGAGGCAGAGATTGAAAATATACATGCCTCCGATCACGCAGCTGTATGGGTCCAATTAGATGGGCTAGGTAAACAAAGAAGGGGGCACCTATGGAGACTTAATGAATCGCTTTTAGATGTGAAGGCAGATTGTGAGGAGGTGCGGGACACTATCAAAGAATATCTTCTATTGAACGACACAGGTGATGTAACCGAGGGGATATTGTGGGATGCTTTGAAGGCGGTAGTGAGGGGGTGCTTATTAGGAAAGGAGCCTATAAGAAAAAGAAAAGAGCAGCCCATGAACTCGAAGTGCGGAGACAGTTGGCTAGATTAGAAGCATTACATCAAAAGGGAAGGGAAGTCGCAACATCTAATAGAGCTCAAACAGTGGAGAGCAAAATTACAAGAGATTCAAATGAAAACAATGGAGTATCATAGACAATTAATGCAACAGAAATTTTTTGAGTTCAGCAATAAGGCAGGTAACCTATTAGCTAGGGGGCTCCGAGAAACAAGGATAGCAAGCACAATTACCAAAATAAAAGGACCAAAAGATTTGTTATTCCATCAAGACGGGGAAATTAGGGAACAATTTATGAGCTTCTACAGGACCCTGTACACAAAGGAATCAACAGCTCCTGTAGAGGAGATTAGAGCACATCTACAGAACCTAGGCCTAAAACGTGTCTCTGTTGCACAGAGAGAGACGTTGGAAGCCCCTATAACGCTGAAGGAAGTAGTAGCAGTTATCAAAGGCTTGAAAGGGGGGAAATCACCAGGAGTAGATGGTTATACAGCCAAATATTATAAAATCTTCCAACAAGAACTGGGCCCGCTATTAGTCAGGTTGGGCAATGCTTGTTTTGCTGATAGGGGACTCCCATCTAGTATGCAAGAAGCAGGGATTACAGTACTATTAAAACCGGGGAGAGATCCTACCTTATGTGGCTCTTATCGCCCGATATCCTTGCTGAATGTAGATGTGAAAATATTAGCCAAAGTTATGGCGGATAGGTTAAGTGGGATTTTGCCATCACTCATACATGAAGACCAATCGGGCTTTATCCAAAATAGGCAAGTGGCAGATAATATTAGGCGGACTTTAAACCTGATGTGGGGGGCCCAGAGACGAGGGGACTCTATGACGCTCTTGACGATAGACGCTGAAAAGGCGTTCGATAGAGTAGAATGGGAGTATTTATGGGAAGTCATGATGGAAATGGGATTGGGGCGGCCTTTTATAACTTGGGTGAAAGGGTTATATGAAAAGCCAGTGGCAAGGATAAAGGTTAATGGGGGATGGTCTAATACACTTAATATTCAGCGGGGAACGAGACAGGGGTGTCTCCTATCCCCGTTACTGTTTGCCATATCCATCGAACCCCTAGCACAGCGAATTAGAGACTTAGGAGAGGTGAAAGGAGTCAAAATGGGAGGGAGAGAGCATAAAATTGCCTTGTTTGCCGATGACTTATTGTTTTCTATAGGATCACCCTTGACAACCTTACCGGTGCTTATTCAGGAACTAAATTTCTTTGGGAAAATGTCTGGATTTAGAGTGAATTTTGATAAATCTGAGCTCATGGGCATAACAGTAACGGATCAGGAGGCAGAACACTTGAGGGGCAGAACTGTTTTCAGATGGACAGACTCCAGTTTTCGCTATCTGGGCATACAGATCCCGAGAGACCTTGACACATTATATCAGCTAAATTATGTCCCACTTATAGCAGCAATCCGGAAGGATCTTAGCAAGTGGAAAACAGGGTGGCTATCGTGGTGGGGCCGCATAGCGGCAGTCAAAATGAACATACTACCTCGATTGCTGTTCCTCTTTCAGACATTGCCAATTAACGTCCCTAAGGGGGAGCTGCAGAAAATACAGACAGAATTGGGGGAATTTATTTGGGGAGGAAAGCAGGCCCGATTGTCCCGGAAAATAATGAGGGGGAAAGTGGAGCAGGGAGGGAGAGGAATGCCTAACATTTTATGATATTACTGGGCGGCTCAACTTAGGCAAATTGGAGTCTGGAGTAAGGTTGACCTCTCTCCCGCGACCAGACTTGAGCAGATTTTTGTTCAAAAAGGGAGATTAGATGCATTACTATGGGGCGCCTACCTAGAAAACGATTATAAGAACTTGACACTATACCCATTCCTCTCTCACTTGCTCTTACTATGGGGGAGGCTCAAGCAGAAATTAAGGGGGTCACAACATAAATCTACTTATGCATGGTTAACACAAGAGCCCGGGTTCTCAGGGGGGCGAGAGAATAAGATATTTAAATCATGGTTTGATAAGGGCCTGATCAGATTTCGGGAGCTAACAACAGAGGGACAACTTAAAACATTTGAAGTACTTAGGCAGGAATACAATTTACCTGAAACTGACCGGTATGCTTACCTCCAAGCCAAAAGCTATATGATGAAGGCCAGTTGGCATAAAGGTAATTGGCTAGAGAATGAAAAATTTGAGAATTTATGGGAGAGCATAATCTGGGGAAGTAAAGGAATCTCCAAACTGTATGAGCACATCAGAGGAACTGAATTTGTAAAGGTGTCTTATATGAAAGCCTGGGAGCAAGATCTTAACACAGAGTTCAGTGAGGGGGAGTGGAAGAAAATGTGCCTGGAGGTTAAAAAAGTATCAGTATGTGTACTAGTCAAAGAAAATGCTTATAAGGTCATGAGCAGATGGTACTATACCCCAGACAGAATAAGAGCTATGTACCCAGGAACGCTAGATACCTGCTGGCGCTGTGAGGGAGGGAGGGGGACATACTATCACATATGGTGGGAGTGCCCGAAAATACAGGAGTTTTGGAAATTGGTCTCAGAACATATAACCTTAGCAACAGGGGTTCAGTTTTTACATGATCCCAAGTGTTGTTTACTGGGTTACGAGAATAGGAAAGGGAAGAAATGGCAATGTAGACTCAAACGATTATGCCTAGCAGCAGCAAAATCAACCATAGCAGTGAAATGGAAGCAGAAGCAGGGGCCCACAGGTCACGACTGGAAATCAAAACTGCATATGTTGATGGGTTTAGAAAAATTAACTGATAGACGCCGGGGACAATATAATCCAAAGGCAGAAGAATGGCTACACCTAGAAAGGGTTTTGGGAGGGGATGGACAAGGGACTAAGGATGCAGCTACATGAGGAACACTGTGGGAGGGAGGAGGGGGAGGATGGGAATGACAGGGGGGGGGATAAAGTGAGGGGAGGGGGAAGGGGGGAAATAAAAGGTAAAATCAGACCAAGGGGGAGTTTATATGTTGATGTTACATCTTTTGTATATTACAAGAGGCTAAGAGGCATATTTTCAAAGCACTTTGGGAGGCTAAGTTCCATAGGTTTCTATGGAACTTTGGGAGGCTAAGTGCTTTGAAAATGAGCCTCTAAGACTCTCTGAATTTGTTATCTTGAGTTGCTAATAAAAGTTTTTTTGCAAAAAAAAAAAAAAAAAAAAACTTCTCACTACTACATGAGTCACAATCGGGCTTCCGACCGGCACACAGCACAGAAACGGTACTACTCACCTTAATATCCAAGTTCAAACAAGAAATATCGCTGGGAAACAACATACTCCTTCTGCAGTTCGACCTGTCCAGTGCATTTGACATGGTAAATTATGATATTCTAACAAAACTACTGGACAAACTAGGGATCGGCGGAAACATCATTAAATGGATACAAAGTTTCGTCACTACTAGAACCTACCAAGTCAAATCAACCACAACATTCTCGTCCGTGTGGTCATCAAAATGCGGAGTTCCCCAAGGATCGCCTCTATCCCCAATCCTCTTCAATCTTATGATGATTCCCCTAGCCAAGTCCCTATCTAAATACGGCCTGAACCCCTTCATATACGCAGATGACGTTACTATATTCATCCCCTTCCAATCTAACCTAGCAGAAATCTCTGATTATTTTAATCACTGGCATGAACATCTTAGTCTCCTGGGCTAACGCCTTTAAGATGAAAATGAATAAGGAGAAAACACAATGCCTAATCTTCTCATCTCAACACTCTACACTCCTCCCCACCCCTGACGTCACAATCCCAATAACCGACAATCTAAAAATCCTAGGAGTAACACTAGACAACCACCTAACTCTGGAAACTCATGCAAAAGCCATAACGAAGAAGATGTTCAACATGATGTGGGTGCTGAAATGAATAAAACCATATCTTCCCCTAAAAACTTTCTGGAACCTGGTACAATCCACCATACTTAAACACGCTGACTATTGCAACAGCATCTTCACTGGCTGCAAGACCCAAATCCTGAAAAAACTCCAGACCGCCCAAAACACGGCAGCCAGACTCATCTTTGGTATTTGAAAGCGCAACACCACTCCATGAAAGACTCCATTGGCTCCCTATCAAAGAACGAATAAACTTCAAAGTCCACACACTGATTCACAAGATTATCTACAGAGAATCTCCGAGCTACATGACCAACCTGATCGACCTTCCAACTAGAAACAGATCTAAATCTTCTCAAACATATCTCAACCTTCACCTTCCCAACTGCAAAGGTCTCAAGTACAAAACTTACTACGCATCCAACTTCTCCGTCATAGGCAGTCAACTCTGGAATGCCATACCAAGACCCATCCGAACAGTCAACAACCATCTATCCTTCCGGAAGCTGCTAAAAACTTACCTCTTCAAGCAAGCCTACTCAAATAACCCAATTTAAGCTACGAGCCCATCCCACACCACCACCTCCTCCACCCCCCTTCTCCCTTGCCCATTATACCCTTCTTAACCTACTCTAAACAACCACATCATAACTCTACCACTCTATAGCTATGTTCTTTCTGTGATACTTGTAACCCATACTATGTAAGCTGCACTGAACCTGCTATTAGGCAGGAAAGAACGGGGTATAAATGTAACAAATAATAATAATAATGGGCAAACAGGCAGTTGATTAAAAAGTTTATGGATCAGCAAAATCATAGCCATTCAAGGGACATAAAAAAACTAAACTGCACTCAGACAATGGTCTCAAACAAGAAGGCCAACAGTGCATTTCCCACAGCAAACAGGCAGCCGACCAAAAAGGCACTGTCTGTATTCCAGGATAGCACAAAATACTTCTTTTCTTAGATACACAAAACGCCCACATCTCAACATCTTTCAAATTCAAACACCCATCTAGACTCACCCCACCCTTGCATTAAAACATGTCAAACTTTGAACACAATGCAACAAAAATCAGCTTTAAAAAAGAAAAAATCTTAAAGGGGCAGACAAAAGCTGCATTCTTGATTGACCTTTAAAATGTAAGATGAACAGCACAGCTGTAACTTCTGTATTTGGAGTAGTGTAAGAATCAGGAAGTCAGAAATACAAGAATGTACATAGCAAATGAAGGCAGTGTTTGCCAGAAAAAGGAAGTTGATAAAGCAGACCGTGTACAAAAAAAAAAAAAAGGAACAGTTTCTTTTTTTTTTTTTTTTTTAATCTGAAAGTTTCACTTATTCTTAGCTTGAGAATCTGTAACAATCACATTAAAATGTATCCCTATTTATACTACAAAATGAAACCTCAAACGACACAGAACCTATGGGTAGCTCGGAAATTTCCCTTGTCTGGCCAGGACAAGAGAACGTTCTTCGTAGCCCATGTAACTCCGTTATAGTTAGGAGAAAACGTTTTCAAACTTAAACTACAATATAACTTAGAAAAACTTTCTCTTTTTTTTTCTTCATGCTGTGCTCATTATATCTGTTTCCTGTTACAAAAGAAACAGGATATGAGCAAGGAAGCAAGCAAAGTTAATTAATTAAAGTTTTACAGCTAAAAAGTGGCTGGCTTGCCAATAGTATCAATTTACCGGAACTCAAAAATGTCCATGTATTTTTTGCTGCGACATAGTTTAAATACTTCCTCAAATGCAATCTAAACAGGATGCAAACACAGAACTTCAGTGAAAAAATAGCAGTACTTCATATGGAATGAAACAACATAGCTAATCCAGAAGTAAGAAAGAAATAATATACGCTCCTTGGAGATCCCTTATCTCTGCAGCTGATAAGAAATCTCGTGGAGTTCAATGAACTAATTTAAAAATAAAGAAATGATTTCCTAATATTCAACTGGTGTAACTATGCCATTTCTACAGGACACACATATACAAGGTTAGACAATAGTATCTTAGAGATTTCATCCTTATCAGTAGTGCATGCAAATGAAGACAATGCTATCTACAGACATATAACAAGAATTCCCTCTAGCAGAAAAAGGAAGCATTTTTGAGGAACAAAGAAATTTCAAATAAGTTTTAAACTAGACAATTAAGAACTCTTACATTGGGTAGCAAAATGAGAATTCAATTCTCTAATTACAGTCAAAAGCCATTTATTAAGAATTTGCAAATGTTTAATGAGTTGTGTGATTCTCAGCATATTTAAGTAATTTGCATAGAATATTCGGATTAAGAGATTTCTTAACTTATCACTCTCCGTGCTACATGCAAGAAAAATCAGGCTGTTTTTTTTTTCCACTGATACCACATATTACAAAACTTGATAAGATCAAGGCGCGGCCATGATATATGTACGGTCAATTTTATTAATAAACCTGGTTTTTTTAAAACACATATTCTATAGGACCAACTAGGAATCTTAATATAGCTAGTCTTTTTTAAACACCTGGACAATCAACTTAGACTCAGGACCAACTATTACTGCCAATATTCCTAGTCTTTTTAAACACCTATTCTAACAAACGAGACTTAGGACCAACTAGGAATACCCGGATCTTTTAAAACACTTATGGCTGATCAGTTCGTAGGACCAATCCTGGGTAATTGTTATTCTGCTCTTTTGAAGCACCTATGCTAAGAATATAGACATAGGACCAAGCATAAACTATAAACAATTTAAGATGTTACTTACCAATGTTGCGCAACTCTTTTACTTATCTTCTTCTTACTTATCTTCTTTGTATCATATATCTCTTAATGGCTAGTCTTTTTACAACCACTCCAAAGTACTAGGGACCCCTCTTACCACCAAAGTACTTGCACAAGATTTCCACTACTTACAAAATGAGATGGCAAAGGACTCTCCATAATTTAGAGTGATAAAAGACTAGTATGCGCCGCGGCTCACCAATGAATTTTTTGGGTGCATATTTATCCCTCCCAATATGGTGGTTTACCTACCAATACCTAAGAAGAAATAAATCACCTAAGGCTGCAGCAGTTTGCTCTTTATTAGATACCTTATTTCTTATCAAGTATTTGTACAATTAGCAGATCAGTGATATCTCACTAGGAATACAGAACATTGCTACACAAAATTACCTCTATATTGGAGACTCCAAAGAATATACAAGCAACATGTACAATCAGTTGTTTACAGGAATACAGTACGACAGCTACACATAGGTGTGCTCTGTGTCTGAATTTCTAATGTTTTATTTAACAGCCAAAGCCAATTAATAGATACAAAAGACTCAAGGTTACTCATGAGAAAGCAATAGGATTATTTGCCAATTCAGATACAATTGATTGGTTTCTCATGAGAGAGAGCAGCCCTGCTTGAACAAAAGTACTGGCTGTGACTGTCTCTCTCCAAAGAAATAGGAAGGACACTCCTTTTTATATGCTCATTTAGGATACAGACAAAATGACAGTAACACACCTTACTGGATATAATATATTGTAATCACCTTAGTGACCATATATGGAACCATTTACCGTATGTGCTTGGCTTTTTTTAGCATTGCTCAGAAAGCTTGGTCATCTTCTTGCGAGACCACTCAGTTCTACATTTCTGACCATATTTTCCTACGTGTAACTGACTATGCCCTGTTGGTAGACTGCACCATCCTGTTATTGAGGCTTTTGCACCCTCGCCCCTTCCTTATTTTGCTGCATGGTGGTGTCCCAATAGCTCAGGAGTCTTACTGGAACTTCAGAGTTCAGATCACAGTTACCGGCCTGTAAACTTTTCTGTCATTTTTAGATCCTGAACCAAAGTCAGGCTTTGAACCAAGGCTCTCAGTTATGATGATAATATTCAGAAGCTAGAACCCTGGGCTCTTTTGGGAGAAAGATGTATCAGGCCACTATTCTCATCACCTGTATTCAATCGTACCAGCTCTTCATGAGCTTTTACTTGCGGAACTCAGTAAGGCAGCTGTCAGACTTGGTCGATGCGCTCCCTCCGGAGCAGGCCCAGCCATTTCGCCAGTTGGTCAAGCAGTAGAAGATGCATCGCAAGTTCTTGGCAAGGGGCACTTAACAACACTTTTGACGTGGCATCCAGAATCTCTGCTCAAGGTATAGCAATGCGCAGACTCTCATGGCTGTGTGTTTCTGACCTTGACCATTTGGTCCAACAGAGGATGGTGGCTGCCTCTAGTCGGAGGGGATAATCTTTTTGGAGAGAAGGTTAAAGAGGTTGCTGACCAGATCAAGAAGCACACTGAGGCTATGTCTTCTCTCTCCCGCCGGACATCTTCTGAAGCTGCCTCCTCATCCACGAGATTTTTTGGTAAGTCGAGGAGTGCCACCTATTCCTATTCTAGGTGTAAGTACACCCCTGTGGCTTGCCAGCCTGCTCAGGCTGAGCCCCAGCGTGCTCATTCTTGTCAACAGCGTACGCCCAAGGCCTCTGCTGCTCCCCAGAAAAAGCAAGGGACGAGCTTTTAACTGGCTCCAGCAGATCATAGCTGCGCTCAAAGTGTCGGTTCTGGACTTGCCGGTTGGGGGGAGGTTTAAAGCTTTTTCACCAAAGGTGGCCTCCCATAACCTCTGACCGGTGGGTTCTTCAAATAGTCCATCTTGGATACACCCTCAATTTGCTTTCTAGACCTCCAAACTGCCCACCAAGTGCTCATTCTTTCAGCTCTCAGCACCAGCAGGTACTTGCAGAGGAACTCTCCGCCTTTCTCAAGGCACAAGCAGTCAAACCCGTTCCACCAGGGGAAGAAGGGCAGTGATTCTATTCCAGGTACTTTTCTTGTGCAGAAAAAAACAGGGGGGATGCATCCCATCCTAGACCTAAGAGCCCTGAACAAATTCCTGGTCCGCGAAAAGTTCAGGATGGTTTCCCTGGGCACTTTTCTTCCCATGATTCAAAAACATGACTGGCTATGCTCATATCCCAATACTTCCAGCCCACAGAGAGTATCTTCGGTTTTGGCTGAGAACACATCACTTTCAGGGACTTGCATCAGTTCCCAGGGTTTTTACTGAATGTCTAGCGGTAGTCACAGCGTTGCTATGCAGACAGAGTTCATGTGTTCCCTTATCTTGATGATTGGCTGGGGAACAGCACCTCGGAGGAAAGTGCTCAGGAGTCCATGTGGATGACTGTTTGGGTGCTGGAGCTACTAGGGTTCATTGTAAACTACCCCAAGTCCCATCTCCAACTGGTTCATCAATTGGAATTCATAGGAGCCCTGTTCGATACCAAGACTTTCCGAGCCTACCTCCCGGAGACGTGTGCGGACAACCTTCTCTCCCTTGCATCCAAGGTTCGGAAATCACAGCAGGTCACAGCTCGTCAGATGTTGAGCTTGTTGGGCCACATGGCTTCCACAGTGTATGTTACACCCATGGCAAGTCTTCACATGAGCTCTGCTCAATGGACCCTGGCTTCTCAGTGGTATCAAGCCTCAGAAGTCTGGAGGATGTCATCCAAGTGTCCCTGGAGCTTGTTTGCTCTCTTCAGTGGTGGACAATTTCCTTCCAAATTCCTCAGCCGCAAAAAGTGCTGATAACAGATGCATCTCTCCTGGGGTGGGGAACTCACATAGATGGGTTCACACCCAAGGAGCTTGGTCCCTCCAGGAAATGAATCTTCAACCTCCTGGAGCTTCAAGCGATCTGGAACTCTCTAAAGGCTTTCAGAGATCGTCTGTCCCATCAAACCATTCTAATTCAAACAGACAATCAGGTTGTGATGTCTTAAACCAACAAGCAGGGGGGCACTGGATCTTGCTCTCTGTGTCAGGAAGCCATCTAGATGTGGCTTTGGGCACACCATCATGGCATGTTTCTCCAAGCCACTTATCTGGGAGAGGTAGGAACAGAACCAGGAAAGGACAGAGCCCTGGAATCCAAGTGAGGACAGGGTATCGAGAAGTATGCTGTGATCGACAGTGTCAAAAGCAGCGGAAAGATCAAGAAGAATGAGGATGGAATATTGACCTCTGGATTTAGCCAGTAATAGGTCATTGGAGACTTTAGTAAGCGCAGTTTCGGTTGAGTGGAGAGAGCGAAAACCAGATTGTAGTGGGTCAAGAATAGCATGTGAGGACAGAAAATCAAGGCAGCGGTGGTGAACAGCACGCTCAAGTAATTTGGAGAGAAAAGGAAGGAGGGAGATGGGTCGGTAATTAGAGGGACAAGTAGGGTCGAGTGAAGGCTTCTTAAGGAGAGGTGTGACCACAGCATGTTTAAAGGCAGCAGGGACAGTCCTTCCCTACACCCCTTCCCGTGCACTCCGCTCCATGGATAAATCCTTATCTGTTCCCTTCTCCACTACTGCCAACTCCAGACTTCGCGCCTTCTGCCTCGCTGCACCCTACGCCTGGAATAAACTTCCTGAGCCCCTACGTCTTGCCCCATCCTTGGCCACCTTTAAATCTAGACTGAAAGCCCACCTCTTTAACATTGCTTTTGACTCGTAACCACTCGCCTCCACCTACCCTCCTCTCTTCCTTCCCGTTCACATTAATTGATTTGCTTACTTTATTTTTTGTCTATTAGATTGTAAGCTCTTTGAGCAGGGACTTTCTTGCTTCTATGTTTGTGGTGCGCTGCGTACGCCTTGTAGTGCTATAGAAATGCTAAATAGTAGTAGTAATCTGGTGGGCATAAACAGCCTGGCCGACAGACTGAGCAGGATAATGCAACCTCACGAGTGGTCTCTAAATATGGTCGTAACCCGCAAGATCTTCCAAGCATAGGGCACTCCCTCTGTGGATCCTTTTGCCACTCAACTCAACCACAAGGTCCCTCAGTTCTGTTCCAGGGTTCAGGCCCACAACAAACTAGCATCAGATGCCTTCCTTCTTCATTGGGGAACAGGCTTTCTGTATGCGTATCCTCCCATACCTCTAGTAGGGAAAAACTTTGAAGCTCAAGCAAGACCACAGAACCATGATTCTGATTGTGCCCTATTGGCCGTGGCAGATTTGGTTCTCTTTTCTTCTGGAATTGTCCTCTGAAAAATCGTGAAGATTGGAGTGTTTTCCGACCCTCATTATACAGAACAAGTGGTCGCTTCTACATCCCAACCTGCAGTCTCTGGCTCTCATGGCCTGGATGTTGAGAGCTTAGAATTTGCTTCCTTGGGTCTTTCAGAGGGTGTCTCCTGAGTCTTGCTGACTTCCAGGAAAGATTCCACTAAGAGGTGTTACACTTTTAAATGGAGGTTTGCTGTCAGGTGTGACAGCAAGACCATAGATTCCCTTTACATAGACCCTGCTTGAATACCTTCTACACTTATCAGAGTCTGGTATCAAGACCAACTCCGTAAGGGTTCACCTTAGTGCAATTAGTGCTTATCATCAGCGTGTAGAAGGTATGCCTATCTCTGAACAGCCTCTAGTTGTTTGCTTCATGAGACGTTTGCTTTTGTCAAAGCCCGGTCAAACCTTCACCAGAGTCATGGGATCTCAATGTCGTCCTCAACCAGCTGAGGAAAGCTCCTTTTGAGTCACTGAATTCTGCCATCTGAAGTACTTGACCTGGAAGGTCATTTTCTTGGTGGCTGTTACTTCAGCTCGTAGGGTCAGTGAGCTTCAGGCCATAGTAGTGGATGTACCTTATACTAAGTTTCATCACAACAGAGTAGTCCTCCACACGCACCCTAAGTTTCTGCTGAAGGTGGTGTCGGAGTTCCATCGGAACCAGTCGATTGTCTTCCCAACATTCTTTCCCCGACCTCATGCCCATCCTGGTGAAAGCAGCTTGCACACCTTGGACAGCACACCTTGGACAGCAAGAAAGCACTGGCCTTTTACATAGAGTGGACAAAGGCCTTCAGACAGTCCGTCCAGTTGTTTATTTTGATCCCAACCTGAGGGGAGTCACCATCGGTTAATGCACCATTTCCAATTGGCTAGCAGATTGATTCCCTTTGCTTATGCCTGAGCTGGGCTGACTTTGGGGGGGGGGGGGGGTCATGTCACGGCTCATAATGTTAGAGCTATGGCTGCGTCCATGGCTTATTTGAATTCAGCCTCTGTTGAAGAGATTCACAAGGCTGCAACGTGGTCTTCAGTCCACACATTCACATTTCACTACTGCCTTGAGCAGGATACCTGACGCGACAGTCAGTTTGGGCAGTCAGTGTTGCATAGTCTGGGGTTTTGAATCCAACGCCACCCTCCTAGCCCGTTTTCTTCTGTTCCAGGCTGCACCTTCATCTAGTTGTATATAGTTTCAGGTTAATCTACTACTACTTAACATTTCTAGAGCGCTACTAGGGTTACGCAGTGCTGTACAAAATAAACAAAGAAGGACGGTCCCTGCTCAAAGGAGCTTACAATCTAAAGAACGAAATGTCAAGTTGGGCAGTCTAGATTTCCTGGGTAGAGGTGTAGAGGTTAGGTGCCGAAGGCGACGTTGAAGAGGTGGGCTTTAAGCAGAGATTTGAAGATGGGCAGGGAGGGGGCCTGGTGTATGGCCTCGGGGAGTTTGTTCCACGTGTTGGGTGAGGCGAGACAGAAAGGGTGGAGCCTGGAGTTGGCGGTGGTGGAGAAGGGTACTGAAAGGAGGGATTTGTCTTGAGAGCGGAGGTTACGGGTAGGAACGTAAGGGGAGATGAGGGTTAAGAGGTAAGGAGGGGCTGCAGATCGAGTACATTTGTAGGTTAGTAGCAGAAGCTTGAATTGAATGCGGTACCTGATCGGAAGCCAATGAAGTGACTTGAGGAGAGGGGTGATATGAGTGTATCGGTTCAGGCGGAAGATAAGACGTGCAGCAGAGTTCTGAACGGACTGAAGGGGGGATAGGTGGCTAAGTGGGAGACCAGTGACGAGTAGGTTGCAGTAGTCAAGGCGAGAGGTAATGAGAGCGTGGATGAGAGTTCGGGTGGTGTGCTCAGAGAGGAGAGGGCGGATTTTGCTAATGTTATAGAGGAAGAAGCGACAGGTCTTGGCTATCTGTTGGATATGCGCAGAGAAGGAGAGGGAGGAGTCGAAGATGACACCGAGGTTGCGGGCAGATGAGACGGGGACGATGAGGGTGTTATCAACCGAAATAGAGAGTGGAGGTAGAGGGGAAGTGGGTTTGGGTGGGAAGACAAGAAGTTCGGTCTTGGCCATGTTCAGTTTCAGGTAGCGGTTGGACATCCATGCAGCAATGTCGGATAACCAGGCCGATACTTTGGCCTGGGTTTCCGCAGTGATGTCAGGTGTGGAGAGATAAAGCTGGGTGTCGTCAGCATAGAGATGATTCTGGAAGCCATGAGACGAGATCAGGGAGCCCAGGGAAGAGGTGTAGATAGAGAAAAGAAGGGGTCCAAGGACAGAACCCTGAGGGACTCCAACAGAGAGCGGGATAGGGGTGGAGGAAGAACCATGAGAGTGTACTCTGAAGGTACGATGGGAGAGATAAGAGGAGAACCAGGAGAGGACAGAGCCCTGGAACCCAAAAGAGGACAGTGTGTCAAGAAGTAAGTTGTGATTGACAGTGTCAAAAGCGGCGGATAGGTCGAGGAGAATGAGGATGGAGTAATGACCTTTGGATTTGGCGAGGAACAGGTCATTACAGACTTTGGATAATGCCGTTTCTGTCGAGTGAAGTGGGCGAAAGCCAGATTGAAGCGGATCGAGGATGGTATGAGAGGCGAGAAAATCAATGCAACGGCTGTGAACGGCGCGTTCAAGTATTTTGGAGAGGAAGGGTAGGAGGGAGATGGGGTGGTAGTTGGAGGGACAAGTAGGGTCAAGTGAAGGTTTTTTGAGGAGAGGTGTGACAACAGCATGCTTGAAGGTGTCAGGGACAGTTGCGGTGGAGAGAGAGAGGTTGAGGATATGACAGATGGGAGGGGTGATAGTGGGAGAGATGGTGGTAAGTAAGTTGGTGGGGATGGGGTCTGAGGAACAGGTGGTGCATTTCGAGGAGGAGAGAAGATGGGCGGTTTCCTCTTCGGTGATATCAGGAAAAGAGGAGGAGGCGGCCTGGGTTGATTGGTTGAGGGAGTGGGAGATAGGATGAAGGGGAGGAGAAGGTTTAGTGGTGAATTCGAGGTTGATCTTCTGGACCTTGTCGCGGAAGTAGTCAGCCAGTGATTGAGGAGAGAGTGAAGGGGGGTGGGAGCGGAGGGCACTTTGAGGAGGGAGTTGAGGGTGGCGAAGAGACGACGAGGGTTAGAGCTGAGGGAATTAGTCAAGTGAGTGTAGTAGTCCTGTTTGGCGAGGAATAGGGAGGACTGGAAGGAGGATAGCATGAATTTGTAGTGAATGAAGTCAATATGGGTGTGAGATTTCCTCCATAGGCGTTCAGCCGATCGGGAGCAGGAGTGAAGGTAACGGGTGCAAGAGTTAAGCCAGGGCTGGGGATTAGTGCGCCTAATGGGACGGGAAACAGACGGTGCAAGGGTGTCAAGGGCGGAGGAGAGAGTGGCATTGTAGTTGGAGACAGCCTTGTCGACGGACTCGGAGGACGTGATGGACGGGAGGAGGCCAGAGATACTAGCGGATAAGGTGGGGGGGTCAACTGCCTAGAGATTCCTGGAGGTAGTAGTTAGGGTTGGGCGGGACTGAGGGGGAGGGTGATGAAGTGTGAATGTGATCAGGTGATGGTCAGAAATGGGAAGAGCGGAGACGCAGAGATTAGAGGGCATGCAAGTAGAAGAGAGGACGAGATCAAGACAGTGACCAGATTTGTGAGTAGGGGTGGTGGAGCTCAGTTGGAGGTTGAAGGAGGAGGTTAGGGTGAGGAATTGAGAAGCGTATGAGTCAGATGGGTTATCAGTGTGTATGTTGAAGTCACCAAGAATGAGGGATGGGGATGAGGGCTCGAGGAAAACGGAGAGCCAGGCATCGAAGTCAGTAAGGAAGGAAGGGAGGGACTTATCAGGGGGACGGTAGATGACTGCAACACGGAGTGGCAGCGGGTAGAATAGACGAATGGAATGGACTTCAAAGGATGAGAAGCAGTGAGACTGTGGTAGGAGGGGTTGAAAACTGCAGGAGGGCGAAAGTAGTATGCTAACGCCGCCGCCGCCACGGCTAGCTGTGCGGGGCGAATGGGAGAAAAGAGCCTCTGTGGCAAAGGGCTGCGACTGAGGCAGAGTTGTCGGGGGTGAGCCAGGTTTCGGTTAGGGCGAGCAGATGGAGGGAATGGGAGATGAAGAGATCATGGGTGAAGGTAAGTTTG
This sequence comes from Microcaecilia unicolor, assembly GCF_901765095.1. Classification (NCBI taxonomy): domain Eukaryota; kingdom Metazoa; phylum Chordata; class Amphibia; order Gymnophiona; family Siphonopidae; genus Microcaecilia; species Microcaecilia unicolor. The sequence continues at coordinate 163,441,369 of NC_044031.1, forward strand.
TTGCAGATTGAGTGGGCATTCCACAGGGCACACGAGAAGGGGAGGGAGGAAGGGGGGAGGAGGGGAATGGAGATGAGATTGGAGATATCGCGGGAACGTCCTCGCTGTTGCAAGGCTCAATTGACGTAGCGGAGAGACTGAATGAATTCTTTGCTTCGGTCTTCACCGAGGAAGATTTGGGTGGGATACAGGTGTCGGAAATGGTATTTCAAGCGGACGAGTCGGAGAAACTTACCGACTTCACCGTAAACCTGGAGGACGTAATGGGCAGTTCAGCAAACTGAAGAGTAGCAAATCTCCTGGACCGGATGGTATTCATCCTAGAGTACTGATAGAACTGAAAAATGAGCTTGCGGAGCTACTGCTAATGATATGCAACTTATCCTTAAAATCGAGCGTGGTACTGGAAGATTGGAGGGTGGCCAATATAACGCCGATTTTTAAAAAAGGCTCCAAGGGAGATCCGGGAAATTATAGACCGGTGAGTCTGACATCGGTGCCGGGGAAAATGGTAGAGGCTATTATTAAAAACAAAATTACAGAGCACATCCAAGGACAAGAATTACTGAGACCAACCAGCTTATAATTGAAAGTAATCGCCGGCTATTTCCTGACACAAATCGGGATATGGCCGGCGATTTCGCAAAAGCAGTGAAAAGCGTATAATTGAAAGCTACATTTGTGATAGCTTCGCCGCTTTCCCTTCGCCTCGCCGGCGAAAGTTCAAAGGGGCGTGTTGGCGTTGAAGCGAAGGCGGGACATGGGCAGGCTTGGGCGTGGCTGGCTTTCACGGATAATGGAAAAATAAAACCCGACGATAAGCAGTATTTCGCCGGGTTTACTTGGTCCTTTTATTTTCACGACCAAGCCTCAAAAAGGTGCCCCAACTGACCAGATGACCACCGGAGGGAATGGGGGATGACCTCCCCTTACTCCCCCAGTGGTCACCAACCCCCTCCCACACTAAAATTATTAAAATACAAACCTTTTTTGCCAGCCTGTATGCCAGCCTCAAATGTCATACCCAGCACCCTGACAGCAGTATGCAGGTCCCTGGAACAGTTGTTGTTGGTTGCAGTGGACTGCAGAAAGGCAGAGCCAGGCCCATCCCCCCCTTACCTGTTCCACTTGTGGTGGGTAATGTTGAGCCCTCCCAAACCCCCCAAAACCCACTGTACCCACATGTAGATGCCCCCTTCAGCCCTTAGGGCTAGGGTAATGGTGCACACTTGTGGGCAGTGGGTTTTTGGGGGGGGATTTGGGGGACTCAGCACACAAGGGAAGGGTGCTATGCACCAGGAAGCTAATTTGGTTGTTTATAAAAGATGTTTGAAGTGCCCCCTAGGGTGCCTGGTTGGTGTCCTGGCATGTGAGGGGGACCATTGCACTACAAATGCTGGCTCCTCCCACGGCCAAATGCCTTGGATTTCGCCGGGTTTGAGATCGCCGGCAGTTTTTTCCATTATCGCAGAAAAACAAAACTGGCGATCTCAAACCCGGCGAAATCCAAGGCATTTCGCCGGCCCACACCGTATTATCAAAAAAAAAGATGGCCGGCCACCTTTTTTGAAAATACGGTTCCGGCCAGCTGTTGCGCCGCCGCCAAAATAGATCGCCGGCGGCCTATTTCGCCGGCGACATTCGATTATTCCCCTCCAAGTCAGCACGGCTTTTATGTGGGGAAATCTTGCCTGGCCAATTTACTTCAATTCTTTGAAGGAGTAAACAAACATGTGGACAAAGGGGAACCGGTTGATATTGTGTATCTGGATTTGCAAAAGGCGTTTGACAAGGTACCTCATGAAAGGCTACAGAGGAAATTGGAGGGTCATGGGATAGGAGGAAATGTCCCATTGTGGATTAAAAACTGGTTGAAGGATAGGAAACAGAGAGTGGGGTTAAATGGGCAGTATTCTCAATGGAGAAGGGTAGTTAGTGGGGTTCCTCAGGGGTCTGTGCTAGGACCGCTGCTTTTTAATATATTTATAAATGATTTAGAGATGGGAGTAACTAGCGAGGTAATTAAATTTGCTGATGACACAAAGTTATTCAAAGTTGTTAAATCGCGACAGGATTGTGAAAAATTACAAGAGGACCTTACGAGACTGGGTGGCTAAATGGCAGATGACGTTTAATGTGAGCAAGTGCAAGGTGACGCATGTGGGAAAAAAGAACCCGAATTATAGCTACGTCATGCAAGGTTCCACGTTAGGAGTTACAGACCAAGAAAGGGATCTGGGTGTTGTCGTCGATAATACACTGAAACCTTCTGCTCAGTGTGCTACTGCGGCTAGGAAAGCGAATAGAATGTTGGGTATTATTAGGAAAGGTATGGAAAACAGGTGTGAGGATGTTATAATGCCGTTGTATCGCTCCATGGTGCGACCGCACCTTGAGTATTGTGTTCAATTCTGGTCGCCGCATCTCAAGAAAGATATAGTAGAATTGGAAAAAGTGCAGCGAAGGGCGACTAAAATGATAGCGGGGGTGGGACGATTTCCCTATGAAGAAAGATTAAGGAGGTTAGGGCTATTCAGCTTGGAGAAGAGATGGCTGAGGGGAGACATGATAGAGGTATATAAAATAATGAGTGGAGTGGAACAGGTGGATGTGAAGCGTCTGTTCACGCTTTCCAAAAATACTAGGACTAGGGGGCATGCGATGAAACTACAGTGTAGTAAATTTAAAACAAATCGGAGAAAAGTTTTCTTCACCCAACGTATAATTAAACTCTGGAATTCATTGCCGGAGAAAGTGGTGAAGGCGGTTAGCTTAGCAGAGTTTAAAAAGGGGTTGGACGGTTTTCTAAAGGACAAGTCCATAAACCACTACTAAATGGACTTGGGAAAAATCCACAATTCCGGGAATAACATGTATAGAATGTTTGTACGTTGGGAAGCTTGCCAGGTGCCCTTGGCCTGGATTGGCCGCTGTCGTGGACAGGATGCTGGGCTCGATGGACCCTTGGTCTTTTCCCAGTATGGCATTACTTATGTACTGTTTGTTGTTTTGCACCCAACTATACAACCTCAGATGCCTTCTTCTCCACTAGGGAACAGACATTCTGTACACCTTTCCCCACTACCTCTCATTGGGGAAAACTGTTCTCAAAGTACGTTGAGACCAAGGGACCATGATTCTAATTGCTCCCTCCTGGTCTCATCAAATCTAATTCCCTCTCTTCCTAGAGTTATCGTCCAGAGAACCATTGAGGTTAGATCCTTTACAACCCTAATAATGTAGAACGAGGGATCTCTCCTCCATCCAGATCCTCGCTCTCTAGCCCAGATGGCTTGGTTCCTGATGACACAGATTTATGTTACTTAAACCTTCCTAAAGGAGTCTCTAGGATACTTCTAGCCTCTAGGAAACCGAAACAAAAATATTATCATTTCAAGTGGAAGGTATTTTTCCCTCTGGTGTGCAGCCAGAGCACTTGACCCTCTTATGTGCTCTCTTCTTACCCTTATGGAGTACCTCCTCCATCTTTCTGATTCTGGCCTCAAAATTAAATCAGAATGCATTTGAGTGCCATTAGTGTGTTTCACTTCAAAGTTGATAATAATAAACTTTAGGTCCAAAAGAGCTGAAAGAGAGCCAACCTACATGTAGCCACATTGCCAACATCTATCCGCATCAGAACACCTGGTCTTAGTCACATGTGCAGAACAGATAGCCCCCCTTTAAATACAGGATAAGTGACCACAAACAAAGTAGTAATATAGACAAAAATTAAATTGAAGCCCCTTGATACAGACGTCGACCTACGGCTTTGCAGTGATTCTTTTCTTTGAAGTGCCTTTGGTTAAGTTGTCCTTTTATTCCACTTTACATTTGTGAGTTCAACAAATAGATTTTTAAGTGGAAATTATATGATCACACAGATATGCATTAGCCCCTGATGCAGCCCAGTTGGGCGAAACACGGCCTTTGTCGGGCTTTCTAATTTTATTTTCATCGAATTTCTATTAAGTACTGTTTTTTTTCATATACGTATCTGCTTTGTCTGTTTGGAATTACTTCACTCAATGGAGGGGGCTGAACAGGATAGTTATTTTATTTATTTGGATTTATTTACCGCCTTTTTGAAGCAATTCACTCAAGGCAGTGTACAGCAAGAATAAGTCAAACGTAAGCAATATACAATTACAGCAGTACAAATATTCAAACAATAATACAATGTCAACACAATACAAAATTAAACAAACATTTTAATGGACAGTATAAGGGTGTAAGCAAAGATGGAACAAATAAATAGATAAGACAGAATTAACAAGAAAGAGTCAGAAAATAAGGGACTAGTTTAAAGAAAGTTGCAAGACCATTATCTTAGCTAGGGTAGGAGTGGATAAACATGTCCTGCTATATTGTATGTGTAGCCGGCGTCATTTACTTCTTCCATGAAAGGACTGGTTGGAGAACCAAGCTTTCACCTGCTTCTTGAAGTAGACAAAGTAAAGTCATTGACTTTAAGATTACATAGTAACATAGTAGATGACGGCAGAAAAAGACCTGCACGGTCCATCTAGTCTGCCCACGATAAACTCATATGCGTATACCTTACCTTGATTTGTACCTGTCTTTTTCAGGGCACAGACCGTATAAGTCTGTGCAGCAGTATTTCCCGCCTCTCAACCACCAGTCCCGCCTCCCATCACCGGCACAGACCCCGTATAAGTCTGCCCTCCCCCATCCTAGCCTCTCAACCACCAACCCCTCTTCCCCCCGCCACCCAATTTCAGCTAAGCTTCTGTGGATCCATTCCTTCTGCACAGGATTCCTTTATGCCTGTCCCACGCATGCTTGAATTCCGTTACCGTTTTCATCTCCACCACCTCCCGCGGGAGGGCATTCCAAGCGTTCACCACCCTCTCCGTGAAGTACTTCCTGACATCTTTCCTGAGTCTGCCCCCCTTCAATCTCATTTCATGTCCTCTCGTTCTACCGCCTTCCCATCTCCGGAAAAGATTAGTTTGCGGATTAATACCTTTCAAATATTTGAACGTCTGTATCATATCACCCCTGTTCCTCCTTTCCTCCAGAGTATACATGTTCAGGCCAGCAAGTCTCTCTTCATACGTCTTGGAACGCAACTCCCATACCATCCTCGTAGCTTTTCTTTGTACCGCTTCCATTTTTTTAACATCCTTCGCAAGGTACGGCCTCCAAAACTGAACACAATACTCCAGGTGGGGCCTCACCAACGTCTTATACAGGGGCATTAAAACCTCCTTTTTTCTGCTGGTCACACCTCTCTCTATACAGCCTAGCAACCTTCTCGCTACGGCCACCGCCTTGTCGCACTGTTTCATCGTCTTCAGGTCCTCAGATACTATCACTCCAAGATCCCTCTCCCCGTCCGTGTCTATCAGGCTCTCCCCACCTAACACATACGCCTCCCTTGGATTTCTACTCCCTAAGTGCATCACTTTGCATTTCTTCGCATTGAATTTTAATTGCCAAACGTTAGACCATTTTTCCAGCTTCTTCAGATCTTTTTTCATGTTTTCCACTCCCTCCGGGGTGTCCACTCTGTTGCAAATCTTGGTGTCATCCGCAAAAAGGCAAACTTTACCTCGTAACCCTTCGGCAATGTCACTCACAAATATATTGAACAGAATGGGCCCCAGCACAGATCCCTGAGGCACTCCACTACTCACCTTTCCCTCCTCCGAGCAAACTCCATTCACTACCACCCTCTGGCGTCTGCCCGTCAACCAGTTCCTAATCCAGTTCACCACTTCGGGTCCTATCTTCAGCCCTTCTAGTTTATTCAAGAGCCTCCTGTGGGGAACCGTGTCAAAAGCCTTGCTGAAATCTAAGCAGATGACGTCCATAGCACGTCCTTGATTTAATTCTCCCGTCACCCAGTCAAAGAATTCAATGAGATTCGTTTGGCACGACTTCCCTTTGGTGAAACCATGTTGTCTCGGATCTTGCAACTTATTGGCTTCCAGGAAATTCACTATCCTTTCCTTCAGCATGGCTTCCATTACTTTTCCAATAACCGAAGTGAGGCTTACCGGCCTGTAGTTTCCAGCTTCTTCCCTATCCCCACTTTTGTGAAGAGGGACCACCTCCGCCATTCTCCAATCCCTCGGAACCTCTCCCGTCTCCATGGATTTATTAAACAAATCTTTAAGAGGACCCGCCAGAACCTCTCTGAGTTCCCTCAGTATTCTGGGGTGGATCCCGTCCGGCCCCACTTCGGTTATTGGAAAAAGTAAGATTAGAATACAGCTATGAGAAAAAGCTGCCACCTGTTTGTTTTCTTCAGGGGTGGGAGTGATCTGAGGGACCCACCCCACAATAGCCAGGCCAGGCCCCCTGCAACCAGTAACAGAACCTATGATAAGGCAGAATTGTTGTGTAGAGCCTGAGATCTTTCATTAAAACTTGGAGAGCATGGGTCAATTTTAGCAAACAATGGAAAAGGAGTACCCCCTCAAAAAAAAGCCCTGGTTTTAAATCGCCACAAAACTGGAACCGTTTTTGGCCACCTTCAAATCTTTGCCATTAAAATTCTCTACAGTACCAAAGTCACACATTATATACACCTACAAGTTGGAAAGCTATTGAAACAGTCGCAGTCCACACTTACCTTAGGTAGTATTTTCTCACCATCTAGTTTTTATATCTGAGCCAAGGAAGGGTTAAGTGATTTGTCTAAGATCACAAGGAGCTGCAGTGTGATTTTAACTAGGTTCCCGTTTTCTCAGCGCCATTAGGCTACTCCTCCACGCCAAATATACCTCTTTGATGCTTGAATTTTGGCCCCTTCCAACTATTTCAAAACACATAGGACAGTGGCTGTCTAGATAACTAACCTGGAGCCAGGAGGAAACTCTCGGTGCCCCCAAAACGTATGAAACAAAGGACGAACATACTGGTGAATAACACAATACATTAAAAACGCCACGCTAACTGTAGAAAAATGTACCACGGTCAACCGGTAACTTCCCTCCGTTCGAGCTAGCTGCTGTAGACTAGGTGGGAGCTGGGAGGGAGGGACAGTGCTCGCGTGAGCCGAGGACGGGGCACGTGGCCGATAGTCCGCCCCTCCTCCTTTTTTATTCCTCTGTTCTTGTGAGTATGATGACTGTGTGTCACTTAGAAACCCGCCGCGGTGCAGGAGCCAAGGGTAACGAGGTGCTTCTGTTGTCACCGGGGTAACGGCTCGCTGACAGGACGGCAGCGTCCTAACAACATTGGCAGTGGCTACTGAAGAGGTGCGGGGTCGTCCTTGTGGCTGTCATGGAGCGGCTGAGTTTGCGGCCAGGGGGGGCGGCGGCGTTGGACGAGTACTTGGAGTACCGGAGGTGAGGTGGCTGTCCGGTTGTCAGTCAACTTCTGAGAAAACGACTAGATTAAGCGCATCTCTGATTGCAAGCGTTCGTACAACATGCTTTACGTTTTTAATGCTGGAGGAAGTTGAAACTGTAAATAAATGCACGGTGAAATGAATATGTTTACTTGAAAGGACGGAATTCTTTTTTCTCGACGCAGCCAAGTTGCGGGTGGCCCTTCTCCGATCTGCTGCGTGACAGGTCAGGTTTGCCCTCATAAACTGCTGTTCTTTTGTAATCAGAATCAATTGTTCAAGTTCTTCTCAAGGCTGGCGCTTATGTTAGAAGAATTAGAGGCATATTTTCAAAGCACTTTGGGAGGCTAAGTTCCATAGGTTTCTATGGAACTTTGGGAGGCTAAGTGCTTTGAAAATGAGCCCCTTAGTCATTCGCTTAGAGCGAGGATTATGGGGTGGGGGTCGTACAGTGCCTTCCTTCCTGCCTAAAGTGGTTTCAGCGTTTCACCTGAACCAGCCCATTTTTCTTCCTTCCTTTTCTAGGGAAGATTTCCGGACTCCTTTGGGCAGTTACATCTTTTGGATGTCCGCAGGGCGCTGTTGCGGTATCTACAGATGTCAAATGACTTCAGGACTTCTGATCACCTTTTTGTATTGTTGACAGGTCCTCGACGCGGGTGTCCGGCGTCTAAGGCCACTATAGCCTGTTGGCTCAAGGAAGTAATTTTTTCAGCGTATCTGCTTTCAGGCCAGTCTCCGCCTGAAGCGTTTAAGGCGCATTCCATGAGAGCGATTTCCTCCTTGTGGGCTGAAACGGGTGCACTCTCTCTTCAAGAGATCTGTAGTGCGGCTACTTGGGCTTCTCAGCTCTCTCTTCTCCGGCATTAAAGGCTGGATGTTGCAGCAAAGCAGGATGCGATTTTTGGAGCACAGGTGCTTGCTCGCGGTGTGGCCTGTTCCCACCCTAAGTAGGGATTGCTTTTGTACATCCCATCAGTTAATGGATTCATCTGCTGCTGATGACAAGGAAGGGAAAATTAGGTTCTTACCTTGGTAATTTTCTTTCCTTTAGTCACAGCAGATGAATCCATGTGTCCTGTCTAATGTTGTTTTTTGTTCAGATCTTTCATGCAGATATACATCTCAGTGGGAGAAGTTGGAAACCAGTTCTCAGAATTTCTACATGCTGTTCTACTACAGGAGGTTGAGATCGTCCCTCCTTTGTATGGTTATTGCTCCTGTTCTGGGGCATTTGTTCGCTGTGAGGAAAGTTTATGTTATTCTACCTTTATGGTTCACTCTGCTTTGTAAATCTCAAATACTGAAGGCAGTTGGGGCTAGCCGTCCAAGGGTCACTGTGGTTTTTCAGTGTTCTCTATCTCCACCTGCTGGTAGGCGGATACAACCCATCAGTTAATGGATTCATCTGCTGTGACTAAAGGAAAGAAAATTACCAAGGTAAGAACGTAAGTTTCCCTTCAAAACCATATTTTAAACATTTTTCTATAAAGTCTATCAAAAGTGCGTTGAAATCACAAGGGGGCGTTTCAAAGTCAGGATTAGGGCGTGCCTAACATTTGGACGTTTTACAGCCATAATGGAACATAACAGAAATGTCTGGGACTAAAACCAAGACGTTTTGGTCTACACCTGTTTTCAGAACAAATAAGGCACAAAAAGGTGCCCTAAATGACCAGATAACCACTGGAGGGAATCAGGGGTGACACCCCCAATACCCCCAGTGGTCACTGACCCCCTCCCACCCCCCAAAAAAGTGAATAAAAATATGACTTATCAGCCTCTATGACAGCCTCAGATGTTAGTCAGGTCTATTAGAGCAGCATGCAGGTCCCTGGAGTAATATAGTGGTCAGTGCAGTGCACAGTGGGGGTGCACTCATGTCTCTATCTCCCTCTACCTGTTACACTTGTGGTGGAAACTGTGACCTCCAAAACTCACCAGAAACCCACCGTACCCACATATAGGTGCCACCTTCACTCATAAGGGCTGTTGTAGTGGGGGACAGTGTGTTTTGGGTGGGTTTTGGAGGACTGAAGGGACGTGATAAGGGAGCAAAGATGAGATGTGTACCTAGGAGCATTTTTATGAAGTGCGTAGAAGTGCCCTATAGGGTGCCCCATTGCTCTCCTGGGATGTCTGGGGAACCAATCTACTGTCTCTTCTGCTCGTAACCTTGGAGTCATCTTCGACTCCTCCCTCTACTTCTGTGCACATATTCAACAGATTGCTAAAACCTGTCGTTTCTTCCTCTATAATATCGCCAAAATTCGCCCTCTCCTTTCTGAGCACGCTACCAGAACCCTCATCCACACTCTCATCACCTCTCGCTTGGACTACTGCAACTTGCTTCTTACAGGTCTTCCACTCAGCCATCTCTCTCCTCTTCAATCTGTTCAAAATTATGCTGCACGATTAATATTTCGCCAAAGTCGCTTTGCCCATATCAGCCCTCTTCTGAAGTCGCTTCACTGGCTCCCTATCTGTTTCTGTATACTGTACGATTCAAGCTCCTCTTATTAACCTATAAGTGCATTCACTCTGCTGCCCCTCACTACCTCTCCACCCTCATCTCTCCCTACACTCCTTCCCAGGAACTCCGTTCACTAGGCAAATCTCTCCTAATTGCACCCTTGTCCTCCATCACTAACTCCAGACTCCGTTCCTTTTATCTCGCTGCACCTTATGCCTGGAATAAACTTCCTGAGCCATTACATCAAGCTCCATCCCTGGCCGCCTTCAAATCCGGGCTAAAGGCCTACCTGTTTGATGCTGCTTTCAATTCCTAACCTGTTACCTGCTCGTAACCTTTATCTTGTCTTCCTCTCTTTAATAGTCCCTTTTCCCTATGTGTCCTATCTGTCTGTCCTTCCCTTATCCCTTATTTGTCCTGTCTGTCTGTCCTGATTTAGATTGTAAGCTCTTTTGAGCAGGACTGTCTTTTCTTCATATTCAATTGTGAAGCGCTGCGTACGACTGGTAGCGCTGTAGAAATGATTTGTAGTAGTAGTAGTAGTAGTAAATATGCTGGCTCCTCCTACATTCCAATGGCATGACTCTCTACATTTTGCATTTATTTATTTTTAATGGCCCCCCCCCCAAAAAAAAAAAAGTCCAAAGCATAAAACCTTGTTCGAAACAGTGTTAAAAAAAAAAAAGAAATAGACATTTTTCTTTTTCAAAAATTACTTCCTTTCTTTTTCAGATTTTTGTTTTGTGCAAAACATCCAAAATCGGACTTAGACATCATATAAAAAATGCCCCTCATAAGTACATAAGTACATAAGTAGTGCCATACTGGGAAAGACCAAAGGTCCATCTAGCCCAGCATCCTGTCACCGACAGTGGCCAATCCAGGTCAAGGGCACCTGGCACGCTCCCCAAACGTAAAAACATTCCAGACAAGTTATACCTAAAAATGCGGAATTTTTCCAAGTCCATTTAATAGCGGTCTATGGACTTGTCCTTTAGGAATCTATCTAACCCCTTTTTAAACTCCGTCAAGCTAACCGCCCGTACCACGTTCTCCGGCAACAAATTCCAGAGTCTAATTACACGTTGGGTGAAGAAAAATTTTCTCCGATTCGTTTTAAATTTGCCACACTGTAGCTTCAACTCATGCCCTCTAGTCCTAGTATTTTTGGATAGCGTGAACAGTCGCTTCACATCCACCCGATCCATTCCACTCATTATTTTATACATTGTACCTCTCACATCTTTTGATGATGAGGCTGCTAGTGAACAATGGATAATTCATAATGAGTTAAGCAGCTCTGAGCTTTAGAATCACTCATCTGCATGTCCGATTTAATCCTGCTTATTGATAGAAAAAAAACATTTTCTCACCTCAGATGTTTTCCCATGGACAATAGGATTGATCAAGCAAAGAATCCCTCCCACCTTCATGAGAGTTGCATTCCTTATTGAGCTATGGAACTAACTATGGGGCCCTTTTACTAAGCTGTGGCAAAAAGTGGCCTTGCACAGGTTTTCCCCGCATGCTAAGGCCATTTCCTTAGCGTCCCTCCGGACCGGACCAGGATTGGACTGATGGGTTGTGCTCGCCTACCAGCAGGTGGAGACTGAGAAAAAACTCTGACTCTAGAGAGCCAATAGGAGCCCTGGCCATGTGACCTTAGCCTCAGTATTTTCTCAGTCTCCCAGCAGGTAGGAAGTGAGCCCATTAGTCTCTCTCCTTTTCTCTTTAGATATTACAGATATTTGTGATAATTCTTCTGTGCCTGGAATCTTATTTAGAGGCTTGACAGGGTTTCCTTTCTCTTCTTTCTTTGACAGCCTCGGGGGTGTTAAACTCGGGTGTCTCGAGTCCACCCCCCTTCCTCCCCATCTCCCTGGCTTAGCAGGGAAGGGCCGTCCCTTTCTCTGGAAAGGTGTACCGTCTTTGGGAGAGGCAGCCACTTTTAACAGGCAGCTGCTTTTAAAAGAATTAAATCAAATAAAAGGAAATTCAAAGAAGCAGCCTTTCTTTCCCCAGACTTCTAACGAGCAGGCAGCTCCAGTGTTTTATTATGATTGAGGGGATATAAAAAAAAAAAAACAGAAGAAAATAATTCAGTGTCTGTGACTTTAAACAGCGATTTTTCTCGTCAGATTTAATTTCCTCCATTTTCTTGCGTTTCGGCGGCGGCAGTTTAAACAAATGAAAAAAAAAAAAAAAAAAGGTGCGAACCGCGTAAGCACGGCCACCTGTTTTTTCCGATATGGCTTAAAAGTTCAAACAGCTGCTGTCGGTCAGCGTCGCACAGTTCACGCAGCCGGAACGTGTAAATTTTGCTCTCCCTTCAAGGTTTCTTCGGGTCCGGTGCTGCCTCCGGTTTTTTCGGGGCCTTTTTCGCCGGCCGTTGTTTCTTCGCCGTTCCACTGGGCTCCGCTTGTTCGGAGGTGTCGGGCACGCTGTCGACGATCGCCACGGGGCCAGTGGCGCGAACGGCGGCCATTTTGTTTCTCCCTCCATCTTATCAGTCAGGGATCTCTCTGCTGAAGGTAAGGCTGCAGTTCATAGAGCAGTTCGGCTCCAAGATGTGTACACTTTTGTATGTGCTGAACGGCGTATTCTAAAATGCTCTTCACATCAGCAGGCAATATTTGGTTGAAAGGGGGCTCCTTTCATATATGGATATATAACAAGCTTTTCTTCTTTTAAATTTCTATGTATCACGGGGCTGTTAACACTAGTTTTTTCTGGTGCTCAGTCATTTTTCATTGCCTGGTGGAAAATCTACATCTTATCATAATATCATAATTCATTTTAAGCATTTTCCTCAATAGCTGTAGTATTATACAGTGTTTTAAGAACTTTAGAAACTTTCTCTATAGGCATAGAGTAAATTTCTGTCTTTCTCATTCCCTGGTGAGTAGGACTACATTGTCTAAGAGTCAATTGATTGATACTTTGCAATTCTGACCATAATATCTTAGTTCCTTTCAAGCATTTTACTCCATGCCTATGATGTTATATAGTGTTTTAAGAACTTAACAGACAATCACTCTCAATGGCTGTAGTGTTATACAGTGTTTTCTTTTTCCGACTTTAAGAAGCCTTCTCTAGAGGCATACAGTATATTGTTCAGATGCCATGGGGATATATCAGCTCTTTCATATTCTCTGAGGGACAGTCCTGTCTACCAAGCTCCCAATCACTCAGCTGCCTTAGCAGGCATGCTTTATTCATGTCTTCCCTTCTTTTCCAACTGCCTTGAAGCCTCTCATATTTCATTTTAGCTTTCTTCTGGTTTTTACAGGACATATGGTCACTTAGAGAATAAAGTCATCCTTTCACTTAAAGATAGTGGACGGTCCTCAAACCATCTACTCGTGTTTGTCTCTACTCTATCAGTTCAGCATTGGCAGATTATAAACATCCTGGTTTGGTCCAGTATGCCTATACATACCATCTGCTATCTCTTCCTCTTCCTTAGAGACCTGATGTTATATCAAGCTTTCTTGAATTCAGATACAGTCTTGTCTACACTGCCTTCACCAAGTGGCTGTGGCACAACTTCACTTTTTTCGTTACAGGTAATTTCCAAGTTTGTCCTTTTTCATTTTCATTCTATGCGCCTTCACTCCAGAGTGTTCTTTCAATTGGAAGGGGATTCACTCACTTCCTGTGTATTTATGCCATAGGTACATAAGTATGGTTATGCTGGGTAAGGCCTAAAGTCCATCAAGTCCAGCATTCATATCTAATGGGCATAGGTACATAAGTTTTGCCATTCTGGGGAAGCTCAAATGTCCACCTTTCTACAGCCAGAACAGCATTAAAGGAAAAAAAAAAAAAAAAAAAAAAACCTCTCACGAGAGTATCGAACAGAAATCACTGCTCCAAAAGCAAGGCTTTGCAGTAATTCTGCAAACTAACGCATACAATATTTGCCATGGCTGTTCACCACTAGGAACACTGGGGACCCTGGGCCTAGGTTCGGTGTTTTAACCTGAAACAAGCTCAACATTCATATCTATTGGGTGTGAGTCTGGTACTACTACTACTACTACTTAACATTTCTAGAGCGCTACTAGGGTTACGCTGCGCTGTACAAATTAACAAAGAAGGACGTTCCCTGCTCAAAGGAGCTTACAATCTACATCTCAGTGAGGGAGGACGCATGACCGTGGTACGTGGATTAGTGGTATGTGGATTAGGGAGATCCAAGAAATTACAGGCCGGTGAATCAGACGTTCATACTGGGACAATTTTTTTCTGTCCGGAGCGTACTACCATAGCTGGTGGACTCCTATATTCAGAACTTTCTATATTCAGAACTTACCCAACTATGGAACACCATAGAGATAGGGTTGGAGTTTGTAGCCCTATTTAACTGGTGTCCTTGGTCACCCTTCCTCTTCTCCTCAGGATCCAGAGAATGGCTAGTTTTTTGCTTATGCATTAACCGGTCATTTTCAGCAGTACTCTCTCTTCCGTTCTTTTATAGATCTAAGAGGATGTTCATTGCGCTCTTAGGGTCATTTCATTCTTACCTAGACGACTGCCTAATTGGAGAAAGTCTTATCAGCAGAGTTCTCAGGTCACGCACCGGGTGTTGCATTTCTTACAGTCTCTAGGTTGGGTGGTGATTGTAGCCAGGCCTCTCATTTGATCTCTCATCAGATATCTCTGATTTTCTCTTTGTTTAGTCAGGTTGGCGCACAGTCTTTTGTCTCCTCTGCAAACATCCCAGTTTATATTTTTCTTGGTGACCTTGGGCCTTCGGCCATTTCCTCGCTCTATTCTGCAGAATGCAATTTTACTTTCTAATGCCCAAGAAGGAATTTTCCTTCATCCTATTGCGAATCTCAGGGTCATCAATCGCGCTATTTAAGTGTCATCTAGTTATCTCAAGAACCTTAGTTCTGTCATTGGGATGCTTCGTGCAGTACACTTTTTGGCAGAAGCTTGTTTGTATATATTTTTTTTTTCTGGGGGACCTCAGCAATTCGTTTTACCTTCGGGTGAATTTTGTTTTCCCTACTGACAAACAAGGCGGAGAGAGCTATGTTGGTCCTTGCCATGGCAATGGGTTATGTCATCCGCCAAGGAGGAGTTAAGAGTATACTCTTGAGTTTGTACTCATTTTTTTCTTAGTTGTCACCCTGCATTTAGGTGAATGGACTCTCATTTTTTCAGCCTTACTTCCTCACTGCGACACTTCAGGGCTATCTCTTTTTGCCTTCAGGCTCACGAACATTTCTTGCTTCTTCCGTTCAGCAACAGTCTTGACGGAGACAGGGACAGATGCCAACGTCCAGCAGGGGTTTTTCAACCTTCTTTATGCGTTCTTCCGTCATCTCACTAGGTGTTTACGCAGAACCAAGGCACCCTTCTACATCCGGACCCCCAGTCACTCAAACTTATGGCGTGGTTACTGGGTCCGCAACATCTTTGATATTTTCGCAGGAAGTACTTCAAGTTTTAATTGCTTCCAGACAGAAATCTACATTAAAGTCCTATGAATCAAAGTGGCGACAGTTCACTCTGTGGTGCTCCTCTCGCCACTTCATTCCACAAACTATCCATTTTGCATGTTTTGGAATGTCTTCTGCATCTTGCGAAATCTTGTCTGTCTTACTCATCCATTAGAGTTCATTTGGCAGCTCTATCAGTGATGCATGATACTGTTGACAACCGCACGCTTATGCAGCATCCACTGTCAAAGCGGTTTCTTAAAGGAGTCCTGCACCTGTACCCCCCGCTTCGTCCACCAGCTAGGTGAACTAGGTGAACAGACTCTTAAAGTTCTGTTTTCTAGTAGCCATAACTTTTTCTATAAAGTTTTCCTCTTCAAGCAGTGTTTCCTAGTAACCATTGCAGCAAGTAGATCTATGTGTGGAATACTTCTACGGTTGGTAACTTCTTTTCGGTCTGCTGTAGTTTAAAGTTTTCACCTTTCCCAATCGGTTTTTTCTTATTGGTTTTGTCCTTCTAGCCAGTAGGCGTAAAAGTTTTTCATTGTTTCTAACCCGCTATATCGCGAAGGATCAAGGAAATGAGAATGTCTATTTCTCTTCTCGCTGAGAGGGCAGTTCCACAGCGTATTACAACATATTCCAAAACTTCAGAAGCGGGCTCTATTCTTACTATGGCGATTTTTGGTGCTCTCGGTGCACATTGGTAAGTTGGCAACTTAGTCCTAGTTTCATTTTATTTTGCTCATTGGGACACACTACATGTTAGTTGTCGCCAGGTGGCCTATGCAGCATGAACATTTCTCTACAGTTTTCATAGGGTCCCTCCCTTCAGATTACTGCTTTGGTACTTCCCATCAGTCCAATCCTGGTCCGGTCCGGAGGGACGCTAAGGAAGGAGAAATTAGATCTTACCTGCTAATTTGCTTTCCTTTAGTCCCTCCGGACCGGACCAGGCCCCTCCCACGTTCTCTCTACTCTTTAGCTTCTTTTATTAAGTAGGAAGTGTATTCAGTAGGAAGTGTATTCATTCCTTTACGATTCGTGGAACAATACTATATATATACAGAACTTTACGTGGTCTATATCACTTCTCTGGTGGTTGCTGGTGAGCTCAATTGCTGGAATCTATCTATAAAACCTTAAATACGCCATACCACTTCTCTGGTGAGAGTTGTGGCTGAGCTCAGTTGCTGGAATATCTATAAAACCTTAAATATGATTTACCACTTTTCTGGTGAGAGTTGCTGGTAAGCTCAGTTGATGGAATATATATAAAATCTTAAGTGGGCCATACCACTTCTCTGGTGAGAGTTGCTGGTGAGCTATAAGACAAGTGAGCCATACCACTTCTCTGGTGAGAGTTGCTGGTGAGCTATATTATACGTGAGCCATACCACTTCTCTGGGGAGAGTTGCTGGTGAGCTATATTACATGTGAGCCATATTCGCTTCTCTGGTGAGAGTTGCTGGTGAGCTATAGTACAAGTGAGCCATACCACTTCTCTGGTGAGAGTTGCTGGTGAGCTGTAATACATATCGGGCCATACCACTTCTCTGGTGAGAGTTGCTGGTGAGCTCTGATACTTGGCATTGCCGAGTGCTTTGTGGCTGCTAGGATTCCATACGGCACAGAAGGTCTTTCTTTCTTTCCTTCCTGCTTTGTTATTCAAATACTGAGGCTAAGGTCACATGGCCAGGGCTCCTATTGGCTCTCTAGAGTCAGAGTTTTTTCTCAGTCTCCACCTGCTGGTAGGCGAGCACAACCCATCAGTCCAATCCTGGTCCGGTCCGGAGGGACTAAAGGAAAGCAAATTAGCAGGTAAGATCTAATTTCTCCTTTTACCACTGCTGTAAAACTGGCCTTTTTCCGTTTTTTTGTATTAATGACCATGCAGTAATGGGCATGGAATAGGCCGTGGATTAGAGATATCTGGAGAGACAAAAAGTCAATACATCTCATAAAGCTTAAAAAGCTAACTTGCTTGGATGTTATATACAATTTAATAAAAAATTTTTGGGAGGTTTTTTTAGCCAATGATGACTGCATGAACTCCTAGAAGTGATCGACGTTTGCAGCCAAGAAGGAGTCAGTTGAGGCTTTTCCTACTGTTTTTTGTAAAATTAATAAAATTGTTAAAAAGTGATAAGATTTGATAACTTTGATCTATTAAAAAGTTGACATACACTCATTTGAAAAGGATTATTTTGAAGTTGTACAAGATTTAAATTATCTTCGGTAGTCCCTTTTTATATATTTTAGAGAGCATGCAGTAATGTTGCCATAAGCATGTGGCCATTAAAAGAAATGAGCACATGTGCACTTACTGCCACCCTTTTGTAGGCGGTAAGAGCTCACACATTCCTGCACTAATCAACATATGGTTATAAGCACCCAGATATGCCCCAAGAAAAAATAAAACATTATTTTTAGTGCGCTTAGTATAAACTGATTTGGCTATTACCGCAGGACATATGAGCCATTTTAAGCAGTATTAAGTGCATGGTAAAGCTTAATGCAACTTATAAAAAGGGACCTTAAATGCTGAGGAGATTGCTGCAAGTTGGAGAAAGCTCTCATGCTTAGAACTTTACACTTAGTTTTGAGTTTTGGGACTGCTGTTCTGTCCTGGTGACTTGCAATGACACCACCTGCTTGGGCGCCTGATGAATCCTGCTGTCTAAGGAAAACATCTACTCTAGTTGGGAAACAATGTTTTCTATGTGTAACATGCTCTTTTCCCCATGGAAATGCCTTTATTTAAAACTACCCCCATATTGCTCTATTTTAACTCTGTACATCCATAGAGAGTACCTTGTTAATTTTTTTGAGTCTGCTTGAAATATTGCATATCACAGTAAATAAGTGCATACATATATATGGTAGACTTCATTGCAACTCATTAAAAGTTATGTTAGCTGTCCCATAAATTGTAATTCCTGATTGTCATAGGTCATAGTAACATAGTAGATGACGGCAGAAAAAGACCTGCACGGTCCATCCTGTCAGGTTCTCAGGTTCAGAGCCCGTGAGGCTGGGCTCTGGAGCAAACGTGAGCCCTTGGACTGCTGACGAGGAGCGACAGCAGCAGGCAAAACCCACCAACCAACACTGGGTAAGCACACCGGCAGGGACTGCAGGCACTGCCCAGCGAACCGGAACACATGGACTGGAATCCCCCGGACTGGGGAACACAGGACTGGAACACTGGACTGCAATCCCCCGGACTGGAACACACACCGGACCGGAACACACTGGACTGGAGCACACCCGACTGGAACACACACCGGACCGGAGCACACTGGACTGGAGCACCCTGGACTGGTCCCCCGGACTGGAGGACACAGGACTGGAACACGGGACTGGAGCACACTGGACTGGTCCACACAGCTTCACCTGCACTTAGCTACTAAGCCCCCCAAGAGTTGAGCTCATGGGTTCGAGTAGCCGGCAGGACTTACTGGACGACACAGGGACCAGGACTAGAACAAGCTGCACTGAAGTACACCTAACTCCTAAAGTGACCAAAAGTGTTCCTAAGCCCAGCACCAACAGAAAAGCTCCTAAGCCCTCCACTAACAGCAGTGCTCCCAACAGAAACTAACAGGGGTGCCCGTACACTAACAGAAGTGCCGGGAAACCACAAGGGAAAAGGAAGGGAAGACAAATGCCAGACCTTAACACTGGTACTTCCTAAGCACCAAGCTGCAGCAGCTAAACATGGGTTCTCACCCCGGTGCTTCCTAAGCACCCAGCTACAGCAGCTAACCACAGGTCATGAGGAAAAGTGGGGCAAGCACAAGGAAACAAGCAGGAAAGCCAAATACCCCAACAACAAAAGGTGCTTCCTAAACACTTACTCACAAGGGAGCTCCCAGCACCAAACTCTAGCACTACACTAAACTAACCTGGACCTAAAGCAAGTAGCCAGAAGCAAACGTTGCGAAGGCCCTGAAGGAAAGAACCCACTTCCTTATCAAGGCCCTCCCTGATGATGTCACACTCCCTAGACCCAGGCAACAGCACACTAACCCAGAGGGCACACTGAAAACCATAGAGGCCTAACCCACACCAATGCAACACCGTGAAACACTTGAAGCCAGTACACCCAAAGAGAGTTAGAGCAACTCAGACTACCCACACAGGTGCAGTATAGTGAAACAATTAGAGCCCTGCTGCTGGAAGCTGCCAGCACAGAGAGACATAGCCAGCTCAGAAAGGACAGACAAAGAAACAGAAGCCAGCTAAGAAGCTGACCCCCAGGAAAGAGGTAAGTTTGAGAGGGGTTCAGACCCCAATCATAACACATCCAGTCTGCCCAACAAGATAAACTCATATGTGCTACTTTTTGTGTATACCTTACCTTGATTTGTACCTGTCCTCTTCAGTGCACAGACCGTATAAGTCTACCCAGCACTATCCCCGCCTCCCAACCACCAGTCCCGCCTCTATAGAACAGAAAGTTGCAAAAACTCTAGGAATAAACTTTTTGAATCTTATTAATAAAAAAGTAATAAATCTTCTGGAAGGTTTACTAATTTTTTTTACATCTGCCATATTCACTCATTATTATTATTCTGTTAAAATCAGCAAATAAATAGTAATTATACGTTAAAATGATGTCAATATTTGACTTTCTACTATACAGAGCTTGTGTCAACTTCAGTTCTTTTTTCTGCACACAACTATAATGACCTATCCTATAGCAAAGGTTATGACACTATCCTGCTTATAATCGAAATAGAAAAACGCCTATATTGTGACCCAAATCGGGAGATAGACGTTTATCTCACAAAAACGAATAACGCGGTATAATCGAAAGCCGAATTTGGACGTTGTCAACTGCACTCCGTCGCGGATGCGGACAAAGTTGATGGGGGCGTGTCGAAGGCGTGGTGAAGGCGGAACTGGGGCGTGGTTATCGGCCGAACAGAGATGGGCGCCTTTCGCCGATAATGGAAAAAAAATATGCGTTTTTAGCGAGAATTTACGGCACTTTTCCTGGACCCTGTTTTTCCACGAATAAGGCCCCAAAAAGTGCCCTAAATGACCAGATGACCACTGGAGGGAATCGGGGATGACCTCCCCTGACTCCCCCAGTGGTCACAAACCCCCTCCCACCACAAAATATGCCATTTTACAACTGTTTATTTTCACCCTCAAATGTCATACCCACCTCCCTGGCAGCAGTATGCAGGTCACTGGAGCAGTTATTAGGGGGTGCAGTGGACTTCAGGCAGGTGGACCCAGGCCCCCCCCCTCCACCTGTTACACTTGTGCTGGTAAATGGGAGCCCTCCAAACCGCCCCCCAAACCCACTGTACCCACATGTAGGTGCCCCCCTTCACCCCTTAGGGCTATAGTAGTGGTGTAGACTTGTGGGCAGTGGGTTTTGAGGGGGATTTGGGGGGCTCAACACCCAAGGGAAGGGTGCTATGCACCTGGGAGCTGTTTTACCTTTTTTTTTTTTTTGTAAAAGTGTGCCCCCTAGGGTGCCCGGTTGGTGTCCTGGCATGTGAGGGGGACCAGTGCACTACGAATCCTGGCCCCTCCCACGAATAAATGTCTTGGAGTTATTCATTTTTGAGGTGGGCGCTTTCGGTTTCCATTATCGCTGAAAAACAAAAACACCCAGCTCAAAAAAAGATAAACATCCATGTTTTTTTCGAAAATACGGTTTGGTCCGCCCCTTCACGGACCCGTTCTCGGAGATAAACGCCCATGGAGATAGACGTTTTCGTTCGATTATGCCCCTCCACGAGAGTTCTCATTATTTCTAGGATTATAAAAGATGTAATTTCATACAGTACAGCTGGGCAAACTATGACCTACGGGCCAAAATTTAGGATGTCTTTCTTCTGGCCCTGAATACCTGCCGTTCTGTGCCACCTTCCTGCTGAATGCAAAAGAAGATGAAGTTGTTAAGCAACATTATCAAGAATGAGGCTTGAAATGTATGGTTGTGCTGAAACATAGCACTTTAAGGCTTGAAACACATGACTCAAGCCCTTGTAGTGCTGTAGCTTAGGTGCCGCTTGTTGGTGCCATTGTAGAGGCTGTCAATGATGACTACTCAGGACGAGGTAAATGGATAGAATGTTGCTTTCGTTGTGCCCTTTCAGTTAGGAGCCAGAGCACCACATGTGAGTGATTTTCTGTTTGATGCATCTTCTTTTGGATAATTTGTTATAGAATTAGTATGTCATTTCTTTCTCTTTTTTTTTTAGTAATATTTTTCACGCCCTGCTGGTAAGATATCATATAGCGGTTTGGTCGCACTGTAACCGCGGCCGTGAGAGTATCTTTCCGGTTGTGTGATTTCAACACCATTGCAATAAGCAGACACTTTGGATTGACGTACTCCCGATGCAGGCCAAAACATGGCCCATGTTGAGTCTAGCACAAAGATTGTTGTTTTGCACCTGGATGTGAAAATTCTGTTTTGTGTCCCTTCCTCTGTGTTTGTTTTTCCTGCATCTGTGCTGCCAGGACC
This sequence comes from Microcaecilia unicolor, assembly GCF_901765095.1. Classification (NCBI taxonomy): domain Eukaryota; kingdom Metazoa; phylum Chordata; class Amphibia; order Gymnophiona; family Siphonopidae; genus Microcaecilia; species Microcaecilia unicolor. The sequence goes on from NC_044031.1 coordinate 163,463,106, forward strand.
ATGAAATCCTCCTTCAACTTTCCCATCTCCAGCCTTAAAACACCTTGAAATTTATGTTATATAAATTATTACAAAAATAACTAGATGCTTCAGGGATATGATACAGGGAATTCCTACAATCCTCACATCTCCTTTCCCTACTTCTCTGCTGTAGCTCTGTGGGGAGTGGCCCCTATTATATGTAAGAGCTACTGATGTGGCCCATTTAAAATAAAGTTTCCTTAGCGTCCCTCCAGACCGACCCAGCATGTGACATGGATTGTGCACGCCTTCTAGCAGATGGAGACTGAGAAACTCTGACTCTAGACAGAGCCAATAAGAGCCCTGGCTAGCTAGAGAGAGATCCAGTATTCTCAGTCTCCAGCAGGTGGAACGTGGTGAGCCCTTGGGTCTCTTCTCTCTATCTCTGTTCTTTGTGGTAGTTTAGGTTTATGTTTAAATCATTTTTATTGATGATAAAATCTCAATAAAATACAGCTGCAAAACTGAAGTAACAAAACATGAAACCATCAAGCATTTTATATTTAACCCCCAAGTCCACCCTCCATTGCTAATCCCTCCCCCCTTGTTATGGTATTGCTTTTATGTTTAACTCTGATAGCATGAACACATAAGTATTTGATAATGGAACCAGCAGCTTACGGTATTCTGGTTCACTTTTGTGACCTCAACATTAATTACAAAATATGTTTACCATTACTGATTCTACCACTTAACTTGCACGCCAACCTTCCCTCCCCCTCCCTTTTTCTTTTCCCATCCCTATCCTTCCTTTCCTCCCTCCCCCCCTTTCCCCCATTTCTTCCTTCTTATTGCCTCGGGGATTCATCTCATCAACTTCCAACATAATCATCACTATAGCACACAAGTATCTCTAAAGTTCATAAGTTCAGCAGGTGGCTTCGTGCCCCTGGCGTAAGTGTCATCCAGAGCGGGCCCCAACACTGTTGAAATTTCCTCCCTTCTCTCGAATCCAAATCGACAAGCCCAGCTCATTCCAAGCGCACCAACAGCAGCATTCGTGTCCGCCATTGCTGTAGTGTAGGTGTCTTGTTCGAGATCCATTCTGTTAGTATAACCTGCTTGGAAGTGATAGTCGCTTTAGCCACAAATTCTGTAAATCCTTTAGGGCTAGGCTTTAACAGTCTGGGATATCCAAACAATAGCCCAGCATCATAAGTCCACTTCGTATTCCAAAGCTTAGATACAGAAAACAGAATGGACTTCCAAAATTTCCCCACACTCACACAGGTCCAGAACATGTGCCCTAAAGTTGCTCCGGCCCCTCCACATTTTGGGCAAGCACCCCAAGGAGACATTCCCATGTGAAAAGCTCTTCTAGGGGCCACATAGATTCGCATTGCAAATTTATACTGCACTTTCCAATGACTCGCTGCTGCGCTGACACGTCTGATGGACAAAATATGTGTTTTCAATTGTGTGGCGGAAATTTTAATATGAAGTTCACTGCTCCATTGTGTTGCTAATCTAATGTAATCCGGTTCCTCCGCCGTGTCCCTGATGTGCTTGTGGTGGAACGTGAGTGGGACTTCCTGCTGTGCCGCCAGGGAAAATGCTGATGACAATTCCTCCTGCACGCCCTCTGCCAACAGTTTCCATTCTAGGGAGTCCATGTAGTGTTTGAGCTGCATATAATGGAATTTGTCTGCATCCGGAAGTCCAAATTCTGTTTGTAGGTCCACAGAGGGTTTGATCTTTCCTTCCAGGTCTAGCGCGTGTAGGAGGTATATCAGTCCCCTAAGTCTCCACTTTTGAAGCGCTGGGTACAGCTTCCCAGGTGCAAACTGTACATTCCCACAGATTGATTGAAAAGGTGTTATTTTTGCTGAAAATTTATGTAGGCGGCATACCCAAGACCAGGTTGCTTTTGCCGCTGGCATTATCATTGAGTATTTCAGAGTGTCCGGGATGGGCCCCCCACCCACATGCAAATAGTTTGTGAAATGTGATTCCGACATCATTTGGAGTTCCAGTTTGGTGTTAGAAAAGTCCTCTGTCCCGCGGAACCGTCATTGACATGACGCATTCCGCATGTCACTGTCAGGTATCTCACATTCAGTAGACCCAACCCACCATATTCCACTGGGGTTGTCAGGGTTGACATTGGTAGTCTTGCCTTTTTCCCTTGCCACAGGAATAGTTGGGTAAGTTTATTTAACATCCTCTCATCCGTTCTTGTCAGGTACAATGGTATTGTTTGGAAAACATATAGACATTTTGGTACAATGCACATGTTATATAAGGCTATCCGCCCCAAAAGCGTAATAGGTAGCGCTTGCCACATATTCAACCTCTCTTCAGTCTCTTTCAGCAGCCGTTTAAGGTTTTCATTATACATGGTGTTCAGGTCTGCTGGGAGCCAAATTCCTAAATACTTGATTGGTCCTTTAGTTCAGGTTAATTGTTGGGGGTCCCTATGCTACATCACTCCTGCTGCTGTCACCGGAAGAGTGTTGGACTTGGTGTAATTTAACTTAAACCCTGAAAATCCTCCGAACCTTTCCACCCTTTCTAGTACCCCTGTCAGGGAGTTGTCAGGGTCCGTTATAGTCAAGAGTAGGTCATCCGCATAAGCGAACACCTTCAAATTATGATCCTTTACTTCCACCCCCTTCACCTCCTGTGCCCACCGTAAACTTTTTAACAATGGTTCTACTGCCAGCACGAATAGTAGGGGTGATAACGGGCAGCCCTGCCTAGTACCCCTTTGAATTGAAAATTCTCTTTCCCGCCTTCCATTAACAAATACACTAGCTTTGGGATCTTTATATAGTACTTCCACTGCCTTTAGGAACCACCCTGATATTCCTACCGCTGCCATAACTTGAAATAGGTAATCCCAATTTACTAGATCGAATGCCTTTTCGGCATCTAGGCTTAACACCCACATAGGTATGTTTTTTAATTTACATGTCGCCATTGCAAGCAGCAACTTCCTAACATTGTGGACTGTTCTCCTTTTTTTTATGAACCCAACATGTTCTGGACCTATCAGATCTGGCAGGCACTGCGCTAGTCGCTCTGCCAAAATCTTGGCTAAGAGCTTTATCTCTACATTCAGTAGGGATATTGGTCTATATGACCCTGGCCTTTCCGGCGACTTGCCCACTTTTGGAATTAACGTTATAAGGGCTGAGTTAGCGTACAGTGGTAGATTACTTTCTTCTACCACCTCCTCAAAATAACTGAGCAAGTTCACCAATGCTCCATGAGGTAATAACCTATAGTATTCCCCCGAGAACCCGTCTGGGCCAGGGACTGACCTCAGTTTCAATGCCTTCATCGCCTTTTGCAGTTCTCCCATCGCCAATGGCGCGTTTAAGTGGTCTATCTGGTTTTTGCACATTTGTGGTAGCTGTGCCTCTTGAAGATATGCGCCAGTGCTTCTCCTGGGGCCCTCTTTGACTTTTATATAGGGTGGCAAAATACTTCGTTAAAATTTGACCTATTTGGAGATGATCATTGGTCAATTTATCATTTTTATCTCTAAGGGTGCGTACTGTCCTAGGCCCTCCCCAGTTCTTTATTACTCTTGCCAGCAGGCGTCCTGCCCGATTCCCATACCTATGTAATTTATAAAATAGCACCGATCTCTGTTCTAGTTCATGTAGCAGGGAGTTTAGAGCAATCTGCACCGATTTCAGATTCTCTAGGTTGACCTTCGTCGGCCTACGAGAGTATGTGTTTTGTGCTTTTTTTAATCTTGATTCCAGTAACAGGATCCCCGCCGCTCTGCATTTATTAAGTTTACTGCAAAAGGCAATAATGTCCCCTCTGAGGACTGCTTTGGAAGCTGACCAGAATAAAGCGGGTTGCTCCTGGGCGTGTATATTATTGTTGTGGGCATAATCTGTCCATTTATGGTTAAGGTATTTTTGAAATTTGGGGTCTGTAAATAGATATGCTGGGAATCTCCACCCTCTTCCCTTTCCTATATCCCCTTGCAACTCCAGGTCCACCCACACTGGCAAATGGTCCGATATTGCTTCTGTGCCTATGTCTGTTGCTGTCACCTGCGAGAACATTGCCCATTCTATTAATTTTATAATCCAACCTGGATTGCGTCCCGTGAGCCCTGGATCTGTGAGTAAATTCACGCTCTGCCGGGTGCAAGGCTCTCCAGGTATCTATTAAATTGAGCTCTGTGACAAATAGTGTCATTTCTTTGGCCCTTTTCCCTGAATAATGGGGTGAAGTGTTGTTAGAGCAGTCCAATGCTGGGTTGAGTACCAGATTAAAATCTCCCACCACTACCAGCCTCTGCTTACCACTAGTGATACATTTACCCACTAATGATCTAAAAAAATCTGGATTGTAGATATTGGGGCCATATAATAATACCAAAATGATCTCTAGTCCTGGCATCCAGACCTTCATTATAATATACCTTCCCTCCTTCCCTATAGCCACCTGTGTCGCTTTGTAGGTCAGCCTCTTGCGGAAAAGAATCACTATCCCTTCTTTTTTCCCCCTTGCAGGCACGGAAAAGGTTTCTCCCACCCACAGCCTCTTTAGCTTATTGTGTTCTGTATCTGACAAACGTGTCTCTTGTAGACATGCAATGTCATTATGCCTCCTCAAGGCTGTGAGAATCTTTGCTCTTTTTATTGGGGATTTTACCCCCCCCCCCCACACACACATTCCAAGTCGTTATTCTGACAGGCATTTACCCTTGAATCTCCCATCAAGAGCTCAACTTCCCGCAAACCAGCCATCTCTCTTTCAAAACCCTTATATTCCATTTGACTACTGTGACCCGTGAGTAAATGTGTGCTTGTCGTGTTACCTTCCGTTGTTCCTAATTTGTCCAACTTCTCCTGCATTTGCTTCCCCTGTGCTTTAACTTATTTAAATTTTCCCCATCCCCCCCTTCCTTCCCTTCAACCCCACCTTTACCTCCCTTTCCCAAACCCAGTTATACGCTTTCTCCATCTTCTGGCACCCCAGGAGATAAAGTACTGAGACCTTCGAGCACGTGGGACCCCGTCCGTTTACATGACTTTGACTCTTGTGAAATGTTCAAGTCTACTTGTAACTGCCCTGTCCACAGCATTACCTTCTTTATATTGCATCTATCAGACCCGCTTCCAGTGCTGCCTTCTTTGCTTCCACCACTGCTTTAAATGCTTTCCATTGTCCCTGCATCAAGATTCTTAGGGTGGCTGGAAATTGCAACGTGAACTTCGCGCCCTTCTGGGCTAATGCTGAGCAAAGTGGGTGGAACTGCTTCCTCTGCGATTGTACCTCAGCTGAGAAATCCTGAAATATTAGCACTTTATGTCCTTCGTGGGTTAGGGTGTCTCTGCGTGTTCTGAAGCCTTGCATGATTTCCATTTTGTGGCGATAGTTAAATATTTTAGCCATTACCACCCTTGGCCGCGCCTTGCCCTCGGGCTTGCGGCCTACATGATGTGCCCTCTCTATTACCAGAGGGCCTGTAGCATCTGAAATCGCCAGTTCTTTACCCAGCCAATTCTCAAGCCAAGTTGATATGTTTCGCTCCGGAATGTTTTCAGAGAGTCCCACCACCCGAATGTTGTTCTTGCGGGAACGATTCACGAGATCTTCCAGCTTTTCGTGGCAGCCTTTTGTTGCATTAAGGTGGCGATGTCCGGGCCATAGCCTCTCCCTTCATCCTCTAGGGCTGACACGCGTGCCTCGAGGTCCCCCACTCTCGTCCCTATGCCATCCATCTGCGTGGCCAGGACTTCTAGCCTCTGTTCCATCTCTGCCCACTTTGGGTCCCATGCTTTTGTTACCGCCATGGTGAGTTGCATAAGCTGCGCCTCTGAGAACCCTCCGGGCTGTTTGCCAGGTTCGTCTGCCATTTTAGTTTCCGGTTCATTCGTCTTAGTTTTCTCTTTTTTCCCGGATCACTGTGCTATCACGCCAGTCGATTTTCGCAGGTATTTGTCCATATACTAAGGCAATCTCTACTGTCGGGTCTGAGTCAAAATTTCTCTTTAAATAGCTGCACTTTTAGACCAATTTCGGGCGGGAGTCTCGGAGCTCCAGCAGAACCCTGCTGCTCAGCTCATGTCCTCACGTGGTCTCGCGGTAGTTTAGGTTTAAATCTGTTTTTTCTTATTTGGGAAAACAGTACTTTTTCTTTGTGAGGGCGGCATTGTGGGCAGAACACTGTCTAGTACTCCCTGGAGAAATTTGTAAAGCAGCGACTTGGTCCTCCTTGCATTCATTTGCAAAGTGTTACAGATTGGATGTTCAGTGTAGACAGGAGGTGAACTTTGGAGCAAAGGTACTTACGACAGGCTTTCTGGGGCCCCTCCCATGAAAATACTGCTTTGTTACTTCCCATCAGTCACATTCTGGGCTGGTCCGGAGGGACGCTAAGGAAGGAGAAATTAGTGCTTACCTTCTAATTTGCTTTCCTTTAGTCCCTCCGGACCAGCCCAGATCCCAACCTTTTGCTGTTTGTTCTGGTTCAGTTCAGTGAGTTTGTGTTTATACAGAGCTGTTGTGTATGTTGGCAGTTGAGTTTTTGGGAAAAAAAAGAGAGACAATTCATGGATAAATGTAGGACATGCCTACAGTTGGTGGTCAGGTCAGTTTCTTGGGTGTCCTGGTGGCTGCTCAAGTTGCTCGGGTGCACAGAAGTGGATTCCTTCTCTCCTTTCTCTTGCTTTGGTACTCTAATACTGGATCTTTCTCTAGCTAGCCAGGGTTCTTTTTGGCTGTCTCTAGAGTCAGAGTTTCTCAGTCTTCACCTGCTGGAAGGTGTGAACAACCTACCAGTCACATGCTGGTCTGGAGGGACTAAAGGAAAGCAAATTAGCAGGTAAGAACTCATTTCTCCATATCCACTCCTGTTATACAGAGCAATGCAAGAGACTGGAAAGTGGTATTTCTCAAACCTGCAGTGGAAGCATTCTGTTTTTACAAATTACAAAGCCCAATTTGGTAAAATATGGACCATCCTATCAAACATATAAACGGCGAGTGACCGTACTCACTCGCAAATGCGCAGTAGAGACTTCCCTGTCTGTCCCGCTCCCGCGTCAATACGTGATGACGGGGGGGGGCGGGACAGAGAGAGAAACACCGCTACCCCCCCCCCCCCCGAGGTCGCCACCACTGGTACCCCCCCCTGGAGTCGCCGCTGCCGCCACCCCTCCACCCGGCCCGTCTCTTCGCTATTCAACTTACATCTCCGCAGCAGTCAGAGATCAGCTGAGCTGCCGTTGGCCTTCCTTCCCTGCCTGTGTCCCGCCCTCGCTGACGTTACGTCACATGAGGACGGGACACAGGCAGAGAAGGAAGGCCGACAGGAGCTCAGCTGATCTCTGCCTGCTGCGGAGATGTAAGTTGAATAGCGAAGAGACGGGCCGGGTGGAGGGGCGGCGAACTCGGGGGGGGGGGGGGGGGCGGCGACCCACCAGCCCGTTTTAACGGGCTCAACGGCTAGTATATTAAAAAGCACCTCCAAAGTTCTGAAGCTGACTCTGTGGCACAAAAACCTTGAGCCATTCGTGCTCTCCATCTGATGAAATGACGTCGGAACTTCCTGGTACGTCACCAGCGACACCAACCACAAGAAAGCAACACGCCCCAAACACCGTGCCGGAACGTCAACGGCACAAAACCGCCGAGAAGAAAAGCGCCAGTAAAGCACAGAAAACCTCGCAAACACACCCGAAAACAGCCCCCCCCCAGTGCTCTGACACTCGCCCCTCCCGAGATGCCACTGAACCACGTTCCCTGGCAACAGACACCCTCATCCGATTTTGGACACCGGACCTCCCCCTCCTCCACCAAAAGACTCCCAAATCGGAGTAAAAATCATACATAATCTCCCCCCTCTCGTCACAACACGCCTCCAGGCATAGAGGACCCCACCCTCTCCCCCCGTGCTCAAGGGTCTTCGTCCCTCCATAACACCCTACCTCACACTTGCAGGCACCCTCCATCGACCGTGTTACGAAAAAAAAACCCCAGTAACAACACGGAAACAACCCACTCCACCCCTCAACAAACGCCGACCCCACTCCAACCACCACCACATTTCACCCATCCACGCCCCTCCGTGTCACTGATAGACACAAACACACACATACACACACAATAGATCCCCCTCCACCCCCCCCCAAAAACACCACGCAGAACCACCTCCAAAACCACTGCAAACCCCTCTAAGTTCAAAAACAATTCCTCCTACTTTGACAGAACAACACAAACAAAAAACCCCAGCAACAACACAGACACAACCCACTCCACCCCTCAACAAACACTGACCCCCCTCCACCCACCCTCACATTTCACCAGCCCACGGACACCCCCCCCCCCTGTCATGGACAGACACAAACACACACACACACACAATACCACATAAGTTCAAAAACAACTCCTCCTCCTTTGACAGAACAACACACACACAAAAAAAAACAAAGCCAGCAACAACACGGACACAACCCACTCCACCCCTCAACAAACGCTGACCCCCCTCCAACCACCCTCACATTTCACCAACCCACGGACACCCCCCCCCCCCCCCCACCACCACTGTCATAGACAGACACAAACACACACACACACACACACAATACCACAGAAACACACACATTCCACTGCAAACATCCTGCAACAATAACCACCCTCAAAGCCACACACCACTTCATCCCACTTTGCCAGCACGGCACATCCCTAAAACCAACACTTAACACAAAAATATCACAGAAACACAGACACTCACCACCAACCTCCAAATACACCCCACCCTCACTCACGTACACACACACACACACATACAAACTGGCTCTGTGACATAGACACACACAACGTAGCTCAGTGACACACATGATCTTTCAAAAGCCCCCCTCCCCCCCAAAACCACAGAAGATGCACAAGGATAGATGCAGACTCAATCTCTATATCACTCTATATCATCCCTGCAACAAACTCTCTCTGTCTCACATACACTCTCTCTCACACACACTGTATCTGTGTGAACCACAATCTCTCTCACACTCACTGTGTCTCACGCACTTGCACACACTCTCATTCTCACGCACTCACTCTCTCATAGACACACTCGCATCCAGACTCACTCTTTCTGTCACACACTCGCACATTCACTCTCACACAGTCACTCTCAAACACACTCTCTCAAACATACACATTCCAAGGAAAACCTTGCTAGCACCCGTTTCATTGGTGTCAGAAACGGGCCTTTTTTCTAGTAAAACAATAAAAAAAAATGAAGATGTAAGCATTTCAAAGTTAAATAATAAAATAAATAATAGCTACCATAATTTCAAGCATTAAAATATTAATTCTAGTGAACACTGGTCTTTTTCACTGGCCCTGGTATACAGTAGAATAATAAATACATTTAAATTATAGAAAACATTTAGTAGTTTAATGAATGTTTCTGTTGCAGGATTGTTGGTGATGATGATGGAGGAAAGCTTTTTACTCCAGAAGAATATGAGGAATACAAAAAAAAAGTTTTACCAATGCGGTTACAAAATAGACTGTATGTTAGTTGGAGATCTCCCACTGACATTGACTGTAAACTTGTGGGCCCTGAGACACCATGCTTTTGTATTCATAGGTAAGTTTTCATTCATTACTTTTGTGTTGTATTTTAAGGAAGTACAGAATGGAAGCCATTTTAGAAGGCTTGTGTGGCTTTTACACTTGTAAATAATGAACTTTAGACATATAAGTGCCACTAACATTTATAAATTGTGATTTTAGAAAACTGCTGTTTATATAGAGAAAAGCCATAGCAGACATAGTTTGGATGGGGCTGAGTTATGGGCATGTCTTAGTCATGGTTTGAGTGGGAATATAAATTATGCAAACACGTATACATAACAAAAGCTGGGTGTTGGCATTTACACCTGCTCCATGGCAAGCATAAGTGAAAAGTAAGTTCTTGTTTGAACCTGGGACTCATGTTATTTCCTGAGGGATCAATTGTGCTTATCTGTCTGTTGTTTAACACCATGTCTAAATGTCTAAAAATAAACCAGTCAGTATTCAGCCGGCAGCAGCCAACGTTTTATTAAAAGCTGATTGTTGAGCGGTCACATGATGCCGAGCTGAAGAGTGTGTATGTGTGTAGAGTGAGCTTCTAGGCCCTGATCCTTAATACTCACCTTTCAGGAAGAAAATCTGCAATTTGTGGGGCTATAACATTGGCTTTTAAGTTTTGGGCACCAGATCTGCTTCCTTGGAGCAAGTTTGTCGATATAATGGTGGTGAGACCACTGCGAAAAGAGAAAATGAAATGCCACCAACAGGATTTCAAGATAGCAGAGGGTGAATAATTAGAAGTGCCATCGGCAAGTTCAGCATGGGTTGCTGAAATAATATCAGAAGTGAAGCAAACGATAGCAACATCTGTAGACAAAAAATTACAACATATTTCATATAAACTGGATATTTTGGATGGCCGCTTAGAGTCCTTGAAAGGCAAATTTACGACTCATTGTCAATGCGTGTCAGACCTAGAAGATCGGGTGCAGCAGTTAGCATCTACGCAAACTACAAGAGCGAGTTACTCAACTGGAGGATAAATTGGAAGATCTAGGAAATAGCTTCTGCAGGAATAACTTACACTTGGTGGACATTCCCTAGTCTATTCTGGTCTCGGAGTTGGGTGGCGTTTTGGAAGGATGGCTGGTAAAATCTTTTCAACTCCAATCATCGGCAGGCTCACTGAGAATAGAAAGGGCACACCTTTAGGCCAACACAAGGAGGCTGATGCCTGCTCGCATGTTGTGATCTTGAAATTGTTGGATTACACCCATAAAGTGGAGATATTGCGGGCCTCACGGTTGAAGAGTCCCCTTATTTATAACAATAAAAAAATACTTCCAAGACTTTTCTGCTCGAGTGTCGGCTATGCAGAAAACCTTTACGCCAATATGTTCATCTCTGCATAAATGACATATTCAGTTTACACTACTATACCCTGCCCAATTGAGGGTACATCATGCATGCAAAACCCATTATTTTGATAACATGGCCTCGGCATCAACTCACATTATGTTTTGAATGCTTAGGGATGCCTGAATCAAGGTCTTCTCAATCATTATAGAGCTTTGGCTTTTGGAAGCTTCATCTACTTAATAACAGACATGCATTGAGCTTTAATCAGTTTTAATGCTTTGGATTTGATTTGTTTTTGCTGAATAGTTGCATTTGAGAGTCTTGTCTGCGATACTCCCATGCTTTGTGTTATGGATAACGTTACAGTGATTTGAACTATTGTATTGCTACGTACATGTGGGTGATAGGTGAACTAATAGTTGCACACTTTTGTGAACTCCTACACTTTAGTGCACCTGTTATGTCTGGCATCTTTGGTCAGTGATAGGGACACATCTCTTCTTTATCACTGATCCTCCATGGGTGGAGTACCATGTTGACTGAGAAGGAGCATTTCGGATCTTATGCTACAGTTTATTGTACTTTATTGGCTGTGCAGCTACACACTTGGTCAGATTAGGTTCTGTGATACACACATCAAATTGTGACAGGGCACTACCCCTTACAGTTGCTGGTGGGCCTGGTGGTTCACACCTGTTCCTGTTCATTGTGATTGTGCTAGATTGGCCTCACAGGCCTTGTTACTCAGATCTTCTTTGTCTTCTCATAGTTTCTCCATTTCCCCTGCCAAGAGGCCCAGGGATTCTTCTTCTTCAGGGCCTGATTCTCATAAAAGGCCTGGATCCTTTCTGGTTTATGGCCTGGCCCTTGAGAGTTGGTTCCTAAAAACAAAAGGGTTTTTTCCTTCTATTATTGCCACTTTGTTGAAGGTATGGAAATCCTCCACATCTTTGTCTTATGTCAGGATCTGGAGGGTTTTGAGTCCTGTTGCTCAAGTCAGGGGGTGTCCCCTTGGACATTCTAGCCATTTTGGCCTTTTTACTACTACTTACTACTTAACATTTCTAAAGCGCTACTAGGGTTACGCAGCGCTGTACAATTTAACATAGAACAATCCCTGCTCAAAGAGCTTACAATCTAAAAGACACGTGAGCAGACAGACCAATAGGGGCAGTCAAATTGGGCAGTCTGGAGTTCCTGAAAGGTAAGAATTAGGTGCCGAATGCAGCATTGAAGAGGTGGGCTTTACGCAAAGACTTGAAGAGGGGCAATGAGGGGGCTTGGCGTAAGGACTCGGGGAGGTTGTTCCAAGCATAGGGTGAGGTGAGGTAGAATGAGCGGAGCCTGGAGTTGGCGGTGGTAGAGAAGGGTAATGAGAGGAGGGATTTGTCCTGTGAACGGAGGTTTCGGGCTGGAACGTAAGGGGAGATGAGGGTAGAGAGGTTTTGAGTCCTGTTGCTCAAGTCAGGGGGTGTCCCCTTGGACATTCTAGCCACTTTGGCCTTTTTGAAGGGAGTTTTTGTTCAGGGTTTGGTTCTGAATTATCTAAATGTTCAGGTGGCAGCACTGGCCTGTTTTAGAGACAAGGTAGGCAGTTCCTCTATTGCAGCCCACCCAGATATAATGTGGCTGAGAGAGAGAGTGGAGGAGTGGCCTAGTGGTTAGGGTGGTGGACTTTGGTCCTGGGGAACTGAGGAACTACAGGCACAGGCAGCTCCTTGTGACTCTGGGCAAGTCACTTAACCCTCCATTGCCCCATGTAAGCCGCATTGAGCCTGCCATGAGTGGGAAAGCGCAGGGTACAAATGTAAAAAAAAAAAAAAAAATTTTGGAAGAGGGAGAAAGTTGCTAAAAAGTGAAGAGAGACTGCATTATGGGGATAGGGGCTGATACTGCATATAGGTAGTAGAGCAGCTCATAGGGTCTTTCTGGATGTAGAACTACTATCATATTCCAGTCTGTAAGTTTCAGGTATGAATGGTGTATGGGGCTCTGGGAAGGGAAAGTAGGACTATGATCCTTGGCAGGAAGGGTAGTGATTACAAATTTTGAAATTTGAGATAAATCTGCATAGGAGGTATGAGGAATGGGTGAGCCCCACTGACCAAGGTGGAGTGACAGAGAACCTAATGCGGGGGGGGGGGGGGAGGGAGGAATTAGTAACATCAAGGAAGGTCAGGTCAGGAGGAGGTAGAGAGCAGGGAAGTATAGAATGGGATAGTGGCTTACGTATGGGGGAAGGAGTATTAAGCACCCTACCCTAAAACAAAAGTCAAATTGCATTCAGAGAAAGAAGTGAGGGGACGAAGAAGACATTAAGGCAGGGAGGGACTGAGAAAAAAGTGGGGATGGTCTGAGAGAAATGAAAAATGTATGGTGTGCACAGGTTAGGTAGGGAAAAGAGACTATAGAGGACTGGCTGGGAGGGGGAGAATATGGGTTGTATAACATGAGTGTGGTGTAGATGGGCTGGGAGTAGACTGGTAAACTAGAGTGATGAGTTGGTGTTTAGGAGGAAGAAACATTGGTGGGATTTGCAGTGCTTCTAGCCATTTTTTTTACCCACAAGTGCGCCCTATGTGTGCACCACCTACTGTGCACCTCATTAAAGACAGTATGGTTGCTGTGATTCTGCTAAAACAGGCAGGGGAATGGCTGGGACTCGCTTCTGATTGGCCTGTCAGGGATTGAGCTGACGTCTGAAGCAGCAGAGGTCAGAAGCCAGATCTATTTAAGCCTTACCTCGCCCTACTACCTTTGCTTTAGCGTTGCTTCCTGTCATCTGAAGCCTGTTTCCCTCTCTCTGTTTGTGCTAGTAGCACACTGTGTTTGTGTAGGAGTTTGCTTACTCCTCTCGTTGCTTGTAGCTTTTCTGTGTGCTGGTTGTTCCCAGGGTATGCTTATTTGTTTTTTTTTTTGTTTTGTTTTGTTTTTTTAATTTTTTATTTATGAATTTTCATTTTACATTCATGCAATAACACAAACATATGGCAATTTTGAAATATAATATTCTTAACAAAGAAAGATAGGAAAAATTATTTCTAATTTTTGTCCACAATTTGGTTCAAGAACAAAGAAAATTTAAATTAAAATTAGTCAATAATAAGAAACGGAAGGATCAAACGATAAGCACAGCCGATACATAGTTGGACAATCAGGTGTTCTTATTCTACTCTTTACTCGAAATAAATTCTGACAGTTTCCCCGGTTCAAAAAATATGTAATTCAAAGAATTTAAGGAAATAACACATCTACATGGAAACATCAAATAGAAGTTTCCACCTAAATTCAGGATTCTCGATTTTAATTGCAAAAATTCTTTCCTTCTTTTTTGTGTTTCCCTCCTTGATAGATCTGGAAACATTTAAATTCTTGAACCTAGAAAATTGTCTTTTATATGGCTGAAATACAATTTAAGAATATTATTACGGTCAATCTCAAGGGCAAACGTCACCACTACAGTGGTCCTTTCCGTTATTATTTCCAATGAGTTTTCAAGAATTTGAGTCACATTCAGATTAGGTAAAGAGGTATTCCTAGCATTTCTTATACCCGAAATATACTGAATTCTTGTTATGGGTGGAATATGGTCAGAAGGTATAAGTAAAACTTCTGTAAGATATTTCTTAAACATTTCTAATGGTGACATTAAAGGTGACTTAGGGAAATTTAAGAGTCTTAGGTTATTCCTCCTAATCTGATTTTCCAAATATTCAATTTTGCGATACTGAAAGTTTTTGTCCTTAGAAACATTCGAGGTAACGTTCTTAAAAGTTTTAACTTCATTTTCAAGTACCTCAATCTTGGCAGCGTGGCCCTCGAGCTTGCCAGAAAAATCCCCCTGGATTTGTTTGATCTCAGCCATCTCTCCTCTCATTGAATTGGAAAATTGCTGCAGGGTAGAATTCAAACCCTGAATTGCTTCCCAAAGACTCTCTAGAGTCACAACAGCCGGTCTCTGATATCCTCTGTTTATTCCGGGTGCATTCTCCTGTGATTGCGAGGAGAGGGAATGTGCCTCCTGTCCTCGCAAACAAGCTGTTTCCACAGGAGAGGAAGTTGCTACGGGGCCTCCTCCTGCAGCAACCAGGGTCTGTCCGTTGTCGGGTACACCGAAGCTCTGCTCCTCCGAAGCAATTCTAACATCTCCAGGTCTCGGAGGGGCTGTATTTGAGGGCGGACTCAATGTAGCTCCCTCGACACTATGTTCCCGATCTTCTAATGGGTTTATCGAAGTGCCCATCGGGGATCCCAGCACTCGCAACCCCATCTCCTCTAGAGTCGCCTGTCTCATGGTGGAAGTTTCAGAACGGCTCGTGGAGGTGAGCACGTTAGTTTTTCCCTTCCTTTTCCCCATTACAAGTATAGGGAAAGTCCCAAGTTCCAGGTTTTTTACTAGAGATCAGGAGGTGCTGCAACGCACGTCCGTTTCAGACGCCATCTTGAACCCCCGTATGCTTATTTGTTTCCCTAGCTTAGCTGCTTTCCTTGATTACCTTGCTTCTGTGCACCTATGGGTGCTCTGTTTGCTCTGTCTCTATGTGCTGGTTATTCCCAGCGTATGCTTGTTTGCTTCCCTAGCTTAGCTGCTTTCCTTGATTACCTTGCGTCCATGCATTTGTGGGTGCTCTGCCTGCTCTGTCTCTGTGTGCTGCTGAGTTCTGGTAGGAACATTGTTTGTTTTTCCCTTTGTTTGCTTTAAAACTTTGACTGTAGTGTAAGTCCTGGTTCTTGCTGATTGTGTTTTAGAAGCAGCCTTTCCCTTTAGCCTGCTTTAACTCTTTGCTGTGTCTGTCTCCTGATTCTTGTGAGCATTGCTCCTTATCTGAGTTGTATATGTAAAGGCAGCTTTCCCTGTTTGCTTGCTTTTCCCTTTGTCTCTAGTGTCTGTTATTTGACTCTGTGGCACAGCCTTGTGTACTCTTGTGTGTGGATTCCCTTGACCCTTGAGTGCTGAGTGGTACAGTCCTGTGTATTCCTATAAGTGGTTTCCCTTAATCCTTGTGTGCTGTGTAGCACAGCCTGGTGTATTCCTATAGGTGGCTTCCCTTTTCCCCTGGGTGCTGTGGGGCACAGCCTAGTGTATTTGTGTGCTGTATGGTACAGCCTAGAGTGTTCCTGTGGAGCTTCGCTCTTATTGAGTCTGTGTCCCATTCTGTCCTTGGATTTCTCTTCCCCTGGCCGTAGCCTGTACCTGCCAGCTTCTTGTCTGTCACCCTTCCCTTGTGTCACTAGCTAGCGCTGTGTGCGTTGCATGTGCTCCAGTCCCTTTTGGGACCCCTCGTTCTTTTTCCCTTCCCCAGTGTGTGACTTGGTTCCAGTTCAGCCTTGAGTCCCGCACATTTGAACTCTGTACGAGTGGGTTCCCGTTTGGTTGTGAGGCCCGCCTGAGTGGTCTATCTCCCTTTTCTGGTGGTGCTAGTTGTTTGTCCTGAGTGTGTGGGGCTGTGTGGCCGTGGTATTGCTTAGCGCCTGTTTGGTCCACCCTAGGCCTTGGCCAAGTTCCTAAGCCTCGGCCTGTGCTCAAGGGCTCATGTACAGTATAACACTAGTCAGTTGTGTTCACAACCCAGCACACTTTTCCTTTATATGGACTTTGTAATTTGTGCCAAGTTGAGCACCCCCAATCATTTTGAAACGTTGGTTCCTATGACTTGAACCCACACTAGTACCCACATAATAAAACAAACCAGTGCAATAAAAATCTTGCACTAACTGGCTAGCATGGGTAGGACTGGATCCAGGTAGAGTATAGGTGGTAGTAGGGAGTGGCTGGCACAGGGATTGGTGCAATACTAGCTGCCACAACTCCTGATATCACAGCTGCACTAAATGCCACCCTATGGGGGCAAGACTCCTCTGATCCTGCTGAACCCCCCCCCCCCAATCAAGAAGTCCTAACAGAGTCCCCCATAGAATGAAACCCCACACAGTCAATTCCCTATCAAGCTCTTCCTACAGTGAAGCCCACCGCAAGATCAACTGCCTCCTTACAGAAACCCCCTCAAAATAGTGGCCCACCACAGGAATTACCTCAACCAAGGCCCCTTCACCAAACCTGCCCCCCACCTCCGGAACTCACTCAAGGGCTTCCCTGGTAATCTAATAGGCCAAGGGAGTGGGGGCTGCTCCTACTCTCGGCCTCTAGACTATCAGGAAAGCCCACAGATGAGTCCCAGGAAGCAGGGTCCAGAGTATGGAGGAGGGTTGAAGAGTGAGGATTCTTTGTTTGGGGGGAGGGGGTTGAGTTTATCTGGGGTTTCTTTCTCGGGGTCCTTGAGTTGGGAGCATCTTGATTGGGAGGGTGATGAACTGGGAGGGTTGATAAACAGGGAGGGAGAGACTGGGCAAGGGGATTGGATCAGGGAATACTGTTGGGGGGGGATGGTGTTTTGGGGGCGTCAGGTTATACCATCATGGTACCTTCGGTATTTAGATTTGCACCACGGCTCATATTACATAACTTAGCAGATAGCTCAGTACATCATGCTTATTTACAAAGATACTAGAGAGAGTGATTGTTAGATATTAATTTGTGGGGAAACAGCTACTTCCTTATGTAATCATTTTTTCATTAAAAAAATTTAAAAACATTCCTTTCAATGCATCTTCCATAAGTATTCTTTGTATAAGCTTTCGTATATTCATTTTTTCTTTCAGGTATAAACAACATAAAACTGATTTTAAAGAGATCCCAAAGGAACGTCCAATATATTTACCTTGTAGAGTAAGCAACTGTCAGTGCAAATCATATCATTATGTCCCAAAAAATGGATCCCAACCTATTCGCTGCAGATGCAAGCACTTCTCAGATGAACACAGTGAAGCACCTGGCTATCCATGCAAAAAGTGTACGTTTCTACATATTGTTTTCATTTTCTCTTGAACAATATATCAATGTATTAACAAGGCCTTGAACAATCTCTATATATAAAAGGCACCACCAACGTTCTATGAAGCCTCCAGCCGGAAGTGTGAAGAGGGAGAGATATCCGGTTTCCCCATGAGTGTCTGCCCCACCCTCGCTCTCTCTGTAACACAAACAGTGAAGGAAAAAACACAGCAAAGCACGAAATCAAATCGCTCTTTCTGTAACAGTGAAGGACTCAGAGGGGGGAGGGGGAGGGGAGAGAGGACAGAGGGCAGGGAGGGACACACACACTCCCACATGCACACAGAAGAAAACCTTGCTAGCCCCTGTTTCATTTGCATCAGAAACGGGGCTTTTTTTTTAACTAGTATTTGTATAATTTGAAAATATATTAGTTTACTAGTCTGAGAGGGTGTTGGATAGGGAGTTTCTTAGATGATAAATGTACTTGGATTTTTGATGTATTTATTTGCCTTTTCTAAAAATGAGCTTGAAGGAAGTTACACTCAGGTACAAAATTGGGTTTCTTTTCTATTTAAAACCACTTTTATCACATAGTTATAGTAAAATGAAGTGGATTATGAAGTTTAAGATATGGTTTTTTTTCTTTAGCAGAAAAAAAGACATCCTGAGCTCCTTTCTCACCCATCCAAGATGGAATTGTCCTTATGTTGAAAACCATTTATGTAACAATTCTGTCAAACCATTTTGCTTATTTTTCTTTGAAATTAGGTTCAAAGTGTTCAGGATTTCACAGTTCATTTACTTGTGGTTGTGGTCAGCCTACATATGCCCATGAAACAATAGTAGAAACAAAAGAAGAGCGTTTAGCCCTTGGAAAACCAGTGGGACATGATGTTCCATATGCTGCAATGGGAGGATTAACTGGATTCAGCTCACTGGCAGAAGGTTACATGAGACTAGATGACAGTGGAATAGGTATGTTCACTAAATAAAGGAAATTTGAAATATAGTTATGCGTAATTTAGAGATGAAAATGACACAACATATAATCAGTAGAAGCAGTGGAAGCTTAATTTCACAGTTCAAAGCAAAACATACTACCATAGATATATTGTTTAATATTTAAACATAAGGCTTCCCAAACATAGGATTTTTGCTCAGTATCAAAATAATTCTCTGAGGCTAGGGCTTTTCAGCTTGGAGAAGAGACGGCTAAGGGGAGACATGATAGAGGTATATAAAATAATGAGTGGAGTCGAACAGGTGGATGTGAAGCGTCTGTTCACGCTTTCCAAAAATAGTAGGACTAGGGGGCATGCGATGAAACTAAAGTGTAGTACATTTAAAACAAATAGGAGAAAATTTTTCTTCACCCAACGCGTAATTAAACTCTGGAATTCGTTGCTGGAGAATGTGGTGAAGGCGGTTAGCTTGGCAGAGTTTAAAAAAGGTTTTGACGGTTTCCTAAAGGACAAGTCCATAGACTGCTACTAAATGGACTTGGAAAAATCCACAATTTCAGGAATAACATGTATAGAATGTTTGTACGTTTGGGAAGCTGCCAGGTGCCCTTGACCTGGATTGGCTGCTGTCGGGGACAGGATGCTAGGCTTGATGGGCCATTGGTCTTTTCCCAGTATGGCATTACTTATGTTCTTAAGCAGGCCTTCCTATTCTCACATCTGGGTGGTGTCATCTGACAGAGCCTAATGTGAATGCTGACTAGCAAGTATAGTAGAAAATTCAAGCAGCAGGATATAAGGGGAATGGTGTAAGGGAGAAAATGCAAAGATGTAAAATGTTGTTTAAGTTTGATTGATGGAACAGAATTGGAGTCTGTGGACTCAAAATGTTGCTATGTTGACTGTTTAATAAAAATCAAAATTAGAAAAAAAAGAAAATTCAAGCAGCGTCCCACCGTGCGTACACTGGTGCTTTCCTGCCTGAGTCTTCCAGTCTTTTTCCGTGGAGCTGAGAGGACAGGTTCATGTGTTCTGTCCCTCACACTGCATTCAAGACTTATTCTGTGCCTTCCCGTGCGGGATTTTTGTTTTATTGTACAGTATTTTTCTTCTGTTTACATTTTTTTCATCAACCCTCTTATTTTTAGAGTTTTTCGGCTTTTAAGTTTTCTTTATTTTTTGGGTGTGGCTGCACAATTAAGCCTCTGCCTTAATTTGAACACTGCTCCCTTTTTTTCTCCGTTTGAGGAGTTTAATTAATTTAGCAGACATTCTTTTTTTCGATGTTACAGAAGACCCCCAGTGGCTGAGGCCTAATTGTGCGGCCACCCCCAGTTGCTTCAAGAGGTGCATCAAATGTAAACACATGATTTCTGCCACAGACCCGCACAATTGGTGCATCGGGTACCTTGGTCCAGATCATGACCCCTCTGATTGTGATCTGTGTTTAAAATGCAGATGAGAACTCAGCGGGTGCGACTCAAATGGAGCATCTTTTTGGCTCATCGAATGCCAGACCACTGACTTTGGCACTGGTGGCATCGTCCTCTATGGCTGCTCTGACTTTGGCATCCACTGGGAGTGCACTGTGTCATGGATTCAGGGATGGTGAGCCATTGGACTGCAGTCAGGGCTGCAGCAGACAAGTCCTCTGAGATGGCACAGGCACAAAGCAGAGGCGAGCCAGACACTGAATCCAGACAAGACATGGCACTAAGATGGCGTCGGACTAGGAAATACCTGAGGGAGCTCCGAGCCCAGGAAAACAGAATTAATAGTGGAAATAAAGCCGGGTCGTGGCTGAGAATGGCACCCGGGTGCGAACAACCACTGACTGAAGAAGCCCTTACGCGATCAGTAAGCGCCCGACAAACCCTCGGAGAAGGGAAAGGCAAATGAACCTCTCCCCACGAGGGCTCACACGAGGTTTGTTACGAGTCCGATCCTGCCTCGAGCCCGGGAGCGCGAGGCAGGAGATGATCCAACCCAAGCCGACCCGATGTGCAGCGAGAGGCAATCGCACCTCTCCTCACAGGGGCCCGCACAAGGACCGCGCGACACATCCACCCCTACCTCCACCCGCCTACCATACCAGCGCAAAAGAGACAAACTCTCCCTTGTGAGGTCCATCCGATACCATGAGCTGCAGCCGCGAGCAGCCAAGCACCGGACCCTACCTCTTCAGATGGCAGAATAGGTGAGGGAGCCGCGCCGCCCCCATGGCAGGGAAACGCAGAAGCGCCCCCAAGGAGATCGCTCGAGCCTCCGAAGATTCGGCAACAAAGCCAGAGGAGCAGCGACAACGGACCACCCCCAAAGCAAGCAACAGGGAAACGCCAACGTGCACCAAAGAGGACGCCGGGGCCTCCGAGAGCACGGCCCTCAACCTACAAAATAACTCTCAGGACCAAGGAATCTCTCTCTACGACCTGGGGCAACACCTCAAACACCTAACCGTGAGTAAACTACCCCAGCCACCACTACAGCTCCTTGAATCGCGAAGATTCTGTGCCCGAGGAAATGCTTCTGAACACCTGACTGTGAGTACATCATCTATATTCATTAAAAAAAAAATCCAGATCTAAGTCCTATCAAGTATCCTACAGTACGCAGCCACCAGGTGCCCAAACTGATCCACCACCAAAATAGGTGGGAAAATGTGGTATACAAATGTAACAAATAAATAAATAAAATTAAGACAAGGCAGACCAAGAACTGGATCCATACACCAAAGGAACAACCCAGATGAGACACAAGACATGGCAAATAAGCAGTGCACACTCAAGGCAAGGTAGAAACAGAGCCTGGCTGAAGCAGGAACCAGGAATGAAGCTTGACTATAGCAGAAACCAGGAACAAAAGTAAGGACACTCATATGGGCTGCAAGGCCGAACTGGAACTCACATGTAACAGTGTCCAATCATATGGGCTGCAAGGCTGTACTGGAACTCAAACAAACAGAAAGAAACAGAACGAAATTCCCTTAACAAATACTAACCAAGCAGTACACATACGCTGTGCAAAACGGAGCCACAAATAAGAGGTCAAAAGACCCAACACTAAGGCACAAAGTAACTGAAGGGGAAAAGACAACCTCACACAGGCTCACATAGTAGAATCAACAAGTAAAAGGTTAAAGGGAATCCACACAGGGAGGCAGCTCAGGGCTGTGCTAGTCACCACATCTATAAGGAAGAACAGTCTTAACTAACTCAAACAGAAATCACACAGAGAGATAGCTCAGGGCTGTGCTAATAGTCCCAGCTAAACAGAAGAGCAGTCCACTTGTGCCACACAGTGAGGCAGCTCAGGGCTGTGCTAGTCATCACAGCTAAACGGAAGAGCCACTACCTCAAACTCAAATAGAAACCTCACAGAGAGGACTCAAACAGAAAGCACACAGAGAAGCAACTCAAGACAGGTCCACTCAGCCATTCTAGGCAGGGTAAAGGGGAAATACACAAAGAAGCAACTCAAGGCAAGGCCACTTGGCCATATTAAGGTAAAGGGAAAACACACAAAGAAGCAACTCGAGGCTAGGCAACACGGCCACGCAAAGGGTAAAGGGAAGCCACTCATAGCCGCACTGAAGGCTGTGCCACACAGCAGTCAAGGATAAAGGGAAGCCACTTGTAGAAGCACTCAAGGCTATGCCACATGGCAATCAAGGGTAAAGGGAAGCCACTCATAGAAGCACTCAAGGCTGTGGCACACGGCACTCAAGGATAAAGGGAAGCCGCTCATAGGCTGTGTCACACGGCACTCAAGGGAAGCTCAAGGCTGTACCACACAGCACTCAAGAATAAAGGGAAGCCACTAATAGGCTGTGCCACATGGCAGTCAAGGATAAAAGGAAGCCACTCATAGGAACACTCAAGGCTCTGCCACATGGCAGTCAAGGATAAAGGGAAGCCACTCATAGGAACACTCAAGGCTGTGCCACACAGCCACGCATAGGAACACTCAAGGCTGTGCCACACAGCCACTCAGATTCAAACATAGAAAAGTATTTCACACAGGTACAAACAAGAACTACACCCAGAAACAACACGGGGCTGTGCCAGGAATCACAGCTAACAGAAAGGTAATTCACTCAGGTTCAGAAGCAAGGCTATACCACACAGCCACTCAGATTCAAGCATAGGAAAGTAATTCACACAGGTACAAACAACAACCACACATACACAGAAACAGTACAGGGCTGTGCTTGGAAGCATAGCTAACAGAAAAGTAATTCAGGTTCAAACAAGAACCGCGCGCACAGCTAACAAGAAGACCAGTTCACTCAGAATCAAACAACAACACTGCAACAAGAAAAGGGTAAAATAGACCTGTTGCAAAGGCAAGGCATGGAAGTTCCAAGGTCCTTTATAAAGGAGTTGGCTGATGATGTCACAACTAGGAATGAGGCTTGGCTGCAGGTACACCAGAGTGAGGCTTGGATAACAGGAACACCAAAGCGAGACTTGGATAGCACAAATACCAGAGCGAGGCTTGGCTGCAGGAACACCAACAACAGAAGCCACCATGCAGGTAAAAGGCAGTCTGGAGATGTCACAGAGCCAGATTATTGAGAAAAAATAGATCTGGACATATGGACACGGCCATAGCCATGACACACTGGCATTGAGTGGGTCTCCACCTGCCCCGACACTGGGCACTAGTAGCAGGCCCCGGGACCGGTCAGCATCGGATCTGACAATGAGGATGCATATGAATTTGGCAACATCCTCATTGACACCTGGGGATCGAGACTGCATGCATCGGGGAAGCCCAAGAAGCATAAGCATCGGTTTTCCTTGATGCACGGTGCTGGGACCATCGGGACATTAGATCCTCTGGTACCTGAGGAGCACTATCCCTTCTTAGAAGAGGTGCCAGTGCACAAATCACCAAGCGGCCCGGTCTCTGCCACTGGTTTGGCATGATGTCTTCTCAGACTGCCTCTGACCCAGCTCCCATGCTTTTGCCGATACCCACCTTTGATGAACGGTTCTGCAGCATGCTCCGAGAGGAACTGGCACCGCTGCTACAGGGGGCTCCCACTTTGACAACGAGGGTGTTTGCCCCACCAGTGGAGCAGCCCCAGGCCCTCTGCAAGGCTCCATCGGTGCTGGTGCCTCGCAGGGTGTCGATGTCAAGGCAGGCATTACCACCCTTTACATTGGGGGAGGAAGCTTCCCCGGAGTGTGAGGGTAAGTCTGCAACTCAGAGCTCCTGAGTGTGGACAATGCTTCACCAGGCTGAGGTCGGTATAGACTCATTCACCTGCTCCTGAGTATGGGGAAGAGTTTGATTTGGGCCACTCATGGGAGTCAGATGAAGATCCACATTACTTCTCAGAGGAGGAGTCTTATGGAATTCCATCTGATCCCTTTCCTCCTCAAGAGAGACGAAAATCTCCATCTGAGGCACTCTCTTTCACCAGTTGTGTGAGGGAGATGGCTGTGGCCGTCCCATTGAAGTTGGAGACTGAGGAAGATGGAGTAGGAGTACTGAGCAGCGATGTTGTCTGTTCAAGGCTATAAGTCTCCTCCTAAGGAAGGGGTCACTGCACCATTACACCCTATCCATAAGGATGCACTGTTGAAGAAGTCTCCTCTCATAGTGCAGATCACACCCAAGAAGGTGGATGTGCAGTATCGTATTCAGAAGGTTCCCAGATTCGAGAAGGCACAATTGCCCCACAACTTCATGGTGGTCAAATCCACTTTCAAACAGGCTTAGAGTTCTTGGTCTCGCACCTTGGTGCCCCCAGGACGACAGACCAGGACTTTGGATTCATGTAGGAGGAAGACATTTCAGGCTTCAGTGCTTGTTGCCCACTTCCAGTCCTACCAGCTGTACACGAGCCTTTACTTTGTAACGTTAGTGAACAGTACACTGACTCTTGCAGAATCTCTCCCTTCGGAGCAGGCCGCAGAGCTTCACCATCTGGCCATCAAGCAGATGGAGTATAGGCATTATCTGGCCAGGGGCACCTATGATACTTTTGATGTTGTGTCCAGACTCTCTGGCATGGCTGTGGGGATGAGCAGACTCTCATGGCTGCATGTCTCTGACCTGGAACCAGCGGCTCAAGAGAGGTTGTTGGATGTGCCGTGCTGAGGGGACAACTTGTTTGGAGAGAAAGTGGAAGAGGTCACTGGCCTCATTAAGAAACAGATACTATTGACACTCTCTCGGCGTACTCCATCTGCATAATCTTCAGCAAGAAGATTTGACTCAGTCTAGGCAACTTTCCTACTACTCTCAAGGGCGTAGGTTCCTGCCTCCCGCTCGTTCCGCTCAGGCCTAGCATCCCAGGCCCTCACTAGCCTCATCCTCAGAAGTCCCAGCTGGCTCCCTAGTCAGAGCAGGGCACGGACTTTTGAGTAGCTTGAGCAGATCATAGTCACTCAAAAAGTATCTATCTCGGATGACCTTCCGGTCGGGGGAGGAGGCTCATTTTTACCAACACAGAGGGCTTCTTGTAACCTCCGACCAATGGGTTCTTCAAATAGTCTGTCTCAGGTATGCAGTGAATTGGCACCAGAGACCTACTAATTGCCCACCAAGAGGGTCTTTCATCAGTTCTCAGCACAAGAATGTACTTCCAGAGGAAATCTCCACCCTTCTACAGGCCCGAGCAGTCAAACCCATACCACCAGGGGAAGAAGGGAAGAGATTCTATTCCAGGTACTTCCTTGTGCCCCCCCCCCCCCCCCCAAAAAAAAATGGGAGGATACTGACCCATCCTAGATCTAAGCACCCTGAACAAATTTCTAGTCAAGGAAAAGTTCAGGATGCTTTCCCTGGCCCCCTTCTTCTAATTCAGGAAAACGACTGGCTGTGCTCTCTGGACTTGAAGAATGTGCATAACCACATTTCAATACTTCCAAGTCACAGGAAGTATCTCAGATTTTGAGTGGAGAAATGCCACTACCAGTATCATGTTCTGCCTTTTGGCTTGACGTCTGCACCCAGCGTTTTCACCGAGTGTCTGGTGATAGTCGTGGGGTATCTGTGCAGACTGAGAGTGTATGTATTTCCCTACCTAGACAATTGGATGGTCAAGAGCACATCTCAGAAAGGAGCCAAGGAGTCAATGAAGATGACTATTCAGGTGTTAGAGCTACTGGGGTTTGTCATCAATTTCCCCAAGTCCCACCTGCACCCATTTTGCCATTTGGCGTACATAGGAGCCCTGCTAGATACAGGTCAGGCTCGGGCCTTCCTTCCTCAAGCAAGAGCAGATACCTTAGTGATGCCTGCCTCACTATCTGCAGCAGCCAGCAAGTTTCAACTCAGCAAATATTGAGACTCTCGACTGTGCAGGTCATTCCCATGGCAAGGCTCCACTTGAGAGTAACCCAGTGGACCTTAGCTTCCCAGTGGTCTCAAGTGACAGTGAACCTAACCGATGATTCGCACATCACCAGAACTGGCCCACACCCTTCTCAAATTCCAAATTCCACCGCCTCAGAAGGAGTTGACAGTGGATGCATCCAACCTGGGTTGGGGAGCTCAAGTAGATGGACTTCACACTCGGGACTGGTGGTCCGCTCAGGAGGTTCAGTTCCACATCAAATCTCTTCAAGCTCAGGGCCATTTGGAACGCTCTAAAAGTTTTCAAAGATCAACTCCAGAACGAAATTGTTCTCATCCAAACAGACAACCAGGTTTCAATGTTCTATGTCATATGGGATCCTACCTCTTGTGTCAGGAAGCGGTGTTATGGACCTCTGTGCCACTTACCTGCCAGGCAAAAACAACTGCCTGGCAGACTGAGCAGGATATTGCAATTACATGAGTGGTCTCTAAACATGGGAGTAGCCCAGAAGATCTTCCAAACGTGTAGCACCCCCTCAGTGGATGTTTTTGTCACTCGTCTCAACAACAAAGCCCCTCAGTTCTGCTCCAGGCTCAGATCACACAGTAGACTAGAGTCTGATGCCTTTCTTCTACACTGGGGGGAGGCTTTTCTGTATGTGTAACCTCTCACACCTCTAATAAAGAAGATTTGCTGAAACTCAGGCAGGATCAGGGCACCACAATTCTGATCTCTCCTTGCCACAGCAGATCTGGTTCCCTCTTCTTCTAGAGTTGTCCTGCAAAAATCTGTGGAGATTGGACTATTTTCCAACCGTCATCAAGCAGAATGACGGCTCCCTTTTGTATCCCAACCTCCAATCCCTGGCTCTCACGGCTTGGATGTGAGAACGTAGAACTCAAACCCCTGGGATTGCTTGAGGGTGGCTCCCATATCTTGCAGACTTCCAGGAAAGATTCCACTAAGAAATGTTACTCTTTTAAGTGGAGGAGGTTTGGTGTGAGGGCAAGGCCTTAGATCTCTTCTCTTGCCCTACACAAAAATTGCTTGAGTACCTCCTACACCTCTCTGAGTCTGGTTTGGAAATAAACTCTGTAAGGGTCCATCTATTGCAGTTACCACCACCATGTAGAAGGCGAGTCCATCTCTGTACAGCCTTTAGTTTTTCGCTCCATGAGAGGTTTGTTGCTGACAAAACCCCCTACCAAACCTCCCACTTTGTAATGGGATCTCAACATAGTCCTCACACAGCTGATGAAAACTCCTTTTGAGCCTCTGAATACCTGTCATCTGAAGTATTTGACCTGGAAAGTTGTGTTTCTGGTGGCGGTAACTTCAGCTCGCAGAGTCAGTGAGCTCCAGGCCCTGGTAGCTCATCCACCATATACTACATTTCATCACAAAATTCCTCCACACACACACTAAGTTCCTTCCTAACCAGTAAATTGTTCTGCCAACATTTTTCCCAAAACCTCATGTCCATCCTGGCAAAAGTGTACTGCATACTTGCAAGCAAGCGTTAGCCTTCAATCTGGAGGGGACTCAAGCCCATAGACAGTCCACCCAGCTTTTCATTTCTTTTGACCCCAACAGGTTGGGATGGCAATTAGCAAGTGCAATTTTCAAATTGGATACCAGATTGAATCTCCTTTGCTTATGCCCAGGCTGGGCTGACTTTTGAGGGTCATGTCATGGCTCACAATGTCAGAGCCATGGCTGCGTCGGTAGCCCACTTGAGATCAGCCTCCATAGAGGAGATTTTGAAGGCTGCGACGTGGTCTTCTATCCACACTTTCACTTCCCACTACTGTTTGGATCAGGATACTCGATGCGACAGTCAGTCTGGACAGACAGTTCTGCAGAATTTGTTTGGTGTCTAGAATCCAACTCCACCCTCACCCTCCAAAGCCCTGTGTTATTCTGTTCCAGGCTGCACCTACATAGCTATTATTTATATAGTTTAAGGTTGATTGATGTTTTAGTCTCAACATCTCTTGTTTTCAGTGAGCCTTGTACCTAGGGATTCCCAGATGTGAGAATAGGAAGGCCTGCTTGTCCTTGGAAAAAGCAAAGATGCTTACCTGTAGCTGGTGTTCTTTGAGGACAGTAGGCTGATTATTCTCATACCCTCCTGCCTTCCTTAGGAGTTCAGTTTAGTTATAAGTGTTTTGCTTTTTCACCTGACTGGAAGACCCACACTAGCGCATTGGGAAGTCACCAGAGCATGCGCGGTAGGATTCTGTTAGAATTTTCGACTGTACTTGCTAGTTAGTGTCCACACCGGGCTTTGTCGGATGACATCACCCAGATATGAGAATAATTGGCCTAGTCCTCGGAGAACACCAGGTACAGGTAAGTATCTTTGCTTTTTATGCCATACATACCATGTATCATTTTCAAGACAAATGTGTTTTTATCAAGAAGATATAGCTACAAAACAATCTGAAGAAAAATCCAGAATAAGTACCAAAGAATCTTTCACCAGATAGCTCAGTTCATCTCCAGACAAACTGAAAATGTGTTCAAAATGTGTTGCCAAGGGGCAAAAAGGAGGGGAAACCTCTTTGTATATAGTCACAAAACAAAAAGAGGTGAACCAATGGTGCTCCCATAGTGAAAGAAAAGAGGACACCAGAAGGTCAAACAAAGGTAAAATAATAATGTATTGAAGAAATGTACACAAGCCAAACTATACAGTTTCATCATAAGACACAATGAAAATGCAGATATTTGTATTTACATGTGTGCCTCATATTGAAATAGTTTAGCCCTGTTTGGCTTGTGTACATTTGTTCAATAAATTGTTGTTCTTACTTTAGTTTGACCTTCTGGTGTTCTCTTTTCCTTCACTGTGAAAGCACCATTGGTCCAGTTCTTCTCTTTTATATTGTCTTGCAACAGTCGCATCCTTATCCATTTTTCACATTCTGTTGTCTAAAAAATATAATTCAAAATGCATTAAAGAAAGTGTGTTTCACTGATCTATACAACATATACTACACATTCAATTAATTTCTGACAGTATTTCCATCTTTTGGTCAGATCAACCTGTTGAAGACTCTTTTGAGACAGCTAACAAGATTCTTTGTTCTAGTGGAATTCTAAGTCTTTGTCCAGTGAGAAAATGTCCTGGGGTTTATGGCTATAGCTCATCATCATAAGTGTAGCTCATTGGTCTAGAACAGTGTTTCCCAAGTTGGTCCTGGAGTAGCCCCCTTGCCAGTCAGGTTTTCAGGGTATCCACAGTGAAAATGCATGAAAGAGATATGCATACAACAGAGGCAGTGTATGTAAATTGATCTCATGCCTATTCATTGTGGATATTCTGAAAACCTGACTGGCAAGGGGGTACTCCAGGACCGACTTGGGAAACATTGATCTAGAATTAACTATAGCCTCTACTTCTGTAAGGATTGTGTGAGTTTCTTCATATGACAAAGTTGCCTTCCCTGATATTTTCATTGAACATATTGTTATTGGAGGAACAGTTCTTTCTCCGAGGACAAGCAGGCTGCTTGTTCTCACGATTAGGTCGACGTCCACGGTGGCCCCCAGGAATGGAATTTTTGAAAGCAAAAAATCTTTAAAGCTTTGATAGAACCTACTGGCGCGTGGGGCGTGCGCGGCCATCTTCTTGCCTGTCGCGCGAGAGTCCTGCTCAGTAAAGAGAGGTAGCGTTTTGTCGTCTCTTCTGACCCCTTAGAAAGAGCCTTCAGTGGTTTTTTCGGAGATTTTCTCCGGTTTTTCTCTTTACTTCTACCTTGCTTAAAAAAAAAAAGTCCTTTACCTTTTAGTTTTTTTGCCCTTCTTAATTTTCCTTTCGCTTCTGCCGCGGTCCTCTTAGGCTGCGCGTACACGGTTTCTCTTTTTTGTGCTCTCCTTTTTGGCACAATCATGAACTTTGATCTTGCTGCCGCTATTTTTCCATCGAGGACTCCCAGCGGCTTCAAGAAGTGTACTCGGTGCAACCGATTGATCTCAGGTACCGATCTCCACGCGTGGTGTCTTCAGTGCCTTGGGCCCGACCATCGTCCTGACGCATGTAAGTTGTGTCTTAGCTTGAAAAAGCGGACACAGGCGTCGAGACAAGCTCTTCGAGACCGACTTTTCGGAGCTTCAACCGGTACCTCGGCGTCAACATCGGTACCGAGGTCAGTGGCGTCGACATCAGCACCGGGAATGGCATCGACTTTGGAAGCGCAGGTAATGGCTGTCCAGAGATCACCACATGCTGGGAGCAGTGAGCCGTTGAGTGGGTCTCCACCTGTCTCAAAGTCTCCTGCTGTACAGGGCCCACGGGACGACTACTCTCGGACCCGACCCCGAGGAGATGTGTGGATTCCACGTCCTCCTCGTCGGTACCGAGGAGTATCGATGACGTGCATCGAGCGAAGGCTGGGAAGAGAATCTAGAACCCTGGACTCTTTTGGGAGGAAGGTGTATCAGACCTCTATGCTCGTGACCAAAATCCAATCTTACCAGCTTTACACAAGCATTCACTTGAGGAACACGGTGAAGCAACTGTCGGACTTAGTTGATAAGCTCCCTCCAGAGCAGGCCAAGCCTTTTCAGGAGGTGGTCAGACAGCAGAAGGCGTGTCGTAAATTCCTGTCCAGGGGTGCTTACGGTACTTTTGATGTTGCATCCAGAATCACTGCCCAAGGCCATGGCTGCGTGCCTCTGACCTGGACAATTGAGTCCAGCAGTGGATTGCGGATGTTCCTTGCCGGGGGGATAATATTTTTGGTGAGAAGGTCGAGCAAGTGGTTGATCAGATCACACAGCGGGAAACCGCTATGGACCATCTCTCCCGCCGGGCGCCTTCTGCTTCTACCTCATCTGGTAGATGATTTTTCAGGGAAAGGAGGAATGCTCCCTTCGCTTATAATAAGTGTAGGTACAATCCTCCTTCTCGATAGCCTTCTCAGGCTCATCCCCAGCGCGCTCGTCCTTGTCAACAGCGTGCGCCGAGGCCGGCCCCTGTGGCTCCCCAGCAGAAGCAAGGGACGGGCTTTTGACTGGCTCCAGCTGAGCATAGCTGCTGTAAAGTGTCCGCGCTAGACGACTTATCGGTCAGAGGGAGGTTAAAATTTTTTCACCGAAGCCGGCCTCTCATAACCTTCGATCGGTGGGTTCTTCAAATAGTCCGGTTAGGATACTCCCTCAATTTGATATCCAGACCTCCAAATTGCCCACCGGGAGCTCAGTCTTTCATTTTCCAGCACAGGCAAGTACTTGCAGAGAAACTCTCTGCCCTTCTCAAGGCCAATGCAGTCGAGCCCGTTCCACCATGGCAAGAAGGGCTGGGATTCTAATCCAGGTAATTCCTTGTGCAAAAGAAAACAGGGAAAATGCATCCCATCCTAGACCTAAGGGCCCTGAACAAATTCCTAGTCCGAGAAAAGTTCACGATGGTTTCCCTGGGCACCCTTTTTCCCATGATTCAGGATAACGATTGGCTGTGCTCTCTGGACTTAAAGGATGCTTATACACACATCCTGATACTTCCAGCTCACAGGAAGTATCTTCGATTCCTGCTGGGGGCGCAGCACTTCCAGTACTGTGTACTGCCCTTTGGTCTGGCGTCTGCGCCCAGGGTCTTCACAAAGTGCCTGGCGGTAGTTGCAGCGTCTCTATGCAGACTGAGAGTGCATGTGTTCCCTTATCTCGACGATTGGCTGGTGAAGAACACCTCAGAGGCAGGGGCTCTACAGTTCATGCAGAGAACTATTCAACTGCTGCTGGAGCTACACAGGTTTGTTATAAATTACCCCAAGTCCCATCTTTTCCCTGTTCAACAACTGGAATTTATAGGAGCTCTGCTGGACTCACAGACGGCTCATGCCTATCTTCCCGAGGCAAGAGCAGATAATCTTCTGTCTCTAGTTTCCATGGCCAGAGCGTCTCAGCGGGTCACAGCTCGGCAGTTGTTGAGACTTCTAGGCCACATGGCCTCCACAGTTCATGTGACTCCCATGGCGCGTCTTCACATGAGATCAGCTCAATGGACCCTAGCTTCCCAGTGGTATCAAGCTGCGGGGGATCTAGAGGATGCAATCCAGCTATCCACCAATTTTCACAATTCCCTTCAGTGGTGGACAGTTCGACCCAATTTGGTCTTGGGACGTCCCTTTCAAATTCCTCAGCCACAAAAGGTGCTGACTACGGATGCATCCCTCCGGGGTGAGGAGCTCATGTCAATGGGCTTCACTCTTAGGGAGTTTGGTCCCTCCAGGAAAAAGGCTTTCAGATCAATCTCCTGGAGTTGCGAGCGGTCTGGAATGCTCTAAAGGCTTTCAGAGATCAGCTGTCCAATCAAATCATCCTAATTCAGACAGATAATCAGGCTGCAATGTACTACATCAGCAAGCAGGGGGGTACCGGATCTCACCCCCTGTGTCGGCAAGCCGTCCAGATGTGGCTATGGGCTCGCCGTCACGGCATGTTTCTCCAAGCCACGTATCTGGCAGGCGTAAACAACAGTCTGGCCAACAGGTTGAGCAGGATAATGCAACCTCACGAGTGGTCGCTCAACATGGGCATTATCCGCAAGATCTTCCAAGAGTTGGGCACCCCCTCGGTGGATATTTTTGCCACTCAGCTCAATCACAAAGTCCCTCAGTTCTGTTCCAGACTTCAGGCCCATGACAGACTAGCGTCAGATGCCTTTCTCCTTCATTGGGAGACGGGCCTTCTGTATGTGTATCCTCCCATACCTCTAGTAGGGAAAACTTTGCTGAAACTCAAGCAAGACTGCGGAACCATGATTCTGATTGCT
The DNA here is from genome assembly GCF_901765095.1 of Microcaecilia unicolor. Lineage (NCBI taxonomy): Eukaryota > Metazoa > Chordata > Amphibia > Gymnophiona > Siphonopidae > Microcaecilia > Microcaecilia unicolor. The sequence goes on from NC_044031.1 coordinate 163,495,868, forward strand.
CCTTTCTGGCCGCGTCAGATTTGGTTCCCTCTTATTCTGGAGTTGTCCTCCAAAGAACCGTGGAGATTGGAGTGTTTTCCAACCCTCATAACTCAGAACGAGGGGGTGCTTCTGCATCCCAACCTCCAGTCTCTGGCTCTCACGGCTTGGATGTTGAGAGCGTAGAATTCGCTTCCTTGGGTCTTTCTGAGGGTGTCTCCCAGGTTTTGCTTGCTTCCAGAAAAGATTCCGTGAAGCGGTGTTATTTTTTCAAATGGAGGAATTTTGCAGTCTGGTGTGATAGCAAGGCACTAGATCCTCGCTCTTGTCCTACATAGACCCTGCTGGAATACCTTCTGCACTTGTCAGAGTCTGATCTCAAGACCAGCTCCGTAAGGGTTCATCTTAGTGCAATTAGTGCTTTTCATTGTCGTGTAGAAGGTAAGCCTATCTCTGGACAGCCTTTAGTTGTTCGCTTCATGAGAGGTTTGCTTTTGTCAAAGCCCCCTGTCAAACCTCCACCAGTGTCATGGGATCTCAACGTCGTTCTCACCCAGCTGATGAAAGCTCCTTTTGAGCCATTGAATTCCTGCCATCTGAAGTACTTGACCTGGAAGGTCATTTTCTTGGTGGCTGTTACTTCAGCTCGTAGAGTCAGTGAGCTTCAAGCCTTGGAAGTTCATGCTCCTTATCTCAAGTTTCATCACAACAGAGAAGTCCTCCACACTCACCCTAAGTTCTTGCCGAAGGTGGAATCGGAGTTCCATCTGAACCAGTCATTTGTCTTGCCAACATTTTTTCCCTGTCCTCATAACCGCCCTGCTGAACGTCAGTTGCACACCTTGGACTGCAAGAGAGCATTGGCCTTTTACGTGGAGTGGACAAGCCCCTTCAGACAGTCCGCCCAAATGTTTATTTCTTTTGATTCCAACAGAAGGGGAGTCGCAGTCGGGAAACGCACCATTTTCAGTTGGCTAGCAGATTGCATTTCCTTCACTTATGCCCAAGCTGGGCTGACTCTAGAGGGCCATGTCACGGCTCATAATGTTAGAGCCATGGCTACGTCGGTGGCTCACTTGAAGTCAGCCACTATAGAAGAGATTTGCAAGGCTGCGACGTGGTCATCAATCCACACATTCACATCTCACTACTGCCTTCAGCAGGATACCCGACGCAACAGTTGGTTTGGGCAGTCGGTGCTGTAGAATCTATTTGGGGTTTAGAATCCAACTCCACCCCCCTAGGCCCATTTTTATTCTGTTTCAGGCTGCACTCTCAGTTAGATGTTCTGTTTTTTAGGTCAATCCTTGTTATGTCCTCGCCGTTGCGAGGCCCAATTGACCTTTCTTTGTTGTTTTGAGTGAGCCTGGGTGCTAGGGATACCCCAATCATGAGAACAAGCAGCCTGCTTGTCCTCGGAGAAAGCGAAGATACATACCTGTAGCAGGTATTCTCCGAGGACAGCATCCTGATTGTTCTCAGAAACCCGCCCACCTCCCCTTTGGAGTTGTTGTTCTTGTAATTCTTGCTTTTGGATATAACTGATCGGGACTCTTGCGTGACGGGCGGGAAGACAGCCGCGCATGTGCTTTGCGTGCCAGAAGGTTCTATCAAAGCTTTGAAGATTTTTTGCTTTGAAAAATTCCGTTCCTGGAGGCCGCTGTGGACGTCGACCCAATCATGAGAACAATCAGCCTGCTGTCCTCAGAGAATACCTGCTACAGGTATGTATCTTCGCTTTACCAGAATCCTCCTTCCCCCCTCCAACCCAAGGCATATCTTTGAATTTCGAAGTGATGCTTTTTTTCTGTGAAGAATTCCTTTAGCTCCACTGTGATAAATTTTATTTATTTATTTATTTATTTACCGCCTTTTTGAAGGAAGTCACTCAAGGCGGTGTACAGTAAGAATAAATCAAACATGTGTAATAGACAGTTACAGCGGTAAAAATTTACATCAGGCGTGGATACTGTTCAAAAATACCATCCTAGAAGCCCAGGCCAAATATATTCCACATATTAAAAAATGAGGATGGAAGACCAAATGATAGCCAGCATGGTTAAAAAGTGAGATGAAGGAAGCTATTAGAGCTAAAAGAAAATCCTTCAGAAAATAGAAGGAACCGACTGAAAGTAATAAGAAACAGCATAAGGAATGTCAAGTCAAATGCAAAGCGCTGATAAGGAAGGCAAAGAGGGACTTTGAAGAAATGATTGTATTGGAGGCAAAAACACATAGTAAATTTTTTTTTTAGGTATATTAAAAGCAAGAAGCTGGCAAAAGAATCAGTTGGACTGCTAGATGGCCGAGGGATAAAAGGGGTGATCAGGGAAGACAAAGCCGTAGCTTAGAGATTAAATGAATTCTTTGCTTCAGTCTTCACTGAGGAAGATTTGGGAGAGATACCAGTGCCAGAAATGGTATTCAAAGCTGATGAGTTGGAGAAACTGAATGAAATCTCTATAGACCTAGAGGATGTAATGGGGCAATTTGACAAATTGAAGAGTAGTAAATCTCCTGGACCGGATGGTATTCATCCCAGAGTACTGATAGAACTGAAAAATGAACTGGCGGAACTATTGTTAATAATATGTCATTTGTCCTTAAAATCGAGCGTGGTACCGGAAGATTGGAGGGTGGCCAATGTAACGCCGATTTTTAAAAAAGGTTCCAGAGAAGATCCGGGAAATTATGGTAGACCAGTGATTCTTACATTGGTGCCGGGCAAAATGGTAGAGACTACTATAAAGAACAAAATTACAGAGCATATTCAAAAACATGGATTAATGAGACAAAGCCAACATGGATTTAGTCAAGGGAAATCTTGCCTCACCAATCTGTTACATTTCTTTGAAGGGGTGAACAAACATGTGGATAAAGGGGAGCCGGTTGATATTGTGTATCTGGATTTTCAGAAGGCATTTGACAAAGTACTTCATGAAAAACTTCAGAAGAAATTGGAGAGTCATGGGATAGGTGGTAGTGTCCTATTGTGGATTAAAAACTGGTTAAAAGATAAAAAAAACAGAGAGTAGGGTTAAATGGTCAGTATTTTTAATGGAGAAGGGTAGTTAATGGGGTTCTCAAGGGGTCTGTGCTGGGACCGCTGCTTTTAAACATATTTATAAATGACCTAGAGATGGGAGTAACTAGTGAGGTAATTAAATTTGCTGACGACACAAAGTTATTCAAAGTAGTTAAATCGCAGGAGGATTGTGAAAAATTACAAGAGGACCTTACAAGACTGGGAGACTGGGCATTTAAATGGCAGATGACATTTAATGTGAGGAAGTGCAAAGTGATGCATGTGGGAAAGAGGAATCCGAATTATAGCTACATCATGCAAGGTTCCACATTATGAATCACTGACCAAGAAAGGGATCTAGGTGTCGTCGTTGATGATGCGTTGAAACCTTCTGCTCAGTGTGCTGTGGTGGCTAAGAAAGCAAATAGAATGTTAGGTATTATTAGGAAAGGAATGGAAAACAAAAATGAGGACGTTATAATGCCTTTGTATCACTCCATGGTGCGACCACACCTCGAATATTGTGTTCAATTCTAGTCGCTGCATCTCAAAAAAGATATAGTGGAATTAGAAAAGATGCAGAGAAGGGCGACGAAAATGATAAAGGGGATGGGATGACTTCCCTATGAGGAAAGGCTAAAGCGGCTAGGGCTCTTCAGCTTGAAGAGCAGATCCCTTTCTTGGTCCGTAACTCCTAACGTGGAACCTTGCATGACGTAGCTATAATTCAGGTTCTTTTTTCCCACATGTATCACCTTGCACTTGCTCACATTAAACGTCATCTGCCATTTAGCCGCCCAGTCTCCCAGTCTCGTAAGGTCCTCTTGTAATTTTTCACAATCCTGTCGCGAGTTAACAACTTTGAATAACTTTGTGTCATTAGCAAATTTAATTACCTCGCTAGTTACTCCCATCTCTAAATCATTTATAAATATATTAAAAAGCAGCGGTCCTAGCACAGACCCCTGAAGAACCCCACTACCCTTCTGCATTGTGAATACTGCCCATTTAACCCCACTCTCTGTTTCCTATCCCTTAACCAGTTTTTATGTTTAAAGATTTTTATTGGTGCGAAAAACCATAATTATACATTCTCCGAGGACAAGCAGGCTGCTTGTTCTCACTGATGGGTTGACGTCCTCGGCAGCCCCCTCCATCGGAAAGTTTACTAGCAAAGGCCTTTGCTAGTCCTCGCGCGCCCATGCGCACCGCGCATGCGCGGCCGTCTTCCCGCCCGAAACCGGCTCGAGCCGGCCAGTCTTCTTTCGTCCGCGCTCGGTACGGTCGTGTTACGCCGTTCGTGCCCCAGAGAGTCGACCTCGCGCGTCCTTTTCGACGTGTTTTTTCCTTGTTTTTCTTTAAAAAAGTTCGGGAAGCGCTCCGGAAGTGTTCCGGAAGACCCTTTCGGGTTTTCTGCCCTTCCCGTAATTTTCACAGTTTTGCCCTGTAAGTTTTCTTTCGTTGTCGGGGTAGGCCTAGTTTGGCCTCGGTCAAGATTTTTCTCCCTTTAAATTTTGGTGCTTCAATTTTCGCCATTTCGGCCTTTGATTTCGCCGGCGTGATTTTTCCGCCCATGACATCGAAGCCTTCCAGCGGCTTCAAGAAGTGCACCCAGTGCGCCCGGGTAATCTCGCTCACTGATAGGCACTCTGCGTGTCTTCAGTGTCTAGGGGCCCAGCACCGCCCTCAGAACTGCAGTCTGTGTTCCCTGTTACAAAGGCGGACTCAGGTAGCGAGATTAGCCCAGTGGAACGTTTTGTTCTCGGGCTCTTCGTCGACATCGGCACCGGAGGCATCGAGTGCATCGACGTCGTCAGCGTCCGGACCATCTTCCTTGGCTGCCGCTCCATCGACTGCATCGAGGCATCGGACCTCTGCATCGGCGCCGAGGCATCGGGCGACTGCATCGACGTCGGTGGTACCGAGACTTCGTCTGCTGATGTCGTCGGACGGAGGTGCATCGTCAGGAGTGCAGGTGAGGGCTGTCCATTCCCCTGCTGGTGGCGGTGAGCCTTCGGGTGGGTCTCCTCCTACCCTGAGGGCTCCTGCGGTACAGCCCCCCCGGGATCGACCCTCTTCGGTCTCGGCCCCGAGGAAGCGACGGATGGATTCTACGTCCTCCTCGTCGGTGCCGGGGAGCTCCGGTGACATGCTTCGGAAGAAGTCGAAGAAGCATCGACACCGGTCTCCTCCCCGTGTCGGCACCGAGAGCTCTGGGTCGCCGAGGGATTCGGCACCCAGCAGGCATCGGCACCGAGAGGACCGCTCACCCTCTGTTCAGGAGGTGTCGATGCGCTCCACTCTGGACAGCCCGGAACAGCCTCCTCGCCCGGAACAGGTTCTGACGTCGACGCCTGCATCGACCTCTCAGCCTTTTTCTGCAGCCACTCTGAACGAGAGCCTCCGGGCCGTTCTCCCAGAGATTCTGGGAGAGCTGTTGCGCCCTACCCCTCCGGTACCGGCGGTGCTTGCGCCTCCGGTACCGTCGAGCGTGGCGCCGGCTGGTCCATCGCCCAGGTTGAGGTCCCCGACGTCGGTACCGCGTGCGGTGCCGACCGCGGCCACCTCCCAGGAAGGCTCCCCGACTACGTCGGCGGAGGGAGCTTCGCCGATGCGGGCGAGGGAGTGTACCTCTCGACGCCCCCATCGTGGACGTGGCTCCACGGAGTCGAGCCGGGCGAGGTTGCAGACACAGGTCCGTGAACTTGTGTCTGACACCGAGGGTGAGGCCTCGTGGGAGGACGAAGAAGACCCCAGATATTTCTCTGACGAGGAGTCTGAGGGTCTTCCTTCTGATCCCACTCCCTCTCCTGAAAGGCAGCTTTCTCCTCCTGAGAGTCTGTCTTTCGCTTCCTTTGTCCGGGAGATGTCTACGGCCATCCCTTCCCGGTGGTTGTGGAGGACGAGCCCAGGGCTGAAATGTTGAGCTCCTGGACTATCCTTCTCCACCTAAGGAAGCGTCCACTGTTCCCTTGCATCATGTCCTGAAAAAGACATTGCTTGCGAACTGGACCAAGCCATTAAGTAATCCCCACATTCCCAAGAAGATTGAGTCCCAGTACCGGATCCATGGGGACCCAGAGCTGATGCGCACTCAGTTGCCTCATGACTCTGGAGTTGTGGATTTGGCCCTAAAGAAGGCTAAGAGTTCTAGGGAGCATGCTTCGGCGCCCCCGGGCAAAGACCCTAGAACCTTAGACTCCTTTGGGAGGAAGGCCTACCATTCTTCTATGCTCGTGGCCAAGATCCAGTCTTACCAGCTCTACACGAGCATACACATGCGGAACAATGTGCGGCAGTTGGCGGGCTTGGTTGATGCTCTTCCCCCTGAGCAAGCCAAGCCTTTTCAGGAGGTGGTCAGGCAGCTGAAGGCGTGCAGAAAATTCCTGGCCAGAGGAGTTTATGACACTTTTGATGTTGCGTCCAGGGCCGCTGCTCAAGGTGTGGTGATGCGCAGGCTCTCATGGCTGCATGCCGCCGACCTGGAGAATAGACTCCAGCAGCGGATTGCGGACTCGCCTTGCCGTGCGGACAACATTTTTGGGGAAAAAGTCGAGCAGGTGGTAGAGTCTCTCCACCAGCGGGACATCGCATTCGACAAGTTCTCCCGCCGGCAGCCTTCAGCATCTACCTCTACAGGTAGAAGATTTTTCGGGGGAAGGAAGACTGGTCCCTATGCTTCTGGTAAGTGTAGGTACAATCCTCCTTCCCGACAGCCTGCGGCCCAGGCTAAGCCCCAGCGCGCTCGCTCTCGTCAGCAGCGTGCGCCTCAGCAAGGCCCCGCGGCTCCCCAGCAAAAGCAAGGGGCGAGCTTTTGACTGGCTCCAGCAGAGCATAGCCGACATCCAAGTGTCAGTGTCGGGCGACCTGCCAGTCGGAGGGAGGTTGAAAGCTTTTCACCAAAGGTGGCCTCTCATAACCTCCGATCAGTGGGTTCTGCAAATAGTCCGGCAAGGATACACCCTCAATTTGGCCTCAAAACCTCCAAATTGTCCACCGGGAGCTCAGTCTTACAGCTTCCAGCACAAGCAGGTACTTGCAGAGGAACTCTCCGCCCTTCTCAGCGCCAATGCGGTCGAGCCCGTGCCATCCGGGCAGGAAGGGCTGGGATTCTATTCCAGGTACTTCCTTGTGGAAAAGAAAACAGGGGGGATGCGCCCCATCCTAGACCTAAGGGCCCTGAACAAATATCTCGTAAAAGAAAAGTTCAGGATGCTTTCCCTGGGCACCCTCCTCCCCATGATTCAGCAGAACGATTGGCTATGCTCTCTGGACTTGAAGGATGCCTACACTCACATCCCGATACTGCCAGCTCACAGACAGTATCTGCGATTTCAGCTGGGCACACGCCACTTCCAGTACTGTGTGCTACCCTTTGGGCTCGCCTCTGCGCCCAGGGTGTTCACAAAGTGCTTGGCTGTAGTAGCAGCGGCACTTCGCAGGCTGGGGGTGCACGTGTTCCCATATCTCGACGATTGGCTGGTGAAGAACACATCCGAGGCAGGAGCCCTGCAGTCCATGCAGATGACTATTCGCCTCCTGGAGCTACTGGGGTTTGTGATAAATTATCCAAAGTCCCATCTTCTCCCAGTGCAGAAACTCGAATTCATAGGAGCTCTGCTGGATTCTCGGACGGCTCGCGCCTATCTCCCAGAGACGAGAGCCACCAACTTGTTGTCCCTCGTCTCGCGGGTGCGAGCGTCCCAGCAGATCACAGCTCGGCAGATGTTGAGATTGCTGGGCCACATGGCCTCCACAGTTCATGTGACTCCCATGGCCCGCCTTCACATGAGATCTGCTCAATGGACCCTAGCCTCCCAGTGGTATCAGGCCGCCGGGGGTCTAGAGGACGTGATCCACCTGTCCACGAGTTTTCTCAAATCCCTATATTGGTGGACGATTTGCTCCAATTTGACTCTGGGACGTCCCTTCCAAATTCCTCAGCCACAAAAGGTGCTGACCACGGATGCGTCCCTCCTGGGATGGGGAGCTCATGTCGATGGGCTTCACACCCAAGGAAGCTGGTCCCTCCAGGAACGCGATCTGCAGATCAATCTTCTGGAGTTACGAGCGATCTGGAACGCTCTGAAGGCTTTCAGAGATCGGCTGTCCCACCAAATTATCCAAATTCAGACAGACAACCAGGTTGCCATGTACTATGTCAACAAGCAGGGGGGCACCGGATCTCGCCCCCTGTGTCAGGAAGCCGTCAGCATGTGGCTCTGGGCTCACCGTCACGGCATGGGGCTCCAAGCCACATATCTGGCAGGCGTAAACAACAGTCTGGCCGACAGGTTGAGCAGGATTATGCAACCTCACGAGTGGTCGCTCAATTCCCGTGTGGTACGACAGATCTTCCAGGTGTGGGGCACCCCCTTGGTAGATCTCTTCGCATCTCGAGTGAACCACAAAGTCCCTCAGTTCTGTTCCAGGCTTCAGGCCCACGGCAGACTGGCATCGGATGCCTTCCTCCTGGACTGGGGGGAGGGTCTGCTGTATGCTTATCCTCCCATACCTCTGGTGGGGAAGACTTTGTTGAAACTCAAGCAAGACCGAGGCACCATGATTCTGATTGCTCCTTTTTGGCCGCGTCAGATCTGGTTCCCTCTTCTTCTGGAGTTGTCCTCCGAAGAACCGTGGAGATTGGAGTGTTTTCCGACCCTCATCACACAGGACGAAGGAGCACTTCTGCATCCCAGCCTCCAGTCGCTGGCTCTTACGGCCTGGATGTTGAGGGCGTAGACTTTGCCTCTTTGGGTCTGTCAGAGGGTGTCTCCCGCATCTTGCTTGCTTCCAGGAAAGATTCCACTAAGAGAAGTTACTTCTTCCATTGGAGGAGGTTTGCCGTCTGGTGTGACAGCAAGGCCCTAGATCCTCGCTCTTGTCCTACACAGACCCTGCTTGAATACCTTCTGCACTTGTCTGAGTCTGGTCTCAAGACCAACTCTGTAAGGGTTCACCTTAGTGCAATCAGTGCTTACCATTACCATGTGGAAGGTAAGCCGATCTCAGGACAGCCTTTAGTTGTTCGCTTCATGAGAGGCTTGCTTTTGTCAAAGCCCCCTGTCAAGCCTCCTACAGTGTCATGGGATCTCAATGTCGTTCTCACCCAGCTGATGAAACCTCCTTTCGAGCCACTGAATTCCTGCCATCTGAAGTACTTGACTTGGAAGGTCATTTTCTTGGTGGCAGTTACTTCAGCTCGTAGAGTCAGTGAGCTTCAGGCCCTGGTAGCCCAGGCCCCTTACACCAAATTTCATCATAACAGAGTAGTCCTCCGCACTCACCCTAAGTTCTTGCCAAAGGTTGTGTCGGAGTTCCATCTGAACCAGTCAATTGTCTTGCCAACATTCTTTCCCCGTCCTCATTCCTGCCCTGCTGAACGTCAGCTGCACACATTGGACTGCAAAAGAGCATTGGCCTTCTATCTGGAGCGGACACAGCCCCACAGACAGTCCGCCCAATTGTTTGTTTCTTTGATCCCAATAGGAGGGGAGTGGCTGTAGGGAAACGCACCATATCCAATTGGCTAGCAGATTGCATTTCCTTCACTTACGCCCAGGCGGGGCTGACTCTTGAGGGTCATGTCACGGCTCATAATGTTAGAGCCATGGCTGCGTCGGTAGCCCACTTGAAGTCAGCCTCTATTGAAGAAATTTGCAAAGCTGCGACGTGGTCATCTGTCCACACATTCACATCTCATTACTGCCTGCAGCAGGATACCCGACGCGACAGTCGGTTCGGGCAGTCAGTTCTTCAGAACCTGTTTGGGCTTTAGGATCCAACTCCACCCCCGAGGGCCCTGTTTGTTCTGTTCCAGGCTGCACTCTCAGTTAGTTGGTAAATTTTTTAGGTCAATCTCAGTTATGTCCTCGCCGTTGCGAGGCCCAATTGACCATGGTTATTGTTTTGAGTGAGCCTGGGGGCTAGGGATACCCCATCAGTGAGAACAAGCAGCCTGCTTGTCCTCGGAGAAAGCGAATGCTACATACCTGTAGAAGGTATTCTCCGAGGACAGCAGGCTGATTGTTCTCACAAACTCGCCCGCCTCCCCTTTGGAGTTGAGTCTTCCCTTGAAGTGTATTGTCTTGCTACATACTGGACTGGCCGGCTCGAGCCGGTTTCGGGCGGGAAGACGGCCGCGCATGCGCGGTGCGCATGGGCGCGCGAGGACTAGCAAAGGCCTTTGCTAGTAAACTTTCCGATGGAGGGGGCTGCCGAGGACGTCAACCCATCAGTGAGAACAATCAGCCTGCTGTCCTCGGAGAATACCTTCTACAGGTATGTAGCATTCGCTATACAGTGACATCACCATTCCAACAGTTACATACTTCTCCGTATGCCACACAGCTACAATACAATTCACCAAACAGTGCTTTTTATTTTTACCGCTCACTTTCCCTCCCACCCCAACTCGTCTGCTTGAAATACCATTTCCGACACTGGTATCCCACCCAAATCTTCCTCGGTGAAGGCCGAAGCAAAGAATTCATTCAGTCTCTCTGCTATGTTTTTATCTTCCTTGATCGCCCCTTTTACCCCTCGGTCATCCAGCGGCCCAATCGATTCTTTTGCCGGCTTCCTGCTTTTAATATACCGAAAAAAATTTTTGCTATGTTTTTTTGCCTCTAATGCTATCTTTTTTTCGTAATCCCTCTTGGCCTTCTTTATCTGCGCCTTGCATTTGCTTTGAAACTCTGTATGCTGCTTCTTGTTATTTGCAGACGGTTCCTTATTCCATTTTCTGAAGGCATTTCTTTTAGCCCTAATAGCTTCCTTCACCTCCACTTTTCAACCACGCCAGCTGTCTTTTGGACTTCCGTCTTTCTTTTCTAATTCACGGAATATGTTTGGCCTGGGCCTCCAGAATGGTATTTTTGAACAGCGTCCACGCCTGTTGTACAGTTTTTACCCTCTCAGTTGCCCGCCTAAGTTTTTTTTAACCGTTCTTCTCATTTTATCAAAGTCTCCTTTTTTAAATGAAACGCTAACGTATTTGACTTCCTGTGTATAGTTACTTCAAGGTTGATATCAAAACTGATCATATTATGATCACTGTTATCAAGTGGCCCCAGTACCATAACGTCCCTCACCAGATCATGTGCTCCACAAGGACCAAGTCTAGAATTTTTCCTTCTCTTATCGGCTCCTGCAATAGCTGCTCCATAAAGCTGTCCTTGATTTCATCAAGGAATTGTACCTGTCTAGTGTGGCCCGATGTTACATTTACCCAGTCTGTATTTGGATAATTGAAGTCACCCATTATTATCACATTGCCCATTTTGTTTGCGTCTCTGATTTCTTTTATCTTTCTGCGTCTACCTGCTCATCCTGGCGAGGTGGATGGTAGTACACTCGTATCACTGTCTTTTTCCCTTTTATATATGGAATTTCAACCCACAATGATTGAAAGGTGTGATTTGTGTCCTGCTGAATTTGTAATCTATCTGAGTCAAGGCTTTTGTTAATATACAGTGCTACCCCTCCACCAGTCCGGTCCACCCTATCACTACAATATACATTGTACCCTGGTATGCAAGTGTCCCACTGGTTATCCTCCTTCCACCAGGTCTCAGTAATGCCTATTATATCCAATTTTTCATTTAGTGCAATATATTCCAACTCTCCCATCTTATTTCTTAGACTCCTAGCATTTGCATATAGACATTTCAGAGTATGTTTGTTGTTCCTATTTGCATGATGCTTAGTACTTGACACTATTTATTTATTTATGTATTTATTTATTTATAGCATTTGTATCCCACATTATCCCACCTTTTTGCAGGCTCAATGTGGCTTACAATTCATCGTGGATGCTGAACATAGAAAAGAATATACATTTGGTTTTACAACAGGTATTGGTGCATGGTGGAGAGATACATGGTAATGGAAGTAGAAAAGAATAGACATTTGTGTTAGCAGAGGTTTTGTGTGTATGATGGTGAGATACTTGATAGTGTTAAAGTTATGGGCATTAGGTACATGATAGTGAGAGCAAAAGGCATTAGAGAACGTTCCTGGATCTCTTAAAGAATGTAGAGTTACGCGTGTTGTCCATTGTGATATATTTTGTCGAAGAGATAAGTTTTCAGGAGTTTGCGGAAATTGGTCATTTTGTAGTCCGTTTTTAGATTTTGTGGCAGTGTGTTCCAGAGCTGTGTGCTTGTATAAGAGAAGGTTGATGCATGCATTGATTTGTATTTCACGCCTTTACAATTGGGAGGGTGAAGGTTGAGGAATGTGCGGGAGGACTTTTTTGCATTTCTGGGTGGTAGTTCTATTAGGTCTGACATGTAGGCTGGGGCGTCGCCATGGATGATGTCCCGTTCCGGGCCCTTACCTGGCACTCCGCGGGCCGGAGCGGGAGGCTGGGGCGCCCGGGGAGCGCGGGTCGACGGGGAGGGGCGGCCACGGGGATCGCGGCGACTACGGGTTGCTCCGAGGCCGGCGACCCAGGAGAACCAGCGCCGGCCTCGGAGAAGAGGATCCGCCGGCCAAGATGGCGGCGCCGGCGGCGGCGTCCTCCTCGCTGCAGCAGGACCAGCGAGGAGGCTCCGCCCACACGCGCCGGATTGGCGCTTCCCCCTAGGAACTCCGCCCATTGGACGGAGGGACCAATCCGGGTCCCGCTGCAGGCTGGGGCACCGAGGATTGGCCACAGCTGTTCCCCAGCCAGGACGAGCGGGGGATTTAAACGGAAGCATGGAAGGGAACCAATGCTTCCGTTTTCTTGTTTGAAGCCATCCTGCGAAGATTTCCAAGCCTGTGTTTGTTCCTCGTGACTGCTAGCCGTCCAGCTAGCGAATTCCAAGTCTGTGTTTGTTCCCCGTGACTGCTAGCCGTCCAGCTAGCGAATTCCAAGCCTGTGTTTGTTTCTCGTGACTGCTAGCCGGCCTGCTAGTGAATTCCAAGCCTGTGGTTGTTCCTCGTGACAGCTAGCCGTCCTGCTAGCCATTTCCAGGACTGTGTTTGTTTCTCAGGCCAGCTAGCCGTCCTGCTAGCCATTTCCAAGACTGTGTTTGTTTCTCAGGCCAGCTAGCCGTCCTGCTAACCATTTCCAAGACTGTGTTTGTTTCTCATGCCAGCTAGCCGTCCTGCTAGCCATTTCCAAGACTGTGTTTGTTTCTCATGCCAGCTAGCCGTCCTGCTAGCCATTTCCAGACTATGTTTGTTTCTCATGCCAGCTAGCCGTCCTGCTAGCCATTTCCAAGACTGTGTTTGTTTCTCATGCCAGCTAGCCGTCCTGCTAGCCATTTCCTAGACGGAGTCTGCCCTTCAGAACAACTAGCCGTCTCGCTAGTACTTGCCACTTCAGCACACGTTCCAGTTGTCAGCTAGCCGCCCGTCTAAGCCACGTTACCAAGGACTCTGTATCCACATCCAGCCAGGCCAGCCGTCACCCCGTGGTTCCAGCAGTCCTGCTGGCCGCCCGCAGCTGAGGGCTCAACCCTCGGTGAACGGCGGTCGCCGCGGGTGAAGAGTCGGGGTGCTCGGTTATCTTCTGGGCCTAGTGGAGCTCGGGAGAACTCGAGAGCTCACCTACACCAGAGTGGCATCAGGGCCGCGACAGAAAACGGAAGCCATGAGCTCGCCGACGCAACCTGATCTACGGGACCTGGCCAAGGTTCTCCAGCAGCAACAGGAACAGCTTAATGCCCTGTCTGGGGCCCTCCAGAATGTATGTTCTCAACTTTCCACGCTTCAGGTACAGAACCAGGCCGCTGCGGTCCAAGAGGCCGCAGCAGCTCCCCGTATGGGAGGGTTCCGTGTGGGACCTCGGTTCCCTGAGCCAGCACGATACGATGGGAACCCGGAGGGTTGTCGAGGGTTCCTCCATCAGTGTAATCTGGCCTTCCGGATGCAACCGGAGGCCTTTGCTTCAGATCAAAGTAAGGTAGGCTACGTTATGGGCCTTTGTGCGGGAAAGGCACGGGACTGGGTGGTCCCTCTGGACGAACAACATGATCCCATTTTGGGGGATTATAGCGAATTTCAGCGCCGGTTCCGGATGGTGTTTGACATTCCGGGAAGACCCTCCTCGGTGGCCTCGGAGCTGCTCCGGATTCATCAGGGAGAGGGTACAGTGGCCGACTATGCCATCCGGTTTCGTACCTTAGCCGCGGAGCTGCGGTGGGATCCGGAGTCCCTGATGGCCATTTTTAGGGAGGGATTACACGAACGAATCAAGGATGAATTAGCGGGACGAGAGATTCCCGGACCATTGGATGCCTTCATCTCACTCTGTATCCGGGTGGACACTCGATTCCAGGAGCGAGCCAGAGACCGGGTGGAGCGGCAGAAGTGGATACGAGGGGCCTCCAAGACGAGCAAAGGGCCGTCGTCTCGCCAGGCGAACCGGGACTCTACGGAGCCCGGGGAGGAGCCCATGGTAATGGGTCGGCAACGGTTGACCCCCGCCGAGAGACAGCAACGACAGTCTAAGGGACTGTGCTTCTATTGTGGGCAGGCTGGGCATTTCCTCCGGACTTGTTCCCTCCGGCCGGGAAATGCGCTCCCCAAGGCACCCTGAGGGGAGGGTTCTTGGGGCACTCCGCTCCCCTACAGGACACCTTGCTCATCTTATCAATGACCTTACGGTGGCAGGAGGCCACGGTTCAGACCCGAGCCCTGGTGGACTCGGGGTCTGGGGGCAACTTTATTGGGCTCGAACTGCTGCAGCAACTGGGCTGGCCCACGCTCCCCCGGAGACCAACGCTGCGGATAACCTCCATCCAGGGAACTACCCTTCCCCAGCCGGTCACTGAGATTACGCCTTTGTTGGGCCTGCAAGTGGGGGAGGGCCATCGGGAGGAGGCCGAATTCTTAGTACTATCCCGGACCATCCACCCGGTGGTTCTGGGATTGCCATGGCTACGATACCATAACCCGGTTATCGACTGGACCGGAGGAAAGATTCAAGCTTGGGGCAACTCCTGTCAAGTGACCTGTTGTAAGGGTCGGGCTGGCAGCTGTCCGGCTTTAAATACGTTGCCCGGGGAGGGACCCAGTGAACTGGGCTCCCTGCCTATGGATTATAGAGACTTTGCTGATGTGTTTAGTTCCAAGGAGGCGGAGGTATTACCGCTGCATAGGTCGTTTGACTGTGCTATTAACCTGAAGACTGATACGGTACCTCCACGGGGCCGCCCGTACAAACTGTCCCGAGGAGAAGTCAAGGCTATGCGAGATTATATCCATGAGAATCTACGGAAGGGGTTCATTCAGCCATCTACATCCCCAGCCGGGGCGGGGTTTTTTTTTGTTACCAAGAAGGATGGAACTTTGAGACCTTGTATTGACTATCGGGGATTAAATGCCATCACCGTGAAGGACCGGTTCCCGTTACCACTCATTCCCGAGCTCTTGGACAGACTGCAAGGAGCTCAGATCTTCACGAAGTTGGATTTGCGGGGAGCCTACAATCTAGTACGAATCCGGTCAGGGGATGAATGGAAGACGGCCTTCAATACCCATGAGGGGCATTTTGAATATCGGGTAATGCCATTCGGTCTCTGTAATGCCCCTGCGGTGTTTCAACGGCTTATCAATAGTGTGCTAGAAGACTTACTCAATTCCACGGTGATTGTATATCTGGACGACATCCTCATTTACTCCAAGGATCCCAGGGAGCATCCGGGCCATGTACGCGCGGTGCTGTACCGCCTACGTCAAGCCCATCTATTTGCGAAG
This sequence comes from Microcaecilia unicolor, assembly GCF_901765095.1. Classification (NCBI taxonomy): domain Eukaryota; kingdom Metazoa; phylum Chordata; class Amphibia; order Gymnophiona; family Siphonopidae; genus Microcaecilia; species Microcaecilia unicolor. Next base: position 163,511,562 of record NC_044031.1, read on the forward strand.
CTGAGTAAGTGCGCCTTCCATCAGCGGTCTTTACCATTTTTGGGGCATATCCTGCTTCCAGGGGGGTTAAAGATGGAACCAGACAAACTCCAAGCCATTCGAGAGTGGCCGCAACCGAGGGGTCTGAAGGCATTACAACGATTCCTGGGCTTCGCAAATTATTATCGCCAATTTATTCCCCAGTATTCCCGGTTGACCACCCCGTTGACGGAGCTCACCCATAAGGACGCAAGGGTCAGGGATTGGCCGCTAGAGGCGCAAGCGGCGTTCCAGCAGGTCAAAGAGGCCTTTGAGTCCGCGTCCATTCTGCTGACCCCCGACCCTGAGAAGCCCTTCACGGTAGAGGTGGACGCATCCGCTCTAGGGGCCGGGGCAGTCATTTCACAGATCAACCCCGAGGGCCGGCGTCAACCGTGCTCCTTCTTTTCACGTAAATTCTCTCCAGCCGAGCGGAATTATACGGTTGGGGATAGAGAACTCTTGGCCTTGAAACTCGCACTGCAAGAGTGGAGACACTTACTGGAAGGAGCGGAACACCGGTTCACGGTCATCACGGATCATAAGAATCTCCTATACCTCCAAGAGGCCCAGCGGCTGAATCCCCGACAGGCCCGGTGGTCATTATTCTTTTCTAGGTTTCATTTTCAGCTAGTGTTCCGGGCGGCCTCCCAGAACACCCCGGCAGATGCGCTCTCCCGGGCCTTTGAAGTACCAGAGGAGACTAAGGAGACTCATCCTATGTTAGACCCCGCATGTCTCAGGGCGGCCACAGGGGAGGTTGCCCAAGTCCAGAGATTCGTGGCGGCCGCAGACCGGAAGAGGGTTCTGCACTGGGGGCACTCGTCTAGGTGGGCCGGGCACTTCGGGTACCAAAAGACACTCCGGTTCATCTCGAGACAATATTGATGGCCACAGATGAGACGAGATATCCTCCAGTTTGTTACCTCGTGCCCAGTATGTGCCCGAACCAAGCCAGTAGGAGGACCCCCCTTGGGAGACCTACAACCGTTGCCCATACCGACCAGCCCTTGGTCAGAGATATCCATGGACTTTATCACGGACTTACCTCGTTCCCAGGGACATACTGTGGTCTGGGTGGTGATAGACCGCTTCTCTAAAATGGCTCACTTTGTTCCCTTCACAGGTATTCCGACAGCAGCCTCGCTAGCTCAAGCGTTCATTCACCACATCTTTCGACTACATGGACTGCCCACTCGGGTTATCAGTGACCGCGGGCCCTATTCACCTCTTGCTTCTGGAGAGGTTTATGCAAGGCCTTGGGGATGGAGAATCATTTTTCATCCGCGTACCATCCTCAAACCAATGGTATGGTTGAGAGGTTAAACCAAACCCTGAAAAACTTCTTAAGGGCCTTTGTCAACCAACGACAAGATAACTGGGTTTCTCTACTTCCATGGGCCGAGTTCGCCTATAACCAAAGTGACCATTCATCCTCAGGACAGTCCCCGTTCTTCCTGGTATATGGACGACATCCACGGCTTCCAGGGCCGTTCCCGACTACCGCCATGACCCCGGCTGGGGATCAAGTAGTAGCCGACCTACAAAAGGTCTGGAGGATGGCCAGGGAACAATTACAGAAGACCACGACCAAGGACAAGCTTTTTGCTGACCGCCACCGGCGGCCCGCCCCCGTGCTCCAACCAGGACAAAGGGTCTGGTTAAGCACGAAACACCTGAGACTCCGAGGATCTTCCCGAAGACTGGGACAGCGATACGCGGGACCCTATGCAATCCAAGAACGAATTGGGCCAGTAACATATCGATTGCGGCTACCCGCCACCCTACGAGTGCATAACGCCTTCCATATCTCACTACTGAAGAGGTTTCGGGAGTCCAGGTGGCACCCGCCTCCAGCCCAGGAGAAGGATCTCCAGGTGGCTCCAGACCCGGAGTACGAGGTAGGAGAGATTCTCGACTCCAAGTGGCGGCGGGGAAGACTGTATTATTTGCTATCCTGGAAATCGTTTGGCCCCGAGGATAATTCCTGGGAGCCCGTGGCTAATGTTCATGCTCCAGAACTGGTCAAAGCCTTCCACACCCAATATCCATCCAAACCCGGGCCCCGGAGGAAGGGGTCTTCCGGGGAGGATACTGTCCCGTTCCGGGCCCTTACCTGGCACTCCGCGGGCCGGAGCGGGAGGCTGGGGCGCCCGGGGAGCGCGGGTCGACGGGGAGGGGCGGCCACGGGGATCGCGGCGACTACGGGTTGCTCCGAGGCCGGCGACCCAGGAGAACCAGCGCCGGCCTCGGAGAAGAGGATCCGCCGGCCAAGATGGCGGCGCCGGCGGCGGCGTCCTCCTCGCTGCAGCAGGACCAGCGAGGAGGCTCCGCCCACACGCGCCGGATTGGCGCTTCCCCCTAGGAACTCCGCCCATTGGACGGAGGGACCAATCCGGGTCCCGCTGCAGGCTGGGGCACCGAGGATTGGCCACAGCTGTTCCCCAGCCAGGACGAGCGGGGGATTTAAACGAAAGCATGGAAGGGAACCAATGCTTCCGTTTTCTTGTTTGAAGCCATCCTGCGAAGATTTCCAAGCCTGTGTTTGTTCCTCGTGACTGCTAGCCGTCCAGCTAGCGAATTCCAAGTCTGTGTTTGTTCCCCGTGACTGCTAGCCGTCCAGCTAGCGAATTCCAAGCCTGTGTTTGTTTCTCGTGACTGCTAGCCGGCCTGCTAGTGAATTCCAAGCCTGTGGTTGTTCCTCGTGACAGCTAGCCGTCCTGCTAGCCATTTCCAGGACTGTGTTTGTTTCTCAGGCCAGCTAGCCGTCCTGCTAGCCATTTCCAAGACTGTGTTTGTTTCTCAGGCCAGCTAGCCGTCCTGCTAGCCATTTCCAAGACTGTGTTTGTTTCTCATGCCAGCTAGCCGTCCTGCTAGCCATTTCCAAGACTGTGTTTGTTTCTCATGCCAGCTAGCCGTCCTGCTAGCCATTTCCAAGACTCTGTTTGTTTCTCATGCCAGCTAGCCGTCCTGCTAGCCATTTCCAAGACTGTGTTTGTTTCTCATGCCAGCTAGCCGTCCTGCTAGCCATTTCCTAGACGGAGTCTGCCCTTCAGAACAACTAGCCGTCTCGCTAGTACTTGCCACTTCAGCACACGTTCCAGTTGTCAGCTAGCCGCCCGTCTAAGCCACGTTACCAAGGACTCTGTATCCACATCCAGCCAGGCCAGCCGTCACCCCGTGGTTCCAGCAGTCCTGCTGGCCGCCCGCAGCTGAGGGCTCAACCCTCGGTGAACGGCGGTCGCCGCGGGTGAAGAGTCGGGGTGCTCGGTTATCTTCTGGGCCTAGTGGAGCTCGGGAGAACTCGAGAGCTCACCTACACCAGAGTGGCATCAGGGCCGCGACAGATGATTTTATGGACCAAGGTATAGAGTTTGAACGTGATACGTTCTTTGAGTGGGAGCCAGTGTAGTTTTTCGCGAAGGGGTGTTGCGCTTTCGTATTTTGGTTTGCCAAATATAAGTCTGGCTGCCGTGTTCTGGGCTGTCTGTAGTTTTTTGAGTATTTGCTCTTTGCAGCCGGCATAGAGTGAGTTGCAATAGTTCAGATGACTAAGTACCAATGATTGTACCAGGTAGCGGAAGACACTCCTTGGGAAAAATGGTCTGACTCTTTTTAGTTTCCACATTGAATGGAACATCTTTTTGGTTATGTTTTTTGCGTGGTTCTCAAGTGTTAGATGTCGATCAATGGTGACTCCAAGGATTTTCAGGGTGTCTGAGACTGGTAGACTTAGGTTGGGTGTGTTGATGGTCGTGAAATCCTTTTTGTTGTATTGCGAGGTGAGAACTAAGCATTTGGTTTTTTCAGCATTTAGTTTCAGTCGGAATGCATCTGCCCAGGAGTTCATTACGTGTAGGCTTTGGTTGATTTCATCGGAAATTTCTCTTAGATCGTGTTTGAAAGGGATAGATTGTCACATCATCAGCATATATATATGGGTTTAGATTCTGATTCGATAGTAGCTTAGCCAAGGGCGTCATCATTAAGTTGAATATGGTCGGTGAGAGGGGGGATCCCTGTGGAACTCCGCATTCAGGTGTCCATGTGGCTGATGTAGTCAAATTTGATGTCACTTGATATGAGCGGGTGGTTAGGAAACCCTTGAACCATTTGAGAACGTTGCCTCCAATTCCGAAGTATTCGAGGATGTGTAGTAAGATTCCATGGTCTACCATATCGAAAGCGCTTGACATGTCAAATTGTAGCAGTAGAATGTTGTTGCCGTTTGCTATCAGTTGTTTGAATTTGGTCATAAGCGTGACTAGTACGGTTTCCGTGCTGTGATTAGAGTGGAATCCTGACTGGGAATCGTGTAGTATCGAGAACTTGTTTAGGTACTCTGTGAGTTGTTTGGTCACCATGCCTTCTGTTAATTTGGTGAATAGAGGGATGGATGCTACTGGTCTGTAGTTCGTTAGTTCATTAGTATTTTTCTTTGTATCTTTGGGTATGGGAGTGAGTAGGATATTTCCCTTCTCCTTTGGGAAGTGTCCATTTTGTAGCATGAAATTCACATGGTTTGTTAGGTCCCTTATAAATTGTTGGGGGGCCAACTTCATGAGGTTGTTTGGGCATATATCTAATTTACAGCGAGATTTGGCGAATCTTTTAAGTGTCTGTGAGATGAGACCTTCTTGATTTGATCTTCTTGATTTGCCATCTTTTGTTTGATCTTTAGTTGTATTTAAGGGCAGCTGGCCTACCACGGTCTGTTGTGCAACTCACTATCCAGAAACCCTATCTTCCCTGTTTGTGAGATATCCTTGCAAGATACCTTATCCCGAACCGTGCGCTTTTGAGCGACTGTTGGCCTTCCCCCCACATTTCTAGTTTAAAAGCTGCTCTATCTCCTTTTTATGTTTCAACGTTTTTATTGATGACATTACCAAACATAGATCATTTTGCACATTCTGAATATACAATAATTCAATCATGATTAAGTAAGCAATGAAGGCAATTTACTACTTATAGTCATCAAACTTTTATCTATTTTATCCCTCCCCACCCCCTCTCAGTGTTATGTTTCAACAGTTTAACAGTTTACTTCCCAACAGTGTATGGAAACAACAAATCCACGGTACAATCACAGCTTACAATTGTATCATCCAGCTGTTCTACGTTCAATAAATACACATCACAAAACGACAATACTCTTCCTATTGTATTTTATGTGGCTTCCACAAGACTTTTAATATAAAAGACCCGTGATCCGAATCTTTCTCTATCTAAGCACACTCCCTCTCTCCTCCCCTCCCCACCCCCTTCCCCCCCTACCTGTTTGCATATCCCATATCCTATCTATTCTGTTCTCCTCTGTTACCCCACGGCAGCCCATTGAGTACTTGACTGCGTGCTCTTGGTGATATCATATTTATGTATTTTCCCCAGATACTTAGAAACCTCACTTGCCTCTTTGGGGTCAGTCGCGCCCCTCTCGATTCCCAAAGCATGAGTTGGTGCAGCCTGTTCCTCCAATAACAGTGAGAGGGGGGCATATCCAGTACCCAGTGATTAAGAATACACTTTTTCCCCATTATGCAAGATTTACTCAGAAACAATTGTTCCCCTTGTGTGCTCACTCCCCACTGCCCTGGTATACCCAGCAGTACTCTATCAAAGGTGATGACAATCGAATGACCTAGTACCCCACTCAGGAATTTCCCAAGTCCCCACCAGAAGTTTTTAATGTATCTGCACTGCCATATGCAGTGTGCCATAGTTGCACCCCCCTGCTTACATTTTAGGCAGTTATCAGTATTGGTTACGTTTGCATGAAATGCCCTTCTGGGAGAGAAATAGGCTCTATGTAGAACTCTATACTGGCATTCTTGTAGTTCTGCTCTGTGGACTACCTTCGGTATTCCCAAAAGGGCTTTCTTTATGTGGCTCTCAGAAATTTGTTGCTGTGCTTCTGCACTCCACTTTGCAGCCACCTCTAGTACTTGCCTCTCCGGTTGTTCTTTTTCTAATTCTTTACAGAACCAGGATACCGAGACCTGACCCAGCGCGTCTCCCTCTAAAAATTCCCGCAGCTGTCTCCCAATTCTAGGAGACAACCCTTCTTTTGGCAGGCTATGTACATAATGAGATAGTTGATGATAGGCCATTACCTCCGCTAATCCCCCTGCGCACCTTTGGTGAAAGTCCGATACGACAATCAAGGTGCCATCCTCTTGGATGAGGCCCTCTTAACAATTCCACTCCCTGCTCCTGTAGTCTACGAAACACTACATTTTCTCTGCCTGGCGTGAAATCATCATTCCCAGCTAGCGGAATTAATATACTAGTGGCCGGGTCCTGACCCCATCTTTGTAAAAGTTCCCTCCACATATGCCACATCGGCTCCAGCAATATGCTATCTCTAATTCTTTCAGGCAGTTTCCCCTTCCTTTTAACATGCAGTAAGTAATTCAGATGCCATGGATGAAAATATGCTCACTCCATCCCCACATCCGTATATGTGGTTGTGCCTAATATCCAGTCCCGTAAATGTCTCAAGAGACTTGCCTGGTTGTACACACGCATATCCGGTATTCCTAACCCCCCCCCTTCCTCCAGTTCCCCATTAAATATTGCCACTTCATCTTAGACTTCTTGCCTGCCCAACAAAATTTTATCACCAATCTTCTAAGCGCCGCCACATCTCGGTTTGTCAACCGTAATGGCAAAGCCTGGAGTACATAGAGCCATCGTGGGTATACTATCATTCGGTATAACTGTATCCGTCCCATCATGGACAATGGCAGCATTGACCACCTGGATAATTGCTCTTTTGACTCTTTTAGTAGCTTGGTGACATTGAGGCCATATAGTTGCCTTGTGTCCATTGGAAGTTGTATTCCCAGGTATCTAAAAGACCTCTGCGCCCATCTTAAGGGGAACCTGTCATCCCAAGCTCGTTTTAGCTCTTTGGTGCTTGCTAAGGCTTCTGAGTTCAAGAGATTCAATCGGAATCCCGAAAAGTTTCCATATTCCTCTAAACTTTCCATAAGATAAGGGAGTGATCGCCTAGGCTCCGTGAGTATGATCAAGAGGTCATCTGCAAATGCAGCTGTCTTAAAAGTATACTCCCCTATCGCCACTCCTCGAACATCTACATTATTTTGGATCTCTCTCAGAAGCGGGTCCAACGCCAAGATGAAGAGAAGTGGCGACAATGGACAACCCTGCCTTGTACCTCTCCTGATCGGAAACCAATCTGACCGTAACCCATTCGCATATATCTGCGCCTTCGGGTCCGCATACAAGGTTCTAACCGCCTTCGCATAGTAGCCTGTGATACCATAAACCCTCAACACTCCAAACAAGTAATTCTAATCCACTCTGTCGAATGCCTTTTCAGCGTCGAAGCTTATTAATAATGCCGGGGACTTTTCTGTTCTTACTTTTTCTAGTGCTACCCATATTCTTCGCATATTCTTAGCAATTACCCGTCCACACGTAAATCCCACCTGGGAATTCATGATCAAAGATGGTAGAAATCTCGCTAACCGATTTGCCAGTATTTTAGCTAGAAATTTTAACTCAGCATTCAATAATGAAATCGACCTATACGAGTCTTGTCTATCTGGTGGCTTACCTGGTTTTGGTAACACGCTAATCTGTGCTCTATTAAGGTGTAATGGCATCTTCCCCTGTTGTATGGCCATATTAAACACTGCCGCGAGCAACGGGCTTATTTCAGTGTTTAGGATTTTATAAAATTCATTCTTCATGCCATCTGGCCCCGGCGCCTTCCCTAATTTACTCCACTTAATCACTAATTCTACCTCCTCCTCAGCAATCGTTGCGTTCAACACCTCTGCCTCATCTTCAGAGACCTTTGGTAAATCCATGCTATTTAGATAGGCCCCACTGGGCCTCATTAGATCCTCCTGCTGTATATACAGTTGACTGAAAAAATCCCCCCAAATTGCCACTATACTTTCCTCATTATTTACCCTTTCCCCTGTGCCTGCCTGCATTGTGAGTATTTTTTTAGCCCCCAGCCTCTTGTTGGCGAGCCTAGCCAGGAACCTTCCACTTTTATTAGCGAATCTGTATAACTGGTATTTATAAGATATAGTCGTTTTTTGCATCCTTGCCTGTAGGAGTTCATTTAAGGCTTGCTGCGCCTCTAGCAACTGTTTTCGAATTCACAGGGCATGGCCTTGGCCATACTTCTTCCTCAAGGCTATCACCTGCCTCTCCAATCTAAAGACCTCCCGGTTCCTGACCCTTTTTTAAAAGACAGGTAGGATATGGTTTCTCCCCTAAGGACAGCCTTAGCCGCCTCCCAGAAGAGAACTGGATCCTCCTTATGCTGTTCATTAATAGTGCTATATTCTCTCCATTTCTCCACGAGAAAGGGCAAGTATTGATTGTCTCGATACAAATAGGCGGGGAAGCGCCATGCCCCCATTACCGGTTTCCCCTCTCCCACCCTAACCTGCATCTTCACCCAAGCATGGTCCGAAATCATAATTGGGCCAATTTGAACCTCTTCCACTTTGGTCATTATATCCCGTGAGATCATTATGTAATCTATTCTAGACATCGTCTGGTGAGCTCTTGAAAGATGTGTGAAGTCCTTTTCTACAGGATGAAGCGTTCTCCACACATCTACTAGTTCTAATGCAGCACACAGCCTAGATATGCCCCTCTCTCTCCTGGCCAATTCTTTCCCGGTTGGTTTAGATCTATCCCATGCTGGATCCATTACATCGTTCATATCACCTCCCACCACTATTGATATATCTCCTAGTGCATGAATTAGACAAATAATTTGTGTAAAGAATTGCTTGTCATAATTGTTTGGGCCATAAATATTACAGAGCAATAGTGGTTGTCGCTCCACATTCACCGAGGCTAGGACATACCTCCCCCTTGGATCAGCCACCACCCTTTTAACTTCCACATTAAGATTTTTCCTAATTAGGATCGCTACTCCTCCCTTTTTTCCCACCGCTGGTGCATCATACATTTCTCCCACCCACCAGGTTTTCAACTTAGCATGTTCCTCCCTTGTAAGATGTGTTTCTTGCAAGAAAGCTACTGACACTTGTTTTTCATTCAACGTTTTCAATATTTTCTGTCTCTTAACAGGGGAATGAATGCCTCCAATATTCCATGTCACTATCTGTAATGTTGTCATGTCACACCCCTCTCCGTGCTATGGCACTCCACCAATTGTCTTCTAGTATGCTGTTTGTGCCAAGAGAGTGTCCCAGCCACCACCCTCTCAGCCCTTTGAACCCCACACCACATTCTCACTCGGACTACCCCCATTTCCATTCTCACCATTCTTACTATGCAACAACACGCAAACAGGCCCATCCCATCCCTCCCCTGACACCCCCTCCCTCCCCCCTCCACCCAACCCTCTCCTTCCCTTGCCCTCCCCCTCCCCCCCCCATTTACCATTATTCCTTCACCTTATGCCTCTAGGCATGACTTCCTGCTTTACTGAGGCTAGGGCGCCCCTTACACCAATGACTATCATATCCCGTCTCTTTCATCCATGCACCCCTGTGCTCACCAGTCCTCTAGCTTGTATTTTAAGTCCACTGCACAGGTTTATGCTCTTCAATGTCCGGCAGGATTATAGCCAGGTCTCCCACAACTTATGACCTGTATTGTCTGTTCTCCTTGTTTGACGCTCCCCTCTTCTACCAGCAGCTGGCACAACTTCAAACGTTCATTAATCAAACTTTAACAACTGACTGTTCCTTGATATGCAGCTTCCCCTGAGCCGATGCATCACCAAATTCTCCACTCTCTGTTCAGTCTGACTCTGCTGCAGCTTTAAACTTTTGTAACTGTGAACTGTTTTAACACACTCAACACCATCCATCTGATCCCAGATGAATACTTCCGCTCTCTTCAGGCCTCCTCCTAGATCTCAGCCCTCATGACCCTTAGCCAGCATTTTGTCCACATATATGGTCGCCTCCTCCACTTTGTCAAAGAACACCGCTTGCCCATTTTCAGTCAATTTGAGCTTTGCTGGGTATAAGAGGCTAAATATGTATTTCAGCCCAAACAGTTTAGTGCATAATGGTGCAAAGTTTTTCCACGCTGATGACACTGCGGTAGAGTAGTCTTGAAAGCAAAGTATTTTTTTACCTTTATACTCCAGGCATTTTCCTGCGCGCAGCTCTTGTAGGATGAGCGCCTTATGTGCATAATTCAGGATCCTAAATATTACCACTCTTGGTCATTCCGCATCATCCCTTCGCTGGCCAAAGTCTGTGGGCTCTTTCTACCCGCAATGTTGTCTCCATCTCCTCATTTTCCAGTGCTTCAGACAGCCATTTTTCAAGAAAAGTGCAGAGGCTCCGCTCAGGTAACAATTCTGGCAGCCCCACGAGGCGGAGGTTGTTTCTCCTGGAACGGTTTTCAAGGTCGTCAAGTTTCGCCTCCACCTCTGTGAGTCGCGCCTGGAGTCTTGGTTGTGCCTCCGCAACCTTAAGGATATTCTCCTCCGCCTGCCTCACTTGCTGTTGTACTGCCTGCAGCTCATTGAGCATCTGCGTGTGCCTCTCTGTCAACCCTTCCAGCTTGTCCAGAATCAACTGTAGCTTGACTCCCACCGCCTGCTCGACCGCCGCCCTCACCTCCTCTGTGATTTCTGCTGCCCACAACGAGCTCGACGATGGCGTGGCCCTGTCCGCCATTTTGTTTTCTGCAGAGCGGGTTTTTTCTTTTGGGTCCTTGCGGGCTGTTTTGGATGCCATCTGTGGTGTCTCAGACTCCCCCGACTTCTGGAGCTTACGCGGTGCACTCCCTCTTGATTCTCCTGCAATCCTCGACGGGTTTGAGGTTCTACGAGCGCTGATTTAATGAGGCACCCCGGAGCAGCTCTTCCTTACGTCTACACTGCTCCATGTCTCCGCCGGAAGTCTGTCTATCTCCTTTTTAAATGCCGATGCCAGCAGCCTGGTCCCACTAGCCACCTTTCTTCTATATGATCATTCACTGGTGCAGACAATCCCCCAGCCAAGGTAAAAGAAAAAAAAAACAACCAGCCCCACGCAACACACAAACACAAGCACCTCAAGAGCCCAAATACACACATATTCACACCCAACTACCCCCAAGCCAGAGGTAAACCCCAAAAATGGCCAAGCTAAGGGCATGGATTTTCTGCTATACAATAACAATGTTGACAATGGGGATACCAGCAGCAACTCCAATCAAATGGAACAAAATACCAATACGTATCACAGGAAGAAGACAACCACTCCAACAACTGGAAGAGCCCAATCACCACCTAAACAACAAAGCAGAAGCCAAATGACCAGCAACATGAAACCAAACATAAACAACACCCAAGAAAATAAGACAAAACAGACAGACCACACAGACAGCTACAAACTGTTTTAAAAAACAGCATTAAACACGACACGTATGTTCAGATACAAAAAGGTTACATAAATGCGAGATCGACAGTAAATAAGACAACACTACTAAGAGACTGGATAGAAATGCAACAACTCTGTCTACTGCTCATAACTGAAACATGGCTGCACCTTGAAGATGACCCTGCACTACTAGACCTATGCTCACCAAGATATAAAATAATACATATCAACAGAACCAAAAGGAGGAGAGGAGGCATTGCAATAATACACAAATCCTTCTTCACAGCAGAACCTGTCGCTAAACACACATCCTCAACAATTGAAATCCTGGTGTGCAAAATCACCAACAAAACACTAACTGACCAACTATGCATCACATTATTCTACCACCCTCTAGGAAGCTGGACAAATACCCAAGATAATTTCATGGACTTCGTATCAAACATTTGCACCAATCACCCAAATGACCTATGTCACGGTTGTGCCCAGGTTCCTGGCTCGCAGTCACCTCGCCCCCCGGTGGTCAGACCTGGTGGCTGCTGTGAACTGATGGCTTACCGTTTCCCATGTTCCAGAAGATATGCTGGTCCGGTCCGGATCTTCCAGCCTTCCAGAATGTTTTGGGACTTTTTTGGAACTAAGCAGTACCCATACCTGGTGAACTCCCTTGTATGCTGCCTTTATTAACCACCTGGGAAGGTCTCTAGTTTGCCTTGCAACAGAGGTCCTCAGAGGAGTTTCCTTTGGTGAGAGTTGGTTGCAGTGCTGCTGTGCTATTTCCTGATTGTGGCTTTGACACTCACTGCTTGTCTCCTGGTTTATTCTTCTGTCTTCTGCCCACCCAGACCCGGCTTGTTTTCTGGTTTATTCTGCTGCTTGCTGCCTGCCTGGAACCCCGGTTTGTTTTCTGGAAGTTACCTGCTGTTCGCCAGCCGGTTGCTGTTTCCTGCAGTTCTGCCTTCCAGCCCTGTCTGGTAAGTCCTGTCGGCCGCCTGCACCCAGGGGCTCAACTCCTGAGGAACGGCGGTCAAGTGCAAGTGAAGTCAGCACGGCTTTTGTGTGGGGAAATCTTGCCTGACCAATTTACTTCAATTCTTTGAAGGAGTAAACAAACATGTGGACAGAGGGGAGCCGGTTGATATTGTATATCTGGATTTTCAAAAGGCGTTTGACAAGGTACCTCATGAAAGGCTACAGAGGAAATTGGAGGGTCATGGGATAGGAGGAAATGTCCTATTGTGGATTAAAAACTGGTTGAAGGATAGGAAACAGAGAGTGGGGTTAAATGGGCAGTATTCACAATGGAGAAGGGTAGTTAGTGGGGTTCCTCAGGGGTCTGTGCTAGGACCGCTGCTTTTTAACATATTTATAAATGATTTAGAGATGGGAGTAACTAGCGAGGTAATTAAATTTGCTGATGACACAAAGTTATTCAAAGTCGTTAACTCGCGACAGGATTGAGAAAAATTACAGAAGGACCTTACGAGACTGGGAGACTGGGCGGCTAAATGGCAGATGACGTTTAATGTGAGGAAGTGCAAGGAGATGCATGCGGAAAAAAAGAACCCGAATTATAGCTACGTCATGCAAGGTTCCACATTAGGAGTTACGGACCAAGAAAGGGATCTGGGTGTCGTCGATAATCAGTGTGCTGCTGTGGCTAGTTAAGCGAATAGAATGTTGGGTATTATTAGGAAAGGTATGGAACACAGGTGTGAGGATGTTATAATGCTGTTGTATTGCTCCATGGTGCGACCGCACCTTGAGTACTGTGTTCAATTCTGGTCACTGCATCTCAAGAAAGATATAGTAGAATTGGATAAGGTGCAGCGAAGGGCGACTAAAATGATAGCAGGGATGGGATGACTTCCCTATGAAGAAAGACTAAGGAGGCTAGGGCTTTTCAGCTTGGAGAAGAGACGGCTGAGGGGAGACATGATAGAGGTATATAAAATATTGAGTGGAGTGGAACTGATGGATGTGAAGCGTCTGTTCACGCTTTCCAAAAATACTAGGACTAGGGGGCATGCGATGAAATTACAGTGTAGTAAATTTAAAACAAATCGGAGAAAGTTTTCTTCACCCAACGCTTAATTAAACTCTGGAATTTGTTGCCGGAGAACGTGGTGAAGGCGGTTAGCTTAGCAGAGTTTAAAAAGGGGTTAGATGGTTTTCTAAAGGACAAGGCCATAAACCTCTACTAAATGGACTTGGGAAAAATCCACAATTCCAGGAATAACATGTATAGAATGTTTGTATGTTTGGGAAGTTCGCCAGGTGCCCTTGGCCTGGATTGGCCGCTGTCGTGGACAGGTTGCTGGGCTCGATGAACCTTTGGTCTTTTCCCAGTGTGGCATTACTTATGTAAGTTTGGGCTGAATTCCTGTCCTGCTAGCTCCAGCTTGAGTTGCCTCGGCTGCAGTCTCCGCCTGGTAGTTCCAGTGCTGGGTTTGCTGGTACGTCTGTTCTGCCTTGTCTGTGTTTGGGTGATTCTCCTGCTGCTGCCGCCCTGCGGCAGTGGCCCAAGGGCTCACTAACCCCGAGGTTCCACGAGAGACGTGACACCTATTAATAGGTTATATTAATCTGCACCTAGAAAAACAAAACGACACAAACACCAGAACACTAATGAACTTCATTAACCAGTGAAACTTCAGAACAGCACAAGGAGTCTCATCGCACACAAAAGGACACCAATTAGACATACTAGCCCACAGATTCTCAATGAGCAACAACCACATATTAACAAACCACCTGTGAGAAGAGGTACCATGGTTAGACCAAAGCAAGCTTGGTTTCACACTACAATGGAAAGAAAGAGGCAAGAAAAGAGAACCAAGAACCTAAAACACATTCACAACCAGAGAAAAAGTAGACAACCACACATTCTGGACAACAATAATAAATGAACTTAATGATATACCACCCAAGGATAAACACTTCATGAGGAACTGGGACAAAACAAGTGAAAACACACTAAACAAAATAGCATCACTGAAAACAAGAACAATAATCACAAAAAAACCACTTCCCTGGTTTAATGACAAACTATTACACATGAAGAAACTGTGTAGGAAACTCAAAAGAGCATGGGCCACAAACAAAACAGACGCAAACAAAACCATATGGAGAAAAGCTATAACAATATACACAAGCAGCATAAAGAAAGCGAAAGCAGAACACTAGAATACATATATGAACCTCAACCAGACCAATACGAAAAAAATATTTGAATTAATGAACAAACTACTGAAAACCCAGAACATATTGGCAACAACTAAAACACCACCAACTGCAGACGAGCTTGCTCAATACTTCAAAAACAAAATAAGAAACACAAGATTAAACCTTGCAAAACCACAAATAAGCATCACAGACTACCTACACGACAACTACACAGCAGCAGACAGAATATGGACCACGTTCAAACCACCCCATCTAGACCCAGTAAAGACACTATTGACAAAATACATTCATGCATACTGCCCACTTGACAAATGCTCCAACTACATGATGAGAAACCCACTAGACTGGTTCATTGAGTACCTCTCCAAACACACATACATGTTTGAAAGAGGTCAATTTCCAACAGACAAATGTGACATAATACTCACAACTATCCCCAAAAACACTACCAGCAAGATCAGTGATACCACAAACTATAGACTAGTAGCCTCAATACCACTACTGACCAAAACGATGGTAGGTCTAAACACAGCAACTAACGGAACACTTGACAAAATTTTCAATTCTTTATAAATCCCAATCAGGTTTCAGACCACAACATAGCACTGAGACGGTCATAAGCATGCTGATAATAAAATTCAGAAGCATAATATGCCAAGGACAAAGCGTATTACTACTGAAATTCGACATGTCAAGTGTGTTCAACCTAGTAGACCACACCACTCTAATGACACTGCTTGACAACATAGGAATCAGCAGTGCAGTGACAACATGGTTCAATGGCTTCCTAAAGACCATATCCTACGTTGTAGGGATGTCCAACCATGGATCTCTGAGTGCGGGGTACCACAGGGATCGCTAATATTGCCAATACTGTTCAATGTAATGATGGCACCACTCGGAAAAAAACTGGAATTAATGGGTTTCAACTAATTTATATATGCAGACGTCACCATCTTAATACTTTTCCAAAACAATATCACAAACATACAGGACAAAATAAAAAATGGATTGGACCTCATGGAAGAATGGGCAACACCTTTCAAACTCAAACTGAACAGAGACAAAAAGTACTATCCAGCCCACACAACCCCACTCCTATCAAAAATCAACCAACAAACATACCACATTGAAACACAACTTAACTGTTCACTTGTCCTCTAGATTGTACACTTGTCTTTAGATTGTTCTCTTGTCTTTTAGATTGTAAGCTCTTTGAGCAGGGTCTGTCCTTCTATGTTTAAATTGTACAGCGCTGTGTAACCCTAGTAGCGCTTTAGAAATGTTAGTAGTAGTAGTAGTATACTAGGAATCATTCTCGACAAACATCAAACACTGGACAATCAAATAGCAGTAACATCAAAATGCTTCAGAACACTATGGAAACTGAGAAGAATAAGAGACTATTTCCCTAGACAGTCTTTCTGGATACTGGTCCAATCAAAGGAAAACACACAAACATTGCTGCAAAAAGTCTAAAACACAGCAGCAAGACTGATTTTCAAAAATTCAACCTACGAAAGAGTAACCACACTACTTGAAGCACTAACTTTGCTACCAGTCAAGGCAAGAATATTTTTCAAAGTGAGCATCCTAATCTAAAAGATACTATTTGGAATGGCACCGGAATATATGCTTAATTTGTTTGAACTATCTTCAAGAAATGCCAGCCCAGTTAACAGAAACTACCTACTCCTACATCAACCCAACTGCAAAAACGCCATCTACAAAACTATCTACACAGCAGGATTTAGCTATCAGGGTTCCAAATGGTGGAACTCAATACCAAAGCCATTAGAAGCATCACAAATCTCCTCCAATTCAGAAAAGAAATTCTATAGCTAATCACAAAGATGTTGTCACCTTCCTTTCAAACCTACCCTTCAAAAACTATATGAATAAACATCACCAAAACGCTAGAACTGAACACAAAAGCTACCATTACCTTCTCCTCTTTAAATCTATCTCTTCAAAAACTCTATGAACAACCACACCAACTATAGATGCCCTCTCCACATTGCATAACACTATTGTAACTCCACCAAAATGTAAATTGTAATCCACTTTGAACCAAAATTTGTTTTTGGATAATACTGGGATACAAGAATGCATAAGTAAATAAAGAGGTTATGTCTCTTCAGCTTGGAAAAGAGACTGATGAGGGGAGATATGATTGAGGTCTACAAAATCTTGAGTGGTGTAGAAGGAGTAGAAGTAAATCAATTTTATACTCATTCCAAAAGTACAAAGACTAGGGGACACTCAAGGAAGTTACTTGGAAATACTTTTAAAACAAATAGGAGGAAATATTTTTTCACTCAACAAATAGTTAAGTTCTGGAACTCTTTGCCGGAGGATGTGGTGGTAACAGCGGTTAGCATATCTGGGTTTAAAAAAGGTTTGGACAAGTTCCTAGAAGAAAAGTCCATAATCTGTTATTGAGATAGACATGGGGAAGCAACTGCATGTCCCGGAATTGGTAGCATGGCATGTTGCTGCTAATTGGGTTTCTGCCAGGTACTTGTGACCTGGCTTGGTCACTGTTTGGAAAACAGGATATTGGGCTAGATGGACCATTGTACTGACCCAGTATGGCTACTCCTATGTTCTTAGTATCTTGTTTCCAACAGTGGCCAATCTAAGTCACAAGTGCCTGGCAAGATCCCAGAACAGTAAAACAAATTTTATACTGCTAATTCTAGAATATTCAGTGTATAAGACTGTAGGGGCTCTACAACACTCTGCACATTCAGGAATTTCCACTTGTGCTCAAAAGATCTTTTCAAAGTTTTTCTAGAAGACTCTAGGAGATGTATTACATTTGTGTTGTCAGATGATATAACACTTTGTGTGATTATTTAGACTATTATAGAACAGCTGTTACAGATAATTGTCTCTGCTTCATCAATTTCTTCACTTGGGAACATGTGAAGAAACTAAGGCTGCAAGTTAATTGCAGTTAACTATGTGATTAATGCAACAATCACAATTTTTAAAAAGCTAATTGTGATTAAATAATTTAATCATGCTTTCCCATCCTACAAACGTCTCTTCTGCTGTCTTCCACTCCTAACCCTTGTCCTCAGCATAATCTAGCATCTTCCCCTCTAACCAGGATTCAACATCACCCCCCGCACATCAGCTTACCTTCAAAATGGTCTTCTGTTGGTCCCCAGCAGTAGCAATGGTGTACATACGATGCCTGCGGTCTGCTCCAAAGCTTTCTCTCTGGTCCATTTTACCTCCTCTGATATCACTTCTGTTTTTGCATTGGTGGGATGGGTGAGAGGGAAAGCTTCGGGTCTGGCTGCAGGCAGCCACTGCCAGGGACCAACAGAAGAGCTTGAAGGAAGACTGGGGTGAGAGGGGAATTGAGAGAGGGCAGATTCCGAACCCTGAGTGGGGTGAGTGAAGTAAGATGTAGACCTTCAAGCAGAACTGGAGGGGTCACCAGTGGAATCTATTGCCAAAGCAATAAGCTCCAGCAGCCATGAAAATAATTTTGTGTTGCTACTCATGAGGGTGGAGGGGAGAGAGGGTAAGGTACTGAACTATAGGAGGGAGGGAGTGAGAAAGTGATAATGGACCTGAGGGAAGGAAGAGAAGGGAGATATGTTGGATCTGTGGGGAGGGAGGGAGGTTATCAGTCCTTTAGGGAGGGGAAGGGGGGGTGGGATTTGATATACCATCTTTCTGCTGTTACAATGAAAGCGGTTTACATATTATATACAGGTGCTTATTTTGTACTTGGGGCAATGGAGATTTAAGTAATTTGCCCAGAGTTACACAGAGCTACAATGGGAAGTAAATATATAAATAGATAAACTAACTTTAATTATGTAATTAATTGTGATTAAAATATTTCAATTATGCAATTAATCACATTAAAAATGTTAATTAAAATGCAGCCCTAGAAGAAATATTAAGGGCTCCTTTTACAAAGCTATGCTGGTGATTCCGACACAGCAAGTAACATAGTAACATAGTAGATGACGGCAGAAAAAGACCTGCATGGTCCATCCAGTCTGCCCAACAAGATAAACTCATATGTGTATACCTTACCTTGATTTGTACCTGCCTTTTTCAGGGCACAGACCGTACAAGTCTGCCCAGCAGTATTTCCCGCCTCCCAACCACCAGTCCCGCCTCCCATCACCGGCTCTGGCACAGACCGTATAAGTCTGCCCTCCACTATCCTCGCCTCCCAACCACCAACCTCTCTTCCCCCACCTGCTCCGCCACCCAATTTTGGCTAAGCTTCTGAGGATCCATTCCTACTGCACAGGATTCCTTTATGCATATCCCACCATGTTTGAATTCCGTTACCGTTTTCATCTTCACCACCTCCCGCGGGAGGGCATTCCAAGCATCCACCACCCTCTCCGTGAAAAAATACTTCCTGACATCTTTTTTGAGTCTGTCCCCCTTCAATCTCATTTCATGTCCTCTCGTTCTATCGTTTCCCATCTCCGGAAAAGATGTTTTTGCGGATTAATACCTTTCAAGTATTTGAACGTCTGTATCATATCACCCCTGTTCCTCCTTTCCTCCAGGGTATACATGTTCAGGTCAGCAAGTCTTTGCTCATACGTCTTGGAACGCAAATCCCATACCATTCTCGTAGCTTTTCTTTGCACCGCTTCCATTTTTTTTAACATCCTTCGCAAGGTACGGCCTCCAAAACTGAACACAATACTCCAGGTGGGGCCTCACCAACGACTTGTACAGGGGCATCAACACTTCCTTTCTTCTGCTGATCACACCTCTCTCTATACAGCCTAGCAACCTTCTCGCTACGGCCACCGCCTTGTCACACTGTTTCGTCGCCTTCAGATCCTCGGATACTATCACCCCAAGATCCCTCTCCCCCTCAGTACCTATCAGACTCTCACCGCCTAACACATAAGTCTCTCATGGGTTTCTACTCCCTAAATGCATCACTTTGCATTTCTTCGCATTGAATTTTAATTGCCAAACCTTAGACCATTCTTCTAGCTTCCTCAGATCCCTTTTCCTGCTTTTCACTACCTCCCGGGTGTCCACTCTGTTGCAAATCTTAGTATCATCCGCAAATAGGCAAACTTTACCTTCTAACCCTTCGGCAATGTCACTCACAAATATATTGAACAGAATCGGCCCCAGCACCGATCCCTGAGGCACTCCACTACTCACCTTTCCCTCCTCCGAGTGAACTCCATTTACCACCACCCTCTGTCGTCTGTCCGTCAACCAGGTCCTAATCCAGTTCACCACTTCGGGACCTATCTTCAGCCCATCTAGTTTATTTAAGAGCCTCCTGTGGGGAACCGTGTCAAAAGCTTTGCTAAAATCTAAGTAGATTACGTCTGTAGCACGTCGATGATTCAATTCTCCAGTTACCCAATCAAAGAATTCAATGAGATTCGTTTGGCACGATTTCCCTCTGGTAAAACCATGTTGTCTCGGATCTTGCAACTTATTGGCTTCTAGGAAATTCACTATCCTTTCCTTCAGCATGGCTTCCATTACTTTTCCAATAACCGAAGTGAGGCTTACCGGCCTGTAGTTTCCAGCTTCTTCCCTATCACCACTTTTGTGAAGAGGGACCACCTCCGCCGTTCTCCAGTCCCTCGGAACCTCTCCCGTCTCCAAGGATTTATTAAACAAATCTTTTTAAGAGAACCCGCCAGAACCTCTCTGAGCTCCCTCAATATTCTGGGGTGGATCCTGTCCGGTCCCATGGCTCTGTCCAGCTTTAGCTTTCCAAGTTGTTGATACACACTCTCTTCCGTGAACGGTGCTATATCCATTCCATTCTCAGGTGTACTTTTGCCAGTCCCTCGCGGTCCTTCTCCAGGATTTTCTTCAGTGAAAGTGTTATGTAACCCATTCAATTCCTATGAACTTCGTCACATTTGTTGCGCCAGAAACACTAGTGCGGCTTTGTAAAAGGAGCCCTAAATTTGAGATTTCTTGTAAGTACAACAGTGAGGTCCTCTGTCCAAAAATGGTATTCAGTAATATGATGAGTTGTGGCATATCTTTCTAGTATCAATCTCCATCACTATGTACAGTCAGTTTTATATTAGAAGAAAAACTGTTTAGTCTTTAATTTTTTCTAAATTATTCATTTAGGTGCTCCACCTGCTGACCTTCTGGAATCACCGTTGACTAATATGGATCACCCATTTCTAAAAGCATACAGTCCTCCAGGTCCTTCACAACTGATAGCTGGTAATACAATAAAGCAAAATAAAATTAATCTGATAATGCATTGTTTGGTGCAGCAGGAATCCATGTAGGGCAGTGTGCACATGTTGGAAAGCTGCATATTATAAAGGAGGATTCCTGTGCCTTTTTTTTTACTTTAATAAATTCACTGTGCCTCTGAGATAGGGATTGCTAACCATTGCAAAATGGGGATATTTGTGGCCTCTCAGAATTCATGTGTTATGGAAAAAGCAGCAGTCTGTGGCCTCTGGTCAAAGATTATTACTATAATGACTGGGATAAATGGTAGGGAAGGGAGATGTGAATAATGTGGAAAATCCACAGTTTGTTGTCCTAGTCTCCTAGTACCCCTACGCATCCTCTAATCGTTTCTTCTCCATCTTCCAATTCCCCCTCCCACTCTCCTCTCCTTTTACCAATCTATCCTTGTTTACCTTCCTATATCCAACCCATATATTCTTCAAACCTTATTATTATTATGTTATTGTAGTTTGTAATTACAGGACTCTGTAATGCTTTTTTTCTTTGCTATGTAAGTCGCATTGAACCTGCTGTATGTGGGAAAGTGCGGGGTACAAGTGTAATAAATAAATAAATGAAGGCTTATTATACCATAGCCACATAGAGACTTGAGCTGGAAGGCAAAAGAGCAAGAGGAAACTGCTGTGCCAAAAAGAATCCCAAGAACAGAAAGAAACATCACTGAACACCATAGTCCAGTATTTTTCAAACAGGGGCCAATTTGGTAAAAAAAAAAATCTTCAATTTTTACTTATTTATGTTTCACAGTTTCTATACTACACTATCCACAGGACTAGAAGGTAGGTTTACAAATTCAACATTCATAAAATTAACAAAACATTTTACTTTAAATAACACAAATAAAAAAAATTAAAATAAACAGAATTACCAACCCAAAACTTAATAACTCCTAGATCGACCTACACCTTTCCAGAGAAAGTTTGTTGAAAACAAAAACGTCTTCAGTTGCTTCCGGAATTGTAAATAGTAATTCATATGATATTATGCAAACTTTCTGGAAATGCATTCCATAATTACTCTCCTTCCACGTAAAACATCTTAGATCTATATTCTTCTAATCAAATATGTTTAAATGAGGGAACATCCAATAAGGATTTTTCTTCTCACCACAGTGACAGCCAGCACCATCATGCAATGACACAGTCAGCAGAGAGGGGAGACCCCCCCCCCCCCCCACACTGATGATGTGGACAGTCCAATCCCTCAGCTGAACTCAGAGTGACTCATGTACCTAAAATGATATCTTCTCTCTTTCTCCTTTCTCCTTTCCCCTCAACACGTCTTCTCCATGCTGTTTCTCTCCCCAGCTGCCCTCATCTTCCTCACATTCCTCCCAATAAACACTCTCCTCCAAACCATCCCAACCCTTATTCATCTTCTCCTTCTCCACCCTTTCAAGCTGGCTGTCCTCTTGGTTTTTAAATTCCCTTCTCATCTTCTCCAGAGGCTTGCTAGCATG
Organism: Microcaecilia unicolor; assembly: GCF_901765095.1. Lineage (NCBI taxonomy): Eukaryota > Metazoa > Chordata > Amphibia > Gymnophiona > Siphonopidae > Microcaecilia > Microcaecilia unicolor. Next base: position 163,533,822 of record NC_044031.1, read on the forward strand.
AGGCATCCAGAACAGCTGTTTTGTTTTCTCACCATGCAGAGCCCAACTTCCTGCACAGTTCTCATAGTTTTACAAGAATAGCATGGGGAAAGAGCACTATGCAGCTCCAATTCACTGAGAGTCATGCCATGCCAGAAGACAGGATCAGAACTGGAGTGGGACGAATGAGGCTTTACATAAGAACATAATAATAGCCATACTGGGTCAGACCAAAGGTCCATTTGGCAAATTATCCTGTTTCCAAATTTGGCCAATCCAGGTCAAAAGTATCTGGCAGAAACCCAAATAGTAGCAACATTCTATGCTACTAATGCCAGGGCAAGCAGTAGCTTCCCCATGTCTATATAAATATCAGACTATGGACTTTTCCTCTAGGAACTTGTCCAAACCTTTTTAAAACCCAGATAGTCTAACTGCTGTTACCATATCCTCTGGCAACGAGTTCCAGAGCTTAACTATTCTTTTGAGTGAAAAAATATTTCCTTCTATTTGTTTCAAAAGTATTTCTATGTAATTTCATTGAGTATCCCTTAGTCTTTGTACTTTTTGAGTGAAAAATCAGTTCACTTCTACTTGTTCTACACCACTCTGGATTTTGTAGACCTCAATCATATTCCCCTTCAGCCGTCTCTTTTCCAAGCTGAAGAGGCCTAGCCACTTTAGCCTTTCCTCATATGAGAGGAGTTCCATCCCCTTTATCATTTTGCTCACTTTTCTTTGAACTGTTGGGGGCTGCACCCACGTTTGGCTCCAACTGATTACTGCTAGAACACCCACATTTTTGGGTTTGTTTCTTACACTAATAACACAAATAATGCTTACTCAGAAGTAAAATAAAAAGAAAAGTTTATTTTGGAATCAAGTAAATAGTAGCTCAAGCAGAGGCTAATGCAAGTCTGAAATATAGAAAAGAAATTATTAGGGCGACTCCCTTGTCACCATGCCAGTTCACTGTCCTAGATTTTCCTTATTTTTATACAGTTGATTTAGTACATGTTCTCCGAGGACAAGCAGGCTGCTTGTTCTCACTGATGGGTGACGTCCACGGCAGCCCCTCCAATTGGAAACTTCACTAGCAAAGGCATTTGCTAGCTCTCGCGCGCCCATGCGCACTGAGCATGTGCGGCCGTCTTCCCGCCCGAACCGGCTCGTGTTCGTCAGTCTTCTTTTGTCCGCGCTCGGGACGGTTGTGTTTTGCCGCCGTTTCGTGCCCCTCAAGTTGACCCTCGAGCGTCTTTGCGATTTCGCAAAAAAAAAAAAAAAGAGAGACCTTTCGGTCTTGTCCCTTCCCGTGTGTCCAGTTTTTCCCCCAGCGTAAGTTTCCTTTCGCTTTCGGGATCGGCCTTTTTTTGGCCTCGGTACGGGTTTTCTCTCCCTTGTTTTTGGTGCCTTTCGTCATCATCGCAAATTTTGATTTCGCCGGCGTGATTTTTCCGCCCATGTCATCGAAGTCTCCCAGCGGCTTCAAAAAGTGCACCCAGTGCGCCCGGGTAATCTCGCTCACTGATAGGCACACTTCGTGTCTTCAGTGTCTGGGGGCTGGGCACCGCCCGCAGGCCTGCAGTCTTTGTGCTCTTTTACAAAAGAGGACTCAGGTAGCGAGATTGGCCCAGTGGAACGTGTTGTTCTCGGGCTCTTCGTTGACAACAGCACGGGACGTATCGAGTGCATCGACATCGACTGCATCAAAGTCTTCGACCTCGGCATCGACTGCATCGACGGCATCGAGGCTTCGACCCTCTACATCGTCGGTACCGAGACATCGGAAGGCTGCGTCAACGTTGGTGGTACTGGGACCTCCACTGTTGCTGATGTCGTCGGACGGTGGTGCTTCGACTGGAGTGCAGGTGAGGGCTGTCCATTCCCCTGCTGGTGGCGGTGAGCCTTCGGGTGGGTCTCCTCCCGCCTTGAGGGCTCCTGCGGTACAGCCCCCCCGAGACCGACCTTCTTCGGCCTCGGCCCTGAGGAAGAGATGGTTGGATTCTACGTCCTCCTCGTCGGTACCGGGAAGCTCCGGTGACATGCTTCGTTTGAAGAAATCAAAGAAGCATCGACACCGGTCTCCTTCCCGCCTTGGTACCGAGAGCTCTGGGTCGCCGAGGGAGTCGGCACCCAGTAGACATCAGCACCGGGAGGACTGCTCACCCTCTGTTCAGGAGGTGTCGATGTGCTCCCCCTTGGACAGCCCGGAACCGCCTCCATGCCCGGAACAGACTCTGACCTCGACGCCTGCATCGGCTTCCCAGTCTTTCTCCACAGCCGCTCTGCACGAGAGTCTCCGGGCCGTTCTCCCAGATTCTGGGAGAGCTGTTGCGCCCTACCCCTCCGGTACCGGGGGTGCTTGCGCCACCGGTACCGTCGAGCGAGGTGCCGGCTGGCCCTTTGCCCGGGGTGAGGTCTCCGACATCTGCTGCGGCCGCCTCCCAGGAAGACTCCCCGATGACGTCGGTGGAGGGAGCTTCGCCGGTGCTGGCAAGGGAGTCTACCTCTCGGCGCTCCCACCGTGGCCGTGTTTCCATGGAGTCGAGTCGGGCACGGCTTCAGACACAGGTTCATGAACTTGTGTCCGACACCGATGGTGAGGCCTCGTGGGAGGAGGAGGAGGACATCAGATATTTCTCTGACGAGGAGTCTGATGGCCTTCCTTCTGATCCCACTTCCTCCCCTGAAAGGCAGCTTTCTCCTCCCGAGAGTCTGTCTTTCGCGGCCTTTGTCCGGGAGATGTCTACGGCCATCCCCTTCCCGGTGATTGTGGAGGATGAGCCCAGGGCTGAAATGTTTGAGCTCTTGGACTATCCTTCTCCACCTAAGGAAGCGTCCACAGTACCCATGCATCATGTCCTAAAAAAGACATTGCTGGCGAACTGGACCAAGCCTCTAACTAATCCCCACATTCCCAAGAAGATCGAATCCCAGTACCGAATCCATGGGGACCCAGAGCTGATGCGTACTCAGCCTCACGACTCTGGTGTGGTGGATCTGGCCCTAAAGAAGGCTAAGAGTTCTAGGGAGCATGCTTCGGCACCCCCGGGCAAAGACTCTAGAACCTTAGACTCCTTTGGGAGGAAGGCCTACCATTCTTCTATGCTCGTGGCCAAGATTCAGTCCTACCAGCTCTACACGATCATCCACATGCGGAACAATGTGCGGCAGTTGGCGGGCTTGGTGGACAAGCTCCCTTCTGAGCAAGCCAAGCCGTTTCAGGAGGTGGTCAGGCAGCTGAAGGCGTGCAGAGGGGTATATGATACCTTTAATGTTGCGTCCAGGGCCGCTGCTCAAGGTGTGGTGATGCGCAGACTCTCATGGCTGCGTGCCTCCGACTTGGAGAATAGAATCCAGCAGCGGATTGCGGACTCCCCTTGCCGAGCGGACAACATTTTTGGAGAGAAAGTTGAACAGGTGGTAGAACAGCTCCACCAGCGGGATAACGCTTTCGACAAATTCTCCCGCAGGCAGCCTTCAGCATCTACCTCTTCAGGTAGACGTTTTTATGGGGGAAGGAGGACTGTTCCCTACTCTTCTGGTAAGCGTAGGTACAATCCTCCCTCTCAACAGCCTGCGGCCCAGGCTAAGCCCCAGCGCGCTCGCTCTCGTCAACAGCGTGTGCCTCAGCAAGGCCCCACAGCTCCCCAGCAAAAGCAGGGGGCGAGAATTTGACTGGCTCCAGCAGAGCTGATGTCAAAGTGTCCGTGCCGGACGATCTGCCGGTCGTGGGGAGGTTGAAAGTTTTTCACCAAAGGTGGCCTCTCATAACCTCCGACCAGTGGGTTCTCCAAATAGTCCGGCAGGGATACACCCTCAATTTGGCTGCCATGCCTCCAAATTGTCCACTGGGAGCTCAGTCTTTCAGCTTCCAGCACAAGCAGGTACTTGCAGAGGAACTCTCCGCCCTTCTCAGCGCCAATGCGGTCGAGCCCGTGCCACCTGGGCAAGAAGGGCTGGGATTCTATTCCAGGTACTTCCTTGTGGAAAAGAAAACAGGGGGGATGCATCCCATCCTAGACCTAAGAGCCCTGAACAAATATCTGGTCAAGGAAAAGTTCAGGATGCTTTCCCTGGGCACCCTTCTTCCCATGATTCAGCAAAACGATTGGCTGTGCTCTCTGGACTTAAAGGATGCTTATACACACATCCCGATACTGCCAGCTCACAGACAGTATCTTCGATTTCGTCTGGGATCACGTCACTTCCAGTACTGTGTGCTACCCTTTGGGCTCGCCTCTGCACCCAGAGTGTTCACGAAGTGCCTAGCTGTGGTAGCAGCAGCGCTTCGCAGGCTCGGAGTGCACGTGTTCCCTTATCTTGACGATTGGCTGGTGAAGAACACTTCCGAGGCAGGAGCTCTACAGTCCATGCAGATGACTATTTGACTCCTGGAGCTACTAGGGTTTGTGATAAATTACCCAAAGTCCCATCTTCTCCCAGTACAGAGACTCGAATTCATAGGAGCTCTGCTGGATTCTCAGACGGCTCGTGCCTATCTCACGGAGACAAGGGCCAACAATCTGCTGTCCCTCGTCTCCCGGGTACGAGCGTCCCAGCAGATCACAGCTCGGCAGATGTTGAGATTGCTTGGCCATATGGCCTCCACAGTCCATGTGACTCCCATGGCTCATCTTCACATGCGATCTGCTCAATGGACCCTAGCTTCCCAATGGTTTCAGGCTGCTGGGGGTCTAGAGGACGTTATCCACCTGTCCACGAGTTTTCTCAAATCCCTTTGCTGGTAGACGATTTGGGCCAATTCGACTCTGGGACGCCCCTTCTAAATTCCTCAGCCACAAAAAGTGCTGACTACGGATGCGTCTCTCCTGGGGTGGGGAGCTCATGTCGATGGACTACACACCCAAGGAAGCTGGTCCCTCCAGGAACGCGATCTACAGATCAATCTCCTGGAGTTACGAGCGGTCTGGAACGCTCTGAAGGCTTTCAGAGATCGGCTGTCCCACCAAATTATCCAAATTCAGACAGACAACCAGGTTGCCATGTATTACATCAACAAGCAAGGGGGCACCGGATCTCGCCCCCTGTGTCAGGAAGCCGTCAGCATGTGGCTCTGGGCTCGCTGTTACGGCATGTGGCTCCAAGCCACATATCTGGCAGGCGTAAACAACAGTCTGGCCGACAGGTTGAGCAGGATTATGCAACCTCACAAGTGGTCGCTCAATTCTGGAGTAGTGCGCCAGATCTTCCAAGTGTGGGGCACCCCCTTGGTAGATCTCTTCGCATCTCGAGCCAACCACAAGGTCCCTCAGTTCTGTTCCAGACTTCAGGCCCACGGTCGACTGGCATCGGATGCCTTCCTCCTGGATTGGGGGGAAGGTCTACTGTATGCTTATCCTCCCATACCTCTGGTGGGGAAGACTTTGTTGAAACTCAAACAAGACCGGGGCACCATGATTCTGATTGCTACCTTTTGGCCGCGTCAGATCTGGTTCCCTCTTCTTCTGGAGTTGTCCTCCGAAGAACCGTGGAGATTGGAGTGTTTTCCGACCCTCATCACACAGGACGAAGGGGCGCTTCTGCATCCCAACCTCCAGTCTCTGGCTCTCACGGCCTGGATGTTGAGAGCGTAGACTTTGCCTCTTTGGGTCTGTCAGAGGGTGTCTCCCGTGTCTTGCTTGCTTCCAAAAAAGATTCCACTAAGAGGAGTTACTTCTTTTTATGGAGGAGGTTTGCCGTCTGGTGTGACAGCAAGGCCTTAGATCCTCGCTCTTGTCCTACACAGACCCTACTTGGCTACCTTCTGCACTTGTCTGAGTCTGGTCTCAAGACCAACTCTGTAAGGGTTCACCTTAGCGCAATCAGTGCATACCATTACCGTGTGGAAGGTAAGCCGATCTCAGGACAGCCTTTAGTTGTTCGCTTCATGAGAGGTTTGCTTTTGTCAAAGCCCCCCGTCAAACCTCCTGCAGTGTCATGGGATCTCAATGTCGTTCTCACCCAGCTGATGAAACCTCCTTTTGAGCCACTGAACTCCTGCCATCTGAAGTACTTGACCTGGAAGGTCATTTTCTTGGTGGCAGTTACTTCAGCTCGTAGAGTCAGTGAGCTTCAGGCCCTGGTAGCCCAGGCCCCTTACACCAAATTTTATCATAATAGAGTAGTCCTCCGCACTCACCCTAAGTTCTTGCCGAAGGTAGTGTCGGAGTTCCATCTGAACCAGTCAATTGTCTTGCTGAACGTCAGCTGCACACATTGGACTGCAAAAGAGCATTGACCTTCTATCTGGAGCGGACACAGCCCAACAGACAGTCCGCCCAATTGTTTGTTTCTTTTGATCCCAACAGGAGGGGAGTGGCTGTGGGGAAACGCACCATATCCAATTGGCTAGCAGATTGCATTTCCTTCACTTACGCCCAGGCTGGGCTGGCTCTTGAGGGTCATGTCACGGCTCACAATGTCAGAGCCATGGCTGCGTCAGTGGCCCACTTGAAGGCAGCCACTATTGAAGAGATTTGCAAGGCTGTGACGTGGTCATCTGTCCACACATTCACATCTCATTACTGCCTGCAGCAGGATACCCGACGCGACAGTCGGTTCGGGCAGTCAGTGCTTCAGAATCTGTTCGGGGTTTAGAATCCAACTCCACCCCCCTAGGCCCATGTTTTATTCTGTTCCAGGCTACACTCTCTGTTAGTTGGATAAGTTTTTAGGTCAATCTCAGTTATGTCCTCGCCATTGCGAGGCCCAATTGACCATGTTTGTTGTTTTGAGTGAGCCTGGGGGCTAGGGATACCCCATCAGTGAGAATAAGCAGCCTGCTTGTCCTCGGAGAAAGCGAATGCTACATACCTGTAGAAGGTATTCTCCGAGGACAGCAGGCTGATTGTTCTCACAAACCCGCCCGCCTCCCCTTTGGAGTTGTGTCTTCCCTTGTCTTTGTCTTGCTACATACGGGACTGACGAACACGAGCTGGTTCGGGCGGGAAGACGGCCGCGCATGCGCGGTGCGCATGGGCGCGTGAGAGCTAGCAAAGGCCTTTGCTAGTGAAGTTTCCGATTGGAGGGGCTGCCGTGGACGTCACCCATCAGTGAGGACAATCAGCCTGCTGTCCTCGGAGAATACCTTCTACATTCGCTTTATACAATAATCTGGAAACTAATTACCATCTTAGCACATCCCACCAACCAATATCTACTTTCCTAATCCAACACATCTGACTTCTAGCCTATCAGTTATCAGTTCATACCCTAATTCTTAGAATAGCAGTTACGCCACGCCACCTGACTCTGAGTCACAAAGCCATTCTATCTGCACCCACCATACCTTGTCACAAATTCCAAGCCCACCTCCTCATGCTAAGTCAGCAGTTTTTTTTGTTTATCACATATCCAAACTATATACCAGCTGACCTTGTGGTTAAGCTAGCAGACTGTTCCTAACTTCCCCTTTTTACCATGCAGATACAGTGTGGTTTCAAACTGCATGAAACACAGGAAAGCTTGATCCAAAGATTAATATAAATCTAAATATCCATTAAAGTTATCTTAATTACATTGGATAATTATATATACATGTACTTATCGTCTAAAAGCTTGTAACAAAGTTCACAATCAACGGTATCTTGTACAGTATTTTGCCCTAGACATGACCTTAACATTGATCAGCAAAAATACGGAAAAAAAAGTTTTTTTCCATTCTCGTGACTCTCTCTCTTCCCAAGATCTTGTTTAACCGGTTCTCACCCACTCACATCTGTCTAAGCAAAAAGGTCCACTTCCCCTTCTCCCATTGCTTGCCCAACCAAGCACACTAAATACGTAAACATGTTTTAGGGTCAAGAGGAGTGTGGGGGGGGGGGGGGGGGGGTCACATGGCAGCCCTTGCACAATTTCAAAAGGCCACCTTGCAGCCTCATCTAGTTAGTAAGGATTGAAAACAGCACACAGAATAATTAGGGTGGGGATGAAATAAATGTTACAGGTAACCATTGTTTGCTTCATTATTCACAGGGGTGTTCTGCTCTGAATGTATAAACATTAGGGGTCCTGAGCCCCCCCCCCCCCCCCCCACACACACAGAACCTTTTCTAATTCTGTTATATCTTTTTTAAGATACAGCGACCAGAATTGAACACAATACTGCTCAAGGTGAGGTTGCACCAGGGAGGTATTATAGTATATTTTATCTTATTTACCATCAATTTCCTAATAATTTCTAGCATGTTGTTTGCTTTTTTGGCCACCACCACTGCACACTGGGCAGAATGTCTTTTGGGTGCTGGGCCCAGGGAGTTCCCCTGACGCCTGGGTGTTTTGGGGTCTAAGGTCTGAGCTCCTACTCTCCTTCTCTGTTTGCTGTTGTGACTGGAGGTTGTCAGGGCCTTTCCCCGCCCCCCCCCCACCCCCCCCCCCCCCGAGGCCATCCTTTCCTGGTTGATGTAAACTTCTCTCAGAGGGTTCCCAGAGCCCTTTTTCAATGCCCCCAGCAAATGTTCTTTCTTTTGAAGAAGCTTAAGTAAATGGGTTACCTCCTTTGTATAGATCTTGCGGTGCTCCACTACTGGGGCTAGTTTGCACAGGGCTTTCGCCATCTTAACCCGCTTCCCCAACTCCACCACCTCCTTTTCTGTACTTTTTATCTTCCTCACCCTTTTAATCAGGCCACTAGCTGGGTCCTCTTGATCCTGGCAATAGTCTGTGAAATCTTCCTCCTCTGAGGAGTCACTGTCCTCCTCCTCTGACACCGGTAGGGCCTCCCAGCAAATCTCCATTGCCTTTTCTCTCTCCTCCCTCTCCTTCTCCGACCTGCTCTTCTCTGGGGCTTCCCCCAGCTCTCTCCCCCCCTCATCTGCTAGATGGCGTGCCACTGTGAGGGGGGTACCGGTCTGGGTTCCTCCTGTGGACGCCTGCGCTCTTCGATCCACAGGGCTCCTTTCCCTCCTCTCTGAAACCCTGTCAGAGAGGGAACCACTTTTCTTGGCCTTCTGGTCCCTGAATCCAGGAGGCCCCATAGCCTGGGCCTGTCCTGGAGAACACGCCCCAGGGACCCTCCTCATCCTTGGGGGAAGGAGCAAGGCCTTGCTCCCTTCCCTCCTGCCACCGACAGAGCCTCTGGCAACCCTTCCTTCTCTGTCAGCAACTAACTTTGAATGCCCTCCAGCGGGAGGTGGTAGAGATGAAAACGGTAACGGAATTCAAAAATGCGTGGGATAAACACAAAGGAATCCTGTTCAGAAGGAATGGATCCACAGAAGCTTAGTGGAGATTGGGTGGCAACACCGGTAATTGGGAAGCAAAGCTAGCGCTGAGCAGACTTCTACGGTCTGTGCCCTGAAAATGGCAAGGACAAATCAAGGTCAGGTATACATATAAAGTAGCTCGTACAATGAGTTTATCTTGTTGGACAGACAGGATGGACTGTACAGGTCTTTATCTGCTGTCATCTACTATGTTACTATCCAACTCATTTTCAAAAGTGATCGCTGGCCATCTTCCGACATAAATCGGGAGATGGCCAGCGATCTCCTGAACCCGGCCAAATTGGTATAATCGAAAGTCGATTTTTGGCCGGGTTCAACTGCTTTACATCACGGAGCCGGCAAAATATCAAAGGGGTGTGTCGGTAGGGTAGTGAAGGCAGGACGGGAGCGTGCTCATGAGATGGCCGGCTTCGCCCAATAATGAAAAAAAAGCCAGGCTTGTAGAGCATTTTGCCGGCTGTACTTGGTCCCTTTTTTTTCATGACCAAGCTTCAAAAAGGAACCCCAATTGACCAAATGACCACTGGAGGGAATCGGAGATGACCTCCCCTTACTCCCCAGTGGTCACCAACCCCCTCCCACCCCCCACCCCCCCCAAAAAATTTAAAAACATTTTTTCACCAGCCTCTATGCCAGCCTGAAATGTCATACCCAGCTCCATGACAGCAGTATGCAGGTCCCTGGAGCAGTTTTTAGTGGGTGCAGTGCACTTCAGATAGGTGGACCCAGGCCCATCCCCCCCTACCTGTTACACTTGTGGTGGTAAATGGGAGCCCTCCAAAACCCCCCAAACCCACTGTACCCACATGTAGGTGCCCCCCTTCACCCATAAGGACTATGCTAATGGTGGAGAGTTGTGGGGAGTGGGATTTGGGGGGCTCAGCACCCAAGGTAAGGGAGCTATGCACCTGGGAGCTATTTTTATTTTTAATTTTTAGAAGTGTCCCCTAGGGTGCCCGGTTGGTGTCCTGGCATGTCAGGGGGACCAGTGCACTACAAATGCTGGCTCCTCCCACGACCAAATGCCTTGGATTTGGCCAGGTTTGAGATCGCCAGCATTATTTTCCATTATGGCCGGAAACCGATGCCGGCCATCTCAAACCCGGCGAACTCTGACTTCTCCGAGGACAAGCAGGCTGCTTGTTCTCACTGATGGGTTGACGTCCGACGGCAGCCCCAGGTCCAGAAATTATCCTAGCAACAAAGCTTGCTAGAGCCCTCGTGCACACGAGTGTACGCACCGCACATGCGTGACCGTCTTCCCGCCCATTGCGCGAACGTGTCCCTCAGTCTCTTTTTTTCCATGGTCAGGGTGGCTGTTTTACGGTCGCTCTGCGCCTCAGGAGAGAGCCCTTGCAATTTACCGTTTTTTTTTTTTTCTTGTTCTCTTGTACGGGGTTTTGTTTTTCCCCTTTTGTGGCGCCATCGCGTCTTTTGATTTCGCCGCCGCGATTTTTCCGTCGATGTCATCGAAGATTGCCAGCGGCTTCAAGAAGTGCACTCGGTGCAGCCAGGCAATCTCAGTCACTGATCCACACGCTTCGTGTATTCAGTGTCTTGGGGCGAGTCATCGCCCCGACACTTGTACTTTGTGTCGTGGCCTTAAAAAGCAGACACAAGCGTCGAGATTAGCTCAGTGAGAGCATCTGTTCCACGCTTCACCTGGTTCTTCGGCGTCGGCAGCAGTACCGAGTTCGTCAGCGGCTGTGTCGATGTCGGCACTGGTGAGTGCATCGACGTCCGGAGCGCAGGTAATGGCTGTCCAGAGACCATCTCACGTTGGCAGCAGTGGGCCATTGAGTGGGTCTCCACCTGCCTCGAGGGCTCCTGCGGTGCAGGCCCATTGGAACCGACCATCTTCGGACTCGACCCCGAGAAGACGTTTGGATTCAACGTCTTCCTGGTCGGTACCGGGGGGTACCGAGACCGTGCTTCGAGCGAAGGCAAAGAAGCACCGACATCAGTCGCCCTCCTGTCACAGTACCGAGAGCTCTGGGACGCCGAAGGATTCAGCACCCGTGAAGCGTCGACACCGGGAGGACCGCTCACCTTCCATCCAGGAGGTGTCGATGCACACTTCTCCGGACAGCCCGGTACCGCCTCGGCCTCCTCAGCAGATTCGGGCTTCGACTCCTGCACCGACTCCCCAGCTTTTCTCGTCAGCCACTCTTGACGAGCGCCTCAAAGCCATTCTTCCAGGGATCCTGAAAAGGCTGCTGCGACCGTCTGCTTCGGTACCGGGGGTACTTGCGCCTATGGTACCGTCGACAGATGCGGCGGCTGGCTCTCTGTCCGTGGTGAGGCCCTCGGCATTGGTACTGCTTGCGGTGTCGGCGCCAGCTGCCACCCGAGTGGATTCCCCATTGATGTCGGTGGAGGGAGCTTCATCGCCGTCGGCACGGGAGTCCACTTCTCAACACCGTCATCGAGGGCATCGCTCCTCGGCATCGAGACGGGCCCGGCTTCAGACTGCGGTCAGAGAGATCGTGTCTGATACCGAGGAAGAGGCCTCATGGGAGGCAGAGGAAGACCCAAGATATTTCTCGGATGAGGAGTCTTGTGGTCTTCCTTCTGATCCTATTCCTTCGCCAGAGAGAAAGCTTTCTCCCCCCGAGAGTTTGACTTTCTCGTCTTTTGTCCGGGAAATGTCTACGGCCATTCCCTTCCCAGTGGTCACTGAGGATGAGCCCAGGGCTCAGATGTTCGAGCTCCTGGACTATCCTTCATCACCTAAGGAGTCATCCACTGTTCCCCTACATAATGTCCTTAAGCAGACATTGATGGCGAACTGGATGAAACCATTAACTAATCCCACCATCCCTAAAAAAGCTGAGTCCCAGTATCGGATTCACGGAGACCCGGAGTTGATGAAGACCCAGTTGCCTCATGACTCTGCAGTTGTGGATTCCGCTATCAAAAGGGCCAAGAGTTCTAGGGATTACGCCTCGGCGCCCCCGGGGCGGGAGTCTAGAACTCTGGACTATTTTGGGAGGAAGGCCTATCATTCTGCTATGCTCGTGGCCAAGATCCAGTCCTACCAGCTCTACACGAGCATCCATATGCGGAATAATGTGAAGCAACTGGCGGACTTGGTCGATCAGCTCCCTTCGGAGCAGGCCAAACCTTTTCAGGAGGTGGTCAGGCTGCTGAAGGCGTGTCGTAAATTCCTGTCCAGGGGTGCTTATGACACTTTTGATGTTGAGTCCGGGGCCGCTGCTCAAGGTATAGTGATGCGCAGACTCTCATGGCTGCATGCTTCTGACCTGGAGAATCGAGTCCAGCAGCGGATTGCAGACGCTCCTTGCCGGGGGGATAATATTTTTGGCAAGAAGGTTGAGCAGGTGGTAGAACAGCTCCATCAGCGGGAAACCGCATTCAATATACTCTCCCACCGGACGCCTTCAGCATCTACCTCTTCAGGTAGACGTTTTTACGGGGGTCGGAAGAATGCTCCCTACGTTTATAATAAGCGCAGCTACAATCCTCCTTTCCACCAGCCTGCTCAGGCTAAACCCCAGTTCGCTCTTTCACGTCAACAGCGTGCGCCTTAACAGGCCCCTGCAGCTCCCCAACAAAAGCAAGGGATGGGCTTTTGACTGGCTCCAGGCGAGCATAGCCGACATAAAAGTGTCTGTGCCAGACGATCTACTGGTCGGAGGGAGGTTAAACTTTTTTCACCAGCGGTGCCTTCTTGTAACCTCCGATCAATGGGTTCTCCAAATAGTCCGACTAGGATACTCCCTCAATTTGATCTCCAATCCTCCAAATTGTTCACCGGGAGCTCAGTCCTTCAGCTTCCAGCACAGGCAGGTACTTGCAGAGGAACTCTCCGCCCTTCTCAGCACCAATGCGGTTGAGCCCGTTCCACCGGGGCAAGAAGGGCTGGGGTTCTATTCCAGGTACTTCCATGTGCAAAATAAAACAGGGGGGATGCGTCCCATCCTAGACCTGAGGGCCCTCAACAAATATCTGATTCGAGAAAAGTTCAGGATGCTTTCCCTGGGCACCCTTCTTCCCATGATTCAGGAAAACGATTGGCTATGCTCTCTGGACTTGAAGGATGCTTACACGCTGTAAAGAGTATGTAGAAAGGGCTAGGGAACTAAAAGGGAAAAGGAGAGGAAGGAACTACAACTCCCAACATGCCCCAAAGGAACCCTGGGATAGGCAAGAGTACCCCCGTTACCGGCAGGCTTTTCCCAAGAAAGACCTCGACATGAGAAACTACGACTCCCAGCAGGCCCCAAGGGAACCCGGGGATAGGAGAGAGTACGTGCATTCCGGGGAGTCACCAGAAGAGGGCCGCAGGGGAGTGAGTAAAGCCAATTCTCCAACCTGGGGGGGGGGGGGGGGGGGGGGGATGGTGGAACAAGTGGCTGGAGAAAGAAAAGACACCAAAGAATCTTAATGAGGAAAAGGGGCAGCAGCTGGAGAGAGGGCGGGGTGCAGAGAATATGGATTGGGCTCCTGAGGAGGGAGGAGACAGAGAGGAGCCTTGCCCGATGGAGCTGACTGAACCTGAGAACGCCTTGGAAGAGCCGATGGACTGTGCAGCTCTGGCTCAGCGAAGGCCAGAGAAACCGCGGGGCCAAACCGGGTCAGCGGGAGGAGGTCAGGAGAGAGTGTGACTGACCAAGAGGGTGGGACCCTAGGCTTTGAGCCCGCGCAGAGCCATTGTTCGTAGAGAGCGAGAGAGATAGAGAGAGAGAAAAGACTGTTGCTTATTTTTCTCCAGCTAAGGAAAGACTGCACTGTGGACATTTATACTGTGTTTTTTTTTGCACCAACTACTGGGACTAAGAGGAGCCCAGGGAGTTACTATAACTCGTAGGGCGTCACGGGTCGGGAACTAACCAGGGAGCCAGGAGCTGGCCATGACTCTCATTGTTTTTTTTTGTTGTTCCGAACCTCGGACTTTTTTTGTTTTGGGTGATCCCAGAGCTACTTACCTTTGGGAAGCTTAAAAAGGCAAGAAGTTGGTTGCTGTATTTTTTTTTGTTTTGGCAATGCTCCAGGAGAAAAGAGGGAGAGGGGAAGTAACTGCTGAAGCCTGGACTGTGTAACTGATCGGCTTGCAAAGAGGGAGAGGGGAAGTAGCTGCTGAAGTCTGGACTGTGTAACTGATCGGCTTGCAAAGAGGGAGAGGGGAAGTAGCTGCTGAAACATGGACTGTGTAACTGATCGGCTTGAAAAGAGGGGAAGGGTGGTATGCCGTAAGAGGAAATAAAGGCTGAAAGGCGGAGGGATTAACCTCCTATGCAATAAAAGGCTGTCCTGTGGATTTTCTTTTGTTAAAGTGACCGGCCCCGGAGGTTGGGGTTTTTTTTTTGTTTTTGGAGCTGTACCAGACGAGAGAAGGAGGAGCAAACTTACAATTGGTGTCAGAAGTGGGATCAATGTGCGGACCTGTCGCTCGAGGAGGCCAAGACAAGCAAAAAAGAAAATCCACAGGACAGCCTTTTATTGCATAGGAGGTTAATCCCTCCGCCTTTCAGCCTTTATTTCCTCTTACGGCATACCACCCTTCCCCTCTTTTCAAGCCGGTCAGTTACACAGTCCATGTTTCAGCAGCTACTTCCCCTCTCCCTCTTTGCAAGCCGATCAGTTACACAGTCCAGGCTTCAGCAGCTACTTCCCCTCTCCCTCTTTGCAAGCCGATCAGTTACACAGTCCAGGCTTCAGCAGTTACTTCCCCTCTCCCTCTTTTCTCCTGGAGCATTGCCAAAACAAAAAAAAACACAGCAACCAACTTCTTGCCTTTTTAAGCTTCCCAAAGGTAAGTAGCTCTGGGATCACCCAAAACAAAAAAAGTCCGAGGTTCGGAACAACAAAAAAAACCAATGAGAGTCATGGCCAGCTCCTGGCTCCCTGGTTAGTTCCCGACCCGTGACGCCCTATGAGTTATAGTAACTCCCCTGGGCTCCTCTTAGTCCCAGTAGTTGGTGCAAAAAAAAACACAGTATAAATGTCCACAGTGCAGTCTTTCCTTAGCTGGAGAAAAATAAGCAACAGTCTTTTCTCTCTCTCTATCTCTCTCGCTCTCTACGAACAATGGCTCTGCGCGGGCTCAAAGCCTAGGGTCCCACCCTCTTGGTCAGTCACACTCTCTCCTGACCTCCTCCCGCTGACCCGGTTTGGCCCCGCGGTTTCTCTGGCCTTCGCTGAGCCAGAGCTGCACAGTCCATCGGCTCTTCCAAGGCGTTCTCAGGTTCAGTCAGCTCCATCGGGCAAGGCTCCTCTCTGTCTCCTCCCTCCTCAGGAGCCCAATCCATATTCTCTGCACCCCGCCCTCTCTCCAGCTGCTGCCCCTTTTCCTCATTAAGATTCTTTGGTGTCTTTTCTTTCTCCAGCCACTTGTTCCACCATCCCCCCCCCAGGTTGGAGAATTGGCTTTACTCACTCCCCTGCGGCCCTCTTCTGGTGACTCCCCGGAATGCACGTACTCTCTCCTATCCCCGGGTTCCCTTGGGGCCTGCTGGGAGTCGTAGTTTCTCATGTCGAGGTCTTTCTTGGGAAAAGCCTGCCGGTAACGGGGGTACTCTTGCCTATCCCAGGGTTCCTTTGGGGCATGTTGGGAGTTGTAGTTCCTTCCTCTCCTTTTCCCTTTTAGTTCCCTAGCCCTTTCTACATACTCTTTACAACGCACATCCCGATACTGCCAGCTCACAGGCAGTATCGTCGATTCCGTCTGGGGACACAGCGCTTTCAGTATTGTGTACTGCCCTTTGGGCTTGCCTCCGCACCCCGGGTGTTCACCAAATGCCTGGCGGTAGTGGCAGCGTCTCTATGTAAGCTGGGAGTACATGTCTTCCCTTATCTCGACGATTGGCTGGTGAAGAGCACTTCCATGGCAGGAGCTCAGCAGTCCATGCAGATGACTATTCAACTCCTGGAGCTACTCGGGTTTGTTATAAATTACCCAAAGTCCCATCTTCTTCCAGTTCAACAACTAAAATTCATAGGCGCTCTGCTGGACAAAGACGGCTCAGGCCTACCTCCCCGAAGCAAGGGCAGACAATTGTTTCTTGGGTCTGAGCGTCTCAGCAGATCATAGCTCGGCAGATGTTGAGACTTCTAGGCCATATGGCCTCCACAGTTCATGTGACACCCATGGCCCATCTTCACATGAGATCAGCTCAATGGACCCTAGCTTCCCAGTGGTATCAAGCTGCAGGGGATCTAGAGGATGCAATCCAGCTCTCCACCGATTTTCACAATTCCCTTCAATTGTGGACAATTCGATCCAATTTGACCTTGGGACGTCCTTTTCAAATTCCTCAGCCACAAAAACTACTGACAACGGATGCATCCTTCCTGGGCTGGGGAGCCCATGTCAATGGGCTTCACACTCAAGGACTTTGGTCTCTCCAGGAAAAAGGTCTTCAGATCAATCTTCTGGAGTTGCGAGCTGTCTGGAACACTCTAAAGACTTTCAGAGATCGGCTGTCCTATCAAATTATCCAAATTCAGACAGACAATCAGGTTGCGATGTAATACATCAGCAAGCATGGGGGCACCGGCTCTCGCCCCCTGTGTCGGGAAGACGTCAGGATGTGGCTTTGGGCTCGCCGTCACGGCATGGTTCTTCAAGCCACGTATCTGGCAGGCATAAACAACAGTCTGGCTGACAGATTGAGCAGGATCATGCAACCTCACGAGTGGTCGCTCAACTCGGGTGTGGTTCGCAAGATCTTCCGAGCGTGGGGCACCCCCTCGGTGTATCTTTTTGCCACTCAGATCAATCACAAGGTCCCTCAGTTCTGTTCCAGGCTTCAGGCCCATGGCAGACTAGCGTCAGATGCCTTTCTCCTCCATTGGGGAGCAGGCCTTCTGTATGCATATCCTCCCATACCTCTGGTGGGGAAGACTTTGCTGAAACTCAAGCAAGACCGCGGAACCATGATTTTGATCGCTCCCTTCTGGCTGCGTCAGATTTGGTTCCCTCTTCTTCTGGAGTTGTCTTTCGAGGAACCATGGAGATTGGAGTGTTTTGCAACCCTCATAACTCAGAACGAGGGGGCGCTTCTGCATCCCAACCTCCAGTCTTTGGCTCTTATGGCCTGGATGTTGAGAGCATAGAATTCGCCTCCTTGGGTCTTTCAGAGGGTGTCTCCCAAGTCTTGCTTGCTTCCAGGAAAGATTCTACGAAGAAGTGTTATTTTTTCAAATGGAGGAGGTTTGCCATCTGGTGTGACAGCCAGGCCCTAGATCCTCGTTCTTGTCCTACACAGACTCTGCTTGAATAACTTCTGCACTTGTCAAAATCTGGTCTCAAGACCAACTCTGTAAGAGTTCACCTTAGCGCAATCAGTGCTTTTCATTGTCGTGTGGAAGGTAAGCTGATCTCTGGACAGCCTTTAGTTGTTCGCTTCATGAGAGGTTTGCTTTTGTCAAAGCCCCCTGTCAAACCTCTACCAGTGTCATGGGATCTCAACGTCGTTCTCACCCAGCTGATGAAACCTCCTTTTGAGCCACTGAATACCTGCCATCTGAAGTACTTGACCTGGAAGGTCATTTTCTTGGTGGCTGTTACTTCAGCTCGTAGAGTCAGTGAGCTTCAAGCCTTGGTAGTGCATGCTCCTTATCTCAAGTTTCATCATAACAGAGTAGTTCTCTGCACCCACCCTAAGTTCTTGCCGAAGGTGGTGTCGGAGTTTCATCTGAACCAGTCATTGTCTTGCCAACATTTTTTCCCCGTCCTCATACCCACCTTGCTGAACGTCTGTTGCACACCTTGGACTGCAAGAGAGCATTGGCCTTTTACGTGGAGCGGACAAGCCCCTTCAGACAGTCCGCCCAAATGTTTGTTTCTTTTGATCCCAACAGAAGAGGAGTCGCAGTCGGGAAACGCACCATCTCTAATTGGCTAGCAGATTGCATTTCCTTCAATTATGCCCAAGCTGGGCTGAATCTTGAGGGTCATGTCACGGCTCATAGTGTTAGAGCCATGACAGTGTCGGTGGCTCACTTGAAGTCAGCCTCCATTGAAGAGATTTGCAAGGCTGCGACGTGGTCTTCAATCCACACATTCACATCTCACTACTGCCTTCAGCAGGATACCCGATGCAAAAGTCGGTTTGGGCAGTTGGTGCTGCAGAATCTGTTCGAGGTTTAGAATCCAACTCCACCCCCCTAGGCCCATTTTTATTCTGTTCCAGGCTGCTCTCTCAGTTAGATTTTCTAGTTCGTAGGTCAATCCTTGTTATGTCCTCGCCGTTGCAAGGCCCAATTGACCTTTCTTTGTTGTTTTGAGTGAGCCTGGGTGCTAGGGATATCCCAGTCGTGAGAACAAGCAGCCTGTCCTCGGAGAAAGCGAAGATACATACCTGTAGCAGGTATTCTCCGAGGACAGCAGGCTGTTTGTTCTCACATACCCGCCCACCTCCCCTTTTGGAGTTGTCCTTCTCCTTGTTATTGCTTTCTTATCTAACTGATCGGGGTTCTCGCGCGATGGGCGGGAAGATGGCCGTGCATGCGCGCCTCCCGCACGTTCGATGGCTCTTGCAAACTTTTTTGTTGCTATGGAGAATTTCCGTTCCTGGGCTGCCGTGGACGCCGTGGTGTATCCTTGGCCCTCAAAGCGGGGAGCTAGGTCAGCAGTACCTACCATCTTCTAGAGGTAGAGAAAATACTGGATCTTTCTGCTCAGCACCACTAGGTCATACCAGTGAGGTCACTGGTAAGAGCAGCTTTTTCTCTACCCCCATCTGCTGGTAGGAGGGTACAGAACAGTATGGCCTAGACGTCAAGGAATTGAAGTTAGAATGATGAACATTCCCATACCAGTAAGAAGGTCTTAACAGAGGTTTTTTAACTTTTTCTTGACTGCCACTTTTCTTTCTCCCTTCCCGTTCACACAGTCTATATACAGTACTCTATTATTCATATGAATGTTCAAGCAATGTCATCTTTTGCTCTATGCTGCTCATTTTTTGACTAGGGCTTGTTAGTTCCCATTAGCTAGTCAAGAAACAGATTTGCTAATCCATTAAAAAAAGTTTATGTATTTGTACAGTTATATAATTGATTTTATCAACCTTTATTTACACATATTCTCAAGATGCTAAACGTTATGAAAGTTTTTGTACCTCCTGCTGTGAAATGCTTTATCAAGTCTACCATCTACATCACTATGATATTGTCTTCTAATCTTACCAAAAAATGTTCTTCATATTGTCTAAGAAACACCATACTTTTATAGCATTTGTCTTCTTTAATTTCAGGAAATTTATCAAGGGGTCCTTTTACTAAGTTGTGGTAAGTGCCAGTGCACGCTTACCACGTTTTAAAAGGGCTTACCATGCTGAAGCATCCTGTGGTAAAATCCCAATGTATGCACAAAAACCACATGCTAAAAAGATTCCTAGATTTTTATCCAAGGTGGTGTGTCTGGAGGCAGAGAGTGGGTATGACAGCACAAATTAGTGCAGCCACATTACTGCATGCCAACTAATTAAAACGAAATTAGCGCATGGGCCCTTATTGCCTACAAAATGGGTTGCAGTAAGGGCTCATTCACTAATATTTGTTAATGGCTGTTCACTAATGGCAACATTAGTGCATGACCGTTAAAGAAAATTGGCCATTTTCCGGCTGCAGTAAAAATGGCCTTAGCGTGCGGGAAAGATCTGTGTAAGGGTGGGCTAAGGCCATTTTTTGTCACAGCTTAATAAAAGAACCCCTAAATGTACTTAACATAAAAAGCGACCAAATGACCAAAGATGTTCATATATATTGGCTTTGGAGACTACATTAGATTCCTTTATCAGTAACTTATTATATTTTCTCTTGTATTTATGTAGGTTCTTCTGACATAACAACACAAGTTGCACAATTAAAGTCATCAGAAGAAGATGACATGGCTTATTTTGAAAGGCGATACCAGGAGCGAGTAAGTTGCTCTATTATGCAGTGTAGAAATTGCTCTAATTCCATTGTTTTTTTAAGGCATCCTGAACCAGTAAATATCCATAAAATATAACAAGAAAATGTCTTACATAATGAAGTCAATATTGAAAAGATTTTTCCGGGTAGCAGCACTTGCCACTTGGATAAATTCTACTGAGAAAGATATTCAGCAGCCCCATCTGTATAGTATCATTATCTTTGAATACCACCAAGGCACCATCCAGACAGTACTAAAGCGGTCCAGGAACAGAGTTGGAGCAGAGATCAGTTATCTGAATAGCGGTGGTTTTCAGTGGTGCTACCTGCATAACTATCTGGATAACTTAGGATGCAAAAAGGCTGTTTTAAGTGCTACTCAGACAGCATTGGACACTCTGGGCTTCTTTTACAAAGCCACGCTAGCGATTTCCATGTGGCAAATGAGAGGTAGCCCATAGGAATTGAATGGGCTTCTCATTTGCTGCATCAGGAATCGCACTGCTTTGTAAAAGAAACCATCACTGCAGTATCACTGCTTCTAAATATCTGAATTTTTTAGCCTGCTGCAACTGTTTTTTTTTTATTTGCAAGAAGTCTTTATTATCAGTGAACCAGAACAAAATTTACATAATACAAGCAACAGGCAAGCACTTCTGCATTACATATACAAGAAGTCTAATAGTACTGCCTATATTGTAACAGGTAACAGTATCAACTGGCCTACAGTTACATTACCAAACTTCAATAATTTTTTGGAGTTTTTTACAGAATATAATAGTTCCCCACCCAGTCCCTGCCCCCTCCCACCCCCCTCTCTCTCCCATAAGACACGGCTAGCTATGGTCATGCAGAACACTCTCTGAGCGTATGGCCCGTAATTACAGAGTGTCAGGAGGAATATATTGCCATACCGACTGCCAAGTACCCAACTGGTGCTTGCGCTCGGCAATCAATCTCTCCATCTCTCTCACATACCTCAATTTATGGAGCCATTTTGTTAGTGGGGGCACCCCTCTCTCCGCCAGTGGGAAGCCACGACCACCCTAGCAGTGCCCACCACCTGATTTACCAGTGACTGTTGGGCAGATGAGAAACCAGCAATCCTGGTTGAAAACAGGAACACCAACGGACTCAGTGGCATCTTGCACCCCAGCCATTTCTGTAACCGAAAATGAATCGCCCTCCAGTAAGCCTTAATTTTTTTGCAGCTCCAACACACATGATCCATGTTTCTTAGACAATATGAAGAACAAGCCCTTTGACCACAGCGTCGCCAGCACCCATCCACCGCATCTGGAAAGATCCTCTGCAACCGGGCCAGTGTGAGGTACCACCTATACAGCACCTTCACTGCGTTCTCCTGCAGGGGGACATGCGTCGATAGCCTCACTACTTTTGTCTCAATACTCTCCCACTCGGACTCCTCCAAATGTATACCTAGTTCCCTCTCCCAACCTCTTCTGTGTACTCCATTATAAGATGAATGGTGACCTATGTTCTGATAAAGATAACCAATCAGGCCACAGGAGGACGTAAGTTTCCCACATATCTCCTCCAGACCAAGTTTCTTTCGCGACATCACCTGTCGCACCGCTTTAGTTTGCAAGAAGTGGGCCACTTGACAATAGGCGAATTCATCCCCCTCTACCTCTGGGTATCTATCCTTCAGAGCCTTAAAAGACAGCATGGAGTCAGCTTCAAACATCTGTCCCCAGGTCCGCACCCCAGCTCCATGCCATTTTGTGAATGTCCCCTTTATAGTACCAGGCAGGAATAATGGGTTATATGCTATTGGGGTACTCTGGGTCAAGATGCATTGTTTCTTGGGAAACATTCTGTCCCAATAATAAAGTGTTACCTCCACTGAGGAGCAAGTTCCCTCTCCCTTACGTCTAAATGGCCTAGGTAACCATATTAGTGCGCTCAACGGTGTGTCACCCAGTGAGTGTTGTTCTATTTGTACCCATTGTCTATCTGGGTATTCTTGGTGCCATTCAAGTGCTGCCTTCCCCTGTGCCGCTCTATAGTACCAAGCGAGATTGGGTACCCCCAGCCCACCTCTTTTCCTATCCCTGTATAACAGTGATCTAGCTAGCCTTGGACGCTTTCCTGCCCAGAGGAACCGCACAAGTATGTCTTGTAAGGATGCTATAAATCGCCTGGGGATCATCACAGGCAGCACCTGGAAAAGATATAACAACCGAGGCAGAATATTCATTTTAAGAATAGCTATTCTCCCAAACCATGAAAATTGCATGTTCCCCCAGCGCTCTAAATCAGCCCTGATAATTTTGCCTAGCCCCTTATAATTTGCATTAAACAGCTCAGAGAATGTCCTAGTCAAGTTCACCCCCAAGTATCTAAGTTGTTTATGAGCCCATCGAAAAGGAGAAGAGATCTTTAAAGAGCCCACCACCTCCTCTGGAAGGGTTACATTTAGGGCTTCAGATTTAGCCATGTTGACTTTAAAGCCAGACACAGCAGAATATTCTTCTATCAATCGCTCTAAATGCGGGAATGTGGTCAGTGGGCGAGTAACAAACAGTAGGACATCATCCGCAGAAAGGGCCAGTTTATGAACTCTGTCTGCTACTCTAACTCCTGAGATATTGGGGTCCAGGCGCAACCTGGCCGCAAAGGGCTCCATCACCATAGCGAACAACAAAGGTGAAAGAGGGCATCCCTGTCTAGTTCCTCTATAGAGCGTAAATAAGTCTGAATTGCTTCCGTTGACCCGGACACATGCCCTTGGGGATTCATAAAAAGCCTGAATCCATCTCCTAAACTGTAATCCAAACCCCATCGTCTCAAGGGCTCTATGCATAAAGGGCCAGTGAACCCGATCAAAGGCTTTTTCTGCGTCCAGACTCAAGAGACATAACGGTTTCTGGGTTCTCTTTGCCAGGTACATAAGGTCTACCACCCTTCTGATATTGTCCATTGCTTTCCGGTGCAAGACAAAGCCCACCTGATCTGGATGGATGAGCACTGGAAGAATTGGTGCCAATCGTTTGGCTAATACCTTAGCCAAGATTTTTACGTCAGCATTTAACACTGATATAGGTCTGTAGGATCCACAGTCCAAATGATCTTTTCCAGGCTTGGGTAGTACCGCTATCCAAGCCTCCATCATAGACAGAGGCAAGGACCCACCTTTTCCCACCTGGTTAAACAAGTCAGCTAAGAGGGGGGGCTAACTCGGGTGCAAACTGCTTATAAAACTCATTAGGCAATCCATCCAGACCAGGCGACTTGCTCGATGGTAGGCTTTTAATAGCCTCTTGAATTTCCTTAGGGGTAACTGGCTCATCTAACAGTCACTGCTGCTGGTGACTCAGAGAGGACAACTCGCTATCTTGTAAGTATTGATCTACTATTTCCATGGGTGGATTGAGTTCCTTAGCGTATAAGGCCTGGTAGAATTACGTTGTTTGATCTTCCGTTTAGTTTGCCCAATGTACCATTTCTCACATGGACGTTTGATGCCATAAATTACTTGTGCCGTGTCAGAATCAGTCTTATCTAGCAATTCAATTTTGCGGTTAGTGACAGGGTTGTAGGATGGTTTTGGTCACCCATGCATGTCAGCAATATAGGCAGCCATTGCATCTATTATGGCCTCTATCTTGTTCGGGAGCTTGTACTTGCCCTCTATATTTCAACATTTCTCCAAGATTACGTGATCTGGTATATGCAAATCGAGGTGCCATAGGAATGCCATGCAACTGCATCATCGGCCAATGTTTTCTTATGATATTTTTGATTTGAGATACTTTTGTAGAAAATGGCAATACACAAGTGATCATATCTGTCTTGATTAGGGTTACCATATTTTGTCCTCTGAAAAAGAGGACACGTCACACCCTGCCCCTGCTCCACCCACACCACACCCCCTGCCCCGCCTACACCATGCCCCTTTCAGATCTTCGCCCTTTCTCGCTCTCACTTTGCCCCCTGTCACATATTCCCCTCCCCCGGGTCAAATATTCCCCTCCCCTGCCCCCGTCACCTTCCCTCCCCTCCCGTCACCTCCCCTCCCCCTTGTCACATATTCCCCTCCCCTTACTTACTATCTACTGCCCTGGTGGTCTAGTGACCTCTTCGGGGCAGGAAAGAGCCCCCTCTTTCCTGCCCGGAGCGCTGCCTTGCCCTGCATCCTTCTCGGTCTTGGCTCGGGATTCAAAATGGCCGCCAAGAGTTGAAGTCTCGCGAGGCCGCGTCAACTCTCGGCGGCCATTTTGAATCCCGAGCCGAGACTGAGGGCAAGGACAGGCAGCGCTCCGGGCAGGAAAGAGGGGGCTCTTTCCTGCCCCAAAGAGGTCACTAGACCACTAGGGCAGATAGTAAATAAGGGGAGGGGAGACCTATGGCGCCGCTCGCCTGCCTGCCTGCCCACCCGTTTGTCCAGAAATCCGGACAAACAGGCGGGCGGGCAAAACCCGCCGGACGCCCCGGACATGACATACGGTAACCCCAGTCTTGATAGCCCTATTATCTTTGGGCTCCAAAAGCCATTGTCTGTGAGTGTTGGCAGATCTTTTATGTGCTCTATTAATGGTTTTTCTAGGATATCCCTTCTGTATACGTCTTTTTTTCATATCGCCTGCATGGTAAAGGAAACCTTCCTTAGAGTCACATAACTTTCTCACACGTAAAAATTGTCCAAATGGAATGGCTTCTTTTTGTGCTAATGGATGGAAACTGGAATAGTGCAGTATAGAATTTGTATCTGTGGGTTTACGATATAATTGGGTGTGAAAATCTCCTTCATGCTTCTCAGTTAGGATATCCAAAAAGTTAACTTGGTGGATGCCCACTTTGATCTCAATTTGATGTTTACATCACAGCTGTTAAGGTGGTTGCAGAATCGAGTCAACTGCTCCATATCTCCCTTCCATATGAGGAGGACATCATCTATATACCATTTCCATTCAATTATGTGAGTTGTATATGTAGAATTGTACACATATTGTTCTTCATACTGTGCCATATATAAGCACACTACTGTCGTGGCTACAGTAGCCCCCATAGCTATGCCCCGTGTGTGGAGATAAAATGTTCCCTCAAATTGAAAATAGTTATGCAAGATGACTCACTGAGTCATAGCATTAAGGAGTGCTAGTTTCTGATGGGATATTTCTAGTTTTTGCAAATAGTAATCGATAAGTTCTAATGCTCTCATTTTTGGGATCATGGTATATAACGATGTGACATCCATAGTGACCAATATTATCTGTGTTTCTGCTATACTAAGGTCCTCCAACATAGAGAGCAAATGTGCCGCATCTCTCACATAAGATGGGATATTCTTCAATATAGGTTGTAAATGAAAATCCAAAAATTGCGATAAAGGTTCATGTAATGAACCATGACTCCCTACTATCGGTCTACCCGGTGGATTATTTAAACTTTTATGTATCTTTGGTACAAATCTGATGCTAGGTGTAGTCGGATGTTGAATCATCAAATATCTAGCCTCCCTGATAGAAACCATTCCTTCCTTGTCCTCATCAGCAGAAGAATCCATTAACTGATGGGGTTGTATCCGCCTACCAGCAGGTGGAGATAGAGAACACTGAAAAGACACAGTTACCCTGGACGGCAAGCTCCTTCTGCCTTCAGTATATCTCTATCTCCCAGCAGGTGTGGACGTTTCTTGATCAGCTCCTGGATTTTTGCCTGGGGAGCCTCCTGTGCTTTGCCAGTAGAGCGGGGGTGTTGTGGCTGGTGGTGCCCACTTTGAAGGCATACTTGGTTTTGTTCCCTGTCCCTGCCTTACCCCATCCCCCCTCCTCCCGGAGTCCCTCGTTTGCTGCCTGCCTCCCAACTTTCCTCACAGTGTAAAAAAAAAAAGGGCGCGCTTATACAGCGTTGCTGTTTTGAGGCTTTCTCCAGAGATTCTGTTTCAGTGCAGCTTGACCGGAGTTTGTTGACTCGGTCTTCTGAGGTGAAAGTGGTGCCCAGCTGCTCTGGGGAGGTTCCTGTGGACAGCATACCCCCATACCCAAAGATGCAAAGAAAAATGCTAGTGAATTAACCAACTACAGGCCAGTAGCATCCATTCCCTTAATAACCAAACTAACGAAAGGGATGGTGACCAAACAACTCACAAACTATTTAAACACATTCTCAATATTACATGACTCCCAGTCAGGATTTCGGTCTAACCACAGTACTGAAACAGTACTAGTTACGCTCATGACTAAATTCAAACAAATGATTGCAACTGGCAAGAACATACTACTTCTTCAATTTTACATGTCGTGCGCCTTCGACATGGTTGATCGTGGAATACTATTACATATCCTCGAGTACTTCGGAATTGGAGGCAATGTTCTCAATTGGTTCAAGGGGTTCCTAACCACACGATCATACCAAGTGACATCTAATTCGACTATATCAGCCACATGGATACCTGAATGCGGAGTTCCACAGGGGTCCCCCCTCTCACTGACCTTATTCAATTTAATGATGATACCCTTGGCAAAACTACTATCAAACCAAAACCTCAACCCATACATTTATGCAGACGACGTAACGATCTATATTCCATTTAAACATGATTTAAAGGAAATTTCCAATGACATCAACCAAAGTCTACATATCATGCATTCATGGGCTGATGCATTTCAGCTGAAGCTCAATGCAGAAAAAACCCAATGCCTAATACTCACCTCTCAACATAACATGAACAAATTCACCACCATTAACACACCAAAACTGAATCTTCCAATTTCGGACTCCTTAAAAATTCTTGGAGTCACCATTGATCGACACCTAACACTTGAGAGTCACGCGAAAAACACAACCAAGAAGATGTTCCACTCAATGTGGAAATTAAAAAGAGTAAGACCTTTCTTCCCAAGAGATGTCTTCCGTAATCTGGTACAATCAATTGTACTCAGCCATTTAGACTACTGTAACGCACTCTATGCTGGCGGCAAAGAGCAAATAATCAAGAAACTTCAAACAGCCCAGAACACTGCAGCGAGACTCATATTCGGCAAAACAAAATATGAAAGTGCTAAACCCTATGAGAAAAGCTACACTGGCTCCCTCTTAAAGAACGTGTCATGTTCAAAATATGTACCCTAGTTCACAAAATCATTCACGGAGACGCCCCAGCCTACATGTCAGACCTGATAGACTTACCACCCAGGAATGCTAAAAAATCATCCCGCACATTCCTTAATCTTCATTTTCCCATTTCAAAGGTCTAAAATATAAACTAACGCATGCATCAACCTTTTCCTACTTGAGCACACAATTCTGGAACGCGCTGCCGCGCAACTTAAAAACGATATATGAACTGGGGAGGAAGTGACGTCATCGAGCTGTATGGACGCTTAAGAGTACAGCTCCTGCTTCCCACGGCAAAAACGAGCGATCCTCACGCGGAAAAAACGTCTGGAGAGCCGAAATACAGGCTAACTTGAGCCCAGATAAAGAACTGCAGCAGCGTATGAGCTCCGCTCGAGTGCTACAAGACCTCTCGCGGTTTGCTTACACCAGAGGTGCGGCGGAGCCAAAATACAAGATGGCGGAGGCTCGGAAGACAAAAGAGCCCACGAGCGGAGAAAGCCCCAGATCCCCAGAAAATCAGCCGGAACAGCTGAAAGGCACGGAAACAGAGGGAGAGGAAGTCCCAAATCTACAAACATGGCTGCAAAATATCAGCGCAGACCTAAAAGCCTTACAAGCAGAGGTGGCGATGCTCGGGGCCGATTTAAGAGGGGAAATTCGGGAGCTGGGGTCGCGCCTAGAGGATACAGAGGCACAAGTGGAGGTTCATAGCGAAACGCTGGGCGCAATGGACCATCAGATGACAGAAATGCAGGGTGAGCATCAACAATTGCTGGAAAAAATTGAAGACTTGGAAAACAGGGGGCGTCGTAACAACTTAAGATTTCGGGGCCTCCCTGAGACGCCAGCATACCAAGAGTGTGAGCAGGTGATTCAAAGACTGGTCAGTGACCTATTAACAGCACATGGGGACACGGTGGAATCAGAAACAGTACAACTGGAGAGGGCATATAGAGCGCTGGGACCAGCGCGCAATAATCAATCTAAAGATACCATTGCCTGCTTCTCCAGTTATAAATTGAAAGAAAAGGTGCTCAAAATGGCACGACAGGCCCCGGAATATAAATGGGACACATATGCAATCGAAATCTACCAAGATCTAGCCTCAGCGACCCTGAGGAGAAGAGGCGAATTAAAACCTTTCACAAGATATTTAAGAGAGCTTAAGATCCAGTGTAGATGGAAACATCCCTTTGCTTTAGTCTTCTATAAAGATGGGAAATTACATCAGATTAAAACAATACATGAGGCACGTACAATCTGCCCAGAGGCTGCAGGCCAGGAAGAAAGGCCTGCAACAGTTCCTGGGAAACAGCTCATTCGGAGCTCTGCCCCGCCAAAGTGGCAGCGGGTAGGAAAAGGCCCTAGGAGACTGCAGCGCCAGCAATCAGCGACACGGATCACCTGAAACAGTGGAGACTTACAAACTGGAACAAGTTTTGATGAAAATGTTACTATTGTTGATGAAAGAGCTGCACATGCTGAGCAACTCTCCAGACCTGGTTGAAAGGCAGTTTTGTTAATGTTGTATATCGGAAGAATGTGGGAAGTTGTAATATGGCTCACTCCTACTTTAGACACACACTGGGTTATACAGAGGTGTCTACATTATGTAGGGGTACAAAGGAGGGGGGAGGGGACATATATGAGGGGAAGGGGAAGAGTGGGAAAAGCAGAGGTATGATATATGATGTGGTTCATAGGAGTGGACTAATCCAAGCTCATGCGGTGATAGGAGAAGATCAACATGCACACTAAGGTATAATGGGAGACATTAAATGTATGTCACTCAATGTAAGAGGGTTAAACATACCTAGAAAACGGCAGCTACTATTCCGGGAACTGCAGCGGCTTCAAATAGATATAGGGTTGATACAGGAGACACATCTTAAACCCTGATATGAACAGTTATGCAAGCATAAGCTTTACCCTTCCATTTATTTTGCTTCTAACACAGATGGTACGAAAAGCAAGGGAGTGCTAATAGCGTTCAGTGGCAAGAAGCCCTGGGAAATCAGAAAGGTGCACAAAGACGGGGGGGGGGGGGGGGGGGGAGGTACCTGCTGATCGTCCTTGCCCTAGCTGGACGAGTATACACAGTGGTAAACATCTATGGGCCTAACATACCACAAGGAGACTTTTTTGCAGAAGTAGACCAGGTACTTACCAGAAATATCGAGGGGTCCTTACTAGTAGGAGGGGACTTTAATTTGACAATCAATCCATCCCTAGATAATTCATCGTCCACAAAAAATTATGCCAAGCAAGATAGGAAAAAACTTCAGGACTTTATAACACACTGGCAGCTATTAGATTACTGGAGAAAGGATAACCCCGGACAGCGGGCATATACATACTTCTCAGCGGTGCATCAAACCTCATCATGAATAGATATGTGGCTAGGGGATACCTCCCTTGTGGGGATAGTTGGAGATCACCAGATCCTCCCCAGTACTTGGTCTGACCACTCACTGGTGACTTTACAACTTAAAGGGCAGGGATCTCACCAAAAAAAAACCGAACTTGGCGCCTAGATGACGCATTGCTGACTGATCCAGCTAATATCTCCCAGATAGAACAATATATTAAAGATTATATTCAGCTTAATGATAATGGGGAGGTATCGCCGACCACTGTTTGGGAAGGGCTTAAGGCTGTCACTCGGGGTCATTTGATAGCACTGCGGTCATGGGTGTGGAAGGCACATTGTGCTAGAGAAAATGAATTGCGCCAACAGTTGGCTAAAGCCGAGGCACAGTTACATCAGGAGACAGATCAGAGCCTTTCTAGCCGCAGGGAACGGGTGCTTGAACTTCGTAATCAATTGCATGACCTTGAATTAGCAGACCTGGCGGAAAAATTACAACGAGTTAGACAGACACACTTTGAATTTGGCAATAAGCCCAGCAGGCTTTTGGCCCATAAATTAGCACAACAAGCTAGCAGGAACTTGATAGGGGGCTTACGAGATGAGGGGGGTAATATCCACTCAGATATTGACTTCTTAGAATCGGCATTCAGGGGATATTATAAGACTCTTTATAGTCCAGAAGATGAAGGTGGACAGGAAGAGATTACAAAATACCTCGAGGATGTCGATCTTCCGACACTCCCCGAGGTTTCGGCCCACATGTTGGGAGTCCCCATAACTCTGGAAGAGGTGGAACAGACAATCCGTGATCTGTCCCTCAATAAAGCACCAGGTCCCGACGGATTCACTAATAAATTCTACAAACTGTTTGGGAAATTACTAGCCCCCATATTACTTAAAGTTTTTAATTCGCTAGATGAATCAACGGGTTTACCATCCACCTGGAACTTGGCCACAATTACAGTTCTGCCAAAACCAGGAACAGATCCCCAACTATGTAGTTCATATAGACCGATCTCTCTGCTCGGAGTAGACTATAAAATATTCTCTAAGATCATGGCCACCAGACTGCAGAAATATCTTCCTTTACTTATACATGAAGATCAGGCAGGGTTTGTGCAACACCGCCAAACATTTGATAACATACGGCGAACCTTGCAAATATTGCAGGGGGCACAAATCACCAAAACACCCCTATGTATACTATCGCTTGACGCAGAGAAGGCCTTTGATCGGGTCAGCTGGCCATTCCTCTTCGCGGTCTTGAAGAAAGTGGGCATAGTGGGGAAATTTGCAGAATGGCTACACCTTATATATAAGACCCCAGAGGCAACTGTTCGCATTAATGGGACTTTAACTCGACCTTTCCAGCTCCATAGAGGCACTAGGCAGGGATGCGCACTATCCCCATTGCTGTTTGCCCTGGTGATGGAGCTTTTGGCGACTAAAATCGGAGCCAACCCAGACATCAAGGGCCTGAAGGGGGGGGGGGGGATTTGAAACTAAGATCTTATTATTTGCAGATGACATCTTGCTTACCATAAAAGATCCTGTAACAGCTTTCCTGGCCATAGGGGATGAAATAAAGACATATGGGGCTGTCTCCGGATTTAAAATCAATTTTGAGAAGTCAGAAGCTCTTGACGTGAACTTAAATAGTACCAACCTAAAATTGTTGAAAGAGCAGTTTCCATATAGATGGGCCAGCAAGTACATTAGGTATCTAGGGGTTAACATACCACGCCGCCTGGAAGATATCTTTAATAATAACTTCCCTAATAAAGTGCAAGACTTGTTCCAGGAGCTAGAGCGTTGGGAAGGCTTGAATTTATCCTGGATAGGTAGGATTAATGCTTTTAAAAATGGTAGTTCTTCCAAAGCTCCTGTACCTATTTATGGTTCTCCCAATATCTATTCCGGACTCCTTCTTCCGGGGTCTACAGGGTAGAGTATTCTCCTTTATTTGGAGGAAGAGACCACCACGGGTACGGCGGGAGACAATGTATCAGTTTAGAGACAGAGGGGGCATAGGGGTGCCCTTCTTTCGCAACTATTACTACGCAGCTCACCTGCGCATTTTGGCAATTTGGCTACAAGATACAGGGAAAATTTGGACCTGTATAGAGCAGAGCTGGCTAGATCCATACCCACTTCGGGCAATACCCTGGCTACCGATACACAAGCTTAAGGAAATAACTAAAAAGAGCCCTTCAATTATCCAGTGGCCACTCACTATTTGGTGTAAGATTAGGGAGCAATTTTTCCCGGAGCGAATATACTTTAAGCACACATACTTAAGATTTGCCCCGCATTTTGGCCCGGGTAGAATAGACACAGCATACAAGGAATGGGAGAACATGGGCCTCTTTGAGCTGGGACAAATGCATGAACAAGGCCAGACACCACCATTCCAAACACTTTGCCAGGAACATGAACTTTCCCCGCTGCAAGCATTCCAATACTGCCAGGCAAAAGATTTTATTAGCCGTAGAGCGGCGGAGGAACTCAGTCTGGAAGAAACACAATTGGAAAAAGGATTGACGGGAGGAGGAGGGAGAGGGGGTGTTTCCAGGCTCTATAAAGCGCTACTAGCCCTTACCTATCCGGTAGAGCACTATACGCATAGATGGGAAACTGCACTTGGGGCCTCATATGACCTAACGCAATGGGCATTGGCCTTCCGATCATTGCTTAGAGTCTCAGTGTCCAGCGCT
The DNA here is from genome assembly GCF_901765095.1 of Microcaecilia unicolor. Lineage (NCBI taxonomy): Eukaryota > Metazoa > Chordata > Amphibia > Gymnophiona > Siphonopidae > Microcaecilia > Microcaecilia unicolor. Next base: position 163,566,083 of record NC_044031.1, read on the forward strand.
ATGGTAGAAAACGGGCACAAAATCTTGTATAGCTGGTACTACACTCCCAGCCGCCTGGTTAAAATGTATAATTCGGGTTCGGCCCTATGTTGGAGGGACTGCGGGATGGAGGGGAATATGTATCATATTTGGTGGTCCTGTACTCATGCAGCTCGATACTGGAAAAGGGTATTGGACTTTGTAAAATCAGTGACAACCATTCAATATCGGATGAAAATGGACTACTGTCTTCTACATTTTAGACCGCCAGCAGTCAAAAAGCATGTGCACCAGTTTGCCACACAGGTGTTTGTAGCGGGCAAGCTGGTATTGGCGGCAGCCTGGAAGAAACCTCAGCTACCAGACCTGCCAGCTTTGCTGGAAAAATTGAATTACATCCAGTTGATGTCTAAACTCACCGCAATGCACAAAGGACAATTGGCACACCACATGAAGATATGGGACCTTTATAACACATTCAAGCTCATTTTCAAAGCACTTAGCCTCCCAAAGTTCCATAGAAACCTATGGAACTTAGCCTCCCAAAGTGCTTTGAAAATATGCCTCTTGGCTATCTACAAGTGTGAACATATAGAACCAACTACACAGATACTCTAAGGGGCGGGGGAGAATAGGGAGGGAGGGTAGATGGGGTTTATATCTTGCTTAGCAATCATTTTTTATAGTTACAACGAAGTAAGAATACCAAAGTTGTATTAATCTACTGTGAAATTTGACCTGTTGCTATTGGTGTTAATTGTATAAAACTGTATAAATAAAAAATTGAAAAAAAACCCCGATATATGAACTAACTGATTTCCTCAAACTACTGAAGACCCATCTCTTTAACACGGCATACCACAAAGATCAACAAATGTGAACTCCTCCACACATATCCAGAACTGTCTTATAATTTTTGCTGTTACTCTACTATAATGCTTATCATTATCATGTTACCCAAAATTCTTCTGTAATACTAAACGTTGACTTTCTCATATATTTCCACTATTCATGATGTATTGTAAGCCACATTGAGCCTGCAAAGAGGTGGGAAAATGTGGGATACAAATGCAATAAATAAATAAAAAAATAATAAGGCCTTTATGTTAAAAAGAGCTCTGCCGGAGGCATCTGACACTACGATGCAGACTGGATTCCCTCCAGGTTTTGATAATCCAGTGTTGGCTGCAGAGTTTACTTCTTCCCCCGAGCGTTGGACTGACGCTAAACGTAGATGGGTAAATTCCCCGTCTGAGGGTGGCGCCTCTCCCTTTTCCCCCCTTTGGTCAGGCTGTGGGGAGTCTGAGGGGTCTGGCAGGCCCTCATGGGCGGATGATCCAGATGAGGGTGCCTGTTTGCCACAGGACTTGGATGATCCTAAAGCGGTGCGGATTTTCCACCGCGACAAGCTGCCAGCTCTCATTTCTGACGCCTTGCAGGCCCTTTCTATTGAAGATCTGGCCGAGGGCGATGCCTCCTCTGTTAATCCTAGGATGGCTAGTACTAAGAAGCCTTCTCGTGCTTTTCTTGTGCATGACTCCATCCAAGAGCTTATTTCAGCTCAATGGTCTGACCCTGATGGGCCTTTGAAGGTAGCCAGGGCTATGGGTCAGCTTTACCCTCTGAGTGAGGATCACTTGGCCCTTTTTGGGATGCCTAAAGTGGATGCGTTGGTTGCGGCCGTGACTACAAAGACCACTCTCCTGGTGGAGGGAGGGGTCGCTTTGAAAGATATGCAGGACCGGCAGCTAGAATCCGTGCTGAAGCGGTCCTTTGAAATCTCGGGCTTTTCCTTAAGGGCGGCTATTTGCAGTTCCTATGCAGCTTGGGCCTGTCTTTCCTGGTTACAGCAGGTGGTTGATCAGCCCGAGGATGGTGCGGGTTCCCTCTCTGAGGTTGGCCTGCATATGGAGTCTGCCCTGCCCTTTTTGGCTGATGCCCTTTATGATCTGGTCAGAGCTTCGGCTAAGGAGATGTTGGTGGCGGTTTCTGCCAGCCACCTTCTTTGGCTGTGGCATTGGGCGGCTGACACAGCCTCTAAGCAAAGGCTGGTGAGGTTACCCTTTCGGGGCCTTCTGTTATTTGGAGAGGAATTGGAGAAGATTGTTAAAGACCTAGGAAACTCTTAAGTCCCAATGGTTACCTGAGGATAGGCCGATGCCTTCTTCCAAAAGTCCTGTTTTTCCCCTCCTCTTCCAAGCCACGATTCCGCGAAGCTTGCAGGTATCGCCCGGGGTGCTCTGCTGGGGTTTCTCAACGTGCCCGTTTTCAGCAGAGGAACTCCTTTCGCTCAGACAAACGTTCCGCAGTGGCCGGCCAACGGCCAGGAGTTCAGGGGCGTCCTCCACAATGACGGGACGCCGGTCCACTCGTCAATTCCTGCAGTAGGGGGTCGTCTTTCCCTCTTTCTCAAGGAGTGGACCAAGATTTCTTCGGATCAGTGGGTCCTGGACCTGATCAGAGAAGGCTACCGATTAGAATTCGGTGCCCTGGTGAGAGACGCTTTTATGGAGTCCCGATGCGGCACTGCCGTCAAACGGGCGGCGGTAGAGGAGACCTTGCAAGTCTTGTTGCAGCTCGGAGCAGTGATTCCGGTGCCTCCCGCCGAACGCGGCTGTGCTCGCTACTTTATTTATTTTGTGGTCCCTCGAGAAGGCGGGTTTTTCAGACCGATCCTCGACTTACGAAGAGTCAACGAGGCCCTAAGAGTGTGTCACTTTCGCATTGGAAACCCTGCGCTCCATCATTGCGGCGGTACAGCCAGGAGAGTTTCTCACGTTTCTGGACCTCAAGGAAGCTTATTTGCACATTCCTATTTGGCCTCCGCATCAGCGGTTTCTCCGGTTTGCAGTTTTGGGCCAACATTTCCAGTTTCGGGCCTTGCCTTTTGGCCTAGCCACAGCTCCCCGTACCTTTTCCAAGGTGATGGTGGTGGTAGCTTCCTTTCTCAGGTGAGAGGGTATCAGAGTTCACCCATATCTCAACGACTGGTTCATCAGGGCGGATTCGGCAGACGAGAGCCGACTCGCCACGACCAGTTATAACGGTTCTTCAGACTCTGGGCTGGGTGATCAATTTTGCCCAAAAGTCACCTGACCCCCCTCTCAGTCTCTCGAGTATTTGGGGGTCCGGTTCGACATGGCCTCGGGGTTCGTCTTTCTCCCCGACCACAGGCGATGCAAGCTTCAGAATCGGGTCCGTCTGCTCCTGCAGATGCCTCGCCCTCGAGCTTGGGACTTTGTTCAGCTCCTGGGGTCGATGACGGCCACCATGGAGGTGGTTCCCTGGGTAAGAGCTCACATGAGGCCGCTGCAGATTGCTCTGCTTCAGCAATGGTCTCTGCTCTCCCAGGAATTCCAACGCAGACTAACGTGGCTCCCTGCGGCCCGGCACAATGTGGATTGGTGGCTCTCCGACAGGATGCTGCGACAGGGAACGCCGCTCGCGCTTTCTTCTTGGTGCCTGGTGATAACGGATGCCAGCCTTTCGGGCTGGGGAGCTCATTGCCAGGGCAGCTATGCTCAAGGTCAGTGGACAACCGTGGAAGCGGGGTGGTCCATCAATCGCTTGGAACTGAGAGCGATATTCCAGGCTCTTCTGGCCTTCCACAAGACTGAAGGGGCTTCCTGTCCGAGTTCTGTCAGACAACATGACAGCGGTGGCCTACATCAATAGTCAGGGTGGCACGCAGAGCAGGGCCCTGGCCGCGGAGGCTGCTTAGATTTTCCATTGGGCCGAGCTCCATTTGCATCTGCTGTCTGCAGCTCAAATAGCAGGTCAGAGCAATGTGCAAGCCGATTTCCTCAGCAGACATCAGATCGAACCGGCAGAATGGGAACTGGCAGAAGAAGTTTTTCTTCAGATTTGTGCCAAATGGGGGACTCCCGGATTGGATCTAATTGCGTCAAGTGCAAACGCCAAAGTCCCTCGCTTTTTCAGCAGAAGGAGAGATCCTCACTCGGTGGGGTTGGATGCACTGGCTCAACCCTGGCCCTCGGGCTTCCTGTATGTGTTCCCTCCTTGGCCTTTGATAGGGTGAGTCCTCCTGCGGATTCGACTGCACCGAGGATTGGTGATTCTCATTGCTCCGGATTGGCCAAGGCGTCCGTGGTACGTGGATCTCCATCGGACGCTGGTGGAGGCTCCACTTCCTTTGCCTCTGGTGCCGAACCTGTTGGTTCAGGGTCCGGTGACTATGGAGGATCCCTGCCGATTTGGTCTTACGGCCTGGCTCTTGAGAGGGCACAATTGAGAGACAAGGGCTACTCTAACAAGGTCATTTCCACTCTCTTGCAGGCCCGCAAGCGGTCCACCTCCGCAGCTTATGCTTGGATCTGGCGCAAGTTTGAGGCGTGGTGTGCTTCAAAACGGTCACACCCACGCGGGTTACAGTCTCGCCGGTACTGGACGTTTTGCAGGACGGCTTACAAAAAGGCCTGGCTTACAATTCTCTTTGGGTTCAAGTGGCAGCATTGGCATGCTTCCGAGGGAAAGTCTGGCTTGTCCCTTGCTTCTGATCCGGACATTGTCCGATTTCTCAGAGGGGCGCTTCGGCTCTGTCCTCCCATGCGGTCGCCGTGTCCGGCCTGGAACCTGGGGCTGGTGTTGAAGGCTGTTCAGCGTTCGCCTTTCGAGCCGCTTAGGCGAGCTTCTGAGAAGAATGTGACTCTCAAGACAGTCTTTTTGGTGGCCATGACATTGGCTAGACATGTATCTGAGCTTCAGGCGCTTTCCTGTCGGGATCCTTTTCTACAGTTTTCGGAGTCCGGGGTAACGGTACGTACAGTGCCTTCCTTCCTCCCTAAGGTGGTTTCAGCATTTTGCCTGAACCAGCCCATTTTTCTACCTTCTTTTTCTAGGGAGGACTTTCCGGATTCCTTTGGGCAGTTGTGTCTTTTGGATGTCCGCAGGGCTCTGTTGCAGTATCTACAGATGTCAAATGACTTCAGGAATTCTGATCACCTTTTTGTATTGTTGACAGGTCCTCGACGCGGGTGTACGGCATCTAAGGCCACTATAGCCCGTTGGCTCAGGGGAGTCATTTTTTCTGCGTATCTGCTTCAGGACGGTCTCTGCCTGAAGCATTTAAAGCGCATTCCACGAGAGCGATTTCCTCATCGTGGGCTGAAACGGGTGTCCTTTCTCTTCAAGAGATCTGTCGTGCGGCTGCTTGGGCTTCTCAGCTCTCGTTTGTACGGCATTACAGACTGGATGTTGCAGCGAAGCAGGACGCGGATTTTGGAGCACAGGTGCTTGCTCACGGAGTTGCCTGTTCCCACCCTATGTAGGGAGTGCTTTTATACATCCCATCAGTTAATGGATTCATCTGCTGCTGATGACAAGGAAGGAAAAATTAGGTTCTTACCTTGGTAATTTTCTTTCCTTTAATCACAGCAGATGAATCCATGATCCCTCCCTGTCAGGTTTGTTTTTTGTTCAGATCTTTCATGCAGATATTGTATCTCATTGGGAGGAGTTGAAGACCAGTTCTCAGAGTTTCTACATGCTGTTCTATTGCAGGAGGTTGAGATCGTCCCTCCTTTGTTTGGTTATTGCTCCGGTTCTGGGGCATTTGTTCACTGTGAGGAAAGTTTACGTTGTTTTACCTTTCTTATTCACTCTGCTTTGGAAGTTTCATATACTGAAGGCAGAAGGAGCTAGCCGTTCAGGGTCACTGTGTCTTTTCTCTATCTCCACCTGCTGGTAGGTGGATACAACCCCATCAGTTAATGGATTCATCTGCTGTGATTAAAGGAAAGAAAATTACCAGGGTAAGAACCTAATTTTCCCTTCTGTTGTTGCTTGTTCTATTAATGTTTGTATTTGTTCTTGGTATTGTTTTGTCGGATCTTCATTTAGTTTACTGTAAAATGCTGCATCCTCCAATTGTCTGTTCGCTTCTTCTGTGTAAGATGTAATATCCTGGATCACCACCGCTCCACCTTTATCCGCTCTATGGATGATTATGCTGGTATCATGTTGGAGTTCTTGTATAGCGTTGACCTGTCTTTTTGTCAAATTATGATGAGTGTATCGAGAGGACTTCTCAACTCTTTCTAAATCATCCAAAACTAACCGTTGAAAGGTCTCTAATACCGGATCAGGGGGGCCCGGGGGCATCCATGTGGATGGAATGCGGTATTTGGATAAAAATGTGGGGGTGTCCAGCTCTGCTGGTGTGGTGTCATACGATGCTTCACCAAAGTATATTTTTAATTTCAATTTCCTGAAAAAGCAGTATAGAAATTGGCGATTGGTAAACTAATCATAACCATTATATGGAACGAATGACAAGCCCAACTGTAAAACGTCTGCTTAGTGGGTGGTGATAGTTTTAGACGATAGATTATACACTACTCTTTCTGTGAGCGAGGTGGTCGGCGGAGTTTGCCCGACCTGGTTAGGGGCTGTGTCACATCTTCCGTCGTATTTGTATTCTCTAAAAAAGCTGATGAGGTAGGAACATCTTTCTCATGTGGTTTTGGTCTGTTTGTAGCTTGTACTGTAGAGTCGTCCCCCGATGACTCACTGGATGTGTTGGTGAATCCTACATGCTTCATATGTCTATATCTCCGCGAAGGTCTATTAGTATCCCTCCATGGATATACATATCCTCTCGTAATCCATTTCATCTCTTCTGAATTTGCTGATTTTCTGAGCTCTGATTTCTTGTCGATATTTCTCCATTGTTTTATTGTGTTGGATAAACTGTGAATCGAACATGGAATGTTCTGTTGATGACCTGATGCCTTCAATTGCTTCCTCTAACTCGTTTCTTTGTGACGTTAGTTGTTTTTCTAATTTGTCAATAGTTAGGAGCATAAGGTCCAGTGAACACTGTGATATAATTGCATTCCATTGTGTCACGAAATCCTTGTCATCAAAGAATCTCAGTTCCTTATTCCATCTGAGTCCACGAGGTACTCTTTGTCTATGGCAATATTCAATGAGTGTTTTTATATGAAATTCAGTCCAGATAACTAATTTGTTGACCCTCAAGATGTCATTCCAGTCAGTGCTCGTTTTCACACCCATCGAAAATAGGCGTTCACCCATCATCAATTCTTGAATACGTTCCAGCGGAAGGCCCAATTTACTGTCCCACCCAGTTGCCATGTTTATCCCCTCTGCTATCAAGTAAACGTTATCTTCTGGGGATCAATAATCATCCGGTTTCTCTTGTTTCAAATTTGTATGGCCACTAGAAACCTCAATGTATTATCCTAATATCCCATACATTCACCTCAAAAACTAGTGTCACCTACAATAGTGTACGGTAGTGCTCAGTTTCTAGTGCATAATTTTTAAGCCATTAGTCAGCTCATATCATCACACTAGTAAACACCATCATCGCACTTTCAATCCCTCCCTTCCTTCCTTGAGTGTGAGCTATCATATCGAGAGGATCTTAAAATACTGTACGTGGTGAGTATGCTATTACTCTTCCTTTACTATAATCAATTTGCCACTATAGATATGATACTTAGAGGCATATTTTCAAAGCACTTTGGGAGGCTAAGTTCCATAGGTTTCTATGGAACTTTGGGAGGCTAAGTGCTTTGAAAATATGCCTCTTAGCTCCTCTGCGTCCACTGCAATATGTTCAGAGTGCTCAGCGTACTAGCGGGTAAAAATGGCTACCCATCAGTTTCTTTCTTATTTTCTTTGCTGTGTGCCGCAATATAGTGTTAGTGATTCCCTTGGCCTGTGTTTTCACGTTCTCAACATGCTTGCATGTTTAGCCCTACGGCGTCATCAGGAGAATGAAATCTAAATATAAAAGATACGAATATGGTTCACTATTGTATAGTGTGATTATACTACATTATTACTTCTAATTTTACTTAACATCAATTCTTTACTTGCAATTCGTGGAGACTCTAGGGTGATGATCAGTCAGCAATCCTGTCTCAGATCGGCAAAACGCCGGTGCATGCGCACTCGCTATTTGTACTCCCGCGTTGATTGTGTACTCTCACATGTGTGTAACCGCCCACCAATCAGTTGCCTTGTTCAATCCTTTTGGGTGTGTGGTTTGCCACCTGTAAATGTACAGTGCCTCTTTTCTCAAGAAATTAGAGATGACATTACCTCCTTGTGGTTGTTTAAGTTGAAATAATACCACACGTTTTAAAAGTTAAAATTTTAGAAGTTAAAATTTAATGCCAAGAAGTGTAGAGTATTCAGTTAGGGTGCAGAAACCCAAAAGAGAGATACCGGATAGGAGGGGAGAGATTAGTAAGCTCGACTCAGGAGAGAGACCTTGGGGTGTTGCTGTCTGAGGATGTAAAGGTGAAGAAACAATGCGACATGGCGACGGCCGTGGCCAGAAGGGTGCTAGGCTGCATAAAGAGGGGTATAACCAGCAGAAGAAAGGAGGTGTTGATGCCCCTCTATAAGTCGTTGGTGAGGCCCCACTTGGAATATTGTGTTCAGTTTTGGAGGCCGTATCTTGCTAAAGATGTAAAAAGACTGGAAGCGGTGGAAAGAAACACTACAAATATGGTATGGGATTTGCATTGCAAACCATATGAGGAGAGACTTGCTGACCTGAACATGTATACCTTTGAGGAAAGGAGAAATATGATACAGACGTTCAAATATTTGAAAGGTGTTAATCTGTAAACAAACCTTTTTCGGAGACGGGAAGGTGGTAGAACTAGAGGACGTGAATTGAGGTTGAAGGGGGGCAGACTCAGGACTAATGGCAGGAAGTATTTTTTCACAGAGAGGGTGGTGGATATGTGGAATGCCCTCCCGCGGGAGGTGGTGGAGATGAAAATGGTAATGGAATTCAAAAATGCGTGGGATAAACACAAAGGAATCATGTTTAGAAGGAATGGATCCATGGAATTTTAGCAGAGATTAGGTGGTGACGCCGGTAATTGGGAAGCAAAACCGGTGTTGGGCAGACTTCTACGGTGTACACCCTGATCGTGACTGAATAGATATGAATGGGCTGGAATGTAAATTTTAAGGGGTTTTGACGTTAGCTTCAGAACTTAGTACAAGAACAGTGCTGGGCAGATTTCTACGGTTCAGTGCCCTGAGAATGGCAAGGACAAATCAAACTCGGGTATAAAGTATCACGTACCATGTAAAATGAGTTTATCTTGTTGGGCAGACTGAATGGACCGTACAGGTCTTTATCTGCTGTCATTTACTATGTTACTATGTAACCAGGACTGGACTAAACAAGCAGGAATGGAGCAGACTAGAAGTGCAATAAGCACACAGGCAGAAACAGACTAGAAGTGCACAGAGCACACAGGCTGTATTAAGACAAAAACCAGGACTGGACTAAACAAGCAGGAATGGAGCAGACTAGAAGTGCAATAAGTACACAGGCAGAAACAGACTAGTAGAAGTGCACAGAGCACACAGGCTGTATTAAGACAAAAACCAGGACTGGACTGAACAAGCAGGACTGGAGCAGACTAGAAGTGCAGTGAGCACACAGGTAGAAACAAACCAGAAGTGCACAGAGCACACAAGCTATACTAAGACACAAGCCAGGAATGGACTAGGCAGGGAACACAGGGACAGAACTAAGTAAAGCCAGAAGAGAAAACACTCAAATGGGCCGCAAGGCTGACCTGGAACCGATGCACACAGAGCTCTGTCATGCGGGTTGCAGAGCCAAACGGGAACCCAAACAGAACAGCAGAAGGAAGACGAAACTAGGCATAGCTCTAGGCGAGGCAGAGTAGGCAAAGCTCAAGGCAAGGCAGACTAGGCAGAGCTCAAGGCTGGGCCACATGGCCACTCAAACACACAACAGAACAAACAGGCAATAACCAAGACAGAAGTGCTAACACTAGCACACAGACAAACAGAAGAACTAAAGCAGAAGTGCTACACAGGCACACTACCTAGGAAATAAGACAGAAGTGCTACACAAGCACACCGACTAGGAAACAGGGCAGAAGTGCTACACAAGCACACTGACAAACCTGAAGACCTTTGGCTTTGCAAAGGCCCTGAATGAATGTCCTCAGCTTCCTTATGAGGGCCGTCACTGATGATGTCACGACTAAAGGAAAGAGACTTGACACACTGAACACCAAAGTGAGACTTGGTACACACAGGAAGTGGTAGCACTACAAGAAAGAGGCTTGAAACACACTGAACACCAAATTAAGGCTTGGAACACAAAAGAAGTGGTGGCAGAGGCAAAAATGCAAAGAAAAGAACAGACTGAAGTCACCTCTGAAGCTGACCACTGGAATACAAGGTGAGACTGAAAGTGAAGTCACAACCACAGTCATGACAGAGGCAATTCCACAAATTCACCGCCCTTGCAGAATCAGGAAATGAGGGCGGGACCAGAGCTGAGAGAGAGAGAAGGGAAAACTGAACTAAGCGCCGAGCCTTCACGCTTTTTACCACTGCTGCCGCCATAACCCCGACGAGGTAAGATAGATGACTTTTAAAATTCGGAGGGAGGGGGCCTGGAACTCGGAGGGAGAGAGGGAACGAACTTCCGGTGGGTGAAATATTGGGGGTGCTCGAGCACCCACAGCACCCACGGAGTCGACGCCTATGAGCAGGACTTATCCAGGTGGGAACAGCTCCTACTTAGATAAGTCCTGCTCACTGGGTCCATATCTGGATTTTCAATGGAATTAGGCAGATAATGCTGTTGAAAATATGGACCAACCACCTTGGCACTATATGGGTAGTGCCAGGGTGTGGAGAATACAGCAGAGCTGAAAATTACTTAGGGCCCTTTTTACCAAGCTTTTGTCCCATAGGTTGCCAATCTTGAGATACATACAACGGTGGGAACGGGACCTAGGGGTCAGTCATGATATGTAGAATTGGGAGCAGGCATTTGGCTATATGCTAAGAGTATCTATAAGTAGCTCTTTGATAGAGAATGGCTACAAAATCTTATATCATTGGTACTATACACCTGACCGATTAACAAAAATGTTTAAACAGATTTCAGGCCAATGCTGGAGGGCTGTGTGGTAGTGGGAGATATGTTTCTTATATGTTGGTCCTGTCCAAAAATAAAAAGTTACTGGACTGAGTTGATACAGCAGCTTGGCCAGATTTTGGGAAAAGATTATCCAGCCACCGCAGAACAGTGTCTACTGCATTTTTGCCCCCGGGGGATCTCACCAGCTTTACATCACTTGGCCTCGACCTTTCTGGTGGTGGGCAAGATAACATTGGCTTCATCATGGAGAAACCCGCACCCACCACCAGTGATAAAAGTGGTCCACAAAATGGACTATTTATATCAGATGTCGAAACTTACGGATATTCGATCTGGACAGGTGACTCAATTTGATAAATTTTGGGACAAGTATAGAGAATGAATATCTCTATCGGGGATTGACCTAGATGCCCCCCGGTTAATAGTCCCAGTGGTTTAGGTAGTGACTCTGATTATTGAACCCCATTTGACTGAGAACTGGAAGTGGACCAACAGAGGACATATGCATATCATCTTTCGTACTTTGGGGGGGGGGGGGGGGTTGGGTGGATGGTTGAAGGTTACAATGCTTCATCTGTAGCTGTATAAGATGCCTTGTTGGATGTGTTTACTTTAAAATTTTTTAATAAAAATAATATAAAAAAAAAAGGAGCCTGCAGTAGCATTGGCATGTGGATTTGCTGTGCACTGAGGTCCCTTTTACCGCAGTGGGTAAAAAGCAACAAAAAAAAAGGAAATGGCTGTGCATTAAGTACACACTTGCTGTGCGGCCATTTCCAGGAGGAGCCCTTACTGCCACCTGTTTAGGAGGCTGTAAAGGCTACCGTGCTAACCCGGGGGTAACCAGCAGCGCACGGCACTGCCCGATTACCATTGGGTAAGCCACTGGTACAAAACAAAATGGTGCTTGCTGAGGGCGGCACTACTGCAAGTGGTAGTGCCAGATTGGTACATGTCAGCGCCACAGTAGCTCTACCGCAGTGTTGTAAAAGGGCCCCTTAGCAGCAATATTGTCTGCTAACCAGGTAATTATCCAAATGAAGTAGGCACAACAAAAAGTTTGTCCTGACTTTTTGGGTATTGGTCTGAATATTGCCAGTACCTGGATAAGTGCTAGTGACTGCTTTATACTTGGATATTTGGTGCCAGAATCTGTGTACAGCCCAGCCTGAATATCCACATATAAAAAAACCCTGGTGGCTTGTGTTTAAAAATTGCTAATCCTGCAAGCTGAATATCTCTCTATATAAAACGCACCTCCAACGTTCTAATGAAGCCTCTGTTAGCCAACATTCTAAAGTGAAGGGGGTGAGATCGCATTGTGTCTGCCCCGCCCACGCGTCAAACGTGATGACGTCGAGGGCGGAGCAATGACACTCAACCAATCGCAACGCTCGGCAGGGAAGCGTCAGGGAAGGAGGCGGCGCTCTCGACGTCTAGCCTTCCCTTCGCTGTGTTCCGCCTTCTTCTGACGTCAAGGATGACGTCAAAAGAAGGCGGAACACAGCGAAGGGAAACCTAGACGTCGGGAGCGCCGCCTCCTTCCCTGACGCTTCGCTGCCGGAACCGGCACGGAGGTAAATTTAAAAACAAGAAAAAAAAAAAAAAAACAACCATGTTGGGGGGAGAGAAGAGGGTGGCCACTAAAGAACAACAATGGGAGCGGCAGGGCAGGGGAGAAACGACAGCATGGATGCGAAGGGGGGGGGGGGGGGGGAGAAGAGGGCGGCCCAGGCTGGAACATGGGAGAGAGAGGAGCATGGATGCAAGGGGGGTCATGAAAGGGAGACAGGGGACTTGCTGCAAAAGGATGAATGGAGGCGGCAGGGGACAGAGGAGCATGGATGGGCATGGATTGGGAGGGCAGGACTCAGGGAGAGAGGGAAATTGCTGGAAAGGGATGAATGGAGGGGGCAGGGGACAGAGGAGCATGGATGGGCATGGATTGGGAGGGCAGGACTCAGGGAGAGAGGGAAATTGCTGGATAGGGATGAATAGAGGGGACAGATGGGCATGGATGGATATGGATTGCAGGGCAGGCCTCAGGCAGAGAGGGGAAATGCTGGATAGGGAAAAATGGAGGGGCCAGGTGACAGATGAGCATGGATGGGCATGGATTGGAAGGGCAGGACTCAGGGAGAGGGGAATTGCTGGATAGGGATGAATGGAGGGCACAGATGGCCATGGATGCATATGGATTGCAGGGCAGGCCTCAGGCAGAGAGGGGAATTGCTGGATAGGGATGAATGGAGGGGCCAGGTGACAGAGGAGCATGGATTGGAAGGGCAGGACTCAGGGAGAGGGGAATTGCTGGATAGGGATGAATGGAGGAGACAGATGGCCATGGATGGATATGGATTGCAGGGCAGGCCTCAGGCAGAGAGGGGAAATGCTGGATACGGAAAAATGTAGGGGCCAGGTGACAGATGAGCATGGATGGGCATGTATTGGAAGGGCAGGACTCAGGGAGAGGGGAATTGCTGGATAGGGATGAATGGAGGGCACAGATGGCCATGGATGCATATGGATTGCAGGGCAGGCCTCAGGCAGAGAGGGGAAATGCTGGATAGGGAAAAATGGAGGGGCCAGGTGACAGATGAGCATGGATGGGCATGGATTGGAAGGGCAGGACTCAGGGACAGGGGAATTGCTGGATAGGGATGAATGGAGGGCACAGATGGCCATGGATGCATATGGATTGCAGGGCAGGCCTCAGGCAGAGAGGGGAATTGCTGGATAGGGATGAATGGAGGGGCCAGGTGACAGAGGAGCATGGATTGGAAGGGCAGGACTCGGGGAGAGGGGAATTGCTGGATAGGGATGAATGGAGGAGACAGATGGCCATGGATGGATATGGATTGCAGGACAGGCCTCAGGCAGAGAGGGGAAATGCTGGATACGGAAAAATGGAGGGGCCAGGTGACAGATGAGCATGGATGGGCATGGATTGGAAGGGCAGGACTCAGGGAGAAGGGAATTGCTGGATAGGGATGAATGGAGGGGACAGATGGGCATGGATGGATATGGATTGCAGAGCAGGCCTCAGGCAGAGAGGGGAAATGCTGGATAGGGAAAAATGGAGGGGCCAGGTGACAGATGAGCATGGATGGGCATGGATTGGAAGGGCAGGACTCAGGGAGAGGGGAATTGCTGGATAGGGATGAATGGAGGGGACAGATGGGCATGGATGCATATGGATTGCAGGGCAGGCCTCAGGCAGAGAGGGAAAATGCTGGATAGGGATGAATGGAGGGGGCAGGGGACAGAGGAGCATGGATGGCCACACACACACACTCTCTATCACACTGTGTCTCACATACACACTTGCACACACTCTCATTCTCACACACACACTCTCTCACAAACACACTCTCTCTCTCACACACTCACACTTTCACTCTGACTCTCAAACAGTCACTCTCACATACACTCTCCCAAACATACACACTCCGAGGAAAACCTTGCTAGCGCCCGTTTCATTTGTGTCAGAAACTGGCCTTTTTTACTAGTTATCTCCATAAAGTATTTATTTTTTCATAATATTTGACTAATATTAGCTTATAAATTCCACATGTATACATTCAATAATATCAACCATAGCACATGCTATATTTATTGAACATTACTACTACTACTACTTAGCATTTCTATAGCGCTGCCAGGGTTACGCAGCGCTGTACAAGTTTAAACATGGGGAAGGACAGTCCCTGCTCAAGAGAGCTTACAATCTAAAGGTAAAAACTATGTAGTCAGTGTAGGTATCAGGAATGGGAAGGTGGTTAGGCGCCAAAAGCAAGGGAGAAGAGATGGGCCTTGAGTAAGGACTTGAAAATGGGCAGGGAGGGCGCATGGCGTATGGGCTCAGGAAGTCTGTTCCAGGCATAAGGTGATGCAAGGCAGAAGGGGCGGAGTCTGGAGTTAGCGGTGGTGGAGAAGGGTACAGAAAGGAGTGATTTGTCCTGAGAGCGGAGGTTACGGGTGGGAACATTCATACTACCCAGATAAAGTCCCTTCTAAGATTTGTCTATAAACAAATTGGCCACAAATAGCTGTAATAATGTCCAACACTGTATATTCACTTAAAGATGGTCATATAATCTTGATGTAACACCGTATTCCAACACAGTGTATCCACCCGAGAATGTTTTGTTGATTTTAATGCACCAGCGTATTCACCTTGTGCCGCCAAATCGCTAAACCAAACAGCAATGGTGAATCACAGGAGGTATGTTAATGTGCATAGTGCCGCTCCGCAGATTATCATGGCTTTGCTGAGGGACCTTCCAGGTACTCTGGGAGTTATTCCCATCCTTTTAGCTAAGCTATCCCTTTATAACACAAAACATAATGTAAAATGGACTTTTGAGAAGTTTATCCTTGTATTCTTTTCTTCTGTATAGCAACTGTTTCTGGAATACATTTTAAAATGGTTTTATTATATTACAGTTGAAAAATGAAAGGATTGCTAAAACAATGAAAAAAACTCAAGATCCAGCACCATCTAAATCAAAGCATCCCTGAAGATTATGGCACCATAGGAAACAATTCAGTCACCTACATATACAACCACTGCACTGTATTATTCAAGTGCATTATCACTAATAATTTTGAAGGCTTGTTTTCCAGAGATGATTTTACATGTTTTGAAATACTGGTGAAATAAATTTGTTTCTTTTAGTTTGAATTTGTACTTAGAAGACTGTCATTTCAACCCTGAACTAAAGAAACCTGCTTTTGAAGATGTGCATGTTCAGTCAGAGTTTATTGTTTGCCCATTCCTGAGTTGCAGTTAGACAGGCAGTCAGTTTATTCAAGGCTGTGGGTACATCTGTTTCAGTGGGTATGAGTAGTTGCACATCATCCACAAAGATATAGAATTTTGTGTCCATTAAACGAAGCAGCTCAGCCAGAGGCTTGAGGTAGATGATAAAATGGGAGATAGTATGGATCCCTGTGGCACCCCACAGCTTAGTTTCCAAGGTAATGATGCACTGTCATTGAACAGAACTGATTGTTGTCTGTCTGACAAATAGAATTTGAACCATGTAAATACTGTGTCACTGATACCTGTTTCTTCCATTCTTGTAAGCATGGTATTATGATCCACAGTGTCGAAGGCTGCTGAGAGATCCAGCAACTCTAGTATCGAGGAAGATCCCGTCACGATTTCTGTGCAGATCATCAAGAAGGGACACAAGAACTGTCTCTTTCTGTACCCAGGTCTGAAGCCAGATTGACATGGGACTAGCCAATTACTTTCATTTAGTCAGTTGTTGAGTTTATTGCAGACTATCTGTTCTATAAGTTTTGTCAGGAAAGGAATGAGAGACTGGGTGGTAGTTTTCAAGCTTGACCTGGTCAAGGGAGCTCTTTTTCAGTAGGGGGCACACCATAGCTCTTTTTAGTGTTGTAGGCAGCTGCTCTTCCACAAGAGAAAAGTTAATTGTAGTGGCCCCTTCAATGAGGCCTATGCTTACTCATTGTACTATCTTTGCTGGGCAGGGATCAAGAGGGCAGGTTGTAGGCCATAGGCCTTTCAGGATTTTTTCAAGAGCTTCCTGTACATGGTGGGGGAGAGGGAGTGTTCTCCTCATAAGGTGGTGGGAACTTTGATGGGACTGTCTGTAGGTCCTGATAGAAAACTTTAATTTTGTTGGCAAAGTATGTGGCAAAATCATCGTGGTTAGTTGTGACTGGGAAGGCTGATTCTGTTGTGGGGTTTGCAGTAAGCTGTTTACTATTTTAAATAGTTGCTTGGTTGAATTTGCAGTTTGTTCAATTTGTTGAGAGAAATATTGTTTTTTGGCTGTTGTTAAAGGCCTGGCGGTACATTCCATGTGTTCCTTACAGTTGAGCCTGTCTTTATTTAGGTGAGATTTTCACCATTTTGTTTCAAGTTGACAGGCTTGATGCTTAAGGACCTGTAGTTCTGAGGAGAAACACAGAACTCCTGTGCATACAGCATAGGATCTTCTCTAGAGGGTATGTTTTTTCCAATGCCATTGTTAAGCGTGCATTCCAGATATCAACTTGTTCTGACACTGTCATCATCTTTTCATTCACATGGGGGTAGGACACCGCCTCTAGGAAGTTATCAATAGTCAGATTTCTCATGTCTTGAATTTCCTTCCAAACTTTAGTTGGGCCCATCTGTTTTATGTAGTCCTGAATAGAAAATTTGATTAGGGCAACAAACTTCTGAAAACCTACAAACTGTGAGTAAATTAGCTACATTTATTCAATAAAGTAAATTTCAGAAAAAGAACAGAGACTTCTTTTGTGTGGTGATGTTATACTATCTGTGTATTAGAGCATGTGTATGTACGTTCTAAGAGGGCCAGAAACAGGTAGCATCAGGCTGCTAGCACCTAGCCTGATGCTCCTTGGTGCCATCTTAAAAGGGTAGAGCTCTTCAGAATGAACAGTGCTTCCTCTCCCTTTCCCCCTGAAGGCTTGTTCCCCAGGCCTACCTCTATCAATCCCTTGTGGTCTAGGGGACCATCTCTAGTAACTCCTGCCCTTGTCTGTACCAGGTTCAAAATGGTAGTCTCACAGTGTTAACACTAGGCGTCAAGCTGCCAGAAGGGTCTTTTGACTGGGGCTTCTTCTCGCCCTGGACCCCCCAGGACTTCCTGGGATTGATTTGATAGAGGTTGGCCTTGGGGACTTATGGGTGGGTAGAGATATTCGGGGGTGGGGGAGAGAACACTGTTCACTTTGTAAAGCTCCAGCCCCTTAAAAAGAAAGGCTCCTCAGAAGCATTGAATTGCATGTTAACAGTCCCTTGCTCCTAGGGAGCTGAATAATGCAGCTCATGAGGTTGATCACAGGTTGTGTTGTTCATTTACTGCAGGAGTCATTAACTTGCAGTACTGAGTTATAGTAGCTTAGTGGCTTACAGTCAATTAAGCTTTGATAAAATGCCAATGGTAAAGACAAAATCATTAGCATTAAAAAAAAAATACATGAGATTACAAAAAGGAAGGCAATCAACCTGGTGGGAAAAGCTAAGAGAAAGTGTAAGTGGGAAAGAAAATAGCTAATACAGTAAATTAGGGGAATACAATTTCATGAGGTATGTTACTGACAGAAGGAAGTTCAAAAGCAGAATTGTAAGAACTGTGGATTGAAATGATTGTATAATAGTGGAAAAGGAGAAAGCATAATTCTAAACAAATATTTATTTTCAGTGTTCACTGTGAAAAGAACCTGGGTAGGACCACTAAAACCATTATTAGAATAGAGGAGCTAGCAAACTGAAAATAGATAAGACAATGGAACCTGATGGGATACAATATAAAGTACTGAAGAAACTTTGGAACATTCTGGCCATGGGACATCAGACATTTTCAACACTTTATTAGAGTCAGGAGTGGTTTCAACAGCCTGAAGATCGGCAGATGTTTTCTCTCTTCATAAAAAGGGAAGTAGAGATTAAACTGGTCAGTCAGTCATATCTTGGTAACTTAATAGAGTCACTGTTGAACAGAAGCTAACCCAGTGTTTGGAATTAGGTAGATTACAGAGTCCAAGGCAAAAAGGCTCTACATATAATGCAACACAGAGAAATGTAATTTAATTTAAACATTTATAAACTGCGCTTTTGGGAATTTTCACCAGAGAGAGAAAAGTGTTTCCTGTTAATTATTATAAATACAAAGATATAAGAAATGCACATTCCCAAAGCTGATATATTTAGGCCAGTCCAAGGGTGTCTGACTTACTAGGCTTTTGGGAATTTTCACCAGAGAGAAAAGTGTTTCCTGTTAAATTATTATAAATACAAAGATATAAGAAACGCACATTCCCAAAGCTGATATATTTAGACCAGTCCAAGGGTGTCTGACATACTAGGCTAATCTTCATTCATGCCCCCCCTCCAAAGAGGTGACTAACGGGGGAATTCTATAACTGGTCATGTGATGTGGCGCCTTAATTGGCATTTATGCTTGCAAGTGCACTACAAGCTATTCTATAAGGGAGCGTGTAAGTGTCAAAGTGCTTAACTACAAGGGGGGCAAAAATGTAGGTGGAGCATGGACAGGAAAGGGGTGTGCCATCTACTTGCATGCTCACTTTACATTTTAAACAATTTTTATTGATGATTCAACATTATTAACAAATCCAATAACATAACCTTGGAAAAATACAACACATTTGGGTATACGCATCCATATCATTTATCATCAATGATTTTATCATTCCCCCCCCCCCCCCCCCTTACAACCAGATCCCCATAGCCAGCACTGTTTTGCCACATGAATATCCACTATAACATTGATATCTCCCGAATACGCTGCTCATACATTTTGTGCTTGCCTTATCATAATCCCCGCTCTCCCCCCCCCTCCCCCAATAACTACTGCGAATGCAAAGAAACTTTCATGAACTCTACACCTCATTAAGCATAAGCAATACATGCCACTAGACAGAAATAAACCAGTGTTCTGAGACCTATACATTTGAGGAGACTTTCCCCCTCTCCTTTCTGTAGATCATTGTCATCAAAACCTGGACTTTGGCCACCTCCGAGAAGTAGACAATACCCTATTGCATGAATTGCTGTGAACTGCACAGAATTAGTATCTTTATAATGCGAACATTCCACTTAACTGTCCCATCAAAACATGCCCGCCCCACACAAAAATTAAACAGCCCCTACTACCCTCTACCACACCCTACCCGAACATACCAGACTTCTCTCCCTGCCCCCTACTCCCTTACCGATCCCACCTTCCGCCCCCCCCCCCAAGAAAAAAAAAAAACACTACCTGCTCTTCTCCTTCTTTCCTTCCTTACATACCATTTAATACTAAACTTCGTGCCCTAGCCGACAATGATTGTATATACCCCCGCCAGATTCTCATAAATCTCTCTCTTGCCTTTGGGGAGGGTCCCATCGCCCGACGCTCATGCAGCAAAAGATCATGGAGTTGATTTCTCCAATACCAAAAATCTGGAGGATCAACGCTAAGCCACCTATTCAAGATCAACTTTTTACCTAGGATACAGGCTTTACGTATAAAAAGCCGGGCACCCCTTTGTTGATAGCCAAATAATTCAAATTTGTCTAATAATATCCCTGAAGGGGACATGGGAATCCTAGCTTGCAATAGTCCCTCCAGATACTTAAAGATCTGCCTCCAATAGTTCTGCACTAGGGGACAGCCCCAGAGGTAATGAAAAAATGTCCCCTCTGTCTGTTGGCACTTAGAGCATAGGGGGTCTGGCACCCCCCCCATCTTGAATACTTGGGCCTTGGACATATATGCTCTATACAAAATTCTATAATGGCATTCTCTGAGAGCTGCATTGATCGATATGGCCGGGACACGAGCCACCAGCTTTTTATAGTCCAGGCGGAATTGGGGTCTCTGCAAATCGTGTGCCCAGCGTGCCTCAATTGCACTCACGTCCTTTACTAATCCTTTCTCCCACAAAATCCGGTATATTCCCGAAATTGAAAGCCTGTCCCCTGGGACTGCGTTGAAGAACTTTCTGAGCTTTCTCCCATGCCCACTATTCAGCTGTTCGATGTTGAGGGTCCGCACATAATGCTTCAATTGCTGATACGCAAATTCATGTCTGATATCGATCCCTACCCCCAATGCACCCAAACTCAGTAACCCTCCTCTTGTACCCAGAACATGTTCCAATCGTGTAATGCCCAATGAGGCCCAACTACGAAATACTGGGTTTTCTGAGCCGGGAGAAAATAATGGGTTACCCTGCAGTGGCATGAGGTCCGTATTCACCGCTGATAATCCCCAAGTTCTAGTTAGATCCTTCCAGGCCCCCCTCAGGGGTCCCAACAACAGACTATTCTTAAATGTCCCTGGTAACGCTTGCCTCGGACCCTGTAATAAAAAATATAAATGATATGGATGAAAAAATTCCCTTTCTAACTGCCTGGGCGTATAGTCTTGCCTGTCCAACAACCAGTCCCCTAAGTGCCGCATAATACATGCTTGGTTATAGCGCTTAATATCCGGTACCCCTATACCCCCCTCCCTTCAAGATCCTAACATTAAGTCCATGGGGAGCTTAGGCTTCCTCCCCCCCCCAGAGGAAAACTCGCAGGTGTTTATAGAATCGCCTCACGTCCCCCCCCTGGAGTCGCAGTGGCAACACCTGAAACGTGTAAAGCCATCTGGGGAATTCCACCATACGGAACAGTTGTATCCGCCCATGGAGCGTGAGCGGCAGCTCCGCCCATTTTCGCAACCTAACTCTCATGTTATCCAGCAAGCGAGTGAGATTTAGATGATAAAAATCTGAAGTCTGCATAGCTATCTGTACCCCCAAATACGTGATATGTTTTTGAGCCCATCTCAGCGGAAAACACTCCCCCCATTCACGTCTTACTTCATCTGAAGCCGTTAGAGCTAGGGATTTAGTTACATTGATTTTATAGCCCGCGTAATCCCCGTACTCATGAAATAATTCTAACAGCGCCACCAGGGACTTCTTAGGATGCGTTAGATGAACTAGAATATCGTCTGCAAATGCAGAAACCTTGAACGTAGACTTGCCCCAGCTCACTCCCATCACCTCAGGGTGGGACTCTATTGCTCGTATCAAGGGATCCAATGTAAGAATGAACAGTAGCGGGGATAAAGGGCACCCCTGTCTTGTGCCCCGCCTTATCGAGAATACCTCAGATCTCTCTCCATTAACCCAGATGTAAGCCTGCGGGTTCAGATAAAGGGCTTCCACTGCATCCCTGAAAAATCCCTCAATTCCCACCTTCTGTAAGACCGCAAACATGAAGCGCCATGCAACTCTGTCAAATGCCTTCTCTGCGTCAAAACTGATCAGCAGAGAAGGCACTTTCCGCTCCCCCACTTTCTCCAAGGAGGCTATAATCGCCCTCAAATTACTGACCACTGCCCGTCCTCTCACAAAACCTACTTGCGGTGATGCTATCAAGTCTGGAAGCACCCTCGCCAGCCTATTAGCCAAAATTTTTGCATATAATTTAATGTCACTATTTAGCAAGGAGATTGGCCGATAGGCCCCCATCTCCTCTGGGTTTTTCCCTGGTTTCAGTAACACTATCACTTTAGCTATATTGAAGGTGTCCAATGCGGGGAGTTAAACAACTTCAAAAGGGGGGGAGTCACCAGCTCCTGTAACATTTTATAAAAAGCCACACCATATCCATCTGGGCCCGGTGCTTTGTGTATATCACTCTGCTGTAACGCCAGCATCAACTCACCCTCCACTATAGGTGCGTTGAGGAGTTTTGCCTGGGCCGAGGAAATCAACGGGGTCTCTACATTCTCTAAAAACATCATGCTATCCGTTATCAGGTCCCTCTGTTCCCCATACAACTCCTTGTAATACCTCTGAAACCCTGCCACTATATCCTGTGGAGATTTAAACATGTTACCTGCCTGGTCCTTTACCTGTAAAATTCTGCTTGGCCCTTTCTTCCCTCTTGCTAAGCGCCCTAGCAAGCTCCCTGCCTTGTTTCCGTACATGTACAACTGATGCTTATAATATTGTTGCGATTTTTGAACTCGTTCATGCAGCAGTTCATTTAATTCTCTCTGAGATGCCAAGTACGCTAACTTCTGCTCTTCCGTCGGATTTACCCCGAACTTTATACGCTGATTCCTCACCTCTCGTTCCAATCTTAAAATCTCTTGATCTCGTCTTTTCTTAATCCACGCCCTATAAGCAATGATCTCACCTCTGAGGACAGCCTTTGCTGTCTCCCAGTACAAACTGGCCTGTTCCACATGCATCCTGTTGTGGACCTCAAATTCTCTCCATTTCTCTCTCAGAAATGCCTGAAACTTCGTATCCCTGTAAAGCTCCAGCGGAAATTTCCATCCTCCTCCCTTACTTTCTCCCCCTGTTTGTTCCAAGATCACCCAAAGTAGAGAATGATCTGAAATCTCACATGGGCCTATCTCCGCCTCAACCACCTTTGAAAATAAAGTATCTGAGAGAAAAATATAATCAATACGGGACATGGTTGAGTGCGCTCTTGATAGATGAGTATAATCTCTGCATGTTGGGTGTAAAATTCTCCACACATCTACCAAGTTTAGTGTAGAGCACAAGAAAGGCAGGCCTCTTTCATAATAAGCTTGACTTTGTCCTCTCCCGCTACTTTTGTCTACCAATGGGTTGTAAACTATGTTAAAATCCCCACCTAAAATTATATTACCCCCTTGGTATGGAGCCAACAATGCCAAAATCTCCCTATAAAATTTTTTGTCAAAAGTATTCGGTGCATAGACATTGCAGAGTACATATGTAAAACCCCCCAATTCCACCTCCACTAATACATATCTGCCTTCTGCACTCCTCTTTACCCCTTTGATGGAAAGATGCAGCCCCTTACGGAAAAGTATTAATACCCCTGCCTTTTTATTGCAAGCCGGGGAGCCTATCGCTCCTCCCACCCATCCTTGTTGGAATTTGGCATGCTCTGCGGCTGACAGATGCGTCTCCTGCAAAAATACTATATCTGCTGCATGGCGGTTCAAAGCTTGTAAAAGTTTTTTCCGCTTTATGGGCGACGAAACTCCCCCCACATTCCAGGAAACAAACTTAAAATGACCTAGTCCCCTCTCTTATCTTATTGTATAGCCAGCCTCTACTTTTACAGCCTTGGGAACACACCCCCCAGCCCATGGGTGCCCTCCCCCATCTCCACCACTGCTGCTGGACAACGATCCCCAAGGAAAGAGAGAAGAGCAGAAACCAATAAAAACCACAACAACAAACAAAACCCCTCTTCCTCCCCCCCCTTGTCATCTCCCTCCCCTTTCCTCCCCTTGCCCAAACCCTCCCCTCTTACCCCCAAGAAACAGATCTGCGTCCTGTCTAGAGAACTTGTCACGTTTCCGCCCCGCCCCGCCCCCTCCTTTACAGCACAACTATAATCTTGAAACATTAGCAAACCCCATCCCCCAAGTACCACAGTTAACCATGCTTTTAAAACGACCGTTCCTATACTTCTATCATTTTATCTTCACACGTTTGCACTTATATTCCTAACATTCTCCGAGGACAAGCAGGCTGCTTGTTCTCACTGATGGGGTGACGTCCACGGCAGCCCCTCCAATCGGAATCTTCACTAGCAAAGTCCTTTGCTAGTCCTCGTGCGCCCGCGCGCACCGCGCATGCGCGGCCGTCTTCCCGCCCGAAACCGGCTCGAGCCGGCCAGTCTTCTTTTGTCCGCACTCGGTACGGCTGTGTTTTTGCCGTGTCGAGCCCCGGAGAGTCGACCTCGCGCGTCCGTTGTTCAAATCGACGTGTTTTTTCTTCGGAAAAGTTTAAATTCGTTCGGAAAGTGCTCCGCAAACCCCCTTGGGTTTCGTTTGCCCCTTCCCGTACTTCCAGTCTTTGCCCCGGTAAGTTTTCTTTCGTCGTCGGGGTAGGCCTCTTTTCGGCCTCGGTCGAGATTTTTTCTCCCTCAAAGTTTTGGTGCTCAAATTCGTCATTTCGGATTTTGATTTCGCCGGCGTGATTTTTCCGCCCATGACATCGAAGCCTTCCAGCGGCTTCAAGAAGTGCACCCAGTGCACCCAGGTAATCTCGCTCACTGCTAGACACTCTTCGTGTCTTCAGTGTCTGGGGGCCGAGCACCGTCCTCAGAATTGTAGCCTGTGTTCCCTGTTACAAAGGCGGACTCAGGTAGCGAGATTGGCCCAGTGGAACGTTTTGTTCTCGGGCTCTTCGTCGGCATCGGCACCGGGGTCATCGAGTGCATCGACGTCGTCAGCGTCCAGACCTTCATCCTCGGCCGCCAGTGCATCGAGTGCATCGAGGCATCGGCCCTCTGCATCGGCGCCGAGACATCGGATAGCTGCATCGGCGTCGGTGGTACCGGGACCTCGTCTGCTGATGTCGTCGGACGGTGGTGCATCGTCAGGAGTGCAGGTGAGGGCTGTCCTTTCCCCTGCTGGTGGCGGTGAGCCTTCGGGTGGGTCTCCCCCTACCCTGAGGGCTCCTGCGGTACAGCCCCCCCGGGATCGACCTGCTTCGACCTCGGCCCCGAGGAAGCGACGGATGGATTCTACGTCCTCCTCGTCGGTGCCGGGGAGCTCCGGTGACATGCTTCGGAAGAAGTCGAAGAAGCATCGACACCGGTCTCCTCCCCGCGTCGGCACCGAGAGCTCTGGGTCGCCGAGGGAGTCGGCACCCAGCAGGCATCGGCACCGAGAGGACCGCTCACCCTCTGTTCAGGAGGTGTCGATGCGCTCCACTCTGGACAGCCCGGAACAGCCTCCACGCCCGGAACAGGTTCTGACGTCGACGCCTGCATCGGCCTCCATGCCTTTCTCTGCAGCCGCTCTGAACGAGAGCCTCCAGGCCGTTCTCCCAGAGATTCTGGGAGAGCTGTTGCGCCCTACCCCTCCGGTACCGGTGGTGCTTGCGCCTCCGGTACCGTCGAGCGTGGCGCCGGCTGGCCCATCGCCCGGGGTGAGGTCCCCGACGTCGGTACCGCATGCGGTGCCGACTGCGGCCACCTCCCAGGAGGGCTCCCCGACTACGTCGGCGGAGGGAGCTTCGCCGATGCGGGCGAGGGAGTCTACCTCTCGACGCCCCCATCGTGGACGTGGCTCCACGGAGTCAAGCCGGGTGAGGTTGCAGACACAGGTCCGTGAACTTGTGTCTGACACCGAGGGTGAGGCCTCGTGGGAAGAGGAAGAAGACCCCAGATATTTCTCTGACGAGGAGTCTGAGGGTCTTCCTTCCGATCCCACTCCCTCTCCTGAGAGACAGCTTTCTCCTCCCGAGAGTCTGTCTTTTGCTTCCTTTGTCCGGGAGATGTCTACGGCCATCCCCTTCCCGGTGGTTGTGGAGGACGAGCCCAGGGCTGAAATGTTTGAGCTCCTGGACTATCCTTCTCCACCTAAGGAAGCGTCCACTGTTCCCTTGCACCATGTCCTGAAAAAGACATTGCTTGCGAACTGGACCAAGCCACTAAGTAATCCCCACATCCCCAAGAAGATCGAGTCCCAGTACCGGATCCATGGGGACCCAGAGCTGATGCGCACTCAGTTGCCTCACGACTCTGGAGTTGTGGATCTGGCCCTAAAGAAGGCTAAGAGTTCTAGGGAGCATGCTTCGGCGCCCCCGGGCAAAGACTCTAGAACCTTGGACTCCTTTGGGAGGAAGGCCTACCATTCCTCTATGCTCGTGGCCAAAATCCAGTCTTACCAGCTCTACACGAGCATACACATGCGGAATAATGTGCGGCAGTTGGCGGGCTTGGTTGATGCTCTCCCCCCTGAGCAAGCCAAGCCTTTTCAGGAGGTGGTCAGGCAGCTGAAGGCGTGCAGAAAATTCCTGGTCAGAGGGGTGTATGACACCTTTGATGTTGCGTCTAGGGCCGCTGCTCAAGGTGTGGTGATGCGCAGGCTCTCATGGCTGCGTGCCTCCGACCTGGAGAATAGACTCCAGCAGCGGATTGCGGACTCGCCTTGCCGTGCGGACAATATTTTTGGAGAGAAGGTCGAGCAGGTGGTAGAGCATCTCCACCAGCGGGATACCGCATTCGACAAGTTCTCCCGCCGGCAGCCTTCAGCATCTACCTCTACAGGTAGAAGATTTTTTGGGGAAGGAGGACTGTTCCCTACTCTTCTGGCAAGCGTAGGTACAATCCTCCTTCTCGACAGCCTGCGGCCCAGGCTAAGCCCCAGCGCGCTCGCTCTCGTCAGCAGCGTGCGCCTCAGCAAGGCCCCGCGGCTCCCCAGCAAAAGCAAGGGGCGAGCTTTTGACTGGCTCCAGCAGAGCATAGCCGACATCCAAGTGTCAGTGCCGGGCGACCTACCAGTCGGAGGGAGGTTGAAAGCTTTTCACCAAAGGTGGCCTCTCATAACCTCCGATCAGTGGGTTCTCCAAATAGTCCGGCAAGGATACACCCTCAATTTGGCCTCAAAACCTCCAAATTGTCCACCGGGAGCTCAGTCTTACAGCTTCCAGCACAAGCAGGTACTTGCAGAGGAACTCTCCGCCCTTCTCAGCGCCAATGCGGTCGAGCCCGTGCCATCCGGGCAAGAAGGGCTGGGATTCTATTCCAGGTACTTCCTTGTGGAAAAGAAAACAGGGGGGATGCGTCCCATCCTAGACCTAAGGGCCCTGAACAAATATCTGGTCAAAGAAAAGTTCAGGATGCTTTCCCTGGGCACCCTACTTCCCATGATTCAGGAAAACGATTGGCTATGCTCTCTGGACTTGAAGGATGCCTACACACACATCCCGATACTGCCAGCTCACAGACAGTATCTGCGATTTCAGCTGGGCACACGTCACTTCCAGTACTGTGTGCTACCCTTTGGGCTCGCCTCTGCGCCCAGGGTGTTCACAAAGTGCCTGGCTGTAGTAGCAGCGGCACTTCGCAGGCTGGGGGTGCACGTGTTCCCATATCTCGACGATTGGCTGGTGAAGAGCACGTCCGAGGCAGGAGCCCTGCAGTCCATGCAGATGACTATTCGCCTCCTGGAGCTACTGGGGTTTGTGATAAATTACCCAAAGTCCCATCTTCTCCCAGCACAGAGACTCTAATTCATAGGAGCTCTGCTGGATTCTCGGACGGCTCGCGCCTATCTCCCAGAGACGAGAGCCAACAACTTGTTGTCCCTCGTCTCGCGGGTGCGAACGTCCCAGCAGATCACAGCTCGGCAGATGTTGAGATTGCTGGGCCACATGGCCTCCACAGTTCATGTGACTCCCATGGCACGCCTTCACATGAGATCTGCTCAATGGACCCTAGCTTCTCAGTGGTTTCAGGCTGCTGGGGATCTAGAAGACGTGATCCACCTGTCCACGAGTTTTCTCGAATCCCTGTATTGGTGGACGATTTGGTCCAATTTGACTCTGGGACGTCCTTTCCAAATTCCTCAGCCACAAAAAGTGCTGACCACGGATGCGTCTCTCCTGGGATGGGGAGCTCATGTCGATGGGCTTCACACCCAAGGAAGCTGGTCCCTCCAGGAACGCGGTCTACAGATCAATCTCCTGGAGTTGCGAGCGATCTGGAACGCGCTGAAGGCTTTCAGAGATCGGCTGTCCCACCAAATTATCCAAATTCAGACAGACAACCAGGTTGCCATGTACTATGTCAACAAGCAGGGGGGCACCGGATCTCGCCCCCTGTGTCAGGAAGCCGTCAGCATGTGGCTCTGGGCTCGCCGTCACGGCATGGGGCTCCAAGCCACATATCTGGCAGGCGTAAACAACAGTCTGGCCGACAGACTGAGCAGGATTATGCAACCTCACGAGTGGTCGCTAAACTCCCGAGTGGTGCGCCAGATCTTCCAAGCGTGGGGCACCCCCTTGGTGGATCTCTTCGCATCTACCGCATCCAACTTTTCAGCAATCTTTTGCAGTTTTAAGTCCACAGAGGTCTCCAGCAGCTGCGAGACCTCAGCTGCAATTTCAGCCGCCCAAACGGAGCTTACAGTTTCTCCCGAGGGGCCAGGGTCCACCATCTTACTGTCCCCAGCTCGCCCTCGTGCTCCGTCTTTTCTCTGTGTTTTGGAGGTCATCACAGGTGCACCAAATTAGATCCTTTAGGACTTTTCAACGTGCCCAACTTATTTGTTCTGTTCGTGGGTTTCCAAATCGCCTCTCGTGCTGTCCAAGGGTAGATTTTATCTTAGGGGCCTCGGAGCTCTGCCCTGCGGCGTCCTACCCTCTGCCTAGCATCACGTGACCATCTTGCATGCTCACTTTATAAAACACTATAAACTGCATGCACTGCATGGTACACTTAGACATGCCGTATTATAACAGCTATAGACCTGGCATAAGTGGGCGTGCTTAAATCATGTTATTCTAGAATTGACACTCAGTGTGCAGCATCGAGACACTACCATGAGGTGCCAAGTTACAGAATTTTCCCCTAAAGACTCCTTCATAGTCCAACATCACCCCTTCCCTTCCCTGCCCCTCCCCTCCTGTATTCAGAATCTCCTCTTCCCTTCCTCCTAAGGTGTCCAGCATCTTATCTTCCTTACACCCTCCTCAGATGTCTAGCATTCCTCCCCCCTCCTCTTCCCTTTCTGCTGCCACTCTGCTTATATACTCCAAAGCCACAGCCAGATGCATTTGTCACACAGGGTAAAGTGCTGCTTTTCACTGCATCAGATTTCAGACAATTTATTTAATAGCCTAATCCTTTTCAGTGAGCTTTCAGAGGCCAAAACCTCCTGCCTCAGGTCAGTTACGGTATCCTCTCCTGACCTAAGGAAGGAAGTATTGGTCTCTGAAACTTTATTAACACCATATTACTTTATCCTAAATTAAAAATAAAATTATTTTCTTTACCTTTGTTGTATGGCCATTTACTTTTTCTCATTGTGTTGCTCCCAGTCTCTAGATTCTGCTTTCCTTCGTTTTCGCTTAACTCTTCTGCCAGGGTTTCCTGGCCATTTGTCATTTTTCTCTCCTTTTTCTTTGCTTTCTTCAATATTTTTCTGCCTCTCTCTGTGTCCAGATTTAATTCATTCTTACTATCCATTCTTTAATTTCCTTCATCTACTTATGGCTTTTCATCTTTTTTTCACCCTTGTTCTCCCCATGCCCCTTCCTCTTATTCTCCAATCTTTCACTACTCCCCCTTTCCATGCAGCAGCTCTCCTCTTTCTCTCCCCATCCTTCCAGTGTCTCCCCTCTCTCTCCCATCCTTCCAATAGTCTCCCCTCTTTCTTTCTGCATCCTTCCATCCAGTGTCACCTCTTTCTCCCTACCCTTCCATCCAGCGTCTTCCCTCTTTCTCTCCCCATCCTTCCACCCATCTACCCTCTCTCCTGATCCTTCCATCTAATGTCTCTCTCCCTCCTTCTAACCAGTGTCTATCTCTCTACCCTTTTCTGTTTAGTGTCCCTTCTCTCTCCACATCCTTCCAGTCTCTCCCCTTTTCTCTGCATCCTTTCATCCATCTCCCCTCTTTCTCTGCCATCCTCCCATCTGTTTTCCCTCTTTCTCTCCCCATCCTCCGTTTTCCCTCTTTCTCTGCCATCCTCCATCTGTTTTCCCTCTTTCTCTCCCCATCCTTCCATTTTCCCTCTTTCTCCCCATCCTGCCATCTGTTTTCCCTCTTTCTCTCCCCATCCTTCCGTTTTCCCTCTTTCTCCCCATCCTGCCATCTGTTTTCCCTCTTTCCTCCCCATCCTTCCGTTTTCCCTCTTTCTCTGCCATCCTCCCATCTGTATTCCCTCTTTCTCTCCCCATCCTTCTGTTTTCCCTCTTTCTCTGCCATCCTCCCATCTGTTTTCCCTCTTTCTCTCCCCATCCCTCCGTCTGTTTTCCCTCTTTCTCTGCCATCCTTCCGTCTGTTTTCCCTCTTTCTCTCCCCATCCTTCCGTTTTCCCTCTTTCTCTGCCATCCTCCCATCTGTTTTCCCTCTTTCTCTCCCATCCTCCCATCTGTTTTCCCTCTTTCTCTCCCCATCCTTCCATTTTCCCTCTTTCTCCCCATCCTGCCATCTGTTTTCCCTCTTTCTCTCCCCATCCTTCCGTTTTCCCTCTTTCTCTGCCATCCTCCCATCTGTTTTCCCTCTTTCTCTCCCCATCCTTCCATTTTCCCTCTTTCTCCCCATCCTGCCATCCATTTTCCCTCTCCCACATTCAGGCCCACCAGCCCCAGCTCCCATTGCCGGCCACTGCTGCTTTTCCTGATGAGCAGCAGGGCCGGCGCTACAAAAAGAAGAAGCGCTCAGCTGACTGAGCTGAGCGCCAACGCGTCGCTAACCCGACGAGAAAAAATGTTTAAAAAAAAAACGCGGCACTGCAGGCAGCCTCGAAGCATTGGCTGCTGGCTCTGCAGGCTCATTCCGTCTCTTATGTCACTGCCCCTGCTTCGCTACAGGGGCAGTGATGTAAGAGACGGGAGGAGCCTGCAGAGCCAGCAGCCAATGCTTCGAGGCTGCCTGCGGTGCCGCATTTTTTTTTAAACATTTTTTCTCGTCCTTAGTGATGCGTTGGCGCTCAGCTCAGTCAGCTGAGCGCTTCTTCTTTTTGTAGCGCCGGCCCTGCTGCTCATCAGGAAAAGCAGCAGTGGCCGGCAATGGGAGCTGGCACTGGGCGGGCCTGGACTGAAATTGGGTGGGCCTGGGCCCACCCAGGCCCACCCGTAGCTACGCCCCTGGTCTGCATGATCCCAGCTTATTCCAGTCCGCCCGATCCCAGCTTGCTCCAGTCCGCCGATCCAGCTTCCCCTGCTTGCTCCAGTGTTCCAGTCTGCCTGTTACAGCTTCTCCCTGCTTGTTCCAGTCCGCCGATCTAGCTTCCCCTGCTTACTCCAGTGTTCCAGTCCGCCTGTTCCAGCTTCTCCCTGCTTGTTCCAGTCCATCTGTTCCAGCCTGCTTGCTCCAGTACACCTGCTCCAGCCTGCTTGCTCCAGTACATCTGCTCCAGCGTGTTCCAGTCCGCCTGAACCAGCTTCTCCCTGCTTGTTCCAGTCCATCTGCTCCAGCCTGCTTGCTCCAGCTTCTCCCTACTCGTTCCTGTCCATCTGCACCAGCTTGTTCCAGCCCACCTGCTAGCTTGTCAGCCACTGACTTACCTGCCTGCCTGCTAACTTGTCACCCATCGACTTACCTGCTGCCCATCTGCACCAGTATGCTCCAGCCCGCCTGCTAGCTGTCAGCCATTGACTTACTTGCCTGCCTGCTAACTTGTCAGCCCTTGACTTACCTGCTCTCCAGCTTCTCCCTGCTTGTTCCTGTCCATCTGCACCAGTATGCTCCAGCCCGCCTGCTAGCTTGTCAGCCATTGATTTACTTGCCTGCCTGCCAACTTGTCAGCCATTGACTTACCTGCCATTACATTGACTTACCTGCTCCCCAGCTTCTCACTGCCTCTCCCTGCTCGTTCCTGTCTATCTGCACCAGCTTGTTCCAGTATGCTAGCTTGGCAGCCACTGCCTCACTTGCCTGCTTGCTAACTTGTCAGCCATTGACTTACCTGCACTCCAGTCCATCAATCCCTCCAATTCCAAGCCTCCAATTCAGCTTTTCTGCTCTATCTATCTGCTTCTCACCTCAGTCACTACACATACACCTGTTACACCGCAATCACTACTTATGGCCCCTATCCACATTCTCTTCCTTGCCCTGTCCCTTCCTAATCTTTTCCCCTCCCCCACTGCTGTCTACCACTGGAACTCATTGCCCACCCATGTCCCCTCCCGTCCTGCTCGCTACAGCAATACCCTATTCACCCCCGTCCCTCACCACTTCACCATCTCTCTTGTCCCCCTCCTCCTTCCTAGCTCTTAACCTTCAACACTTCCTTCCTGCCATTAACCCATCACCATTCCTCCTAAGTGCACCCCGTCTTCATCGCCTTCGTCGCCCGACCTCCCCCACCCTCCTCAGCACTATCTTGCTCCTCCTCCTGCTATCCGCAGGAGACATTAATCCTAATCCAGGCCCCCCTCACCTGTCCTTCTATCCATGCAAATGATTCCGTGATGTCTCCAATCTCATTTCTATTCCCCTCCTCCCTCCCCTTCTCATGTGCCTTGTGGAATGCCCACTCGGTCTGCAACAAACTGCCTTTCACCCACGATCTCTTCATCTCTCGTTCCCTTCAACTGCTCACCCTAACTGAAACCTGGCTCTCCCCTGACGACTCTGCCTCAGTCGCAGCCCTTTGTCATGGAGGTTATCTCTTCTCCCACACTCCCCGTCCAGCTGGCCGTGGTGGAGGCGTCGGGCTACTACTCTCGCCCTCCTGTAGTTTCCAACTCCTCCTCCTACCGCAGTCTCACTGCTTCTCATTCTTTGAAGCACACTCCATCCGACTATTCTACCCATTGCCACTCAGAGTGGCAGTCATTTACCGCCCCCCTAATAAATCCCTCTCTTCCTTCCTCACCGACTTCGATGCCTGGCTTTCCGTTTTTCTAGAACCCTCATCTCCGTCCCTCATTCTCAGAGACTTTAACATACACGTTGATGACCAATCCGACCCTCACGCTTCTCAGTTCCTCACTCTAACATCCTCCTTCAACCTCCAGCAATGCTCCACCTCCCCTACTCACCGAGACGGCCATTGTCTCGACCTCGTCCTCTCCTCCTCTGGCTCTCCCTCCAATTTCCACGCTTCAGCTCTTCCTCTCTCCGATCATCACCTAATCACCTTCACACTTCTTCACCCCCCCCCCCCCCCAGCCCTGTCCAACTTTAACCACTACCTCCAGGAATCTCCAGGCTATTGACTCTCCCAGCCTATCCTCTAGTATTTCTAATCTCCTCCCCTCCATCATGTCCTCCGAGTCTGTCGACAAGGCTGTCTCCGCTTACAATGCCACTCTCTCCTCTGCTCTGGACACTCGCACCTTCTACCTCCCGTCCCACAAAGCGTACTAATCCCCAGCCGTGGCTGACCCCTTGCATCCGCTGCCTTCGCTCCTGCGCCCGATCTGCTGAACGCCTCTGGAGGAAATCTCGCACCCATTCAGACTTCCTTCACTACAAATTCATGCTATCCTCCTTCCACTCCTCCCTATTCCTTGCCAAACAGGACTATTACACCCAATTGACCAATTCTCTCAGCTCCAACCCCCGTCGTCTCTTCGCCACCCTTAACTCCCTCCTCAAAGTGCCCTCCGCTCCCACCCCCCCTCGCTCTCTCCTCAATCACTGGCTGATTACTTCCGCGACAAGGTACAAAAGATCAACCTTGAGTTCACTACCAAGTCATCTCCTCCTCTTCACCCTTCAACCCTCGCCCTCAACCAACCAACCCAGGCCTCTTTCTCCTCCTTTCCTGTCATCACTGAGGAGGAAACCGCTCGCCTTCTTTCCTCCTCGAAATGCACCACCTGCTCTTCTGATCCCATCCCCACCAACTTACTTAACATCATCTCTCATACTGTCACCCCCTCCATCTGTCATATCCTCAACCTCTCTCTCTCTCCACTGCAACTGTCCCTGACACCTTCAAGCACGCCGTAGTCATACCTCTCCTCAAAAAACCATCACTTGACCCTACCTGTCCCTCCAACTAACGCCCCATCTCCCTCCTACCCTTCCTCTCCAAAATACTTGATTGTGCCATTCACAGCCGCTGCCTTGATTTTCTCTCCTCTCATGCCATCCTCGATCCACTTCAATCCGGTTTTCGCCCTCTACACTCGACAGAAACAGCACTCTCTAAAGTCTGTAATGACCTGTTCCTTGCCAAATCCAGAGGCCACTACTCCATCCTCATCCTCCTTGATCTATCCGCCGCTTTTGACACTGTCAATCATGACTTACTTCTGGCCACACTGTCCTCATTTGGGTTCCAGGGCTCTGTCCTCTCCTGGTTCTCCTCCTATCTCTCCCACCGCACCTTCAGAGTTCAGTCTCATGGATCTTCCTCTACCCCCATCCCCCTATCTGTTGGTGTTCCCCAGGGATCTGTCCTTGGACCCCTTCTCTTCTCAATCTACACCTCCTCCCTGGGCTCCCTGATCTCATCTCATGGTTTCCAGTATCATCTCTATGCTGATGACACCCAGCTGTATCTCTCCACACAAGACATCACCGCGGAGACCCAGGCAAAGGTATCAGCCTGCTTATCCGACATTGCTGCCTGGATGTCCAACTGCCACCTGAAACTGAACATGTCCAAGACCGAGCTCATCGTCTTTCCACCAAAACCCACTTCTCCTCTTCCTCCACTTTCTATCTCAGTTGATAACACCCTCATCCTCCCCGTCTCATCTGCCCGCAACCTCGGAGTCATCTTTGACTCCTCCCTCTCCTTCTCTGCGCATATCCAGCAGATAGCCAAGACCTGTCGCTTCTTCCTCTTTAACATCAGCAAAATTCGCCCTTTCGTCTCTGAACACACCACCCGAACTCTCGTCCACGCTGTCATTACCTCTCGCCTTGACTATTGCAACTTACTCCTCACCGGCCTCCCACTTAGTCATCTATCCCCCCTTCAATCTGTTCAGAACTCTGCCGCACGTCTTATATTCCGCCAGAACCGATATACTCATATCACCCCTCTCCTCAGGTCACTTCACTGGCTTCCAATCAGATACCGCATTCAATTCAAGCTTCTCCTTCTTACCTACAAATGCACTCAGTCTGCCGCCCCTCACTACCTTTCTACCCTCATTTCCCCTTACGTTCCTTCCCCAAACCTCCGTTCACAGGACAAATCCCTCCTCTCTGTACCCTTCTCCACCACCGCCAACTCCAGGCTCCGCTCATTCTGCCTCGCCTCACCCTATGCTTGGAACAACCTTCCTGAGCCCATATGCCAAGCCCCCTCCCTGCCCATCTTCAAGTCTCTGCTTAAAACCCACCTCTTCATTGCTGCGTTTGGCACCTAACTCTTACCGTTCAGGAACTCCAAACTGCCCCAATTTGACCGTTCACTTGTCTACTAGATTGTAAGCTCTTTTGAGCAGGGACTGTCCCTCTATGTAAATTGTACAGCGCTGCGTAACCCTAGTAGCGCTTTAGAAATGTTAAGTAGTAGTAGTAGTAGTATGTTCGCCACTTCTCTCCTACCTCTGTTACTTGGGACCACTTCCTTCATGTTTCAATGGAGCTGGCCAGCTGCACATCACTGAATAATTTCAAGTTTGTAAATTCTCTTCAAGTCCTATTGCTATCATATGATTTTCCATATAGTACATTTAGTTAGGTTTTTGATTGTTTAAGTTTCTTTTCTTTTTTTTTTTTTTTGCATTAGGCTTGACATGGACTTTGTCCAGGCCTTGGGTTCTCAGTTGGGATATTTCTCATAGTCATTTAATTTTGCAATAGCTATTTTTCTAGATGTCCCAAAAGAAAGCCTCCAACAGCTTTAAGAAGTGCTTCAGGACCATAATCATAACAAATATTAATAACAGGTGCCTGCAAAGCCTGAGGCCCGACCATGATCCCTTTCATTGTAAACTGTACTCACAGACATCCAAGAGAGGGATTCTTGGCTGTGAGAAGCAGTCAAAATGATTTTGATGCAGATAAGTCTGGCCCATTGACTTCAGCATCAGAAATAGAGAATGACATGGTGTAATGGAAGTGAATTTTAAAGATTGTTTTTCATCTCTTTCTTGACCGACCAGTGCACTTGGGGTCTGTATTGTTGATTAGAAGTAATTCTGTTTAAAAATGATTGTTTAACTTTGAAAATAAGTTGGAATGCAGAAGATAAGACACAGCTCTAATTAATTTGGTATGTGAAGGGGAGGATGGCACTTGTTTTCAGAAGTTCAGCTTGGCCACCTGGACTTGGGAAGGAATGTGACCACGCTCCCACAGTATGGCTTGTTTACCTAAACAGAGAAGCATTCTGTAATTTTCCCTAGCTCTGAACATGAGTTCTGAGCCTAATAAAAAAGGGGGCTTGTTACAGCAGAGTGGGGGCTCATCTGTGAATGGACGCACTTTGCAGAGGATCTGTTCCTGGTCTAAAAAGCTCCTGTCTTTCGCTGTAACGGGCCCCCCCAGCTGATGTTACGAGACTGGATGATGTAAGAACCAGTGATGTTGTATGTATGTATTATTGCTTCTTTTCCTGGTCTAAGAACTTTGAGCATTGCTTAGATGTAGAGTGATGTAATGATTGTTTATAGCTAATCATTGTGTTTATATAGCTAATCATTGTATATACAGTACCTTAATCTTTGTAGAATTTAGCATCTCTAATAAAGGTTTCATTTATCTAATACGAATCCAAAAGAATCCACGGTAATTATTGAGTAGTCTGTGTCAGCGAGACAGGCTGTAAATTCATAGCGGTACACATGGGGACAAAGTTTGTCCCCGCCCTGTCCCTGTGGGTTCTGTCTCCATCCCTACCACATCCCACCTAGAGTATTGTGTTCAGTTTTGGAGGCCGTATCTTGCTAAAAATGTGAAAAGAATTGAAGCAGTGCAAGGAAAAGCTATGAGAATGGTATGGGATTTGCGTTACAAGACATATGAGGAGAGACTTGCTGACCTGAACATATGTATACTCTGGAGGAAAGAAGAAACAGGGGTGATATGATACAGACGTTCAAATATTTGAAAGGTATTAATCCGCAAACGAACCTTTTCCGGAGATGCGAAGGAGGTACAATGAGAGGATATGAAATGAGATTGAAGGGGGGCAGACTCAATAAAAATGTCAGGAAGTATTTTTTCACAGAGCGAGTAGTGGATGCTTGGAATGCCCTCCCGCGGGAGGTGGTGGAAATGAAAACGGTAACGGAATTCAAACATGCGTGGAATAAACATAAAGGAATCCTGTTCAGAAGGAATGGATCCTAAGGAGCTTAGCCGAGATTGGGTGGCAGAGCCGGTGGCGGGAAGCGGGGATGGTGCTGGGCAGACTTATACGGTCTGTGCCAGAACCGGTGGTGGGAGGCGGGGCTGGTGGTTGGGAGGCGGGGATAGTGCTGGGCAGACTTATACGGTCTGTGCCCTGAAAAGGACATGTACAAATCAAGGTAAGGTATACACAAAAAGTAGCACATATGAGTTTATCTTGTTGGGCAGACTGGATGGACCGTGCAGGTCTTTTTCGGCCGTCATCTACTATGTTATTATGTTACTATGTCCCTGTCCCCATGGGCTCTGTCCTCATCTGCAGAAGCCTCAAACAAAGTATAAAAAGGAAGAATATGCTGTGCAACTATTGTGTATAAATTACAAATAGAAAACAATAATAGCAGCAGGCAGCTATAATAACCCTCCTCACCACCACCCTCTACTCTTCCAACCCCAACAATAGCTGATTTCTACTACCCCAAGGAATCCTAATTCACCCTGTTAAAATGTCCAGGGGTACAAAATACAACCCGTTCTGTATGCCCTAGAGGGGAAAAATATGCCCTATGAAGCACTGTTATGATTTTTTAATCTGTGGATGAATAAGAATTTATCCACAATCTCAGAATTCAATGCAAATTTTGTTAAGTTGTGGCAAGCATGTTTGCTTGTTTTTCCAAAAAATCAAAATATCATTGACCGCATCACTCAAACATAATGGTCCAGTTCATT
This sequence comes from Microcaecilia unicolor, assembly GCF_901765095.1. Lineage (NCBI taxonomy): Eukaryota > Metazoa > Chordata > Amphibia > Gymnophiona > Siphonopidae > Microcaecilia > Microcaecilia unicolor. The sequence goes on from NC_044031.1 coordinate 163,603,972, forward strand.
AACAGGCTTCAAAGTAGAAAATGATACAGGGACAAAGTTTGTCCCCATCCCCACCCTGTCCCCGTGGGCTCTATCCCCGTCCTTGTGTCATTCTCTAATCAGAAACCTTGGTCTCCATGGGACCTAGAGCTGCAATGGACACTGGGAATGATGTGGTATCAAGAGTGTGCATCGATAGAGGTCATTGGGACTCATCATCATCTGAGTCCCGCCTAAATAAGAGGAAGTATTTCTTTCATCTTCATCAATGCTGAGGGACCACAATTTCAAATGCCAGACGGAAGCTGGTGTGCATTGGCATTGCTTCTCATCAGAACACAGGCACTAAGGTCACCAGTGTCCTCAAAATCACCCCCAAAGTGAGGACCTTTTATCTTCTTTGGCATCAAAAGGGATTCAACAGCTTCCAAGTCCCCAAGACCCCATTTTCAATACTTTTCAGGTGACTCAGAAGGATGTGACTGTCCTTATTGCACTTTCCACACTTTTGTTAGTGGCAGCATTCAAGGTGCAGATCATGAAGAAGTTTGAGGAAAAAATAAAAAGCTTCTTTGCATGATGAATTTTGTGGCTTCAACATCATTGATGTTGAGACAGAGAGACTGCAGGGCATAACCTGCACCACATTTTATGTGCATCATAGAACCAGACTAATGTGGATGCTGCACTATGGACCTAATAAAGCAGTTTCCTATTTTGTCTCTTTGTGTGTGAGACATCATGGACAATGAGTTTATTTCTGTACTATGTACTAGTTCAAACTGACCTGTGACTTCTCACCTGGAAGATATACAAAAAATGTTATGTGGAAGGCAAAATATTACATTCCAGAACTAGACCTTAGATTTGGCCCTGCTAGCATCAAGAAGCTGTGATGCAACCAGTTGCAAAAATTGTTTACAGAGTATGGACAAACAGTACTGATTACCAAATCTTACTAATTGTTTTGCAGAGACAAAGATTGGTCACTTCTGTCATTCTTTAAGCATTTCTGCTTTGCCTGTTTTGCACTGCTGCATTGGCACCTTTCCATTCACCCAGGACACAAGAATAGCCATACTGAGTCAGACCAATGATCTATCTAGCTCAGTATCCTGCTTCCAACAGTGGACAACCCGGGTCACAAATACTTGCCAGATACTCAGTTAGTAGCAACATTAAAGGACATATTATTTCTGAAGTACTATCTCCAGTAGCACCACCTGTGATTCTCAGACGTCAATGAACAGTCTTTATTCCAGATTACTCTTTGTTCCTATTTCAGGGTACACATATGTAGCTCATCTTAGAGGCCGGTGTTAGTGTGGGAAGATAAACATTGCCTCACCACTTGAAGAAGAAAAGGATCTCAGGGGTTGAGATCTGTCACACCAGTGTTGATCTTAGGTCCACCAGGGGAGGAAGCTTCCCCAGCACATTAGAGATCTCTGGTGTCTGGATGCCCAAGGCCAAGGCCTCACGCCAGTATCCGATCAAAACAGGCAGAGAACCATACTTCTTTTCTGGAGTATTTTTTGGGGTCAGATACTGATCACTGCTAATCACTGCTCTTCTCTGTCTTCTAACCTAGACCAAAAACTCAATCCAAAATAATTTATTTTTATCAACGTTTGGCTTAGAACAGTGGACAACCTTTGCAAGGTTTATTTTTTCCCTTCTAGTCCTAGGTAAGAAAGTAGCTTTAGTGTTACAGCTGGTTTAATGTGAATTTTCTGCCACAGCATTAACAGATAGTCTCTAGAGGCACAGAAGGGCCCAGTTCAATCTTCATTCCCACCTATCCTCCTCAACTCCCACCCACCTCTAGCTCAACTCTATATTTATAGTCAATTATTCTAATTAGGACAGCAAGAGGAGAGTTTTCATTAGAGCTTTAATTAAATTTAATTAGTTTCTAAGAAGCAAACCCTAAATAAATTACAAATTACACCAATCTTATGGCTCTTTATATTCATCTGATATCCCCTACTACCTTAAGAAGTTTTAATTAAACAAATCTATAATACTAAGATGCAGACAGTAGTCCAGCAGCGAGAGGGGTGCTATCCAGTCTTTCGCATTGAGTGTCATATGTATGATCATCTTTCAGTTGGTGAGATGTCATATGTTTGTGCTCGATGCAAGGAGCTCCTAGCTCTCAGAGAACGAGTCCGTTCTCTTGAGACTAGAGTAGCAGACTTGGAGGAGCTGAGGGAGACAGAGAGGTACATAGGGGAGGCCTACAGGGATGTTGTAGAGAAGTCCCACCTCCAATCTGGCAGCCCCTGTGCTGCCTTGAAGGAGGGAGGCCTTCTAAAAGGAGAGCATCACCCTGGTGCAGCTGGAGGACCAGCACAACAGGGGATGCAATATCCTCTCACACAGAGGATGTGTCTCCAGGAGCTACTGCCCAGGTAGGAAGGGTTAGGACGGCTGTTGCAGTTGGTGATTCAATTATTAGGCATATAGATGTTATGATCGTAGTCAGAACCCCGCTCAAACTTACCTTTTTCCTGGGGGTCAGCTTCTTAGCTGGCTTCTGTTTCTTTTGTCTGCCCTTTCTGAGCTAGCTCTCCCTCTCTATGCTGACAGCTTCCAGCAGCATGACTCTTAATTGTTTCACTTTACTACAGCTCTGTGTGTGTGGACTGAGTTAGCTCTACCTGTCTTTGGGTGTACTGGCTTCAAGTGCTTCACGGTGCTGCATTGGTGTGGGTTCGGCCTCTCAGGGTTTCAGTGTGCTGTAGGCCTGGGTCTAGGGAGTGTGACATCATCTGGGAGGGCCTTGATAAGGAAGTGGTGGGCTTTCCTTCAGGACCTTTGCAACGTTTGCTTTTGCTACAATTGCTATAGGGCCAGGTCAGTGTTAGTGCAGTGTGCACTTGTGACTTGTATGTGTTTAGCTCCCCTGCTTTTTCCCTTGTGGCTCCCCTGCTTTTTCCCTTGTGGCTCCCCTGCTTCCCCTTCTGTGGCTTTAGAAGCTCTTCTGTGCTTGGGGGTTAGTAGCCTTCTGTGTTTGGGGCTTTAGAAGCCCTTCGGTGTTCGGTGCTTTGGAAGCACTTCTGGTTCTGCTGTGTTTAAAGCACTTCTGCTTTGCTTGTGTTAGTTTCCCTGCTTTTCCCTTTTGGCTCCCCTGCTTTCCCTCTTGTTGCTGATAGAAGTACTTCAGGTTTTGGTGCTGTTAGGAGCACTTTTGGTAGTTTAGTGCTGTAGGAGCTCTGTGATAGCTTGGTGCTTAGGAGCACCTGTGGTAGCTTTGTATTGTACCTTCCTTGCTTTTCCCTTGTGGCTTCCCTGCACTTCTGTTAGTGTAGGGTGTAGGGGCACCCGTTAGTTTACTGTGAGGAACACTTCTGATGGTTTAGGGCGTGGGAGCACTTAGGTCAGTTTAGGATTTAGGAGTACTTCTATTTCCAGTCCTGGTCCCTGTGTCATCCGGTGTCATCCAGTAAGTCCTGCCGGCCACTCAAACCCAGGGGCTCAACCCTTGGGGGGCAGTGGCTAAGTGCAGGTGAAGCTGTACGAACCAGTCCAGGGTGCTCCAGTCCAGTGTTCCAGTCCTGTGTCCTCCAGTCCTGTGTCCTCCAGTCTGTGTGTTCCGGCTCGCTGGGCGGTGCCTGCAGTCCCTGCCGGTGCCAGTGTGCTTGCCCAGCATTGGTTGGTGGGTTTTGCCTGCTGCTGTCGCTCCTCGTCAGCAGCCCAAGGGCTCACGCTTGCTCCAGAGCCCGGCCCCGCGGGCTCTGAACCTGAGAACCTGACAATAGGTAGCTGGGTTGCTGGTGAACGTGAGGATCACCTGGCTACTTGCCTGCATGGTGCGAAGGTGGTGGACCTCACATGACACCTAGATAGGATTTTAGATAGTGCTGGGGAGGAGCCGGCTGTCTTGGTACATGTGGGTACCAACGAATTAGTGCTCACAATCTTGGCAAGCCTTTACATTTGTGACTTGTATAATCAATGACAAAAACCCCCACCTCCTATGTTTTAGTTTCAGAAGTGCATCAATTCAACTTAATGTGCATAACACGTTTGAGGTATTTTTGATTTTTTTCCTTTTATTGGCAATGTTGAATCACCATCAAAATTATATACTAATTGTGGCCTTCATAGAGGCTCATCGAAGGACAATCACTTACCTGCACAATTTGGACATTATCCAGACCCTGACAGGTTTCCGTTTTGCCAGAGCTTTATCAAGGGATCTGGATTGTTAAAGATCTGTTGAGATGAAAAACTAGTCAGCCTTCATGGAAAAGCGAAAGAACTCCCAAACAAAAATACAAAATAACCAATGAAACCACTTCATGTTCTCCTGGTGCTTACTTGCGTCCTTACTACCCCCTCCTCATTCGGGTCACCATCAGTAACAATGGTGTATGTTGGTAAAACGAGCAGAACATTGCACACCCACATGAGAGAGCACCGCTCACGGATCACTACAAGATCCCCAGGGATGTCTTTGGTACAGCATTGTATAATGAATTCTCATGAATTTAAAGATCTGAGATGTTTGGCCCTTGAACAAGTTAGGCTGGGGAACCGGGGCAGTGATAATAGGAAGTTATTACAGAGGAAAGTATTTTGGACATATTTCCTCAGTTCATTGGAACCGGTGGGTCTTAATACTTACCTGCATTGGGGATGCTACATGTGAGATGAGAATATCTTTGCCCATTTCTGGAACTGGACAATGTTGGCACATTTAGACTGACTCTGGACAGTTCTGCACGAAGGAAACTCTTCCCTCATTATTCAATACCTTCTCTGTGAAATAGTAGTAATAAAAAAAAGGCAAGTGCATTTTTATAATATACCACTGCATTCCACAAAGCAAAAGGAGCAAGTTCCCACATGCCATCTTTTCCTTTTGATGTAGGCACAGGATGTTAAATGCTTTCAGGTCTCAACCTAATTAATGATTTTTCTAAACTGTACTTATAAATGGTAAGTCTGATTGTTAAGCACCTGATACTCATAATGTCTGTTTTGGTGGCCCTTTACTAAGTGAAAACATCAGAATAGAATAAGTCCCTATAAACTAGACCCTCCAAATTACACAATGATTACGATTTAGAACTAATTAGATGAAACCAATACTTTCTCTGTGTATATCTGTACGCTACACAAGCTTGCATCTTTGAAAATATAAGTGAGGTCCAATATAAATGCTACCAACAGTAAAGAACCGACAACGTGGATAGAGCAGCTCATAGATTTGCTTGTTTTGTTTGGGAAGGGGATGAGGGGTGCGCAGAGGAGATGGAAAGGGAGACCAACTTTGTGGGCTTCAGCGGCCATCTCAAGTCAATCTAACTGCCTTCAGCTCTCTCCTACCCACTCCTTTAGTTCTATCCCGCAGCACCGCTGCCTTCTTCAATTTTCTGGGCCACCGGCAGCGTCAGTGAGGTAAGCACACTGCCTTTGGTGGCCCCGGAAGATCTCCCTCTGTTGCAGCATCCTGCCTATGCGGGACAGGCAACTGAAGCAGAGAGAAAGCTTCCGGGCTGTTGAAAGCAGTGTGTTTACCTCACTGATGCTGCTGGCGGGCTGGATTGAAGAAGGCAACGCTGCAGGGTGCTGAAAGGGAGTAGGAGAGCTGACAAAGGCAGTTAGATTGAGAAAAGGAGACAGCAATGATGGCTGAAGCAAGGAGCCAGAGGGAGATGTTAAGGCTGTTGGACAAGGCCGTGTGCAACCACCCCTTTCACCCCTGCCTAAGACCGGCCCTGAAAATGGGTGATTTCAATTACCAATAATCTCACAATCCTACCTACTGTGCAACGTGTTTGAGGGACACACTGGTAAATAATACAAGAAAAAGTGGAGAAAAAAAGACCTCAGGTTATTCGGCTACTCCTCGTTCTTAAAGGACAAGCCTTTTGTATAATGGGGAGGCCTTATCAATCACAGGTCTTAAAAAAACCTCCACACTACTAAATTACTCATTAACATTACCATGAATCCCAACAAGCAGTTGCAAAGGAGACACAATTTCCATAAACATCAAAGCTTGGCAAGGGTACTTATGTCTGTTAATGAATTTTTCTAAAGTCCAGCCTTGTATCTAATATGCTCTTGGCGTTCAAAACGTCCCGACAGGGAAACCCTGTTTCGCTAAACAATATAGCTGCTTCAGGGGAATCTTTCAAAATAACAGCAAATCCAAACCTTTAAACATTTATCTGTCTCCAAATCTCACTGGAACAGAAAATGGCGGACGGCTTCTATTTACCTGCTACATGTTTATATACTCGGCGTCTGATGTCATTCCCTATTCGTCCAATCAAATGGGTCAGTGGTCAAAGAAACGCTTTCCACTCTATTGCCAAGTTTAAACCATTGGGTATGACAGTATGTAAATCAAATATCCAGCGCTGCTCTCTTTGTCTTAAAATCCGTCTGATATCTCCCTTTCTTTCCGTTATTCTTACTTGCTCTAATGCAATACATCTCAGATCTGCAAATTGATGTTGATAGTTTATACAATGCGATACCATGGGTTCATAAATGTTACCCGTCTGAATACAATGTCTGTGTTCTATTAGCCGTGTTTTTAAACTTTGGGATGTTTGTCCCACATAGCACAAAGTACATGGACACATTATGATATATATCACATGCGCTGAAACACAATTCATTTTAGAATGTAACCTATACACTTTCTTTGAACCTGGATCTATAAATGTATTGGACTCAATCATGATATTGCACACAGAACAATGGCCACAAGCGCTGTGACCACCCTCTTCTCGTCTCTGCAGTGTCCCGATTCCAAACATCCGCCGGACATAAAACATCATTGAGATTATTGTTCCGTTGGAAGGCAAAAATCACTCTCAAATCCCGGAAGCAAGGGTGGATTTGTAACAGAGGTAAATGACGTTTAACAATTTTGATCATCTTGTCCAAATGAGCATTAAAACGTGTGACAAATGTCAATATTTCTTCTGAACTCTGAGTTCTCTGTGGAGGATGTAATAACCAATCTCTATGGTTATTTCTAGCTCTTTTCTTAGCTTTAGCCACCAGTTTCTTAGGATAACCTCTATCTATTAGTTTGGCTTCCAACTGAGTAGCCTGTTGTAAATAGCCATCGGTGGAGGAACAAATCCTTCTATATCTAAGGAATTGCGCAAAAAGGAATGTTAGCCCTGCAATGATGCGGATGCATACTGCTGTACTGTAAAGTCGTATTTCTATCCGTAGGTTTGATATTATGACACGTGTTTAATTCCTCTACAAATTGATTCAGCTGATCCAATGTCCCTCTCCAAGCCATAAAAATATCGATATATCGAAACCAGCATATGGCATGGGCAAACAGACCAGACGTATATATCCATCGGTTCTCAAAATATTCCATAAAGAGGTTGGCGATGGTGGGAGAGCAAGCAGCTCCCATAGAAACCCCTACCTTCTGGAAATAAAACTTCTGATTCCATGTGAAATAATTTCGGGATAAAGTGATGTAAATTATTTATTTATTTATAATTTTTCATTTTACAAGGGTCACTTGCAAACAGTAATACAGAGATGACTGTACATTAATACAATATTAGAGGAAAACAATCTCAACTAGATAAATGGATTATATACAATCTTTCTCTTTCTTAGACCACAAAATAAATAGGGAGAGTGAAACAAGACAAGGAGATCAATTAAACAAAAGTAAACAAAGAAAATGTGGTATTAACCTGATTATCCCCAGTTATTATTTATCTGAATCATTATTCCACATTGATTGTCTGGTTGGCTTCTTCAAACCCAAGACGGTGTATAGTGAATTCATTTTGTTGGAAACATACTTATTGTCCAATATTAGTGGAAATAATACACCTGATTTCATTTTTTTCTCTTTTAAAACCAGAAATTATTTAACAATACTAACACTTGAATCTCTAATCCAGTTCCCACTGATTAAGGTAATCCCAGTTTCACAGGCTTCACTCCTTTTGAATTAATATACTAAGAGGAATAATTTCAGAGAAAAAAAACTTTAGGAGTCATACCCAGAACTCTGGGAAAACAACAATCTCAATATTAATCATCTGTAATAATATTCATTTTGTTCAAATTTTTCTGGTCTATTATCATTTTCAAAATCTTAACCGTTTCCTACTCCTGTAGAACTTCATTTGCTATATCAATTTTTCATTCTCAAAGGATTCGATTCAATTATCCATGTGGCTCACTAATAAGATTATATCTGAAGCAAAATTATTTACTACCACCGTTAGGTCCTGGAGCGCCTTCCAGATGATATTCAATTTAACCTCCACGGGAGCCAAAAACTCCAAGCTGATAGCTCTTACGGGTTTAGGAGTGGCACCGCCGACATGGGTTCAGCTGTCAACGACTTCCGTTTCAGCATAGTAACATAGTAGATGACGGCAGAAAAAGACCTGCATGGTCCATCCAGTCTGCCCAACAAGATAAACTCATATGTGTATACCTTACCTTGATTTGTACCTGCCTTTTTCAGGGCACAGACCATACAAGTCTGCCCAGCAGTATTTCCCGCCTCCCAACCACCAGTCCCGCCTCCCATCACCGGCTCTGGCACAGACGGTATAAGTCTGCCCTCCACTATCCTCGCCTCCCAACCACCAACCTCTCTTCCCCCACCTGCTCCGCAACCCAATTTCGGCTAAGCTTCTGAGGATCCATTCCTACTGCACAGGATTCCTTTATGCACAGGATTCCTTCTGAGGATCGATTCCTACTGCACAGGATTCCTTTATGCATATCCCACGCATGTTTGAATTCCGTTACCGTTTTCATCTCCACCACCTCCCGCGGGAGGGCATTCCAAGCATCCACCACCCTCTCCGTGAAAAATTACTTCCTGACATCTTTTTTGAGTCTGCCCCCCTTCAATCTCTTTTCATGTCCTCTCGTTCTACCGCCTTCCCATCTCCGGAAAAGATTTTTTTGCGGATTAATACCTTTCAAGTATTTGAACGTCTGTATCATATCACCCCTGTTCCTCCTTTCCTCCAGGGTATACATGTTCAGGTCAGCAAGTCTCTGCTCATACGTCTTGGAACGCAAATCCCATACCATTCTCGTAGCTTTTCTTTGCACCGCTTCCATTTTTTTAACATCCTTCGCACACACTCCTAACTCACTCCTCCACTCCTTTGGACATGGTGGTTAAATGACTCGGGAGCGATTAAGTTGTTTACAGGTCCAAGAGCATCGACGCTGCTTCACCGGCGCTAATCAAAGGACTCATCAACCCAGTCATCTGTGGGCAGCTCGTCGCGCAGCAGTCCCACACTTGCTGCACAGCGGACAAAACGCTGGTCATCGGCAGCTGACCCCCATTGTCCCCTTCCTCTCAGTTAAGGTAACTGCAAATGCAGAGAGGAAATTTCAAGTAAACAAAGACAGAACTTCAGAGGACAGCTGGGCCGTTGAGAGTACAAGCGTCAGGTCACCATCTTTCCACTCTCCCTATTTTGGGACACTCTTTGTCTGGTTTCTCCTCAGAGGCCTGTCTGATATGGGTAACCCTTCAGCATAGCCCTCTGAGTCATTGAAACACAGAAGCCCCTCCACCACTACAAGGTGGTGTCCCTTTGGAGGGGACTCAGTGAAGGTTTTTAAAATGTCTAGATATTTTAACCATTCTTATGGCTTCTTGACACATTGCAAACATCTGTACACTACTGACAAGAGCCAGATAGTTAACTAAAAAGAATGTAGAGGATCAGTAGGTGAGGAACCCACCCAGGGGACCCACCGGAGCCTTAGTTCCCTGACCTAGGCATAGAAATAAAGCATAGGGGCATGACAACCTGTTAATCAGAAGGACCTTACGAGACTGGGAGACTGGGCAGCTAAATGGCAGATGACGTTTAATGTGAACAAGTGCAAGGAAAAAAAAGAACCTGAATTATAGCTACGTCATGCAAAGTTCCACGTTAGGAGTTACGGACCAAGAAAGGGATCTGGGTGTCGTCGTTGATAATACACTGAAACCTTCTGCTCAGTGTGCTGCACCGGCTTGGAAAGCAAATAGAATGTTGGGTATAATTAGGAAAGGTATGGAGAACAGATGTGAGGATGTTATAATGCCATTGTATCGCTCCATGGTGTGACCGCACCTTGAGTATTGTGTTCAATTCTGGTCGCCGCATCTCAAGAAGGTGGGACTATGAGCCAGGCTATCCAATAATTGGACCTGAAGTTAAGTTTAAAATAAACAAAATTTAATAATATTCAAACAAATAATAATAACAACATTCCACATTAAAAATTACTTTTTAATGTGGAATTTTGTTATTATTATTTGTTTGAATATTATTAAATTTTGTTTATTTTAAACTTAACTTCAGGTCCAATTATTGGATAGCCTGGCTCATAGTCCCACCTTTTTGTTTCTACTTTACGTGCCGTGGGATCTATTGAGTTCTCCACGTACGTGGATTCTCTTTAGACGCCGCATCTCAAGAAACATATAGTAGAACTGGAAAAGGTGCAGCAAAGGGCGACGAAAATGATAGCGGGGATGGGACAACTTCCCTATGAAGAAAGACTAAGGAGACTGGGGCTTTTCAGCTTGGCTGAGGGGAGACATGATAGAGGTATATAAAATGAGTGGAGTGGAACAGGTGGATGTGAAGCGTCTGTTCACACTTTTCAAAAATACTAGGACTAGGGGGCATGCGATGAAACTACAGTGTAGTAAATTTAAAACAAATCGGAGAAACTTTTTCTTCACCCAACGCATAATTAAACTCTGGAATTCGTTGCCGGAGAATGTAGTGAAGGCGGTTGGCTTGGCAGAGTTTAAAAAGGGGTTGGACGGTTTCCTAAAGGACAAGTCCATAGACCGCTACTAAATGGACTTGGGAAAAATCCACAATTTCGGGAATAACATGTATAAAATGTTTGTATGTTTGGGTAGCTTGCCAGGTGCCCTTGACCTGGATTGGCCGCTGTCGGGGACAGGATGCTGGGCTCGATGAACCTTTGGTCTTTTCTCAGTATGGCATTACTTATGTACTTATGTCCCTTGAAGCCATAAGAAGTAGAGACAAGTGTTTCTCACTTCCATGGAACTGTTCAGAGCAGTCAGTCTGATCCACAACTGTCTCTCTGAGGCACACAGTGCTCCAAGGCAAAAGGTCTGGTCACAGGGAGACTATCCTAAACCTTAGTCAGAAAGAGAAAGATTTGAAGCTGTTGATAACTGTAAGTCTCAATCGGGGAAGTGATTGAGAGCTAAGGCAGTGGAACTGGTTAGTGTCAGGATAATTCATTCACCAAGAGCTTATCGTTAACAGTAATAAGGCAAATCTCCAGCATTTAGATAACACTAAGTAACATTAAAACACCATTGGGATAAAAGTATGGAAACCTATGAGAGAGAGAGACAGAGACTTTGATACACATCATACATACACCATTTTATGAGTTACTGGGCAGAGATGGTGTCCATCTATCAAAGAGGAGACAAAGTGTCTTACGCACAGATTGGCTAACCCAGTAGTGTAATGGGGGGGGGGGGGGGGGGGTGACCGTCTTGGTAGGGGCACGGTGGGCACCCTAGACCCCATAAATTGAGGCATTTGGTTGGCGGGGGTCCTCAAGCACTACCAGTGGAAGCCCTCCTGCCTGCGTGCTGTGTCGTCCACTCCCCCACCTCCCAATGCAAATATGGGCTTTTGTACAACTGAGCTGCATAAGGGAGGCCCACCCCCATGCATGCACAGTTTTCACGCATGTGTGGAGGGTGGACTTCCTTCACGCATGCTTGGTTGTACAAAAAGGGGGAAAAGTGGACAGAAGGTACATAGGCAAGAGGGCTTCTGCTGGTAGGGCTTGGTGACTCCGTCAGTTTTATTTTATTTTTGTTACATTTGTACCCCGCACTTTCCCACTCATGGCAGGCTCAATGCGGTAGGCAAGGTAAAATTATGTATAATCATACCTGATAATTTTCTTTCCATTAATCATAGCTGATCAATCCATAGACTGGTGGGTTGTGTCCATCTACCAGCAGGTGGAGATAGAGAGCAAACTTTTGCCTCCCTATATGTGGTCATGTGCTGCCGGAAACTCCTCAGTATGTCGATATCAAAGCTCCATCCGCAGGACTCAGCACTTAGAGAATTACACCCACGAAGGGACACTCTGCCCAGCTCACCACCGCCAAAACGGGGGAGGGGAATTAACCCAGCTCATCCCCACACAAGTGGGGGAGGGGAATCCGTCCAGCTCATCCCCGCGGAGCGGGGGAGGGACACCACACCCGCCGATGCGGGGGGATCTGGCTTATCCTGCAACCGCAACCGCGGGAGGAGCTGACTGACCCTAACACCGCCGAAGCGGGAGGGGTACAAAGCTGCCCTACAGCCGCACGAAGCGGGAGGGAGTGCCGGCAGAATTTATGTCTCAATCCAGCCCCGTAAAACGGAGGGGAGAGGAATGCAGCAGCTCACTGTAACACAAAGTCGTCTCAACTCTTGAAGAATCCAAGTGAAAGAAGAACTTGAACACGAAGTCCTCCTGAAGTAACTGAAGGCTAAACTTGAACCTAAAATTCAACCAGAATATAAACAGTACAGATATCTGGGAGGGGCTATGGATTGATCAGCTATGATTAATGGAAAGAAAATTATCAGGTATGATTATACATAATTTTACCTTCCATATCATCAAGCTGATCAATCCATAGACTGGTGGGATGTACCGAAGCAGTACTCACCCAGGGCGGGACATAGAAATCCCTGACCTCAACACTGAAGCTCCAAACCGGGCCTCCGCCCGTGCAGCCACAGTCAAACGGTAATGCTTGGAGAATGTATGAGCCGAAGCCCACGTTGCCGCCTTGCATATCTCTTCCAAGGAGACGGATCCGGCCTCTGCCATCGAGGCCGCCTGAGCTCTCGTGGAGTGAGCCTTCAGCTGGATAGGCGGCACCTTCCCCGCGGCCACATAAGCCGCTGCAATGGCTTCCTGGACCCATCTTGCCACTGTAGGCTTAGCAGCCTGCAGACCCTTACGAGGACCTGCAAACAGGACAAACAGATGATCCGATTTCCGGAAATCATTGGTCACTTCCAAGTATCTGATGATGACTCGTCTCACATCCAGATATTCAAGAGCGGAGTACTCCTCTGGGTAGTCCTCCCTACGAAAGGAAGGGAGACAGAGCTGCTGATTCACATGGAAGCGAGAACCAATCTTGGGCAGGAAGGAAGGCACTGTGCGAATAGTCACTCCTGCCTCAGTGCACTGCAGAAAAGGCTCTCGACATGAGAGCGCCTGGAGCTCGGAAACTCTTCTGTCTGAAGTGATAGCCACCAAAAAGACTGCTTTCAACGTCAGGTCTTTCAGAGATGCCCTCGACAAGGGTTCCAAAGGCGGCTTCTGCAATGCTCTTAGCACCAGGTTGAGATTCCACGCAGGCACCACTGAGTGCAGAGGAGGGCGCAGGTGATTAACTCCCTTGAGAAAGCGCACCACATCTGGCTGCGAAGCCAGGGAAGCACCCTTCAGGCGGCCCCTGAAGCAAGCCAGAGCCGCTACCTGGACTTTAAGGGAACTGAGCGACAGGCCTTTCTCCAGACCTTCTTGCAGGAACGCCAACACTGAAGAAATTGGAGCAGTGAAGGGAGAAAGTGAGCCTGCTTCACACCATGCTGCAAAGATACGCCAAACCCTGGCGTAAGCAGTAGAAGTAGAGCGCTTCCTCGCTCTCAGCATAGTGGCGATGACCTTGTCTGAGAAGCCCTTCTTCCTCAGACGCTGCCGCTCAATAGCCAGGCCGTAAGACCAAAGGGAGAGGGATCCTCCATCACCACGGGACCCTGATGTAACAGGCCCTGCTCCACTGACAGCCGCAGAGGATCGTCGACTGAGAGCCTGAACAAGTCCGCATACCAGGGACGTCTGGGCCAATCCGGACCCACCAGGATTACCCTGCCGGGATGCTTTGCCACCCGGTCTAGCACCCTGCCCAACATGGGCCAGGGCGGGAACACATAGAGGAGCTCTTGTGTCGGCCACTGTTGGAGAAGAGCATCTACTCCCAGGGATCGAGGGTCCCGTCCTCTGCTGAAAAAGCGCGGCACTTGGCCATTGGCCGATGACGCCATCAGATCTAGGCTCGGCTGGCCCCAGCGCTTCGTGATGTCCAAGAACGCCTGAGCAGATAGTTGCCACTCTCCGGGCTCCAAGGTATGGCGACTGAGAAAGTCCGCCTTGACATTCATGACTCCGGCAATGTGGGCCGCTGAAAGCTGCTCCAGGTTCGCTTCCGCCCACTGGCAAAGACTCATAGCCTCCTTGGCTAGAGGGGCGCTCTGGTACCTCCCTGGCGGTTGATATAGGCCACAGCCGTGGCATTGTCCGACAGGACCCGTACAGGCTTCAACACGAGTACCGGGATGAACTCCAATAACACCAAGCGAATGGCTCTGAGTTCCAGGAGGTTGATAGACCACTTGCCTCTGCAGGAGACTAGAGCCCCTGCGCTGTCCTTCCCAAGCAGTGGGCTCCCCAGCCCATCAAAGAGGCGTCTGTCGTGACGACAATCCACTCCGGGGTCACCAGAGGCAATCCTGCAGACAACTTGTCTGTCTGCGTCCACCAGCTCAGCGCCTTGCGCACTGCTGGGTCCACGGGAAGGCGCACAGCATAATCCTCCAACATCGGAGTCCAGCGCAGCAGCAGAGATAGCTGTAGTGGTCTCATATGAGCCCTGGCCCAGGGCACTACTTCCATCATGGCCGTCATAGAGCCCAACAGCTGCACGTAGTCCCAAGCCCGAATAGGAGAGGCTACTAGGAACTAGTCCACCTGAGCCTGAAGCTTGACAATCCGATTGTCTGGCAGGAACACTCTGCCCACTTGGGTGTCGAATCGAACTCCCAGATACCCCAGGGACTGAGTCGGGCGCAGCTGGCTCTTCTTCCAGTTGATGATCCATCCCAGGGAGCTCAAAAGAGCAACTACCCGGTCCATAGCTTTGCCGCACTCTGCATAAGAGGGGGCTCGGATCAACCAGTCGTCCAGATAAGGATGGACTTGTACTCCTTCCTTTAGCAGGAAGGCCGCTATGACCCCCATTACTTTGGAAAAGGTCCGCGGAGCAGTAGCCAACCCGAAAGGGAGGGCTCTGAACTGGAAGTGTCGTCTCAGGACTGTAAAACGCAGAAAGCGTTGGAGAGGAGGCCAGATGGGAATATGCAGGTACGCTTCCTTGATGTCCAAGGAAGCCAAGAACTCTCCTGCCTTCACTGCCGCTATAACAGAGCGGAGAGTCTCCATGCGAAAGTGCCTCACTTTCCAGGCCCGATTGACCCCTTTGAGGTCGAGGATAGGCCGGACAGAACCTCCTTTCTTTGGAACCACAAAGTAAATGGAGTAACGTCCCTTGCCAATCTGATTTTTTGGCACCGGAACGACCGCACCCAGGCGGATCAGGTTGTCCAAGGTCTGCTGCACTACCACAGCTTGACCGGAGACTTGCAGGGAGAGAGTACAAACCCGTCTCTTAAGGGTTGGCAGAACTCTAGCTTGTAGCCGTCTCTGATGACTTCCAGCACCCACGCGTCTGAAGTTATAGTGGTCCACTCGCCCAGAAACGAGGACAGCCGTCCTCCAATCTGCACTGGGGCGTGGACCAAGGCCCCGTCATTGGGTACGAGACCCTGGGGGAGGACCGGAGGGAGCACCTCCGGGACGGCGGTCTCTGCGAAAGGAATGCTGCTTGGGGGAGAAATTCCTCTTGAAGGAAGAGGGGGCAGAGGAACCCGACTTGCCCGGGCGGTATGGAGGTATCGGGACGAGTACTAACCCGAGCCCTGACCTCTGGTAATTTCTTGCCCTTAGACGTGCCGAGATCGGTCACGATTTTGTCCAGCTCGACCCCAAAGAGCAGCTTGCCTTTAAAAGGCAATCTAGCCAGGCGGGATTTAGAGGCGTGGTCAGCAGACCAATGTTTCAGCCAAAGCCACCGCCGCGCAGAGACTGTCTGAGCCATGCCTTTAGCTGAGGCTCTCCAGACATCATACAGCAAGTCTGCCAAATAGGCTAAGCCCGATTCCAGGGCCGGCCAATCAGCCCTCAAGGAATGATCCGAGGGGGAAGCCCGCTGCACCATAGTCCGGCACGCCCTGGCCACATAGGAGCCGCAAACTGAGGCCTGCAAACTTAAAGCAGCTGCCTCCAAGGACGACCTTAAGGCCGCCTCCAATCTTCTGTCTTGGGCGTCCTTTAGGGCCGTGCCACCTTCCACCGGCAACGCCGTTTTCTTAGTCACCGCAGTGATTAAAGAATCCACGGTAGGCCACAGATAGGCCTCACGTTCACTCACAGCCAAAGGATAGAGGCGGGACATAGCCCTAGCCACTTTAAGGCTCGTTTCCGGGACATCCCATTGAGCCGCAATTAAGGTGTGCATGGCATCATGCACGTGGAAGGTTCTAGGCGGGCGCTTCGTCCCCAGCATAATGGCAGAGCCAACAGGGGCTGAGGGAGAGACGTCCTCCGGAGAGGAAATCTTCAAAGTGTCCATGGCCTGTAACAACAGGTTGGGCAAATCCTCTGGGCTAAAAAGCCGCGCTGCAGAGGGGTCATCCGCTCCATCCGAGCGGGGATCTATCTCCTCCAAGGAATCCGCAAAGGATCGTTGGGAGACCTCAGACACGCTGCCCTCATCTACATCGGAGGAGACAAAAGTCCTCCAAGGCCTGGAAATCAACCCGAGGGCGTTTACCTCTGGGAACCTCAACCTCTTTATCAGAAGAGGGAGCAGGGGCAGCGTTTTGCATGAGGAAAGCCTGATGCAGCAGCAAAACAAACTCGGGGGAGAAACCCCCCAGACTGTGCACTTCCGCAGCCTGGGCAACAGCCCTAGACGCACTCTCAACCGGCGCTCGCAATAGCGGGGGAGAGACATGCTGCGCATCCAAATGGCGTCCGGCGCGAAACTCCGAGAAGGAGCCGCGCGGGAAGAACGGCGCTTAACTTTAGCCGCTTTTGTGCCGTCGCCCAAATTAAGGGCGTTCATGGCATTAATGTCTCCAACCTCAAGGGCGGCCCCGAAGAAGCCGTCCGAGCCGCGTGGCCGGCCAAGATGGCGGAGGCGAGGAGCGGGGGATAGGCGTTTATGGCGGGAAAAAACCGCCACGCCGGAGGAACGACCGGGACATTCATCGGTCACTAAACTATCACCCATCAAGGGCGAATCAGGTTGTAAAACCCCCGCATCCCCTCTAGAAGCGCTCCAGCGATCCGGGGAGCGACCCTTTGCGCCCTCGCCCTCCGACGCCATTGCCACGAGGAGAAGAATCGGGGAACCCCCTGCCCGCTATAAAAAGGTAAAATTACCTGCTTGCCGCTCCGAGCTGTAACGAACTGGTGTCCCAGTGAGTAGCTGCAATGAACGTTTAAAGAAACGTCGAATTAAACGCCTTTAAAGACGTTTAAAAATATTTTTTTTTTTTTTTTTTTAAACGGAGCCAGCGGGAGGGGGGAGAAAAGGAGGGACCTGGCACCACCAGGTTTGCACTTGCTCAAAAGAGCCCTCAACCCCAGGCCTCAACAAAACCTAAGGATTAGGCTTGGAGGCCTAGCCAGAGCTGCTGCTGTGTGTGACCACCACCTGCTGAGATAGAGAACATACTGGGGAGTTTCCGGCAGCACATGACCACATATAGGGAGGCAAAAGTTTGCTCTCTATCTCCACCTGCTGGTAGATGGACACAACCCACCAGTCTATGGATTGATCAGCTTGATGATATGGAATAGAGGGTTAAGTGACTTGCCCAGAGTCACAAGGAGCTGCCTGTGCCGGGAATCGAACTCAGTTTCTCAGTTCCCCAGGACCAAAGTCCACCACCCTAACCACTAGGCCACTCCTCCACTCAGGTATGTGGTGTGCGTTAGGGGGGAGAACGGAGGTGAGCAGTGGGATAGTAAGGGGCAGTGGCACCGTCCTCCCCCTCTGCCTTGGGTGCCGTCCTGCCGTCCTTTCTTACTACACCACTGGGCTAACTTACTAAAGAGGGCTTTAAGCTAAATTCACTGGGGAAGGGTGAACAAATCTCCCAGGTAATTAAAATCTTTTAGGCAAGTAAAACACTTCATACCTTTACAGAAATGGTAAAAAAGGGTAACATCTGGAGAGCTTTATATACCAATGCCTGTAGTATAGGGATCAATGTTCTGGACCTAGAGGCTGTAATGGAAGGGCTGACTTTGATTTAGGCTTTTTTTTTAAATTACTTATTAATTTCTCAAATACAGTCAAGACAACTCTTGCTTACAGAGATGAGGGTCAATGAGAACCATGACTGGGATATTGTTATAATACTACTACTACCTATCATTTCTATAGTGCTACAAGGCATACGCAGCGCTGTACACCATACACAAAAGACAGACCCTGCTCAAAGAGCTTACAATCTAGATAAGACAGGCAGACAGACAGAACAATTAAGGGTAAGGGATAGAGGTGAAGATAAAAGGACAGGGCAAGTGAGCAGTGGTTAGGAGTCGAAAGCAGTGGTAAAGAGGTGGGCTTTAAGTTTGCACTTGAAAACAGTCAAAGAGGGGGCTAGATGTACAGGCTCGGGAAGTTTATTCCAGGCGTGAGGTGCAGCAAGATAAAAGGAACGGAGTCTGGAATTAGCAATAGAGGAGAAGGGGACAGATAAGAGAGATTTATCAACAGAACAGAGTACCCGGGGGGGGGGGGCCTTGGGAGAGACAAGAGTGGAGAGGTACTGGGGAGCGGCAGAGTGAATGCACTTATAGGTCAATAAGAGAAGTTTGAATTGAAAGCGGAAACGGATAGACATCCTGTGACAATCTTCTTGCAGCATCTATACCAGATTTCATGTTTTTCTACTTTATGTGAGTTTCGGAGGAACATCTATATACGTCAATTTGAAGACCCCTGAAGAAGGCCTTTTGGCCGAAACACGGACTGTGTAGGGTCCAAATAAAAACTTCTTTGGTGCTCTTACCATCTGTTGTTTCAGGCTGGTCTTTTTGGTCTTCTTCCGCTTTTGTTTGTTGGTTTGTGCGTTTGGCATTTTTTGCGGGAGACTTTGGACTCTCTTTTTGTTGCTCTAATACCAAGCTATACTCTTTTCAGGAAAGACAAGGTAGGGGAAAAGGTGGAGAAATGGCGTTATATGTTAAAGATAATATTAAAGTGACAGAATTGCTGGACTTAAAGGGTAAGGAAGAGGCAATGTGGGTTAATCTAGGAAGAGCAAATGGACAGTATATTTACATTGGTGTGATATACTGGCCTTTTTCACAGACAGAAGAAGTGGATCGAGATGTACTTGAAAACGTTCACAAGATTGCAATGAAAGAAGAAATTATATTAATAGGTGATTTCAACATGCTGGATGTAGATTGAGGCGTCCCTGTTGTGAGCTGGTCCCTGTTGTGAGCATGTAAAGAGATCTTGGATTCTCTAAAGGGAGAGCTGTTCCAGCAGCTGGTAATGGAACCCACATGAGATGAGGCCATACTAGACCTGATGTTAACAAATGGGGAGAGTGTTTCTGGTCTTACTCTGAGTGATCATTTGGCGTTTAGTGATTACTGGATGTTGTGGTTCACAACTAAACGTGTTGAAATGGTTTATTCAAAATTGAAGGTTTTAGACTTTAACTAAAAACTAATTTTGTCAAGATGGGAGAATACCTAAAGGAGCTGCTACCTGGATAGAAACAACTTGGGGAAGTAGAAAAGCAGTGGGCAAAACTGAAAGGAGCTATTTTAAGAACATAAGAATAGCCATACTGGGTCAGACCAACTCTGTCCAGCCCAGTGTCCTGTTTCCAACAGTGGCCAATCCAGGTCACAAGTACCTGGCAGAAACCCAAATAGTAGTGTACCCCCCCCCCCCGTTGTATAGGGTTGCTGAGAGGATGGACCCTGGTAGAAGGTCACTGGGGGGAGGGTCCTGGAGGTCCCTCAAACCCGCCACCATGTTGATACCCAATATAAGAATTGGGCAATTGGGCGGTGCATTTTGTGCAAAGATTGTGGATTCACAGCATCGACTCCAGTTTTATATTGTGACCAAAATGTTATACCCAGAGGTATTTTGTTACAAAAACCCAATCCAAAAATGTATGGTTGAGTCAATGTTGAATATGCAGAACTGAGTTGAAATTTCTGAACTGAGATTGCATTATGAAGAAAGGTAAATAAAGTAAATGGTTGGCCAATAGGCCTTAAAGAAAAATGTTATAGATTATGTTGTGGAAAGTTTATGGGAACTGTTGGGGGCTTGACAAGAAAATAATGACGTGTTAAGGTAAAGGTTGTTAATGTTGAATAAAGTTCTCTGCAGAGAGATACTAAGAAGAAGATGGCTGAGCAAGGAGCCTCCCCTGGAAGGTCCAGAGGAGCCTGGCTCAAGCTAGTTAGAGAAGTAAACAGAATCCAGTTTAAACAGGTTGCCAGTTCTGGGATTTCTGGAGAGGCACTGTTTAAAGGAAAAAGGTTGGGTCTACTGACCACAGTAAGAGTAATCTCCCTGTATGAGAGGATTGTGGAAGGAAAGAAAAATGGAGTTTTCCCTTAAGGTGGAGACTGTATGTGTGTGTGTGAAAACAAATTGCAACCTCTTCATTGATAACTTGTCCAACTCAGAAATTGGGATGCAGGAGTAGAACTCCTGAGGCAGCTTCTGGCGAAACGGGGACTCCCTCTCGGGTGAATTGGACTTAACTCGGTGGTGAATTGGGCAGCACAGCACTGGAGACATTGACAAGGATGAGTGGAGTGTCAGATAAGTGCTGATGGGCTGCGACACCTGAGCTGTATGATTGAATTTTGGCATTCTGTGTCCGCTTTATATGCGCAGTTTGTCACTGGGACTCTTTAATATACACTCAAATACCTCTAATGTGTGGAGTTTTTTTAGGCAAAATGATGGTACACCTAACCCATGCCTTATAGCTGTGTATGCAGGCTGGCTGGAAGGTATTACTGAAGCCTTTTTTCTCCACCTTGAGGTGTGGGTGGGAGCGTTTGTGGGTCTAAGTGGCATCGGGTGCATTGGCAAAATAGTAGTATAATTGCAGCCACGGAGGCTGCGTGTTTGGATATTCATATTTAAGTTGGAAACTTGGGTGGACTTGGGTCATTAAAAAAATAAAATGCCAAGATAAAGGTAGAAAAGAAAAAAAAAATCTAAATTTTTTGGAACTGCAATGCATCAACTTTGGGCAAAAATTGCATCTTTCTATTTTGATATTTTGTAGCTTACAGAAGGAAATGGGTTTCTGATCTCATGTACTGGTACTGCACTGCTTATAGAGCTTGGCTTCCTTAGATGTGGATAGTGGTTCACTATGAGCTCCTTTTATTACCGACCACATAGAAGAAATAGAAACATAGAAATATGACAGCAGATAAAGGACAAATGGCCCATTCAGTCTACCCATCCTCTGTAACTACTAACTCTTCCTTTTCCTAAGGGATCCCATATATTTGTCCCATGCTCTTAAATTATGACACAGTCCTCGTCTCCACGACCTCCACCAGGAGGCCATTCCACGCTTCCACCACCCTTTCAGTGAATGAATGCGTTCTTAGATTCCTCTTAAGCCTGTTTTCTCTTAACTTCATCGTATGCCCTCTCATTCCAGAATTGTCCTTCATTTGAAAAAGGCTCACTTCCTGTACATTAATGCCCCTGAGATATTTAAACGTATCTATCATATCTCCTCTCTCCCTCCTCTCTTCCAGAGTATACAGAGTATCTGTTTTATGTCCAAGACTGCTTACCAATTTTGTAGCCGCCTTCTGGACTGACTCCATCCTGTTCATATTCTTCTGTAGGTGTGGTCTCCAGAACTGCACACAGTATTCTAAATGGGGCCTCACCAGAGACCTATATAAGGGCACTATCACCTCTTTGTGTCTGATGTCCAAAGAGGTCCAAAGAGGTGGAAAAAGCGACAGTCATAGCCAGAAGGATGCTTGGGTGCATAAGGAGAGAGATAACCAGAAGGAACAACATAAGGAGAGGGATGACCTGAAGGAACAATCACCCCCAAGTCCCGCTCTTGCTTTGTACACAGAAGCATTTCACTCCTATATTGTACTGTTTCCTTGGATTCTTGTGGCTCAAGTGCATGATCCTGCATTTTTTAGCATTAAATATCAGTTCCCAAATATTGGACCATTCCTCAAGTTTCGCTAGATCCTTCCTCATGTCATCTACACCTTCTGGGCTGTCCACCCTATTGCAGAGTTTGGTATCATCCACAAAGAGACAAACCTTACCAGATAACCCTTCCGCAATATCACTCATAAAGATGTTAAAAAGAGCTGGCTCTACGACCGATCCCTGTGGCACTCCACTGATAACATCCCTATCTTCACAGCAAGTTCCATTTACCACCACTCTTTGTCTCCTTCTGTTCAACCATTTTTAACCCAGTCAGCTACTCTAGATCCCATACAAAGGGTACTCAGTTTATTTATGTCACCTGCGTGGAACCATATCAAAGGTGTTAATATGTCCATAAGACCATATCACAGGCTGAACAATAGTCTGTCAGATTGTGTGCTGAACTAGGCCTCAAAAGGTTAAAAAGGACAAACTGAAAAATGCTTGCAATGATATATTTACTGACATTTACTGGAAAAGGCCCTGTAGCAGCTGTTCTTGTAAAGACTTTGCAATACGGCCTAACCAGGAAGTAAAAATGGTTTGCAAACAGTTTTTGCTAAGGAACTGAAATATGATTACATTAGAAAATAATTTATAGACCCAGCTGATTTTGAGGAATTTTTGATGGTCAAACAGGTGGTGGGCAGTAAACAGAAACTTGTGGTAAGAGAAAGCAGAACCTGTGGTTACAGACAATTATGTTGCAAATATGAATGACCCTGATAACCTGCTGATAGGTGAAATTACTGAAAAATATTAGATTAGGTAATTTCCAGTAAGTAAGTGCTGATTCTATGAAAATTTAGAAATGCTGATCTAGAGTTAATTTGATACGAAGCGAATTAATGAATTTTAATTACACATGGAGAATGAAAAATGACGTAAGTGCATGTGATTTTTAGGGTATATAATTGCCAGCTGTAATCTATAAAATTTAGAGAAGTAATACTGAGAATTCGCGCTTGGCGGCCAGTTTATCACTATGAGAAAAAGCTTATGGACTATGCTGATTGAATTATTCTGATTTGCTGTACTGACTAGAGACTGAAAGAATTGTATACCAAGTGTACCCCTGATTGGTAAGTCTAAATAAATTGTTTATTCTCATATTCTTTACAGCCTTCTGTGTCTCTCTTCTTCTTTTAGTACTTTATAAGACAGCTTAATTATAACACTTCACCACTCTTCTATTATTCTGAAAGTCTTCCTTCTATACTGTTTGCCTAGCTCTTTCTTATCATCCTCTTTGTAACACTAATTGTATCTTTACCCTGGAATGGCGATGCCATAACAGACCTTTGTAAGCCACATTGAGCCTGCAAATAGGTGGGAAAATGTGGGATACAAGTGCAATAAATAAATACATATATGCTGCAGTGGTGGACACTGTTAACTACTGTATAGACTTGTGTTTAGTTACCTAGGAGGGCAGACAGGTTGGAGTAAATACAAAGGCTTTGCTGAAATCTAAGTACACCACATCTAGCACCCCTCCCACGTCCAACTGTTTGATCACCTAGTCAAAGAAATCAATCAGATTCGTCTGACACAACCTGCCTCTAGTGAAGCCATGCTACCTCGGGTCCTGTGTTCCATTCAGTTCTAGAAACCTCACGATCCTCTTCTTTAGAAGCGTTCCCATTAATTTACCATCAAGGTCAGACTGACAGGTGTGTAATTCCCAACCTCCTCTTTACTTCCACTCTTGTGCAAAGGGACCACATCCGCCCTTCTCCAGGACCACTCCGAACTTGAAACATTGAAGAGGTCCGTCAGCGGAGCTGGCAGAACTTCTGAGTTCCATGAGCACCCTTGGATGTATCCCATCAGACCCCATCGCTTTGTCCACTTTTAGTTCAGCTAGCAAATCATGAACACAGTCTTCTGAGAATGGGTCTTGGTCTACCACACATCCATCTCCATTTGCATTTGTTTTTCTGCGGTCCCATCCTTGGCCTTTCATCCATGAACAAGAACGGAAACAGTTGTTAAGCAGTTCAGCTTTATCCTTATCAGCTTCCACATATTCCTCCCCCTCAGCTTTGAGCCTCAAAATGCTATTTTGGTACTTACTCCTGTCGCTTACATATCTGAAAAAGTCTTATCCCCCAATTTTACCGTATTAGCTGTCTTTTCTTCCATTTGCCTCTTCGCTTTCCTGACAGCTTTTCCAGGTATTCTCGCCTGTCTTCTTCTTTCTGAGTCGTCTTATAACGTATGAAGGCTAACCTTCTTTCCCTTACCTTTCGGCTACTATGTTTGAGAACCAGAGTGGCCTTCTTTTCCTCTTTTCTTTATGCAATTTATTAACATACAGGTCAGTTGCCTTTAAAATAGCTCCTTTCAGTCTTGTCCACTGCACAAGAACAAAATATAAGAAAACCAATGGACCACATTAGGGACTTATAGCCCATTTAGTTATGTTTAAACAAATGAGAGATAATGTAAATAAGGTTCTGGAATGGCTATAAGACTGAGGTATGCCAGGGCCCAGGGGGTGGACCCAGGGAAAGTGGAATGTGGCTGGGGGCATGTACCAAAATTTCCCTCTCAAAAATTGAGTTAACTTGGCAGCTCTGGTACTCTGGAAAAGCAATATTGAAAAATGATGATTTATACACAATCACTTTTCAGATTGGAACCTTTTACTGTACCTTGTTTAGAATATTCCAAACACTGGAAACGTGTTTGGGGCAATTGTGGACCAAATTAGCACTATAAATACAATAAATTAATAGACAACAAAAGAAACTGTATAAGAAACCAACAGTCTAAACATAACTTATATATCTGATAGTATTAGTAACACATGTATAACTTAAGCTCAAAAGTAGAAAAGCTTCGGAACACGTGGTATGGTATGGCTCTCCGAAGGGGCGGGTTTAGTGATGTGGACTTCCGGTATACATACAGAAGAAGAGGGCGGTTGTTGCCGGGTGGAGACAGGTAGGAAAAGTTTGAAAAATAAGTGGTTGATTGTGGCTTATATTTCCATTTTCTCCGTGGGTTCTGCCTGCACCTTTCCCCCTTCCCCACCATCCGCTTGCGATTAGAGGAGCGGTGGGCATGCTTTGCGCGGAGCTCCTGGCGCTCTGTGGTCGCGGGGAGCTGCAGGTTTGCAGCACGTGCACCAAAAAGGAGGAAGAGCGGAGGAGGACGCCGCGGTGGCTTGTGTGTACATGTGGTGCTGGGAGGCGCGGTGAGTTGCCCTTTCGGTAGCTCATTTATTCTGTACTTAATAAAATATTTTGGCATTATGTATTTTAAGGGGAGGGTTGTAGGTAGAAGAATATACTATTTATTAGTCTGTTTTAATAACAAATTGGCTTATGCATTTTAAAGGGTTTAAACTACTTCGAAAGCTAAACTTTATATGCCGTTATGTTTAAGGTGCAGCAGATTTGCCCAACTGCATTATGCAGTGGTAGTGGTGCCAAGGCTTAAGAGTGAGTGGGTGGGTCTCCACCCTCAACGCTAGTTGCAACTCCCTTGACTCCCTCCCCCCATGTTTTCTACTATTACCGGTAGGTTTTCTTTAATCGTTTTTGTTTTCTAGACAGCGCTTGGTGAGGGGAACGGGAAAACGCTGAGCTCCAGATCTTGTTCTGTTTTGCGCGTTCCACCTTAAAACAGATTTGCCCAACTGCATTATGCAGTGGTAGTGGTGCCAAGGCTTAAGAGTGAGTGGGTGGGTCTCCACCCTCAACGCTAGTTGCAACTCCCTTGACTCCCTCCCCCCATGTTTTCTACTATTACCGGTAGGTTTTCTTTAATCGTTTTTGTTTTCTAGACAGCGCTTGGTGAGGGGAACGGGAAAACGCTGAGCTCCAGATCTTGTTCTGTTTTGCGCGTTCCACCTTAAAACAGATTTGCCCAACTGCATTATGCAGTGGTAGTGGTGCCAAGGCTTAAGAGTGAGTGGGTGGGTCCCCACCCTCAACGCTAGTTGCAACTCCCTTGACTCCCTCCCCCCATGTTTTCTACTATTACCGGTAGGTTTTCTTTAATCGTTTTTGTTTTCTAGACAGCGCTTGGTGAGGGGAACGGGAAAACGCTGAGCTCCAGATCTTGTTCTGTTTTGCGCGTTCCACCTTAAATCTGGTCTGTGCATCGGCGGATCTGGAGAATGCGGCTTTGTTGTCCTTCCATGTTAAATTGTACAGCGCTGCGTAACCCTAGTAGCGCTTTATAAATGTTTAGTAGTCTCCGGTTGGAAGTAGAAATGTTTTGCAAGATCAAAAATTGGATCTTGTGGTCTAGAATTTGCTGCTATTGACTCTTGTCAAATATTTTATTTCTTCAACGGGGAATCTCTATATTTTCTAGGAGCAAACAATTTCACATATATACACAAACTACTGCTCCTAATACAGATATTCAAAAATATCTTTATTTTCATAATTTTCCCCTACATTACAGACCACAGAACTCAATCTCTCAAACCTTTCGCTGCACCAATCAGTCCACACACCATATCCTTATTAATTAAGCTTGATGTACCCTCACTTATTTAGTCACACAATACAGACCATACTATAATTCATATGGCTTCAAACCAGCCTAAAACTATGTACATCCAAGAGCTATGCTCTCCAATACATTGTCCGCATGTTACCCCAAATACTCAAAGTCCTTATTGCCAAAGCAGTGTATACGTGTCCTTTAGATTGTAAGCTCTTTGAGCAGGGATTGTCCTTCTATGTTAAATTGTACAGCGCTGCGTAACCCTAGTAGCGCTTTAGAAATGTTAAGTAGTAGTAGTACTTTGCAACTAATAATCCTTTGACCAGGTGAACCTTTCAGGTTACAATCATTGACATCTCAATGGGTCAGCGTGGCTTAAAGACAGCTTCTGTCGGGCTGCACCAAACTTGTATTAAAGTTCCTCTTCAACCATATGCTTGAGAGAGTGAGTTCTGTGGTCTGTAAGGTAGGGAAAAATTATGAAAATATATTTTTTTGAATATCTGTATTAGGAGCAGTAGTTTGTGTATATAAATAAATATTTTACCCAAGCATCCTCAACACTGGCTCCTCTGGGATCTGGCTGCTTTTCTTTTGTGTTTCAGCAGACCACCTTCATAGCACCTTTAGTCCATGCCTGCCCTACCTGCATATAAAATAGTTTGATGTTTTAACAAGTGTGAACATTTTCTTTGTTGTTGGACTATAATATTTAAAATAATTTCACTTAGCTTTGTGCTATTCACAGTAAGGTAGTCTGCTGCTTCTAGTCTCTAATCCGTGTTGTGCAACGCTTTTTAATATTAACTCCCTTATTCCATAGTGATTTCTCTTCTTTGATATTAAGCTTATTATTCTTAGAGAGTTGTGTAACACTTTCTAATATTAGAGACTGGAAGCAGCAGACCACCTCATTGTGAACAGCACAAAGTTAAGTGAAATTATTTTAAATATTATAGTCCAACAACAAAAAAAATGTTCACACTTGTTAAAACATCAAACTATTTTATATGCAGGTATGGCAGGCATGGACTGAAGGTGCTATGATGGTGGTATGGTGACATTATGAGAATATGACTCTGGTCTCTGTAATGCACCAAAAAAGCTGAGCACCCATCACTATTATTATAATATTATAGAGTACACTGCAGGGAAAAGTAGGGATAAATGTAAGATTAATGGAGACATAAAAGGGGGTTTCTGTATATACTTATTGAAATTAGGAAGGAACCGAATAAACCCACTAATATCATTTAGAATGCTTTTCTTCTCTGACAGCAGTTTACTCAAGTGTCCTCTATATCCTTTGAACTAAAGTAGTAAGCATAGGATCTAGAGGATCTGGTGGACCCAGCTTCCTTTTCTTTGTGCTCCTGATTCAGTGGCGTAGCCAGACCTGACATTTTGCGTGGGCATTACGGGCCCTTTCGTATCCTCCCCAATCCATTCTTGTAGCCCAAAATCAGCCTTAGCCTTCGCTGCACCCCCATCCCTCCCTATAGCCTGACATTAGCACAACTGTTCCTTTTTCTATTCCCCCATCCATGTAGCGCAGCATCAGCCCTCCCCTTTCCTACTCTCTACCCCTCCCTATAGCTAATGTCACCCCTGCCCCTATCCCATAGTGTGGCATCAGCCCTGCCCTTCCCTACCCCTCTCCCCATAGCCTCCCCCCCCTAAAAAAGCACACCAGCATTAAATATGAAACTTTGTTGTTGGTTTTTTTTTTGTACATTCTGGGTTACGCAGCTCCCAGCCTTCACCCCCATGGAGCTTCTCCCTCTCTGTTTAAAAAAAAAAAAAATAAAATAAAATTCCATTCCAGGCAGAAAGCCCTACGCTCTGAAAGCCCAAGATGAAAGTGTCAGCAATGATATACCTGAGAATATCTCTGCTCCAGTCACAAACAAAAGTCCAGTTAAAGTCAAGAGACAGCTTTGAAGTTACTCATGGCTTCACTTCAACAATGCTTGAGAAAAAAAAAATAGCGAACCATTTGGAAATAGTGTCCCAAGTTCTCTTCCCTGCTACAATGCTTGGGCAGTCCAGCTTGGATGTAACTTCTGCCTCTTTTCTTTTCTTTGGCAAGTGTCCAGCTGTCTGTCTTTTTGTTTGGGGAGGGGAGTTTGGGGCTGCACTCACTCCTCGCCATCTCTTAGTGTTGTGAGAAAGCGGTTCACAGAAGCAAAAGCAAAACCTCTGGCTGCTAGTTGCCTCATCCCCTTCACTCACTTCCTTGTACCCCAACTCACAGTCATCCCCTAAAGTAGGGTTGGCGAGATCTTGAACGTCAGAATTCTCAGTGAAGCATATACTGCTGTTTCTCCCCACTGGAGGGTGCACACTGGTGGCTGCTGTTCTCTTTATTGCTGAGGTACGCCGTGTGACCTCGTAATGCGCCAAAGCAGGTCCCCACCCCGATGTCTGACTCCCAACGGACTCACAGTAAAGGAGGCGAGAGAGCTGCCATGTGGCTTGTTTTCTAAACTGTCCTGGAAGCTACCCTGCACAACTGCACGTGACTGAATGCAGCTGTGCAGACAGGCATTGATTGGCGGTCACAGAGACTGCCCCTGGCCTGATCACTTTAAAAGCCACAGGGAGATCCGGAGCAAGCATAGGTAAACTGCAGTTAGGTGAAAAGGAAGCCAGATCCCACTTGGAGGATCTGGTGTAGTTCTAGTGGCTTGATTGAGATCCAGAGGATCCTTGAGTAAACTGCTTGCAGACAAGAAGGAACCGGATCCTAGGCTTTCCACTTTTTGAATCTGGCGCAGCTCCTGCAGCTTGATCGGAATCTGGAGGACGCTTGGGTAAACTCACATATAAGGTACCAGATCCTATGCTTTCCACTGGGAACATCCGAGGCAGCTCTGGCCGCTTTTTGGGTGGAAAGCAAGGGATCTAGAGGATGCAGCTTTTCCCTTTTTCCCTTGGTGAACATTCTCGGTGCAGGTTTAAGGCATAGGTGAACTAGGCACATGCCTAGGGCTCTGTCAGATGGCCTTGGGATCTATTGAATTAGTGTATCTCTCTTCTTCCTTCCCCACCCCTTGCTGTCTAGTATTTCTCTTTCCCACTCCCTTCCCTGTGGTGTGTGTAGCATTTCTCTCCTTTCCTACCACATCTGATGTGGCATTGCTGCGGCAAGCATAGTTTGTATAGAAGACCTATCATGGCTGGTGTAGGGCCATGAGCATAAGCATGTGCTTAGACTGCCTCGTCCTGCTCGCCTCAGAAATTGCTGTTTCTGGAGGGAGTGGGACCTGACAGGCTTTGAACGTACACATATGCTCAAGGTCCCGCACTGGCCATACTAAATTTTCTGTAGAACTGTGAATGCTTTGTTGCCACCCTAAACAGACACTTAGTTTGTCATAGTGGATGGGCTGGCTCTGTGCTTTAGAGCTATATGCTAAAATTCAGCGCATGGTTTCTTAATGCAAACATAATACAAATTTTGCTTCTGGATGCTGTAAGCAAATAGTGCGCAAATTATTGTTGTGTTAGCGAGTACCTTTTTTTCCCCTCCCAGATAGCACACTGCTGTGGTAAGATGCAGCCATGGAGCACTGTACCATATAAACTATTGTGTAAGATCATAATTTCATTACTTGCAATTGCAGTACAAAAAAAATACAAAGAATAGTTCCCCCTCCCCTGACTAACTTAGAATCTCTGATGATGTAGTCACGGCAGCCATTTTGAGAGTGGAAATTGAATGGGCAGGAGTACTTGGGAATTGCTACTGTCCCAAGTATGTTCCTAGACCACCAGGGATTGTAAGATAGACTTTGGGGGGGGGGGGGGGGGGTCCGCTGCCAGATCGCGTTTCCGGTGCGATCTGCGGGGGTTTCTGGGCCGCTGCTAGAGGGAAAGCAGGGCATTACCGACAGGAAACGTCCGAGGCTGCAGGAGCTGGGGAAGTACTCCATAGGCAGAGACGACGTCGGAAGGCGCACTGACGTTATTAGTGACATCAGATGCACATGCTCAGTGCTAGGAATGTGCCCGATGGCTGAAGAGTTGTGCCGGAGCATCGAGGATCACTGTGTCACCAATGATTGTTTAAAATATGAAAAGGGGAGCTGGGTGTGACCCGGGAAAGGACAAATTATAAAAATATGAATGCGGCCGAAATTGGGGCCATGAGTGCGATTGCGCATGCGCGAAGCACTCGTGTCCATTTTTAATAAATTTCAGCCCAGTGATTGCTGGGAAATGGCGAGGGGGCTATTGGAGGCGTCCTGGTTGTCAGGGTAACTTGAAAACGGCGCAAATATGGGTGCAGGCACAGTAAAGTATAGGGAGACCTGCATTGACACCTGCAAACTTAAAGTATAAAAAATAATTTTAAAAGTGTTTTCAAAACTTTTTATTGATAGAATTTAGGTGCAGGAAACCTGTAGATGTTTGCCATGGGTTCATTTTAGTTCCAATTGTATACAAATTGGTCCAATTTTATAAGGTTCTAATTTGACTATTTGAGGGTCAATTTAAAGGAAATGTTTTACATAATGGTCAGGGCAGTGCTCTAACCTGAGTCATGTAATTAAAATTCAAAAATGAAGGTTTTAAGTAATATTTTTAACTTAAAATGCATAATGGAATGTTAATACGGAGCTGTGTGTTTGAATGGAGCTTCCTGATGACTGCACTACTCTAGAAGGGAACCTAACCAGAAACAGTTGGGGAGAGCAATGGAAGACTTCAAGGAGAGAGGAGGTGTATCCTCACCTGTCTGTCTGAGAGGAATAAATGAGAAAGTTTTGATTGAAATAATAAAAAAGTGGGTATACAATGAGTGAGTATTTAAAAACTATAAGGAAGTTTGTTAAAGTTTGAGAGGTTTTAGTTCTTCTCTAGGGGGAGAAAGCTTAAAGTTACTACTACGTGACGTTTCTAAAGCGCTACTAGGGTTACGCAGCGCTATACAATTTAACATAGAAGGACAGTCCCTGCTCAAAGGAGCTTACAATCTAAAGGACAAATGTACAGTCAGTCAAATAGGGGCAGTCTAGATTTCCTGAAAGGTATAAAGGTTAGGTGCCGAAAGTTGCTAGACTAAATACTTAAAAATTAATAGCATTTAGTTTGAGAAACATTTGGAATATAATTCTGAATATAAAAATATATTTTCCTCGTAACAGTGTTGTGCAGGTACTGAAACTTAGAAAGACTTCAGTGAGTCTGAAGAAATTATTACAGGAATTGATATAATATTGTTTCTGAATGAGGAAAACAGTCTTTGGGGGTTAAACAATATTAAGCCTTTATAAAAATTCTTGAAGCCAAATAAGTTTATCGTTTATCACTTATTTATTTACTATACTGTTTCAAATTGCATTCACAAAACAGAACGGTTTACATCATAATATAAAATCTCATATTAAAAAAAAACACATATAAGAAATCCATCAGTTAATAAAAAAGCACAGCAAAACTAAAAGAACATTCTAAAAATATCATCATTGAGCAAGGACAACCATTCATAACAGACTACAATAGTCAGAACCTGACAGACATTCAATTTATATGAACTCATAGAAGTAAAGATATTTTTTAAATTTAATTCAGACCTAGTTCTGTGTGTGGATTGTATGAGAGTTGTGTGTTGTGTGAATGTTTGAAGATCTTCAAGGACACAGCTGCTTCAATGAAGAGGACCTGCTCTCAGAAGCTAGACTAAAGAATTAAAAGTTTATTAGAGTCTGTCAGGAAACCAGACCAGAAAAAAATGTTTATTTTATGTTTTTTATTTAGATTAGAATTCTCAGTTTAAGGTTCCTGTGACAGGCAGGCATACTCACAGCTATACATACACTGAAGGGAGATAGTTTCTTTCCATTTATTTTTAATTTTAAGTAGAGGTTAATGGGAGAAGACAAAGACATCCAAGACAGATGAAAAATTGAAGAACCAAGAAAGCTGGAAAATAGAGATAAGTAGAGAAGAAGAAAAATTAATTCTACAGGACTTTAGACCTGAGAGAAAAACTGTGCACTTGCACTAATACTTATACTTTACTCATACTTACCTTGGGAAAACCTGGAATCTAGAAAAAAAAGAGAAGTGTTAAAATAGTTTAATTTATCATGAAAGTACAGTTTATCTCTTAAATTTACACTTATATACATACCTTGAAAGTGCAGCCTGTAAAGAAAAGGAAAATTGAATTGTTAAGTGAAGTTCTATTAGCTTTATTAATTTAAAGGTTGAGTAATATAGTTCATGTGCAATACTTACCTAAAGAAGTTTTGTCAGAACACAAAATTCTGTGAAAGAGAGACAAACCTTAGTATTGTAAATCTGGATCCAGAAGGGAATTTTAATTATATTTATTGTATACTTTAAAATTATATACATGGTTGTAATGGTTTTAAATAGTTATAACAAATTTTAGTGCAATAAATTTCACTAGTTGCTCTTTAACGAATAGTTCATTCATTCTTACCTGTCTGTGTCATCTGAGAATATGTAACATCTATTGATTCTCTTCACAGTTTTACACATTCACACCACTCTTTATAAAAAAATTTAATCTGGTGGTTTGTATTTATTTATTTATTTGTAGCATTTGTATCCCACATTTTCCCACCTATTTGCAGGCTCAGTGTGGCTTACATTTTCCATAATGGTGATCATCAATTCTGGAAGAGAAATACATATTTAAGGTGAAAGAGACAGAGAGGATTAGGTATACAGTTATAGAAAGTGCA
This sequence comes from Microcaecilia unicolor, assembly GCF_901765095.1. Lineage (NCBI taxonomy): Eukaryota > Metazoa > Chordata > Amphibia > Gymnophiona > Siphonopidae > Microcaecilia > Microcaecilia unicolor. The sequence goes on from NC_044031.1 coordinate 163,637,305, forward strand.
TTTTCATAATCAGAAAATAAAAGGTGTTGGATTAACTTCAATTGTGATAGATTAATTTGGACAATCAGGTGGGGTGAGGTATTTTCTTATGTCTAGCTTGTCTCCTGTGAGCTAAATACAGTTTAAAGTATCTCATCTGAATTCACGACTACAAATAAAAGGTTAAATAAGAAAAACTGTGTGACGCTCATAGCAGCGGGTGACAGTTGGAAGAAGAAATATTGGGTGGAGACAGCTAAAGTGTATGGGAGAGAGGTATAGAGAATGTATGACAATCTTGCAGACTGTTAACCCCAACATAGTACAACTGTTCATACCTATTTCAACCAATCAGGATGACTTTTATTCTCTAATAATTGTGTGGTGCTTTAGTTTCAAGGCCAATCATCTGGAGACTTAAGGCTTGTCCTATCTGTCTTCAGCTTGCTTGTTTAAAACAGGAGCTCAGTAAAGTAAAGCAGGAATTGGATGCACTTAAAGCAGCTTCTAAGACTGCACAGAATCATACCAACCTCTCACCACTGCCTCAGAGGATAAAACAACCGAAGAATAGATGGTTCACGGTAGGCTCAGGCAGACTACGTTATGTGGCATAGAAGCATCTGCCCTCACAAGTGTTGCCCCTACAGAATTCTTTTGCTCCATTATAGCACTGTGATGTCCCTGAAAATAGAACGGAGGCGGAAGAAAAAGCAATGAAGGTGGAACAAAAAGATATGAAGGTGCCCAAAGAGAAAAGACACCCCCAAAGCACTAATGTTGAAACTCATACTAGGAAACTGTTGCTACTAGGGGATTCCATTATCAGAGGCATTAATTTGAAACACAGTTCAAGGGGCCATGCACAGTGAAATGCCTTCCAGGCGCCTCAGTTACCAGGAGTACCAAGCAAATAATCTGTATAATCAGAGAAGAAACTAAGGAGTCAAACACTGATGTTGTTATCCACCTGGGAACAAATGACTTGTCCAGTAAAATCCTGCTTGCCATGCAGAGAGCTTTTTAGGAGCTGGGAGAGGGGTTAAAACCTTTGATACAAACAATAGCTTTCTCTGAAGTACTACCTACCTTTTGGAAAGGGAGAGAAAAGATTGCAAAGTACTTAAAATTTCAATAGCTGGTTCAGAGATTGGTGTCACCAAGAAGGATTTAGGTACATAGGAGGATGGGGCAATACATGGAAAAACAAAAGACTATATTGTAACAATGGGCTGCATCTCAATGTGGCAGGAAAAAAAATCATTGGGGAGAAATTCAGATAATATATTTCTATGCATTTAAACTAGAAGGCGGGGGTGGCATAAGGAGGCAGTTCACTTCAAGTGGTCACCCCCAGCTAAAGACAAGATGCGACAGTAGAAAAGAAAGCAATGAAAACAACAATCTTAGCAAATCACTTCTTACCAACACAGCAGGAAGTGAGACTAAACAAAAAAGCTAAACAGAAGATAAAAATTCCACTGAAAAGTAGATGGAAAGCGATGACCACAAATGCTTGCAGTCTAAGCAATAAAGTTCATGCAAGCCCTGATGTTAGAGGCAGACTTAGACATTGTCGCAGTCACAGAGACATGGCTCAATGGTTCCCATGAATGGGATGCGAACGTACCAGGCTATAATCTATTTAGGAAGGATAGAGATGGTCGTAAAGGTGGAGGGGTAGCTCTGTATGTGAGAAATGATATCGCAGTGATTGAAACGACAGGGGCCTGGGGAAAGGAAGAAGCGATATGGATCACCTTAAAAAGAGATGATAGAACCTCTGTCCACGTGGGTGTTGTCTACAGATCTCCGACACAGTCGGAGGAACTAAGTACATAAGTAGTGCCATACGGAGAAAGACCAAAGGTCCATCAAGCCCAGCATCCTGTTTCCAACAGTGGCCAATCCAGGTCATAAATACCTGGCAAGATCCCAAAAATGTACAAAACATTTTATACTGCTTATCTCAGAAATAGTGTATTTTCCCCAAGTTCATTTAATAACGGTCTATAGACTTTTCCTTTAGGAAGCCGTCCAAACTTTTTAAAAACTCCGCTAAGCTAACTGCCTTTACCAGATTCTCTGGCAACGAATTCCAGAGTTTAATTACACGTTGAGTGAAGAAACGTTTTCTCCGATTCGTTTTAAATTTACTACATTGTAGCTTCATCACAAGCCCCCTAGTCCTAGTATTTTTGGAAAGGGTAAACAGACGCTTCACATCTACCCGTTCAACTGCACTCATTATTTTATAGACCTCTATCATATCTCCCCTCAGCCACCTTTTTTCCAAGCTGATGAGCCCTAGCTGCTTTAGCCTTTCCTCCTAGGGAAGTCGTCCCATCCCCTTTATCAGATAAAGATCTGATCACAGACATTCAAAAGCTGAGAAAGAAGAGAGAGGTGCTGTTGCTGGGAGATTTCAATCTGCCAGATGTAGATTGGAAGGTTCCATCTGCAAAATCGGAAAGAAGTAGAGAGAACGTGGATGCTTTTCAAAGTGCTCTGCTCAGACAAATGGTGACGGAACCCATGAGGGAGGGAGCAACGCTGGATCTGGTGCTCACATATGGGGATAGTATGTCAAATGTTCGAGTGGGTGCCCACCTGGGCAGCAATGACCATCAAACAGTTTGGTTTGATATATCGGCTGAAGTGGAGGGCGGCCACTTAAAACAAAGTCCTGGATTTCAAGCATGCTGACTTTAGTAAAATGGGGGAATACCTGAGGAAGGAGCTTATGGGCTGGGAGGACATACAAGAAATGGAAGGGCAGTGGTCCAGGCTGAAAGAAGCTATAAATATGGCCACAAACCTTTATGTAAGAGTAAATAAAAGCAAGAGAAAAAGGAAACCGATATGGTTCTCCAAGCAAGTGGCTGAGAAAATATAGGCTAAAGAGTTGGCGTTTATGAAATACAAAAAAACTCAAGAGGAACACGGAGAGGAATACTGGATGAAACTGAAAGAAGCCAAGAGAGAGAGACATCTGTCAAAAGCGGAAGAACAAATGGCTAGAAATGTAAGGAGGGGCGACAGAAATATTTTCAGGTAAATTAGTGAAAGAAGGAAGACTAAAAAGGGAATTGTGAGACTGAAAGATGCTGCAAACCGTTATGTAGATAATGATGAAGAAAAAGCAAATTTGCTAAATAGATACTTTTGTTCTGTTTTCACAGAAGAAAATCCTGGCGAAGAACCACGATTGACTGGCAAAAGTACATATGAGAATGGAGTGGATATAGCACCGTTTACAGAAGATAGTGTGTATGAACAACTTGAAAATCTAAAGGTGGACAAAACCATGGGTCCGGAAGGGATCCACCCCAGGATATTGAGGGAGCTCAGAGAGGTTCTGGCGGGTCCTCTTAGATTTGTTTGATAAATCCTTGGAGACGGGAGAGGTTCCGTAGTATTGGAGAAGAGTGGATGTGGTCCCTCTTCACAAAAGTGGTGATAGGGAAGAAGTTGGAAACTACATGCCGGTAAGCCTCACTTCGGTTATTGGAAAAGTAATGGAAGCGATGCTGAAGGAAAGGATAGTGAATTTTCCTGGAAGCCAAAGAGTTGCAAGATCCGAGACAACGTGGTTTTACCAAAGGGAACGGAGCATGTTGTGGTGAACAGGCAGCAGCTGTGTCTCCACTTTTGGTGGGCTCTTGCACTTTGTGTGCTGGTGGACAGACAGGGAAGTGCCTGTCCTTGCAGCATTGGCTTGTGTGAACCGCAGTCTCTCTCTTGTTGCTCTGGGTGAGTGCACCTCTTTCTTTTCTTTATGACAGGTGAGCTGGTTAAGTGCTGCTTCCCGTTGTAGGAAGCAGAGAACAGCTTTGAACCTTTGCCCTGGGAGGTGTGCGGGCCTGGAGGCACTGGACAGTAGCAGCGGTAAGGCGGAGGCAGGACTCCCGCACTTCACAGCCTGATGGTGTGGTGGCCATTTTATCTGATCCTGCAGGGATTCCCGTAGTGTCTGTGGCATAGCTTTTAGTAGCGCCGACATCTCTTCCTGCTCCTGCGGTTGGTGCGGGTTGCAGTGGGGACACTCAGGTCCCGGGGGGGGGGGGGGGATGACTCCTCCCTGGAATGTATTTTATTACTTCACTGGGCCTTTTTATTGATGAGATGTTGGGGGTCATTTTTGTTTTCTTAGAGGCCTCTCTTTTGGACCATGTGGCACTGAATTTCCTCTCTTTTGGACCATGTGGCGCTGAATTTAAAGAGGAGACGCTGGAGTTCCGGCTTGGGGGACGATTTGGAGGCTCCTGTTTCTCCTGGCTCTTCTGATGTGGGCCAGGCTTCTTTGCTGACTGTAATTGGGCTGGCTGATTTGGAGGAAGCTGAGCTGCAGCCTGAGTTGGATGACCCCATGGCGCTGAGGGTTTTTCATCGGGAAGAATTGCCTTCTTCTATTACCAAGGTGCTCTGGGCCCTAAATATTGAGTCGCTGAAAGTGCAGTCAGTGGCTGCGGTGAATCTCAAGATGGCTGGTACCAAGAGGCCGTCTATGGCTTTTCCTGTTCATGAGGTCATTCAGAAGCTCATATTCCGAGTGGCCAAAGCGATGTCTCACATTTATCCTCTTGCTCAGGAGGAGCTGGATCATTTACAATAGCCTAAAGTGGATGTCTTAGTGGCTGCGGTGGCAAGAAGACTACTTTGCTGGTTGAGGGTGGCATGGCCCTCAAGGATGTGCAGGACCGCAAGCTGGAGTCTGCTCTGAAAATGTCTTGAGGTTTCGGCTTTGGCATTGCAGGCTGTTGTCTGCGCTTCTGTCTTGGGTACAGCAGGCTGCTAATTATTTGTTGCTGGTGCTTACCACCTCCCGAGTTTCCTGATGTGGAATCTCGTCTGGTTTATTTGGCAGATGCTTGTATGATTTAGTCTGGGTGACCGCCAAGCAGATCTCCTTAGTCATGACCGGCCATAGTCTGTTCTGGTTGTGGCACTGGGCTGCGGACGTAATTTATAAGCAGCGTTTGGTTAAACTGCCCTTTAAGGGCAAGCTCTTATTCAGGGAAGATTTGGAGAAGCTGGTTAAGGTTTTGGAGGACTCCAAGATGCAGCGTTTACCAGCTAAAGCAGGTCAGCTGAGGGCTTGATTGCGGGACAGTAAGAGGTATCACATGTGTCGCCCCTCCTTTTCGGCCAAGTCTCTGTATTGACAGCAGCAGTATTTTCGAATGGGTAAGCTTCTCTCTGGGAACTCTGGCAGACTTGCTTCCACTCTGCAAATGTCACAGTGATGGGGCGCCAGTCCACATCTCCATCTCTATAGTGGGGCAGTTGTCCCATTGTTATGAGGTGTGGGCACACTGACTTAAGACCAGTGGGTCCTAGATCTTATTTGCAACAGTTACAGGTTAGAATTCTCTTCTCCCATTAGAGAATTTTTCTTGGCCATCCCTGTGTTCCACCCCTTGGAAGGTAGAGACCGTTTGTTCTACTCTGGTGCAGCTGGCCCACTTAGGGGCTGTAGTTCCTGCGCAGCCTTCCGAACAAGGATAGGGTCGTAGCTCCATTTATTTTGTGGTTTCCAGGAAGGGAGGATCCTTTCACCCCATCTTGGACCTCAGGCGGGTCAACCAGGATCTCCGAGTACCGCACTTTCGCATGGAAACCATCTGCTCGATCATTGCAGCGGTTCAATCCGGGGAATTTCTCACGGTGCTGGATCTCGAGGAGGCCTATTTACACACTCCCATCTGGAAACCTCACCAGCGATTTCTACGCTTTGCAATTTTAGGTCAGCACTTTCAGTTCTAAATGCTGCCCTTCGGTCTGGCCATAGCTCTTGTGCACCTTTTCAAAGGTGATGATGGTGGTGACTCAAATTCATCCATATTTGGACGATTGGTTGATCCAGGCATCCTCAGCCCAGGACAACTTACGGGCTATGGCTTGCGTGGTGGTTCTCAGTCCTTGGTCTAGGTGATCGAAGTGGACTGGTCAGCTGATTCCCACCCAGACGTTGAAATATTTGGGGGTATTCTTCAAGGCCGTGTTTCTGCTGTAGCAGAGATGGCTCAAACTATAGGAGCAGATTAATTGTTGCTAGATCACTCTCCCCGGGTTTTGGCTTATGTCCGGATTTTGGGTTGGATGGTGGCGACCCTGGAGGTGGTTCTGTGGGCCTGGGCTCACATGAGACCTCTGTAGCAGTCCCCGTTGAACCATTGTTCTCAGAGGACTACGAGAGATGACTGCTGTGGCAGCCACTAGCAACGTCGCAGTCCAGTTATTTGCTTTGGGGCGTCCCTCTGGCGACTTCCGAGTGGATGGTATTGATTACTGATGCCAGTCTCTCGGGATGGGAGGGGGGGGGCACACTGTGCTTTCCATTACAGGCAGGACCTCTGGTCAGAGACGGAAGTGCAATGGCCCATCAACCAGTTGGAGCTTTGGGCTGTATACAAGGTACTACTGGTGTTTCAGTTCCTTCTGGAGGGAAAACCGGTACGGGTTCTCTCTGGCAACATGACGGCGGTTACTTACATCAGTTGATGGGGGTACTCACAGTCCTTTGTTGGAAATGGAGGTGTTGCTTCGGTGGGCGGAGGTTCTCCTTCCGCTACTTTCTGCGACTCACATTGCTGGCGTAGACAACGTGCAGGCCAACTTTCTCGGTCATAGAACTCTGGATCCGGGCAAATGGGCGCTTTTTGTGTTTTACCTGATTGGTACTGAGGGGCTTCCAGGCTGGATTTGATGGCCACCAGCGGCAATTCCAAAGCACTTTGCTTTTTTAGCAGAAGCGAGCAAGGCTCCAAGGGCTTGGATGCTCTTCTTCAGTTGTGGCCGGACGATGCCCTTTACGTTTTTCCATCTTGGGTGCTCCACCAGATTCAGTCTCGCCGGGGATGCGTGATCTTGGTGTCTCTTGACTGGCCTAGACCGCTGTGGTATAAGAATCTGGTTCGGCTGTTGGTTGCAGAGCCCTTCTGTCTTCCTTAGGTTCCCATTCTTCTGTCGGGCCAATTCGGATGGAGGTTCCCTCCCGCTTTGGTTTTATGGCCTGGCTTTTGAGTGGGCGAAGTTGAGAAAGAGAGGATATTTGGGTGATTCGGTCATCGCTACCTTGCTTCCACTGCTTATGCTCAGGTTTGATGTGTCTTAGTCATGATGCTCTGAGAGGGTGTTTTCTCCTTTTCATGCCTCCTTACCTCATATGTTAGCCTTCTTGCAGCACGGGTTGCAGAAGGAGCTAGCGGCCAGTTCTCTGCGTGTGCAGGTGGCGGCCTTGGCTTGTTATTGTGGCCGTGTTGCTCAAGCTCCTCTGGCATCTCATACGGATGTAGCAAGTTTCCTCAAAGGAGTGACATGGCTTTGGCCTCCAGTGTTGCTCCCTTGTCCGAGTTGGCCTTAATTTGGTCTTGCAAGGCCACGGTTCGAGATCTCACTCTCAAATCGGTGTTTCTGGTGGCCATTTCTTCAGCTTGCTGGGTTTCAGAGCTACAGGCTCTCTTGTCAGGATCCCCTTCTTTGCTTCTCAAAGTCAGGGATGACGGTCCATACGGTCCCTTCTTTCTTTCCAAATATGGTCTCGGCCATTGTTCCTTCATCTTTTCGGGTGGAGGACTATCCTAAGTTTTGGCACCTGTGCTTTCTTGATGTTTGGTGAGCTCTCAGTATTTGATGGTTACCAATGATTCAGATTGGACTACCTTTTTGTGCCCTTTTCAGGGTCTAGGAAGGGTGATGCAGCTTCCAAAGCTACCATTGCCAAATGACTTTGAGAGGCTATTTCCTCTGCCTATATTCTGAATGGTTGATCCCCTCCTGATCATTTGCGGGTGCATTCTACGTGGGCTTTAGCTACTTCCTGGATGAAAGCTCATGTGGTGAATCGGGAGATTTGTAAGGTGCTGATTTGGTTGTCCACCCACACCTTTCTCAGGCACCATCATGTAGACGTCTCTTCCTGGGCAGACTCTTCTTTTGGGGCTGTGGTTCTTTCACCTGGGCTGACTTCTACCCCCCCCCCCCCCCCCCCCAATTTAGATACTACTTTGCTACATCTCACAGGTTTCTGGCTTCATCTGATGCTGATGCTAAGGACCAAAAAATTCTTACTTGATGATTTTCTTTCCTTTAGTCACAGCAGATGAATCCAGAATCCCACCCTTATTTGTTTCCTGACTTCAACTGTAAGAGACCTTTTTTTCTGTGAAGAGTTTTGCTGCATAGTTTTGTGGAGGTCGGGATTGTTTTCTTTGTTCTCTTATTCCTTTTAAGTATTCAATTTTGGCTGTTCTGTGTGTGATGCAGCTCTCTGAGGAAGGGGCGTTGTTTCTTCTGTCTTTTCCTTCTGCTTTGTTAGAAGAAATACTGACTAGTCAGGGAGCATTACATCCTATTAGGCACTGTTCAAGTCTCTATTAACTCCACCTGCTGGTAGACTATCACAACCCCACAGGTTTCTGGATTCATCTGCCGTGACTAAAGGAAAGAAAATTATCAGGTAAGACACAATTTTTTGTTACATTCCTTTGGGGAGCAAGTGTGGATGTTGAAACTTGGTTCAGTCAGTAAAGACACTGCATAGCAGCCTGATTGTTTCAGCAGTTGCACAGCTCCAGTCATGATTCTCAGGAGAACATTTGAATTTCATACAGTACCAGGGTTCACTCCTTTTCTGCAAGATCTTTCTTCTTGATGGGATGTGAGAGTCAGTTAATTGGATCATTCAGCTGTTTTTTTACAGCTAGAAGGCTTCAAGTCCTTTTAATTGAGTGGTTCATTGTATTCCCGTACTAGAATAAACCGTATCTTTATGAATCAACAGATCAACTCTCTTCTGTCCCCTTGCAATTCACGTGTCTGATCATTCTGCAGGAATCTGTTTAGTAGTCCTCGGTGAGCCTTTCTCTAGCTGCACTAGAGGACTCTCCTCTGAAAACTTCTGCAAGTTTCTGCCTTATTGGTTATACCAGTTGGTTGGTTACCGGACTGATATTCTTGATTATCTTATAGTACTGACAGCTTATTCAAGTAGCCAGCCTTGGATGGCTCTTCTAGTTCTCAATGGTGATCGAGTGACAGCCTCTCAGAGACCAGATTTCTTGTATTCCTGTTGCTTGCAACCCTAGTTAGTCTGGCCGTCAGTGTTTTTCACCAGTTTAGGTTATATCCCTGGCACAGAGGCTTGGTTGTATTTCCAGCCTGTTCTGGTCAGAGGTTTATCCCATATGGTAGTCATCTACTTCCCCAGACTACCAGGATCAGTTTTCTAGATACTGTTGATTTTGTTATCTACTTTCTACGGAAGTGTACCTTTTACCTTGCTTCATCTGTCAGTTGTTTCTCTATAGTGGGGTTCAGTGATACTTCTAGATCTCCGCATTCAGCAGTTGTATTCAGGCTCTTTAGCAGGTGTATCCTTGGGCTGTCCAGTTGCCTGTATTCTCTAGTTGTATATGTCGTTCAAAATACCAACTGAGTACACCACTGTATTTCCAGCGATCATGATAGTTGGTTTTCATGCTGGATACCTTAGCTAATTTCTCAAGCTGAAGGGCTCAACACTTTTCTCAGGCTAGATACCTTAGCGTTAGTTTCAGGTTAAGTACCTCACCTCTTAGGTCAGAGCAATTAGGTCAGCTATCTTCTTAGGTGGAAGGACTCAGCTTGCTTAGGCTGTCCGTTTTGGTTCTCTTGTTGACTGGACTAATTCTACTCTCTTCCCAAGCAGAAAACTTTCATTTATGATCTTTGCAGACTAAATACCCCAACTTTATTTCAGGCTGCATAGCGCAGCCATCCTTTCTGCCTCCATAGCTCATTCTTCTTCTTTGGTGGCATAGCTTGCCTCTCATGATAGCTTGCTGCTTAGACTGCATGGTGTGGCTCGTTGCTTTTTTTTTTTTTCTTAACTGAATTGTAAACCTCTGTGGTGGTGGTTTCAATCAGCGGTTTATTAAATAGAATAAATCTTTTCAAGTCTGAGTTGACCACCTCTCTTCTCGAGCTGGGTGGTTCAGCTCTCTGTTCAGGGGGAATAGTGCACCTTTTCCACCTTGATAGCTAAGCTATATTCTCAACTTAGTTTGTGAAGAGACCAGAGTAATCCGATTTGACTCCACTCCCTTTTCAAACCTTCATAGCTCTGGTTTCCTTTGCAAAATGTCATTGTTTTGCGACAAAATCATGCCGCGCCCTTTTTTTTAAGCTGAGGGCTGAGACTCTAGCTCAAGCTGGAAAATCTTGGCTCCTTTTCTGAAATTCGCTCAACTTCCCCTTTCATGCTGTCTAGTTTAGCTTCCTAAAACTCAGCTATGTTATTTCTCTTGAGTCTGCTTTTTGCTGCCTTCATTTCATCCCACCCTGTTTTGGGGAAATGCTTTGCTACATCCTGTTGGTCTGGACTGGTCTGATAGGATTCTAAGGAAGGAAAAGCTATTTCTTACCTGATAACTTTTTTTTCCTTTAGTCCTATCAGACCAATCCAGAATCCCTCTGTTCGTTTGTTTGCATCAAGCAAGCTATCCTTGCACCTCCTTTCTTTTGCAAGCTTTATTGGAAATGTTTTTCCTTTCAACGTTTCCTATATGCTCCTTGGTTTACAACTCCTGACATAGTCAATAGGAAGCACGTCAGTAGAGTTACATGCACATGGCATTGGCTGAAGTATGACTTGCAACTCCTGATGCAGTCCAAATAGACTACATATCAGTAAAATATGCATCTGTTTCCCTACACATGGCATTAGCTGAGTATAGCATGTTGGATGTCAAAACTATTGGTTTTCTGACACTGTGATCATGAGCACTACCACTTGGCTATTCAAAATACTGAACTTGCTATAGCTGCACAGTACGTTAAGGGGTTACTCACAAAGAACTACTTTTTAATCTCACAAAGAATTACTTTTTATTCTGTCTCCATCTGCTGGTTGACAGACATAAACCATTAGTCTGGACTGGTCTGATAAAACTAAAGGAAAGAAAGTTACCAGGTAAGACATAACTTTTGCATTACAGAAACATAGGATTTTTTTTAATCTACAAAATTAGGACTAATAAACCACAAAATATACACTGTCTGGGGGAAAAAAACGAGCCCCTAATCATTTTGCAATAACTGCAAACCTGCACAAAGTTGACATCTATTTCAAACACTGCTGTGTGGTTTTCTAGAAATCCATTTTAATGTTACAGAGATGTCAAATTTTAAATAACAGTAACCAAAAGTTAGTTTTCACAGAAGCAAGAGACCATTTTTTTCTCAGAAATTCAGCCATTGGGTGGGTCATGTGATGCAGTGAGCGGCAGTGGATGTGTTTCCCACTAGCTGCTCAGGAACCCGTCTCCAACCTTGAATTTTCATCAACTTCCTTGATCATAAACAACCTCTCCTCCATAAAAGTTCCTATACCCTATGGACAAATTTCTTACACAGTCGGGGATGGCTGCAGCAGCAAAAACCTCAAAACGCAAGGATGAGCGGTTCAGAACGGCGGAAAACAAAATGGCACCTACGTCCCCAGCAGCTTCCCCGCCTCCCATCTCAGCCGATTCCATGATTGTGGAGCTTACAGACTTAGTAGTAAGAGCTTTGGACCCCCGATTCATGCAGCTTTCAGATCAATTAGCAGGATTAACATCATTAACCTAGGAACTTACCCGCCGCACGGGTGAACTGGAGGCTAGAGTGTCTGAAGTGGAAGACACCCAGCAGGAGCAGACAGGCTATATTGAAAGACTGGAACTACTGATTACGGAATACCAACAAAAATTGGATGATCTAGAAAATTGTTCCCGCAGTGAGAATTTGTGCTTCGTGGGATTTCCAGAGTCTATTGAAGAGGGACAGATTAAGCAAACGGTGGAGACTTGGCTTTGGTGAGATTCCTGGAAGCAAGCGAAGGAGGACTGATCCGCTTGGATAGAGCACACCGGGTGGACCAAAAACAACCGCGCAAGACAAGGCCAAGGGTGATTATTGCAAAGTTTCATAACTATTCTCAAAAGGCGGCAGTGCTACGTTTGTACAAAGGCAGTAAGGAAGATATAAAATTTGAGGGAGGCCTGATCAAAATATTTCAAGACTACTCAGCAGTATTAACTGCCCGTCGCTGGGCTTTCACCGCGGTGTGCGCCTGACTAGTGGAGAAGAAACAACAGATTCATCCTGCAGTACCCGGCTATCCTGAGAATACTCACAATGGCTGGAAATCATTCTCGACCCCAGAAGCAGCCACGAATGGACAAACCAACCCCAGGAGCATGGATGAAGATGAGGGAACCTCAACCACCAAATAACTATCCATTTGGACATAACGCTTCTGGGTGAAGCATAGGACAGACTGGACAGAGAGGTCTATCAGAGGCCTGTATACTTTAAACCAGACACTGTAACTCTATAAGGAAGGTAACGATTTGTTAAGTAGTGTTGGAGAGGGGGCTCCTTTTCCATTATAGAGCCCTACTTTGTCAGCTGGGTTTGCCTGGCAGATAAAGTATGCTTGTTAGGGACAGAGATTTGGGGGAAGTTGGGGGAGCAGAGAGTAGGAGGGGGGAGTGGGCAGGGGTGGAATGGGAGAGAAGAGGGGGGAAAGGGGCTTGGGGGGAGAGTCTTGCTGAGCCTAGCAAACCGCCATTGAGAGCTTATATGGAAGTGACTAGTGGAGTTTGTAGAAACACTGGAATCTGTTTGAAGGGGGTGGGAAATCCACAATTATTAAATTTGCTCATGGTCCCTGTTGGTATGCATATGTTAAACTTAGCCCCAGGGGTTGTGGCTGGAAGACCCTGGGCAATTGATATTTCAGGTCTATCAATCTCTCAGGCTCAGCCAGAGTAAATGACTAATCACTCAGCACTCAGTACCCTGGAGCGTATCGGGAATCACTTCCCCTGTTAAGCAAACTAAAATTCTTACTACACTTAAACATCATAAAGCATCAATTGCTTGTTTACAAGAGACAAAACTATCAGACGTAGAACACCCAAAATTAAAACAGTGGGTGGGAGAATGTTACTTTTCGTCCTCGGCAGGGTGCAGAGGGGGCGTGGCCATTCTTCTTAAGCATGGCCTCCCATGCATGTCACGTCTAGTAGAGAGGGACTCGGAGGGTAGATATGTCCTAATTCATTTGAATTACATGTGTCAGGAATGTTACATTTGTGCATTCTATGGCCCCAATAACTACGATACAAATTTCTTTCATTCCCTAGTTCAGCTGGGCCTGAAATATTATTCAGTGCCATGGATTCTGTTAGGAGACTTCAATCAGGTCTTAAACCCCACACTGGATAGGTCAACGCCTACGGCCTGCGGAGCACTAGGAAGGGGGAAGGGCCCCCCTTATCTGTTGTAATAACTGTAATCCCGGTACCAACCTTCAGGGGGTGGTAGGCTCCCTTCAGCAGTCTACAAACAAAGTCCTTCCAGACAACACAGCTTTTAGTTCCAAACAGTTTATTTCCCCTCCTCCACAAATCTCAGTTCAAGGGGGTTAAAGTCCCATTCAGTTTCCAAAAACAAAGCAACAAGAAAAAAACTTCCCTTTAAATCCAAGTTCTCCCCAGTTCAACAGCCTGGGTTTCAGTTTTAAAAGTCTTTCCGTTTGGGTGGTTGCAGAATGGCAGTACACCGCTCACAACACAGCTAATTGACTCCTGTGACCACCCACCGCCTTAGAGTCCCTGCAACTCTGCCCCAAAGTACAATTACAGTCCATGTCAACCGGCTCCTCCAAACCTGGTGTGCTGGTCCCTCCAGACTCTCTTTCCTCCAAGCACTCCATTAACTCTACCTCTCTGCTAGGCTGTTGGTTGGAGACCTCCTCCCCCTCCCAGGTGGAAGGAATCTTGTACTGATTTCTAACCCAAGGGAATTGAGCTTTGTCATCCCTGCTCCCCCTTCTGGCCCTCGTCTGCCATAGCAGCTGCTCTTTCCAGTCCTTTTCCCCCTCCCTTCCACGTGGGGGCCATACCGGGTTTTGGGACCTACTCCCCGATCCCTTCTCTCCGGGCCTTGTGTGGAATGTAGTCTGGCCCCATACCTCCTCCTGACCTGCTTAGACCCTCCAACCTCCTTACACTGTGTAAAGTGCTAGATTTAGTAGACCCCTGCCATCTCTTGCACCCTACACAACAAGACTACACCCACCTTTCAAGAATGCACCAGACATGGTCCCGCGTAGATTATATCCTTATCACCACCTCCCTGTTCTCACAAGTAAGTTCAGCACAGATGGGTCCTATGGCGATCTCAGACCACAGCCCAATCTGGGTGGATTTGACGCTGGGGGTTAGCGCTTGAGATCTCGGTCATTGGAGATTTCCTGCTTATATGACTGACAATTCAGATTTTAAAAGCTTTGTAGCTCAGAAGTGGGCAAATTATTTAGAAACAAATCAAGGTCACCAAGATACTCTGTCCATGTTCTGGGAAACGTCTAAAGCGGTGATGCATGGCGAAATAATTAGTTACATGAGTGGCCGAGCAAAAAGATTAGCCCAAGGCATTATCTTACTAGAACGCCATTTTAAACAAGCCAAACAAGCATATCAAAACCACCCACCTAGGGTCACCTATGATCAAATGATAGCAATGCTGGCTGCTCTGAATTCATTAATTCATGAGCGTACAAAAAAATATCTCTCTTACTGACGCTTCCAATAGTTTAAGTTTGGCAATCGTGCAGTAGAGAGGTGTGGTAGCCGTGTTAGTCCACTCTTAAAGGTTATCAATAGAAATCAAACAAAATAAAACATGGAAAAGAAAATAAGATGATATCTTTTTTTTTATTGGACATAACTTAATACATTTCTTGATTAGCTTTCGAAGGTTGCCCTTCTTCGTCAGATCGGAAATAAGCAAATGTGGTAGCAGGTAGTATAAATAAGAGAAACATCAAAGCATTACTTTGACAGTCTGTCAGAGTGGGAGGGTGGGGGTATGCATGGGGACATCAAAGCATTTCATTGATATTCTAACAGAATGGGTGTTGGTAGGTGAGAGGAGGGTAATAAACAGAGAAGTACAGCTTATGGTTTATGATGGGCTAGAAAACCCAGATCCTTAAGTCCTGCAATCGTGCAGGGAAGCTCCTGACTAGGGTGGCTAGAACGTGGTCGCCACGAACGTTTATCCCAACTTTAAAAGGCTCAGATGGAAAGAGGAGAACTAATCCAACTGACATTTTGCAAAACTTCTATGATCATTTCTCCCAAATGTTCAGGGCAGGCCACTCACAGATGGGACCAGCGGTGATAGATTATTTGGAAGATTCTGGGATCCCTCAGATTCCGTTAGAAGCATGCGCCAAACTCGGTGCCCCCCTACTTGCCTAGGAAGTCCAACAAATAATTCTATCCCTCCCAATGGGCACTAGTCCAGACGCTGATGGATTCTCTTCTGAATACTGTAAGATACTGAATCAGCAGGTGTGTGTCCCACTAACCGTGTTCTATGACGAGGTAGTAGGGAGACCTTTCCATCCCGGGCAAATGAGGCTCTCATCATCCTGGTACCTAAACCGGGTAAAGCTCATGACTCTGCAAAGGCTTTTTGACCAATCTCGCTACTTATTGTAGATGTAAAAATATTAGCGAAAATCTTAGCAGATAGACTGGCCAAACACCTACCAAACATTGTGGGGGATCATCAGGTGGGCTTTGTCAAAGGTAGACACCCGGGACTGAACGTACGTAGAGCCCTCCTCGCGATGGCACATAGCCAGGCACTCTGCACACCCCTGCTGTTAGCCTGGACACGGAACAAGCCTTCGATCAGGTACAGTGGGACTATCTTTTTGAGGTGTTGAGGTATGTTGGCTTCGGGGGATGGTTTCTCCAGGCAATTGCCGCCTCATATGCAAAACCGAAAGCCCATATAACAACGAATGGGCTGCATTCGCAGGCTTTCCCAATTGGTAGAGGCACTAGACAGGGCTGTCCCTATCCCCATTATTGTTCCTGCTGTACCTTGAGCCATTTTTGCGCACTTTAATGAAGGGCCCCGGGATCTCGGGTGTGGCCATGCCGGGGCTCTCGGTCAAAGCACTGGCCTACGCGGATGATATCCTCCTCACACTCACAAATCCGCAACATTTGCTACCTGGTCTGCTTGAGATGGTGACGGAATTTGTCTACTACTCGGGCTTTAGGCCTAACCTGCACAAGTCAGTGACACTGCCCACTCAGCCCTCTATCCGCGACCAGTGGGAGGGAGAGTTTCCTATTATTTTATTATTTTTGTTACATTTGTACCCCGCGCTTTCCCACTCATGGCAGGCTCAAAGCGGCTTACATGGGGCAATGGAGGGTTAAGTGACTTGCCCAGAGTCACAAGGAGCTGCCTGTGCCTGAAGTGGGAATCAAACTCAGTTCCTCAGTTCCCCAGGACCAAAGTCCACCACCCTAACCACTAGGCCACTCCTCCTATCTCTATTAAGTGGGAGACCGACCACATTAAATATCTAGGGGTCTGCATTCCAGTTAAGCTAAATCAGATATATAGAATCCATATTAAGCCACTGTGGACTTCCACAAAGACATCACTATCAATGTGGCAGCACATCCCTCTATCTCTTTGGGGTAGAGTCGCATTATACAATATGATAATAGTGCCTAAATGGATATACGTAGTTCAGGTATTGTCACTCTTCCTTACACATAAAGACGATTTGGGCCTATATTGCCTGCTACGACAGTTCCTTTGGAATGCCCGCCGGGTGCGGGTATCAATGGCACATGCATATCTTTTCAGAAACGGGCGGTTTGGGGGCTCTTAGTATTAAATTAATCTCTGTGGCTGGTTGTATGAGGCATCTATCAGACTGGTTCAGAGGCACATCACACTTCTCTTTCCCTGATGCGGAATGTTTGATGCTGGGAGCCACACACTTCATTTATTGGCTACATGCGAGACCGGGCAAGCACAAACACCAGCACACCTGACGTTCCTCTTCTTCTCTTTGAGGAGGACATGGAGGTGGGTCTGCAAATATTATAAGGTCAATCAGCACTCCTCCCCACTTCTGCCACTTTCTGGAAATGCGGATTTTCCGACGGGGAGCTCCTCTGCTGCTTTCGAATGACTGAGGAGCAAAGGGGCTATCTTTCTATTTCAAGTATTAACCGAGGAGGGCACTCTGAAGTCCTCTGCAGATCTACAGGTCAGCAAGGGCTTCCCCGCACAGGATCTCCTAACTTATTTTCAGTTGAGACACTACATAGTTTCTCTGCCAAGGAATTCTCTCACATCAGGTGTATGGGAAAAGCTTGTAGAGATTTATGATCTGGAGGCCCAGTTGACAAGTGCCCCTCAAATATTACCACACTAAACTGAGAGAAGATGCACTGGCAGTGGCATATGTGTCTCTGGCGCAGAGATGGTCCTTAGAATTGGGGTGCCACGTCAGAGATTCACATTTGCAACCATGTCTACTGCGAAGCTATACAATTTTCGGGAGTGCAGATGTTTGGGAATTGCAATACAAATTTGTTATGCGCCTTTATATATCCCCACACAGAGCATTTAGAGCTACCATTTGGCCCAGTGACGATTGTCCGAAGTGCTTTGGGGTGGGAGCCCATTTGGGGCCTATGTTTGGCACTGCCCCTCGGTGTTAACCTTTTGGTCCCTGGTATGTTCCCATGTCTCTCGGATGTGGAATGTCCCTTGGAGGAGTGCCCCCGCATTGTTGTTTGATGTATTTAACATGCCGGGGCCACCCAGAGCAGGCCTGAAAGACTTCCTAAGGCGTGCAGTGATGGTGGGAGGGGGTGGGGGGGGGGGGGGGAAACGATACTCAAGACATGGTTGCAATCAGACAGCCCTTCTGTCAAACTTTGGAGGTCATATATGATTACACTATATGACTCTGCCTCAGTCGCAGCCCTTTGTCATGGAGGTTATCTCTTCTCCCACACTCCCCGCCCAGCTGGCCGTGGTGGAGGCGTCGGGCTACTACTCTCGCCCTCCTGTAGTTTCCAACCCCTCCTCCTACTGCAGTCTCACTGCTTCTCATTCTTTGAAGCACACTCCATCCGACTATTCTACCCATTGCCACTCAGAGTGGCAGTCATTTACCGCCCCCCTAATAAATCCCTCTCTTCCTTCCTCACCGACTTCGATGCCTGGCTTTCCGTTTTTCTAGAACCCTCATCTCCGTCCCTCATTCTCAGAGACTTTAACATACACGTTGATGACCAATCCGACCCTCACGCTTCTCAGTTCCTCACTCTAACATCCTCCTTCAACCTCCAGCAATGCTCCACCTCCCCTACTCACCGACACGGCCATTGTCTCGACCTCGTCCTCTCCTCCTCCGGCTCTCCCTCCAGTTTCCACGCTTCAGCTCTTCCTCTCTTTGATCATCACCTAATCACCTTCACACTTCTTCACCCCCCCCCCCCCCCAGCCCCGTCCAACTTTAACCACTACCTCCAGGAATCTCCAGGCTATTGACTCTCCCACCCTATCCTCTAGTATTTCTAATCTCCTTCCCTCCATCATGTCCTCCGAGTCTGTCGACAAGGCTGTCTCCGCTTACAATGCCACTCTCTCCTCTGCTCTGGACACTCTCGCACCTTCCACCTCCCGTCCCACAAAGCGTACTAATCCCCAGCCCTGGCTGACCCCTTGCATCCGCTACCTTCGCTCCTGCGCCCGATCTGCTGAACGCCTCTGGAGGAAATCTCGCACCCATTCAGACTTCCTTCACTACAAATTCATGCTATCCTCCTTCCACTCCTCCCTATTCCTTGCCAAACAGGACTATTACACCCAATTGACCAATTCTCTCAGCTCCAACCCCCGTCGTCTCTTTGCCACCCTTAACTCCCTCCTCAAAGTGCCCTCCGCTCCCACCCCCCCTCGCTCTCTCCTCAATCACTGGCTGATTACTTCCGCGACAAGGTACAAAAGATCAACCTTGAGTTCACTACCAAGTCATCTCCTCCTCTTCACCCTTCAACCCTCGCCCTCAACCAACCAACCCAGGCCTCTTTCTCCTCCTTTCCTGTCATCACCGAGGAGGAAACCGCTCGCCTTCTTTCCTCCTCGAAATGCACCACCTGCTCTTCTGATCCCATCCCCACCAACTTACTTAACATCATCTCTCATACTGTCACCCCCTCCATCTGTCACATCCTCAACCTCTCTCTCTCTCCACTGCAACTGTCCCTGACACCTTCAAGCACGCCGTAGTCGCACCTCTCCTCAAAAAACCATCACTTGACCCTACCTGTCCCTCCAACTACCGCCCCATCTCCCTCCTACCCTTCCTCTCCAAAATACATGAGCGTGCCGTTCACAGCCGCTGCCTTGATTTTCTCTCCTCTCACGCCATCCTCGATCCGCTTCAATCCGGTTTTCGCTCTCTACACTCGACAGAAACAGCACTCGTAATGACCTGTTCCTTGCCAAATCCAGAGGCCACTACTCCATCCTCATCCTCCTCGATCTATCTGCCGCTTTTGACACTGTCAATCATGACTTACTTCTTGCCACACTGTCCTCATTTGGGTTCCAGGGCTCTGTCCTCTCCTGGTTCTCCTCCTATCTCTCCCAACGCACCTTCAGAGTTCATTCTCATGGATCTTCCTCCACCCCCATCCCCCTGTCTGTTGGTGTTCCCCAGGGATCTGTCCTTGGACCCCTTCTCTTCTCAATCTACACCTCCTCCCTGGGCTCCCTGATCTCATCTCATGGTTTCCAGTATCATCTCTATGCTGATGACACCCAGCTGTATCTCTCCACACAAGACATCACCGCGGAGACCCAGGCAAAGGTATCAGCCTGCTTATCCGACATTGCTGCCTGGATGTCCAACCGCCACCTGAAACTGAACATGTCCAAGACCGAGCTCATCGTCTTTCCACAAAAACCCACTTCTCCTCTTCCTCCACTTTCTATCTCAGTTGATAACACCCTCATCCTCCCCGTCTCATCTGCCCGCAACCTCGGAGTCATCTTTGACTCCTCCCTTTCCTTCTCTGCGCATATCCAGCAGATAGCCAAGACCTGTCGCTTCTTCCTCTTTAACATCAGCAAAATTCACCCTTTCCTCTCTGAACACACCACCCGAACTCTCGTCCACGCTCTCATTACCTCTCGCCTTGACTACTGCAACTTACTCCTCACCGGCCTCCCACTTAGCCATCTATCCCCCCTTCAATCTGTTCAGAACTCTGCCGCACGTCTTATATTCCGCCAGAACTGATATACTCATATCACCCCTCTCCTCAGGTCACTTCACTGGCTTCCTATCAGATACCGCATTCAATTCAAGCTTCTCCTTCTTACCTACAAATGCACTCAGTGTGCTGCCCCTCACTACCTTTCTACCCTCATCTCCCCTTAAGTTCCCGCCCGAAATCTCCGTTCACAGGACAAATCCCTCCTCTCAGTACCCTTCTCCTCCACTGCCAACTCCAGGCTCCGCTTATTCTGCCTCGCCTCACCCTATGCTTGGAACAACCTTCCTGAGCCCTTACGCCAAGCCCCCTCCCTGCCCATCTTCAAGTCTCTGCTTAAAACCCACCTCTTCATTGCCGTGTTCGGCACCTAACTCTTACCGTTCAGTAAATCCAGACTGCCCCAATTTGACTGCCCCTATCGGACTGACCATTCACTTGTCTTCTAGATTGTAAGCTCTTTGAGCAGGGACTGTCCCTCTATGTAAATTGTACTGCGCTGTGTAACCCTAGTAGCGCTTTAGAAATGTTACGTAGTAGTAGTAGACTATGGAGCGCAGGATGGTCCCAGACCTTGCCTCATGTAAGGGAGAGATATTTCTGCAGTGTTGGTCCCCTTTTTGTGACACCTTGACTCCAATTGCTTGCAGCAGGGTACT
Organism: Microcaecilia unicolor; assembly: GCF_901765095.1. Classification (NCBI taxonomy): domain Eukaryota; kingdom Metazoa; phylum Chordata; class Amphibia; order Gymnophiona; family Siphonopidae; genus Microcaecilia; species Microcaecilia unicolor. The sequence goes on from NC_044031.1 coordinate 163,658,093, forward strand.
CGATGGTTGACTAGGCACTAGAGATGTTCTCATTAATTGAATGGGGGGGGGGGAGGAGGAGGGAAGGGGGAAAGCTGGGGAAAAAGTAAGATGGAAAACGGCATCTTTGCAGCTTTGATACTCTGTTAATGATATAAGTTTATGGTAGATATTGAATTGTTGTATTAGTACCATTGTCTATTGTACAATTTGTCTTCAATAAAACATATTAAAAAAAAAAATCAGCCATTAATCTTTTAGCTCTGCATCCTTTTTCAAGTCTGAGTATTTTAATTAAAATCCAGTCTTCTTTTGACATTTTGTTAATTAACACACAAAGACATCACAAATGACATCAGTGAATAAGAAGTAATTAAGTCATGTTGGAAACTATTTGTGATAGCAGTTTGTAAAAATTAAAAATCTCTTAAATTAGACGAGGGATTCCTATGTACATAAGTATTGCCATACTGTTACAGATCAAAGGTCCGTCAAGCCCGGCATCCTGTTTCCAACAGTGGCCAATCCAGGTCACAAACACAAGGCAAGATCCCAAAGCCGCGCAGCAATGCTGACACAGACCATTCACTTTGAGTGGGCTGTCTCTGCATTAGTGCGCCGGAAGCCATTGGTATGGCTTTGTAGAAGGAGGGAGGGGGTGGGTTAATATGGCCATTCCTTTAGTCCTATTGGACCAATCCAGAATCCTTCTGTTCATTTGTTTGCATCAAGCAAGTTAGGTTGCATCTCCTTTCTTTTGCAAGATTAATTGGAAATGCTTTTCCTTTTAACTTTTCCTATATGCTCCTTGATTTACACTTTATACTTACCTAAAGTGTGTTTCTATCAAATTTGTTGTGTGTGTATATATATATATATATATATATATATATATATAGATATATAAAAGGGGAATCAATTTTAGATACAAAATTTAAATGTTTAGTTCTATTAATTTTCTGGAATATATATTGTATAATGCAGCCATTAGTTTGAAGGGTTTTGTGGCAGTGAATTGTTAACAAGGAAAACAAGAGTGGAGACAGCCAATAGTGGAGAAATTATCGCAGGATCCATATATTGTTGAGAACCTTTATTAAATAGACCCAACATGGCCATATTTTGGATCTATGCCTGCGTTGGGGTCGTACCCCTAAGCCAAAATAGCAAGAGTAATGCCCAAAATTGGAACCACTGTTCCAACTTCAACCGCCACATTAGACAAATAAAACCCTAGCCAAAAGCTCATGACAAATAAATCCGATGTGGTGGTTGAAGTTGGAACAGCAGTTCCAGTTTGGGTATTACGTTTGCCATTTGGCTTTTGGCTGTGACTTCTGACTCATGCATTCAGCCAAAACACAACCATGTCGGTTCTAATTTCAATAAATACACGGCTCCTGTGGTAATTACTCCACCATTGCTCTCTTGATTTCCTTGGTGTGTTCTGTGGAGCTTTTGGTTCTTCTGGTTTAGTTTGAGTGAATTGTTAACTTCATCACATAATATATTTGTAAAGTCAGCATGTAATCTGTCTTTTTATTGATTTAATTTTTTTAGGCACTGTCAAAATGGATGAAGAAATGGCCTTTAACCAAGGTATTGTGACTTGTAATATATGGCAGAGCTTGAAGTCATTGCATACCAGTTCATCTGAAAGGTACCAAAGGCCTAGGCTATGTCATGATCTGCGTGGACAAACTGTAATAATAAAGAGATTAAAGATTCAGGCCATGTGAGGATCTCAAACAATTTAAAAATAACTATTTAACCAAACAAAATGTTGTATATGGTATATGATTTATTTGGAGACTGTCACTATTTTCTTTGGTATGGAGCCATTAAGGAGAGGTGGTAACCCCTGCATTTTGTAGACTCCTCACAATTTGTCTAAATTTCTGTTGCTGCAAACCCTGTTTTATATTCCAGAGCATAAGTGAAGCCAGATGGAACTTAGAGGTTAATAGTGACATTGAACCCTTTCCTCAACTTTCTGCTAAACCAGTCCACACTAGAGGGTTGTGCTGCTCGACCAGCAGGCACTTGTCTTAGTGACATCATCACTATGAGGATTGGGTGCAGTCCTGGAAATCTCCAGTTTCCTTTATTATTTTATTTGTCACATTTGTATCCCATATTTTCCCACCTTTTTGCAGGCTCAATATGGCTTACATAGTACTGTTAATGGTGTTAGCCGATTCCGGTCTGAACAAATACAAGGTATGAACGAATACAGGTGAGATTGTAGTAGAATGAGGTACATGTATGTTAGGTACATTTGGGGGGGGAAATAGAGAGGGAGAGGAAGAGTTAGAATGTGTCATTACAATCTTTGGTTATGTTGTGTTGCAAGTATCCAGGTATTTTTTATGTTGGGTCGGTGGGGTATGCTTTTCGGAACAGGTCTTGTTCGGAAAAGCATACCCCACCGATCCAACGTAAAAAATACCTGGAGACCTGCAACACAACATAACCAAAGATCGTAATGACACATTCTAACTCTTCCTCTCCCTCTCTATTTCCCCTCAAATGTACCTAACATACATGTACCTCATTCTACTACAATCTCACCTGTATTCGTTCATACCTTGTATTTGTTCAGACCGGAATTGGCTAACGCCGTTAACGGTACTGTGTAAGCCACATTATTATGCTTCGACCGATCCAGACATAAGTTACAATGATGTGAAATAGTTTTTGCCCACCTCCTAATTTCTCCTATTATTGTCACATTGTATGGCTTCTTATCTTCAAATGAAAAGTAATATTAGGCAAATGGAACCTGAGTAAACGCTTATCACAGTTTATAAATTATTACTTCATTTAAGAGCAGTGTTATCCAACACCTATATCACCCGTGTGAAAAACTAACTGCCCCCTTTGGCACCACCTTTGCACCACCTTTGGCAGCAAAAATTACAGCCAAATGCTTCCTATAATTTGATATCAGTTTTTCATATCACTGTTGAGGAATGTTAGCCCACTCTTCTTTCTTGAACTGCTTTAATTCAGATACATTCATAGGTTTTCACACATGAACTCCTTTCAGGTCCTGCCATAGTATCTTTATTGGGTTCAAGTCAGGACTTTGGCAAGGCCAGTCCAAAACTTTAATTTTGTTTCACCTCAGCCATTCGGATGCACACTTACTTTGTGTTTTGGATCATTGTCTTGCTGCTTCAGCTCATGGACCGATGATGGGAGGTTCTCTGTGAGAATTTTCTGGAACAGTACAGAATTCATGGTTCCTTCAATAATGGGCATGTTTTCCAGTTCCTAATGCAGTAAAGCATCACCACACAATCACATTACTACCACCATGTTTGACTATTGGTATGATATTACTGTGGAATGCTGTATTTTCCTTTACACCAGACGTAATGGGAAAAATACCTAATTTTCACTTCTACTTCAGATATGTTTATAAAGTATGTCCAGAAAGCTCTCAAAACTAGGTTGGTGGCGGCTATCCATGTGGTGTCTGGAACTTAGCTTCTTCCCTATAAGAAAACAGGGGGAGGTGAACTTCTCATTCATATGAATCTTCTGATCAACTTAACAGGGATTCTGGAGAGCTCTGGATAGTTCAGCTATTGCAGCAGTTAGTCCATGTCCAAGACCAAACTTAATCTCATTTTTGTTTTCTTTTGTTTCATCATAAAAATGTGTATTTTTTTTATAATATGAAAGTGAGGATGCTTGATTAGCTTCAGTCTTATCCAAAAAGAGAATAGTAACATTTTAAATTATATCAGACCAGGGATTCTACAACTGGGAACTTTGGTTGTGGTTAAATATCTGTGTTTAAATAAAGGATTGAAAAATATATTTTCTGTGCACCTGCTTATTTTATTAAGGGGGGTCATTTATTAACAGCACATACTAACATAACGTACATCTACCACAGGACCTATTGCATAGAACCGGGCCCTGTGCTAAATGCATGTTGAGGGCATTAGAGCATGCTGTTGATAAATAACCCCCTCTGTTTCTTTCAGATAAAGTGAATCAATAGAAATCAAACAAAATAAAACATGGAAAAGAAAATAAGATACCTTTTTTTATTGGACATAACTTAATACATTTCTTGATTAGCTTTCGAAGGTCGCCCTTCTTCGTCAGATCGGAAATAAGCAAATGTGGTAGATGACAGTATATATAAGTAAAACATCCAAGCATTTCATTGACAGTCTAACAGGGTGGGGATGGGTAGGAGGTATGCATGGGAACATCAAAGCACTTCAGAGATAGTGTAACAGGATGGGGGTGGATAGGTGAGAGGAGGGTGATAAACAGAGCAATACAACTTTATGGTTTATAATGGACTAGAAAACCCAGATCTTTGTTAAGGCCTGTCTGTTGGGTGTCAAAATATTCAATCATTCTGACTTCAAAGGTCTTACGTTCCTGTATTGTTTTAAAGTTACCTTTTAGGATTCTTACTATGAAGTCACTGGTACAGTGATCTGGTTTTGTAAAGTGCTGATCCACAGGGGTGGGAACCTGGCTGGCACCAGTATTCATGTGATGTCTATGTAAATTAAATCTTGTCTTTAGCATCTGGCCTGTTTCTCCAATATAGCATCCTTCGTTAACATTTTTTACACTGAATGATATATACCACATTGGAAGATGAGCATGTGAAATATTCCTTTATGTTGAATATTTTTCCTTTGTGAATGACTGTGGGGTCCTGTGAAATGTTTTGGCATAGCTAAGAATCCCAATGAGCAAATAGTTATAAGAAATCAACACCACAGCATGTTGGCAGAATTTACCTCTGTGCCTTTAGCCAGACTCGGCTGCTAGTGCAGTGATTCTGGACCCGCCCACACCCAATCCTAGCAGTGGTGTCAGGCATTTTCTACTTAACTGTATCACTATGTGCAGCGATAGCCCTAGCCCTTCCGCCATCTTGGACCGTCGGCATTGCCTGGCTCCAGCTCTATGATTGTACAGCCTTGCCTGGCTCCATTTCCCGCTGTGGAGCCTTGTCTGGCCTTGGGGGCTTCTCTGGCTCTGGCCCCATCTGTAAAGCCTTGCCAGATCCGGCTTCGGTCTTGCAGCCTCGCTCAGTAGTGGCTTCGACTGTGCGGCCTCGCCCAGTCCTGGCTACGGTCTCAGGGCCTCGCCCAGCTCCGGCCTAGTCAGTAGAGCCCTGCCTAGCTCCAACTTTGGCCGTTGAGGCTTGCCTAACCACGGCTCTGGCTGTTCCGTCTTGTCTGCAGCTGACCTCGGTCCTGACAGCTGAGCCAGGCTTAGTTCTGGCTCCAGCCATCGTGCACGGCCTAGTTCTATCATCGGCTATCAGGTCTGGCCTTGTTCCGCTGCCTCCAGCTCTAACTGAAGTTTCCTTCCTTGGTTCCGGCCATATCTCTGGCTGTGCACCTGGCTGCTTGGGCTTTCTTACCTGATTCTGGATCATTCTGAGGGCGAGGGGGTGCCCTTTGGGGGGGTTGGCTCTGTTTTTGTTGCCCTCCGGGCCTTACCTCAATTCTGTCCTTTGCCCTGGCATGATTGGCTGCGTTTCCCTCCGGCGCAGGCTAGCATGCTTCACAGCAGCTTGATGGGCCTGGATATGGCTCTGTTTGAGGATGTATCTGTCCTAACGGCTTCTGTCCCTGCGGGTTTCCTAGGTGGTGTGGACAGCAGGAGTCTCATCGATCACGAGATTCTTTCTCCTTTCACAGGGTTTTTCCTGTTCTCCTGGCTCCTGGTTGCATCTCAGTTCATTGATCAGGATCCCAGTTACCATGGGGAGCTCTACTCCATCTGTGATGGCTCTTCTGAGTGCTCCCCAGTGGACCAGGCAGGAGCTTACCATATCCACCTGCCATCTTGAAACTTCTATCTCTCTTGTTCCTGGATTCCTTTGCAGGCCGTGTTCTTGTACTCTGCGTCTGAGGCTGGGCACATTCCCTTGCCTTGCACCTTGGCCATTGTATGATTCTGGCCCTGCATGCCTCTCTGGCAGGGGCCCAGGTGCTGTGTGTGTGTGTGGTGTTTCCACACTGGTGGTGGATTCTCCTAATTTATTCCCTGTTTGGGATGTGGTGGTGCTTGCCTGGCTGGAGATGGTTTCTCCCGGGTTGGTCCGGTCGAGCTCTGCTTGTCTGTTGTCTTCTGTCATCGGGCTATATTCTAGGTGGGATTGGGCGTACTTTCTCTGTTGCCAGGTTTTCTTCATGATTCTCCTGACCTTCTCCTTGGCTTGTCAAGAGGTTGGTTGCTCTTCTCTCTTTCCGTCAAGCAGTGTTTGCACTACTAGACCACTCGGTGTTCGCAGCAGTGTCTCTGCTTGTGTGCTGTTGGCCAGCTGACTGAAGCATATCTGTCTTCAGGGATAGTGGTGTCACACCCTAGTTGTGGACTGCTTTGGTACATCCGACTCGTCTCTGGATTGATCTGTGGGACGCTATAGAAGGTAAAATTAGTCCTTACCTAATAATTTCCTTTCCATTAGTCCCAACAGATCAATCCAGAGGCTTGCCCTTTGTTGGTATTGGTTGCATATTTCTTCCAGTCATTTCTTTTTGATGCAAACCCCCCCCCCCCCCCCCCCAATAAACAAACCCTAAAACCACATCATATGCTACATGTTTCTACTTCGGATGTTTCCCTCCCGCAGGAGCGGTTGAGGAGCAGCCTACATGGGCTTTATCGAGGCAGGAGAGGGCTTACATGTTGGATTTACTCTTTCTAGTTCCACTGCTTTGGTATCGACAATATTGAAGTTAAGGTGGCTGTATAGTAAACTTCTCTCTATCTCCACCTGCTTGTAGAGGGACATAATCCACTTGTCTCTGGATTGATCTGTTGGGACTAATGGAAAGAAAATGATCAGGTAAGGACTAATTTTACCTTCTTCCTTATCTTCATGCAACTAACATATATGACCCTATACCAGTGACAAGATGAGCTCACCGAATGTAACTACTCTGATACGTTTGTAAGCCACATTGCAACAATGTTAATTGGAAAATGTGGGATATAAATATTAAACATTCCTATTGTACCTAGTATTCATGAGCCCTTCACATTATTACTTCTGCAATTTCGGAGAGACATTTAGAAATTGAGTTTGACATTTTCTACACTACCACTGGAAGAGAGAGGCACCATTTGGAACTCTTCCACCTTTTCCACTCTAAATAATATTGCCTCTATCAAGATACATTTACACTAAAAGAAGGAACTATTGTATAATCATCATGATCTTAAACACCCAAAGATGCAATTGCATCAAAAGGAGCAAAAATGGCGAAAAAACATCTTAGAGAGGATATTTATAAGCAATTAGCATTTAGGTATAGGCAAAAACTGTAGGTTCAAATTTCCAAATAGATACAGCCCCAAACTCTACAATTTTTCGAACAATCACACCTACTTCACAAAGAAATACTAACACTACTACACCAAATGGTACAGATCTGGCAGTATATTTTGAGCAAAAGATTTCTTATTTCAATGATCTCCTCATCTGTAATTTCTTCACCATCCACTATCACCGTAATCAGATATGAGATTCTATTTAGATAAATGTCTTGACATTAGCTATTAGCTTACCGTGTAATTTTCTCTCCAGGTTTAATTTGCCCTCCCTTACTAACATTCAAAAGGCTCTCAAAACACCACTTAAGTCCCACATGATCCGATCCCTTCCACTTTAATCAAGAAATATGAATTTATTTTTCTTCTATATCTACACGATATCAACATGTCTTTAGGACGGAGGTAAGCTGTCTTTCATGTAGTTGGGATTTCACCCTGCTGTAAAGTAAAGGAAACACAAAAGTACAAAAAAAGTACTATGCCTTTTCTATGAAAGTTGACTGAAAAAATTGACCCAAGTCATAAAAATTTTAGACACCCCTATCAAACAGGATTTTGCAAAAGCCTTTCACTGAATCTACATTACTTTATGTCACAACTTCCATGAAAACTCATCTAGACCAAAATAAAACAGCAAAAAATTATTTTGCTGGATTTGCCCAGTGTATTTAATTTAGTTGATACACTTTGCCCAGTGTATTTGATTCTAATACACTTTGGAACACTGGCATTATAGCAATAGCAGTTATTGGAGTTTCATTCTTATTTATCTAACAGACAAAATATAATATGTAAAAATGCTTCACCACCAGTAAACTGTTTTAATTGTGGTATTCTGTAGGGCTCTATTTTAGCACCATCATTGTTCTATGTTGTAACCAGGCGCCACTCTTGTGCAGCCAAGGATAGAATAATCTCCTCCAGCCACAGGCTCCCGGTACAGTGAAGAAACAGATGTCCACCAGTAACTTCAATCTTAAGAACTTTTATTCCATGCAGGTTTCTAGTACACAGTTCCAATAGCAGCATAGCACATACCAGGATGCAATACAGGCTTACAGGCTCCAGTCTTCTCTTTATCCAGTGCACAATAAACAGTAATTCAATTCCCAAGACAAACAGTTCTTTCAGTACATCATCACAGTTCAGTCACCAAGCAGCATTTTCTACCTTCTATCCTCTTTACCTTCAGGAGAGTTCAATATTTTAGGGACTCCTTCTACCCAAGGGTTTTCCCCTGCTTCAGCTTCACAGTGAATTCAATACTTTTGGGACTTCCTCTCACTCAAGGAATCTCAGCCTGCTTCAGTACTTTAGGGTCCACCCTGCCCAAGGATTTTCAGCCTGTAACTACCAGTACTTTAGGGACCTCCTTGCCCAAGGGTTTTCAGCCTGCAACCCCTTCTCTCCTGCTTTTCTCTCCTGAACTGAACTGAACTCCACTCCTCTCCTGGGACTAATGCTTAACTCAGCTGGTTTGGGGTGTGAGGAAGCTAATGGAAGGAGAATGATTGGTGGTGGTAGCTGAAGCCAGGGATGGATTAGGCAGGTGGGAAGGAGTCCCAGGAGAGGAGTGGAGTTCAGTTCAGGAGAGAAATGAGACCAATGATGAGCTCCTGCACACAGGGTTTCCTAACTCTCTTTCTGCCTAGTGGCAGCCACTCTACACAACCTGCCAACTTACACTCATGTCTTCCCTGATTGCAGCTAGGAGTCCAGTCTGGGTTCTTCATCTCACCCTCTGGCTCCTTGCCTGCAATGCCTTCTGGGACTTGTATTTCAGACTGAAACTGCCTTAATCCAACTATCCTGGAGGTGACTTTATCACAATGTATTCATGGCATTAGCTGCTTATGACAATCAAGTCTTAGGAATAATTGATCCTGCACATCCATCTACTGTTCTTGAATTAAATGATAACTATGCTACAATTCTGTCAAGCTTAACATTACACAAGTTAAATGTTTAAATGGAGCTAAAACAAAAGCCCTTGTTTCCACCCAACCTTCGGTTACACCATGTCTCTTATGGATAGTGTAAAAATTGGTGTGATGTACAGTAGGTTGGAGTGTACCTCTGCTTCCCTGGAGTAGTGTGTGGTGGTGGTAGCTCATTTGCATATGGTTACAAACCCATCCATCCATTCATCCAGGGACGCAGATTGACAAATTATTATATAAGATGTTCAGCCTCTTGTTTCACTTCTTTCTCGCTGACATTGTGTGCTGGATGGTTGCCCATCTAATTTATTTTTTACCTTACCGCACCTTTAATTACTTGGTTAGTTTTATCAATTCACTGTTGGTACTGGGTTTACTGCAAAATATGGGTCGGATTGTGTTGACACCAGTCCCTATGTCCGAGGGTCTTAATTTATCGTCGTCTCCTAATTATAGGCCAATTGCTGGAATTAATTTTTCTTACCAAACTTAACACTTGTAAGTAAACAGTTTGCTAGTTATTTAGGTAGTACAGTATAAACATGGACGTCTGTTTGGATTCTGATCTCAGCACAGTACTGGAACATTACTGTTAGCACTTGTTACTAAGATTAAAAATGCCTTTGGTTTTGGTAACCAAACTATATTACTGCAGTCTGACATTTCTGTAGCCTTGCTATTGAACAGATTAAGTGAGGTTGGGCTAACTGGTTCTGTACTGAATTGTTTTAAAGAATTTTTGTCTAACGTAATTATATTGCATTCGGAAGAATGGGATGATTTCTGAGAGCTGGCTGTTGAAATGTGGAGTTCTCAGGGTTTTCCTTTTCCCCCCAGAGTTGTTTAATGATTTTATGAGCTCACTTGGTTCCATTAAATTACTTCAGGATGAATATCTGTTTTCTTACGCTGATGATATTTTTCTAGCTGTCAGTTTGTGCTACCATCAGTCATACATTTGATTAGATTTCTTGCATGAATAAGCTTCATAGATTGAAACATAGACACATGAAGGCAGATAAGAGCCAAGTGGCCCGTCCAGTCTGCTCTTCCTCAGTAGCCACTAACGCCCCTTTTCCTAAGGGATTCCACTTGCCAGTCTCATGCTTTCTTAAATTCTGACACAGTCCTTGTCTCCACAACCTCCACCGGGAGGCCATTCCACGCATCCACCACCCTTTCCGTTGGGCTATTAATTTACTTAGTCAATGCTTCCAAGACCAAAATAGAGTAATTACTGAATAATTGGACCACTACACCATATCAGGAATTTTTTTACTTATGAAGGTTAGTTCTAAAATCTTGGGTGGTATTCTTGATTCTTCCCTTTCATTTGACCTTCAAGCTGCTCATGTACGGAATAAACCTTTTTCCGAATGAGGCAATGTTGGCTGATTTGGTCATATTTTCATGAATCTAATTTTTTGTATTTGGTCCAGATGCTGATATTACAGCACTTGGACTACTGTAATTCTCTCTATTTGGTTTAAATGCTGTTTTGATGAGAAAATTACAGCTTATTCAGAATGCTGCAGTTTGCTTTATTTTTTTTTCGATGACTAAGTTGGAGAGTGTTTCTAAGCATTTATAGGGTTTACGTAGGCTTCCTTTTAAAGTGCATATCTCTCTTTTGAAGTGACCTGTATTGTATTTCATATTTTACAAAGTAATGCTCTTATTCCAAAATCAGTGGGTCGTCATAACATTTGTTTCGCCAAAATCTGTAGGCAAAAAGTGATGATAATTTTTCACACATTTACAAAGACGGGTTTTTTTTGTCTTGTTTTTAACAGTCATGTAAAATACAGGTGAAATTTTGTAGAGACAGAATTGTGTAGTATATCTTATTGCTAACCTCTGCTTAAGTTATGTAACAAATAGCTCAGATGGATTTGCAGCCCTACAAAAGTGCAGTTTGACATACTGGCCCTTGATGATTTTTTCTCTCTGTACATTATTTAACTAATATGTGAAATAAAATGTGCTGAGTTCTGCACAAACACATCTTATATGCAGTTTTTGAAAATCAACTACCCTTACCTGTAGCTAAAACTACATGCGTTCCTTATGGACAAGAATTGCACTTAATGCATACTTGTATTTCCCAAAATAAAGTGTGTAAATTTACCTGGATGAAGTACCAGTACAAATAGAAGGTGTAAATTGTGTGCTTGCTTTTTTCTTAGTCAAAGGAAACATTTTCCATTTTGAAAATAGTAAATTCTGTGGGTTAAAATTAACCACAGACTTCAAGTGCACAGTTGGCATTGTTGCTCCCTATGTTTTTATTATTTGAGTTCGTGTTTACAATGGTGGTGAATGGTGGTTGTTGATGAAATCCTGTACATGGAGTTGTGGTAATGCCAAACCTCTTATTTTCCCTGTTTAGCAGAAGATGTCTTTGTTAGCCATATTGAAGATGGTGTGACGTTTTGGGCACAGGTAATGGAACATCTTTTAGACTAAAACTAATGGTTTATTCAGGTATTTATAACCTTTTAAAATAATTTACTACTGTACTACTATAAATCATTTCTGTAGCGCTACCAGTCGTACGCAGCACTTCAATTTAGCAAGAAACCCTGATCAAGACAGCTTACAGTTCAATATTCACAGTAAAACAATAGATGAACAACAGCAACACTGAAGAACTGTAACCAACCATGTTTGGTGTTACACAAATTGTTTCTTACAATTAGAAATATGTAATTAAATTTTAATGTATTATACTAAGTTGGCTGACTTGTAAACATAGTGTTATATGACTTGAATGATCCTGAGTCTTGTTCACAGGAGTTTTTGTTATGGAGAAGGACTGAGATGATCTGTTCATGATTTTTTGATATACTATCAGAGCACCAATGGGAGCTTATTCTGTGAATTAAGAATGTACCCACTCTTAAGTCTTTAATGAATGTACTACTACTACTATAAATCATTTCTATAGCGCTACCAGTCATACGCAGTGCTTCACAATTAAACATGAAGAAAAGACAGTCCCTACTCAAAAGAGCTTACAATCTAAATCAGGACATATAGGATTTTGATTTAGGTACTTCTCGTCTTGAGCTTGTATTTGGAGTTACAATTGGTTATGTAGGAATTTCTCTTTCTTTAGTGAGATTTTAAAATGAAACCATTAAGCTTGCTGTTTTGGGCTGTCCATATCCCTACTTCACCACCTATCCCCACAGGATAAAGTGTGTATACTGTTTGGACTACCTCTACTGTCTCCACAGATAGCCTGAGACTTTCCAAGCAGGTAAACACGTGTTTACCCACAAAAGTCCTCTGGAAAATTGCCCCCTCTATTTTTGAGCGTAGGAACTTTGCTTCTCATGATGTTGCAGACAGGAAATTTCGGTAGTGATACCAGAAGTCATTTCCCAGTGTCACATACTACTGGAATTTATTACAATCGCTATATTAAATGTAGACAAACCAAGTTCATTTATCACAGGTATTTGGAAATAGTGTTAAGTAATCATCTATTACTGGTTAGATGACAGTGCCTGTTGTAGCTACATTATGTATCGCTTTTTGTTTTGAATTTTGAGTAACGTCGTTTTTCCATATCATCATGCTGATCAATCCATAGACTGGTGGGTTGTGTCCATCTACCAGCAGGTGGAGATAGAGAGCAATCCTTTTGCCTCCCTATATGTGGTCATGTGCTGCCGGAAACTCCTCAGTATGTCGATATCCAAGCTCCATCCGCAGGACTCAGCACTTAGAGAATTACACCCACAAAGGGACATTCTGCCCAGCTCACCACCGCCGAAACGGGGGAGGGGAATTAACCCAGCTCATCCCCACACAAGTGGAGGAGGGGAATCCGTCCAGCTCATCCCCGCGGAGCGGGGGAGGGACACCACCCCGCCGATGCAGGGGGATCTGGCTTATCCTGCAACCGCGGGAGGAGCTGACTGACCCTAACACCGCCAAAGCGGGAGGGGTACAAAGCTGCCCTACAGCCGCACGAAGCGGGAGGGAGCGCCGGCAGAATTTATGTCTCGATCCAGCCCCGTAAAACGGAGGGGAGAGGAATGCAGCAGCTCACTGTAACACAAACTCGTCTCAACTCTTGAAGAATCCAATTGAAAAAACTTGAACACGAAGTCCTCCTGAACAGGAACTGAAGACTAAACTTGAATCTGAAATGCAACCAGAATATAAACAGTACAGATATCTGGGAGGGGCTATGGATTGATCAGCTATGATTAATGGAAAGAAAATTATCAGGTATGATACATAATTTTACCTTCCATATCATCATGCTGATCAATCCATAGACTGGTGGGATGTACCGAAGCAGTACTCACCCAGGGCGGGACATTGAAATCCCTGACCGCAACACTGAAGCTCCAAACCGGGCCTCCGCCCGAGCAGCCACAGTCAAGCGGTAATGCCTGGAGAAGGTATGAGCCGATGCCCAAGTTGCCGCCTTGCAAATCTCTTCCAAGGAGACGGACCCGGCCTCTGCCATCGAGGCTGTCCTTCCCAAGCAGTGGGCTCCCCAGCCCGACAAAGAGGCGTCCGTCGTGACGACAATCCACTCCGGGGTCACCAGAGGCATTCCTGCAGACAACTTGTCTGTCTGCGTCCACCAGCTCAGCGCCTTGCGCACTGCTGGGTCCAAGGGAAGGCGCACAGCATAATCCTCCGACACCGGAGTCCAGCGCTGCAGCAGAGAGTGTTGTAGTGGTCTCATATGAGCCCTGGCCCAGGGCACTACTTCCATCGTGGCCGTCATAGAGCCCAACAGCTGCACATAGTCCCAAGCCCGAAGCGGAGAGGCTACTAGGAACTGGTCCACCTGAGCCTGAAGTTTGACAATCCGATTGTCTGGCAGGAACACTCTGCCCACTTGGGTGTCGAATCGAACTCCCAGATACTCCAGGGACTGAGTCGGGCGCAGCTGGCTTTTCTCCCAGTTGATGATCCACTCCAGGGAGCTCAAAAGAGCAATCACCCGGTCCACAGCTTTGCCGCACTCTGCATAAGAGGGGGCTCGGATCAACCAGTCGTCCAGATAAGGATGGACTTGTACTCCTTCCTTTCGCAGGAAGGCCGCGATGACCACCATTACTTTGGAGAAGGTCCGCGGAGCAGTAGCCAACCCGAACGGGAGGGCTCTGAACTGGAAGTGTCGGCCCAGGATTGCAAAACGCAGAAAGCGTTGATGAGGAGGCCAGATGGGAATATGCAAGTACGCTTCCTTGATGTCCAAGGATGCCAGGAACTCCCCTGCCTTCACTGCCGCTATAACAGAGCGGAGAGTCTCCATGCGAAAGTGCCGAACTTTCAAGGCCCGATTGACCCTTTTGAGGTCAAGGATAGGCCGTACAGAACCTCCTTTCCTTGGTACCACAAAGTAAATGGAGTAACGTCCCTTGCCAAGCTGATTTTCTGGCACCGGAACGACCGCACCCAGGCGTATCAGATTGTCCAAGGTCTGCTGCACTGCCACAGCTTTGACCGGAGACTTGCAGGGAGAGAGTACAAACCCGTCTCTTAAGGGTCGGCAGAACTCTAGCTTATAGCCGTCTCTGATGACTTCCAGCACCCAAGCGTCTGAAGTTACCCTGGTCCACTCGCCCAGAAACGAGGACAGGCGTCCTCCAATCTGCACTGGGCCATGGACCAGGACCCCGTCATTGGGTACGAGACCCTGGGGGAGGACCGGAGGGCGCACCTCCGGGACGGCGGTCTCTGCGAAAGGAATGCTGCTTGGGGGAGAAGTTCCTCTTGAAGGAAGAGGGGGCAGAGGAGCCCGACTTGCCCGGGCGGTACCGACGGGCTTCTTGAAACCGTCCTCTGGAGATACCGGGGCGAGCACTGGCCCGAGCCCTGACCTCTGGTAACCTCTTGCCCTTAGACGTGCCGAGATCGGTCACAATTTTGTCCAGCTCGACCCCAAAGAGCAGCTTGCCTTTAAAAGGCAACTTAGCCAGGCGGGACTTAGAGGCGTGGTCAGCAGACCAATGCTTCAGCCAAAGCCACTGCCGCGCAGAGACTGTCTGAGCCATACCTTTAGCCGAGGCTCTCAAGACATCATACAGTAAGTCTGCCAAATAAGCCAAGCCCGATTCCAGGGCCGGCCAATCAGCCCTCAAGGAAGGATCCGAGGGGGAAGCCCGCTGCACTATCGTCAGGCACGCCCTGGCCACGTAGGAGCCGCAAACTGAGGCCTGCAAACTTAAGGCAGCTCCTCGAAGGACGACCTTAAGGCCCTCTAAGGCTTTTCTGATAACATCCGGATATACAGGATCTTATCTCTGCGGAATGGAGTGTGTCAGATGCAGGTCTTAAGGTGGGGTGGGCCACCGGTGTGGTCCTGGAGGAAAAGGAAAAGCTTAGCATGCCTAGGGTGGACTCTCTAGTGACGGCAGTCACCAAGAAGACCACCTTGCTGGTGGAAGGTGATATTGCGCTGAAGGATCTGCAGGATCCTCTGTGTGCGTCTGGTAGCGCTATATAAATGCTGCTAGTAGTAGTAGTAAGTAGCCTCTTTTGGGCTCCAGACATCTGTGTTCAGCTCGTTTGTTGCTAGGGCCTGCCTGCAGTGGCACCAGCAGTCTTCTGCTTGAAGCAGCTCTCGGGCTTCTCGCTTGAGACGGGACTAGCCTATTTGGAGGATGCAGTATATGATGTGCTTCAGGCATCCACCCAAGAGATGTCGCTGTGAAGGGTCAGCTATGGCTGTGGGCTTGGGCTGCGGATGCTGCCACTGAGGCTCGTCTGGTTAAGCTGCCCTTTTGGGGGAAGCTGTTGTTTGCAGATGATCTCGGCAACCTGGTCAAGGAGCTCGGAGAAACTAAGCTTCAGCGAATTCCGGAGAATAGGCCCCATCCGGTGGCTCGCTTGTCCTCACTGGCCTGAGCTTGGTAATCCTTCGGTCAGAAGACATGCTTTCAGCCACGCCAGTCTTCCATATGAGGGGACAGGACGTCCGTCAGCTCATGGGGGACAGCAGTGACTGCTCCCCGACAAACTCAATGATGCCAGGCTAATCCAGCTATCTGTGCCTATTAAAGGATGCCTTCAGGCATTTGTGGACATGTGGACCACCATCACCACAGAGCAGTGGGTGCTGGACATTCTTCGCGATGGCTTCAGATTGGCGTTCTCCTTCCCGGTTGCACCTCTTCTCTTAAAGTCCCCATGTTGGGGAGCCATTCGAGCAGTGCAGATCAAGGTTGAGGCCTTGTTGTCAATTCGTGCCATTGTTCCGATGCCCCCTGCTGAGTGCGGTCAGGGGTGCTATTCCATCTACTTTGTTGTGCCCAAGAAAGAGGGAATGGCGCGCCTGATCCTGGATCTCAAAGGGGTCAACCACTGCCTGCGGGTCCCACACATGGATACCGTGCAATCTGTGATTTCATTGGTGAGAGAGGGGTAGTTTCTCACTACTCTTGATCTCGAGGAGGTGTACCTGCACCTCCCGATTTGGGGACCTCATCAGCAGTTCATGTGGTTTGTGGTTCTGGACAGGCACTTTCAGTTTTGAGCTCTGCCGTTCAGTCTCACTACGGT
Organism: Microcaecilia unicolor; assembly: GCF_901765095.1. NCBI lineage: Eukaryota > Metazoa > Chordata > Amphibia > Gymnophiona > Siphonopidae > Microcaecilia > Microcaecilia unicolor. The sequence continues at coordinate 163,674,880 of NC_044031.1, forward strand.
CCCACAGACCTTTTCCAAGGTTAGGGTTGTAGTGACTACCTTCCTGCAGAGGCAGGCGATCAGTGTTCACTTGTACCTGGACAACTGGCTTATTTGGGTTCGTGCTACCAGGACAGTGTGGAGGTGTTGGCGAAGGTGGTTCGCCTTCTCAGTCATTGGGGTGGGTGATCAATTTCGATAAAAGCAGGCTGGTCCTGTTGCAACAGCTGTAGTTCCTCAGTGTTGTTCAACACATTCCTGGCACAGATGTTCTTGATGGAGCAGCATTGGGCGAAATTGAGGCATCAGCTGCAGTCAATTCTTCTTCTTCCCAGTCCTCGGCCTTGGGACTATGTGTAGGTCCTCGACCACGGCCATGGAGGTGGTGCCTTGGCCAAGGGCACATATGAGGCCGCTTCAACGTTTGCTGCTCAGCCGCTTGTCTCTGGTTTCGGAGGACTATGATGTCCGACTTTCCTAGATGCCCGCTGCCAGACGGAACTTGTTGTGGTGGCTGCGTTATCAGTCCTTGCGATTGGAGTTACCCTCCCCCAGTTCTGGTGTGGGAAGTGGTACCGACCGATGCCAGTTTGGCGTGCTGGGGTGCCCATTACAGGGATCACCTGACTTTTGGGGATCTTGGTCTTCGGTAGAGGCACAGTGGTCCATCAACCGCTTGGAACTTTGGCTGCATTGAGCTCTGGAGGCCTTCACTCAGTTCCTCCATGGGACTCCGGTTTGGGTTTTCTTGGACAATGCTACGACGGTGGCCTATATCAACAAGAAGGGGGTACTCACAGCAGTCATTTGGTTGTGGAGTTCAGCTTGTCGATGACCTTGGTGAAGACGCATCTGCGCTGTCTCTCAGCAGCTGATATTATGGGGTCGCTCAATGTAGAGGCAGACTTCCTCAGTAGACATTGTCTGGATACCGGAGAGTGGGAACTGTCGTGCGAGGTGTTCCAGATGTTGGTGCAGCACTGGGGAATGCTATACTTGGATCTCATGGCAACAAGAGCGAATGCCAAGGTCTTGGGGCGATTTTTCATCCGGCAGAGGGAGCGGGACTCGCTGGATCTCAATGCCCTGCTGCAGCCGTGGCCAACAGAGGGGTTGCTGTATGCCTTCCCACCTTGGCTAATGATTGGTCATCTGTTGAGGAAAGTGTCAGGCCATCAGGGCTGGCTGATCATGGTGGCCCCCGCGTTGGCCGTGGTATGTGGATTTGATTTGGCTCCTGGACGGGGCGCCTCTCAGACTCCTTTTGGATCGGGCTCTTCTCTGTTAAGGACTGGTGGTTATGGAAGGTCCCTCCCACATTGGTCTTATGGCATGGCCCTTGAAAGAGAGTGCCTGAGAAAGAAGGGTTATTTGAACTCCGTCATCATTGTTTTACTTCAAGCCAGGAAGCGGTCTACTTCTTGGCCTATGCCCACGTGTGTCGTTTTGAGGACTGGTGTTCTGAGCGGGGGCTGGACCCCTTTTCTTTCTCTATTGGTCACATTCTGGCGTTTTTGCAGGCAGGGGTGCAGAAGATCCTAGCATTGGAGTCCTTGAAGGTCCAGGTGGCGGCCCTGGCGTGTTTCCGGGGTTGCTTATGCAATTGGTCCATAGCTACACACCCTGATGTGGTTCGTTTTCTGAAAGGAGTGAATCTTCGGCCGCCCTTTCAAGCATCCTTTCCTGACTGGGATCTTAACTTGGTTCTGTGGGTCTTTCAGCACCCTCCCTTTGAGCCTCTCTGTAGGGTGGCGGTGAAAAATCCTCTAAACATGTTTGTTTTCTGGTGGCCATTGTATCGGTGCCCTCCTTCTTGAAACTGCAGGGACTTTCTTGTAGGGATCCCTTTCTTTGTTTTTCGGAGGCTGGGGTTTCACTCCGCACTGTTCCTTCCTTTTTACCTAAGGTGGTTTTGGCCTTTTGTGCCAATCAGTCCATGGATCCTCCCATTCAGCGGGAGGAGGTTGGGGCACAGTATACCATCTTGAAGTTGTTGGATGTCCGGGGAGCATTCCTGTGATACTTGGAGGTCACCAGCGACTTTCATTGGTCGGCCAGGCTTTTTGTCCTGTTTGAGAAACAGAAAAACAGGGTCTTATGGCTTCTAAGGCTTCTATCGCCCATTCTTTGAAGGAGACTGTGGCCTCAGCTTATATCCTGGATGGGAAATCTCCACCGCAGGTTTTGAAGGCGCACTCTACTAGGCGCATGACTACGTCCTGAGTGGAGGCCTCATTGTCATCTCCGGAGGATATTTGCAGGGCAGCGACTTGGGTCTTGCTGCATACCTTTAGCAAGCATTATTGGGTGGATGTTGCTGCACGCTCAGAGGTGTCATTTGGGGAGTCAGTCCTGTGGTCGGTGTGTTTGGCTTCCCACCCTCATAGGGATAGCTTTTGAACATCTCACGTGTCCTGGAATAATGGGAGTGAGCGTAATGGAAGGAGAAATTAGGAGTTGCCTGATGATTTTCTTTCCATTATTTCTTCATACTATTCCAGCAGCCCTCACGTTTTCTTGATGCCCTTTTTCGCAGCGGAAGTATGCGCAGCTTTTGTGTTCTGCTTATTGGGCCCAAGCCTTCTTTGACTTTTCGTAGGGTCGTTTCCTTTTAGGCCATTGGGGGCTATATAGTTGCTGAACTTGCTCCTGTTTCTTTTTCTCTTGCTTTTGGACTGATACTGAGGAACTGGGCAGATAGCAAGGGGCTATATACAGGTGCTCAGTTCTGTATGCTGTATTGCCACCTGTTGGTCGATGGACATAACTACCCACTTGTCCTGGAATAGTGTGAAGAACTAAAGAAAAGAAAATTATCAGGTAAGTCCTAATTTCCCCTTCTGTGTCTCCTCACCAGTGCCAAGGTGGTTGTGGTTCCAAGAGGGAGTGTGTTAGTGACTATTATTGTAAATCTATTCTTAGAAGGACTATTTTTAACAACTAAAAAAAAAAAGGGACCCATAGAGCCACAGATATGACATTGAATAAATAAATGTTTCCTTGTCATTCACCAGACCAGTCCAGACTAATGGGTTATGTCCATCCACCAGCAGAAGGAAACAGAGAAAATAGTTTCAAGTAATTTGCCCTTCAAGGGTATCACGTAGCCTGGAATGCTCAGTATTTTCTCTGTCTCCTTTCAGATGGTGGACAGTCAGTGGCAGCTCCTGGCTGGTTCCTGACTTGGTTTGTCTAGGTGTCAGTTGAGCAGGGTGTTCTAGCTGAGTGTTTGGCCTTAATAGATGATACCTGATGGTGCCGGGGTCCCTCATCTCTCAGCTGGGGTGACACCCAGTGGTGCCAGCTCTTCTCCCCCCCCCCTTTGGGTATATCTCCTACTGTGCGTCAGGTCCCTTCTCACCCTGGGCTGCTGATCAGGGTGAATGCTGTCCGTTTTTGGGTGGACTTCTGTTTCACCATGTCTCTAGCACAGCTGACTGGGGAGTCGGATCCTCTTTTCCAGTGGCTGCTGTCTTAGTCCCCTCAAGGTTTCTATGTGGTCCCGGAGTGCCTTTTCCTCCCGCTTGCTCTGGCGCTGCCACTCCCCCCCCCCCCCCCCCCCAAAAAAAAAAAAAAAAAGGAAAGAGAACCTGCCGCTGAGATGCCTTTTGGAGCAGGGAGGTGTAAAGTACTGTGTGTGCGCAGCTCTTTCAGTGCTGTATTTGGTGATTAGGCACAGTACCTGATGGCGCTGCTTCCTGCACTTTTGTGTTTACTGTGTCAGTGATTCAGCTGGTGCAGGCCTCGGCTGCATCAAGGTTTTTCTCCACTGATCCCACTGGCTTGGTTCTACTCGTCTGTGCTGGGAAGAGGTTTTCACTTCCAGTGGGCAGCACGGGGTCAGCTGAGGTTCTTCCCTGCCTTTGGTGGTGGTCGGGAGAGTGCTGCTTGTAGTGGGACGGGCTTTCAGACAGGGCTCAGGCCTTCTGCGGCATGGGCCCGACGTCTCTGTCCTGTTATTTGGAGCTGGTCTTTGCAGCAGGGTCAGCAGCACTTTTGCTTGGTTCTGGTGGCGCGGTTTCCTGCCAGCCTGCCCTAATCTGGTCCTGGTTCGTTGAGCAGTTGCTTTTTAGGGTTTTACACCCTAGACTGTTCGTGGTTCAGTGCTGGTTTCTGCCGATGCCTTCAACCTCTGGTGTTCGGTGTTTTCCCATGTCTCTTTTATCCATTTATCCAATCTGGGCCTGCATTTCTGAATGTACCTTGGCTCCTGGAGGCCTCTTGATGGCAGTTGCTGAATAGTAGGCAGTATGTACATCCATAACTTGCTGTGGAACTCTGTGATCTTGCTGACTGTAGCGTGTGGAACTGTCACTGGAGGTGGAAGTCCTCTATATTGGCCTGAAGGATGTAGCCTCATTTCAGGTTGCCCGGTGTCGCTCCATCTTCAATAGTTCCTTCTATGGCTGGAGAAGTTTCTACATCTTTGGTGGGGTGCATGGCTCCATCTTTGGTAGCAACCGTGGTTCCATTGTGGCAGGTGTTGCTCCATTGTGGGCCGTCGAGTGTGGCTACATCTCTAGATGTTAAATGTAGCTCAGTCACTGGAGGGGGGGGGGGGGGGGGGGCTCTGTCTCTGAATGGCGATAGTTTGGCCATCTTTTGATGCCAGGCATTGCTCTGGCTGTGATGCATAGCTTCTTCTTGGATTTTGGATGCAGACCCATATCTGGATGGGGAGTGCTTCAGCAGGGATCCGTTGTCCAAATGTCGAGCAGGGCTCCATCTCTGGATGTTGCATATCGCTCCTCCTCCATCTTAGCTGTCAAGCCTAGCTCCAACTGCTGGGCATGGCTCTTGGTCTGGTGGTTGGGCGGGGCTCTGCCTCCTGCTGTTGAGCATTGCTACTACTACTACTTCTTATTTCTATAGCGCACCTAGACATATGCAGTGTGTCCACTTTATATGCAGGTACTTTCTCTGTCCCTAGTGGGTTCACAATGTAAGTTGTTTTTTTTTTTTTTGTACCTGAGGCAATGTGAGGGTTAAGTGACTTGCCCAGAGCCACAAGGAGCTGCAGTGGGAATAGAGCTCATTTCCAAAGAATCTCAGCCCACTGCATTAACCATTAGGCTGCTACTCCAAAGAGAGGCAAGATTTCAACTGAGACAGCTGCTATTAGAGTACAGGACCATACTCTACTGAACCACAGGCTCCATTTTGGGGTGTCTGCCATGGCCCAGCCAGTGGAAGTTGGCGATGCCTCTCTTAGTATTGGGCATGTGCCCATCTCTAGAAGGAGAGCATACTTTCATCTCGGGGAGTCGTACAGGGTCCCATGGCTGATTGACCAGAGCCCTATCTCTGACTGTTCTGCGGTTGAGCGGGCTTGTCTCAGGGTCCGGGCACAGTCCCTTCCCTACATGTGTGGCATTGCTGCTCTTCTAGGGATTGCACGGTTATTATTGGCTTAGGGAGTTCTTGGCTCCATCCCTGACAGAAGCACAGGGATCCTCATCTAGCAGCTCACCTTTCTTGCACTTTGAGGGGTGGAGTGGGCTTCCATCTCTGTTGGTGCAGCAGGCCTCTGCCTCTGTTGGGGCTTATGGTCCTTGTAGCGTATGGCACAGTCTCTTCGGTCTGCCACTGAGAGATGAACTTACAGCATATATCTGGCTGGGCATCTTTCTCCTGGTTGACCCTGTGGAATATGCCTATGGCTCTGCCTTGGAGTTCCTTTTGTGGGGTCCTTGCTTGACTTCAATTCCAGTATGTCATGCTGCTCTTTTTGTCTGAGTGGAGGCCATTTCGGTTTTCATCGGAGCATTCCCCGGTTGTTAAAGGTCCTGAGTCAGCACTTTTCTGGGTTCTTCCTAGAAAGAAAGATTCCAGATCTATCGATGTCTCTTTTGTTAGCTTGCTCCTGGTTTGAGTTCAGGAATGAGTGGTCATCACTTCCTGTAGCTGTTGCTCAGGATTGACTTCGGGGTCCTTTTAAAGCTCGGCTTTTGTTCTCCACAACTCCGTTCTCTTAGCACAGTAGCTACTCCTATCGTTTTCAGGGGAGGTCTTTCCCTTTCTTTGTACAGTGGCCTGCACCTTCCAATTGGAGTGGAAGCGTGGCTTCATCTCCTCTCCTGTGCCCTTCTCAGGTGCTGTCAGGACCATGGCATCCTCTGTTCTTTGAACACGCTGGTTTCCTGGCCTTGTTTTCTGGTTCCTGGTCTGCCTCTCTGGACTTGCCACATAGGCTCTTCTGGACTTTAGGGCACTGGCGTCCTTTGGTCCTCTTCTGCCTCTTTCCAGTCAGATACATAGTCTGTTTTTTCCGGTCTGTGGGTTCTGGCAGTTTCTTTCCCCTTCCTGGAATGATTGCCTGTGCTTTCCAGATTTCCATGATTGGTCTTTCGGGCTCTTTTGTTCTTGGGTTTCTCCTGCCCTAATAGGGACACTGCTTTGTTACATCCCATTAGTCTGGACTGGTCTGGTGGATGATGAGGAAGAAAATTGTCTTATCTGATAATTTTCTTTCCTTAAATTCAACCAGACCAGTCCAGACGCTGTCACTTTCCGGTGTCTCCCAGTTCTAGTTCCTGTGGGTCCCCAACCCCTGCACTGACACTTGGTTACCATTGTCCTCACTGCAGTGACTGGAGTTTTGTTATCTTAAGATCCATTTTCATGCCACCTTGCTATACTAACTGCTCGTTCGCCATGCCACCTTGCTATCCCAACTACATGTGGCTCCTGCTTAAATTTCGAACTTTGTCCCAGTTCCCTGATTAGAGGGTGGGTCTGCAGATCAGAGAGTGCAGGCTGAGTGACAAATCGTTTCTTCCCATTCCTCTGGGTGGGGTCTGTGGATTGACTTAGCTTACACAGGGACTGTAAGAATACTGTTCCTTGGCACAAGTGGCTTTACTGACTTGAATTTATTGGCTTTTCTTGTGGTGGTACAGAGCACCATTGCTTGGCTAGTCAAAATACTGAGCATTCCAGGCTGCACCGGTACCCTTGACAGGCAAATTACTTGGAATTATTTTCTCTGTCTCCTTCTGCTGGTGGATGGACATAACCCATAAGTCTGGACTATTCTGGTTGGAGTAAAGGAACAAAAATTATTGGGTAAGACATCATTTTTCCAGATGTTCGTTTGTAAACAGAAAGTAATTGTCATGCAAATTATTTGAATGCCGTTTGGTGCTTTTCTCTGTGTAGAATATTGAAAAAAACAGTGAGATCGCAGAGATAACAAGTGAGTTGGCAAGAATTTGCCCAACAATGAACCAAGTCTTTGGTAATCCTGATCTTTGTAAGGTAAGTTCCTCAATAGAATGATCAACAGCACAGGCTGTATTTTTGTCCATTTTCATTTTATCCTTCCTTCTGTTTTTGCTTGGGAGCAATGCTAATTTAATTTGCTTTCTCAGTTTGAAGAGAGTTAGTGGTTAAAAGCTGTAATATTACAATAGATCATCTAGGGACAAAATCCCTCAAAGGGATTGAAAATTGGAGAACTGGAAAAAAAAATTAGAATATACCAAAGTTCATAGACTAGAAACACTGGGTTAGCTTTTTTGGAGAGTGAACTTTCCCCAAAATATCCATTGCTTTTTACTGAGAAAGATAGTATAAGCAATGCTTCCCAAACTTCCTGACCACGACACTATTTTAACTGCCGAGCTTTAGGCTTATACCTCTGCTCCATGCCCATTTGCAGCTGGGAACATTGGGCCATGAACACCAGGGTTCAACCCCATCCCCACCACTAAAGAGAGCCACCACCTGATCCTACACCCCTCAGCCTGTGCCTGTACCTTAATTCCCTGGTGGCATAAGGGTTCCTTAGGCAGGAGTGATCCCAGTTGCTCCATCCCTTCTGGCGCTGTCCATCAAAATGGCGCCCTTAGCAGTAGTCCTGACATTTTGATGGACTGCTCCAGACGGGCAGGAGTGACTGTAGATTGCTTCTGCCTGGGGAACCCCCAAGGTTACCAGGGAATTAAGGTATGATAACAGGATTGGGGGGGTGGGGGGGAGTCGTTGGACCCTGGTTGTCTTGACTAGGAGCATTGGGCCATGGAGTGGCTTGCAAGCAGTGTTATTTACCATGGTAGATAGCAACCTACAGGACTGTTATACCACAGGTTGTTGATTCCTGTGGTAAGTCAAGGTGTGGTAAAAACTCGCCTTTTACTGCACCTTGCTACTCCCCCCCCCCCCCCCCCCCTTAGTGTCCTATCAGTCTGTACAGGCCAGTGATGCCACTGTGTGCATGTGTATATGCGGGAGGAGGGAGGATGGGGGGTTCAGGCTGTAGCTGCAACCCCAAGTGAGGATTTTGTTATCCCTTTTGGGGTAGTGACCCTCAGTTGGGGAACCACTGCATTAGAAGCTGTGGAATATTGGTTTGGTTATCTTTAAAAAATGTATGTATTTAATACAAAATTGAGCAGTATCTAGGTTGTGCTGGTTGCAGATGTATAACTTCGTATGTTTTTGTGTTGTGCACAGATATATGGTGGATTGTTTTCTGAAGACCGCTGTTGGTATCGCTGCAAATTGCAACAAGTGATCAGTGATGAAATGGTACTAAATATAGAGTTGTATCTAGCAGGGTGACCGTTCTACATCTATATCATTAGATGATCAACAGTCACTCTATTGAGACTTGTATGTTTAGGTCCTGGCGCTGATGTCTGTATCCCATACTGTTTGCCTGTGGCTGTGATATGTGGGGGGGGGGGGGGGGGGGGAGGGGGAGGTGGTATATTGTGAATTGCCATGCATATGCATAGCAAAGTGACAGTTGCAGAACATGCAGCTGTGCGATTAGAAGGCAGGCAGCCTTTCACATCTCAAGGTAAAAGTAGCGGCCTCTGTGATAGATGGAGGAAGGGACCCACAGTGGACAGTGAGTCATTCAGTTGATCTAGTCTGGGCCAGGAATAGGGTGGGAGGAAGTGAGAGGAAGGGAGGGGGGGCTCTTGGTGCAGCTGGGAGCAGGAAGAGCGATGGTTAAGGCTTGTTTGGGAGGAAGGGGAGGGAGTAGTTACCAAGGAATTTTCCATATGAAGCTATTAGTTTTATGATGGAATGAAACTGGAAATTAGGTTTGCATATCTTACTGGCTTTATTTTGCACTGGGCAAGTTCAGACATAGATTTGGTTTTGCCATTTTGAAAAATAATTTCTGGTTTTACGAAAGTTGCTTTAGCACAGGTTGTGAAAACAGCATTCAGCATAAGTTGCTTTAAAACAAGAGAGATACTTTTGGGCCTCATGGGCTTAGAGAGAAATGTATACCCTCCAGGCACAGCAGGTAAACAGAGCATATTATATCTTTGCCAGTCTATATCATGCAAATTACATTACCAACTGCTAGCTTTTCAGACCAAAGCTAAATGTCTTAGTTTTCCATGATACCTCCTTTTTTTAAGTAGAATTATGGCTGGTGCTGTCTTCTTCCGATGACATCTTGTTGGTATACTGATTGGTGAATAGGTCACCATTTTGTGGGTGGGCCAGTATATCCTATAGTGCAACTGAGGCCTTTTTGAAGAGCGATGCTGATGGAATGGTAAATTGGACGGAGTGCTAAGAGGCTTCTGACTGAGGCACTTCATCTGCAATTTTCCCTACCATAAATGGAGGCTACAGTCCTGAAATAATGGATGATGGTGACAAGCTGAATCATCTGCTATTTTCTTTTGAGAGGAAAAGGACTGTATTTATGAGAAGAGAGAAAGGAAGGAGAATATCTAGTGCCCAAGTGTCTTTCACAAAATATTTGATATAACCAGTGTTTTTTTTTTCAGGAGGTACTCGGCAATACTGAGTATCGGCACCTTACTTGCTAATATTGACCCTTGGTCCTCCAGTATTATGTTTCAACGTTTTTATTGAGTCTTCATCAGGTTAGACATCTAACATGTTCCAAATACTTTTCACTATAAGTCAAAAACCTGTACAACGTAGGTATTCAAGATATTTAACATCCAAATATTTTCTTTTAACATTTCCTTCCTCTCCTCTTATCTTAATACTCCCAACATCTCCTCTCTTCCCTCTCTCTGACTGTTCGCCTAAACCTGTACTCTGATAGTCCAGGCGGATCCTCCCCCTCCTCCCCTCCTTCCCCAACTAGGCATATGGGTTTGGGCTATTTGAGCGTGCAGGTGCCTACTTCCTTATCTCTAGGGCTTAACGGTACTCCTATTAAGGATCAGACTGCACCCTCTGGGGCTCAACGCTTTCAAATAGGAATCCGAAATCTGTATATAACGTGTGTGCCGTTTCGGGGAACCTCGTGCCTCCCTTGCTTCCCAAGTTGCTAATAAATGCACCTGGTTCCTCCAGTGCCAATATGCCGGTGCTTCTGGTACCATCCTGTACCGGAAGCACCGAGCGGAAGAACAAATGGCTAGAAAGGTAAGGAGAGGTGATAAAAATTTCTTCAGGTATATTAGTGAAAGGAGAACTACTAAAAATGGAATTGTGAGACTGAAAGATGCTGCAAAACCACTATGTGGATAATGATGAAGAAAAAGCAAATTTGCTAAACAGATACTTTTGTTTTTTTTTCACAGAAGAAAATCCTGGAGAAGGACCGCAGTCGGCTGCCAAGGGAATATGTGGGAATGCGCCGTTTACGGAAGAAAGTTTATAAACAGCTGGAGAATCTGAAGTTGGATAAAGCTATGGGGCCGGATGGGATACATATCAAGATACTGAGGGAGCTCAGAGAGGTCCTGATGGAACCTCTTAAAGATTTATTTAATATATATTTAGAGATGGGAGAGGTTCCGCGGTATTGGAGACGAGCGGATGTGGTCCCTCTTCACAAAAGTAGAGACAGGGAAGAAGTGGGAAACTAAAGACTGGTAAGTCTCACATCGGTGGTAGGAAAAATAATGGAGTCGCTGCTGAAAGAAAGGATAATTAACTTTCTAGAAGCTAATGGGTTACAGGACCCGAGGCAACATGGCTTTACGAAAGGAAAATCCTGCTCAATGAATCTTATTGACTTCTTTGACTCGGTGACCAAAGAACTGAGTGAAGGACGTGCAATAGATGTAATCTACTTGGATTTCAGCAAAGCCTTTGATACGGTCCCCCACAGAAGACTCATGAATAAGCTGAAAGGGCTGAATGGACGAGGGAATAATACACTATTTCTAGGAAGGGCGGGACAAATTGCTTGTTCTTTTGGCCGCTGTCGGTGACAGGGTGCTGGGCTCGATGGACCCTTGGTCTGTCCCAGCATGGCGATGCTTATGTACTTATGTAACTTAGGACCGAAAGTGGTGAACTGGATAGAAAACTGGTTGACAGACAGGTGGTGGTAAATGGAATCCGCTTTGGGGAAAGGAGCAGTGAAGTTCCTCAGGGGTCGGTGCTGGAGCTGATTCTTTTTATTATACTTGTGAGAGATATTGCTGAAGGGTTGGAAGGAAAGGTTTGCCTTTTTGCGGTTGACACGAAGATAGCCAATAGAGTGGATACCCTGGATGGAGTAGAAACAATGAGAAGGGATCTCCAAAAGTAGAAGAATGGTCAAGGGTCTGGCAGTTAAAATTTAATTGTCTATTTAGAAGAGAGAGCTATACTTATATGAACCAGAGCATTTGTTTACAAATACTCTTCTTAATGTGCTCCAGAAACAGCAACTTGTATCAAAATTCACTTTAAGTGTTTTTTTTGTATATATTTATACAACAAACACACAACACTCTATAGCTGGGCAAAAGTCACTCCTCTGCACACAATGCTTACGAAAGGAAATAGTCCAATCAGTTCGCTTGCAGCAGCTAATTCAGCAGATGATATTGCTTTTGCTCAGATTCCATCTGCATTATACTGCCTCTATATCTAGCTGCAATTCTCACAGTTTCTGTTGCAAGTCATCAACATATTCTTCATTTGTTGCACTTTCACAAATTATTGCACTAAAAAAATTTCTGAGCAAGCCACTCAATCCTTGATCGTGTAATCCTATTTTCTCCAGTCACTGCAGAGAAACTTCGCCCAAACCAGCTGAGGTTAAGCATAACAGTCGTCCCTCAGCGCCTCAATGCGATACTGCATTTTGTGGCACTTCTTCAGGAGGAACTACATCACAGATACTACAAAAACACAAACATAACATCCAATGCCATAAGAAAATCTAAACTACACAAAAACATATAAACTGCAATGATACATAATTCCTTAGCATCCCTCTGGACCGGCCCAGAATGTGACTGATGGGTTGTGTATGCCTTCCATCAGGTGGAGACTGAGAAAAAAAAACTGTGACTATAGGAGCCAATAAGAGCCCTTGGCAACCAGAGAAAGATTCAATAATCTGTCTCCAGCAGGTGGAAGGTGGTGAGCCCTTCAGTCTCAGTCTTTTCTATACTTTTCTCTCTTCCTTGATTAGTTTTTAAGTGTTGGTATAATTCTCTTCTTGCTGTTTTGGTATCGCTCCTCAGAAACCAGGGTACTGTGATTGGGCAGTCATCGGTACCGTTAGTCAGGGGTGTCCATTCTTTGGGCCAGCGATCGCGTCTCCTTCGCTCCCGTTTTTGGCGGGAAACGCCGCCATTTTGAATATATCCTCGCTGGTTGTTTCTCTTGCCCTTTGGCTTTTGAGCCTTTTTCTGTACCACAGCCATCTGTGCTGCCAGCGGGGGAAGGAAGTTTCTTCCTGAATTTGTGCTTCAGTAGTACAAGGCTTTTCTCCTTCATAAAGCTACTACTACTACTATTACTACTATTTAGCATTTCTATAGCGCTACAAGCTGAGCCTGTGGACCCTCCTGGGAAGCATTCTCTGCAGGGGGTGCCTCTGTTACAGTTTAGATTCCCTGAGGAGGTTAAACAGTTCTTGTTTCTTCTGCTCAGTAATTCCTTCATTAGCAGAGCAGTGAAGGTTAAGGTTTACTGTTTTCACAAACAGCACACAAGAGGGATAGAGAGTGTTGGAAACTAGCATTTTTTTGTTTTACTTTCGTGGGCACAAGGTTCATTGGAGCAAGTGAATTTTTATCTTTATGATTTAAAGTTAATAAGAGCATGGGTGTGCGTTTACTTGTAAGTAAGTTACCAAATGATCAAACAGAAGTTTGCTTTGGGCATGTTTAGTATGGCAGCCTCAGTTTAAAAAAAAAAAAAATGAAATGGCTTCTCTCTGTCTGACATCCATGTTTCCATCTGTATGCTCCTTTCTAGTCTGTTGCTATGTTATTTTTATTTTGCTAAGGTCTGTATGGTCTTCCAGCTCTGCAGTTGGCTGAAAATCATTCTTTTGGGGAGAGCAGTTTATAATAAGGCTACTCTAAGCTCATCTTTCCTTTCCTCCTTTTTTCCCCCCCCCCACCCACCGTTTTTTTCTTTTCCTTCTTACAATGGGGTGCAGATGTCTGGAATAGGAAGCTCTTAATGCACTTTTCAAGCTTCAGTACACATTTTTTGCTTATATGCTTTAGCCCAATCCTAGTCTTATGTCCACACAGCAGTTTTGTACATTTGCAGAGGTGTGCGCAGCTCCCTACCTAGCCTTTTCAATCCAGCCAAGGGAACAGCTTGTAGTTTTTGTTTGGCTAGCCAAACTTATCCGATCAGGGCTGCATGAGAACATAAGAGCATAAGCTTTGCCATGCTGGGACAGTCCGAGGGTCCAGCTAGCTCAGCGTCCCGCTTTCGTCAGTAGCCACAGCTGCTCCCAGTCTGCCCACTAGTTCTCGAATTTGTGGTTTAGGCGGTTAGTGTTGATCTGCAGCACCACTCTCCAGCTTAGCACTTTGTATACTGATCCCTATGGGGGGTTATTCTCAACAGTTCAATTAAGGCTTAGGTGCTAGATTGTTGAGTTTGCATGTGTTTTACCTTCTATAGAAGGTAAAAGTGCTGTCAGACACTTAACAAGTAATACTTCCCCTCTCAGCGAAGAAGGGGTGTGGGCCCAATTTCTATTCCCGGCAGCGCTTGTTTGACGTCATTTCAAGAGAGGTGGGCCCAGATTCCCGCGGATCAATGGGTGTTGCTGATTTTTGGGGAAGGTTACGCATTACAGTTAAGTCTTCCTTTGTCCGATCCTTTCCTAGAATCTCCTTGCCTTTCTTGCATCCAAACCGGAGTCATCAGAGATTATCTCCATAGACTTCTGGTCCTTTGGGCGATTGTCTCCTGTCCTTCGGGTGGACCAGTGTTAAGGTCGTCTCTCTATCCAATTTGGAATTTCAAGGCGGTTAGTCAAATCCTCTAGGTGCACAATTTTCGTATGGTGACTTTCTGGCCAATCTTGGTTGCAGTGCGGTCAGAAGAGTTTCTGTTTTTTCTCGTTCTCGTAATACCCTTTTTTCATTTTTCTGGTCGTCTGCTCCTCCTTCGTTTACCAAGGTCGTGATAGCTACGATTTTTTCCAACAGAGGGCATTTTAGTGCGTCCTTCTTTGGACTATTGGTTGATCCGCGCAAAGTCTTCCCACGGGAGATGTTCGGTGGCAGCTCGGGTGGCAGATTTTTTGCAGTCCTTTGGTTGGGTAGTCAATGTACAGAAGAGTCGTCTTCTCCTTTTTCAGTCATCAGAATATCTGGGAGTCCAGTTCGACATGTGACAGAGCGCGTTTTTCTTATGCAGACCAGGGTACTCAAGTTGTAGGCTCAGATTCGTCTCTTCTTGCGCGATTCCAGTCTGTCGGCAAGAGACTGTGTACAGATCTTAGGCTCCATAGTGGCGGCGATCGAGATGGTTCCCTGGGACAGGGCGCCTACGCGGCCTCTTTTGAGATCACTTCTCTCGAGCTGGTCGTCCCAGAAGGATTCTCGTCATCAGACATTGCCACTTTTCCTCCAAGTAAAGACCAGTCTGCGCTGGTGGCTTTGGGAGGCCAATTTCACCAAAGGTATGCCTCTGGATCAGCCCAGCTGGACTGTGGTGTCAACAGGTGCCAGTCTCAGCGGCTGGGGAGCTCACTGTCAGGGGCAGTTTGCTCCCAGTCTCTGTTCTCATCAGGAGTTTTTGTTTTCAGTCAACCAGTTAGAGACCAGAGCAGTTTGGCGCTACAGTATTTTCTTCATCTCCTGTGAGGCCGAACAGTGAGAGTCATGTCAGACATTGCCTCAGTAGTAGCATATATCATTCAGCAAGGGGAGATGAGGAGTCTGCCATTGGAGTGAGAGTCGGCGTTGCGGATTCAATGGGCAGTAGTTCTTCTGGTGACTCTTTCAGAGGCTCACGTAGCAGGAGTAAATGTTCAAGCACATTTTCTAAATCGGCACATGCTCGATCCGGGCAAGTGGTCGCTAAGCGAAGGGGTGTTTCAGTTGCTGGTCGATCATTTGGGGTCACCCAGGATGGATCTGTTTACCTCCGCACGTACTACCAATCGTCCTCTGTTATACAGTCATCAAAAGGATCCTAAGGCGCAGGGTGTGGTTGCTCTTCTTCACTCTTGGCCATTCAGTCTACTGTTTGCCTTTCCTCCTTGGCTTCTGTTAGGCCGTCTTCTTCAGAAGGTCGAGCCGCAAAACGGAGGTCTGATTTTAGTGGCTCCTGTTTGGTCTCGAAGGCCGTGTTTTTGCCGACCTTCGACGTCGTCTGGTGGATTTTCCCTTCAAGTTTCCGGTCGTGCAAGATCTTCTGTCGCGCGGTCCAGTCATTCTTCCGGATCCGCGTTGATTTGGTCTTGCACTAGAGCTCTTGAGAGGGTTAAGCTGATTAAGAAGGGTTATTCCACTCAGGTCATTGCTACTGTACTTCACTCTCGTTGTCGTTCTACCTCTTTGAATTAGGTGCGTGCTTGGAAGATATTTGAAAGCTGGTGTAAGGAGTTTAGTTTATCTCTTTTTAGTTCTTTGGTTCCTCACATTTTGGACTTTTTGCAGCGGTGCTCTGACAAAGGGCTTGCTTTGGCTTCTCTTGAAGTTCAGTTTGTGACTTTGTCTTGTTTTCGGGGTCGTCTCATAGGCAGGTCTCTGACGAGTCTTCCAGTTGTGCGTTTTTTCAGGGGAGTTAATTGTCTTCACCCTCTCTCGCAATGTTCTTTTCTTCGTTGGGACCTGAATTTGGTGCTTAAGATTCTTGCTAACACTCCCTTTGAGCCTTTTTTTCTTCCTGTTCTCTGAAGGACTTGACTCTGAAAACAGTATTTCGAGTGGCCGTTGTTTCGCCTCAATGAGTTTCGGTGTTGCAGGCGTTATCATCTAGATCACCCTTTTTGGAGTTCTGTTGTGATCGTGTAGTATTGCAGCCAGTTTCTTCTTTTCTTACCAAGGTCATAACTCGGTTTCATGTTTCTCTGCCGGTGGTTTTGCCTCTCTTAGGGTTTCTTTTCCGGTTCAGAAGAGCACCGGCGTTTGAGGGCTTTGGATATCAAGCGGGTGTTGAATCTCTGTATCAACTCTACTGGTGATGTTCTCCGCTCTGCTCGTTTGTTCTGATTGGGGGTTCCCACAGAGGGTTGATGGCTTCTAAACCTACTATTTCTTGATGGCTTAAAGAGATGATTGCTTCAGCTTATCTTCTTTCTGGGAGATCTGTACCAGAGCATGGTAAGGCCCACTCTACGAGAGGTTGGGCAGCTTCTTGGGCAGAGCATTGTCTGGTATTGTTGGGCGGCGACCTAGTCGTCATTTCCATTCGTTTTCTAACCGTTTGGTTGTCCTCAGTCGTCAGCACCTTGTTTTTACAGAACGCGTATTTCGGCCGGGCTTCTTGGGTCCCTCCCATAATTTCACTGCTTTGTTACTTCCCATCAGTCACATTCTTGGCTGGTCCAGAGGGATGCTAAGGAAGGGTAAATTAGACCTTACCTGCTAATTTGCTTTCCTTTAGTCCCTCTGGACCGGCCCAGATCCCTCCCTTCAGGTATTCTGTGTTTTGCGTTTTTCTTTGTTTGGAGCTGTGTTGCTAGTTTGAGTTTCTATTACAAAAAAACCCCACAACAAGTTAAATATATAAATTACAGAAATGTTTTTTTCTGTTTTACTGAGATGTCCCGTTTGCAGGACCATGATATGTTTAAAGGCACTCACCCTTTGTTGGCAATGTGCCGGTGGCTGCTCAGGTTTTTGGATGCACAGTTTGTTTTTTTTCTGCTCTGGCTTTACTTCTGCTTTGGTACTTTATTACTGGCTCTTTCTCTGGTTGCTAAGGGCTCTTATTGGCTCCTAGAGTCACAGTTTTTTTTTCTCAGTCTCCACCTGCTGGAAGGCGTACACAACCCATCAGTCACATTCTGGGCCGGTCCGGAGGGACTAAAGGAAAGCAAATTAGCAGGTAAGATCCAATTTACCCTTATAACACACATAATAGTATCGACTGCTTACCAGCGGAACCGCTGTCCAAACCAATTCCTGGAAGAGCCACACCTCAGGGCAGTATTGACCAGCTCACCTTTATCCACGTGTTTGTTCACCCCTTCAAAGAAATGTAATAGATTGGTGAGGCAAGATTTCCCTTCACTAAATCCATGTTGGCTTTGTCTCATTAATCCATGTTTTTGAATATGCTCTGTAATTTTGTTCTTTATAATATTCTCTATCATTTTGCTCAGCACCGACGTCAGGCTCACTTGTTTATAATTTCCCAGATCACCTCTGGAACTTTTTTTTTTAAAATCAGCGTTACATTGGCCACCCTCCAATCTTTCGGAACCAGGCTTAATTTTAAGGATAAATTACATACTACAAACAATAGTTCTGCAAGTTCATTTTTCAATTCTATCAGTACATGGGGATGAATACCATCGGGTCCAGAAGATTTGCTACTCTTTTATTTGTCAAATTGCACCATTACATCCTCTAGGTTTATAGAGATTTCATTGTTTCTCTGACTCGTCAGCTTTGAATACCTTTGCTGGCACCAGTATCTCTCCCAAATCTTCCTTGGTGAAGACCGAAGCAAAGATTTCATTTAATCTCTCCACTATGGCTATGTGTGTTTGCCTCCAATGTAATCTTTTTTTCAAAGTCTCTCTTTGCCTTCCTTATCAGCGCTTTGCATTTGACTTGCCATTCCTTATGCTGTTTCTTATTATTTTTAGTCAGTTCCTTCTTCCATTTTCTGAAAGATTTTCTTTTAGCTCTAATAGCTTCCTTAACCTCACTTTTTAACCATGCTGGCTATCGTTTGGTCTTCCGTCCTCCTTTTTTAATACACAGAATATATTTGGCCTGGGCTTCCGGAATGGTATTTTTGAACAGCTTCCAAGCCTGATGTAAATTTTTGATCTTTGTAGCTGCTTCTCCGTTTTCTTTTTCCATGGTTCTTCTCACTTCATCATAGTCTCCTTTTTGTAAGTTAAACGCTAACATATTGGATTTTCTGTGTGTACTTACTCCAAAGCCGATATCAAATCTTTGTGTTGTCTTTTTGTAGTGCTTTCCTATCACAAATGGATTTCAAAGTATGTTTATCTAATGTTTTAATGTTATTTTTAATGTTATTTTATATTGTAAATCGTTCTGATTTACCTTTGTAATAAGTGTCTGTCTAGTAAATGAATAAACGATAAATCTGATCTTATTATGATCACTTCATCAGTTCTTTTAATATTTCTGCTTAAATTCACAATTGTCATTTTATTTTCAATTTTAAGTGTTTTAAAAATATTTTTTATTAAAAAAATTGTAACTTAAGACTCGTTGCCAATTCTGCTGTGTGCTGACATGGGCCATGTTTTTCAATATACGCTGTTGCAGGGCAAAGTCCTTATCAATTTAGTTGCTATTACATCCTGTTTGTCTATAATGTTTAGCTATAATGTTCTACTTCAGGTATGCTGCACTATTTCCCATCCCCCATCTTTCTTTACTGTCAGCCACATGAAGGAATTTCTGGCTGGTTACAGACACTGATGGGGCTTCCTGTTGCTAGGGCAACTCAGCTACCTGGTATAACTTGTTATAGATTTAATTTACTGAAAAGATGTTTGGCAGGGTCACCAATTACAAGCCTCCAGCACATATGAAAGACCCAATTACAAGTCTCCAGCACATATGCAGCAACTATGATTGGTCCAGGGTAGAGGAGAAGTGAATGCTCACCACAGCCCATAAAAGTGTGCTGCAGACAAACTGAAAACTAGTTATGCTGGAGAGTTTCATACCCTCCATGGCCTATTTTTCCATGAAGGTGGGGGTACTCTTCCCCCCCCCCCCCATTCATAACAACTAATTCTCTATAGCTAAGAATCTTTCTTTCTTCCTTTTTCTCCTCTTTATATAATTAGTCTGATTACTTATAATTACCAGAGGTACTGATGTTAGATTTTGTAAGTTTGCTAGTATTTTCCCACAACTTGCAACTGATATATGCTGTGCTGGTGAGTAATAAAAGACTTTTTTCTCTAATTCTTGTCCAATTTTTCTGTAATATGTTGTAATATGTGTAGAGAATAGCAACCAAACGCAGCCTAGTACATGTTGAAGAATGCAGTAGTAACTTAACTGAGAAGGAATTTGTCCTGACACATCGTATATCGTGAAATGTTGCCCATGTCAGCACACAACAGAATTGGCAATGAGTCCTAAGATGACAATTGTGAATTTAAGTGGAAGACGTCTGGTGAGTCACAGTGGTGAGATCTCCATGTGAAAAGAGCTGAGACTCTAGTTAAAATTATGTTTTAGTGAGAATGGACAGAATGTGATGAGTTTTCATTATAAAAGGTATGAGATTTTTCTCGTCTTTAAATGAAAGCTAATATGTTCAGACACATCCAAGAAGAGACTCCTGAGGCAGGCCCTAGTGGCCGAAACACGACTCGTATCGAGTCATTGGATGTTTTAATAAACTCTGTTTCTGGATATCATCTAGCTTTCATTCTTTTTGTCATCTTCGCTGTGTTTGACACATTTATTTGAAGTAACAGCTTGGACTTCAGCATAATTGTGCATACATTCACGGCAGAACCTTGTGAGCTCTAGAAATGATTGGAGTGATTTCTGATCTGTAGGAAGTGGTAGTTTCTGTATCGGCTCTATTCTCTGAGAATCTTTGCTAGTGGTGACTCCTAGAAAGGAAGCCTGTTGAACTTTGCCAGGATTCACTTTAAGACCAGCTTCTAAGAGCTTTTAAAATCTTTTACGTGAGCCTAGTGTGCAGATTCATTCTCAGACTGATTTAAATTATCATCTACATATTGTATTACATTTTCTCTGCAAGACATATGTTCCAGGGCTTCGTGCATGTATTTGTGATAAATAGATGGAGAATCTTTGTAACTTTTGAGCAGCACACTCCATGCATACTGTTTATTCATGGGCAAACTCCAAAAACCATGAAATATGTCTAAGACAGAGAAAAATTTACAGTTGATGTTTATGTAAGAGATCATTTCATGGTATGAGGCCACCACAGATTTGGAAACTTGATTTAGGGCCCGGAAATAAAGTGAGTCTGAAGGAGCTCCCTGGTTTGAATATTGACCAGGCTTGCAAGTTGCATGTTGGAGAGAGGTCTAATCAGATCCCTCTCCAGTATCTTTACAATCTTAGTTACTGTCTGTATTGCCTGATAAGGTACTGTGTATTGTTTCTGTGGTGGCGGATCCTCTTCTTCCAATAGGATTTGTGTGTGCATTCTCCCACAATCTAGCTTGTCTTTTGCCCAGACTGGAATAACAGCAGGCTCTCAGAGAATTACACTCTGATCATACTGCTGATCTGATTTAGAACACTTTGGAATTTATGTATACTGCCACAATTTAAGATTGGCCATATCCATCACCAGATTTAACTGTTTGAGGTTATCAATTCCAATTATTTCTTTTTCTGTGGTGCAGTGGTTTCCACAATTTCATGGTCCTGTTCTCTTTGCAAAGGGATACCCCATTTTTCTGGTCAGTAGGAGAATTTCTGTAAAACTAATTCTAGCCCCTGTGTCAATCAGAGCTAATTTATTCTGCCCCACTATCTTGATGGTTACATTGGGGTGTCCATAAATGTCCAGTATTAAAGGTGACACAAACCTTAAATTGTTTTCTGAGATTGTACCCTTCCCATCATCCTGAGGCACTTGAAGCGAGTCTGCAGGTAAGTGAAAGGAGCCAGGCAGGTCTATGAAGACCTGAGGGAGGCATTTTGGTAGTTGGACACAGGTCGGGACATCCTTATTCATTAGCATTGTTTTTCCTTAGCTGCTTTGAAGTTGTTTTAATCTGTCTAATTCCACTTGCAGTATGTTTATCTGTTCCCATTTAATTTTCTCCTTTTCTAATTCATTTCTCTGTGCTTTGGATCTCATGAAAAAGAATGTAACCTGAGAAATTCTAAAAGAACATCTGCCATGCCCTCTCCAGAGTGCCTGTCCTCTGTTTCCTTTGGGTTTTTGGGTGATCCCTTAGCTTGCCACATTCTTGATTCTGACACTGTAATTATGTGTCATAGGCAAGAGGGGCTGAGGGAGAAATATTATATGCCGACCAGGCACAGTGTTAATCTGTTCCTGTGAGGCTAGTTTACTTTTTAAATGTTTCCGGGCCAGATGCACTAACCCCTGTTTGTGCATGTCCCAGTTTACTACTTGCGCGCTAAACTGGCTAGAACCAGTTTAAAAACCACGTTGCTGGCTCGTTAAGTTTAGTGCATCTTTCCCTCAGTTCTGTCTTAGCCTCCTTCAATTGTTCATTAACAGATGAAAGGAATTTTTTTTTACCTTCGGTTTGAGTACCTTGCATAGATATGCAAATTACTACTACTACTACTACTACTTAACATTTCTAGAGCGCTACTAGGGTTATGCAGCGCTGTACAATTTAACAAAGAGAGACAGTCCCTGCTCAAAGAGCTTACAATCTAATAGACAAGTGAACTTAATTTAAACTTAATTTAAATTGTGCTGCTTCTAGGTCTCTGGTCAGTTGGGTACACTGAGTAGCCAGTTCAGTATTTTCCTGTTTCATACTAATGAGCCCCCTGCACCTGCTCTGGATGAAAAGACATTTTCTTTTATTTGTTTTCCTTTTGAATTCTTTGTATTGGTTTACTATTTGTTTTTGGATGTCATACTATGAGCCCTCAGGGAACTTGCCCTCATAACCTCTATTTTCTTACAGTATGTCTGCATAATTTACTTCAGTTCTTTAAAATCAAATGCATCCATATTTGAGGCTGCAGAAAACACTGTAATTGGTGTAGGGGCCTGACTCTCATTTATTGAACTATCTGTGCAGCCTTGGATTTAGAAATGCTCCCTTTTATGAAGGAGAGACTGTCATGATAGGTAGAAAAGTGGAGGTTAAACATGTTCGGCAAGGGGTACTGGTATAAAGACCATGCCTAAGGACCTATATCTTTGAGCAAAAAGGGGTACCACCATAACAGGGTGGAAGTTTAGAATGAAAACATAGTAAGCAAGGCAGGTGTTAGAAATTAGAGGTGCTATCTGTCATTTCCAGCACAACCAGAGCTTGCTTTCACCAAGACAGATACAGGAAAGGGGAAGGAGAAGGGAATGGGGTTTGATATACTGCCTTTCTATGGTTTTTGTAACTACATTCAAAGCGGTTTACATAGTATATACAGGTACTTTTTCGTACCTGGCGCAATGGAGGATTAAGTGAGTCCCCCAGAGTCACAAGGAGCTGCGGTGGGAATCAAACCCAGTTCCCCAGGATCAGAGTCTGCTGCACTAACCACTAGGCTACTCCTCCAGAGAAATAAAAGGCAAAGTTACAAAAAGTTAAGTTATCACAGAAAGATGTGTGGTGTATTAAATGAAGGACTGTTTTACTTAGTACTAGTGATGTCTAATTCACAATTCAAGTTGGTTTAAAATAAAAAAAAAAAAAAAAATTGGATACTTTGATCCTGCTTCCCCCCCCCCCCCCCCCCCCCCCCCCCCGGCGTACCTTTTAAAGCTGCTGTTCTTCACTGGCAGCAAGCACGAGCAGTCAGTGATACTGCTCTTGACAGCCGCACAGCCATCCCAGTGATGCGACTTCCTGTTTCAGCAGAGCCGTGAATATGTCAGAGGGATGGCTGTGGGACCCGCAGGAGCAATATAACTCATTGGTTGCTCTTGTTTGCTGCCGGAGAAGATCAATAGTTTTAAAAGGTACGGAACTGGCTGCTGCACTGGATGAAGAAATTGTGAGTTTTTTTTTTTTCTGTCTCTATCTCCATCTGCGTACATGGGACATCAGCCACTTGTCTGGCATGAATGATTAGAAAAGTGCCATTCTTTAGGACATCTGACTGACACTCTAGCAACATGCTGGTGTTAGCAGCTCTCTGCCAGTTTCGTCCTTTTTAGTTACACTAAGACAATGAATATTACTTACACACCTGATCAATGTGCTTGAGGCTGTTGGGAATGCATCTGGTGTGCTGTGTTAATATTGGAAAAGCGTTCAATATTTAGACGTTTTTCATCCTTTATTTTAATCACATTTTTCTTTCAATTTAAGAAATATTTGGTAAGAATTTTAAAGTTTGAGAATCAAAGCGTCATAAGGGGATGTGGTGCTGATTTGAAGAATAAGTGTTGTAAATTTGTCATTATGTTATAGTAGTGCTACTTGCTGCAATGTAGGGGGAGAAAAGGAGAGCAGTGTGACCATAGATTGAAGGAGAAGAGAGAAGGAGGAATGAGGCTGGATGGAAAAGAGGTAGAGATGGAGGGCAGAGGACGGATGTAAGGTGGAGATGCTCACCATTGCAGGAAGATAATGGTAGGGACATAGGGGAGTTGGATGATGGACATGGACAGAGAAGAAATGCCAAATGGACCAGGAGACACAAGCAAAAGAGTTGAGAGAAGACAGAGGAAAGTGGAAACCAGAAACTGGGACCAACATGATTACAAAAATTAAAAGACCGGACAACAAAGGTAGAAAATTAAATTTATTTTCTATTTCTTGGTGGTAGCCTTAAAGAACTGAATCAAAGTGAAAAATTGATTCATATGAGTGAATTAAACTTTTTGGTCAAATCGGACAGCACTCTTTAGTACCACTTCCAAAACAAAGTTGGAATATCTATTCGTCTTTTCTGAACAGCTGAAACACTGGACAGTCTACCAGGCCTATATCAAAAGATGCAAACCACCCCATGTAATGTCACTAAGGTGCAGGTAAAAATTTAAATTGAGGATTATTACAGAGCCTTTTAACTATGAATATCTCACCTTGTCTAAACACACAATGCAAAGGTTATCGGTGAAAATGTTCACTAAATAGTGTCATCCAGCCTATAACCAAACTTTTAAGAGGTTCACAAAGTCTTTTGATTTTTCTGTTTCACTCTGTCTCTAATACACATGTACAAATCTGCACAGGGACTGTTGATTATGCAATCTCACCCTGTCTATATTGCATACAGTATACCTAGTGCACAAAACAAAAAAATTAAAGTGCTACTTACCCAGCTGGAGATCATCTGAGAAACCTGAGCTGAGGCCCCAGACGTAAGCTTTGTTTCTAATCTTGTTTCCTTTTCTTATGGTCCTGGGTCCACTTCTCAGAGGCCATTGGAGTTGTAGCACAATAAGACAACAAACGGGTATTCTTGGAAAAAGTATTTTATATAGAAATAGGCTTTTTATGAGTGTAGAACAGAAAGTTGTTACAGAGCTGCTTCTGTGTGTGTGTGTGTGTGTGTGAGGGAAACGTGTTTCCTCTGTTAGTAGATGAGAAGTTTATTAAAAATTTGCTTGGCTGCTGTAGCTGCCAAGACAGAGCATAGTGTACAATCTATACCTTATTCAGAAAAGAAGGGAACTTACTACTACTACTTATCATTTCCAAAGCGCTACTAGACGTACGCAGCGCTGTACACTTGAACATGAAGGGACAGTCCCTGCTCTACAGAGCTTACAATCTAATTAGGACAGACAAACAGGACAAACAAGAGATAAGGGAATATTAAAGTGAGGATGATAAAGTAAGGGTTCTGAACAAGTGGATAAGAGTTAGGAGTTAAAAGCAGCATCAAAAAGGTGGGCTTTTAGCTTAGATTTGAAGACAGCCAGAGATGGAGCTTGACGTACCGGCTCAGGAAGTCTATTCCAGGCATATGGTGCAGCAAGACAAAAGGAACAGAGTCTGGAGTTAGCAGTGGAGGAGAAGGGCGCAGATAAGAGAGATTTACCCAGTGAACGGAGTTCCCGGGAAGGAATGTAGGGAGAGATGAATGGAGAAGTACTGAGGAGCTGCAGAGTGAATGCACTTATAGGTCAATAAGAGGAGTTTGAATTGTATGCGGAAACGGATAGGAAGCCAGTGAAGTGACTTGAGGAGAGGGCTAATATGAGCATAACGACACTGGCGGAATATTAGTCGTGCACAGAATTTTGAACAGATTGAAGAGGAGAGAGATGGCCAAGTTGGAGACCTGTGAGAAGCAAGTTGCAATAGTCAAAGCGAGAGGTGATAAGCGTGTGGATGAGGGTTCTGGTAGTGTGCTCAGAAAGGAAAGGGCGAATTTTGGTGATATTATAGAGAAAGAAATGACAGGTTTTATCAGTCTGTTGAATATGTGCAGAGAAGGAGAGGGAGGAGTCGAAGATGACCCCAAGGTTATGAGCTGATGAGACAGGAAGGATATGAGTGTTATCCACAGAAATAGAGAATGGGGGAGGAGGAGAGGTTGGTTTAGGGGGAAAGATAAGAAGCTCAGTCTTGGACATGTTTAGTTTCAGATGGCGCTGAGACATCCAGGCAGCAATGTCAGACAGGCAGACTGATACTTTGGCCTGGATTTAGGCTGAGATTTCTGGTGTGGAGAAGTAGATCTGGGAGTCATCAGCGTAAAGATGATACTGAAAACCATGGGATGAGATCAGCGTACCAAGGGAAGAAGTATAGATGGAGAAAAGAAGAGGTCCCAGGACAGATCCCTGAGGTACACCAACTGACAGTGGGGTAGAAGTAGAGGAGGATCCACTAGAGTATACAGTAAAGGTACGCTGGGAGAGATAAGAAGAAAACTAGGAAAGAACAGAGCCCTGAAATCCAAGTGAGGACAGCGTGATCAACAGTGTCAAAGCAGCAGATAGATCGAGAAGGATGAGGATAGAATAGAGACCTTTGGATCTGGCCAGGAACAGATCATTGGAGACTTCAGCAAGCGCTGTTTCAGTTGAATGAAGGGGGCGAAAGCCAGATTGAAGTGAATCAAGAATAGCTTGAGATGAAAGAAAGTCAAGGCAACGACGGTGAACAGCACGTTCAAGTATCTTGGATAGGAAAGGGAGGAGGGAGATGGGGCGATAGTTGGAAGAACAGGTAGGGTCCAATGAAGGTTTTTTTAAGGAGTGGTGTGACTACGGCATGTTTGAAGACATCAGGAACAGTCGCAGTGGACAGTGAAAGATTGAGGATATGATAGATAAAAGGGATGACAGTAGGAGAGATAGTGTTAAGTAGATGGGTGGGAATAGGATCAGAGGAACAGGTAGTTAGTTTCGAGGAGGAAAGAAGATGTGTAGTTTCCTCTTCAGTGATTTCAGAAAAGGAAGAAAAGGAGGCAGGGGTTGGAGGGTTGAGAGAATGGACAAAGGGAAGGAGAGGTGGAGGTGACCTGGTTGAGAATTCAAGTTTAATCTTGTGAACCTTATCATGAAAGAACTCAGCCAGAGTCTGGGGGGGGGGGGGGGGGGGGGGGGGGGAGTGAAGGGGGGGTTGGATGTGAAGGCACTTTTTTTTTTCCAAATATTTTTATTGAAATGTTTTTTACCTCTAAACAATAGTTACCTCAGCCAATATTACATATTGAGTAGATAATCAACATTGAACAGTTTACAAATAAGCCCCCCCTTCCCTCCTCCCCCCTCCTCTAATGTCTAAGGCCACAGCAGTGTTGAAGGTCGATGAGGACATGCTCACATGTAGAACATTGACAGTCGTGGAACAATCAACTTAGGGGCATCCAAATCTATTCCACTTTGTGCTCTCCATGCTCTATATCGTTCCCATTGCACATTGAACTTCATTAAATGTCCAGATCTTATAGCTGTCATTTTGGACATTTGATAAAGGTAGTCCATCTTATATATCACTTTGAGTGCTGGAGGTGTGTCTAGGCTTTTCCAAGCCGACGCCAACGCGATATTTCCAGCCACCAACCAGACGGCTGTGATCCGATGATCTACAAGACGAACGCCCGGCGGGCGAACATGTAACAAGCAAGTCTCTGGTTTGGTAGGATATCGTACCCCAGTCACTTGGGCGAACAGATCTAGCAATTCTGCCCAATAGAGTTGCACCTTTGGGCAGGACCACCAAATATGAAGCATGTCCCCCACTGCTGCACAACCCCTCCAGTATTGGTCCGACCCCTGGCCATACATTTTTACCAGTCGTTTAGGTGTATAGTACCATTGATATATTATTTTATAACTATTTTCAATCATCGAGCTAGAGATAGAGACCCGTAACAGATAGTCCAAGGCTTTTTCCCATTGAGTGTAGTCTATGTTTACTTGCAATTCTCGTTCCCAACGTTGTAGGTAGTACAATATGGGCCCCATATCATTAAATAAAGCCTCGTAGAGGCGAGAAACACACCCCCTGTGACTGCCCACTCTCACCGCCTTTTCTATGGCCTTCTCCTCTAGGGGACAGTGCTCTTTTAGCTCTCTTATTTACATAATCTCTGAGGCATGTATAGTGAAACAAATGGTATGAGGGCAAACCATATTCCTCTTGTAACTCTACAAATGGTACCATCTGACCCTCCTCCCATAATTGACCTAGAGGGGCATAATGGAACAGAAACGCCTATCTCCATGGGCGTTTATCTCCGAGAACGGGTCCGTGAAGGGGCGGGGCGGATCGTATTTTTTAAAAGAAAAAGACGCCCATGTTTTATTCGTCAAGGTGTGAGCTGGGCGTTTTTGCTTTTCAGCGATAATGGAATATGAAATCGCCCAGCTCAAAAACGAATAAATCCAAGGCATTTGTTCGTGGGAGGGGCCAGGATTCATAGTGCACTGGTCCCCCTCACATGCCAGGACACCAACCGGGCACCCTAGGGGGCACTTTTACAAAAACCAAATAAAAGGTAAAAGAGCTCCCAGGTGCATAGCACCCTTCCCTTGGGTGTTGAGCCCCCCAAATCCCCCTCAAAACCCACTGCCCACAAGTCTACATCATTACTATAGCCCTAAGAGGTGAAGGGGGGCACCTACATGTGGGTACAGTGGGTTTGGGGGGGTTGGACGACTAGTAGCATTAAGCAGCACAATTGTAACAGGTAGGGGGGGGGGATGGGCCTGGGTCCACCTGCCTGACGTCCACTGCACCCCCTAACAACTGCTCCAGGGACCTGCATACTGCTGCTTGGGAGGAGGGTATGACATTTGAGGGTGAAAGTAAAAAGTTGTGAAACATCATTTGTTGTGGTGGGAGGGGGTTAGTGACCACTGGGGGAGTCAGGGGAGGTCATCCCCGACTCCCTCTGGGGGTCATCTGGTCATTTAGGGCACTTTTGGGGGCCTTATTCGTGAAAAAAACAGGGTCCAGGAAAAGTGTCCTAAATTCTAGCTCAAAACTGTTCCATTATCGGCGAAGGGCGCCCATCTCTGTTCGCCCGATAACCACGCCCCAGTTCCGCCTTCGACACGCCTTCGATACGCCCCCGTCAACTTTGTCCGCATCCGCGACGGAGTGCAGTTGAAAGCGTCCAAAGTTCGGCTTCGATTATACCGCTTTATTTGTTTTTGTGAGAAGAACGCCCATCTCCCGATTTAGGTCGGAACTTGGGCGTTATTCTCGTTCGATTATAAGCTGGCTAGTGTGCCGTCCTCTGTTTTCCCACTGGCCATATAATGGATTATCCCTCCCCAATGGACACCCCGGGGCGGTTTTTATCGCCATCTGTTGGAAATATACTTTGTTGGGAAACAATCTCTTCCTTATAGCCATCCAAGTCTGTAAGGGATGGATGTGAAGGCACTTTGAGGAGAGAGTTCATTGTGGCAAAGAGACGTTGAGGGTTTGAGCCAAGAGAATTTGTCAACTGGATGTAATAGTCTTGTTTGGCAAGTAAAAGAGCAGACTGGAAGGAGGTCAGCAAGAATTTGAAATGTATGAAGTCAGTATGGGCACGGGATTTCAGCCAAAGGCGTTCGACAGAGCGGGCACAGAAACGTAGGTAGTGGATTCTAGAGGTCAGCCAAGGCTGGGGTTTGATATGTTTTACAGAACAGGGAATGGGAGGAGTGAGAGTATCCAGAGGAGAGAATAGTATTATAGGAAGAGACAGCCTCATTGACAGACTTGGATAACATAGTGGTAGAGAAGAGATGTGAATCATTGGAGGACAGAGTACAAGGGTCAATAGCCTGAAGATTCCTAAATGTATTGGTTAAGATTGGACGGGACTGTGGAGGAGGGTGTGTGAAAGCTATCAGATGATGGTCAGAGAGGGGAAGAGTTGAGGCACAGAAACTGGAGAGTGAGCAGTTTGAGGAGAGGATAAGATCAAGATAGTGGCCATTCTGGTGAGTGGGGGCAGTGGAGCACAGTTGAAGATTGAAAGAGGATGTTAAAGCAAGAAACTGCGAAGCATAAGAGTCAGAGGGATCATTAGTACGAATGTTAAAATCCCCAAGAATGAGGGAAGTCATTCCACACGCACCTTTCTTCAATAGTGATAGAAATGTGTGTGTGGATAGAAATGTGTGTGTGGAATGGCTATCAGAGCATGAAAGTGTAGGTATGATTGAGTTTGTGTGTGTGTGACTGTCCTCCTTGTGCTCATCCCTCTTTATGTTTATATACATGAATTCTTTTTTTCTAGCATCTTCCTGTGTCATAATTTGGTTTGATCTGATACCTCCTAATTACCAAGGAGGTGTGAATTCCTTTGAAGGTCCAGTTCTTGGAGACAAGCTGCCTGGTTTCTTTTGTTGCTCTTGAGCACTGGTCCTAAAACATAAAACTAATCCCAAAAGGTAGGAGACATCCAATCTACCTACACTAACATCACCAGGGATCGGATTTGTAATATCTTCCAGAGGCCTTTGGCTAACACTCTCTGGGTAGGCCCTGAAGCCTCCATTAGGCCAACATTCAGGTTAGGCCCTGAACATCACCATGTCATTCTGACACCCTCCAGCCATGACGCGGCCCCTTCTTGGGCATCGACAGATCTTCAGGCTTTCTCTGTGCCTGCTCCCCAGTCTTTACGCATGCCTGCCCTTCATGAGGAGATCCAGGCAGGCCATGCTCAAGGAGGCACAGGTATCGAGGGCACTTGCGCCAGCCATAGCAGAGCTCTAACAGCCCGAGGAGATCCAGTCTGGAGAAAGGTCCCAGACACCACCCAGGAAAGGCATAAGTTTACTCCTGAGGGCATATCTTTCATGGGCCTTGTAAAAGAAATGGTGGCCATTCCTTTCAAATTGAAGATGAAGGTCAGCCTAGAGCTGCGTTAACTCTTTGTTCTGGATTATGAATCTCCACCTAGGTGCTTCTGTCCAAGTGGCACCTCATAAAATAGTCACTTTGTACAGAGGCAAGAAAGGTCCAGTTACCACACCACTCCTTGGTGGTTGAGTCTGCCATCAGAGTACAGGCTTACATGTCTCTCTTTTACCTCATCTTCTGGGCAAGGTGACTTGAACCCTGAACAACTTTGGGAGGCAGCTTTCAGGTCTCAGTGCTTATCAATCACATTTGGACCTATCAGCTCTACACTACTATCTACTTGAGGTGCAGACTGTGCTCTTGTTTGCATACTCTCTCTGCATGGATAAGGCTGATGAGTTCGCAAGCTGAACAAGAAGCAAGTTTGTAGATGATAGCTGTCCAGAGGCACCTTTGATGATTTGATATTATGTCCAGACTCCACTCTGGGTGTGGAAATATGGAGATTTTCCTGGCTATATATTTCGGAACTTGATGTTCTCTGCTGAGGAGACCATCTTTTGGGGGACAAGGTGGAAGAGGTCTCTGACCAAATTAAGAATTACACAGACACCATACAGTCCCTCTTTCAGCCGCCTCCACTTGTGTTGTCCTGAGATGTCTTTTGAGCAGGCCTATAAGATGTAACTACTACTCTCGTGGTGATAGATTTACCTCTTCTAATTCTCCTTAGCAGGCCTAGTTCCAATGTTCCCACCCATGCCAACAGTGTACCAGGAAGCCCAGTCTGCTCTCCAGTCATAATAGGGAACACATTTTTGACTGCCTTCCGGAGAGCATAGCTGTCATAGAAGTAGCAGTCCAGAAGATCTGCTAGTAAGGGGGGTGGGGGAGAAATCTGAATTTTTTTTTCCAGGAAATGGCGGCCTTTGTAACCTCCGACTGGTGAGTTGTTCCGATAGTCAGCTCATTTACGCTCTGAATTCACAAAAGAGACCACCAGCTTGCCTACCAAGACCTTCATACCCTCAGCTCTATACACAAAAGAAGTATTTGTAGAGCAGCTCTCCGCCCTTCTCCAGGCTAATGCAGTAGAACACATTCCACCAGGGCAAGATGGTACAACATTCTATTCCAGGTATTTCTTGTGACAAGGAACATGGGGAGATTTCCTCCCATCCTTTGTCCCAGGGCATGAACAAATATTTAGTCAAAGAACTTCAGTATTATTAACTTTGGCACACTTCTTATGGTTCAGGTGACCGAATTCACAAAAGAGACCACCAGCTTGCCTACCAAGACCTTCATACCCTCAGCTCTATACACAAAAGAAGTATTTGCAGAGCAGCTCTCCGCCCTTCTCCAGGCTAATGCAGTAGAACACATTCCACCAGGGCAAGATGGTACAACATTCTATTCCAGGTATTTCTTGTGACAAGGAACATGGAGAGATTTCCTCCCATCCTTTGTCCCAGGTCATGAACAAATATTTAGTCAAAGAACTCCAGTATTATTAACTTTGGCACACTTCTTATGGTTCAGGTGACCGATTTGCTATGCTCTCTGGATTTTACAGATGCATGCACTCACATTCAGATTCTACTGAGCCACAGGAAATATCCCGGATTTCGGATGGGACAACGTCACTACCAGTACTGTGTTTGGCTGTTTAGCGTTGTGTTGGCTTCCAGGGTGTTCATGAAGTTTGTAGCAGTAGTTGCAGCATTGTTAATTATTTGAGTGTTAGAGCTCCTGGAGTTTCTTATCAACTATCTCGAGTCCCACCTTTACATTGCAGCCCTGCTGGACCTGGTACAAGTTCGGGCCTTCCTGCCTCAAGCTAGGGTGGATGCCCTCATCGCCATTGTCATTTAAGTCTGCAGCAGCTAGCAGATCACAGTTTGACAGAGATTTAAGTTGCTAGGTCACATGACCTCTACAGTACATGTTACGTGCCTACTTTTGAGAGATGCCCAATGGACCCTAGCTTCCCAGTCATAGCAATGTGAAGACAGCCTAGTAGATGTCCAGATCTCCCCAGAGTTGACTCAGTTGTTGCTGTAGTGCACAATCTGGACTATTTTGGTCCTGGGACTTCCATTTCAAATTTCTCTGCACCTAAGATGCTGACCATGAATGCATCCACTGTGGGCCCCTGTAGGCGGGCTTCACACCCGTACTTTGTCCATCTGAGAGATTCAGCCTCCTGGAGCTCTGGGCAATTTAAACACACTGATGATTTTTAGATATCAATTATCCAATCAAATTATGCTTACTCTAACAGACAATCAGGTAGCCATGCACCTTGTGAACAAGCAGGGGAGTCCAGGAATCCTATCCCTTGTGTCAGGAAGCGGTCAGAATGTGGACCTGGGCCACCAGCTACGAAATGGTGCTCCGGGCCCTATTCCTGGCAGGGAAGGAGTCAACCTGGTGAACAAACTGAGTGATACAACCTCTCAATATGGGTGTTGCCTGTCAGCTCTTCTGAGAGTGGGACTCTTCCTTGATGGATCTTTTTGGCCACTCATCTCATGAACAAAGTACCTCACTTTTGCTTCAGGCTCAGGTCACATAACAGGCTTGCGTCAGCTGCCTTTCTCCTGCATTGAAGAATGAGAATGCTGAATGCGTTTTCTCTGGATCCTTCTCGTAGGGAAGACCTTGTGAAAACTTAGGTAAAGCTAGGGTGCTATGATACTCATTGCTCTGTTCTGGCAAGGCAGATCTGATTCACTTCTGGATTTTTCCTCTAAACTGCTGTGGACTTTGGATTGTTTTCCAACCTCATCTGTCAGAATGAGGGGTCTCTTCTGCATCCCACCTTCTACTCCTTGGCCCTTACGGCCTGAATTGTGGGAGTGTACACTTTGCCTCCATGCAGCTGCTTGAGGGCATCTCCAAGGTCTTACTGGCTTCCAGAACGAATTCCACCAGGAGGTTTTATATTTTGAGATGGAGATTTGCTGTCAAATGTGGGGCAAGGCTTTAGACCCTCATACTTGCCCTGCACAAAAACTGCTGGAATATCTCCTGTACCTCTGCGTCTTGTTTGGGGACTAACTCTATAAGGACTCACCTCAGTGTGAGCACTGCTTATCACCATCTTGGGGCTAGGCCCATGTCTGTACAGCCTTTAGTTGTTCTGTTCATGCAAGGTTTACTGTTGACAAAACCCTCTCTCAAACTTTCAGCAGTTTCACGGGACCTCAGCGTCGTCCTCATCCAGCTGAAGAAAGCTCTTTTGAGCCACTATATTCCTGTCATCTGGAGTATCTGACCTGGATGGTCTCATTTTTGGTGGTGATCGCTTCAGCTTGCGGAGTCAGTGAGCTTTTGGCTGTATTGGCAGATCCGCATCTCTAAAGATTTTTTGATGCAATTAGCAAAATTGGTGATTGAAAAAAATTACTTCTTTTTCCAACAGGAGTTTTTTGAACAGATCCAAGGTGTGGCGATGGGGGCGTCTTTAGCCCCCTCAATTGCAACTCTTTATCTAGCTAAGTTTGAGGATTCCTTTATATATACGTCAGGAGAATTTCAACAGATCTCTCTATGGAAGCGATTTCTAGACGACATATTCTTCATTTGGAATGGAACCCCTCAGTCTCTGCAAAATTTCATGGTAAAATTAAATTCCTATCAAAATAACTTGAAATTCACATCTAAGTCACATTCGACAGGTATTGAATTCTTGGACGTCTGGGTATATAAAAAACATGGACGCCTTTGTACCAATCTATATCAGAAACCCACCATGCGTAATACTTTGCTCCATTTCTCTAGTTTTCATCCATATCATCTTAAAGCTAGTCTGCCAATTAGCCAGTTCCTAAGAATTAGAAGAATCTGCTCTGAAGAGGTTATGTTTGAAGATCAAGCATGTAATATGACAACACGATTTTTGAGGAGAGGATATCCTATTACGATTATTAAAAAGGCATATCGTAGAGCAAAATATACCTGTAGGGACTGGCTCTTACAATACAATGTGCGACAGGCAGAAGATAAATTGGTTTTGGTTATCCCGTACTCTACTCTGAGTTCGAATATCAATAGAAGTATACACTGGTATTGGAAAATGTTACAGGTTCACCCCTGCTTTGAAGACCATCCGATTTGTGCGTTTAAAAGAGGGAAAACGATAGGTGAGATGCTGACCTATAAGAGATTGGATTATATTGCATCGGACCCTGAGATCTTGGGACATTTTAAATGTAATTCATGTCAATGGTGCCAGTTTACGATCGAAGGAATATCTTGGACACCTCCCGGATCTACACAACCGATAGTGGCATGGGCTCGATCTAATTGTATTTCACATAATGGTATATATATCATTGAATGCCCGTGCCAATTGATTTATATAGGCAGATCGAGCCGCCCGATTAAAATCAGATTGAACGAGCACAAGTCACGGATTAAAAATAAAGTATTGACTGCTCCTTTAGTCCAACACTGGATAGAAAAATATCATCAAATTGAAGATATTAGATGGCGAATTATAGATTATATCCAGTTAGGTTGGGAAGGTGGAAATATTGAATCTTTACTAAATTATAAAGAACAAAGGTGGATTTTTCATCTTCGTACATTACATCCTTATGGACTCAATTCTGAAATAGATTGGTGGTCTTTAATCTGATCTATACCTTTAAGACTGTATGACTTTCTCTCCCCCCTTTTTTTGATTGGTGGGTCCAGGTATGACGTGGCTGCACTATAATTGGTGGACTTCAATCAGCTGTGGTTTATTTAAATTGCTGAGGTAGATGAGACGCTGCAGCCATTTTATTTTGATGTTGAAGTAATATCTAAGACGGTAACTTCACAGTGAGTGAGTATTAGGAACTATTAATTTTTTGGGGGGACATTTTTTTGATAGACTGTGTTTCCTTCTCAGCAAACCTCTTCCCTGACGAAGAAATTCGAAACCTGGCCAAGTCGGCGGAGGTTTGAAGCTGGAGAATTAATGCTGCTTATAGCTGCTAAAAAGCTAAGTTGTTACAAATATTTACTTTAAAGTCTATTGTTTGAGAAGTTGAAGTTTATTATCTAAGAAAATATTAATAATATTGGAAAAACAAAAAAGAAAACGGGTTGATTTATGACGAGCTAAACAGCACCATCATTATATTGAAGAATGACTTGGATGGTTGCGCTGTTAAAGTTTCTGAATATCCCCGACTAGTCATATTAATGAATATATAAATGAGTACACTGTGAAAGGATCGATTACAGATAAAAATGATTTAATATTAGGTGTTTGGGATAATTTGACTATTGGACTATGTTTTAATCCCCACACAAATAAAAACGTGGTCCCTTTAAATTATCCTGGTGAAAGGGCACTTCACACCTTGGGCTATTAGTGAGCCTTGGCTTTTTATCTGGAGAGGACTAAGGCCTTTTTGCAGTCCACTCAGCTTTTTGTGTCTCTCAGGTAGAACAGATTGGGGACAGACCGTAGTAAATGCACACTATCCAATTGGCTTGAGGACTGTTTCTTTCACTCCTGCCCAGGCTAGGCTGACTCAGAGGGTCATGGTTCACATTGTCAGAGCCATGGCTGCATTGGTTACCCCTATTGAGGTCAAATAGATCACATTTATAGGGATGTGGCATGGACTTCCGTCTGCACATTCATACCTCACTTCTGTCTTGAGCAGAATTTCCGGTGTGATAGCCGATTTGGACATATAGTTTTGCTGAGTGTGGTGTCTAGAATCCAACTGTACCCTCCTAGGCCTCTTTTCTTCTGTCCGAGGCTGCACCTTTAATGCCAGTATGTGTATAGTTCGGGGTTATATGTTTTTCCAGGGACTCGTCGTGAGTTTCTCTTGATCTAATGTTGTTGCTTTCTGTGAGCCTGGTAGCTAGAGGTTCCTATATGTGAGAAACCATGTCCTCGTCCTCTGAGAAAGCGAAGCTCCTTACCTATAGCAGCTGTTCTCAGAGGACAGCAGGACATGTGCTCTCACATCCCCTCCCACCTCTCCTTGGAGTTATATTCCTTCACTTATAGTATTGTACTGCTAGTCCTGCCCTCGCGCATCAGGCGGGAGGGCACCCATGCATGCGTGGTGGGACACTGCCAAAGGCCTCTTAAAGAGAAATGCTGGATGGTGTCTTCACCGGGCTCTGTCTGATGACATCACCCATGTTTGAAAATACATGTCCTGCTGTCCTCTGAGAGCATCTGCTTACAGGTAGGTAACTTCACATTTTGGAATCTGTGAATGACTTTCCTGTGAAAGCTGCCTTAGTAGTTGTTCTGAGTGTTGAGATAGATAAGTCAGTGGTTTTGATGAACTGCTTCAAATTTAAGGATATCTTGTTTTGTGGGCTAAGGGTTTCTATTTGGCATGATGTGTCTAAGGGCACAGAGAAAGTCCTTTTAACAACTTAAGCCACTGTATTGGCCTTGGGTGCCACTTGTTTCCTCCAGTTTCTCTACGTGTCTTGGGCTGTCAAAGGAATAGATATACCTTTGTAGAACCACTATATTTAGAAACTTTTCTTGCGTCAAAACTAAAGTTTCTAAATAGAATTATTTCCTTTATGTAAACCAACTAGAGTTGATCTGTGATTGTATTTTTGATGTCTGCTGTCTGTTTTGTTTTCTTTGTTAAATAAGATTGTCTTTTAAAGTTCTTTCTGTCCCCTCCCCAATTGCGTGGACTATAGACAGTTTGAGATTGATTTCTGAGTGTAATCTTCTTGACTATTGCTATAGTCAAGGAATGGAGGATTAGCCTAGTGGTTAGTGCAGTGGACTTTGATCCTGGGGAACTGAGTTCAATTCCCACTGCAGCTCCTTGTGACTCTGGGCAAGTCACTTAACCCTCCATTGCCCCTGGTACAAAATAAGTACCTGAATATATGTAAACCACTTTGAATGTAGTTGCAAAAACCTCAGAAAGGTGGTATATCAAGTCCCATTTCCCCTTCTTTTCTTTAATGTTTCTGTAAAACATATTTGAAATTTCAATAAAAACAATGCAGAAGCAAATAGGGATGTTGCTGATGAAGTCTGCAACCTGCAAATTTGAGGTAGATATCTTAGACACAGGGATGTGACAAAAGGGAAGCCAGTATAAGCCTGGAGAGTGAAGGGCTGGTGGATTCTCCTGTATCCCATATCACAGAACCACTTCAATTGGTGATAGGTGTTGCTTTCCTTGATCAAAATATCAAGGTGTTCCCTGATATTTCTCAAAATAAAAAACAAAAACTCCTATTTTTTTAGTCCAGTTTGCTTCAGTTAAGGGGCAGATCTCTTCAAGTTTCTTAAGGGTATTGAGTTTCAAAAAATTTGTTTTTTTTTTTTTTTTTTAAAGTCATGCCCAGTTGAAGGTTGTGGAAGTGTTTTTTCAGCCCATGTAGCTAGTGGACTATCTTACAGATTTGCAATGTGTAGCAGTTTGATCCTTAGATAAAGATGACAGTCTTAATTGCTTCATATCTTGGCATTGCAATTTTTTTTTGTTAATGTTGATTAATGGGCAACTACCAACAGCATTAAAAAGGGCAGTGGTTCGCCCTTTGCTAAAGAAAAACAACCTTGACCAAGACAATCTTGAAAGTTACAGACCAGTATCCAACATCCTGTTTCTAGGGAAATTCAGAGAACAGTCTGTGTTCAACTTAATGATTGGCTAGAAGAGAAAAACTGGCTTGATCCATCTGGATTCAGACCTGGTTATGGAACAGAAACTGTTCTTTTATCCCTACTAGATGATCTTCACAGAAACAGAGACAAGGGATTTGCCTCGATGTTAGTACTGGTAGATTTCTCAGCAGCTTTTGACACTGTGGATCATGATATCATGCTAGCACGACTGACAAAACAGGTATCAATGGAACAATATTTGCCTGGTTCAGATCCTATCTATCAGACAGGCAATAGTCCACAATGTTTGGCAACAAATCATCACCACCATGGACATTGACCTGCGGGGTACCACAAGGATCGGTGCTGTCACCTATTCTGTTCAATATCTACCTCAAGCCACTAGCTTTGCTGATCCGGTCAATGGACACTCAGTTCTACATCTATGCAGGTGATGTGCAGATACTCCTGACTTACCTACAGCCTTGAATAAACTGATTAACTGTCTAACATCAGTTCAAGAGTGGGCTAAACACAACAAACTTTGCCTGTACCCAAGTAAAACTGATCTTCTCTGGGTACCTATCACAAGTGACTACATACCTGACATCAAAATCCCTTTTTGGAAGTACGAACTCCCCCTCAAATCACAAGTCAGGAACCTTGGAGTACAGTTACTCAACACTTACTGTGGCTCCCCAAATCCAAGCAACCTTCAAGAGCTGCTTCTACTATTTGTGACAGCTACGCTGCCTCTCTCCTTACATCAAGAAGGTAAATCTTATCCCAGTTGTGTATGCTATGATAACATCAAGACTGGATTACTGCAATGCATTATACAGTGGTCTGACTACAAAGGGCCTGCACCAGCTCCAGTTGATTCAGAATTCAGCAGCAAGACTCATAGAAGGTTGCAAGCACGTGACCACATCACACCATTTCTGCAAAAACTTAATTGGCTACCAATACAATACAGGGCTAAATTTGTCTGATTTTCAAGGTCATCTCAAGGACTATCACTAACCACACCCTCGCCAAAAGACATTACACGATGTGATACCCACAAGCGAGTCTTCTCTGGAGTAGCCCCTGCACTCTGGAATGTGCTGCCTGAAAGGCTCCGCTTAACAGAAGACTATCTCTATTTCAGGAAGCAGGTGAAAGCTTGGCTGTTCAATCACGCCTTTAATGGAAGAAGTAACTAACTTGGTAGTCTCACTCACACACACAAGGAGTGACGCTGCCTGCACATACTGCAGCAGGATATGTTTATCCACTCCTACCCTAGCTGAGATAATATTTAACCATCTCTCTGACTTCATGTGCAACTTTCTCTAAATCAGTCACCTACTTTTTTACTCTTCTTACCTATCTATATGTTCCATCTTTGCTTTACCTTTCACTATCAATTATAATGTTCTATTACATGTTGTGTTGACATTGTAAGTAGTATACTATGCCGTACTTTGTATTTGAATATTTTGACTGTTGTAATTGCCTATTGCTCATGTTTGATCTGTTCATACTGTACACCACCTTGAGTGAATTCCTTCAAAAAGGCGGTAAATAAATCCAAATAAAATAATGATCTACACTGAGCCATTTAGTTGCAGGTTTTGTCTTCCAGCTTTTTGTTTCTGGTATTTAATGATTAAAATCACTTTTATCTTTTTTTTTTTTTTTTTTTTGTCTTTTTCTTTAGCAAAAGTGATTGTATCATAGAAAATAACAATAAAGTAAGAATTTGCGAGAACAAACTGTATAGTACCACCAATAACTTTATAAAGGTGTAAGGGATACTTAATAAAAAAATAAACGAAGAAAAAGGCTAATCAGCCTATAGTCACTGTGAAAAGAAATCTCTCAACTACTGCATCAGTTTCTCCCCACTCGTGATTCCAAACGTGCCCCTCCAATTACTTAGGATCTAGAAATACATACCCATGTCCTGGAAATTTCACAAAACATTTTCTTGGAAATTTCAGAAAGAACTTATACCCAGAGCCTAAGCCTAAGAAAATTCTGTAGAGGGTGTGACCTTGTGGAGTTATTCTCATTCTCTGTTTTTATCTTTGTGTTTTTAGGTGCCTGACAGAACACCAAGTCCACATTTACATACCTAACTTTAGGCATGAGCACTTATGCCAGCTGAAAGGGTGGTATAAGTGCTTGCACTTAACTGTAGGCAGTTAGGCACATAACTGCATATATTCTATAACATGCACGCAAGTCCTGGGCATTCCTCTGGACCCACTCATGCCCCTCCCTAGTCCACACTTCCTTGCAGTTGTGCACTATGAATTTTGTTTGCACGTCTTCTAGAATACTGACTAAGGACAATTGTGTGCTGAACGGTGCCAATTAATGCCAATTAACATTCCTTAGTGCCAATTATTGCTAGTTAGCATCAACTATCATCTCATCATTATGTTGTTATGCACAGAACTGACCTAATTCTATAGCTCATACGTGTAGCTTTGCGCTTTTAAGCATAAAGTTTGGTCCACAAGCTTATAGAATTCCAGTGGTAGTGTTCCCATGGAAGAATTAAAACTGAGGAAAAGCAGCAACAGGAGGACTTCTGCGAGCAGGGAAGCATCATGGGAATTCTTAAAATGACTGGTGTTTTGGTTAGCTGAGCAGGAAGCTGTTGCTGTACTTTGATTTAGACTGGCAAGAGATTATCAGAGCTCTTTCTTTTTTTATTTATTTATTTTTTTTTAAAGCTTAAGTTTTTCCTGTTTTAATGTTGTAAAACATGGCATCCGTGTTTATGATGCACCGAAGTTAGATGTCCAAACTTGGTGTTCTTTTGATGATACTGCTTTTGTGTGCTTGTCTCACTTTGTGTCTTGCAGTGCATGGTCACATACATTGACTATGGGAACTCTGAGAACTTAAACAGATCAAATATAGTTGAGCTTCCAGAAAGTTTGCAGTTGCCCAGTATTGCGAAAAAGTACAGACTCTGGGGTTTGCAGCTGCCATCGAACACAGAGTTATCACAGTTTGACAAAGTAAGTGTCATTATACTTGGTCTTTGGATATATATTTTTCAGTGGCATGTAAAGAACAGTGGGAAATGCAGGGGCGTATCTGACTTTCCCTGGTAGGGGGGGCCAGAGCCCGAAGTGCGGGGGCCGTTTTTCGCCCCCCCCCCCATAGGCTTCCATTGGCGGCACGGGGAGGGTTGGCGGTGGTAGCGGGGGCCAGGGCCAAATGCAGGGGGGCCAGGCACCCGTTGGCCCCATTACAGATACGCCCCTGGGGAAATGTACAATGGATTCCAAAGGGCAAACCAGAAGAGTTTCAAGGGTGTAAAAATAGTTTATTGATGAATAAGGACTTGGCACAGTTCTGTGTTTTGGCCAACATGCCTGCGGAGTCTAAAAAAGCATACAAACAAAAACATATAACACTTAAAAAAATTATAAGCTGATATGAAAATTAATATAAGAATATTTTACTAAAAGATGGTGAATATGTCCACAGGTATAAATATATAAAAGATACATTTATATAAATATATAAAAGATACATTTATATAAATGTATAAAAAGGAAAAATGTATATATTAAGATTGACATCTTAAAAAATGATTGTATAAAATATATAACATACAAACAAAAATAGTTAACATTTAAACCTGAAAGACCCTCAAAGGTCTAAATGTATTTATTTTATTAGGATTTATTTACTGCCTTTTTGAAGGCATTCACTCAAGGCGGTGTACAGTAAGAATAGATCAGACATAAGCAAGAGACAATTACAGAGGTAAAAATATTAAAACAATACAAAATATGGCATGGTATACTATTTACAATATGAACACAATACGTAATAGAGCATTATACCGTATTTTTCGGACTGTAAGACGCACCAGACCATAAGACGCACCTAGGTTTTAGAGGAGGGAAATAGGAAAAAAAAATTTCGGACTATAAGACGCACTTTTTCCCTCCTCTAAAACCTAGGTGCTCCGGTGCGTCTTGTCCAAATCCCTCCCTCCAAGTTCGGGATCGCCCTCCCTATTGTTACCTCCCCTCCCCCTGGCTCTGTCACCACCTCTCCCCTTACGCGATCTTCCCTGGTGGTCTAGTGACGTCGAGGCAGGAAAGAGCCCCCTCTTTCCTGCCCAGCGCGCTGCTCTGCATCCTCCTGTATGCTGCCTGTGACGGTCTTTGCGAGATTCAAAATGGCCGCCGAAAATGGAACTGGCCTCGCGAGACTTCAATTCTCGGTGGCCATTTTGAATCTCGCCGAGACCGTCACAGGCAGCATACAGGAGGATGCAGAGCAGCGCACTGAGCAGGAAAGAGGGGGCTCTTTCCTGCCCCGACGTCACTAGACCACCAGGGAAGATAGCGTGAGTAAGGGGAGAGGTGGTGACAGAGCCGGGGGGGGGGGAGGGGAGGTAACCCTAGGGAGGGCGATCCCGAACTCGGAGGGAGGGAGGGCTGGTGGCCTGCTAAATCTCTACCTTCGGACTATAAGACGCACCCCCCATTTTCCTCCCAAATTTGGGGGGGGAAAAAGTGCGTCTATAGTCCAAAAAATACGGTAATTGGTAGTGAAGGGTAAAGCAACGATGTAACATATAGGTAGGTAAAAAAGTAGGAAGAGTTAGAAAGTAGGTGATTGATTTAAAGAAAGTTGAACTTGAGGTCAGAGAGATGGTTAAATGTTATTTCAGCTAGGGTAGGAATGGATAAACATGTCCTGCTGCAGTATGGGTGCAAAAACCCAAAGATTATATAAAATCAGATAGTGCATAAAATAGTTCTAGTAGTACAGTCAAGACAGACACATAGACAAAACAAACCTTGAAAAACTTTATCTCATGATTAAAACATCAGATGGTCCAAGTATGACAGTGAATGTATGAGAAAAAATGGTCTAAAGAGACACATGGAGGAGAATATAATCAGAAAATAGTCCACACAACCAAAATGAACAGTTTAAATAACTTATCTATATAGACTATTTTCTGATTAGATTGTCCTCCATATATCTTTCCCCCCCCCCCCCCATATTCTTGGCATTCATTGTCATACTTGAACTATTAGATGCTTTATTCATGAGGTAAAGATTTGCGGTTGGTTCTGTCTGTGTCTACTG
Source organism: Microcaecilia unicolor (assembly GCF_901765095.1). Lineage (NCBI taxonomy): Eukaryota > Metazoa > Chordata > Amphibia > Gymnophiona > Siphonopidae > Microcaecilia > Microcaecilia unicolor. The sequence continues at coordinate 163,717,827 of NC_044031.1, forward strand.
CTGCCTGTAGTACTTAAATTATTTATTTTATGCACTATCCGATTTTATATAATCTTTGGGTTTTTGTACCCATATTTATTTAATCCTTTGAGGGTCTTTGAATTTCAGCTAATTTTGTTTATATGTTATACATTTATACAATCATATTTTTAAGATGTTAACATCTAAGTATATATACATGGTTGTCCTTTTTATACATTTATATAATTGTGCCTCTTTTTTAGATGATTATACCTGTGGACATATTTGCCATCTTTTAGTGTAATATTCTGATATTAATTTTTATATTAGCTTATAATTTTGTAAATGTATGCCGAAACACAGCACTGTGCTGAGTCCTTATTCATCAGTAAACTGTGTGTTTGCACCTTTGAAACTCTTCTGGTTTATCCTTTGGAATGTATTGTCCATTTCCCACTGTTCTCTACCTCTTGCATTCTTCGTGGGACCTTGGTATTCTTCCACTACAGTGGACTGTGTTGTGTTCAGTGGCATGTAAAACATATTTGGTGGCGAGTTTTACATTTTTAATGCAAATTTATGTACATCTTTATTTCTGTGAGATTTTATTCTTACTTTGTTCCTATAGGCATCCCATATTTTCATGAGCTGTTGGATGTGTGAAAAAAAATTTGGATGTAATAAGTGACTACTGTAAACAAATATTTTTGTAACCTGAAAATCAAAAATGTAAAAGACTACAGTCTAAATCCAATAGTGAGTCATAACAGGTCTTTGTTTTTGTTTAAATGATATAACATATAAACTATGTTTGTTAGGGTAGGGTATAAAACTGCCACGTTCCTGAAGACTCCCTCCCCCCATATTTTGGCTGAGGCTAAATGTATAGAAAATGTCCCCATCTCCCTTAAAAGTCAAAATCTGTCCTCTTTGTGGTCTGCTCCTGATTATCTCAAAAGTTATTCCGTTAAGGGGCAGGAGTGATCCCTATATACTCCTGCCCCCTTGTAGGGTATGCTGGGGGTAGGTAACAGTGGAGCTGGAGTTTTGCTATTAAGGGAGTGGGGCTTGGCAGAGGGAGCATATGTTTGGCATTTTGACTCTGCATGGGACTGAGAGGTTGGGTGCCGCCTCCCCCAGAAGAGCTGTTTTGCTTGTTTAAGATCTAATCACTTTGACACACATTTTTGCAAAAGTATGCTTTCGTTTGCATGACTTTGGGGCTCATTTTCGAAACACTTAGACTTACAAAGTTCTGTAGGTTACTATCCATAGGTTACTATTGAACTTTGTAAGTCTAAGTGCTTTGAAAATATTTGCATCGTAGCAGCTCATTAATGAGGCATTTACATTTTTGCAAGTAATTGACTATACTTGAAGTTTTACACCTCCAAAACTCTTTTGAAGTCACTTTGAAAAGGTGTGCCTCATGCAGAAAACAGAACAAAATGCTGATATTCCAACACTCATTTTTTGTGTCTGATATGCTTTTGTGAATTGACTTCTTGCTTTGGTCTCCAGGTTTGGTTGAATTCTTCTGTTGTCATGCACATATGCAATGATCTCTCTTCTAGCACATATTTTAGTGGAACTGGTTGGCAAATGAGGATTGCTATTCACCTGAAACTGCATAGTTGCCATCCAGATTGCTAGTAAGAGAAATCAAATCAACATTTTTCTTTTGCATAAGATCATTCTGTTCCAGTATATTTAGATTAAGAAGTTTCACTGTTCAGACCAGTGGGTTGTGCTTCCCAACCAGCAGATGGAGACAATGAACATTGAAGGTCAGTGACATCACCAGCACTATAAGGATTGGTGGGATCCTGTATATCCCCAGTATTCTCTGCTTCCAGCAGATGTTTGCAGATTGGTTTGGTAGAACGGCAGTTTTCATCTGATTCCCAGAGATTTGGTTAAGGCACTGTGGATCATGTCCAAGGCAGTGGCTCTCAAGGACCTTATCCTGAGCCTTGGAGGAATTTGTGGCCCCTGGGTCATGGCTGGAGTAGTCCTCTAGTGGACTGGTTACCTGGCAGTGAGTGGTCCTAGGATCCTGGCTGGAAGGTGGGGTAGTAAGTGTTGAGGAGGGGTTGAGTGGGTGCACTGTTTTGTCTTGTGGCTGCCTGTTTTATTTTCCTACCCCTCCCCCAGTTGGGGCAAGTATTAAAACAACAAAACAAAAGGCTGCTGGGGGAAGTTTAACAGCAGGCATCAGAAATGCTTGCAGGAGCTCTAGGGTTCCAACCAGGGACAGCTAGGGGAGTGATCTTAGATTGGGCTGGGAGTCCTGAACTTTGAGGGTTGTGCGCCAGCATCTGCATGTGGCTAGTGCTGTGGCAAGTGGCAGCTAAGTTCAGCTTGTGATGGAAGAAAGTGTTGCTAGTAGAAATCTGCAGGGTAGTCAGTGGTTATGGCAGCTGCATCAGTAGAGGATAGCTGAAGGCTCAGGGGATAAGGTGGCTCAGGCAAGCCACAGTGTCACATTTCCCGCTGCTAGTAAATTCTCCTCAATCTTATTCTACTTGTCTCCTGCAAGGCAGTTTGCAGCAGGGGGAGAAGTCTTGATGGTAGGATTGCTCTGGGTTCCTGAGGGTTGCACTCATGGTGACGTGGTCAGCTCTTTAGTCCTGAGACCACAGCGGTTGCACATCACTAACTGTGTGCAGTAGGCCTCTTTTCATAGAGCCGAGCAGCATGGGGAAGGTCTGGAAGAGATGCAGTCTGAATAGATATAGAGTGGACTCAGAGCCTCAAGGGGGGTGGCCAGAGTCATCCTCAGCTTAGGGTACAAGACCTTGTTGCTAGAGGAGCACCTCCTTGGAGTCAGATGGTTCCCCAGCAGTGTCCTGTTTAGATAAGATGGGCAGATTATCTACCTGTCTCTTTTCTCCTAGAGAGGCCGGGGGGGGGGGGGGGGGGGGGGGGGGGGACTCATAAAGGTTATAGTCGGTATATAGCAAAGGCCTTATGGAGAGAGTCACAGGTTTACCGTGATTCTTTACCAGGACTGTCTAACATCACTTAGTCACATTTCCCCTTTTTATTAGCAAAGCATTAAGTCATAGGTTAACAGGTCGGTAGTTTTACATCGTAAATCATAAAACACAAGCTATGCATAATCATTTGTTCAGGTTATTCTGCTATCACTAGCGGGTCAGTGGGGATTCCAGCAAAGTTCAACAACAGTGAGCAATTCCAGTAAAGAATCTGGCTATTTTAGAGTAAGGAACTCTCTTTGCAGCTAGTGCACATTATTTTTCAGGCACATCTGCGTGCTCAGGGGTCTGGGGATATGTAGGTTGAGGGTGTATATCATTCTTGGTTCCCTATTCTTTCACAAGACATGCTTGTCCTTAGTGACAACTTCCAGCATCTGGACAGGACATTTAGTTACAAAACAGGCTTAACCTATTTGTTCAGTGTTCCATCTTATTATCCATTCTAACTTTTAACTCCTAATACTCCCTTCTGGACTGAGAGGCACCATTCTCATAATTGTTCTCAATATCATCACCTCCCACCCCCCCCCCCCCTTTGATCACATATGTGATCATAAATTTGTGCCAAGCAGCCTAATTCAATTTGGGAAGGAGTGTGTGATCCTCTTGTCATGATCTGTTGTACTAGCATTTTAACACTAGGCTTGGACAATAGGTCTCCAGTCATCTGCTACATAGAGCAACAACAGTTAATGATCTGGGCCATAACTATTCCAAATATGGTGGTTGTCATTGTACGGAGCAGTCTGATATTTGGTAACTAGCTAGTGAGCCAGCCAGTTGTCCTCTGTATTGGAGTGTTGAATGCTCAAGGATAAATTTCGCTGGGATTTTCAATTTTGTTAAATTAAAACACAGTTATCAGTCAAGTTAAAACACATTCCCTGATATTCCTTATACCCATGGTTAGCCCTGAGAATAAACTAATCAATTACCAAGCCGTAATAAGAGAAGAGAAGGGTTAGGGGTATGAACTTCACCTAGATAGTGGAGCACAGAAGAGGAGAGAGGTTTTTGCAATCCATCAGAGCATAAAAGTTAGTTGCACCTTTGAGTGCACAGAAACAGGACGGCACACCTATAAAACAAGTGGCTAGAGTGCTACTAGCAGACAAGGGTACTTATTAGTTAGAAATCAGAAATGTTCAAGGCTGAGCTAATAGAACCCACAAATTTTCAGTAGCTTCCCTTTCTGGGAGAAGGGATACAATCAATGCAAATAAGAATTGGAGATATACTATAGTAAGTATTGTATCAACAATTATAGTAATAATGGTTATAGTTATTTTTACTAGAAAACAAATGAAACACCAATCTGCAACAGAGTATCTGACTTCACTTTCTTAGCCCAGTTGGTCAAGGGGCTGACGAAGTTCAATGTCAGTCCTACTTTGGTATATTCAAGTATGCTTTAAGGCCTCATCCTGTCACATCTAAGGGAAGAATTCAGTAAAACCTATCTCTCCAAGGAAAGACTACTGTCCACATGCTCCTCTAAAAAGGGCTTGACCAGCGCAGACTGGGTTATTTTGAACATTTTCAGGCTATACTCTCAAGTAGAGGTGTTGGGACCGGATTGACCATGCTAGAATCTTTTATGCTCACGTTCAGCATTCCACTCTCTAATCCATACATTTTCACCTCTGGATATGGAAAGTGGTTGAGTTTGTCATGAGGTAGCATCTGTTGCAGTAGCCATGGCCCCCTTCTCTTTATCAGTAGGTGAACTTCATTTTCTTCACTGCACTTGTGCCAGGTCTCACTTCAGTTGGGTAGCAAGGAGAACAGAGAGAGAGTCTCTTGAAAAGAGCACAAAAATATGGAACAGACATAAGATTCAAAACAAGATGAATATGTCCAGTTAATACACACATTTCTTTCATCTGGCCTTTCGCTGTTTCTTCAATTTTCCACAGACTTAGTAGTCATGCCAATAATACTCACAGAATGAAACTTGTGCTAAAGAAAAGAATAAAGTCCTAAAAACAAAAATAGAATTTAAGTTCTTTTCCGGCACAGGCATAAAAACAAGCTGTAAAGCTTTAAGGTTGTCTTATAAAATTTCACTTCAATTGTAGACCAGTGATTCTTGTAGTACATGAGCCTGCAGCAGTTATTCAGTTCCAGGTAGCTTGATAAGGAAAAAGTCTCGATGTTGAAAATTATATGGATCCATGGTGAGCCTTGATATCTGGCTATGAGCCTTCTTTGCAGTGTTTTAGCGAAGACTTGAGCTGTGGCACCTTTCAGGTAGCTGGTGTCCTTTGAAAAAACTGTGAATAGAAGGTTTCAACTAATGTTAAGGTTCTGCAGAAATGCAGCACTTGTTAAAAACAGTACAAACTGTTAAAACAAACACATCCACCATCCTCACCATTGTTTGCAATGTGGGCCTCATATTTAGGCCACGGGTCAGTCTTTACATAACTTCTAGCAAACTTTGTTGTTGTTATTGTCCTCATTTATATTTTTCCAGTTAGGATGCCTAGCGGTTAACAATTAAGATAACCTCCCAATATATGAAGAATGTACAATTTAAAAAATATATAAAAATCAAGAATAACTATAAATTACCAAATAAAACATTTACAAATCAGTCTAGAAATAATTGATGAGTGTTCTTATTTGCTTTAGTAGCAGGCCAGTTCACTTGAATTTCATTGAATCAGTTTATATACTGTCACGCCCCAAGGGTGTTGGCTGGAGAGTCAGGTTGGTTATGGTTAAGCTTTATTTGATATACCACAATTCGTATATCATAGTGGTTTACATTAAAATCAAATTAAGAAAACAGAAAAAGGATGTCAATAGGACAGGAGAAATTAGAGAACAGCAGCAATCATACATAGACTTTAAAAAAAAATGCTAATAACCAGTAAAAAAAAACCTCCCCCAAAACAAAAAACATTTAGTACCTAATATTACACATACAACCAGAACAGAACATGGCCTGCTGCCACTTGGAGAAAGAAGGAGTTTACAAATTGTTACCGAAAACCAATTGGAAGAGATGAGATTTAAAGGCTGCCTTAAACTTGGGGAAGGCCAACTTGAGATGGAGCACTGATGGAAGGGAATTCCATAGGGACGGGGCAACACATTAGAAAGCAGATTGGTAAACTCTCTTATCTCGTGGTGTATGGTGAAGGGATATGTAATCGCCGATTATTTAAGGACCTGAGAAGTTTAGGGTGCGCATATAGGGTTATTGCCGTTAAGAGGGAATCCCTGAGGACAGTGTTTTATGGATTAGGTTAAGAATTTTATGCTGAATGCGGAAGTTGATCGGGAGCCAGTGGTGTTGAATGAAGAGAGGAGTGATGTAGCTGAATTTCTTAGCACGGGTAAAAAGTGTAAAGCTATGTTCTGTATTTGTAGTTGATGAATGTCTGAGTCACACCAGAATAGATGGTGTTGCAGTAGAAATAGAAATGTAGCGTGAAGAAGAGTCATTTGCGAAATTTATCAAGGAAGAAACCAATAGCATGGAATTTTCCAGAGAGATGAAGCAGAATCTAGCAAGGCTTGCGACTTGTGGACCAAATGATAATTCATTATCGATGGTTATTCCCAGGTATCTAAACTGTTTAGTTCAGTGGAGTATCTTACAGAGAAGGGGAAAGTAATGGGGTGGTCCTATTACCTGTGATTCAGCAAGCGGTGGTCTTTGAAGAACTGAAAACTAGCTTGCTTGTTTTGGAGAAGCCAAAAGGAGATTTTATCTAAACTAGATTGAAGAGAGGAAATATTGGATTGAGAGCTTTGGTGAATTAATAAAATGTTGTTGGCGTAGTAATATGCTTTCAATACCAGTTTTTGAATGATAATAGTTATTAGGTTGAGGTAGATATTGAGTAAGAGAGGAGCCAAGAATGAGCCCTGGGGCACTCCATATTTGAGAGGGTGAGAGACACGATAGGTCATATGTTATTTCATTCGCTGATACCCAATCTGCGAGAGAAGATGTGAGCCCACTAATCTGCGGGTGAGCAAAATGGAATGGTCCATGAGATCAAAAGTTGTGGATAAGTCTAACTAGATCAAGAGCGCAAATGTCCCGCAATCCAGAGATTGATGAAGATCGTTTTACAGTGAGGTTAGGATAGTTTCAGTCCTGGGCAGTCCTGGGCGGAAGCCTGATTGATAAGAATGAAGAATGTTTGAATGATCTATGTGCTGAAAAAGTTGTCAGAATACTACTTTTTCCAAGATTTTAGAAACAAAACATAGATTTGAGACTGGGCAATAACTAGAGGGAACAAATGGGTCAGCCTTGGGATTTTTGAGAATTGGCTGAGCAATGGCAGACTTCTTTTAGTGAGAAAACATCTGTTTGGAGACTGCTTTGGATCATAAGAAAAAGTAAAGCAGTCAGTCTGTGGTGGGGAAGGTTAAGCTATTTAGATGGAACGTCATCAAATGCACAGGTTGTAAAGTTCATAGTTGGGAAGATTGTGTCCACAACAGTAAGTGATGGGGCATTTTTCTCTTTGTATCTAATCTTTTTCCAGTTGCTAAAGTACCTTAATCGTTTATGGCCCCTATTCACATTCTCTTCCTAGCTCTGTCCCTTCCTAATCTTTTCCCTCACCCCCTACCTCTCTCCGCTACAGGAACTCACTTCCCATCCATTGACTTCATCACCTCACCTTCTCTCCTACCCTCTTCCTCCCTCTTGGCTTTTAATCTCCGTCTCTTTCTTCCCTCCATTTTGCCTTCCCCATTCCACCTAAATACCTCTCGCCTTCGACGCCTTCGTGGCCACACCTCTCCTACTCTCCTCCGCTCTCTTTTACTCCTTCTCTTACTCTCAGCTGGTGACATCAATCCCAATCCTGGCCCTCCTCACCAACTATTATCCAAACTCTACAGATCTCACCGTGACCTCTCTAACCTCATCTCTATTCCTCTACTCCCCTCCTCTTCTCTGCCCTTCTCTTGCGCCCTATGGAATGCCCGCTCTATCTGTAACAAACTCCCCTATATCCAGGACCTCTTTATCTCGCGTCACCTCCATCTGCTCGCCATAACAGAAACCTGGCTCTGCCCTGATGACTCTGCTTCAGTCGCAGCCCTGTGCCATGGCGGTTATCTATTTTCACATACTCCTCGCCCTGCTGGCCGTGGGGGCGGTGTTGGACTACTTCTCTCTCCCTCCTCCAGATTTCAACCCCTTCTTCCACCTCAATCTCACTGTTTTTGCTCCTTTGAAGTCCACTCTATCCGCCTTTTCTCTCCTCTGCCTCTTCGAATAGCGGTCATTTATCGTCCCCCTGATAAGTCCCTTTCATCCTTTCTCAGTGACTTTGATGCCTGGCTTGCCTTCTTCCATGATCCTTCCTCCCCCTCTCTCATCCTTGGTGACTTTAATATTCCTGCTAATGATCCTTCCAACTCTTATATTTCCAAGTTACTCGCTTTAACGTCGTCCTTTAATCTCCAACTATGCTCCACCTCCCCCACTCATCAAAATGGTCACTGTCTTGATCTCATCTTCTCCTCCAACTGTTCACCCTCTAGTTTCCTTGCCTCCGATCTTCCCCTCTCTGATCACCATCTTATAACTTTCACACTTAAATCTCCTCCCTCCCAGTCCCGTCTTATCCTATCTAATTTATCTAGGAATCTTCACGACATTGACCCTTCATCTCTATCCTCCCATGTTTCAAACCTCCTCTCTACTGTGGCACCATCCACGTCTGTCAACGAGGCTGTTTCTTCTTACAACAATACTCTATCCTCTGCCTTAGACACTCTTGCACCTTTGATGACCCGCCCTGTAAGGTGTACAAAACCCCAACCTTGGCTGACTTCTAATATCCGCTACCTACGTTCCTGTACCCGCTCCGCCGAACGCCTCTGGCGGAAATCTCGGGCCCTTGCTGATTTCTTACACTTTAAGTTCATGCTGACCTCCTTCCAATCTGTTCTTTTACGTGCCAAACAGGATTATTATATCCAACTGACCAACTCTCTTGACTCTAATCCTCGACTTCTCTTCACCACATTGAACTCTCTCCTCAAGGTGCCCCCTCCCCCAACTCCCCCTTCATTATCTCCTCAGACCCTTGCTGAATTCTTTCACAACAAGGTTCAAAAGATAAACCTTGGTTTCTCTACCTCACCACCTCTCCCTCCACTAGTCTGTTCCCCTCTCTCTCCTTCCCCTCATTCCCTTTCCTCCTTTCCTGAAGTTACTATTGAGGAAACTACACTTCTCCTTTCTTCCTCAAAATGTACCACCTGTTCCTCTGATCCCATTCCCACCCACCTTCTTAATGCCATCTCTCCTGCTCTTATTCCTTTTATCTGTCACATTCTCAACCTCTCACTTTCCACTGCGACTGTCCCTGCTGCCTTTAAACATGCTGTGGTCACACCTCTCCTTAAGAAGCCTTCACTCGACCCTACTTGTCCCTCTAATTACCGACCCATCTCCCTCCTTCCTTTTCTCTCCAAATTACTTGAGTGTGCTGTTCACCGCCGCTGCCTTGATTTTTCTCTCCTCACATGCTATTCTTGACCCACTACAATCTGGTTTTCGCCCTCTCCATTCAACCGAAACTGCGCTTACTAAAGTCTCCAATGACCTATTACTGGCTAAATCCAGAGGTCAATATTCCATCCTCATTCTTCTTGATCTTTCCGCTGCTTTTGACACTGTCGATCACAGCATACTTCTCGATACCCTGTCCTCACTTGGATTCCAGGGCTCTGTCCTTTCCTGGTTCTCTTCCTACCTCTCCCTCCACACCTTTAGTGTTCACTCTGGTGGATCCTCTTCTATTTCTATCCCTCTGCCTGTCGGCGTACCTCAGGGTTCTGTTCTTGGTCCCCTCCTCTTTTCTATGTACACTTCTTCCCTTGGTACATTAATCTCATCCCTTGGCTTTTCCTACCATCTCTATGCTGATGACTCCCAAATCTACCTTTCTACCCCTGATATCTCACCTTGCATCCAAACCAAAGTTTCAGCGTGCTTGTCTGACATTGCTGTCTGGATGTCTCAACACCACCTGAAATTAAATATGACCAAAACCGAGCTTCTCATTTTCCCCCCCCAAACCCACCTCCCCACTCCCCCCGTTTTCTATTTCTGTTGATGGCTCTCTCATTCTCCCTGTCTCCTCAGCTCGAAACCTTGGGGTCATCTTTGACTCTTCTGTCTCCTTCTCTGCTCATATCCAGCAGATTGCCAAGACCTGTCGTTTCTTTCTTTACAACATCCGTAAAATCCACCCCTTTCTTTCCAAGCACTCTACCAAAACCCTCATCCACACCCTTGTCACCTCTCGTTTAGACTACTGCAATCTGCTTCTTGCTTGCCTCCCGCTTAGTCACCTCTCCCCTCTCCAGTCGGTTCAAAACTCTGCTGCCCGTCTCATCTTCCGCCAGGGTTGCTTTACTCATACTACCCCTCTCCTCAAGACCCTTCACTGGCTCCCTATCCGTTTTCGCATCCTGTTCAAACTTCTTCTACTAACCTATAAATGTACTCACTCTGCTGCTCCCCAGTATCTCTCCACACTCGTCCTTCCCTACACCCCTTCCCGTGCACTCCGCTCCATGGATAAATCCTTCTTATCTGTTCCTTTCTCCACTACTGCCAACTCCAGACTTTGCGCCTTCTGTCCCGCTGCACCCTACGCCTGGAATAAACTTCCTGAGCCCCTACGTCTTGCCCCATCCTTGGCCACCTTTAAATCTAGACTGAAAGCCCACCTCTTTAACATTGCTTTTGACTCGTAACCACTCACCTCCACCTACCCTCCTCTCTTTCTTCCCGTTCACATTAATTGATTTGATTTGCTTACTTTATTTATTTTTTGTCTATTAGATTGTAAGCTCTTTGAGCAGGGACTGTCTTTCTTCTATGTTTGTGCAGCGCTGCGTACGCCTTGTAGCGCTATAGAAATGCTAAATAGTAGTAGTAGTAGTAGTAGTAAATCTAGGCTTAAAGCCCACCTCTTTGCTATTGCTTTCGACTCCTAATCATGACTCTCTTACTCAGTACCCTCACTTATCACCCCCACCACTGCAATTTCCCCACCCATAGCTGTCTGTTTGTCTGTCCAATTTAGATTGTAAGCTCTGTTGAGCAGGGACTGTCTCTTCGTGCTCATTTGTACAGTGCTGCGTAAATCTAGTAGCGCTATAGAAATGTTTAGTAGTAGTAGTCATGGTGGTGAAATGCTAGGAACAGGTACAGAAGAGGCTTTTTTGGTGACAGGTCTCATGATTCCTGTTTAGCAGACATAGCCGCAGGGTCAGTGTGTGGAGGTCAGAGATTAAAATTCAGGTTCCCTCTTGTGGAGTTGGGGCCTCATTTTGTTCAAGTCCTGGCTGACTGTATCCAAAAGGTACTGGTGGTGGGCTTTAGGGTCAGGTTCTATGGGTCTCTGGTGAAGGCCAGAAGGGTGAACATTCAGTGAGGCGCCAGAGCTGTTGCCTGCTAAAATGGCCCAAGATTTCCAGCGGAGGCTCAGAGGAGTGATAGATACTAATTCTATTGTTCTTTTTGGATCAAGACGAGGACAGTAGAGGCCAACTGAATTTTGGCTTCGGCAGGGTTTTGCTGAAATTGAAACTCGCCACCCATTCTTTAGCCCCCCTGACAAAAAAAAAACCCTTCCACCACTCCCAGGCCCACACTGGGCCTACCTTAGGAGACCTGGTGATCTAGTTGCTTAACTGGAGCAGGAATGATTGCCAGTTGCCTTCATTACATTACGTTATTTACTTCTAGTCTGCATATACCTGTTAAGTTCTATACGGATTACATAGTAAAGACTGAATTTACAATTTAAAAAAATTAACCCCACTTAATAACAAAAGAGAATGTCTAACCCAGATGTTTAAATAGCCAAGTTTTCAAATACTTCCTGATAGGATAGATAGACATTTAAATAAAGATATCTAGGCAAGTCATTCCAAATTGCTTCAATGTAAAGAAAAGAAATTTTAAATATTTTCATGTATTTTATACCTTTAGGCGATTGAAAATGTAATAGCATTTGGTCTCTTAGCTTTATAAGGGAATGGGAAGCAGATTCAGGCTCTTCAAACAGAAACCAAGGGCCACCAAATATAAAATTCAAACTTTTAATTGATGACTTTAGATGATGACTCGACATGGTAGTTTCAGCACAAACGTGCCTGCCTTAGGAGTCTCTTAAAGGTATTGTGAAAGTGACAAACACAAATAGATATGCTTTCTGTTGCCTATATTCCATTGCTGATGAAGTTCTTGAAAAAGACCGTTCATGAAGAGAAAAGATAGTGCTCATCTTTGAGACTATCGGTGAATGCCAGTTAACAGCATCTGAAGAGTTAGCAGTAGTGTCAGAGGACTGGAGAAACGCAGATGTGGTCCCTGTCCACAAAAGCAGAAGTAAGGAGTAGGTTGGGAGCTACGGGCTGGTTAGTCTGACCTCTTTGGTGGGTATGTTAATAGAAATGTATCTAAAACAGAGGACAGTGCAGTTTCTGTAATCCAGTGGATTGTAGGACCTGAAGCAGCATGATTTTACTAGAGGTAGATCTTGTCAGATAAATCTGGTTGATTTCTTTGACTGGGTGACCAGAGAGTTGGATTGAGGGATAGGACTAGATGTGATTGTCTTAGATTTCAGCAAAATATTTAATACCATTACTGCATACTAAACTGAATGCCTTTTGATATGGGCCCTAAAATGACTGGGTTGGAAACTGGTTCAGTAGAAAGTGACAAAGGATAATGATAAATGGCGTTCACTCTGCGAAAACGGATGTTACCAGTGGTGTGCTGCAGGGATCAGTTCTTAGTCTGCTTCTTTTTAACTTAGAAACATAGAAAAATGTAGGCAGATAAATACCATATGACCTATCCAGTCTGCCCATCCATGCCATCTACGTGCCCTATGACTCCCTTACAGATCCTATGTACTTGTCTTAAGCTCTCCTGAATTCAGATACTCTTTTCGTCTCCACCACTTCCACCAGGAGGTGGTTCCACAAATTCACCATCCTTTCTATGAAGAAGTATTTCTTCAGGTTACTTCTGAGTCTGTCCCCTTTGCTTTTCATTCTATGCCTCCTCTGCTCTTCTCCAGTCCCCCAGGACCACACCTGACTCTAGAGAAGCATTGAAAAGGCCAGCCAGTGGAGCCGCTAAAACTTCCCTGTGTTCCTTCAGTACCCTCGGATGTATGCCATCCAGCCAAATCGCTTTGTCTATCTTTCATTTAGCCAGCACCTCACAAACATTTATGGAACTGATATTATGAAGGGCTATCTGGTAAAGTTTGCCTTTTTGTGGATGGTACTGAAATCTGCCATAGGGTAGGCACCTTGGATGGTGTGGATAACATGAGGGAGGGATCTAGTGAAGCTTGAAGGATGGTCTAGAATTTCACCGCTAAGATTTAATTGCAAAAAAAAATGCAGGATTAATGCCTTTTGAGCTACAAAAATCTGAGGGAGTGGTACACTATAAGGGAAAGAACTTCTGTGCACAAAAGAACAACAGGACTTGGGGGTAATTGTATCTGATCTTAAGTTGACCAAATAGGTAGAAAAAGACACCTATTGTGAGCACCACCCATAAGGGGGCTCAAGAGGCATCATGATGGCTCCAACATCATCTGTGCATCTAGCTGCAGTTCCATACAAACCTCATACTTCTGGGATCATTTTGATAAAAGGGAACACTGTAGAGGGTACATGGGTTCTTGTCCATGGTACCAACTCCAGGGTCACTGCCATGAAGCCCAGCAACTTGAAGGCATTTCCAGGCCCTCTGGACACTCCACATTTGAGATAGCAACCTCCATGACCTGACCTCAGCCTAAACACCTTGCCACCTGGTTATCAAAGTACATTCACTGACACTCCAGTGGCCAGGAGGGAACCAGACTGCTCTTGTTATAACTGATAAACCAGTCCAGTAGCACCAAAACCTAGACCACTCTGGTCAAAGCCACTCTGGCCTAGCCCTCCAACTCGGTATTAGCCAGCCATCCAGATACTTAAGTACATAAGTATTGCCATACTGGGACAGATGAAGGTCCGTCAAGGCCAGTATCCTGTTTCTAACAGTGGCCAAACCAGATCACAAGTACCTGGCCAGAAAGCTTAGGGAGAGGAATGGGCACCAGGACAAAGCAGGTGATAGTTCTCTATACAAGACTCTATAGCTGCACAGCACATGCTTGTGTTTCTTTTATTGTTGCCGCAGGCTTAATGAGATGCAGTGGCAGAAGGTAGAGAGGGGGACACTAATGGTGCCTGGAATCACAAGGATTCTCATTAACCCTGAGAAGGCTGTGTCACGTTCCCTGTCTATGCATAAGGTTACCATATGGCTCCAGAAAAAGGAGGACGGATTGAGCGAGCCGGGTTTTACTTCCATTGCTTTCCATTGAAAGCAATGGAAGTAAAACCCGGCTGGCTCAATTACTTCCATTGAAAGCGATGGAAGTAAAACCCGGCTGGCTCAATCCGCCCTCCTTTTTCTGGAGCCATATAGTAACCCTATCTATGCAGAGTATGGGCACTGGAGGATCGGACGGCCATCTTGGTTTTGGGCTTGTTCCAGGTTTAGGCGGCCATCTTAGTAGGGGGCAGCTTAAGTTATGGCAGCCATCTTGGAGTAGGGCAGCTTATTTATTTATTTTTGTTACATTTGTACCCCGCGCTTTCCCACTCATGGCAGGCTCAATGCGGCGGGCAATGGAGGGTTAAGTGACTTGCCCAGAGTCACAAGGAGCTGCCTGTGCCGGGAATCAAACTCAGTTCCTCAGTTCCCCAGGACCAGCCCATATTTGGGCATAGGGTGTCACCGATGGGGGCAGCCATCTTGATTTCAGCTGTGCTAGCTTGGGCCTAATTTCTACACTATTTAAGACTGCCCTCAGTCCTTCTGTGCTTCGGCTTCTACTCAGTTCGCTGATTAGTTGCAGTGCTTTTGGATCTGCTACTGACCGCTGCCTGTTCCTGGATCTGCTATTGACCGCTGCCTGGTACTGACCTCTGCGTGTTCCTGGATCTGCTATTGTATGCTGCCTGGTACTGACCTCTGCCTGTTCCTGGATCTGCTATTGTCTGCTGCCTGGTACTGACCACTGCCTGTCCCTGGATCTTCTGCTCTCTGCTGCCTGGTCTAACCCTGTGGACTTTGTGCTGGACTTTGTTCTCTCTGCTGTTGGCTACCCGCACTCAGGGTCTCAAACCCTGGGGAACGGTGGGAGACTAACAGCCCGGTGAGGGGTTTCCCTCATCGAGTACAAGGGCTCACCTCTCCTTGCGGAAAGCATTACAGGCTGGTAAGACTTTGACACCACATTTTTGAACTTGCCCTTTAGACAAAATAGGGAAGACCAAAGAAGCAACAAGATGTTGACATTGAAACTTCATGCCATGTCCTGTAAGTCTATTGTCTTTTTTTTTCTGTGCTACCAATATTTCAACAAGTAGAGACAAAGGAGGGAGGTATATCACAACCAAACAATACCCCCAAATAATTAAACACCGCTCTCCAAAACTCCTATTCCTCTCTACATTCCCAAAAGGAGTGCAAAAATGAATTATTGCCCTGCTTACACTTCTGGCACACAGGGGTCTCCACTGCCCCTATCTTAAATAACACTAGGAATTACTTTTTTCATAGAGATGGTGGATGCCTGGCATTCTCTTCTGCAGGAGCTGGTGTGGATAAAAACAATGATGGAATTCGAAAAGGCGTGGGATATACACAAAGAATCCCTATATAGAAAGAGGTTGAAATGAAAGTATAATCTTCACTAACTTTTAAGTCGGAGCCACTTTGGGTCTAGAAGAGCTGAAAGAGAGCTGACAGATTATCTTCTTATGTGGTACTATGACACCATCCAATGTGTACTGACATCTAACTTTGTCAGAACATCTGGCCTTGGTCACACATGCAGAGGACATACATAGCCCTTCTTTAAATACAGGATAAGTGACCACAAACTAAAAACATTAATGTAGGATGTAAACTGAAGCCCTAAGATACCAGACTCTGCGTGCGGAGCAACACCAGAGCAATAGAAAGAAATGCATTTCCTCCTGTACAGTGTAAAATATAAAGACAGCAAATGTAAATTCTCAGAACTGACATTGCAATCACTAAAATGAAAATAAAATCATTATTTCTACCATTGGTGATTTTATTTTTCTAATAGTCTTGTTCCCAGTCTCTGGATCTGCTTCCATCTGTGCTCTTTACTTAGTTTCCAGGGCTTCCTATCCATTTGCTATTTTTTTTCTCTCATCTTTTCTTCACATCCTGCTGTACATCCATATGTGGTACTGTTTTTTCACATTATTCTTTCTTTCATCTTTCTGCTTACTGAAAACCATTTAATTTCCCATCCCTGGGGGCTGCCATTGTCCCTTGGACCCTGCATTGATGAACAGTGTGTTAGAGTATTTCCAGTGAAAGTAAAACATAAATGACTCTAGCAAATCAGTCATAAAGAGCATAGCATTTCCACTGTTGCTCCATGTCATCTGGGACAAGTCACTTAATTCTCCATTGCTTTAGGTACAAATCTAGATTGTAAATCGTCTGGGAACAGGAATACCTACTGTACTTGAATATAACTGACTTTGAGCTACTACTGAAAACGTTTGAGCTATATATCCAAGATCCCAACCATCCCCTTGCTCTTCTTATAGAGATTGGTGCTTTCCCTGAATCTGAATACTCCTTAACTGGCTCTATGCATACATTACAAGTTCATATTCGGAATTCTTCAGATAAGAATGCTTTTCTTTAACCTTCAATTTGCTGCTCTAATTTTCACAAAAGGATGTGGGAATGATGAGATTGCTGGCAATACAAAGAATCTTGTTTATATTTTTGTCTGTTTTTCTTAGATGGATTTGTAAGACTGTAATTCAATTATTTTCAACTTAAAATGTTCCCTGTTTTCATTTACACACTTAAACTCCACCTGCTAATCTACCTCTCAGGCTTCAAATCCTATTCTCAGTTCTCTCCAAACACATTTGTCTATCTTGGTCAGATTGTGAGCTTCACAGAGCAAGAACTTCCTCTTGTGTCTCTGCGCAGCACTACAAATGCCTTGTAATGGTGTTCTAAAAGTGATCAGTGAAAATTTTCTTCCAAGTGAAATATACTCCTGTTCCATATCATCATGCTGATCAATCCATAGACTGGTGGGTTGTGTCCATCTACCAGCAGGTGGAGATAGAGAGCAATCCTTTTGCCTCCCTATATGTGGTCATGTGCTGCCGGAAACTCCCCAGTATGTTCTCTATCTCAGCAGGTGGTGGTCACACACAGCAGCAGCTCTGGCTAGGTCTCCAAGCCTAATTCTTAGGTTTTGTTGAGTACCTGGGGTTGAGGGCTCTTCTTGAGCAAGTGCAAACCTGGTGGTGCCAGGTCCCTCCTTTTCGCCCCCCTCCTGCTGGCTCCGTTAAAAAAAAAAAAAAAAAAAGAAAAAAAAATTGAACGTCCTTTTAGGGCGTTTATTTCAACGTTTATTTCAACGTTTATATCAGCGTTTATTGCAGCTGCTCACTGGGACACCAGTTCGTTACAGCTCGGAGCGAGAAGCAGGTAATTTTACCTTTTTATAGCGGGCAGGGGGTTCCCCGTTCGGTCTCCACGTGGCTTTTGGCGTCGGAGGGCGAGGGCGCGAAGATTCGCTCCCCGGACAGCGTGTGTGCGTCTAGCGGGGATGCGGGGGTTTTCAAAGCCTGAATCGCCTTTGTTGGGCATCAGTTTGGAGTCTGGTCAGTGTCCCGGTTCTTCCTCCAGTGCGCCGGTTTTTCCCGCCATAAGCGCCCATCCCCCGCTGCTCGCCCACTCCATGTTGGCCAGCCACTCTGCTCGGACAGCTTCTTCTTGGGCCGCCCTCGAGCTGGGAGACGTTAATGCTATGGTCTTCCTTGATTCGGGCGACGGCAAGAAAGTGGCCAAAGTTAAGCGCCGTTCTTCCCGCGCGGCTCCTCGGAGTTTCGCGCCGGACGCCATTTTGGATGCGCAGCATGTTTCTCCCCCGCTCTTGCGAGCGCCGGTTGAGGGTGCGTCTAGGGCCATGGCCCAGGCGGCAGAAGTGCACAGTCTAGGGGGTTTCTCCTCTGAGTTCATTTTGCTGCTGCATCAGGCTTTTCTTATGATAAACGCTGCCCTGGCTCCCCCCTCTGATCAAGGGGCTGAGGCCTCCGGAAGCAATCGCCCTCAGGTGGACTTCCAGGCCCTAGAGGGCTCGGTCTCCTCTGATGTAGATGAGGGCAGCGTATCTGAGTTCTCCCAACGGTCCTTTGGGGCTTCCTTGGAGGAGACGGATTCCACCTTCCACGTGCATGAATGCACACCTTGATTTCGGTTCAAGGGGATTTCCCAGAAGCGAGCCTTAAAATGGCTAGGGCTATGTCCTGCCTCTATCCTCTGCCTGAAGGTGAATGGGAGGCCTTTCTTGGGCCTACCGTGGATTCTTTAATCACTGCGGTGACTAAGAAAATGGCGTTGCCGGTGGAAGGTGGCACGGCCCTAAAGGACGCCCAAGACAGGAGTTTGGAGGCGGCTTTAAAGTCGTCCTTCGAGGCGGCTGCTTTAAGTTTACAGGCCTCAATTTGTGGCTCCTATGTGGCCAGGGCGTGCCTGACGCTTGCGCAGCGGGCTTCCCCCTCGGATCCTTCCTTGAGGGCTGATTTGGCCAGCCCTGGAATCGGGCTTGGCCTACTTGGCAGGCTGGCTGTATGATGTCTTGAGAGCCTCGGCTAAAGGTATGGCTCAGACAGTCTCTGCACGGCGGTGGCTTTGGCTGAAGCATTGGTCTGCTGACCACGCCTCTAAGTCTCGCCTGGCTAAGTTGTCTTTTAAAGGCAAGCTGCTCTTTGGGGTCGAGCTGGACAAGATTGTGACCGATCTCGGTATGTCTAGGGGAAAGAGGTTACCGGAGGTCAGGGCTCGGGCCAGTGGTGCCCGCCCCGGTTCCTCCAAAGGACGGTTTCAGGAAGCCCATCGGTATTGCCCGGGCAAGTCGAGCTCCTCTGCTCCCTCTTCCATCAAAAGGAATTTCTCCCCCAAGCAGCATTCCTTTCGCAGAGACCGCCGTCCCGGAGGTGCCTCCTCCGGTCCTCCCCCAGGGTCTCGTACCCAATGACGGGGCGCTGGTCCATGGCCCAGAGCAGATTGGAGGACGCCTATCCTCGTTTCTGGGCGAGTGGACCAGGGTAACTTCAGACGATTGAGTGCTGGAAGACATCAGAGATGGCTACAAGCTAGAGTTCTGCCGACCCTTAAGAATCGGGTTTGTGCACTCTCCCTGCAAGTCTCCGGTCAAGCTGTGGCAGTGCAGCAGACTTTGGACAATCTGATCCGCCTGGGTGCAGTCGTTCTGGTGCCAGAAGATCACCCTGGCAAGGGACGTTACTCCATTTACTTTGTGGTACCTAAGAAAGGAGGTTTTGTCCAGCCTATCCTTGACCTCAAAGGGGTCCATCGGGCCTTGGAAGTTCGGCACTTCCGGATGGAGACTCTCCGCTCTGTTATAGCGGCAGTGCAGGCAGGGGAGTTCCTGGCATCCTTGGACATCAAGGAAGCTTACTTGCATATTCCCATCTGGCCTCCTCATCAACGCTTTCCGCGTTTTGCAGTTCTGAGGACACTCCCAGTTCAGAGCCCTCCCTTTCGGGTTGGCTACTGCTCCGCGGACTTTCTCCAAATTATGGTGGTCATCGCGGCCTTCTTACGCAAGAAAGGAGTACAAGTCCATCCTTATCTGGACAACTGGTTGATCCGAGCCCCCTCTTATGCAGAGTGCGGCAGAGCTTCAGACCGAGTGATTTGCTCTTTTGAGCTCCCTGAGGTGGATCATCAACTGGGAGAAAAGCCAGCTGCGCCCGACTCAGTCCCTGGAGTATCTGGGAGTTCGATTCGATCCCCAAGTGGGCAGAATGTTCCTGCCAGACAGTCGGATTGTCAAGCTTCAGGCTCAGGTGGACAAGTTCCTAGCAGCCTCTTCTCTTCGGGCTCGGGACTATGGGCAGCTGTTGGGCTCTATGACGGCCACGATGGAAGTAGTGCCCTGGGTCAGGGCCCATATGAGACCTATACAGCTGTCTCTGCTGCAGCGATGGACTCCAGCTTCGGAGGATTACGCTGTGCGCCTTCCCTTGGATCCAGCGGTGCGCAAGGCGCTGAGCTGGTGGCTGAGGCCAGACAAGCCGTCCGCAGGAATGCCTCTTGTGACCCCGGAGTGGGTTTTCATCACGGCGGACGCCTCTTTGTGGGGCTGGGGAGCCCACTGCTTGGGAAGGACAGCGCAGGGGCTCTGGTCCCCTGCAGAGGCAGAGTGGTCTATCAACCTCCCGGAACTCGGAGCCATTCGGTTTGCGCCTTTGGAGTTTCTCCCGGGCCTGGCGCTGAAGCCAGTACGGGTCCTGTCGGACAATGCCACGGCTGTGGCCTATGTCAATCGCCGGGGAGGTACCAGGAGCGCCCCTCTAGCCAAGGAGGCCATGAAGCTATGCCTGTGGGCGGAAGCAATCCTGGAACAGCTGTCGGTGGCCCACATTGCGGGAGTCATGAATATTGCTCAGGCGTTTTTGGACATCACGAAGCGCTGGGGCCAGCCGAGCCTAGATCCGATGGCGTCTTCAGCCAATTGCCAAGTGCCGCGCTTTTTCAGCAGAGGACGGGACCCTCGATCTCTGGGAGTAGATGTTCTCCCACAGTGGCGGACACAGGAGCTCCTCTTTTTGTTCCAACCTTGGCCCATGTTAGGCAGGGTGCTAGGCCGGGTGGCAAAGCATCCGGGCCGGATAATCCTGGTGAGTCCGGATTGGCCCAGACGTCCCTGGTATGCGGAATTGATCAGGCTTACAGTGGACGGACCTCTGCAGATGCCAGCGGAACGGGGCCTGTTGCATCAGGGTCCCGTGGTGATGGAGGATCCCTCCCTTTTTGGTCTTACGGCCTGGCTATTGAGCGGCAGCGTCGGAGCAAGCAGAGCTTCTCAGACAAGGTCATCGCCACTATGCTGAGAGCGAGGAAGCGCTCTACTTCTGATTACGCCAGGGTTTGGCGTACCTTTGCATCGTGGTGTGAGGCAGGCTCACTTTCTCCCTTCACTGCTCCAATTTCATCAGTGTTGGCGTTCCTGCAAGACGGTCTGGAAAAAGGCCTGTCGCTCAGTTCCCTTAAGGTCCAGGTAGCGGCTCTTGCTTGCTTCAGGGGTCACCTGAAGGGTGGTTCCCTGGCATTGCAGCCAGATGTGGTGCGCTTTCTCAAAAGAGTTATTCACCTGCGCCCGCCGCTGCACGCAGTGGTACCTGCGTGGAATCTCAATCTGGTGCTAAGAGCCTTGCAGAAGCTGCCTTGTGAACCCTTGTCGAGGGCATCTCTGAAAGAATTGACGTTGAAAGCAGTCTTTTGGTGGCTATCGCTTCAGCCAGAAAAGTTTCCGAGCTCCAGGCGCTATCATGTCGAGAGCCCTTTCTGCAGTTCACTGAGGCAGGAGTGTCTATTCACACAGTGCCTTCCTTCCTGCCCAAGATTGGTCCTCGCTTCCATGTGAATCAGCAGCTATGTCTACCCTCCTTTCGTAGGGAGGACTACCCAGAGGAGTACTCTGCTCTCAAATATCTAGATGAGACGAGTCATCATCAGATACTTGGAAGTGACCAATGATTCCGGAAGTCGGATCATCTGTTTGTGCTGTTCGCAGGTCCTCTTAAGGGTCTGCATGCTGCTAAGCCTACAGTGGCACGATGGGTCAAGGAACCCATTGCAGCGGCTTATGTGGCCGCAGGGAAGGTGCCGCCTATCCAGCTGAAGGCTCACTCCACTCGAGCACAGGCGGCCTCGATGGCAGAGGCCGGGTCCGTTTCCTTGGAAGAGATTTGTAGGGTGGCAACTTGAGCATCAGCTCATACCTTCTCCAGACATTACCGCTTGACTGTGGCTGCTCGGGCGGAGGCCCGGTTTGGAGCTTCAGTGTTGCGGTCAGGGATTTCTGTGTCCCGCCCTGGGTGAGTACTGCTTCGGTACATTCCACCAGTCTATGGATTGATCAGCATGATGATATGGAAGGTAAAATTATGTATCATACCTGATAATTTTCTTTCCATTAATCATAGCTGATCAATCCATAGCCCCTCCCAGATATCTGTACTGTTTATATTCTGGTTGCATTTCAGGTTCAAGTTTAGTCTTCAGTTCCTGTTCAGGAGGACTTCGTGTTCAAGTTTTTTCAATTGGATTCTTCAGGAGTTGAGACGATTTTGTGTTACAGTGAGCTGCTGCATTCCTCTCCCCTCTGTTTTACGGGGCTGGATTGAGATCTAAATTCTGCCGGCGCTCCCTCCCGCTTCGTGCGGCTGTAGGGCAGCTTTGTACCCCTCCCGCTTCAGTGGTGTTAGGGTCAGTCAGCTCCTCCCGCGGTTGCAGGATAAGCCAGATCCCCCCGCATCGGCGGGTGTGGTGTTCCGCCCCCGCTCCGCGGGGATGAGCTGGACAGATTCCCCTCCCCCACTTGTGTGGGGATGAGCTGGGTTGATTCCCCTCCCCCGTTTCGGTGGTGGTGAGCTGGGCAGAGTGTCCCTTCGTGGGTGTAATTCTCTAACTGCTGAGTCCTGCGGATGGAGCTTTGATATCGACATACTGAGGAGTTTCCGGCAGCACATGACCACATATAGGGAGGCAAAAGGATTGCTCTCTATCTCCACCTGCTGGTAGATGGACACAACCCACCAGTCTATGGATTGATCAGCTATGATTAATGGAAAGAAAATTATCAGGGTATGATACATAATTTTACCTTCATTGTCATTCAGTCAATCGCTGTGGTGTCATTGGGTAGAAGGAAGATTTCACAGAGAACAGCTAGTCATTCATGTAGGTATTCTTTGTGTGTATCCACCCTTACCTACTCAGAAGAATAAGTGACATCTAACTGCTGACTCATTCTGAATGAAAAGGAATATGCAATTGTGATTTGACTTGTCACTTTTCTTTTTCTTTGCAGGCCAAACAGTTTTTAAGCAGCTTGATTTTTGAAAAACAGATAAGAGTGTGTCATAAAGTGATCTACAAGGATAACACTGTTGTAGTTCAGGCAGAGTTTGGGAACACAGATATTGGTGAGGAAGTGGCAAAGAAGGGGTTTGCTGAGAGGTGCAAATCCATTTCCAGCATGAACTACAATGGTGACAGAAAAATGGATGACACCGTGTGTCAACCCAAGAACACTAACTTACCATCCCCAGTATGGAAGAACAGATACGTGGAAAACATTCCTGTGGTAGAGCAACAGAATGTCCAGTTAATCAATAGACAGAGAGTGTGTTTCAGTAACCAAAGCTCTCCAGAGAGGAGGTGTGAAAGAAATGCACTGTTTAAAAAGTAAGTTGAACAAAAGCAAGGAAGAAGGAAGGAAGGGAAAAACTGAGAATTAGTAACAGAATCAGTCTTCCTGTTTTATTCTATGGGAGGGGGATGCAGATCAGTGTTGGTAGGCATAAACTGATCTTCACTGTGTGCATATATAAAATAATTCTCCTTTATAAGTAGTTTGTATGTAAGTTTCATCAATTTTTATGGACCTTTATAATTTGAATAATAGTGACTGCACCAATGGGTAATCATGGGTCCTTCATCTTAAATGAGTTTATATAAACTTTTTTTTCTCCAGCACATATACAAAGTATATTTCCTTGTCATCAAGTAGATGAAGCCATTACGTATGGGTTGTGTCCATCAACCAGCAGGGGGAGATAGAGATCACTCAACTTTTCACAGTGCCTCATGGCCAGCCAGCTCCACTGCCTCTTCAGTATTCTCTATCTCCCCAAGCAGGGTGGCTGCAGCTTCTTCGAGCTCCATCAAAAATCTGCCTGGGGGTGGCTCCTGGCTTGCCAGTTGTTAGCCGGGGTGTTAGAGGCTATAGCAGCTTCACTTTGAAGGCACATATGTTAGCCCTTTCTCTGCCTTACCCATGCCCCCGTGTATGTGGACATATTAGCTTGCTTTTCCCTGTCCTTTCCCACTCCAGTGGATGCAGGCACATTGGTTCGCCTTTCCCTGCCTTTCCCACTTATCTGAGCCTCCGGAGTTCTTATTACCTCTGCTTTCCTGACAGCGTTAAAAAAAAAAAAAAAAAAAAAATGGAACAGAGGTTTTCCTTTGATTCTTCTATGGGACCGGAGCTGTGATACTCAGTCCAGTGAGGTAAGAGTGTTTTCTAACTCCTCCGGGGTGGGCCCGCGATCGGGGCCGTTTTTGGCGCGAAACCGCCATTTTGAATTTTCCTGCCGTTTTTGGCGATGGCTGCAGAGAATGTAAAGCGCTATTCTCCGAGGACAAGCAGGCTGCTTGTTCTCACGACTGGGTTGACGTCCACGGCAGCCCCCACCAACCGGAACAAAACTTTGCGGGCGGTCCGCACGCAGGGCACGCCCACCGCGCATGCGCAGCCATCTTCCCGCCCGTGCGTGACCGTTCCCGCTCAGTCTTTTCTTTTCCGCGCTGGAGAGAGCCGTGTTGGTCTCTCTCTCTGTCAGCCCCAGAAACCGGATCGCGCTTTCGCCGCGAATTTTCTCTTTTTCTCGTGGTTCTCCGTTTTTTTCTATTTAGTTTATTACAAAAAAAAAAACAAAACGCTGAACTTTGTGTTTTCCCTCGTCTCTTAGCGGGGGCGTCGCGTTGCGGCCTTGTGGCCTACCGGTCGATTTATTTTCGAGGTGTGAATTTTACCGCCACCATCGACTTTGACTTTGCCGACGCAATTTTACCGTCGATGTCCTCGAAGGTCCCGAGTGGATTTAAAAAGTGTGGTCGGTGCGGCCGGCATATCTCGCAGACCGACACTCACGCTTGGTGCCTCCAGTGCCTCGGGCCAGAGCATGATACCAAGACGTGTACTTTGTGTCTCCGGAAACGGACACAGGTAGCGAGGCAAGTTCTTCGGGACCGTCTTTTTGGAACTTGCGCCGGCCCCTCGACGTCGACTTCGAAGGCATCGGTATCAACGGCCGGTTCTTCGGTACCGGTATCGATGTCCACGAAATCGGCACCGATGGCATCGACCCCAGGAGCACAGGTCCCGTCGGCCCGCCGGTCCCCCGGTGAAGGCAGGGGTGAGAGGCCGCGTGGGCAATCGGCCCCGGTCACTCCCTCTACCCAGGGCCCTTGGGACCGAATCCTGTCGGACCCGGTCCCTCGAGGCCGAGGAGGATTGACCTCCTCCTCCTCAATTCCACCAAGCGCCGATGACGGGCACCGCAAAAAGGCTAAGAAACTCAGTCATCGGTCGCCCTCGATGCATCTGGCTCCCGGCGCCGGAGATGAGTCGACGCCGAGGAAGCGGCAGCGTCGAGAGGAGAGGTCCCCCTCTGTAGTAGAGGTACCGCCACGTCAGGGTGCCAGCACTTCGGTGCAGTCTCCTGGACCCGAGCAGCTTCCGGCACCGACGCCTCTACCGGCCCCCTCGTCTTTCCCGACAGCGGGCCTGGACGAGTGCCCCCGAGCCATCTTTCCGGGGATTCTGGAAGGGCTGATGCGCCAGACTGTGCCGGCGCCGGGGTGCTTGCGCCCTCGGTGCCGTTGACTGTGGCGCCGGCGTGCTCTAGCCCGGTGCCGAGGCCTTCGACGCCGCTTGCGGCACTGGTCTCGACCGCCACGCAGGTGGAGTCCCCGTCGACGTCGATGGAGGGAGCTTCATCCCTGCCGGCGCGGGAGTCCACCGCTCGACGACACCACCGAGGCCTCGGTGCCTCGACGTCGAGCCGGGCCCGGTTGAGGACTGAGCTGCACGAGCTCATGTCCGACACCGAGGAAGAGGCCTCGTGGGGGGAGGAGGAGGACCCCAGATATTTCTCCTCAGAGGAGCCTGTGGGCCTTCCCTCCGACCCCACTCCTTCACCAGAGAGAAAGCTCTCGCCACCTGAGAGCCTCTCCTTTGCCTCCTTTGTCAGGGATATGTCTATTTGCATTCCCTTTCCCGTGGTCTCGGTGGATGGTTGAGACCACTATCTAATCCCACCATCCCCAAGAAAGCAGAGTCCCAATACAGAATCCACTCGGACCCAGAGTTAATGCGGCCTCAATTGCCTCATGACTCGGCGGTCGTGGACTCTGCTCTCAAGAGGGCACGGAGTTCGAGAGATACCGCCTCGGCGCCCCCGGGGCGGGAGTCTCGCACTCTGGACTCGTTTGGGAGGAAGGCCTACCAATCTTCCATGCTCGTGACCCGCATCCAGTCTTACCAGCTCTACACGAGCATCCACATGCGGAATAATGTGAAGCAACTGGCGGACTGGGTCGACAAGCTCCCGCCGGAGCAGTCCAGGCCGTTTCAGGAGGTGGTCAGGCAGCTGAAGGCGTGCAGAAAGTTCCTGTCCAGGGGTATATATGACACCTGTGACGTGGCATCTCGTGCTGCGGCCCAAGGTATAGTGATGCGCAGGCTCTCATGGCTGCATGCCTCTGACCTGGACAACCGCACCCAGCAGAGACTGGCCGACGTCCCTTGCCGGGGGGATAATATTTTTGGTGAGAAGGTCGAGCAGCTGGTGGACCAACTGCATCAGCGGGAAACCGCCCTCGACAAGCTCTCCCACCGGGCGCCTTCAGCATCCACCTCAGCAGGTGGACGTTTTTCCCGGGCCCGGCAGGCTGCGCCCTATGCTTTTCCCAAGCGTAGGTACACCCAGCCGGCCCGAAGGCCTCGTCAGGCACAGGGACAGTCCCAGCGCGCTTGTTCTCGTCAACAGCGTGCGCCTAAGCAGCCCCCTGCGCCTCCACAGCAAAGGCCGGGGACGGGCTTTTGACTGGATCCATGGGAACATAGCCGTCCTCAAAGTGTCCGTACCGGACGATCTGCCGGTCGGGGGGAGGTTGAAATTTTTTCACCAAAGGTGGCCTCTCATAACCTCCGACCAGTGGGTTCTCCAAATAGTGCGGTGCGGATACGCCCTGAATTTGGCCTCCCTGCCACCAAATTGTCCTCCGGGAGCTCAATCCTTCATCTCTTATCACAAGCAGGTACTTGCAGAGGAACTCTCCGCCCTTCTCAGCGCCAATGCGGTTGAGCCCGTACCACCCGGGCAGGAAGGGCAGGGATTCTATTCCAGGTACTTCCTTGTGGAAAAGAAAACGGGGGGATGCGTCCCATCCTAGACCTGAGAGGCCTGAACAAATTCCTGGTCAAAGAAAAGTTCAGGATGCTTTCCTTGGGCACCCTTCTGCCAATGATTCAGAAAAACGATTGGCTATGTTCCCTGGATTTAAAGGACGCATACACTCACATCCCGATACTGCCAGCTCACAGACAGTATCTCAGGTTCCGCCTGGGCGCACAGCACTTTCAGTATTGTGTGCTGCCCTTTGGGCTCGCCTCGGCCCCACGAGTGTTTACAAAGTGCCTCGTGGTGGTAGCGGCGTATCTACGCAAGCTGGGAGTGCACGTGTTCCATATCTCGACGATTGGCTGGTCAAGAACACCTTGGAGGCAGGAGCTCTCCGGTCCATGCAGTGCACTATTCAACTCCTGGAGCTGCTGGGGTTTGTGTTAAATTACCCAAAGTCCCATCTCCAGCCAGCCCAGTCTCTGGAATTCATAGGAGCTCTGCTGAATACTCAGACGGCTCAGGCCTTCCTTCCCGAAGCGAGGGCCAACAACCTCCTGTCCCTGGCTTCCCAGACCAGAGCGTCTCAGCAGATCACAGCTCGGCAGATGTTGAGACTTCTGGGTCATATGGCCTCCACAGTCCATGTGACTCCCATGGCTCGTCTTCACATGAGATCTGCTCAATGGACCCTAGCTTCCCAGTGGTTTCAAGCCACCGGGAATCTAGAAGATGTCATCCGCCTCTCCACCAGTTGCCGCACTTCATTGCACTGGTGGACCATTCGGACCAATTTGACCCTGGGACGTCCATTCCAAATTCCACAGCCCACGAAAGTGCTGACGACGGATGCATCTCGCCTGGGATGGGGAGCTCATGTCGATGGGCTTCACACCCAGGGTCTGTGGTCCCTCCAGGAAAAGGATCTGCAGATCAACCTCCTGGAGCTCCGAGCGATCTGGAACGCACTGAAGGCTTTCAGAGATCGGCTGTCCTATCAAATTATTCAATTTCGGACAGACAATCAGGTTGCAATGTATTACATCAACAAGCAGGGGGGCACCGGATCTCGCCCCCTGTGTCAGGAAGCCGTCGGGATGTGGCGTTGGGCTTGCCAGTTCGGCATGCTTCTCCAAGCCACATACCTGGCAGGCGTAAACAACAGTCTGGCCGATAGACTGAGCAGAGTCATGCAACCGCACGAGTGGTCGCTCCATTCCAGAGTGGTACGCAAGATCTTCCGAGAGTGGGGCACCCCCTCGGTGGACCTTTTCGCCTCTCAGACCAACCACAAGCTGCCTCTGTTCTGTTCCAGACTTCAGACACACGGCAGGCTAGCGTTGGATGCCTTTCTCCTTCATTGGGGGACCGGCCTCCTGTATGCTTATCCTCCCATACCTTTGGTGGGGAAGACCTTACTGAAGCTCAAGCAAGACCGCGGCACCATGATTCTGATAGCGCCCTTTTGGCCCCGTCAGATCTGGTTCCCTCTTCTTCTGGAGTTGTCCTCCGAAGAACCGTGGAGATTGGAGTGTTTTCCGACTCTCATTTCGCAGAACGACGGGGCGTTGCTGCACCCCAACCTTCAGTCTCTGGCTCTCACGGCCTGGATGTTGAGGGCGTAGACTTCGCTGCGTTGGGTCTGTCTGAGGGTGTCTCCCATGTCTTGCTTGCCTCTAGGAAGGATTCCACTAAAAAGAGTTACTTTTTCAAGTGGAGGAGGTTTGTCGTTTGGTGTGAGAGCAAGGCCCTAGAACCTCGTTCTTGCCCTGCACAGAACCTGCTTGAATACCTTCTGCACATCAGAGTCTGGCCTCAAGACCAACTCAGTAAGGAATCACCTTAGTGCGATTAGTGCTTACCATTATCGTGTGGAAGGTAAAGCCATCTCTGGAGAGCCTTTAGTCGTTCGATTCATGAGAGGCTTGCTTTTGTCAAAGCCCCCTATCAAGCCTCCTACAGTGTCATGGGATCTCAACGTCGTCCTCACCCAGCTGATGTAACCTCCTTTTGAGCCACTGAATACTTGCCATCTGAAGTACTTGACCTGGAAGGTCATTTTCTTGGTGGCAGTTACTTCAGCTCGTAGGGTCAGCGAGCTTCAAGCCCTGGTAGCTCATGCTCCGTATACCAAATTTCATCACAACAGAGTAGTGCTCCGCACTCACCCAAAGTTCCTGCCGAAGGTGGTGTCGGAGTTCCATCTTAACCAGTCAATTGTCTTGCCAACATTCTTTCCCAGACCGCATACCCGCCCTGCTGAACGTCAGTTGCACACATTGGACTGCAAGAGAGCATTGGCCTTCTACTTGGAGCGGACACAGTCCCACAGACAGTCCGCCCAATTGTTTGTTTCTTTTGATCCTAACAGGATAGGGGTCGCTGTCGGGAAACGCACCATCTCCAGTTGGTTAGCAGATTGCATTTCCTTCACTTATGCCCAGGCTGGGCTGGCTCTTGAGGGTCATGTCACGGCTCATAGTGTCAGAGCCATGGCAGCGTCGGTGGCTCACTTGAAGTCAGCCACTATTGAAGAGATTTGCAAGGCTGGACGTGGTTATCTGTCCACACATTCACATCACATTACTGCCTCCAGCAGGATACCCGACGCGACAGTCGGTTCGGGCAGTCGGTGCTGCAGAATCTGTTTGGGGTGTAAATCCAACTCCACCCTCCAGGACCCGAATTATTCTGGTCAGGCTGCACTCTGTTAGTTGTTCTTCGTAGGTCAATTTTTTGTTGTTTCCTCGCCGTTGCGAGGTTAAATTGACCTGGGTTCTTGTTTTGAGTGAGCCTGAGAGCTAGGGATACCCCAGTCGTGAGAACAAGCAGCCTGCTTGAACTCGGAGAAAGTGAATGATACATACCTGTAGCAGGTGTTCTCCGAGGACAGCAGGCTGATTGTTCTCACCTACCCTCCCTCCTCCCCTTTGGAGTTGCGTTTCATCATTTTTGCTTGTCATTCAACTGAGCGGGAACGGTCACGCCCGGGCGGAAAGACGGCCACGCATGCGCGGTGGGCGTGCCCTGCGTGCGGGACCGCCCGCGAAGTTTTGTTCCGGTTGGTGGGGGCTGCCGCGGACGTCACCCAGTCGTGAGAACAATCAGCCTGCTGTCCTCGGAGAACACCTGCTACAGGTATGTATCATTCACTTTCCCAGTGTGGCAAGCGCATATCAGCAGCGGGGCTCTGTAAATTGTGCTGTAGAGGTGTAAGAGCCGGGCTGAGCATGGCGAGCGATGATTCTTCCCGCTCAGAGCTGGCAGCGGACGCCATTTTGAATTCTCCGCATGGCGCGGCCTCCGTAGAGACGGCGAGCCCTGAGCCCGTGGGGGGGGGGGGGGGGCGGGGGACCTCGAATTGAGGCTATTCAGGGAGCGGCTAGCCCTGGACGGGATCTGGGTGCCCAGGGCGAGTTTTTCTCCCCTGATTTTGTGTTGTTGTTGCATAAAGCATACATGCTGAAAAGAGCTCTCCCTCAAGGGTCGCCTGAGGCCCCTTCTATTGTTCCCCCCGGTAGATTCTGGCCTGGGATTGCCCGCTGAGGCTATTTTACTTGATAATTGGCATAAAGAAAAGCATAGAAGGGCTAATTCCCCTTCAGATTGTGGTGCACCTCCTTTCCCCCCCCCCCCCCCCCCCTGTGGTCGGGCTGTGAGGATTCGGAGAGTTCTGGCAGGCCTTCGTGGTCTGAGGAGCCAGAGTCAGGTGCAGAATTACCACAGGATCTGGATGATCCCTCCGCGGTGAGGATTTTCCACCGTGATGAGCTTCCAACGCTTATTTCAGATGCCCTACAGGTCCTTTCTATTGAAGAGCCTGACAGTGGCACGGCCTCCTCTGTGAATCCTAGGATGGCTAGTACCAAAAAGCCTGCTCGAGCCTTTCCTTTGCATGACTCCATCCAAGCGCTTATTTCCGCTCAGTGGGCTGACCCCGAGGGACCTTTGAAAGTTTCCAGGGCTATGGGGAAATTATACCCTCTGCGTGAGGAGCATTTGGCTCGCTTTGCAATGCCTAAAGTAGATGCCTTAGTCACTGCGGTGACAAAGAGAACTACCCTCCCTGTGGAAGGAGGAGTTGCCCTGAAGGATATACAAGACCGTAGGCTGGAAGCAGCACTTAAACAGTCCTTTGAAATTGCAGGTCTTACTGTTCGGGCGTGTGCATGCAGTTGTTATGCTGCTAGAGCCTGCCTGGCGTGGTTGCAACAGGCAATGGAACAGCCCGGAGATGGAGCGGAGCCCTTCTCGGATGTGGCTCCGCGGCTGGAGTCAGTCTTGTCCTTTTTGGCTGATGCCTTTTATATTGTCAGAGCTTCGGCTAAACAAATGGCAGTAGCAGTGGCGGGTCACCGTCTTATTTGGCTACGACATTGGGCAGCGGACATGGCCTCTAAGTAAAGGTTGGTGAAGTTGCCCTTTCAAGGCCTTCTCCTATTTGGTGAGGAGTTGGAAAAAAAAATGGTTAAAGGCCTGGGAGATCCTAAACACCAGAGCTTGCCCGAAGATAGGCCGAGGCCTTCCTCCAAGGGACAGGTGGTCCACTCCTCTTATAGACCTGCCTTCTGTGAAGCTAGAAGGTACTGCCTGGGGCGTTCTGCTGGGTTCACTTCTCGTGCCCGTTTTTCAGCAGAGGAACTCCTTTCGCTCGGACAAGCGTTCCGCAGCCACCGGCTCAAGGCCTGGAGTTCAGGGGTGACCCTCTCAATGATGGTGCTCTGGCCCCCTCCTCACTTCCTGTCATCGGAGGACGTCTTTCCCTCTTTGTCGAGGAGTGGGCCAATATTTCCTCAGATCAATGGGTCTTGGACCTGATCAGAGATGGCTACAGAATAGAATTCAATGCCCCAGTAAGAGACGTGTTTGTGGAGTCCCGATGCGGTTCTGCCTCCAAACGGGCGGCGGTACAGGAGACTTTGCAAGGTCTGATTCAGTTAGGGGCCGTGTCCCCGGTACCTCCCGCCGAACACGGCTACGGCCGATACTCCATCTACTTTGTGGTGCTGCGAAAAGGTGGGTCTTTTCGCCCTATTCTGGACTTAAAAGAATTAAACAAGTCCCTGAGAGTGCGGCATTTCCACATGGAAACCCTGCGCTCCGTCATTGCTGCGGTACAGCCAGGAGAGTTTCTCACGTCTCTAGACCTGAAAGAAGCTTACTTGGCCCCCGCACCAGAAGTTTCTGAGGTTTGTGGTGTTGGGAAAACATTTCCAGTTCCGGGCCTTGCCTTTTGGCCTTGCCACAGCTCCCCGAACCTTTTTGAAGGTAATGTTGGTAGTACCTTCTCGCCTGAGCCAAGCAGCTATCAGGGTTCACCCGTACCTAGACGACTGGCTCATCAGAGCAGACTCTGTAACAGAGAGCTATCAAGCTACAGCCAGAGTGGTCTCAGTACTTCAATCTCTAGGCTGGGTCGTCAATATGGCCAAAAGTCACCTGACCCCCTCGCAATCTCTAGAATATTTGGGGGCCAGGTTCGACACGACTCGGGCTATTTATACCTACCCGAGCTGAGGCGGTGCAAGCTGGGATCGATGACAGCCATATTGGAAGTGGTGCCCTGGGCGAGAGCGCACCTGAGACCTCTACAGTATTCCCTACTTCAAAGATGGTCTCCAGTTTCTCAGGATTATCAATGCAGACTTTCTTGGCTCCCTGCGGCCCGACTCAGCATGGAGTGGTGGCTCTCGGACAGCATGCTGCGGCGAGGAATGATGCTGGCGCTGCCCGATTGGTGTCTAGTAGTAACAGATGCCAGCCTGAAGGGCTGGGGCGCACATTGCAAGGGGAAGCATGCCCAGGGTCTATGGACACCCGAGGAGTCGGAGTGGTCCATCAACCGCCTGGAGTTGAAAGCGGTGTTTCAGGTGCTTCTGGCCTTTCAAGTGACCCTGGAAGGATTGGCTGTCCGAGTGATGTCTGACAACACGACAGCAGTGGCCTACATAAATCGACAAGGCGACACTCAGTGCAGAGCACTGGCCGCGCAGGCCGAACAGATTTGCCACTGGGCCGAGCTGCATCTTCAGTTTCTGTCGGCAGCTCACATTGCAGGTCAGAGCAACGTGCAAGCCGATTATCTAAGCAGGCATCAGATTGTTCCAGCAGAATAGGAACTAGCAGACAAAGTATTCCTGCAGATATGTGCCAAATGGGGCAAGCCCATGATGGATCTTATGGCGACAAGTTCAAATGCCAAAGTCCCGTGCTTCAGCAGACGGAGAGATCCTTGCTCGGCAGGGTTGGCTGCCTTGACTCAGCCCTGGCCTCCGGGCCTACTATATGTGTTCCCTCCGTGGCCCTTGATAGGGCGCGTGCTCCTGCAGATTTGGCTGCACCCAGGAGAAGTGGTCCTCATCGCCCCGGATTGGCCCAGGAGGCTTTGATATGCGGACCTCCGCAGATGCTAGTAGAGGCTCCCCTGTACCGAACCTGTTGTCACAGGGCCCGGTAGCCATGGAGGACGCCTGCCGCTTTGGTCTTATGGCATGGCGATTGAGAGGGCGCAATTGAGGGACAAAAGCTATTCAAACACAGTCATTTCCACTCTCCTGCAGGCCCGCAAGCGTTCCACTTCCATGGCTTATGCCAGGATTTGGCGCCAGTTTGAGTCTTGGTGTGCTTCAAAAGCGATCACACCCATGCAGGCTCCTGTCTCGCCGATTCTGGACTTTTTGCAGGGTGGTGTACAAATAGGCTTGGCCTATAATTTCCTGCAGGTGCAAGTGGCAGCGTTGGCCTCCCTTCGTGGTAAGGTTGAAGGCGTGTCTTTAGCTGCTCATCCAGATGTGGCACGGTTTCTTAGTGGGGTGCTTCGGCTCCAGCCTTCCGTGCGAGCACCCTGTCCAGCTTGGAACCTGGGGCTAGTTTTGAAGGCCCTGCAGGCTTCTCCTTATGAGCCGCTTCGGCGAGCATCGGAGAAAGATTTGACACTAAAGGCCGTTTTTCTTGTGGCCATTACTTCGGGAGACGGGTGTCGGAGCTCCAGGCGCTGTCCTGTAGAGACCTATTTCTGCAATTCTCAGAGTCCGGGGTCACGGTTCGGACCGTGCCTTCCTTCATGCCTAAGGTGGTTTCAGCGTTTCACCTAACCCAGCCTATTTTCTTGCCCTCCTTTGATAAGGAGGAGTTTCTAGACTCTTTTGGGCAGTTGCACCTGTTGGATGTGCGCAGGACTCTGCTGCAGTATCTGCGAGTTACTATCTCTTTCAGGATCTATGATCATCTGTTTTGCTATCAGGTCCTCGCAGAGGGTCTCCAGCGTCTAAAGCCACTATTGCCCGCTGGCTCAAAGAAACTATCTTTTCAGCTTATCTGCTTGCCGGCCGGTCTCCGCCTGTAGCCTTTAAGGCGCTTTCTACCAGAGCGATTTCTTCCTCTTGGGCTGAAACTGGAGCACACTCTTGTCCAGAGATATGCAGTGCAGCAACATGGGCTTCTAAGCTCTCTTTTGCCCGACATTACAGGATGGATGTGGCTGCTAGGAGGGATGCGCGTTTTGGAGCACAAGTGCTAGCGCGTGGTGTGACTTGTTCCCACCCTATATAGGGATTGCTTTGTTACATCCCATACGTAATGGCTTCATCTGCTTGATGACAAGGAAGGGAAAATTAGGTTCTTAACTTGGTAATTTTCTTTCCTTTAGTCATAGCAGATGAAGCCATGAGCCCTCCCTGTATGATTGTCTGTATGCTGTGAATCTGTTTCTCAGGTTCTGTTCTTGTTTCCTGAAGTTCCTTCCTTGGGAGAAAGTTGGAAAACAGTCTTCAGGATTCATGTTCACTTATAGGAGGATGAGTCCATTCCCTCCAGTTTATATTTTGGGAGGATGAGTTTATTCCCTCCAGGAGGTTGCGTGTATCCCCTCCAGTTATACAATAAGGAGGACGAGTTTATTCCCTCCAGGAGGATGTGTTCATTCCCTCCTTTTGAGTTCATGCCCTTGTTAAGGGGCCATCGTTCGCTGTGAGGAAAGTTCATGTTATTCCCATTGCGGTTTGCCATACTGCTTTGGAAGCTTCAAATACTGGAGGCAGTGGAGCTGGCTGGCCATGAGGCACTGTGAAAAGTTGAGTGCTTTTTATCTCCCCCTGCTGGTTGATGGACACAACCCATACGTAATGGCTTCATCTGCTATGACTAAAGGAAAGAAAATTACCAAGGTAAGAACCTAATTTTCCCATAGTAATAAAGGGAAACAACTTCAAAATCACTTTGCATTGCTTTAAATAGTGTCCAGTAATCATCATAGAAGTCATTTGCAAATTAACTTACAGCTACATAATCCACATTATAATAGTCACAATATCCAAGTCTGAAATACTGTATCTCAAGCTTAACTCTACTTCAGGGACAGTTTTCATACACTCTGCTCCTAATCAGCCATCAACTCTTTTTGTTTAGCACTCATAACTTTCAGTTGGCATTCTGCAATCAGAACAGCATGGCATCAATATCATTTTTTTTTTTATTAGAGTATCTCATGTTAACTAAAATGCTTATCAATGACAAGTGGCAGGCACATTTGATTAAATAAATGCACCTTTTCAACCTTTGCTTTGAGGCCATGGGGGTGTACAGTCTGTAGAGTAAATATCCAAAACCGTTGTCTATAATTAAGTTGATATTCCCAGTTCCCATATTATTGTTCAGTAACATGGTGAATCTCTATTTAATTTCATAAAGTGTGCAGGTAGTATAATGCTAGAAGAATGACATTGGTCACCTTTCTGCCTGCATTAAAATGAGCTGTCAACCTTCTCCAGTGTTCATTCAATTGAATTTTAATACAACGCTTAGTTTTACCCAATATATTGAGCAAGGGCATAAGTATATAAGTATTGCCACACTGGGACAGACCAAAGGTCCATCAAGCCCAGCATTCTGTTTCCAACAGTTGCCAATCCAGGTCATATATACCTGGCAAGATCCCAAAAAAGTTCAATACATTTTATGCTGCTTATCCCAGAAATAAGCAGTGGATTTCCCCAAGTCAATTTAATAATGGTCTATGGACTTCTCCTTTAGGAAGCTGTCCAGACCCTTTTTAAACCCCGCTAATCTAACCGCCTTTACCACATTCTCTGGTAATGAATTCCAGAATTTAATTACACATTGGCAATTTGCTATCGTTTTCTGGTGAACCAGAAAATACCAGGAGTAAAATTCCTTGCTACTTGCCTGCAAGGAACAAGATTTATTACTTTGGTCTGCAAGACTTCCAGCCTAAGCATTGAGTGACATCGATCTTCTGAGATGTAATTTGGAGAGCTTCCAGTGGACATAACTTGTAGCCCTCTTGTTATTGAAGGATCCAGTGTTGGATGTTAAGAGGCCGATGGTTTGTATGAGCTATTGGCCTCTCTTGAGATGTACAGAATGAGGTTTGACATCCCAGCTATGGGCCCCTGTCTGGATTCAGTCAAAATCCATCCCTAGTTTTGACTGCATAGCATTGTGACACTTAAAAGTTTGTCTTTATATTAGTAAGGCCTAAAGCACTGATGTTGCCTAAAGTAAGCTAAGCTGTTGTGGAGGAGGGAAACATATCAGTTTATATAAAACAGAAGCCATTTGTCTGTCCCCGCTGCTTGAAAAGTACATAAGTGTTGCCATACTGGGACGGATCAAAGGTCCATCAAGCCCAGCATTCTGTTTCCAACAGTGGCCAGTCCTGGCCACAAGTACCTGGTAAGATCCCAAAACAGTACAATACATTCTATGCTGCTTATCCTTGAAATCTAAAATATACTGGTAGGAGAAAATCAATCAGAGTATTCGCAATCAGCAACCAGGTGGAGTCTCATCTCTTTTGCACGAATATTCACATCACTCCCTTGGTGACTCTTTTACCGTGCATAGGTTTTAATCATCGACTTAAACCACCTCCACCCTGATATTGTGAAATCTTAAACTTAACGTACCCACAATTACAAACTTATGTGAATATATATCAAATGTATCAAATATACTAAAGACACTTAGCTTCTGGAGCGATTAAAACTCCCTAATTCAGACTCAGTGTGTAGAGGCCCCGACAGTGCCTGTTTCGCTGTGCTTCTTCTGGGGGAACCCACACAATATTAGCTGAATCGTGTCTTGACACAGTCCTTAAGTTGAACAACTTAAGGACTGTGTCAAGACACGATTCAGCTAATATTGTGTGGGTTCCCCCAGAAGAAGCACAGCGAAACAGGCACTGTCGGGGCCTCTACACACTGAGTCTGAATTAGGGAGTTTTAATCGCTCCAGAAGCTAAGTGTCTTTAGTATATTTGATACATTTGATATATATTCACATAAGTTTGTAATTGTGGGTACGTTAAGTTTAAGATTTCACAATATCAGGGTGGAGGTGGTTTAAGTCGATGATTAAAACCTATGCACGGTAAAAGAGTCACCAAGGGAGTGATGTGAATATTCGTGCAAAAGAGATGAGACTCCACCTGGTTGCTGATTGCGAATACTCTGATTGATTTTCTCCTACCAGTATATTTTAGTAGCCTAACTTCATTAGGAGTTATCTAAGCCATTTAGGTTTTTTTGTTTTTATCCTTGAAATCAGCAGTGAATTTTCCCAAGTCCATTTTAATAATGGCTTATGGACTTTTCTTTTAGGAATTTAACTGCTTTTACCACATTCTTTGGCAACGAGTTCCAGAGTTTAATTACACATTGAGTGAAGAATTATTTTCTGTGTTGTGTTTTAAATTTACTACTTTGTAGCTTCATTGCATGCGCCCTAGTCATAATATTTTTGGAAAGGGTAAATAAGCGATTCACGTCTACCCATTCCATTTCACTCATTATTTTATAGACCTTTATCATATCTCCCCTCAGCCTTCTTTTCTCCAAGCTGAAGAGCCCTAGCTGCTTTAGGCTTTCCTCATAGGTAAGTTGTCCCATCCCCTTTATCATTTTCATCTACCTTTTCTAATTCCACTATATCTTTTTTGAGATGCAGTGACCAGAATTGCACTCGGTAATCAAGGTGAGGTCGCACCATGGAGCAGTACAAAGGCATTATAACATCCTCATTTTTATTTTCCATTCCTTTCCTAATAATAACATTCTATTTGCTTTCTTTTTTTAACGCCACAGCACACTGAGCAGAGGGTTTCAAAGTATTGTCAGCGATGACTCCTAGATCCTTTCCTAGTCGGTGACTCCTAACGCGGAACCGTGCATCACGTAGTTCAGGTTCCTCTTTCCCACATGCATCACTTTGCACTTGCTCACATTAAACATCTGCCATTTAGATGCCTAGTCTTCCAGTCTTGTAAGGTTGTCTTGCAATTTTTCACAATTCTCTTGCGATTTAACAACTTTGAATAACTTTGTGTCGTCGACAAATTTAATTACCTCACTAGTTATTCCCATATCTAAATCATTTATAAATGTTTAAAAGCTGCGGTCCCAGCACAGACCCCTGTGGAACCCCACTATGTACCCTTCTCCATTGTGAATACTAACCATTTAACCATACTCTTTTCTATCCTTTAACCAGTTTTTAATCCACACTAGAACACTACCTCCTATCCCATGACTTTCCAATTTCCTCTGTAGTCTTTCATGAGGTACTTTGTCAAACCTCTTTTGAAAATCAAGATACATAATATTGACTGGCTCACCTTTATCCACATTTGTTCACACCTTCAAAGAAATGTAGTAGATTGGTGAGGCAAAATTTCCCTTCAGTAATCCATTCTTTTGAATATGCTCAGTAATTTTGTTCTTTATAATAGTTTCTACCATTTTGCCTGACACAGATGTCGGGCTCACCGGTCTGTAATTTCCTGTATCACCTCTGGAACCCTTTTTAAATATCGCCGCTACATTGGCCACCCTCCAATTTCAGGTACCGTTCTTGATTTTAAACATAATTACATATTACTAACAATTTATTTATTTACTTGTTACATTTGTATCCCACATTTTCCCACCTATTTGCAGGCTCAATGTGGCTTACATAGTACCTTAGTGGCGATCGCCAGTTTTGGTAGAACAAATACAAGGTGATGTAGTAGTAGAGTAAAGGTTTGTGTGACAGACACATTGGGGAATCATAAGGAGGAGGTTGTTATGTCCAGTATGTTGCAGGGTTCAGGCGTTTAAGTTGGATTGTTAGGGTATGCCTTTTTGAACAGGTTAGTTTTCAGTAATTTCCGGAAGCTTAGGTGGACATATGTTGTTTTCACGGCGGTCGGTAATGCATTCCATAATTGTGTGCTTATATAGGAGAAGCTGGATGCATAGGTTGATTTGTATCTGAGACCTTTGCAGCTTGGGTAGTGGAGATTTAGATATGTTCGTGTGGATCTTGTGTTTCTGGTTGGTAGATCTATAAGGTTTGTCATGTAATTCGGGGCTTCGCCGTATATAATTTTATGGACCAGGGTGCAGATTTTAAATGCAATACGTTCTTTGATTGGAAGCCAATGCAGTTTTTCTCGAAGGGGTTTGGCGCTTTCGAATCTCGGTTTTCCAAATATAAGCCTGGCTGCTGTGTTTTGAGCAGTTTGGAGTTTCTTTATAAGTTGTTCTTTGCATCCTGCATAGATTCCATTTCAAAGCACTTAGCCTTCCAAAGTTCCATAGGTTTCTGTGGAACTTTGGAAGGCTAAGTGCTTTGAAAATTTTCCTCCATGTACCATAGATTGTACTAATTTACAAAATATTTCTCGCGGGAAGAAAGGTTTCACTCGTTGAGTTTCCACATTGAGTGGAACATTTTTGTTGTTGATTTCACTTGATTCTGTAGTGTTAGGTTTTGGTCGATTATAACTCCGAGAATTTTCAGATTATCTGAGGTAGGTAGGGTGTGGTCTGGGGTGGCTATATTGGTGGGTTTATTTGTGTTATATTGGGAAGAAAGGATGAGACAATGTGTTTTTTTTCTTTAAGTTTGAATTGAAATGCATCAGCCCATGAGTTCATGATGTTTAAGCTGAGTTTGACTTTGTTGGTGATTTCCGTTAGATCATGTTTGTAAGGGATATATAATGTGACATCGTCTGCGTAAATTAATGGATTGAGGCCTTGGTTGGATAGGGCCTTGGTTAGTGGGGTCATCATTAGATTAAAGAGGATTGGTGATAGTGGTGATCCTTGAGGTACTCTGCAGGCTGCTTTCCATGGTGAAGATATATTCGAATTTGACTTCGCTTGATATGTTCTAGTAGTTAGGAAGCCCTTGATCCAGTTGAGTACACTACCACCAATCCCAACGTAGTCTAGGATGTTTAATAGTATTTTGTGATTTACCATGTCGAATGCACTAGACATGTCGAATTGTAGGAGAAGAGCGTTCTTGCCTGTTGCAATTTCATGTTTGAATTTGGCTAATAGAGTAATTAGTACTGTTTGTGTTGTGGGAGGAACAAAATCCTGATTGTGATTCGTGTAATAATGAGAATTTGTTTATGTAGTCAGTAATTTGCTTGGTTACCAGGCTTTCCATCAGTTTGACTGCCAGTGGTATAGATGCTACTGGGCGGTAGTTGGTGGTATCAGTTGCTTTTTTCTTGGTATCTTTTGGTATAGGGGTGAGTAGGACGTTGCTGTTATCCTGTGGGAGGAGACCATGTTGGAGCATGTAGTTTAAGTGGGATGTGAGGTCTGTTATGAAGCGAAGGGGAGCGGATTTTAGTAGGTAACTGGGGCAGGTATCCAGTTTGCAGTGAGTCTTGGAGAATCTTTTTAATGCTTGGGTGACAGTTTCAACTGTGAGGGAGACGAAGCTTGTCCAGGTTCTGTCCGCTGGGTGTTCGCCGTCGATTGGATCCATATACTCGAAGTTTTCGATGTCAGTGATGTTCTGAGGTAACGTGTTGCGTAACTTTATGATTTTTTCGTTGAAGTATTTGGCAAGGTTGTCTGCAGATGGGATGTCTGTGTTGGTTGCGGTGACCAAGGAGGTGTCTAGTAGTTTGTTCACGAAGTAGTATAATTTCTTCAAGTCTTTGTAGTCTGGCCCTATTTTGGTTTTGTAGTACAGCCTTTTGGCTTGTCTTGTTGCATA
This sequence comes from Microcaecilia unicolor, assembly GCF_901765095.1. Classification (NCBI taxonomy): domain Eukaryota; kingdom Metazoa; phylum Chordata; class Amphibia; order Gymnophiona; family Siphonopidae; genus Microcaecilia; species Microcaecilia unicolor. The sequence continues at coordinate 163,758,911 of NC_044031.1, forward strand.
TTTGTAGCTTCTTTGTGTTTGTTTCCATGCGTTGAGTGTTTGTGCGTCTCTTAGTTTTTTTCCATGCTTGTTCTAGTTTCCTGGATTGTGTTTTTAGTTTTTTCAGTTCTTCGTTGTACCATGGTATCAAGTTATGTCTGCGTGAGGTTCTTGCTTATAGGGGTGCTATTTTGTCTAATATGCTTTTGCATCTTTTGTCCCAATATGAGAGATATGTGGTGTCTGTCTGTGCTGTCCAATCATTATTGTATATCTGTGGCCAGAATGTTACTGGGTCTGTTTGGCCTCTTGTACTGTATGTTGTCTGTTCTTGTTTGCTGTGTGAACCCTTTTTCCGCCATTGTAGGGATAGGTTTAGTTTGAAGTGGTCTGACCTTGGTGTGTTTGACCATTGAGTATTTGTTATTGTTATGTTTTGGTCTGTGGACAGTTTGTGCGAGATAAGGTCGAGTGTGTGCCCTTTGACATGAGTTGCTTGGTTGTGTTGCCATTTAAGATCCCATAATTGGAGGAATTCTTTGCATTCACGTGCGTTTGTTGAGTTTGGGTCTTCGAGGTGGAGGTTGATGTCTCCCAGTATTAATATATTGGAGTTGGTTACGCTGGAGTTTGATATGAAGTCCATGAAGTGTGGTTGGCATTCATTCCAATTGCCTGGTGGTCTATAAAACAGGACACAGTTTAGGTGGCTAAGCAGGGTAGTGTGCTGTATTCTAATTGAGGCGATTTCAAGCTGGGATGTTATGGACTCGGCATTGGTTATGGTGGTGAAGTGGGCTCGATGGATTAGTGCTATGCCGCCGCCTCTCTTTTCCTTTTTGGTCCAGTGATTGATTTTGTATCCCGGGGGGCATAGATTTAGGATTATTGGGTCCTTTTGGTCACGGATCCAGGTTTCTGTGATGAACAGAAGGTCAAGGTTACGCAAGTTCATTTTTCAATTCTATCAGTTCTCTGGGATGAATACCATCCAGTCCTGGCGATTTGCTACTCTTCAATTTGTCAAATTGCCACATTACATCTCCAGGTTTACAGAGATTTGATTCAGTTTTTCTGACTCGTTAGCATTGAATACCATTTCTGGCACCAGTATTTCTCCTACATCTTCCTCAGTGAAGACCGAAGCAAAGAATTAATTTAACCTCTCTGCTATGGCCTTGTCTTCCCTGACCTTTTACTTCTTGGTCATCTAGCATTCCAACTGATTCTTTTGCCGATTTTTTTTTGCTTTTAATATACATAAAAAAGTGTGGTTTTGCCTCCACACAATCTTCATTTCAAAGTCTGTCTTTGCCTTTCTTAGCAGCGCTTTGCATTTGACTTGCCATTCTTTATGCAGTTTTCTATTATTTTCAGTCAGATCCTTCTTCCATGTTCTGAAGGATTTTCTTTTAGCTTTAATAGCTTCCTTCACCTCACTTTTTATCCATGCCGGCTGTTGTTTCTTGTCTATTAGATTGTAAGCTCTTTGAGCAGGGACTGTCTTTCTTCTATGTTTGTGCAGCGCTGCGCACGCCTTGTAGCGCTATAGAAATGCTAAATAGTAGTAGTAGTAGTAGTTTGATCTTCCTTTTTCCTTTTTTAATAGATGGAATATATTTGGCTTGGGCTTCCAGGATGGTATTTTTGAACAGCATCCACGTCTAATGTAAATATTTGACCTTTGCAGCTGCTTCTCTAAGTTTTTTTTTTTTTTTTTTTTTTTCTTCACCGTTCTCATTTTATCATAGTTTCCTTTTTGAAAGTTAAATGCTACGTATTGGATTTCCTGTGTGTACTTACTGCAGAGCTTATATTATGATCACTAGTATCAAGAGGCCCCAGCACCATTACCTCCTGCACTAGATTATTTGCTCCACTAAGGACTAGGTCTAGAATTGTTCCTTTTTCTTGTTGGCTCCTGAACCAGCTGCTTCATAAAGCAGTCCTTGATTCCATCAAAGAATTTCATCTCTCTAGCATGCACTGATGTTAGATTTATCCAGTAAATATTGGGGTAATTGAAATCACCCATTATTATCGTGTTCCCCAGCTTGTTAGCCTCCTTAATGTCTCATATCAATTCTGCATGTCTTTTCATCCTGACCAGGTGGATGGTAGTACACTCGTATCACTATCCTTTTCCCCTTTACAAATGGAATTTCAATCCATAAGGATTCCAAGATGTGTTTTGGGTCCTGTAGGCCTTTAATCTATTCGATTCAAGGCCCTCCTTCACATACAATGCTGCTACTTCACCAATTCGATCAACTCTATCACTACGATATAATTTGTATCCTGGTATGACAGTGTTCCTCTGATTATTCTCCTTCCACCAGGTCTCATAAAATGCCTATTGTATCTATTTTTTCATTTAATACAATATATTCTCCCATTTTATTTCTTAGGCTTCTTGCATTCGCATATAGATATTTCAAACTATGTTGTTGCTATTTACATCATGCTCAGCAGTTGACGGTGATAATATGCAGTCTTGAAAATCTGTCTCTTTTTAATTTAAGACAGCTGGTCTACTATGCTATTGCAACCTCTATCGGGATGCCCTATCTTCCCTGCTTCGGTGATATCTTTGAAAGATACCTTATTCCTAACTATGCGCTTTTCAGTGACTCGGCCTTCCCCAAGTTTCTGGTTTAAGAGCTGCTCTATCTCCTTTTTAAATGCTGATGCCAGCAGCCTGGTCCCACCCTGGTTAAGGTGGAGCCATCCTTTCAGAATAGGCTCCCCCTTCCCTAGAATGTTAACTTGTTCCTAACTAATCTAAAACTCTCCTCCCTGCACCATCGTCAATATCCACACATTGAGACTTTGGAGCTCAGTCGTCTCCTGGGCTCTGCGCGTGGAACAAGGAGCATTTCTGAAAATGCTACCCTGGAGGAGCTGGATTTCAGCTTTCTACCAAGGAGTCTATATTTGGCTTCCAGATTCTTCCTCCCACACTTTCTTATGTCATTGGTACCTACATATAGCAAGACAGCTGGCTCCTCCCCAGCACTATCTAAAATCAGGCAAGTCACCAGACGATCCTCACATCCACCAGCCACCAAGCTATCTACATTCCTAATAATCGAATCACCCACTACAACAGCTGTCCCTAACCCTTCCCTCCTGGGTAGAAGCTCCTGGAGACACATCCTCAGTACGAGAGGATATTACATCCCCTGTTGGGGTGGTCCTGGCTAGGAGATTATATCCAACTTCACCATTTAGGAGGCCTCCCTCCTCCAATGCAGCACAGGGGCTGCCAGATTATAGGTAGGACTTCTCTACAACATCCCTGTAGGCCTTCTCTATGTACCTGTCTCCCTCAGCTCCTCCAGGTTTGCTACTCTAGCCTCAAGAGAATGGACTCGTTCTCTGAGAGCTAGGAGCTCTTTACATCGAGCACACACATATAAGCTCTCATCAACTGGAAGATAATCATACATGTGACACTCATTGCAAAAGACTGGATAGCACCCCTCTCGCTGCTGGACTGCTGTCTGAATCTTAGTATTATAGAGTTCTTTAATTAAAAGGTAGTAGGGATATTAGATGACTATAAAGAGCCTCAAGATAATACAGTATAATGTGTAATTTATTTAGTGTTTACTTCTCAGAAACTAATTAAATGTAGTTAAAACTAATGAAAGTGTAGTTAAAACTCTAATGAAAACACTCCTATTGTTATCCTAATTAAAATAATGACTATATATGAAGAGTTGTGCTAGGGTTGGTGGGAGCTGGGGAAGGAGGCGGGAATGAAGACTGAGCTAGTTCCTGCCTGTGCCTGTTAGAGGCTATCTGTTAATGCTGTGATACAAAGTTCAAGTTTTAAAACTAGGGGGAAAAGGGTTTGGAGACTAGTTGATATAGTTTGCTTTTTCTTTTTTTTTATTCTTCCTATCAGTAACCTTCAATTTCTCATTTAAACCCCAATCCAAGTTCCCAAAGCACAGAGCAAAATAATGTTCTCTTACCAGAGAAATGTCCTCTTCTCTCAGAACTTCTCAGAAAGAAAGTTATGTGGGACATTTCTTCTCTATATAGTTTTGATTCTAAGGGGACTTCAAACAAACCCATTAATGTTCCGTTTGTTTCATTCACTTTTCATTGTTACTTATTCACCATCTTTATTTATTTATTTATTTATTTATTTATTTATTTATTTATTTTAGAGTTTTGATGTCAGATCTTTACAAAGCTCCTATTGTACTGATGCATTCCTTTTTATTGTTATAAGAACCCCTGAGGAAGGCTTGTATGCTGAAACACAGCTTGTGTTGGGTCCTTCACTGATTTCAGGTGGACAGTAGTACACTCCTATCACTATCCTTTTCTTCTTTACACATGGAATGTCTATCCATAAGGATGCCATGATGATTTGTGTCTTGCAGAATTTTTAGTATATTCTATTCAAGGTCCTTCTTAATATGTAATGCTACCCCTCCACCAATTCGGTCCACCCTTTCACTGTGAAATAATTTATACCCTGGTATGACAGTGTTCCATTGATTATCTTCCTTCTACCAGGTCTCAGAGATGCCTTTTACATCCAATTTTTCATTTAATGCAACATATTCTCCCATCTTATTTCTCAGTCTTCTGGTATATGCGTATAGACATCAAAACACTCCACTCTATTCTCAACCATTCTGATCACTCCCGATGTTACAATCCCGATATCTGACAATCTAAAAATTCTAGGAGTAACGTTGGACAACCATCTGACTCTGGAATCTCACGCAAAAACAATAACGAAAAAGATGTTCAACATGATGTGGGTACTGAAAAGAGTAAAACCATTCCTCCCTCAAAAAGCTTTCTGCAACTTGGTACAATCCACAGTACTCACCCACACCGACTACTGCAATAGCATCTTCATTGGTTGCACTGCCCAAATCCTGAAAAAACTCCAAACCGCCCAAAACACGGCAGCCAGGCTAATTTTTGGTAAATCACGAATTGAAAGTGCAACACCACTCCGCAAAAAATTACACTGGCTCCCCATCAAAGAGTGAATAAACTTCAAAATACACACACTGATCCACAAGATCCTCCATGGAGAATCTCCAAGCTACATGACCAAACTAATTGACCTCCCAGACAGGAACAGGACCAAATCCTCCCGAACATATCTCAATCTTCACCTTCCTAATTGCAGTGGCCTCAAATACAAAACCTACTACGCTTCCAACTTTTCTGTGATAGGTTGGAATGCCATACCAAGACACATCAGAACAACCAACGAACTTCTACCCTTCCGAAAGCTGTTGAAAACATACCTCTTCAAACGAGCCTATTTGAATGAACCAACTTAATCTAAGTACCCAAACTACATCACTAATCCAAACCACTAACACTATCCACACCTTACCTTGCCCCCATATCCCTTCATCTTCTCATTCTCTTTACAACTTATTTCTGTAATTTGATGTATCCATACATTGTGTTATCTCTGTTAGACATTGTTCCCATTTATTGTAAGCCGCACTGAACCTGCTATTGAGCGGGAAAGAGCGGGGTATAAATGCTACAAATAAATTTCAAAGAATTTTTGTTTCTATTTTCAACTTGCTCAGCAGTTGACAATGATAATTTGCAATCTTGAACATCTGTCTGCTCTTTATTTGAAGACAGCTGGTCTAGTGTGTTCTCTACTGCAACCTTGCTATCAGGATTTCCTATCCTCCCTTTTTAGTGATATCTTTTAAAGATACCTTGTTCCGAACCATGCGCTTTTGAGCAGCTGTTGACCTTCCCTTAGTTAACAGTTGAAAAGCTGCTCTATCTCCTTTTTAAATGTTGATGCCAGCAGCCTGGTTCCACCCTGGTTAAGGTGGAGCCCTGTGTTCTGGAATAGGCTTCCTGTGGCTGTTAGCTGTGCTTTATACTGACACTATAGTAACTGTAAGAAAACCCCCTTAAATAATCGTTGTAGAAGAAAGATGGTAATAATATCTCTAGAAATTATTAGTGAGCCCACCTGTAGTGTATTGTCCAATTCTGAGTCATACCTCCAAAAGGATATATCTAGATTGCAGGCCATCACAAACCCTATGAAATAAGATCTAAAAATGTATAATCTTTAGATAAAGGATTTGAAAGGTTCTAATTCCCCTGAAGTACAATTAATGAGCCTTTCTCAGATAGATCTCTAGTAGAAGGGGGTTATAGAGTTTGAAATGAGTAGACTCTAGTATAGTTTAAGAATTTCTTCACCAAAAAGGATGATGAATATTTCAGGTGGAGGTGGTAGAGGCACAAACAAAGCATGGACTAAATAAATAGAGACATCTTGGAAAGGAAATGAATGTCAACTGTATTACAACAGGAGGGACTGTGGGCAAACTATATTTGTTTATTTTATTTAATTTATGATATTTGTATCCCACATTATCTTGAACAAGCTCAGGTTCAATGTGTTTTGCGTTCAGGAAAAACATCAAAAATAGGTGGGACTTATGGGTCTTATTTGCCATCATAGTCTGTTTGGGCTTTATTATTAAGATATTCAAGAAATGAAAACAAAACAAAACATTGATCGACTTTCTTTTTCAAATTAGAGAAAGGTTGGTAGTTCCTGAGCACATTAACATGATGAAAGCAAAGCAGGAGCAGAAACTGATGGAGGAAGAGAAACTCAAGGCAGAGAGAGATTCTGCCCTCCAGAATTGTAAAGCTTTGGAGTCTCAAGTAGAGCAGCTCAACGTAGATTTTCAGGTGTGTGAAAGCGGAGTGGGAGGAGGCAGAGAATGCTAATAGTGTATTATAATGGGATATTGTCTCCAAATTGGTTAATTTTGTGCATACCGTGACAAACAAATCTCGCTTTTATGCCAGGGCATGTTTAAGACAGGGGTTCTCAACATAGTCTTTGGGATTAGAGAATGATACGGGGACAGGTAACCGTGGGGCTGGAGACAGATCCCACGAGGATGGGGATAGGGCCTGTAGTTTGTCCCCGTGTCATTTTCTACTTTGAAGCCTGTTAATGAACTGGACTGTTATTTATGTTTGAGTGATGCAGATGACAATATTTTGATTTTTTTTTTTTAAAACAAGCAAACATGCTGGCCAACATGCTGACGACAACTAGCAAAATTTGCATGGGGGATCCTCTACATTCCTGCAACTAGCACATCTTCTATTGCAGGAAGGACTGTGGAAGACGAGAGCTGGACTGAATCCTGAGTTTGTTGATGACTTATTCATCCACAGATTAAAAAATCATAGCAGTGCTTCATAGAGCATATTTCTCCCCAGCTAGGGCATACAGAATGGGTTGTATTTTGTACCCCTGGACGTTTTAACAGGGTGAATTAGGATTCCTTGGGGTAGTAGAAGTAAGCTATTGTTGGGGTTGGAACTGAAGGTAGAGGGTTATTATAGTTGCTCGTTATTTTCCATTTGTGATTTATAAACACCAGTTGCACAGCATATTGTTCCTTTTTGTATTTTAATACAAAATCATAAGTGTTTGAGGCTTCTGCAGATGAGAACAGAGCCTACCAGGATGGAGACAGAACCCGTGGGGACAAAGTTGTATTTGGGACACAACAAGCCAGTCTGGTTTTCAAGGTATCGCCAATGAAGATGCATATGAGAAATTTGCTTACAAAAGTAGCAATGCTTACAAATTTGTCATGCATTTTCATTGTGGATATCCTGAAAACCTGACTGGATGGGTGTGTCCCAAACACTGGGATGAGAATCCCTGGTTTAAGATTGTCTGTCTCAGTCTGATTCTTTCCTGGTTGATGATTCCTAATGTGTAACCTTGCGTCATGTAGCTATAACTTGGGTTCCTTTTCCTTATGTGCATCATTTTGCATTTGGTCACATTAAATTTTAATCTGCCACGATCAAGCTCCCCCCCCCCCCCCCCCCCCCCACCGATTTTGGAAGAATAAACCAAGGGACTTTAGTGATCCTGAGAGAGGCAAAGCTTGTGAATGAATGGAACACAGAATGGAACTTAGTCACACCCATTAATCATGATTTTTCATTTGAGGTGACCGCTTCCTTTCTAAAAATATTACCAAACTCTTCTCCTTGCTGTCAAGGATTTGTATATTGTTTTCACCTTGTCCTTAGACTTTCTGCTACCTTCTTCTCTCACATCTCCTAAATGGCTATACATCCATCCTGTAATATATGCAAAATTACATTAACTCACGATCTGTTTCCACATGAAGCTTCTACTCGCTTACTGTACATGTGCCTTCTCTCTGTAGTTCCTCATTATCTCCCTCTCATCTCCCCTTACGTATCTCCAGGTTACTTGGTTACTGGGCAAAATGCTCCAGTCTGCGCTGTATACCTGGAAGAGTCTCCCAGGCTTGGTGAATCATGCCCCTCTGGCCATATATAAATTCCATCCAAAACACCATTTGATTGAGGCTGCCTTTTAGTTTTAAACTCTGGCTGCCAGTGACTGTAGGCTTGTTGATTTTAACCATGCCAACTCTAAAAAGGCATAGAGGAGTCTAGCGTCTATGGAATGTCAGTTTACTGGTTAGATAAGATGGGGCCATACTGGTCTTTGCCATTATTTACTATGGGGCTTTTTTACTAAGAGGCTGTAAGCCCAACGCGGGCTTAATGCTCACCATTCCGGAGCTACCTCCGGGCTACCACAGGAGCCCAGCAGTAGTTCTAGCCCCCAGCATGTGCCATTTCTGGAGGTACAGAAATATTTTCTATTTTTGTAGCACCGGTGCTTACCTGGCAGTAATCAGTTAGCGCGGGAGCCCTTACCTACCTAAATGGGTGGTAGTAAATGCAACCCTTTTAAATGGCTGCGGTAAGTGGTTCAATTCCACATGGCCATTTTTTTTCAATGAAAAAAATCCAGCCTTTTATCTGCTGTGGTAAAAGGGGGCCTCAGCGCGTGTCAAAAACTTGGGCTGATCCTAACGCAGGCCCCCTTTTACTGCAGCTTTGTAGAAGGACCCCTGTGTTACTCAGTTACTAATTTCTGGAGGTTTCTTATTCATGCTATCTGTGTCTTGATTAGATTAGAGGTCTCATGGAGCAGGGATTGTGTGTGTGGTTAGTGTTAGTAATAATGTAGGGATCTCAGAGCTTTTCCTTTGAAACAACTGAGAGGTGCTGAATTAGTCTGGAGAAGCAGAAATGTGCAGTTAGGAACATAGAAACATGACGTCAGATAAGCGCCATATGGCCCATCCAACCTGCCCATCCTCAGTGTCCACTAACTCCTCCTTTTCCTAAGAGATCCCACGTGTCTGTCCCTCGCCACCCTTTCCGTGAAAGAGTATTTTGTTAGATTTGTCCTAAGCCTATTTCCTCTTAACTTCATCTTATGAAGTAAATTACAAAGGGCAGGAGGGCTTGAGACATTTTATCAGGTAAATATGAACACATGTTTTAGTGCTGAAATTCTGCATATGTTCGTGGTTTAAAGGGAGGGGGGGAAGACGCGGGGTAGTGTATAAAACAAATTTATTTATTTATTTGTTACATTTGTATCCCACATTTTCCCAAAATATTTGCAGGCTCAATGTGGCTTACATAATACCGTGAAGGCATTTGCCAATTCCGGTACGGGATTAGTACAAAATGTTGTATTGGGATAGGGAAGATAAGATTCAATCAAGTTCGGTTGAGTTAAAAGGGTTTGTCAATGTCCAATACCATCTTTAATAGTGAAGTGTTGCAGGGTTGAGTCACTTAAGTTGGGTCATTTGGATATGCCTTTCCGAATAGGTGAGTCTTTAATAATTTCCTGAATTTTAGGTGTCATAAGTTGTTTTCACTACTTGTGGCAATGCGTTCCACAGGTGCGTGCCTATGTAAGAGAAGTTGGACGCATGGGTTGTCTTGTATTTTAGTCCTTTGCAATTTGGGTAGTGGAGATTCAGGTAAGACCGTGATGAACTGGTACTATTTCTGATTGGGAGATTGATTAGGTCAATCATGTAACTTGGACTTCACCATAGATAATCCTGTGTTACTTGGAGCTATATTTTGCCATTTCTGTAAGGTACACCAACATAACTTTTTCCCTCTAAACCTGTAATTGCAATTTTTGTTAGAATAAAATAAAATCGGTTACCTTTTGTGAGTAGTACTTTACAGTAAATTTTTATTGTTAATGCAGAAAAAAAGGGAAGCCTCTGAAGAAATGGTTCAAAATTTAGAAAGAAGTCTGGAGTCATCTGTAAGCAACAAACTAAGAGATTTATCTACTAAGATTGAGTTATTGAGAAAAGTCAGGTATGAAACATCAACATGGAATACCTTAGAGTTGTTGAAATCTGCGACCTGGCTTTTGTGTGAAAAATGTTTTAAATGATTTTGTCCTTAAAATAAATTATACTTAAATAAATACAAATAAAAATGAGTTATGACATTTATATCCCACATTAGCCTAAGTAGAACTCAGGTTCAATGTGACTTACATAACTAGAAAAGCATGAACATGTTCAAAATATATTAAACAGAAAGTGAAATATATCATATAATGTTAGACCAGTAAAACAAGTTAGTAACAGATGTAATTAAATACTTAGTGATTTAAGCTAGATAATTGAAATATGGAAGAAAAAGGTAAAGGCTAGTATTAACTGGGATAGACAGTAGTGGGAGGTGGGATGAAGCAAAAATTAATGCCATGAGTTTATTTGAGAAGAGTGCTTATTTCCTTAAAGGTTAGATTGAAGAAGTGAGTTTTCAATAGACTTCAGAATAACAATCATAGGTGCGTTTGATGGTTTTATGTAAGGAGTTCCAAATTTTAGTTCATTGATATGAAAAGTTAGCAGTATGAATTGTTTGCTTTCTTACAATTCGGGAAATGTAGGATAACATAAATGTAGGATAAGATATTCTCTAGATAATTTAGAGGCATTATGTGAGGGTAATTCAGTAAGGTTGTTCATGTATATTGGGGCTGAATCATACAAAATTTTGGGAATGAAGGTACATAGTTTGAATGATATTCTGTCTTTTATTGGCAGCCAATGCAAATCGTACAGAAGGGGGATTGCTTTGGAGAAGCGTGGCAGTCTGAATTTGAGACATGCGGCAGTGATATATCCAGTGCTTTTTTTTCTGCCAGTACGCGCTGGTACAGCGTACCGGCACCTTTTTTTTTTTTTAACCTAGGGCCAGCTCACTTGCCCACCCTTGGCTCCCCGACAGCCCTGCTTTCTGTTCCTGTCGTCCCGTGACGTGTTTAAATCTTTTATTTTTTTTACCTGAAGTTGCAGCGCCGGCATTACTGAAAGGACCAGGCTCGCCTCCTCCAGCCTTCCCTTTCCTCTCGGTGTCCCGCCCTCACGGAAACAGGAAACAACATCAGACAAAGGCGGGACACTGAGAGGGAAGGGAAGGCTGGAGGAGGTGAGCCTGGTGCTTTCACTAACGCCACTGCCGCCGCTGCAACTTCAGGTAAAAAAAAAATAGATTTAAACGTGTCGCGGGGCAGCAGGAACAGAAAGTAGGGCTGTTGGGGAGCTAAGGGCGGGCAGGTAGGGCTGGGGTTGATACTGGAACTCGACGGGCAGGTGAAGGCTGGGGCGAGTTACTGGACATGGAGTGGAGGATAGGGGGCAAAGGAGACTCGTTGGACATGAAGGGGAGAGAGGAGAAATCGCTGGACATAGATGGGAGGGGAGGGGAGGGCAGAGGAGAATTGCTGGACATGGTTGGGAGGGAAGGATAGGGGCAAATGAGAATCGCTGGACATAGATGGGAGGGGAGAGCAGAGTTGCTGGACGTGGATAGATGGAAGGAAGGGCAGGAGAAATGCTGGACATGGATGGAGGAGAGGGAAGACAGAAATGAGATGCACATGGATGGAGGGGAGACAGAAGAAATGCTGGACGTGGAGGGCAGGGAAGAGAGGAGGAATGTTGGAGGGAAGGAGATGCGTATGGAGGGGAAGGAAGAGGAGAAATACTGGACATGGATGGAGGGGAAGGAAGACAAAGGAAGTAGATGCACATGGATTGAGTGGAGGGGGAGAGGAGAAATGCTGGACATGGATGGAGGGGAGGGAAGACAGGAGGAGATGCACATGGATTTAGGGGAGAGGAGAAATTTCTGGACATGGAGGGGAGAGAGTTGAAATGCTGGACATGGAGGGGAGGGAAGAGAGAGGAAGTGAGATGAACATGGATGGAGGGGAGGAAAGAGGAGAAATGCTGGACATGGATGAAGGGGGAGGAAAAATGCTGGACGTCGATGGAAAGAGGAAGGAGATGCATACTGACGAGATGAAGGAAAAGAGGAGAAAAACTGCACATGGATGAATACAATAAGCAAAAGCTGGATCCACTCTATACCTCCTCCTGTCAAGTCTGCGGAGGACCCAGCTTTTACCTATGGATGTAGGGCAAGAAATGAAGAAGAAAGGAGGAAAGGAAAGAAAGAAATGGAAAGGAAGCCCTGGAAACAGAGTTAAGGGAACAGATAGAGACTGGGACCGACATGATCATAAAAACAAAGTCACCGGACAACAAAGGTGGAAAAAATCATTTTGTTTTCATTTTTAGTGTTTGGAAGCTGTCCAATTTGAGAATTTATATCTGCTGTCTTATTTTGCACTGGGTATACTAGAGCTGTAACAGCTTATAGAAATTATTTATAATGAAAAAAAAATCACAGGTTATTTTTTTTTTTCTCCTATACTGGTATAGTATTTTCAATGATACTGCTTATATGTGCCATGGCTGGTATAAGGGGTGTGGCTACCATAGGGGCGGAGCCATAGATAGTGACCCCACCCATAATGAGTACCGGTACCTTTTTTCCTACCAAAAAAGCACTGGATATATCTGTTCTATATCTCGTTTCTGGATTGGTGATGCATTGCCGTGTATTCTAAAGTCATATTTAGATTTATTTTGTTAGCTGTGTACAGAAGTTTTAGAGTAAAGTGTGTTTTCTAGATATTGTGGCTTTGGAAGGCAGCTTTCAGAGTCGAGTCTATTACCCAAGTAAAATGATGTCATAGAAAATTCCCCTCCTAAAAATATAATTACGTTTGTGGCTTCTGCAGCATGAGTACTTTTGGGAACAAGAAAACACAGTGCTGCTTACCTGTAATGAGTGGTTTCTGTAGTCTGCAGTATTGAGTCAGGCAAACAAGTGGGTGACATCTGACGGCATCTGGAGAGAGCCATTCTCCAAGAGCTCAAAACGTAGTATATATAATCCTTATTTAAAATACTTCTAACCCACTGTATCGAATGTCATGGTGGCTGACAAATAACAATTGCAGTAGCAAATAATAACAAATAAGTTATGAACCCTAATCATGGCACACAATAATATGTCTATACCATCCCAGTAGCTTATAGTAAAGACCTGACAAATCCGCAAGAATAACATTTATCAGGTATCATCTTCAACAGAATTTCACAACCACAATTAAAACACAATAAGATTCAGCATCCAGTAGAAACTACTTGCAGCCAAAGGCTTATATAAGTAGGCTTTGAGTTTCTTCTGAAAGACAATGTATGCATCAATCATGGTCAACTCTTCTGGCAATAGATTTCACCCAAGCAAAGCTGGCATTGAAAAGGCCTCAGTGTCTGGTCTCAACAAAATGTATTTAACAGATGGAACATGTTAAAGTTGATTACCCTCTGACTGCAGGGAACATTAACGATCTATACATTTTCAAAACGTTTATGTAATATTAAGGGGACTTCTCCATACAACACCCAGTGTATCAGTGTTAATACGTTTTATCCACTGTAGCATTGGCAGCCATTTTAGTGAATACAGTCATGGGATTATATGATCATAATGTAATTGCAATGAACAAATTGACAGTGGTGTTTTGCACAAGTTATAATGCCCATATTGATTTTTTGGTAACCTTCCAAAAAAAGAAATTGCTGTGCAGTGGTCTCCTCAGCTTCTCAGTAAATTCCAAAGATGAAAAGATTTCACACAACTCTCAGGGAGGTAGTAGGGATCGTGACTTATCCCACTATCAATGGAAAATACCTGTTAAGGAAGCAATATATTACTTTCTCCGAGGACAAGCAGGCCTATTTATTTTCACAAGTGGGTAATACAGGCCGCTCTGCCCGGTCCGGGTTTTATGACAAGCATAAGAAGAGCTTTGTGGAGCGCAAGACATGCTCCACCACGCTTGCGCGAGTGCCTTCCTGCCTGCCGCGCAAATGCGGTCACCTTTTTTACCATGGTGAGGAGAGTAACATAGTAAATGACGGCAGATAAAGACTTGAATGGGCCATCCAGTCTGCCCAACAAGATAAACTCATTTTACATGGTATGTGATACTTTATATGTATACCCGAGTTTGATTTGTTCCTGCCATTCTCAGAGCATAGAGAGGGTGTAGATTTTTCACCATCTCGACACTTGCTCAGTCCAAGAATTTCTTTTGTGCCTCCGGCGTATTTTTCTTCACCCTTTTGGTGGTCCTTCCATTGTGGAGCTTTGTTTTACTTTTTCCTTAATTTTCTTAGATTTTTTTTTTTTTTTGCACCAAATTTTAAGTTTCCTTAATTTTTTGTCACCACATGGCTATTTTTGGACCTTGGGTTCACTCCCTGTTTTTCTCTGGTGCCTCGTCCCTTTTTACGGCACCATCTCGTCTTTTAATATAGCCGACAAAGTTTTTCCGTCTATGTCCACTAAAGTGCCCAGTATGTTCAAGTGCTGTACCTGGTGCAATCGGATGATATCTGGAACAGATGTCCATTCTTGGTGTTTCCAGCCAGTGTTTAGGGCCTGACCATAGCCCTGCAAACTGCATCCTTTGTCTTTGCATGAAGAAAAGGACCCAACTTTCCAGAGATGCTAAATGCGAGAAACATTTTGGAGCCGGTTCCTTGACATCATCATGTAGGTCGGAGATGTCTGCATTGACGTTGAGCATCGCACCGGCATCATGAGTATCGGTAAGCATGGCTGCTGTTAGACCTGCAGACACTGGGAGCAGTAGTGGATCGAGTGGGTCTTCACCTGTCTCAAGGCCTACTGCTGTGCAGAGCCCCCCCCCCCCCCCCCCCCCCCCCCGGAACCGTCCATCATCGGACCCAACCCCGAGGCGACGTGAAGATTCAATGTCATTCTCGGCACATCGATTCCCCCCCCCCCCCCCCCCCCCACTTTGACGCATGGTGCTGGGAGTTCCGGGGCATCGAGGGATTCGGCACCTGAGAAGCATCTCTGCTGGGAGGACCAATCTCCCTCCATACAGGAGGTACCGATACAGTATTCTACCAGCAGCCAGCAGCTAGCTCCGTTATCTACCCCGACAGTCCTGCAACCTGTCTTTCAACCAGAGCCGTAGCTTTTCCTGATGTCGGCCCTCGATGAGCTCATCCAGGCCTTGCTTCCTGAACTGCTTGATGACCTTATGCAACGGTGTGCATTGGCACCGGAGGTGATTGCATCTGCTCTGCCTCCCGTTGCTTCCTTGCATGGCCATCAGTCTGCAGTGCGGACCCGGTGTCGACTGCCACCCAAACCGGGACCCACTTGACGTCGGTGGAGGAAGTTTCAACAGAGTTGAGATGGGAACTGACTCGATGCCATTCTCGAGGACATGACTCCTCTGCATCAAGGCAGGCTCGGTCTCAACCTTCCCATAGAGAGGTTTTGACTGACACCAATGAGGAGCGCTCACGGGTGTCAGAGGAAGGTCTCAGGTAATTCTCCTCAGACGAGTCCTATGGGATACTCTCTAGCCCTCCCCCCTCCCCCTGAAAGGAGAAAGTCTCCCCTGGAGAGCCTTTCATTTCCATCTTTTGTAAAGGAAATGGCTGGTGCCAGTCCATTTTCTTTAGAAGTGGAGGACGTGCCCTGGGCTAAAGATGCTCGAGGTCCTGGACTACACGTCTCCTCCTAGAGAGGCTTTGACTGGCACTCTCCACAAGGTACTCCAAGACGTCCTCGTTAGGAATTGGTAGTCCTCTCTGTCGGTCCCAGTACTGCCCAAGAAGATCGATTCCATGTACTGGATCCATAGCACACCTGGATTTGATAAGCCTCAGTTGCCTCACAATTCCATGGTGGTGGAATCTGCTCTCATAAGAGTCAGGAGTTACAGGAACTGTCTTGGCGCCCCCAGATAGAGAAGCTAGAACCCTGGATTCTTTTGGGAGAAAGAGGTTCCAGGCCTCAATGCTTATCTCCCAAATACAATCCTACCAGCTCTTCATGAGTGTCTACTTGCGAAACTCGTTGCGCAAGTTGTCGGCTGAGATGTTCCCTCTGGAGCAGGCCGAATCACTTTGCCAGTTGGTGAAGCAGCAGAAGGCGTGTCAAATGTACTTGGCTAGGGGCACATGACACTTTTAACGTGGCATCCAGGATCTCTAACCAAAGTATAGCAATGCTTAGACTCTCATGGTTGCGTGTTTCTGACTTAGAACATTCTGTTCAGCAGAGGTGGGGGATAACCTTTTTGCAGAGAAAGTTGAGGAGGTCACAGAACAAATAATTAAACAAAACAAAACCATACTGATACCATCTCTTCTCTCTTCCACTGGGCACCTTCTGCATCTACCTCCTCAGTTAGGACTTTTGGCAAGCCAAGGAGGAGTCCCTATTACTAACAGAGGCGTAGGTACAACCCCTTGGCTCGCCAGCCTGCTCAGGCTCAACACCAGGGTGCTTGTTCATATCAGCAGTGTGCATCTAAGTCCTCTGCTGCTCCCCAGGCAAAGCAAGGGAGAAGCTTTTGACTAGCCCCCAGCAAAGCATAACCGCAGTAAAAGTGTCTGTCCCGGGCGACTTGCCCGTCGGGGGGAGGCTGACTTTTTTTCAAGAAAGATGGCCCCTTATAACCTCCTACTGGTGGGTTCTTCAAATAGTACATCTCAGATACACACTCAATTGGTATCTGAAATCTCCAAATTGCCCACCAAGAACTCTCTCGTTCAACTCTTAGCACAGGCAGGTGCTTGCAGAGGAACTCTCAGCCTTTCTGAAGGCCCATGCGGTCGAACCCATTCCACCAGGGGAGGAAGGGCAGGGATTCTATTCCAGGTACTTCCTTGTGCAAAAGAAAATGGGGGCAGGATGCATACCATCCTAACGTATCGGTCCTCAACAGATTCCTAGTCTGAGAAAAGTTCAGGATGGTTTCTCCTGGGCACTCTTCTCCCAGTGATTCAGGAAAATGATTAGTTATGCTTTCTGGACTTAAAGGATGCATATACTTGCATCCCAATACTTCCAACCCACACGAAGTATCTTCGATTTCGACTGGGAACATATCACTTCATTACCATGTGTTGCCTTTTGGCCTCGTGTCAGCTCCCAGGGTCTTCACCAAATCTCTAGCAATAGTTGCTGCATCGCTACACAGACTGGGAGTCCATGTGTTACCATATTGCAACGATTGGCTGGTAAGGAGCACCTCTCCGGACGGTGCTCAGGAATCCATGTGGAGGACTATTCGGGTGCTCGAGCTATTAAGGTTTGTTTTAAACTACACCGTGTTCCATCTTCGCCCTGTCCAGCGATTGGAGTTCATGGGAGCCCTGCTTGATATATCAGGTTCAAACCTTCCTTCTGGAGATGAGATCGGACGCTTGTCACACTCGCTTCCAGGATTCGAGCCTCTGAGCGGGTCACAGCTCGGCAGATGTTGAAATTGTTGGGCCACATGGCTTCCACAGTGTACGTTACACACATGACATAGTAACATATTAACATAGTAAATGACGGCAGATAAAGACCTGTGTGGTCCATCCAGTCTGCCCAACAAGGTACATCCTCAAATAAGATCAGCTCGATGGACCCTGGCTTCTCAGTGGTGTCAGACCACAGGGAGCCTGGAAGATGTCATTCAAGTGTCCCCAGAGCTTGTACGCTCCCTTCAGTGGTGGACCATTTGATCCAGTTTGACTCTGGGACTACTGTTCCAAATTCCTCAGCCACCAAAGGTGCTGACGACTGATGCATCTCTCCTGGGCTGGGCGGGCCCATGTAGATGGACTCTACACCCAAGAAATGAATCTTCAGATCAATCTTCTGGAGCACCGGGTGATCTGAAACACTCTAAATGCTTTCAGAGATCGGTTATCTCATCAAATTGTGCTCATCAAAACAGACATTTCAGGTCATGTGTTACACCAACAAGCAGAGGTCACCAGATCATGCCCTCTGTGTCAGGAGTCCATCTGGATGTGGCATTGGGCTCGCAAGCTTGGCAAGTTGCTTAAAGCCACTTATCTGGCAGGCAAAAACAACACCCTAGCCGACAGATTGAGCAGGATAATGCAACCACACGAGTGGTCTCTTAATATGGACATAGCCCGCAAGATCTTCGAGCATAGGGCGCACCCTGTGTGGATCTCTTTGCCACTCAGATTAATCACAGGGTCCTTTAGTTCTGTTCCAGGCTTCAGGCATACGACAGACTAGCATCGGATTCCTTCTTCCTCAGCGGGGGGGGGGGGGGGGGGGGGGGGGGCAGGTCTTCTCTATGCATATCCTCCCATACCTCTAGTGGTGAAAGACTTTGTTGAAACGAGCAAGACTACAGAATAATGATTTTGATTGTACTGTACTGTCTGTGGCAGATATGGTTCCCTCTACTGGGAGTTATCTTCTGAAGAACCATGGAGATTGGAGTGTTTTCCAGCCCTCATCATGCAGAACGAGGGGTCTCTTCTCTATCCCAACCTCCAGCTCTTGGCTGTTACAGCTTGGATGTTGAGAGCTTAGAATTTGCTTCTTCTTTCGGAGGGTGTCTCCCGGGTCTTACTGGCTTCCAGGAAAGACTCCACTAAGAGGTGCCCTTCTTTCAAATGGAGGAGGTTTGCTGTCTGGTGTGAGAGCAAGGCCCTAGATCCTCTTGCTTGCCCTACACAGACTCTGCTTGAGTACTTTCTACACCTATCAGAATCTGGTTCGAGACCAACGCTGTAAGGGTTCACCTTAGTGCAATTAGTGATTATCAAAGTGTAGAGGGTAAGCCCATCTTTGGACAGCCTCTAGTTGTTCGCTTCATGAGAAGTTTGCTTTTGTCAAAGCTCCCTGTCAAACCTCCACTTGTGTCATGGGTCCTCAGTGTAGTTCTCACCCGGCTGATGAAAGCTCCTTTTGAGCCACTGAATTTCTGCCATCTGAAGTACTTGACCTGGAAAGTCATTTTCTTGGTGGCTGTTACTTCAGTTCGTAGGGTCAATGAGCTTCAGGTCTTAGTGGTGGATGCACCTTATACTAAGTTTCAGCACAACAGAGTAGTCCTCCGCACGCACCCTAAGTTCCTGCTGAAAGTGGTATCAGAGTTCATCTAAACCAGTTGATTGTCTTGCCTGACCTCATGCCCATCCTGGCAAAAGCACTTTTCATACCTTGGATTGCAAGAGAGCATTGGCCTACTACATGGAGTGGACCATGCCCCACAGACCACCTAACTTTTTATTTCTTTTGATCCCAACAGGATGGGGGTCGCCATTGGGAAATGCACTGTTTCTAATTGACTAGCAGATTGCATTTCCTTCACTTATGCCCAGACTGGGCTGGCCCTAGAGGGTCATGTCACAGTTAACAATGTCGGAGCCATGGCTGCGTCGGTAGCCCACTTGATGTCGGTCTCCATTGAATAAATTTGCAAGGCTGTGACATGGTCTTCAGTCCTCACATTCACATCACACTACTGCTTTAAGCAGGATACCCAACGTGACAGTCTGTTCTGTCAACAGGTAGGCTGAAGTCAGGCACACATGTAGATAGTCTCCAAGCTGAGGGCTGTTAGTCTTAAATTGTCATAGTCTTTTGAACAGCCTGAACAGTCAAGTGCAAAAGATGTTAGCGTTTAAGGACTGATTGACTAGATCTGATTGAGCAAAGGTACTGTGCTGTGAGTTTGCTTGGATCAAGCAATAATGTGCAATGAAAGTATGAAGAGAACCATGTAGCTGCTTTGCAAATTGTATGCAGTGGAGCAGTCTTCAGGAGGGCTAGCGTGGCTGCAGTAGGCCTAATATGAGATTTTGAGGTTGAAGCTAAGGAACATTTGCTTTTTAGCAGAATTGTATAGAAGCCAGCATGTTTGCTAGAGCTCTTCTTGCAAATGGCATACCAGCTCTATTAGGATTAGAGTTATTTTCCTAAACAATTCTGATCCCCCGTTTTGCTGCTTATAAGCCGTTACTCTGTTTGACAGCGGTTTTGCATGTGATACTCATTCTTTAGGAGATTTGCCTTCGTGACCCGTGGAGTGCTGTATAGCCATATAATTACTACTTACATGGACTCCTGAAGCAGGCCTCTGTGGACAAAATATGATTTTGTATCGAGTTCATTTTATCCTGACTAAAGCTTCTGATGTGAACTTTTTTAGTCCATTGGATGTTTTTGTTCTGCATCGTCTTTCATGTCACTCCCGCTGTGTTTGTTTTTCTGGACTTAGGCATTGGTGGCATACAAACTGTACACGAAGTCCTCTTACTGTCCAAGTGAAGTGACTACTACTGGGAAGTACTTTCCAAGTTAGGAGGGTCAGAGCTGCAGTGATCAGATTTAGCAGTCCATGGAGCTTCCATAATGGAGCTTTAGTTAGAGAAAGTACCTGTATGTAATACATAAATTGTGTTCATTGTCCCACAGAAAGGTACTATATCAGGAATCTAATAAGAAACCGTTTTTTTTTCATGAAACGGATAACCATATGCAACTGTGATGCTGGACTGTGATTCTGGAAGGTTAACCATCAAAGCAGCATAAGCCGACATCACACTGAGGTGTTTTCTAGTAGAAGAGGTCTTAAGGTGAAAACATTAGTGGTATTGACACTTTAGTATCATTATAGGAGGATCTGTGATAGAGCCATGGCCTTTAGAACAGTACCAGATTGAAAACCACCTCTCCTTGAAGGAAAATGTTTGCTGCTCAGAAACCTTTCAATAGACTAGATGGGCTGTGGAACCCTGAGAACAAAAGCTAGAGAGTGTACAATTTTGAGGCTGTAAGGACTGTAGATGACTGGCCTGCATGAAGACAGATCTCCTGTTAAATTAATGCTGGGAATTAGATCAGCTTGTGAGACGTTAGAACTGTTAGGCTCTCAGTAAGAGGGAACCAATTCTATCAAAGCCAGTAGGGTTTCTTTTGGGCAGTGGTTCCAAGTGGGTTTGTTTTACACAATACATTAATGAACCTTACTCCTAAGCCAGGGTATGTGGTGTATGATCTCATTCTCACTAATTTACTGCTAATGCTCACTGTAGTACTTCGTGCCAAATAGATCTTCCTTTTGGCTTTTCCTGTGGTAGTATTCCTCTTTCCTCAGTTTTTGGGAGACCTTTAGTATATAACTGGTTTAGAGTTTGTGGCATATAGGTTGCAGTACATTTTTTCCTTTTGTTTTCAGGAGTCTACTTAATTGTAGTTAATCCTCTGAAGTTGTTCATGAACTTCAGTGGTTTATTTCCTGTTGTGGTGGGTCCATGAACAAGTTCACCATGGCCTTTATTTGTAGCAGGGATGATATTTTCATCTGCAGTGTCTTCACTCATTATTACCATCTCTAGCCCTAATACTTAAGCTACAGGTGGGCACTTTATTATCCAGGGCAACTTTCCTGCCATAATAAACTGTAGTGTCACCTTGCTGAGATTTGGTATAGATGTTGTACAAAGGAGTGACCATGTAAAGGTAATTAGCAAGACTTGAGGAGAAACCCCCCCCGCCACCCAAACAACTGCTGCTGTTGAGTTTTATTGTGCTTCTGTTTCAACCCCCCAGTAGGTCACTAAGAACCATTGCTTCAGCTTCACTGGAACTTAAGTTCATGTTCAAGGAAATGCCAGGGCATCTGGAGCTAGATATTGGGGAAAGGAAGAATGGAACAATAGAGAAGAAGCTTTGCATTCCCTGCACTAGCAAAAAGTTAATGTGAGGCTTGACCTCTGCTGATAGAGGGAACTCAGAATAATTGTATCTGGGACTGTCCATAGTCTGCCAAGATTTTCAGGTAACTGATTCTAGTGACCTGGTATATAAGCAAAATTTATTTGGTGGCTAGAGCAAAGTCCTGTTTTTTTAGGTGCTTGAACTTTGAAGGAAGAGCAGCAGGGCATGAAAGATTTCCCTGTGTTTATTTTGAAGATTTGTATTGTATCTTGACCATATTCCCTGTGAACGTTTGTCAAGATGAACTTCCCACCCTCAGGTCAGTCTCATCTGTAATCAGTACTGACTGATGCTGCTACAGTGCAAAAAGAATGTCACCTGCTAAGTTAGGTTGGATGGTCCACCACTGTAGCATGAGGGAAAGCTGAGAATGTGGGTGGAGATGGAGGAAAGAGGTTAGCATTGATGTCATTGAAGCTTGAGATCTAAAACTTTGTTGATAAGGCAATATCTTTTCAGATTTGTTTATTGCAGGTTGTATTGTCTATGAGATGTGATATGTGAGGGTCTTTTTAAATTTCACTCTGTCAATCAGGTCTCAGATAAATCATATTTTAAAAAGTGCATTTAATCACTTGTGCTTGTTAAGAGAAACAAAATCTTATTTGAATGATGCTGATTTTCATCTGGTTGTACAGTCCGTTCTTCTGTTTTCTTGGTTACTGCAATGTGATACACCTTGGCTTATCAACAAAATATTTAGAGTTTATAATGTGCTAAATGCAGCCTTATGTTTAATTTATGGCCTTGGGAAGTTATGATTGTGGTCATAACCCCTCTCAAACTTACCTTTTTCCTGGTGGTCAGCTTAGCTGGCTTCTGTTTCTTTTGTCTGTCCTTTCTGAGCAGCTGGCTCTCTCTCTCTGTGCTGGCAGCTTCCAGCAGCATGACTCTAATTGTTTCACTTTACCACAGCTGTGTGAGTGGACTGAGTTAGCTCTACCTCTCTTTGGGTGTACTGGCTTCAAGTGCTTCACGGTGTTGCATTGGTGTGGGTTGGGCCTCTCTGGGTCAGTGTGCTTTTGCCTAGGTCTAGGGAGTGTGACATCATCAGGGAGGGCCTTGATAAGAAAGTGGTGTTGTTTCCTTCAGAGCCTTTGCAACGGTGGTGTTTGCTTCTGGCTACTTGCTTTAGGTCCAGGTTAGTTTAGTGCAGTGTGCACTTGTGACTTGTGTGTTTGACTTCCCTGTTTTTCCCTTTTGTTACGGTGAGTAGCACTGCTGTTGGTGCAGTGCTGGAGTTTGGTGCTGGAAGCACCCTTGTTAGTAAGTGCTTAGGAAGCACCTTTTGTTGTTTGGGTATTTGGCTTTCCTGCCTGTTTCCTTGTGTCTTCCCCGCTTTTCCTTGTGACCCGTGTTTAGCTGCTGTAGCTTGGTGCTTAGGAAGCACCGGGGTGAGAACCCGTGTTTAGCTGCTGCAGCTTGGTGCTTAGGAAGCACCAGTGTTAGGTCTGGCATTTGTCTTCCCTTCCTTTTCCCTTGTGGCTTCCCTGCACTTCTGTTAGTGTAGGGCATAGGGGCACCCTTGTTAGTTTCTGTTAGGAGCACTGCTGTTAGTGGAGGGCTTAGAAGCTTTTCTGTTGGTGCTGGGCTTAGGAACACTTTTGGTCACTTTAGGAGTTAGGTGCACTTCAGTTACAGCTTGTTCTAGTCCTGGTCCCTGTGTCGTCCAGTAAGTCCTGCCGGCTACTCGAACCCAGGAGCTCAACTCCTGGGGGGCTTAGTAGCTAAGTGCAGGTGAAGCTGTGTGGACCAGTCCAGTGTTCCAGTCCTGTGTCCTCCAGTCTGGGGGATTCCAGTCCAGTATTCCAGTCCAGGGGATTCCCGTCCAGTGTTCCGGTCTGGGGTTCCAGTCCTGTGTCCTCCAGTCCGGGGAATTCCAGTCCAGTGTTCCAGTCCGTGTGTTCTGGCTCGCTGGGCGGTGCCTGCAGTCCCTGCCGGTGTCGGTGTGCTTGCCCAGCGTTGGTTGGTGGGTTTTGCCTGCTGCTGTCGCTCCTCGTCAGCAGCCCAAGGGCTCACATTTGCTCCAGAGCCCGGCCCTGCGGGCTCTGAACCTGAGAACCTGACAGAAGTATGGCCATATTTCTTCCTACTCTGTGCAATGTCATTGATTAGCACTTGTTAGGTGCCTAAGTTTAAAATCCCAATCTAGATCTTTTGAGCACTCTCGTTTGCTCCTGTGTATTTTCAGGAGGCTATTAAGAGGTGTATACCAAATTGGTCTTTGATATCTGAAGGCTAAGATTTATTAGCAGTTCCTTTGTGTATATGTTATAAAGTTGAAACACATGCATTTACCTGTGCAGCTCATGTGCCTTAGGGTGCTACATGACCCACTTTCAGATCACAGATGCCCCAACATTTCTTCTAGAATTTTCTGTACAATGTGGTACATAATATTGGGGCTCATTTTCAAAGCACTTAGCCTTCCAAAGTTCCATAGAAACCTATGGAACTGTGGAAGGCTAAGTGCTTTGAAAATATGCCCCCATATGACTTTTTTTTTCCCATACTGGTTATATTTGTGGAATAATCTTCAAATTGTAGAACAGTCTGCAATTTTCCTGGTCTTAGCTGGAGACTTCTGTATTACTACTTAAGTAATCTTAGGTGTCACAGCAACCTACCTCAACAAACTGTTAATATTTTATGATAATGAACCTAAGAGTGCCCAAGAGAAGTTGAAATTCATGGGCTGTTGAGGCAGAGGCTTTTGAACCCTTCTTTCTCTTGACCTAAGCAGCTGGGAGACTCGTTGCTGACCTTTTTTTCCAAACAAGTGGAGATCTGAACAAGGAGCATCAGCAATCTTTTCACACAAATCTTAACCAGGCCATTCTCCTAACTGTTATGGCAGTAGCGGCAGGACGAGAAGCTGAGTTGTAAGCATCATATGCAGACTGTAGAAAAAATTACCACCACCACTAAGATCAGATCATTAGATAAGCCTACAAGCCTCTTTTGTAGTACTTCCGCATAGAGACAAACTGAGCCATCCAAAACTGGCGAGTAGAAACTTTCGCCCCCAACATTGCGCTCTGAAACATTGTCTTTCCAAGAGTGTCTAGCAGTTTGAAGTCGCGCTGCTCCTAGATACTCTGAATCTGTAGAGGCCAGACTCCACAACTACTGATTGATGAGGCAGATGAACCTTCTCATGTCCCCACACCGGCTCTACTTTATATTTTGCCAACAACATTTTCAGCACAGGTTTCACTTCACCCACCAATAGCTCATGAATGGGCAATCCAGTAGACTTTTGGAATTTCAAGAAACTTTAGAGCCCCTTGCAATTGCGGGACCCCCGGAGACTGAACCCCCAGCAAAACAGATTAACGTTTCTGCAAGAATGCCAGATATGAAACTTTCTCCTGAGAGACTGGAACATTAGGAAAAGGTAAAGAACAGGGAGATTGACCAAGCAACGCAAAATTCTCCTGCTCCACTGAGAAGCACTCAGAAAATGAAGAAAAAAAGACTTCCTCCTGATCCAGTACCAGAGCTGGACCTTTGCAGGCACAATATATGAAGGATTCAAAGAAGACACTTTTGCTGCTTGAACTCCTGCCACATTCACTGAAATAGTGGGTGTGGCTGCTGCACTGCGTGCTCCAATCAAGGACGTGAAATAGAAAACAGTGCCTTAGAATATACTCCCTAACCCTCATCAAAATTATGGGCGCTGGGGAAGACTGGAGGTAGAGCTCCTCGGTTCTACGCCACTTTGAAGAAGCACAAACTGTGTTGCCCTGCTTCAGCAAGGCTGACCTTTATCCCCACGTCGTGACATTCAATGCTGACTCCACCTACTCGTACATAGACTTCGATGCTGCGCTTAGCAACGGAGCCTGTTTCACCAAGGCCTCCATGGAGCGCTGTGCTGAGTGCCTGAGAACTGACTCTGCTGAGCTCCATGCCCGCTGCACACTTGTATGCTGTGGCACCACCAGTGATGAGCGGCTAGATCTTAAAGCTGGCAATGCTGAGCTTGTTGAAGGAGCCTCATCACTTAAAGCTTTTTTCGGGGATGCAGCCAACACGTTGGACACATCCTGCTTTCAAAACTTTTTTCAATTTCAATTCCTGCATGTGGCGGATCTGAGGGGACACATGGGCACACATCAAGAAATCTTGGACCTTGTGGTCAGAACTCAAACATTTGATACACCAATCATATGTGTCTAATCTTGACATCTTTCCCTTACACCAAGGACATTTCTTGAAACCAGGCTTTGATAGCGACATCACTTCACTTACTGAAAACAACAAATCAGAACTGACAGAATGCAGCTCTAGGCAGATGAAATAAGATTGGTAAGTTTACAGAAAAGGGGGTTCTAAGGAAGAGTGTGCACAGGGACACTTTGGTTGCTAGGAGAGAGTTCTGACATTCCTGGGGTGGGTGATGACATCACCATCAGTATGGCGATGGATCCTGACTGTCCATGGAGAATATGTAGTATCTGTTGTAGATGTACCTAATGGTTGAAGCTAGGATTCAAATTTCAGTGCTGTTCTGCTGCTCCTTGAAATCTTAGACAAATCATTTAACCTTCCACTAAATTGGGTAAATACCTACTGTACCTGAATATAACTTGCCTTATTATTGAGAAAGATGTGATCAAAATTCAGTACAAGGCATACTGTGAAGAATAATATAAAACATGACATGTTGCTCAGGATCTACAGAGCAATTCTACCATACCATAATAGCAGTAACTTCCACGAGTCACTCAACAAGGGCCTATCTAGGAAAGGCAGCATCATAAACATTGCAGTGAGCACTGGAATATCAATACACCTGTTGGAAAACTGAAAAAGCCAGATTGCGTGCCTTAAAATATCAGATAAAATTTGAAAAACTGACACATTCTAATTACTACAATACAAATGAAGCAAAAAATGGAAATAAGATTCCATTTTATTGAAATAAATGTATTTTCCAATTAGCTTTCAGAGGCCAAAACCCCTCAGGTCAGGACAATTTTCTGCTGTTATGGTATCCTGTCCTGATGTGAGGAAGGGATTTTGGTTTCCAAAAGTTAGTTAAAAATGTATTAAAATTAGTCCAATAAAAATCACCGTATCTCCTCTCTCTGTTCCCTGCTGCTGTTGCTGCTTCTCCAGACTAGCAACAGCAGTGGCAAAATAAGTTAAGCATTATAGGGCCTGCACTCAACATACCTGTGGCTGCTGGCTCTGTCCCAGAACCAGGAGTTGGAGGGGGTGGGACTGGGCTGGCAGCTGCATGTATGTAGAGCATGGCCCCATGATGTCTTTAACTTGTTTTGTTGCTACTAGTCTGGAAGAGAAGCTGCAGCAATGGCGGGTGTGGCAGTGGAAGGAAGACGGGGAAGGCCGGGACTGTATAGCTAAGAGGGAACAAGCAACCCTTATGAACTGCACCCAAGGCAGACAGCCCCAACCACCCCACCCTAGGTATGCCACTGATTGTTGGCAATAACTGGATATTGAAAGGGATGAGAAAAACATGGAAGTGCTAGGATTTGTGCTTTAATCTGATTCTGTGGCTTTCTTGTTGTATTTGTCTTATTCCTCTCAAGCCTAAATAATAACTGAAAATCTAAACACAGCCTCACACTGGCTGCAGTAGTATACTTAATCAAATGTACCTGTTGATTACTGTATATTGGGCAGACCACTAGAAGTTTAAAAACTAGGTTGATGGAGCATCGGTCCTGCCTGAAACTTTTAAAGCGGGAGGCTCCGTTGGTGATACATTGCGAGACTCAACATCACCAGTTTGATGATCTAGTGTGCACAATATTGTAACAGATTAAACCGTCTCAAAGACGAGGTGATCTGAGCAGAGCATTACGCCAAAGAGAACAGAAATGGATCTTCTTTTTCTTTAATTCGATTGAACCAGAAGGATTGACTGTTCGTTTAGAGTGGTCTGCGTTTTTCTAATAAATCCTTGACAGATGACTGACTGATTGTAAAGGGAATTGGATCGTAGGAGAGAATGATGACACAGCTGGCGGATATGATGGACTGGTTGAGGATAACCGGAAAGGGAGAAGTATAATCCCCTTTATAAACATGGCGTCGGTATCCCGCTGCTGGTTACCTGTTTTCTTTTGTTTTTCGGATACAGCAGAGTAAACATAGGATTAAATAGTTGGGTACAATTGGATACAACTGTAAAACCCCTGATGCAGCAGTAGCGAAACGGGGGCTCCCTGTCGGGTTGATCAGCTGGTGGTACCGATGAGAAGAGAACAGAACACTACAGCGACTAGATTAAGCGGTACGTGATATCTGGCGTGAACACCGGGGCTGAGAAGAAGGTTATTTTATATATATATATATTTTGCCGTATTTGTATCCCACATTTTCCCACCCATTTGCAGGCTCAATGTGGCTTACAATATGCCGTAATATCAATTATCATTAACAGAGTAAGAAGCTCAGTATATTGTTACAATTAAGATGCGAAGAATAATAGGTAAATTAAGGTAAGTAAATAAGTAATTCTCACAAATAAACAATCTGCAACGAGTGTGTAGTTATAACAAAGAAACTATCAAACACATCACTCCAATATAGTCGCTGGGGATTCAGATCTGAAAGATAAAATATATTAAACTAGTAAAAAAGGCCCGTTTCTGACACAAATGAAACGGGCGCTAGCAAGGTTTTCCTTGGAGTGTGTATGTTTGGGAGAGTGTATGTGAGAGTGACTGTTTGAGAGTTAGAGTGAAAGTGTGAGTGTGTGAGAGAGAGAGTGAGTCTGGGTGTGAGTGTGTTTGTGAGAGAGTGTGTGTGTGAGAATGAGAGTGTGTGCAAGTGTGTATGTGAGACACAGTGTGAGAGAGAGTGTGTGTGTGTGGGCGAGAGAGAGAGTGTGTGTGAGACACAGATTCTCTGTGAGAGTGAGTGTATGAGACCAAGCGAGTGTGTGAGTGACTGTGTGGCACATAGAGAGTGAATGTGATACAGTGTGAGACAGAGTGTGTGAGAGGGAGAGTCAGAAAGACATTGTATATGAGAGAGAGAGTGTGAGCCGTGCCCTCCCAATCCATGGCCATCTGTCCCCTGCCCCCTCCATTCATCCTTTTCCAGCAATTCCCCTATCTCCCTGAGCCCTGCCCTCCCAATCCATGGCCATCCATGTTTCTCTGTCACCTGCCCCCTCCATTCATCCCTATCCAGCATTTCCCCTCTCTGCCTGAGGCCTGCCCTGCAATCCATATCCATCCAGGCCCATCTGTCCCCTCCATTCATCCCTATCCAGCAATTCCCCTCTCCCTGAGTCCTGCCCTTCCAATCCATGCCCATCCATGCTCATCTGTCACCTGGCTCCTCCATTTTCCCTATCCAGCAATTGCCCTCTCTCCCTGAGGCCTGCCCTCCCAATCCATATCCATCCATGCCCATCTGTCCCCTCCATTCATCCCTATCCAGCATTTCCCCTCTCTGCCTGAGGCCTGTCCTGCAATCCATATCCATCCATGCCCATCTGTCCCCTCCATTTTTCCCTATCCAGCATTTCCCCTCTCTGCCTGAGGCCTGTCCTGCAATCCATATCCATCCATGCCCATCTGTCCCCTCCATTCATCCCTATCCAGCAATTCTCCTCTCCCTGAGTCCTGCCCTTCCAATCCATGTCCATCCATGCTCCTCTGTCACCTGGCCCCTCCATTTTTCCCTATCCAGCAATTTCCCTCTCTCCCTGAGCTCTGCCCTCCCAATCTATGCCCATCCATGCTCCTCTGTACCCTGCCCCCTCCATTCTTCCTTTTCATGTAATTCCCCTCTCTTCCTTCCATGACCCCTCCTCGCATCCATGCTCCTCTGTCCCATGTCCCAGCCTGGCCCGCCCTCTTCTTCCCCCCCCCCTCCTCTTTGCATCCATGCTGTCGTTTTTCCCCTGCCCTCCTGCTCCCAGTGTTCAACTTTGCTGCCCACCCACATCCCTTTTCTTTTTTTTTTATTTTTTTTATTTACCTCCGTGGTGGCGGTTCCGGCAGCGCAGCGTCAGGGAAGGAGGCGGCGCTCCCGACGTCTAGCCTTCCCTTCGCTGTGTTCCGCCTTCTTCTGACGTCATCATTGACGTCAGAAGAAGGCGGAACACAGCGAAGGGAAGGCTAGACGTCGGGAGCGCCGCCTCCTTCCCTGACGCTGCGCTGCCGGAACCGCCACCACAGAGGTAAATGTAATATAGTAAAACGCACCGTGCGTGGGTGCGATCCGTTTGTTTTTTTTTCTGCCCTCGCGATCCGTGTGTTTTCCCCGCCCTCGACGTCATGACGTTTGACGCGAGGGCGGGGCAGAGACGGCTGGGTGGCTTCACACCACGAACGCCACGAACCCCACGAACCCTTCAGGGAGTGTTTTTTAGTGACTTCAGAACGTTGTCCTCATTAGAACGTTCACGGTGCGTTTTATTATATTAGATTTTTAAAAAATAGCCTCAGTGTAACAGGGAGCCTGACTTTTATGCTCCACTGTAAATATTACCATCACAGGCTTCCACCACCTTCCGAGAAAAAAACACAGAGAAAAACTCTCAGAATATTTCAAAAATTGTAAAGAAGTGGGAGAAAAGTCTGTGTTTAAAAATCAGAAGGGAGGGTAGCACAATTTAACACAATACAGATCCTAATACCCACAACACTAAATCTCATTATGAATATAAATCACCCAAATAGACACTAATTAGCAATCCCTCACTAGACTAAAATCCTCATTCAAACAGAGAAGCCTTCCTTCAAGTAAAGAAAACTCAAAATAGAGCAAAAACTCTTATAACATTACTAGAATTGGTTAAACTTCCATCCTTACTAATTAATGGATTCTAATTCTGACAAAAAGTAAACTTTACTTAGCTCAGAACATCCAAATTGTCCTGACAGAAGTGCAGCCTCATAGGATTTTCACAGTCTGTGGGGTTTCTCCAAAATTAAAGTGTTCAATTTATATTATCCTTCTGGCAAAAATGTCCAATTTCCTTATTTCTCGACAGTAGGAAATCCTTCTGTTTCGCTATCTTCATCAGGAGAAATACATAGCAGTGCATAAAAACTGCTTTACAAACCCCACAGACTGTGAAAATCCTATGAGGCTGCACTTCTGTCAGGACAATTTGGATGTTCTGAGCTAAGTAAAGTTTACTTTTTGTCAGAATTAGAATCTATTCATTAGTAAGGATGGAAGTTTAAGCAATTCTAGTAATGTTATAAGAGTTTTTGCTCTATTTTGAGTTTTCTTTACTTATAAGTACATAAGTAATGCCATACTGGGAAAAGACCAAGGGTCCATCGAGCCCAGCATCCTGTCCACGACAGCGGCCAATCCAAGCCAAGGGCACCTGGCAAGCTTCCCAAACGTACAAACATTCTATACATGTTATTTCTGGAATTTTGGATTTTTCCAAGTCCGTTTAGTAGCGGTTTATGGACTTGTCCTTTAGGAATCCGTCCAACCCCTTTTTAAACTCTGCTAAGCTAACCGCCTTCACCACTTTCTCCGGCAACGAATTCCAGAGTTTAATTACACGTTGGGTGAAGAAAACTTTTCTCCGATTTGTTTTAAATTTACTACACTGTAGTTTCATCGCATGCCCCCTAGTCCTACTATTTTTGGAAAGCGTGAACAGACGCTTCACATCCACCTGTTCCACTCCACTCATTATTTTATATACCTCTATCATGTCTCCCCTCAGCCGTCTCTTCTCCAAGCTGTATAGCCCTAGCCTCCTTAGTCTTTCTTCATAGGGAAGTCGTCCCATCCCCGCTATCATTTTAGTCGCCCTTTTCCAGTTCTACTATATCTTTCTTGAGATGCGGCGACCAGAATTGAACACAATACCCAAGGTGCGGTCGCATCATGGAGCGATACAACGGCATTATAACATCCTCACACCTGTTTTCCATACCTTTCCTAATAATACCCAACATTCTATTCGCTTTCTTAGCCGCAGCAGCACACTGAGCAGAAGGTTTCAGTGTGTTATCGACGACGACACCCAGATCCCTTTCTTGGTCCGTAACTCCTAACGTGGAACCTTGCATGACGTAGCTATAATTCGGGTTCTTTTTTCCCACATGCATCACCTTGCACTTGCTCACATTAAACATCATCTGCCATTTAGCCGCCCAGTCTCCCAGTCTCGTAAGGTCCTCTTGTAATTTTTCACAATCCTGTCGCGATTTAACGACTTTGAATAACTTTGTGTCATCAGCAAATTTAATTACCTCGCTAGTTACTCCCATCTCTAAATCATTTATAAATATATTAAAAAGCAGCGGTACTAGCACGGACCCCTGAGGAACCCCACTAACTACCCTTCTCCATTGTGAATACTGCCCATTTAACCCCACTCTCTGTTTCCTATCCTTCAACCAGTTTTTAATCCACAATAGGACATTTCCTCCTATCCCATGACCCTCCAATTTCCTCTGTAGCCTTTCATGAGGTACCTTGTCAAACGCCTTTTGAAAATCCAGATACACAATATCAACTGACTCCCCTTTGTCCACATGTTTGTTCACTCCTTCAAAGAATTGAAGTAAATTGGTCAGGCAAGATTTCCCCACACAAAAGCCATGCTGACTTGGTCTCAGTAATCCATGTCCTCGGATGTGCTCTGTAATTTTGTTTTTAATAATAGCCTCTACCATTTTCCCCGGCACCGACGTCAGACTCACCGGTCTATAATTTCCCGGATCTCCCCTGGAGCCTTTTTTAAAAATGGGCGTTGCATTGGCCACCTTCCAATCTTCCGGTACCACGCTCGATTTTAAGGATAAGTTGCATATCACTAGCAGTAGCTCCGCAAGCTCGTTTTTCAGTTCTATCAGTACTCTAGGATGAATACCATCCGGTCCAGGAGATTTGCTACTCTTCAGTTTGCCGAACTGCCCCATTACGTCCTCCAGGTTTACCGTGAAGTCAGTAAGTTTCTCCGACTCGGCCGCTTGAAATACCATTTCCGACACCGGTATCCCACCCAAATCTTCCTTGGTGAAGACCGAAGCAAAGAATTCATTCAGTCTCTCCGCTACGTCTTTGTCTTCCTTGATCGCCCCTTTTACCCCTCGGTCATCCAGCGGCCCAACCGATTCTTTCGCCGGCTTCCTGCTTTTAATATACTGAAAAAAAGTTTTACTATGTTTTTTTGCCTCTAATGCTATCTTTTTTTCATACTCCCTCTTGGCCTTCTTAATCTGCGCCTTGCATTTGCTTTGACACTCCTTATGCTGTTTCTTGTTATTTTCAGACGGTTCCTTCTTCCATTTTCTGCAGGAAGGCTTCTCTGTTTGAATGAGGATTTTAGTCTAGTGAGGGATTGCTAATTAGTGTCTATTTGGGTGATTTATAGTCATAATGAGATTTAGTGTTGTGGGTATTTGGATCTGTATTGTGTTAAATTGTGTTACCCTCCCTTCTGTTTTTTAAACACAGACTTTTCTCCCACTTCTTTACAATTTTTGAAATATTCTGGGAGTTGTGATAGTCACCTCCAGGATGGAGGTGACTTTATCACAGAGTTTTTCTCTGTGTTTTTTTTCTCGGAAGGTGGTGGAAGCCTGTGATGGTAATATTTACAGTGGAGCATAGAAGTCAGGCTCCCTGTTACACTGAGGCTATTTTTTAAAATTTAATATATTTTTATCTTATCTTTCAGATCTGAATCCCCAGTGTGACACTCTATTGGAGTGATGTGTTTGATAGTTTCTTTGAAGTAAATAAGTAACACATAACATAAAAGTGAGATGAGGGTAAGTAAATAAATAATACATAACATATGAGTGAGATCATATGAGAATGATTGTATCAGTAAGACATTGAATTAGTAAATAATTGATTTAAAGAGTTCTAGACACACACGACTGTTATTTGAGGAGTTGTGGATAGTTAGATATTCTATATTTACTACATTGAGAAGTAACCCTAGTGGTAGCAGATGGAGTTTTTTTTTCTAAGCCAAATGATGGTGCACCGGGCCTACGCCTTATAGTCTGCAGTGTCAGGCTGGCTGGGTGGCGATACTGAGGCTTTTTATCTCCATCATTATATGTAGGATGGGGGATAGGTCGATAACAGTGTGTGTTAAATAGCATATATACATAGCCAGTGTGAGGCTGTGTTTAGATTTTCAGTATTTGTCTTATTGCCAGTTAGACCCCATGGATTTCTAGGAGTGGAGAAATTGCCTAATGGTTAGTGCAGTTGACTGAGATCCCGAGGAACAGGTTCAGTCCCACTGCAACACGATGTGTCCCTGGACAAGTCACTTAACCTCTCCATTGCCCCAGGTACTAAAAGATTGTGAGCCCACTAGGGACAGAGAAAGTACCTGCTTATAATGTGTACCGCACCGCATACTTCTAGTAGTGCTACAGAAATTATTAATAGTAGTATTGTTTGTTGTCGTATATCTGATGTGCATTTTTCTCCTTTCATTAATAGGCATGGTCAGGCAAACGTGAATATTTGTTTTGGGGACGATCTCTCAGAGGCAGTCAGAATTGTTACTTTAGAGTGCCTTGCTGTACCATCATCCTTGCATAAGCTTGATGAGAATTGGACAGAATATAACCTTGCACAAGAGATGATTCGGCTGTGCAAAGATATAGTAAGATTTTGGTGATTCTTTAAAAGTGAAAAATTAACTCTTGAAAATTTGTTTATAAAAGAATGATATAAAGAAATGTTACATGCTGGTAATTTAATACAATTGTATACAATTCAAACAAAATACAACTCTGCATAAAAACATAAGAATTGCCGTACTATTGGATCAGACCAAAGGTCCATCTAGCCCAGCGTTCATAGTGGCCAATCCAGGTTACAGGTATCTGGCAGAATCCCCAAAAGTAGCAAGATTTCATAATACTTACCAGAGGGATAAACAGTGGCTTTCCCCAGGTCTGCCTTAATGTTTTAGTGACTTTCTTACAGGAAGTTTTCCAAACCTTTTTAAAACCAAACTACATTAACTGGAACTTGTTGCCAGAGGATCTGGTAAAAGCAGAGCTTTAACTATGCATTGAATGAAAAAAATATTTGTTTTAAATGCTTATTTAAAATTTTATATACTGCCATTGCCACATACAGGTTCTTAATGGTGTCCAATTTACTAAAAATGTTTTAACATGAAAAGAACTCCATTAAAATACAGAAAAGACCTAATGAACACACACCAAAACAACCATACAATACTGATCACATAATCTTTAAAATGAAGTAGTCAATTAAAAATTAATTAGTATACCTTGTTAGAAACCTCAGATTAATTATCAAAATTCTGATTGACAATAAAGCGTTTTCAAAGATATTTTCAATTTCTTAAAATTTACCTCTGCCCTTACATACTTAGGCAGCACATTCCACAAGGAAGGGGCAAGTCAAAAGAAGACGCTCTCACGCGTAAATTGCCAATGTGCTTTAGATAAGATCCTGTAGTGATCTCAAAGCTCTACTAGGTGTATAATGAATTGTCAAAGAATTTAAATATAACTCCTGAAGTGAATAAAAAGCTCTGTTCGCCATAGTTATGATCTTAAATCCTATACCTCACTGAAAACCAATGATACGTTAACAGAAGTTATATGATCAGATTTGTTTGTTACCTAAAAGCCTCAAAACTGAATTCTGCAACGTTTGTAATCGTTTCAAGTTATAACTTGAAATTCCTGCATAAAGACTATTCCTATAGTTCAACCTAGAAACAAAAAGCGTGTAAACAACTGAATGTAAAGGTTTTTTCCTCCAAAAAGTATTTTACTACCTTAATTTGTCGTAAGGTACAAACCCCCCTCTTTATCAAAGAAGAGATTTGTTCATCAAATATAACAATATGGTCAAACCAGATAATATGAAAGTTTTCCATAGCCTGGTGAACATTGTATAGGCAATTAACATCAATAGTACATACAGCATCTGGTGATGTAAGAAAAATAAAATCTTTAGAAAAGTCCATAATATATAAACGATTAGAAATCAAGGTATTCAGAGTCACTTAAAATTTCATTAACTTGATGAATAGACACTCTTGACATCAGAGAAATGTATAGTTCAGTGTAGGTTCTAGTATTATGAAGTAGCAGTCTGTATACCGTTGGAAGGCTCACACAGGAAGGCATCATGTTGCATCCAGAAGACTTCCACTTAGAGCATCTCATGGTTTCCAACAAGTTAAATAGTCCATATAACAGTTGTCCAATTCATTAGTAACATTGTTCTCAGATTTCATTCTTTGCAAAAGTTCAAGGTGTATGTAGGATATAATAAAAATCAGTTGCCATACTGATCTGACTAAAGAAGGATGTCAGAAGTCATATGTCCCTGTACAAACATTTCTACTTAGATTCAGTTTACACATTCATATTTTCAGCTCTCACTACAAATAGACTTTCTCATTTGTTTAAATATTTCTATAACTTTTGTACATAAAATTTCCAAAATTGAATGGGAGAATGCTTATAAGTTCTGCACAATTGTAGTATTCCATAAAATTCAAGACCCAATTTTTAAATCTTTATCATTGGGCCACTACAAACAAGCTTCTTAAAACATTAGATAGGCACAGTACATTTATAGAAAATATTTGTTGCATTTGTATCCCACATTTTCCCACCTATTTGCGGGCTCAGTGTGGCTTACAATACATTGTGAATGATGGAAATACAATTTGTTGCAGTACGATTATGGGTTACATTGTGAAGAGTTATGGGAAGTCAAAGTCAAAATATCATTTGGGGAATAGAACAATGGAATGTAACAATGGGGAATTGATGGGCGATAAAACAATAACAAGAGAACATTAGGGTATAACAATTTTATCTGTGGGGTTATAAGTGTGGTGAAAATACGGGAGAAGAGAACTCAAAAGAGAGTGTATTGATGCATTTCTATTAGTGTGTATGGACTTCGTGTTTTGATCCTTGCAATAAATTTTCTCAAAGAGATGAGTCTTCAATAGTTTGCAGAAGTCAGTTAGTTCGTAGATCGTTTTCAGGTTGCATGGTAGTGTATTCCAGAATTGCGTGCTCATATAAGAGAAGGTTAGGGAAAAATAAAAATTACATCAGTATCCAATTATTAACAGTAGAAATTAGGGAAAATAAAGTTCTATATTTGTAGTAAGAAAACTAATTCATAGCTTGCATAACAAAGAAGATTAGGTCATCAAGTAATTAGGAGCACAATTTCTCCATTTATACTAAACAAAGGTCATAAAGAATACAGAAAAAAGAAAGGGGGAAAATAGGTTAACCTAACAGCTGTTTACAATTACCATAAAAAATTGTATATATGTTATTTTGAAGCATCCCTCTTGTTTCTGAAATATGGTGAAAGAGAAGGCAATTTAAACAAATTGGGGCAAACTAGGCAGTCGCCTAGAAAGGTTCTGTGGCAGTACAAAACATTTTCTTTTAAGGTACACAAAATAACTTCTTAATCTAAACATCCATCTAAATTCACTTTTCCTGTGGGGTAATTTCTCTGGAATCTCAGTTACCTGAGATAAAATGACACAGATGTTAATAAGTAAAACAGGATACAAATGTTACCTTGCATTATTTTCAGCAGGACTGTTGTAAAACCTGTGCCGATGAATCCCACCTGCAAAACACAGCCGACCAGTCAGGAATAGAATACAAACACATGGTGTGAAGAATAACTACTACTACTACTATTAAACATTTCTATAGCGCTATTAGACTTACGCAGCGCTGTACAAATTAACATGAAAAGACAGTCCCTGCTCAACAGAGCTTACAATCTAAATTGGACAGACGAACAGACAGCTAGGGGTGGGGAAATTGCAGTGGTAGGGGTGATAAGTGAGGGCGTTGAGTAAGAGAGTCATGGTTAGGAGTCGAAAGCAGTAGCAAAGAGGTGGGCTTTAAGCCTAGACTTGAAGACAGCTAGAGACTGAGCCTGATGTACTGGCTCAGGGAGTCTATTCCAGGCATAGGGAGCAGCGAGATAGAAGGAATGGAGCCAGGAGTTAGCAGTGGGGGAGAAGGGGGACGACAGGGCTGTCCTATCCTGGGTAGGCCACTAGATGGCGCTGTTCCTATAGAAATGGGGGGAAATGTCCAGGATGAGCCACTAGAGGGAGCCAGTAGGGGAATGCCCAGGTGGAGGTTGCTAGGACCAAGGAGAGTCCTGGGCTGGAAACAGGTGTAGGTGGTTATGGGTTGGGTCCTGCCTGGAATTAGGGGGAAGAGCCTAAAGGGGTGCAGGAGCTAATTAACGACCTTATTGCTGCCTGAGTGGTGAAAGAGAGGAGAGGAGCTGGAGACCTGGCAGCTGGAGGAAGAAGAGCCCTTTGAAGGTACTGGCTGAACTCTGTGGACTTTTGAAGCTCTCTGCTGAAAAGGTGACAGCTGCACTACCCTCTGAGAAAGAAAAGTAAATGCTTTTGTTTGGCTGTTTGAACTGTGAAAGTTTGAGGAACTGCTTTAAATGTTTGAACTGAAGAAATGTTTGTTAAAGAAGGAATAAGCCATGTGTCGTGTTCTCGAGGACCTTGGCATTCTGTCAGGCTTCTTCCCCGGGAACCCTGGGTACGTGAGTCCTTGGACCATGGCCGAGGAGCGGCAGTGGCAGGCAAGATCACTTTCGGAGCAGAGAAGAGACAAGGCTGGACTGGAACCCCGCACTGGAACACTCGGGACTGGAACACACCGGACCGGAACACACTGGAGTAAGCTTCACCTACGCTTAGCTGCCTTTCCCCAAGGGTTGAGCCCTCAGGTTCGAGCAGCCGGTAGGGCTTACAGGAAAACCAGAACTGGAACCAGCAACAGGAGCAAACGGAGTCAGGATCCAGCAGTGCTCCCAGGTACCAAGGCTAACGTGAGCCAGGCAGGCAGGGAATGTCCGGGTTCAGGTAATAGTCCGAGACAGGTGGCTGGCAGAGAAGATCTGAGTACAGGCAATAGGCAGAGACAGGTGGCTGGCAGAGAATATCTGAGTATAGGCAATAGGCAGAGCCAGGCGTGGTCAGGTTCAAAGCAGGAGTTTCTGGGCAGGAGTCTCTGGGCAGGCGGCTAGCAGAGCAGTAGATAGGTACAGGCAAGGGTCAGAACCAATAGCAAGACTAGGGCTGGAGCTCCAGTAACAAGGAGAACTGGCAAAGGACAAGACTAGGGCTGAAGCTCCAGAAACCAAGGAAACCCCACCGGGGAAAACCAGAGGCTAAACTCAGGAGACCTAGAAGCTGTACACAAGCTAACAAGCAGAGCAGTGCCCAAGCTAACTAGGCAAACACTAGGAACTCACACAGAGCAAACACAGAAGAACTGGTAAAGCTGTACACAGGCTACCAAGCAAGGCTGTGCCCAAGCTAACTAGTCAAACACTAGGCAATCACACAGAACTGGACAATGTAGCAGTGCACAGAGCACTCTAGCATACCAGGGACCTTATACGATGCATAGGCCAAGACTGCAGTCTCTAAGTGCTTAATAAAGCCCTTCCACACCAGAGGCACAGCTGCAGCAATCTCCAGAAACTACGGAGGCTGATTAGGCACAAGCCACAGAGCAGGCAGAAAGCACAGTAAAACACAGAGGCTTCCCACACCCAGGTGTAGTGTAGTGAAGCAGAGTCCTGCTGCTGGATGCAGCCAGCACAGAGAGAGAGAGCTAACCCAGGCAACACCCACAGGTGCAGTATAGTAAGGCAATTAGTGTCATGCTGCTGGATGCAGCCAGCACAGAGAGCCAGAGCTAGCTCAGAAAGGACAGACAGAAGAAACAGGAGCCAGCTAGGAAGCTGACCCCTCAGGAACAAGGTAAGTCTGAGGGTAGTCACGGCCACAGACGTGACACCATGAAGATTATGTTAAATGGCAACTAATAAAACCTTTAGTTATGAGAAGCCTGGTGTTGGTGAACATTTGTGAAAGGTGACGAGGAGGCAGAGAACTCCCCTGTGTTTGAGGCAGAGTCCTGGTGAATTACCGAGAAGTGCAGAGCCCAACCGTGACACTGTGTGAAGGAAGCTAAGCAGGATCAGCCCTGGCCAGGGCCTGGAAGGGTGACCAGCTCACAATGGGAACAACAAAACTGCATCACAAAGTCCAAAGTGCAAAAGCACATAGCACATAGACACAACAGGAAAACATAAGCAGGAACCTCACAGCAAATCTCAAAGCCAATGCAAAATTTATCCAAAAATGTGGATGTCAAACCCCGAATGCAATGCAAAAATCGGATCTAAAAAGGAAAAAATCCCAATGAGGCAGACAAACGCCGCATGCCTGACTGACCCCCACAAAGACCCACACAGATGAGGTAAAGATATCTTCCAAACAAAAGTTATCTTTAAGGAAAAGTTTAGTTTATTCTTAAAAAGAAACCCTAATTCTGTACACTTTAACTGTAATGAATGCATAAATGTAAGTAGTTAACAGGACTAGGTCTCCAATTTACAGTGCTACCATCCCCCCTTTTGTCTGGCATTTTCTGGGAAAGGCAAGACAGAGATGTTTGGGCTTGTAAACACTCACCGTAGAGTGTACCTTCACTCCGTTGACATTTGGAACACAGGGGATCTGGCGCCCCTCCCATCTTAAACACCTGTGGTTTAGCCATATAGGCTCTGTATAAAATTCGAAATTGACATTCCCGCAAACTTGCATTTACAGACATCCCAGGTATACGGGAGACCAGCTTTGTATAATCTAACACCAAA
This sequence comes from Microcaecilia unicolor, assembly GCF_901765095.1. Taxonomy (NCBI): domain Eukaryota; kingdom Metazoa; phylum Chordata; class Amphibia; order Gymnophiona; family Siphonopidae; genus Microcaecilia; species Microcaecilia unicolor. Next base: position 163,799,459 of record NC_044031.1, read on the forward strand.
TCAGGTTTCTGCATGTCCCGTGCCCAGCGTTTGGTAATTGCTGTTGTGTCTTTTTGCGAACCTCTAGCCCAGAGTAGCTTATGTAGACTCGATATGGAGAGTCTTTCCCCAGGTATTGCCTTAAAAAATTCTCTCATTTTCCTCCCATGCCCCTCATTCAGATGTGCCATGTCAAGCGACCGAACATAATGTGCCAATTGCTGGTAAGCAAACTCATGGCTTGTGCTAATGCCTACTCCCAATGCACCCAGGTTCAACAGGCCTCCTCTCAACCCCATAACATGTTCCAATTTTGTAATGCCTAAACATGCCCATCTTTGGAACACCCTATTTTCTGAGCCCGGCGAGAACATAGGATTACCTTGCAGCGGCATAATATCTGATATGTCTGCTGCCACGCCCCATATTCTAGTTAGATCTTTCCAGACTGCCCGCATTGGGCCTAAGAGTAAACTGCTCTTAAATTGGTTTGGCACCGAGGTCCGCGGTCCATGAAGTAGATAATGCAAGTGGAAAGGTGCAAAGAAAGCCTGTTCCAACTTTTGCGGGGTAAAGTCCTGCTTGTCTAGTAGCCAGTCTCCCAAGTGTCTTAGCAAGCACGCTTGGTTATATTTCTTTATATCAGGGAGCCCTATACCCCCCTCTTTCCATGAGCCTGCCATCAAGTCCAATGGCATTTTAGACTTTTTCCCTCCCCAGACAAAGCGTCTCAAATATTTATGAAATAGCTTAACATCTTTATTGCTCAAGTACAGCGGTAGAACTTGTAAGGTGTATAGCCACCTGGGGAACTCTGTCATTCTGAAGAGTTGCACCCTCCCATGCAACGTCAGCGGTAGTATGGCCCATTTTTGCAACCTGTGCTTCATATTGTCCAGCAATTTTGTATAATTAAGACTATAAAAGGCCGTCGTTTTCATGGCCACCTGTACCCCTAAGTAAGTGAGACTGTCTTTTGCCCATTTCAATGGAAATTCCTCCCCCCATTCCCTTCTCACTGCATCTGTGGCTGTTAATGCTAAAGATTTTGAGAAGTTAATCTGGAAGCCAGCAAAGTCCCCATACTCCCTGAATAATTCAAGTAAAGCCTCAAGCGACTTCCCAGGGTTAGTAAGATGCACCAATATATTGTCCGCAAATGCGGATATCTTAAAACCCAGTTTACCCATTTCTACTCCAGTGATTTCTGGGTGTGTCAGTATCTCTCGGACCAGGGGGTCCAATGTCAGAGCGAACAGCAACGGGGAAAGAGGGCATCCCTGTCTCACGCCTCTCCGTATTTCTAAACTCGATGACCGTGTCCCGTTGACCCATAGAAAAGCTTGGGGGCTACAATAAAGAGCCCCGACCGCCTTTTGAAAGAGGCCCTCAATACCTACTCTTTCCAATACAGCAAACATGAAGTTCCATGCCACCCGATCAAAGGCCTTCTCTGCGTCGAAACTTACTAGCAGAGAAGGTTGTCTCTGTTCTTCCACTCTCTCCAACGAGGCTATAAGGGCCCTCATATTGCTTACCACTGATCTGCCCTTTACAAACCCCACCTGTGGTGATGCCACCAAGTCCGGTAACACCCGGGCCAGCCTATTTGCCAGTATTTTTGCATATAATTTAGCATCGCAGTTTAACAATGATATTGGTCTATAGGAGCTTATATCTTCCGGGTCTTTGCCTGGTTTTAACAGCACTATCATTTTAGCCATCCTGAAAGTCTCTGGAGCTGAGCCTGAGGTCGCCATAGAGTTGTATAAGTTCAATAAGGGTGGGGTCACCTGTTCCTGCAACAATTTGTAAAAGGCCATACTATAACCGTCTGGCCCTGGAGCCTTGTGAATATCACTCTGTTGCAATGCTAGAATTAATTCCCCTTCCCCTATAGGGGTGTTAAGTTGTGTTTTCTGTGACTCCGACAACACTGGGAACTTAATGTTGTCTAAGAACAGTGCACTATCAGATATTATACCCGTGTCCTCCCTATAGAGTCTTGCGTAATAATGCCTAAAACTTTCTACTATATCCTTTTCCAGTCTGACTAGTTTCCCAGAGTGGTTTTTCACTTGTAGAATTTGAGTTATCCCTTTCTTCCCCTTAACTAAACGGCCCAGCAATGCCCCCGCCTTATTCCCATACATAAATAACTGGTGCTTATAGTATAAGATAGATTTATTTGCCCTCTCCTGTAAAAGTTCATTTAGTTCCCTCTGAGACTGCAGAAAGGCAAACTTCTGCTCTTCTGTCTGGGCAGCCCCATATTTCAACCTGTGAGTTCTAGTTTCTCTTTCCAGACGTAATATCTTGTTATCCCTCCGTTTCCTCTTCCATGCCCTATATGCGATTATTTCCCCTCTCATGACCGCTTTTGCTGTCTCCCAAAACAACCCATATTGTTCTTTATGGCCGCTATTATAGTACTCATAATCTCTCCATTTTTCCTGCAAGAGTTCCTGGAATTTTGCATCTCGGTACAACTCAAACGGAAATGTCCATCCCCCTGACCCTCTTCTGCCGCCCACCGCCTCTAGCGTCACCCAAACTGGGGAATGGTCTGAAATCTCACCAGGCCCAATCTCCGCCCCGATCGTTTTGGAAAAGAGAGGCTTTGAGATAAATATGTAATCTATCCGGGACAAAGAAGAATGGGCCCGGGAGAGATGCGTATAATCCCTACATCCCGGATGTAATACCCTCCACACATCAAGCAATTCTAAAGTATCGCACAGAAACGGTAGCCCCCTCAAATAGTGTCTGGCCCCCAGACCCCCTTGGCTAGTCTTATCTATCTGTGGGTCGTAAACCATGTTAAAATCACTCCCTAATATTACATTGCTCCTCTGATATGGAGTTAACAGTGTCACAAGTTCTTTGTGGAATTTCTTATTATATATGTTAGGTGCATATATATTGCAGAGTATGTAAGGAATCCCCCCCAACTCCACCTCTACCAATACGTATCTACCCTCTGTGCTTCTCTTAATCGATTTTACAGTCAACTGCAGCCCCTTTCTAAATAGGATCAATACCCCCGCCTTCTTTTTTTGAGCAGGGGAAACCACCACTGCCTCCACCCATCCCCCCTTGAATTTTTCATGTTCTGAAGAGGTCAAATGCGTTTCCTGGAGGAACGCTACGTCTACTGCATGGCGCTGCAAAGCTTGTAGAAGTTTTTTCCGCTTTATAGGCGATGAAACCCCCCCCACATTCCAGGACAACACCTTAACCTGCCCCAGTCTTCCAATTTATTGCATATCGCAGCTTTAACAGAGTTCTATTCTGTGGAGAGTGTACCCCCCAGCCCTTAGGTACCTCCCCTCGTACTCGCTGTATCTCCCACAGCCCCCCTCCAACGCGCACAGCCAGCAGTCCAATAGCTTCCAACATAATAATGATAACATAACTAAAACAAACCCCCAAAACCCCCCTCCCACCCCCCCTCCCTCTCCCTTCCCTACCCCGAAATCCCAAAACTTGCCCGGAACATGTCCGGCTCCCTTCCATTCTAGGCTTGAAGCCCCCTAATACCCAGTATATGTAAATAGCTTCAATCCCCCTTATTCCCCATCCCATACAGAAGTCGTCTGTAAACAACACAGATAATATACTTGTTACCCCCCCACTCATTGCCCACAAACCCACCTATATCCTATCAGATGTCTTCCTCTTATGTTGTTCCAGTCTTTGCAGGACCATAATTGGTAGCCGCCTACCCTTGCTCCAGTCCTTCTTACCAAACTTACAGTAAGTTTATCAAGATCTAGTTATTCCATTTTATTGAGAAGGAGGTAACCCTCATACTCAGCCGTAGCTGTCCACATCTTGAGGTTTTCCTTCTCTTATAGGCTGACACATCTCCTACCACCTGCATACTTCAAACTGTACGCTTCCAACAAGCCGCAGCTGCATAAACTTTCCTCCAACGAATGTCCAACCAACCAAACTCTGTGCCATATCGCCATCTTCCAAGGTTCAATATTTCTTATGGGCCGCAGCTTATGCATCTCGCTCCCTCTCAGGGTCTTGGCGTCCCCCGGGTAAATTCACCTGCCTCCAGTAGCATGCTGCAAGTATTCCAGCTTTGTTGCTTGTGGCATCTGCAGTCCATGTCTCCCACATAATCTAACATAGGAGGTCGCCATATTCCCATCGAGGCAAAGGCGCCCTCCTTTAAGGCCAGCAAAATATTCAACGATTTCAAAATGCTTTAACTAATCTTGTTTGTGCCCGAGTTACAGCTCGTAGCCTCTGTGATCATTATAGTTTTAACTGACAAGTCCATCCATTTAGTTATAACAATATTACCAGCCTTGTAGACATTCGTCCCTAAACAGCCTCGTCCACCTCAGCCGCTGCTCTCCTTTTTTGCCAGATCATCCAAGAATGCATTAGCGTCCTCCACCTGCTCGAACATGTGCGCCTTGACATTAGCTGTTATTTTTAATTTTGCTGGATACAGAAGGCTAAAACGAATCTTCTGAGCAAAAAGTTTGGAGCATACCGGTACAAACGCCCTCTGCGCTGCTGCTACCTTAGTAGAGTAGTCCTGAAAGCAGAGGATTTTGTTGTTTTGGTAGCGCAGATGCTTGCCGCCTCGGAGCGCCTGCAGGAGCTGTTGCTTGTGAACATCGTTGAGTATTTTTAAGATTGTCACCCTGGAGCGCGATTCCTCCACCCTTCGCGGCCCCATTCTGTGTGCACGCTCCACACGGAGCTCTCCCTCCAATTCTGGTAACTCTGCGGCCTCCGGCAGCCATTTTTCTAAGAAGCCCCTTAGGTCTCTCTCTCCCAGGGATTCGGGGAGGCCCACCAGCCGGATATTATTCCGCCGCGAGCGGTTCTCAATATCCTCCAACTTCTCCTCCAGTTCTGTTACTCGTTTTTGCAGCGCTGGGGCCTCTCCTGAAATTTTCTGTACCTCGTCTTCCACACTGCTGATTCTTTGCTGCACCTCTTTTAAGTCTGTCGCCATAGCCGCATACCTCTCCTCCATGTTGTCTAATTTGTCCAGGATCCGTTGAAATTTACCGTCCACCGTTTGTTCAACAGCATCCGATACTTCCCGTATAATCTCCGCCGCCCATTGCGAGCTCAGAGTCGGAGATGGCGGCTGGCTCTTGTTCGCCATCTTGGCCTCCGCTCCTCGCCCCTTCTCGCGGCTGTCTTTTTTTACCGCTTTAGACGTCATGCCTATCGATTCTTCGGTTTTTTTCGCAGCTCTGGTTCGCTACTGCACACTGCAATGGATATATTTTCCTTTCGGGGGTATTTCAGCAGGTTCTGAACAATTGGCTCTAACGGGCGCTTCGGAGCAGCGTGGCCACGCGTCCTCACTCCTCCATAGCCCAACCGGAAGCTCGCTATGTCATTTAAAAAAAAAAAAAAAAAAAAAAAAAATTTCATACTGGAATGTAGACCAATACTCCTAATATTTTGAATATCCTGAAAATAAAATTGTAGAATTCTTAGCAGGAAAACAAAATTGTTATCTAGAAATCATATACACAATAAAACATTGAAATAGAATTGTATACAAAAGAAAATATTGAAATATAATTGTATCAAATATTCGATTTAAGTCAATAGTATTACACCTGAAAAGATAAGGGCAAACCTGACTGTTTTTTCCCCTTTAATAATGCAAAAACAGTGCCTGGTCAACAGATGTGTTCAGTTAATTACTTTGGCTAAGAACAAAAGGTAATTTAATCCTTATCAGTAGTGCTGGATTTCAAAGCTCACACAAAGAGATAGCCAGACTGGGAAAACCAGTTTATCATTTAACTGAAGACAAAGCTATTTACAAAGTGCCAAGTAAACACGACAGAGACACAAACCATTCATCCCAATCAAAAGAAACAATACATCCATGCTCTCAGAAATATTCCCTCTAAGAAGGAAAAGAAAAAAAATGTGTTTAAAAGAAAGAAGCTGCCCTACACCTAAAATTAAATATATCCCTATTTATAGTGCTTTAGAGCCATGAAATCAAACATTAAAAAAAACCTAAGGTTTAGAGAAGTTTCTTGTGGCCACGAAGAATTTCCTCTAGCAATCCTGTGCTGTTTTTTTTCTTTTTTAGAAAGCACTGTAGCTTTGATAATCCAAGGAGTCAGAGCAGAAAAAGAAAGCATGGTTAGGAACAAAGAAGAAAATTCAAAGAATGAGATTTGAACAGACATAAAAATATTTTTAGCAAGAGTTACTACAGCAAATATCAAACAGTTATTCTGAGTTGGCTCTGGATAACTTTAATTCTTTTGTGTAATTTCATGGGGAAAAAAGTGGGCTTTTAATAGAGCTGATCAGATTCTTTTTTTACTTGTCTTATATTGATACGGGCATAGGAGCTAATTGTTATCTATGGCTTGTAAATGTTTAATACGAGATCTACCTTTTCTATTAGTCTCATCATATTTAATCAATTTGCGTAATAAATTTAGATCAAAGGATCCATTTAGGGGCCAACAAAAATCAGGTTTTTTTACTCAATTTCTACCATTTTTGGCATATTTGTGTCAGACCTTTCTGTTCTAATGGAAAGTACTTAAATGTAGCCATTAGTTTTCAAAGATTAAACAAAAATTTGTGACTTCGTCCTTACCAGGACTGTCTGTTGTGTCGGGAATCCTGCAGCTGAACCACGACACTCTTGTTTTTCTTAACGAATGTACCTGGAAACTCCGAACTGAACCAGGATACTATTTCTTCTCACTAATATGCCTGGAATCTCCGGACTGAACCAGGGCACTCCTTGGGCCTGGAATCTCGCGACTGAACCAGGACCCTATCCCCTCTATCGACGTTGGGGTTACCAATGTTATTAAATGCTAGTCTTTTTACCACCACTCCAAACCAATTATGTACCAGCCACTCTTAATTTGTAGTGATAAAAGACTAAGGCTACGTATGAGAAAAAGCAATTTAGTTTATTCACTTACCAAAGTACAGATATAAGGGTACAGATTCCCACTTGAGGCACAGGCAGCTCCTTGTGACTCTGGGCAAGTCACTTAACCCTCCATTGCCCCATGTAAGCCGCATTGAGCCTGCCATGATGAGTGGGAAAGCGTGGGGTACAAATGTAACAAAAAAAACCAACCCAATATTTTCTCTTGGGAGAACAGCCGCCGCTACACATAGGTGTTTTCTGCCACTGTCTCTCCAAAGTAATGTACAGCTTTAACTGTTTTTATATCCTTTATGTTCCCATAGGTTTAACAAATCATCTTCCTCAACTATCATTCTGTTTTCTTTCAACTGCCAAACCACATTCCTTTGTCCATCCATAATTACTCCCCATGCTTGTTTGCACGCAAGAATGTCTTATTAGATCATGAGTCCTCGACTCACATAGCTTAAACCTCTTTACCTTGTTTCAAAGTTCCCTTTCCTTCTGTTTCAAGATGCACACCGGTGCTCATTATTTTACAGTAATACCCAGATATTTAGAACTGTCTACTATGGAAACAGGATTTTCAAAAAGTGAAGTAAACAAAGGTCATTCTAAATGGCCTGTGATCCAGCTGGCAGTTGTTTTTTTGTTTTTTTTATTTATCAGTACCAAGCGATTTTCTAGTAACCAACTTGAAACGGCTTCTAAACATTCCTGTAGAACTGACATATCAATATTTTGTGTAGAGACTTGCTAAAATCAATATATCAGCATAACAATGCACTTCAAGGCCAAATCATTGAAATAATGTAATGAGGACTAATAAAAATATTGAAAAGCCAGAGTGAAATTGCAGAACCATGTGGAACCTCGCAAGTAACTGAAAATCTTTTAGAACTTTGTTGATTCAAACATACTGAAGCAGATCTCCCAGTCAAATGAGGATATACATACTAAATCATGATCAATTAGATCAAAGACTGATGCCAGTATCTCCTCCGTCTAGTAAACCATAAAATTCACTCAGGAGAGTCATAATAGTTTCAGTACTTTGCTCAGATCTAAAACCTGCTTGTCTATGATGAAGAAAATATGTGCAGATTCAACTAAATTATTTAATTGCTCTGATACAATCTGTTCCAATACTTTAGAGACAAATTTTAAAATTGAAATCGGTCTATAATTATGTACATCCAACAAAGCTTTTGCATTTTTTTTAATAGGACGAACAGTATATTGTTTCCAATTATCTGACATTACCTGTAATCAAACTCTGATTAACCATAGTGAGAAGTAGTGGAAACAAACCATGCTTCGAAATTTTAATCTAATCTGGTGGAATAGGATCCAAACTGCAACCTGTTATATTGGTTCTAGGCAAAACCTTGGTTAAATGAATGAATGTACAAGGCTTAAAAGCTGCAACCCATTTATTGGGACAGTGTCCCTAGATGATGATTCTACTTCTTCAGAACCACTACTAACAATTGTATCAAATACACTATGAAAGGCTTCCACTTTAGCAATAAAGAATTCCCCAAGCTGATTTAGTGAAGGCATAACCCTAGAACAAGCTTTCTGAAAATCTAGATACGCTACATCAAACGGTGCGCCATCATCCGACATGTTTGTTCATGCCTTCAAAGAATAGAAGCAAATTGGTGAGGCAAAACCTCCCTTGGCTGAATTCATGCTGGCTCTGTCCCATTACACCATGTTTGTCTATATTTTATTCTTTATAATATTTTCCACTGAAGTCAGGCTTACTGGTCTGTAACCGGATCACCCCTGGAACCCTTTTTAAAAATTGGCCTCTCAGTGGCCATCCTCCAGTCTTCACGTGCTATGGACTATTTTAATGACTGGTTACAGATCACTAGCAGCAAATCAGCAATTTTCATGTTTGAGTTCTTTCAATACCCTTTAGTGTATACTATGGTTGAGGTGAATTATCACTCTTTATTTTGTCAGTTTGGCTCAGTGCATCTTCCAAGTTCACCGAGATTTCTTTGTTCCTCTGCATTGTCACCCCTGAAAACCATTTCTGGTATAGGTAGATAGCTTATCTTCTTCTGTAAAGACCGAAACAAACAATTCATTCAATCTCTGCTATGTCTGTGTTTTCCCTGAGTGCTCCTTTTGCTCCTTCCTGATCTAAGGGTCCCAAAGATTCCCTTGCAGGCTTCCTGCTTCTGGTATACCTGAAAAGTGAGTTTTCATCTCCATGGCAAGTTTTTCTTCATATTCTTTTAGACTTCTTTGTTAATGCTTTGTATTAGGCTTGACAGTGTTTATATTGTTTCTTAAGTTCTTCATTTGGATCCTTTTTCCATTTTTTGAAGGATGTTCTTTTGGCTCTAATAGCCTCATTCACCTCACCTTTTAACCATGCTGGCTGTCGTTTGCTTTTTTTTCTGCCTTTGTTGTTCTTCCACGATGATATTTTTAAACAAAGTCCATGCCTGATTTAAAGTCCTAACCTTTGAGGCTGAACTTTTCTGCTTCTTTTTAAACCATTTTCCTCATTTCAAAAATTAAAAGCTGATACAATAGATTTCCTTAGTGACTTCACTTCAAATATCAGCTCAAATTTTATCATTTTATGATCACTTTTCCCTGTGGATCCAACACTATGAATTTAATCCAAAATAGCTCCCCTTCTCTTTGGTTCCTGGACCATTTGCTCCAAGAAGCAGTCATTTATTACATCTAGAAATTTTACCTCCGTAGCACTCCTTGATGTAACATTTATCCAGTCAATATTGGGGTAATTATCACCTGTTATTATACTATAGCCCACTTTGTCGGCTTTCCTAATTTCTATGAACATATTTTCTTCTGTCTGTTCGTTCTGTCCTAGCGAATGGTAGTACAACCCTACAAGAATACTCCTTGCCTTCACACATGGAATTTCCATCCATAAAGATTCCACGCTGCTATCTGTTTCATGTAGAATGTTTATTTTGTTTGACATATAGGTCAGCCCCCTCCCCCTCCAATTTGATCCACTCTGTCATTACGATATAATTTGTGCCCTGCTAACACACTGTCCTATCGATTGACTATCCTCTTAACACCAGGTGTCTGAAATGCCTATTATATCTACTTCATTTAGTGGCATATACTCCAATTCTCCTATCTTGTTTTTAAGGCTTGTAGCATTTGTATATAGACAGTTCAAATTCTTTTTTTCTTGCAGCTACAGGCTGTTTTGAAGTACATTGATAATTTCAGTCAAGGATTCAGACTTCAAGATAAGTTTATGTATTTCATATTTTTGATAGGGTAATTATTTTTTTGCATCCTTTACTCTGTCCTCCCATTGAACGTTCCTGACTTTCTTTCACTGTTGTTCTATTGGATTCCCTAAAGATCCTGTTTCAATAGTATCCTTTAAGGATACGCCTCACTGAACAATGTGCTGTTGGATGACTGACGACTTTTCCCTCCATTTTACTTTAAAAGCTGCTCTCTCTTATTTAAATGTTAGCACCAGCAGCCTGGTTTCATTCCAGTTAAGGTGGAGCCCATCCTTTTGGAACAGGCTTCTCCTGCTCTAGAATGTTGCCTATTTCCTACAAATCTAAAACCCTCATCCCTGCACCATTGTCTCAACCATGCATTGAGTCTTCAGGGCTCTGCCTGTCTTTTGGGTCCTGCACGTGGAACGGAGAGCATTTCTGAAAATGCTACCCTGGAGGATCTGGATTTCAGCTTTCTACCTAAGAGCCTAAATTTGGCTTCCAGAACTTCCCTCCCACATTTTCCTATGTCGTTGATACCCACATGTACAAAGACAGCTGACTCCACCCCAGCAATGTCTAGGTGACTCGTGAGGTCTGCCACCTTCGCACAAGGCAAATAAATGACCATTCAATCATCACATCCACCAGCCACCCAGCTATCTACATGCCTAATAATCAAATTGCCAAATTACAACAGCCATCCTAACCCTTCCCTCCTTTGCAGAAGCTTCTAGAGACACAGTCTTGGTGTGAGAGGGTGTTGCATCCCCTGGTGGGGGCTGTTTTTGGCTTCAGGATTACTTCCAACTTCACTAGGGTGGTGATCTCCTTTTAGGAGACCTCCCTCCTACAGGGGCTGCCAGACTGGAGTTTCTTCAACATCCCTGTAGGCCTCAATGTACCTCTCTGTCTCCTTCAGCTCCTCCAAGTCTGCTACTCTAGCCTCAAGAGAACTGATTTGTTCTCTGAGAGCTAGGAGTTCTTTGCTTCGAGCACACACATATAGCCTGTCACCAACTGGGATATAATCTTACATGTCACAGTCAGTGCAAAAGACTGGATAGCACCCCTCTCACTGCTTGACTGCTGTTTGCATCTTAATATAATAGTTGTTTAATTAAAACTTCTTAAGGTATTAGGGATATTAGATTAATGTAAAGAGCCTTAAGTTTATATGGTATAATGTGTAACTTATTTAGTGTGTGCTTCTCAGAAACTAATTAAATTTAATTAAAACTCTAATAAAGGATCCAAGATGGCCGCCTAAAGAGCTGTTGTACCAGACACGCTCAACTTGCTCTTTCAGAACGCCGCGGGAGGGCTTTGATTCCCTATCATTATGGGGAAAAGGAGAGGGAAAACTCGGGTTAATCCCTCAACTCCGAGTGGAACCCACCTTCTACAGCAGCCGACGCTGGAGCAATTGGGTGTGGTTTCTGGCCCAAGTCAAACATCTTCCCCTGCTATCGGAGCCGGAACTAATGAGCTGGCCGACGGTGTAGACAGGGTTTCTTTCAGCCCCGTCATGCGCACGGCTCCCCCGCAATCAAGAGGGTTGGAAGCTGGAGAAAGTCCTGTGTCACGGCTTCCCGCAGAGGAGCCGAGAGAGCAGGGAGGGAGCCTATCTTCAGCTGTGTTAACATCGAGGGCTGAACCGGTGGAAGAGCAGACTGTGAGTACACTGAGACAAATTGCTAATGCCCCCCCCCCCCCTCTGGTTTTTCAAGCGGAATGTGTTAAAAAAAAAACCTGCCGTGGTGACATTAGAGTCACTTTGGGATCAAACTGCTGCTTTGCAATCCTCTTTACAACAACAAACAATAAAGAATTCAGTTGTTATCTCAAGTTGCTCTCCAGCAAGCACAGACAACTAATCAGCATACTTCTAAAATAGAACAATTGGGAGAGAAAATGCAATCTTTGGAAGTTATTAGTCAAACCTCAATTAGGGATAAAAATGATATGTTACGACGTTTAGAATATCTTGAAAATAAATCAAGAAAACTTAATTTGAGATTCATGAACTTTCCAAGATCTCCCTTAATCTCCCCGATTGATATGGTGAAAAAATATCTGTCTGAGGTATTAGGAATGGCAAGTGATTCCTTATCTCCAATTGTTCGGGTACAATATCTACAAAATAAATCAAATTCAGAGACTCTCCAACCGAACAGAGGAGAAGCAATGAACTTGACATCATTTCTTGAATCATCTTTGGAAGTAATTTCTCAGAGGTTGACTGCTTTGGTTGTTTTTGCTTTAGTAATGGATCGTGACGCAGTCTTAAGACTTTCATTTAGACATTTAGAATCTACTTTTTTTGGATCTAAAATAAGAATATTTCCTGATATGGCTAGAGAGACCCAAAAAAGACGTAGTGCTTTTTTAGCACTACGTCAGAGGACTCTGGCACTTGGAGCAAATTATATGGTATATGTAGAGTATTATATCAATAACATGTTAACCTATAAGGGGATTTTTTTTTTTTACCACAGTACAATTACTCAATGTATCCAGCAAGTACTCACTGTTCCTAAATTAACCACTCAACTTTACCAATAGCTTTTATTTCTCTAATCCATAGGTATGAACAATACTACAATGTAACACAAAGTGCCCACAGTATTCCAAATGACCCCTCCTCCTCTTTATCACTCACACTCATGCACAGCCGATATTGTTGTTGTTATCATATTACCCTACATTTCCTTAGGAAACCTTAACAACAAATATAAATAATCTGAACTCAATTATAAAACCCACGGGATTCCCCCGTTTAAGTGTTCATCACAAAGTCCCGGATTTTCTTAAAAACACTTATCCCAAATCCAGGTTTGCTGGCTTCATAAGTCCATGATGAGTCTTCTTTTGTTGGTTAATCATTCAAGTTGTAAACTACTGCATGTGGTGAGCGCCATTCGGGATTAGGGCCTGGCTGGAGACACCATTAGCGCGTCCACATCCAAACAATTGCAACAGTTCTTGGTTCTCTATGCGAGACTGCATTTCATTCTAATCTTCCTCAGGAGAACCACGTTCCACAACCTGAAAACATACAAACATCACATTCCTATTTGTCCATCTCTGCCTTTCCTCCACATTTCCATATAGTCAAATCTAACAAAATATATCTATCACATAAATACTCTGGCAGCTTACCCATAGGGCTGTTTTCCAAACCTCCGCAGTCAGGAAATGACGACACCCATTCAGCAACCCCTCTCTCTTCCACCTCAAATACCCGCATAGGCTCCGCCTCCATATCGCATCATACCCTTACAGCCACTCAACCTCCAAATTTAGACCCACTGGGGCCACAGTGTTGCACTGAAATATGAACCGCTGTTCTATACTGAACAGCCGATCGCTCACGTTTCCACCCCGAGCGGGCAAAGGAACCTGCACCAAAACCAAACATTTAATATCTTCTACACTGTGCTTCTGTTCCAACCAGTGAGCGACTAAGGGGGCATCTATCCTCGAATTCCTCACATTACTGGCATGTTCAGCCAACCTGTTTTTTTTAACTTGCTCCTAGTGTGCCCGATATAATATTTATGGCTTTGGAATATGGTGTGTTGCATAATTTAGAAACCTTAGATGTGATGCTGAAAAGGCTTTGACCTTGTTTCATGGCTTTTACTTTTTTGGGCTTTAGAACACTTTGGTTTGACTGGTTATTTGCAAGCCATTTAAGTTTTGTACAATGACTTGAAAGCTGCTATATTGGCCTCTACAATTTCCATAAATAGAGGGACTCGACAGGGTTGTCCCCTTTTGCCAATATTTGTACTCTTTTTGGAGCCATTATTGCGAAGTATAAGGCAACTGACTGAGATAAGTGGGGTGAATTAAAAAAAATGGGGGGGGGGGGGGGGGGGTCCAGTTAACCCCCCCCCCCCCCCAAAAAAAAAAAAATACTAACAGTGGCCTTTGCTGGTAAGAACATAAGAATAGCCATACTGGGTCAGATGGTCCATCCAGCCTAGTATTCTGCTTTCAACGGTGGCCAATCCAGGTCACAAGTACCTGGCAGAAACCCAGTTAGTAGCAACATTCCATGCTACCAATCTCAGGGCAAGCAGTGGCTTCTCCCATGTCTATCTCAATAACAGACTATGGCCTTTTTCTCCAGGAACTTGTCCAAACCCAGATATGCTAACCGCTATTGCTACATCCTCCAGTAGTGAGTTCCAGAATTAACTATTTGAGTGAAAAAACATGTCCTCGTTTTGTTTTAAAAGTATTTCCATGTAATTTCATCAAGTGTCCCCTGATCTTTGTACTTTTTGAATGAGTGAAAAATCGATTCACTTCTACCAGTTCTACACCACTCGGGATTTTATAGACCTCAGTCATATTCCCCATCAGTTGTCTCTTTTCCAAGCTCAAGATCCGTAACTTCTTTAGCCTTTTGAGATACAGCGATCAGAATTGAATGCAGTGCTCAAGGTGAGGTCACACCATGGAGTGATACAGAGGCATTATAATATTCTTGGTCTTATTTTGCATCCCTTTCCTAATTCCTAACATTCTGTTTGCTTTTTGGGCCGCTGCCACACACCGGGCAGAAGATTTCAGCATACTGTTTACAATGACACCTAGATCTTTTTCTTGAGTGCTGACTCCTACGGTGGACACTAGCGTCAGGTAAGTGATCCAGATTATTCTTCCCAATGTGCATCACTTTGCATTTGTCTATATTAAATTTCATTTGCCATTTGGATGCACAGTCTTCCAGTTTCCTGAGGTCTTCCTGCAATTTTTCACAATCCGTATGTTTTTTGTGAACTTGAATAGTTATGCGTCATCTGCAAATTTAATCACCTTACTTGTCATTCCATTTTCCAGATCAGTTATAAATGTTAAATAGCACCGGTCCTAGTACAGATCCTTGCAGCTCTCCACTATTCACCTTCCTCCATTAAGAAAAATGGCCATTTAACCCTGCCCTCTGTTTTCTATCCAATAACCAATTCTTAATCAGCAGAAGGACATTTCCTCCTATCGCATGACTCTTTAATTTTATCAGAAGTATGTATATGTGGTTTGGATAAGCAGACTATAAATGCTGGATTGAATTAAATTATAAAGGGAAAGGGTCATGGACTTGATATACCATCTTTCTGTGGTACAACCAAAGCAGTTTATATATTTTATACAATACTAGTAAAAAAGGCCCGTTTCTGACACAAATGAAACGGGCGCTAGCAAGGTTTTCCTCGGAGTGTGTATGTTTGGGAGAGTGTATGTGAGAGTGACTGTTTGAGAGTCAGAGTGAAAGTGTGAGTGTGTGAGAGAGAGAGTGAGTCTGGGTGTGAGTGTGTTTGTGAGAGAGTGTGTGTGTGAGAATGAGAGTGTGTGCAAGTGTGTATGTGAGACACAATGTGATAGAGAGTGTGTGTGTGTGGCCATCCATGCTCCTCTGTCCCCTGCCCCCTCCATTCATCCCTTTCCAGCATTTCCCCTCTTTGCCTGAGGCCTGCCCTGCAATCCATATCCATCCATGCCCATCTGTCCCCTCCATTCATCCCTATCCAGCAATTCCCCTTTCCCTGAGCTCTGCCGTCCCAATCCATGGCCATCCATGTTACTCTGTCACCTGCCCCCTCCATTCATCCCTATCCAGCATTTCCCCTCTCTGCCTGAGGCCTGCCCTGCAATCCATGCTCCTCTGTCCCCTGCCCCTCCATTCATCCCTTTCCAGCATTTCCCCTCTCTGCCTGAGGCCTGTCCTGCAATCCATATCCATCCATGCCCATCTGTCCCCTTCATTCATCCCTATCCAGCAATTCCCCTTTCCCTGAGCCCTGCCCTCCCAATCCATGGCCATCCATGTTACTCTGTCACCTGCCCCCTCCATTCATCCCTATCCAGCATTTCCCCTCTCTGCCTGAGGCCTGCCCTGCAATCCATGCTCCTCTGTCCCCTGCCGCCTCCATTCATCCTTTTCCAGCAAGTCCCCTCTCTCCCTTCCATGACCCCCCCTCGCATCCATGCTCCTCTCTCTCCCATGTCCCAGCCTGGCCCACCCACCCTCTTCTCCTCCCCCCCTTCGCATCCATGCCCCCCCCCCCCCTTCGCATCCATGCATCGGTTTTTTTTTTTTTTCTTCTTTTAAAATTTACCTCCGTGGCGGTTCCGGCAGCGAAGCGTCAGGGAAGGAGGCGGCGCTCCCGACGTCTAGGTTTCCCTTCGCTGTGTTCCGCCTTCTTTTGACGTCATCCTTGACGTCAGAAGAAGGCGGAACACAGCGAAGGGAAGGCTAGACGTCGAGAGCGCCGCCTCCTTCCCTGACGCTTCGCTGCCGAGCGATGCGATTGGTTGAGTGTCATTGCTCCGCCCTCGATGTCATCACGTTTGACGCGTGGGCGGGGCAGACACAATGCGATCTCACCCCCTTCACTTTTGGCTAAAAGAGGCTTCATAGAACGTTGGAGGTGCGTTTTATATAGAGAGATTAGAAGTGTACCCCATAAGTATTACTGCTATAAATGTAGCACTTCCTTTGTAAAAGAATGTGACACAGTGACTTTATGAAACTATTTTGTTGACTTGCATCTTTTTAACTGATGTAAGTTGCTTCTTCAAGGGTCTATCTAGCACAGTTTTGTATCATGCATGCTCTTAAAAAAAACACAAAAAAAACCTAAAGTATAAAATATCAAAAGTCTATGTCTGAAGTGGGAGTTCAATTTCCCAGGATATAGGTTAGTTTTTTATATGGAACCTGACGTGCTGGTTTCTTTTCTGTTTAGGGAGAAGTGGACACTTCAATAGCAAAAAGGAATGTGATACAACAGAATCTTTATTCAGTGGTAGAAGAATTTATTGCCGAAGCAGAGAATTTACCATTTTTTAATCGGACAGCATCCTTACAGGTTTGAAAGGAGTTTCATATTAAACTTTGTGGTTTATAATTTTTTTTTCAAAGCACACTTGGATTAAGACATCAGGGCGATTTTAAACTGCCTGGGTAGCAAACTTACAAGTTAATGTTCAGAGGGGGCTCTCTGAGAAACTTCTTTTCAAAATTTTGGACTATTGAACACAGTGACCATAAAAGTGCCCATGGATGTTGCATGTGCTTTATCTCTGCCACAGAATGCACACAGGGGGTTCAAAACAGAATCCCTGAGCACTTGTTCCCTTTAATGCCTTAATAACTACTCCCCCCCCCCCCCCCCCCCACACACACCCACCATGGGTCTGCACTTTTTTTCTACAGCTAGAAGTTATAGTGGGTATATTTCCAGCTACTTCGAGGAAAGCAGTCTGGATAGCTTCTTACTTTTTTTGTTGTTTTGTTTTGTTACATTTGTACCCCGTGCTTTCCCACTCATGGCAGGCTCAATGCAGCTTACATATTATATACAGGTACTTATTTGTACCTGGGGCAATGGAGGGTTAAGTGACTTGCCCAGAGTCACAAGGAACTGCCTGTGCCTGAAGTGGGAATTGAACTCAGTTCCTCAGTTCCCCAGGACCAGAGTCCACCACCCTTACCTCTAGGCCACTCCTCCACCTACCTGGGCAAATCCCTTTTGAAGCATCTCACTGTAGTTAGATGCTTGAAAGATTATCTAGAGGTTTATAGAGCTGATAAACCTTCCAGTGACATTTTATGTGTTTTTGCTGTATTCTTTTCTACAATCTGAAACAGATACTCTAAACTTTCTTTCTATGGAGAAAAGTTTTGGGGGAAAAAACCCCATTGGGGTCAATATTCAGCAAGAGATAACAAGATAGGAACGGCTTCTACCCAGTTAACTCCTGGTGACTGGTTCCTGGCCAGATATTCAGCAGCCCTTAACCACATAGTGCTGCTAAATAACTGGTCAGATCACCTCAGCACTGTCTGGGTAGTGCCGGGGCGGTCCTGGGGCACAATGAAGATGAAGACAGAAGTTATCTGGGCACCATCGATATTCTGCTGTTGTGCCCGGTAGCTGTCTGGGCAAGTGAAGCCAGAGAATAGTGTGTCCTGACTTGCCCGGGTGGGTATCGAGTACTGATGCTGAATTTCGACAGTACATGGATAACTTATGGCGGCCACTGAAGAGCCAGATATTCAGCACTAGTTCCTGGGTATGGGTCAAAATGACTCCATTGTTTTTCTAGTTAGGGAAGGTTAGGTAGTTCTAGTGTTATAATCCCCTAGCAATAGTAAATGTGGGTAGTTAACATAAAGATACATGATGAAAGAGCAAATCATTTGTCCTCCACTGAATGGCGTGGTAGCCAATAATCGGCATGATTACAATCCTGCAATTCTTTTCCAGTGTTATCTGTGCACATTCAGTTTGTAGGTGTGGTAAGCTTTACAAAAGAAAGCTGGAGACTAGATATGAGAACTGCAAGTCCCCTTCATTTTTTACCCTCCCCATGTGCTGTGAACTATTTATATATCCAGGTGCACAAATAGTCTGCAGTATAGGACCACCATTACCAGCTGAAAGCGGGGGCGGGGGGGGGGGTAGGAACAAAAAGAGTCACAAATAGCAAAAAATGGAGAAGAAACCCTGCAAAGGGATGAAACTGGGAAGAAAAAAAAAAAGCAAACCAACCCCCCCCCCCCCCCCCCCCACAAAGGAGCAGGGGGAGACCAGGAATCCCCCACAATAAAGAAAACCCAGAGGGTCTTGAGATTTGGGCAAAAAAAAATCTGTTTGCTAATAATCCACATAAAAAACAATAATGAGCTAGTGTAAACATCCATCTAAAGGTGAAGAGTCACAGGAGCAAACAAATGGACTCAAGTATTCACCAAAAGGAAACAATGACAGGTACAAACAAATTTAGATGGAATCTAGTTTTAAATTCTATGCAAATAAAGGACTCATCTGTAAAAACTGCTGCATGAAGACTGAACTAGGTCCTGCTGTTCCTTCTAGAGGCTATCTGTTAATGTTGTGTGCAGAAAGTTCAAGTTTTAAAACTATGGGGAAAAGGGTATGGAGACTAGTTAATGAAGTTTGTGGGGTTTTTTTTGTCTTTATCAATAACCTACAATTCCTCTTTTAAACCCCAATCTTTAAGTTACCAAAACACAGAGCAAAATAATGTTCACTTATCTAGAGAAATGTTCTTTTCTCTCAGAACTTCTCAGAAAAAGTTGGACCATTCCTTTCTATATAGTTTTGATTTTAAGGGGACTTCTTCAAATAGACCATTTGAAGCTAACCCAGTAATCAGATTGTCCTAGTAACATTTTCAACTGTTCTACTTCCTCACACCTTAACACCTAATTCAGTAGCACTGCTACTTCTCCAGCATTCAAAGAACAGAAAATTATTTTAGGGCAAAGTTTGAGCCCTGCTACTATCCTTTTTAATGCTCTTGGCTGTTAAATTTCTACCTCTAGAGAAAGTTTGTTTAAAACTCTCTTGATAATAAAGGGTTTTTGTTGTGATTTTGTATTTGTGTTTATTATAGATTATTTAAAATATCGGTGTACATCTATTCTACAGGCTTTATCTAGGTTATTATCTACAGCTTATGGTCAAGTCATTGAAGTAGAAGATTCAGAAAACATTTTTGATGAGTTCCATGAATGGAAATGTAGAAAGATGGAAGATTTTCAGCGTGTCAGAAAAGACACGGATGATTCTCTTGCAGAACTCTTACTGTGGTTCTGTCGCATCCAGAACGTAAGTCTGCTGCTAAAATGAACATTTTGTATTTGTAAAGTATATCCTTCTCTTAAAATTTAAAATAATTTTTATGTCCAAAAGATTTAGGACCTGATATTCAGCTGGTAGAGATCAGCATTTTGCAGACTAGTGCCAGCGCTAAACCTGGAACTTAAATGCTGGTCCATGTCTGGGCACCAGCATTGAATTTCTGGGTTTGGGGAGCTGGCTAATACATAGCTGGGTTAAGTGCGATGTTTGCTACTTAACTGGCTATGGAGCACTGGATATAGATAGAACTGACTTTTATATGGTCCTATTTATGCAGTTAACCTGACTGGGTAAGTTCTGAATATCAGCATTTAACCGCCCAAGTGTTGACTCTGCCCTGGAACACCCCCAAAATAGCTGGTTTTGAGTTTGGCGCTAACTGGTTAAGAGCCACTGAACATGATTGATTAGCTCAGAACAGACGATTTAACCATCCAGGAGCCACTTATTGAATATTGGCCCTTTAATTAGTAGTGCACAACAGAATGCAGGAAAAAACCTGTTTTGTAACAGATTCATGATCCAGTGTTTCCCAAACTGTGCGCCGCAATGAACTCACAGGGGTGCCGTGGAAGGAGATGCACAGGGGGTGTGCTGGAGCTGGCTCACAAGAGCCGGAAGTACATTTTTCCTAAACTGTTGAGCCGTCCAGCGCAACTTGTGCAGCACGAAGAGGAGGAAGTGAATGCTACACAGCAGGTCACTTCCTCCTGCGCCAGCTTAGACCCAACTGTTTATGTGAACCATGTGGTTCACATAACAACAGTTGGGTCTAAGTCAGCGCAGGAGGAAGAAGAGACCTGCTGTGCAGCCGTTCACTTCCTGCTTGCCGTAGCCAGTGGGGAAGGGGAAGGAGGTATATCCCTCTCTCACACCTGTTGGCTAAGCTCCCCCTTCCGTGTTTACTTGTAAAGGCATCTTTCTCCCCTCACACACAGCTGCCGGAGCTGGTCTTGAAGCCAGAAAATATAGGACTCCATGCTGCTGGGGGGTGGGGAGAGACCCGTGTTGGAGGGGGGCCACAACCTGTGTGGCTGTAAAGTTTAAAGGCATTTGAAAAACAGGTAATTTACAGGACGGTGAAAACTTGGGTTCATTTCCCACTAAATACAGTTTCAGTAAAGCCAGTTAGTGCTCTGCTTCTTATATACATTTATTTGAGAACAATTTTGTATTTCAACATTTTTATTGATGAGTCCACAAACAATCAACAAGCTTCATTTACAATAGATTGCAAACACCTCCTGAGCATCTACCTCTAAACAAAATATTCCTCATCAACAAGGTTTCTCCCCCCCCCCCCCCCCCCTTTTTCTTCTTCCCCTTCCCCCCCTTCTTGATGTTAATATATCTACATTTTCCACATATATTATGATACATTGCCTCAGCCTCTACCAAATAGGGCCTACTGACAGATCATTTTTCTGGACATCAACAGCATACTGCCGCACTGGATCATGGCATCCTCTATGTCACACGATGTTACACTGGAGATACCAGGCCAACATTTTTAACACATGCAGCCACCACTTTCCTGACTATGCCCTATATATAAAATATTGCCGACTTTAATGTTACCATGTTTTATAAAGGTAACTTATGCTGCAATATATGTCCCCATTCATTAGAATCCTCTTCCCTTATCCCCCTCCCAACCTCCCCCCAGACCCCTAATTTCCCCCCTTCCCTACTACCATCTTCAGCCCCCAACCCCCCCCCCCCTTCCAAAAGCTGTTGAGGCCTAAGACTCCACCAAACTGATGCGCAAGGAGCATGCCCTCCATTTATCGCATGCTATTTAGAATAAGGCTACGCCCTCGGTGACTTAAAATTTGGAGGTATGGGTTCCAAATTGCCAAATATACCTTGCCCCTCTTGGGAGACCCTCTAGTATCTTTCGCTTCCCATACAGCCTGTAAATGGATCTGATTTCTTCAATGCCAGTAGGCTGGCGTCTCTGCTACTGTCCAATATTGCAATATAACCTTTTTCCCGTCTAGGGCAAATTTTCGACAAAGTAACGCACTGGGTTTATGCAAAACCGTAAAGGCTTGGGGAACATCCAAAAGCAGCTGCTCCACCGTTCCCCTTATATCTCGAGCCAACAAACCGATTCAAAATTCTTTTAATTTGTTCCCAAAAAATTTTACACGTGGGCATCCCCAAAAAGCGTGCACGAGGGTGTGAGCAGACTGCCTACACTTAACACAAGTATACGCTTCCCCAAGTCTCACATGTGCCAATTGCACCCCCGCCATGTATGCTCTAAGCACCACTCTGAACCCACATTCCCGTAATCTAGCATCATGGATAGGGCGTTGAAATCTTCCGCTCAATGTGCTGCGGCGGCCAAGAAGGCGAACAGAATGTTGAGTATTATTAGAAAAGGGATGGAAAACAAGCATGAGGATGTTATAATGCCATTATAACGCTCCATGGTGCGACCGCACCTGTAGTATTGTGTTCAGTTCTGGTCGCCTCATCTCAAAAAAGATATAAAGGAATTGGAGAAGGTTCAGAGAAGGGTGACGAAAATGATAAAAGGGATGGGACGTCTACCTTATGAGGAGAGGTTAAGAAGGCTAGGACTCTTTAGCCTGTGTATATATATGGCCGCCCTTGCTCTCAGTAAAATACAGGTCAATGGCTCAGGCTAAAGAGCTAGGCCTCTGCAAGCAAATGGCTCATAATAAGAGCTAGGCTTCTTAAAATCAGAATAATCTCTGATACAAAAGAGAGCTAGCTTGTAAAAATCAGAGGTCACCTTTGACACAGTTACATTTCACTGTGGCAAGTGCTGAACTGGCAAGGGTGGGGGCAATCTACTCTATAAACAATCCTGAGATTGGCACCTGCAAGATGTCATAAGCAAGAGTTGCTATGGTTACATAGAGATAGTGCTGGGTCAGCTGCACCCCGGGTGAGAACATCCAAAGGGGGGGGCTACAGGAAGGTTTGGGTACATGTGAAGTCATTCTGATCAACTGATAAGGACTAGGAGCCCTGTTGAGACAGCTGGGGTCCATTGAAATGAATAGGGCCAAAATTGTATATAAGCAGCAGTTTGAGGAGTATTAGTTCAGACGAGACGAGATGAGAAGAAGAAGGAGACGAGAGGAGAAGACGAACAGAGAAGGGAGACTCCAGAAGGCTAGAGAGAGAGGACGTGCCATGATATGCGGTTCCATTATGTGAATGCTTAACCTACCTGTATTACCATTGGTAAGATTGTAATAAACTATCTTATTATATCTACTACATACTGGGTTCCTTTCTAATTACAAGAGTCCATACTGCCTGACGGTGTAAGCCTGTCATGAGCAGATTCAAAGTTGGGAAAGCTAGATATTTGGAGGGCATATGTAACTTTGCCCAGAGAGAGATGAGACGGGCCACTGCTTCCGCTGCTTGATTAGCAAAGGCAGATTCAGAGAAAATAAACACCTGGAGAAAAGGCGGCTGAGGGGTGATATGATAGAGGTCTACAAAATTTTGATTAGGGTAGAGCGGACAGATGTGAAGCGTTTGTTTACGCTTTCTAACAATAATAGAACTAGGGAACACGAGATGAAATTAGGATGTGGTAGGTTTAAAACAAATCGGAGAAAGTTTTTCTTTTCTCAGCGCGTAGTTAGAATCTGGAACTCATTGCCGGAGAAGGTAGTGACGGCAGCTGGCCTTGCTGAGTTTAAAGGGGGTCTGGACAGATTCCTGAAGGAAAAGTCCATTGATATTAAATTTTGGGATTTTGCCAGGTTCTTGGGGCCTGGATTGGCCGCTGTCGGAGACGGAGTGCTGGGCTTGATGGACCTTTGGTCTTTTCCCAGCGTGGCAGTGCTTATGTACTTATGTACTTATCCATGTCAATGCAGGTTGAGAACAATTTTGTTGAAATTTCTGGTAACAAAAAGGCATATATAAAAATACAAACATCCCACAATAAATGGGAAACAGATGAAACTTCCACTTTATATATACTACACCTCCCTCCCCTACCCCCAAACCCCACGCTCCCTGTCTTATGTACACTTTTAATGCCTTTTTAGGATGTACAGTCTTAGAAATTTGTTCCCCAAAATACTATACAGTCTAAGCCTCTCCCTTTCACGTTCTGGCCAGCCTCTTAAATGTTTAATAGATTTCTAGGTCTCTCCTTTTAAGAAAATAAGAAAAGTACTACAGAAATATGGCAGTTCAAATTTCCCAAATAGATTTGCCATAATAAGACTAGATCAGGGCTATTAATTTCCAGTCATTAATATTCTCTAGATACACCTAAGCACTTTCAGAACCATACCTGCCAGCTGACCGATGCTGGTTACCTTAAAAACCAGGCTTGTTTGTGACTCTGAGAGTTTTAAATTAATCTCACTACCTTTACTAGTGGTTCTCATATTTTAATATCTATTATGTTTATGGACACTGGATACTAAAGGGCTTCCCTGTCATTGTTTGCCAGCTGTCAGTACTGTACTGTCATCTCTTCTTTCCCAAAACCTTTGGGCTCCTGTTTTGGTGGGGTGGTGGAGGCGGCAGCAGCAGCAGCAGCAGCAGCAGCAATGCAGGGTACAGGGAAGGGGGAAATGCTGGATACCTGGGAAGTTGGTAGAGAACGGGAGATGCTGACTATAGTGAGTGAGGGTGGAGTAGGGAAGGGGAGATGTTGTAGAGATGGGGGAAGGTAGTTAAAATTCTGGACTATTGGGGGGGGGGGGGGGGGGTTCACATGGCTGATGGTTCACCTAGGAGTTCAATACCCTTGGTCTGGCCCTGGCCTGAGAGGAATATGATATAACACAGGTGGATTGATTCTGATCCTCTTCTCTATTAGTTAACACAAACAATTCAGTTTCCAAAAATGCTCTCTTAAAGTGTAATTTAACGACTTTTTAAGGATGACCTTTCTTTTTGAACTGATGGCCTGGCTTCAGAATTCCTCATCCTAGCTACACAGATGTAATCTCGATTGATCTGTCAGAATATTGTCCCTCAGGGATCTAGGGTTGGCGGCTCATATAATGGATTGTTTTTATCTATCATTTTTCAAAAATATTGATTTTAGAAAACCCGTTGGATGTTTTAGAAATTTGAATATCCAGAAAAGTTGTGATGGTCTCTATTCCTGTGTTAGGCAAAGATTTTATGAGAATGTGTTCCAAATTATGGATGCTACTCCTGATGAGGCTTGCTGGTGGGTGCTGTATCGCATTTTTTTTCCTTTGGAGAGGGTATAGGTAAAGGATACACCTTGGGGAGGACTGTAGAAGGAGATCTTGTTCAGTGCTCTAGTCCATTTCCTTTAAGGGCCTTGAAGATCAGAGGTAGTTTTCAATTTAGTCTTGAACTGGTAGCCAGTGACATTTTTGTAGAAATGGTGTGATTACTTACAAATATTTCATTTAGGCTGTGGCATTCTGAATTAGCTGGAGCTATTGCGAGAACTTTGTAGATTTTATTAGCTAAGATTTTATAATCTAATAACATTCAACTAGTAAGTGGCATACCATGTTTGTTTTTAACTTTTTGCTAGTTACTTGGTCTTCTGTTAGATTTTTTGGCAAAGATTAGCTCATTATATTTGGACTTTGGTTGAATTCAATATAGTGGGTCTCTTTCAAACGTTAACAGCTTTTTCTGGCAAACATGAGTCATGCATTTTGTAAATCACAGGTTTGGAGAGAGTGTTGAACACATACGTGTTTTCAGTTAATTGAGAAATTTTGATCTGGTTAGAACTCAGGTCTTTAGATTCTGCGTTAATGTGCATCTATCCTTAGGACACCTACAACCATCTTTTTATTAGGAGCAATGTTCTAAAAATTATAGACAGTAGATTTTGTATCTGTAAAGTAAATCTCATAGTTATAAATTAAATTCCTATTAAAAAGCCAATAAATATCCATATTTAGCCATCACGGGTAACTACTTTGCACCTGTAATGTACCACCTTGATATATCTGTTCATGTGATTATCTCATTTTATAAGTGAGAATACATTTATTTGTTATCTTTAGTTTGCAGTGTTTTTTTTTTTTCTTTTTTCAAGTCTTTTGACCTGACCTCTGAGGTAGCCTTGGATTCTGATGACGTGGTTGGTGATATTGATGGTCTTCTAACAAAGGTTAAGTCCTTCCTTGACAAAGAGCTGGCCATTTCTCTCGTTGTAAGTATTTGTCTTACTAGTTGTAGGTAGATATGTTGTTGTTCTGAAACCATATGATATAATTCTGTAGATGAAAAATCAGGCTTGAATGACAATTTTGAAGGGGCTATACAGAACTGAGAATAGCCTATATTTTGTTTTTGCTTTTTTTGTTTTTTGTGTATTAGCATGTTAGTATAGGTCATTGTGTTTTATGGAGTAGAAGAACTGTAATATCTTCTTGCTCCAGTATAATGATGCTAGATGTTTATTTTTGAATTTTTTTACAACACAAAGATAGTATGACAAATATCCAGTCAGATAACTTTTCCAACACAATTGTAAATTGCTTAATTATACATCAATTATTTTAACATCCCCCTTCCCCCCGCCACCCCCCCTTGCACATAAAGAAAGTTTTAGTACCAGAATTACTGTAACATCACACAGAGGTTGGGACCGGAAGACCATTGCACATACGGGTCCCAGATACAATAATATGATACTAGGTGTCCAGTACGTAAAGCTGTTAATTTCAACATTAGATAATATAGTCCATTTTCTGCACTACCTGCCGAAGACCTGGTATAGCTGGTTGTTTCCAGGCACCACCGGCAAGCACCAGTTTGCTAGCAACAAACACCGAAGCAACCAGCTGATGCGCGATGGATTTCACTCCTTGAGGCTTAGCATGAAGAAGACAATATTCCACCCTGAAAGGATATTGAGCTCCCAATAGGCTAGACACAAATTTTAGCACTATAGTCCAAAATTCCTGGGCTCATGGACAAGACCACCAAACATGAACCATATCTCCCTCCATCCTGCACTGCCACCAGCACAAGGCTGAATTAACAGGAAACATTTTGGATAATCGTTTGGGCGTATAATACCAATGATATAAGATTTTATGCCCATTTTCCATCAAATTACTAGATATCAACACTTTGAACAAAGATTTGAACATCTCTTCCCATTTCTCATATTCAAAGGAAGTACTCAAAGCAGATTCCCACTTAGATAGATAGTATACAATTAGTTTGTGATATGTTGAAAGGGCTCTGTATATTCTAGAAATACAACTTCTATTTGACCCACTCGCCAGAGCCCACTCTAAGGGTGTCTCAACCAAGCTCAACTCTGCCTTAGCTCTTTTAACTAAAAAATCTTTCCACGGGTACAAAAGCATGGATCTTTAATCCCCAGGACAAACTGCGAAGCAAATCTAATATACATTTGCAAAAAACATTTTCTCCCCGGGAAATGTTTCTTTCTGATTGCGATCCAAGTCAACAGGGGCCAGCGAAGAAGTGGATGGGCCAAATGGGAAAGCCTTCTCAATGGCTGATCTGGCAACCAGGGGACAGCCTTTAATGGATATGGAGCAAGCTCCGACTGCTCATGCAACTGCCAGAGCTTGCCCTACCCACGGAAGCCACTCCGCCAAGATGCGAAGATGGGCAGCGTGATAGTAATCTACAAAAGAGGGAACCCCCATTCCTCCCTGTTCACGTCTCTGAAACATTACCTCTGCACACACTCTGGGTGGCTTCTTTTTCCAGATATAGGAAAAGACCTTTCGCCTCAGACTCTGAAAAAACAGTGCTGGGAAGAGCCATAAATAAATACAACAGCTTGAGAAGTATTATCATTTTAATTGCACTGATGCGGCCCATCCACGAGATCGTCAAGCTTTCCCAACGATCTAGCTCAGCAAAGAGTTCCCGCAGTTTTCCCGGGAAATTTGCATCATATAAGTTATTTAAGTTGCATGTCAAGTTAACTCCTAGGTATCGTATAGATCTTTTCGCCCAGCGAAATGAAAAGTGGATTTCAGCCTTGACACTTGGTCCTCAGGCAAGCTAATATTTAAAGCTTCCGATTTTTCCATGTTAATTCTAAATCCCAAAACCTGCTCATATTGCTGCAGTATAGAGGATAAAGCCTGAAACGAGGTATCCAGATTAGTTAGTGCCAATAGAATATCAGCAGCAAACAACAAAACTTTCGATTCCAATCCCTTTACATATAGTCCCGTGATTCCGGGTGCCCTTGGATACAGCAGGCCAAGGGCTCCACCACCAAAGCAAAAAGCAGGGGCGACAAAGGGCATCCCTGCCTCGTACCTCTCTGTAGGAGAAATGAGGGTGAGTGCCTACCGTTGACCTTCACTGAAGCACAAGGCTCCTCATATAGAAGACGGAGCCAAGAAAGGAATTGTTCTGTAATACCCATCTTTTCTAAAACTGCAAACATAAATGGCCAGTGCACTCTATCAAATGCTTTTTCCGCGTCTAAGGAAAGTAAACTCATAGGTATTTTAGCAGATCTAGCATTATATATAAGATGAAGGGCCTTTCGTATGTTATCAAAGGTTTGTCTGCCACTAATGAAATCTGCTTGATCTTCATGTACCAAAGATGGTAGATACCTTTGCAGGCGGGTGGCCAAGATCTTAGTGAATATTTTATAGTCTAGACCCAGCAGCGAGAGAGGACGATATGACAAACAATTAAGGGGTTCTTTACCTGGCTTTAATATTACTGAAATAGTCGCTAGATTCCAGGTTTTTGGAATCTGCTGGCCTGCGCTAAAAGAATTGAACAAGCGTACTAACAGCGGGCTTAAGATTTTTGCAAAAACCTTGTAAAACTTACTGGAGAACCCATCTGGTCCTGGGGCTTTACCTGAAGAGAGAGTATGGATCGATTGAAGCACCTCATCTAATTCAATAGGACGAGATAAGTGGTGCTGAGCTCCCGTGGAAAGCATTGGAAATGTACCATGCTCTGAATACTTTAAGATCTCCTCTCTTGAAGGATCAACATCAGGCATATAGAGATGTTTATAGAACTGCTGGAACAATTCTTGTATGCGCAACTGATCGGTTTTTATTATTCCTTCCTCAGTTTTGAGGCTGGAAACATGATTTTGTAAGGCCTGTTTCTTGAGTTTATGAGCTAGAAGCTTGCTCACTTTATTGCCAAATTCAAACTGGCTCTGCCAAGCTCGCTGCAATTGCTCAGCAATGTCAGCCAGCTGCAGCTCATACAGTTCATGCCGTATTTTATGCAAGTGCTGTACTAATGTCGGGGAGTGCTGTAAATCCGTCCCATGTAGCTTTCTCTCTATTTCTAGGATTTTTCCCCTCAAATCGTCTTCTACTTTTCTACGTTCTCATTGCATGTGGGTCTTTAAAGCTATAAGGTGAGCACGTAATACCACTTTCAGCCCATCCCATAATATACCTAGGAAGACCTCACCATTGTCATTAAATTGAATATACTCCTTAATGTGGGATTCCATCTGGGAGATGTTAGCCATCTCTGATAATATAGCGTCATCTAAACGCCACTCAGGTCTATTCTTTGCAACACCGGGAGATTCAGTTTCAGGACTACAGGGCTATGGTCTGACCACGTACAGCAGATAATTTGATGTTCCAGAATTTCGTGCCCAAGCGCCACATACCCTAACCAGAGGTCAATGCGTGAGTAAGACTGATGAACCTGTGAGAAATATGTATAGTCCCGGGCGCTCGGGTTAGTGTCCCTCCAAAAGTCCAACAGCTGCTATCTCTCCAGGAAGGGCCAAAATAGGTCGCGATCCCTCTTCGCATATAACACTTTTTTGGTGGAATTATCAAAATAAGAGAGTTAGGTTAAAATCCCCTCCAATCAGCAGTAGACCCACTTTGTGTTTTAAAAGTACTTGTTCCAGCTGGCGAAAGAAATCTCTATGATCAGCATTAGGACCATAAGTATATTTTTGGCTTCCCAAAGAGATGCCCACTAACAGGTACCTTCCTGCCTTATCTTTAACAACTTTATCTATACTCCAAGGGCGGGACCCATTGAGAGCAATTAGCCCCCCCCCCCCTAGTTTTAGCACCATCTGTGTTAGAAGCAAAATATTGATAGGAATATTTATGATGTTTGCAAAGTGATTCATGGGCTGGCTTTAAATGTGTTTCTTGAATTAAAGCTATATCTGCTTTCAAGCGCCCCAGTTCCCTAAATAGTAGCTGACATTTCATTGGAATATTAAGGCCTCTTACATTCAAACTGACCAAAGTTATGTTAGACATCTGTACATATATTAAAATATACTAAGCAGATTAACATGAGCCCTATATTGTTTGACCCTCCCAAATCCCTGTGCCGCCTCCTGCTCTTTCCCTTCACCAAATTATTATACTTATATGCTTTAAGATGATATATGCATTCTTTAATCTTTATTTCATCCCTCCCCCCCAATCCCACCCCTAACATCAAAATCCTCTCTATAAAAACTGCAGAGAGGTCTCAAAACAGAAGGAGGAAATGAACCATTCTCCCTGCCCCCCCTCGCCCCCCCCGATAACAAGTCCCATCTTATTAAGTAAATGTTCTTCCCAATAGTAACTCTGCTAATTGCCCCTAAAACAGGAGAACCACAAACAAATCACTAAGCTTATGTTAAATATAGAGTACACTTAATCCAATCATGTGAGTTGGCCAGCAGATTTCTGGCGCTGTAAGCGCTTATGATCCTTCTCAACTCTCTGCCATTGCGGGCGCGTTGTTGAAGTAGACTCTCTGGAGGTACTCGAGGTTGCTGAAGAGTCCTTCGCACCGCTATCAGGCAAAATCTCTCAAGCCTCCACTACGGACTTAACTTGAAACATATGGCCATCCTTGTAAAAAACCAAGGCAAACAGGTGCCGCCATCAATACGTAATGCCCATTTCCCGGAGCTGTAAAGTGACAGGCTTCAATTCAGCCCTGCGTTTCAAAGTGGCTGAAGCTAGGTCTTGATAAATTTCAATGGCATAAGAGTCCCATTTGAAGTTATGCACTTCACGAGCCGCCTGCACTACCTGCTCTTTATGTTTGAAGTCTTGGAAAACTGCCGATTCATCGCACTGATTTCATCCGCATGTTCATCTATCCGATTCTCCGCTTCTTCCATTCTCGCTCCCAACTCTCGGATATCACCTCTTAAATCCGCCCCCAGGGACGCCAGGACAGCATGGACAGCTTTAAGATCTCCCCTTATTTCTTGTAGCCACTCTTTAAATTCGGAGATAGGCAGTGCTTCCGTGCGATCCTGCGCCACATTTGACCCAATTAGGTCTTTCAGGGACGAGCTCCCGGAACACTGAGTCGGTTGCGGGGCCTCCATCATAGGGCTCACCACGCGGTCCACGGCTGCACTGGAGAACCCGAATTGAGATAAGTCAGGCTGCCGATTCATCCTCCATCTGTAGAAAAATCGGTACCTCTGATCTTCTTATCTCTTCTCAAGCTGGGACACCACTAACGATGTTATTTATTGGGACATAGGGACACTTAAATCTGAAGGGGAGCAGGAGTTTGTTGTTCAAGCGACCATTACTGTTGGTGACGTCACTTCCTCCTTCTGATGCTAGAGGTTAATTGTGAAACTTGTAGTATCAGATTACTGTCATAACTAGTATAATGCTTTCCTATATGGAAAAAGATTGGAAGCAAAACAAAACTTAGCAGTGCAAAGATGGTAACTCCAGTAATTGGGAAATAAGGCCAGTGCCAGGCAGATTTCTGCGATCTGTGCCCTGATTATGGCTAGACATATTTGGATGTGCTGGAGTGGGCTTCGATTGCATCTCCAGTATTTGAGAAGTATGTCTATTGCTGGGGAGACTTCTACGGTCTGTGTCCTGAAAATGGCAAGGACAGATCAAGAATGTGTGTTATTGCAACACACGTTTCTTATTGGGCAGACTAGATGGATCGTACAAGTCTTTATCTGCTGTCATGTACTATGTTAATTTTTAGGTTCTCCTTTTTCTTGTGCAGTACTTTAATTCTCTCTCCCTACCCCTCCACCAAACTAATGGAGGCTACTTTCAGGGATGCATTTCTGTATGTATATGAATTAAAAAAAAAATACCATTGTGCCCTGATATATCCTGAAAGTTTAATGTGGTTATGGCACCAAAGTTATGAGGAACAGACACATTACACAGCAGTTGTATAAGCCACTTTGATCTTGGTAAGTAGACTAAAAAGAGGGCTGAATTTAACTTATAAAATTGCATCATAATATACCAACATTACATGTCCTCCCACAGTTCTACTACTACTTATCATTTCTATAGCGCTGCTAGATGTACGCAGTGCTGTACACTCCATCCTGTACTCTGTTGACAGGTCCTGCCATTCACTTTATGGCCTACAGTGCTAGTGTACCACCGATCTTTTAGCTAACCTTGGTTGCAAAGGATGATACTTGTTCTGCTGTGAAGAATTTATCTTAAAATCATAGTATAGTGAGACAACATTTTGTCTCTTTTCTCTAATTTTTTTATTTTTTCAATCTAGAGTTGTGGTGATTGTTGTAACTTCCCTCCTGTTTTGGAGTTGGGAGAGGGTTTTCCAGCTTCTTTTGAGCTGAAAGTTGGTTCAAAGGTGACTAGTTTCTTCTCCTATTATAGCAGATAGTAAATTCTTTCTTGGTGACAGGTGATTTTTTGGGTTGCTCTTAAATAAGGCATTGTGAAGCCATTTTAAAACAGTGCCCACAGTTGAACTCGCAATTACCAGCTTCTTACTGACCAGTCACCAATTTTTGGTTTTTTTGGGCAAGATTGTCGTGAAAGACAAGATATTTCATCCAGGCCAGTTGGGTTCTACATGGGGTCATGTTACAGAAGCTCTGAATAGTGTCTCTGCTAGGTAATGTGAGAACAGCAACAGACAGGGGTTTGGGTACTTGAGCAGCGTTTCTGTATTTGTCAGCTGCCTTTGACACTGTTGATCATAGTTTGTTGATGAGGAGATTGAGAACTGAGGTGTACAGGGTTATTCCTGGTTATGATTCTGATCTGTTTTGGCAGATAGATCTTAGCACTGGTCCTAGAAGGGACAGCTTCCTGCTCTCAATTTGTTGGAGTGTGGATTGTCACGAGGCTTGATTCTGTACCTCTTATTCAATATATTTTTGAGCCCAGTTGTGTTACTGATTGGGTCCTTGGGCGTGGTTTGTCATGTTTATGCAGATATGTTTATTAGAAGAGAAACTTGTGAAAAATAAAAACGGGGGTGTAAGTACTCCAAGTTAGTCAAATGCCTGACATATTTTGACAGTGAATCTGTCCCTGAGGCAGGCACCCTAAGAATACTTTATCAGGACTATGATCCCACCTTTGGTGCAAACACCTAAAATTCTCAAGAGCTGCACACAATGAACTCCCAGAACTTTTTAACAGGTTTGGCTATTGTTCAAAGAATGTTGTACTCTGTAGAAGCCACTGAGACCAGACAATCATCTAATGTTGCCTGATGCAGGTAAGGATTCTGTTGCATTAGCACCAGCACTGAGGGACACCATTGTGGAGCAAAGATATTGGTTCTTGTTGGTAAACAATGCCAGGCAGATCTTGGCAATAGTCATACCTTCTCTCAAGCTTCCCCACAAAAAGGACTGCACATCTTTATAATCCTTTCCCACTTCACACACCTTTCTGTTGATTCTGTCATGCAGGAGTTCTGCAGATTCTCAAGGAAATTTTGCAAGCTAGATATTTGCCCGAACTACTTACTCCAATGTGCCCCTAACCGCTTCCTCACTGATTTGACACTACATTTTAACTTCATGCTTGGTAAAGGAAAGTTCCCTGTAAACTATGGAAACATCTTACCCCGATTCCCAAAGATGTCAAGAAAAAAAGCCACGATCTTACCAACTATCGGCCGATTGCATCTATTCCGCTTTTCGTGAAATTAATGGAGAGCATGGTAAACAAACAACGTGTATTTGGATAAGTTCAATATTTTGCATGACTCACAGTCGGGATTCCGTCCGCTCCATAGTACTGAGTCCGTGCTCGTCACACTCCTGACCAACTTTAAAAGGGAAATAGCTGTAGGAAAGAGTATTTTGCTATTACAATTCGACATGTCTAGCGCTTTTGACATGGTGAACCATCACATCCTACTGCAGCTCCTCGATTACTTTGGAGCCAGTGGAAATGTATTAGCATGGTTGAAAGGCTTTTTAACCTCATGAACCTACCAAGTGAACTCCAGCTCAAGCTTATCTCCTCTTTGGAAGGCAGACTGGTGTGTGCCACAGGGCTCCCCACTTTCACCAACTCTCTTCAACATCATGTTGATACCTCTGGCCACAGCCCTATCCAAACTAGGTCTCAACCCGTTTATTTATGCAGATGACATCACAATCTCTATTCCTTTTTAAAAAGACCTAAGCGAGATCACCAATGAAATAAGACTTGGATTGCACACCATGCTAGATTGGGCCAACTCATTTAAGTTCAAGCTCAATACTGAGAAAACTCATTGCCTAATACTCTCCTCTCCCTATAACAAATACGTGCCCCCAACATTAATCACTCCTGAGCTTGCCTTACCAATCTCTGAGACCCTAAAAATATTAAGAGTAATTGTTGATAGAAACTTAACACTGGAGCAACATACGAACTCTACCACCAGACATATGTTCTTCTCTCTTTGGAAACTAAAACGTATAAAACCTTATTTTCCTAGAGAAGTCTTCCGCAGTTTAGTTAAATCCCTGGTCATAAGCCGCCTTGATTACTGCAATGGAATATATGCAGGGTGCAAAGATATGCTTCTAAAAAAAACTACAAACTGCCCAGAATACAGCTGCTAGGCTAATTTATGGTACATTGAGCTTCGAAAGGTCAAGACCACTGCGTGAGAAACTGCACTGGCTTCCTGTCAAGGACCAAATCACTTTTAAAATTTGCACTCTGGTGCATAAAATCATCTACTGTGAATTCCCAGCATATATGGACACCCTTATTAGCTTGCCACCTAGGAACTCTCACAGATCAGCTCGTTCGTACCTAAATCTCCATTACCCAGTATATAGTGGCCTCAAGTATAAGACCACCTACGCATCCACCTTCTCCTATGTTAGTGCTCATTTATGGAATGGTCTACCTAAATTGGTGAAACTTACTCCTGATCACCCGACCTTCAAAAAACGCCTCAAGACCTTTTTATTTGGAAAAGCTTACGCTCAAATCCCGCCTAGCATCTCTTACTTCTGAACTGTCTCTGTCAAGGTGTCATATTGATCACCACTACTCTTTCTTTTTTTTTTTTCCCTTCTTTGCTTTTACCCTTTCTCTCTAACACTTTTAAGAAACTGACTGATTGTTTGCTGAATTGATGCATATATTTTTTTTACTACAGACTGTTGTAAGCCACATTGAGCCTGCCCGTGGGTGGGAAATTGTGGGATATAAATGCTATAAATAAATAAAATAATTGCAGCCGAGTTCCAGGGCCCAGATCCCAGATATTGATAAGATTTCAGGTGAGTTGGGATATCATATTTCCTTGTGCACTCAAGCAGCTTTATCATTGGCAGTGTTTGAAGTGGAACTACATAGGAAAATTAAGGATATGCTGATCTGCTATTTAACAAAGATTGGTGCATTGGCTATATCAGCATCAATCCAAATGTTAATCCATCATGGAGACATGGAATTGATGCATCAGTGTTGGTACTGGTAATTAAAATGTTGATATCTTGTGCATTATCGGAGGCATTTTTCTGGAGTTTGAGGAATCCTGGGGGTATGATAAGGATCTGTAGATGTCTGAATTGCAGGAGTCAAAAGTCTCATCTTGGATCCCTTTCCTCCAGGGTAAAGGATTTTGTTAGGGGAATGGTGGAAACCACTTCTTCATAAACTCTGGGAGGGATGCTCATACCTTTGACCATCTTGTAAGAAAGATTTTCCTAAGTACTCTTCTTCCTGAATTGTTTCATACCAGATCTTCATAAGCCAATACATATGAAACATACTGGACAAAAGTAGAAGTTCCGTCAAACATTCCTCTGGATGTGTGTGATAACTTGTCTCTCTTGTAGGAGTGCAGAAATCATATGGTCATATTGAACTATGATTAGTTTGAGATGGTATCTAGAGCTTCTGACACTTTCAGAATCTTGTAGCTGTAAATTTCAAGTGGGGATCTAAAGAGTTGAGCCAAATCACGGTCACTGAGAAGCATTCCTGTAGACAAGAGTAAGGAGGAGTGCAGAAATGATATGGTCATGTTGAACTATGATTAGTTTTGAGATGGTATTTAGAGCTTCTGACACTTTCAGAATCTTGTAGCTGTAAATTTCAAGTGGGGATCTAAAGAGTTGAGCCTAACCACAATCCACTGAGAAGCATTCTCCCCTCCCCCCAAAAAGAAAAAAAATCAATCTTCACCACATCACTACATGGTGAAACTATTCAGAATGAAAAAGATAAGTCTCCTCAAAAAAGTGGCACACATTTGCCATGCTCGGACCATGGCAGTCCCCATGGCTCAGCTTTGAACCTGTAAATAAAAACTGATCACAGTCCCCGTGGCTGAGTTTTGAACCTGTAAATAAAATCTGTAAATAATTGTGGCCCAATACCAAGTGAGATAGATGCCCAGAAATTGGTGGGTAAATGCACCGCAAAATCTAAAATCTGATTAATAGTTAATGCTGACATTTGAGGAATATTAATGTATAGTGACTCTAGTTAAGTGTACCAACAACATGGAAGAAATCTCTTAGCTGTCTTGCAATAGTCTTAAGGTAAGATTTGGCTTGCGACACCTAGGGTTGCAAAAATAAATCTTATGAACTACAAGAGTGGTTCTAAAATAGTCATTGTTAAAGACACCACAGGACATCTTGATGGTGAATATAAGATATTGAGAACCTTAGGGATCATTTAAAACAAAACAAAAACAGCCTCTTAGAATGATCAACCATTAAAAATGTACCTCTCTTCTAGTCAGGAAACCCCTTTGAAATGCTAATGTTACCAGAGAAGAAATCTTATTCTTCAGTGCACAGTCGGGTCAAGATGTAGTGGTTGGTAATATGGTTTGTTAGATAATTGATGATCTCTTTAGATCTGATATTATTCTTTGCCCTGATTCACGATAGAGCCCCCCCCCTCCAATCCACACCATCTGCAGGTTTGATCACAACAGTTCATTTACTAGCCAGTGTTCTTAAGGCTTGCTGAAAGATTCATTTAAGTTCTTCTAGAGGGTTAAGCCTTCAAACTGGACAGATCTCATAAGACCAGTGCTTTAAATGTTGCAGTAAATGCATCCAGATTACCAGGAGGAACCCAGTGAGATTTCAGGCACACTATGTATGTCTTTTGAGTGTCAGAGAAATGTAACTTAACCTTGATCATGTTATGAGACTTGAACAGTGATATTCATCAGACTGTTGATGACCTTGTCTCTTGATTCCTCGAGCTCTGGGTGTGCCCCATGGGTGTCTCTCTCATCCCCACAACGATCTTCAGGAGCATATGTAAATTTGACAGATGGTATCATACTTCACATACTCTGGCATAGAAGTGACATTCATTACTCTTATAGAGATATTGTCCCTAACAGAAACCCATCAGATCTGGTCAAAGGAATTTCCTTTCAAATTCTTCTATCTCAAATTGTCCTCAGTCTAGAAATGTTGAAACTGGGTTTGGGAACCCATATGGAGGGG
The DNA here is from genome assembly GCF_901765095.1 of Microcaecilia unicolor. Classification (NCBI taxonomy): domain Eukaryota; kingdom Metazoa; phylum Chordata; class Amphibia; order Gymnophiona; family Siphonopidae; genus Microcaecilia; species Microcaecilia unicolor. The sequence goes on from NC_044031.1 coordinate 163,836,941, forward strand.
CACCTTACTCAGGGCCTATGGTGTGACGAGGAATCAAATATTCTAAACTGGACTTCAGAGATCAGGTAGCTATGTTCTAAGTAAGCAATTAGAGGGGATAAAAAACAACAAAGCAGTGGAATCAAATGCATTTATTGGAACAATACCCGACGTGGCCACGTTTCGCCCTCAGGCTGCGTCGGGTACAAACTATAAAAACAAAACACAAAGTATAAAAACATGTATAACCATACATATTAACAAGGTCATAAGCATGATTCAACTAATAAAAGGCAATTATTTAAAAAAAGATTCAACATATATAAAACAATCCTTTAAAAGTTCTAAAAAAACATATATAAACATACATGATATAATCTGTAAAACAAATATAATTATCATTATCATACAACATCACGTAAAATTTTATCAGAACATCTACAATTACTCACATTTATAACTCTCAATAAAAAAAGATGTTAAGATCATACAGTTAGAATCAAAATAATTCAATGAAGAGGGGAAGAAATGTCTTTATACGTACCTATCTTCCCCTCTTCATTGAATTGTTTTGATTCTAACTGTATGATCTTAACATCTTTTTTTATTGAGAATAGCCAGGGAGCCTCCTAGGTCTCTGAAAAATCTAATTCCCAGCATAGCTCTGAGTCCAATTTTCAGTTATATAAGCAGGTTAGCTTCATTCTGTATCACATGGCTTCTGTTGAAACCTTCAGTCAAGCCACCTGTTGTCTGTGGACCTTAACATGGTGCTAACCCAACTGACGAAAGATCCATTTGCGCTACTGGTCTCCTGTGAACTGAAATACATAAAAGCTGGATCATACTGGGTCAGATCAAAGGTTCATCAAGCCTAGTATTCTGTTTCCAACATTAGCCTATCTAGGTCACAAATACTGGTAGGATCCCAAAATGTAGATGGTTTTCATACAGCTGACTCCTCAGTGATAAGCAGTGGTCTTTTCTCAGGTCAGTCTTAATGGTTTATAGGATTTCCCTTTAAGAATTTGTCTAAATCTTTTATTTAAACCCAGCTACACTTTCTGCTTTTTCCACATTATCTGTCAGTGAGTTCCAGAGTCTAACTATGCATTCAGTGAAAAAGTATATTTTTTCATATTTGTTTTAAATGTGCTACCTGGAACATCTTGTTTTTGGCAACAGTTACTGGCACCCGGAGTTGGTATGCTTCTAGGCTTTAGTGGCTTATCTGTCTTGTACAGGATTTTATCATAAGGTGATTCTGCGCATTCATCCTATGCTCTACTTAAGGTGATACTGGATTTTTACCTAAACTAGTCAAATCATCCTTCTGATATGTTTTTATAGGTTACATGTCCATAGTGGTTGAACAATCCTTACACAATCTGGATTGCAGAAAAACTTTAGCCCTCTTCTTAATCCATCCAACTTTGCTTCCTTTGACCCCCAATAAACCAGTGTTGTCATTGCTAAGTGCATATTTTCTAACTGAATAGTAGATGGCATTTTTCTTCTGAGCTGGAGTAAACCTGATTTTGGAAAGGCATGTTAAAGTTTCTAACAGTGAAAGCTATAATGACATCAATTGCCTAGTTGTACTCTGCCTCAGTAAAGATGACCTTTGTAGTTATGACATAGATTTCTGTCCACATATTCATATCACATTGTTTGGAAAGGGACTCCTGATGTGAGTTTGTTCAATCTAGTCTGAACAGACTATCTTAGATTTAGAATCCAATCCCATTCATAGGGCATATGTTTGCTTCAGTGTTTTCAGTGTTGCTTTGGTTAAAATGATTAAGTCATTGCTGCCAAAAAAGTGTGGTTTTTGCCTGTTGGAATTTTTTTCAATTTCCCCTTTTTATTTAAAGGAAACCTGTGGCTAGAGATTCTGCCTTTGAGGACTGTCATCCTGTTGGTCCTTAAAAAAAGGTGAAGTTGCTTGCTTATAACAAATATTCTCCAAGGACTGCAAGATATCAGTCCTCACAAAACCTACTTACTAAACTAAAGTTGCTCCACATGACAACACTGATGCTGGAACTCCTATTCATGCTCAGTAGAGCAACCAGGAAAGTTGTAAAGGTTTATTTACACTCTTCCAGCCCCAGGCTTCGTTAGATGTCATCATGCACTATGAGGGCTGCTATTATATTGTCTTTAGAAAACTTGATACAGTTAAGAAACATCATTATTGCTTTCTAACGTAACGTAGCTATTGCAGTAATTGTTCTAGAAAACAGAGGCCATGGCTCATCTGGGACCCAGTAAAAATATTTTTAAATCAGCCAGTAGATATTGCTATAGAGCAGTGGCACTGTTGCAATTGCCCCATCTCTTGCTAGTCTAAAACATCACATAGTGATTCTATTTGACCTCACCAAAATGAGTATTAATTGTAAGACCTTTTCCTCTTGAATGTACATATGACGAAAAAGTATAAGAACAGTCTTACAGTCTTTGTAAGGTTCATGACATTAGTTGAGTGCATATATTAAAGAACTAGAGGATTCTATTTATTTTATTTATATCTCACATCACAATAGATAAGTTCACTGTGTCTAACAACTTATTGTAATTAACAGTAGAAAAAGTGATGCAGGATAGTATACATTAAGTAGTAATAAAGTAAATGAAGATTGAGTAATTACAATATGTAATCTGGAAATGACTGCTAGATGGAAAAAGGTAACAATTTATAGTCATCCATGTATAATAACAATTAGAATGTAACTGAGAAATTGGAATAATTGTACAATTAGGGGTTTAAATTAATTATGATCATATGTGAGAAACTGCATAAACAGAGAGACTTTAAGGTATTTCCGGAATATCAAATAATTAGGTTCCCATTTGATGAATTTCAGGAGGAAATTCCACCATTTGGTACTGAGGTAAAGGACTCCTGACACGTAGATTGACTTGTAGATCACATTTTTGCAACTGGAATAGTAGAGGGTTAGATAATCTCTTGAACCAGGGAGAGCGTTGCAAAGGGAGAGATCAGTTGAAGGTTGCATGTAATCAGGGGTTAAGCCATATAGTTTTGAAAACAAATGTACATAGTTTGAATATTAGTCTTGCTTTGATTGGGTGCCAGTGTAACTTTATAAGTAAAGGGACTGCGCTTTCGAATCTTGTAGCCTTGTAGACTAATCTGGCTGCTGTATTTTGAGTTGTCTGCAGTTTTTTTCAAGGTGATTTCTTACGGCCAGCATAAATGATATTGCAATAATCGAAGTGTGTTAATACTAATGTTTGTACTAATGTTCTAATCATATCATTAAGGAAGAGATGCCTGATTCTTTTTAGTTTCCATATTGCTTTAAAGGTTTTTGTGATGACTGCTTGGATGTCGAATAACATGTAGGAATCAATTATACCAAATATCTTTAGTTGGGACTCCAATGGATAATTTACATTATCATTCGTTACGTTTTGATAGTTTGACACGGTGGGGGTTAGATAATAATGGAAATTTTGTTTGCTCTCTATTCAATTTTAGTTTAAAGGTGGAGGCCCAGTTCTCCATCAGGTCTAGACCTGATTTGATGATAGATAACACTTCTTCAATAGAATTCTGGAAGAGATGTAGATGGGTATGTTGTCCACATAAATAAAATTATTATAACCAGTGGCATCCAGCACCTTTCCTAAGGGGGACATCATAATATTGAATAAGAGATGAGTGAAAGGGGGGATCCCTTTGGCACTCCACAGTCTGGAGCCCATTGGAAGGAGATGGAATTAGGAAAGTTGACTTTATAGGATCTAGATTTTAAAAATCCTCTGAACCAATTTAGGACAGACCCTCCCATACGTAAGTTGTTAGTGCAAGTAGCAAATTATGGTCTACCACATTGAATGCACTTGACATATCAAATTGCATAAGGGTGATTTTCCTGCCTAGGCTTATTGCTTTCCTGAAGTTTACAATTAATGTGGTTAGGACTGTTTCCATGCTGAAATTGGGTCTGAAGCCAGATTGTGTATGGTGAAGAAGAGAAAAGGAGGACAGATAATCCATAAATTGGTGAGCGACTATGCTCTCAATCACCTTTACTAGTAAAGGGATAGAGGGCACTGACCTGTAATTTGTTATATTGCTTATTTTTGCCAGCAGAGTTTTAGGGATGGGGGTTAACATTGACCCTTTTTCTGCAGGGAAATGACCTAAGGGTAGCAAAAGAGAGAAATGTGATTTTAGGGATTCTATAAGCACATCAGGTGCAGCTTTTAAAAGAAAACTAAGATAGGAATGCAGTACACAGATAGAAGGTGAACGTTTCAATAGAAAAGGTTTCATCACAGATAATGAAGGGAGAGAGAATGATGACCAATTTCTATCAGTTTTGATACCAGTTATGCCAATTTGGTTGTGATTATGATAGGGTCTCCTTTGAACATTATAATGTTATCTCTAATTTTTATGATTTTCTGCTAAAAAACAAAGTAGCTAATTGGGTAGCCGATAAGAGCAGATTCATTGGAAGTAGTAATAGCCTGGGTATCTAAGAGGGTGTTAATTATATTGAAATACATTTGGTATTCAAAGGATAAGTTGATATTAGATTTCCATACTAGTGTATTGTAGCATTTTTTATTATATGTTTATAGAGTCTTAGAGTTGATTTCCAGTGTAAATTATTTTCTTCATTGTTTTTATTTTTGCCATTTTCTTTCACTCTACATTTTTGTTTGATGTATAGAATATCTTTTTTGAACCAGATGGATTGGCTTTTTTTTATTTAATTTTTACTAGTGCCATGGAGTCTAGTATTGATTTACTTAATACATCTCAATCTTATAATAAGCATGATAGTAAAACTCAGATGCTGATAGCACATTTACTGTATCTAGGAATGTTGTGATTCTTGTATTCATCAGTGTATGTTTGATTTAATGAAGGATCAAGATGACATGGATAAGAAAATAATCTTAAATGCTTACAGTAATGTCATAAAGAAGGTTCAAGAAGAAGAACAACTCATTAGAGTGGTGGAACTCAAGTATGAGGCCAGTGTTGAAGTAAGTTTTGATTTTATCTGATAAAATGTCTCAAGTGCAAAAGAAATGAACATCCTAAATTCTGGTTTAACATGCATCGTTAAACTTTTCTTAGGTTGACTTTTTTATTTATTTGTTTTTTTTTAAAGATACCATAGCTCTTGTGACTTGAATAAGATAACATAACATGAAAGTAGCCATACTGGGTCAGACCAATGGTCCATCTAGCCCAGTATCCTGTTTTCCAAACGGTGGCCAAGCCATGTCACAAGTACCTGGCAGAAATCCAAATTGTGGCAACACTCCATACTACAAATCCCAGGGCAAGCAGTTGCTTTCCATGTCTGTCTCAGTAGCAGACTATGGAATTTTCCTCCAGGAATTTGTCCAAACCTCTTTTTAAACCCAGATACGCAAACAGCTGTTACCACCTCCTCCCGCAAAGAGTTCCAGTGCGTAACTATTCGTTGAGTGAAAAAAATATTTCCTCCTATTTGTTTTAAAAGTATTTCCATGTAACTTCCTCGAGTGAAAACAACTTGTAAACTTCAGAGTGACTTATTTAAGGATTTGTTCTCATAGTCTGATCTCCTTAAGTTGCAAAGTATGTTATACTTAAAACATGTAAGCAGAAATTTCAAGGAAAATATTTATAGTATAAATAGCACATTTTTAAAGTTTGTGTATGACTGTTTATCACCCATGGAGACACATCAGTAAAGTTAAAAGAATGTCACTCACACAAGTTCCTATTACAATAAGAAAGAGGTGAAATTTTGCAATATGTATGTAATTTTTCTTTCTGAAAGGGCAGAAAACACCCTCCATGGCCCTCTGCTACAGTGTGAGGGTGACATGTTTTCCTTTAAGATTTCTTGATGAAATCAAGGACAGCTTCATGGAACAGCTAGTTCAGGAGCCGACAAGAGAAGGAAAAATACTAGACTTAGTCCTTAGTGGTGCTCATGATCTAGTGCAGGGGGTAACGATACGAGGGCCGCTTGATAACAGTGATCATAATATGATCGGTTTTGATATTGGCATTGAAGGAAGTGAAACTAGGAAATCAAGTACGCTAGCGTTTAACTATAGAAAAGGTGATTACGACAAAATGAGAAAAATGGTGAAAAAAAGACTGAAAGGAGCAGCTCGCAGAGTAAAAAAACTTGCATCAGGCGTGGATGCTGTTTAAAAACACCATCCTGGAGGTTCAGGACAAATATATTCCACGTATTAGAAAAAAGGGAAAAAAGACTAAACGTCAGCCGGCGTGGCTAAACAGTAAGATAAAGGAAATCATTAGAGCCAAAAAACAATCCTTCAGAAAGTGGAGAAGAGAACCAACTGAAAGTAACAGGATAGATCATAAGGAATGCCAAGCCAAATGCAAAGCGGAGATAAGGAGGGCAAAAAAGGACTTTGAGAAGAAATTAGCGTTGGAAGCAAAAATACATAGTAAAAATTTTTTTAGATACATTAAAAGCAGGAAACCGGCCAAAGAGTCGGTTGGGCCGCTGGACGAAAATGGTGTTAAAGGGGCGATCAAGGAGGACAAAGCCGTAGCGGAGAAATTAAATGAATTCTTTGCTTCGGTCTTCACCGAGGAGGATTTGGGGGGGACACCGGTGCCGGAAAGAATATTTGAAGCGGGGGAGTCGGAGAAACTAAACAAATTCTCTGTAACCTTGGAGGATGTAATGGGTCAGTTCAGCAAGCTGAAGAGTAGTAAATCACCGGGACCTGATGGTATTCATCCCAGAGTATTAATAGAACTAAAAAATGAACTTGCGGAGCTACTGTTAGAAATATGCAATCTGTCCCTAAAATCGAGTGTAGTACCGGAAGACTGGAGGGTAGCCAATGTTACTCCGATTTTTAAGAAGGGTTCCAGAGGAGATCCGGGAAATTATAGACCGGTGAGTCTGACGTCGGTGCCGGGCAAGATGGTGGAGGCTATTATTAAGAATAAAATTGCAGAGCATATACAAAAACATGGACTGATGAGACAAAGTCAGCACGGATTTAGTGAAGGGAAGTCTTGCCTCACCAATCTAATGCATTTTTTTGAGGGGGTAAGCAAACATGTGGACAATGGGGAGCCGGTTGATATTGTATATCTGGATTTTCAGAAGGCGTTTGACAAAGTGCCGCACGAAAGACTCCTGAAGAAATTGCAGAGTCATGGAATCGGAGATAGGATATTATTATGGATTAAGAACTGGTTGAAAGATAGGAAGCAGAGAGTAGGATTGCGTGGCCAGTATTCTCAGTGGAGGAGGGTAGTTAGTGGGGTCCCGCAGGGGTCTGTGCTGGGTCCGTTGCTTTTTAATGTATTTATAAATGACCTAGAGATGGGAATAACTAGTGAGGTAATTAAATTCGCCGATGACACAAAATTATTCAGGGTCGTCAAGTCGCAGGAGGAATGTGAACGATTACAGGAGGACCTTGCGAGACTGGGAGAATGGGCGTGCAAGTGGCAGATGAAGTTCAATGTTGACAAGTGCAAAGTGATGCATGTGGGTAAGAGGAACCCGAATTATAGCTACGTCTTGCAAGGTTCCGCGTTAGGAGTTACGGATCAAGAAAGGGATCTGGGTGTCGTCGTCGATGATACGCTGAAACCTTCTGCTCAGTGTGCTGCTGCGGCTAGGAAAGCAAATAGAATGTTGGGTGTTATTAGGAAGGGTATGGAGTCCAGGTGTGCGGATGTTATAATGCCGTTGTATCGCTCCATGGTGCGACCGCACCTGGAGTATTGTGTTCAGTACTGGTCTCCGTATCTCAAAAAAGATATAGTAGAATTGGAAAAGGTACAGCGAAGGGCGACGAAAATGATAGTGGGGATGGGACGACTTTCCTATGAAGAGAGGCTGAGAAGGCTAGGGCTTTTCAGCTTGGAGAAGAGACGGCTGAGGGGAGATATGATAGAAGTGTATAAAATAATGAGTGGAATGGATCGGGTGGATGTGAAGCGACTGTTCACGCTATCCAAAAATACTAGGACTAGAGGGCATGAGTTGAAGCTACAGTGTGGTAAATTTAAAACGAATCGGAGAAAATGTTTCTTCACCCAACGTGTAATTAGACTCTGGAATTCGTTGCCGGAGAACGTGGTACGGGCGGTTAGCTTGACGGAGTTTAAAAAGGGGTTAGATAGATTCCTAAAGGACAAGTCCATAGACCGCTATTAAATGGACTTGGAAAAATTCCGCATTTTTAGGTATAACTTGTCTGGAATGTTTTTACGTTTGGGGAGCGTGCCAGGTGCCCTTGACCTGGATTGGCCACTGTCGGTGACAGGATGCTGGGCTAGATGGACCTTTGGTCTTTCCCAGTATGGCACTACTTATATACTTATGTACTTATGTATGCATATGGTGCCTATTTATTTCAAGTCCAGATAGGACTGGGCACAAAACAATAATATGAAGAAGAAGAAATAGTGTCTCCATTGATTATTGCAGAGCAAATTGCTTTTACCTCATTCTCAACCTTTGCCACGTCCTGCCTGTGCCTGTACAAACCTAAGACCCAAATACAGATCGTGGACAACCTGTCTTCATTAATTTTCTATTATAGTGCAGCCTTGCAGTAAGGGTGTTCTTCAGTTCTCATAAGCCTCGCTTTGACAGTGTGATTCAGCTATTCAAATGGAAGATCCAGATTGCTCATTAATACTTTTGCCCGATTATAGGGATTGCCTCTAAATAGTGCTCTTCAGAGACCAGTTAACGTTACATACATGTTAGTAAAACTGTATAACATTCGTTTCAGTCTTCCATGGTTGTATAAAAATTTGCTGGGTTATGGGATTGTAAGATAATCACAGATAATAAATTACCTGCTTCCAGGTTCCCCAAGCAGAACTATCTGCAAGCAAATAATCCTGTACTAGGTCTAGGGGTGGGAACCTTGGAACCTAGCCAAATACTTCCGTTAGAAAGAACTGCAGCTGTGAACGCAGGCTGATATATATATTAGATTTATTATGGTATATCAGGTAAGAAAATATAGCTAAGGTATACAAAATAGAACTCTGCAAAGCTTTGGCTGAATACAAAATTACTGCCTGATAAAAATTACACTCGTACGTCACACTACTAAACACTAATTCTTACTGGTTACCAGATAATATTACACCACTGATAAGTCACACTATGTTACGAGGTAGTACAGTTATTAGCAGCTTCTCCTGATCATAAGTATGACGGCACCAGCCTTTTGCTCATGTAAATACCACTAACTAGCCTCCGACTAGTAGGAAATGAATCACCGTGTTTCTCACCAGGCTGACCTCAGGGTCGTCTTCTGGGAATGCACGGGACACCTCACAGACTCAAGCTGATATGGCAGCGAGTCTAAGTCAGAGCTGGAATAGAACTCTGCAGCAGACAAAGAGGGCACAGGTCACTCAGTGCAGGTACAGCTGAACCACGATACTTTCCTCCAGATACACAGTTCATCAGTTGGTGGACCTTATTAGGTCTCACTGGTCCTCTTTCCACCTCCACCTTCTTCCAAGGTTTCCGACTAACTCCCTTCTCCTTGTTCCCGCTCTCCTCAGTCCCTGATGCACAGGTGACCAGCTGGGACCAATCTGGATCTTTCTCGGCTCACTGCCTGGCAAGAACAGTCTGTTGTTCTTGACCTTCAAGTTGTTACATTTTGGTATGCATTTTCTGTTTCTCACCCGCCTTGCTGAAGTCAGCCTCTCAGGGAGATAAGGGGGCCTGGTTTGCCCACAGCATGTCCTTGGTGTTGAGCTTCTGCTGTAATTTTCCACAAGCTGCAAAGCTGTTTCTTGCTGACACAGAGATGTGCGGGTCAGAGTTTACAGTCTCCATTTTGCTGTCATAGGATTATACAGGCCAAGGCCCGCAAGGTGAGACACACAGGGAAATACTCCTACAGGATCTTGTACTACATTTTAGAAATTAAAGTTGACATTGCAATAGCTAGTGAAAGGTAAGATGCTTTGTGGTAAAATACTGTGGAAAGTGACATCTTTAGTATTCTAAGAAATTTCTTCTTGAATATCAAAATGTTCCTTCTACATAAGTGATATTTTCAGAGTTCACTAAAAACAGAAAAATATATATAAATTACATTTCAGTTTTATTTGAAAATGTTGTACTAGAATGCACATATGATCTTATTCATGACTAAAGTGTGTTTATTTTGTAGACTGATTAATAGATTCAGTAGAGTAGACTTGGATCCCTCATCACAGTGCTGCAGCTTGAGCAGTGCCTAACCTTGCAAGTGATCTTTCCTTTTCATCCACAAAGGATCAGTCCAGACTGCTGGTAGATGGGCATAACCCACGTCTGACTGATTCTTTGGGACTAAAGGAAAGAAAATTAGTAGGCAAGACCTAATTTTTCCTTTTTCCAGTTTTTTGTGCACTCTTAAAGAGCTGGGCTTGTATTTCTTTCACATTTTCCCCTAAGGCCGGTTTCTAGTAGTGTTTGGTAAGTTTACATAGTAACATAGTAGATGACGGCAGAAAAAGACCTGCACGGTCCATACAGTCTTCCCAACAAGACAAACTCATATGTGTATACCTTACCTTGATTTGTACCTGCCTTATTCAGGGCACAGACCGTACAAGTCTGCCCAGCAGTACTTCCCGCCTTCCAACCACCAGTCCAGCCTCCCATCACCGACTCTGGCACAGATCGTATAAGTCTGCCCTCCACTATCCTCGCCTCCCAACCATCAACCCCTCTTCCCCCCACCTGCTCCGCCACCCAATTTCGGCTAAGCTTCTGAGGCGACCCTCAGGGGGAGGAATGCTGGCTTCGGCCTAACCCCTGGTAAGCCTTTCCTCAGCTGAGAGGTGCCCACCTCTACCACCGGCTGCCTTTCAGGTGCTGTGGAGGACTTGCAGCTCATCTGCATATCCTTACAGCCTTCTCCGGGGTGACACCCAGGTCCACCCCGATCCACTCAGGGCTTCCGCTCTAGGTGCCGCGCGCCTAACGGCGCGCAGGGCATTTTTCTCTTTGTATCTAATCTTTTTCCAGTTGCTAAAGTACCTTAATCATTTATGGCCCCTATTCACATTCTCTTCCTAGCTCTGTCCCTTCCTAATCTTTTCCCTCACCCCCTACCTCTCTCCGCTACAGGAACTCACTTCCCATCCATTGACTTCATCACCTCACCCTCTCTCCTACCCTCTTCCACCCTCTTGGCTTTTAATCTCCGTCTCTTTCTTCCCTCCATTTTGCCTTCCCCATTCCACCTAAATACCTCTCGCCTTCAATGCCTTCGTGGCCACACCTCTCCTACTCTCCTCCGCTCTCTTTTACTCCTTCTCTTACTCTCAGCTGGTGACATCAATCCCACTCTTGGCCCTCCTCACCAACTATTATCCAAACTCTACAGATCTCACCGTGACCTCTCTAACCTCATCTCTATTCCTCTACTCCCCTCCTCTTCTCTGCCCTTCTCTTGCGCCCTATGGAATGCCCGCTCTATCTGTAACAAACTCCCCTATATCCAGGACCTCTTTATCTCGCGTCACCTCCATCTGCTCGCCATAACAGAAACCTGGCTCTGCCCTGATGACTCTGCTTCAGTCGCAGCCCTGTGCCATGGCGGTTATCTATTTTCACATACTCCTCGCCCTGCTGGCCGTGGGGGCGGTGTTGGACTACTTCTCTCTCCCTCCTCCAGATTTCAACCCCTTCTTCCACCTCAATCTCACTGTTTTTCCTCCTTTGAAGTCCACTCTATCCGCCTTTTCTCTCCTCTGCCTCTTCGAATAGCGGTCATTTATCGTCCCCCTGGTAAGTCCCTTTCATCCTTTCTCAGTGACTTTGACGCCTGGCTTGCCTTCTTCCATGATCCTTCCTCCCCCTCTCTCATCCTTGGTGACTTTAATATTCCTGCTAATGATCCTTCCAACTCTTATATTTCCAAGTTACTCACTTTAACGTCGTCCTTTAATCTCCAACTATGCTCCACCTCCCCCACTCATCAAAATGGTCACTGTCTTGATCTCTTCTCCTCCAACTGTTCACCTTCTAGTTTCCTTGCCTCTGATCATCCCTCCTCTGATCACCGTCTTATAACTTTCACACTTAAATCTCCTCCCTCCCAGTCCCGTCCTATCCTATCTAATTTATCTAGGAATCTTCACGATATTGACCCTTCATCTCTATCCTCCCATGTTTCAAACCTCCTCTCTACTGTGGCACCATCCACGTCTGTCAACGAGGCTGTTTCTTCTTACAACAATACTCTATCCTCTGCCTTAGACACTCTTGCACCTTTGATGACCCGCCCTGTAAGGCGTACAAAACCCCAACCTTGGCTGACTTCTAATATCCCGCTACCTACGTTCCTGTACCCGCTCCGCCGAACGCCTCTGGCGGAAATCTCGGGCCCTTGCTGATTTCTTACACTTTAAATTCATGCTGACCTCCTTCCAATCTGCTCTTTTACGTGCCAAACAGGATTATTATATCCAACTGACCAACTCTCTTGGCTCTAATCCTCGACTTCTCTTCACCACATTGAACTCTCTCCTCAAGGTGCCCCCTCCCCCAACTCCCCCTTCATTATCTCCTCAGACCCTTGCTGAATTCTTTCACAACAAGGTTGAAAAGATAAACCTTGCTTTCTCTACCTCACCACCTCTCCCTCCACTAGTCCGTTCCCCTCTCTCTCCTTCCCCTCATTCCCTTTCCTCCTTTCCTGAAGTTACTATTGAGGAAACTACACTTCTCCTTTCTTCCTCAAAATGTACCACCTGTTCCTCTGATCCCATTCCCACCCACCTTCTTAATGCCATCTCTCCTACTCTTATTCCTTTTATCTGTCACATTCTCAACCTCTCACTTTCCACTGCGACTGTCCCTGCTGCCTTTAAACATGCTGTGGTCACACCTCTCATTAAGAAGCCTTCACTTGACCCTACTTGTCCCTCTAATTACCGACCCATCTCCCTCCTTCCTTTTCTCTCCAAATTACTTGAGCGTGCTGTTCACCGCCGCTGCCTTGATTTTCTCTCCTCACATGCTATTCTTGACCCATTACAATCTGGTTTTCGCCCTCTCCACTCAACCGAAACTGCGCTTACTAAAGTCTCCAGTGACCTATTACTGGCTAAATCCAGAGGTCAATATTCCATCCTCATTCTTCTTGATCTTTCCGCTGCTTTTGACACTGTCGATCACAGCATACTTCTCGATACCCTGTCCTCACTTGGATTCCAGGGCTCTGTCCTTTCCTGGTTCTCTTCCTACCTCTCCCTCCGCACCTTTAGTGTTCACTCTGGTGGATCCTCTGCCTGTCGGCGTACCTCAGGGTTCTGTTCTTGGTCCCCTCCTCTTTTCTATCTACACTTCTTCCCTTGGTTCATTAATCTCATCCCATGGCTTTTCCTACCATCTCTATGCTGATGACTCCCAAATCTACCTTTCTACCCCTGATCTCACCTTGCATCCAAACCAAAGTTTCAGCGTGCTTGTCTGACATTGCTGCCTGGATGTCTCAACGCCACCTGAAATTAAATATGACCAAAACCGAGCTTCTCATTTTCCCCCCCCCCCAAACCCACCTCCCCCCATTTTCTATTTCTGTTGATGGCTCTCTTTCTCCCTGTCTCCTCAGCTCGAAACCTTGGGGTCATCTTTGACTCTTCTCTCTCCTCTGCTCATATCCAGCAGACCGCCAAGACCTGTCGTTTCTTTCTCTACAACATCCGTAAAATCCGCCCCTTTCTTTCCGAGCACTCTACCAAAACCCTCATCCACACCCTTGTCACCTCTCGTTTAGACTACTGCAATCTGCTTCTTGCTGGCCTCCCACTTAGTCACCTCTCCAGTCGGTTCAAAACTCTGCTGCCCGTCTCATCTTCCGCCAGGGTTGCTTTACTCATACTACCCCTCTCCTCAAGACCCTTCACTGGCTCCCTATCCGTTTTCGCATCCTGTTCAAACTTCTTCTACTAACCTATAAATGTATTCACTCTGCTGCTCCCCAGTATCTCTCCACACTCGTCCTTCCCTACACCCCTTCCCGTGCACTCCGCTCCATGGATAAATCCTTCTTATCTGTTCCCTTCTCCACTACTGCCAACTCCAGACTTCGGGGGGGTGTATAGCAGTACATGGGAGTCTAGCTCTTGGGTGGGTATGCTTCAGGGCTGGCAGCACTGGGTACCACTTTTCTGATCTTGTGTGGGCGGGAGCCTGGGGGTGGGCTTGGAGCGGCAGGACAGTGAGTTGGGTGAAAAGGCTGGAGGGGGCAGGGGCTGGGCTGTTCCCTTCGGCTGCCATTATATATATATATTTTTTTCGTGGAAATGATCGTATTCCTTCATTTTTGTTATAGTACGCATTATTTCATGGAACGTCGGCGGAGTAAATTCGCCGATTAAACGATCCAAGATTTTGCAGCACCTGCAGAGGCAGAGGTCTGATATTGCACTTCTTTAGGAGACTCACCTGAATCAGGTTGAGCATGCCAAACTCAGTACTTGGTGGGTTGAGAATTGTATAGCGGCACATGCACAGGGGAAAAAGGGTGGAGTGGCGGTGCTGTTCAGAAAAGGTATAGCATCATCAATTACCCCGCTCTTGGTTGATGCCGCAGGGCGTTATGTCATTCTGGAGGCGTTGGTTGGGAGGCAAAAGCTGTTAATCTGTAATGTGTACGCCCCTAACAAATACGATCGAGGGTTTTTTCATACCCTGATAACTTTTCTGCTGAAACAGCCGCACACTGCCATAGTGGTGGGGGGCGATTTCAACGCGGCTTGGGATCCCTCCTTGGACAGGTCAGCTGCGGGGGCTTCGTCCCCCTATTATAATAACAGGGGACTTTTGCAGCTGTGCCAGCTGGTGGATCTCATCGACGTTTGGCGGGTTTTACATCCGGGAGAGAGAGATTATACCCACCTTTCGCGTGCCCACTCCACCCAATCGCGAATAGATTATGTTTTGGTGTCTCGTCAGCTGTTTGGCGGGGTGAGTGGGGCAACCATTGGACCGTATGCAGTGTCGGATCATGCGTGGGTCGAGGTAGAGTGGGTTCCGGGGGGTGCGGTTCATCAAGGATCTAGATGGCAATTTCCTTTACAGTTCAGTCATGATCCAATATTACAGGGTCGTCTACAAGGTAGTTGGAAAACGTATACTGAATGTAATCAGGAGCACCGTGATGATCCGGTTTTGTTCTGGGAGGCGGCGAAAGCGGTGCTTAGAGGTGAAATTATCAGTCACGTGCATTTCGTACGGTCGGCACGAGAGAGAGAGATATTAAGATTGAGTAAGTTACTTTGTCAAGCGCGTAAACGGTTTGGGGAGACTCATGTGGAGAGCCATAAACAGCGAGTGTTAGAGCTCCAATCGGCGCTAAATGAGCTATTGCAGAGGAGGGCACATAAATCTCAGGCCTACTATCGTTATTCGCTTTATAAGTACGGGAATAAAATGGGTAAGTTGATGGCGCGTTTAATTAAGCCGCGGGGAGGGAATAGAACTATTCTGACCCTTAGGAGGGAGGGAGGAGGTCTCCATACGTCTGATAAGGCTATTTGTGATTCCTTCCGAGCTTTTTACAAGGCTTTGTATGCCCCTCCGAATGTTGAGGGACTGCCCAATCAGTTATATTTGGACAATCTTAAACTGCCGAAACTCGCAAAAAAGGAGTTGGGTGGCCTTAATCGGTTAATTACTGAAGATGAGGTTAATTTGGTCATATCTCGCAGCCCGTTGTTGAAGGCCCCGGGTCCCGATGGACTTCGAGTAGAATTCTACAAATTGTTGGGGGACGGAATTGTGCCTGCCTTGACTAGGTTTTTGAATCATATAATAGGGAATCAGGTGATGCCTTCATGTTTGAACAGAGCACAGATCATAGTGTTGCTTAAGCCTGGGAGAGACCCTTTAGAACCGACGTCGTATCGCCCTATCTCTTTACTGAACTATGATACAAAGTTATTGGCGAAAATTTTAGCAAATAGGTTGGGGTGCTTGCTGCCTCGACTGTTACATGACAGGTGGGGTTTGTAAGAGGAAGGGCTGTGAGCAAAAATTTACGAGCGATCTTGGCCTCTTTAGAATATAGCTCGCAGGGACACTTGGCGTCATTGCTGATTAGCTTTGATGCGGAGAAAGCTTTTGATAAGGTTCACTGGGAATTCCTTTTTGATACTTTAGAATGTTATGGATTCTCTGGGTGGTTTGTTGATGCGGTCCGTGTACTGTATGCCAATCCCAGTGCAACATTATTGGTGAACGGGCTTGAATCAGAGAGTTTTCCCATCCGGCGGGGCACTAGGCAGGGGTGTCCTTTATCACCACTTCTTTTTGTTTTGACATTGGATCCCCTTATAAGGGATATTATGGAGAATCCCATGGTTAAGGGTGTACATGTGGGGTCTCAAACGTTCAAGGTCGCTGCTTTTGCAGATGATCTTTTGGTACACCTCACAAACCTAAGGGAATCGTTAGAGGCATTGTTGGAGACGTTTCGAGAATATGGGGACTTTGCTGGCTTTCGGTTAAATTTGGACAAGTCTGAAGTTTTGGCCTCCCCAGAAGTACACCAGCGGGATTGGGGACCTGAGTTCCCACTGCGGTGGGCTGATGAATCTTTCAAATATTTGGGGGTTTGGCTTGCCATGGATACCTCTGTACTCTATCAAATAAATTTCAAGGTTCTGTTTGATGACACTAAGGTTAAGTTAGATGCTTGGATGCATCTCCCTTTGTCATTAATGGGGCGTATAAATTTAATAAAGATGACGTTGTTTCCCCGGTGGCTGTATGTTCTGCAAACTTTGCCAGTCCAATTGTTGCAGAAAGATCTGAAACGGATAACGCGACTTTTTAGTCGTTTTTGTTGGGCCGGGAAAAAGCCAAAATTCAGTCAGGAAATGTTAGTTGGGAGTTGGAAGCAGGGTGGCATAGGTTTCCCAGATTTGTTCTTATATAATCAGGCGTGTTTATTGCGTCATCTGGGGGACTGGATTGAATCGACTCATTTTTACACACCCACAAATTTAGAAAAGGCCTTTTTTGCTCCATATGATGTGATGGCGCTTCTTCATTTGCCTCGAAGTAAGGTACCCCCTAGATTTAAAACCAGCATTTTGTTACAGCCACTTCGTGAGGTATGGCAGTGGTGGGTGCGACAACTGGGGGGACAACCGTATATCACGGACTTATTGCCGATAGTAGGAAATATAGCGTTTCAGGCAGGGATGGACAATCCGAATTTTGGTGCCTGGGGACAGCAGGGAGTTGCGCGTTTAGAACATTTGTTGCAGAATAATGGGGAGTTGTTGCCATTTGAGGCTATACAAGACAAGGTGGGAGTAGCCTGGGGTAACAGGTTTGCTTATACGCAGGTCACGCACTATATGAAGTCCTTGCATCAGGCTTCTTTGAGGGGTCGATTGGGGGACCAGGTTCGAGGTTTTTTTGAAGGGATGAAAACTGCTAGACATTCGGTCTCTGATCTGTTTGGGGCACTGGTTAAGTGTAGGCCTCGGAGAACATATGAGGGTCTTAAGCATAAGTGGGAACAGGATCTGGGGTCCTCATTGACTTCATGGAATGTGGAGTCTACTTTAAAAGACATTCGCCTATTAGTAACGGATGAATGGTTGAGAGAATGCGGGTATAGAATAGTTCTTCGGGGTTACATGTCTAAAGCGCAGTTGGCTCATGTGTTAGAGACGGTTGATGCTGCTTGTTCTAAGTGTGGGGGGGGTCATAGTTCCTTCTATCATGCGTTGTGGCAGTGTCCAGGGGTGCGAGCATTTTGGCAGTGGGTCCGGGGGTTTTTGATTAAACTTGGGAATAAAATTGAGGGCACGGAGGGACAGTTTTTGCTAGACCATCCGCGGGCTTTTGCCTCTTTGAGTACTCCTGCAACTCTGCTATGCAGAAAGCTGAGTTTGGTAGCTCGAAAGTGTATAATGCAATATTGGACCTCTTCGGAAGCGCCCGCTTACTGGCATTGGCGTAATCATGTGCACCTTTTAGCATCTTGGGAGGCTAGAGATTCCAAGATGTCGCCTAAACATAGAAAACAATTTCTTCAGATCTGGATGCCTTATCTTCAGATTCTAAGTCCAAGGGGTCGGAGTTTACTTATTAATGCATGTTGATCTTTGTTGTGGAGTGGGTAGATGGGGAGGAGGGGTTCCACCTCCTCTCTGTTTTATAATAAGCTGTTTTCCATAGAGTACAGAGGTCACCACATAATCTGTAGCCTGCTAAACAGTTTTTGGATTATTGGTACTGTTGTACTTCCTTGAATTTATACGGAGTTTTTGGAATTTGAGTGGTACAGGGGTGGGTTGGAGGGGATGGGAAGGGGAGGGGAGTGATGGGGGGGTATGGGTAGTTTATAAGTTGTATGGTTCATGCATAGTATTTTATTGTTTGTAAGTTTGCATTATTGTATATGCTTATTTTGAGTTATCAATAAAATTTATTCAAGTGAAAAAAAAAAAAAAAGAAATGTAGGTAATCCTGACAATGGAACCTTTTACACAGTTTCCTCTGCTTTAACTCTGTTAAACCTGTTTTAAGATTACATCTTCTGGGGTGCCAGTATTATATGGCTTCCATCTAATTTCCTTCTGCCATCTTTAGCAAAAGAAGTGCTTAAAATGGAAGAATGGAGCTATTTTGACGTCCTCTCTTTAACTTTAGTAGTGGCCTTGGTCATTTGCATTATTTGAGGACACCTAATTGGTCCTGACCTTTTGAAGATGATTGAAAATTGACAGGCACCTTTCTTTAAAAAACAAACAAAACCTCTCCAAAAACAAAGTAAACATTGACACAGGTTTACTACATATGCAGCCAGGCCTATGAACTTTGAGGGGATTCCTGGCCAGCCCTTGACTAGGAAAGGAACTTAGATGGCCTGATGATAGTGAGGAAGAATAAGATGGAGGAGAAAAGGGGAGGGGGTGTTAATATGAAATTGGAGTCCCCAAGTATAAACTTACCATGGAATATAACATAAACAGAGTAGAGGACTTGGACTATTTGTATACTCTATGCTGTTATGTACAAACAATTGTAGTAACTAGAACTTTGTAACCCCTAGTTTAAGAAGCAAATTATGGAATGTCTCAATAAAAGCCCAAATATTGACCATTTACTGTCCATTAAGAAGACTATAAAATGCCTTAAAGCTCAGCTGAGGTGGAAGCTGGTTGAGAAGAGCAACATGGAAGAGGTATGTAGATGTTGAAGCAATTCTGTGTTTTTTAAATTTCAAATATACTGTATTTGGTTCTTGTACCTCTTCAAATATATTTCAGTTTACCTGAAAATGACTGCTTACATTGTTGAACCATAGCAGGACTTTTATTTGGCCTGTTAGCATGGTCAGAAGTGTCTGACCTGTACTATTGCCATCTGATTAAAGTGGGAGTATGTTGGCTGTTTACTCTGAATTGTAAAGAATATGCTGATTTTTGTATTGCAAAGTCAAAATCTATAGTGGAAGCATAGGAACAGGACCAAATGTTGACTCAAGTGGTAGTCACTTAAATGAAGTAAAAACACCATGTTTCACCTAAAGAGGACTGCATTAGGGTCTGGTGTAGACAAATCACATGAGAGTTTATGAAAGCAGTGTTGATGCACAAATCTTTCATTTTATTTTTTTCCTCTTTATTGGCATAACCATGATACAGAACAGAAGCCTGATAAAGCAAGAGGACTGGACTGTACACAAAAACATGCAGTTGTTTCTTATCTGTGGGCTATCTTAAACATTTAACTAATAGAACAAAACTAGAAGTACAGTCACGAGATCCAAACTGTGGTCATACCATCAGAAATTTTACATTTTGTTCAGTAATTAAAAATAGCTAACCTTTATCTTCCCAACAAGTATGTAAATGGAAGAACAATAATCTTCATAAGGGGAGAATTTCTGATATTTTCTTCACCCCGACCCCCTACAAAGTTATGCTGTTGTGTACATTGATCACTTCTCTTTGAGGGAATACTTTTGAATGTTATGAAGTCACCACCAGTGTATTGAGTGGGGTGGCCAGCCCTGGGACTCATCAATATTCTCTTCCTCCAGCAGATAGTTTCAACTTGGCCTGGCTCGCTAGGGCATGGGCTAAGGTCTTTAGCCGTCTTGTTGAACTTAAGTACCTTAAGATGGGCTTTTATGGATCAAGTTGTGAACCTGTATCCTAATTGAGCCTGGAGGGTTCTCTGATCTGTGTTTCCAGTCCTGCTGGGCCGCATCATTGGTGGTAGTGTATGTTCCCATGGGCCCCTGATGGGAGTGGTGAGTAAGGGCTTTTTGGGGTCTCAGTTAATTAAGCTTTCTCTCTTTCCGTGTCCCTCTCTTCCCTTATGCAGAATTAATAGTGAGTGCTAGGGGAGGCCCTTAAAGCTACTGTGAGTGTATGAAGGGCTGTTAATGACCATGTGATAAGTGCTGTAGGTGGGGAGAGGGAGGTGAGGCAGTCAGGTGCTTTGGAGTCATCATAGGTTAGCGCAATTGTCTATTATTGACTTGCTTGCTTCAGAGCTGTTGTATTGCTGTCATTGAAAGCAGAGAAGAGCCTTTTAGACTGAAGGGAAGGATAAACTGGAAGGGTCAATATTCAGACCCAGGACACTGACAGGATGGAGCTCTCACCAGACACTGAGGTTGTATTTTCCTGTGCAGCCTTCATGGAGGGGACACCAGTGTTGAAGCTGGAATTGCCTCCAGTTAGGTATCTTGGAGCAGAAGGATTCTGTGGGACTTTTTTTCCCCCTGCTTCAGCAGTTCATGAAGGAACTCATAAGCTGCTTGTATGGACTTTTGGCAAGTCGAGAAGGGGTGCCTACTACTCTGAGACATAGGTACACTGGCACCTCACACCAGCCTGCTCAGGCTCAGCCCTGGCACGCTCGTTCCCATCAACAGCGTGCACCTAAGGCCCCTGGTGCTCCCCAGTAAAAGCAGGGAAAGAGCTTTCGACTGGCTCCAGCAGAGCATAGCTACTGTGAAATTGTCCATCCCGGGTGAATTGCTGATCAGGGGGAGGATGAAGTTTTTCCACAAAAGGTGGCCCATATAACCTCCGACCGCCCTAAATTTGCATCAGAAACCTCCATATTGCCCACAGAGAGCTCATTTTCTCAGCTCTCAGCATGAGCAGGTACTTAAAGAGGAACTCTTAGCCCTTCTGAAGGCCCATGTGGTCGAGCCTGTTCCACCAGGGTAAGAAGGGTGGAAGAAGGTTGGGGAATTCTATTCCAGGTACTTCCTCATGCAGAAGGAGATTGGGGTGGGGGGGATGTGTCCCATCCTAGTCCTGAGGGCCTTGAACAAATTCCTGGTGAAAGAAAAGTTCTGGATGGTTTCCCTGGGCACCCTTCTAACTGTGATTCAGGAAAACTATTGGCTGTGCTATCTGGGCTTAAAGGATGCATAAACACATCCTATATAATAATTCTCACCTCCAGCGTTCTAAAGTAGCTGCCTGTGTCCGTGGCACCTGGAGTTGCTGAGCTAGGCTCCGTAGCCAGGCTGACGTTACTCACAGCTGATTCCCAGGCAGGGGGAGGAGTAGGGAAACACGCGAGGAGTGCAGCGACGTGAGAGGCGAGAGGAGGAGTGGCTGCAGAGCTGACAGCCAATGCCTGATGGCTATCTACGGTGCCGCGTTTCAGGTTTAAAAACATTTATTGCTTTTTTTTTTCTTTTTGTAGCGGCCGCTGCTGCTCAACAGGAGAAGCAGCAGCGGCCGGACAGCGTTACCAGTGGCAGCTGCGGGTGGCGAGGGGGGTTTGGTGCGCGGGGAGGGTTGCTAGACATGGGTGGATGGAGGGGGGCAGGAGGGGGGAAGAGGAGGAGGGGAGGGTTGCTGGACATGGGTGGCTGGAGGGGGGGCATGGGGAGGGTCGCTGGACATGGGTGGCTGTAGGGAGGGCAGGGGAGAGGGAGGTGGGGAGGGGGTGGGATGGGATGGGTCAGAGGGAAAGGCCCGGTGCAGGCCATGGGCGGCCTTTCTATACAGCTGCTGCTGGCGCTGCAGGGTGAATAGTTCTGCAAAGGTAAACCAGGTTTGGAGGGGAGTGGTGTTGGACTGACAATGCTGGTGTGTGTGTGTGTGGGGGGGGAGGGTATTGAGAGAGAGCCACGGGGGAGAGGGGGGTATTGAGAGAGATCTGTGGGAGAGGGGAATTGAGAGAGAACGTTGATGGGAACAGGCAGGCAGTGAGGGAGGGAACTGAGAGAGAACCAGGGGGCGGGAGGAGGAGAGAGGGAATTGAGGAGAGAACTGGGGATGGGGGGAATTGAGAGAGAACTTTAGATGATCGAGTGAGTGAGCAAGGGAGAGGGGAAATTGAGAGAGCACCTCAGAGCGTGGCAGGGGCCGGGAGGGGGGGGGGGCGAGAGAGAACTATGGCAGGGTCAAAAGGAGAGGGAGAGATGCTGGACTGTGCATGGGGGGGGGGGGGGGGGGGAATACGGGAAAAAGGGAGAATTGTTAATTGAGGGACAGAAGGATGGAGGAAGGGATGTAGAGGGTGAAGAGAGGGAGGGAGAGAGATAATGGACCTGGGGTGGAGAAAAGAGAGGTGTTGGACTCTGGTGGGGGGGGGGGGGTGAGGGGGTTGGGAGAGGGAAGAAATAATAGACCTGGGGGTAGAGGGGAGGAAGGGAGAGAGAGTTGAACTTGGATGCGGAAGAAAGGAGGATATTGGGCCCGTAATCCGTGGCATAACCACAGAGGAGGGGCCTTGGAGATCTTGCCCCCCCCCCCTCATTTTGGGCTGAGGCCCCTTCCAAAGCTGCAGCTTCCTTGTCATCTATACTAGACCAGTCCAGACTAGTGGGTTGTATCCATCCACCAGCGGAAGGAGACAGAGAAAGTACTTCCATGTAATTTGCCCCTTAAGGGCATTGTGCAACCTGGAATGTTCAGTATTTTCTGTCTCCCCTAGCGGATGGTGCACGGATCATGCAGCTTTTCTGGATGGCTGGCAGTTAGCTCCTGTCCCAGCTTCTTCTGGGTGACAGGAGAGCCAGGGGTGTGCTGGTAGCCGCGCTTGGCTGTTTCAGGTGATACTCAGTGGTCCTTGGTCCCTTATCTACCAGCTAGGGTGACATCCAGTGTCTCTGGTTCCCTCCCCTACCTCCCCTGGTGGTCTTTCTAGCAGGGTGACGGTTGAATGTGGCATGAAGCACCGTTATTTCCCTGTAGGGCTCTCGTCTTTAGGTTGGAGGCAAGTTTGTCTGGGTTTCATCTGCTTCTGAGGTAAGCTGTTGTTTTCTTTCTGTCCCTTGAAAGGCTGCTCGATACAGATTTTAAAAAAATGATGATGATGATAAAGGCCATTTTACTTTACTTTCTACCCTTGATTATTTGGTGGTCACAGTATGTTCGGTTCCCTTAGAGCTGTGTTAATTTTCTTCCTCTGTGGAATTTGACAGGCTCTGAGCATGCGATGAGTTGGGCACCGGTATGCCCTCAGTTTTTCATGTTTTGATTTCTCTTTTCCAGTGGCAGGACTTTGGTCTCTGGTGGGGTTAATTTCTGTGTTCGCTACTCTGGCAAGATGGGAGTCTCCTGTGGTTTGTGCCTTTTCAAATTTTTTTTCCCATTTTGGCCGCCGGGGTGGGACCCTCAAAATGATTAAGATGTTAACAGTGACTAGGCAGGAGTATTACTGGGGCATTAGGTAAGTGTTGCAGTACCATGTGATTTCTTACTCCCCCACATTTACTGCTTTCTGAACTAGAGCAGGTCCTGTTCACAAAGTGTTTTCTAGAAGCTTGCAAGACAGATTATCCCCAGTTGGCTGAGTATATTGGCCATATCCTGTAGCAAGTATTCAGGAAGGGGTGTTGATTCATCAGTTAGTGAGAAATTAGGAATTCGTGTAGGAGCATTAGAGGTCACATATAAAAGCACCATCAGCAGTTTTTCAGCTCTTAACCGCGTTTACAATGGGGCTGAAAAATCTTCATTCTGCTTTCATTAGTGTTTGGACCAAGGATTTAACTTGAAGTGTGTTGGAGAAGGATAAATACAAATTTGAGGAAATAGTGTTTTTTTTCTGTCTTCTAACATGTTGGTGTTAAGAAATCAGGTTGCTGTGAATTAATAAAACAATTTCAGTAAAAGTTATACACAGTTCATTTATTCCTGTCTTCCAGGCAATGAAAAATGCATTGTCATGGGAAATTCAAAACTCTGGTCCTCGAGGGCCAACAACCAGTCAGGTTTTCAGTATGTGCCTAATATATGACACAGAGTTTTGTATGCCCATTGTCCCCAATATATGTGGTGCTCTCTCTTTCATGTTGTAACAGAACGCCTATCACCTGCCTGGGGTTATTTCTGCGGCCCCTTAGAGGATCTGCCCCAGCACTGCTCAGGCCCGCCTGCACCTGGGCACGTGCTCTACACTAGCACCCTCCTCCCACCGCCTAGGTCCCAACTGCCTCTGGGCGAGTCTTCCGCTCACTAATTACCCCAATGATTTCTGGGTTATTGGAGCCACACTCCCAGTGGTCCCACAGTTCCTAGAAAGCATCCACAGTCCCAACACACAAACCACCAGGATTTTTTTATCAGTCTAGACAGTAGAGTCAACAAACTAAACAGGTTTGTCACAACTTGAACAGTGAACAGAAAATGTGTAATCATCAAACAATAACAGGTAACTGAAATATGGATCAATTTATAAAACAAATATGGATCAATTTATAAAACTATCTAAACAAGTACCTGGAGGGATCAGGAAATATGCTGCTCACAGATTATCAAATATAACTGATCATATGGCTTCAGCAAACAGATCTGTCTCTTTTCTCCCTGGCTAAGACTGGGGCAAATACTATTACATTCCAAATGAAATTAAGCTCCTAGACCATTCAGAGCCCAGAACAACAAGTTTCAAACGTATACTGCTGACAGTACTGTAGATCACTTCCTCATTGAGTGAAACTAAAGAGGGAGCATTCACTTTTCTATAACAGCTTTAATATAAACCATGCATCACCTGCTGGCCACTAGAAGAAATACATGCGAGGAAATATTTTGGTACAGGTTACAGGCGTAAAACACACTGGGGCCATTTTACAAAGGGGCATAAGACCCTACATGTGTCCAACGCATGCCAGATCAGAACTACCACATGCCCTGGGCAGTAATTCTGAATTTGGCATATGTTGAAAACACGCACTAGAAAATATTTTCTGTTTTCTACCACGTGGTGCTTACCCGCGGTAAATGGCAGTGGGCATGTGCTGCATAACTACTGCCGGGGTAGCATGTGAGACCTTACCGCTAAGTCCATGGGTGACAGTAAGATCTCAGGCTGAAAATGGACGCGCACTGGTTTCATTTTGCTATAACAGATTGAGGCAGGTGTCTGTAGGAGGTACTTTGCTTGCTACAACTGTTGTTTCCCCTATTAAAAGTAGAGGAAAAATCCATAAGTAGTTGCAAATGAAGGCTCAAGATGCCTCAATTCTAATACTGATTCCAGCTGAAAAAAAGAGCCAGGAGAAAAAAAAGATGAGAAATCATTATTTTCTCAGATAGTACATTTATCTCTCAGATGTCTGCTTTGTGACCTTGCTGAGACTGTAGGTGTTCAAGTAGGGCTGTTCACAGCAGTTATGAATGTTTTTAAAAACATGAATCAAACTGGACACCCATGATATCAAACAACATTGTCACTAATCTGCTGATTTTCTCCTCTTAATATGTATGATTACTGTAGAAGACAATTCTTGAAAATGAGAAAATACTTTCTGATTTTCTGCATGCAGATGGATGAATACAGCAACTCTGACATGAAGGAGATAAAAGAAGAAATTGTTGATCTTCGAAATAAGATTTTTCAGGAAATAATCCTGGAGCAAGAAGAATATGTAAGCAGTCTTAGATTGATATAACAAGTATGAAGAAAATATGTTGAGTGAAATGAACTGCTTTATGGAAAAGAGCTTCCAGTGACTAATTCCGTTGGGGCATTCTTTGTGTACATTATTTAGACAGTTTAATTCTCTTAATCAGTTTCCAATCCTACAAAATGGAAACCTGTCTTGTACCTTATGCGTTTTCCATTAGTAAGCACATGTGGGTGATATCCAGTGTTACCAGGATGAAACAACTCTTCCAGAGCTCATAGTTTAGTGTGAAGTCGTAAGCATTTACAACTTTTCCCATTCATATAATTCTCCTCAGTCCTTTCTGTTTTGTTTTTCCAGATGCAAAAACCTAGCTCCTTCTGTATTTGAAGAGGTTTCCTCATCTTAGTATATCTGTATTTGTTTTCTTCTCCGAGGACAAGCAGGCTGCTTGTTCTCACGACTGGGTTGACGTCCGCGGCAGCCCCCACCAACCGGAAAAAGCTTCGCGGGACGGTCGGCACGCAGGGCACGCCCACCGCGCATGCGCGGCCGTCTTCCCGCCCGTGCGCGACCGCTCCCGCCAGTTACTTTTTTCCCGCGACTGAGAGAGTCGTGTTTTTGCAACTCTCTCGTTTCAGCCGCCGGAATTTTCGACCGCGTTTACGCGGGTCGTCGCTCTTGGCCCTTTTGGCCTCTTCTTCTTTCAGTTTCGTTTGTTATCCAAAAAAAAAAAAAAAAAAAAGAATTTTGCGCGTGTGGAGCACGCGCTCCTCCTTTTTCCCTCGCTTTCTAGCGGGGACGCCTCGTTGCGGCCTAGTGGCCGCTCGGTCGGTTTCAATTTTCGTGGTGTGATTTTAGCCACCATTGCCGACTTTGACTTCGCCGACGCGATTTTTCCGTCGATGTCCTCGAAGGTCCCGAGTGGATTTAAAAAGTGTGGTCGCTGCGGCCGGCCGATCTCGCAGACCGACACCCACGCTTGGTGCCTCCAGTGCCTCGGGCCGGAGCACAATCTCAAGTCGTGTGCTTTGTGTCTCGGTCTCCGGAAACGGACTCAGGTTGCGAGGCAAGTTCTGCGGGACCGTCTTTTTGGAACTTGCGCCGGCCCCTCGACGTCGACCTCGACGGCATCGGTATCGAAGGCCGGTTCTTCGGTACCGGTATCGATGCCCGAGACATCGGCACCGATGGCAGCGACCCCAGGAGAACAGGTCCCGTCGGCCCGCCGGTCCGCCGGCGAGAGTGGGGTAGAGAGACCGCGTGGGCAGTCGGCCCCGGTCACTCCCTCAACTCGTGAGCCACGGGACCGAACCCTGTCGGACCCGGTACCTCGAGACCGAGGGGGATCGACCTCCTCCTCCTCCATGCCCTCCGGCACCGGTGACGTGCACCGGAAGAAGGACAAGAAGCGCCGTCACCGGGAGCCCTCGGTGCCTGAGGAGGTGTCGACGCCGAAGCGTCATCACAGAGAGGAGAGATCTCCGTCGGTGGTGGAGGTACCGACGCGTCGGGGTTCCGGCACCTCGGTGCCGTCTCCTGGCCCCCAGCAGCTTCTGGCACCGACACCCTTGCCGGCCCCACCGCCTTTCTCGGCAGCGGGCCTGGACGAGTGCCTCAGAGCCATCCTTCCGGGGCTCCTGGAAGGGCTGATGCGCCAGGCTGTGCCGGCGCCGGGGGTGCTTGCGCCCTCGGCGCCGATGACTGTGGCGCCGGCGAGCTCTAGCCCGGCGCCGGGGCAGTCGACACCGCCGCCGCTTGCGGTGCCGGTCTCGACAGCCACGCAGGTGGAGTCCCCGTCGACGTCGATGGAGGGAGCTCCGTCCCCGCCGGCGCGGGAGTCCACCGCTCGACGACACCGAGGCCTCGGTGCCTCGACGTCGAGCCGGGCCCGGTACCGGACTCAGCTACATGAGCTAATGTCCGATACCGAGGATGAGGACTCGTGGGGGGAAGAGGAGGACCCGAGATATTTCTCCTCAGAGGAGTCTACGGGCCTTCCCTCGGACCCCACGCCGTCACCGGAGAGGAAGCTCTCACCTCCTGAGAGTCTCTCCTTTGCCTCCTTTGTGCGGGATATGTCCATAAGCATTCCCTTTCCCGTGGTCTCTGTGGAAGAGCCGAGGGCCGAGATGCTCGAGGTCCTCGACTATCCATCACCACCTAGAGAGTCCTCCACGGTACCGCTGCACAATGTCCTGAAGGAGACGCTGCTCCGGAACTGGGTGCGACCATTAACTAATCCCACCATTCCCAAGAAAGCAGAGTCCCAGTACAGGATCCACTCTGACCCAGAGCTCATGCGGCCCCAGTTGCCCCATGACTCAGCGGTCGTGGATTCTGCTCTCAAGAGGGCACGGAGTTCGAGGGATACCGCCTCGGCGCCCCCGGGGCGGGAGTCTCGCACTCTGGACTCATTTGGGAGGAAGGCCTACCAGTCCTCCATGCTCGTGACCCGCATCCAATCGTACCTGCTCTATATGAGCATCCACATGCGGACCAATGTGCAACAGCTGGCGGACCTGGTCGATAAGCTCCCGCCGGAGCAGTCCAGGCCTTATCAGGAGGTGGTCAGGCAGCTGAAGGCGTGCAGAAAGTTCCTGTCCAGGGGGATTTTTGACACCTGTGACGTGGCATCTCGTGCTGCGGCCCAAGGTATAGTGATGCGCAGGCTCTCATGGCTGCGTGCCTCTGACCTGGACAACCGCACCCAGCAGAGACTGGCCGACGTCCCTTGCCGGGGGGATAACATTTTCGGTGAGAAGGTCGAGCAGATGGTGGACCAACTGCATCAGCGGGAAACCGCTCTCGACAAGCTCTCCCACCGGGCGCCTTCAGCACCCGCCCCCACGGGTGGGCGTTTTTCCCGGGCACGGCAGGCTGCACCCTATTCTTTTGCAAAGCGTAGGTACAACCAGCCGGCCCGAAGGCCTCGTCAGGCACAGGGACAGCCCCAGCGCGCTCGTTCTCGTCAACAGCGTGCGCCTAAGCAGCCCCCTGCGCCTCCACAGCAAAAGCCGGGGACGGGCTTTTGACTGGATCCACGGGAACATAGCCGCCCTACAAGTGTCCGTACCGGACGATCTGCCGGTCGGAGGGAGGTTAAAATTTTTTCACCAAAGGTGGCCTCTCATAACCTCCGACCAGTGGGTTCTCCAAATAGTGCGGTGCGGATACGCCCTGAATTTGGCCTCCCTGCCTCCAAATTGTCCTCCAGGAGCTCAGTCTTTCAGCTCCCATCACAAGCAGGTACTTGCAGAGGAACTCTCCGCCCTTCTCAGCGCCAATGCGGTCGAGCCCGTACCACCCGGGCAGGAAGGGCAGGGATTCTATTCCAGGTACTTCCTTGTGGAAAAGAAAACAGGGGGGATGCGTCCCATCCTAGACCTGAGAGGCCTGAACAAATTCCTGGTCAAAGAAAAGTTCAGGATGCTTTCCTTGGGCACCCTTCTGCCAATGATTCAGAAAAACGATTGGCTATGTTCCCTGGATTTAAAGGACGCATACACTCACATCCCGATACTGCCAGCTCACAGACAGTATCTCAGATTCCGCCTGGGCGCACGGCACTTTCAGTATTGTGTGCTGCCCTTTGGGCTCGCCTCTGCCCCACGAGTGTTTACAAAGTGCCTCGTGGTGGTAGCGGCCTACCTACGCAAGCTGGGAGTGCACGTGTTCCCATATCTCGACGATTGGCTGGTCAAGAACACCTCGGAGGCAGGAGCCCTCCGGTCCATGCAGTGCACTATTCAACTTCTGGAGCTGCTGGGGTTTGTGATAAATTACCCAAAGTCCCATCTCCAGCCAACTCAGTCTCTGGAATTCATAGGAGCGCTGCTGAATTCCCAGACGGCTCAGGCCTACCTTCCCGAAGCGAGGGCCACCAATCTCTTGGCCCTGGCTTCGCAGACCAGAGCGTCTCAGCAGATCACAGCTCGGCAGATGTTGAGACTTCTGGGTCATATGGCCTCCACAGTTCATGTGACTCCCATGGCTCGTCTTCACATGAGATCTGCTCAATGGACCCTAGCTTCCCAGTGGTTCCAAGCCACCGGGAATCTAGAAGATGTCATCCGCCTCTCCACCAGTTGTCGCACTTCACTGCTCTGGTGGACCATCCGGACCAATTTGACCCTGGGACGTCCATTCCAAGTTCCGCAGCCCACGAAAGTGCTGACGACGGATGCATCTCGCCTGGGGTGGGGAGCCCATGTCGATGGGCTCCACACTCAGGGTCTGTGGTCCCTCCAGGAAAAGGATCTGCAGATCAACCTCCTGGAGCTCCGAGCGATCTGGAACGCACTGAAGGCTTTCAGAGATCGGCTGTCCTGTCAAATTATCCAAATTCGGACAGACAATCAGGTTGCAATGTATTACGTCAACAAGCAGGGGGGCACCGGATCTCGCCCCCTGTGCCAGGAGGCCGTCGGGATGTGGCGTTGGGCGTGTCGGTTCGGCATGCTCCTCCAAGCCACATACCTGGCAGGCGTAAACAACAGTCTGGCCGACAGACTGAGCAGAGTCATGCAACCGCACGAGTGGTCGCTCCATGCCAGAGTGGTACGCAAGATCTTCCGAGCGTGGGGCACCCCCTCGGTGGACCTTTTCGCCTCTCAGACCAACCACAAGCTGCCTCTGTTCTGTTCCAGACTTCAGGCACACGGCAGGCTAGCGTCGGATGCCTTTCTCCTCCATTGGGGGACCGGCCTCCTGTATGCTTATCCTCCCATACCTTTGGTGGGGAAGACCTTACTGAAGCTCAAGCAAGACCGCGGCACCATGATTCTGATAGCGCCCTTTTGGCCCCGTCAGATCTGGTTCCCTCTTCTTCTGGAGTTGTCCTCCGAAGAACCATGGAGATTGGAGTGTTTTCCGACTCTCATTTCGCAGAACGACGGAGCGTTGCTGCACCCCAACCTTCAGTCTCTGGCTCTCACGGCCTGGATGTTGAGGGCGTAGACTTCACTGCGTTGGGTCTGTCTGAGGGTGTCTCCCGGGTC
The DNA here is from genome assembly GCF_901765095.1 of Microcaecilia unicolor. Classification (NCBI taxonomy): domain Eukaryota; kingdom Metazoa; phylum Chordata; class Amphibia; order Gymnophiona; family Siphonopidae; genus Microcaecilia; species Microcaecilia unicolor. The sequence goes on from NC_044031.1 coordinate 163,867,798, forward strand.
TTGCTTGCCTCTAGGAAGGATTCCACTAAAAAGAGTTACTTTTTCAAGTGGAGGAGGTTTGTCGTGTGGTGTGAGAGCATGGCCCTAGAACCTCGTTCTTGCCCTGCACAGAACCTGCTTGAATACCTTCTGCACTTATCAGAGTCTGGCCTCAAGACCAACTCAGTAAGGAATCACCTTAGTGCGATTAGTGCTTACCATTATCGTGTGGAAGGTAAAGCCATCTCTGGAGAGCCTTTAGTCGTTCGATTCATGAGAGGCTTGCTTTTGTCAAAGCCCCCTATCAAGCCTCCTACTGTGTCATGGGATCTCAACGTCGTCCTCACCCAGCTGATGAAACCTCCTTTTGAGCCACTGAATACCTGCCATCTGAAGTACTTGACCTGGAAGGTCATTTTCCTGGTGGCAGTTACTTCCGCTCGTAGGGTCAGTGAGCTTCAAGCCCTAGTAGCTCATGCTCCATATACCAAATTTCATCACAACAGAGTAGTGCTCCGCACTCACCCAAAGTTCCTGCCGAAGGTGGTGTCGGAGTTCCATCTTAACCAGTCAATTGTCTTGCCAACATTCTTCCCCAGGCCGCATACCCGCCCTGCTGAACGTCAGTTGCACACATTGGACTGCAAGAGAGCATTGGCCTTCTACTTGGAGCGGACACAGCCCCACAGACAGTCCGCCCAATTGTTTATTTCTTTCGACCCTAACAGGCTAGGGGTCGCTGTCGGGAAACGCACCATCTCTAATTGGCTAGCAGATTGCATTTCCTTCACTTACGCCCAGGCTGGGCTGACTCTTGAGGGTCATGTCACGGCTCATAGTGTCAGAGCCATGGCAGCGTCGGTGGCCCACTTGAAGTCAGCCACTATTGAAGAGATCTGCAAGGCTGCGACGTGGTCATCTGTCCACACATTCACATCTCATTACTGCCTCCAGCAGGATACCCGACGCGACAGTCGGTTCGGGCAGTCGGTGCTGCAGAATCTGTTTGGGGTGTAAATCCAACTCCACCCTCCAGGACCCGAATTTATTCTGGTCAGGCTGCACTCTCAGTTAGTTGTTCTTCGTAGGTCAATTTCTGTTGTACCCTCGCCGTTGCGAGGTTCAATTGACCTGGGTTATTGTTTTGAGTGAGCCTGAGAGCTAGGGATACCCCAGTCGTGAGAACAAGCAGCCTGCTTGTCCTCGGAGAAAGGGTATGATACATACCTGTAGCAGTTGTTCTCCGAGGACAGCAGGCTGATTGTTCTCACCTTCCCTCCCTCCTCCCCTTTGGAGTTGTGTTTCATACTTTATTGCTTGTCATTCAACTGGCGGGAGCGGTCGCGCACGGGCGGGAAGACGGCCGCGCATGCGCGGTGGGCGTGCCCTGCGTGCCGACCGTCCCGCGAAGCTTTTTCCGGTTGGTGGGGGCTGCCGCGGACGTCAACCCAGTCGTGAGAACAATCAGCCTGCTGTCCTCGGAGAACAACTGCTACAGGTATGTATCATACCCTTTCTGACAAGAAAAAGACTTCTTTGTTTTTTGTTCCTGCGATAAAGAACTTGGTCTAAGTTGAGGTTCTGGCCTTGTCTTCAGTGTGGGTAAAACAATCCAAAATTTACACCCATTTAAAATGCCTGATGTGTCACACTGAGACATAGCATTGGGGCAAGATGTCTGTAAGCCTGAAAAAAAAAAAACACCTTAATCTTTCAGCAGTCTCCCTGAGGCAGAGAAAGGGGTGCTGCACACTAAACGCTCTCTTATTGATGTACAGATATCTCCGGAGCAATGATAGCCAAGCTACTATGTAAGATGTTGCAGTTTGTTGTTGATACTGTAATTATGTACCATCTGGGCGATATCGAGTGTGGACAGTGTTCAAAAATATCATTTTGGAAATGTAGACCAGATGTATTTCATGTTTTAGAAAAAGTGGAAGAGAGGCCAAATTATAGCCAGCATAATAGCCAGAGGTGAAACAGGCTATTGTAGCAAAAAAAAAAAAACCTTTCAAAAAATAGAAAAAAGGATATGAATTCAAGAACACACGAAACAAAATAACTTGGCAATTAGATGCAAATAATTTATAAGGCAGGCAAAAAGAATTTGAAAAGAAACTTGCCATAGACAAAAATTCATAACAAAAACTTTCAGGTGTATTCTAAGCAAGAAGCTTGTGAGCATCAGTTGGACCGTAATTTTTATAAAGGGTTCCAGGGGTGATCTGGAAAACTATAAACTGGTAAGCCTGACACCAATGCTTGGCAAAATGATAAAAACTATTATAAAGAACCAAATTGCTGAACCCATAGACAAGGCTGAATGGTTTTCCAAATACGGTATATAGTTTTTTGTATCTTAGCTACTGTTGGCAGCCTGTTTTACAATTGTCACTTTCCTGGAGAATATATATGATGGAGGATTCTTGGCAGGAGCAGACTCTGAAAATTTCTGCTCAAGTGTGAAAAATGGAGGCAGATTTACAGCATGTTGTGGTTTGGACATGGCATTGAAGATGTAATTGTCTTCCTTTTTGCCAGTTTTGTTAATGTTTACAGCTTGCTGCCCTGTTTTGATACTATTTGAATGATGTTGGGTAAATTGCTGTTTAATCCGGTTTAAAATGTATACATGTATATAGGCTGAAATGTTAAGAAATTTTAAAAAAGAGGTCTCTCCTTCAAAACTTTGATATTCTCATTGGCTTCTAAACATCAACCCTTTCACATACAAATGAGATTTGTACAAGTTGCTCTGGAGCAAGGCAAAGCTTTCCTTACATAATGCAAAATACAGACTCTACACTGTCAAAAAGATTCAGTGCTTGCTATGCATCATAACCAGTTCCACCTTGTAAGCTATAAGGCCATATGGCAGCTGCAGTGTATGTTTTGCCACTTGTTCAACATGAGAAGGCTGCAGTGAGACATCAAGGTCCAGTGAAATTAGTCTTATCTAATTTCTATCTAACAAAGTTTCAAGTTTATTAAGCAGCTTGGTATACCACCCTAGGTACAAGCCATCAGAGCGGTTTACATCAAGTCTATAATGGATAATAAAAGCTGCTGCTGTATTTGTGTGGGATTGATGTATTGATTAGTAGTCTGTATTTGTTTTGTTTTTGCTATTTATGTATGTTGTTAATCGCCTTGGATAGAGGCAGGATATAAATAAATAAACATAAAAAAGAACTCCATATACATTAGGAAAGAGGTAAGTGGTAAACATATAAAGCTAATAATAGAGTAAAAAGCAGGCATCATCTGGTGATAACCACAGAATCAGTGGTCTGCAAAGTATGGCTGAGGCTAAAGGCTGAAACAGTCCTTAAGCTGAACCTTAAAAACAGGCAAACAAGTTTCTAACTGGCGTGCTAACGGAGCAGCATTCCAGAGCTGTGGGCCCATGACACTGAATATTCGCTTATACAGAGAGGAAAGACGAAGAGGGAATGAGGGAACTTGTAGTAGACTATCCTGAGAGGAGTGAAGCGCCCTAGAAGGGCAGTAGGACATGAGGTATTGCTTTAACTATGATGGTTAGTCCGAATGGCAAATTTTATGAACTAGTAGGAGCAGTTTGATCTGAAAAGAAATGGGTAGCCAGTGCTCTTAAGAAGACATATGGATGCAGGCACTGGATGTCTTTTTGTGGGAGGCCTTGTTACAGAAGTCAAACCTTGAAAGGACTAAGAATTGAAGAAGAACCCAAAGGGCTGAAGGAGTAAATAAACGATGAACTGAATAAAGAATCCTCAGCTTAAAAAAACAATGATGGACAATTTTAGAGATATAGGGATGCAAAGAGTAGCAGACTTGGAGGAGCTGAGAGAGACAGAGGTACATACAGGGATGATGTAGAGAAGTCCTACCTCCAGTCTGGCAGCCCCTGTGCTGCCTTGCAGGAGAGAGGCCTCCTAAAAGGAGAGCATCACCCTGATGAAGTTGGAAATAATCCTGTAGCCAGGACCAGCCCACTAGGGGATGCAGTATCCTCTTGTACTGAGGATATATCTCCATGAGCTTCTGCCTAGGAGGGGAGGGTTAGGACAGCTGCTTTAGTTGGTGATTCGATTATTAGGCATGTAGATAGCTGAGTGGCTGGTGGACGTGAAGATCACCTGGTGACTTGCCTGCCTGGTGCGAAGGTGGCGGATCTCAAGCGTCATCTAGATAGGATTTTAGATAGTGCTATAGAGGAGCCGGCTGTCTTGATACATGTGGGTACCAGTGACACAGGAAAATGTGAGACGGAGGTTCTGGAAGCCAAATTTAGGCTCCTAAGTAGAAAGCTGAAATCCAGATCCTCCAGGGTAGCATTTTCAGGCAGAGCTCTGGAGTCTCAATGTTTGGATGAGACTATGGTGCAGGGAGGAGGGTTTTAGAATTGTTAGGAACTGGGCAACATTCTGGGTAAGGGGGAGCCTATTCTGAAAGAATGGGCTCCATCTTACCAGGGTGGGACCAGGCTGCTGGCGTCAGCATTTAAAAAAGAGAGAGAGCAGTTTTTAAACTAGAACCTAGGGGAAGGCCGACAGTTGCTCAATAGTATATGGCTCAGAATAAGGTATCTTTCAAAGATATCACCAAAACAGGGAAGGTAGAGCATCCTGATAGCGAGGTTGCAATTGAGAGCATAGTAGGCCAGGTGTCTTTAAATAAAAAGCAGACAGATTTTCAAGATTGCACATTTATCACTGTCAGCTGCTGAGCAAGATGTAAATAGGAACAACAAACATAGTTTGTAATGTCTATATGCGAATGCCAGAAGCCTAAGAAATAAAATGGGAGAGTTAGAATATATTGTAGTAAAAATGAAAAAAAAAATAAGCATTTCTGAGACCTAGTGGAAGGAGGATAACCAGTGGGAAGCTGTCATACCAGGATACAAATTATATTGCAGTGGTATGGTTGATCAAATTGGTGGAGGAGTAGCATTGTATGTTAAGGAGGGCCTTGAATTGAATAGACTAAAAATTCTACAGGACCCCAAACACATCTTGCAATCCCTATGGATTGAAATTCCATGTGTAAAGGGGAAAAGGATAGTGATAGGAGTGTACTACTGTCCACCTGGTCAGGATGAAAAGATAGATGTAGAAATGTTATCAGAAATTAGGGAGGCTAACAAACTGGGGAACACTGTAATAATGGGCGATTTCAATTATCCCAGTATTTACTGGAGAAATCTAACATCAGTACATGCTAGGGAGGTGAAATTCCTTGATGGAATTGAGTACTACTTTTTGGTACTACTTTATGGAGCAGCTGGTTCAGGAGCCAACAAGAGGAGGAACAGTTCTAGACCTAGTCCTTAGCGGAGCGAATGATCTGGTGCAGGAGGACAGTGCATGCTAGAGAGGTGAAATTCCTTGATGGAATGGAGCAGCTGGTTCAGGAGCTAACAAGAGAATGATCTGGTGCAAGAGGTAATGGTGCTGCGGCCTCTTGATAACAGTGGCCATAACGTGATCAGATTTGTTATAAGCTTTGGAGTAAGTACATACAGGAAATCTAATATATTAGAATATAACTTTCAAAAAGGAGACTGATAAAATTAGAACGGTGAAAATTTTTTTTAGAGGAGCAGCTGCAAAGGTAGAAAAACTTACATCAGGTATGGATGTTGTTCAAAAATACCATCCTGGAAGCCCAGGCCAAATATATTCTGTGTATTAAAAAAAGGAGGAAGGAAAACCAAACGACAGATGGCATGGTTGAAACGTAAGGTGAAGGAAGCTATTAGAGCTAAAAGAAATTCCTTCAGAACATGGAAGAAGGATCAAACTGAAAATTATAGGAAACAGCATAAAGAATGGCAAGTCAAATGCAAAGTGCTGATAAGGAAGGCAAAGAGAGACTTTGAAAAAAAGATTGTGTTGGAGGCAAAAACACATAGTAAAAACGTTTTTAGGTATATTAAAAGCAAACAGCTGGCAAAAGAATCGGTTGGACTGCTAGATGACCAAAGAGTAAAAGGGGCACTCAGGTATGACAAAGCCATAGTGGAGAGATTAAATGAATTATTTGCTTTGATCTTCACCAAGGAAGATGTGGGAGAGATACTAGTGCCAGAAATGGTATTCAGTGCTGACGAGTCGGAGAAACTGAATCAAATCTCTGTAAACCTGGATGATGTAATGGAGCAATTTGAGAAATTGAAGAGTAGCAAAGTACCAGGACCGGATGGTATACATCTCAGAGTATAGAATTGAAAAAGGAGGTAGTGCTGTATTGTGGATTAAAAGCTGGTTAAATGATAGAAAACAGAGATTAGGGTTAAATTGTCAGTGTTCTCGATGAAGAAGGGTGATTGTGGGGTTTCGCAGGGGTCTGTTCTGGGACTGCTACTTTTTAACATATTTATAAATGATCTAGATATGGGAATAACATGAAGTTATTCAAAGTTGTTTAATCACAAGAGGATTATGAAAAATTGCAAGACAACTTTACGAGACTGGGCATTCAAATGGCAGATTGTTTAATGTGAGCAACTGCAAAGTGATGCATGTGGGAAAGAAGAACCCGAACTATAGCTACGTAATTCAAAGTTCCACATTGGGAGTCACTGACCAGGAAAAGGATCTTGGGGTCATAGTTGACGATACTTTGAAAACCTTTGCTCAGTGTGCTGCGGTGGCAAAGAAAGCAATTAGAATGTTAGATATTATTAGAAAAGGAATGGAAAATAAAAACAAGGATGTTACAATGCCTTTGTATCGCTGTGTCCGCACCATGAATACTGTGTGTGATTCTGGTCACCACATCTCAAAAAAGATATAGTAGAATTAGAAAAGGTACAGAGAAGGGCGAAAAAGATGGTAAAGGGAATGGGACGGCTTCCCTATGAGGAAAGGCTGAAACGGCTAGGGCTCTTCAGCTTGGAGAAAAGATGACGGGGGAGATATGATAGAGTTCTATAAAATAATGACTGGAGTGGAACAGGTAGATGTGAATCGCTTGTTTACTCTTTCCAAAAATACTAAGACTAGGGGCATGCAATAAAGCTACAAAGTAGTAAATTTAATATGAATCTGAGAAAATATTTTTTCACTCAGCATGTAATTAAACTCTAGAATTCGTTGCCAGAGAATGTTGTAAAAGCAGTTAGCTTAATGGGGTTTAAAAAAGGTTTGGATATTTCCTAAAAGAAGACTCCATAAGCCATTATTAAAATAGTCTTGGGAAAATCCACTTCTTATTTCTAGGGTAAGCAGCATAAAATGTACTGTACTGTTTTGGGATCTTGCCAGGTACTTGTGATCTGGATTGGCCACTGTTGGAAACAGGGTACTGGGCTTGATAGAACTTTGTTCTGTCCCAGTATGGCAACACTTATGTACTTATGTGAGCAATTCTTGGATGGATCCTATTGTATCAGATAATGGTGTGCTCCGTGTTTATTAAATGTGCATGGCTTGAGGCATTCAGCTAAACATAAAATTGTGTTTTATCTCTGGAAGTTATACACATCAGTTGGGTTTCATCAAGAGATACTTTTGCTTTTCCCGGATGCCACCCGATTTGCAGATTGGTGGATGGAGCATTGATTTTGTGCTTTCATTCAAGGGCAGAAAAATGGAGTGTTCATAGTACTTTCTAAAAAAAAAAAAAACTTTGATATTCAAGTTATTGAAGAGCAGTCTAATCTGGAAGGTAGGTGGGTGCTTGTGTATGCTATGCTACATAAGCAACCTGTATTGCTATTGATAATTTAGGTACCTAACAATGACTCTCCAGAATTTTCATTCACGTGACAGATCCTTGTAGAATGAGGGAACACCATATTTGCTTGGCGAAGATTTTAATTTCCCCTTAAACCCATATATGGACAGACAGTCTGTGTGCAGGTCCACAGGCTCTAAAGCTGTCATGATGCTATGTACAAGTTGATTGATACATGGAGACTTTTGCATCCAGATGTAAGAGAATATAGCTGCCCATCAAACTCAATGAAAATTATTTTCTCATAAAACTGTATTACAAATGGTATGTGTCCACCCTATCTTGTTATCCGATTATGCAACTATATCAATCAGTCTTGCCTCGAGTCAAGTAGCGCATGTTAAAAGCCTTATATGACGTCTGAATTCACAGTTGCTAACTGATGAGGTAGCTGTCAGTCGGTTAAAGGCTAGCATGCAACTTTTTTTCAAATGCAACAGAACTAGTATGTATTTTGGGATAATACCGGAAGCATTGAATGTTTTTTGTGTGTGTGTGTTTTGGGTTCTTTTTTTTTTTTTTTTGTTAAGGTGAGAGTATTACTTTGGCTGCTTATATACAGAAAGACAAACAATTGTGCCTGTGCTCTGTCGAGCATCAAAATATAACAAAATATTTAAACACACATGAATACAAGTGTATTGCTTCTTCAGCTTATTGAGAGTGGAGTAGTCTCATATATAACACACGATAAAGATTATTTGATTTTTCACCCAATGACTGGGTGTATTATCTGTGTGTATTGTCTAATCATTGACTTAACCTCCACCACCCTTTGCTAATCTTATATATGAAAATGTATTTCTGTTTATCAATATGCTATCATCTAATTTTATGCAGCACTTAGCTTGAACAAGTTGGTGCTCTTAAAACCCCGACAGGTCCCCGTTTCGTGGCTACTTTTTCAAGGGGGAGTCACCAGTTCTAAAACCAAAAACAAGATGCAGCACAAAGTTACTTACAAAATTGTTCTTACATGAGAGACTGATTGAACACCGTTCACGAATTACTGCACAAAATTTTGGAGCACCTATGGTACAACATTGGACATCGCAAAATCATACCATCGAAGATCTTAAATGTATGGTGATTGAACAAGTGATTCCCTCCACTAGAGGAGGTGATTTAAACAGAAAAATTTTACAGCGTGAAACCTTTTGGATCTTTACATTGGATACTATAGAACCAAGGGGTTTGAATACTTACACACAATGGAGTTGTTTTTTCTAACACAATATTCCCCTTTTGATATAAGAAGTGAGCAATCCAGTTCTTGCCTCTGGTTGGATGGTTCGTAATAAACACGCACACTGGTTTTTGAACATACCCATATCAGTTCTAGAGTTATCAACAGGCACTAAGTTTAACATAATTTTTTTCAATGTTTTTCAATTTTCTCTATTTCCTAATATATAGAAAAATCTTTTGATATGTTAAAACTTTTGCCACAAACAAATGGTCAACTAAGGAGTGTTTGCTTGAGACATACAAGATGAATATCAACAGTGGTAGTTTTCCACACTAGTCTCAGACAGGGCACAATGCCTTTTATTTTGTTAGAAGTCTTTGTTAAGGACTTTTATTTTGAAGTTAGCTTCATAATCAGCTGGCACGGCTGAGCATTAACAAAAAGATGCTGTGGCCATTTTGAGAGAGACAGAGTAATGCTGCAGTTGCACTTGAGACAGTTACTTGGTAAGCCACCAGCATTTTTATTTAGAATACAAGTAATTATACAACTAATATGCCTTTTAGAACAATTTTGTAAGTAACTTTGTGCTGCATCTTGTTTTTGGTTTTAGAACTGGTGACTCCCCCTTGAAAAAGTAGCCACGAAACGGGGACCTGTCGGGGTTTAAGAGCACCAACTTGTTCAAGCTAAGTGCTGCATAAAATTAGATGATAGCATATTGATAAACAGAAATACATTTTCATATATAAGATTAGCAAAGGGTGGTGGAGGTTAAGTCAATGATTAGACAATACACACAGATAATACACCCAGTCATTGGGTGAAAAATCAAATAATCTTTATCGTGTGTTATATATGAGACTACTCCACTCTCAATAAGCTGAAGAAGCAATACACTTGTATTCATGTGTGTTTAAATATTTTGTTATATACAGAAAGAACATTCTGTATTGCTGGAACAGGAAATTGCTAACTTAGAGAGGGCTTATGTTAACAGAGAGTCTGTTGGAGTTTTAGCTGTTTTACTTCTCCTATAATTATCCCTAGTTTATTTGGCTTTCCAGTGCAACCAGTGGATCAATTCAGATATCTTGGTGTTATTTTCGACTCCAAACTTGGTTTTTCTCTTCAAATTTCATCAGTGTTGAGATCTGTTTTTTGTGCACTTAGCAGAATTAGAGCTGTCCAGAGTGATTTAGATTTTCCTTCTTTGCATACGTTTTTTCATGCATTTTAGTCTCCACCTTGACTATTGACATGTGTTCTTTATAGAAATCCCCAAATCCGAACTCAAAAGACTTCAGATACTTCAAAATACTGCAGCTCGTATTCTTTGTAATGCAAAATGGAGATTCATTCCAACACCCCCTCCCCCCCCCCCCCTTTTTTTTTTAGAAGGCTCCACTGGATTCCAATAGAAGGATTAAATTTCAAATTCAGACTGACGTTCAAAACATGAACGGGCATGCATGAAGGAAATCGCATGCAAATGAGCTGCTCACTGTTAGCTCATTTGCACACGATTTCCTTCCTAAGGAGGGGAAGCCAGTGCAGAGCAGCCAAGCATTATGCATGACTGCTCTGTGCATGCCAAAGACGGCTTCATACATGCAGACAAGCTGCGTGTATAATAGCTGTCTACAACCTTAAGTCATCTATAACCTTAGAAAAATACAAGTCCAGGTGAAAACGTCCAAGTGCTTGTCAGGGACGACTTTTTTTTTTTTTTTTTTTAAGAGTATAGGTGAAGGATGTCCTTCTCTATGCCTCCGTCCCTGCAACGGCAGTCGAGGACATCCTTCGCTATGCCTCCGTCCCTGTGATGGCAGTTGAGGACATCCAAAATGTGGATGTTTCTGTGAGAAGGACGTCCATGCCTGCTTTGCCTCCGACACCCCCTTTATTTATTTGGATTTTGGATCACAAGTAGCAGCAGTGGGATTTGAACCGGCCACCTCTGGATTGCAGGACCAGTGCTGTAACCACTAGGCCACTCCTCCACTCCACTCCCTTGAAATCTGGTTGTCCCTATGGGGGGGGGGCAGTTCAGGACGTCCAAAATGTTTGAAAGAAGGATGTCAACGCCTTCGGTATGCCTCCGCTGACACACGCGTACCTTCCCTCCCAGGGACCTGCATACTGCTGCGATGGACCCGAGTATGACATTTCAGGCTGGCAAAAAAAGTTTTTAAAGTTTTTTTTTTTTTTTTTTTTTTTCCTGGGTGGGAGGAGGTTAGTCACCACTGGGGGAGTCAGGGGAGGTCATCCCCAATTCCCTCCAGTGGTCATCTGGTCAGTTTGCGCACCTTTTTGAGGCTTGGTCGTAAGAACAAATGGACCAAGTAAAGTCGGCTAAGTGCTCGTCAGGGACGCCCTTCTTTTTTCCATTATCGCTAGAGGACGCCTATCTGTTAGGCATGCCCCAGTGCTGCCTTCGCTACGCTTCCGACGTGCCCCTGGGAACTTTGGTCATCCCCACGATGGGAAGCAGTTGGGGATGCCCAAAATCGGCTTTCGATTATGCCAATTTGGGCGACCCTGAGAAAAGGACGCCCATCTCCCGATTTGTGTCAAAAGATGGGCGCCCTTCTCTTTCGAAAATAAGCCTACAAGTCTGATTTTAAAACATTTTTAACAAAAATAGCCACACCACCTCCACGTTTACTGGGGTGATTACAGAAAAATTAGAAATACATCAAATACGCTGACTATCCCTGGTCCCTCAACCAGGTCTCAATCAGCGCCAAAATATCGAGCATGTGTTTAAGAAGTAAGTCCATAAACCAACATTATCTTACTACGAAGACTCCAAACATTAATAAACCAAAACGTACCAAACATGGCCTGGCTGAAGAACTCACCAAAGTGGGTTTACAAACAGCATAACTCAGATTACTTCTTACCTGCCCCGTCCTCAGTAATAAGGCCAGATCTGGACGATGGCCTAGTTGAAATGGAGTCAATAAATAGACCATACATGGAAGTCCAAAAACCACAAAAATAAAAAAATCGATGCACAAAAGAGGCAATAGCAGCAAAGGATAAACCAAACAGACTACTGAGCAATGTGACTGCGCACTGCGGACTCCAGGGTTAATATACTAGCACTGATGACAGGTTCACATAATCCAGGGAGGAGAGTAATCCAGGAAACAACAAACGGGGTATGGCACTGATGGCAGAGTCGCATGGTTCAGGGGGTATAGCATTGATGGCAGAGTCACGTGGTCCAGGGAGGAGAGTAGTCTTAACTATGTTGACATTACTGACATTTTAGCGTTACTACCGAGTGATTTATGCACGTTAATATTTGATCTAAAACACAGTAAAATAAATGTGTCTATACATGTATTCGAAAAATATATATATACATCTACAAATTTATACCGTCTTTGGAGCTGGTTTAAATTCATTAATGGATCTGGTTCTGGTTGCCTATGTTACCTTTTAAAATAGGTGCCCTTTTATGAATTTACCTCCCACAATGCATAAGCCCCATGTATGCTATACACTAAGTACAGACTATAAGACTCAAAGAACTTCTTAAAAGTGCTAAGATGTAACCACTAGTTGATTTGGTCCAAGCACAGTAATGACTATTGCCTACAATAGAATGGAAAGTTTCTAATCATCTTCTGTAGTGCACTTTACTAGCCACCAAATGTTCCAAGTTGGGTGTCTTTTGGTAAGGTGCAAAGTGAAATCTGAAGAAAGAAAGCTCCAAGAATTAAAATCGCAAGACTTTCTAGAAAATAAACCAATTAAATCTGGATCAGTATATTGTGTTTTTACACTTGTAGTACTTTAGATAATACAATATTACAGCTGTATACTGTGTGGTATAATTTACATCTATAAATGCTTAGTAGTAGTAGTAGTACTCACATTGCTGTTCTGTTTTGTAAGCTTCATTTTTCTTGTGTGAACACAGTGAAAGTGGACTTACCACCCACCAGTTAGTGTTTCAAGACACAAGCATAAATGTGATTATTGCTCTGTTGGTTGCAAAGTAACTTGGTTGATTTCTTTCTCTATAATCTTACATTTTTGTAAGACCATATTTAATGCTTTGTTTATCCATTATAGGAAAATCTGAGCAATCTGGTGCAGAAGTGGCTTCCTGAATTGCCTCTGCTTCACCCTGAAGCAGGGATTTTAAATTACATGGTGAGGAGTGTTGTTTAATTTTATATCAAGAAGTTTAGAGTAAGATCCTAAAATGCTGGTTAATAAGCCAAGAACTCTGCATGATTTGAAATGGGATTTGGTGCTTACTGTGATTATGAAGAACCTTCAAAATAAGTTTCCTAGTTCTTTCTTTTACTGCAAGTTGAATACGATCTATGGTCTCTAAAATACCCCTGCTCATTGCTTTACTGTAACAAGGAACTTGCATCATGAAACAAAACATTGTTACTGTATAGTTTTACAAAGATGAGTAATTGAAAATGGTAAAAACTGCATTTAAGTTCCAGCAGTGGTGGTCTTTTGGAAAGGGAAAGAGGAGGAGAGAAATTACTAGGCTTGGGACCAGGTTCAAAATGACTTCCTGTGGTGGATAGCAGCAGGTTGTCCTAATTCAGAAAGATTCTAGGGCAAGGATGCAGCATGACTTGATAAAAAATCTGTGCTTAGTTTTTGCATAATTCTCTTGCTTTTTTATCCCTCTCCCCTTTAATTCAGTACCAGTATTGGTTGATGGGTTCCATTATGCACCAACAGCAAAGCAAGGGAAAAAAAAGCTTCACTTTCTCTACTGTACTCCTCTCTCTCTCTCAATCTGTATCTAGTCTGAAGTTGGTCTGTCATTGGGAAGGATCATGGCAGAGCTCCAGTAGAAAAATGTAAATGAGTCAGCAAATCTTCTTTCATGCCTCCCGCTAAGGTGCAATTCCAGCACCAACTGTTTTATTGCATTCTGCTGATGGGGGGGGGGGAGGGGGGCACGGTTTGGATAGCATTCTGAGGCAGGCCCCTTTGGTCATGATCTTCAATTTAGGAGCACAAATTGTAAGTAGAAGGATTTTTATGTACCCTAAGGATGGGAATTATTTTTCTTATATTGTCTTTGTCACATCCATCATGAGGGTCAAGTCTGTAAAGCATTAAATACCGTTACACAAATAGGAAAAAGGGGCAGTGTCTGGAAAGCAGTATATACTGATGCCCGGGGCAATGTCTGGAAAGCAATATATACTAATGCCTGAAGTACGGGAAATAAGGTTTTAGATCTTTAGGCTATGATGGAAGAGGCTGATTTGGATTTAGTGGCGTTCACAGAGAACCATGACTGGGATGCAGTTATATTGGGCTATAATCTGTTCAGAAAAGACAGGGTAAGGAGAGAGAGTAGCATTATATGTGAAAGATAATATTAAAGCCACACTTGCAGGACCTACAGGGTGAGAAAGAGGCACCGTGGGTCAGTCTGGAAAGAGAGAATGTCAAATGTATTTACATTGATATGATATACAGGCCTTCTTCACAGACAGAAGAAGTGGATATAGATTTAATTGAATACATTCAAATATAGCTGTGAAAGGGGAAGTACTACTAATAGATGACTTGAATATGTCAGATGTTGATTGGGGGGAACTATTCCAGCATTTGGTAATGGAACAGGCCATAATGGACTTAGTGCTTACTAATGGGGAGAGTGTTCCCATTTACATCATGCTCAGTACTTCACAATATTAATTTGCAATCTTTTGTCTTATTTTTATTTAAGGACACCTGATCTACTACAGTCTCTTTTGCAACCTCACTATCAGGATACCCTATCTTCCCAGTTTTGGTGATATCTTTGAAAGATACCTTATCCTGAACCATGCGCTTTTGAGTGACTGTCAGCTTTCCCAAAGATGCTCGAGGTTCTGGACTATGAGTCTCTGCCTAGAGAGGCTGTGACTGACCCTCTCTATGAGGTACTGCAGGAGGTTTTCATCTGGAATATGGAGCCCCCACTTTCTGCCCCAGTACTACCCAAGAAGATCGATTATATGTACCAAATTAACAGCACACCTGTTTTTGATAATCCAGTTGCTCCCTCATTCCATGGTGGTGGAATCTGCCCTCAAAAGAGACAGGAGTTCTAGAGACTATGCTTTTGCGCCCCCAGGCAGAGAAGCTAGGACCTTGGACTGTTTTGGGAGGAAGATGTTTCAGGCCTCTCTGTTCATGTTGCATTCAGTCATACCAGCTCTTCACGTGTGTCTACTTGCGGGACTTGGTGTGCAAGATGCAGGACTTGGCAGATTCTCTCCTACCGGAGCTGGCCGAGTCACTGCACCAGTTGGCCAAGCAGCAGAAGGTGTGTCGTAACTTCTTGGCCAGGGGTGCATACGACATTTTTGATGTGGAGTCCAGGATCTCTGCACAAAGTATATCAATGTGCAGTGTGTTTGACTTGCAGCCTGTGGTTCAGCAGAGCTTGGTAGATGTCCCATGCTGGGGGATAACCTTTTTGGAGAGAAGGTTGAGTTAGGTCACTGAGCAAATTAAATCAAAATCTATAATGATACCATCTCTCCACTCTCCTGCCGGGCACCTTCTGCATCTGCCTCCTCATCTAGGAGATCTTTTGGCAAGTTGACTAGGGGTGCCTACTACTCTGAGGCATAGGTACACCACCTCCTCTTGCCAGCCTGCTGAGGCTCGGCCCCAACACGCTCGTTCCTGTGGACGACGTGCACCTAAGGTCCCTCAGCTCCCCAATTAAAGCGGGAAATGAGCTTTTGACTGGCTCCAGCAGAGCATAGCATCTGACAGTGTTTGTTTCAGATGACTGGCTGGTCAGGGGGATGCTGAAGATTTTCAAAGAAGGGTGGCCCCTTATAACCTCTGACCGGTGGATTCTTTAAATAGTCTGTCTCAGATACGCTCTAAATTGGCATCAGAAATCTCCAAATTGCCCACTGAGAGCTCATTATTTCAGCTTTCAGCACGAGCAGGTACTTGCAGAGGAACTCTCAGCCCTTCTTGAAGGCCCATACAGTCGTGCCCATTTCACCAGGGGAAGAAGGGTGGGGATTCTATTCCTAGTACTTCCTTGCACAGAAGAAGACAGGGGGATGCATCCTATCCTAGACTTAAGGGCCCTGAACAAATTCCTGGTGAAAAAAAAAGTTCAGGATGGTTTCCCTGGGCACCCTACTACCAGTGATTCAGGAAAACAATTGGCTATGCTCTCCAGACTTGAAGGATGCATATAAATATATCCCGATACTTCCAGCCCACCGGACGTATTTATGATTTTGGCTTGGAATACATCACTTTCAGTACCGTGTGTTGCCCTTTGGCCTCGTGGCTCCCAGGGTATTTACCAAATGTCTAGTGGTAGTCACAGTATCGCTACGCAGACTGGGGAGTCCATGTGTTTCCTTATCTTGACGATTGGTCTGGTGAAAAGCACGTCAGAGGACGGTGCACGGGAGTCCATGCAGAGGACTGGTCGGGTGTTCAGGCCACTATGGTTCGTTTTAAACTACCCCGTGTCCCATCTTTACCCTGCCTAGCAACTGGAATTCATTGGAGCCCTGCTTGATATGCAGAATGTTTGAGCCTTCCTCCCGGGGCTGATAGCAGAAACTTTAGTCGCATTGGCTTCTCAGATTCGAGCCTCTCAGCAGGTCACAGTTCGGCAGATGTTGAGGTTGTTGGGCTACAATTTGTGACACCCATGACATACCTTCACATGAGAACTTGGACCCTTAGTGGTTCCAAGCAATGGGAGATCTAGAAGATGTCACCCGAGTGTCCCTGGAGCTTGCTTGCTCTCTGTTGTGGTGGACCATTCAATCCAGTTGGACTTTGGGATTTCCATTCCAAATTCCTCAGCCGCAAAAGGTGCTGATGATAGATGCATCTCTCCTGGGTTGGAGAGCTCATTTAGATGGGCTTCACACTCAAGGTGCTTGGTCCACCCAGGAAATGGATCTCCAGATCAATCTCTTAGAGCTTCGGGCAACCTGGAACAGTCTAAAGGCTTTCAGAGATCGTCTGTCTTACCAAATTGTATTCATTCAAATGGTAAGTTTAAGCCAAAAAGCTGATGCTTGCCCCTGAAGAATACTGCAAAATCATATAGGCAAGAAGGAAAATACTGAGTGTTAGTTTCTTAAGGAGGAAAGACTTCAGAAGCTCTGTATTTACTGTATATCTTTGTGAATTACAGACTGTCATTAATCTCGGCATATTTTTCTGTAGAGATCATGATACAGATTCGTCATGAGTCAAAACCTCCACCTACCTAATCAGTGCTATCTCTGTGGTATTAATTTAACATAAATGCCAATGCATAAATAATGACACCTATCTGGGCTATGTGTGGACCGGAGGGTGTGCTCGACGAAAGCCTCCGTTTCCCAAAAGCTTCATCGGGAGCCTCGCCCTCAAGCGCCAGATATTACCCTGAAAAAATAGCACAGAAAACACTACTAAATAGAAAAATCTTGGAAAGCGTACATACAGCTTCAAAAACAGCCTAGTAGACAGCAAAACAGCCCTGTGAAGGTAGGCATTCTATGGTGTTTTGCTGTCTACTACCGGTAGGCTGTTTTTGAAGCGCTATGTATGCTTTCCAAGATTTTTCTATGGTGACGGAACCCACGAGGGAGGGAGCGACTCTGGATCTGGTGCTCACAAATGGGGATAGTATGTCAAATGTCCGAGTGGGTGCCCACCTGGGCAGCAGTGACCATCAAACGGTTTGGTTTGATATGACTGCTGAAGTGGAGGACGGCCACGCAAAAATCAAAGTCCTGGATTTCAAGCATGCTGACTTTAGTAAAATGGGGGAATACCTGAGGAAGGAGCTGATGAGATGGGAGGATGAACGAGAAGTGGAACGACAGTGGTCCCAGCTGAAAGAAGCTATAAATAGGGCCACAAACCTTTATGTAAAGAGAGTAAATAAAAGCAAGAAAAAAAGGAAACCGATATGGTTCTCCAAACAAGTGGCTGAGAAAATAAAGGCTAAAGAGTTGGCGTTCCTGAAATACAGAAAGACTCAAGAAGAGGAACAAGGGGAGGAATACCGGATGAAACTGAAAGAAGCCAAGATATGTCTGGCGAAAGTGCGAGTGGAAGAACAAATAGCTAGAAATGTAAGGAGGGGTGACAAAACTTTCTTCAGGTATATTAGTGAAAGGAGGAAGACTAAAAAGGGAATTGTGAGACTGAAAGATGCTGAGAACCGATATATAGATAATGATGAAGAAAAAGCTATTTTGCTAAATAGATACTTTTGTTCTGTTTTCACAGAAGAAAATCCTGGAGCAGGACCGCGATGGACTGGCAAAAAGTACATGTGAGAATGGAATGGATATAGCACCGTTCACGGAAGAGAGTGTGTATGAGCAACTTAAAAATCTAAAGGTGGACAAAGCAGTGGGACCGGATGGGATCCACCCCAGGATATTGAGGGAGCTCAGAGAGGTTCTGGCGGGTCCTCTTAAAGATTTGTTTAATAAATCCTTGGAGACGGGACAGGTTCCGTGGGATTGGAGAACGGCGGAGGTGGTCCCTTTTCACAAAAGTGGTGATAGGGAAGAAGCTGGAAACTACAGGCTGGTAAGCTTCATTTCGATTATTGGAAAAGTAATGGAAGCTATGCTGAAGGAAAGGATAGTGAATTTCCTAGAAGCAAATAAGTTGCAAGATCCGAGACAACATGGTTTTACCAAAGGGAAATCGTGCCAAACGAATCTTATTGAATTCTTTGACTGGGTGACCGGAGAATTAAATCAAGGATGTGCTATGGACGTAATCTACTTAGATTTCAGCAAAGCTTTTGACACGGTTCCCCGCAGGAGGCTCTTGAATAAACTAGACAGGCTGAAGATAGGACCCGAAGTGGTGAACTGGATTAGGAACTGGTTGACGGGCAGACGCCAGAGGGTGGTGGTAAATGGAGTTCGCTCGGAGGAGAGAAAGGTGAGTAGTGGAGTGCCTCAGTGATCGGTGCTGGGGCCGATTCTATTCAATATATTTGTGAGTGATATTGCCGAAGGGTTAGAAGGTAAAGTTTGCCTTTTTGCGTATGACACTAAGATTTGCAACAGAGTGGACACCCCGGAGGGAGTGGAAAGCATGAAAAAAGATCTGCGGAAGCTAGAAGAATGGTCTAACATTTGGCAATTAAAATTCAATGCGAAGAAATGCAAAGTGATGCACTAAGGGAGTAGAAATCCACGAGAGACGTATGTGTTAGGCGGTGAGAGTCTGATAGGTACGGATGGGGAGAGGGATCTTGGGGTGATAGTATCTGAGGACCTGAAGGCGACGTAACAGTGTGACAAGGCGGTGGCCGTAGCTAGAAGATTGCTAGGCTGTATAGAGAGAGTTGTGACCAGAAGAAGAAAAGAGGTTTTAATACCCCTGTATAAGAAGTTGGTGAGGCCCCACCTGGAGTATTGTGTTCTTGTCCTCTACTTTCTTCTCTTGGAAGAATAGTGAAAGTTGAATTAAATAAAAACTATGGCTTATACTTTTAATCTTGAATCATGCTACTTCAAGAACCCCAGCACTTGGCATGTGTGTTGGGATTATTGCAGACAAGAGGCTATTGTCTAGCAAACATGAATCAGTAAGGTATTGAGGACATGTCTAGTCTTATGAAACTAGACTTTTCTACCTGTTTTGTGAGAAGCTCAGTTTTGAATGGAAGCATGAAGCGGCTGAAAGGGGTGGGATATGTGTCCCTGAAATATTCCATAATTTAAGCTACTACAATGTGACATTCAGTGGCCTGATGAATGGATCATAACTGAAGCTTACTTTTCACAAGGTCAGTTGGGCTCTGACAAGCGCCTTAAAAAATACTCAGGTCTCACATTTCTTCTTTAAGCCCAAATTCTAATAAGCCTAAGAATCCTCCAGGTCTGGCAGTCCCCCCCTCCCCCACCCCAAGGTTCAATGCAGAAGAGAGAGTCCATTAAGAAATGAGCCTGTCTAAGAAATCTGCTCAGGCTTCTTAAGAATATGGCTACTTTTTTTTTTTTTTAGTTTGAAGATGATGGCATTTTCTATGGACATGCCCTTTGGAATGAGATGCTTCAACATCATTTGATGGTCTTTATAGGTTGTCAGCCCTCTCAAGAGGGTTTGGTCCCAAGGGCTTCGACTGTATGAAACAGTCTTCTGGATGAGCTCTGCTCCTGACTAAAGACAGCTGCTGTAAATTCTGCCATTGCTGGATAATAAATAGGATTACCATATGAACAAGAGGGTGCAGCATCCTTAAGAATGCTGTAGGTAAGTGTATGGAGTATGCTTAAAATGGGATTACAACCTCGGTGAGGATGCAGTGAGTAGTGCACCTTACATGTATGTCCAGAGCCATTAACTAAACTCATAGATTGCAGTCAGATACTAACCAGCTAATTGCTTCGCAGATACTGCTTGTGACTCTTTTTTTCATTGTTAGTAAACGTGTGACCTGCAAAACAATGAAAATTAACCTTTGTAATTTGGATTATGTTTGGCATATGTTTGTTGTAAGGGTCACATACTCAGAATTCTCTTGAAGGAGGAAATTTGTTATACAGAATTGTGATGATCACATTAAGGGACAGAAGGGTTTCTTCAAAGACAAACAGTGATTGTTCTAGTTCACTCTGTTGGCAAAGTATTCTGAAGGTGGCAACTTTTGTTCATCCAGATGAACCCAGTCCTATTCCAACAAGCTCTTCTTGGACAAAGCCTTAGAGGCAGTAAAATCCTTGCAGACAGGCTGAGGAGAGAGGAAATTCCAACCCTCCAAAAGTGCCCTATCTGGAGGGAGCAAGACTTCTGACCTTTCATCTCAAATGTCTTTTATCTTTAATGGATCAGTTGATCCTAGGTGAAGTGAGACCAGGGAAGGTGGTATGTTACTGCATCCAGTTCATGTTAGCGCTGCACTATTAGTTTCCATGTTTACAGATAACCTATAAAAGGTAAGACTGTGTTGAACTCTTTCCAATAGCTCCTACATATAAGGTTTAAGTCTGCTTCCTCAAACTCAGAGCATCAGAGGAGTCTAACCAAGCTGTTTTCTGGGCACAAACCTGTGAGGCATATTTGAGAGACACTGTTGGATTGTCTTTGATCCTTCATTCCAACAGTATGATATAGAAACTTAGTAATCCTTTAACCTGCAGTATGCATACATGCACAAACTTCTGATGTATTTATATAATAGGTAACACAGAAACTAAAATGTGTGAGCAGATAAAGCCCACAAAATCTATTCAGTCTGCACAACTTTTCTTTTAGATGCAGTATTAGATCTTGACTGATAATGGTTCTTCCCTTCAATCCTCTACAACTTTTGAATTCTGTTGACTGTGTCTACCGCCTCTGAAAGGACATTCCATTTTTCTTTTTCTTCATGAAGAATGTTCTGTTGTTCTAACGGTTTCTTTTCACCAAAGTGTTTGCTTCTTTACATTTTGCATTTATTTTAATATCTCTTATCTTTCCTTGTGTCGTGTATGCACAAATAGGTATTTAAATCATCACAAAGGGCTTATGATACAGACCTTGCACCATTTTGCAAGATCTTCTCTGAGCCAGTTTTACATTTTATATCATAGTAACGTAGTAACATAGTAGATGACGGCAGAAAAAGACCTGCACGGTCCATCCAGTCTGCCCAACAAGACAAACCCAAATGTGCTACTTTCTGTGTATACCTTACCTTGACCTGTACCTGTCCCTTTCAGGGCACAGACCGTATAAGTCTGGCCAGCACCATCCCCGCCTCCCAACCACCATCCCCGCCTCCCGCTCTGCCACCCAATCTCGGCCAAGCTCCTCAGGATCCATTCCTTCTGAACAGGATTCCCCTATGTTTATCCCATGCATGTTTGAATTTTGTTACTGTTTTCGTTTCCACCACTTCCCGCGGGAGGGCATTCCAAGCATCCACTACTCTCTCCGTGAAAAAATACTTCCTGACATTTTCATTTGTGGGCTGCATTGGGAATTGTGATTGGGATGGGGAGCCATTGCAGTTTGTGGTCTGAGGAGTAATTACTTCCAATTCAGCCCTCATGCCCACTGCCTAGCATCAGAGAAAAATAAATGTAAACTGCCCAGTAAGTCCCTCCAGTGGCTTATTACCTGTCTTCATCCTTCTGGTTATGCAGATCTCACTGTCTCCTCTAACAGTCATCACTCTGAGCCAGCAGGTTATCTGTGTATCACTAAAAGTGCTGGTTTCGGAGGTCACGGTGGGATCTGCATCAGTGGTAGTCCATGGGTAGGTGGTGATGGGCTGCAGAAGGGGCTTTGCAGGCAGGTGTCTTTGATGAAACCTCTGCTTAGTGTGCAGCGACTGCTAAGAAAGCAAATAGAATGTTATTACTACTACTACTATTTAACATTTCTAGAGCGCTACAAAGTGTACGCAGTGCTGTACAAACACAGAAGAAAGACAGTCCCTGCTCAAAGAGCTTACAATCTAATAGACAAAAAGTAAAGCATTTAAATTTAAAATATTTAAGCAGTCAAGCACAGAGAACAGTCACAGAAGGACTGAAGATGTTGAAGGGTGGTCAGTGTGATTAGGTTGGAGTAGTGGGAGAAGGTGATAGAAGAATAGAAATGGGTGAGGTAAAAGTAATGAGTGGGTTGATAGGGAGGTTATATAAGACATGTCACTCTAGGGGTGGGTGGGTAGAGGGGTAGGGTGGGTGGGACTAAGTCTAAAGCAGGAGAAGGTATTCTCTGCAGCCTATCTGTGAGATGGAAAATGCTCTCTGAAGCTGCTGCTATAAGTTGTTAGTTTTCTCTCCCTGAAAGAGATCCAAGCCACACCCATAAAATTCAAACTGTCTGTAGGTGGGGAGGGGGAGGGGAGGAAATGGCAGTGCTTGATGAAAAAGAGAGCTCAGTTTGATAGGAGATGTACTATAGGATGTCATTCTGAGGCCAGGCTAAATCTAAAGCAGGAGAAGGTATTCTCTGCAGCCTATCTATTAGAAAAGGAATGGAGAACAAAACTGAGAATATAATGCCTTTGTATCACTCCATGATGCAACTGCATCTCAAATATTGTGTACAATTTTGGTCACCACATCTGAAAAAGTTGAATTAGAAAAGGTATAGAGAAGGGCAATCATAATGATAAAGGAGAAGGGATGACTCCTATTTGAGGAAAGGTTACAGCAGCTAGGACTGTTCAGCTTGGAGAAGAGATGGCTGAGGGGGATATATTACAAAGGTCTATAAAATTCTGAGTGGAGTGGAACAGTTAGACATGATTGCTTGTTTACTCTTTCCAAAAATACAAGGATTGAGGGCATGCAATGCAATGAGCTAAACTATGAAGTACTTATATACCGTAATGACCTTGTAGATTCTAAGCAGTTTACAGCAGGGGCGTAGCTAGGTGGGGCCACCGGGGCATGGGCTCCCGCAGATTTGGCCCTGGTCCCGCCTGCTTTCACCTCCCCCCCCCCCACTCTGCTGACTCTCCCCCACTGCTGCCATCAGGTACCGTTGCTGGTGGGGGTCCCCAACCCCTACCAGCCGAAGTCCTCTTCAGCACCAGTCTCTGGTGCGTTGCTGATTTGGATTCTGTTTTTGATGCGAGTCCTGACGTCCTGCACATAGGAACAGAATCCAGATCAGCGAACGCGTCAGACTGAGCAGCAGGGTGTCCCTTTCAAATTTCTTTGCTACATAGTCCAGGCAAACTGACACATTCTGTAGCAGGGGCGTAGCCAGACACCCAAATTTGGGTGGGCCTGGGCCCAAGATGGGTGGGCAGAAGAACTCCGCCTTGTCCCACAAGTGATTTGGTCTCTCCCTCTCTTGCCTACATGCGATATGGTCTCTCAAACATCCGCCCTTGCCTGAATACCTTTTAAATAGCAGATTTTCACCAACAGCGAGCAGCAACTAATACACATGCTGGCCCCATAGCCTTTCCTCTGATGCAACTTCCTGTTTCCGTATAGGCGGGAATACATCAGAGGGAAGGCTGCGGGACCGGTGTGAACAGTATGTATCAGTCACTGCTTGCTGCAGGCAAAGATCTGCTATTTAAAAGGTATGCAGGAGGGACAGTTGGGAGTTTTCGACTGGTGGGGGGCTTGGGAATCCCTGCCAGCCATATTATAGATGTGTTGCTACTGGGTGGGCCTGAACCCAAAGTGGATGGGCCTGGGCCCACCCGAGCCCACCCTTGGCTACGCCACTGTTCTGTAGAGTTTGCAGTTTTTTCAGGATTAACTGCGAACAGCCTTGCAAAAAAAGCACATTACAATAATCTAGTTGATTTAAGGCTAAAGCCTGAACTGAAGGGGATCAAAACAGTTCCTGATCTTTTTAAAGTAAAGAAGATCTTTAGTAAATTGACCTACATGATTTTCAAAAGAGAGATAGTATCTGAAATTCATGGGTGTCAACATTTGGGGGGGGGGGGGGGGGTGGAGATCACTTTTGGCTGCAATACCAGTACTGGCCAAAAGGTGACAATATTCTATTACAATAGTATTGAGTTTGTGGCAACTGACTACAGAAGCATTTACAAGCAGATTGTTAAAACAAGCGCCCAGGAAAGCAGTGTTGTGGTGAATAAAAGTGTATTACAGAGCTGCTCTGTAATTCTTTGTTGGCATTCATATGAAGTCATTAAATAGTAAATTTAAAACAAATTGGAGAACATATTTCTTCACTCAAGGGCCCTTTTACTAAGGCATGTAGGCGCCAACGCGCATTAAATTGGCAATACTGCCTGGCTACCGCATGCCCCGGATGGTAATTCCATTTTTGGCGCACGCCTAAAACATGCGGTAGAAAATATTTTCTATTTTCTAATGTGGGGCGCTTACCTTGCGATAATCAGAAGTTGGTGCATTTACTGCTCGGTTAGTGCGTGAGACCTTAGGTCTCAGGCCGAAAATACACACTTGCTCGTTTTGATTTTGCTGCATGTTTATAGTGTGCTTTAGACTATGTAGATAGCATAGAAACAAGAGAAACTAGAATATAGTTCCTAGAACATTCATGGGTGTCAACTTTGGGGGGAGGGGGAGAAATTACTTTTGCCTGCAATACCAGGACTGGCCAAAAGGTCACAATATTCTATTAACAATAGTACTAAGTTTGTGGCAACTGACTACAGAAACATTTAGAAGCAAATTGTTAAAACAATTTCCCAGGAAAGCAGTGTTGTGGGGAGTAAAAGTGCATTACAGAGCCGCTCTGTAATTCTTCATTTGTTGGCATTCATATCATGAGAAATCTATTATGAAAGAGCTGAAGACTGGCTATTAGGAGAATACAGCAGCATGTCCAGCATAGGGAAATATTCCTTTTTGCTCTGTTGCTGATCTTTTACTCTTTGACAAGACCCTGACTTGTTGTAGGAGCTAATAAAAAAGTGATTGACAGTGTGGAAAGTTCCTCTTCTAAGCTCTTTTAGTGCTTCAGCTCTCAGTTACTATTAAAAAAATGTCTTGGAAGTTAAGACATATTTTATATTTTTTAGGCATCTGGTGGGCTACTATCAATGAGTTTGGAGCGTGACCTGTTGGATGGAGAGCCCATGAAAGAACTCAGCAGTAAACGCCCTTTAGTGCGCTCAGAAGTCATGGGTCAGAATGTTCTGTTGAAGGTAAATATTGTGCTGTTGAAGGTAAATATTGTGTTGTGTGTTGTTTTTCAAGTGACATGGTTCAGTGTTTATCATTCTGATTGTAAGAAGACTTGAATGTATATTTCCTTATCTGCTGCAGAGCATTCCCAACGAGTGGGTATATGCCTTCCTACCAGCAGATGGAGAGACTGAGAACTGCTAGTGATAGCGCTTAAGTCCTGTGCAGTCCTGAGCCACTCAGTATTTGTCTTCTCAGCAGATGGTAGGTGAGTGCCTGTGCAGTCCTGATGCTGGTCCTTTGTTTAAAAAAAAAAATTAAAAAAAATTGACTTTGTTTCTGGGAACAACAGAGTAAAAAGAGAAAGACACAAAAGGTGCTGAGCTTCTCTTTGCCTGTCTTCTGTGTGGGCTGTAGGCTGTACCTTCGTGGTTTGTGAACCCCAGGGGTGCATGTTCCACGTGGCGGGTCTCCCCCCATGATATTCATGGTTTGCTATGTGTTTTGGCCCCTGCCCCCTCTCCCTTGCTCTAGAGAGGGGTTCCTTGAAAGCCCCCCCCCCCCCCCCGGGTGGAACAGATCAACTGACAAATATTTTAAAAAAAGTAAAGAAAAAGCAAAACACAGTTTACTTGTGGTTCTTTCCAGATTCAGGGTTCCTGCTGTGTAAGGTGGTTGAGGGGTGTTCACAGCTAGCTGAGGTTGAGGGACACAAGTTCTGGTCTCAGTGATGGGTGGCTAGCTAATGGCGACTCAGGGAAAGCACACTGCTTGTGTGAGAAGACGAATTTAGAGGGTTCAGCGGGATTTTCCACTGTTGCAGGTCCCTCCGGTTTGGAGCAGCCGTCTTTCAGAGGGGTCCTTGGGGGCGACAGAGTTGGGTCAGAGTGCGTCGGAGGCCCTTGCCTTTGTGGGAAAAGCTGACATTTTGGGCACGATTTCAGCTGTGCAGGCTCTGGTTGATAGGCCTCCAGTCCTTATCAGGCAGAATTCTGTGGTTCCATCACCCTTCTGATCAGAGGTTTTTTTTTTGCTCTTCCACTAGGACGCCTGTTTAAAGAAGGGATTTTCCAACCCCGTGGCTCCAGGAGGCTCCCAGGACCAAGAGGGATGCTCAGGAGCCAAGTGCCCATGAATTGTGAACTTGGGGCTGGAGGAACTTGACAATTTGTCTTCCCTTCTTCTGTAGGAGGAGGGGTTGGAGACTGAGAAGGATTGGCTGTCGGACACCCAAGAGGTTGGGGTTGAGCTTCCCTCTGTAGTTTGCATTTTCGCTGACAGGAGCTGCCTCTGTTGACTCTCAGGTACTGCAGCATCTCTGGCTAGAGGAGGAGCAGCCTTTTGTGTCCAGGAAAGTGGACCCTTTGTTGAAGGGTACCCATAAGCTTCCTCAGGTGTTCCCCATCAATGAGGATCTCAAGGACTTGGTGCAGGCAGAGTGGCAGTATCCTGATAGTCCCCTGCTTATTGCTAGGTCCATGGCCTTCCTTTACCAACTTTCAGTGGAGGTACTTCGTTTGCCGAAGGTGGATGTATTGGTCACGATTGTGACTAAGAAGTCGACAGTACTGGCAGAGGGCAGCACTTCCCTCAAGTATCTCCAGGATCATTAGATGAAAGCTTTTCTCAAGAGATACTTCGAAGTGTCCACCTTGGCCCTACAGGCGGCCATCTGCGATGGCTATGTGGCTCTAGTTTGTTTTCGCTGGGTGGAGTATCTGTCGGATTCTTCCTGTGAGGCTTTTGAATGTCATTAATTTAGAGATGGGGACAACTGCCTTGGTTAGGGTCTCAACTAAATTTTTGGCCTTGGCTGTGGCAGAGTGCTGTTTTCTTTTGCTTTAGCAGTGGTCAGCTGATATGGTGTCTAAGGTACATCTCAGTCAGTTGCCCTTTAGGGAAAGGCACTCTTTGGTGAGGATTTGGAGAGGCTGATGAAGGGTTTGAGAAAATCTAAGAGCTTTTAGTTGCCAGAGGGCAGGTCCCATGTGAGCCTTTTGGGGTCTCCAAGGGGTCATTCCATAGAGGCGTGTCACTCTTGCCCTTGTCAATTTTGGTCCCGGTCTCAGTCCTTCTGAGGAGGCTGATGCAGAGGTCGAGTTGGGGCTCCTGGTGCCTCAGGTTCTGCCCGCGCTTGCATTGAAAATTTGGGGACCCAGTATCTTGATCTCCCGATTGAGGAGTGGTTGCCACACTTTCATTGGAGATGGGCCCAGGTCACATCAGACTGTTGGGTGCTAGACATTCTGCAGTTCGGTTTTGTCCTGGAGATTCAGCATCTGTTACCAGACCTCTTTATGGTACATCCATGCAGGGTGGCCTAGAAGGCAGCCTGTGTTTGAAAAAACCTTTGTCAAGTTGTGAGACTTGGACATGATTATTCCAGTGCATATTTGCAAGCTGGCCACCTGGTCTTCACTTCATTCCTTCGTGAACCATTACAGGTTGGATGTCCAGGCTAGGAGAGAGGTGGACTTCAGAGATACAGTGCTGGCATGGGGTTTAACTTTTTCCCACCCTCAGTGTGTACTGCTCTGGTATTTCCCACTCATTGGGAATGGTCTGGAGCAGATGATAAGGAGGGAGAAATTGGATCTTATCTGCTAATTTTCTTTCCTTGAGTCTCTCTAGACCAAACCCTTCTCTTCTTCTGTTTTTCTTTGGCCAGGATGGAGGTGAGGATCCGGACTCTGGAGGAATCTGTATCAAAATAAAATAAAAAAACAAATATGAAGAGATGAAATGGGTTAACAAAATAACAAAGAATATGAACATTGTGCTACATTCCCAGACAGGCATTCTTGTGCAATCAGGTGTTCTTTTCCCCCCTCGGGGCATTTCATTTTAGGGAATCTGTTCCCTTACCATCATCATAGCTCTGTCAACAGAAATACTGAGTGGCGTAGGACTGCACAGGACTTAATATAGTGATGTCACTAGCACTATTCCCTCTAAGCTGAGCGGGTGTCCTCCAACTGCATTGCTACCAGTAGGGGTGGTGCTGTAATATTGTGTTTTCAATCTCTAGGGACAGGCAGGTGTTGGTAAGTGCTCATGTGGCAGCTCTTTGTAATGGCTGTGCATTAATGAAAATATGGAAACATAGAAAAGTGAAGGCACATAAAGACCATATGGCCTATCTAGTCTGCCCATGCATGCTATCTACTTCTTTTCCCTTAGAGATCATATGTACTTGTTCCAAGCTTTCTTGAATTCAGATAGTTTTCCTCTCCACTGGGAGGCCATTTCACAAGTTCACCACCCTTTCCATGAAGAAGTATTTCCTCAGGTAGCTTTTGGGTCTGTCCCCTTTCACCTTCATCCTATGCCCCCTCATTCTAGAGTTTCCTTTCAATTGAAAGAAACTCACATCTTGTGCATTTTGTGCCATGTAGATGTTGTCATTGTCACTTCGCTTGCAATAAAGAATTGTTTCTTTATAGATGTCTCCTCCGGTTTTTAGAAGAGCCTACCTTTCCTACTTTTTGCTTCTGCACACTACTGGTAACATCCCTGATATCAGTGCTGGGTAAAATAATGGAAACTATTATAAACTATTGGAACCAAGCCTGTTTCGTCAAAAATAAACGGGCCCTAGGAAGGCTCTCGTCTAAGCGATTTTTCCTTTCCCCTGCCCTCCCCTCCATGTCCAGCGATACTTCCCTTCCCTCCCCTCCCCTCCATGTCCCACGATTCTGAGCTCCTCTCCATGTGTAGCGATTCTCCTCTGCCCTGCTGTCCCCTCCGTGTCCCGTGATTCTGGCCGCCCCTCCATGTCCAGCGATTCTCCTCTGCACTGCCCTCCCCTTGGTGTCCCGCGATTCTGGCATCCCCTCCATGTCCAGCGATTCTCCTCTGCCCTGCCCTCTCCTCAGTGTCCCGTGATTCTGGCCTCCCCTCCATGTCCAGCGATTGTCCTCTACCCTGCTCTCTCCTCCCATCCCCTCCATGTCCAACGATTGTCCTCTGCCCTGGCCTCCCCTCCGTGTCCAGCGATTGTCCTCTGCCCTGGCCCTCCCCTCCGTGTCCAGCGATTGTCCTCTGCCCTGGCCCTCCCCTCCGTGTCCAGCGATTGTCCTCTGCCCTGGCCCTCCCTTCCGTGGCCCATGATTCTCCTCTGCCCTGTCTTCCCATCCGTATCCCGCAATTCTCTCTTCTCTTCCCATGTCAATTCTCCTCTGCCCTGCCCTCTCCTCCCCTCGATGTTCCTCGATTCTGTCCTCCCCTCTATGTCCTGCGTTCCTTTGCTGCCATCAATTGGGTTCATAAAATCCTGACATCAGCTCGCCTCCAGCGTTTCCTTTTCTTTCATTGTCCTGCCCTCTGAAGTCATTTCATCTTTACATGAGGACGGGACAGTGAGAGGGAAGGGAACGCTGGAGGCTTGCTGACGTCAGGATGTTACGAACCCAGCCAGCCAGAGAACATTGGAGGTACAAATTATTAGATATTAGATAATAAAATTACAGATCACTTAAACATGGTTTAATGGGACAGAGTCAACATGGTTTCAGCCAGAGGAAGTCTTCGCACATCAATTTGCTTCATTTCTTTGAAGGCATGAATAAACATGTGGATAAAGGTGAGCCGGTTGATTTAGTGTATCAAGATGATCAGAAAGCTTTTTACAGAGTTCCTCATGAGAAACTCCTGAGAAAATTAGAGTCATAGGATAGGAGGCAATGTTCTGTTGTAGATTAGGAATTGGTTATTGGGCAGAAAACAGAGGGTAGGGTTAAATGGCTATTTCTCTCAATGGAGGAAGGTGAATAGTGGAGTGCCGCAGAGATCTGTGCCGGAATCAGTGCTATTTAACATTTATAAATGATATGGAAATCAGAACTACAAGTAAGGTGATTTTCCCCTGTGTTTACTAAGCCACACTAATACCGACACAGCCCATTCGCTTGGAATGGGCTTTGTTGGCATTGCTGTGTGGCAGCCGCTAGCACAGCTTAGTAAACGGGAGGGTAAATTTGTAGGTGACAGAAAACTATTCAAAGTTGTTAAAACACACATGGACTATGAAAATTGCAGGAAGACTGGGCATCTAAATGGCAGATGAAATTTAATGTGGACAAATGCAAAGTGATACACATTGGTAAGAATAATCTAA
This sequence comes from Microcaecilia unicolor, assembly GCF_901765095.1. Classification (NCBI taxonomy): domain Eukaryota; kingdom Metazoa; phylum Chordata; class Amphibia; order Gymnophiona; family Siphonopidae; genus Microcaecilia; species Microcaecilia unicolor. Next base: position 163,898,399 of record NC_044031.1, read on the forward strand.
ATCATAGTAACCTGATGCTAGGGTCCACCTTAGGAGTCAGCCCCAAGAAAAAGATTTGGGTGTCGTTGTAGACAGTATGCTGAAATATTCAGCCCAGTGTGTGGCAAGCAAACAGGATGCTAAGAATTAGGAAAGGGATGGTAAATAAAGACCAAGAATACTGTAATGCGTCTGTATCACTCCATGGTGTGACCTTACCTTGAGTATTGCGTTCCGTTCTGGTCGCCGTATCTCAAAGAAGATATAGCGGAATTAGAAAATGTTCAAAGAAGAGCAACGAAAATGATAAAGGGGATGGAACTCCTTTCATATGAGGAAAGGCTAAAGAGGTTTTCAGGGCACTTCAGCTTCAAAAAGAGATGGCTGAGGTGGAGATATGATTGAGATCTAAAAAATCCTGAGTGCTGTAGAACGGATAAAAGTGTATCAATTTTTCACTCTTTCAAAACGTACAAAGACTAGGGGATACTCAAGGAAGTTACATGGAAATAATTTTAAAACAAATAGGAGGATATATTTTTTCACTCAATAATTAAGCTCTGGAATTATTTTCTGGAGGATATGGTAACAGCAGTTAACGTATCTGGGTTTAAAAAAGATTTCTGGAGGAAAGTCCATAGTCTGTTATTGAGATAGACATGGTGAAGCCACTGGTTGCCCTGGGATTGATATGGAATGTTGATACTATTGGGTTTCTGCCAGGTACTTGTGACCTGGATTGGCCACTGCTGGAAACAGGATACTAGGCTAGACATCTACCAAGTGGTCTGACCAAGTATGTCTGTTCTTATGTTCCTCAGAGTGAGCTCCATTTGCTAGTACCCTCTGTTGCCTTTCACTTAACCAGTTCCTAACCCAGTCAGTCACTTGAAGGCTCATACCGAGCTCTATTTACCACTACCCTCTGTCACCTTTACTGAATCAGTTTCTAACCCAATCAGTTATTTAGCACCCTCACTCCATTTCTTTAATAGTCGTCTATACTGAACCATGTCAAAAGCGTTGCTAAAAATCTAAATTCACCGCATCTAGTGGTCTTCCTCGATCCAACACTTTGGTCACTCAGTCAAAGAAATTAATCAGATTTGTCTGACAAGAACAGTCTTCAAATAGTTCTGTCTTGATCCCTGTCTTACTTCTTATTATAGGCCAATTTCTAATTTACCTTGTCTTTCAGAATTGACAGAGAATTGTATTAGAACAATTGAATCAACATATAGAATCTTCCCACTTCCTTCACCTTTCCCTATTGGGTTTTCTTCAGGGTCACTCTACCGAGGTCATTTTGACTGCTCTTCTCAATGATTTACATGCTTCTCTTGACTGTGGTCACTTTACACACTTGTCTCTCAGATCCTCAGGACAGCTTTTAATCTTGTAAGTCGGTAGATCACGTGATGCAGTGAGGGAAAGAGGACGTGTGTTTCTCTTCTCTGGGGGCCCCGCTCACTCTACATAAAAACTAAGCTGATTGAGACCCTGTAGGAGTCATCTTTTGAATACCAAGGCTGCACGAACCTGCATGGATAAATATATTTGAACCTTAAGTGGGGAGATGACAGGAAATAGAAAACGGTGAAAGAAAAAGCGCAAGTGGCAGAGACAAAGCTAGCGTACGGACAGCCAGAGCCCGTGGAATTTACAGAACAGCAGTTGGCGCAGATCACAAGGGCAATAGGGTAAGCACTGGAACCTAAGTTTCAACAACTCTCTGGCGAGATGACCAGTATGGAAACATTGTTGGCCAAAATGACGAGAAGAGCAGGAGAGCTGGAAAACCAAGTGTTGGCGCTGGAGGACTTGACCCCGGTAACGACAACAACCATAGAGAAACTCACCCAGCAATTGTGGGACCAAGCTCAGAAATTGGAAGATCTAGAGAATAGATCTAGGCGAAATAACCTTCGTTTAACAGGACTACCGGAGACAATTGCAGAGGGATTATTTATCAACAGAATTGGAACGCTGGTTGTCTACTTAGCTGGCACTTTTGGACAGTAAAGGCCCACTATGTCTAGAAAGAGCGCATAGAGTGGGTTGGCCCCAAGAAAACAAGCGGAAGCCACACATGGGTGTGATAAAGGTTCATAATTATATTCATAAGCTGGAAATTCTGAGAGGCTATCGACAGAAAAAAAGGATCCCTAACATATGATGGAATACAAATAAAAAAATTTTCAAGATTATTCTGCATCAGTCTAGGAAAGGAGACAGAGATTTTCACCACTGTGTTCAATCTGCTGGCGCAGGGAGTGAGATTTGTCTTACAATACCTGGCAACTCTGAAAACATCGATGGATGGAGCATGGCACACCTTTGAATCCCCGGAACAAGCAGAAGCAGCCTTGGCGGATAAAGAACATATGAAAGCAATAAGAACCTGATAAGTGGCATACACTAACATGGCAGCAGATAAGTAAATATACCGCCAAAAGTGTTGGTGGTCTTTAGGGACAGTAACAATATCATGGTCTGATCAGGTCTCATGAGTAATGGTTCGTTTGACTAATGGGGGGGGGGGGGGGGGAGATAGGGGCCCCCTTTGCACAAGATGATCTCAGGTCCTTTGCCACAACTGTGGCGCAGGACAATTAGGGGTACTATAAGAGGAGGGGGAGGCAGGGAGGGGGAGGACAGGGGAAGGATGGTGGGAAGGGGGGGAGGGAGCTGAGAGAAACAGGAAAATGAGGACCTGGGGGAGGGAGATAAAGAGCAGCATAAGGGCTGTAAAGATAGCCGGAGCTGAAGAGCAATGGTGGTATGAAAGTGACACTCGATTGGGGCGGGTGAATGTGCAGATCCCCGGGGGTGAGGGCTGGGACCCCAAGGGTTTGGAAAGTGAGAATGTTATCAAGAAAATTGGACATCAAATGGGGAACATGTGATGCCCACGCAGTATAACATGCGCCTATTAACCTGGAATGTGTGCGTGTGTTTGGGGTCACGTCTCCCATAAAGCACACTAAGATAATGCAGGCGCTGCAGCGCCACAAGGCAGATGTGATATGTATACAGGAGACTGGGCTATCGCAGCAGGAACAATTGAAAATGAAAGGTCGATGAGTGGGAGAAGTCTATAGTTCCCCAGCAGCCGGTCATAGGGGCGGAGTGGCGATCCTCATAAGGCGTTCACTACAATGCAAATCTAAACTCCTATTCCATGATAACGAGGGGAGGTATTTAGCAGTACAAATTCAGGTGAGAGGGAGGGAATTCGTAGTTCTTTCAGTATGTGACCCACAAGAGGGAGACAGGAAAGTCTTCTCCACTCTGCTTACCTCCCTCATCTCCCACTAATTGTAATGGGAGATATGAACCAGTTGCATGTTCCCCTCATGGTTTGATCTGCCTCCGTAGATAGGGGCAGGGGCTACAAGGCCAGCACCTTAAAAGATTTTTGTGACTCCTTGCGGCAGATTGATGCATGGAGAGCACTTCACCCAGTAGAAAGAGACTATACGCACACCTCAAGGGCGCACCGCATGTTGTCTAGAATAGATTATATCTGGTCCAAGAAGGATTTTTCTTGAGTAGAACAGGCTTATCAGGGAGTTGTAGAGATCTCGGACCATGCGCCAGTTTGGTTTGGAATTGATCCTGATCCTTATTTTCATGCAGAGGGGGATTGGAGGTTTCCGTCCTACCTCTTCCATGATGAAGACTTTAAAAACTTTTTTGTGTCAAAAATGGGAAGCGTTCCTGTTAAATAATCAACAGCATGCAGATACTTCTCTATTATTTTGGCCAACAGGGAAGGCGGTACTCGGAGGAGACATAATCGCATACATCAGCGCTAGGAATAAAGTACTCTCCCAGGGAATTGTGGAATTAGAAGAGAAGCTACAGGTAATCAGGCATAAATGTGCTAGAACACACCAACCAGAATTATATGAGAATATGCTGGCAACCAGGGCAGCATTAAATAGCATGATACATGAGCACACAACTAAGAGGCTCCTATACACAAAACATACCTATTTTCTGCAAGGGAATAGGTCAGGGAGGTTATTGGCAAACTTAATAAGGAATAGAGGCACCTCTAAATACATATTGAGTATAAGACGGCCAGATTGGAGGGCGACTAATAACCCCAGAGATATAGCAAACAGATTTCAGAAGCACTTTGAAGATTTCTATAAGCAAGAACCGCAGGCCTCAACCTTTGCGGTAGATATTCAAAACTATTTACACAGATCAGGTATACCCACCCTCCAGCACGAGGGAATAGCCTGGTTAAACTCGCCATTGACAGCAAAAGAACTACAAGGGGCCATATGTAAATTAAAACTGTACTCGGCTCCTTGCCCAGACGGCTACTCCGGTGAGTTTTATAAAATACTACAGACACAATTGATAGGGCCAATATTGGATTATTTTGACGCTGTGATAGATAAGGGGTCCTTTCCAGTGCACATGAACACGGCACTAATAATTTTGATTCCAAAGCCGGGATGTGACCCTACTCAGCCAGTAGCATACAGGCCCATCTCTTTGATAATTGTAGATTTGAAGCTATTATCAAAAGTGTTAGCTGCAAGGTTGGCAAAGACCCTGTCAACGGTTATAGCAGAGGACCAAGTAGGATTTGTGAAAGGACGCCACTCAGTGCTCAATGTGCGGAAATTACTATTAGCCATGTCACATAGTGTACATAAAGGAACACCTATGATTGTAACCAGCCTAGATGCAGAGAGAGCTTTTGATCAGGTGAAATGGCCCTTTGTATTTTGCACGTTGCACCATGTGGGTATTGAGGGTATTGGTATATGGACGCAGTGGAGAGCCTCTATACAGACATGAGAACATCAGTACTGGTCAATGGGGTAAGCTTGACACACTTTCCAATAGAAAAGGGGACCCGGCAGGGTTGCCCGTTGTCCCCGCTCCTCTTCATACTTACCTTAGAACCTCTGTTGTGTATGCTGCGTGGCTCAAGTGAGGTGGCTGGTGTGACTGTTGGGAGGGCAAACTTAAAAGTATTAGATTATGCAGATGACTTGTTAACCCTGACGGCACCGCAGTAATCACTGAAGTCTCTAATAAAGGTATTTCAGGCATACGGGCAGGTGTCTGGATTTACATTGAACATGAGGCAGTCACAGGTACTCCCAGTAGAGGAGGGGGGAAGAGTGCTACTGGGGCGGGAGACTTCAGGTATCTTGGACGGGGGGGACCCATTAAATACTTGGGAGTATGGATTCCTAAGGACCTAAAACAGTTGTAGCAGTAATGTGGTCCCACTCTTGCAGGACATGATTGGATTGTTGCAGCTCTGGAGAGTGTACCCCCTGTCATTGCTGGCAGAATAAATCTATTCAATATGATGCTCGCTCCAAGATGGATTTATCTTTTCAGATGCTCCCTTTGTTTTTGAGAGCTAGAGATGAAAGATCACTCACCAGAGCAATGCAGTTCTTTTGTGGAGGGGGAGGTGGCCCAGGGTGTCAGTTGCTGTCCTTCAGAAGCCGAGATCACATGGAGGCCTGGGCTTGCTGAATGCACGATATCTGTCAGTCGCTTGCTCTATGAGACATATTAATGAGCAATTTTTCTGCTACAAATATAGAACTTGCAAGTCTGGGACCCAAGCACTTCAGCTGACAGATTCACCATTTCAAAACGTAGCCCTGAGGGGCTGGGGACCTCCCAGTTCCTCAGAACAGCGAGAGCAGCTTGGAGGTGGCTTTGTAAACATCATAATTTCTCTGCAGCAAGTATGCCTTACCTGGCCTTGCACCACAACCCGGACTTCCCGCTGGGCACTGAGTAGTGTTCTTACGCTGGCGTACTAAAGGACTGAGCTGCTTGTATCATGTGCTAACGGAAGACGGACAGGTGCACAAGTTTGCAGATTTAAGAGAAAAATATGGTTTGCCACAGATGGACATCTTTGCATACATGCAACTACGTCATTATGTGCGGAGCTTAGGCTGGGAAAACCTCAGCGAGGATGTACAAGAGACTCTTCAAGAGGCACTAACTCTGGAAGCTCAAGCACATGTACCCTTGAAATTTCATCACAAATTCCTAAGAGAGACCACGGACATCTTAACTATGATCTCTTTGCATCCAGTTGGTCAGAAGATCTGGGGGTGAAAGTGTCCGGGATGCATCTAAAGGCCTGCCTATTGGATACTCAGTCATGGGCGCAAGATGTACAATTCTGGGAACTACAATTCAAATTTATATTACGTTTATATAGAATGCCTACATGGGCTTACAGGGCGGCACTCAGGATCTCAGATAGCTGTGCTAAATGTGGAAGTCCCCGGGCGACGCTGGGACATATGTTTTGGCATTGCCCCATAGTCACAGATTTTTGGCTCCAGGTGTTTGCCCAGGTGTCAACTATGTGGTCATGCAGGATCGCCCCAATACCGTTACTGTTGTTGGACAGATTCTAAATAGCAAAATCACGAGCTCCAGGCTTGACTGGGTTTTTGAAACGAACTGTTCTGATGGGGAAGAAGGCAATTCTCCTCTGCTGGTTAGACTCGACAGTGGTGCCTCCATCGCTTTGGTGAGCACAGATGATAACATTGCTGACAGTGGAACATTTAGGTATAAAAACCATAACCTCAGAAAGAGGAATTCGATTCCAGCGGGTCTGGGAGCGGTTCTGGGTCACCCTGACACTGGTGGCACGGAGCCGCATCCTGAACTGGTAAGCCCAGGTCCTCTAGGCCATGTTGATTGTAACTTGGAGGATGGGAGGATGGGAGGAGGGTAGGGGGGAAGGTAGGTAGTAAGAAAAGGATTGGTTAGGAGAAGACAGAAAAGAATGTTAGTAGAGGGACCTTGGAAAACTATTTGATGATATTTGTTAAACGTTACTTGCAATGTATATGTGAGCTTTCTGTCTTCAATAAAAATGATTTCAACATAATCTCGTGAGTCACTCTTTGCTGCTGGACAGGTTGGCCTCTTTGGGTATTTCTGGTTCTGTCTTAAAACTTGTTTTCCTCTTTTCTAAGGGATCATTCTTTCTCTTGCTTTTAGACAAGATTGCTTCCTGATTTGCCACCAATCGCTTGGTGGTGAACCCTTCAAAATCTGTTGCTCTCTGGATTACCAGTCAGTCCTTCACGCCCTCCCTCATTCCTTCTCTTCATAACATTCCTTTCAGGTGGTACAGTCTCTTAGATACCTGGGTATTGTCCTGGATTCTCAACTGTCTTTTCATTCCTAGGAGTGGCCTAGTGGTTAGGGTGGTGGACTTTGGTCCTGGGGAACTGAGGAACTGAGTTTGATTCTCACTTCAGGCACAGGCAGCTTCTTGTGACTCTGGGCAAATCACTTAACCCTCCATTGCCCCATGTAAGCCGCATTTAGCCTGCCATAAATAAATAATTCCTACATTCTGCTACCGTTAGAGTGTGCTTTCAATCACTTCATACTATCCGTTCCTTTTGTGCTTATTTAGATATTTCTTGTGGCACTTTACTTTATTCCTTCCTGTTTGGATTACTGTAATATTGTCTACTCAGGTCTCCCTAAAGCTGCTTTTAAGAGTCTTCAAGCAGTCCAAAACACAGCTATTCATTTGCTTTCTTACCCACATAAATCTGATCATTTCTCCGAGGACAAGCAGGCTGCTTGTTCTCACGACTGGGTTGACGTCCGCGGCAGCCCCCACCAACCGGAAGAAGCTTCGCGGACGGTCGGCACGCAGGGCACGCCCACCGCGCATGCGCGGCCGTCTTCCCGCCCGTGCGCGACCGCTCCCGCCAGTTACTTTTTTTCCGCGACTGGAGAGAGTTGTGCAATTGCCTCTCTCTCCGTTCAGCCGCCGGATTTTTCGACCGCGTTTACGCGGATCGTTGCTTTGACCCGTTCGGTTCCTCTTTCTTTCTTTCTTTCTTCGTATTGTAAAAAAAAAAAAAAAAAAGATTTTCTGCGCGTGTGGAGCACGCGCTCCCCTTTTCCCTCGCTTCCAGCGGGGGACGCCTCGTTGCGGCCTAGTGGCCCGCTCGGTCGGCTAGTTTTTTCGTGGTGTGATTTTAGCCACCATTGCCGACTTTGACTTCGCCGACGCGATTTTTCCGTCGATGTCCTCGAAGGTCCCGAGTGGATTTAAAAAGTGTGGTCGCTGCGGCCGGCCGATCTCGCAGACCGACACCCACGCTTGGTGCCTCCAGTGCCTCGGGCCGGAGCACAATCTCAAGTCGTGCGCGCTGTGTCTCGGTCTCCGGAAACGGACTCAGGTTGCGAGGCAAGTTCTGCGGGACCGTCTTTTTGGAACTTGCGCCGGCCCCTCGACGTCGACCTCGACGGCATCGGTATCGAAGGCCGGATCTTCGGTACCGGTTATCGATGCCCGAGACATCGGCACGATGGCAGCGACCCAGGAGAACAGGTCCAGTCCGGACCGCCGGTCCGCCGGTGATGAGAGTGGGGTTGAGAGGGCCGCGTGGGCTGTCGGCCCCGGTCACTCCCTCAGCTCGTGAGCCACGGCACCGAACCCTGTCGGACCCGGTACTCGAGACCGAGGGGGATCGACCTCCTCCTCCTCCATGCCCTCCGGCGCCTGGTGACAGTGCACCGGAAAAAAAAGACAAGAAGCGCCGTCACCGGGAGCCCTCGGTGCACCTGAAGGGGAGTCGACGCCGAAGCGTCCATCGCAGAGAGGAGAGATCTCCGTCGGTGGTGGAATGGTACCGACGCGTCGGGGTTCCGGCACCTCGGTGCCGTCTCCTGGCCCCCCAGCAGCTTCTGGCACCGGACACCCTTACCGGCCCCCACCGCCTTTCCCGGCAGCGGGCCTGGACGAGTGCCTCGAGCCATCCTTCCGGGGATCCTGGAAGGGCTGATGCGCCAGGCTGTGCCAGCGTCGGGGGTGCTTGCGCCCCCGGCGCCGATGACTGTGGCGCCGGCGAGCTCTAGCCCGGCGCCGGGGCTGTCGACACCGCCGCCGCTTGTGGTGCCGGTCCTCGACCGGCCACGCAGGTGGAGTCCCCGTCGACGTCGATGGAGGGGAGCTCCGTCCCCGCCGGCGCGGGAGTCCACCGCTCGACGACACCGAGACCTCGGTGCCTCGACGTCGAGCCGGGCCCGGTACCGGACTCAGCTACATGAGCTAATGTCCGATACCGAGGATGAGGACTCGTGGGGGGAAGAGGAAGACCCGAGATATTTCTCCTCAGAGGAGTCTACGGGCCTTCCCTCGGACCCCACGCCGTCACCGGAGAGGAAGCTCTCACCTCCTGAGAGTCTCTCCTTTGCCTCCTTTGTGCGGGATATGTCTATAAGCATTCCCCATTCCCGTGGTCTCTGGGAAGAGCCGAGGGCCGAGATGCTCGAGGTCCTCGACTATCCATCACCACCTAGAGAGTCCTCCACCGGTACCGCTGCACAATGTCCTGAAGGAGACGCTGCTTCGGAACTGGGTGCGACCACTAACTAACCCCACCATTCCCAAGAAAGCAGAGTCACAGTACAGGATCCACTCTGACCCAGAGCTCATGCGGCCCCATTGCCCCATGACTCAGCGGTCGTGGATTCTGCTCTCAAGAGGGCACGGAGTTCGAGGGATACCGCCTCGGCGCCCCCCGGGGCGGGAGTCTCGCACTCTGGACTCATTTGGGAGGAAGGCCTACCATCCTCCATGCTCGTGACCCGCATCCAATCTTACCTGCTCTATATGAGCATCCACATGCGGACCAATGTGCAACAGCTGGCGGACCTGGTCGATAAGCTCCCGCCGGAGCAGTCCAGGCCATATCAGGAGGTGGTCAGGCGCTGAAGGCGTGCAGAAAGTTCCTGTCCAGGGGGATTTTTGACACCTGTGACGTGGCATCTCGTGCTGCGGCCCAAGGTATAGTGATGCGCAGGCTCTCATGGCTGCGTGCCTCTGACCGGACAACCGCAACCCAGCAGAGACTGGCTGACGTCCCTTGCCGGGGGGATAATATTTTTGGCGAGAAGGTCGAGCAGATGGTTGACCAACTGCATCAGCGGGAAACCGCTCTCGACAAGCTCTCCCACCGGGCGCCTTCAGCACCCGCCCCCGCGGGCGGGCGTTTTTTTCCCGGGCTCGGCGGCTGCACCCTATTCTTTTGCGAAGCGTAGGTACAACCAGCCGGCCCGAAGGCCTCGTCAGGCACAGGGACAGCCCAGCGCGCTCGTTCCCGTCAACAGCGTGCGCCTAAGCAGCCCCCTGCGCCTCCACAGCAAAAGCCGGGGACGGGCTTTTGACTGGATCCACGGGAACATAGCCGCCCTACAAGTGTCCGTACCGGACGACCTGCCGGTCGGAGGGAGGTTAAAATTCTTTCACCAAAGGTGGCCTCTCATAACCTCCGACCAGTGGGTTCTCCAAATAGTGCGGTGCGGATACGCCCTGAATTTGACCTCCCTGCCTCCAAATTGTCCTCCGGGAGCTCAGTCTTTCAGCTCCCATCACAAGCAGGTACTTGCAGAGGAACTCTCCGCCCTTCTCAGCGCCAATGCGGTCGAGCCCGTACCACCCGGGCAGGAAGGGCAGGGATTCTATTCCAGGTACTTCCTTGTGGAAAAGAAAACAGGGGGGATGCGTCCCATCCTAGACCTGAGAGGCCTGAACAAATTCCTGGTCAAAGAAAAGTTCAGGATGCTTTCCTTGGGCACCCTTCTGCCAATGATTCAGAACAACCATTGGCTATGTTCCCTGGATTTAAAGGACGCATACACTCACATCCCGATACTGCCAGCTCACAGACAGTATCTCAGATTCCGCCTGGGCGCACGGCACTTTCAGTATTGTGTGCTGCCCTTGGGCTCGCCTCTGCCCCACGAGTGTTTACAAAGTGCCTCGTGGTGGTAGCGGCCTACCTACGCAAGCTGGGAGTGCACGTGTTCCCATGTCTCGACGATTGGCTGGTCAAGAACACCTCGAAGGCAGGAGCCCTCCGGTCCATGCAGTGCACTATTCAACTTCTGGAGCTGCTGGGGTTTGTGATAAATTACCCAAAGTCCCATCTCCAGCCAACTCAGTCTCTGGAATTCATAGGAGCGCTGCTGAATTCCCAGACGGTTCAGGCCTACCTTCCCGAAGCGAGGGCCACCAATCTCTTGGCCCTGGCTTCGCAGACCAGAGCGTCTCAGCAGATCACAGCTCGGCAGATGTTGAGACTTCTGGGTCATATGGCCTCCACAGTTCATGTGACTCCCATGGCTCGTCTTCACATGAGATCTGCTCAATGGACCCTAGCTTCCCAGTGGTTCCAAGCCACCGGGAATCTAGAGGATGTCATCCGCCTCTCCACCAGTTGCCGCACTTCACTGCTCTGGTGGACCATATGGACCAATTTGACCCTGGGACGTCCATTCCAAATCCCGCAGCCCACGAAAGTGCTGACGACGGATGCATCCCGCCTGGGGTGGGGAGCCCATGTCGATGGGCTTCACACCCAGGGTCTGTGGTCCCTCCAGGAAAAGGATCTGCAGATCAACCTCCTGGAGCTCCGAGCGATCTGGAACGCACTGAAGGCTTTCAGAGATCGGCTGTCCTGCCAAATTATCCAAATTCGGACAGACAATCAGGTTGCAATGTATTACGTCAACAAGCAGGGGGGCACCGGATCTCGCCCCCTGTGTCAGGAAGCCGTCGGTATGTGGCGTTGGGCGTGTCGCTTCGGCATGCTTCTCCAAGCCACGTACCTGGCAGGCGTAAACAACAGTCTGGCCGACAGACTGAGCAGAGTCATGCAACCGCACGAGTGGTCGCTCCATTCCAGAGTGGTACGCAAGATCTTCCGAGAGTGGGGCACCCCCTCGGTGGATCTTTTCGCCTCTCAGACCAACCACAAGCTGCCTCTGTTCTGTTCCAGGCTTCAGACACACGGCAGGCTAGCGTCAGATGCCTTTCTCCTTCATTGGGGGACCGGCCTCCTGTATGCTTATCCTCCCATACCTTTGGTGGGGAAGACCTTACTGAAGCTCAAGCAAGACCGCGGCACCATGATTCTGATAGCGCCCTTTTGGCCCCGTCAGATCTGGTTCCCTCTTCTTCTGGAGTTGTCCTCCGAAGAACCGTGGAGATTGGAGTGTTTTCCGACTCTCATTTCGCAGAACGACGGAGCGTTGCTGCAACCCCAACCTTCAATCCCTGGCTCTCACGGCCTGGATGTTGAGGGCGTAGACTTCGCTGCGTTGGGTCTGTCTGAGGGTGTCTCCCGGGTCTTGCTTGCCTCTAGGAAGGATTCCACTAAAAAGAGTTACTTTTTCAAGTGGAGGAGGTTTGTCGTTTGGTGTGAGAGCAAGGCCCTAGAACCTCGTTCTTGCCCTGCACAGAACCTGCTTGAATACCTTCTGCACTTATCAGAGTCTGGCCTCAAGACCAACTCAGTAAGGAATCACCTTAGTGCGATTAGTGCTTACCATTATCGTGTGGAAGGTAAAGCCATCTCTGGAGAGCCTTTAGTCGTTCGATTCATGAGAGGTTTGCTTTTGTCAAAGCCCCCTATCAAGCCTCCTACTGTGTCATGGGATCTCAACGTCGTCCTCACCCAGCTGATGAAACCTCCTTTTGAGCCACTGAATACCTGCCATCTGAAGTACTTGACCTGGAAGGTCATTTTCTTGGTGGCAGTTACTTCAGCTCGTAGGGTCAGTGAGCTTCAAGCCCTGGTAGCTCATGCTCCATATACCAAATTTCATCACAACAGAGTAGTGCTCCGCACCCACCCAAAGTTCCTGCCGAAGGTGGTGTCGGAGTTCCATCTTAACCAGTCAATTGTCTTGCCAACATTCTTCCCCAGGCCGCATACCCGCCCTGCTGAACGTCAGTTGCACACATTGGACTGCAAGAGAGCATTGGCCTTCTACTTGGAGCGGACACAGCCCAACAGACAGTCCGCCCAATTGTTTATTTCTTTCGACCCTAACAGGCTAGGGGTCGCTGTCGGGAAACGCACCATCTCCAATTGGCTAGCAGACTGCATTTCCTTCACTTACGCCCAGGCTGGGCTGACTCTTGAGGGTCATGTCACGGCTCATAGTGTCAGAGCCATGGCAGCGTCGGTGGCCCACTTGAAGTCAGCCACTATTGAAGAGATCTGCAAGGCTGCGACGTGGTCATCTGTCCACACATTCACATCTCATTACTGCCTCCAGCAGGATACCCGACGCGACAGTCGGTTCGGGCAGTCGGTGCTGCAGAATCTGTTTGGGGTGTAAATCCAACTCCACCCTCCAGGACCCGAATTTATTCTGGTCAGGCTGCACTCTCAGTTAGTTGTTCTTCGTAGGTCAATTTCTGTTGTTCCCTCGCCGTTGCGAGGTTCAATTGACCTGGGTTCTTGTTTTGAGTGAGCCTGAGAGCTAGGGATACCCCAGTCGTGAGAACACGAGCCTGCTTGTCCTCGGAGAAAGGGTATGATACATACCTGTAGCAGTTGTTCTCCGAGGACAGCAGGCTGATTGTTCTCACCTACCCTCCCTCCTCCCCTTTGGAGTTGTGTGTTTCATCTTTTGCTAGTCATTCAACTGGCGGGAGCGGTCGCGCACGGGCGGGAAGACGGCCGCGCATGCGTGGTGGGCGTGCCCTGCGTGCCGACCGTCCCGCGAAGCTTCTTCCGGTTGGTGGGGGCTGCCGCGGACGTCAACCCAGTCGTGAGAACAATCAGCCTGCTGTCCTCGGAGAACAACTGCTACAGGTATGTATCATACCCTGTCTCTCCCCTCCTGGCACATTATTATTGGCTTCCTGTTCCCTTTTGCGTACAATTTAAGATTTACACCGGTTCACAATATTTTACATACTGGGAACCCTTCTTATAGCTCTGCTGTCATGTCTTCTTATACTCCATCTAGGTCCCTTTGCTCTGCCCTCTCTCCCTCCTGTTCATTGTTCTTGTCTTGAATCCACTCGCCTTTCTTCCCTGCTGTCCCCTTCCTTTGGAATGCCCTCCTTATTGATCTTCATGGTGATAAATATTACTCCTGCTTTCTAGCTCTCTTTAAGAACCACCTTTTTTCCCCAGGCTTTTCCCTAGCCATTATGTGATGCTACCTTGATCTTTGCCCTAGAACTTGTATTTATTCTTTCTGTTCTATTCCTGTACTTTTTTATGGCTTTCCTTTCATGTATTATAATGTTTATGCTTTTATTGTGCACTGTTCTGATTTTTGTTGAAGGGCGGTATATCAAGTTCTTAATAAACTAAACTAAACTCTAGTGAAACCATGTTGCCTCAGGTCCTGTAATATATTGGATTCCAAAAGCTTTATTCTCTGTTTTAAAAGTGTTTCCATTAATTTACTTACCACAGAAGTCACTTACCAGCCTGTAGCTTCCAACCTTTTCCTTACTTTCACTTTTGTGGAGAGTGGTCACATCTGCCCTTCTGTAGTCCTCCAGGACCACTCCCGACTCTAAGGTCAGCAAGCAACATTAGTGCATTGCCATTAATAGGAAAAAGAAAATTGTCCAGTTTCTGGTTGCAGTAAAAGTGGCCTTAGTGTTCCGGAAAAAATACACTTATGGGCTTACTAATGCCATTTTTTACCGCAGCTTAGTAAAAGGACCCCTTAGTTCCTTAATAAAATTAGTTAATTTTCCAGCATGATAACTAATCAAATTGCTCTTACATAGTTTTCTATGCTGCTGTTACTTGTCATTACCTATTTCCCCCCCTTGAGACTATTAACGTGTCATGTTTTTTTCAGGATGAATAAAAGTACGGCTTTATCATGCCTATAGCAATGGAGTCTTATTGAGTAAATTGCTCATGCAGGATCTGGTGCCAAAGGCATAGAGTGAATAGACAAGGGCATTTATCTGATTAAATTTAATGCCAAGGATACCAGTTCTCTTAAAAACAGGAAAAAAATGAAACCTTCCAAAGTTATTTTTTTAAGTCACTGTATGGACACAAGAATACTGAATTATGTCCAGTGACACTGGCAATGGACTGGCATGAGGAATATTCTCAACCTAATGTGGATTTTCATGTTAATATCAGTATTTATAGGAACTGTTAAAAATGGAATTATTTTCCTTTTAGGGGTATCCTTTAGGTGTTGATACAGAAGCCACAGTGATGGTGAAAGCAGCTGAGTATCACAAGGCCTGGTCCGAGCTCAAGGAAAAATCTGGTTTATTGCCATTGATGTTCCTCTTTTTCTGCAAGGCAAGTTCAACACTGATGTGCTCGGATAATGGCGGTTGGACTTCACGTTCTCCTGTGGGTCAGAAGCTGATGATTGTATGTCTTATAGTAAATGTCAGGCTGGATGCCACAGCAGATACTAATTACTTAGCTGCATAATAGTTTGATATCCTGGTCCTGAATTCCCATCTTGCTGTCCAGAATGAGCCTGAGGATACAACTCATTTCTCTCTTCACATATGATCAGCAGTTGCTTGCTTTACTGCATCAAACCAGTTTTTAATGATAGAATGAATGTTAGACTGAAATAGGAAGGGGATAAGGTGTAGCTATGAAGATAATTGGCATTAAATTTAGTATCCAGGGATCATAATACTAATACAAGGTTAGCAGTGTGCACTTTTCATGCGCTGCCCCCTCCCCCAATAAAATAATGTGACCATTTAAGATAAACTCCTCCTTTGAGTAACTAAGGGACCTTGATGCGCCATCTTCAGTGTTCAGATGTTGGCTTCTATGTGTACCAGATGGAACAAAATACCTAATAAAATTGGTGGCACAGGGCCTGCCTTGTGATTCAGGCTGCAGCACTAGGGCATACCAGCCTGGTTCAGATATGTTTTAAAGGTGATGGAGTTTAGCTCACAGAGCCAGAGAGGCTCCCCTGACATTCTTCCTGGGTGGGGATTTAAAGAAAAGTAATGGTGCATTTTATAAGCATGCAACTTTAATCTTTGGATCTGCATAATGTATTTGCCAGCTTTTTTTTTTTTATAATTGCTGCTTGAGGGATTTATGGTGTTATGCAATAGGTATAAAACTGCAGTGTTTTGGATAGAATTGCTGAAATAGTGTGCCCTATTCTTCAGGAAAGCATACTATTAACAGAAAACAAACAGGAATACCCTGAAATTTTGGGTTAAAAATGACATGGAACAACATGGGAAATATTTGTTGGCATTTCCCATGTCATTTCAAATACATGCAGATCCTTACAGTTCAGTCCAAAGACAGTGTGTTATACAAGAAGAGCCATGGTTGAATATCAGACCTAGCTGCTCAATTGCACTAGAGCATGCTTATATTGAGATTTGAAGTGAACTATAATCTTTTTCTGATCTGAGGGATTATTGCAGTGATATGAGGTTGATTGAAAAAACAAACAAGAATTAAAGAGGGTAAAAATCATGGATACATGAAAATACTAACCATTTTCTCTTGACTTCAGATCCTAGGATTTAGAGTAGTATTAACTGACCAAAAGTAAAAAATTAATTTAACATAGAGCATTTAATTTGCAGCATAATGTCTTCTGAGTCGTCATTTTATAACAACTTTGTTTTTCAGTCTGATCCCCTGGCCTATTTGATGATCCCTTTTTATCCTGGGGAAAGTTTAGGAGCTGTGCAGACCACTGAACCTTTAGCCATAGCGGTAGGTAGCAATGTTTATTTTATTTTTAATTGCACCACCAATCACAGTATTACAGAACAAACTATATCAATAGAAAAGCCATGGTATGTATACTGAGAGCCCATTCCCACCCTCTTTCTTCAGATACTTTTCATACCTGTTTCATAATATTCTGGATCCTGTGCTTCTGAATGTTTTAAATATCCACAATCCATGGGTCAGGTCTCTAAACCCCCCCCCCCCCCCCCTCCCCAAAGCTCATTTCCTTTGCCATACTACATACTTCGACAAAGGCTGCATTCGTTCATGCCTCTCCTGTTAAATGGCTATAAGCTTTTCCAACAATATCAAGTGATAAAGTCTGCCCTTCCATTCATTGTCTGGGGAGGTTGGGGGAGGTCCACCTGATGCCAGGTATCAATTTCCATACCTGCTATGCAACCTAACCCTCTCTTATTTATAGTCCCAATGAAATTATTTTCACAGACCACATTAGTTTCCATCCTAGGATGTCATCTGTGTTCTGAGTGATGCTTTCCAAAAAAAATCTTTGATTTTGTCAGACATTTCTACCATGGGTAGAGGAATTATCCCTTCTGAGGGATAATTCCTCTACGCATCAAAGCTATTGGAGAAACATTAAATTATTGGGGAAACACGGCTTAAAGGTGGCTGAGTGTCTGGTATCATCAATATAGGACTTTATAGCAATTTTCTTTTATGTTTAAACACTTTTTATTGAACATCATTAAATAAACCAGGTATCATTTGTAAGTTGTTCAACTTTTTCAATACATATCCTCACCACCCTCCCTCTTAACCCCCACCAATGAATAACAAAAAAAAAACCATACTTGTTCCCAAGGAAAGATGTTGTAGCAATTTTCTTTTAACAAGGTCAAAACTAAGGCCTTAACCACCTTGCTCAAATATCCCCCATCTCCCTACCAATGTCGCATTCCCATTCCAGCATATACTTGTGTGTCTTAAACCCATCTTCCCTGGCAAAGGTGTAATACCGTGTTATGGCCCCATGAGACACCCACACCCTTCTTAACTGGTATATTCATCCTCCTCAAGTTGCAAGTGGATGTGTAGCCTAATGGCTAGTGCAGTGTCCTGAGAACCTGGGGAACTAGGTTTGATTCCCACTGCAGTTGCTTGTGATTGTGGGCAGGTCACTTAACCCTTCATTGCCTTGAAGGTATTTAAATGTCTCTAGCATAATAACATAGTAAATGACAGCAGATAAAGGCCTGTCCGGTCCATCCAGTCTGCCCAACAAGATAAACTCATAGAATAAGGTATGATGTGATACTTTGTATGTATACCTGATCTTGATTTGTCCTTGCCATTTTCAGGGCATAGACTGTAGAAGTCTGCCAGGCACTCTTTGTTCTAAAATTTCTGCAGTTGTCATCGAAGCCCCCCTCCAGCCCATCCAAATCTGTCCATCCACGATCAAGGCAAAGACCATAGAAGTCTGCCCAGCACTGGCCTTGGTCTCCACCTTTTGAAGCTGAATCTGTTTAGCCATGATCAGGGCACAGACCATAGAAATCCACCCAGCACTGGCTTTGCTTCCCAGTTACTGGTGTTGCCATCAAATCATCTAAGCTTCTTTGGATTCATTCCTTCTAAACACGATTCCTTAGTATTTATCCCACACATTTTTGAATTCCGTTACAGTTTTCATCTTGTATTGGTCACCTTCTCCGTGGAAAAGTACTTTCTGACATTATTTCTGAGTCGAGCCCCCCCTCTCCCCCTGCAACCTCAATTCATCTCCTCTAGTTCTGCCACCTTCCCGTTTCTGGAAAAGGTTTGTAAATTAATACCTTTCAAATATTTGAACATCTGTATCATATCACCCCTGTTTCTCCTTTCCTCCAGGGTATATATGTTCAGAGCATCAAGTCTCTCCTCATAACGTCTTACTACACAACCCCATACCATTTTTGTTGCTTTTCTCTGAACCACTTCAAGTCTTTTTACGTCTTTAGCAAGATACGGCCTCCAAAACTGAACACAATACTCCAAGCTGGGCCTCACCAATGACTTGTACAGGGGCATCAACACGTTCCTTCTTCTGCTTGTTATACCCCTCTCTGTTCAGCTTAGCATCCTTTTGGCCATGGCCACCACCTTGTCGCATTGTTTCATCACCTTGTTCTAAAATTTCTGAAGTTGTCAAAGCACTCGAAAAGCTCCACTCCAGCCTTTCCAAATCTACTCAGCCTCCATCAGGGCACAGACCGTAGAAGTCAGCCCAGCACCGGTTTCCCTACCTAATCTCCCCTAAGCTTCTTTGGATCCGATCCTTCTAAACAGGATTCCTTTGTGTTTTGTCCCACACATTTTTGAATTCCGTTACCGTTTTCATCTCCCTCCACCTCCTGCGGGAGGACATTCCAGGTATGTACCCACCCTCTCAGTGAAAAAAATACTTTCTGACATTATTCCTGAGTCTGCCCCCTTTCAGTTTCAATTCATACCCTCTAGTTCTACCACCTTCCTGTCTCTGGAAAAGGTCTGTTTGCAAATTAATACCTTTCAAATATTTGAACGTCTGTATCATATCACCCCTGTTTCTCCTTTCCTCCAGTGTATACATGTTTAGGTCAGCAAGTCTCTCTATGTACAACTTGCTGCCTAAACCCCCTACCATTTTCGTCACTTTTCTCTAAACCATTTCAAGTCTTTTTACATCCTTAGCGAGATAAGGCCTCCAAAACTGAACACAATACTCCAAGTGGGGCCTCACCAACGACTTGTACAGGGGCATCAGCACCATCCTTATGGCAACGACCACAGCGTTGTCACATTGTTTCGTCACCTTGAGAATCTTCAGACACCATCACCCCAAGGTCTTTCTCCTGAACCGAGCTTACCAATCTCTCCCCTCCTATTGGTACATCTCTTTTGTATTTCTTCACCCCAAGTGCATCAGTCTGCATTTCTTGGCATTAAATTTTAACTGGTAAATATAACAGAAACCTTCATGAAAATTGTAAAGCAAAAAAATTTTTTTATCTCATTACTCATATTGTATACATAATTATTTTTTATGCAGAATCCAATAAAGTATATAAATATTTATTTGTTGTGCTCAGTTTTTTTGGTGTATTGCTGTGGACTGAAAATCCAAGCTTTGCAGGGACACCACCTTTACATCATAGCACATCCTACCTCCATCCTAATAATAATGTTCAATAGATGGGCAAAGTCCAAGAAAGATATTAAGAACTGATGTTCAAAAAAATTAAATAACAGCTACTTAGCTTAAGTGGAGATTGTGCAAAATCAAAGATCTTCTTCCTGCAAAGTTCTTGTCCACTGCAATACTTTTTTCAAAGAATCATTCCGTGCAGAATTTAAGAACAAAGGAATCACAGTTCAGCAATTTTAGTTCCCTACATGGGCCATGTTTCGCCAAACTAATGGCGTCTTCAGGGGAACTGATCTGAAATACAGGTTATATTCTGCGCATGTGTGGGCGTTCGGGAGTAGGTTTGTGAACCGGACAGGGTGGGGCTCCTCCCTGGTTCTGCTGAACAGTGAGTTATATTTTGGATTTTCTGTTGTAAGAGGAGTATATTTTACATTTTAAGTTTTGTATGGCTATTCTACACTTATTTTTAGATGTGAAATGAAGTGCTGGTTTTATACAATCTCTAACCTGTATTTCAGGTAGGATGTGCTATGATGTAAAGGTGGTGTCCCTGCAAAGCTTGGATTTTCAGTCCACAGCAATACACCAAAAAAACTGAGCACAACAAATAAATATTTATATACTTTATTGGAATCTGCATAAAAAATAATTATGTATACAATATGAGTAATGAGATAAAAAAATTTTTTTGCTTTACAATTTTCATGAAGGTTTCTGTTATATGTACCAATTTTGTAATTTGAAACCGTTTCTTATTGAATACCCAGAATTACGTTTGGTATTATTAAATTTTAACTGCCAGACCCTCAACCATTCTTCTAACATTTGGAGATCCCTTCTCATGGTTTCTACTCTCTCCATGGTATCCACTCTGTTGGCTATCTTTGTGCCATCCGCAAAAAGGCAAACTTTTCCTTCTAACCTTTTAGCAAGGTCTCGCACAAATATATTAGAATCGGCCCCAGCACAGACCCATGAGCACTCCACTACTCACCTTCCTTTTCTCCGAGCGGATTCCATTTACCACCACCCTCTGCCACCTGTCGGTCAACCAGTTTCCAATCCAGTTCATTACTTTGGGTCAAAACGTCAGCCCTCTCAGCTTATTCATGAGTCTTCTGTGAGAGACCATATCAAAGGCTTTGCTGAAATCCAAGTAGTTTATATCTATCGTACGTCCTTCATCCAGTTCTTTGGTCACAGATTCGTTTGTTAGGATTTTCCTTTGATAAAGCTATGTTACCTGGGATCTTGTAACCCATTGGCTTTTAGAAAGTCCACTATCCTTTCCTTTAGTAGCTATTCCATTATTTTTCCTACCACCGGCCTGTAGTTTCCCTCTTCTTCCCTGACTCCACTTTTGTAAAGAGGGACCACATCCACTCATCTCCAGTCCCTCGATACCTCTCCCGTCTGTAAAGATCTATTAAACAAATCTTTGAGAGGTCCTGCCAGGACTTCTATGAGCTCCCTCAGTATCCTAGGATGTATCCCAACCGGCCCTATTGCTTTATCCACTTTCAGATTTTCAAGCTATTTATAGATGCTTTCTTCCGTGAATGACACAATATTTACTCCATACCCAGATATACTCTCTGCCACTGACCGTGGTCCTCCAGGATTTTCTTCCATGAACCCAAAGAGAAGTATTTGTTTAGCACATTTGTTTTCTCCTCATCACTCTCCACATAGCTATTCTCAGTATCTTTGTCTTGCAGTTCCATTCCTATTTTTTTCTCCTTTCCCCAATATATGTAATAAAGGGCCTTATCACCTCTCTCTACCTCTTTAGCCATTTTTTTTTCACCCGCGCTTTTGCTAGCCGTATTTCCCTCTTCACTTCTTTGAGCTTAATCTGGTAATTTTTTCCATGCAGTACGAAAAATTCATTTTGAAGAAACAAAGTGACTGGGCTGTGTCGGCATTACTGTGCGTCTGTATGTAAAAAGGAGGGGGTAATCTTGTTATGACTGGACTAAGCCATGTTGAATAGCGAGAAAAAAAGGAAGAATTGCCAGGCAGTTGCAAATGAGATAGTTTATAGTCTATTTGTACTTTCTATTCTGTGTTTACAAAATTGTAATGAAGTGGTTTACAAAATAAATTATTTTAAAAAATATTAAAATGAAAAGAACTACATTATTAGATACAACAGCAACAGTGAAAGAATAATATGACTAATGAACAGTGTATAAAACATGATGCAAGATGCACAACAACAATCTGAAATGCAAAGCTGGAATAATGCTTATCCAATTCCTCAATAGGGAAAAGCAAGGTTGAACAAATACATTGTAAGATTTTCTTGTAATAAGGATTGGCCACTGTTGGAAACAGGATACTGGGCTAGATGAATCATTGGCCTGACCCAGTATGGCTATTCTTATATTCTTGTGTAAACTTAGCTTATGATGGTTCAGCATGGAAAAACTGAGGCAGAGAGATGGCAGATTCCAGCCCTGATGCCAGTCAAACTGGAAGCCCAAAGAACAGGAGGGAACTGCTGGGTCAAGCCCCCCTCCCCTCCAAAAAAAAAAGTTATTTATTTTAGGACTAACAATTGAAGTTTCTTTATTGGCTGCTCTGACGGTGCCCATTGTAAATCATGGAGTAGTTAGATTTGCATTCCCCAGAGCATGACCCAGAATTCTAAAGATAGAGATCTATTATATTAATTTTATTTCAAGGGTTCAACACGGTTATATTATAAAGCTATATATCTGACAGCCTTTGAACACAATAGTATGCCACTACGTCAGTTTTCAAGTTAGTTGTATTGAAGTGCTGTTTTATGTGATCCAGTTGTGCTGTTTGCTTTCAGTTTGAGATGCTGTGTCGTCTCTTCCCTCCCTCCCCTTGGTTTTGTGATCTTGCTCCAGAGCGCTTATCAGAATAAGAAGCATTACCTCTTCTACTTTGCAAATATTTCTTTTGTGTTTCTTCACTCAGGAGATTATAAAAGTGATGAAAGGTGTAGCATGTGGTTTGCAGACTTTGCACAAATCTAACTTGGTTCATGGAGCAATGCATCCAAATAACACATTTGCTGTGGATCGGAAGAAAGGAATAGTTGGAGATTTTGACTTCACCAAAACAGCGGTAAATACAGTTTTAAAAAAAAATGCATTGTTTTGCTGACCTCTGAGATGGACATTAGCATGAATCTAATTTTAGTACAGGGTCAGATTCTGAATGCTTGTGTGAATATAATGCATTTTCCCCCATCAACTAGCAGGATGAAATCAGCCTTATGTGTGAGTGATGTCAGGCAGTGCTGGCATGAGACCCTTCTCTGTCAGAGCTCAGAATAAAAAAAAATGTTGGTGGTCTTGAGTATGTATTGGATTTACTTGCATGCTAGCCCCCAAAGAACACAGTCCTTTCTTTTGTCCTCATTGGTGTATAGAGCAGTCTTCTCTTTTCCCTTTCTTTTGGTTTTGTGGCCTTTACCTACCCCCATCCCCCCTCAAAGAAGCAACAGAAAACTCTAGATAGATAAGGACCTATCTCCACAGCTTTTTATTCTTCTCTGGTTCACCTTTCTGCCTCTTCCTGATGACGAATATGCTCCTGATATTCAAGAGTTGCCATTCAGAGCATAGATGTCTTTCCCATACTCACTCTGTATGCAGTCATTGCCTGTGGGTGGACCACAATGTGCTGAATTGCATCAAGATATCTGCATAGGTTTAGTATGTTTGAGGAAGGCCCTTAGGACCACATCAGTTAATTATCTCATTTGGGTCACCAGTGCCACCAAGGGGGGAGCTCCAAGTTGTTTTCCTGGTACCTGTCCAGGGAGCCAAGCCTACTAAGAAGTTAAGTCATCAGTCTACCACCTCAGCTTCAGCAATGAATGAGTTTTCTCAGTACAGAGGCACCATGCCTCTGCCAAAGTATTACAGGTGTTGGTATTCATCCATGCTGAAGTCACTGGCTGCATTGGTGTTCTCAGAGATGAAGACACAGCTGGTGCAAGCAGGACTAGTCAGACTAATATCTTTTAGCGCAAAGATTATCTGCATAGCTACTAAAATAGAGATGGTGCAATCGTAGTACATTGCTTCATCAAAGACCTTATAGGCTATTCAGTGCTAGAGAACAGTTCTGCCTCCCCTGGTCCAACACCATGGATCACCCAACCCATGGTGCAACCCACCAGCAAAAGTAATTCTTCATATTTTAAATTCCTGTGTTGTGTGTTACTTTGTTAGTAGCATAGATCAGTTTTAAATTTGCATATAAGAAGTGTTAATAAGATTTTCAGACGTGCTGACAATCAGATGGTAAGGCCTCTAGCTCAGAACAGATACCCTATTTGAGCACCCTGTTTGATCTGTGTTGAGCACCCTGTTTTGGAGCTGCTCAACACAGATCCACAGTGTTTCAGGAGCCTTGGGATTGTTTCTCCTCTAATGCACCCACAGCTTACCTGGCACATAAGTACATAATTATTGCCATACTGGGAAAGACCAAAGGTCCATCGAGCCCAGCATCCTGTTTCCAACAGTGACCAATCTAGGTCACAAATACCCGGCAAGATCCCAAAAATATACAAAACATTTTATACTGCTTATCCCAGAAATAGTAGATTTTCCCCAAGTCCATTTAATAACGGTCTATGAACGTTTCCTTTAGGAAGCCGTCCAAACCTTTTTTTTTTTTAAAACTCCGCTAAGCTAACCACCTTTACCACATTCTCTGGCAACGAATTCTAAAGATTAATTACATGTTGAGTGAAGAAAAATTTTCTCCGATTCATTTTAAATTTACTACATTGTAGCTTCATCGCATGCCCCCTAGTCCTAGTATTTTTGGAAAGCGTGAACAGACACTTCACATATACCCGTTCAACTCCATTCATTATTTTATAGACCTCTGTCATATCTCCTCTCAGCCGCCTTTTCTCCAAGCTAAAGAGCTGTAGCCACTTTAGCCTTTCCTCATAGGGAAGTCGTCCCATCCCCTTTATCATTTCCGTCGCCCTTCTCTGCACCTTTTCTAATTCCACTATATGTTTTTTGAGATACGGCGACCAGAATTGAACACAATATTCAAGTTGCGGTTGCACCATGGAGCGATACAAAGGCATTATAACATCCTCATTTTTGTTTTCCATTCCTTTCCTAATAATACCTAACATTCTACTACTACTTATCACTTCTAAAGCGCTACAAGGCATATGCAGCGCTGTACATCATACATAAAAAAGACAGTCCCTGCTCAAAGAGCTCACAATCTAAACAGGACAGGCAAACAGAACAACTAAGACGTGAGGGAATTAAAGAGGTGGGGATATAGGGTACAGGGCAAGTGAGTAGTGGTTAGGATTCAAAAGCAGCGTTAAAAAGGTGGGCTTTTAGCCTGGATTTGAAAATGGCCAAAGACGGGGCTAGACGTACAGGCTCGGGAAGTGTATTCCAGGTGTGTGAGGTGCAGCGAGATAAAAGGAGCGGAGTCTGGAATTAGCAGTAGAGGAGAAGGGGACAGATGAGAAATTTATCCACAGAACGGAGTACCCGAGGGGGGGTGTAGGGAGAGACAAGAGTGGAGAGGTACTTGGGAGCGGTAGAGTGAATGCACTTATAGGTCAGTAAGAGAAGTTTGAATTGAATGTGGAAATGGATAGGGAAGTGACTTGAGGAGAGGGCTAATGTGAGCATAGCGACTCTTGGCGGAAAATGAGTCGCACAGCAGAGTTTTGGACTGATTGAAGAGGAGAGAGATGGCTAAGTGGGAGGCCAGTGAGAAGCAGGTTACAATAATCAAGACGAGAGGTGATAAGAGTGTGGATAAGGGTTCTGATAGCGTGCTCAGAGAGGAAGGGACGGATTTTGATGATGTTATAGAGAAAGAAACAACAGGTTTTGGCAATCTGCTGAATGTGAGCAGAGAAGGAGAGAGAGGAGTCGAGGATGACCCCAAGGTTACGAGCTGATGAGACAGGGAGAATGAGAGTGCCATCCACAGAAATGGAGAAAGGGGGGAGAGGAGAGGTGGGTTTAGGGGGAAAGATGAGAAGCTCGGTTTTGGCCATGTTTCAGATGAAGTTGAGACATCCAGGCAGCGATATTAGATAGGCAAGCTGATATATTGGTCTGGATGCTGGTTGAGATTTTGGGGGTAGAGAGGTAGATCTGGGAGTCATCAGCGTAGAGATGGTATTGAAAGCCATGGGATGATATCAGAGAGCCAAGGGGAGAAGTGTAGATGGAGAACAGGAGAGGACTGAGAACAGAACCCTGGGGTACACCAATTGGTAGTGAGATAGAAGTGGAAGAGGAACCACCAGAGTGTACACTAAAGGTGCGAAGCGAGAGGTATGAGGAGAACCAGGAAAGAACAGAGCCCTGGAATCCAAGTGAAGACAACGTATCGAGGAGTAAGCTGTGATCAACAGTGTCAAAAGCGGCAGATAGATCGAGAAGGATGAGTATAGAATAGAGACCTTTGGATTTGGCCAGTAATAGGTCGTTGGAAACTTTTGTAAGTGCAGTTTCAGTTGAATGAAGAGGGCGAAAGCCAGATTGGAGTGGGTCAAGAACAGCTTGAGATGAAAGAAAGTCAAGACAGCGGCGGTGAACGGCACGTTCAAGTATCTTGGAGAGGAAGGGGATGAGGGAGATGGGTCAATAGTTGGAAGGACAGGTAGGGTGAAGTGAAGGCTTTTTAAGGAGTGGTGTGACCATGGCATGTTTGAAGGCATCAGGAACGGTCGCAGTGGAGAGTGAAAGATTGAGGATATGACAGATAAAAGGGGTGAGAGTAGGAGAGGTGGTGCAGAGAAGGTGGGTAGGAATGGGATCAGAGGAACAGGTAGTTAGTTTTGAGGAGGAGAGAAGATGTTATTTCCTCATCAATGATTACGGGAAAGGGGGAAAAGGATGGGTTGGAGAGTTAGGGGAACGGACAAGGGGAGGGAGAGGTGGGGGTGGCTTGGTTGAGAATTCGAGGTTTATCTTCTGAACCTTGTCGTGGAAGAACTCAGCTAGGGTCTGAGGGGATACTGAGGGGGGAGTTGGAGATGAAGGCACCTTAAGGAGAGAGTTCAGTGTGGCGAAGAGAAGTGGAGGGTTTGAGCCGAGAGAATTAGTCAGCTGGATGTAATAGTCCTGTTTGGCAAGCAAAAGAGCAGATTGGAAGGAGGTCAGCATGAACTTGAAGTGTATGAAGTTAGCAAGGGCACGAGATTTCAGCCAGAGGCGTTCGGCGAAGCGACCACAAGAACGTAGGTAGCGGATTTTAGAGGTCAGCCAAGGTTGGGGTTTTGTACGCCTTATAGGACGGGACATGAGAGGTGCAAGTGTGTCTGAAGCAGAGGATAGAATAGTATTGTAGGAAGAGATGGCTTCATTGATAGATTTGGATGGTGCAGTGGTAGAGAAGAGGTTCGAGATACCGGAGCATAGGGTAGTAGGGTCAATAGCCTGAAGATTCCTAGATAAACATTCTATTTGCTTTTTTAGCCGCAGCAGCACACTGAGCAGAAGGTTTCAGTGTATCATCGACGACACCTAGATCCCTTTCTTGGTCCGTGACTCCTAACGTGGAACCTTGCATGGTAGCTATAATTCAGGTTCCTCTTTCCCACATGTATCACTTTGCACTTGCTCACATTAAACGTCATCAGCCATTTAGACGCCCAGTCTCCCAGTCTTGTAAGGTCCTCTTGTAATTTTTCACAATCCTCTTGCGATTTAATGACTTTAAATTTGCTGATGACACAAAGTTATTCAATTACCTCCAGGTGCTTTTTGGCTAGGATCAGGCGACCCTCAGGGGGAGGAATGCTGGCTTCGGCCTAACTCCTGGTAAGCCTTTCCTCAGCTGAGAGGTGCCCACCTCTACCACCGGCTGCCTTTCAGGTGCTGTGGAGGACTTGCAGCTCATCTGCATATCCTTACAGCCTTCTCCGGGGTGACACCCAGGTCCACCCCGATCCACTCAGGGCCTCCGCTCTAGGTGCCGCGCGCCGGGCATTTTTCTCTTTGTATCTAATCTTTTTCCAGTTGCTAAAGTACCTTAATCATTTATGGCCCCTATTCACATTCTCTTCCTAGCTCTGTCCCTTCCTAATCTTTTCCCTCACCCCCTACCTCTCTCCGCTACAGGAACTCACTTCCCATCCATTGATTTCATCATCTCACCTTCTCTCCTACCCTCTTCCTCCCTCTTGGCTTTTAATCTCCGTCTCTTTCTTCCCTCCATTTTGCCTTCCCCATTCCACCTAAATACCTCTCGCCTTCAACGCCTTCGTGGCCACACCTCTCCTACTCTCCTCCGCTCTCTTTTACTCCTTCTCTTACTCTCAGCTGGTGACATCAATCCCAATCCTGGCCCTCCTCACCAACTATTACCCAAACTCTACAGATCTCACCGTGACCTCTCTAACCTCATCTCTATTCCTCTACTCCCCTCCTCTTCTCTGCCCTTCTCTTGCGCCCTATGGAATGCCCGCTCTATCTGTAACAAACTCCCCTATATCCAGGACCTCTTTATCTCGCGTCACCTCCATCTGCTCGCCATAACAGAAACCTGGCTCTGCCCTGATGACTCTGCTTCAGTCGCAGCCCTGTGCCATGGCGGTTATCTATTTTCACATACTCCTCGCCCTGCTGGCCGTGGGGGCGGTGTTGGACTACTTCTCTCTCCCTCCTCCAGATTTCAACCCCTTCTTCCACCTCAATCTCACTGTTTTTCCTCCTTTGAAGTCCACTCTATCCGCCTTTTCTCTCCTCTGCCTCTTCGAATAGCGGTCATTTATCGTCCCCCTGATAAGTCCCTTTCATCCTTTCTCAGTGACTTTGACGCCTGGCTTGCCTTCTTCCATGATCCTTCCTCCCCCTCTCTCATCCTTGGTGACTTTAATATTCCTGCTAATGATCCTTCCAACTCTTATATTTCCAAGTTACTCGCTTTAACGTCGTCCTTTAATCTCCAACTATGCTCCACCTCCCCCACTCATCAAAATGGTCACTGTCTTGATCTCATCTTCTCCTCCAACTGTTCACCTTCTAGTTTCCTTGCCTCTGATCATCCCTCCTCTGATCACCATCTTATAACTTTCACACTTAAATCTCCTCCCTCCCAGTCCCATCCTATCCTATCTAATTTATCTAAGAATCTTCACGATATTGACCCTTCATCGCTATCCTCCCATGTTTCTAACCTCCTCTCTACTGTGGCACCATCCACGTCTGTCAACGAGGCTGTTTCTTCTTACAACAATACTCTATCCTCTGCCTTAGACACTCTTGCACCTTTGATGACCCGCCCTGTAAGGCGTACAAAACCCCAACCTTGGCTGACTTCTAATATCCGCTACTTACGTTCCTGTACCCGCTCCGCCGAACGCCTCTGGCGGAAATCTCGGGCCCTTGCTGATTTCTTACACTTTAAGTTCATGCTGACCTCCTTCCAATCTGCTCTTTTACGTGCCAAACAGGATTATTATATCCAACTGACCAACTCTCTTGGCTCTAATCCTCGACTTCTCTTCACCACATTGAACTCTCTCCTTAAGGTGCCCCCTCCCCCAACTCCCCCTTCATTATCTCCTCAGACCCTTGCTGAATTCTTTCACAACAAGGTTCAAAAGATAAACCTTGCTTTCTCTACCTCACCAGCTCTCCCTCCACTAGTCCGTTCCCCTCTCTCTCCTTCCCCTCATTCTCTTTCCTCCTTTCCTGAAGTTACTATTGAGGAAACTACACTTCTCCTTTCTTCCTCAAAATGTACCACCTGTTCCTCTGATCCCATTCCCACCCACCTTCTTAATGCCATCTCTCCTACTCTCATTCCTTTTATCTGTCACATTCTCAACCTCTCACTTTCCACTGCGACTGTCCCTGCTGCCTTTAAACATGCTGTGGTCACACCTCTCCTTAAGAAGCCTTCACTTGACCCTACTTGTCCCTCTAATTACCGACCCATCTCCCTCCTTCCTTTTCTCTCCAAATTACTTGAGCGTGCTGTTCACCGCCGCTGCCTTGATTTTCTCTCCTCACATGCTATTCTTGACCCATTACAATCTGGTTTTCGCCCTCTCCACTCAACCGAAACTGCGCTTACTAAAGTCTCCAATGACCTATTACTGGCTAAATCCAGAGGTCAATATTCCATCCTCATTCTTCTTGATCTTTCCGCTGCTTTTGACACTGTCGATCACAGCATACTTCTCGATACCCTGTCCTCACTTGGATTCCAGGGCTCTGTCCTTTCCTGGTTCTCTTCCTACCTCTCCCTCCGCACCTTTAGTGTTCACTCTGGTGGATCCTCTTCTACTTCTATCCCTCTGCCTGTCGGCGTACCTCAGGGTTCTGTTCTTGGTCCCCTCCTCTTTTCTATCTACACTTCTTCCCTTGGTTCATTAATCTCATCCCATGGCTTTTCCTACCATCTCTATGCTGATGACTCCCAAATCTACCTTTCTACCCCTGATATCTCACCTTGCATCCAAACCAAAGTTTCAGCGTGCTTGTCTGACATTGCTGCCTGGATGTCTCAACGCCACCTGAAATTAAATATGACCAAAACCGAGCTTCTCATTTTCCCCCCCAAACCCACCTCCCCGCTCCCCCCGTTTTCTATTTCTGTTGATGGCTCTCTCATTCTCCCTGTCTCCTCAGCTCGAAACCTTGGGGTCATCTTTGACTCTTCTCTCTCCTTCCCTGCTCATATCCAGCAGATTGCCAAGACCTGTCGTTTCTTTCTTTACAACATTCGTAAAATCCGCCCCTTTCTTTCCGAGCACTCTACCAAAACCCTCATCCACACCCTTGTCACCTCTCGTTTAGACTACTGCAATCTGCTTCTTGCTGGCCTCCCACTTAGTCACCTCTCCCCTCTCCAGTCGGTTCAAAACTCTGCTGCCCGTCTCATCTTCCGCCAGGGTCGCTTTACTCATACTACCCCTCTCCTCAAGACCCTTCACTGGCTCCCTATCCGTTTTCGCATCCTGTTCAAACTTCTTCTACTAACCTATAAATGTATTCACTCTGCTGCTCCCCAGTATCTCTCCACACTCGTCCTTCCCTACACCCCTTCCCGTGCACTCCGCTCCATGGATAAATCCTTCTTATCTGTTCCCTTCTCCACTACTGCCAACTCCAGACTTCGCGCCTTCTGTCTCACTGCACCCTACGCCTGGAATAAACTTCCTAAGCCCCTACGTCTTGTCCCATCCTTGGCCACCTTTAAATCTAGACTGAAAGCCCACCTCTTTAACATTGCTTTTGACTCGTAACCACTCGCCTCCACCTACCCTCCTCTCTTCCTTCCCGTTCACATTAATTGATTTGATTTGCTTACTTTATTTATTTTTTGTCTATTAGATTGTAAGCTCTTTGAGCAGGGACTGTCTTTCTTCTATGTTTGTGCAGCGCTGCGTATGCCTTGTAGCGCTATAGAAATGCTAAATAGTAGTAGTAGTAGTAGTACCTCACTAGTTACTCCCATCTCTAGGTCATTTATAAATATGTTAAAAAGCAGCGGTCCCTGGGGAACCCCACTAACTACCCTTCTCCATTGAGGATACTGACCATTAAACCCTATTCTCTGTTTTCTATCTTTTAACCAGTTTTTAATCCAAAATAGAACACTACCTCCTATCCCATGACTGTCCAATTTCTGCTGGAGTCTTTCATGAGGTACTTTGTCAAACGCCTTCTGAAAATCCAGATACAAAATCAACCGGCTCACCTTTATCCACCTGTTTGTTCACCCCTTCAAAGAAATGTAGTAGATTGGTGAGGCAAGATTTCCCTTCACTAAATCCATGTTGACTTTGTCTCATTAATCCATGCTTTTGAATATGCTCTGTAATTTTGTTCTTAATAATAGTCTCTACCATTTTGCCCGGCACCAACGTCAGACTCATTGGTCTATAATTTCCCGGATTTCCTCTGGAACCTTTTTAAAAAATCGGCGTTACATTGGCCACCCTCCAGTCTTCTGGTACCACACTCGATTTAAAGGATAAATTACATATTTCTAACAACAGCTCTGCAAGCTCATTTTTCAGTTCTATCAGTACTCTGGGATGAATACCATCTGGTCCAGGAGATTTGCTACTCTTCAGTTTGTAGAACTGCCCCATTACATCCTCCAGGTTTACAGAGAATTCATTAAGTTTGTCCGACTCGTCAGCTTTGAATACCATTTCCAGCCCAGTTATCACTCCCAAATCTTCCTCGGTGAAGACCGAAGCAAAGAATTCATTTAATCTCTCCGCTACGGCTTTGTCTTCACTGATTGCCCCTTTTACTCCTCGATCATCTAGCGGTCCAACCGATTCTTTTGCCAGCTTCCTGCTTTTAATATACCTAAAAAGATTTTTACTATGTGTTTTTTCGAAGTCCCTCTTAGCCTTCCTTATCAGTGCTTTGCATTTGACTTGACATTCCTTATGCAGTTTCTTATTATTTTCAGTCGGTTCCTTCTTCCATTTTCTAAAGGATTTTCTTTTAGCTCTAATAGCTTCCTTCACCTCACTTTTTAACCATGCCGGCTGTCTTTTGGTCTTCGTCCTCATTTTTTAATACGCGGAATATATTTGGCCTGGGCTTCCAGGATGGTGTTTTTGAACAGCATCCACGCCTGATGTAAACTTTTGACCCTCGCAGTCGCTCCTCCAAGTTTTCTTTTCACCGTTCTTCTCATTTTATCATAGTCTCCTTTTTTAAAGTTAAACGCTAACGTATTTGATTTCCTATGTATTCTTCAAAGCTAATATCAAATCTGATCATATTATGATCACTGTTATCAAGCGGCCCCAGCACCTTTACCTCCCGCACCAGATCATGCGCTCCACTAAGGACTAGGTCTAGAATTTTTCCTTCTCTCGTCAGCTCCTGTACCAGCTGCTCCATAAAGCTGTCCTTGATTTCATCAAGGAATTTTACCTCCCTAGCGTGTCCAGATGTTACATTTACCCAGTCAATATCGGGGTAATTGAAATCACCCATTATTATTGTGTTGTCCAGTTTGTTTGCGTCCCTAATTTCCTTTAACATTTCTGCATCCGTCTGTTCATCCTGGCCAGGCAGATGGTAGTACATTCCTATCACTAACCTTTTCCCCTTTACACATGGAATTTCAATCCACAGGGATTCCAAGATGTGTTTTCCTGCAGAATTTTCAATCTATTTGATTCAAGGCTCTCGTTAATATACAATGGTACCCCTCCACCAATTCGATCCACCCTATCACTATGATATAATTTGTACCCGGGTATGGCAGTGTCCCACTGGTTATCCTCCTTCCACCAGGTCTCAGAGATGCCTATTATATCTAATTTTTCATTTAGTGCAATATATTCTAACTCTTCCATCTTATTTCTTAGGCTCCTGGCATTCGCATATAGACATTTCAAACTATGTTTGTTGTTCCTATTTACATCATGCTCAGTACTTGACAGTATTAATTTGCAATCTTTTGTCTGATTTTTTATTTAAGGACACCTGATCTACTACGGTCTATTTTGCAACCTCACTATCAAGATACCCTATCTTCCCTGTTTTGGTGATATCTTTGAACCATGCACTTTTGCACTTTGAACCATGCACTTTTGAGCGACTGTCGGCCTTCCCCTCATTTCTAGTTTAAAAGCTGCTCTATCTCCTTTTTAATTGCCGATGCCAGCAAGCCTGGTCCCACTCTGGTTAAGGTGGAGCCCATCCTTTCGGAATAGGCTACCCCTTCCCCAGAATGTTGCCCAGTTCCTAACAAATCTAAAACCCTTCTCCCTGCACCATTGTCTCATCCACGCATCGAGACTCCGAAGCTCTTCTGGTCTCTTGGGCCCTGCGCGTGGAACAGGTTGCATTCCAGAAAATGCCACCCTAGAGGATCTGGATTTGAGCTTTCTACCTAAGAGGCTAAATTTGACTTCCAGAACCTCTCTCCCACATTTTCCTATGTTATTGGTACCCACATGTACCAAGACAGCTGACTCCTCCCCAGCACTTTCTAAAATCCTATCTAGGTGACGCGTGAGGTCCGCCACCTTCGCACCAGGCAGGCAAGTCACGAGGCGATCCTCATGTCCACCATCCACCCAGCTATCTATATGCCTAATGATCGAATCTCCAACTACAACAGCTGTCCTAACCTTTCCCTCCCGGGCAGCACTTGGAGGCATAGCCTTGGTGCGAGAGGATAGTACTTCCCCTGGTGGGCAGGTCCTGGCTACAGGAGTACTTCCTACTTCACCAGGGTGATGCTCTCCTTCTAGGAGACCTCCCTCCTCCAAGGTAGCACAAAGGCTGCCAGACTGGAGGTAGGACGTCTCTACAACATCCCTGTGGGTCTCCTCTATGTACCTCTCTGTCTCCCTCAGCTCCACCAAGTCTGCTACTCTAGCCTCAAGAGAACGGACATGTTCTCTGAGAGCTAGGAGCTCTTTGCATCAGACACACACACATGACATCTCACCAATTGGGAGATAATCATACATGTGACACTCAATGCAAAAGACTGGATAGCACCCGTCTTGCTGCTGGACTGCTGATTCCATCTTAGTATTTCTGAGTTTTTCAATAATTTAGAACTTGCTACATTATTAAGGATATTAGCCTAGTATAAAAGTGTCTTTTAGATTATATAGTATATTGTATGATTTATTTAGTGTTTCCTTCTTAGATGGTAATGAAATATATTTAAAACTCTGTGAGAGCACTCCTTGCTTATTACCCTAATTACAATAACTGATTATAAATGAAGAGTTTGTCCTAGGGTTGGGCGGGTGTTGGGAAGGGTGGGTGGAAAGACTAAATTGGATCCTGCAGTGCCTGCTAGATTCCATCTGTTAATGCTGTGGGACAAAGTTTTTAAAACTAAGTGGAAAAGACTATGGCGATTAGTTGATAAAATTCGCTTTTTATATGTTTATTTTGCCTCACACTAACCTACAATTCCTCCTTTAAACACCAATCTTTAAGTTCCCAAAGCAAAATAGCATTCACTTACCAGAGAAATGTCCTCTTCTCTTGGAACTTCTCAGAAAGAAAGTTCAGTGGAACCTTTCCTCTTTATGTAGTTTTGAATCTAAGGGGCGTCTTTTAAACAGGCTCTTTGAAGCTGACTCAGCAACCTATGCAAGTATTCTACTTCCCCACACCTTACTTAACACTTAATTGAGGTCGCTGGATGAGCTCCCTCTCCAGCAGCCAAGGAACAGAAAATAACTGCCTTTTAGAACAAGAGTTTTTGGCTGTTTAGTTTCTACCTCTAGAAAAGGTTTCAGTTTAAAACTATGGGAAAAATGCCTATTTCTAGAGAAAATGTCAGTTTAAAACTATGGGAAAAGGGTTTGTACAGTAGCCAGCTTATTTTCGAAGGAGATCTTCCGACACAAATCGGGAGATGGCCGGCCATCTCCTGAAGCCGGCCAAATCGGTATAATAGCCGATTTTGGCCGGCTTCAACTTCATTCCGTTGCGGGGCCAGCAAAAGTTCAAGGGGGCGTGTCGGCACGGTAGCGAAGGCGGGGCGGGATGGGGTCATGCATTGAGATGGCCGGCTTCGCCCGATAATGGAAAAAAGAAAGCCGGCCCTGACGAGCATTTGGCCGACTTTACTTGGTCCCTTTTTTTTCAGGTCGAAGTCCCAAAAAAGTGCCCGAACTGACCAGATGACCACCTGAG
Source organism: Microcaecilia unicolor (assembly GCF_901765095.1). Lineage (NCBI taxonomy): Eukaryota > Metazoa > Chordata > Amphibia > Gymnophiona > Siphonopidae > Microcaecilia > Microcaecilia unicolor. The sequence continues at coordinate 163,933,717 of NC_044031.1, forward strand.
GGAATCGGGGATCACCTCCCCTGACTCCCCCAGTGGTCACTAACCCCCCCCCCCCCCTCAAAAAAACAACTTAAAAAATTTTTTTTGCCAGCCTCAAATGTCATACTCAGGTCCATCGCAGCAGTATACAGGTCCCTGGAGCAGTTTTAGTGGGTGCAGTGGACTTCAGGCAGGCATACCCATGCCCATCCCTCCCTACCTGTTACACTTGTCGTGGTAAATGGGAGCCCTCCAAAACCTACTGTACTCACATGTAGGTGCCCCCCTTCACCCCTTAGGGCTATGGTAGTGGTGTATAGTTGTGGGGAGTGGGTTTTGGGGAGCTATGCACCTGGGAGCTATTTAAATTTTTTAACTTTTTAGATGTGCCCCCTAGGGTGCCCATTTGGTGTGCTGGCATGTGAGGGGGACCAGTGCACTATAAATCCTGTCCCCTCCCACGACCAAATGCCTTGGATTTGGCCGGGTTTGAGATGGCCGGCTTAGGTTTCCATTATGGGCAAAAACCGAGGCCGCCCATCTCAAACCGGCCATCTCTGACATTTGGGCGGCTCCAACCGTATTATGGAAAAAAAGATGGCAGGCCATCTTTTTCAAAAATACGGTTGGCTCTGCCCCTTCGCGGCACCGTCCTTGGTGATTTCCGGTGCCGTTTGATTATGCCCCTCCACGGCAACTAGTTAATGATGCTTGCTTTTCTCTCTCTCCCTCTCTCTCTCTCTTTTTATTCCCCCCTTAATACTAAACTAGGTCCTGCTTGCTTTTCCCCTTTTTATTCCCGCTTAATGCTAAACTGGATCCTGCAGTGCCTGGTAGATTCTATCTGTTAATGCTGTGGTACAAAGTTTTTTAAACTAAGTGGAAAAGACTATGGAGATTAGTTGATAAAATTTGCTTTTTATATTTTTATTTTGCCTAACACTAACCTACAATTCCTCCTTTAAACCCCAATCTTTAAGTTCCCAAAGCACAAAGCAAAATAGCGTTCATTTACCAGAGAAATGTCCTATTCTCTCGGAACTTCTCAGAAAGAAAGTTCAGAGAAAGTGGAGTACAGATTGGGACCAGCCCCTCTCAGCAGAGGATAAGAGGTCCAGTGTGGAAAGGTTCTTCCAGATTCAAATGAACAGAATTCCACAGTTTCTGAGCACCTCCCCGACAGAAAATCTGAATTATGTACCAGATTTTTACAAGGCATCATTGCTCCCCTTACAGATCCAGAAATATCAGGACCTGAGGGCAGATGTATACCACCTCTTGTATCACCTTATTGAACCCAGGGGAATAGCAGCTATCCTGGTCCATAGGCTTCTACAACAGTTAGTTCCCCATGTGACCCCCCCCCCCCCCCCCCCCCAATATTCCACTTACTGGCAGTAAAGAAACTGAAATCAAATATGAGGTCCATCTGTACCAGGGCATCAAAGTACAGCTGCTACAGCATGTGATTTTGGAATCTGCCTTGAAGAGATTGAGAGAGATTAAGAAACATCTCAACAGGAGTGTTTGAGAAAACTCAGGGCACAGTAGGGAAGAAAACATTCCAAGAAGCAATGGCCAATGAAAAATAGATTCCCACCAATTGTATATTGGTCCAATACCTACATAAGTGTCTAACAAAGGTGCACCACTGGTGAATATAGCTCTAGAATAGGTGATCTGGATGACAAGCTGGAGTGTGACTGATGTGCTCCAGTGGGCCTTTTATAAGTTTAACACAGGTTCCAGATCATCCACAATAGTGATAGGGGTTTAAGCAGAAATGGGCAACCATGGTCCTCAAGGGCCACTACCCATTCTGATTTTCAAAATGTCCACAATGATTATGCAAGAGAGCCATTTTCATACAATGGAAGCAGTATATGCAAATCAATCTCATGCATATTCATTGTGGAAATCTTGAAAGCTTGACTAGGTTGTGGCCTTCGAGGACCATGGTTGCCCACCCTTGGTTAGAGGTCAACCATTTAACCCAGGGTTTCTTAGCCCAGTCCTCAAGGAACCCCTAAGTCAGTTTGGTTTTCAAGGTGTCCACAGTGAATATACATGAGATATATTTGTATGCAGTGGAGGCAGTGCATGTAAATTTATTGCAAGCATATTCATTGTGGATATTTTGAAAACCAGACTGGCTTGGGATTTGCTGAAGACTGGGTTGAGAAACCCTGGGTTAGATGGTTGGCCTGGTAAAGGTTATTGGGTTTCAGGAAGGTATTCACACTTGGCTGGCAAATGTTCCCGTGCAATGGGGAAAATGAATTTAGATTGAAAGCAAAGGAGGCTGTGGACCAAATTAAGGATCACTGCACCACTTTTCAGATGTTCAGCTGTAACTCTGGACTAACCTACATAGTCAAGGAAATTGACTTTTCCTACTCAGAGACCCTTCCCCTAACCTAGAAAAGGTTACCATCCTTTTCAAAGGCAGTTAATACCAGTCACTCAATTTCAGCAAACCCATGACAGGCAACAATGGTTCTCAGTTCTCTTTGAGGCATACCTAGCCAGGCTTTTGGATTACCAAAATAAATATGCATGAGAGAGTTGCTTACAATGGATTTCTAGTATATCTAAATGCATCGCGTGCATATTCATTGTGATAGTTGTGAAAATCCAACTGGCTAGGTGTGCCTCCAGAAGAGGATTGAGAAGCACTGCTCTCTCCACAAGTAAGTGGAAGCCTGCATAAAGTTTTTGATTGAGTATGATCTCTCTTTTCCCAGATATTGGCAGTAGAGTTATTTCTTCAGAGACTCCTGAAAGAATGTCATATGGACAGCTGAATACTCAATGTCCCAGGAGTACAAACATCACTTCACTTTGTACCTATGAGACTAGCTTCTGGCTTTGCCCTCACCAGAAGAGCTCAGATCCATACTCCTACAGTCAAAGGTGATGTTATTGCTCAAGAATGTGAGTAGATCTAGTCCCCTAAGATATACTGGGGATGGGATTCAACTCAAAGGTCCAATTCAGAAGAGGTCCAGGAATCTCACTCATCCTGGATGTGAGAGCTCAGTTCCCTTCTGGCGCAGGAAAAATTCAAAGAAATCCTTTCAGCAGTCCTCTCAATGATAGAGAAGATGAGTTGATTAAACTCGTTGGACCTAAAGAATATATATGCACACATCTCACATGAATTGTCCCCCCTGACCTTACATTAGTTACGCTCCCTTCTTATCTCCCACTATCCCCTTTCTCATCCCTCTGTCTACTTTCCTCATGCCTGTCTCTACCTGATTTAGTCCAACTGTTTTTAACCACATTGAACCCTCAATGGGGATTTTAGCAGTATACAAGACCAACCTTAATTGAATTGAATGTACATTCATGTCAATCATAGGTGAGTTCTGTGCTTCATTTGTGAATGGGAGCACCTGTCAGTACAAAGTCCTTCCATTTGGATAGGTGGCATTATGCCAAGAGTGTTCACAAAATGTCTAGCTGTAGTGGCATTTGATTCTATTTACAGGGGCTTATTGTGTTTCCCTACTTAGATAACTGGCTGGTAAAAACATACTTTTCCAGAATTGACCAGTTCCCCTTCAATCAGTGATATCACCCTACTGTTACTGAATTTAATAATACATTTTGAGAAGTACAATTTGATCCTTTTTTGGCACAATTTATTGGAGCATGATAGATGCGAGGGAATGTCTGATGAAGTCTAGTCAGCTATCCACTCGGGCAATAAAAGTCCACATCAGCAAGGGATCTCCTATTGTTGCTGAGTCACATGATGGCATCAGTAAATCACCCCTTTTGCCCAACTGTGTTTATGCGAGCTTTAGTAGAGATTCATTTCAGTGGGAGTAGCTCACATAGCCGTTGTTGAAATGGATTATTACACATTATGGCATTGGACCTGTTATAATTGGAGTACCTCAAAATGCTTTGTCTCAACCACTCAAGGAGTGGAGGAGTAGCCTAGTGGTTAGTGCAGTGGACTTTGATCCTGGGGAACTGAGTTCGATTCCCACTGCAGCTCCTTGTGACTCTGGACAAGTCACTTAACCCTCCATTGCCCCTGATACAAAATAAGTACCTGAATATATGTAAACCGCTTTGAATGTAGTTGCAAAAAACCTCAGAAAGGCGTTATATCAAGTCCCATTTCCCTTCCCTTCTGTTGCAACTATTTCCCCATCAATTGGTACTCACTACAGGCACTTTGTTGTTGGGATGGAGGAGTCTATATTCTTGCCTTCAATAAGCAAAAGACTTGGCCAGGATATGAGAGCACCTTTCAGGTAATTCAGTTGGTGAAGAGAGCAACAGTTTTTAGGTAACATATTCCTGGTTCTACCAGACCCCTGCACCACCATGTTTTGCCTGAATAAGCAGGGAAATACTGGTTCTTAAGCATTGGGCAGAAAGGCTTGGGCCATCTCTCACTATATCCAGCTAGGAGCCACATACATTCCAGGTGTACAGAATGTTCTGGCAGACCTACTCATTTGGGTGCTAAAACCACACAAATGATCCTTCAACCAGGTAGTGGTGAGCAAAATATTAATTAGGGATCCCTAGAACTGGACCTTTTTGCTATGTAAATAATGCCATTTTGCTACAGGAGACCCAGTGGGAACAGCTTGGTACCTATTGTCTTCTAGTTGGACCTTCTTTTCTACACATACTGCTTATCCTACATACCGTTCTGAAACTGAGTTGAGATGAAGCCAAGGTGATTCAAGTTACCCCTAGTGGCCTTAGCAAACTTGGTTTCCACATCTCTCTAATTTAGCAGAGGAGCTACTACATTTGAAAGTATTCCTTTTTCTAATTTCCTAACGGGAAGGGAAGCATATTATATCCAGATCTTCATTCCCTGACGCTGTCATGTTTTGAATGTCATAGATTTGTGGTGTTTATTTATTTATTTGTAACATTTATACCCCGCACTTTCCCACTCATTAGCAGGTTCAATATGGCTTACATAGTAAATCATGTTAACAAAGTGGTATAAAATGGATGCAATATGCAAATGCCAGAAGCCTAAGAAATAACATGGGAGAGTTAGAGTATATCTCGGGCGCCTGTCTATTTCAAACAAAAACAAAAAATGCCTGGAAAGCTCTCTGGAGCACTTCTCCACCTTGCCTCAATCTCTTGCTGCCTCAACTCTCCCCAGTAGCTGGCTCCTCTCAGGTCCGGAATCTCAGCTCCAACGCGCATGCGAGGCTTTCTGAAGTCACCTGATGAGACGCCAACGAAGCCTGCACAGGGCTTCCCCACCACAGAAATCCTCCGCTTCTGTCCCATTCCATCCGCCATGATGCTGCCCAGCTGCTCCAGACATCACGACCACAAACGGCTCCTTTCCCTGATACCGATCCATGCCTGACTGCAAACATTACTCCAGACCCCACCAAAACCAAAATGGCCCTGCAACCAGAAGCAGCCAATCCTCCAGCTCTGCGGCACCCGCAAATGCGGCACCCACTTCAACTTTCCAGCACAGTCTGCTCCACCCCCAATATTTTAGCCCACCCAGATCCCAGGTATGTTTTATTATTATTATTAACCCTTTTGGGTTACATTTACATCCACAAACCAGTGTCTACCTATAACTTGCTCCTGAAGCTAGATATAAACCAGCTTAGAACTGTTAAATAACTGGGACCCAGTTGGACCCATACAAATGTAGGATCAAAAAATAAATTTTGGCAGCTTTCAGGTCATCTCTTGTTATGGTGTACTTACAAAAACATTCATATAGTTTTACGCATTATGATATCCTAACTTTGTTAGTATATATTAAAAGCAGATGCTGTTTCCAGCTAAGCATATTTTTGTATTCCTTTGTTAAGAATGTACCCCATTCTTATAACCTCAAAGAATACTTTGGGGGGGGGGGGGTAAACTCTATAGCATATGTGTTAAAGCCTTCTGAGTCCTATGTGATTTCAGTCCACTAAACTTAAACTGTGACCAGAAACAGTAGTTAAACTCTGGAATTCGCTGCCGGAAAAGTTGGTTAATGCGGTTAACTTAGCGGACTTCAAAAAAGGGTTGGACGGTTTCCTGGAGGAAAAAGCCATAGAATGTTATTGAATGAATGAGGGAATACAGTATTTCTAGGATGAGCGGGACAAATTGCTTGTTCTTTTGGCTGCTGTCGGTGACAGGGTGCTGGGCTCGATGGACCCTTGGTCTGTCCCAGCATGGCGATGTTTATGTACTTATGCCTTGTCATTCAAAAAGTATTTTGGTAATGCAAAGATAGCCTTGCTTTCCTAGGGGTAAGTTGCTTTAAATGTAGAGAACATTAACATAATTACTTTCTGGTGGGTCTGCTTGTTTTTAGAGACAAAGGGTTTGCTTGACCCCATCTGAAATGCTGCTCTCCTATCTGTTTGCTAAAGGAAAGAGAACCTTTTATTCCTAATGGAATTTACTCTTAGCTCTGCAACTATGCTATGTTGGTATATGCTATAAGGTTAAAAAAGAAATGAAATAAAAGTGGGAGGGCGACCAAGGATTCCAAAGACTGAAAGGATATATAATAATAAAGATGTTTATTGAGGTATAAAGACTCGACACAACGTCGTGTTTCGGCTGTTAGGCCTGCATCAAGAGTCTATAATCAAATTTTGAATACATAAATTATAAAAACAATATAAAAGTAGACAACATATATATATACGTTTAAATATTTAAAATTAATTTTAAATGTTATTATATAAAAAAGTATGTATAATAATAACAAATTAGATGCATTTAAGAATGAATATGAATTTAAACGGATGATTAAATTTTTAAGAAAATAAAACATTTTAATTCATAAAAAAAAATAAATTATGAACATGAATAAAAATGGAGGTTTTTAGCCAGTGAAGAATTGGAGTCCAGCAGGTCACAAGAAATATATCTATGGCCGCGGACATACAGAGGCTTTTTCTGCCAAAAAAGAAAATTGAGAAAGCAGAAGTCACTACAATTTGGTCACCACATTAATCCACTTAAAAACAAGAACCCGTGATCTAGAATGAGAATAAGCACTACCTGTACTAGAATCATTAGGGATGGATGAACAAAGCCCTCAGGTAAGTAAAACATTAAATACCTGTATAGAAATGGGGAAAAAGGGCAACAACTGGAAAGCTGTGTATACTAATGCCTGTAGTATGGGAAATAAGGCTCTGGATCTAGACTGAATTGGATTAAGTGGCAGTCATGGAGATCCATGACTGGGATATAGTTATACTGGGCTATAATCTATTAAGGAAGGAAAAGGTCGGAAAAAAGGAGGAGGAGCGGCATATGTTAAAGGTAAAATTAAAGTGGCAGAGTTGCAGGAGAGTAAGAAAAAGGCACAGTGGTTGTCACGAAATGCCTAGTCACCTGCCTGGGGCTACCCTAGCACAGCTCAGGTCCACCTGCACCTGCCGCGTCTGCTCTACACTAGCACCCTCTTCCCACCGACTGGGTCCCAACCGCCTCTGGACGAGTCTCCTGCTCTCAAATTATCCCCAGTGATTTCTAGGTTACTAGAGCCACACTCCCAGTTGTCCCACAGTTCCTACAAAGCACTCACAACCCAACACACAACCCACCAGGATTCTTACTCCAGACAAGCACAGGCAATAAACTAAAAATGTTTGTTGTCATGAAAAAATTAGAACAGTGAACAGAAAATATGCAATCAGCAAAATAATAGGTAACTGAAATATGGCTCAATTATAACACTATATAAACATTTGTTTACTATCTAAATAGTATCTGTAGAGATCAGGACATATAGCTACTCACAGGTTATCAAATATAACTGTTAACAGGGCCTCAGCAGAGAGATCCTTCTCCCTTTTCTCCCTGGCTAAGACTGGAGAAAAAGCCAGTACATTCCAAGATGAATTGAGCTCCTGGGCCAATCAGAGCCCAGAACAATTTAATCTGTGTTAACTCAAGAAGGAACAGTCAGTTCTCTGTAACAGCTTTAAATATAAACATACACCACCTGATGGCCAAACTAGAGAAATACACTTCCCATTGGTTGCCTCTTCCACTAGTCTCTGAGATGCCTATTATACCTACCTCTTCACTTAGTGCTATATGCTCTAACTCTCTCATTTTATATTTTTAGGCTTCTAGCATTTGTATACAGACACTTGAAATTGTGGTTTCTCCTTGCATTTACAAGCTGCTTATAAGTCAACAGGGATAATTTGCAACTTTTACTCTGCTCTCCCCTTAAAGACTCTTGGTTTTCTTTCACCTTTGTTAAAACCTTTCTATCAAGGTTCCCTACATTTCTTGTTTTGATAGTTTTTCCTCTCTTCCTTTTTCTGCAATCTTTTAGTTTATAAAGGCTTATCTCCTTTTCCTTACCTTTTCAGCTACCACTTTTGAGAACCAAAGCAGTTGTCTTTTCCTCTTACTTTTATTTCTTAACAGAAATGTTTGTTGCCTTTACAATAGCTTCTTTCAGTTTTGCCCACTGCTTTCCTACTTCTTCCAGATGTTCCCTTCCGGTTAATTCTGTCCATCTCGACTTGACTAGCACTGGCTAGTATTAACTACTCAACCAACAATAAATTAATCCTTGAGTAAGAATTGTTTGGTTTTGAAAAGAATGTGAATTCCTTGGTCTGAGGACGTAACTCTCTAGATATCTACTAACTTAGAACATCCAGCTTACCTTTTAATTTTCCACTAGCCACTTTATGTATGTTGGGGCTCACTTCAAGACCTTTAAAATGTAGGATAGCAAAGCATGAGTCTAATGTGATGATGAAAAGATTGAATAATCCTCTTGTGACACACTGGTGATCATTTGGTCACAAGCTTGAAGACATAGTGTTTTGCCATTGACCTTGAACCATCACATAGAAAGGGGAGGTGACAGAGTGAGGAGATTACAGCAGAGAGAAGCAAAGTGGATTTACCAGTTGAAATCTTTGGAGCCGTTTGGTTTAAATAATGATATAATTTGGAGTGTGTTCCTTTAAGAACAGAATGGGTGTTGGGTACTATGTATACTATATATAGATGTCTTTTGATCTGGGTCATCACATTAGGCTATTTGAGTTAGTAAGAACATCTCACGCAGGGAATAAGTGCTGTTTTGAAGTTGCAGCATGAACTTTTTCTGGAAGTAGTTTCTATAAACTATTGTTTAATTGTTCTGGAAATGGTGCGTTTTGTATCTGCAGCTTCAGCGTTTCTGTAAGCATGCTTTGTGAACAACTTGTTTTGGACATAGCTGGGTGATAAAAACTCTTGACAAGTGTAATCTGTTGTTTTTGGCAGTGACACAGAGCTGTCTATTCAAGCGTTAAAGCATTTCAAGCATTTTAACTCCTAAGGAAGTCATAAATTGGGTGAAAAGGTGGACTCGGGTTTGCTTAAGATAAGTGCTCTGCTGATAACATGTTTGGGTTGACAGTGTTTTGTGCTCTGAATTAAAATTATATAACTAAAAAATATTTAAAATTAACATGAACATACAAATATTAATATTTGGCACACAATTGAAAAATGTAAAGGTTTTTATGACCTATGAATGATATTGGCTGAGTATAGACCTTTTAATGTCTTCCTTGATGGTTTCTGAGGTCTTTTTCCTCCTTTTGTGTGGTCATTTAATTCAATTTAACTGTAGGCCACTGTCCAAAGTAAGCATTGCTTTTGTATTTCCCACTAGTTTGACCTGGTCTAGCAAAGACAATAAGGAAGGTGCAATTTTTTCATCCCTGTTTAATTTCCTTCCCTGGAATCCTGCTAGACCAGACCAAGACCTGCCTTGGAAGATGATGGTGTGGGAATATTCTTGGGATAGGTCTGTTCTGTTCGTGCAGTTTGTATATACAGTTAATGTGATTTTTGATGGACGTATGCTGTAGTGCTTAGCCAGTGAGGGAAACAAACCATCAAAAAGTCTTGGCTAGTGTTCTTTCTACATTGACATTGGAATAGTGGAGAGCTCTAGGCAGCATCAGCCCTAATACTGTTGATGTCAGTGTGAGATTTCATTATCTTTACCTCCATCTGCTCTTAGAGGGTTGCAACCCACTAATTTGGACTGGACCTACAGGACTCAAGGAAAGGAAATTAACTGGTCTGAACAAATCTCACTTTAATCCCTCTCCCTAACTGCATGTCACCATCTACCCCTTCTGAGTGCTGTTTGGAAGGCTGAAGCAAGGTGTTATTGTTGAGGCCCATGAAGAGAGATGGTTTTAGAATGCCCTTTTTTGATTAAGGGCAATAATCTTTTGCCACCATCCAGTATATAATTCACACAGTTGATATGCCCTTGAAGCAGGCTGTTGGGCTGAAACATGTTGAGTTTTTTTGCAACTGGATCTATCATGTGTTTTATGTTTGCTGGATTATTTTGATGTGGCTGATCTCTAATTAGACTTTCTGGACTATTTGTTTACTTTCATTAAAGATTTGACTATTACTAACTAGCCTGCGTTTATTTCTACTTATTTCCTTTTCTTCCTTGTGAAGTCATGTCCATTATATAGCTTCATAGACAAGTGGTTATCAGATCTATGTCCGGCCACCTCTGTAGTGGTTACTCAGATTCCTTCACCAAGTCACTCTTCTGGTGCATGTTATTTTCCAACAGGTGTAATAATTGTTTCCCTTCTTTCACCAGTCTTTGCCATTTTGCATGTGATTTTTTTTTTCATTTGATGTTGTGCTTCAGGCTTTCTGATAATCCTGCTAAATCCACTTCTCATAGTTCTTTGACCACTTTGTTGCAGTGTGCACCCACATTTTTTCCCATTCATAGTAAATTCCAGACCAAAGAAGAGTAACTATCATGCTTATTTTCAAAAGAGAAGGATGCCTATCTTTCGACACAAATCGCAAGATGAGCGTTCTTCTTACAGGGTCGCCCAAATCGGTATAATGGAAAGCTGATTTTGGGCATCCCTAGCTGCTTTCCGTCGCGGGGACAACCAAAGTTCCCAGGGGCGTGTCGGAGGCATAGCGAAGGCGGGACTTGGGCGTGCCTAACACATGGGTGTCCTCGACCCATAATGGAAAAAAAAGGGTGTCTCTGACGAACACTTGGACGACTTTACTTGGTTGTGTTTTTCTTATGACCAAGGCACAAAAAGGTGCCCGAACTGACCAGATGACCACCGGATGGAATCGGGGATGACATCCTCTTACTCCCCAGTGGCCACTAACTCCCTCCCACCCTCAAAATAAATTTTAAAAATATGTTTTGGCAGCCTCAGATATCATACCCAGCTCAATGACAGCAGTATGCAGGTCCCTGAAGCAGTTTTAGTGAGTGCAGTGCACTTCAGGCAGGTGGACCCAGGCCCATCCCCCCCTACCTGTTACACTTATGGTGGTAAATGTGAGCCCTACAAAACCCATCAGAAACCCACTGCACCTACATCTCGCAACCTGATCAATCAATGGTGCTAAGCCATGCTGACTGTTGCAATGGAATTTATGTGGGATGCAAAGAACAAATCTTAAGGACACTTCAGACCACTCAAAACACGGCGGCAAGACTCATCTTTGGAAAAACACGATTTGAAAGCGCAGCACCCCTTCGCGAAAAACTACACTGGCTCCCAATCAAAGAACGCATCACCTTCAAAATCTGCACTATGGTTCACAAGATCATCTACAATGAAGCACCGGGATCCATGACAGACTTGATTGACCTACCAACCAGGAACACATCCGCTTCGGCATGAAAATACCTAAATCTCAACTACCCAAGCTGCAAAGGACTAAAATACAAATCAACTTACACATCCAGTTTTTCCTACATCAGCACACAACAATGGAACGCACTACCAAAAGTCTTGAAAACCACATACGATCACCTCCAATTTAGGAAAAAACTAAAAACTCACCTGTTCCAAAAGGCTTACCCTCCCGACCCAACATAAATGCCTGAACTCCGCGACACCACAACATTACAGTTCGTAATGATCACCAAACAGTCTCATATGTTCTTGTCTTCCTCTATGTGGTCCCACCATATGATCCTTTATGTAGTTCCTACCACATGAACCTTTTTCCTACCACAACCTAACCTAGTATTTGTTTTACTCTGGAGTCTATCAACAACTCTCCAGTACCATGTAAGCCAGATTGAGCCTGCAAATAAGTGGGAAAATGTGGGGTACAAATGTAACAAATAATAAATCTAGGTGCCCCCCTTCACCTATAAGGGCTATTGGTAGTGGTGTGCAGTTGTGGGTAGGGGGTTTTGTGGGGGGCAGGGCTCAGCACACAAGGTAAGGGAGCTATGGACCTGGGAGCTTTTTCTGAAGTCCACTGCAGTGCCCCCTTGGGTGCCCGGTTGGTGTTCTGGCATGTCAGGGGGACCAGTGCACTACGAATGCTGGCTCCTCCCACGATCAAAGGGCTTGCATTTGGTCATTTCTGAGATGGGCGTCCTTAGTTTCCATTATCATCGAAAATCAGAAATGACCAAGTCTAAGGACAACCATCTTTAGGGACGACCTAAATTTCGTGATTTGGGCGTCCCCGACTGTATTATTGAAACGAAAGATAGACACCTTGTGAGAACGTCCTCAGGAAAACTTGGGCGCCCCTTTCGATTATGCCCCTCCATGTGTACTGGATGTGTTCCTCTCTGTTTATGAGCCACATTTCAAAATTCTCTCTTCCACCTTAGAATGATGGGTGATAAGGCCACAAATGGCTCCTGGGATTGTCCTCACTTGATCACCCCAAGTGATCTAGACATTGCTGTCATTTCTTTTAAGTGAAACTCGTGGATGCATATCACCATGTCCCTGGGTTTGTTCTCTCTTGCAGGGCCTTTCAGGTCAGTGAACCAACTTTTTAATTCTAGTAGCATTTCTTGTTGCTTCTCCTCACCCCTTATCTTTATGCGGCTTCTTAGCCACATGGCCACTTTTCAGGTTCTGCCCTCCTCCATCTGATCCCTCTGTGGCATAGTCCACGGTGAGTAGAATTCAGTCAAATTGTTTTGTGGCATTCTGCCATTACCTGCTTGCTACTTTTAACTGTCACCACCATGGATGCAAGAACCATGCTATCCACTTTTTCTCTTTGCTGCCAGTAGACCATAATTTTATTCTAGCAAAGTGGGAGCTCCTTGGCCATTCTTATGTGTGACATCACTTCCCCCTTTTGAGCAGAATATTTTCTGCATTATATTTCTGATCTTTAGTGCAAGGAATATATGATCTTAATTTTTTTTTTGTATCTGCAGCAACCTGCCTCAATAATGCAATTGGGCTTTAATTCTGCCACAAGAGGAAAGACAAAGTGCAGTTCACAATACTAGCGTACAAGGATATTTAGTGCTCATGTCCATAAAAATAATATATCAGATGTAGACTAGAAGTTGAAGTGTTTATGTATTGATTTCTTACTTGCAGGATCAGCGCAGTTCTGCAAATTCATTTGGTAGCCTGATACTGGCAGCTCCTGAATTAAAAATGGGACAGCCAGCCTCTCCATCCACAGATATGTATGCCTATGGCTGTCTACTATTGTGGGTAAGATAACTTATACAGAATTGACTTTCATTAACAATTTAAACTGTTGCAAAGAAATCTGTTTTTGTACCAAGGGGGTTAAAGAAAACAAGAGACGGAGGGGGGGGGGGGGGGGGGGGTTGTGTTCCTATCTAGTCTATTATATGAGCTGAAGCCAGTAGTCGGAGCTTGCTGGCAGTAGGCAGCGCTTTACTTCACCCAAAACAATAGCAAACGCTATTCAAAACAGTAGCAAAAGATTATTGAAAATAAATGTGTGGTTCATCTGTAAAAAGTCTAAAGCTATTCCAGTTGGATAGGCAGTGCCTTAAGAGGTGGAGGACAAAAGATTTTTTTTTAACTTGACAGCTTTTTCATGTATTTGAAAGCTTCCCATATCTAGATATAAATATCATGAAATAAAAACTGAATATCACTAAAACAGCTTAAAAATTATTATACTTGGTAGAAACAGCATTTATAACCTCTGTTTTTCGTGCACATTTTTCTACACTGCTCTACAATACAGATGGCAAGATTTCAGTGAGGATATCCTATTTCTTGATGGGTTCATCTTAACTGTTGTAGTTGGCCTTGGGAAGCCTGGTGTTATAAAGATGGAATATACTAAATTTCAATGCAAGTAAAATAAAACTCTCCTTTCATTGGGGCACATGGAATCACATCTGCATCTGCTTTGTAGAAGTTTACATTTTAGATACACAAATGGATTATTCTGTTTTTAGGCATGTTTCAGGGACAAGTGGTTTTATAAGTCAAAATAAAAATAAATATTTTTTGTTTCATGCAGATCTTTTGTTTAAACACAACTAAATGGGCTGTAAGCCCCTAATATAGTCCATTAGTTTTCTTATATTTTGTTCTTGTGATGACTTATACTATACGAAAACTGAAAACGCTTCTCTTCTGTCTGGTCAATAATACAAAGAACTCATTGTGAACACTGTCCACCCTAAAACGTTGTTTTGTGGCTGTACATGAGGAATTGTGATATTGAATAAATAAGTGTATGTTTGTGTCCCTAGTCTTGCATCCAAAGGTATGTAATCCTTTCAAGAAATCCAGTTAATCATTTAACTTATTAGTGGAACATAACCATAGAACCAATGTATGGTCGCATTTTCAACGTTGTAATACTAGGGCCCAGCTAAGGAACAGGTTATTTTGAGTTAGTCTTCACTGGACCAAACTTGCTTTCATTGTGCTATCACCATCCAGCTGGATAGGCAGTGTCTTAAAAGGTGGAAGATAAAGGGTGTATTTTTTTTTTTTTACATTTATATCCCACATTATCCCAAGCAAACTTGGGTTCAATGTGGCTTACATTTGAAAACAGAGTGAGACAGAATAATAGAATTCAGTTATATCATGGGAGCAAAGTACATGGATATGTCCGAAACATTTAACAAAGATGAGATTATCATATATACCCAACTGGGCATTTAAGTCTGTCCTTTAATGATGCTGCATGTTAAGAAGTCATAGCCATAAGAATAGACAGTTATTCAAATATTATGACATGCATACATCAGGACAGGCATCCATACACACACTGCAAAAGTAAACAACAACTTCTACAAAGTACATCCAAATTGTAATTTTTATTTTCTCATTTCCATCTTCCAAAATTCCAGATAGCAGATGTACAGATCAACGGACCCAAAGCAGTTCAAAACAAGTAAAGTAAAAAAATAAAATAATTTAAAACCCCACAAAAACAGTTTATACCTAAATGTTCAATCACCCTTAGGATTCACCTTTGGGTTTAAAAAGCAAAACTGTGTACATGTAAGGACTGGATAAACGAATTAAAACACAATTTACAGCAAATGCCCTTAATATGTAACACTTGGTATCAGTAATGAAACAGTGATAGAATATTCACATAGCAAGCAGCCTAAGCCAACAGATATATTTTCCATTGAACATAATTAGCTTTGTATGAACTTGGCGGCTAATAGTGTGCTGAACTGGACAATGTTGGCACATTTAGACTGCCTCTGGACAGAACTTCTGCATGAATTTTTATAATATACCACTGCATTCCACAAAAAAAAAGGAGCAAGTTCTCACATGCCATCTTTTTCTTTTGATGTAGGTACAGGAAAAAATGGTGTTAAATGCTCCCAGTTCCAACCTAATTAATGTTTTTTTTTTTTTTTCAATTTTACTTATAGAAGTCTGATAAGCACCTGATTTTCATAACATGTCTATTGTGGTGGCCATTTACTAGGTGAAAACATCTCTGCAAGAATACAGGGAGTCCCTATAGCCAGCCCCTCCAAATGACACAATGATTTAAAATGTAGAACAAATTAGTACTCTAACCAATGAAACCTATATTTCCTCTGTTTACATCCGTATGCTGCACAATCCAACATGTGTGAAAATATAAGTGAGATTAAATAAAAATTCCACCAACAATAAAGAACAGCTGGGACGCAGCAGCTCATAGGTTTGCTTGCTTTGTTTTGAGTGTACTAGATGGCTGCATGGGGTCATGCCCTTTTGTATGGATGTACTCAATATTTATTTATTTATTTTATTTATTTATTGAGTGGTGCTATTTGATTTTGCCATCCTGTCTGTTCCAGAGTTTATGGCATTGGAAAATTCCGTGCTGCTTCTGTCCCAAAGTAGTAAATCGCCTATTCCTCCCCATGTTCTAGTTCTGCTTCATTGAAACAAGCCAACCCATTGGATTATGGAATACTTAAAATGGCTGTTGTTCAATGCTTGTTGCTGTATTGTAGATTATGCATAAATACAAGAGAAAAGAAATTAAAAATTAGTCATGATATTCATAGCAAAATAGACTATTTAGTGCATTACTTTTTTTTTTTTATTTTACAGCTTTGCACTAGAAATGATACATTCAAAATGAGTCCAGATGGAACTCCTCATATCAATGAACTTGATATGGTAAGTGGTGTGTTGGGTGCTGGGTGTTTTGTCTGTATTGTCCCAAAACATTGCATTACAAAGTGATATTCCTGGGTTGAGCAGACATTCTTATAAATGATGTTATATGATGTACAGAAGTACCATTATGACATAATCCTCAAGTTTGAGAGTATAATTTAGGAGTGACAGAGTGTGTCCATAGTAGGGGCAAATTAGGTAGCAAGAAAGGAGATGTTTAGTCAGAGGGTATTTTGGAATTGGATTTATTCTGGAGCAATGTATTTTACTAATACAATAACATATGGATCAACTGAGGCAGCTACTAAATGGACTTGGGAAAAATCCACAATTTCGGGAATAACTTGTATAAAATGTTTGTACGTTTGGGTAGCTTGCCAGGTGCCCTTGACCTGGATTGGCTGCTGTCAGGGACAGGATGCTGGGCTCGATGGACCTTTGGTCTTTTCCCAGTATGGCATTACTTATGTACTTATGAGGTCTTATCTGTAGAGACCTTTTGCAGGTGATGAGAAACTATAAACAACTGAAGTGTCTGGATTAATTTACATAACCTTTTTATTGTTAAGTATGAATTTTTTTCCATTTAATTAGGATTGTAACAGAACTACTACTTACCATTTCTAAAGCGCTACTAGACGTACGCAGCGCTGTACACTTGAACATGAAGAGAC
The DNA here is from genome assembly GCF_901765095.1 of Microcaecilia unicolor. Classification (NCBI taxonomy): domain Eukaryota; kingdom Metazoa; phylum Chordata; class Amphibia; order Gymnophiona; family Siphonopidae; genus Microcaecilia; species Microcaecilia unicolor. The sequence continues at coordinate 163,950,791 of NC_044031.1, forward strand.
AGTCCCTGCTCGACAGATCTTAAAATCTAATTAGGACAGACAGAACAAACAAGAGATAAGGGAATATTAAAGTGAGGATGATAAAATAAGGGTTCTGAACAAAGTGAATAGTTCGGAGTTAAAAGCAGCTTCAAAAAGGTGGGCTTTTAGCTTAGATTTGAAGATGGGCAGAGATTGAGCTTTCAGTGTAACATACCAAGCCACATAACAAACATTACACAGTAGATATTTATTAGGCTTACAAAAAGCAGTTTCTGTTGTTTGGACTCTGATTTAGATTTGCTTTCAGTCCAGCCGCTGCAGCAAAGCAATCCCCAGTGTTCAGGCATTGTATGCCCTGTGTACTGCTTCCTCCTCTTGAGCCAAAAAGAAATGAACCAATTCTAGTGCTTTTGAACAGGGAGAAATGCATATATTTGTATCAAGCATTAATGTTCACATAGTACTCCATTTTAAAGACTTAAAGCAGGGAATGTTTTTCATTGCACTACAGATGGAGAAAAGCATATGGAATATGGCTTGTGGAATTCTTCCCAGCCCCAGTGTGTGTGTGTATCTGTTGTCTCTTCTGCATGTATCTCTGATCTGGAACAGGTGGGGGGGGGGGGGGGGGGGTCAGTTTGAATAGTGCAGTACCCAGACATTCTGTTTCCGAAGAAGGATAACATGAAACCAAACATGATAATAAATCAAACAATTAGATGTCTGTCAACTGATTTCAAAGGATGGATTTTAAAGTTTAACTAAAGAGTATCACTGATCATCTTAGCTGCCTTCTGGACTGACTCAATCCTGTTTATTTCTTTCTGATGGAGCGGTATACAGAATTGTGCACAGCACTTTGAGGTCTCGCCAGAATCTTATACAGAGGCACTATCATCTCTCTTTTTCCTGCTAGCCATTACTTTCTGCATCCAGGCATCCTTCTGGCTTTTGCAGTTCAACTTTTCTACTTACTTGGACACCTTAAGGTCATCAGATTCAATCACCCCCAAATCCCTCTCTCTTTTTTTTTTTTTTTTTTAATGTGTAGAAGTACTTCACCCCTTATAATTGTACAATTTTCTTGAGTTTTGGTAGCCCAAATGCACGATTCTATAGCCCTTATGCAACATTGCTTACTTGGTATTAGTAATGAAACAGTGATAGAATATTCACATAGCAAGCAGCCTGAACCAACAGATTTATTTTCCACTGAACATAATTAACTTTGTATGAACTTGGCGGCTAATACTGTGCTGAACTGGACAATGTTGGCACATTTAGACTGCCTAAGAAAAAAATGAGAGTCAGGGACACACACAGATATAGACAGGGAGAAAAGGCTTCTGTTTTTGTGTTCCTTAAAGTTGGAGTAGTAGCACTTTGAGCTGACAGTGAGTATCGGACTGGATTGCAGAGCAGAATCTCAAGCTAGTCTATGCAAGAAAGTGGCGAGCTGGCGAAGTGCTAAGTAGTGTCCTCATTCACATTCTGTGTGTGCACAGACACAAAGTTGATTACTCCGATCTGAGGTAAACAACTACACTTATTATTTATTTATTTATTTTAGCACATTTATATCCCACCTTTTCCCACAGGTGTGCAGGCTCAAAGTGGCTTACAATGGTAATGATAGGCTGTTTCCACATCAGTTGTTAAACATTTACAATCAATGAGATAGGATAGAAGGAACAAGAGAAGTAGAAAAGAAGGAAAGAGCAAGAGGGTCTAAAATGGTCCATGAAGATGTTATTAGGAAGGACTGTTATGATGAATCCGAGGAGTAGGCTATCCGAGATAGGCTGGACTGAGGTAGATTCCTAAAGCTGAGATGATTATGAGTAGTGGAACCGTTTTCAACAAGACAGTCTACAGTGGAGACCCGTGGCAGAACTATCAAGACTAGTTGAGAGAAAGCTTGCCTTCGAGGACAGGAAGCAAGGTGAATCGTCTGGACAGACCATGCCGACCCTGCATGGTGGTGATGAAACTGTAATCCGCCCTTCCAACCGTCCACTGCAGCCCCCATGACAACCGGCACAACGGTCCGTTCAATCTTCGGCATCAAAGGTCTTGCGTTCCTGGGTAGCACCTGGAGAATTTCAGAAAATTAATTGCTCACAAGTGTTGAACAGGATCTCAGGACAGAGATGCTTCTCCTCTGTATCCTCCTCTTATCTGTGAGTTAGATCCAGGCAAGTTCCTTCTGAAGCCTGTAAAGGCAGAGAACAACATATTAAGGGCCCAGAACTGAGCTAAAGAGTTGCATTAAAGTTTGAGAATGCTATTATACGTATCTGAAACTCTTGTTGACTTGTGTTGTCTTAGTGAGATGTCATGATAGAATCCTGAAGCAAAACTGGGATTCCTACTTGGGTGAGAGATTTTGTGTTATTGACAGAAACTAATTTGTTGGTTACTTTATAGCAGTACTACTAGTTTAAAAGCTTGAGTTTAAATTGTATTTGAACTATTTTAGCATATTTGTAATCGTTTTAACATCATTGTTAATCTTTTAATCTTATCTCTAAATGGAGTAGAGGAGTGGCCTAGTGGTTAGAGCACTGGTCTTGCAATCCAGAGGTGGCCCGTTCAAATCCCACTGCTGCTTCTTATGATCTTGGGCAAGTCATTTAACCCTCCACTGCCTCAGGTACAAACTTAGATCATGAGCCCTCCTGGGACAGAGAAATATCCAGTGTACCTGAATGTAACTAACTTTGAGCTACTACTGAAAAAGGTGTGAGCAAAATCCAAAAAAAAAAATACCCGAGTGTAATAAAACAAGAAAACTTAACATCTTACACAATTTGTAATGCTTTTTCTCCAAGAACTTGAAAACAGCTGATTCGCATGTTACCCATTTCCTGTAACATGGAGGAGTGGCCTAGTGGTTAGGGTGGTGGACTTTGGTCCTGGGGAACTGAGGAACTGAGTTCGATTCCCACTTCAGGCACAGGCAGCTCTTTGTGACTCTGGGCAAGTCACTTAACCCTCCATTGCCCCATGTAAGCTGCTTTGAGCCTGCCATGAGTGGGAAAGGCGCGGGGTACAAATGTAACAAAAAAAATCCCCTTAAACATAGGGGCCCTTTTACTAAGACATGTAAGTGCCTACGCGCGTACAATTAGAACTACCACCTGGCTACTGCGTGCCCCTGGTGGTAATTCTAATTTCTACGCACGTCCAATATGCGCGGCAGAAAATAATTTCTATCTTCTACCATGTTATGCAAACTGGGTGGTAATCGGCGGTGTATGCACTAAGTCAATGGGTGGCGGTAAGGTCTTGTGCCCAAAATGGATCCACACTGATTTTTATTTTGCAGCACGTCCATTTTCAGCAAAAAAAAGGCCTTTTTTGTTTTTTGCAAGGGCGCTGAAAAATGGACCTGCGCGCATCCAATGCATGCGTCTACACCAGCGCAGGCCATTTTCAGCGCATCTTAGAAAAAGGACCCCATAATTTTTCTTAAGTGTAATACCATGCTGCGCCACTAGGGGGTTTACACATGTATGGATTCTAGCATTTATGTAGGTTTTTTTTTTTTTAATACTGCTGCTGATAGTAAAACAACTTTTCTCATATAAGCTGTCTTCTTTGTCTTTAGCCAAAACTGTGGCACCTTTTAGTAAGGTGCGCTAACAATTAGTGTGTACTAAATGCTAAGCAGCCCGTAGGTATAAAATGGGCTTCTTAGCATTTAGCACGCACTAAATCTTTTAGCTCACTATAGTAGGAACCCAGAGATCCCAGAATTCGTTTGTGGTCAGGAGCTTTCTAACTTCTGAACAATCTTTAACATGATTTCTGTAATTCTGTCTATTATAGATCTATAGCATACTCAAGCACCGACAACTGGTCAAATTATTTAAATAGTATCATCTGTATGTAGTGCTTTACAGAGAGAGGCGAGGGATAGTCCCTTCTCCCTCGGAGCTCACAGTCTAGTCAAGACAGACAAGGAATAGAGACAAAAAATAAAAATAAGAATTTTTTTTAAAAAATAGTGAAGAAAACTAAATCTGGTAGGCTAGAGGTAGGATTAATTGAGAAAGGGGCAACTTTGACTAGGAGAGTTGGGGAGGGAGGAAAAGCTGTAAGTCCTTCTCAAAATGTGTGAGTGGTACTATATGCGGGATTTATGCGGGATCCAAAGAACAAATCATAAAGAAACTTCAGACTGCTCAAAACACGGCAGCCAGGCTTATATTCGGAAAAACGTGATTTGAATGCACAAAGCCATTCCTTGAAAAACTACACTGGCTCCAAATCAAAGAACGCATTGCTTTCAAAATCTGCACCATGGTCCATAAAATCATGTACAGCGAAGTCCCAGGATACATGTCAGACTTACCAATTAGAAACATATCCAGATCCACACAAACATACCTAAATTTCCACTACCCAGGCTGCAAAGGACTCAAATACAAATCAACTTATGCATTGTAGAGATATGGTACGATCTGAGGCCTACTGCCCAAGTTTAAAAACTTAGAGCCTGGATTTGAGGCCTAAGGGTTTGCTTGCTGGATGACTTAGGTCAAGGAAAATGGCCTGTTGCTTAAAAGAAGCTTCTAATACAGGACAGTTGGCAGTGAAGAAATGAAACTGAACAACTGACAAGAGAAACGAAACTGATTAAAAATGCATGAAGCAAATAACACCTATGGTAGATGTGGAAGAACAGGAAACTCGGAGGGGGGTAGGTGTTAGAACATCACGTTTTGCGGTCAGTATGTAATTTGATAAAGTAGATTGATAACGAGATCTATAGAGATCAATGCAGTCAGGAGAGTATAAAAGCTGGCAAACTTTTAGTGCAAGAGAGAGAACTCCTGGATGTCAGACTGATAGAGTCCTGCCGCACGGACCTCTTCTTGAAAGAATATATGCGTGCATTGCAATTGAATGTTACTTGGTGAGTATTAAAAATAAACCTGTAATCTTCAGAACTAAAAACCGTTTCTCCTTCTCTTCCTTACTAACACTCAGTGATGGAATCAGATATATATGATAATAGATTTTCCCAGATTCTATCTGACATTAGACAATCAGGCTAGCAGATGAACATCACAAGTTAGTTACCCTCTCTGTATAGCAGAATATGATCAGACTCAATATAAAGAGGACCCAGAATATTATTATCGCCTAAGTTTCAGACTAACAGAAGACAGGCACATGTCTGTTGGAATGAGATGGAGTCTAGAGGTCTTAGTGAGGCAGCCTTTGGTCCCCCAGTGCTCGGTGAAATGCCTGGTCCGTTGTCACTGAGAACTGGTCAACTCCCCTAATAACATCTAGAGGGGAGGGAGACTAGAATGGGACCATAAAATTATTATACAGCATCCAGTTTCTCCTACATATGCACACAACTATGGAACGCATTACCTAAAACCGTGAAAACAACGTATGATTTATTTATTTAATACATTTGTATCCCGCGCTTTCCCACTAAAAGCAGGTTCAATGCGGCTTACATAGTATTAGGTTATACAGAATTTTGTTAGGTAGGAAAATTAAATTTAGCATAGGAATAGCTTGGATGGGTCGGTAAATATAGGCGATATGGGGTAGTGATTGGATGGAGAAGTGGAAGAATGGATGGGTTGGTAGGGATAGGTGATGTGGGGGGGGGGGTGATGTGGGAGATGTAGTCTGGGTCAATGTCGTTGACTACATCAGGGTCTTTAGGGTAGGCTTGCTTGAATAGATGGGTTTTTAATGCTTTCCTGAAAGGTAGATGGTCATAGATTGATCGGATATGTCTAGGGAGGGTGTTCAGAGTTGGCTGCCCAGGAAGGAGAAATTGGATCCATAATAAGTTTTGTACTTGAGACCTTTACAGTTGGGATATAGTGCAGGTTGAGGTAGTTTCGTGAGAATACAGACATGTTTCTTGCTGGGAGGTCAACTAGATTTGACCACATCAACCTCCGGAAATCACTAAAAACTAACCTGTTCAAAAAGGCATACCCTACCGATCCAACTTAAATGCCTGGACTCCGCAACACAACAAATCCACAGCACGTAATGGACACAACAATCTCCTCTGCTCTATTGATTCCCCAATATGTCTGTGACACACGAACCTTATCCTATCATAACATCACTTTGTATTTGTTCATACCGGAGTCGGCGAACGCCTCTCCAATACTATGTAAGCCACATTGAGCCTGCAAATAGGTGGGAAAATGTGGGATACAAATGTAACAAATAAATAAATACCCTGTACCAGTGCATTTTTTCTACCAAAAAAGGTGCCGGTACTCAAATGCCAGGCCACACTTCAGGAATGGGGTGATCACTGAGAGACCCATCCTGCAATAGCCAGGCTCCCTGCAACCAGTCACAGAATCTATGACAAGGCAGAATTGTTATGTAGAGAATAGAATCAGCAATCCTAAACACCTTGCCAAGGAAGCAAAATGGACTATTTTCTGCTGTCATGTAGTTTGTCTGTGAGCAGATGGGCTTCTGATTCCATCTCCTATAGTCTCAAGGTGGGTAATAAGGCGGGCCTAAATTGAGTACAAAGACCACTTTAAATGGGTAAATCTGCAAGAAATCAGGACTCTAACAATAAGTGAGTTAGCTTGATGAGGGGAAGTAGGATGGGACTTCAAAGGTGACTAGACTTTGCTCTGCCTATCTATTTGGATTTATTTACCACATTTTTGAGGAAATTCACTCAAGGCAGTATACAGCAAGAATAAATCAAATATATGCAATAGACAAACCTGGTTTCTAGCTAGCCTTTCAGTATTGTCCTAATAGGAGTCATTAAAAATAATTGTCAATGTGATTTCCTGGTAAGGTTTTTCTGTCCACTACGTATAGAATGCTGGTCTCATAGATGCTGCCTACCCCTCACTTTATTCCTATATTTTGCAAATTCAACATGTCACACCTTGGCATAAGTAGTCCGAGGAGATTGCAAATATTGAAAAGCTGTTGCTTTGTCTGAAAGGGGAGAGAGATTTTCAAGTCTGTGTGGGCACTTTCCAGAGTGTTCTGTGGGTTAGATGGAGGGACTGGGAACCAAGTTTCCACAGTCATATAAAAATACTGTACAGTGGTTTGCTATATATATGATATTTTTGTTGGCCATAACCAAATGCATGGATATTTCAGAAGCGTAAATCATTTAAAACTAAAATGGTATTAAAATTAGTAAGGCGGTCTCCTGCTCTCAGAGCTGCTATCTCTTATGGAGCCTGGGAACTTTTGTAAAGTTGCATTTCAAAATGCTATATAACTCAAATACAAATTGACACACTGTAAAATAAACCAAATGATGTCTACTAAATTAGATACCCAAACAACCAATTCAGCAACAAATGGATCCTCAGAATGAAAAATAGTAATAATTAAACCTGAGTAATCTGGACAAAGGATTAATGAATATTCTGCATACTGTTTTGTTTCCTCCCCCATAGGCTGCCATTGTCTATATATTTATTTATTTTTTAATTAAAGCAAAGAGCAAACTGAAAAATGAAAAGATCCTCTGCGGAATGTTCTTACAAGCTCAGCTTAGTAAATGGCGCAGAGGGTAATTGTGTGGGTTGGCCAAACTGAAACACTTAGGGCCCTGTTTACTAAGCAGCACTAAGGGTGTGTTAGCGTTTTTAGCATGTGCTAATGATTAGCACACACTAAATACCTAAGTCTATAGGAATATATGGGCGACTCTAGCATTTAGCATGCGCTAAAAACGCTAGCGTGGTTTGGTAAACAGGACCTAAATGTTTGAATTGCTTCGATGGGAAAAAAGAACACTATCTTCTAGTAGCATTATTTCCATGTGATTACAAAGATATAAACATCTGCACTTCCTTTTCCAGACAGGCCATTAATTGTCAATAAATACAGTGCTTATAGGTTATTATAGCTTGATAATAGGGAAGGCAGAAAAACTTGTGTGTCCATGGGCAGCAGTTTGAATGTGTTTTTAACTAGTCATCCTCTGTTTTTCTGTCTCTGTTCATTCAGGACATCAAAATCAAGAATCTGATCTCAAGGCTGATCCGCTCTGGTGATCGAATGACTGCGGTGCATGTGGTAGCAGATGATTGCTTTTGCCTGTCTGATGCCGTGTGTGTTCTGAGCCCAACTATAGACACTGCTGAAGACTCAAAGTGTGGCGATGGTGGTGCTGCTGAGGAAGTTGAGATAGAAGAAAGTACTAAGTGCGAAGAAGTAGAACCCTTTCAGGATTGCTGAGATCTCAGGAGCTACTTACTGCAGAGCTTTAATTTTTTTTTTTTTTTTTTTAATTATTTGCCGTTCATGTTGTTACAGAAAGTTATCCTGTTTTTGAAGGGAGAAAATTATTAATCAAAGAAGAAGCTTGACAAATAGTTATGATTGTGATTGCATTTACTACTCTTATACAGTGGTTTGTGCGATTGCAATGTTTTTTTTCCTTTATTTGTATAGTGGAAAGATGTTTTCCTAAAAACAAAATTGCTTTTTAATTTAATACACGTTTCTAATTGCCCTTAATATTTGAGAATGAAGATTCATTGACATGCCTTTACTGAATAAATGTTTTCTGTCTGACTGCAAAGTGTAATGATCTTCTGGTGTTTGTTTATTTTTGGAAAATGTTCCAGGAACATCTTTTGAAGTGATTACTATAAGGATATTGTCAAGCAAGTCTGCCATATATGCACACAGTTTTCAAACAGATTGCAAAGCAATTCAGCTTCTCCCTTTTTCTGGCAGTACAAAGTATGGTCATATTTACAGTGGGGGAAATAAGTATTTGATCCCTTGCTGATTTTGTAAGTTTGCCCACTGACAAAGACATGAGCAGCCCATAATTGAAGGGTAGGTTATTGGTAACAGTGAGAGATAGCACATCACAAATTAAATCCGGAAAATCACATTGTGGAAAGTATATGAATTTATTTGCATTCTGCAGAGGGAAATAAGTATTTAATCCCTCTGGCAAACAAGACCTAATACTTGGTGGCAAAACCCTTGTTGGCAAGCACAGCGGTCAGACGTCTTCTGTAGTTGATGATGAGGTTTGCACACATGTCAGGAGGAATTTTGGTCCACACCTCTTTGCAGATCATCTCTAAATCATTAAGAGTTCTGGGCTGTCGCTTGGCAACTCGCAGCTTCAGCTCCCTCCATAAGTTTTCAATGGGATTAAGGTCTGGTGACTGGCTAGGCCACTCCATGACCCTAATGTGCTTCTTCCTGAGCCACTCCTTTGTTGCCTTGGCTGTATGTTTTGGGTCATTGTCGTGCTGGAAGACCCAGCCACGACCCATTTTTAAGGCCCTGGCGGAGGGAAGGAGGTTCTCACTCAGAATTGTACGGTACATGGCCCCATCCATTCTCCCATTGATGCGGTGAAGTAGTCCTGTGCCCTTAGCAGAGAAACACCCCCAAAACATAACATTTCCACCTCCATGCTTGACAGTGGGGACGGTGTTCTTTGGGTCATAGGCAGCATTTCTCTTCCTCCAAACACGGCGAGTTGAGTTCATGCCAAAGAGCTCAATTTTTGTCTCATCTGACCACAGCACCTTCTCCCAATCACTCTCGGCATCATCCAGGTGTTCACTGGCAAACTTCAGACGGGCCGTCACATGTGCCTTCCGGAGCAGGGGGACCTTGCGGGCACTGCAGGATTGCAATCCGTTATGTCGTAATGTGTTACCAATGGTTTTCGTGGTGACAGTGGTCCCAGCTGCCTTGAGATCATTGACAAGTTCCCCCCTTGTAGTTGTAGGCTGATTTCTAACCTTCCTCATGATCAAGGATACCCCACGAGGTGAGATTTTGTGTGGAGCCCCAGATCTTTGTCGATTGACAGTCATTTTGTACTTCTTCCATTTTCTTACTATGGCACCAACAGTTGTCTCCTTCTCGCCCAGCGTCTTACTGATGGTTTTGTAGCCCATTCCAGCCTTGTGCAGGTGTATGATCTTGTCCCTGACATCCTTAGACAGCTCCTTGCTCTTGGCCATTTTGTAGAGGTTAGAGTCTGACTGATTCACTGAGTCTGTGGACAGGTGTCTTTCATACAGGTGACCATTGCCGACAGCTGTCTGTCATGCAGGTAACGAGTTGATTTGGAGCATCTACCTGGTCTGTAGGGGCCAGATCTCTTACTGGTTGGTGGGGGATCAAATACTTATTTCCCTCTGCAGAATGCAAATAAATTCATATACTTTCCACAATGTGATTTTCCGGATTTAATTTGTGATGTGCTATCTCTCACTGTTACCAATAACCTACCCTTCAATTATGGGCTGCTCATGTCTTTGTCAGTGGGCAAACTTACAAAATCAGCAAGGGATCAAATACTTATTTCCCCCACTGTAGAGGATGAAATGCATATGAATGCTCAGAAACCATATATTGGATGTTACTTTGCTTCTCCAAAGAATTAGTTCATACTTTGTGTGTTATGCCCATTTACTATGAGGTGGAGATAGAGTAAATTGGAACATTGCAACATAAGATTGTTGTGCACTAGGGTTCCATTCAGTATCTCTCTATCTGCAGCAGGTGGTCGAACCTCGCTGTTAAGCTCTGTCTCATGTTCCTGTGGTGGGCTCCTGTTTCCTACCTGAGGTTTCAGTTGAGCAGCTGGGGCAAAGGCTTTCTCTCTTAGCCTTTTGGGTGTAAATGTTGTGGTGCCAGGTCCCTCTCCACTTCCCCCCCCTCCCCCCGTGCTTCTCCTGCCTCTTAAAAAAAAAAACAAAAGCTGAGCCTGCAGTGTCTCTCTTTAGAAGATTTTATTTGGGGAATATTCTCTGCCAAGGAATTTTACTGCAGCAATGTGTACCTGAGAACCACAACCTGTTTCTTCACCATGATGAGTTATTCAGATTTTATTTATGGCTGCAGAATTAGATAAATACTGTTCCTGGTGGGAGCCAGCGAACAGCATCAGGGCAGTGCACCACGTGTTAGGTCCTCTGAAAGTGCATATTTAATGTTCCTATATTCTTATATACTTTTCATTTAGAGGCTCAAGTCCCCTCCATTTTTTCACAGAGGGCAGTTACTTAAAAAATAAAAAAAAGAATACATATGCCCCCTGAGGTTTCCCTCACTTTATTTGAGGAAATTCCTTTTTGTTTCCAGAACTCTGTTTATATTGGCAACACAAGTATTTCTTCTTGCAGCACTTTTAAAAAAGGAGTTTAGTATAGAATCAAGCTTACTGATACTGGCTCCATCTTTCTGTGAGACATTTTACATCTTGAGTTCTTCTGAGGCTGGTTCCACTTTTCCCATTTCTATCATGGTAACCATGGAAGAGTAGGGAACCTGTGCTGCCATGGTTTCTTGAGATTTTCTCTAGGTGCAAGGTTAGTGCTTTGAGAGGCAGAATAGCGTAGTCTGGAAGGTGGCTGGCTTCCAACCTGACGTTCAAGGTTCAAGGCTGGTTTGTGCATAATATTAGAAGCTGTGGAACTCGGCTGTATTTCAAAACGCCTTATTTTTACTTCATTCTCTCATGTTACTTGCCTTAAGCAGTTCATTGAATGGCTGAGACAGCTACAACACAGTAGCATAGTAAATGACAGCAGAAGACGACCTGTACAGTCCATCTAGTCTGCCCAACAAGATAAACTCATGATATGATACATACACTTAATCCTGATTTGTCCTTGACATTTTCAGGGCACAGACAATAGAAGTCTGCCTGCCATTGGCCTTGTTCTCCAGTTAGCAAATCTCCTGGACCGTATGGTATTCATCCTAGAGTACTGATAGAACTGAAAAATGAGCTTGCGGAGCTACTGCTAGTGATATGCAACTTATCCTTAAAATCAAGCGTGGTACCGGAAGATTGGAGGGTGGCCAATGTAACGCCCATTTTTAAAAAAGGCTCCAGGGGAGATCCGGGAAATTATAGATTGGTGAGTCTGACGTCGGTGCCGGGGAAAATGGTAGAGGCTATTATTAAAAACAAAATTACAGAGCACATCCGAGGACATGGATTACTGAGACCGAGTCAGCACGGCTTTTGTGTGGGGAAATCTTGCCTGACCAATTTACTTCAATTCTTTGAAGGAGTAAACATGTGGACAAAGGGGAGCCGGTTGATATTGTGTATCTGGATTTTCAAAAGGCGTTTGACAAGGTACCTCATGAAAGGCTACAGAGGAAATTGGAGGGTCATGGGATAGGAGGAAATGTCCTATTGTGGATTAAAAACTGGTCGAAGGATAGGAAACAGAGTGGGGTTAAATGGGCAGTATTCACAATGGAGAAGGGTAGTTAGTGGGGTTCCTCAGGGGTCTGTGCTAGGACCGCTGCTTTTTAATATATTTATAAATGATTTAGAGATGGGAGTAACTAGCGAGGTAATTAAATTTGCTGATGACACAAAGTTATTCAAAGTCGTTAATTCGAGACAGGATTGTGAAAAATTACAAGAGGACCTTACGAGACTGGGAGACTGGGCGGCTAAATGGCAGATGACGTTTAATGTGAGCAAGTGCAAGGTGATGCATGTGGGAAAAAAGAACCCGAATTATAGCTACGTCATGCAAGGTTCCACGTTAGGAGTTACGGACCAAGAAAGGGATCTGGGTGTCGTCGTCGATAACACACTGAAACCTTCTGCTCAGTGTGCTGCTGCGGCTAGGAAAGCGAATAGAATGTTGGGTATTATTAGGAAAGGTATGGAAAACAGGTGTGAGGATGTTATAATGCCGTTGTATCGCTCCATGGTGCGACCACACCTTGAGTATTGTGTTCAATTCTGGTCGCTGCATCTCAAGAAAGATATAGTAGAATTGGAAAAGGTGCAGCGAAGGGCGACTAAAATGATAGCGGGGATGGGACGACTTCCCTATGAAGAAAGACTAAGGAGGCTAGGGCTATTCAGCTTGGAGAAGAGACGGCTGAGGGGAGACATGATAGAGGTATATAAAATAATGAGTGGAGTGGAACAGGTGGATGTGAAGCGTCTGTTCACGCTTTCCAAAAATACTAGGACTAGCATGCGATGAAACTACAGTGTAGTAAATTTAAAACAAATCGGAGAAAATTTTTCTTCACCCAACGTGTAATTAAACTCTGGAATTCATTGCCGGAAAATGTGGTGAAGGCGGTTAGCTTAGCAGAGTTTAAAAAGGGGTTGGACGGTTTCCTAAAGGACAAGTCCATAAACCGCTAGTAAACGGACTTGGAAAAATCCAAAATCCCAGGAATAACATGTATAGAATGTACGTTTGGGAAGCTTGCCAGGTGCCCATGGCCTGGATTGGCCGCTGTCGTGGACAAGATGCTGGGCTCGATGGACCCTTGGTCTTTTCCCAGTGTAGCATTACTTATGTACTTATGTTACAGAAGTTGAAACTGTCCAGCCACAATCAGGGTATAGACTGTTGAAGTCTGCCCAGCACTGGCTTCGCTTCACAATTACGGGTGTTGCCACCTAATCACCACTAAGCTTGTTTGGTTCCATGCCTTCTATACAGGATTTATTTGTGTTTATCTAATGCATTTCTGAATTTACTGTATTCATCTATACCCCACAGGAAGGCATCCCAGGCACATCTACCACCACCTCCAGTAAAAAGTACTTCATGACATTCCTGAGTCGACCCCCACCCCCCAAATCTGAATTCATGTCCTCTAGTTCTACCACCTTCTCATCTCTGGAAAAGGTTTGAATGTATCGTATCAACAAGCTCGAAACAGTAGTGCAAAGGAAAGGAACCTCTCGCAGATGGTGTCCAAACAAAGTCTTTATTGAAAAGTTCTTTGCCTTCTGTTTGTGACTGTATCGTATCAACCCCATTTCACCTTTCCTCCACGATGTTCAGGTCTTCAATTCTCGCCTCATATGTTTTGCGATGCAAACCCCATACCATTTTGGTCGCTTTTCTCTGAACCGCTTCCGGTCTCTTTACATCCTTAATACAGTCTCCAAAACTGAACACAATATTCCCAAATTGGGCTTCATTAATGACTTGTGCAAGGGCATCAACACTCCTTTCTTCTGCTGGTTATACCCCTCTCTATGCAGCCTAGCATCCTTCTGGCCATGGCCACCGCCTTATATTGTTTCGTCACTTTGAGATCCCTCTCCTGAGCAGTACTTATCAATTTCTCTCCTCCTATCTAGTATATCTCCCTTGGATTTCTGCACCCCAAGTGTATCACTCTGCACGTCTTGGCATTAAATTGTAACTGACCATTCTTCTAATTTTTGGAGATCTCTTTTCATGGTTTCTACTCTCTGTGGGGTTTCTACTCTATTGGCTATCTTATCTGCAAAAAGGCAAACGTTTCCTTCTAACCCTTCACCAATGTCTCTCACAAATATATTAAACAGAATCAGCCCCCCAGTACTGACCGCTGGGGCACTCCACCACTTACCTTCCTTTCCTTCAATTTACCATCATGCTCTGTCACCTGTCGGTCAACCAGTTTCCAATCCAGTTCACCCCTTTCAGTTTATTCATGAGTCTTTTGCTGAAATCCAAATAGATTACATCTAGCGAAGGTCCTTCATCCAGTTCTTTGGTCACCCAGTCAAAGAAGTCAATCAGATTCATTTGGTAGGATTTTCCTTTGGTAAAGCCATGTTGCCAGAAACAGGGGGGCGTGTCAAGATGGTGGCCGGAGCGTTCGTGGATCGCTTACGGTAGTTTTGCTGGGAGCCTAATCTTTGTGTTTTACCTCTTAACTGAAATGCCTCACACCAAAAGGAAGGGGCTAGTTAAGGTAGTTAAGGGCCTGACGCCAGCGGCCCGAACTTCCTCCCCGTCCCAACAAACACTAGACCGATTTGCGACGCCTATCCAAGGAAATAGGGCGAGCGAAGCTGAATTGGGAGCTATTGGAGGAGCCATATCTCCCTTGGCACTGGAAATATCACTTTCGCCGCCAGATAATCGACTGCCGCCGCCAGCGATTTCGGGGCGGAGGGAGGAGGATGAAGCCACTACGGAAGGCGTATTGGACCAAACCTCGGATGGTGTTAACTCCCCCCCGAACGCTGAGGATACTTCTTTGGAGGGGAACCCTCCGGCGGAGATAAATCTGCAGATGATATGGAAGATACTACAGGGCTTGAGCCAGACGGTAATAAAATCTGCTCGAGAGACTTCTCTGTTAGTAAGTAAAATTGACTCTTTGACTAATTCCCTTGAAAAAACTAAGCAGGAATCTGTCTTACAAACTGAAGCACTTCAGCAGGAAGATAAATCTTTAAAATCTGTGACTGAATCTTTAGTAACAGATAAAATAGTAATCCACAAGAAAATAGAACAGTTTGAGAACTTTAATAGAAGATTGAATCTCAGAATATTGAATTTCCCCTGGACTAAAGAACTGAGTCCTATTGAAATGTTCAAGAAATATTTAAAAGAAATCTTGTTATATCCAGATTCAGCTATTCCTCCTTTAAATAGAATATATTATCTTCCAATTCCTCAGCAAGCTGAATCGGGAGATAAGGGCAAGACAACTGAACAGGGGAACATATCTTTGGATCCTCAAGCACAATTGGACATTTCAGTAATATTAGACTCATCTCTATCTGAAATTGAACAGCGCAGAACTCTTTTGATATCTTTTGTTTTTGAACAGGATTTGAATGCTGTACTGAAGTTATATTTCAAAAATGCCTTAAAAACTTTTTGTGGTCAAAGATTGTGGATATACCCGGATGTTTGTAATACAACTCAGGATAGGAGAAAGATATTTCTTTCATATAGGGAAGAGACCCGAGCTTTGGGGGCAATATATTTACTTGCTTACCCATGTAAATGTCTGGTTAAATATATGGGAGTAAAATATATATTTTTTGAACCGGAACATCTTAAAGCATTCTTAGCAATGAAAAAATTAGCCATTACACCTGCAGAATAATTGATGTTACCAGATTATCAATAGTAGTAAGGGTAAGGAAGGCCAGGCCATAAACGATTATTTCCTTTTTCTTCTTTGAGATCTCCTATAATCTAAATCACGCCTCCCTCGGAAGTTATAGTTGTGGTCTAATTAATTGTATAACCTGTTCTTACTTGGTGAATTTGTGTACTTGCAAACTATTAATAATATAATTGTTTAGATTATTGATCAAGGTATACAATGTATTACTATTTACATGTTTTACGTGTAATAAAATTTGAAATCTAAAAAAAAAAAAAAAAAAAGCCATGTTGCCTGGGATCCTGCAACCCGTTGGATTCTAGAAAGTTAACTATCCTTTATTTCAGCAGTGACTCCACTATTTTTCCTACCAACGTGAGGCTCAGCGGCCTATAGTTTCCCACTTCCCTGTCTCCGCTTTTGTGAAGAGGGACCACATCCACTCGTCGCCAATCCTGCAGAACCTCTCCCATCTCTAAAGATCTAGTAGGTAAATCCTTAACAGGTCCCACCAAGATTTCTCTGAGTTTCCTCAGTAACCTGGGATGTATCCCATCTGGCCCCATAGCTTTGTCCGCTTTCAGATTTTCCAATTGTTTATAAATGCTTTCTTCCATGAATGGTGCAATATCCACTCCATTCCGAGATATATCCTTGGCAGCTGACCGCAGTCCTCCAGGATTTTCTTCTGTGAGCACCGAAGAGTAATATTTGTTTAGCATGTTCATTTTATCCTCATCACTGTCCACATAGCTATTGTCAGCATATTTCAGTCTACCAGTTCTATTCCTAGCTTTTCTCCTTTCCCCAATATATCTGAAAAAGGTCTTGTCACCTCTCTTTACATCATTAACCATTTTTCTTCCTCCTGAGCTTTCACTAGCTGTATTTCTCTTTTTGCTTCTTTGAGTTTAATCTAGTAATCTTTTCCCTGCTTCTCTTGTTGTATTATTCTGTATTTCTTGAGCACAGCCTCTTTTGCCCTTATTTTTTCAGCCATTTGTTTGGAGAACCATATAGGCTTCCTGTTACTCTTGTTTTTAGTTTCCTTATATAAAGACCTGTTGCCATATTTATAGTAGCTTTCTTGACCACTGCGCTTCCACTTCTCCGATGTCTGCCCCTTCCATCGGCTCCTTCAAGTAGTCCCCTGTTTTACCAAAATCAGCATGTCTGAAATCCAGTACTTTGAGTTTTCTGTGTCTGCATTCTGCTTTCAATCTTATATCAAACCATATTGTGTGATGATCACTATTGTCTGGGTGGGCACCCACCTGGATGTTGGAGAAATTATCTCTATTTGTGAGCACTAGATCCAGCGTTGACCCTTCCCTCATGTGTTTGGTCACCATTTGAGCAAAACACTTTGAGATCCACGATCTCTACTTATTTTTGATTCTACCGACAGGATGTTCCAATCCACATCAAGCAAGTTCAAATCACCCAGCAACGGCGCTTCCCCTTTCATTCCAAGCTTACAGATATCTTCGATCAGATCTTTTTCCAGCTTCTCCATTTGTTCCGGAGGTCTGTAGAGATTACAGGTTCCATCTTCTCTTTCCAGAATAATCCATATAGCTTCTTCCTTTCCCCAGGTCACCTGAATTTCAGCTACTCTTTCACATACACCGCCACTCCTCCACCTCTTCGGCCCTTTCTAACCTTCCTAAAAAGATTATAGCCCGGCATGGTCTTATCTCATTTATGAGAATCATTGAACCATGTCTCTATAATAGCAGCAATATCCAAGTCCTCAAACATCAGGGCTTGCAAATCTTGAACCTTTTGACTTAGACTGTGAGCATTTCTGCTCATTGCTTTCCACGTGTTGAGTTTAGATGGTTTTCTATATTAACATTGCCTTCCCCACTGCTGTCATGTTTTTGCTGAGGGTGACTTTCTCAATTCCCTTGCTTCCTATTGTCACCCCCACCCTCTAGTTTAAATGTCTAGAAACATACCGTCTGAATTTATTCCCATGGATCCTTTTTCCTTTCACAGAAAATGTAGCCCATCATTACAGTGGTGCTAAAAGTTAACTGTTGGTTTTCCGTAGCAGCTCTGTTTTCTGGTATTGTCCACTAACACTGGCTATCACTATTGCATACCAGCTCCAGCCACCTCTGTATCTATGTGGCGCTACTAGCTTTTATGCCATAGTGTCTCTAAATGCTTCTGTTGCACTTTTGCACCATTTAATTGTATTGGACAGGTAATGCTATTGCAGAAGTACTTCAGCTACTGGTACTACACAGTGGTACAACCAGCCATAGTCTGCTAAACCATCTAGCTCTGGCTGTCAGCCACACCAGCGATCTCTAGTACTCAACCACACCAGTTAGCTCATACATAGTCACACTGGCCAATTCTAGTGCATAGCCACGCTGGTGAGTTCTTGACAGTCTCAGCTAAGAGATGGCTCTGGGTTAGATTTTAAGTCACGTTTAGCAAAGCAATCTTTTAGAGGTAAATTCTGTTTGGAGACGTTGGTTAAGACCTAGGTGACTATAAATCTTAGAGATTGCCAGCGGACAAGCCTGAAAATGCTTTAAAATCCTCTCAGTCTCATCTTAGGTTTTGTGAGGCCAACGCTACAGACCAACCTAATGTAACTTTCAGCATTCTTTCATGCTGACAGAAAGAACTTGGCTTCTAATCCAGGTCTAATGCTTCCCACGCTTCCCAATGATGGAGTCTTGGTTCAGTCCTCGGATTTCATCATAGCAGAACACTTTCCAGGTTCTATGAAAAGTAGACAAAAATTACTATAGGCCAATGTGTCTTGGGAAAAAAAAAGGCAGGAATACAAAGTGGAGTTTTCCAATTCCATTTGCAGAATTTTTGTTTTCTTGGAATCTCCATGCAAAGCACCAGCCAAATGGCAAGCAATTCAAGGCATCTTGCAAATGCTTCTTCAATTAGATACAGTAGAGCCTGTTCCTAGATGTGATTTGGGAATAGGAAGTTATTCCATTTACTTTGTAGTTCCAAAAGAAACTTATTCCTTCCTCCCAAGGTTGGACCTCTGAAAATGTCAGCAGTGTTAAAGGGAGGAAGAATCAGACCTCAAAATTCACAAAGTTGCTTAGAAACAAAAGGTAGTGGTGGCTGGCAATTCTCTTCTGAGAGGTTCATCTGCAGACCAGACATGATGTCCCGGGAGGTGTGCTCTCTGCCAGGTGCCAAAATTCAAGATGTTAGAGAGCTTGCTTAGACTCATGAAGCCTAATGACTATTGTCCAGTGCTGCTCATCCATGTTAGCACAAATGATACTGCTAGGTACTCCTCCAAATATATCAAAAGTGACTTCATAGATCTGGGAGAGAGAGTGAAGCAGACAGTGTGAAAGATTACAAGAGGACCTTGTGAGGCTGGGGGATTGGGCGTCCAAATGGCAGATGAAGTTAAACGTTGACAAGTGCAAAGTGATGCACATGGGAAGGAGGAACCCGAACTACGGCTATGTCATGCAAGGTTCCGCTTTAGGAGTTACGGACCGAGAAAGGGATCTGGGAGTCATCATGGATAGGATGTTGAAATCTTCCGCTCAGTGTGTTGTGGCGGCTAAGAAGGCAAACAGAATGTTGAGAATTATTAGAAAAGGGATGGAAAACAAGCATGAGGGTGTTATAATTCCGTTATATCGCTCCATGGTGCAACCGCACCTGGAGTATTGTGTTCAGTTCTGGTCGCCTGATCTCAAAAAAGATATAAAGGAATTGGAGAAGGTGCAGAAAAGGGTGACAAAATGATAAACGGGATGGGACGACTACCTTATGAGGAGAGGTTAAGAAGGCTAGGACTCTTTAGCCTGGAGAAAAGGCGGCTGAGGGGTGATATGATAGAGGTCTACAAAATAATGAGTGGGGTAAAGCGGACAGATGTGAAGCGTTTGTTTACGCTTTCTAACAATAATAGAACCAGGGGACACAAGATGAAATTAGAATGTGGTAGGTTTAAAACAAATTGGAGAAAGTTTTTCTTTACTCAGTGCTTGGTTAGACTCCGGAACTCATTGCCGGAGAAGGTAGTGACGGCAGCTGGCCTTGCTGAGTTTAAAGGGGGTCTGGACAGATTCCTGAAGGAAAAGTCCATTGGTCGCTGTCAGAGACGGAGTGCTGGGCTTGATGGACCTTTGGTCTTTTCCCAGCGTGGCAGTGCTTATGTGCTTATGTACTTATCCTCTTGTTGAGGGTAAAGGCCAAGGCAGAGAAGCTTGCATCCTTGAGATGAAGGTGTAGCTGTGCAGATGGTGTCATCAAGAGCATTTTGGCTTCCTGGACCATGGGATGCTTTTCCAAGAGCTGCTGAGTAGAGATGGTGCCCATCTATCAAAGAAGGAAAGAACTCTTTTCAACAGCATACTGGCTAACCTATTGAAGAGGGCTTTAAACTAGAATCGTTGGGGCAGGGTGATCAATGCTACTACTACTACTAATAGCATTTAAATAGCGCTACCAAATGCATGCAGCGCTGAACACTTGACATAGAGAGACAGTTCCTGCTCAAAGAGTACAAGCCCTCAGGTAAGTGAAGCATTAAAACTGCTACACAAATGGGAAAAAGGGACAACATCTGGAAAGCAGTATATACTAATGCCCAAAGTTTGAGAAATAGTTTTTTTTAGATCTAGAGGCTTTGTAGAAGAGGCTGATTTGGATTTAGTAATGGCAAAAAAGAGAGGGTTTCAAGTACAGTCATAGACTAAAACAAAACAAGAAGCACAAATGGACCTTCAGGAACAGGATAAAGGAAACTATTGGGTGGGCTTGACACGGTCCGTGTTTCGGCGGCCAAGCGCCTTCATCAGGGGTCTAGTAAAAAAACATATATATACAAATTAAATGAATAATAAAACAATTATATGGAAAAGAAACAAATATAAAAATATATGTATAAAAATATGTAAATCCAGAATTGAAGCAAAATTATATTTGGTAACTTTCCAATTAACTTAAGGTACATAAAGAATGTTTAGTAGTGCAGTTAAACACTATTGAAACTAAAAATTGACATATGGTAATGCTAACGAAATAGAGAGCACTGCTCTGCTTACCACAATACTATTGAATATTGAAGTGTATGATAACGTAGCTTCAACAAAGTAAAAACAGGTAGAATGAATATTAAAAAATATAAATAATGAATGACGTGCATCACATGATTATTACATAAAAATTGGCTGAAGTGCATCATTTCTGTGTGTGCTTGATATGGTGTGCATAAAAAATATATCAAGCATAATGTGCAAAGAGAGTGTACTTAATACCAACATCACAATTGAATTTGCTGATGATATACCACTAAAAGTGCTGTGAGATAAATGAAACTGAAACAAGCATCTGAAAACTGTTTAGTAGTATTCTCTTTGGCTTCGGTTTTCCAGGAGGTGTATTGTCTACCTGGTGCCAAGATTCTAGATGTAGCAGAAAGATTGCCTAGACTTATCAAGCCTACTGACCACTATCTTATGCTGCTAATCCATGTGGGCACAAATGATACTGCTAGATATCCCACTGAACATATCAAACATGACTTCATGGCTCTGGGTCAGAAGGTAAAGCACCTAGGTGTGCAGGCGGTGTTCTCTTCGATTCTTCCTATCAAAAGTAAAGGCCAAATGAGGGAAGCTTGCATCCTGGAGCTAAATGTGTTGCGTGGATGGTGCCAACATGACTACTTCAGTTTCCTTGATCATGGGATGATTTTCCAAGAGCTGTGTCCAATAGAATGTTAGGTATTATTAGAAAAGGAATGGAAAACAAAAATGAGGATGTTATAATGCCTTTGTATCGTTCCATGGTGCGACCGCACCTCAAATATGGTGTTTAATTCTGGTCGCCGCATCTCAAAAAAGATGTAGTGGAACTAGAAAAGGTACAGAGAAGGGCGACGAAAATGATAAAGGGGACGGGACGACTTCCCTTTGAGGAAAGGCTAAAGCGTCTAGGGATCTTCAGCTTGGAGAAAAGACGGCTGAGGGGAGATATGATAAGAGGTCTGTAAAATAATGAGTGGAGTGGAACGGGTAGAAGTGAATCATTTGTTTACTCTTTCCAAAAATACTAGGACTGGGGGGCAAGCGATGAAGCTACAAAGTAGTAAATTTTATACGAATTGGAGAAACCTTTTTCTTCACCCAACGTGTAATTAAATTCTGGAATTCATTGCCAGGGAATGTGGTAAAGGTGGTTAGCTTAGCAGGGTTTAAGAAAGGTCTGGACGGTTTCCTAAAGGAAAAAGTTTATAGACCATTATTAAATTGACTTGGGGAAAATCCACTGCTATTTCTGGGATAAGCAGCATAAAATGTATTGAACTTTTTTGTGACCTTGCTAGGTATTTGTGACCTGGAGTGGCCACTGTTGGAAACAGGATGCTGGTCTTCATAGGCGCAGACTCCGTGGGTGCTGTGGGTGCTCGAGCACCCCCAATGTTTTCACCCGCCCAGGCAGGGGCAGGGGGCACCGCTTACCCCTCCGACATCGCAGCACTGTACCACCTACGCAGCATCAGTGAAAGCGCTGCCCGCTAGTCTTCGCTTCGCTTGTTCGTTCCCTGTCAGTGTCCCGCCCTCGCGGAAATGATGTCAGAAGAAGGCGGGACACTGACAGGGAACGAACGAACCAGCGAAGGGACGGCTAGGGGGCAGCACTTTCACTGACGCGCAGGCTCAGCTGCTGCGACGGAGGTAAATTTAAAATATTTAGAGAAGAGGGGCGGGTAGGGCAGATGGACATGGGAGCGGGAGGGCAGGGGAGAGCGAAGCATTGATGGATGGATCTGGATGGGAGGAGAGGGCAGGGCCCAGGGTGAGCGGAGAAATTGCTGTACAGGGAGGGAAGGGAGGAGAATTGCTTGAGATGGATGGATGGAGGTGGGCAGGGGACAGAGGAGCACGGATGGACGTGGATTGGAGGACAGGGCCCAGGGAGAGAGTAGAAATTGCTTGATATTGCTGGATGGAGGTGGGCAGGGGACAGAGGAGCATGGATGGGAGGACAGGGCCCAGGGAGAGAGGAGAAATTGCTTGATATGGCTGTATGGAGGTGGGTATGAGACAGGGGAGCACGGATGGACATGGATGGGAGGACAGGGCCCAGGGAGAGAGGAGAAATTGCTTGATAAGGCTGGATGGAGGTGGGCAGGGGACAGAGGAGCATGGATGGGAGGACAGGGCCCAAGGAGAGAGGAGAAATTGCTTGATATGGCTGTATGGAGGTGGGCATGGGACAGAGGAGCACGGATGGACATGGATTGGAGGACAGGGCCCAGGGAGAGAGGAGAAATTGCTTGATAAGGCTGGGTGGAGGTGGGCAGGGGACAGAGGAGCATGGATGGGAGGACAGGGCCCAGGGAGAGAGGAGAAATTGCTTGATATGGCTGTATGGAGGTGGGCATGGGACAGAGGAGCATGGATGGACATGGATTGGAGGACAGGGCCCAGGGAGAGAGGAGAAATTGCTTGATATGGCTGGATGGAGGTGGGCATGGAACAAAGGAGCACGAATGGACATGGATGGGAGGACAGGGCCCAGGGAGAGAGGAGAAATTGCTTGATGTGGAGAGGAGGGCAGGGGAGAGAGGAGAATTGCTGGATATGGATGGATGGAGGAGGACAAGGGAGAGAGGAGGACCCAGCTTTTACTATGGATATAGAGCAAGAAATGAAGAAGAAAGGAGGAAAGTAAAGAAATAAATGGAAAGGAAGCCATGGAAACGGAGTTAAGAGGACAGATAGCAGCAGAATCAGATACTGGGCCAGCATAATCAGAAAAACAAAGTCACCAGACAAAGGTAGAAAAAATCATTTTATTTTCATTTTAGTGTTTATAATATGTCCACTTTGAGAATTTACATCTGCTACAGCTGCTGTCTTATTTTGCAATGTATAGCAATGTGTTTCTTTCTGTTTGTCTGGTATTGTGCTGCATGCAGGGTCTAACTTCTTAGGATTTCAGGTTAACTTTTGAAGAATTTGAAGAGGGGCTAGCTCTGTTCTGCATGTGTGACTGCAAGGCCAAGTGTCTGAATAGGGATCTGTTTGTTAGATTCTGAGATTTTGCTAACACATTGTTTTTCAGAGTTGGCAAGACTGTCTGTTCTCGTATGCTAATTTGGTTTGTGTCATTTAGAGTATAATGGAGCTGTAACGGCTTACAGAAACAATTTATAATGAAAACAAAAAAGAAACAAGTTATTTTTCTTCTTTAATGGTGTAATATTTTCAATGACGCCATGGCTGGTAAAAGGGGTGTGACTACTGTGATCCCACCCCTGGATGGGTAGGGGCACCGACTAATAGGCTGCAAGAGGGTGCCAGAAATCCTAGGACCAGCTCTGCACCCGTCGGAAGTTCCCTTCCCAGCCAGCCCACCTGCCCGGTGCCCGCCCTCTCCTTCAGTTCTCTGCCGGTCCGTCCTTGCCTTCCTGCATGCCGCCCAGAATTTTAAAACTCATCTTACCTCGGGGTCCCAGCGGCAGCAGTGAAAGGCGAGCAGGCTCGGCGCTTTAGCCTTCCCTTCTCTCTCAGCTCTGGTCCCGCTCTCATTTTCTGTTTCTGCAAGGGTGTGACCAGAGCTGAGAGAGAAGGGAAGGCTGAAGCACCGAGCCTGCTCGCCTTTCACTGCTGCCGCGGGGACCCCGAGGTAAAATGAGTTTTAAAATTCTGGGCGGCATGTAGGAAGGCGAGGATGGACCGGCGGAGGACTATTGTGGGAGAAGAGATCAGGCTGGGGTTGGGACTGGCATTCGGAGGAGGGGGGCCTGGAACTTGGGGGAGGGGGGCAGCGACGGGGAGGGAGGGGGCGGGGGAATGCACCACCTGTTAAAAAAAAAATTCAGCACCCCCAATCATTTTGAAAAGTTGGCTCCTATGCTGGTCTTGATGGACCTTTGGTCTGTCCCAGTGTGGCAATAATTATGTACTTATGACTGATTGCACTGAATGCTGAATTTGTAAGTATATTTTGCACATTCCCTCATGTTACCTTTTTATCATCTTTGGAGCAAATTATCTATCTGTAGATAATTGGTTTGTTTCAATATCTTTCCTTTTTTAAACACAGGTTTGCTTTATTATCCTTTTCTGCATGGGAAAGAGCTATTTAATGATTCCCCAACAGGTGTCTGCCCTTTTCAGTGCCTCTACACTGTATGTATGTTTAAACCACCTTTTTTTATATTTGACTGTCTAATAGATAATTATCATAACGTAGTTTCATTTAAGTTTAGTCACAGGATGTATTTAGTTCCTTTTGCACATTATATTAAGTTCACCATAAGGCAGTCACTTTTTTAGCATCACATCCAGTGGTTTCATTATATTCAGTTCAAAATAAGACACTCTTAGTATGGTCATGTGCCTTTCCCTGCCCTGTTCATCCTCTCCGGGTAAAATTTGCTTCTGCACAATACATAAGATGTATTTGTTTAACACTCCAGTGGATGTGCACTCAGATCACTCCTTTTGTCTTTTTAAATTGTTCTCATTTTTATTGTTAAGGTCTTTCCTTATTGGAATTTCTACATAGGTTTATTGCTGTGCTTTGTAACCTAAATACAATTCCGTGCATGTGTCACATGCACACTCTTCTCTCTCATATTCATATTTATTCAAGTTTTCTCAAATTTGCATTATATCTTGTGAATCGCACAACATCCCAGCTCTGTATTTTATTCCTTTTGAGATATATATTTAGAGAGAGAGAGAGATTTATAATTACATTTGTATTTTTGTATTCCAATATTGATGTTCATTACTATATGTGGGTGTCATTTTTCTATATAGGTATCATTCTTATATATTGATATTTTAATTTGTATTTTTGTTCTCATCTTGACTTATAGATTGTGGACTCCTGATGCAGGCACTCTAGGTGAAATACGTCCCATGTCGAGTCCCTGTTGTTTGCCAACCATTTTTATTAATTAAAGCTGGTTTGTTAAGAGACTCATTTGTGTCTGCTCTGGTCCTTAGTGATCTCTGCTGTGCTTTGCTTCTGTTTTTGTATAGGGCCAGATTCTATAAATAACACTAAGCTAGTCTATAAGGGGTGCTTTGAAATGAGCACTCTTTATTCGGCACTCAGCTTTGGCGTGAGGACTTAACACCAGTTGAATTCTGGTGCAAATCCTGGTGCGCAAATTGGACATGGATCCAGAGTTGCCAAATGTCTGAAAATTCCCCAGCCTGACACCCAAAACAGCTGCCTGAGGAGCGGAGCGGGGGGGGGGGGGGGGGGTGGAGGGGGTCCCTCCTTGGAACTGCATGAGGAGTAGGAGAGAGACCTACTGGCGCCGCACAAAAAAGCAACCCCTGACTGTAGAAAGTGCCCGTG
The DNA here is from genome assembly GCF_901765095.1 of Microcaecilia unicolor. Lineage (NCBI taxonomy): Eukaryota > Metazoa > Chordata > Amphibia > Gymnophiona > Siphonopidae > Microcaecilia > Microcaecilia unicolor. Next base: position 163,976,984 of record NC_044031.1, read on the forward strand.
GCGAGTTTAAAAGTCGCCTAATTCCACATGAAAACTGTATTCTGTAATACGTGCATCTTTTATGAACACCCCTGACCCGCCAATGCACCTCCCACAGCCACATCCCCTTTTGAGTTGTGCATGATCCATTACTAGCATAACTTGGCATCAACATACCTACATAAGTACATGAGTATTGCCTTACTGGGAAAGACCAAAGGTCCATCAAGCCCAGCATCCTGCTTCCAACAGTGGCCAATCTAGGTCACAATATACCTGGCAAGATCCCAAAAAAGTACAAAACATTTTATACTGCTTATCCCAGAAATAGTGGATTTTCCCCAAGTCCATTCAATAATGGTCTATGGACTTTTCCTTTAGGAAGCCGTCCAAACCTTTTTTAAACTCCGCTAAGCTAACTGCCTTTACCACATTCTCTGGCAACGAATTCTAGAGTTTTAATTACACGTTGAGTGAAGAAAAATTTTCTCCAATTCGTTTTAAATTTACTACATTGTAGCTTCATCGTATGCCCCCTAGTCCTAGTATTTTTGGAAAGCGTAAACAGACGCTTCACATCTACCCATTCAACTTCACTCATTATTTTATAGACCTCTATCATATCTCCCCTCAGCTGCCTTTTCTCCAAGCTGAAGAGCCCTAGCCGCTTTAGCCTTTCCTCATAGGGAAGTCGTCCCATCCCCTTTATCATTTTTGTCGCCCTTCTCTGCTCCTTTTCTAATTCCACTTTATATGTTTTTTGAGATGCAGCGACCAGAATTGAACACAATATTCGAGGTGCGGTTGCACCATGGAGCGATACAAAAGCATTATAACATCCTCATTTTTGTTTTCCATTCCTTTCCTAATATTACCTAACATTCTATTTGCTTTCTTAGCTGCAGCAGCACACTGAGCAGAAGGTTTCAACGTATCATCAATGACGTCACCTAGATCCCTTTCTTGGTCCGTGACTCCTAACGTGGAACCTTGCATGGCGTAGCTATAATTCGGGTTCCTCTTTCCCACATGCATTACTGTGCACTTGCTCACATTAAACGTCATCTGCCATTTAGACGCCCAGTCTCCCAGTCTTGTAAGGTCCTCTTGTAATTTTTCACAGTTCTCCCGCGATTTAACAACTTTGAATAACTGTGTGTCATCAGCAAATTTAATTACCTCACTAGTTACTCCCATCTCTAGGTAATTTATAAATATGTTAAAAAGTAGCAGTCCGAGCACAGACCCCTGGGGAACCCCACTAACTACCCTTCTCCATTGAGAATACTGACCATTTAACCCTACTCTCTCTGTTTTCTATCTTTTAACCAGTTTTTAATCCACAATAGAACACTACCTCCTATCCCATGACTCTCCAATTTCCTCTGGAGTCTTTCATGAGGTACTTTTTCAAACGCCTTCTGAAAATCCAGATACACAATATCAACCGGCTCACCTTTATCCACATGTTCACCCCTTCAAAGAAATGTAGTAGATGGGTGAGGCAAGATTTCCCTTTACTAAATCCATGTTGACTTTGTTTCATTAATCCATGCTTCTGAATGTGCTCTGTAATTTTGTTCTTAATAGTCTCTACCATTTTGCCCGGCACCAACGTCAGACTCACCGGTCTATAATTTCTCGGATCTCCTTTGGAACCTTTTTTAAAAATCGTCGTTACATTGGCCACCCTCCAATCTTCCGGTACAACGCTCGATTTTAAGGATAAATTACATATTTCTAACAATAGCTCTGCAAGCTCATTTTTCAGTTCTATCAGATACTCTTCAGTTTGTAGAACTGCCCCATTACATCCTCCAGGTTTACAGAGAATTCATTAAGTTTCTCAGACTCGTCAGCTTCGAATACCATTTCCGGCACGGGTATCCCACCCACATCTTCCTTGGTGAAGACCAAAGCAAAGAATTCATTTAATCTCTCCGCTACGGCTTTGTCTTCCCTGATCGGCCCTTTTACTCCTCGGTCATCCAGCGGTCCAACCGATTCTTTTGCCGGCATCCTGCTTTTAATATACCTAAAAAAAATTTACTATGTGTTTTTGCCTCCAACGCAATCTTTTTTTCGAAGTCCCTCTTAGCCTTCCTTATCAGTGCTTTGCATTTGACTTGACATTCCTTTTTTTTTTTTTTTTATTAAACTTTTTAACAAACATAATTTCACATTTATGAATGATAATACACAATTTAGAAATGAAAACTTATATAAACAAGTAAATACTATCTAAGTTTCATATAATTATCGACCACAAGAATAAGAAATCAATCCAAGATGTAAGATTAATCATATAATCTAAAGGAAATAATCATACATCGTAAATTATATTAATGAAGCGTCACGTCCCGAGTGATTTACTCCAAGGCTGTTAAACAATGTACATATGGGATTAAACCACTACATTAACCTCTTCCCTACTAAGTAGAAATTCCTCTAGCTGTTTGGGGTCAAAGAATTGAAACTGTTTAGATTGAAACATAATTCTACAAACACAAGGAAATTTCAATAGGAAGGTAGCGCCTATTGCCACAGTTCTTGTGCGTAAAGCCAAGAAGGCTTTATGCCTCTTCTGAGTCTCTCTTGATAAGTCTGGGTATATTCTTATTTTTGTCCCCCAAAAAACTGAATCCAAATGTCTTAAAGAAAGGCTTAGTACTGCATCCCGATCCATTTCTAAAGCAAATGAGACTAATAATGTTGCTCTTTTCGTTACATTCCTTATGCTGTTTCTTATTATTTTCAGTCGGTTCCTTCCATTTTCTGAAGGATTTACTTTTAGCTCTAATAGCTTCCTTCACCTCACTTTTTAACCACGCCAGCTGTTGTTTGGTCTTCTGTCCTCCTTTTTTAGTACGTGGAATGGCCTGGGCTTCCAGGATGGCGTTTTTGAACAGCATCCACGCCTGATGTATATTTTTGACCCTCGTAGTCGCTCCTCTTTTTTTCACCGTTCTTCTCATTGTATCAGTCTCCTTTTTTAAAGTTAAACGCTAACGTATTTGATTTCCTATGTATACTTACTTCAAAGCTAATATCAAATCCGATCATATTATGATCATTGTTATCAAACGACCCCAGCACCATTACCTCCCGCACCAGATGATGCGCTCCACTAAGGACTAGGTCTAGACTTTTTCCTTTTCTCGTAGGCTCCTTTACCAGCTGCTCCATAAAGCTGTCCTTGATTTCATCAAGGAATTTTACCTCCCTAGCGTGCCCCGATGTTACATTTACCCAGTCAATACTGGGGTAATTGAAATCACCCATTATTATTTGTTGCCCAGTTTGTTTGTGTCCCTAATTTCCTTTAACATTTCTGCATCCGTCTGTTCATCCTGGCCAGGCGGACGGTAGTACACTCCTATCACTATCCTTTTCCCCTTTACAAATGGAATTTCAATCCACAGTGATTCCAAGAAGTGTTTTGTTTCCTGCAGAATTTTCAATCTATTTGATTCAAGGCTCTCGTTAATATACAATGGTACCCTTCCACAAATTCGATCCAATCTTGCCTATCACTACAATATAATTTGTACCCTGGTATGACAGTGTTCCACTGGTTATCATCCTTCCACCAGATCTCAGAGATGCCTATATCTAATTTTTCATTTAGTGCAATATATTCTAACTCTCCCATCTTATTTCTTAGGCTCCTGGCATTCGCATATAGACATTTCAAACTGTTTGTTGTTCCTATTTACATCATGCTTAGTACTTGACAGTATTAATTTGCAATCTTTTGTCTGATTTTTATTTTTATTTAAGGACACCTGATCTACGGTCTCTTTTGCAACCTCACTATCAGGATACCCTATCTTCCCTGTTTTGGTGATATCTTTGAAAGATACCTTATCCCGAACCATGCACTTTTGAGGGACTGTTGGCCTTCCCCCCGTTTCTAGTTTAAAAGCTGCTCTATCTCCTTTTTAAATGCCGATGCCAGCAACCTGGTCCCACCCTGGTTAAGGTGGTCCCAGCCTACATTTAGGCTCACCCGTTTACACCTGGTTGGATGGTATAAGTGGTCACACCCAAATGTGGCATTTATGTGCATAACTTACAGTATAAGTTATATGCATAAAATATTAGATCTGCCCATGCCCCTCTCCTGTGAACACCCCTTGCATTTATATTCTAAGTGGTGTGCATGCTTACATTATAGAATAGCACTAAGTGGTCTGCTAGCACTCACGTATTTAAGTGCTAGTATTCTATAAATTTAAGCATGCAAATGGTGCTTAAATTTGTGTCCTTTATTGAGTAAAGGGGATAATACTTGAGTATATCAACTTCCATGTTAAGGCTATACTGTGCCATTCTTTAAATGGCACATAAAGTTAGGCGCTAATTCTACACCCAAATTTCAGAGAGGAAATATGTTCCAACAGATGTTGTAATGGGATATACTGCCCCTTCCTGTTTGTATGCACAAGGACGGCATTGCCAAACTGAGGTCTATGAACCAAATTCTGACCAGGCCAGGAACCATCATTTAGGACAATATCATGTCTGTTACAAGACTTCCTGCATTGGAAAAACTCTCTTTATTGATGGTAGCTTAAAGACTCGACACGGCACTGTGTTTCGGCTGAATGTGCCTGATTCATGAGTCTAATATTGAAGAGTTTGATATATAAAGACTTTATTTTGCATTAGCTTTGTTGCTTACAGCTCTCAATGCTGAGGCTTTTAGTAGGCTTTTGGAGGATTGAATTTCCAAAATCTGATTTATTTATCAAACTCTTCAATATTAGACTCCTGAAGCAGGCACGTTCAGCTGAAGCACGGTGCTGTGTCGAGTCTTTAAACTACCATCAATAAAGACAGTTTTTCCAACACCTGGCTATCCCTTGGTCTGTCTTTTGAAGAGCCATTATCCATCTCCCACTCCGTCCTTCCATTACATACTCGTGTGGTACTTTTGATCTCTTCTTCCTCTGTGGATCTTCTACAAGACTGGCAGCAGTAGACACTGACATTCCAAGGAACACCTACATTTTCTCTCTGGTATGAAGGTGCAGGAATGTGATTTACACTGACACGGGTATGTGGTAATCTTTGCCGACCATCTTGTAAGGTGCCAGACTACCAGTTCTGATAAAGAAGGGCATCATTATAATCATCTGCAGGACAGGCATTCCTACCAAGCTACCATCTGGTTAGCTGAATGATCCTAGTGGACCAAAGCTTTACCATCTACTGTTCACATGCACCCTTCATGTCAACAGTCTTTGGACAAGCTGGGCAGACAATCAGAGAATGTGTGACACAATGTGCATTATATGAGGGACACTGAGAGGCAAGTGAGCTATAAGACAGTTAGCCTGAGAGACAGAAACGCCTTTCTCTGATGTCTGTTAGTTTGCAATCCAAAGATGTAGTGCCTCTGAGTATCACCGAGAGGCTAATGCCCTCAGTGCTCCTAAAGGAAATGAACTTTAAGTATGTACCATACTGAGTATAGTGCTGGATGGCATCTTCTTAGCTTCAACTAAGATAGTTCCAAAGAAGAGCTGTATTCTCCAGCTTCACTGGTGATAGCCTCCCATGGTGAGCACAGACTGACAGTAGAGTAGAGGCAGCATATCTATGCAGCATATCTATACAGCCTTGTCCAAGAGCCGGCTGTGGAACTTCAGCTTGGAATGTGAAAAAGAAAGGAGAGACCTGCCACAAAGAAGGGAGCCAAAGGACTTTTCCAGGCAGTCTACAGGTGGAGGTCAGTTTTTATCCTTCCTATAGTCCAGGGTGAGAGCGAAAGCTTTAAGTTCCAAGTAAGTCAGGACCTTTTGGCATGTTGTTTCTTAGGTTAGCACCATTAATTATGTCTCAGAAATAGTTGTTAGTTGCACTGATATTGTTATCTCACTGCTCTAAGTACTGATAAGTTCTGCTGCTAAGCTTTGCCATACTAATATATATATATATATATATATATATATATATATATATATATATATATATATATATATATATATATATACGTGTGCGCACACACCAACAAATTGTAATATATTTCCAAAGTGTGACATTCTCTCAATGCCAGCAAAACCTTTGTGAGAAACGTTTTAGGGCAAAATCATTCTCCAAACCGAAAAGACAAGCCGCAAACTGTCATCAGAGTAATTAGATAATTAGCTAATCACCTAACCAGCAATTCAAGGCACAAAAGCAGGGTTGAAATGGCAGATCGAAGTGGAAATACATTTACGTGCCTAGTTAGAGGATGGCGCCTAAGTGTATCTGCATGGAACTGCATAGAGGGCATTCTCATGTGAGGGGCATGGGCGCTTAGGGGCATTCTGGAAAATTGTGTGCAGTATTATAGAATACTGCAGATGTACACCCAACTTATGTGCCAGGATTTACACCTGGTTTCAGTCGGTGTAAGTCCTCATGCCCAAAGCTGAGTGTGCTCATCCTGGAGCGTCCTTTATAGAATAGTGCTGGGCGCCATTTACTGAATCCGGCCTATACTGTCTTATTACCACACAGCCTGTTTCTAAAATTTTGCTGAGCTTTCAGCTCTTTTGCTTGGGACTGAATGCTGTTTCTACAAAGATGTTTGTTCTTTTCTCCATTAAATAATAAAGTATCCTGTCACCCTCCCTATTTATAACTGAAGACTTATTAAACTTTCCAGCACACTTTGATTCAAAAGCACTAATCCCATGTCCTTTCACTTTAGCACTTCTTTGAAGACTGACCAGCTTCCAGAATTGCACTTGTCTTATTTCTTACTGATACCCTTTTACGAAAAGAATTTTGTTCACTGCCTGATATATGAACCTCCTCTTCCTTTTTCTTTTCCCCCTCCCTCTAATGGGAGACTTCTTCCCTTTGTGATTTGGGCTTTTCTAGCCTGGAAAGACTGCCGTCCTCAGAGTGTACTGACCTAATTCTGCTTTAATGCTGCCCAAAGAACAGCAGGTCCCTGTTCAATCAGATTTATCTCATTATAGCTTAAAAGCATGAGATTTTTTTTCTTCTGGAAGTATCATTTTTTGATTCATTGATTAAAGGGAGACCAATGAGACTGGAAGTCACCAGTGCACCATTAACTCATGATGAAGATAATTATATAGTAAGAATATTGAAACAGATATAAATAACTAAATGAGCTGTGCTCAGTTTTAACTAATTAGAAAATGTATTGGTTTATTTAAGAAGGTTTAACTGATTTAAGAGTTTTGCAAAGCTAAAGATTTCATGTTTGCTTAGCAAAATGAAATGAGTACATAGATATTGGGGCTGAGGCTGGTGCACAAATAGATTTAGCAGTGTCTATGGACAAAGTGCACTTCAGTTCTCCCAAAACTTCCCTCTCAAGGCACCCTGACTTAAGGGACCCCTGATGGCTAACTTACAAGTTAACGAAAGATAGGCACAGGTCTTTCTTCTTTCGGTATGTACCAAGGGGCAGCTGTGGACAAGACTGCAACCTCTGTGCTTTTTTCTTCTTCTTTAGCCCTTGAGCAGAGATCTAGAATTCCTGAGGGTGCCAGGTAACCCCCCCCCCCCACCACCACCTCCTGTGGTTCTACATGTTTCTTTCCATTAGTCCCTCAGATCAATCCAGAGACTTGTATTCTCTCTATCTAACCTGCTAGTGGAGGGCCATAACCCACAAGTCTTTGGATTGATCTGGGGACACTATGGAACTCTGTTTTATCCTACTCTCCAAAAGATAAGACTTCAATTCTATTGGGATACTTTCTCAGAATGAACCACATCCTATTCAAGTTTGATTGGTACTTCTCTAGAGCAGGTGTCCAGAATGATCTTGGAATTCTATAGGAAAGTACAACTTGGCAACCTCTCAAATGTAGTATTTAGGACCTGTGATAGATTCAGATCAGCACTCCTTCTCCCTTCCTCTTCACTGTGCAGTCACTCTACACCACATACAAGTTTGCCATCCTTTCAAGGGACTCTACTCCTTACAGTCAAAATCACTCATGACCCCTCTGGCTCTAGGTTTGCAGGATGCATCCAGGACTTGGGTCCCACCAACTCTCACATTGATTCTCCACTTAGAGTGGAGTAGGGAGCTGGATAATCCATCTGTGATGTGGAACAGCTTCACTGTTCTTTATGGCTTCCTTACGTTCTTAGTCTTGGCTTTATCTGGCACTCTCTGAGCATGGGGTGTTACGCTGAGGTTTTAGCTTTCCTCTCAGAGAACAGGCCTTGCTTCTTGCTCCTCCTCCTTCCTCCTCCATGGACCCATGGGTGGGCAGCCTACTCGTGTACCTCCTTTGGACTCCATTTAGGGAAGGAAGGCACTAGCAACACCCTATAGTCTCTTTTATGTTTTCCTCCAATTTTGAAGAATACCTGATACCAGGGTCTTTCAGACTGGCCCACCCCCTCATTATTTTTGAGTGGTATCACTCTGGAGCAGGGACCCAGATTGTTCTTCCTGTTACTTCAAGGAAGGCACATTTTGGCATCTTGCCATACTAATCTGGATTTGAGAAAGAGTGTGAAGATTTATGCAGTCAAGACTTTTTGGTTCTTTACTCTTGGTTACTTTTTAGTATTACTATATTTGTTCTTTCACATTGAAATTGTAAAACATGTTGTGTACACTGGTGAAATAAACTTAATACATTTAAGAATTATATTTTGAAATAAACTAATGCATTTAGAATTATATTTTTTGAAACAGCGGAGTGTGAAAAATACGTGCGAAGGATTTTACAAGGTACTGTAGTTGGTCACTAAAATTGGAAATCAAAGGCACAATTGGAATATTTGTATAATTTTTCTGCTGAACTTTGATATTCCTGGGTAATGCATTTTTTCTTAGTTAATACATGTGTATTTTTAGCAACAAGGTGAGAAAATATAGAAATCATGGAGACAGCATATCCATTCAATGATTTTTAAAACGTTTTTATAGAGCAACTTTATAAAAATTTGTATAACCTTTCCATGACAAAAAAATGTCAATCAAGATGGTTCACAAAAACAATAAAAAATAACAATCTATGGGACTGTACTAAGCTGTGCTAAAACCTGACATTCTTTTGGTCTCTACTCAAAATCCTAATGTACCTGACTTCTCTTCTTTGCAGGCTGGGTTGGATGCTATTGACTTGTGGCTCTCTATCCATGTTTGAATCCTTCTAAATCAACAGCCATGTGGGTGACGGGTTGAGCAGTTCATCCTTCTGCCATTCTTTCAATCCAGGGTGTGGCATCCCTTTGTTTTTAGTGGACTCCTTGAAACATCTGGGGGTGCTCTTTGATGATTCACTTACTTTCATCCCTCAGGTATCTGTTGTCTGTTACTGCTTTCTCTCTTTGCGTACTATTCATTCTATTCGTCCCTATTTAGATATTGACTCCTGTGCAACATTGCTGCATGCTTTTTATATCCAGATGTAGATACTGCAATGTCTCCTTTGCTGGTCTCCCTCTTTCCCTTCTTAAAAGCTTCAACCTGTGCAAAATACTGCTGTTTATATTCTCTGATTCCCATCTCTATGATAATGCTACCCCGTTCCTTAAACAGCATCATTGTCTCCTCGTTTCCTTTTGGATTCATTATAAGATTTTGTCGCTTACTCATAAAGGAGTCTATTCTGGAACCCCTCCCACCCCTCTTGTCCCTTATAGGCCAGTGCGGGTGTTGCTCTCTGCCTCTAGTGATTTACACTCTGTTCCACCTTTATCCTATTCCCATTTGGAATCCACCTGACGTGCCTCATTTTCCTTTGTGAGACCGTCTCTTAAGATTTATTTGTTCATTGCGGCCCTTGGGGGCGGGTGATTGGGGTTCGGGGGCCAGTTGGCCAGTGCATGAGGTGCTCTATCATTCTTCCCTGTTTTATATCTTGGGTTTTGCTTTCCTATGATTTACTGCAGTTCTTTTTCTTGTTTTGTGTTGTCATCGTGTTGTAAACTGCTTTGGTTCATATTATGAAAGGCGGTATACCAAGCGTCAATAATTAACTGAACACATTGTTCCCTTCCATGTCCATCCATTGGTGGAACAACTGAATATCATCCACATAGACATAAAAGGCCACAACATCTGACCACTGCTACCAATGGTGACATACAAATATTAGTAATGGGGATAGTGGGGAGACCTGAGGGACCTCCCCCCTCCCCAAAATGAATTCCTTCAACTGTGACCCCTCTCCCTTAAACCTACCTGATATCTTCTCTCATTCAAAAATGAACAGGACCATCGTATCACCTTCCCAATTAAACCCGACTGTTCACACCACTGCACTTTTAGCTACTTCAAATGGTATTTGCCAACTATCTGCCTTGGGAATTGAAAAATACTGAGACCCATTGTATCACCACTTGTTACCATTCCCAAGTTCTTTTAATACTCCAGGTAGTTTGATTACATTTTTTTTTACTTATAAATATTTATAACCTACAAAGCTAAATCACGGATTATTCATTTACAAACAATAACAACACAGCCATTATAACCTACAAGCATGAAACTAACTAAAATTTAAAAACTTGACATAATATATCTAATTCAAAAAACAAGATTGTTTTCATAACAGAGCCATGAGTTAAGTGCTAAACATGCAAACCAGGAAAAGCTTCTTGAAATAAAACTGCTTTCAGCTGCTTTCAAAACATGGAATGTTTATATGTATTTATATATTTAGTTACATCTTTTTTTCTATATTGCAATTCCATGGAAAGATGATCAATGCAGCTTACAGTCAGTTAAAAACTAAAAACTTTTCCAAAATGGCGTTGTGAATGGACGCACCTGTGTTAGCTCCTGGAAGTTGCTCTGTTTGTAGGTCCTCTACAGCACCTCGGTCGCCTCATTGAGCATGGGGAAACGGAGGGGAAAAGTGAAGGAACATCCCTCAGCTCCTGTGACTTCTTCAGCCACGAGGCAGACAACTTTGCAATTTTTCAGACAGCAACCAGGTCCTCAGGGCTTTTTGACCCCCTCTGCAACTCTCGGCACTTCGGTGTCAATTGAGAATGGAAATGGGGCTTCCCTGAGCCCCGTGGAACGAGTTGCTCCACCCCAGCCTGGAGGGGAGTTGCTGGCAGCTCTGACAGGGAAGGAAACCGAAGGGGCTCAGCCTGACCTGTTTGAGGGAGTGTCTGCAGTAATGGAGGCTGAATCTCAACGCCAAGAACTATTGCTACAATCAGCTTCAAAGGTATTGCCTCAGGATATAGTTTCTAAACTTGCTTGTGTTGAAGATCAACCTCACCCTTCTCCAGCCATTAGTGGTGTGAATAGACCAGCAACTGTGACATTAGAGTCACTATGGGATATGGGTTACAGCATTCACACTTCTATGCAAACTACTTTAAAAATGAATACTTCTGACATAAAGACTCTTTCTGAGGCTGCCCTGCTTCAGGCGCAAAAGACTGCACAGCAAACCTTAGATTTGGAGACTGTGAATATTAAAATTCAAGAAATGGGATCTGTAGAAACGGCTTTGGTTAAGGATAATAATTTCCTACATAAAAGATTGGAGTACCTAGAAAACCAGACTAGAAGATTAAACCTCAGGTTTCTTAATTTTCCCAAATCACCTTTAATTTCCCCTTTGGACATGGTTAAAAAATATATGATTGATATTCTTGGAATGGATAAGGACTCACTGCCTCCCCTTACTCGGGCTTATTACATCAGGAGTGGTGGAAGAAAATCCCCCGATAGCAGGGGAAGGAATGGATCTTACTTCTTTCCTTGAAAGTTCATTGGAGATAATTACTCAGAGGTTGACTCTGCTTGTTACTTTTGTGCTGGAGCCTGACAGGAATGCCGTATTAAGGCTTTCCTTGAGACACTTAGAAAATCTATTTTTGGGCTCAAAAATTCATATTTTTCCTGATCTCTCAAGGCCCACACAGTTGAGACGGAGGGCCTTTTTGGAACTCCGCCCTAGGGTGGTGGCACTGGGAGCAACTTTTATATTACGTTTTCCTTGTTATTGTAATGTAATGTTTGAGGGTAAACAGTTTCAATTTGTAGACCCAAAACAGTTAAAACAATTTCTAGATGCTAGAGTGGAATTGAATGTTGTGTGCCCTCCCTAAATGCAGGCTGGGGTGTGAACCAGAGGTTGCAACCACTAGTCCTTAATTATTGCTATATGTTTTACTTTAAATTCTAAATTCTTGGATTCCAAAATTTCCTAAACTTGTGGACAGAAAGGCTGTTAATGATATTTCTCTTTATTTTTTATTTTTGCCTTTTGTATAAATGCTGATTGCATATTCACGTATTGTGATGATATATGGAAATATATGAATAAAGAAATTTAAAAAAAAACAACAAAAAACTTAAAAATAATATAAATTACACATAAGCACAAAAAACCTTGTGACTCTGGGCAAGTCACTTAACCCTCCACTGCCCCATGTAAGCCGCATTGAGCCTGCCATGAGTGGGAAAGCGCGGGGTACAAATGTAACAAACAAACAAACAAAAAAAACGAATACTAAAGTAAAATACAATAAAACAGTTAAAATAGTCCCCTTCCCCCTCCCAACCAGATCCTAGCTCACCATTTGCTGCCTTTAGGTACTTTCAGAACTTTAGCTACTCTTGTTCCAGCTGCTGCTCCACTGGGAAAAAGTTGCATAACTCAAGACCCACCACTGAGAAAATCAGTGCTCTAATCCTCACTTTGCCCACCTTCTTAAATGTTGGTATCTGGGCCAGCCCTTGTTGACTGGATCTTAAACTCTGGGCTGACACCATTCTATTTTCTCCCTCAGGTAGCTAAGTCCCATGCATCTAAAGTGAGAAAAAAACCCCATCCGATCTTAAATAAGACCCTATGTTTCAAGGAAGCCAATATAAAGCCTGTCTTGAAACAACATGGATCATCCTTGCTATGGCATTTTGAACTACCTGCAGCCTATGAATGAGTTTCTGAGGCAGGATTCACTAAGACTGTTAATAATCCAATTGGGAAACCATTAAAGATGTATCACTGTTGTTCCTTCTCAATTATTATGGTAAGGAATTCCACACATTTAAGACCGGACAACCAATAGGGCTGCAGAATGTTATTGTATCCTGTTTAAATTTGATTTTCACATATACACAGTCAAGTAAAACTTAGCAGAAAAAAGGCGACAATATAAGTAGTCCTCAATAAGGGGGTCTTTTACTAAGGTGTGCTAGCGTTTTTAGCTCACGCTAGAAATCAGCTGGCACTAAATGCTGAGATGCCCATAGGAATATAATGAGGGTCTCAGTGTTTAGCACCAGCTGATTTCCAGTGCAAGCTAAAAATGCTAGCGCACTTGGTAAAAGACACCCTAAATCAACCATACATGACATAAGATGACAAAAAGCCCTTAAGAGGACCTCCAAAAAAGCACAGAGGAAGATCAAGAAGAATATAAGGAGCAGAAAAACAAACAAAAAAGATATCAGAAAGAAGACACAGTGAAGAAAGTTCAAATAAAATAGAAGAAGCAGAACCCAAAATGAATCAAATGTTTATATGGGGAAAATTTTAACATGTAGAGCTAAAACCCTCTGGTGCAAGACTTAGCATTTTGTCCAACAGTCTTGAGTACCTTTATACAAATTGCAAGAACAGACTTTAAGATGAATGCTTCTGGAAATGTATCATCAGAATATAAACTCTGTCCTGGGAAAAACTGTCTTGTTTGTCTGTATTACTTAGATTGTAAGCTCTTTTGAGCAGGAACTGTCTCTTTGTATCAGGTGTTCAGCGCTGCATGTGTCTGGTAGCGCTATACAAATGCTAATAATAATAATAAAAACAAAGGCTACCACTCATTCTTCTGTCATCTTTGTTGTTGTTGTTGTTGTTTTTTCTACTCCTTTTATTTTTCCTTTATCTTCCTATGTGCTTTTTGGAGGTCCTCTTCTTGAGGGTGTTTAGCTTTTTCTGCTGCTGCTGCTGGGAGATTTCAACTTTACCAGATGTGGTTTGGAATTTCCCATCTGCAGGATTTGAAAGAAGTAGAGATTGGGGATGCCCTTCAAGGGGATCTACTTAGACAAATGGTTGTAGAATTCATGAGGGAAGAACAGCACTGGATCTAGTACGGTATGGTTTGATTATAAAAGCCAAATCAGAGTCCAGACATACAAAACTCAATGTCTTGGACTTTAAACATGGTAACTTTAATACAATGGGAAATACCTGAAAGGAAGAGCAGGCAGGGTGGGAGGAGACAAGGGAAGTAGATGGGCAGTGGGCAAAACTGAAAGGTGCTAGAAAAAAAAAGGCAACCAATCTTTATGCAAGGAAAGTTAAAAAAAAAAAAAAAAAAGAGGTAAAGAAATCAATATGTTTCTCCAAGTAGTTGGCTGAAAAAATAAGGGCAAATAAGGTGGAATTCACAATTCTGTTCTGGTTAACTTGCTGATATACAATGCGTTGTTGAAGTGTGAATATCAAGAAAAATAGTAAGATACTAATTCAAACGGAGCATTCAGGCTTTCACTTTCATTTAAGGGTCATAGATTTCTGATACAATCAAAGAGGTTTACATATACATTATATGCATGTATTAATTGTTATCTACTGCTGTGGGAAAGAGCAGCCCTGCTCTTAAGGGATTCATCCTGCTTGATATATCCACGTAAATCTATGTGGTTCATGATTGCCAAGTTTTTCTTCTAGGCCTTTAGAGGTGGTATAAACATAAGTAGAGCTTAAGATTATTTGGTTTGCTGTTAATGAATGTCTTTCTCTTGGGACAGATAGTATTTTAAAATCTAGCAGCCCAGGTACCTGTGCTCAATTCTAGAGCTGGTTGTTGATTAGTGACATTCCACCATGATTTATCTCTTCCCCTAACCCCTGTTCCTTTTTAACTTCTCTTGCATCGCTTTGCTTAGATCAGGGCTTCCCAAACTGGTCTTGGGGTCTCCATGGCCAGTCAGATTTTCAGAGTCTCCACAATGAACATGTTTGAGGTACATTTGCAAAGAATGGAGGCAGTGCATGCCAGGGGCGTAGCCAGACTTCGGCAGGAGGGGGGTCCAGAGCCCGAGGTGAGGGTGCACATTTTAGCCCCCCCCTGGCACCACCACCCTCCTACCATTGCTGACCCCCCCACCGCCACCACCACAACCAACTTTGACCCCCCCCTGCTGATGACCCTCTCAACCCCCCTCCCGCTGCCAACCCTCCCCCGCCGCCACCTACCTTTGTTGGCGGGGGACCCCAACCCCTGCCAGATGAGGTCCTCTTCTTCTGGCGCAAGGCTTCATTGTATGTGCAGGATGTCAGACTCACAGAAACAGAATGAAGCCTTGCACCGGAGGAAGAGGACCTCGGCTGGCGGGGGTTGGGGTCCCCCACCAGCAAAGGTAGGTGGCGTCGGGGGAGGGTTGGCGTCGGGAGGGGGGTCCAGGGCAAAATCTACGGGGGCCCAGGCTCCCGTGGCCCCACATAGTTATACCACTGGTGCATGCAGATCTATCGTATGGATATTCACTGTGGATATGGGAAGCGCAGTCTTAAGACTGTCCCTTTTCTTGTAGCTTCTCCAGCTCTCCTTCCTGTTCAGTGTCTGGGGTATAGTACACCTACTTGGGAAAGAGAGATGAGCAGCAAGTACTGGTTCCCTTTGAATGTATAAAATTTTAGTTATTTCTAGCTTTAAAACTTAATTTCATAGCAGATTATAGGTGAAAACTATATGAATAAATACTTTAGCATCCATGGGGAGATAATCAGAATACGATTATATCCTATTTATAATTTCAGTGTTCTGCCTCCCTTCTTTTTATTTTAATTCATTGTCTCAAATAATTTCTATGAAACAAATCAGTTTATTAAACAGAACTTATTCACATGATGTCTATCTTCCTAACTAGTAGTAACCAAATTTAATCACTGGGTGTCAGCAAAACCTAGGCTTGCTCTGGAATAACATACCTACTTCAGCTGGTAAAATATTAGAAGAAAACTTGCCAGCAAAAAATCATACTTGTACTTAATATAGGACCACAGACCCACAGTAATTTCTGACTTTTAGGATTTATATTCATTTTGCTAGATAAGTTGCAAAATGTTTTAAGGCATTTTTTTTTCTGTTGTAAGCTCATATAATGAAGTTGTGATCAAACTCCACAATTAGAATTACAGCTATAGTTAGATATGAAATGATTTGTGACACACAATTTCATTTCTCCAAGCATACTATTTGATAGCATGAATAAATACAAATTTGTTCCAGCTGAAAAGGACAGACAGTGGAGTTGCCAGAATTTCTCTAAGCCCTTTTAGTATTGTAACGAAACGCCTAGCCACCCGCCTGGGGTTACCCCGCAGTCACTTAGAGGGTCTATTCCCAGCACAGCTCAGGTCTTCCTGCACCAGCCACTTGTGCTCTTCACTAGCACCCTCCTCCCACCGACTGGGCCACAACCGCCTCTGGTCAAGTCGCCCGTTCTCCAATTATCTCCAGTGATTTCTAGGTTACCGGAGCCACACTCCCAGTGGTCCCACAGTTCCCAGAAAGCACGCACAGACTCAACACACAAACCACAAGGATTCTTTATCTGTCCAGATAGGCAGAACAAACAATTGTGTTTATTCTCAGAACTTGGAACAGTGGACAAAAATATACAATTGGCTAACAGTAACACGTAACTGAAAATGGATCAATTAGAAAACTAACATTTGCATACTGTCAACAGTACCTTGGAAGATCAGAACATATAATTGTTCACAGAGCCTTGGCATAAAGATCTGCCTCTTCCAAGCTAAGACTAAAGCAGCAGCCAATCAGAGCCCAGAACAGTCAAGTTTCAAACAAAAACTGGTTACATCACTATAGGCACTTCCTATTATCTGTGTGCCAAATAAAGAAAGAGATGTCAGTCCTCTGTAACAGCTTTAAGCATAAACATGCACCGTCTGCTGGCCAAACAGGAGAAATACACTTCAGAGCATAATGCAGGAAAATGTCCAATACATTTTACATGCTTAAAACACACTGTTTCTTCACAAGTACCCCCAAAAGTATCCCATCTGGAACACCACTTTGTCTACCTTTAGTTTAGCTAATGTCTTATGAACAGTCTTCTGACAATTGCTCAAGTTCCAGCTCACTTCCATTTCTATTTTTCTGCATTCCTGCTTCTGACCCTTCATCTATGAAGCCAGAACAGAAATATTTGTTAGGCAATTCCACTTTATCCTCATCAGCTTCTACATATTCTTTCCTTTCACCTTTGTGTCTCACAATGCCACTTTTGTACTTCCTGCTATCGCAAACATATCTACAAATATCTTGTTTCTTCATTTTACTGTATTAGCTATTTTTTCTTCCATTTGCCTCCATTTCCTGACTACTTTACCAGCTTCTCTTGTCTTTTCCATATATTGTCACCTGTCATCCTCTTTGTGATTTCTTGTAATTTATGATGGATAATCTCTCTTTTTTTTCTTATCTTTTTAGTGGCCTCCTTTTCCTGTTTCTTTTATTTCCTGCTTTATTAAAAGATTTGTTGCCCATAAAATACTTCCTTTCAGTTTTGCCCACTTTTCTCCTGCCCCTGTTTCCATCCAGTTAACCCCCCCCCCCCCCCCCATCTTGACACTTACACCCTTTCTCATAGTCTCGTACTGTGAATCAGAGCAGATAGAGCTAAAGTAAGGAAGTAGTTCTGCAAGCTTCAAATGTACACTGTCCCCCACTGCCACAAAAACAACAAAATAATACTCAAAACTAATATATAATTATAAGCTCCATCAACAGGAGTTGTGCACTTTGAGTATTAAACTTTGCTTTTAATCATGTGTGATTTCAAAACTCAGCTGCACTGGAGTTAATTGAAAGCAAATACCGTAAGTGGTGTCTAATTTCACCAAATGTTTCTGTATCCATGACGAGAAACGGGAATCAAAGACAGTTACTAATAAATTAATGCCACAATGTATGTAGATAGCATAACCTTGTGCCTTCCCAATATAATCCTCTTGCATTTAGATGTCAGTCGCAAGTTATAAACTAGCTTCTGAAGCATTTGGACAGCCTTATGCCATTATTTAAAGTGTACCATTGCAAGGTGGCTTATTATGTTGTTATGCATACAAGGTCAGCAATATTGTGACCTTTCTTTTTTTTTTTTTGCTGCTTGTACAAAAAAGTGAATTAATCATTTGTTCAGTCACAACATTAAAAAAAATGTGACAAAGCTTGCATACTAAGAAGCTTTTTGTGGGCTTCGTTATGGTTGACCTGGCTGTGATTTTCTGCATAATGCCAAATGTTTTTGAGGAGCACGAGAGGGTAATTTCTCAGTGAAATATGTACATTGTGTTATGTTTTAACAACTATTCTCCAAGTCTCATTTCTCAATCTTTGTCACACAATGAGTTGCTTTCATAGCCAGTCTAGTCTCAGTATCGCTTTTCCTGGAAACAGGATGCTGGGCTTGATGGACCTTCGGTCTGTCCCAGTATGGCAACGCTTATGTTCTTATGTTATGGAATGTTTTCTTTCAATCTTAAAGTATTAGTATATAGAGCAGTCATTCTAAACCCTTGGCATTTGGCTTTTTGGGGAACATTCAGGGGTTCCTGCTGCCAAGTTGCCGTTTACAAACCCAGGGCTCCTGAATCTCAGGGTGAGAGTGACTGAAATGGTTCCAGGTAATGTGTCACCTGAAGCAGCAAGTTCTTGCTAGTCAATATTGCTTCACTTAATAGAAAAGCTTATAATGATGCCCAACTGTTATGCAATAAGATAAGCCTGACATATGCTTTTTGTATTAAATAGTTCCATGGGTTTTCTTAGGAGCGTACCAAACTGGAATTGTGCCCTGTGCAACATGCTCCCTAGTGCCCCCACCCTAGCCCACTGCACTGTGGCCAAGAAGAGACAATGGACAGGGAGCAATTTTGACCATCCCACCTTTCTTGCACCCTGTGTGGCTGTACTGCTCTCACAGTCCTCAGTATGACCCCAGGCTTCCTCCTGGAAGTTCAGCATACATAATCTCTTGTACCTTATTTATTAGCTTTTTGGCTGTTTTCTGTATTTTTAAACATTGGAATATCATTTTTGAACGAGTGTCTGGAATGGAACTTTATACTTTGAATTTGGTCTAATGACACTAATGGGCCGATGATCAGAAGCAAACACGGGCACTAGAGGCCAATAACACCATACTAGCACCTGTGTTTGTGCCTGCCCAATAATCAGAGCCAGTGAGCACATGTAATAACATGCTTGCAGGCTCTGAATGCTAATTGCATGCAAATAAGGGTCTCCCGCATTCATCCCTCACGATCAGCGGGCAGTGTGCCAAACAAGGCTGCTGCTACCGCTGCAAACCTTACACCAGCTAGGAGCTGGTATTAAGGTTTGCTATCGAGGAATGGAATGAGGGAGTGCCACTGAAGAGGTTTGACAGGTCTGGGGTTTTCTCCCAGACCTGTCAAACATAAGCCCGCCCCCCCCCCCCCCCCCCCAAACACAAGATTTAGAGGTCTGCTGGACCCCCAAGCCCCCACCCCCAAAGCACAAAAAAACCCTGGAGGTCCAGTGGGACCACTAGCTTTCCCCCTCCCACTCCCCACCATTGAACAAAGACACTCTGGTGGTCCAGTGGGACTGCTAGCTTCCCCCCCCCAGCCCCCCACTCAACAAAAACATCCTGGTGGTCCAGTGGGACCGCTATTTATCCACTCCCTACCCTGGCAGCCTATCTCATGGTCATGGTAGTGGGAGGAGGGAGAGACTAGCATTCCCTCCCTCCTCTTCGGGAGCCTTCCCAAAATGACGGTGTCCCACCATGCCTGGTGCATCTTGGGATGCGCTGGGTGGGGCTTAACCCAAAGTTAAGCCCCGCCCAGCGCATCCCAGAATACATCAGGCAGGGCGGGAATGTGCCCAAAGAGGAGGGAGGGTGTGCTAGTCCCTTTCACTACCACGGCCATGAGGTAGGCTGCTGGGGGGAGAGGGGCGGATAGATAGCGGTCCCACTGGACCAAAAGGGCATTTTTGTTCAGTGGGAGAGGGAAGTGAAGCTAATGGTCCCACTGGACCACCAGTGTTTTTTGTGCTTTGGGAGTGGGGGCCTAGAAGTTGTTTTTGTTTGGTGGTGGGAGGGTGTGGTGGTGGTGGGGGGGAAGCTAGCGGTCCCACTTGGCCACTAAGGTTTTTTTGTGCTTTGGGGGTGGGGGGCCTGGAGATCCACTGGACCTCCAGATCTTGTGTTGGAGGGGGGGGCTTAGGTTTAACATGTCCGGGAGAAAATCCCAGACCTGTCAAACCACTTTTGCTGTTTGACAGATCCAGGGTTTTGACAGCCTGGACTTGTCAAATAACTTCTGCAGGAGGATTGTGCCTTGGGCGCTATTAGCTTTGATCATAGGGGCGTTATAGCCCCATGCTATTCTGGTTCTATTTTTAGAGCACTGTTTGGAACAGCGCGGGCGGGGCATCTGATCATTGGCCCTTATTTTAGAATCATGTGCACATGAAAGTAGTGGTATTTAAAGGGGCTGGTGAAGGGATCAAATCATGCTCCTCCACTGCCCTGGACTGGCTCTGACACAGGGGCAGACTGACCATTGGAGCAATAAGGCAGTGCCCAAGGACCACAGCAATAGGGAGCCCACACTCCCTTAGCCTCCATCTAATTGAATCACTTTTGATAGGTGGATAGGGGCCCATGGCCCTTATTGCTCAAGGGCCCAGAACACTGTCAGTCCACCCCTGTTCTGACATTAGCAGTACCCTTCTCACCCCAGATCCCTCTGCCAACACACACAAGACACCCCCTAGATCCCCCTTCAGCTATTAGTGGAGGAGTGATACTTGGTAACTCTTCCCCCATCAGGTGCCCAAATTCAAAATGTTGCCTCTGTTCATCTAGTGGCACTCTCATAGTACTACTGCTAGGGTTAAACTACCAAATAAGGTAAGACCAAGTGGATGTGGAGGAGTATTATGGATGTCAGGCCAGTCAGGGAAGGGAGATGCAATTGGCTTCTGTACCTGGGTTTTTTTTTTACTTAAACAATTTATTTTATTTTGTAATAATACATCAGCAGAAAGAAAAATAAAACATATATTATTTTGTTATAAACAGAAACCTTGCAGGAAAAAAAGTGAATAGAGGAAGAAGGAGAGGAAGAATATCAACACTGGGTATTTAACAGATTGCAGTAACTCAATACCTGCATTTATATTAAGCGCAGAAAAAGAATACTAGAACAAACCTTGCATTATGCATATTAAACGAATGCAAATTACAAAAAGGAGTCATTTGTTAAGATAGTCTTTCATAGGTTTCCATATGTCTATTTTTTCTTAGGTTGGTTATTTTTGTGAGCTATATTAGATTCATACAGATATTCTGCCACCAAAAGTATATATTGAGAGCTGAGGCATTCTTCCATGAACTCAGAATATACTTGATGGCTATGGCAGACATTATGCCTAATGAGGTCATATGCTCTTCTAGGGGGTATAATTAGAAGTGAGTATATTGATTATGACACCTCGGTATGATAAAGATTCTGTAATGGTTAAAATCACCTGGATTTTCTGCCACACCTCTAACCAGAATTGAGTTACCATGGGGCACCAGTATAGCATATGGTCTGGTGTGCCTATATTTGAGCTGCAATTCCAGCAAGAAGAGGCTGTAGAGCTTGAGATCCTGTGGTAGAGATTTATCTTGAATTATTTTATACCATTTAAGATGCCTCATGACCCACAGCACTAACGTGGCAGATCAAAGTTTTAATATCTTACTCTCGCACCTATCTATGGGGGTCTTTTACAAAGTGGCGGAAAGTCCAATGCAGGCTTACCGCTCGCTATTCTGGAGATATAGAGAAGGCAGGTATATGCATAGATTTAGCAATTTGCATCAATTGGAAGCACAACCTAGTATTATTAGAAGAATATTTTTTGCCATAAATCTAGATTTATCAATATGTATAAGGCTGTGTAAACAAGTATTTAATCTATTAGCAATAATTTTGGAAAATATCTTTGCATCACTATTTATGAGTGAAAGTGATCTACGGTTAGCTGCTTCTTGGGGGTAACATCCAGGTTTTGGAAGCACAATCATAAGAGCTTCAGCCACTGAACCAGAAAATGAACCATTTGAAATCATTTGTCTAAACATTTCTAGGAGATGTGGCATCAATACCTATCTAAACAAGACATAAAACTCAATATTTATACCATCCATTCCAAGAGTTGTTTTGTTTTTGCATACCATTTACATAATCTTTTTCAAGATTATCATGTTGCAATACAGACAATTTAGGAAAAGTAATGCCATTTAGAAATTTATTGCATATTGTGCCATCATTAGAGCTCACTTCTATACAGTGCTGCCTAGAAATCAGAGAATACTTGTAAGATATCTATTTGATTTGTAGTAAAACCTCCATTTTTGTTATTAATCACTATTATTTTCCTTAGTTTTTTTTCCTTAGAGATCGCCGGATTCCTGCCTGATGTTATTATTAGACTCAATCAGTGGATTGTTGAATAAAAAGTTCTTTTTTAGCTTTCTTGCTAAAAAAATCTCATTGTATTCAAATTTAGAATTAGTTAACTTTCTTTAAATAGTCCTGTGACCAGTTATTCTTAAGTTGATTTTCCAAAAAATCAATTTATTTTTCAATATCACATAATATTTGTCTGTCTTGGCTTTGAATGCATCCCATAAAACAATGTGAGAGGAGACAGTCAGTATTCAAAACAATATTCATAGATTTAAGGAATTTCTTTTTTTCAAGCAATGCATTATTAAATCTCCATGGGGGGGGGGGGGGGGGGGGGGAGGTTCCAAAAGTTCATCTAAATACAAAGATATCCTTGCATGATCACTATTGGAAATGGTACTAATTTCAGATTTATTGATGGATGATACCAAGTTTTGTTTGTTTGTTTTTTTTTACAAAAGTGCACTAGAGTTTTTAGCACATGTTATGATTAACATATGCTAAACACTAGAACACCTTTTTAAAGGACCCTCAAATCTATGCTGAAAACCCACCTTTTCACCACTGCTTTTGGCTCCTAGCCACTACTCAACTGCCCTCCCCTTGTTCCTTCTCACCCAGTGCTTCCCTCACCCTTAATTGTCTTGTCTGTATTTTTAGATTGTAAGCTCTATTGAGCAGGGACTGTCTCTCTGTGTCAGGTGTTCAGCGCTGCGTGCGTCTGGTAGTGCTATACAAATGCGAATGATAATAATAATAACTGGTTACATAAAACAACCTAAGTAGTTATACACAAAGATTAAGTATGTTATGTTCATGAAGGGTTTTTAAAGCTCTTTTCTCCAATTATTAACAAACTGTAAGATATCGGAGGTTGAAATGCACAGTTCTTTCATTTAACTTTCAGGAGACAATTTTCCAGCTGTCCACAGGTACTTTTTACTAGCAAACTTTGTATCTGTTTTCAAAGACTAAGTATAAGCTTGCAATATATGCAGATATTTAGGGCTGATATTCAGCTGGCGTTATCCAATTTGGATAAGTACCACTCACCAGGCCCATACCCAGATTTTTAGAGGCATTATTTGGATAGTGGCCCTACAAATCCAGACAGGTCACCTTGGTACTATGTAGGTAGTGCCAGGGCGGTCTGGGGGAGGCAATTTTCAGTCTGCTGACCAGGTAATTACCCACAAAAGTTAGGACAGCAAAAAGGATATTCAGCATTAGCCAATATCTCGATACTGGCATTGAATATCTGGATATAAAATAACCACAGCAACTGAATGAAACCCTGACCATTGTGACTGAATATTACCCCCTAAATATTTCTACGATCTTTGCCCCTTTCTTCTATAAAGTACATCTGAGTTCCTTAATTCTCTGTGCAGGTTTGTCTTATAGGCCCTACACTGTTTCAGTAGACTTCCTCTGAACAGTTTCTGTCCTCTGTTTTCTTAAAATGGGGCTTCCAGAACTAAACACAGGTGTGGATCTCACCATTGACCTACAAAAGGGCAATATTACCTCCTTTTTCCTACTAATTATGTTTATCCTTATGGAATCAAGAATTCTCTTAGCTTTATTGCACTGATTAGTAACGTTTAGTTCATCAGAGATGAATACTCCTTGGTGCCTAGGGTTACCATATTTGTTGAGACAAAAAAGAGGACTGAAAACATAAAAATGGTTGCTACCTTTGCTAAAGAAATATTTAACTGTAGTTAATGAACACACATTAAACAGTGACTTACATTACAGCAGTAGACAGTCAAACTCAAGTCCAGAAGTTCTTGAAAAATAGAATGAGTCTGAGCCTAAACGTACTTATCATAAGAGCGCATATCCCTTTGACTGGCTTCTGAGATACATGTGAAAGTCTTTGCATGACCTATGCTTAAAATTATGCTGCACCAACAAAATTCCTTTTACAGATTCAACCAGCAGGGGAGCAGAGAGGGGATCAGCAATGCCTTTTTCTCTCTTTAGCACCCCCATGTGTCTAGGCTGACTAATAAGCCAGCAATGGCTTCTCTCATTATGTGGGTAGGTGTTGGTCATAGGCACGTAAAAGAAAAAAAAGGACATTTCCCTAAAAATTAAAAATCCTGTAGGACATATCTGAAGATGTCCAAAAAGAGGACATGTCCTCTTAAAAGAGGACATATGGTAACCCTATTGGTGCCTCTCCTTATACTTAGTCTTAATTGTGAAAGGATTATTGAGTATCTGCTTCTCAGCTGCATGTCAGCGTTTCACTTTGAAGTACAGCTTTCAGACCTATGAGCATTGTTCTGATCTATATAAGTCCTCTTGCCTTTGCTCCACCCTTTCCTGTGTGTCTACTCTATTACACAGCTTTGTGGTTTTCTTTCATATCCTCCTATTAGTGAGCAGATGTTGTTCAGCATAGGGATGTCAAAATAAGGAAATTATGCTCTGAAGAAAAATGAGGAACTCCTCTGGAGTTGGAAGGGAGCAATGTTATTCAAAGGTCTTAGACCTGTTTTGGTGACCTGACAGCTACTCAGGTGTTCAAGATATCCATGATATGAATGTATGAGAAGCTTGCATATATTAGATCTCATGTATCCTATCTCAAGCATATGCATCATTTATATCCTGTAAACCAAACTCAGAATTGACAGCGTTACCTTCTGCTGGCTCCAAAGATTCAAACCTTATGATGATATCCACCCAATCTCATGAATATCAATTGAAACCAGCCAAATACAGTTTTTAAAAAAAAGTTTTTTTAGTGTAAGGCTGTGAACCTCAGCCATGCTGCTCTATGTATCCACTCAACTGCTGAGTCTTATGCACTCATATCGTCATTGGTTCAACCGTCTCTACCTTACTCATTCAGCAGTTGAGTGGATACGCAGAGCAGCACAGCTGAGGTTCACAGCCTTATACTAAAAAAAAAACTTTACAAAAAAAACTGTATTTGGCTGGTTTCAATTGATATTCATGAGATTGGGAGGATATCATCATAAGGTCATTTATATTCTGAACACCTGACTGACAGTGGGGTCACCAAGGGCTCCCTTTACTAAGGTGCGCCAAAAAATGGAGTGCGCTGGTGTAGATGTGCGTTTTGGCCTTGTGCAGGCCCATTTTTCAGCATGCCATTTTGGGGGTCTGAAAATGGAAGTGCGGCAAAATGAAAATTGACACATGTCCATTTTGGGCCCGAGACCTTACCGCCACCCATTGACTTAGCGGTAAGGTCTCATGTGTTAACTGGGCAGTAATCGTCAGCACGTGCGCAAGGCTGATTATCGCCCAGTTAGCGCCGCACGCTGGAAAATACATTTTTTTTTCCTGGTGTACATAGTGGATGTGTGTCAAAAATAAAATTACTGCCCGGGCCACGTGGTAGCCGGATGGTAGTTCAAACTTGATGTGCATAGGACATAGGATGAGTAGGATGTGGTTACGCAGCTTAGTAAAAGGGCCCCCAAGGCAGCTTTAGGAGCCACCGTCATCTGCTGCTATATTTAGGAGTCTTCTGGAGCTCTTTCTGTCTAGAAACCTATGTCAGCAGTACATTTCCTTCTATTATTATTATTATTAGCATTTGTATAGCGCTACCAGACGCACGCAGCACTGAACACCTGATACAAAGAGACAGTCCCTGCTCAAAAGAGCTTACAATCTAAATAATACAGGCAGACAAGACAGTTACGGGTGAGAGAAGTAATGGGTGAGAAGGAAGGAAGGAAGGAAGGAAGGGACAAGGGGAGGGCAATTGAGTAGTGGCTAGGAGCTAAAAAGCAGCAGTGAAAAGGTGGGTTTTCAGCATAGATTTGAAAACAGGTAGAGATGGAGCTAGACGTATAGGGGAAACAGTACAAAGCAGATCGTTGATAAACCAAGATATGTTTTATTAATTTAACAAAATTAAAATATGCATACAGTAACTCATATGCATATATATATAATAGCCCGACACAGGCCGTGTTTCGCCCTACTGGGCTGCTTCAGGGGCTAGAAAATAAGATAATAAATAATACATCTTAACATCTAAATAAAAACGTAAAGTAATAACATAGAAATTACATAAATTAAACATTAAAAATTTTTTTTTTTAAAAAAAGGAATAACATTAAAATCAAATATGAATTTGTAACATCAGAAACCAAATGACAATAAAATATATATATATATATGATCACATATAAATTCATACCATTAAAATCTATAACATCAAAATCCCACAGACTCATTGTTCATGATGAAAAGATATGACAGTTAAGTTATCAGAAATTGCGTATATTGGTCACAAATAATTAATATATCTACAACATACATATACAGATACATGTTACAGAAATCCAAAAGGGGTGATTATGGAGCGTCCAAAGAAACACACGAAAAATATGTACAGGAAAGTAATTATAGACATAACAGTACATTTAGACATCAGACAGCCATCTTCAATAATATGATTCAAAAGGCACCCACCTATATAGTGGTACTCCACCATCTATATAGGTGGGTGCCTTTTGAATCAAAATTTTTTAAAATGTTTAATTTATGTAATTTCTATGTTATTACTTTACGTTTTTATTTAGATGTTAAGACGTATTATTTATTATCTTATTTTCTAGCCCCTGAAGCAGCCCAGTAGGGCGAAACACGGCCTGTGTCGGGCTATTATATGTATATGCATATGAGTTACTGTATGCATATTTTAATTTTGTTAAATTAATAAAACATATCTTGGTTTATCAACGATCTGCTTTGTACTGTTTCCACTTTGGAGTTTGCAGATCGTCTGCCCCTTTGTTTTCTTTTGCTAGACATATAGGTTCAGGAAGTCTATTCCAGGCATAAGGTGCCGCGAGAGAAAAGGAGCGAAGCCTGGAGTTAGTGGAGGAGAAGGGGGACGACAAGAGAGATTTGTCCAGTGAGCGGAGTTCATGGGAGGAATGTAGGGAGAGATGAGAGTGGAGAGGTAATGGGGGGCTGCAGAGTGGATGCATTTAAAGGTCAGTACGAGAAGTTTAAACTGAATGAGGAAGCGGACAAGGGAGCCAGTAAAGTGACTTGAGGAGTGGGCTAGTGTGGGTATAACGATTCTGGCGGAAAATAAGTCGTGCTGCAGAATTTTGGACAGATTGGAGAGGAGAGAGATGGCTGAGCGGAAGACCAGTGAGAAGTAAATTGCAATAGTCCAAGCGAGAGGTGACAAGGGTGTGGATAAGGGTTCTGGTAGCGTATTCAAAAAGGAAGGGGCGAATTTTGCTAATATTATAGATAAAGAAATGACAGGTTTTGGCGATCTGTTGAATATGTGCAGAGAAGGAGAGAGATGAATCAAAGATGACTCCAAGGTTACGAGCCGAGGAGACAGGGAGGATGTGAGAGCTATTAACAGAGATAGCGCACCTACAACTGAAAAATTGAAAACGACAACACTACAGTTTGTAAAGAAAGAAAGGGTGGTATTTGGAAGTCAATTGGATTCATTCTTCAGGACATTTTTACAAGCAATCCTCAATGGTCACAAACGATCTGAGCTGAAAGCCAAAACTTGCCATATGGCGCTATGAAACTATTTGGGTCTAATGTTTTCTATTCCTGAAAATTAGCAAATGCTCCATTGAATGGATTTTTAACATTAATTTAAATGAAATTCTATTTATGTGAAGTGCTAACCAATGATCAAGAGAGAAGAAAATGGCAGGTAGCTTGACAGAGCTGTACTAGTGCTTTAACTACAGGATGGAATGATATGCTGAAAATTAGGATTACGTTTTTCATTAACCTATATTTTAAATTGGCTTTAATTACTTAATGACACTCACTAGGATGCAGCACTACTCAAAACGAACATTAACAATATCAAGCGTGTGCTGTTTCTCAGACAGATCTGAAAACTGCACTTGGCAAGGTCCATGGCTTACAAGAGCACCCAGGATGCACTTAAAGCACCTTTTTGACCTTGAACACTTTCTGATGAGAGAGATTAGGGATCACTTGTATGAAAATAAATGATGCCATTTAAATACTACAGGCACTCTGGAATTAAGAACTAGTTTGAATGAAAGGATGCTCATGGTGCTGCATCTTTATTATCAATCAGTGCTGCATTTTGTGTGTGTGTGAGATTTAAAGGCTTCCATTTGAATTTACCTTTTGCTCCTTTCCATCATTAGAAATAACTCTCTCTCTCTCTCTGTTGGCTAAGGTCTGTAATTGTATTTTATTTATTTATTTTGCTATTTATAATCCGCAATGGAAATTAACTAGCTCTTGACTTTGCTGAAATTAAGTTTGAACTCTGGCTAAGTGGAAGGGGTACTTTATTAAAAGAGCATCTGTAACCAGAATTATTGGGTTTCTGCTATAGACTCCGAGCTGAAATAGGTTTCCATCCATCTTTTGAATACCCTCAGTACTGCCTAAGTGATTGGAAAATGCATGTAAGGATTTCTCCATATGTCAAGAAAATAGGAGGCCAGTGTTTGCAGGGTGATGACGAACAGAAAAGTTATCCATATATTTTTAAAAGAATATTCAGCAGGATTTAAATGAAACTGGTTAAAACTCTTTGGATAACTACACATTTACTACTTCTGACTGAACCAGACAAGTTTAGCTGAGTGCTGCATATCCACTTTCCCAAGACTGTCTCAAGCAATCTGCTCTTTAGAAGATTTGTTGTCATTTTGCATTTTTAAAAGGCATACTTAACTCCGAATATGTTGGTAAGAGGAATAAAAATCTTATCATTAACTTTAATTTAGGAGACTATACCAAGTTGTTTTATATTTGTATTAGGTTCTTTGGTTCAGTTCATATTTCATTTCATTTAATGACATTTGTATCCCACATTATCCCAAGTTCAATGTGGCGTTCATTCAATAAATATAACAATATAATGATGAGTAGATTATATTAATCTGGGGGCGCTAGTGAGCATTGCAGGAAACAGCAGCCTAGAATTTGTGCTCTGGCAGAATCCAACAAAATCAAGTGCATGCCTTCAAAATAGTGCCTGATGTTAAAAACGGTAACTTGCATTGTATAAGATATGTCCACAGGAAAAGGCAGCAAGAGATGTAAGCCAGAGCCTGTTTCACCAGTAAAAGCAATGCCAGGAAATCTGATGACACCACTTCACAGGTCATTCTGGTAGAATTAAAATCACTGAAAGACTAACTTGTGGAAAGAAAAGAAGACACCAGTGAAATTAAGGAGGATCTGGCTACATTAAAACAAGAGGTGTCTCAATTTAAAAACCGTGTACTAACTTTAAAAAAATAAGCAATCTACTTTGGATGAACGTATTAAAGACTTAAGGTGCCAAGTTAAATGCATTTCACAACTTGAGAAAGACCTAGAAGAGTCGAATAACAGAGACAGAATAACCTGCATATCCTCAATTTAACTGAAGGCTGAGAAGGTCTGGAGCTGCTTAAATTTCTGGAATCATTTATTTCTTCTTTGCTTGAGCTGAAATTCAACAAAAATTGTAAAATTGAAATGGCACATCCTGTCTCCTTTCAGCGTGATTGGACTGATCACTTCCTGTGGCCTGTTGTGGTTAAGCTTCTTCATTACAACCAAGTAGTAGAGGTTATGTAAAAAGCCAAAGCTTGTGCTCCTATCAAATATGAAGGTAGTACTATACTTTTTGTTCCTGACTTGAACAAAACTACTGCTTGTCTGCAGAAACAACTTTTGTCCTATAGGCCTAATCTAAAAGAAATGAATGCACAATTTAGAATGTTTTATACCACTAAGATGAGGGTAACAATAAATAATAGTACGAAGAATTTTAATGATCCTGAGGCTCTTGTTTCTTTTTTGATGGGCGTACTACCAAGCAACATAGATGCTACTTGATAACTGGGTGAACTCCTATGGTTTTCTCTAATAACATTGAGTGATTGGTATTAATCACTCCTTTTATCCTTATCTATACACTGTATGTCTTTCTCCTCTTTATGTGAATGTATATCTTTTGGAGTTCCTTTTCTTTTTCTAATACAGTTTTAGCCTGTACACTGCGCTGCTCTGCCAGCTAGGGTGGTGTAATATGACACATTAAACTATAAACTATAACTATTAGTTTTGATCATTGGGTTCTTCTGCAGGAGGATTGTGCCTGGGCATGCGCTCAGGCACAATTCTCCTGCAGAAGAGGTTTGACAGGTCTGGAATTTTCTCCTGGGCCTGTCAAACCTGGTCCTAGCCCCCCCCCCCCCCCCCCCATACAACCAAAGGGCCTGGAGTTCCAGTGGACCCCCAGGCCCCTCACCCCCTCACCAAGCCCGACCTGACTCCCCCGAAGGCTAGCCCTCGTGGGCTAGTGGCGATTGGGGGGGGGGGGTCCCCCAACCCAACCCCCTCCCAAGTACCTCCAATGTTGGAGGAGGAGAGACCAGCATTCCCTCCTCCTCAAGGCACCACCTCAAAATGGCAGTACCCAGCCCTGCCTGGTGCATCCTGGGATGTGCTAGGAGGGGCTTAGCTTCCATATAAGGCCTGCTGGCCTGGCCTGGGAAGTGGGAGCCTTAACCCTAATGCCATTTCCGAGCTGGCATAGGTTTAAAGTGGTAGAAGCACCATTGGATCAGAGTGCAGTTCTCTGCAGGCCTCTAGCACCCGCATTTACCTTGGATGATCAAAGGTAAATGCGGGTGCTAGAGGCCACTAGCTCTGGACTTGCACCCGCATTTACGTGTGCCGAATGATCAACGGGCTCTGGCGAGGCAAACAACAAACAAGCCAGGGAACACCGCAGTGCTCACATAAATGATATTTAAATGAGCTTATTGGTATTCCACCTGTAGGATCAGAGAACTGCACTCTGATCCAACAGTGTTTCTACCTCCTTAACTGTACACCAGCTTAGAGTTGGTGTTAGGGTTACGACTCCCTCTTCCTCCTCTCCCCAGCCAGGCAAGTCCAGCAAGACTTATAAGGAAGCCACTCCCAGCGTATCCCAGCCTGGGCTATCACTGTCTGTCCTGGGGATTATGTGATCCCCCGGACCCCACCCTCCAATGGGTAAGGCCCTGGGACTGGGTCCCACACAAATAACAAAAACACCCTGGTTGTCCAGTGGGACCCTGGTTTTCTGGCCTCTCACGCCCCCATGCCCCCAACCACCAGGGGGGGGGGGGGTCAAGTCAGGTCAGGCCCCCCTGTCATGGAAGCCAGGCCCCACCCAGCACATCATAGGATGCCCCTGGGCTGGGCACTGCCATTTTGATGTGGTGCCCTGAGGAGAAGGGACTACTAGTCCCTCCTCAAACGTTTCAGGTACTGGGGAGGGGATGGGGTTAGGGGGACCCCCCACTTCAGAGGGGTTAGATCATGTTGGGTTTGGCTAGGGGGGGTCCACTAGACCTCCAGGTCCTTTGGCAGTATGGGGAGGCCTAGGTCCAGGTTTGACAGGCTCAGACAAACGTTTGTTTACCCTTTCCAAAAATACTAGGACTAGGGGCATACAATGAAGCTACAAAGTAGTAAATTTAAAATAAATTGGAGAAAATATTTCTTCACTTAACGTATAATTAAACTCTGGAATTTGTTGCCAGAGAATGTGGTAAATGCAGTTAGCTTAGCGGGGTTTTAAAAAGGTTTGGACAGCTTCCTAAAGGAAAAGTCCATAGACCATTATTAAAATGGACTTGGGAAAATCCACTGCTTATTTCTGGGATATAACAAAATATTTAAACACACATGAATACAAGTGTATTGCTTCTTCAGCTTATTGAGAGTGGAGTAGTCTCATATATAACACACGATAAAGATTATTTGATTTTTCACCCAATGACTGGGTGTATTATCTGTGTGTATTGTCTAATCATTGACATACACACAGATAATACACCCAGTCATTGGGTGAAAAATCAAATAATCTTTATCGTGTGTTATATATGAGACTACTCCACTCTCAATAAGCTGAAGAAGCAATACACTTGTATTCATGTGTGTTTAAATATTTTGTTATATTTTGATGCTCGACAGAGCACAGGCACAATTGTTTGTTTTGTCTATTTCTGGGATAAGCAGCATAAAATGTATTGAGCTTTTTTGGGGATCTTGCCAGGTATTTGTGACCTGGATTGGCCACTGTTGGAAACAGGATGCTGGGCTTGATGGACCTTTGGTCTGTCCCAGTGTGGCAATACTTATGTACTTATGAAACCTCTTCTGCAGGTTTGACAGGCCTGGGAGAAAAACCAGTAACGTCATAGCTAAAAACAAAACAAAAAAGCCCCCCAAAAGTATATAATTTTAATAGTCTCTAGGGGTCACAGATTGAGTGGGCTGCCTTTTTCCTTGGGACTGAGTTGTCTAACCCTTACATCACAGCACCGTGCTACTTTAGTCCAGAGCTTATCCCATGATCTTGTACAATTATACCAGACTGTACTGTTTTAAAAAAATTCTTTTTATTGCAAAATTTGTAAATGTAGACATAACAACAAATGTGAATGCAGTAGAAACCTTGATTGTACAATAACTCATCTAATGAAAAGATGTGAACTAAATCCACCCTCCCACCACCACCAAAAAAATAAGCAGGGCATCTGATTTTTTTATTATAACCAAATCTCCCCTCTAAACACCAAAAGCTGCTGAAAATATGCCTACCTCTACAAGCTCTGATGATATCATTCATCTGCTGCTTTTTTTGAGTCAAGTGCCCTAATGCTGAATGCTAATGAGATACAAATGCAGGTGCGCTCATAGTGTTGAGCATTAGGAAGTTTGGCGGGAAGATTGTGCTTGGCGCATGCGCAGAAGAGTTCCCCGTTAAGCTTGGCTCTTGTGTGCATGTGCCTGGTAAAACCCTGAACGTGAAGCACACATTAGCATCTGTTTTCTGCAGCCTAAATATAAGCATTTCAAATTTTTTTTTTAGCTTGGTCATTTATATTTAGACGCAGGAAACAGATGCCAATGTATGTTTCCACTTTGGACATTTTCAATTTTTTTTTTTAGTGTGGACACTTTAAATTTAGACGCAGGAAACAGACACCAATGTGTGCTTTCGCTTCAGTCTGTTGTTTTTCAACAACCAGCGCTTAGGGGCTTGCATGGGCTTCCTTCTGCTTCCAAAAGCAATCAAAACTAGCAGATTTTGCAGAAAGAACCATGAGAGAAGCGTGTGAATCATGCAAAATCCTCCCTTCCAACATCCTAATGTCTGCTCCGACCTGGTGTTATTTTTTTGCAGCGGTGAGGCAATTTTGTTTTGGGCACTCTTTTCTGAGTGTTGGGGAGGACTACAAAATGACCTCATTAACATGAGCTTGACTACATTAGCATGCTACTTGCGTTGTTTGTGTGCTTGTTTGTTCCCTTGCTCTGGGTCTCTGAACATTCTGCGCTGGTAAATGCAAGCACTAGTACAGTGCTAATGCTCTCTAGTGCCCACGTGCTTGGGGGGGTGGGGGTCCCCCACTAGTAGCAGTAGGAATGGATGCACTTGTCAGCATACTTTTTCCCCAGTGGCATAGCTACGTGGGGCCACAGGGGCCTGGGTCCCCATAGATTTGGCCCTGGACCCCCCCCTGCTGACAACCCTCTCGACCCCCCCTCCCGCCGCCAACCCTCCCCCGCCACCACCATTGCTATCGCCTACCTTTGCTGGTGGGGGACCGCAACCTCCGCCAGCCGAGGTCCTCTTCTTCCGGCGCAAGGCTTCGTTCTGTTTCTGTGAGTCTGACGTCCTGCACATACATGCAGGATGTCAGACTCACAGAAACAGAACGAAGCCTTGCGCTGGAAGAAGAGGACCTCGGCTGGCGGGGGTTGGGGTCCCCCACCAGCAAAGGTAGGCGACGGGGGGAGGGTGGGTCGAGAGGGTCGTTGGCAGGGGGGGCAAAGTTGTTGGTGGCGGGGGGGGGGGGGGGGGTCCGCGGCGCCAGGGGGGGCTAAAATGTGCCCCCTTACCTCGGGCTCTGGACCTCCCTCTCGCCGAAGTCTACGCCCCTGCTTTTCCCTCTCCCCATTTGCTGCTAGTATCAGTTTTCTAATTTAAAACCAACAGCTTTCTTCCCTTGCAGCCTAGGCTGGTTGGATGTTCAACACTTTAGTGCTGGGCTCCAGGTGAAGAAGCAACAAACAGATGTGACATGTCTGCTCATTTTTTAATTAGAAGACTGAAATGGTAGCTTCTGGTGAAAGGAAAGAGAGGCACCAGCTAGTAATCCAGGAGCAGCTTCTAGTGGTGTAGAGAAGAGAGCTGATGCTGTCTGGGGCCTGGTTCAGGCGGAGCCACTGAAGGCTGGGGCTCATCTGTGCCTGGAGAAGACAGGTTACATGGCACAGATGAGAAGGTGGTAGGGGGAGCTTGAGAGAAAGAGAGACTGGATAGAAGGGGAAGAGAAAGCAGAGAAGAGAGACTGAAAGTGGAAGAATGAGAGAGAAGAGAGGCTGAGAAAGGAAATGGAAGATACCTAAAATGTCATTTTGCAAAGCAGAGACACCAATGAATGCTATTCCTATCCCAAAACACCAAATTACCCAAAAAACACATTTAACACTGAAATTTATAAACATTTATAACAAGATTGGACTGACAGTGTTCTGGGCCCTTAGGCAATTAGAGTCATGGGCCCCTAACTAGCTATAAAAAGTGATTAAGCTAGATGGAGACTGTGGGAGAGTGGGTCCCTTACTGTTATGGACTGTCGAGCATTGCCCTCTTCTTCCAACGGTCAGTCCACCCATGATCCAAAATCAGAAGCTCATATAAATAAGGCATAATGGCCATTTATCTGTGTGAATACTGATTTCCCCTATCATTGCACCTCTTAGCTAATAATTTGCTATGGTATGCAATGAGCTAACAGTAAATGACAGCATATAAAGACCTTCGTGGTCCATTCAATCTGCACAACAAGTTGGTCAGAGTTGGGGAATAATATATTAAAACAATATTTGTTTTTTTCAGAGGGATCATGCGTAGTGAAAACAGAGAACTATCCTCTGCTTGTCTCTACTACAATAGAGAGATTTTAATTGACTGATCTCTGCTCTTTATGTAAACAAGGGGTGTACAACCTCTGTCCTCAAGGGCCACAACAACCCAGTCAGTTTTCAGGATTTTGACATTTAATACGCCTGAGATATGTTGGTGCACGCTGCCTTCATTGTATGAAATAGATCTTATTGCAGACATTCCGAAAACTTGACTGGGTTGCTGTATTGAGAGGTTGTGCACCCCTGATATAAAACAAAACAAAAAATCTCTCTGTGCTTCTTGTGGTCTACTCCCTGGCTGCTTATGAAAATGGAAGCATCCTGGCACGCTAAGTTGTTTGAAGTTTGTATCTTTCTTCTGGAAAACACTTTACAAAAATAGCCCTAGTTGAGTTGGTTAATAGGCAGGTAAAATTCTTATAATCTCAATATGCCAAACTGCGAAGTGCCATATGAAAATTTAATTTCTTTTCTTTAAGGACAAGAAAGTATAAATCTTTCCCTCCTAATATTTGCCTACCTAGGTTGTCAAGACTATACTCAGGCCCACAGTGAGTGACAATAACATAATTTGAAAACCTGCAAGTGTGTATTTTTCTAATCTTTCATCTATGACTCAGAGCATCCATTCTCCTCCAGGAGATAGTAAATGTTAGGGCAAAGTCTATTTGCACCTGAGATCTATAACTTTGGAACTCTCTAGCTGTCAAGAAAGACAAAGGAAAGGTGCATCCACTCTGAAAGGTGACATTTCAGCTTAACATGATGGGCAGATCTGAGGTCATGTCATTGAAGACATCCTAGCGTGGGGGAAGATTTTTCATACTCGTTGAAGAAAATTAAGAGCTAAAAGAGGATCTAACTAAATTTTATTGCTTGACTAGATGCTTATTCTGGAAAGAGGGATTTCTGACTCAAGCTTGTTTAGCACATTGACTTCAGATCTTGTTGTGCAGTGTATTTCTCATATCAGAGACAAAACATTCAGTCCAATATTCAGCTAGCTGCAAAATGTATAACTTTAAACCTCTTAGTTACGGAGGTGATTTTAGACATGTGAAAAGCTAATTTATATATGCAAATCAGCATGTTTATTGGAGACAATTTCAGAAAAGGCACTACATGAGTGGAGGAGTGGCCTAGTGGTTAGAGCACCACTCTTGCAATCTAGAGGTGGCTGGTTCAAATCCCACTGCTGCTCCTTGTGATCTTGGGCAAGTCACTTAACTCTCCATTGCCTCAGGTACAAACTTAGATTGTGAGCCCTCCTGGGACAGAGAAATACCCAGAGCACCTGAATGTAACTCACCTTGAGCTACTACTGAAAAAGATGTGAGCAAAGTCAAAATAAATAAATGTACATGGAAATTTCTGGTTTGGTTTTCTGCACTGCCACCCTTAGGAGCGATGACCAGGTCAGATTTGGGGAATTCTGACTGTTTGCTGATTGCAGTGAATCCAGATGCTCTTCATTCGCTTCGGAAGCTGTATATCTTCTTTTCATGGGAAAATTAATAACTGAACATACACACTGTCTTTTTAAAGGCTGATGATCAGATATACTGGCCAACAGTCGCTCCAACACAGGAAGCAGTGCTTAAAAGATGCTTTATTCTCTACTTGGGCAAGAGGACTCAACACGGTCCGTGTTTCGGCCCAATCAAACGCCTGCCTCAGGGGTCATATAAATATTCAAGCGAGACCTGAACTAATGAAAATGCTACAAGAACTCTGTGTTTGTATTTTCTCCCGAATGGAGTTCTTGTGGTATTTTCATTAGTTCGGGTCTCGCTTGAATATTTATATAACCCCTGATGCAGGCGTTTGATTGTGGCGAAACGTGGACCATGTTGGGTCCTCTTGGAGCGTCTGTTGGATAGCCTCTACTTTTGTTTGATTGTACTGTTTACGTGGAGGTTCTCCTGTTTGCTATGCCTGATGATCAGATATATCCCCGTCCATTACCAAGGGGCCCTTTTTACCACACAGCGGTAAAAGTGGCATTAGCGCACCCTTACAGGGT
Source organism: Microcaecilia unicolor (assembly GCF_901765095.1). NCBI lineage: Eukaryota > Metazoa > Chordata > Amphibia > Gymnophiona > Siphonopidae > Microcaecilia > Microcaecilia unicolor. The sequence continues at coordinate 164,014,400 of NC_044031.1, forward strand.
CATTCCTGCATACTAAGGCCATTTTTACCACTGCGGTAAATTGGCAGATTTTCTGAATTTCTCAATAATGTTCACATTAGCATATGGCCAAGAGCGTGTGAGCCCCTAATGTCATCTATAGGGACTTACATGCCTAACCTGTGCTAATCAATTAGTGCCTGGAAATGTAGCTAACTAGCGCAGAACACACCCACTCTCTGCCCCCCAGATATGCCCCCTGTGCCCTAATTTTGAGCATGTGGATAGTGCACGCACATGGCAACCTGTTGTGATCTTTTATAAGTGAAGCGCAGTAATACATGTTGATGATTTGTAATGACTATTATGTTAGTTTTTGTTTTATATGTAAGGGTTTTTGTTTTTGTAAACTGCCTAGGTCAGTGGTTCCCATACCTGGTCCTGGAGACAGCCCAGCCAGTCAGTGGGTATCCTGAAAACCTGACTGGCTGGGGTGCCTCCAGGACCAGGTTTTGGAACCACTGGCCTAGGTGATAGGCGGTGTATAACTTTTTAAAATAAATAAAATTACTGTGAGATGCTTTAGCTTGCTCCACAGAACACCATTTTTTGGTGTGTTAAGCACATGTTATTGCTTACTGCAGCTTTGTAAAAGGACCCCCAAATGAGGAAAGATTCTGTTTTGTGGAATGCAGTTGTGTGACTTTTTCACTGGGAATTTCTTTACCAGTGATACACACCTCCCTGCTATTTGAAGTACTTCCTTGATAGTTCAGAGGGAAATGATTAGTAGTAGTAGTAGTGCTGCTTTTTAGCTCCCATTACTTCCCTCACCCGTAACTGTCTTGTCTGTCTGTATTATTTAGATTGTAAGCTCTTTTGAGAAGAGACTGTCTCTTTGTATCAGGTGTTCAGCGCTGTGTGCGTCTGGTAGCGCTATACAAATGGCTAATAACAATAATAATAGTAGTATATTGTCAAATGCTTTCTGAAAATTTAGATACAGTACATCAACTGGTTTACCTTTATTTACATGTTTATGCACGCATTCAAAAAAAATGAAGCAAATTGTTGAGGCAAGACTTCCCTTGACAGAATCCATGTTGACTCTGCCTCATTAACATGTTTCTCTATGTGTTTAGTGAAAGAATTTCCACTATTTTTCCAGGCACTGACTTCATGCTTACTGGTTTGTATGATTCATACTTTCAAAGATAAATTTAGCAAATGGATAATGAAAGGTGAGATCTGCTTACTAATTACCTTTAAGCAAGGAAGTGGCACCAAATCTAATAGATTAGCAATTGACTAAGTTGCTTTTTAAGTATGCTCAATTTCTAAGGTTGTAACCTCAGAAAAGGAATTAAAAGCCATAGGAATTAAGTCATTTCTACTATGTATCTTTGCCTGTCAGTATAAGATGCCCGATTGTCATCTCCCCCTCCAAAGAGTAGAGTAATCTAGATGAGAAACCTTGTTGGTAGTTATCATCAGGACAGCTGAACCCAGTAACCAATATGGTGCTTGGATTCTGCGATGACTGAATCTCCAAGTACTTTGTTTTGACATCACAGTTGTGTGCACATGTTTACATTTTGTTTTCTATTGAACTGACAGCTGAAGCAAGAAGCAACTTCCTGCTAGGTTCTGTAGTCTTTGTTCTTATAGATTAAATCAGGGACGTAGCCAGACAACAGATTTTGGGGTGGGCCTAGGCAAGAAGTGGGTGGGCACCAAGTGTTCTCCCCCACCACCAAAAAAAAAATATCTCAGCTGGTGGGATAACATTTCTTTCCACCTTGGCAGTCTGTAGCAAGCATGTGCTAAAAACTGAGAATGTGCAGGTGCCATTATCATGGAGAGCAGCATTTTCGTTACCATCAGCTGGCAGAGATTGGGATCCCCACCAGATACCACTAAACATGTGCTACTGTTAGGTGGGCCTGAGCCCTAAGTGGGTGGGCCCCGGCCCACCCAGGCCCACCTGTGGCTACGCCACTGGGTTAAATGCTGCATGTTACCTATTCCCTCCAGTTTCCTTGAGACCTGCCTGGCTTCAAACCTCAAGCACAAGCTATAACCTTTGTCTCCTCTGGTTAATTCCAGAGCCTCTAGTTCTTTTGGATATTATTTTGCATCCTTCCTTCTAGTACAAAACTCTCCACTATGGATTTAGAAAGCAAGCACTTTACAGCCTTTCTCTCCATCTTCACCCTTGGAATACACATCTTCCTTTTACCAGTTAATTCAACATACATCTGTTCAGACATTCAACATTCACTCTTTCAGTCTAACTGCCTGTCAGTTAGTCAATTGGTCAACAGTCGGCCACAAAAGACTCGCCTTGTTTGTATTAAACCAGAATCAGTGCAACATTCTTCTTTCTGCTACTACAATTAAACAGTTGTAAATTAAGAAAGTGATTTTCTTCTTTGGGTGTTGAACTGGGTTAGTGTTGAGTAATGCATGGAAGTACACATTATAAGAACAGAATACCCATCTATATTGATTCTGCTGTAAGGCCAATGACACTAATATGTCAAACAAGAAAGCATTGTGTGGGGTTAACTGGAGCTCTTTAAGTGGACAACAGAGTATTATGAACCTAAATTGGGAGTTGGGGTGAGAGAATGGTACCAGAATCACTTTGCTTACAGTCTTCCTGATTTCTTCCCCAAATTAATAGGTTTCTTGATACTCAAAAAGCATATGCACCAAAGGGCAATTTAGCATTCCACAGTGCCAACATTGTTCTGTTTACGTTATGCTAGCTTTGAAGAGTTTGCTAGGCATCCATGTTGTTTTCTTCCAAAATTAATAGGTTTGCTGATGTACATAAGTATTGCCATACTGGGAAAGACCAAAGGTCCATCAAGCCCAGCATCCTGTTTCCAACAGTGGCCAATCCAGGTCACAAATATCTGGCAAGATCCCAAAAAAGTACAAAACATTTTATACTGCTTATCCCAGAAATAATGGATTTCCCCCCAAGTCCATTTAATAATGGTCTATGGACTTTTCCTTTAGGAAGCCATCCAAACCTTTTTTAAACTCTGCTAAGCTACCCGCCTTTACCAGATTCTCTGGCAACGAATTCCAGAGTTTAATTACACGTTGAGTGAAGAAAAGTTTTCTCCGATTCGTTTTAAATTTACTACATTGTAGCTTCATCACATGCCCCCTAGTCCTAGTATTTTTGGAAAGCGTGAACAGACACTTCACATATACCTGTTCAACTCCATTCATTATTTTATAGACCTCTATCATATCTCTCCTCAGCCGCCTTTCCTCCAAGCTAAAGAGCCCTAGCCGCTTTAGCCTTTCCTCATAGGAAGTCGTCCCATCCCCTTATTCATTTCCGTCGCCCTTCTCTGCACCTTTCTAATTCCACTATATCTTTTTGAGATCAGCGGGGACCAGAATTGAACACAGTATTCGAGGTGTGGTTGCACCATGGAGCGCTACAAAGGTATTATACACATCCTCATTTTTGTTTCCATTCCTTTCTATAATACCTAACATTAAGACTACAAACTGCCCAAAACACAGCAGCCAGGCTTATTTTTGGTAAATTGCGATTTGAAAGCACCAAACCCCTCCGAGAAAAACTGCACTGGCTACCAATCAAAGAACGTATTGCTTTCAAAATTTGCACCCTGGTCTATAAGATTATCTACGATGAAGCCTCGGGATATATGACCGACCTCATAGACCTATCAACAAGAAACGCAACCAGATCAACACGAACTTACCTAAATCTCCACTACCCAATCTGCAAAGGTCTCAAATACAAATCTACTTATGGATCCAATTTCTCCTACATAAGCACACAACTGTGGAACACACTACCAAAAGCCGTGAAAACAGCGTACGCCCACCTAAACTTCAGGAAATCACTAAAAACCAATCTGTTCAAAAAGGCATAGCCCACCAACCCAACTTAAGTGCCTAAACTTCACAACTCAACGAAACCAAAGCTTGTAACAGACTCTATATAACTCTTCCTCTTCTAATTCCCCAATGTGTCTATAACACATGATCCTTATCCGACCACATTAACACCTTGTATCAGTTTCTATGCCGGAGATGGCGAACGCAAATACGGTACAATGTAAGCCACATTGAGCCTGCAAAAAGGTGGGAAAATGTGGGATACAAATGTATCAAAATAAAAATAAAATAAAAATTCTATTCGTTTTCTTAGCAGCAGAACGTTTCAACGTATCATCAACGACGACACCTAGATCCCTTTCTTGGTCTGTGACTCCTAATGTGGAACCTTGCATGACGTAGCTATAATTTGGGTTCCTCTTTCCCACATGCATTACTTTGCACTTGCTCACATTAAACGTCATCTGCCACTTAGACACCCAGTATCCCAGTCTTGTAAGGTCCTCTTGTAATTTTTCACAATCCTCCCGTGATTTAATGACTTTTGAATAACTTTGTGTCATCAGAAAATTTAATTACCTCACTAGTTACTCCCATCTCTAAGTCATTTATAAATATGTTAAAAAGCAGCAGTCCTAGCACAGAGCCCTGGGGAACCCCACTAACTACCCTTCTCCATTGAGAATACTGACATTTACCCTAGTCTCTGTTTTCTATCTTTTAACCAGTTTTTAAAACCACAATAGAACACTACCTCCTATCCCATGACTCTCCAGTTTCTTCTGTAGTCTTTCATGAGGTACTTTGTCAAACACCTTCTGAAAATTCAGATACACAATATCAACCGGCTCACCTTTATCCACATGTTTGTTCACCCCTTCAAAGAAATGTAGTAGATTGTTGAGGCAAGATTTCTGTTCACTAATCCATGTTGACTTTGTCTCATTAATCCATGCTTTTGAATATGCTCTGTAATTTTGTTCTTAATAATAGACTCTACCATTTTGCCTGGCACCGATGTCAGACTCACAGGTCTATAATTTCTCGGATCTCCTTTGGAACCGTTTTAAAAAATTGGAGTTACATTGGCCACCCTCCAATCTTCGGTACCAAGCTCGATGGATAAATACATATTACTTAAAATATTTCCACAAACTCGTTTTTCAATTCTATCAGTACTCTGGGATAAATACCATCCGATCCAGGAGATTTGCTACTCTTCAGTTTGTAGAACTGCCCCATTACATCCTCCAGGTTTACAGAGAATTCATTAAGTTTCTCCGACTCATCAGCTTTGAATACCATTTCCGGCACTGGTATACCACCCAAATCTTCCTCGGTGAAGACCGAAGCAAAGAATCATTTAATCTCTCCGCTATGGCTTTGTCTTCCCTGATCATCCCTTTTATTCCTCAGGACATCTAGCGGTCCAACCGATTCTTTTGCCAGCTTCCTGCTTTTAATATACCTAAAAAAAATTTTACACACGTGTTTTTGCCTCCAACGCAATCTTTTTTTCGACGTCCCTCTAAGCCTTCCTTATCAGCGCTTTGCATTTGACTTGACATTCCTTATGCTGTTTCTTATTATTTTCAGTTGGTTCCTTCTTCCATTTTCTGAAGGATTTTCTTTTAGCTCTAATAGCTTCCTTCACCTCACTTTTAACCACGCCGGCTGTCGTTTGGTCTTCCGTCCTCCTTTTTTAATACGCGGAATATATTTGGCCTGGGCTTCCAGGATGTTGTTTTTGAATAGCATTCATGCCTGATGTAAATTTTTGACCCTCGCAGTCACTCCTCTAAGTTTTTTTTTCACCGTTCTTTTCATTTTATCATAGTATCCTTTTTGAAAGTTAAACACTAATGTATTTGATTTCCTATGTATACTTACTTCAAAGCTAATATCAAATCCGATCATATTATGATCACTGTTATCAAGTGGCCCCAGCACCATTACCTCCCACAACAGATCATGTGCTCCACTAAGGTCTAGGTCTAGAATTTTTCCTTTTTTTTTTTGTTACATTTGTACCCCGTGCTTTCCCACTCATGGCAGGCTCAATGCGGCTTACATGGGGCAATGGAGGGCTGCTCCATAAAGCTGTCCTTGATTTCATCAAGGACTTTTACCTCCCTAGTGTGCCCCGATGTTACATTTACCCAGTCAATATTGGGGTAATTGAAATCACCCATTATTATTGTGTTGCCCAGTTTGTTTGCGTCCCTAATGTCCTTTAACATTTCTGCATCCGTCTGTTCATCCTGGCCAGGCGGACGGTAGTACATTCCTATCACTATCCTTTTCCCCTTTACACATAGAATTTCAATCCCCAGTGATTCCAAGAGGTGTTTTGTTTCCTGCAGAATTTTCAATCTATTTGATTCAAAAAGCATATGCACCAAAGGGCAATGTAGCATTCCATAGTGCCAACATTGTTCAGTTTACGTTATGCTAGCTTTGAAGAGTTTGCTAGGCATCCATGTTGTTCTGCAGGCTATGAAAAGTAAAGATCGCATAAGTTTGGAAGCATGTAAATAGACCAATATGATCTTGACAGGCTTTGTCCTTAGTTGTTTTGGCTTCATCTGCTCATAGCTGTTGTATCACTAATGCAAATGCATAAGTCTGATCCCGTAGTACTTTATAACACAATAATGTTGTATATCACAAGTCTTTACTCAGGTGAGCAACTTCAATTATTTCAGGGAGAATGCACACTTCCAGTGAACTGGTGCCAAACTTCAATGCCACAGCTGAAGTCAATGACAGTACTTAGTGGCAGATAGGGCATATTCAGTTCTTAAGCTGTCAAATGGCTTAAACAGTCATTTTCACATAGCTGCTTAATAGACTTAAATGCCCCTTAGATACCAGTCTGACCAGTGAATCATTTTGCTTTCAAATTTTGTCCGAGCTTTTCTCGATGATCAGCCATAGGTTCTTAAATATTTTTTTAGTTTCTCACACTGCTTGACTAGTATTTGTCAACACATGAAGAGATTTATGTGTTTTCATTGCCCACAGCATTCCAAGCGGCATGAGTTTAGCTGCTTTCTGCTCTAATTTTATGTGTGGGTTATATTCTTGACCTGTTATTTGCACCTGATTGTAAGTAATTCTAGTCGAGTGAAGTGTGAAAATGTAATGGTCCTGCCTGACTTGTGGTTGAACCGCTATCTAATTATATTTTCGCTTTTCTTCCTGAATAATAATAGTTCTAGCAGGAAGAAAACTTTCAGGAAAATCATACAGCTGAAATTCAGTGATCAGAGATTTAATCATAGCTGAATTTGTACAGAAAGAACACTGGGTGGTTAATGGTAGGCCAAGGTATCGAAACATAGTACAACATGGGATAAGATAGCTAATGCATCGAGTTGCAGGCAGAAAGTCTGGTGGTTCCCAGATAGCCTACAGGAGTGAAAAAAACTCAGAGCTGGACAAGCTTTGAGGAAAATGCAAACAAATGATTTAAAGAAAGTCTGCGCGATTTTCAAGATTTAACTGGGCATGAGGGGTGCCTGCCTAGTTAAAACACCTGAACCTGCCTATCTGCTGAAATTCAGTGGCACTTAACCAGACAGTGCCACTGAATATCAGCTTTAATCTGTTCGATTAGTGTTGTGGCAATCCATGGGTGGAGCTTGTGTGAAGCCGGTACTTATTAATGGAGATATTCAGACCGATTAAGTAAACAGAGGCTGTTCTAACTTTATCGATGAAACTAACTGGGCACTGGTCTGAATGATGGTCGATGCGTGGCTAACTCCTGGGTAGCAGCCTAAGGGATTCCTGGTGCTCCTCCTCTACCCACTGATCCTGATGCCCTCTCCCCCCACTAGTACCATGAGGCTGGTGTTAGAGGTTGCGGTGGATTTTTTGAGAAAGGAGCCTCAATGGGAAGGAGTAAATAGGGGTGGGGGTTGGGAGGCTTGGTCTGAGGCTTAGGTCCCTGTTTACTAAGGTGTGCTAATGTTTTTAGCGAGTGATAAAAATTAGCGCATGCTAATGCTAGAGACACCCATATATTCCTATGGGTGTCTCCAGCATTAGCGTGTGCTAAAAATGCTAGTGTGCCTATAACACAGCTTAGTAAACAGGGCCCTTACTGTCTTTGGGGGTGGGGGATGGGAAGGGGAAATTAGAGGGGATGAAGGAATCTGCTTCTACTTATGCATATCCTGGGCAATATTGGGTTGGGGCCTGCATAAGCTCTGGTGGCAAGCACATGCTGAGCTAGTGCTGGATATTGAATGCTGGTGCCCAGACATGGCCCGGCGTTGAATAACAGGGGCTAAGTTTGCCCGCTCTGGTCAATGTTTAAAACAACGCTGACTGCCATGGGCTGAATATTGACCTGTGTGTATTTAATTTTATTTAATAACAATAAATCAATTTGTTATGAGACTAAGAAAATGTTTTTCTGCACTAAACCTGAGCTGGTTTTGTCTGTAAAACTCAGGTAGACAGTAGAGGATTCTCTCAGCAATAAGCAGAGGTGCGGGTCAGATTATTCTGTAAAAGAGGAGGACAATACTTTTTTATTATTTATTTTTAGCTGTGTTAGTGACAGGAGGAAGTGCTAAAGTGGCATTAAGAACATAAGCATTGCCATACTGGAACAGACCATCTCTTCTCCAAACTGAAGTTCCCTAGCCTCTTTAGCCTTTGCTCATAGGGAAATCATCCCATCCCCTTTATCATTTTCATTGCCTTCTCTATCTTTTCTAATTCTGCTATATCTTTTTTGAGATGCGGTGACTTGAATTGCATACAGTATTCGAGGTAAGGAATATGAGAGGCTGAAGAGGAAAAAGCAAAAGCTTGGAGTAGGACCACAGAATACAACCACAAATGAGAATGAAAGTGAGGTAGACTTCATACAATATTAGAAGATTGAGTTCACGAGGAGATAGCTAAATTTAAAGTAGACAAAATGATGGGGCCAGATAGGTATTGAGAGAACTGGGGTTAAATTTTGACAGCTCTTTGTTTCTTTTCAATGGGCCCAATATTCAAAAGGGTTTAACTGGGTAACAGATGCTCCTGCCCAGTTAAAACCTGTTGAGCAATATTCAATGGCACTTAAGCGGTTAGTGCTGTGGAGTACTGCCTATGACTGACCATGCACTGTCTGGTTAATGGCAGAGCAGTCTAGGGGCAGAGCCTTGGTGGAGCCAGAACTTAACTGGTTAGCAGTGATATTCAATCTGTTAACTGGCTACAGGCTCCTTTTACTAACATGCAGGAAAAAGTGGCCTTAGCGCATCCTTAGCTGGTGGTTGGGAGGTGGGGATAGAGCTGGGCAGACTTATACGGTCTGTGCCAGAGCCGGTGGTGGGAGGCGGGGCGGGTGGTTGGGGGGCATGGATAGTGCTGGGCAGACTTATACTGTCTGTGCCCTGATACAGTGTGTGCCAGAGCCGGTGGTGGGAGGCGGGGCTGGTGGTTGGGAGGCAGGGATAGTGCTGGGCAGACTTATACGGTCTGTGCCAGAGCCGGTGGTGCCCTGAAAAAGACAGGTACAAATCAAGGTAAGGTATACACAAAAAATGGCACATGTGAGTTTATCTTTTATTTATTTATTTTATTGCATTTGTATCCCACATTTTCTTGTTGGGCAGACTGGATGGACCGTGCAGGTCTTTTCCTGCCGTCATCTACTATGTTACTATGTTATTTACATGGGTCTTACCCATGCACTAAAGCCATTTTTAGCACAGCAGTAAAATGGGCTGATTTTCATATTTTTGTATTAATAGCCACTCACTAATGTTGCTGTGTGGTTGTCTTTCTCTGAGGAACAACAATGGCCTTCCATCCATGGAAGAATGTCCTCAGTTATACTGAAGATCATTTACAGTGGTTTTTGCAAAGATCACAAGACTTAGAAGAAGACACTGACTCCCCAGAGACTTTAACAGACCAGTGGTCTGAGTCCGCTTGCATATTTATGATATTCACCAATAAAATATCTTCAGCACTACTATATGTCTCTGGTGTTGGATTGGAGGGCTATTCATACATTCCTACTTTTTCCTACGCAGAGATCTACCTTTACCAGAAATGGTTTTCAAGGATGATGATGCGGAGGAACTGAAAGAAATTTTTGTAAACCTGGGCAACGTACTGAGCCAAATCAACAAATTAAAAAGTAGAAAATCACCTGGACAGGATGGTATACATCCTGGGGTACTGAAAGAACTCAAACATGAAATTGCTGATCTTTTGTTAGTGATCTGTAACCTGTTGTTAAAATCATCAGTAGTACCTGAAGATTGGAAGGTGGCGAATATAACGGTGATTTGTAAAAAGGGTTCCAGGGGTGATCCAGGAAATTATAGACCGGTAAACCTGACTTCAGGGCTGTACAAAATAGTGGAAACTATTGTACAGAACATAATTACTGAACACAGAGACATGGCTTAATGGGACAGAGTCAGCATGTATTCAGCCAAGGGCAGTCATGCCTCAACAATTTGCTATATTTCTTTGAAGGCATGAATAAACATGTGGATAAAAGTGAGCCAGTTGATGTAGTGTATCTAGATTTTCAGAAAGCTTTTGAAAGAGTCCCTCATGAGAGACTTCTGAGAAAATTAAAAAGCCATGGGATAGGAGGCAATGTTCTGTTGTGGATTAGGAACTGGTTAATACATAGAAAACAGAGGGTAGGGTTAAATGACAATTTTTTCTCAGTGGAGGAGGGTGAATAGTGGAGTGTCACAGGGATCTGTACTGGGACCGACACTATTGAACAATATTTATAAAATATCTAAAAATCAGAATGACAAGTGAAGTGATTAAATTTACAGATGAGAGAAAACTATTCAAAGTTATTAAAACACAAGTGGACTGTGAACAACTGCAGAACGACTTTAGGAAATTGGAAGACTGAGCATCCAAATGGCAGATGAAATCTAATGTGGACAAATGCACATTGGGAAGAATAATTCAAATCATAGTAACTTTATGCTAGGGGGTCCACCTTAGGCATCAGCACCCAAGAAAAAGATCTGGGTGTCATCATAGAGAATACACTGAATCCTTCTGCCCAGTGGAGGCCAAAACAGCAAACAGGATGCTAGGAATTATTTGGAAAGGGATGGAAAATATGATGAAAAATATTATAATGCCTCTGTTTTGTGCCATGATGCGACCTCACCTTGAGTATTGCGTGCAATCCTGGTCACCGTATCTCAAAAAAGATATAGTGGAATTAGAAAAGGTTCAAAGAAGGATGACCAAAATGATAAAGGGGATGGAACTCCACTCATATGAGGAAAGGGTAAAGAGGTTAGGGCTCTTCAGCTTGGAAAAGAGATGGATGAGGGGGGATATGATAGAGGTCTACAAATTCCTGAGTATTGTAGAACTGGTAAAAGTGAATCGATTTGTACTTTTCAAAAAGTACAAAAACAAGGGGATACTCAATGAAGTTATATGGTAATACTTTTAAAACGAATAGGAGGACATTTTTTTCGCTCAATGAATAGTTAAGCTGTGGGGCGCTTAGCATGTCTGGTTGTAAAAATGGTTTAGAAGATCCTGGAGGCAAAGTCTATAGTCTACTATTGAGATAGACATGAGGGAAGTCACTGCTTGTCCTGGGATCGGTAGCATGGAATGTTGTTACTAGTTGGGTTTCTGCCAGGTACTTGTGACCTGGGCTGGCCACTGTTGGAAGTCTCTAGGAGCTTAGACCAGTGGTTCCCAAACCTGGTCTAGAGGCACCCCAGCCAATCAGATTTTCAGGATATCCATAATGAATATTCATTTTTTTCAAAGTAACTACAATATAGAATATTAATTCTTCTTTATTAGTATCAAAATCATTTTTAAACCACTAAAATTTAAAACTTTTTCACAATAATACTGCAATGCATTTTACCCGGTTCTCCTACCCTAACTTTCATATCCACACGTCTAACATTCTTCCACATTCATACCATTCATTTTAGTTCCCATACACTATCCAAAGAAGTGCAGAGATATCCTATTCATATAATATTGCTTATAATACCACAATACAGTTCTTAAATAATTTTGTTGTTAACTGTTCTTCCCTTTGTGGTTCCTTGCTGTTATACATAGACAGCCTTCAGTTCAAAGTGCTCACTATAAAAGTAACCACATATTGGAGTCTAATATATCTCCTGTTGAAATGCCAGTATGTTTGCCCCAGCAAGCTATATGTTAGTTTTAGAGTCACTTTTCTTCTAATATCACTGTAGTATAGAGGCTCCCGATCAGGTTCCGCATACAGTTCAAGCTTCTCCTACTAACCTACAAATGCACTCGTTCTGCAGCCCCTCCTTACCTCTCTACCCTCATCTCCCCTTATGTTCCTACCCGTAACCTCCGCTCTCAAGACAAATCCCTCCTTTCAGTACCCTTCTCCACCACCGCCAACTCCAGGCTCCGCCCTTTCTGCCTCGCCTCATCCCATGCTTGGAATAAACTCCCTGAGCCCATATGCCAGGCCCCCTCCCTGCCCATCTTCAAATCCTTGCTCAAAGCCCACCTCTTCAATGATGCCTTCGGCACCTAACCACTATACCTCTACGCAGGAAATCTAGACTGCCCCAACTTGACATTTTGTCCTTTAGATTGTAAGCTCTTTTGAGCAGGGTCTGTCCTTCTTTGTTAAACTGTATAGCGCTGCGTAACCCTAGTAGCGCTCTAGAAATGTTAAGTAGTAGTAGTAGTAGATATATGCTTTTCCGTTGCCGTTCTCTCTTTTCTGCAACTCTCTGTGCTCTTCAATACTATTTTAACACATGGATGACTCCTTTTTCAAACCTGTGGTTATTTTCTTCCTCTCCACTGCTTGTGAGCATTCTGTCGTGCTCCCTTAATTTAAACGAGTCAAACCCCAATAAATATTCATGAGATAGATTTGCATGCAGTGGAAGCAATGCATGCAGATCTCTCTCATGAATATTCATTGTGGGTATCCTGAAAGTGACTGGCTGGGATGCCTCCAGAATCACTGGCTAGACTATTAGGGTCCCACAGGGCACCTACACCTAATAGTAGTGAGTCTCCAAGACAGGACGAATAGGTAAAGCACAGGTAGCAATCAAGTTTTCTCAACACAAGAAACGTGTCTTCTGCTTCCCTCAGCATATGCCTCTAATATGGACTGTGTAAACAGCAGAGAAGCTTAATGCAGGTAGGCCAAGTTTTAGCTTGGAACTTTGTGAAATCCTGATCCTGGAGGCAGTGGTGTAGCCAAGGGTGGGCTTGGGTGGGCCCAGGCCCACTCAGCAGCAGCATACCTATGATGTGGCTGGCAGGGATCCCCAAGCCCCACCAGCCGAAAACTCCCAACAAGTGTCCCTCCTGCATACCTTGTAAGTAGCAGATCTTTGCCTGCAGTGAGCAGTGACATACATACTGCTTGCACCGGCCCCACAGCCTTCCCTCTGATGTATTTCTGCCTAGGTGGAAACAGGAAGTTGCATCAGAGGGAAGGCTGTGGGGCCAACATGATCAGTGTGTATTAGTTGCTGCTCGCTGCTGGTGAAAATCTGCTGTTTAAAAGGTATACAGTAGAGGGGGATGTTTGAGAGACCATATGGCATGCAGGCGAGAGGAGAGACCAAATCACCTGTGGGACGGGGCGAGGTTCTTCTTCCCACCCATCTTGGGCCCAGGCCCACCCAAAATTGGGTGTCTGGCTACGCCCCTGCCTGGAGGTCAGGTCAGAGCCAGATTTGAAGACAGACTAGTGCACACTGAATTTGTGGGACCTTGTCAGCGACAGGACTACAGGAAGATTATTACTGAATTCCATGAGACTTTTATTCTTAAGTTTATCAAACCTGTGAAATGAACAGGATTTAACATTCTTTTGAATACAAAATAAATATTTGTTTGCTTTTACCTCTCTGAGTGGCTGTGTCTATTAAGGCTCCGCACCCACACCTTCCCTCATGCTCCTACATGCATCTTTGAAAACTGCCTTCACAATGTATGTTAGGATATGAATCTGTGTGAAAAGTTTTACAAAATAGAAATTGCATTACACTGAATTTCGTTTACAAGTACAATAGTTTGTTATATGAATTTAGTTTTGTTCAGCCTCAAAGAACAAATGGTAGCTATATTTTCAGTAGTTACTACTACTACTACTACTACTATTTAGCATTTCTATAGCACTACAAAGCGTACGCAGTGCTGCACAAACATAGAAGAAAGACAGTCCCTGCTCAAAGAGCTTACAATCTAGTAGACAAAAAATAAAGCAAACAAATCAATTAATGTGTAGAGGAAAGAGGAGAGGAGGGTAGGTGGAGGCGAGTGGATACAAGTGGTTACGAGTCAAAAGCAATGTTAAAGAGGTGGGCTTTCAATCTAGATTTAAAGATGGTCAAGGATGCGGCAAGACGTAGGGGCTCAGGAAGTCTATTCCAGGCATAGGGCGCAGCAAGACAGAAGGAGCGAAGTCTGGAGTTGGCAGTAGCGGAGAAGGGAACAGATAAGAAGGATTTATCCAGGGAACGGAGTGCACGGGAAGGGGTGTAGGGAAGGACGATTGTGGAGAGATACTGGGGAGCAGCAGAGTGAGTACATTTATAGGTTAGTAGAGAAGTTGAACAGGATGCGAAAACGGATAGGGAGCCAGTGAAGCGACTTGAGGGGAGGGGTAGTTAATATTTAACAAGGTGATGTGAGGGGCACTGAGGGAGGACAAGCCCTTAGCGGAGAGATTGAATGATTTCTTTGTTTTGGTCTTTACGAAAATGGTTTTTAAGGGTGACGATATGGAAGAACTGAAAGAAATCTTGATGAACTTGGAAGACGTGCTGAGCCAAACTGACAAGTTAAAGAGTGATAAATCACCTGGACTGGATGGAATATACCTTATGGTACTGAAAGAGCTCAAACATGAAATTGCTGATCTTTTGTTAGTAATCTGTAACCTCATGGTTTAATGGGACAAAGTCATCCTATGTAATAAAAACCAGCCTCAACATTCTGAAGCTGACTCTGTGGCTTCAGTGAAGAGTTTGTAACCTCTGAAGCTCAGGCTCCATCTCTGTAAGCTCTGCCCTCGCGTCCAAACGTCATGACGTCCAGCACGTCTAAACGTCATGACATCGAGGGCGGGTCAATCGCCATAAAAGAATCGCGCTTCAAAAAACAGAAACAAACGGAGGTCTAAAATCCCGACAGAGGAGTACTGGCGAGGCAACCACAACAACAACAAAAAAGGGAAATGTAGCTCCGCCCTCTTGTCATAATGTGATGACATTGAGGGCGGGGCGGTACACACAGCGGCGATGACAGAGGACTTGGAGGAGATCCCGGAACCCCCCACGGTATTTCGGAATGGAAAGCCTGCCCGATCTCTTGCAATAACACAAGCATGGAGGAGGAGGAAGTCAGGGAAGGAAGACAGAAACGCTTAACAGAGGGAAAAGGAGGCGGGGAGGGGGTCCTCACACCAGAGAGATGGGGGTGGGGACCCTGCGAGAGGGGAGGGGCTCACACTCACTCACTCACTCAGTAGAGGGAGGGAGGAAAAGGAGGGGGGAGGCCAATAGAAGGGAAAGGTAGGATGGGGAGGGAAGGGAGAAGGGGGAAAACCAGACTCTCTGTCAAACAAACTGTATCTCTGCGAAAACTCTGTCTCTCTCACTTACTCGCACACAGTCATTCTGAAACACACACACTCACTCACAGATACACAAGCACCCCGTCTCAGTCTCTATGTGACACACAATAGCACAGTCACTCTCTCTCTCACACAGTCACTCTCACACACACACTCACTCAAACATACACACTACGAGGAAAACCTGCCTAACGCCCATTTCATTTCTTTCCGAAACGGGCCTTTTATACTAGTAAGTACATAAGTATTGCCACACTGCGACAGACCAAAGGTCCATCAAGCCCAGCATCCTGTTTCCAACAGTGGCCAATCCAGGTCATAAATACCTGGCAAGATCCTAAAAAAGCTCAATACATTTTATGCTGCTTATCCCAGAAATAAGCAGTGAGTTTTCCCCAAGTCAATTTAATAATGGTCTATGGACTTTTCCATTAGGATGCCGTCCAGACCCTTTTAAAACTCCACTAATCTAACCAACCACCTTTACCACATTCTCTGGCAACGATTTCCAGAGTTTAATTACACATTGAGTGAAGAAACCCTTTGTACTCTTTGTATTAAATTTACTACTTTGTAGCTTCATCGCATGCCCCCTAGTCCTAGTATTTTTGGAAAGAGTAAACAAACGATTCACGTCTACCCATTCCACTCCACTCATTATTTTATAGACCTCTATCATATCTCCCCTCAGCTGTCTCTTCTCCAAGCTGAAGAGCCGTAGATGCTTCAGCCTTTCCTCATAGGGAAGTCGTCCCATCCCCTTTATCATTTTCGTCGCCCTTCTCTGTACCTTTTCTAATTCCACTACATCTTTTTATTTATTTATTTATAACCATTTAAATTTTTACAAGTGATAAAATAACTTGCCAGAAATACAGAGAAAGTAATATATAGGAATTATTTCAGTCAGATAATTCTATTCTCTTCCTTAGACCACTAAATAGGGAGAGTGAAACAAGACAAGGAGATCAATTAAACAGTAAACAGAAAAAAAGTGGTATTAACCTGATTATCCCCAGATATTACTCATCTAATTCATTATTCCACCTTGATCATCTGGTTGGCTTCTTCAAGGCCAATGCGGTGTATAGTCAAATCATTTAATTGAAAACATACTTATTGTCCAATATTCGTTAGAAATAATACATCTCATTACATTCTTTCTCTTTTAATCCACTATATCTTTTCTGTGATGCGGCAACCAGAATTGATCACAATATTCGAGGTGCAGTCACACCGTGGACCAATATAAAGGCATTATAACATCCTCAATTTTGTTTTCCATTCCTTTCCTAATAATACCTAATATTCTTTCTTAGCCGCCGCAGCACACTGAGCAGAACGTTTCAACGTATCATCAACAACGACACCAAGATCCCTTTCTTGATCGGTGACTCCTAACGTGGAACCTTGCATTACGCACCTATAGCTCGGGTTCCTCTGTCCCACATGCATCACTTTACACTTGCTCACATTAAACGTCATCTGCCATTTAGATGCCCAGTCTCCCAGTCTCGTAATATCCTCTTGCGATTTAAAGACTTTGAATAACTTTGTGTTGTCAGCAAATTTAATTACCTCACTAGTTACTCCCATCTCTAGGTCATTTATAAATATGTTAAAAAGCAGTGGTCCCAGCACAGACCCCTGAGGAACCCCACTATCTACCCTTCTCCATTGAGAATACTGACCATTTAACCCTACTCTCTGTTTTCTATCTTTTAACCAGTTTTTAATCCACAATAGGACACTACCTCCTATCCCATGACTCTCCAGTTTCTTCTGTAGTCTTTCATGAGGTACTTTGTCAAACACCTTTTGATAATCCAGATACACAATATCAACTGGCTCATCTTTATCCACATGTTTGTTCGCTCCTTCAAAGAAATGTAATAGATTGGTGAGGCAAGATTTCTCTTCACTAAATCCATGTTGGCTATTGCACTCATTTTTGAAAGAGAAGGATGCCCATCTTTCGACATAAATTGGAAGATGGACATCCTTCTCCCAGGGTTGTCCAAATCGGTATAACCGAAAGCCGATTTTGGACGTCCCCAACTGCACTCCGTCGCAGGGACAGCCAAAGTTCAAGGGGGCGTGTCGGAGGCATAGCAAAGGCGGGACTTGGGCATACCTAACACTTGGACATCCTTGACCCATAATCGACAAAAAGAAGGATGTCTCTGACGAACACTTGGACGTTTTCACCAGGACCTGTTTTTCTTACGACTAAGGCACAAAAAGGTGCCCGAACTGACCAGATGACCACCGGAGAGAATCGGAGATGACCTCCCTTTACTCTCCCAGTGGTCATTAACCCCCTCCCACCCTCAAAAAATATTTCAAAATATGTTGTGCCAGCCTGCATGCCAGCCTCAGATGTCATACTCAGGTCCATGACAGCAGTATGCAGGTCCCTGGAGCAGTTTTAGTGGGTGAGTGCACTTCAGACGGGCGGACCTAGGCCCATCTCCCCCACCTGTTACGTTTGTGGAGGAAACAGCGAGCCCTCCAAAACCCATCACAAACCCACTGTACCCACATCTAGGTGCATTGGAGCCAACTCTGTGAGTGCTGTGGGTGCTTGAGCATCCTCAGTAGTGAGAAAATTCCTTGTATGTGTCCAGGGAGGGGTTATTTCCATTGGGCTTAGCACCCCTAATAATTTTGAAAATTTGACTCCTATGTCTAGGTACCTCCCTTCACCTGTAAGGGCTATGGTAGTGCTGTATAGCTGGGGGTAGAGGGTTTTGGGGGGCTCAGCACACAAGGTAAGGGAGCTATGTATCTGGGAATAATTTATGAAGTCCACTGTAGTGCCCCCTAGGGTGCCCGGTTGGTGTCCTGGCATGTCAGGGGGACCAGTGCACTACAAATGCTGGCTCCTCCCACGACCAAATGGCTTGCATTTGGTCGTTTCTGAGATGGACGTCCTTCGTTTCGAAAATTGCTGAAAATCAAAAATGACCAAGTATAGGGACGTCCATCTCTAAGGACGACCATATTTAAGGATTTGGATGTGCCTGATGGTATTTTTGAAACGAAAGATGGACGTCCATCTTGTTTTAAAAATACAGGTTTCCCCGCCCCTGGATTGGGATGTTTTGCAAGGATGTCCAAATCGAAACGTGGATGTCCCTTTCGAAAATGCCCCTCTTTGTCTCATTAATCCATGCTTTTGAATATGCTCTGTAATTTTGTTCTTTATAATAGTCTCTACCATTTTGCCCGTCACTGACGTCAGGCTCACCGGTCTATAATTTCCCAGATCCCCTCTGGAACCTTTTAAAAATATCGTTACATGGGCTATCCTCCAATCTTCTGGTACCATGCTCGATTTTAAAGATAAATTACATATTACTAACAATAGTTCCGCCAGTTAATTTTTCAATTCTATCAGTACTCTGGGATGAATATGATTTGGTCCAGGAGATTTGCTACTCTTCGGTTTGTAGAACTGCCCCATTACATCCTCTAGGTTTATAGAGATTTCATTAAGTTTCTCCAACTCAGCTTTGAATACCATTTCTGGCACCAGTATCTCTCTCAAATCTTCCTCGGTGAAGACCGAAGCAAAGAATTCATTTAATCTCTTCACTATGGCTTTATCGTCCCTGATCGCCCCTTTTACCCCTTCGGTCATCTAGCGGTCCAACCAATTCTTTTGCTGGCTTCTTGCTTTTTATATACCTAAAAAATGTTTTACTATGTGTTTTTGCCTCCAACGCAATCTTTTTTTAAAGTCCCTCTTAGCCTTCCTTATCAGCGCTTTGCATTTGACTTGCCATTTCTTATGCTGTTACTAATTTTAGTCAGTTCCTTCTTCCATTTTCTGAAGGATTTTCTTTTAGCTCCAATAGCTTCCTTCACCTCACTTTTTAACCACGCTGGCTGTTGTTTGGTCTTCCTTCCTTCTTTTTTAATACATGGAATATATTTGGCCTGGGCTTCCAGGATGGTATTTTTAAACAGCATCCCCATGCCTGATATTAATTTATGACCCTCGCAGCTGCTCCTCTAAGTTTTTTTTTTCACCGTTCTAATTTTATCATAGTATCCTTTTTGAACGTTAAACGATAATGTGTTGGATTTCTTGATTATACTTACTCCAAAGCTAATATCAAATCTGATCATATTATGATCACTGTTATCAAGCAACCCCATCACCATTACTTTTTTCACCAGATCATGCGCTCCACTAGGTCTAGAATTTTTCCTTCTCTCGTCGGCTCCTGAATCAGCTGCTCCATAAAGCAATCCTTGATTTCATCAAGGAATTTTACCTCCCTAGCATGCCCCGATGTTACATTTACTTAGTCAATATTGGGGTAATTGAAATCACCCATTATTATTGTGTTGCCCAGTTTGTTTGTGTTCCTAATTTCCTTTAACATTTCTGCATTCGTCTGTTCATCCTGGCCAGGCGGATGGTAGTACACTCCTATCACTATCCTTTTCCCCTTTACACATGGAATTTCAATCCACAGGGATTCCAAGATGTGTTTTGTTTCCTGCAGAATTTTCAATCTATTTGATTCAAGGCTCTCGTTAATATACAATACTACCCCTCCACCAATTCGATACACCCTATCACTACGATATAATTTGTACCCTGGTATGACAATGTCCCACTGGTTATCCTCCTTCCACCAGGTCTCCGAGATGCCTATTATATCTAATTTTTCATTTAGTGCAATATATTCTAACTCTCTCATCTTATTTCTTAGGCTTTTGGCATTCGCATATAGACATTTCAAACTGTTTGTTGTTCCTATTTACATCATGCTCGGTACTTGACAGCATTAATTTGCATTCTTTTGTCTCATTTTTATTTAAGGACATCTGATCTACTATGGTCTCTTTTGCAACCTCACTATTGGGATACTCTATCTTCCCTGTTTTGGTGATATCTTTGAAAGATACCTTATTCCGAACCATGCGCTCTTGAGCGACTGTCGGCCTTCCCTCAGTCTCTAGTTTAAAAGCTGCTCTATCTCCTTTTTAAATGCTGATGCCAGTAGCCTGGTCCCACCCTGGTTAAGGTGGAGCCATCCTTTCAGAATAGGCTCCCCCTTCCCCAGAATGTTGCCCAGTTCCTAACAAATCTAAAACCCTCCTCCCTGCACCATTGTCTCATCCATGCATTGAGATTCCAGAGCTCTGCCTGTCTCTTGGTCCCTGCTCGTGGAATGGGTGGCACTTCAGAAAATGCTATCCTAGAGGTTCTGGATTTGAGCTTTCTACCTAAGAGCCTAAATTTGGCTTCCAGAACCTCTCTCCCACATTTTCCTATGTCATTGGTACCCATATGTACCAAGACAGCTGACTCCTCTCCAGCACTATCTAAAATCCTATCTAGGTGACGCATGAGGCCCGCCACCTTCGCACCAGGCAGGCAACTGACCAGGCGAGCCTCACGCCCACCAGCCACCCAGCTATCTACATGCCTAATAATCGAATCACCCTCTACTACTGCTGTCCTAACCCTTCCCACCTGGGCAGTAGCTTCTCACCAATTCGCCTCATTTCTTTGAAGGCTTAAATAAACATGAGCCAGTTGATGTAGTATATCTGGATTTTCAGAAAGCTTTTGAATAAGTTCCTTATTATTATTTATTTTCTTACATTTGTACCCCACACTTTCCCACTCATAGCAGGCTCAATGTGGCTTACATATTATATACAGGTACTTATTTGTACCTGGGGCAATGGAGGGTTAAGTGACTTGCCCAGAGTCACAAGGAGCTGCCTGTGCCTGCAGTGGGAACTGAACCCAGTTCCCCAGGACCAAATCCACCACTCTAACCACAAGGCCACTCCTCCACTCCTGAGAAAGTTAAAAAGTCATAGGATAGGAGGCATTATCCTTCTGTGGATTAGGAATTGGTTGTTGGCCAGTAAACAGAGGGTAGGGTTAAATGGCCATTTTTCTCAATGGAGGAGAGTGAATAGTGGAATGCCACAGGGATCTGTACTTGGACCAGTGCTATTTAACATATTTATAAATGATCTGGAAAAAGGGAATGACGAGTGAGGTGATTAAATTTGGGATGACACAAAAATATTCATAGTTGTAAAAACACATGCGGATTGTGAAAAATTGCAGGAAGACCTTAGGAAACTGAGGTTTGGAGTTCGTGGAGGAAAAGTCCATAGTTCTGTTATTGAAATGGACATCGGAGAAGTCACTACTTGCCCCGAGATTGGTAACATGGAATGTTGCTACTAATTGGGTTTATGCCAGGTGCTTGTGACCTGGATTGGCCACTGTTGGAAGCAAGATATTGGGCTAGATGGACAATTGGTCTGACCCAGTATGGCTATTCTTATGTTCTTATGAACATGCATACTCAATGAAAAATTTTAAAAAATGTTTTTGTTATATTAATTGATCAGTGGCAAACCAATCATCTGGTAATATCTAGATGGATTTGTTTTTATGTCATTACCAGACTAACTGAAAAAGAAAAGTTTTTTTGTGAGCTAGGATGCAGCACAGCTTAATTATAGGATGCTTTGTTGGAAAAAAAAGTTAAAGGAAATGAGTAATCTGCTCAGATGCTGGAAATGACAGCTGAAACAGACCTGCCACTTCTGTCATCTGTGATCTTTTATCATTGCATTTGTATTAATGAATATGCTGGTATTTTTTTTTACTTCCCTTATAAAATTGCATTATAATTGCTTGCATGTTCTAGTTCTTACACATAAGGTCTGAGCAACACTTTATGGTTTTGAACAATGTTACATCATTGTTTTCAGTATGAGCGGAAATTGTTTGATGGCCTTTTTCTATTATCTCTTTTGTTAGTCTTCTTCCTTGATTAGTCTTTACTTTTGTTTTCTGCTTTCTTTTAAAATGCATAAAACTCTTTTAGATACACTCAAAGGTGATTATTTCTGTAAGGCATTTACAAGTAAAACAATTTTTCTTTTGCATATACTTTATTTTTTCTTTTTTGCTTATTTCATGATTGCAATCTACACAAATCAATCACAGATCTGTCCAAAGGAATACCAGTGTTTCATACCATATTATTCTTTCCTTGGGTAGATAAGAATGAAAATTGAAGGTTCTGTGATATAGTTTTCTATTGTTTTGATTGGAAAACATTTTAAGCAGTAGAATGATTTTTCTGTTTTGTTAAAAGTACGGACCATGGCAATTCAAAACATCTGAGGTATGTAGTTGTTTTAAAAATTTTTTTTAATGTTTATATTTCACAGTAAAAATCACAATTTATATCATTGTGACAAAAGGAAATATCACATCTACATCAAACCACAATATAAGGTAATTAAACTTTTTGACCATAATAAATTGATCCAAGATTACAAAAGAAATAAAAAGGAAATCTATAATCAAATTATCAAGATGCTTTCTACTGCTAACATATTCTAGCTGACTTCAGTGGATTGTGAAACAAATACTTGGATCCTCCTTTCTCTAAACACAAGAAATTCAACCAGTTATTTAGGTTCAAAAACCATATATGACTTATTTTCTAACAAAATAACACAAGAGCAAGGAAATCTCAATATAAATGTCTGACCCAACACTTTTTCATTGGAACTGTGTTTTAACCTGTGCCAAGTGTTTTAAGCTTGTGACTTAATCTGGTGACATTGAATCTGGTGTCTTTTTTCATTAGAATTGTGAGTTGAATCTACATTGCCAGAGACTTAATTCAATTAATTTTGGTTACATAGCATCTGGTGACTCATAGCTCTGGGGGAGGGGCAATTTTGTTTTGAGCTGGGTAGTAGAACCTAAGTTTACCTTGTGAGCTGGGAGCTGTGCTAGGCATTTTCAGACTTGGTTTGATTGGTAACTGAGGTTACCTGTGTCCTAGTCCCACCCACCCCTAAGTAAACTCCCTTTATATAGGGCAATCAAGGGACAAGTATCTTCATTACACTTAATTGGTCAATCCTAATTCTTGTTATTCCCTCTCATAGTTCACCTTTTCACACTTGTGAATCACATCATTATGACCTTCATTTAGTGCAATATATGTTCTGCTTTAATCCTAAGGCAAACTATCTGGAACCTAAGAGCTTGTCCTATCTGTCTCCAAATATCAGCCTTGAAAGAAGAGATCAACAAACTCAAGAAGGAATTAACTACAATTAAAGAAGCGTCCAGGATTACTCATTTCCCAGCTAATTTACCACCACCACTGCCTCAGAGAATGAAACATCAGAGGAATAGATGGGTCACAGTAGGCTCTGGTAGACTAAGATCTGTGACACAGAAACACTCGCCCTTCCAAGCTTTGCCCCTGTCAAATTCTTTTGCAGCGTTGCATCATTATGATAGCAAAAAAAGAAGTCCTGTGGTAGAACCAGAGGCAATGAAAATAGCACAACCCCAGAAACTTCCCTCAGCTAATGAGAGAATTATGAAAAACAGAAAATTATTACTGATCGGAGACTCCATTACTTAGGAGAACAGTTCAGGGGTTCCAACGCAATGAAATGTCTTCTAGGATCTTCAGCTACAAGACGTACAGACCAAATACTGAAAGTGATCCGAGAAGAGAGCGAGGCTTCTAATGCTGATGATGTAATTCACCTGGAGACAAATGACCTGGCCAACAATAGAAAGTTTACAGCACAGAGAGCGTTCCAGAAGTTTGGGGAGGGACTGAAATCTTTGGTTCGGACTGTGGCTTTTTCAGAAGTAATTCCTACGTTGGGGAGGGGAGAGGAAAGACCCCAAAACAGAGGAATTCAATAAGTGGCTTGAGTGGCTTGAGCCTTGGTGTAAAGAAGAAGGTTTTAGATACATAGGAGAATGGGGTAATACGTGGAAAAATAACAGGCTGTACTGTAATGATGGGCTACATCTTTCTGTGGTGGGAAAAAGGATCCTTGGGGAGAAATTCAGACAGTATGTTTCTAGACATTTAAACTAGAGGATGGGGGTGACAAAAGGAAACAAGGGATTTCAGAAAGTCACCCCCAGAATAAACATGATGGCAGAGGGACAGGTCATGTAAATATAAAAAACCACCCAAACTCACTAAACACATGGAAAGCTATGTGCACAAATGCTCATAGTCTAAGTAAAAAGGTTCAAGACTTGCAAGCCCTGATGTTTGAAGAAAACTTGGATATTGTTGCCATTACGGGGATGTGGTTCAATGATTCTGATGAATGGGATAGGAAGGATAGAGAGGGCCGAAGAGGTGGAGGAGTGGCTCTGTATGTGAGAGAGAATATCATAGCAGCTGAAATACGGGGAACCTGGGGAAAAGAAGAAGCTATATGGATCTTCCTGGAAAGAGAAGACGGAACCTGTATCCACACAGGAGTTATCTACAGACCTCCTGCACAAACGGAGAAGTTAGACAAGGATCTGATAGAAGATATTCAAAAGATTGGTATGAAAGGGGAGGTGCTACTATTGGGAGATTTCAATTTGTCTGATGTGGATTGGAACGTCCTGTCTACGGAATCGGAAAGAAGTAAGGAGATTGTGGATGCCTGTCAAAGTGCATTGCTCAGACAAATGGTGACGGAACCCATGAGGGAAGGGTCGATGCTGGATCTAGTGCTCACTAATGGAGGTAGTGTTTCTGATATCCGGGTGGGTGCCCACCTAAGTAATAGTGATCATCACACCGTATGGTTTGATATAAGGGCGAAGGCGGAGTACGGACGCACAAAACTGAAAGTACTGGATTTCAGACATACTGATTTTGATAAAATGGGGGAATACCTGAAGAAGGAGCTGTTGGCATGGGAAGGCATAGGAGAAGTGGAAAAACAGTGGTCCAAGCTCAAGGCTGCTATAAATATGGTGACTGATCTTTTTGTGAGGAAAGTAAACAAAACCAAGAGAAGCAGAAAGCCTATATGGTTCTCCAAACAAGTAGCGGAAAAAATAAAAGCAAAAGAGGCTTTGTTCAAGAAATACAAAAGAACGCAACGAGAGGATCATGGAAAAAATTATCGGATTAAACTGAAAGAAGTGAAGAGGGAAATATGGTTAGCGAAAGTGTGAGCGGAAGAAAAAATGGCTTAAAATGTAAAGAGAGATGACAAGACTTTTTTCAGATATATTGGAGAAAGGAGAAGAGATAGGAATGGAATCGCGAGACTGAAAGATAAGGAGAATGGCTATGTGGATTCAGACTCAGGATGGGAGCTGGGCAGACTTCTATAGTCTACGCCCTGATCATGACTGAATAGATAGAGATGGGCTGGAGTGTAAATTTTAAGGGGCTTTGATGTTAGCTTCAGAACTTAGTACAAGAACAGTACTGGGCAGACTTCTACGGTCTGTGCCCTGAGAAAGGCAAAGACAAATCACACTCGGGTATACATATAAAGTATCACATACCATGTAAAATGAGTTTATCTTGTTGGGCAGACTAGATGGACTGTACAGGTCTTTATCTGCCGTCATTTACTGTTACTCTAGGCTGTAAAGCTAAGAATTCCTGATACCACTTTTGGGTAATCCTGGATAAATCTGGAAAAACCTATTTTTGAACTAAAAAACTTTTTATCTATTACAAGGAAATAAGACTTAAGAACCAAAGTCTGATCCAATTCCAAAGCAAATGTTGTTATTAAGGTAGTTCTTTGGGTCACCAGCTCCAGGGATGATTCTAAAAACTCAGTAACATTCAACACAGATTGTTCCTTTTCTCGTATAAGCATGGAATCAGAACATGAAGAGAGATTCAAATATTGAGCCCATACCACAGGGGGTAAAGGACTCTGATGAAATCTTCAGAATTTCATGCATGTACTTGCGTAGCATATCAATAGGCGCTATTAAAGGAGATTTAGGAAAATTTAAAAACTGCAAAGCGATCTTCCAGTTTCGATTTTCCAAATATTTTATTTTCCTATGCATGAATACCAAATTATTATTATGCTCTTGAAATTCTCCAAGTTTAATTTCAAGAGAACTAATTTTGGAAGCTTGTTGACCCAGCTTATGGGAATGGACCTCAAGCACTTCTTTAAAGTTTGTTAACTCTCCCACTACTTTTGTCACAGATATTAGAGTTGTGTTGAGGAGCTGCATAGCATCCAGCAGAGTACAGTGTGACAATCCTAGGCTTCTGCAGCCATGTCACAGATAGATCAGAGGCTGTCTTATATGCCTCAGCCTCAGTGAGGGTACTCACAGTTGGCTGCATTCATTGTCCAGTATTCACTGACCTATAGAAATCTGGAGAGGGGAAGCTGCAAGTGGTAATCCCTCTATTGGGAGCACTGAAGAAATCAAACCACCTCTAGCTCCATTTACTACCACCTGAGTCATGCCTCCAGGCTGCTGCAGATCAAGCTCTTGTGGGGAACTAGGAGAAACCCCGCTACCACTGTTATCAAAAGATTCCAATGCTGCAGTTGTTGAACCTCTAGGAGCTTGAAACTGCTCCAAAGTAATCTGCCTCATCAGAGGAGCAGACAATGGAGAAAGAGGCACTTGCTGGATTACTTGTTTCCTTTTTCTCCTATTAGCGTCAGGGAAATTCAGGACTTCCTAATTCAGACAATCCAAGTGGAGGTGTGGAGTTCCTGCACTTGCATCTAATCACTCAGCCATCTTGGATCGAGCTCTGAGGTATGTAGTTGTATATACATCTAGGCTGGAGTGGACAGATCCACCTGAAATATGAGCTTCTATTGAACCTGCTGCATGCTCCAAAGTTGAAGAAATGTTGAACTTGGAGCACTGAAATTCTTAGGGGTTGAAGTAGATGGAGGTTTATGGCTCAGGGGGGAAGGAGCAGTGGCTCTCTGTAGGAAACTGCACTCTCACAGAGCTACTTCCTCCTCTTATGAAGTTAAGTGTATCATTCTAGTAACCTAATGATTAGAGCAGTAAACCAGGGAACCCAGGATTCAAATCTTACTGATGTTCCTTGTGATCATGGGCAAGTCACTTAACCATGTATTGCATCAGGTACAGACTTAGGGGCCTGTTTACTAAAGTGTGGTATTTGCAAAGCCTGTAGGGGAAATGCGTTGCATTTAGCACACATGACACTTACTGCAAGGGCACCACATCACCCTCCCACACTGATCAAGTTCTCCCAGATCAGAACTCCCCAGGGATTATTGCCCCCATCTGCACCCACATTTACCTGGCCCCAGTTCAAGCCCCTCTCCTGTAGCCAAGGCCTTTCTCAAAGCAGACCTTAACCCTTCCATCACTTACCCATTCAATCCCAGGTCATCTAGTAGAATGGATAGGGGGCAGCTCGCATCCTGTCTGGCTCTGGGTTTCAAAATGGCACCTACCACTCTTAGAGGCAGTCTCGTGATACTATCACTATGGGTCTTCCTTCCATATGAGGAGTGATTACCCTTATATGGAAGGATGACCCCCTAGTGGTATTATTGCAAGACTATTGCTAGGGGTAATAGGCACCATTTTGAAACCAGAGCTAGATAGAGTGGAAGCCCCATCGCATTCTACTAGATAACCAGGGATTGAATTTGTAAATGAAAAAATATAGAAAATGTTCCACGCATATCCCTAACAGATAGTCTTATTAAACCAACAGATGGGAGATTTATTTAACGTAAAAGTAGGACTGTTTTGGAGTATCAGCTGTCTGAGGTGCCACCATTTAATATCCATGGAGGAACTTAATAAACAAAAAGCCTGAGTTGTAGAAGTGAAAACAGGATATATTCATAACCTCTCAGAAAAAGCCATCCCAGGATTATATTGCAACAACACAGGGCAGCAAACTCCTTTTCTAAATATAACCACCCAGAGGGAATGGAATTCATATCTTCAGTATCAGTCTGCATATGTGCCTTAAAATATATGTCTGTTATCTTGATTCTGTTGTCAGTTCAAGTCATGTCAGTAATGTGAAGAAGGGCCACAAGGTATGTATGGGAGTTCCTTTAATTATTGGCAATTTGTTCTTATGCTAGTGAGGAAGATTTATTAGGAATTCTATTTCACCATTAGAGTACTTCTAGATGTAGAATGTACCCTAAAATCTTGCTGAGGCATTATGGACTCAAATAGATATGCACCCCTCCTAGTAAACTACCAGCATTCTTTTTGCAACAGTAATCAAGGGGAACTATCCACCTTATAATTGAAAGAGAAAAACGCCTAGATTTCGACCCAAATCGGGAGATAGACATTTATCTCACAAAAACGAATAAATCGGTATAATGGAAAGCCGATTTTGGACGTTTTCAACTGCACTCCATTGCGGAAGCGTACAAAGTTGACGGGAGCGTGTTGGAGGCATGGCGAAGGTGGAACTGTGGCGTGGTTATCGGCCGAGGAGAGATGGGCGCCTTTCGCCGATAATGGAAAAAAAGTATGCGTTTGTAGCTAGAATTTAGTGCACTTTTCCTGGACCCTGTTTTTTCACGAATAAGGCCCCAAAAAGTGCCCTAAATGACCAGATAACCCCCAGAGGGAATCGGGGATGACCTCCTCTGACTCCCCCAGTGGTCACTAACCCCCTCCCACCACAAAAAATGATGTTTCACAACTTTTTATTTTCACCCTCAAATGTCATACCCACCTCCCTGGCAGCAGTATGCAGATCCCTGGAGCAGTTGTTAGGGGGTGCAGTGGACTTCAGGCAGGTGGACCCAGGCCCATCCCCCCCTACCTGTTACAATTGTGCTGCTTAATGCTTAGTCGTCCAACCCCCCCCAAACCCACTGTACCCACATGTAGGTGCCCCCCTTCACCCCTTAGGGCTATAGTAATGGTGTAGACTTGTGGGCAGTGGGTTTTGAGGGGGATTTGGGGGGCTCAACACACAAGGGAAGGGTGCTATGCACCTGGGAGCTCTTTTACCTTGTTTTTTTTTTTTTTTGTAAAAGTGCCCCCTAGGGTGCCCGGTTGGTGTCCTGGCATGTGAGGGGGACCAGTGCACTACGAATCCTGGCCCCTCCCACGAACAAATGCCTTGGATTTATTCGTTTTTGAGCTGGGCGCTTTCATTTTCCATTATCACTGAAAAACAAAAACGCCCAGCTCACAAATTGTCGAATAAAATATGGACGTCTATTTTTTTCGAAAATACGGTTCAGTCCGCCCCTTCACTGACCCGTTCTCGGAGATAAACGCCCATGGAGATAGACATTTTCGTTCAATTATGCCCCTCCACGTCATCCAAACCCTTACCAGGCTCAGCCCTTCTTAGATTCTGAGATCTTATAGCACGGCATCCAATGTGCAGCCTGTGTGCCAAATGCAGTCCTTCTGACCTCAGGATGAGTCCACTTGAGATTTGTTAGCACTCATGTCCCCCATTTCTATATACGTTGCCAAACATTGCACACAATTTAATTGAATAATGAGTTAATTAGTGCCAATAATTGGCTTTTTAACAAGCAATTATTGGCACTAATTAGATTTAATTAGCATTCACCTAAAATATGCGAGCATTCTGAAAAAGCAGGTATGGAAATAGGGAGGGTCATGGGCATAATAGGGGCATTCCTAAAATTAATGTACTTTGTTATAAAATAATGGGGTTATGCACCATGTTTCAGTTGGTGCAAATGGCTGTGCTTAAAATTTGGTGTGATTCCTGGCTGTCAGTGCTATTCTCTAAACCGTGCCTAACTTTAAGTGTGGCTTATAGAATAGCACTTTTTTTGGCGTGCTATATAATCTAGCTCATGATGTTGAAACATTAGAGAGCTATTTGTCAGATATGAACTCACGATTTCAGAACAGCATCACACAATCTGATGAGTATAAACCATACTGTAACAGGCTAAAATGTATATGTGGCCTCCACACATATGGATTTCTGATGTGGCTCTGTTTTTTAGGATCAGAGTTCAAGGTGATAAAACTACATCTATACATGTATAAGTGGGTGAAATACAGTAAACTGTACAGCCTTTAATCGTTAAAGGCCTGATATTCAAAATTATTTAACCGGTCAGCAATGGCTACTGACCGGCTAAATCACACATAATCGGTTATCTGCAGATATTCAGCGGGAGATAACCGGATATCTCCATTGAATATTCACGGTAACCGCATAATCGGGAGCTGGCTATCTCAGGGGCGAGTCAAACATACAGTGGTGGAAATAAGTATTTGATCCCTTGCTGATTTTGTAAGTTTGCCCACTGACAAAGACATGAGCAGCCCATAATTGAAGGGTAGGTTATTGGTAACAGTGAGAGATAGCACATCACAAATTAAATCCGGAAAATCACATTGTGGAAAGTATATGAATTTATTTGCATTCTGCAGAGGGAAATAAGTATTTGATCCCCCACCAACCAGTAAGAGATCTGGCCCCTACAGACCAGGTAGATGCTCCAAATCAACTCGTTACCTGCATGACAGACAGCTGTCGGCAATGGTCACCTGTATGAAAGACACCTGTCCACAGACTCAGTGAATCAGTCAGACTCTAACCTCTACAAAATGGCCAAGAGCAAGGAGCTGTCTAAGGATGTCAGGGACAAGATCATACACCTGCACAAGGCTGGAATGGGCTACAAAACCATCAGTAAGACGCTGGGCGAGAAGGAGACAACTGTTGGTGCCATAGTAAGAAAATGGAAGAAGTACAAAATGACTGTCAATCGACAAAGATCTGGGGCTCCACGCAAAATCTCACCTCGTGGGGTATCCTTGATCATGAGGAAGGTTAGAAATCAGCCTACAACTACAAGGGGGGAACTTGTCAATGATCTCAAGGCAGCTGGGACCACTGTCACCACGAAAACCATTGGTAACACATTACGACATAACGGATTGCAATCCTGCAGTGCTCGCAAGGTCCCCCTGCTCCGGAAGGCACATGTGACTGCCCGTCTGAAGTTTGCCAGTGAACACCTGGATGATGCCGAGAGTGATTGGGAGAAGGTGCTGTGGTCAGATGAGACAAAAATTGAGCTCTTTGGCATGAACTCAACTCGCCGTGTTTGGAGGAAGAGAAATGCTGCCTATGACCCAAAGAACACCGTCCCCACTGTCAAGCATGGAGGTGGAAATGTTATGTTTTGGGGGTGTTTCTCTGCTAAGGGCACAGGACTACTTCACCGCATCAATGGGAGAATGGATGGGGCCATGTACCGTACAATTCTGAGTGACAACCTCCTTCCCTCCGCCAGGGCCTTAAAAATGGGTCGTGGCTGGGTCTTCCAGCACGACAATGACCCAAAACATACAGCCAAGGCAACAAAGGAGTGGCTCAGGAAGAAGCACATTAGGGTCATGGAGTGGCCTAGCCAGTCACCAGACCTTAATCCCATTGAAAACTTATGGAGGGAGCTGAAGCTGCGAGTTGCCAAGCGACAGCCCAGAACTCTTAATGATTTAGAGATGATCTGCAAAGAGGAGTGGACCAAAATTCCTCCTGACATGTGTGCAAACCTCATCATCAACTACAGAAGACGTCTGACCGCTGTGCTTGCCAACAAGGGTTTTGCCACCAAGTATTAGGTCTTGTTTGCCAGAGGGATTAAATACTTATTTCCCTCTGCAGAATGCAAATAAATTCATATACTTTCCACAATGTGATTTTCCGGATTTAATTTGTGATGTGCTATCTCTCACTGTTACCAATAACCTACCCTTCAATTATGGGCTGCTCATGTCTTTGTCAGTGGGCAAACTTACAAAATCAGCAAGGGATCAAATACTTATTTCCACCACTGTAGGTTCAGCACATAATTGGGACCACATAAATAGCAGTACTATCTTTATGCACTAGCCAGTGGCTGATTAGCACTGAATATCGGCTTAATCGGTTGTCGGCTGGTGGCCAAAAATGAAACCGGATATTCAATGCCGGTTACTGGAAACAGCCTGTCATTGAATATCCAGGTTCAGTGCTCACTGCAGGCTTTAACTGTGCTGCCTGCTGAAATTGGGGGGGGGGGGGGGGGGGGGGGTAAATGTTCATTAAAACAGACCCACATGCCTTTTTTGTAAACTTGCTTTAAAGGAGAATACAGTGAGTCACTTGAAAAGCAGAAAAACACACAAAACGAACAGTAGCAGGCTGTAATGGTGGTAGACCACCCCAAGCATTTGCAGCTATTAGAGCTTCCTTTATGTTTGCCGTATCAGCTGACTGTGTCTGGATATACACTGAGGAAAATGAGTTTTCCTCTCATTCATGCCCAGTATGTTTCATGCAGTAGGGGACTAGTCATAATTTATTCCTATCCCTAATGTGAAAAGACAACAGTGGCACTTAAGACTCCAAAGTGGAGGAGTGGCCTAGTGGTTAGAGCACCAGTCTTGCAATCCAGAGGGGGCTGGTTCAAATCCTACTGCTGCGCCTTGTGACCTTGGGCAAGTCACTTAACTTAGATTGTGGGCCCTCCTGGGACAGAGAAATATCCACAGTACCTGAATGTAACTCACCTTGAGCTACTACTGAAAAAGGTGTGAGCAAAATCTAAATAAATAAAATAATAAAAGTTTCAGCAATAAGCCTGCACCCCTGTTTCCTCTACCTCCCCCCCAACATACACAACATTCTATCTAACATAAAGGATTTATCTGGAGTCCAGGGGAAAGCATTTTGGATGAGAAATGGTTGAATTCATGCCTTCAGCTATCCAGTATGTAGAATAATTTAATTTCTTCTTTGAAATATATTCTTTTCTTTCTAAAACATTTTTTAAATTAATGCACATGCTATTTGTTAGTGTGGTCAGTAGAAATTGGCAGGTACCACAGAGGTAAGCACTCTTATTAGTGTTTTTTGATTTATTATTTCTCTTCCCTGACAGATGAGCAAATTAATTTTCTGTGCGACAGTGTTAATTGTCCATCAATTGTCTTGTGATCACAGCTGATTAAGTGCATCTCTCTTTTTTTTTATTTGTCAACATATGAATAGAATTATCTAAGTGCAGTCGAGGGAAGACATCCCAGTTGCAACAGAATTAGCACCAGGGAAAAGAACGTGAAAGGAGAGAACTGAAATTAATAATATAACTGTCAGGTGTGGAAGGTTTAGGAAAAGGGATTGGTTTAAATAACTTAGCAAAATTAAACTACAGATTTGTCCTGGAAGGCTATGCTAAAACCACTAGGTCCCTATATACTAGTAGCTCTGAACTACAATAATGCGATTTTTATGAACAGCAGATTTGCATGCCTTAAAATCCTATTAAACTCATGAGTTTATGATCAGGAGGATCATATAATGTTCCTCTGTTTGATAGTAGGTTGATATAATCCAATAAAATTAGGGGTGGACATTTAGGGCCGCTTTTATTAAACCGCACTAGCAATTCCTGTGTGGCTTTGGGCTTTGCTGGCATTGCCACACTGAGAATCAGTAATGTGGTTTGGTAAAAGAGGCCCTCAGTATACTATTAAGTCAATTAATTTTTTAAAATTTTAACTAGGATTTACAACCTGGCTTTTGGACTAAGATCTGAGGGATTGGTACACCGGAGTATCCAGGTTCATTCCTGTGAAGTTGGAATCTGCTCTTTTATCTCCTTTCTCTGCCCATTATGTGTTACATGCTAGGGAGTCGAGGTTAGACTCCAGTTTTAAATGTCACACTGTTTGGTCTTAAATGAGAACAATTTGGAAATATGTATGAAATATGTGTGCATTCGTGTGAAGGGTCATAAGTTTTTGTCTCCCTTGTTACCTGTGGTGGGCAAATTAGATTTCATTCCGAGAATTGGGGGAGGGGTGTTCAAACTATGGCAGCAAAAGGGCCTGAGGTGAATTGATGATGTCTTAAGCCCTGAGGGTTGGCTGCTCTTTCTGACAGAAATTCAATTGCTGTATGATATTACTCATCTGGATATTTTTGCTTGGATGCAATCGAGGCACTATATTTCTACTCTTCCTAGCACTCATTCATGTGCCTCTTTTGCACAGCAGATGGAATTGTGCTTACAGTTTTTAACACAACTTCCACCCAGATTATGCCATTATGTGCACTGTTTGACTGGCCTGCTATCTTGTTTACAGTTGGATCATATAGCGGGGCGGTGGGGCATGGAGCTAGGTTGTGAAATTTCTATAGCCTTACAGCTTTCTTGGACAATATTGCCAAAATTTCTGAAAGCATACTGCACAGGGAACAGGAATACAAATTTGTGCTACTGGTCCACATCTCCCCCTGGAGGGCTTATAGAGCTCACTTTTCATGGACCAGAAGCAGCCCTAAGTGTGGACATGCTAAAGCCACATTGGAGCACATGTTTTGGTGGTATGGCAAGACTCAAACCTTTTGGTCTCAGGTGTGGTAATATCTTCCCCAGTGTTTGTGGAGTCCTCTTACTCTACATCCAACGGGGGTCTTGCTCTATGAGACTGCTTATGTTCCTCCTGCTCTAGAGGCGAATCAGCTCTTTTTGATGAAAGCTCTATTTCTGGCCAAGAAAGTGATTCTAACACAATGGTGAGCTCAACAGGCTCCATTGCTCTCATTCAGGAAAACTTGCTTGTTTGAATTGGCTTTGTTTGAGTGAAGAGTGGCGGGCAATAGAAATGAGTCCAGGTGGAAAACCTTCCAAACCACCTGGGAGTCTTACTGGATTCTCCTTCCACACAATGGCTGTAGTCTTTTGCTAAATGCTTAATTGGTGGCTTGTTGACTTGAATATTGGATGTTTCCAATACAATTTTTCTAGCAAAAAAGGTGCCGGTACTCAAATGCCAGGCCACCCTTCAGGGGTGGGGTGATCACTGAGGGACTCACTCCACAATAGCCAGGCCTCCTGCAACCAGTCACAGAATCTATGACAAGGCAGAATTGGTGTCTTGAGCCTGAGCTCTTTCATTAAAACTTGTGGTCCACGGGTCAATTTTAGCAGACACTGGAAAAGGTGCCGGTACTCAGTATCCCCAAGTACCCCCTCAAAAAAAGCCCTGGCTATGTTGTATATGTTTTTCTAAGTTGGCTTCTGTGTGTTAGCTCTTATTGTGTTCTACTTGTTGAACTTTTTATTGTAGGTAGATGGGAAGGGGGGTGTTTCTTTCTTTCTTTCTTTCTTTCTTTTTCTTAATTAGTTGGGTGAAAATGGAAACTGTATTAAGGTGGACACATACTACTGTTTGCACTTGGAGTTGTTTGATATTGTCTTTTTTTTTTTTTTTTGCTTTATTGTATTTGTTTCATGAGTGTGGGGATAAGAACCAACCATGTCTCCTCCAAAGGGACACCACCTTGTATTGGTGGAGGGGCTTCTGTGTTTCAATGACTCAGAGGGCTATGCTGAAGGGTTACCCATATCAGACAGGCCTCTGAGGAGAAGCCAGACAAAGAGTGTCCCAAACTGGGGAGAGTGGAGAGATGGTGACCTGAAGCTCGTACGCTCAATGGCCCAGCTGTCCTCTGAAGTTCTTCTTTGATTACCTGAATTTCCTCTTTGCAATTGCAGTTACCTTAACTGAGAGGAAGGGGGCAATTGGGGATCAGCCACCGATGGCCAGCGTTTTGTCCCCTGTGCAGCAAGTGTGGGACCGCTGCACGATGAGCAGTCCACAGATGGTTGGGTTGGCGAGTCCTTTGATTAGCGCCAGTGAAGGAGCGTCGATGTTCTTGGACCTGGAAACAACTTTATCACTCCTGAATCATTTAACCACCATGTCCAAAAGAGTGGAGGAGTGAGTGAGGAGTGTATGCTGAAACGGAGGACATTTACAGCAGAACCCGAGTTGGCGGTACCACTCCTAAACCCGTAAGAGGAATCAGGTTGGAGTTTTTGGCTCCCGTGGAGGTTACATTGAATATCAACTGGAAGGCACTTCGGGACTTAACAGTGGTAGTAAATAAGTTTGTTCCAGATATAATCTTACTAGTGAGTTGCATGGATAACTTAACCGAATCCTTTGAGAATGAAAATCGATATAACAAATGAAGCTTTACAGGAGTAGGAAGCGGTTACGATTTTGAAAATGATAATTGACCAGAAATTTAGAATAAAATGAGTATAATTACAGATAATTAATATTGAGATTATTGTTTTTTCCCAGAGTTCCAGGTATGACTCCTAAAGATTTCCTCAGAAATATTTCCTCAAAACTTTTGTAAAGTTTTTTTTCCCTCTTTAAATTATTCCTCTTAGTAATATAAATTATTACTTAGTAATATTAATTCAAAAGGAGTGAAGCCTGTGAAAACTGGGATTGCCTTAATCAGTGGGATTTGAATTGAGACTTAAGTGTTTGCATTGTTAAACAAGTTCTGGTTTTAAAAGAGAAAGAATGGAATCAGATGTATTATTTCTACTAACATTGGACAATAAGTACGTTTTCAACGAAATGAATTGACTATACACCGTTTTGGCTTTGAAGGAGCCAACCAGACGATCAATGTGGAATAATGAATTAGACGAGTAATATCTGGGGATGATCAGGTTAATACCACAGGTTTTTTTTTCTGTTTACTGTTTAATTGATCTCCTTGTCTTGTTTCACTCTCCTTATTTAGTGGTCTAAGGAAGAATATAGAATTACCTGATTGAAATAATTCTTGTGTATTACTTTCTCTGTATTCCTGGCAAATTATTTTATCACTTGTAAATTTAAATTGCTATTAAAAAAAAAAATGAACCAGCCATGTGCTCTTCAGCATAACTCCTTGTTTGTGTATTATGTACTTATTTCATGCTTTGTTCTCACCTAATAAAACATGATTTATTTTTTTTAACTAGGATTAAATTTTTTAATCCTGATCAAAAATTTGAACCTACTTTGCTCTCTCTCTCTCCAGCCTATCTTATTTCACCTTGACATAAAGTAGCAGAGGGAAGGCTTAGGCATCAGTTGCAAGTAGCATTTGAGAATCTCTGCTGGAGACACTATGAAGAGTCAGATAAATGTTAAGATAAATGTGGGGACTGGGGGAAGAGATGCTGGACCTGTGTGCTGGGGGAGGGGGTCAGCAGCAGCAGGAAAGGAGAGAAATCTGTGTCTGTGTGTCAGGGATAACAGGTTTAGCCGCAGAAGGGGAGACACTTGGGAAGAAAGGTAGGTACCTGTATGGAGGGAAGGGAGAGTAATGTGCTGTGGGAAGGAAGTGTGTGTATGCGACTTTTCATTATATTCAGCAGATTTAAAAAATTTCCATGCAGTGGGCATTTATTAGGTTTAAGCCATCCAGCACGGAGGTGTGATTAGTCGTGTGATTATTTTTAATAACACAATTAATTTTGATTAAACGTTTTAGCCGTTGTCCACCCCTAATTGAATAGTATGCTGTGCAGGATAATCAGCCATTCTGAGCATTTGTTCACAAGGATGTTTGGATCAATGTTAAAAAAAAATTGAAAAGCATGTGTCCTAAATGCATACCGTGATTAAGCAAGATTAAAATTTTTAATTGTGCGATTAATTGTGATTAAAATTTTTCATCATTGCCCACCCCTAAATAAAATGGATTTAAAAAATCAAAGAAAAACTGGATTGGTAGGGGTAGGACTATCTAAAGCCTGGATTGCTGCATGAACCATTCCCCCAAATCAAGTCAGAAGTAGCAGTGCCTCATTCTTCTGCTCTTCTGGGCAGAAGTTTTCCCTTGCCTTTTGAACTACAAGTTATGCTCATTTTAGTGTTTTCAGTATTATAAATTTGTTTCATGCCTGTCCACTAATTATGCATTGCATAAAATAATGCACCCAAAATTATTAACCAAAATTTAATCAATATAAGAGGCCGTCAAATATCAATACGATAAAATAAAAATCTAATAACCAAATTTTCCTCAAAAGAAAGGGAGAACCTACAAACTTCCCTTTACATCTGCATGTGAAAGGATAGTATAACTGGACCCAATCTCTTCAGTTGCTCCCAATGGAAATCCCAAAGGAGAGACCTCCTTAGTTTTGCCCCTTAAGAAACACTGTTCAGGTGATATTCTACTACCTCCCTCTGCCACTGGGCTGTCCTTTCACATTACTCTGCAATGATAGGGTTTATTAAAAACTTTTTACATCTCCCAATCTGGCTCACAGGTCTGGTCGGAATGGAATAAAGAATGCCATATAAGAAAGGCAACCCTTCTAGAACAAACACACAGTATAATAGTAAACAAAGCTATCAGTGGGAGGCGCTAGAGTCAAAACAATGCTGAAGCCAGACACAGCAGAGTTGTACCTGCCACTCTGTGCATATTGCATCCATCTATGTCTTGTTTATGGTGTGAAAGTCATTGAAGTTTTGATTTGATTCCATCCTTTGTCAGGCCAATATTCAAAGTGATTTAAGCCGGCAGGAGAGGTTCCTGCCCTCTCAAATCCCCTCTTGCTGCCTAACCTTTGAAATTCAGCAGACTAAAGTGGACAGTGCCA
This sequence comes from Microcaecilia unicolor, assembly GCF_901765095.1. Lineage (NCBI taxonomy): Eukaryota > Metazoa > Chordata > Amphibia > Gymnophiona > Siphonopidae > Microcaecilia > Microcaecilia unicolor. Next base: position 164,053,131 of record NC_044031.1, read on the forward strand.
CTGAATATTGCTTTTAATCGCTGCTATAAAGAAAGGGCAGGTCAGGGGCAGTACTGGGGGTGGGGGAGGGGTGGAGCAGGTGTTAGGGAGGAGGCCGGGTTTATGTGGGTGCCAGTACCCTTATTGCTCAGCAGCCTAACTTAGGCCAGCTCAAAAACTGTCCTAAATTAGGCTGCTGAGCGATAAGAGAGTAGGCACTGAATATCAGGCTGGCACCCGCATAACTTAAAAAAAAAGTTGAACCCCCGAGTCCCCTCCCCCTCCATGAACCTGGAAGATGTACTGAGCCAAATTGACAAGTTAGACTGATGAATCCCCTGAACTGGCTGGTATGTACCCTAGGGTACTGAAAAAACTCAAACATAAAATTCCTGATCTGCTGTTAGTGATCTGTAACCTGTCATTAAAATCGTCCATAGTACTTGAAGATTGGAAGGTGGCCAATATAACATCGATTTTAAAAAGGTTCCAGGGGTGATCTGGGAAATTACAGATCGGTAGGCCTGTCATCAGTGCCGGGCAAAATAGTGTAAACTATTATAAAGAATAAAATTACAGAACATGTAGACAAACATGGTTTAATGGGACAGAGTCAGCATGGGTTCAGCCAAGGGAAGTCTTGCCTCACCAGTTTGCTTCATTTCTTTGAAGGTGTGAATAAACATGTCAATAAGATGAGCCGGTTGATGTAGTTTTCAGAAAGCTTTTGACAAAGTCCCTCTTGAGACTGCTGAGAAAATTAAAAAGTCATGGGATAGGAGGTAATGTTCTGTTGTGGATTAGGAACTGGTCAATGGTTAGAAAATAGAGGGTAAGGTTAAATGGCCTTTTTCTTCAGTGGAGGAGGGTGAATAGTGAAGTGCCACAGAGATCAGTACAGGGCGTGTTGGAAATCGGAACGACGAGTAAGGTGATTAAATTTGCGGATGACACAAAACTATTCAAAGTTGTTAGAACACAGGCGGATTGTAAAAAATTGCGGGAAGACCTTAGGAAGTTGGAAGACTGGGCATGCAAATGACAGATGAGATTTAATGTGGATAAATTCAAAGTGATGCACATTGGGAAGAATAATCCTAATCAAAGCTACCTGATGCTAGGGTCCACCTTAGGAGTCAACACCAATGAAAAAAATCTAGGTAGTGGAAAGGTAAAAAATAGAAGCTAAAAGGAAAATAGAATTCAAGTATAACTAGCTAACAGGTAGCGTAAAGAATTTTCCTTGGCTAGGATGCAATGGATCGTCTTGGTTGATTTAATTTCTCCAGATTCGACTTCTATGGTAGTTTTTTGACCCCCTCCTTTTGTTATACATAGGACTAGCAGCGCATACTAGAGAAGGAAAAATCCTCTAATATTCCCTTTTAAGAAACTGATTGAGAAGGCAGTTCTAAAACAATTGCAGGAATATTGAGATGATTATGGGTTTAGGCATGAGCATAGTACTGAAACCTTGCTGGTTTTGATCCTTGATTCACTTAGATGCAGTATCAATGATGAGTCCATGGTAGTGATGATTTGTCTTGACATCTCTTCAGCTTTTGATACAATCAGCCATGAAATACCACTGAAACGTTTACAAGTCCTGCGCATATATCTAATACTGTGCTCTGGTGGTCTGAGACACATTTGACTGGTAAACTAATACAGGTTTGTAGAGGGAATGAAGTGTTGAGCTGGAAACCAGTACGCAGGATTATTTGCTGTTTTATTTAAATATATATTTTCAGTCTTTAAAGACAGTGCTGCCTAAATGGGGATGGAAATATGATATGTATACTTCTGATGTCTGGCTTTTTTTAACCTATGCAAATGAACATTTAAACTGTGCATTTGAAAATTATGCGATGCATGAAAAAATTAACTTGTGCTTAGTTGTGGTAAAGACGTTTTCTGGGCCAGCTGGAAGACTACTTCAATTAATAAAATAAATAAGTTACGTTGAAAATCAGCTCTAAGAATCTATAAATATACAATAAAAAAGACTAAAATAAACTACTATGGATATCTAATATCAACTGATCCTTAAATACCAAATGTATTTTCAATATAGTTAACACCTTCTGAGATACCCAGGCTATTACTACCTCCAACGAATCTGCTCCATCTGATACCCAATTAGCTACATATTTTGAGCAGAAAATCATAAAAATTAAAGATAACATTATAATATTTAAAGGAGACCCTATGATATTCATGACTGAACTGACACATAAACTCACTGGTATCAAAACTACTAGATATTGGTAATTATTCTCTCTCCCTTCATTCTCTGTGGTGAAATCAGAAAAGCTACAGAAATATTCATCTTCTGTGTATTGGATTCCTGCCCTAATTTTCTATTAAAAGCTGCACCGACCTGTTTATAGACTTCCTAAGATCACATCTCTCTCTTTTGCTACCCTTAGGTCATTTCCCTGCAGAAAAAGGCTCCATAATGTTGACCCCCATCCCTAAAAATCTCCTGGCAAAAATAAATGATGTAACAAATTACAGGCCAGTGGCTTCTGTCCCTTTACTAGTAAAGGTGATTGAGGGTTTAGTTGCTCACCAACTTATGGATTAACTGTCATCATTTTCCCATCTTCACTATACACAACCTGGCTTCAGACCCAATTTCAGCACAGAAACAGTCCTAACCACATTAGTTGTTAACTTCGGGAAAAAAATTAGTCTAGGCAGGAAAATCATTCTTTTGCAATTTGATATGTCAAGTGCATTCGATGTGGTAGACCATAATTTGCTACTTGCACTAACGGACAACTTAGGTATAGGAGGGTCTGTCCTAAATTGGTTCTGAGGATTTTTAAAATCTAGTTCCTATCAATTTAAATCTTCTAATTCCATCTCCCCCCAAATGGGCTCCAGACTGTGGAGTCCCACTGGGATCCCCCCTTTTACCCATTTAATTCAATATTACAATGTCCCCCTTAGGAATGGTGCTCAATGCCCATGGATATAATAATTTTATTTATGCAGATGACATGGAGGGGCATAATTGAACAAAAACGTCTATCTCCATGGGCGTTTATCTTCGAGAACGGGTCCGTGAAGGGGCGGACCGAACCGTATTTTCGAAAAAAATAGACGTCCATGTTTTATTCGACAATTTGTGAGCTGGGCGTTTTTGTTTTTCAGTGATAATGGAAAATGAAAGCGCCCAGCTCAAAAACGAATAAATCCAAGGCATTTGTTCATGGGAGGGGCCAGGAGTCGTAGTGCACTGGTCCCCCTCACATGCCAGGACACCAACCGGGCACCCTAGGGGGCACTTTTACAAAAACAAAAAAAAGGTAAAAGAGCTCCCAGGTGCATAGCACCCTTCCCTTGTGTGTTGAGCCCCCCAAATCCCCCTCAAAACCCACTGCCCACAAGTCTACACCATTACTATAGCCCTAAGGGGTGAAGGGGGGGCACCTACATGTGGGTACAGTGGGTTTGGGGGGGGGGTTGGACGACTAAGCATTAAGCAGCACAATTGTAACAGGTGGGGGGATGGGCCTGGGTCCACCTGCCTGAAGTCCACTGCACCCCCTAATAACTGCTCCAGTGACCTGCATACTGCTTCCAGGGAGGTGGGTATGACATTTGAGGGTGAAAATAAAAAGTTGTGAAATGGCATATTTTGTGGTGGGAGGGGGTTTGTGACCACTGGGGGAGTCAGGGGAGGTCATCCCCGATTCCCTCCAGTGGTCATCTGGTCATTTAGGGCACTTTTTGGGGCCTTATTCGTGGAAAAACAGGGTCCAGGAAAAGTGCCCTAAATTCTCGCTACAAATGCATATTTTTCTTCCATTATCGGCAAAAGGCGCCCATCTCTGATCGCCCGATAACCACGCCCCAGTTCTGCCTTCACCACGCCTTCGGCACGCCCCCATCAACTTTGTCCGCATCCGCGACGGAGTGCTGTTGAAAACGTCCACATTCGGCTTTCGATTATACCGCTTTATTCGTTTTTGTGAGATAAACGTCTATCTCCCGATTTGGGTCGCAATATAGGCGTTTTTCTTTTTCAATTATAAGCTGGATAACCATCTACATCTCTTTTAAAGATTCTATTGAAGAAGTTCTGTCTTTCATCAAATCTGGTCTAGACCTGATGGGGAATTGGGCCTCCACCTTTAAACTAAAATTGAATAGAGAGAAAACATTTCCATTATTATCTCACCTTCACCATGTCATAAACTGTCAAAACTTCACAATTGATAATGTAACTTTATCCACTGGAGTCCCAACTAACGATACTTGGTATAATAATTGATTCCTACATGTTATTCAACATCCAAGTCCAAGCAGTGTTCACAAAATCCTTTAAAGCAATGTGAAAACTAAAAGGAATCAGGCATCTCTTCCTTAATGATATGATTAGAACATTAGTACAAACAGTGTTATCACACTTTGAGTATTGCAATGCCATTTATGCTGGCTGTAAGGAATCTTCCTTGAAAAAACTGAAAGCTCAAAATGCAGTAGCCAAATTAGTCCACAAGGCTACAGGATTCAAAAGTGCAGCCCCTTTGCTTATAAAGTTACACTGGCTCCCTATCAAAGCCAGAATAACATTCAAACTATGTACATTTGTTTTCAGAACTCTATATGGCTTAACCTCTGATTATATGCAACCTTCAATTGATCTCCACCTTCGCAACACTCTCCCTGGTTCAAGAGATTTAACCCTCCACTATCTCAGTTGCAAAAATATGATCTACAAATCAATCTACATGTCAGGATTCTCTTACCTCTGTACCAAATGGTGGAATTCCCTCCCGAAATTCATCAGATGGGAACTTAATTATTTGATATTCTGGAAATACCTTAAACCTCTTTGTTTAAGCAATTTCTCATGGATGATCATATTTTAAACCCCTAATTGTACAATTATTCCAATTTCTCAGTTCCATTCTATTTGTCATTATACGTGGATGACTATAAATTGTTACCTTTTACATGTAGCATTCATTTCCATATTACATATTGTAATTACTCAATCCTCATTTACTTTGTTATTACTACTTAATGTATACTATCCTGCATCACCTTTTGTACTTTTAATCACAATAAATTGTTAGCCATATTGAACCTGATCTATTAGGTTAATGTGGGATATAAATGAAATCATCAAACATATAAATGGCAAGTGACCGTACTCACCCGCAAATGCGCAGTAGAGACTTCCCTCTCTGTCCCACCCCGCATCAATACGTGATGACGGGGGCGGGACAGAGAGGGAAACTGCGCGAAGGGGAGGGAGGGAACCGCCGATGTCACTACCGCTGCCCCCTGAGGTCGCTGCTACCGCTCCCCCCACCTGGAGTGACCGCCACCGCCCCCCTCCACCCGGCCCGAGCACTCTCTTCGATATTGAACTTACATCGCCGACACGCAGCAGGCAGATCAGCTGAGCACCCGTCGGCCTTCCTTCCCTGCCTGTGTCCCGACCTCGCCGACATTACGTCACACGAGGGCGGGACACAGGCAGAGAAGGAAGGCCGACGGGAGCTCTGTTGATCTGCGTGCTGTGTTTCGGCGACGTAAGTTCAATAGCGAAGAGAGGGCCTGGGCCGGGTGGAGGGGTGGTGGCGGCAGCGACTCCGGGGGGGGGGGGCCCTGCAGCGGCGAGGGGGCCTTGGAAAAACCCCATACTAGCCCGTTTTAACAGGCTCAATGGCTAGTAAATAAATAAATAGTTTGGAAGAGCAGATTGGGCTCGCCATTGCATTGCTGGTATTCGACTACCTCACCACCTGGATGAGCCAAATTTAAGACCCCTGATGACGCTTACACAGCGAAACATGAGCATGTTGGGTCCTGGTCATATGGTAGAAAGATTATAAGGATATAAGAGAGTGAAATTTTAGAAAGAACTGCTACAACGATTTAATGCACATATCTGGAAAATGAATACTATGGACAGTGAAGACGGGTTATGCCCGTATCCTGGATGTGTATGATTGCTATCATCATTGACAACACAATGGTTTGCTGCAGGAAAGAATACTTTAACTTTACAAGTTGGTGACTCTGATCCATTGAATGCGATGTGAAAGAAGTTTGCTCTTGTGGGAGACTCCAATTCACTGGATATACAAATGATTAAAGAGTAGTGACCATATGTTGTTGAGAAATTTTGATATGATGAGAAATTACCAGATAGATGTCATTTAATTGTGTACTGAAAGAGTATTTTGGAAAAGTGTTTATGGTTTTAAGTGTGTAGGTGAATGAGAGTATATATGTAGTGATTGATGTATAACAATGGGTTAAGGGAATGGATTTAATTTTAATAAGGTTATATTAATTCATTAATAAAGATTATTTTTATAAATGTTAAATGGTTACTAGTGAGTAATGTGTAGTATAATGTGTAACCAATTATAGAGTATAGACCTTGATTGGGTTTGTGATACATATCCAGTATGGATATCCTGAAAACCTGGCTGGCAAAAGGGTACTCCAGGACCAATTTGGGAAACACCAATCTTGTCTACCCAAAAAGACGGCCAGAGTGTAACCTCCACTCTGTGCAGGGTACACTTCATCATAATGAAATACTGCAACACCAATAGGGCAGTCACACAATCATGGAAGATTGGTTTAATAAATTTTGATGCAGCATATTCACATTTATTGTCAATACTTAAACAAACCAGTGATCCTACAAAGTTGCAATCTGCCACATTTTACTCGCTAATAACCTTAACGTGTCTTCCCTTTCCTTGTGAGATGCATTCATATGCTATGAGTGTGACATAAAACACACATACTTGTTTCTGCTATTCTCAGGTCACAGACTATAGAAGTCTACCCGGAACAACTGGTGCTGCTTCCCAGTTGCTGGAGTTGCTATCAAAGCCGACTCCAGCTCATCCAAATTTGGTTTTCTATAATCTGGACACAGTCCATAAAAGTCTATTTTATTTTGCCATATTTGAGTCACAGACCATAGAAGTTCTGCCCAGTACTGACCTTACTTCCCTTCTACTGCACTGATAAATTTTGCTTTGATTTTATCCCTTTCCATTCAAGGATCCTCTGTGTTTATCCAATACACTTTTGAATTCTGTCACCATTTTTGTCTCCACCACCTCCCCCAGGAAGGCATTCCAGGCATCCACCACCCTCTCCATGAAAACATACTTCTTCACATTACTCCTAATATTACCCTGTAATTTCAATTTATGTCCACTAGTTCTACCATTTTCCCACCTCTGGAAGAGATTTGTATGTATGTTGATACCTTTCAAGTATTTAAACGTCTGTATCATATCTCCCTTATTGTCACGATGGTGACTGTTTCCTAGATTGTGCTCACCTTGCCATCTGGTGGCCAGAACCAGTGGCTGCTATGGACTGTCACACATTCCAGACTTCAGCCCAGTCCGGTCCGGATCTTCCGGGCAGCCAGACTTGCTTTTCTTGTTTGTGCCTGAACAGCACCCGTAGCTGCCTTGTGATTCCTGCATCTGAACTTCAGCTGCTGATGGGCTTTATTAACCACCTGGAAACTTCTGTGTTTGCCTTTGTATCGTCTAAGGGCCCTGGTATGTTGGTGTGCTTTGTTGCACTTCTGGTTATTCTGTCTCTTGTCTGAAATCCTTGCTTGTTTTTAGTCTAGTCTTTGTGTAGTTAGCTTGTACTTTGTTGCTTGTTTTCTAGTCTTGTTTCTTGTTTGTATTTCCTTGTCTGGTCCCTGATTAGTCGGTGTGTAGGTTAGCTGTTAGCTTTTTCTGCTAGTTCCCTCCTTAGTGGCTGCCTTGGCAGCTTTCTGGTCTTGCCCTCTTGTCTGTCAGTGTTTTTCCCTAGTGGCTGCTTGGAGCTTTCAGTCCTTGCTGTTAACTGTCTTTGTACCCTTTTCAGTGGCTGCCTGGCAGCTTTCAGTTCTTGTCCTTTAGCCTGTCCACTTCCTGCCTAGTGTTGTACTGTCTGTCTGTGAGTCCTAGCCCAGTATTCTGTCTTGCTTCCAATGTATATTCCTTTCCCCTCTGACCCTCAGTCCCTGTTCAGCCTAGTTGATATCCAGTTCCTGCCCTGTCCTGTAAGTCCAAGAAAACAGCAGGGTAATCGATCTGCAAACTCCAAGATGGACACCAAATGAAGCAGATACGTATGTGGAAAACAATATTTAATTGATATGGATCAATAAAAAATTAACAAGCCCGACACAGGCCGTGTTTCGCCCCACTGGGCTGCATCAGGGGCTACAAAACAAACAATCATATAACAATTAGAACAAATATAAAAGCAATTAAACATAAAAATAGAATTAAAAATATTTGTTCTAATTGTTATATGATTGTTTGTTTTGTAGCCCCTGATGCAGCCCAGTGGGGCGAAACACGGCCTGTGTCGGGCTTGTTAATTTTTTATTGATCCATATCAATTAAATATTGTTTTCGTTTTCTGTCCTGTAAGTCCTGCCGGCTGCCTGCACCCAGGGGCTCAACTCCTGGGGAACGGCGGTCAAGTGCAGGTGAAGTCTAGCTGTTCCTGCTCTGCCTGTTCCAGCTTGTTTGCCTCAGCTGCAACTCCAGTCCGGGGTTCCAGTCCTGTTATGCCTTGTCTCTGGTTTGGGGGTGGTTTTGCCTGCCACTGCCGCTCCATGGCAGTGGTCCAAGGGCTCATGAATCTAGTTTCTGCCTTGAGAATCTAACAGAATGCAAAGGCCATGAGCTCGGCAAGATCACCCTTCCAGCTGGGTTTCCAGCCTAAGACTTTTTTCCCTGTTGGCAATCTGGGTTCCAGCCCCGGGGCAGCTCCTGATTCCGGTTTGGATCCCAGCGCCAACCCAATTTTTGCTCTTGACCCTTTTATGATGCTCCTGGATTACCGTATTAAACTTTTGTCTGACCCAGCCCTGGAGAAAACTCCTGAAGCTGCGGCCAAGAGAAAGCGTTTCTGGGGCCCTGTGGTCTTTGGAAACCCAATCTCTTCTATTGATCCTTCTACCAAGCTCCTCTCGTACCGCTTCAGACTTCTCTCGGATCCAGGCCTGCAGGATATTCCTGAAGCCCACGCTGAAAGAAGGTGGCTGCTTTGTTCCGGTTCAGTTCTTGATTCTGATGTTAGTTCCAGCCAAGCTTCTGAGTCCAGCCTTAGTGGCGCTCCTAGCCAAGATGATGCTGAGTCCACTCCAAGTTTGAGCTCCAGCCAAGATGATGCTGAGTCCACTCCGAGTTTGAGTTCCAGTCAAGATGATTCTGATTATACTCAGAGTTTGAGTTCCAGCCAAGATGATGCTGAGTCCACTCTGAGTTTGAGTTCCAGCCAAGCTTCTGAGGCCACTCTCTGCCTTATTTTTGAAAGAGAAAGACGCCCATATTTCGACCCAAATCGGGAGATGGGCGTCTTTCTCCCGTGGGTGCCCAAATCGGTATATTCGAAAGCCGATTTTGGGCGCCTTCAACTGCACTCCGTCGCGGAAACGGCCAAAGTTGATGGGGGCGTGTCGAAGGCATGGTGAAGGCGGGACTGGGGCGTGTTTATCGGCCGAGGACAGATAGGCGTCCTCGGCCAATAATCAAAAAAAGAAAGGCATTTTTAGCGCGAATTTGGGTCACTTTTTTGGACCCTGTTTTTTCACGAACAAGTCCCAAAAAAGTGCCCTAAATGACCAGATGACCACCGGAGGGAATCGGGAATGACCACCCCTGACTCCCCCAGTGGTCACTAACCCCCTCCCACCCCAAAAAAAACAACTTTAAAAACTTTTTTCCAGCCTGTATGCCAGCCTTAAATGTCATACCCAGCTCCATCACAGCAGTATGCAGGTCCCTGGAGCAGTTGTTATTGGGTGCAGTGGACTTCGGGCAGGTGGACCCAGGCCCATCCCCCCCACCTGTTACACTTGTGGTGGTAAATGGGAGCCCTCAAAACCCACCAGAAACCCACTGTACCCACATGTAGGTGCCCCTCTTCAGCCATAAGTGCTATGGTAATGGTGTAGAGTTGTGGGTTGTGGGTTTTGGGGGGGGGGGATTTGGGGGGCTCAGCACCCAAGGGAAGGGAGCTATGGACGGGAGGTAGTTAACATTTGTTTTTGTTATAAGTGCCCCCTAGGGTGCCCAGTTGGTGTCCTGGCATGTGAGGGGGACCAGTGCACTACGAATCCTGGCTCCTCCCACGATCCAATGCCTTGGATTTGGTCATTCTTGAGTTGGGCACCTTCGGTTTCCATTATCGCTGAAAAACTATACCGCCCAGTCTGTACTTGGTTGTCATATGCTCAGATTTGTTTAAATCATATGCAAATTAATCCTTTTTGGGAGGTTCTCATTTGCATATTTATGGATAAAAATGATGGAAATGTTTACAGCCTTAATGTTAGGTCATGGCTCTGATCAAAAGTGTGAAGTTTGATCCAAAAACGAAGGGTTTATCTAGTGTTTTTGACTAACAATTCCCATTACAGTGTCTGTATGTTAATCTGCATTCGAATAGAGCTCTCTGATTGGATGATCAGCTTCTGTTAGAAATCTGCCAGGAAGGGAACAGAGTGAGACAGCAACTGATCGGTGGTTTGGCCAAGAGAGACATGCAGCTGTGAGTTCCTGTGTGTGTCGATGGCTCAAGGATGCTGTTGCCAGAGCTTGGTAGAAGAGAGTTCTGGCCACCTTTGGAGGAGTTCCTTAGCTGGGGATGTCTGGGAATCCTCACCAGCTATACAGCAAGGGTTAGGACTGGTGTTAGACCTGCTTGGGCCCAGGTCAGAAAATAAAGGAGGGCTTCCCCGATTCCCTCTCCTCTTTGCCTCCCCTCCAATTTCCCACCTGCCATTACTATCACACCAGCAGACCCTCACCACATACAGAACAAGGGATCACAAATTAGAAATAAAAATATTTAGACAAAAATTGAAAAGGAACCCCAAGAAGTTAAACATAGCATTACTGCAACACTGGAGACATAAAACAGAGATGCATTTCTTTTTCTACAGAACACAATACAAAGACATTTGCTATGCACATTTCCAAAAGCTAACATATTCCATTTAAAACATTCAAAATAAAATGCTTTGTTTCTACCTTTGTTGTCTGGACATTTTATTTTTCCATCTTGCTGGTTCCAATTTCTCTTTTCTGCTTTCCTCTCTGTCGTCTGCTAATTCTTCTTCAAGTGGCTGCAGTCCATTTGTCTTTTCTCCTCTCTCCTGTCTGTTCCCTCACTATTCTTGCCTCTGACATATTGATCATTCCTTTGTAACTCTTTTCTGCCTCTCTCTCACCCTTCTTCGTCTCCTTTTTACTTTTCAACTACCTATGAAATTTCCATCTTCTTCTTTCACCCACTAGCTCTCCCATTCCCCATCTTACTCCTCCCCATCCCTACTTTCTCTTTTATCTTTAATCTACTCCCCATTACCATATTTCTACCCTCTGTAATCACTATCTCTCATTCATTTCCTTGCCACCCCCTCCTCCCCCTCTTGGCCTCTCCCACAGGGTTCCACCATTCCCATCGTCTTCCTCCCTCCACCCTTCTAACCAGCATCTGATCCCCTCCCCACACCACCCTGATAGCCTTATATTTGCCTGCCCCTTCTCTCTTCATTCCTGTCCTCTCCGCCATGGCCCAGCATTTCCCCCCTCACCACCTATCCACCCCAATGTCTATCTCCCCCTCTCATTCCCACTGTCCACCATCTCTCTCTCCCTCTCCTTTGTGTTCTGGGTCCAACATCTCTCTCCCTTTCCCATACAGCATCTCTACCGTCCTCCCCTCTACCATCATGTCCAACATTTCTCTCTCCCTCTCCCTTGTGTTCTGGTCTAGCATCTCTCCCTTCCTCCCCTCTACCATCATTTCTAACATTTCTCCCTTTCCTCCACCCCTATGCTCACCATTTCTCCCTCCTCTCCACCCCTTTGTTTAAAATTTCTCCCCCTCTCACCACCTATCCCCTATATATACAGCATGTCTCCCTCCCCTCCACCTCATATGCAGCCAAGACTTCTCCCTTACTCTCCCCTCCACCCCTTTGCTGCATCTCTCCCTTCTTCCCCGTGCAGCATCTCCCCCATCCACCATGCCTCATCTTTCCATCTTCCCTCCTTCCTGTGCAGCATCTTTCCTTCCATCTTCCCTCCCCCATGTGCAGCTGCTGTCCCCATCATTTCTTCCCCCGTGCAGCAACTTTCATGAATCTTCCCTCACCCTCTTTGCAGGCCCGCCCAGCAGCGATTCCGGTCGCAGGCTTGGCTCGCAGCGATTCCCACACGCTGCCTGCTGGCTGCCGCTCAACAATCTCCTTGCAGCTACTAAGCGCTAACCCGGAAGCCTCTCCTCTCCTCTCCTTTATAAGCACACAACTATGGAATGCACTACCAAACGCCATGAAAACAATGCATGATCTACCAAAATTTCAAAAATTACTAAAAACTAACCTATTCAAAAAGGCATACCCCAATGACCCAACCTAAATGCCTCGATCCCGCTACACAAGGAAACTACTACTCAACTTGGGCATAACTTAACCCTTCCTCCCTATTCCCTAATGTGTCTATCACACATGAACCTTCTACAGTATCTCTCTGTATCTGTTATACCGGAATTGGCGTTTGCCACCACGGTACTATGCAAGCCACATTGAGCCTGCAAATAGGTGGGAAAATGTGGGATACAAATGCAATAAATAAATAAATAAATAAATAAATAAATAAATACTGGTTAGACTAATGGTCCATCTAGCCCAGTATCTTGTTTTCCAAATAGTGGCCAAGTGAGGTCACAAGTACCTGGCAGAAACCCAATTAGCAGCAACATTCCATGCTACCAATCCTGGGGCAAGCAGTTGCTTCCCTATGTCTGTCTCAATAGCAGAGTAGAAGGACCCAAGCTGCAAATAAAGTGTATTTAAGCACCATTTTCGAGGTGGCACCAATGGAAAAGGAGGGAGGGGGGATTGACTTGCGGCCCACTGGGCCACTAGGGCTCCAATGAGAGGGGATGCCAGGGGTGGGGAGGGGTGGGAGACCCACCAGATATCTAGCCCCCCCATGAACCTGTATCGGGAGGGGTTGAGGGGACTGGGGGGGGGGGGGTTGACTCCTGCACTTTTACCCTAGGATCAGAGAGAATAACGTACTGAAATTTACATGCTATTATTTCTGATCATAGGGATGGTAAAGCCCTGCGCTGTTCCAGCCCTATTTTTATAGTGCTATTTTGGAACAGCATGGGGCTTTTGATCATCTCCATAGGCGCCCGGTATAAGAGGCTTGGAGAGGCTAAGCCTTCCCCCTGCTGCAGCAGAATGGATCAGCGGCAAAACTCATCTATGGAGATATTTGTCATCAATACACACAGAAACGTACCCCCCCAAAAAAGCAAAAAAAAACCCCAAATGACATCTCATAAGAATAAATTCATAAAAATGCGATTCAAAAATCTTGATTCATAATTTTGGGGCTTTTTCACTAAGCTGCGTATAATCAGCTATTGCAGGGCTTACCATAAAGCAGACGGTAGCGCAGACCCGTGCTACTGTCTCCTGCGTTAAAAAAGGCAGCTGTTGCGGTAAGAATTCTGCGTTAGCAGCCTAATGAGAGAATGGGTTGTGCTATGGGCAAATGGCGGTGTGGCTGGCAGAGTTAGCACATGGTTCAGTTCAGCACCCTAGCTGACATGACTGCTGATAGCACAGCTGAATTTGATGCCACCGCAAGAGGAGGAAGTAAATATAGCTGTGCTACTGGTAGTACAACACCGGCATAGGAGCTGTGGTGGCACTGTCCTTCTCTTCAGCATCCCCCCCAATCTCACTGTAAAAGCCCATAATAGCACCTGATCCCCCCGGACCCCCAATCCAAATTAGAAGGATCCTTCAACAGTCCAGCTCCTTTCCAACACACAAATCCTGCCCCCTTCTGAAAAAAGCCCTGTTCTTCCCCCCAAATTCTATCCTCCTTCACCCCTGGGACTCGCCCTGGAGGTCCACCATGGCAGCCAATGGTCCCCCAGGTGAGAAAATTCAAAATGCTGATGATGACCTTTGGAGGTAGTCTCATGGTATTTCCACTAGGGAAGAATCAGTATATATCCAGTTGGCCCTGGTTTGTGAACAGAATGCAGGAGAGCAGTTGTGGAAGGGGACCTGTGGGCAAGAGAAGCAGCAATAAGCTATTTTTTTAGACCATGAGTGAAATACAATAAGCACAGAGCAGGAGTTATGCCAGAACAGTGCCAATTAGGAAGTCTTAGAATTAATTATGCCCAGAGTTTGAGAAAAAACATTCTTTTCTAGCAAAAGCTGAAGTATGCTGGGTTTCTAGTAGCCAAATAATTCTTAAATGAAACCATTCTCAATCTCACAAGACATTAAACTATTCAAGATTCTTGATGCTGCTTATTGAAAGAGATATATTTGTTAGATTTCTTTGTGAATAATAAGAGGAAATTATTTTTCATGAAATACAAGTGCCTCTAGCTGTTTACCCTTTACTGTTATGCTAAATGTTCCACTCAAATCAGTGTGGCATGGACATAAATAACTGGATGGATGGATAGCTGCTGAACCTTGAAGGAGTTTTGCATGTTTTTGCTCAGAATGTGCTGCTTGTAAATGGTGGGAACAACATATTTATTTTCACAATTAAACATTCAGATACCTGAAGCTGCTGCAGTGATATGTTATCAATTTCTTATCAAGATGCTCTGGTCCAGTCAATGAGATATTCCTGGTTTTCATGAAATAATTTAAGAAGGGCTTATTGACAGGCTCCTCCAGCACATTTCTGAGTTCTGCTAATCTTCTGGTCTCAGTTCAAGAAATAAAGATAGCTTCAGGCCCGGGTGATAACTAACAAGCAAATTGCAGGAGATCATACGTGATATTTATGATCAGAGGCAGTTTTTCAAGATTCTTTGGTAAGTGTTAGCAAATTCTGCAATAATTATATGGCATATTTACATAAATAAAATGGATTTGCATACTAAATATTGTCAATTTTTGTTTTCTGACATATCCGATCTGTTGTGTCTGGTTAATTTACTTGATTCTTGGGGGGGGGGGGGGGGGGGGGGGGGAGGATTTGAGAGGATTGAGACAGCATCAGTGCTTGGAAGAGAGAGATATCAAGAAGGGAATCAGGGGGATGGGGAGGGAAAGGGGATCTCAGAAGGAGAAGGAAAAAGGATCTCAGGGAGGAGAGGAAGAAGGATAGGAGATCAAAGCACAGAGGGAAGAGAGGGGTAGTGAAGAAAGAGAAAAGACCTTGGGGAAAGGGGAAGTGGAGTGAAGGGAGAAGAAAGAGGTGCACATGAACTGGGAAGGATGAGATTCAAGATCAGGAGAAGGAAGCAGGAAGGATCTACTCTTAAACACATCCTCATAACACTATCCTTTGTCTCGATCATACTCCTACCAAAGTCCCCTAAACCTCTCATTCACTTTCTATACCCTCAAGTCCCCTTGTAACACACACCTCCTCTGATTTTTTTCACTTCACACTTACTCTAGACTCACCCTCTCCCTGCTACCCTCCAATTTCACTTTACCCTCCCCTACACTTCCTAATCCCTCACATTCATTCTACCTTTGAATTTCTCATTCACATTCCGCTCCCCTGCATTGCCTCCAATCCCTTCACAATGCTCCCCTGGCAACCCCTACAATCTACTCACTCTCCCTCGGTCACTTACCTTCCCACACACATACATTGTAACTACTGCTAACATGATCTCAGTCTTCTCTTCAATGCTCTCTACACTCGAAAGAAACAGCACTCTCTAAAGTCTGTAATGACCTGTTCCTTGCCAAATCCAGAGGCCACTACTCCATCCTCATCCTCCTCGAGCTATCCGCCCCTTTTGACACTGTCAATCATGACTTACTTCTTGCCACACTGTCCTCATTTGGGTTCCAGGGCTCTGTCCTCTCCTGGTTCTCCTCCTATCTCTCCCACCGCACCTTCAGAGTTCAGTCTCATGGATCTTCCTCCACCCCCATCCCCCTATCTGTTGGTGTTCCCCAGGGATCTGTCCTTGGACCCCTTCTCTTCTCAATCTACACCTCCTCCCTGGGCTCCCTGATCTCATCTCATGGTTTCCAGTATCATCTCTATGCTGATGACACCCAGCTGTATCTCTCCACACCAGACATCACCGCGGAGACCCAGGCAAAGGTATCAGCCTGCTTATCCTACATTGCTGCCTGGATGTCCAACCACCACCTGAAACTGAACACGTCCAAGACCGAGCTCATCGTCTTTCCACCAAAACCCACCTCTCCTCTTCCTCCACTTTCAAGCTCAGTTGATAACACCCTCATCCTCCCCATCTAATCTGCCCGCAACCTCGGAGTCATCTTTGACTCCTCCCTCACCTTCTCTGCGCATATCCAGCAGATAGCCAAGACCTGTCGCTTCTTCCTCTTTAACATCAGCAAAATTCGCCCATTCCTCTCTGAACACAGCACCCGAACTCTTGTCCACGCTCTCATTACCTCTCGCCTTGACTACTGCAACTTACTCCTCACCGGCCTCCCACTTAGCCATCTATCCCCCCTTCAATCTGTTCAGAACTCTGCCGCACGTCTTATATTCCGCCAGAACCGATATACTCATATCACCCCTCTCCTCAGGTCACTTCACTGGCTTCCAATCAGATACCGCATTCAATTCAAGCTTCTCCTTCTTACCTACAAATGCACTCAGTCTGCTGCCCCTCACTACCTTTCTACCCTCATCTCCCCTTTCGTTCCCGCCCGAAACCTCCGTTCACAGGACAAATCCCTCCTCTCTGTACCCTTCTCCACCACCGCCAACTCCAGGCTCCGCTCATTCTGCCTCGCCTCACCCTATGCTTGGAACAACCTTCCTGAGCCCATACGCCAAGCCCCCTCCCTGCCCATCTTCAAGTCTCTGCTTAAAACCCACCTCTTCATTGCTGCGTTCGGCACCTAACTCTTACCGTTCAGTAAATCCAGACTGCCCCAATTTGACCGTTCACTTGTCTACTAGATTGTAAGCTCTTTGAGCAGGGACTGTCCCTCTATGTAAATTGTACAGCGCTGCGTAACCCTAGTAGCGCTTTAGAAATGTTAAGTAGTAGTAGTAGTAGTAGTAGTCATTGCTGACCCTCTCAGACTACTAGAAATTTGGAGAAGAACAGTGACAGTACAATACCTTGCGACACATCTACTGTTCATGTACAAAGTGCAAGATTTGGGTCCAAGGTAGGAGATGGGGAAGAACATGGCCCAGTGATTTGTACTGTCCTCCTCTGAGCCCCTAGGTGCCAGGGGAGGGGGGGGGGGGGGGAGAGAGAGAGAGACAGAGAAGACCACAGCAATGTGGGGAAGAGAAGTGCTGCCACTCCTACTTCCACTGCATCTCTGGTATGGCCTGCTCACCCCTGATAATTTGGCAGCAACCAGTCAATTTTGTGTCGGGGGCCAAATTTTGTGGTCCTTACCACAGCAGCACTATTTATGACAGTTATAGTCCTTTGACAGAAAAAGTTGGAACTGGGTGCTCTGTAGATTCCAAGCTCCATTTTGTTGAAAAATTTCCTGCATTTTATAAAGTTGTATAACCCCTAGTACTATTATTAATATCATTTCTATTAGATGTACATAGCTCTATACACATACACACAAGAGATGGTTCCCAGTCCACAGAGCTTACAATCTATTCAAGACAGACAAACAGGATATATAAGAGATTAGAAATTCCATTTATCATGGGTAATAAATAGAAATAAGTCAAAACATAGAAAAGAAAATAAGATGATACCTTTTTTATTGGACTAAATACATTTTTTGATTAGCTTTCAAAGGTAACCCTTCTTCATCAGATCGGAAATAAGTAAATGTTGACAAATAGCAGAATATATAAGTGAAACACAAAAGCATTCCAATGACAGTCGCACATGAAGAGGGTGGGGTAGGTTAGGTGAGAGACAGGGAGAGATGGATGAGAGAGTGACAAAGCAGTAGAATTTTATGGTTTATAGCGGGATAGTAAGTCCAGATCTTTGTTAAGTCCTGTCTGGTGGGTGTTACTGTCAAAATATAATATACTCACAGGTCCTCAGGGTTATCTTCAAAAGCTAATCAAAAAAATGTACTAAGTTAGTCCAATAAAAATGGTATCAACTTATTTTCTTTTCTATATTTTGATTTATTTCTATTTATTACATTTATCATGGGAAATGCTTAAAAACAGCATGGCTATGAGGAAGAAAATAGGAACATAAGAACATAAAAACAGACGTGCAGGGCCATAATCGGACAGGGCGCCCAAGTTGTCACGAAGGCGTCCTCGCAGGATGGCCCCATAAAGGGGCGGGGCAACCCGTATTATTGAAACAAGATGGGCGTCCATCTTTCATTTCGATAATACAGTCAGGGACTCCCACATCATGAAATTTAGGTCGACCTTAGAGATGGTTGCCCTTAGGTCGTTTTTGAGATGGTCATCCCCGGTTTTCAGCGCTAATGGAAGCCGAGGACGCCCATCTCAAAAATGACCAAATCCAAGCTATTTGGTCGTGGGAGGAGCCACCATTCGTAGTGCACTGGTCCCCCTCACATGCCAGGACACCAACCGGGCACCCTAGGGGACACTGCAGTGGCCTTCACAAATTGCTCCTAGCTGCATAGCTCCCTTACCTTCGGTGCTGAGCCCTCCAACCCCCCCCCCAAAAAAAAACTCACTCCCCACAACTGTACACCACTACCATAGCCCTAAGGGGTGAAGGGGGGAACCTACATGTGGGTATAGTGGGTTTTGGGGGGGTTGGAGGGCTCAACATTTACCACCACAAGTGTAACAGGTAGGGGGGATGAGCCTGGGTCCACCTGCCTGAAGTGTACTGCACCCACTAAAAACTGCTCCAAGGACCTGCATACTGCTGTGATGGAGCTGGGTAGGACATTTAAGGCTGGCATAGAAGCTGGAAAAAATGTTTTTAAATTTTGTTTTGGGTGGGAGGGGGTTGGTGACCACTGGGGAAGTAAGGGGAGGTCATCCCTGATTCCCTCTGGTGGTCATCTGGTCGGTATGGGCACCTTTTCGAGGCTTGGTCGTGAAAAACAAAATGTACCAAGTAAAGTCGGCCAAATGCTCGTCAGGGATGCCCTTCTTTTTTCATTATTGGCCGAGGATGCCCATCTCTAGATCACACCCCAGTCCCGCCTTCGGTACGGTGCTGACAAGCCTCCGTGAATTTTGGTCGTCCCCGTGATGGACAGCAGTTGAGGACGCCCAAAATCGGCTTTCAATTATGCCGATTTGGGCGACCCTGAGAGAAGGACGCACATCTCCCGATTTGTGCCAGAAGATGGGCGTCCTTCTCTTTCGAAAATTCACCTGATACTGAGTCAGACCGATGGTCCATTTAGCCCAGTATCTTTTTTCCAACAGTGGCCAATCCAGGTCACAAATACTTGGCAGAAACCCAAATAGTAGCAACATTCTGAAATTACTATAATACTTATGTAATACAAATAGGTATTTGGAATGTACATGAAAATATTTTTCATTTCTTGTCCTTATTTCTTTTAGGGCCATGTTTACTAAAGCTTAGTATACCTTAAGTGCTGTATGGCCTATAGGAATAAAATGGGCTACACAGCACTTAGCATGTGCTAAGCATTAGTAAAATGGCCCTTAATTTGCTCTTTTCTGCTCTTTTGCTAATTTTATATTCTAAACTATTATGCTAATTTTATTCTGTCCAGTGTTTTATAGTAACTAAGTAATTGTAACTAGTTACTGTACTTACATGTTTTGTTAATTTTACTTGTAAAGTAGTACAGGATAATATTTGTTATTTTTACTGAAGTAATAATTTTGCCAATTTTTACTCAATTACATCTGATGCTTACAGTTAAAAGTAAAAAGTAAAAGCAGAAGGGAGATGTAAACGACAATTCCTCAGTAAACCAAATGAAACCGCAAAACTGGGAACAGGGTTTTACCATTGCAAACCTTGTCAGCAAACAAGTGGATCATCTCATCTTAAATTTTGCTGTAATTTAACCTATAAGAACAGTGGAATTGACTGTATTTGTTGAAATGGTTACTGGTCTCCAGCTAAACAGAACAGTGATGAGTTGAGTTGGTAGCAATTCTTGGTCAAGGACATATGTCTCTATCACAACAGACTGTTCGTCATCTCATGGGAAATTTTACATTGGGGTAACTATCCACTGGATTGATAAGAGTCATTAGGGAGGAACTCTTCTTGTCTGGACTTAAGACTGAAGGCTCCCACACATTTGACGTTCTTGCATCAGTTCTTGAAGATATTCAAACAGAGGGGTCCTTTTACTAAGGTGCGCTGAAAAGTGGCCTGCGCCAGTGTTTTGGACGCGTGCAGATCCATTTTTCAGCGCACCTGTAAAAAATGCCTTTTTTGGGGGGGGGGGGCCTAAAAAGGACACGAGGCAATATGAAAATTGGCGTGCATCCATTTTGGGTTTGAGACCTTACTGCCACCCATTCACTTAGCGGTAAGGTCTCATGAGTTAACTGGGTGGTAATGGTTAACACATGTTCAAATGCCGATTGCTGCCCCCGGGCCAGAAAATAAAAATATTTTCTGGCATGTGTAGTGGACGCACGTAAAAAAATGAAATTACCGCCCAGGCCACACGGAAGTCGGGTGGTAATTCCAAACTGACATGCATTGGATGCGTTTAGGCGCTTACGCGGCTTAGTAAAAGGGCCCCAGAGTTTGCCATCAGACAAAAACTTGTCTAAAACTTGTTAGAACAACAACAGACAATGATTCCAACTTTGTGAAAGCCTTCTTTGTAAACGGACAGCATGCCAATGATAGTGAAGATAAAGATGAACATGCAATTGATGAATTAGACAGCACTACCTCTAATGCAAGTGATAATGACAATAATGATGATAAAATACTCTTTACTACATGGAAATCAAGTGTTTCAGAGATTCCCTTGATCATAACCTGCAGACCCAGTCAGAAGACATCAGTAATATTGCAAGAAAAAGGGGTTGCTAATCCCTGATGAAGTAAGCTAATGATATGCTAATGCACTGGGTATAAAAAAAGAGCACATGTAAAAACATTTTTTTTAAAGTAAAAAAGCCCTGCTAAAATAAGTAAAAATGTATGCTCAGGACTTCACCTTCTCTACTTACCCTCTCACTCACCCTTCAGGCTGCTTCCATTATCCTCTCCTTTCCCTGTGATGGTTACCTTGCACTTATCCATTTGAATGTCCCCTCATCCTCCTCTTCTGTTTATTAAATGCTGGCTGCCATTTAAACAATGAAGTTAGTAACCTCAGTTGAACCCCTGCTGTTTTGAAAATACAGCCAGTACCAATAAAGAGAAGCAGAGGAGTGCAGGAGTGGCCTAGTGGTTAGAGCACCACTCTTGCAATCCAGAGATAGCCAGTTCAAATCCCACTGTTGCTCCTTGTGATCTTGGGCAAGTCACCTCTAACCCTCCATTGCATCAGGTACAAACTTAGATTGTGAGCCCTCCTGGGACAAAGAGATATCCAATATACCTGAATGTAACTCACCTTGAGCTACTACTGAAAAAGGTGTGAGCAAAATCTAAATAAATAAACAAATAAATAAACCTGGCCCAAATTTGAAGGAACTTTTTATCAGACTGAACAATCCACTTTCTGTTAGTATTTATTTATTTATTATATTTGTATCCTACACTTTTCTTTTTAGCTGTGATGGATTGATGACTCACAAGCACACTCACATAAGTGACAATCATTTTCAAAAATTTAGTTTTACTAAACGTTAAGTGGATTGAATTATAGAACAATAAAGTTGTTGGGATAAAAACATTAACAATAGTTGCATTCATGGTAGTTACAGGTCTTTTATTTTTTACTCAAAAAGTATTATATTAGGCAATAACTTTTTTACTTCCACTTAAATAAATGTACTTATATATATATATATATATATATATATATATATATATATATATATATTTATTTATTTATTTACTTTTACTTAAGTACTTTGACCTAGTACATTGAACAAAATTGGTTCCGTCATTTATTTTGTTTCAATCAAAGTCTTTGGGGAAAACAATTCTTGCTACTTTTCACTCTAGCATTGGGGTTTTCCATCTGGGGTTTATGAAACTTGCAGGCATGAGCAGCAGAGGCAATGAGGTACCAGAAGTGGAGCAAAAAGGCATGAGGACTTTCTGAACAATGGCTGTCTGAACTCCATACCACTCCATTGACTGACCCCTGATGCAGGCGCTGTGCACCGAAACATGGCCTATGTCAGGTCATTTAGGAAGGAATTGATGATTAAGGTGTACGAATAAAGAAACTGTGTCCTGATTTTGAAGGCTCCTGGTGCTTTTCTTTGATATTTGGACTTGTTCTGTACTTTAGACCCTCTCTGTGCTGTTTTGTGAACTCCGTTCCTGGACAATGAGCTGGCCAGGATCTACATGCCGACTGGGATGGCATACAATGAGGATAAGTGAGAACACAAGACTCAGACAGCATGGCCATAGCAAGAGACCAATATTCAAAGGCATTTTTCTGACAGCCAGCCTGAATTACAAATGTCCCTCCTAGTGAGTATTCTTTCCCACTTTCCTAGTGATTATTGTAGTTCAACCCTTGATCCACCTATCTCGTCTGTCTTGTATTTTCTGCTATACTTTCCTCAATATCTAAAATGTAAGCCGCTAAGACAACTTGTTTGATGGATGGGGTAGAAACTTTAAATAAGTAAACTTGGTTAGCAGGTGTGCTAACCTTGAAAATGCTTGTGAGCAAGGATATTCATCAGCACTAACCAGTTAATGCCACTGCATATGCTTTCTGACCACCTCAGCACTATCTGGACAGTGCCAGTGTGGACTGTGGATGGAGCCAGCAGAGTCAGAAGTTTGTCCAGTTAGTGGAAATATCCAGACCACTAACCAAATAACTTAAAGGATAAGGTTAGGACAGCAAAAAGACTGGTTGGCTATTCAGTTAGTGGTCTGAATATTGTTGCTAACCAGAGAGCGCTGCTGGTGTGCACTGAAAACAGATACTAACATTGGCAGGTATTCCACATACAGTTGTTGAATATTGGAGAAATTTTAACCATAGCAGTCAGCCTTTTGAAAAGTTGAATATCAGCCCCTACACTTTCATGGTGGTGACCTAGGAAAAGAGCAAAAAAATAACTAAAAATGTAAAAAAATATATATTTTTTGCAGTCCTTTTACAGGTGTTTCTCTGGCCTTATCTGTCTTTTATGTAGGGTCCAGATTCTAGAAGTGGTCACTCTGATTGCCTGTACCCGATCTAACTGGCACCAAATGGGCAAATAAGAAATTGCCTTTTGTTGTCCAATCAGGTGCATGGCGGAGGCAGGTGTTGAAAGATGGATGCTGGTGATAAGACCAGCTCAAGCCTTCTTGAAGGTAGCATACAAGTCAATATTCAGCCACGGTGGTCAACATGTTTTTTTTAATGCTAACTATGGTGAATATTTCTACTGTGGTTGAGCTAGTTGGAGATTGATTATTTATTTATTTATTGTTAGTTCTTGTATCCCACATTATTCAAAAACAATTTCAGTTCAATGTGGCTTACATACATTAGAATAGTTGTATTACAATGAATGAGATTTAAGGATTACAAAGCGAGAGGAACAATTTTACAGCTAGTGCAGTGTCACAGTGAGTTTGGTGGGAAAATGTCCTAATTCTGCTCTGCACCCATTATTGGGCGAGAGGATTTCTGTGGATGCGGAATATGTATTTACAATTAACACAATGACGGTCCAATTATGTCTGAGTTTATAGAAGTATGGGAAAAACCATTACATAATTGTGAATAAAGAATCATGGCACTGTAGCCAAACAGAGGCTGGTTTCAACTATGCTGAAAGCTAAATGAAACCAGAGGAAACTACTGGAAAGAATTAAAAATGTTTTTTTTCTTTGGATCTGCTGATTCAGTCTATTGGATGTTTTCCTAACTACTTCTAATTCATTGTCTACATTAATTAGTTTGCAACTGTGATCAGGATTCCAGAAGTTGTATTTTCCTGGAAAGAACTGACTATTTTGCAGGTTGTGAGGGTTTCTTTAAAGAGATATCCAGATATGGTTGAGATCACAAAATCTCACTATTGCAAAAATTGCTGGGCAAAATGGTATAGACTATTATAAAGTATAAAATTACAGAGCATATACATAATCATGGATTACTGAGACAAAGCCAACATGGATTTAGTCAAGGGAAACCTTGCTTCACTAATCTGCTACATTTCTTTGAAGGGGTGAACCAACATGTGGATAAAGGTGAGCTGGTCTGTGCTGAGACCGCTGCTTTTTAACATAAAACATATAAATGATCTAGAGATGGGAATAACTAGTGAGGTAATTAAATTTGCTGATGACACAAAGTTATTCAAAGTCATTAAATTGTAAGGAGATTGTGAAAAATAGCAAGAGGAACTTATGAGACTGGGAGACTGAGCATCCAAATGGCAGATAACGTTTAATGTGAGCAAGTGCAAAATGATACATGTGGGAAAGAGGAACCCAAACTATAGATACTTATGCAAGATTCTACATTAGGAGTTACCGCCACAAAAAGGATCTAGGTGTCATTGTTGATACATTGAAACACTCTGCTCAGTGTGCAGAGGAGTCTAAGAAAGCAAATAGAATGTTAGGATTTATTAAGAAAGTAATGGAAAATAAAAATGAGAATATTATCTTTTTGTGTTCCTCCACAGTGCAACCGCACCTCGAGTACTGTGTGCAATTTGGTCACTGCATCTCAAAAAAGACATAGTGGAATTAGAAAAGGTAAAGAGAAGGGTGATGTAAATGAAAAGGGGATAGAATGACTTTCCTATGAGGAAAGGCTATAGCAGCTAGGGCTCTTCAACTTGGAAATGAGATGGCTGCGGGGAGATATGATAGGAGGTCTATAAAATACTGAGTGGAGTGGAATGAGTAAACGTGAATCACTTGTTTACTCTTTCCAAAATTACTAGGACTAGGGGGCATGCAATGAAGCTTCTAAGTAGTAAATTTATAACAAACCAGAGAAAATATTTCTTCATTCAATGTGTAATTAAACTCAGGAATTTGTTGCCAGAGAGTGTGATAAAAGCAGTTAACTTAGCAAGGTTTAAAAAAGGTTTGGATACTTTTCTAAAAGTCTCATTATTAACATGGACTTTGCTAAATCCACTGCTTATTTCTAGGATAGGCAGCATAGAATCTGTTTTACTGTTCTGGGATCTTGCCAGGTTCTTGTGAGCTGGATTGGTCCTGCTTGAAACAGGATACTTCAATCTGTACCAGTATGGCAATGCTTATGTTCTTTTGTACCCATGGAATGCATTTTCTTGTGCCAGGCAAATTTCAACTGTAGATGAATAAGTGAGCAAACCGTGATCCTGAAGATAGAATAGACAGAACTGTGACTTAAAATTAATTAAAAATGACAAAGGTGAAGTGGAGAGAAATATACACCAAGGGGGAAAATAGCATGAAAGGTGTCTGAATGTATAACTAAGCAAAAGGTTAATAGAGAAACCTGCTTAGAGAAGATCCAATTTAAATGGCCATTTAGGTCTAGGATTTATGAGCTCTAATAACTCAGAAAACATAGTAACATGCTTCAAATAGAGGATTATAAAATGCCTTATATACAAATAGAAATCAAAACAGAGGATCTGAGAGCACATAAGCACAAAATCAAATCTCAAACAAAACTGATCCTTGCTTGAAGGATTATGATAAGATCTAAGGGATTAATATTATGAAATGTGTATTATTCAGATTAAACAGCCAAGATGGTAAAAGAAGATATGCAACCCTAAATGTGGTAATCCCCGGAAAAGTACTAAGGACATTCATTCCTAAATCTGGTCTTTCAGACTCCCAGACAGAATACCCACAATGAATATTCATGGTATATATTTGCAGACATTTGGTCTAAGAACCAGGTTGATTTACATATTTCAGTTACCCTGCAGACAGGATTTGGAAATCAGATCTTCTAGAAAGTGCCAAAGGCAAAGACAATACAGACACAAATTTGAGTTTCTCCAAGATATAAACCAGATGACTGGAAACAATAAATAGAATTTTAGTAACTAACGAGTATCAGTTGAAAGAGTGTTTTAGCAAAATCTGTATTTGCTGTAACTAGTTAGATGTAGTGTGCAAATTTATGAGTGCAATTTATAGAATAAGGTCAGTTGCACGCACAACTTAATTTAATAACGGGCTGTTAATTGGAGTAAACAGCCAACTGACTTTAATCTGTGTTAATTAGCACTAGTTGCTATTCTAGATGCTGTGTGCACAAAGACATTTAAGATTTTTACACACTAAAAAAACACAAGTGTTTAGCAAGTTTTGTGTACTATTGGAGGTTGGGGGCAATGATTATAAAATTGTCACGAAATCAGAGGCTCACCAGAAGCGTGACATATAGTGCCTGTGTGACTTTATGAGATGTCCCCTTATCAAATAATCTATTGAGCATTTTTCGCTCCATCAGCAGGTTGTTGTGTATCCTAGAAATAAGCAGTAGATTTTCTCAAATCCATCTTAATAATGGCTTATGGACATTTCTTTTAGGAAGCTAGCCAAACCTTTTTTAAACCCAACTAAGCTAACTGCTTTTACCACATTCTCAATTCCAGAGTTTAATTACATATTGAGTGAAGAAATATTTTCTCTGATTTGTTTTAAATTTACTACTTTGTAGCTTCATTGCATGCTCCCTGGTTCTAGTATTTTTGGAAAGAGTAAACAAGTGATTCATGTCTACCCGTTCCACTCCACTCATTATTTTATAGACCTCTATCATATCTCCTCTCAGTTATCTTTTCTCCAAGCTGAAGAGCCCTAGCTGCTTCAGCCTTTTCTCATAGGGAAGTGATCCCATCCCCTTTATTATTTCCGTTGCCTTTCTCTGTACCTTTTCTAATTCCACTATATCTTTTTTGAGATGCGGTGACCAGAATTTCACACAGTATTCGAGGTGCGGTTGCACCATGGAGAGATACAAAGGCATTATAACATCCTCATTTTGTTTTCCATTCCTTTCCTAATAATACTTAACATTCTATTTGCTTTCTTAGCTGCTGCTGCATACTGAGCATAGGGTTTCAACGTATCATCAACGATGACACCTAGATCCTTTTCCTGGTCGGTGATGCCTAATGTGGAACCTTGCATTGCGTAGCTATAGTTCGGGTTCCTGTTTCCCACATGCATCACTTTGCACTTTCTCACATTAAATGTCGTCTTCCATTTGGATGCCCAGTCTCCCAGTCTCATAAGGTCCTCTTGCAATTTTTCACAATCCTCTTGTGATTTAACAATTTTGAATAACTTTGTGTCATCAACAAATTTAATTACCTCACAGGTTCACAGCTACAGCACCCATTTAGCTGTCATGCTGGATCTCAGATACCTTACTCCACCTTTCCATACACACACCAATGTCGATGGATGGTGGCATTATAGGGGTGTGTGCATAGTAACTGACTAACTATAGGGGCACTGCACGTGATAGTGATTCTTCTGCTAGATAAGACACTCCCACCCTTACTAAAAGAACTGTAAGGGCTTTTGAGGTGACAGACCAGTGGTTGTGAAGGCCTGCACATACCTGAATTATGGATCCCAAAGAGCATCTACAGGAACTGTATAGATAGGTTCCAGGAAAACAGCTTCTTAATCTCTGCAAATTGTACTGTATGTTTCTCCAGATAGGCCCTCGGAGGGTGAGGTTAGGAGGGAGGAGGAGGGGAATTGGAGCTAGATGGAGGTTAAGACATCTTCCACCATCATATTAAGACTGGTGAACATTCCACAGCCAACTGTAAAACAGCATTCCTTTGCCCTTATTATAATTGTAGTTGCCAGCCTTCCTACTTTCAGTAAACACGAGTCTAGGGGAGAGATCCATTCATCTCTAATGAAGATTTCATAGAAAATGTGAAAGAATTCTTTAAAAGTACGTCAGAAAAAGCTGAAAATTAGCATGAACATTAGTACAAGAAACCAGCTGTGGATAATTCCTGGTTTATGCAATAAGGGTAGTCATTACACTAGAAGATTAATGCAACTAGAAGAAGGCCTTGAAATAAACCTTTTGAAATCCACCTCAATGTCACCATCATAGACAGAAGTTTCAAAAGTAAAAAAGGAAGGGAAGAAATTCTGTGCTGTATAATTACCTTGATATGTCTATAGGAATACATACTGGCAGCATGAGATAAGTTGCTAAAATTTACTGTTATAAATGTGACATGCAGCCAGTGCCTCATTAAGATTTGTTTCACCTCTTAAAAGTGTATTTGTTGTGGATTTTGGATTTGGTTCACACCTTTTTCAGTTGTAGCTCAAGGTGAGTTACACTCTACTATAGTTCATATTTCCCTGGCCCTGGAAGGCTTACAATTTAAGGGGCCCGTTTACTAAGCTGCCTTGGGTTCTAAGGCACACCTAACACAGCTTAAAATGGCATACTGCAGGATGCACTCAGGCACCTGAGGTAACTACCAAATCTGTACCCGCTAACTGTGGTAAAAAATTTGTTTTTAGTTTTTTGAGAGGGGAGATGTCAGGGGTAGAAAGTAGGCATTCCTGTACTAACTAGGTAGTGCAGCTACTTTAGCACACCCTAACTGGTTAGTACACTACTACCATGAGAGCCCTTACTGCCTACAAAATGGGTGACGGCAAGTGCTCACGCAGTGAGTTTTTTTAATGACTATGCACTAATGGCAACAATTACCAAAAACTACTATATATTTGATTACTGTTATAATTATTCACACATATATGGTATCTTCAGGCCATCAGAGGCGGTACTCTGTTTACTGGCGGTACACCATTATCAATTCTCATATGGTGAATATTTCCCACCTTTCTCGTCATTGGTCTTAGTATAGAATACTCTATGTATTTGTATATGTATTTGTACTATATTTTCTTTACATACTTTTTTAATCAATTTCTTCTACCATTTACTACTTAGACAAGATGTCATCTTTACTTAGCTTTTAACTGGTCTTGATATCTCATCAGACTAGATACCGGCGCTGCAGCCAGTTAAAAGCTAAGTAAAGATGACATCTTGTCTTAGTAGTAAATGGTAGAAGAAATTGATTAAAAAAGTATATAAAGAAAATATAGTACAAATACATAGAGTATTCTATACTAAGACCAATGATGAGAAAGGTGGGAAATATTCACCATATGAGAATTGATAATGGTGTACCGCCAGTAAACAGAGTACTGCCTCTGATAGTCTGAAGATACCATATATGTGTGAATAATTATAAAAGTAATCAAATATGTAGCAGTTTATAATATACAGTATTCTGATTACTGAATAGACAATTAAAGTGGACACTGATTTGATACTTTAACAATTACTAAAAGGCCATTTCTTATGGCTGTACTAAAAATGGCCTTAGCGCATAAAGGTCACTTTTTACCCCGGCTTGGTAAAAGTGGCCCTAAGTTTATACCTGAGGCTCACAAGAAGCTGCAGTGGGATTTGAACTGGGCTTCACTGGTTCTCAGTCCATTGCTCTAACCCAGGGCTGTCCAACCTTGGCCCTCGCCAGGTTGAGTTTTCGGGATTTCCTTAATTGAATATGCATGAGATCTATATGTATACAATGGAGGCAGTGCATGCAAATAGATCTCATGCATATTCATTGGGGAAATCCTGAAAACCCGACTGGATTGCGGCCTTTGAGGACCGAGTTTGGACAACCCTACTCTAGCCACTCTCTAATAGGAGCTGAATTGGGAGAGGTTCAAGTTTGCCAACGCCTACCAGCATGGTACATGAACAATATGCAAATCAAGCGAGTGCTTAGGTTAGATGTGTCTGGTGAATATTTATTGTGCATCTCGTAAACCAACAAAAAAAACCCAGATCTGTTGCTGGACCCTGAGGCCAAAGATGGCTCACTTTCCTTGTCTTGCCTCAAATAAAATGAAGTGTTCATCAAGGATACTCAGGGCCTTGGCAGCAGAGGAAAATGATGTGACCTGATGTCCTGCACTGCTACTGTCATCCACTTCCTTGTTAAACAGCTAGATAGGTGCCAGGTGGGGAGAAGGAAGAAGATCTCATTTTTGTCACCTGAGCACTAGCAGCAGAGAAGGAGGAAGAGGAAGTGATGGCACACTGCTGCTATTCTCCTTTTAGCAAACTGGGATGAGTATGGGGTGGGGAAGAGGGTCCCACCACTGTAAACACTGCAACCCTTGGTCTTCTGTGGCAAATTTTATGGGAAGAGCTTTAGTTTGTGTCTCTTCCAGTGGCTTTGGAAACCTAGGAGCCTGGGGACACTGCTCGCAGCAGCAGCTACCAAAATAGAAGGTTTCTCCAGCACACCAGCATAAATGAGTCTGCAAGGGAAAGTAGAGCATTGTGTTTGAGTACTGCTAATTTAACTTAACTCTATCTTGCCCTAAAAGAAAGCCAAAGAATAAGTACATTTTACTTGTATTGGTAAAGCATCCTCAACACACATGGTGCTGCACAGGGTCAGTGGAACGCCTTTTTGTTTGGGGAGCCAAGCTCCACCCCAACCCCACCTATGCTCCACCTCCAGCATCTTCCTTTTCCTTACCTACCATCCCATAGTTGCCCCCTCCCATGGTGTCCAGCATCCTTCCCTACCTCTGAACCACCCCCCCACACCATGTTGCCCTGCATTTCTCTCCTCCCCTCCCCTTAGTCTCCAGCACTTCACTCCTTCCCAAATCCGGCCCCATAGTGACCAGCATTTATAGCCACCTCCCCACCCCCATGACGTGTTTAGTGCCTTACCTCCTTTCCCCAGGGCAGTAATACTCCAACTGGCAGAGTACCAAAAGCATAGAGGCTTACGGGCAAAGGGTTATGAGCATCTGTATGTGCTCAAGGCCTGTCTGCTCCCTCCCCCTCCAAACTTCCTATTTCATAGGGGGCAGAAGCTGTACTTCTTTACAAGTAAAAGTGACAAAACCTTTTCTTAAGTATAGTAACGAATTACATTTACTTAGTTACTATACAACACTGCTAAATGCTGATAAAACAAAATAATCTGTCTAGGGACTCTGATGTACACCCTTTAAAGAACATATGCTTGAAAAATGAAACAACATTAAAGGTGTTAGGCATCTCCTTCGATCCTATGTTGAATTTTGAGTATCATATTGCTCATTGACCAAGCAGGTTTTTTGGAAACTGAGGCGATTATGCAGAATACAAAGTACTTCTCTTTTACCCAGTTCACTTTAATAGTCCACACCCTTACAATTAGCAAGTTGAATAATTGTAATTTACTTTGCTGGTTTCTCAAGGATGTTATGTAGAAGACTTCAGACACTGCAGGATACTGCAGCTAGACTGATCTGCCAGGCAAATGGGAAAGAGCAACTCCATCGTTGAGACAACTAGGGCATTGGCTTCCTATAGAAGCATGAACACTATTTTAAATTATGTATGTTGATATTCAATATTATTCATGGTTCTGCGTCTTTTTCATTCACATTGATTCTATCATTTTCTTCCTCGGGAAACGTCTTAGTTCAAATAGAGGCATATTTTCAAAGCATTTTGGGAGGCTAAGTTCCATAGGTTTCTATGGAACTTTGGGAGGCTAAGTGCTTTGAAAATATGCCTCACAGTCAGTTAAAGCTAAATTACCCAAATATGTCCACTCTCTAACGATCCCTTACAAATCTGTAAAGATTTGGAATGTTTTGCCAAAAGAAATTAGGCTGGAAACAAATAGTGAAATATTTAAGAAACACTTAAAAACCTTTATATTTAAGCAGTATTTAAATGAATAAATTTTTAACTGTTAGTGGCTGTCTATATTTCCAGTATCTACCTTGAGCCGGATTATTTATTGTGATCCACATTGAACCCTATAGGTAAATGCGGAATATAAATGGAATTGTGAAGTAAAATCTGAATTAAGCAATCTGCATGGATATCTTCATGCTACAATGGAAAATTCAAGTTTTCATCATCAATTCCCCATACTCAAAATCCAAAATGACAAAAATAATATAACATCTTAAACATAGACAGAAGATGGCAGATAAAGACCATTCATTTTATTCAGTCTGCTCATTCATACCACTGCCTATCCCTTCCTTTCCCTTAGAAATCCTATGAGCTTATCCCAAGATTTCTTCAATTTAATATAGTCTTCATCTTCAGCACCTCCACCTGCAGGACATTCCACAAATCCACCACTTTTTTCCATAAAGAAGTATTTCTTTAGATTACTCCTGAGTCTGTCTCCTTTCACCTTCATTCTACTGTGTGCTCCCTCTTCTAGAGTAACGTGGAGAGGCATAATCGAAAGGGGTGCTCAAGTTTTCCTGAGGACGTCCTCGCAGGATGTCCTGGCGAAGGGGCGGGGAAACTCGTATTATCAAAACAAGATGGGCATTCATCTTTCGTTTTGATGCCCAAATCACGAAATTTAGGTCGACCTTAGAGATGGTTGTCCTTAGAGATGGTCATCCCCGATTTGCGAGTCAGGATCCATTTGGCAGCCTTCAGCTTATGGCAGACATGGCCCAGATGGAAGCTGAGATACCAATGTTACAGAAATAAGGAAAGAAGCAAAAAAAAAAAAACCCACCAGAGCAATGCTTGAGATTTCATTTTTTTGAAAAGCATAACATCCAAGCAGTGGAACAGGTTACTATCTGAAATCAATCAATAAGAAACGGAACAATTCTATCCAAAGACACACCTCTAGATTGGTGATCTGTGCTAATTTGGCAGGGGTCACTGGCGTTTGTTTTTATCTTTTGGGAGCCGGCTGTAAAGAAGACTCTGCTTTTGCTTCACCCGATTGGCTTGCCATATCTTCACAGAGCCCCTGACGCAGCCCTTGGTGGGCGAAACACGTCCTGTGTCAGGCAAATTGTTTATATACGGTATCTTCAATAAAATCTTTCTGATGTTATATTGATCTGCTGGCTTTCTTTCCCTCTTCTGCCACTGACACCCAGCCTTAAAAAAAGAAAACGGAAGAAGCGCCTCGTGTCTGACCTGCTCTGCGCTGCTAAGGCAAACAAAAAGCCTCGTCGCGTCGGCCCTTCAATCACTGTGTCCCGCCCTCGTGGAAATAGGAAGTTACATCAGAGGGCGGGACACAGTGATTGAAGGGCCGACGTGACGAGGCGATTTGTTTGCCTTAGCAGCGCAGAGCAGGTCAGACGTGAGGCGCTTCTTCCGTTTTCTTTTTTAAGGCTGGGTGTCGGGTGGCAGAAGAGGGTCATCTCACCTCGTCGATGGAGCTGGTAGGCAGGTGGGAACTACGGCGCCGGCGGGGCGGACGTTGGTTGGGCGGGCCTGGAGGGAAAGTGGCTGGGCCTGGGCCCATCCAGGCCCACCCGTGGCTACGCCCCTGCTGTCTGCCAACCAGTTCCTAGTCCAGTTCACCACTTTGGGTCCTAACTTCAGCCTGTCAAGTTTATTCAAGAGCCTCCTATGAGGAACCATGTAAAAGGCTTTGAAATTTAGCGATTTCCTTATATGGGCTGTAGCCCTGCCCAGCGCATCCCAGGATGCACTGGGAGGGGCTGGGTGCCGCCATTTTGCGGTGGCATCAACCCAAGGAAGAGGAGGGAGGCAGGCTCCCTCCCTCCTCCAACTAAGGTAGGGGGGCTGGGAGGGGGTTCTTTTTAACGGCCACTTTTTAAGCGGCCACTGGACCACCAGGGACCATTTTCTGGGGGTTTGGGGGGGGGGCTGGAGACCCACCAGATCTCCAGCCCTCCCTGAACCTGGGGGGGGTCTTCAGGGGGGACCGGAGGTCCATCGGACCTCCAGCCCCCTGTTGTCAGGTTTGCTTTGGGGGGGGGGGAACGGGGGCCTGCCAGCATACAACTGCATGCTGGACAGGGCTCACCATTCTCTGCAAACCCTAACGCCAGCTCGGAGCTGATGTAGGGTTTGCCGCAGCCAGCGACCCAAATTTTGGCGCGCTGACCGCTGATCATTGGTGATGAATGCGCTAAGCCCTCTTTAGCATGCATTTGCATGCTACTTGCGCAAAGAGCCCTCGAGCGCGTTGTTTCATGCACTCGAGGGCTCTGATCATGGGGCGGTAGCAAACGCCGGCGCTAGTATGGCGCTAACAGCCTCTAGTGCCGGCGTTTGCTTTTGATCATCTGCCTGTCGGTCTCGTAAGATCCTCTTGTAATTTTTCACAACCCTCTTGCGATTTAACAACTTTGAATAATTTTGTGTCATCAACAAATTTAATTACCTCACTAGTTACTCCCATCTCTAGGTCATTTATAAATATATTAAAAAGCAGCGGTCCCAGCACAGACCCCTGGGGAACCCCACTAACTACCCTTTTCTATTGAAAATACTGACCATTTAACCCTACTTGCTGTTTTTTTTTTATTTGTACCCTGCATTTTCCCACTCATGCCAGGCTCAATGCGGCTTAGGTACTTATTTATACCTGGGGCAATGGAGAATTAAGTGACTTGCCCAGAGTCACAAGGAGCTGCCTGTACCTGCAGTGGGAATCAAACCCCGTTCCCCAGGACCAAAGTCCACCACTCTAACCACTAGGCCACTCCATCTTTTAACCAGTTTTTAATCCACAATAGAACACTACCTCCTATCCCATGACTCTCCAGTTTCCTCTGGAGTCTTTCATGAGGTACTTTGTCAAATGCCTTTTGACAATCCAGATACACGATATCAACCGGCTCACCTTTATCCACATGTTTGTTCACCCCTTCAAAGAAATGTAGTAGATTGGTGAGGCAAGATTTCCCTTCTCTAAATCCGTGTTGGCTTTGTCTCATTAATCCATGCTTTTGAATATGCTCCGTAATTTTGTTCTTTATAATAGTCTGTACCATTTTGCCTGGCACCGACATCAGACTCACCGGTCTATAATTTCCCAGATCTCTTCTGGAACCTTTTTAAAAAATTGGCATTACATTGGCCACCCTCCAATCTTCTGGTACCACGCTCAATTTTAAAGATAAATTAC
This sequence comes from Microcaecilia unicolor, assembly GCF_901765095.1. Taxonomy (NCBI): domain Eukaryota; kingdom Metazoa; phylum Chordata; class Amphibia; order Gymnophiona; family Siphonopidae; genus Microcaecilia; species Microcaecilia unicolor. Next base: position 164,088,125 of record NC_044031.1, read on the forward strand.
ATATTACTAACAATAGTTCCCCCAGTTCATTTTTCAATTCTATCAGTACTCTGGGATGAATACCATCCAGTCCAGGAGATTTGCCAATCTTCAATTTGTCAAATTGCCCCATTACATCCTCAAGGTTTATAGAGATTTCATTCAGTTTCTCTGACTCGTCAGCTTCGAAATCCAAGCAGATTCTATAACAGCGCACATAACTTAATTGGCTTCACAAGCCAACCAGCGTTGTTAACAGCACTTAACAAGCAATAATGAGCACTAATTGACAATAATTAGAATTCACACACACAAATCGCTAAGCATATTCTGTAATGCAAAGCACCTAAATTCTAATTCACGCAAGCAAATAGGGGCATGTTTATGGATGGGGAAATGGGCATTTTAAAATTTATACACATAGTTATAAAATAAGGCTCAGTGTGCCTGCATCTATGCACTGAGATTTATGTCATATTTTTGTTGGTGTAAATGGATGTGCATAGTTTTAGGATCTGGGATATCAACTAAGTATATTCTATATACCACGCCTAAATCTAAGCACCACTTATAGAATATGCTTAGGTGGGAATATTTTCTATGCCATATATAGAATCTCCCCCATTATGCTTGGAAATTCAATGCTGGGCCATGTCTGGCCTCCCAGCATTGAATGTCTGGTTATACAGAGCCAGGGAAAACATAGCCAGTTAAGGGGCCCTTTTACTAAGGCATGTCTAAAAGTGGCCTGCACTGGTGTAGGTGCGTGTTTTGGATGCACAAAGGTCATTTTTTCAGTGCACCTGGAAAAAAAGGCATTTCTTTTGTGCCGAAAATGGACTTGCAGCAAAATTAAAACCAACGGGTGTCCATTTTTGGCCTGAGACCTTACCGCCACCTATTGACTTAGCGGTAAGGTCTCATGCACTAACTGGGCAGTAAGCAGCCAGTGCAATTACCTCCAGGTAAACGTTACATGGTAGAAAATAGAAAATATTTTCTACCTCATGTTTTGGACACCCTTCAAAAATGGAATTACTGCCTAGGGCATGCAGTAGCTGGGCGGTAATTCCAATTTGGCACACGTTGAATGTGCGTAGGCGCCTACGCGCCTTAGTAAAAGGGCCCTTTGTATGATATGCAGCACTTAACCTACTATGGTGAACAGCATAAAGATAGGACTGACTTTTATGTGGACTTATTTATGCTGTTACCTTGGCCAGATAAGTTCTAAATATTGGCACTTAACCGGCCAAGTGCTGATCACCCCCACAATGCCCTCAAAATATCTGGTTTTGTGTTAGGTGCTAACTAGTCATTTTCAGCAGCACTATCTTGGTTAAATGCCGCAGATATGGCCGGTTAGCCCTGAGCAAATGATTTAACCAGCTGTGAGGTATTTCTGGCTAGTTAAATCACTTTGAATATTGACCCCTTGTTTTTCTTTCTTTCTTTCATTGAACTTATGTGTGTGTTCTGATGCATCTATCCCTTTAAATAGTTATGCATGACAACTGATGCAATGTGACTCATGGAATTTTGGGGGATTAAAAAATGAGCAGTGTGAGTGTGATAGAATTTGTCAGTCAGAAAAGGAAAATGTCTTTGAGAGAAAGTAGTTAGGTGATACTATAAGAATGGCATATATTTAGCACTCAGTACTGCGTGCTGTGTTTTACTAATGCCACTGCTAAACTTTAGTTTTCATTGCACTTTTCCCCAGTGAAGTTCCATCATGGTTAGGAGCTACGGGGATCCCCCAGAATACAGATACATTTTTGTTTATATCTACATTTTGTATTTTTGATGAATGGTTTGAAATTTGCCATAGCCAATGAATACAAGAGTGCTTTTCTCAGCCTCTGTTCTCAGCTGTCTTAATGATAAGCAATTTAAGCAATATGTTGCAAAGAGACATTGACAATCTGTTACCCTTTGTTTTCAGTAGAAGTTTATTCACAGGACCTTGAGGTATAACATATCTTAGCATGTGTCTTATTGGAAAACAAGACTCCAACATACACAAATCTATGGGGCCCTTTTACTAAGCTGCGGTAGGCCTATACTCTAACACAGTGGTTCCCAAACCTAGTCGTGGACAGGATGCTGGGCTTGATGGGCCCTTGGTCTTTTCCCAGTACTTATGTACTAGTCCTGGAGGCACCTAAGCCAGTCAGGTATTTGGGATATCCACAATGAATATTCATGAGAGAGATTTGCATGCAGTGGAGGCAGTGCATGCAAATATCTCTTATGAATATTCATTGTGAATATCCCAAAAACCTGACTGGCTGGGGTCATAGGAGCTTACTCTGTGGGCGCTTGAGCACCCCCAGTATTGAGAAAATTCCTTGTATATGTCTAGGAAGGGGTTATTTCCAGTGGGCTTAGCACCCCCAATAATTTTGAAAAGTTGGCGCCTATGGCTGGGGTGCCTCTAGGACCAGGTTTGGGAACCACTGCTCTAACAATTAAATGGAAGTTCAAGAAGGTAAGAAGATCACGCACCTGCCTAGTCAACCTAGCCTGTAAAATACTTGCTTAATCACTTTCTGAACATGCAATTTTATTGCTAGGTTAGACTCTAACATGACAACTGGGATAGACACATTACTAATGATAAAATCAGAAATGGTGATAGACACTAGAGACATAAACAACTGACCGTCAGTCACTGGTAGGCTCCTTAGGTTCAAACAAGCAGGTAGCTGAGACTTATGCCTGCCTCAATGCAGGTGTACATGCTGATGAGGAAATGTTTGAAAATGTATGTGTATTGCCCTTGTAAAATGGGAAATAGTCATATAGGGGTCCTTTTACTAAGCTGCGGTAAAAAGTGGCCTGCGCTAGTTTGGACGTGTGAAATTGATGTGTGCTGTGCCATTTTTTACTGCGGCGGATAAAAAGACCTTTTTTTTAATGGGGCGGTAAATGTCTGTGTGCTAACATTAAAAATAACATGAGGCTATTTACTGCCTGAGCCCTTACTGCCACCTATTTACTATTTACACCCATGCTACTCCAGCGGTAATGTTGATTTGGCATCCACCACCCCCACGTTAGCCCATAAATACCCCATTTAAATATGTGCATTTGTGGATTCTACGTATGCAAATAGCAGCACTGCAAAATCTGCACTTACAATGTAAATGCCACTATTTACATGTGTAGAAGGCACTCAAGCCTTTTAAAATGACCTCCTTTGTCTTGAAGTTTCCTTTTTTCATTTTCTATCTAAACTTAACAAGCTAGCTTTTTACCACTTTTACTAAGGGGCCCGTTTACAAAGGCACGGGAGGGCCTATGCACATACAGAGTGAACCAAATCGACACTGCCGCCCGGCTAGTGCGTGAGCCGGGCAGTAATTCTGAATTTGGTGCAAGCCGAACCCCATGTTAGAAAATAATTTTTCCTATTTTCTACCATGGGCCTCTTATCCAGCGGTAAACAGCAGTTGGTGCATGCTACATGCTTACTGCGTGGGTAGCATGTGAGACCTTATGGCTAGGTCAATGGGTGACGGTAAGGTCTCAGGCCGAAAATAGACGTGCGCTGGTTTCAATTTTAGTGCACGTCCATTTTCTAGCCCCTTAAAAAGGCCCTTTTCCCTAGATGCAGTACAAAATGGCCAGTGTGCCACCCAAAAGATATGCTCATACTACCGCAGACCACTTTTTACTGCAGTTTAGTGAAAGGACCCTTAAAAAACGATTGGAGATAGAGATGCAAATGATGTTTAACACAATAATTTTTCTACGTTTCTAGTATTAGCTGAAACCTGGCCATGAGTTTAGAAATGGAATGTGAGTCTTAGTGCCTGATGAGGAATAACATCGGGGAATGCAGAAAAACATCTATCCATCATGCTATGGCTGAGGAGATACACATAGCTGCCTCACTGATTTCGAGAATATGAAGCTGTCTATTCACTTTTATGTTAAACATTTAGAACAGAAGTTCATTTTCCAAAAAGGAATGTTTCTAGGTAACATATATGCCGCAAAATAGCAGTAACTGTTGAGATGTATTTGCTTTTTTTTTAAATGTTTTTTTTAATTAAATGATTCAATCCATAGCAAATACTAAAATAAAATATTTGTAGGGCTAGAGGAAAGCTGAAATGTTGCAAAAATGAGATCATTCAGGCAAATGTTAGGTATAATGAAAGTGAGACGGTGAAAATTGGACATGTTGATCAAATCAAAGTTAAGTATTTGGACATGGAAAGCCAACAAAGAAACTGTCAGGAATATAAATCTGTTCCATCCATTACAAGCCTGCAATCTTCTCAGAAAAAGCATGCTGCAAATCTGTCAGCCTAGAAACGTGTTACTTTACTGTCTTCTTAAGAAGAAACATCTCTTCAGCAATTTCTTCAGCTACTCCTTACTCCTATCAGCAGTTAAATCCAGGACATAATTTCCTCACATTGTGGAACCTGATCTCGACAGCACTCAAGAATGAGAAAGAAGTCTTTGGGTTGTAAATTAATTTTATTAATAAGTCATGCCAGTTAGCAAGCGAACTAGTGGAATGAAATCGAATCTATCAGCATATGTTCACATTGATAACAGCTTTCTTCCTGTAAGAACTGCATGAATAAATACTGGAAAATCAAGACATTTGCTAGAGGTTTTTGTTAATATAGATTGGATAGAAATATGGACCCATGACAATTTTTTGAAAAGTTTTTTTTTTATGTATATTTCTCTAACATACAACCCATGACCAATGAACATTTTCAAATTATTCAGCACCAGGAGGACCTTACCATTGCCTCATTAATTTATCATGCTAAGATCTCTGGTAAAGATACTTAAACATAAGGTGCAAACTGAGGTATGAATTATACAAAATGATGATATTATTATACTAGCGTTAACCAGTCCCTTGCCACTTTCTTTTACTCTAAATTTTCCCTGTTTTGTTTATTCTGGCACAAATGAATTGGCAAAGACTTTTAAAGCAACAAAGATTCACAGCAGCTTGAATAACTCCATACTAAGGGGTCGTTTTACCAGGCGCAGTAGGGCTACCACACGACAAAACAGCACTATCGCTTGTGGTAGTTCTGGGTTTCCTGTACGCAGTTTCCCATGCTAGAAAACTTTGGGGGGCCTTTTACTAAGCCACGTAAGCGTCTACAGTGGTGGAAATAAGTATTTGATCCCTTGCTGATTTTGTAAGTTTGCCCACTGACAAAGACATGAGCAGCCCATAATTGAAGGGTAGGTTATTGGTAACAGTGAGAGATAGCACATCACAAATTAAATCCGGAAAATCACATTGTGGAAAGTATATGAATTTATTTGCATTCTGCAGAGGGAAATAAGTATTTGATCCCCCACCAACCAGTAAGAGATCTGGCCCCTACAGACCAGGTAGATGCTCCAAATCAACTCGTTACCTGCATGACAGACAGCTGTCGGCAATGGTCACCTGTATGAAAGACACCTGTCCACAGACTCAGTGAATCAGTCAGACTCTAACCTCTACAAAATGGCCAAGAGCAAGGAGCTGTCTAAGGATGTCAGGGACAAGATCATACACCTGCACAAGGCTGGAATGGGCTACAAAACCATCAGTAAGACGCTGGGCGAGAAGGAGACAACTGTTGGTGCCATAGTAAGAAAATGGAAGAAGTACAAAATGACTGTCAATCGACAAAGATCTGGGGCTCCACGCAAAATCTCACCTCGTGGGGTATCCTTGATCATGAGGAAGGTTAGAAATCAGCCTACAACTACAAGGGGGGAACTTGTCAATGATCTCAAGGCAGCTGGGACCACTGTCACCACGAAAACCATTGGTAACACATTACGACATAACGGATTGCAATCCTGCAGTGCCCGCAAGGTCCCCCTGCTCCGGAAGGCACATGTGACGGCCCGTCTGAAGTTTGCCAGTGAACACCTGGATGATGCCGAGAGTGATTGGGAGAAGGTGCTGTGGTCAGATGAGACAAAAATTGAGCTCTTTGGCATGAACTCAACTCGCCGTGTTTGGAGGAAGAGAAATGCTGCCTATGACCCAAAGAACACCGTCCCCACTGTCAAGCATGGAGGTGGAAATGTTATGTTTTGGGGGTGTTTCTCTGCTAAGGGCACAGGACTACTTCACCGCATCAATGGGAGAATGGATGGGGCCATGTACCGTACAATTCTGAGTGACAACCTCCTTCCCTCCGCCAGGGCCTTAAAAATGGGTCGTGGCTGGGTCTTCCAGCACGACAATGACCCAAAACATACAGCCAAGGCAACAAAGGAGTGGCTCAGGAAGAAGCACATTAGGGTCATGGAGTGGCCTAGCCAGTCACCAGACCTTAATCCCATTGAAAACTTATGGAGGGAGCTGAAGCTGCGAGTTGCCAAGCGACAGCCCAGAACTCTTAATGATTTAGAGATGATCTGCAAAGAGGAGTGGACCAAAATTCCTCCTGACATGTGTGCAAACCTCATCATCAACTACAGAAGACGTCTGACCGCTGTGCTTGCCAACAAGGGTTTTGCCACCAAGTATTAGGTCTTGTTTGCCAGAGGGATTAAATACTTATTTCCCTCTGCAGAATGCAAATAAATTCATATACTTTCCACAATGTGATTTTCCGGATTTAATTTGTGATGTGCTATCTCTCACTGTTACCAATAACCTACCCTTCAATTATGGGCTGCTCATGTCTTTGTCAGTGGGCAAACTTACAAAATCAGCAAGGGATCAAATACTTATTTCCACCACTGTACATGCGCCCAACACACACCAAAATGGAGTTACGGCCCGGCTACCACATGAGACTTTACCACTAGGTCAATGGCTGGTGGTAAGGTCTCAGATTCAAAATGGATGTGCGGCAATTTTCATTTTTCCACACGTCCATTTTTGGAAAACTTTTTTTAAAAAAGAATTTTTTACAGGGGCAGTGAAAAATGATTCTGTGCATGCCCAAAACACACGCCTACACTACCGCAGGCCATTTCTCAGCGCATTTTAGTAAAAGGACCCCTCTATTTTATAGCACAGGGGCGGGGACTGCCTGTGCTGCCTGATTACCGTACAAGTAGCGCATGAGCCCTTACCACCTACTACATAGGAGGCAGTAAAGGTTCAGGCGCTAATGGCCACGTGCTAATTTGGAAATTAGTGCTTGGCAGTTAAAAGAGCAAATTGAAAATGCAGCCATTTTTGAGCCATGGTGAAAAATGGCAGAGCAGGTGGGAAACCCACATGCTGTAACTAGTGCTGGCCACTTTTTAGCATGGCTTAGTAAAAGGACCCCTAAAGCAGCTCCTGAAATAAGTGGATAGATGTATTAATGAATGTCTTTTTGGAGACAAAGGGGGGTAATTTTATAATTGGATAGACATATGGCTATTTCATTTTGATGCTGTGCTTAACTTGTATTTATTAAATGGTGTCACGGTTGTGGCCATACCCTTATTGTCAGACCTACTGTTTCTCTGTATCTAGCTCTGTGACCTCTCCAGTCTGCCTTTTTCCCTATTGTTGTTCTTCTGTACTCTGCTAAAACAGCATATGTACAGATTAGCAGGACCCAAAGCAATCTAAAACAAGTCAGAAGCAACACAGTTTATACCTAATTAGCCGTTGAGCCCGTTAAAACGGGCTAGTATGGGGTTTTTCCAAGGCCCCCCCCCCCGCCGCTACCGGTCCCCCCCCCCGGAGTCACCGCCGCCACCCCTCCACCTGGCCCAGGCCCTCTCTTCGCTATTGAATGTACATCACCGAAAACGCAGCACGGCAGATCAGCTGAGCTGCCGTCGGCCTTCCTTCTCTGCCTGTGTCCCGCCCTCGTGTGATGTAATGTCGGCGAGGGTGGGACAAAGGCAGGGAAGGAAGGCCGACGGGAGCTCAGCTGATCTGCCTGCTGCATTTCGGCGATGTAAGTTCAATACCGAAGAAGAGAGTGCTTGGGCCGGGTGGAGGGGGGGGGGGGGGTGGCGGCGACTCTGGGTGGGGGGAGCGGTAGCAGCGACCTCAGGGGGGGGGAGCGGTAGCAACGTTGGCGGTTCCCTCCCTCCCCTTCACGCAGTTTCCCTCTCTGTCCCGCCCCGTCATCACGTATTGACGCGGGGGCGGGACAGAGAGGGAAGTCTCTACTGCGCATTTGTGGGTGAGTACAGTCACTCGCCATTTATATGTTTGATTGTTCAACTGCCCTTAGGATTCACCTTTGGGTTTAAAAAGCAAAACCATGTGCATGTAAGGACTGGATAAACAAATTAAAGCACAGTTTAAAGCAAATGCTCTTAATATGTAATATTTGATAGCAATAATGAAACAATGATAGAATATTCACATAGCAAGCAGCCTGAGGCAACAGATTTATTTTCCACTGAATATAATTAACTTTGTATAAGTTTGGTGGCTATTATGTGCTGAACTTGGCAATGTTGGCACATTTAGACTGATGCTGGACAAAACTTCTGCATGAAGGATGCCCTTCCCTCATTATTGAATACCTCTCTGTGAAATAGTAGTAATAAAAAAGGCAAGTGCATTTTAATAATATACCACTTCAATCCATAAAAGAAAAGGAACAAGTTCCTACATGCCATCTTCTTCTTTTAATGTAGACACAGGGAAAAAAAAGATTGTAAATGATCCCAGGTTTCAACCTAATTCATGTTTAATGTGGGATATAAATGTAATAAATAAGTAAATAGATAAAAACTCTGAATGTTGAGCACCTGATTCTCATAACATGATGTCTGTTTTAGTGGCCCTTTACCAGGAGAAAAAAAATCCCTGCATGAATATAACAGTACTAGGGTGTCCCTTTAACCAGCGCCTCCAAATGACACACTGATTACGATTTATAAACAAATTACTACTCTACCTATGAAAAGTTATTCTGTTATTATACATCCTTTGTGTACATCCATTTGTTGCACAAGTTGGTATGTTTGAAAATATTACCACTATTACTACTTATCATTTCTATAGTGCTATAAGACGTACGCAGCACTGTACATTTGAACATGAAGAGACGGTCCCTGATCAAAAGAGCTTACAATCCACTGCTACTTGTTTAAAATGGCTGCCGAGACTTCAAGTGGTGGCCTCGCGCTTAAAGTCTCAGCGGCCATTTTAAACAAGTAGCGGCAGCGAGAGGATCAGCAGCAACGGGCAGGAAAGCATGTGGACCTTTCCTGCCCTGAAGCAAGCCACTAGACCACCAGGGTAATCTGAGGTATGTGCAGGGAGGGAAAGGAAAACTTTGTTAGTTTTACGGTTCCATGGGAATCCCGTAGGACCCAGATCCATCCCCGTGGAATCTCCGTGGTCCTGGAGGGGATCCCTGTGGGATTTCTGTGGTACGCGCGGGATTCCTACTATCCCTGTTCTCGTGCAGCTCTCTATTACAGAGGACTGACTTCTCTTTCTTTTAGTTGGCACACAGATAATAGGAAGTGCCTGTAGTGATGTAACCAGTTTTTATTTCAAATTTGACTGTTTTGGGCTCTGGTTGGCCTGGAGTTTGAAATTACCTAGCATATGCTAGCTGTTGCTTCAGTTTCAGCCCAGGAGAAGGAGAGAGAGCTTTTTGCTGAAGCTCTGTGTACAAATATATGTCCTGATCTCCCCAGGTACTTTCTAGGAAGTATGCAAGTGTTTAATTAGTGTTATAATTGATCCATATTTCAGTTACCTGTTATTGTTTGCCAGTTGCACTATTTTGTTCTACTGTTCAATATTTTTAAGAGAATAAGCATAATTGTTTGTTTGCTCTGTTTGTCTGGACTGATAAAGAATCCTGGTGGTTTGTGTGTTGGGTCTGTGAGTGCTTTCTGGAAGCTGTGGGACCACTGGGAGTGTGTCTCCAATAACCTAGAAATCACTGGGGATAATTGGAGAGCAGGAGACTCACCCAGAGGTGGTTGTGACCCAGTCGGTGGGAGGAGGATGCTAGTGTAGAGCACCAGCGGCAGGTGCAGGCAGACCTGTGCTGTTCTGGGGATAGACCTTCTAAGTGGCCACGGGGTAACTCCAGGTGGGTGGCTAGGCATTTCATGACACTGCTCCTTTCAAGACCCCCTTCCTCAATGGCCCCCCCCTATTAAAATCCCCTTATCAAAGCCCCCCCCCCCAATTCAAGATCCCCTCCCCCATCCTATCTGGCATAATCCCTGGTGTCTAGTGGGGGTGGGGAAAGAGCAATCTCTAGTCATTCCTGCCCTTTGCCAGTGCCAGATTCAAAATCGTGCTAGCAACCCCTAGTGATAGTCTCATGGTTACATGTTATATACCATGTCTCCCAATTGAATCTACAAAAAAGTTTACAGAAAACATACTTTGTCACATAAACAATCAAATCAACTCAAATTTTGCAATACTATCTCATATACTGATATAAACAAGAATGCTTTACATTTTAAAATAAAGCATGATATACATATAAAGTATTACATACCATGTAAAATGAGTTTATTTTGTTGGGCAGACTAGATGGACCGTTCAGGTCTTTATCTGCCGTCATTTACTATGTATGTATAATCTAGCCAGGATTGTAGTGCTATAAGTAGACTGTACTGAGCTGGAATTACACCCTATGCAGCATGCTTCCTGGAGCCTTTGCCCCACCCACTTAGCTCTGGCCAAGAAGAGGGCACAATGTACAATGAGCAATTTTGGTACCTCCGATTTCCTGTGCTGCTATACTGCTTGCACTCTATCTAGCTCCTTATAATGTATCACACTTCAAAAAATATCTAAACTCTTCTTAAATTGCTGGCTTTTTTTTAGCATGATCATTAGCATGTAGTAAATGTTGCAACAGAGTTTGAACTCATAAGAGGGGAAAGCTTCAGGACCCTGCTTCCACTGCTTCAAGTGGTAAGACAATTAGGGTATTTTTCAGACATCGGCAAAAAAAAAAGCCCTTATATTTTAAAGCATTAAAAACTCTGCGCAAAGCAACTGACCACTGGTAACCCAAATATGTGACTTGTGAAAACAAATAAACAAAAGGGAGTTCTGTGAAAACGCTGAATGATCTGACACCTTAAGACAGAGATTTTGGCGAAATGTTGGCCATAGTCGGTGGGATCCACAGAGTAGAAAGCTAAGTTGCTTCTTTTGTTTGTTTGTTTTCACGAGTCACATATTTGGGTTACCAGTGGGCAGTTGCTTTGCGCACAGATTTTAATGCTTTAAAATATGAGGATTTTTTAATGCCAATGACTCTAACATATCCTAATTCTTACCACTTGGTAGTGGAAGCAGGGTCCTGAGGCTTTCCCCTCTTATGAGAGCATATTCTGTTGCAAGATTTACTACATACTAATGATCATGCTAAAAAAAGCCAGCAATTTAAGAAGAGTTTAGATATGTCTATATCTAGCTACATCAGACCATCCAGGAGTGGGTTATAATATGCTGAAACCACACATGAGAAGCCACGTTTCTTAGTTTCACTGAGTCTCGCACAAGGAAAGATTCTGTGAAGTAATCAGAAAATATGAGCTTATGGTTGGAAATATTAGTGGTGGACAAAGTGACATTCTGATTTTGTTATTGTATTTTCTTGGTTTTTAATTGTTTTCTTTATGCAATGATTTTTACTTTGTAATCTGTATTTTATTACTGATGTGAGTATTGGCTGTGACCTGCATAAATGATGGCAGACAGCGCATATTCGATCATATCCGGAAATATAATGTCAGGGCCCAGAAACGGCCCAGCATTCAGGGGCCCTTTTACTAAAGGTTTGCCGCATGGCAACCTGGAACTACCGCCAGCCCAACACGGCCACTGGCGGTAGTTCTGCCTCAAGCCTGCGTCATTTCTGGCGCTACAGAAAATCTATAATTTCTAGCGTGGCACTAACCGGGTGGTAATCACTGTTTGGATACTGCCGGATTACCGTGGGAGCCCTTACTGCCACCTCAATGGGTGGTGGTAAGTGCTCCCTCCTACAAGGCCACACGGTAAGAATAATCTTATTGCATAGCCATTTCTTTTTTAGGGACTTTTACCCGCTGCGGTAAAAAGGGCCCTGGTGTGTAGCAAAACCAGCCCCCGCAGCTACTGCAGGGTCCTTTTTACTGCAGCTTGGTAAAATGATCCCTCAATATATGGGTCTAATTTAGGCAGCAACATCTAGCACTTATAAAAAAACACTCACCACCACTAGCCGAATATTGACTAGTATGTTTCTCTGTTACATCACTTAGAGTTTTGTGGATTACAGTGGCATACTGAGGGGGGGAGGTTGGAACGGTCCACCCCAGGTGCACGCTGCAGGAGGGGTGCAGGGAGCAGCCGTGTGAATGTCGGCTCCGCTGGTTCCCTGCTCCCTCTGCTGTTACTTCCTGTTCTGGGGCAGAGGGAGTAGGGAACCAGCGGAGCCGATAGCCACACAGCTGTTCCCAGCACCCCAGCAGGTAAGAAGAATGCACCAGGGTGGGGGGTTTGGAGGTGATGCACCGGGGGGTGGAACGATGCTGCACCTGAGGGGGTGCATGCAGCGGCAATCCACCCCGGGTGGCAGCCGACCAAGGAACACCACTGGTGGATTATAGGCATCCAATAAATGAAAGAATCTAAGCTAGATATTCAGCAGGCGCTGGTGAGCATTTTTTAGCAGCTGGGAGTATTATTGCCAGATATTCCATGCTGGGCCATATCTGGGTACTGGCACTGAATATCCGGGCTTATGTGGACTGCTATTTCTTATGCGGTTAAGTGCGATATTCAGCACTTAACTGCCTAAGCGACACCACATAAAGAGAGGACTTACTTTTATGCGGTCCAATATGACCGCTTAACTTAGGCAGTGAAGTGCTGACTCTGACCCTGGACTGCCCACAAAATAGCCAGCTTTCACTTAAGCATTCTGTGGTGATATTTAACGGCAGTAACCGGCTAGGTGTCGCTGAATATCAGTGGATAGCCTCGCACAAGTGATTTAACCGGCCAGGAGCACTTTCTGGCCAGTTAAATCGCTTTGAATATCGATCCCTAAATAAATATTACATTCTCCGAGGACAAGCAGGCTGCTTGTTCTCACTGATGGGTGACGTCCACGGCAGCCCCTCCAATCGGAAACTTCACTAGCAAAGGCCTTTGCTAGCTCTCGCGCTCCCATGCGCACCGCGCATGCGCGGCCGTCTTCCCGCCCGAACCGGCTCGTGTTCATCAGTCTTCTTTTGTCCACGCTCGGGACGGTCATGTTTTGCCGCCGTTTCATGCCTCTCAAGTTGACCCTCGCGCGTCTTCGCGATTTCGCTAAAAAAAAAAAAAAAAAAGAGACCTTTGTCCCTTCCCGTGTGTCCAGTTTGTTTCCCTGGCGTAAGTTTCCTTTCGCTTTTGGGGTAGGCCTTTTTTGTGGCCTCGGTACAGGTTTTTTCTCTCTCCCTAAATTTTGGTGCCCTTCGTCACCATCACAAATTTTGATTTCGCCCGTGTGATTTTTCCGCCCATGTCATCGAAGTCTCCCAGCGGCTTCAAGAAGTGCACCCAGTGCGCCCGGGTAATCTTGCTCACTGATAGGCACGCTTCGTGTCTTCAGTGTGTGGGGGCTGGGCACCGTCCACAGGCCTGTAGTCTTTGTGCTCTTTTACAGAAGAGGAATCAGGTAGCGAGATTGGCCCAGTGGAACGTATTGTTCTCGGGCTCTTCGTCGACAACAGCACGGGAGGCATCGAGTGCATCGACGTCGACAGCATCGAAGTCTTCGACCTCGGCATCGACTGCATCGACGGCATCGAGGTTTCGACCCTCTGCATCGTCGGTACCGAGACATCAGAAGACTGCGTCGGCGTCGGTGGTACCGGGACTTCCGCTGTTGCTGATGTCGTCGGACGGTGGTGCTTCGACTGGAGTGCAGGTGAGGGCTGTCCATTCCCCTGCTGGTGGCGGTGAGCCTTCGGGTGGGTCTCCTCCTGCCCTGAGGGCTCCTGTGGTACAGCCCCCCCGAGACCGACCTTCTTTGGCCTCGGCTCCGAGGAAGAGACGGTTGGATTCTACGTCCTCCTCGTCGGTACCGGGAAGCTCTGGTGACATGCTTCGTTTGAAGAAATCAAAGAAGCATCCACACCGGTCTCCTTCCCGCATCGGTACCGAGAGCTCTGGGTCGCTGAGGGAGTCGGCACCCAGTAGGCATCGGCACCGGGAAGATCGCTCACCCTCTGTTCAGGAGGTGTCGATGCGCTCCACCTTGGACAGCCCGGAACCGCCTCCACGCCCGGAACAGACTCTGACCTCGATGCCTGCATCGGCCTCCATGTCTTTCTCCACAGCCGCTCTGCACGAGAGTCTCCGGGCCGTTCTCCCAGAGATCCTGGGAGAGCTGTTGCGCCCTTCCCCTCCGGTACCGGGGGTGCCTGCGCCACCGGTACTGTCGAGTGAGGCGCCGGCTGGCCCTTTGCCCGGGGTGAGGTCTCCGACATCGGTACCGCTTGCGGTACCGGCTGCGGCCGCCTCCCAGGAAGACTCCCCGACGACGTCGGTGGAGGGAGCTTCGCCGGTGCTGGCGAGGGAGTCTACCTCTCGGCGCTCCCACCGTGGCCGTGTTTCCACGGAGTCGAGTCGGGCACGGCTTCAGACACAGGTTCATGAACTTGTGTCTGATACCGATGGTGAGGCCTCATAGGAGGAGGAGGAGGACATCAGATAGTTCTCTGACGAGGAGCCTGATGGCCTTCCTTCTGATCCCACACCGTCCCCTGAAAGGCAGCTTTCTCCTCCCGAGAGTCTGTCTTTTGCGGCCTTTGTCCGGGAGATGTCTACGGCCATCCCCTTCCCGGTGGTCATGGAGGATGAGCCCAGGGCTGAGATGTTTGAGCTCTTGGACTATCCTTCTCCACCTAAGGAAGCGTCCACAGTACCCATGCATCATGTCCTAAAAAAGACATTGCTGGCGAACTGGACCAAGCCTCTAACTAATCCCCACATTCCCAAGAAGATCGAGTCCCAGTACCGGATCCATGGGGACCCAGAGCTGATGCGCACTCAGTTGCCTCACAACTCTGGTGTGGTGAATCTGGCTCTAAAGAAAGCTAAGAGTTCTAGGGAGCATGCTTTGGCGCCCCCGGGCAAGGACTCTAGAACCTTAGACTCCTTTAGGAGGAAGGCCTACCATTCTTCTATGCTCGTGGCCAAGATTCAGTCCTACCAGCTCTACACGAGCATTCACATGCGGAACAATGTGCGGCAGTTGGCAGGCTTGGTGGACAAGCTCCCTCCTGAGCAAGCCAAGCCATTTCAGGAGGTGGTCAGGCAGCTGAAGGCGTGCAGAAAATTCCTGGCCAGAGGGGTATATGATACCTTTGATGTTGCGTCCAGGGCCGCTGCTCAAGGTGTGGTGATGCGCAGACGCTCATGGCTGTGTGCCTCTGACCTGGAGAATAGAATCCAGCAGCGGATTGTGGACTCCCCTTGCCGAGCGGACAACAGTTTTGGAGAAAAAGTCGAACAGGTGGTAGAGCAGCTCCACCAGCGGGATAACGCTTTCGACAAATTCTCCCGCCGGCAGCCTTCAGCATCTACCTCTTCAGGTAGACGTTTTTATGGGAGAAGGAGGACTGTTCCCTACTCTTCTGGTAAGCGTAGGTACAATCCTCCCTCCCGACAGCCTGCGGCCCAGGCTAAGCCCCAGCGCGCTCGCTCTCGTCAGCAGCGTGCGCCTCAGCAAGGCCCCACAGCTCCACAGCAAAAGCAGGGGGCAAGCTTTTGACTGGCTCCAGAAGAGCATAGCCGATGTCAAGGTGTCCGTGCTGGGCGATCTGCCGGTCGAGGGGAGGTTGAAAGTTTTTCACCAAAGGTGGCCTCTCATAACCTCCAACCAGTGGGTTCTCCAAATAGTCCGGCAAGGATACACCCTCAATTTGGCCTCGAAGCCTCCAAATTGCCCACCGGGAGCTCAGTCCTTCAGCTTCCAGCACAGGCAGGTACTTGCAGAGGAACTCTCCGCCCTTCTCAGCGCCAATGCGGTCGAGCCCGTGCCATCCGGGCAAGAAGGGCTGGGATTCTATTCCAGGTACTTCCTTGTGGAAAAGAAAACAGGGGGGATGCGTCCCATCCTAGACCTAAGGGCCCTGAACAAATATCTGGTCAAGGAAAAGTTCAGGATGCTTTCCCTGGGCACCCTTCTTCCCATGATTCAGCAAAAAGATTGGCTATGCTCTCTGGACTTAAAGGATGCTTATACACACATCCCGATACTGCCAGCTCACAGACAGTATCTTCGATTTCGTCTGGGATCACATCACTTCCAGTACTGTGTGCTACCCTTTGGGCTCGCCTCTGCGCCCAGAGTGTTCACAAAGTGCCTAGCTGTGGTAGCAGCAGCGCTTCGCAGGCTCGGAGTGCACGTGTTCCCTTATCTCGACGATTGGCTGGTAAAGAACACTTCCGAGGCAGGAGCTCTACAGTCCATGCAGATGACTATTCGACTCCTGGAGCTACTAGGGTTTGTGATAAATTATCCAAAGTCCCACCTTCTCCCGGTACAGAGACTCGAATTCATAGGAGCTCTGCTGGATTCTCGGACGGCTCGGGCCTATCTCCCGGAGACGAGGGCCAACAATCTGCTGTCTCTCGTCTCCCGGGTACAAGCGTCCCAGCAGATCACAGCTCGGCAGATGTTGAGATTGCTTGGCCACATGGCCTCCACAGTCCATGTGACTCCCATGGCACGCCTTCACATGCAATCTACTCAATGGACCCTAGCTTCCCAGTGGTTTCAGGCTGCTGGGGATCTAGAGGAATATCGATCCCTAAATAAATATTACATTACACCTGGGCTTATATCCCGCTACTACCTTTCAATTCTAAATGGGTTACAAACATCAGAAAAACAAAACAAAACATAGAACAAACCTCTGAGAATTAAAATATTCAATTCAATTAACAAGACCTAGCTATAATACGTTTCTTAAATAAGAATGTTTTTATCTTCTTCCTAAACAAAAGATAAGACTGTGAAAGAGAAACCATATCAGCAATATCTTTCCATAACTGAGCTGCTTGCTGAAGAAAAAGTGAATTTTCAAAACAAAATTGTATATGCACTTCTATTTTGAAAATTACACCAGGGAATAGTTACACCATGTAAATGCTGATCTCTCCCCCTCCCCAGCACTGTCAGGTAAACTTATGCATACATAGCCCTATATACGCATAAATTGCTGCATATTATAAGGTCAATTGTAAAAAAGCCTATTTCTGTGCATAAAACATTGCTTTTTATCCACAGAAATGCTTCTGAAAATTAACCTCCCTGTAATACATTACAGAGCAGTTCGAAGAAAGCCTTCTGTCACAGAGTAATTGCAGTGGAGCTCAGGTAATCAGAAACCTTTTAAAGAAATGGCTTGAAAAGAAAACACGAGATACATGTTGCATCAATGATGTTAGTTAAAATTCACAAACTTTAATGAAATATTATGATTTAAAAAAAAAAAAAAAAAAAAGCAGGGTGGGGTAGGAAAATTGGTTCTTTTCCCAGGTTTTCATGTCTTGATACTGTTTTAGGCTACAATTTACTTATTTTCTTCTATCTTGTTTACCCATTTCTTAACTGCTTCACGTGGCTTTTACTGTTATTAGTTATTTATTTTTTATTACCCTAGGCTGTCTTATTTGCCTATTTATCATTATATATTATTTTATTTTTCTGTTCTTTCTTAAATTGTTTTACTCCACTTTGAACTACTGGAAAAGTAGGTAACAAAATAAACTTGATTGACTGAAATGTTGTAGGATTATTTGATTTCTTTTCCTACTTAAACTACATTGGGACCGATATTCAGCTGGTGGGAGGCAGCCCACAAAAGTGCTGCGGTCAGCGCTGACCCCGGATAGTTTATGCCGGGCTGTTTCTGATGATCAGCATTGAATATCTGTTGTTGTTTTTTGTTTTTATTTGGCCAGTGCTAATTTAACCAGCTAAGCCAGTGGTTCCCACACCTGGTCCTGGAGGCCCCCCTAGCCAGTCAGGTTTTAAGGAGATCCACAATGAATATTCATGAGAAATATTTGCACGTACTGCCTCCACTGCATGCAAATCTCTCTCATGAATATTTATTTTGGATATCCTGAAAATCTGATTAGCTAGGATGCCTCTAGGACCAGGTTTGGAAATCACTGGGCTAAGCCAATATTCACCACTGGGCGATTAAGTCACATTGAGCCTGCAAATAGGTGGGAAAATGTGGGATACAAATGCAATAAATAAAATCCTTTTGGTTAAAGATTTGCATGTTTTGCTTTCCCTGGCTGGATTGCTGTCAGCAGACAGGTTACAGAGAAGATTGACTATTGGAGTCTCAGCCTACACTCTCAGGCACACAGCAACTACAATTGCATCCTTGGGTAGACGGTGACAGGCTATTGGAGACTCCTTTGCCTTTTAAGGCACTGCCTATCCAACTGGAACAACTTTAGATTTTTTTTTCAGATGAACTATGCATAGGCAGTCAGTTATTTCTAATAAGTGTTTCCTATTGTTTAAATAAGCATTTGCTATTGTTTTTGGTGACTCAGTATGCAAGCAACCTCCCCGCCATCTTTTTTCCTTTTAAACCTCTTTGGTGTACACATACCACTAGACCAGGAAGGAGGGCATGGATAGAGAAAAGGAAGTTACAGTATATTAGAGGATATGAATTCAGAAAGGTGCAGTTCCATTGTTTGCAAACTTTAGTAAAACTTTTTCAGAAGTAGGCTCACCATTTTGACTTTCACAGACCGAGGTTGGGGGGGGGGGGGGTCTTTTACTAAAGATTAGCACATGTTATCTGCAGCAGAGCCCATAGGAATAAAGGAACCCTTTTACTAAGGCACGGGAGGGCTAACACTTGGGTAGCATGTGCCAAATTGGCACTACTGTCAGCATAGGAGCTAACTTTTCAAAATTATTGGGGGTGCTAAACCCAGTGGAAATAACCCCTCCCTGGACACATACAAGGAATTTTCTCTATATTGGGGGTGCTCAAGCACCCACAGCACCCACAGAGTCAGCTCCTATGACTGTCAGGCTAGCACGTGTGCCCAGCGGTAATTCTTTAATCTGTTCAAAATTCTGCTGCATGATTAATATTCCGCCAGTGTCATTTCTGCATACAATTCAAACTCCTCTTATTGACCTATAAGTGCATTCACTCTGCAGCTCCTTAGTACCTCTCCACTCTCATCTCTCCCTACATTCCTCCCTGGGAACTCCGTTCACTGGGTAAATCTCTCTTATCTGCACCCTTCTCCTCCACTGCTAACTCCTGACTCCGTTCCTTTTATCTTGCTGCACCATATGACTGGAATAGACTTCCTCAGCCGGTATGTCAAGCTCCATCTCTGGCCGTCTTCAAATCTAAGCTAAAAGTCCACCTTTTTGATGCAGCTTTTAACTCATAACCCTTATTCACTTGTTCAGAACCCTTATTTTATCATCCTCACTTTAATATTCCCTTATCTCTTGTTTGTCCTGTTTGTCTGTCCTAATTAGATTGTAAGCTCTGTCGAGCAGGGACAGTCTCTTCATGTTCAAGTGTACAGCGCTGTGTACGTCTAGTAGCGCTATAGAAATGATAAGTAGTAGTAGTAGTAATTCTGTGTTTGGTGTGCACTGAATCCCACAGTAGAAAATAATTTTCTATTTTCTACTGTGGGGGGGCATTCCCGGAGGTAATCAGTAGCTGGTGCGCACTGCATGATTACTGTGCGGGTAGCATGTGAGCCCTTACCGCTAGGTCAGTGGGTGATGGTAAGGACTCAGGCCGTAAGTAGGTACAAGCTAGTTTTAATTTCAGCGCACACCCATTTCCTAGCCCATTAAAAAAAGCCGGTTTTTCCCAGCTGCGGTTAAAAAATGGTCCAGCGTGCGCCCAAGACACACACCCACACTACCACAGGCCACTTTTTACCGTGGCTTAGTAAAAGGACCCCCAAATGCACTAACATTTAGTAAAAAAAAAAAAGCCCTAAAGTATCTCTAGGTCTGGAGTGGATGTCTTTCTCTTAAACATTTTTAATGCACATAAAAGCCACAGTTCCTTTATCCTGAAGAAGCTATATCTAATGAAGAAAACCTGCACTGATTAATTTGATCTTTTCTTACTTACTATAACAAATGTGAAACTATGATGATATATATCCATATCACCTTAGGAATCCCTTTCTTTCTTTTTTTGTTTTTTTTTTTAATAATAGGGTGTCTAGTGCAGAAGACCTGCCAAACCCTGGGAAACTGTATTTATGTTAGAGCCTTCACTTTGTTATATAACAGGTGTTATCATCTGTGGAGACATGCCTATAATTTGTTTTACACCTATGCCAGAACAACATTTCCTAGCAATATTCCTCATTTTCAATTTATTTCTTCATTTTCCATTTGCATATATTAGAGGTAATGTGAAATGCCCTCAGTTAAATTTCCATTGACATATCTCATGTCCTGTGTGAAGCTGTTGGACACTAATAAGATTTAACTACTTTGACAGACATGTGACCAACACCCCCACCAGCCTCAATAATAAGCATCTAGTAATGTTCAGGGAGGGCATCACGCTTTCTGTGGCTGAGACCTCTTACTGGTGCTATCCTCACGATAAGTGGATGACCGTGGGATGAGTCAAACAGAGTCAGTGTTTGTCGGGCTGCAGTGCCTCTGTTCAAAGCAGCAAAATGTGCAACAGCAGCCTGCCCATCCCACTCACAATGATTCATCCACAAAGTTGTGATTTAGTGATTGTTGTGTCAGTAATGAAATAAAAGAGGCAAGCATCTCCCAAACAAGTGATTATTCACAGGTTCCAAATCTTTGGCAAATTTCTCTCTAATGAGTGATTATTTACAGCTTCCAAATCTTTGGTGGGTCTAGTCTAAAATTAAGTTTAGCCTCCCTTGAGGTATGTAATATTTGAGGCTGAATCATTTGTTTCCATGATTTTACCCACTGTTCTTTTTATTAAAGACTGAGTAAATGTGGAACAGTCATCCTAGTGTTACCTGTTTTTAGTAAATACATTAAGGTTGATTTGGAAATTATACTACAATGATTTCTTATTTTTTTAAAAATATTTTGCATTATGCTATTATGCCTTGAACATTGTATGGAATCATAGTCTATGAGTATGACATAGTAATAGTTAGCATACATTTTATCTACTATAATGAAAGATAATCATCTTTCATTATACATGGAAACATCTACATAGATATTGTATGCACAAAAGCATTCTCCTATTGAAAGCTTTCCAATGGAATTGAAAATATATATTATCTGAAGAATATGTGTTCTTTTTCACAAGAAAACCCTACAGGACAGGGGCGGACTGACAATGGTCTGGGTCCCCTGCCCGGCTGCGGCCCAATGTCCCCCCTACCGCACATCCAATGCTCCTGCCATCCCGGTTCTTTCTTGCCTGCTGCACTGCTGCTATTCCCCCGCCCGCAGATGCAAATTTCAAAAATGGACATATTTCAATCACTATACTATAGGTTAATAAATACAAATAAAACAAAAAATGGAAAATATGATACCATTTTATTGGACTAAATACATTTTCCAATTGGCTTTCAGAGGCGAAAACCTCTTTCCGTAGGTCAGGACAATATACTGCTGTTAAGGTATTCTGTTCTGACATGAGAAAGGAGAGTTGGGTCTCCAAACATTAGTCAAAATTGTATTAAAATTAGTCCAATAAAGATATCACCTTATTTCCATTTTCTGTATTAACACAGCTACCACACTACTTTATACTAAACTAAAAACAAAATTCATTTTTTCCTACCTTTGTTGTCAGCTGTTTACTTTTACTAATTGTGTTGGTCCCAGTCTCGTTTCTTCTTTCCTCGATGTCTCGTCAGTGTTTACCCCTCTCTCTCCTTCCCTTTCTATCCAGCATCTGCTCCCTCTCTCTCTCTCTCCAGCATCTGCCCCTCTCTCTCTCTCTCTCCATTTTCCGTTCAGCGCCTGCCCCTCTCTCCCCCTTTCCATCCTTCTGCCCCCTGTCTCTCCCTTTTCATCCAGTGCCTGCCCCCTCTCCCTTTCCATCTAGTGTCTGCCTCCTCTCTCCCCCTTTCCATACAGCGCCTGCCCCCTCTCTCCCCCCTTTCCATCCAGCATCTGGCCCCTCTCTCTCCTCACTTCCATCCACTCAGGCCCCTCTCTCTCCCCAGTTCCATCCAACATCTGCATCCTCTCTCCCCCTTCCATCTGGCTTCTATCCCATCTATCCGCTTCATCCAGCGTCTGTCCCTCCTCTCCCCATTTCAATCTGGCATATGTCCCTTCTCTTCCCCTCATCCAGTGTCTGTCCCTCCTCTCCCTCTTTCCATCTGACATCTGTCCCCTCTCTCCTTCTCATCCAGCATATGTCCTCCCTCTCCCCTCCATCCAGCATCTGTCCCATCTCTTCTCCCTTCCATATCGGTTCCCCCTCCCCACTCCATTCTCCATCTAGTATCTGTCCCCCTTCCCCCTCCATCCAGTGTTTCAGCCTTTTCTTCAGCCCCCAACACCCAAACCCTCTCCCCCCCCCCCACCAGACACCCCCACTATCACTAGCACACCAGGCTCTCCCCACTCCCACCCAACCCCCCCCTGCCATGGCCACTACTGTTGCTGCCCTGCTGCTGTTTCAGCAGTGGTGACAAAAGTAGAAAAAATAGATTGTGGGGCCGCATGTTCCCACAGTTGCGGCTGACTGGTGGGGCAGTCAGCCACGAGCAGGAACAGAGTGGCTCCGCGATCTTTTTTGTGTTTTTGCCACCACTGCTGTAACAGCTGCAGCAGCAGCAGTGGCCGTGGCAGGAGGGTATTGTGTGGGTGTGGGGAGAGCGGCGGGCATCTGGGCAGAGCCTCTGGGCCCTCGGACACTGCCCGGTTGCCCGAATGGTCAATCTGCCCCTGCTCCAGGATCATTATGGTTTGCATCTTGTTTTTTAGTCTCGTGTGATTGGCTGATTACCTTTTTTGATGTTTTTTTTTGTGCCTCCACCATCTTGGGTCTATACTATATTGAGTTCCTCCAAATGATATAGCTTTCTGAGAAACAAGCAGCCCTTGTTGGGGTTTGCTGTAAGACTGTGCTCTTATAGGATATTGTGGATTGGAAAGATTATGTTATACAACCACAGACGCCACGAAGATATCTTGGAGACTGACTGAAGATAAGTGATTATTTATAATCTTTCCTTTTTTAAGCATGTTTTTTTTGTACAGAACTCTTTATGGTTTTCTGACTTCAGTTTTTGGGAACACTTTGCTAGTGTTTATTTTTACTGGTTTTTTTTTTCTGGAATAGCCACTTTTTCTCCTTAGGGAGGTTTTTGGCTACTCTTTCTTCCAGTATTTTTGAAACCTCTGATAGTATTTGTTTCCATTAAGGGAGTGCAGGGGCGGACTGAGAGTACTCTGGGCCCCCGGGCTCTGAGAGAACTCTGCCCCCTGCCGCCACCACCCGTGGTCCCCCACATATACTACTGCTGCTCCCCACACATGCTACCATGGCCCCCCACATGCTACCACTGCCCCCCACATACTACCGCCACCCCTAGTCCTTACCTCCATGGAGCCTTGAAGTTTCATTTGTTAATTTTAGTTATTCAATGGCACAGTACTCTCTAAACTGAAGAATAGCAAATATTTTTGTTTTTGATTTAGCTTCTTTCTTGTATACATATGGAATACATGATAAGGGTTTTGCTGGAGAATCAGCATTGTGACTTCAAACGGCTCAGTTCAGAGAAATACAAATCTATATGCAAATACAGGAAGTAGTGCTGGAAGGACAAGCCCGGAAGACAGTTTATTGTCTGCTTCTTCTTCCAGGCGTGCTCTGAATAGTTTTTCTGCAGTTTCGAGTGCTTTTGTAGACTTTTTTTTAGAGATGTGTGATGGAGGTCTCTCAATTGTGCTTGCCTGCTATCTCGCGTGTGAGGGGGAGAGATGAACCCCACGTCTTGAGACCCCTACCTTGTCAGAGTGTAAACTGGCAGTGTGCATACCGCACAAGGGTCTCGTTGGAGGGGATGCGTGATACAGAGGTCGTCGACATGTACCATTGGAATAGGGAGGCTATTTTGGACCTTTATGAAAATATAAAATTTGATCTTCATTCCCGCACCACGTGATCACATGCTGTCCCTGGAATTGTTAAACTACTGTGCACACTGCAGTTCCTGGCTACAGGTTCTTTCCAGAACGTGGTTGGAGCTTGCTGTGGTGTGGAGAAAGCCACATTTTCAAAGTATCTAACGGTGCTTTTGAATGTCATAACTAGATGTTACAAGGACTATATCCATTTCCCACGGTGCGAGGCAGAATTGAAGGAGTTAAAGGTGCAATTCTTCAGTATAGGCAGCTTTCCCAATGTTTTGGCTGCCATTGATTGCACCCATGTCCCATAGATCTCGCCATCAGAATCTGAAGTGGCCTACCGCAACAGGAAGCCAGGCGACTCCATTAATGTACAGGTTGTGACGTGAAGCTGAGGATCCTAGACACTGTTGTGAGGTTCCTGGGCAGGTGCCATGATTCATACATTTTTTTCAACTCTGGGATAGGCCACAATTTCGCAAATGGCACATATGGTGATGGCTGGCTCTTGGGTGAGTAACTTGACTCTTTGCACCAATGTGCAACCTCCACTGGAGGTCCACAAAAATGGGGGTCTCGAGACATTGAAGGGAGGGATGGCGGGGATTCAGGTATCTGTGGAGGGGTGCGATGGGTTGTAATGGCCCGGATATTAGGCTGTTAAGAAATAAAAACTCTCTCTCCATTCCTGTAGTTCTGTTATGTGCATCTCTTTCTTCTTTTTTGTAGGAGATGCTGGATATGGCTGTAAGCTGTGGCTTAAGACACCAGTGGCAGTCCCACGTACATCTGAAGAGGAACGTGATAATGCCTCACACATCAGATCAAGGAATGTCATCGAGTGTACCTTTGGTGTGCTGAAGAGCAGGTTCCGCTGCCTACATCTTTCTGGTGGGGCACTACAACGCTCCCCTCAAAACGTTATGTAGATTATCACGGCATACTGTATTCTGCATAATATAGCGCAAAGCCATGGGCTTGAGATGGACATAGAACCAGCATTGTTACCCGAGGTGGAATTCCACCCACCTTCTGATGATTGCATTGGGACAGATGCGATCAGGGGGAATTGTGCAATAAGAAACGTCATACAACAGTACTTCTCATGTAAGTAAGACAGAAACGTGTTTTGGTCCATATTTGTATGTGTTTTACTCCCTGTTGATTTTCCAGCTGCCCCATACCATGTTTGTGTAAGCTTACAGCTGGAAAGAATTCCCTTGCTGCCTTTGTGTGACTCAGAAGATCAAAAGCATCAGAGCCGGCGAGTGCGTTAAAAACGAGTTTGCTGGCTATGACCACAACTCGCATGCAGAATATATGCTAAACAGGGCATTATATATTTGTCCTAAATGATCACAAATGTGGCTACTGTGACAAACGTGGGTATTTTGGGCCACAGGTGGGACAGGGAGGCCTCCGGCCACAATGTTTGACAGAAATGGCCTTTTTGGTCAGCCCATAACTGTTAAACTGTTCCTGCGGGGAGGATTATATGACGATCAAGACATATAGTGAAAATTCCTTTGTATACTATTTATTTTGATTATTGGGTCCTAATTCCCTCACGATGTTCCTTTTCATTGCTATCTGGAACAGCGTGTGGGATTTTAGCTTCTGGAAATGTTGGGGGCAGTTTGTGATTGGCTTCATTATTGCTGTTGTTTTGACACTCCTTCTGTTCTGCCTTTTTAAATTGCAGGATGCAGTGTTGACCATTTGACTGGATGTTTCTAAACACTGTGGTCCCATTTGATAAAACTTCTGTAATTTGCCATGCAGTTTCATGTTCATCTGTTCAAGCTACATGCACAGCCTGTCAAAAGTTTTCTGTATAGAAAATTGCACCAATTTCAAGTTTTTCCCCTATCGAGCTAATGGATGATAAGTGTAGGGATTGTTCTGTTACATCTTCTGTACAGCATGTGCCTGTTCATCTGCCAGTGCTGCCTGAAACAACGTTTTCTCCCTCTACCACTGCGTCTTGGGGCCATTTTTTCATCCTCCTTATGCTACAGTATCAGCTACTTCTTGGTATTTACAACGTCAGGATTTTGTTGTTGTTTTTCTTTTTGTGTGTGTAAGTTTTCATAACCAGTACCCGAATTCACGTACATCATTCTCTTTTTGTGTAACCACTCCTCCTGTGGGTCAGGCCTGCACCTATCCTTTGCGCTCATCCAGCCACATGCAAGTCCTCCCTTCTGTGGGGTCCTGTCTGCACTCTTTTCACCCACACCCCATCCCCAGAGGCATAGGCAGGTTTTGATCTCATGGGGAGCAGACTTTTATAAAATAGGCGCCGATTGGTGTCAGCATAATCAGCACTGTCTGTGTTATTGTTCAAGGGCTGTGGTGGGCACTGATTAATATAGGCTGTCTCTGTTGCATCCTGCCTACAAGGAAACAATAAGTTACATCAGGAGGCAGGACGCAGAAGAGGTCCCTGGACTGGCCAGAGCAGGCAACCTGTCTTCTTAACTACAAAGTAAAAATATTCAAATCGTGACCATCACCTCAGGAATAGCACACACATTCCTTCCACTGCTAGACACCTTGTTTAAATCAGATGGGCTTTTGTTTGTGTGGTGACTCTACAGGATGTGGAGACCACTAGTCTTCAGCATTTTTATTTTGGGTGACAAGGGCCACCAAAGGCAGCCCTTGCCCCAGAGTGGCTGAGCCTACTTTCAAATAGGGCTAGACACTTTGCCATTCAGGTTTTCAGGCTATCCACAATGAATCTGCATGAAAAAGATTTGCATGTAATGGAGGCAGTATATGCAAATCAATTTCATGCATATTTAACGTGGATATCCTGAAAACCTGACTGGCAAGGGGGTACTCCAAGACCAACTTGGGAAACACTGCCCTAGAACACAAACCTTACCACCCCATTAACAGCCCTAACCTATGAAAAGACAGTGCTGTATATATTACACTGGGTTCTGGAGCACCAATATACCTACTATTGGGAAACTGGAATGAGCTGCACTGTTACACATTCCTACACAGACACTACATGCTAGCAGAATTATTCACCTCAGTCGCACATGCAGAACATGGACAGACCCTCATCTATATAACATGAGTAGCCATACTGGGTCAGACCAAAGGTTCATCTAGCCCAATATCCTGTTTCCAACAGTGGCCAACCCAGGTCATAAGCACCTGGCAGAAACCCAAATTGTGACATTATTATTATTATTATTAACATTTGTTTAGCGCTACCAGACACACGCAGCGCTGAACACCTGACACAGAGAGACAGTCCCTGCTCGATAGAGTTTACAATCTAAAAATACAGACAGACAAGACAATTAAGGGCGAAGAAAGTACTGGGTGAGAAGGAACAAGGATAGGGGAATTGAGTAGTGGTTAAGAGCCAAAAGCATCCTACCAATCTAATACAGAATAGGGAGCCACAAAAACAAAACAAAACCAACAACAACAACAAAAGTTGAAATAGAGACCCCCTCCTCTCTGCCTAAGAAAACCAGACTCTATAAACAGTGCAATACTGGTAAAAAGAAACAGAAAAGCATTTTCTCCTGTACTTTGCAAAATAAAAATAGAAAAAATATACATTTTACAAACCAGGTACATCTCAGTCCTTACAAAGTATTAAATAAAAATAATGTTTTTTCTACCTTTGTTGTTTGGGAATTTGCCTGGTCCCAGTCTTTTTTTCCATGTTCCATGAGTCAGCCTTACAAATTCTTTTCCAGGTTTGCCTTTCCATTTCATCATCTCTCTCCTCGTCTTCTTCCTTTCCTTCTCTACATCTATTTGACACTGATCTTTTGTTTTATGTCCCCACTATCAAATAGCTGTGTATAGAGCTCTCAAGTGATCCAGTTCCAGAAGGGAGATTTTTCAACCAGTCCTAGTGTGAATTCATATCCCACATTCATGTGGGATTTGCAGTCTCTGATTCTACCCATCAAAATCTGTGCTGCAGTACATCCAAAATGACTTAAGAAAATGCGCTCGGACCCCTGCAGGGTTGCTAATCTGAAGATATCAGAGATGTGCATTTTCAAATACTGTCATATTCCTAATATCAAATTCAAAATAAAACACCTTTTTCTACTGTTGTTAGAACAATTTATTTTTTCATTTGCTTTGGTCCCACTGTCTCTTTTCTGTTTTTCTCTGTTATGACATTCAAAACTACCTTTTGATACTTTGAAAATGTTGCTTGCTCCACACCACAGAAAGCTCTAACCATATGCTGGAAAGAACCCCTAGCCAGGAACTGCAGTGTGCACAGTAGTTTAACCATTCCAGGGACAGCATGTGATCACACGGTGCGGGAATCAAGATCACATTTTATATTTTCATAAAGGTCCAAAATAGCCTCCCTATTCCAATGGTGCATGTCGATGACCTCTGTATCATGCATCCCCTCCAACGAGACCACATTAATTTTGGGAGCATGCTCCATAAAGAGGGAACAAATTATAGAAGGTTGTGTGGCATGTGACCACTAGGTAAAAGGATGGTAAGGGAACAGATAGTAGGTTATTCTATGAGGAGTGAACAGATCACTTTTCACGCCTCATAGAATAACCTACTTAATCACTTAATGTTTGGGAGAACTGGTATAAAGAGCTTGACGGGGTCAAGAAAAGGATCTTGAATTTGCATCAATAGGCTATCAGAGCCAACACTGGTCAACCAGAAGTGAGGTCAGATGATTGGACCTGCAAGCACAATAGAGTAATCAATTTTAGCTGATAGTTTTATCAGGGATGCAAAGAGCAACTAACAAAAAAAACTCCAGACCACCCAAAATATAGCAGCCAGGTTGATAGTCAGCAAAACATGCTTCGAAAGTGCCAAACCCCTTCGAGAAAAATTGCATTGGCTCCCAATCAAAGAACGGATCATCTTCAAAATCTGCACTCTAGTCCACAAAATCATATATGGCGTAGTCCCAGGATACATGACAGACCTTATAGATCTACCAACAAGAAACAGAGTCGGGTCTGCCAGATCATACCTAAACCTACACTATCCAAATTATAAAGGACTGAAATACAAAACAACCTACGCATCCGGCTTCTCCTATATAAGCGCACAACTATGGAATGGCCTCCCAAAAGCTGTGAAAACAATCCATGACCACCTGAATTTCAGGAAATCACTAAAAACCAACCTCTTCAAAAAGGCCTACCCCAACGACCCTACGTAAACCTCTTCACCCAAAACACAGCATTCCTAATGATCGTATTGGACAACACACAACCTTCATCCCTTCCGACTCTCCACATATACCTCATTCGATCACTATACAATCTTGTATTTGTTATCAACCGACTGGGCAAACACCTAACGGTACTATGTAAGCCACATTGAGCCTGCAAATAGGTGGGAAAATGTGGAATACAAATGCAACAAATAAAATAAAATAAAAAAAATTGCCAAGATTTTTAGACCATTTTATAGAGTATTATAATAGTCCAATGATTTAGAATCAGTGCATAGATTACGAGTGGGAGGCCCTTATTCTCAAACAAATATCTAATTGAATATACTTTGCACAAGACAGAGAATGAGGATTCACATTAATTGTATAATTTTGGGGGTTTCAAAGCAAATCCTCAGTGTCACCACACATCTTTTAAAGAAGAATACGTTGTGAAAGGATGGAATAGATGTATTTCTGATTTCTGAGGGCTAAGTTTCAGCCTATGAGTGAGCCATTTGAGCAACTGTATCCAGACAAATGGTTGACATACTAAGATTTGGGAATCAGCAATTGTGTAGACCACAAACGTGGTATGATTTGCATAGAAGAAACCACTTCTCCTGAAATTTTGAGTAAGAATTGGAAGAGGTGACATAAAAAGGTTAAACTGCATATGGATCAAGATTGACCCTTGGTGGCTGTCACATGAGCAAGCATGAGATAATGACAGAAAGCATTTTCAAGCCACCTAGAAGGTATGATTATCTAAACAGATTCTGAATCTTTCTCCTTAAGGCAGATGAATGGCCTGAACCTGTGATGTTTTGGAGTACTCTCTATGGAGGGTAAGTACTGTCAGTGTACTGTGAGGTTTGCCACTGCTTTTCCCCTCCTGGCTGTGCAGTTTTCCATGTTACATTGTAAGATGCTGTGAAGAACCCTATCCATGTGGAGCTTGGAGCAAAATTTCCCAGTTATTGCATATCCACCCCTCAGCAACCAGGACAGCACTAGAAACTGCAATATTTTTCCCCCTATATGGTTATCTACAGAAAAAAAATGATCTTTTATAAATAAGGCTCTTAGTCATTTTGTATAGTTAAACTATGCACGTAAAATGCAAGAAGTTCAATATAGTGATTAAAAAGTGTTAAGAGCACAAAGGGGGTCTCTTCTATTACAATTATAAAGCAAAGCCCTTTTATTGAATAAAAACCTAAGTGCACTGGCAATCTAAACAATGTCTCTCTGAGTTTGCATGATTCATAAATATTAAAGTAAAACGTGTGATTTGAAGATATTATTAGGTGATACGAATGTTATAAAAGACCCTATTATATTTATTAACTGGCCCCTGGAGGAAACTGTATAAATAATGTAGTACAAAATAAATAATAAAAATCTCACCACGGTTCAAATTTGAATCCCACCATAAATTAAAAGCTTTTTTTGTTTGCCATGAAGTGTAAGACTTTGCATTATTATATCTCACTGTGTACTGAGAGGATTAACAGTAAGGGAAATGAATTTAAGTAAACATATGAATAGACTAAGGAGGTCTGGTAAATACATTCTTCTGGTAAATGAAAACTGTAATTTATTTTATAAAGAATTTATTCACATGTTACTTCTTTTGGAAGTTCAAAATGATGTAAGCAAAGTGTTTTAGAAAAGGGAAGTAGATTTTAACTCTGCTTTGATCTTTACTCTGCTTCTAGTTAAGCTGTACTATATATTTATGGTATGCATCGTATAAGTTAATATAGTAAATGACAACAAAGTGCCTGCATGGTCCATCCAGTGGTGTTCCTTGGCCGGCTGCCACCTGGGGCGGATCACCGCTGTGCACCCCCACGGGTGCAGCGTCATCCATCCCCCCCCCGGGTGCAGCACGACGCTCTTCCAGGTGAAGCACAACACTCCCCCAGGTGTAGCATGTCCCCCCCGGGGCATCACCTCCAAGCCCCCCCCCCCGGGTGCATTCTTCTTACCTGTTGGGGTGCTGGGAGCAGCCATATGGCTGTTGGCTCTGCTGGTTCCCCTCTGCCCCGGAACAGGAAGTAACAGCAGAGGGAGCAGGGAACCAGCGGAGCTGACAGCCTTGTGGCTGCTCCCCGCACCCCTCCTGCAGCATGCACCTGAGGTGGACCGCCCCCACCACACCGTCCTCGGTGCACCACTGGGTCCATCCAGTCTACCCAACAGGGTGGCCAGAGCTGCACCCACCACTCTGTGCAGGTTACACTTCTTCATGATTGAACAACCAAGGCAGTTGGCAATTTGTTACCATGCAGACAGTTCTATATGACCTCACAATATCACAATACCATAGTCTGAAGAGTGGTCTTATTATTAAATTAAAATGTTACGTAGCAATATGATTGGATTTTTGACTCAATTATTATTGATAATGAATGTGACTGTTCCCTCCCCTCCAGTTCTTCAGGGTTATCCCCTACACTTCATGGATAGTGGCTAGATTCTTTATATGGTGCCTGAAAAATCAGTGCGGTAAAAAAATAACATAGGAAAAATTAAGCCTTATATCACTGAGGTCAAAAAGTGCAGGAGAGGTTCAAACTTAACCCCAAATAATGGGAAGCTCTAAAACGTAATCCTGACTACAGAATTTGAACTGTCTACAGAAAATGATGCTGAAAGAGTGGAGGAGGCTGAGGAGGTGCACGATTGCATTAGTTAAAGTGGGATTGCAGCAGTGGGAAGAAGCTGAGTGTAATGTCACAAATGATAGGGTGTTAATTTGTCAGGGGGACCTAACTAAGGAGTCCTTTTACTAAGCTGTGGTAGCGTTTTTAGCTCGTGGTAGGAATCAGCTGGCGGTAAATGCTGAGACGCCCATAGGAATATGATGAACGTCTCAGCATTTACCACCAGCTGATTTCTACTGCTAGCTAAAAACGCTACTGTGGTTTAGCAACAAAAACCCTAAAAGAGATACCCATCATTTTCATTTTGTTTAAGTATGTAAACGATGTGTTGCTGTTTTACCAGATTATAAAGTGTCCTCTTCCTGGTCATAGAGAAGGATAATTGTAATCAGGGCCACTGAGATGACAGAGTCAGGACTGGGGCAGGGCCACCACCCCCCGGGATTGCCGTTGCCGCCCCCTCCAGGATTTCTGCTACCACCCCACCACCACCACCACAACTCCAAGTTCCTTGGCTGGTGGGGATCCCCAGGCCTTGCCAGCAGAAGAAGTCTTCCTCTAGCGCTTTACTCTGCCGCATTGCCTGCCCTGCCTCTGTGGCTGCTTTTTCTCTCACATCGCGCATGCTCGGTTTCAAAACCGAGCATACGCAACCTGAGGGGAAGAGTGAAGAACAGCGCTGGAGGATGACTTCTTTTGTTGGCGGGGCCTGGGGACCCCGCCAGCCAAACCAGAGGCCCCGACTTGAAGCCCTGTGTGTCTGCTCTTGCCCAGCCTCCAAGGCGGGCTCAGCGCTGGAGTTTTCTCTCCTGCTCCTGTCGGGACGTGATCACCCGGGTCCTATCAGGAGCAGGAGAGAGAGAGAGAGAGACCCTGGCACTGGGCCCGGGGGAATTTTGCCCCCCTACCCACCCTCTCGGAGGCCCTGATTGAATTTAGAGACTGAACTCTGAGCCAGGAAGAACAAAGGGAGAGAAAAGACAGATTCAGCTCTTCCCACATGAGTGACACTGCCAGCACTGATAGTTCATTTTGAACTTCAGAGAATAACAGGACTAGATAAAGAAGTCAGTTGGAGGAGCAGTGTTGGCTCTTGGGGTGTCAGGCCTCTGTCACGAAAAGTGAGCCCTTGGGCCAAACAACGTCTGGCAGCCAGACAGTTCTGATCTTACCTGGAGAGTCAGGACAGAGGTCTCAAAAGAAGGACAGGCTAGGGCAGACAGAGGACCAAAGACAAGGTCCAGACCCGGACTGTGGTTTGAGACAGGTGGCAGGTAACAGCAAGGTCCAGGTTCAATCAGTGGTACAAAGGCAGGCGGCAGGCAATAGCAAAGTTCAGGTTCAATCAGAGGTTCAAAAGGCAGGCGGCAGGCAAAAGCAAAGTCCAGGTTCAATCAGAGGTTCAAAGGCAGGCTGCAGGCAAAAGCAAAGTCCAGGTTCAATCAGAGGTTCAAAGGCAGGCTGCAGGCAAAAGCAAAGTCCAGGTTCAATCAGAGGTTCAAAAGGCAGGCGGCAGGCAAAAGCAAAGTCCAGGTTCAAAGAGTAGTTCAAAGGCAAACGGAAGGCAATCCAAAACACAGAACTCAGGGATCCGCAAGCAGAAGCCGAAGCAAAGAACTCTGCCAGCGTCTGCCCTTAAATAACCCCCTCCATCTGGAGAACCCTCATCAGCTGTTCGAAAGGAGGAGCCCACACCCAGCCCCGGGGCTCTGGATAGGCTGATCCTAGAGAGAAGGCGGAGTCCAACCGCGACCAGCCAATCCGGGCCCCGAAGGGGCGGTCCCTCTGCTCCCAGGTCCCGCACCCGGAAGAGACTGTCTAGTTAGAGAGCGCCGGCCATCTTGGCAGCGGCGACGATCGCCGGCCGCTATTGCGCTGAAGCGGCGAACCGGCATAGCCCAGGAGGCTGGCACAACTCCCCGCCCACGCCGCCCACAGCCAGCGATACCCCGCTCTCCCCTGCTCGCGGAGCGAGGCATCCCAGCGGGCATGGCGGCGCAGGTAAGGGGCGCGACAGTACCCCCCCCGTAAGCCCCCCCTCTCCGTCTAGGTCCAGGTTTAGTAGGGTAACGAGAGTGGAACTCGTGCAACAAATCAGGAGCAAGGATATTAGCAACTGGCTCCCAGGAGTTATCCTCAGGACCAAAGTTCTTCCACGAGATCAAGTAAAACAATCGACCCCGCTGGAATTTGGAGTCAAGAATCTCTTTTACCTCGAACTCTGGATCAGGATCAGAATCTGGAACCAGAATCTTCTTCGGAGCAGGATGCCAGTGGGAAGTCCTAAAAGGTTTAAGCAGAGACACATGAAAAGCATTGTGAATGCGCAGATTACCAGGTAAGTGAAGGCGATAGACCACTGTCCCCACTCTAGATGTCACAGAAAATGGCCCGATGAAGCGAGGAGCAAACTTAAGGGAGGGAAGACGAAGCTTGAGGTACTTGGTGCTGAGCCACACTCTCTGTCCCGGCTGGAATACGGGAGCGGCACAGCGACGCCGATCAGCACCTTGCTTGTACCGGGCAGTCGCCCTTCCCAACTGCTGACGGACTGCCCTCCAAGTTGCATGAATGGTGGAGAGAGTAGACTGGATCAGTGGAGGAGCTGTAGTCAAAGGAATTGGAGGCGGAAGACGTGGATGGCGTCCAAAAACAGTGAAGAAGGGTGACGTCCGGGAAGCAGAGTGGAAACTATTGTTGTATGCAAATTCAGCCCAGGCCAGGAGATCAGTCCAATCATCTTGACGAGCATTAGTGAAGGCCCGAAGAAAAGCTTTAAGGGTCTGGTTAGTACGTTCAGCCATGCCGTTGGTCTGAGGATGGTAAGCTGAAGAGAAATGCGTGGTAACCCCAAAGGCGGAGCATAACGATCTCCAAAATTTAGAGGTGAATTGCGACCCTCTATCACTGATGATACGATGCGGCAGTCCATGTAGCCGAAAAATGTGCTGGATAAATTGTGACGCCAGATCCTTCGCGGATGGCAGGGACCGCATGGGGACGAAGTGAGCCATGCGAGAAAAACGATCCACCACCACCCAGATGATCGTGTTGCCCTTGGAACAGGGGAGATCAGTTATAAAATCCATCGAGACCTCCTGCCACGGTAGATGGGGTACCGGTAATGGTTGAAGAAGCCCCCACGGCTTACCTGGCAAGGACTTGGTACGGGCACAGGTAGGACAGGTAGAGACAAACTGCCGAATCTCCTGGGCCATGTGGGGCCACCAAAAATAACGAGAAATAAGATGATAGGTCTTACGGAACCCAAAATGTCCCGAAAATGCAGCAGAATGACCCCACTGAAGGACCTTGCGACGAGATCGAGCAGGAACAGGAGTCTTGAGACAGGCGGGTGCCCCCACCATAGGGGAAAGGCACGCAGGATTGAGCATAGGATAGAGCTCCTCCGGCTCCTCAGGTACATCAAAAGCGCGGGAGAGGGCATCGGCCTGTATATTTTTTTCTGCGGGACGAAACACCAAATGAAAGGAAAAACGAGCAAAAAATAGTGACCAACGGGCCTGCCGGGGATTCAAGCGTTTGGCATCTTGCAAATAAAGCAAATTTTTGTGATCAGTAATGACTGTTATAGGATGAGCAGCACCCTCCAGTAGGTAGCGCCATTCCTGAAAGGCGAGCTTCAGAGCTAGCAGCTCTCTGTCCCCGATGGTATAATTTCGTTCAGCTGGCGAAAATTTCTTAGAAAAAAAAAAACAAGGATGTTTCTTACCAGAAGAAGTTGTCTGGGATAGCACCGCCCCCACCCCCAAGGCAGAGGCATCGACCTCCACGATGAAAGGCTTCCTGACATCAGGACTACGGAGCACGGATGCAGACAAGAAAGCCGTCTTCAAGGCAGAAAAAGCCTCCAGGGCAGCAGGAGACCAATGCCGAACATCCGCCCCCTTCCGAGTAAGGGCTGTCAACGGAGCTGTGAGGAGCGAATAATGGGGAATGAATTGTCTGTAGTAATTAGCAAAGCCCAGAAAACGCTGTAAGGCTCGGAGACTCTGGGGGAGAGGCCAGTCCCGGATAGCCTGCAGTTTAGCAGGATCCATTTGTAATCCAACGGCAGAGATAATATGTCCCAAAAAAGGAATAGTGGCTTGATGAAATGCACACTTCTCCAACTTGGCAAACAGTCGATGATCCCGGAGTCGTTGAAGCACAGTGCGGACATGCCCGGGATGGTCCAGGGGCGAAGCAGAGAAGATCAAAATATCGTCCAAGTAAACAATGACTGAAGAATACAGAAGGTCCCGGAAAATGAAGTTGATGAAATCCTGAAATACAGCCGGAGCATTACAAAGTCCAAAAGGCATGACCCGATACTCAAAATGGCCGTCGTGAGTGTTAAACGCAGTTTTCCACTCGTCCCCCTGACGGATACGAATCAAGTTGTAGGCCCCTCGCAGATCCAGCTTAGTAAAAATAACAGCCCCCTGGAGTCGATCAAAAAGCTCCGGGATAAGCGGCAGGGGGTAACGGTTCTTGACTGTGATGTTGTTAAGCCCTCGATAGTCAATGCAGGGCCGCAAGGACCCATCCTTTTTAGAGACAAAAAAGAACCCCGCCCCGGCAGGAGAAGAAGATGGCCGGATGAATCCTTTACGAAGATTATCCTGAATGTAGTCCCGCATGGCGGCAGATTCATCCCGGGATAAAGCATATAATCGCCCTCGAGGAGGCATAGTGCCGGGCAACAAATCAATGGGACAATCAAACGGGCGATGGGGTGGGAGGGAATCCGCCTCCCGGACATCAAAAACATCAGCAAAGTCCTCGTACTCCTTCGGAAGATGAGCATCACAGGGGTGGAGGGTT
This sequence comes from Microcaecilia unicolor, assembly GCF_901765095.1. Lineage (NCBI taxonomy): Eukaryota > Metazoa > Chordata > Amphibia > Gymnophiona > Siphonopidae > Microcaecilia > Microcaecilia unicolor. The sequence goes on from NC_044031.1 coordinate 164,124,853, forward strand.
CCCGGTAGCGCTGGCACATTAATGGGAAGAGGGTGCACTGGTGTAAGACAAGTTTCAAAACAATGACCACTCCATTGGCTGATCTCTCCCGAAGGCCAGTCTATGTAAGGCGCGTGTAGCCGCAGCCAGGGCATACCTAAAATTACCGGATGGATGGCCTGAGGTAAAATAAGAAATTGTATCTCCTCATGATGAAGAAGGCCCACCTGCATCCGAAGCGGAAGAGTGAGATGAGTGATAGGCTGTGGTAGAGTAGAGCCATGAATGGACGTGACTTGAAGAGCTGGTTTACAGGAAATAACTGGCCTTCCTAGGCCCTGAAGTAGCCTAGCATCAATAAAGTTGCCTCCTGCTCCTGAATCCAGCAAGGCGAGGGTATTTATCCTGTATTCTTGCCAACGTAAGATAATAGGTACTGTCATTAAGTTATCCGGAAGGGTTCCTGAACGACCCAAAACCACCCCCTTCACAAGGCTAGGGTCTAAGCATTTCCCGGTTTGTTGGGACACCTTTTCACAAAATGGCCAGGTTTCCCGCAGTACATACATAGTTTATTCTCCCTCCGGTGGGTCCGTTCCACAGCTGTCAGTCGGTGCCTGCCAATCACCATGGGTACCTCCGATCCCTCCACAGTCGGAACCGCAGCCTCCTGGGGAGAGACCGTTCGTGGTCTTTGAGGGGAAAACCTGCGCGATGGACGCGAGGCAACTTGTTCTCGTGCTCGTTCCTGGAAGCGGACATCAATCCGAGTACTTAGGGAGATTAGAGCGTCCAAAGTACTAGGGATTTCACGGCCGGCTAACTCGTCCTTAATGCGCCCACTCAAGCCCTGCCAGAAAATGGCCGTAAGAGCCTCTTGATTCCATTTGAGTTCCGCCGCCAGCGTACGGAATCGGATAGCATAGGCTCCAACCGTACTGCTTCCTTGCTGGATCCGTAGTAGTTCTCCTGCAGCAGAGGAGGGACGTCCTGGAACATCGAAGACCATGCGGAACCGACGCAGGAATTCTCCCAGTTCCGAAAGGAGAGGATCCTGTTGCTCCCAGAGAGGTGAAGCCCATGCCAGAGCTGAACCGGAGAGTAATGAAATAATGTAGGTAATCTTCTGTTTGTCCGTAGGAAAAGAAGCAGGTTGCATGTCAAAGAGCATCTGACATTGGTTCAAGAATCCGCGGCATGCGGAGGGTGTGCCGTCAAACCGGGGAGGTTCCGGCAAACGAAAGGCAGGCTGAGGTGGGGATGTCCTACTTGCCCCAGGAGCCGGTGCTCGCTGCGCTGACATCTGGGAACACACATCCTGCAGTACTCCAGACAATCTGTTGAGCTGGGCCTGTTGCTGTTGGAGAGCTTGGGCCAAGTCAGTTAGATCAGGCTTATCTGGCGAGCTCATGGCTTCGGCTTTCTGTCAGGCCTCTGTCACGAAAAGTGAGCCCTTGGGCCAAACAACGTCTGGCAGCCAGACAGTTCTGATCTTACCTGGAGAGTCAGGACAGAGGTCTCAAAAGAAGGACAGGCTAGGGCAGACAGAGGACCAAAGACAAGGTCCAGACCCGGACTGTGGTTTGAGACAGGTGGCAGGTAACAGCAAGGTCCAGGTTCAATCAGTGGTACAAAGGCAGGCGGCAGGCAATAGCAAAGTTCAGGTTCAATCAGAGGTTCAAAAGGCAGGCGGCAGGCAAAAGCAAAGTCCAGGTTCAATCAGAGGTTCAAAGGCAGGCGGCAGGCAAAAGCAAAGTCCAGGTTCAATCAGAGGTTCAAAGGCAGGCTGCAGGCAAAAGCAAAGTCCAGGTTCAATCAGAGGTTCAAAGGCAGGCTGCAGGCAAAAGCAAAGTCCAGGTTCAATCAGAGGTTCAAAGGCAGGCTGCAGGCAAAAGCAAAGTCCAGGTTCAATCAGAGGTTCAAAAGGCAGGCGGCAGGCAAAAGCAAAGTCCAGGTTCAAAGAGTAGTTCAAAGGCAAACGGAAGGCAATCCAAAACACAGAACTCAGGGATCCGCAAGCAGAAGCCGAAGCAAAGAACTCTGCCAGCGTCTGCCCTTAAATAACCCCCTCCATCTGGAGAACCCTCATCAGCTGTTCGAAAGGAGGAGCCCACACCCAGCCCCGGGGCTCTGGATAGGCTGATCCTAGAGAGAAGGCGGAGTCCAACCGCGACCAGCCAATCCGGGCCCCGAAGGGGCGGTCCCTCTGCTCCCAGGTCCCGCACCCGGAAGAGACTGTCTAGTTAGAGAGCGCCGGCCATCTTGGCAGCGGCGACGATCGCCGGCCGCTATTGCGCTGAAGCGGCGAACCGGCATAGCCCAGGAGGCTGGCACAACTCCCCGCCCACGCCGCCCACAGCCAGCGATACCCCGCTCTCCCCTGCTCGCGGAGCGAGGCATCCCAGCGGGCATGGCGGCGCAGGTAAGGGGCGCGACATGGGGTCCAGTAGATTAAATCTGAAAGGAGTGAGGAGCTGGCTAGAAAAAAAAGAACAGAGCACTGCTGGTGAACTGTTGCTGTTCCTGAACCTCAGGAGTGAATTCTGGAAAGAATGAGTTCCCCTGAACTCTCAGCTACTTGATTCTTGTCTGTAGCCTGCAGACCAGGGTTGCCAGGTGGAAAATTTTTTTCCCACCCAATCCAGCCTAAAAACAGGCCAAAACCCGCCCAAACTCAAACCCCGCCCCTGACACCCCCACCCCCGCGTCATCACCCCCGCCCCCGCCGTCATCAACCCCGCCCCCGCCGTCATCAACCCCGCCCCGCCTCATCGGCCCCGCCTCCCCGTCATCGGCCCCGCCTCCCCCGTCATCGGCCCCACCCAGAACGTCACTAACCCCGCCCAAAACGTCACTAACCCCGCCCCCCACAGCCGAAAAAACCGCCTGAAAACCGCGGAAAAGAAAAAAAAGAAGCCCAAAAAACCGCGACCCGCCGCGGGCAAAAATTGCCCGCGGCGGGTCGCGGAAAGCCGCCCAATTGGGCGGTAAAACCACCCACCTGGCAACACTGCTGCAGACAAGCTACATATCAACAGCAAAGTTTTGTCCAGAGCACAGACATCAGAGACTGCACCTGGTTTAACAAACTGCTAGCACAAGGTAACAAAGAGCTGCTACACAAAGCCCCAAGAAACACAAATATCCTTTTAAGCTTCTTCCTTATTATTTATTTAGATTTTGCTCACACCTTTTTCAGTAATAGCTCTCTAGGTGAGTTACATTCAGGTACTTTGGATATTTCTCTGTCCCAGGAGGGCTCACAATCTAGGTTTGTACCTGAGGCAATGGAGGGTTAAGTGACTTGCCCAAGATCACAAGGAGCAGCAGTGGGATTTGAACCAGCCACCTCTGGATTGCAAGACCGGTGCTCCAACCACTAGGCCGGTTATTATTTGGTCACACCAAGCTCCAAGACTGTTCAACAAAATTATCCATATTACTATCCTTGGAGCCATTACAACACATTTGAACTTTCTTATAAAATATACACAGGAACACTTTGATAATAATTTAAGGTGTTACTATCCAGCCAGCTTTTAAGCTGCCTGGGTAAATATGCTCAGGAGCATTCTTCGATATATTTCATGTTGCATCTTTTGCATTCAATAATTTCAGCTGAACATGTTTTGTTGTATATGTTTGCAGTTCAGTTTAAAAAGAAAGTATACCTAAACGTAATGCCCTCTTACTGGGTACCCCTAAATTCCGAAGGTAGTTTCCGTCGGTCCCTTACTTGGTGCTCGGTGCCACCACCTGAAAAAGAAAAGTGCTGATGGGGTGGGATTACCTTCTTCTCCTCCCAGGAAAAAATAATAAAAAATGCTGTGAACAGGGCTGACTAATAAATTAAACAAGCTTTATTTAACTATTTATATGAATCTATGCATATATACCATTATTCAATTTTTATACACCATATCCCTAGAGCTTGTTGCTCTAGGTTTTCTTTAGCAAACATGACAAACCAAATGTAAGACAGTTAACCTTTTAAAACCAAATACTATTTTAATATATGCCCTCTGGCATTGCAGTCACTTTTGGGCTCCGGTATTCAGAGTCAATGACTTTCCTCTACTGTTTAGTCCCTGTCAGTCTGGCTTGGCCGCCGAGAGACTGGGCCGGGCCTGGGGCAAGGCCCCTGCCGCCCCCCTGAGGTTGTCGTCGTCGTCACCCCCCCTCTACCCGCCCCCCTCCGTCCACCACCGGATCGGGCCCCCCCTGAATTCAAATCATAGCGCCTCACCTCGACCTCGCTCCTTGTGAAAGAAGCGCAGCAGCAGCAGTCTACAGATCGCCTCCCTTTGGGCCTTCCCTCCCTTTGTCCCGCCCTCATCTGATGTAACTTGCGCGAGGGCGGGACACAGGGAGGGAAGGCCCAAAGGGAGGATTTATGCGCAGAAGTGTGCCGTCAGCTGTAGGTGGGGAGGGGGAGCATCCTCTGTTGAGCTAATAGAAGCTTCTTCAGGAGAGGAGCATAAAACCACTTGGCTGCTAACAGGCATAATGGGTCAGATTCTATATATGGCGTCTGAAAATTCAGCGAGGAATACATTTCCACCTAAGCGTATTCTATAAGCAGCACCTAGATTTAGGTGTGGTATATAGAATACACTTAGTTGATATCTAAGTGCCTAGAACTACCTGCACCCATTTACACAAAGGGAAATGTGGCCTAAATATCGGTGCATAGATTTAGGCGCAGAAGAACATATTCTATAACAGTGCGTGTACATTTTAGAATGTCCATGAAAACATCCATTTCTCTGCCCATAACCATGCCCCTTTTTGGCTGTGTGTATTAGAATCTGGGTGCTCTGCTTTACAGAATTCACTTAGCGAGTTGTGCGCGTAAATTCTAATTATTGCCAATTAGTGCTCATTATTGCTTGTTAAGTGCTGTTATCAATGCTTATTAAGCCAATTAAGTTACACGCATTGTTATAGAATATGCTTGGATTTTGGCACAGAACATTAGGCACAATATATAGAATCCAAGGGAATATGTTTATCCATAGGACCTCGAAGAGGAGTACTCACACTTACTGCTGCCTTAGACTGAGCCATCTGTTTTTTTTACCTACAATGTCAAAACATACTTCAAGGGGCTATGAAGGGGCAAGGTGTGCCCCTTCAGCCACACCCTATGGCTGCATGCTCAGTTTTAAGCTGTTCCTGTGGCACCTACAGCTGACATCACACTTCTGCGCATAAATCCTCCAAGTGCACCAGAAAGTTCAGGAACCTCAAGGTGTCCTCACTTTTCCTGACACCATATGACAAACCGGCTCCAGTGAGCCCACATGGTCCGCTTGGTTTTAAGCTGAACCAGTGGTGCCTACAACTGACGTCACTGTCCTCCAAGCATGCCAGGAAGTTTGGGAACCTTCAGGAAGGCATACTCGCTCTCCCTTATGCCAGTAGCTCCTTCAAAAGACAAACAGGCTCCCACTCAGATTTTTCTAAAACAGTATCTGAAAACGACATTTAAAAAAATCCTGTATTATCCAGGTTCAAGGTCGTTTTGAATGTATAACCTTTTTCAGGTGGGGAATTAGCTCTGTTTCATCATATTTAGGTGCATCAGCTGAATCTTTTTCCCTTTTGCTTGGCTGCTCTTTTTTTTCTGCCTCTAAGTCATTGCTGTTGCTGCCGCTATTGCCCCCATGTACATGTTCTAGAAGTGGTGATATTTGAGATGGGGTCTGTTTTAAAGAACAGTCTTTTTTTTTTTAGACATTTAGACTTGAAATTTTGCTTACTAAAGTAGATTAACATTGCCAGTGGGTACTGATTTACTTGGTTAAAAAACATTGAAAATGGAGGGGGGGGGGGGGGGTTGTCTTTTCTATATTTTTAATGTAGTGCTTAATGACTGAACAGCTGCTTTCCAATGTTACACATAAAATCTGACAGGCTATTCTATACAATATAACAGTGTATATTCCAGAATTATGATAACAGACTTTTTATCTTGTGTTCTCCAGGTTCAAGATAGTCTTGAATGTATAACCTTTTTTGGGGGTGGGGAATTAGCTCTGTTTCATCTTGTTTAGGAGCATCTGCTGATTTAAGATGTGAGACAGGGGATAATAAAAGCCACATCTGCAATAATCTGAATGCAAGTCAATGAGAAAATATTGCTATTGTATGTAATGAACACTGAGTGATTTTCCAGTGCATAATTAACACTATCTGTATATAAATCTGTAGAAAACCTGTATTATGCAGCGGTCTTCCTAAATAGTTGCTACAATGCCAGTGTTAACCATTAGAAAACATGACTATGAAATGGTTTTTCCATTTTGTATTCAGTAAATGGTCACTCTGACAATCTCGTGTGAAATTTCCTCAGAGTCATTTGTGTATAGATAAGACAAATGCTGAAAATATCTAAACAGTGATAAAGTGGTATCATCATATGGTTTATTCTGGTCTTCACAAAACATATAAGATAGTTAGGTATAGACCTTTATAATAATTTAGAAACTATAATTGAGATGAATAGCAAAAACAAAAAATCCTCATTATTTGAAAAGAACTTCTAAATTCATGAAATCCACTTCCTCTTTCCTGGTTCGGTCACTTTGAAAAACTTTTGACCCCATTTTTATGGGCCTCAAAAGTACTTAAAATTGCACTAAAATGCTAGAAAAACAACAACCCCTAAAGCACAATCTGTTGTATCTTTTCCTGATTTTCTTTTATTCCACAACAATATTGTTACTGGATATATACTAATAATGAATATTCTCCCATTTGATTTTCTTTGGAAAAAGTTTAATTGTCAACTCTTTTTCATGTTCACAAAACCTTGATAATTACATGGAAATTCCAAGTAGTACTTTGGTATACTCATCAATATGGGGCAACCCCAAAAATAAAGTTCATTTTTGGAATGATTGGGAATGGGACTAGATATACCACCTTTCTGTGGTTACAATCAAAGCAGTTTATCTATTATATATATTTATTTTGTACCTAGGGCAATGGATGGTCAAGCGAATTACCCAAAGTCATAAGAAGCTGCACTGGGAATCAGACCCAGTTCCTCAGGCTCAAAGTCCACTGCATTAACCACTAGGCTAACACCATAACAACACATGAACATCATTGATTGGATAACAAAAGGTGTTTGCACTTTGGACTAACTTCTTACTGACTCACAATTGAAAATTTTCTAGGATTTACAAGCTCAATTCTCTTTGAACAACAACGTCTGTTCGTACCTCTTTTGAAAAACATCTTTTAGTCTTACGTAATCACCTTTTGCAAAATGTTTCACGTCCATTTCTAGTTTTGCATTCCCTCTGTAGATCGTTTTCCAGACCTTCAGAGAATGTAGAGGGGGATCTACCCCTTATGGTTCTGTGAAAACTCTGATTATAGCTACGTAACATGGCCTGCAATACATCTACTTAGAAAAAAGTGTTGCGCGATGTTAGGAATTGTCACATTTTAGATTTTAGTATGTGGTTAAACCTATCTACCACAGCTGCTTTTACATCATTGTTGGTCACAAAGTGACAGATTCCTTTTCTTTTCAGTAACATCTGTACAGGTTTATTTAAAAACTCTTTACCCTTATCCGTTTGTATTTTTTTAGGTGTACGGCCTAAACTAAATACCTTTTCAAAGGCTTCAGCCACTTCACAACTGGTTTTTGTTTTTAGAAACGTGGCCCAAGCATATCTCGATAACATGTCAATCATCAGTAAGTATATATAGACGTGGTTAAAAGAAGACAGAGCTGACAGATTCACCAGGTCCACTTGCCACTGAGAGTCCACCTCTGAAACTATGGCTTTCTTTCTTTGCAAATGAAGGCTAGCAGGTTGGTGTAAGGTATAAGCATCTTGCTCCCAGAACCATTTATCGACCTGTATTCTATTGAGAGCTTTATTATGTTTTCTAGAGGCCCTGAGCAGAGGCATGATGCTTCCTAAACTCCCAACCACCTCTGGATCATAGTAAATTCTGCTTAGACTTTTTTTGTACATGACTTCATAGGACGGCGCGCGTTTCATCACTAGCGATGTAGGGTGGGTAGGGAGCTGTATAAGGGGGATGGTGGTAGTGGTGAGGAGCATTGGAGCCGACTCTGTGGGTGCTTGAGCACCCCCAATATTGAGAAAATTCCTTGTATGTGTCCAGGGAGGGGTTATTTCTATTGGGATTAGCACCCCCAATAATTTTGAAAAGTTGGCTCTTATGGTGAGGAGGGGTATAGGATTAGCTGCACATTGCATCTCTCTATGTACAGCAGTCTGACTGGCCAGGGGGGATGCAGAGAGAGGTTTGCTTATCTGTAACTTTTTTTTCCTTAGAGCAGGGAGGAACAGTCCTGAGTTATGTTCACACTTCTTGGAAGGGGCTAAAGCAAAATAAAGTATTGCTATGTTTGGGCTGATGGCTTTGCTAAAGGAAGGCGGAAGGAGGGGCTGTTGTGGATGGCTAGGGAGAAGGATGGGTTGTTACGGGAGATGGCTAGAGAGAAGGAGGGGCTGGATATCTGTAAGGCAAAACAATTCCTGTATAAAGCATTTATTCTGCCACTTTTTCATTGCTATTTCTTTTACTAATGCTTTACGTAACTTTTTAAAAACTTGCATGTTTCTCAGGTGAACACTGCTAAAGCAAAATAAAGCACTGAGATTTAACATGCAGCTCTTGGAGACTGAGCTGACACAGATGTCTCGAAAACAGGATGGGGTAGGGGCAGGGCTTGTCACACAAAGTGGCACTGCTCTGCCTTGAGAGATGAGTTTATTGAACCTTTTTTTTTTTGCAACATTGTTCAGAAAAAAAGATTCAAATGGTGGCTAGTAGTGGAAACAGGAAGTGACGCGATCTATACAGTAGTGGCAGTCATACTGGAAAAGCCATGTGGCTATGACATCACTTCCCAGGCAGGGCTTTGCAAATACAGTGGGCAAGGAGCATGGCTGTGTGAAAGGGGTGGGGCTTGGATGGGGGGGGGTCAAGCATCATATCGGGTGACATCATCAAAGGAGGTGCAGAGTAAATGTGGCTTGGTTGGGGCATGGGCAGTGATGTCATCTGAAGGGGCGGGTATGGGCATGGCTTTAATGTGTTTTCGCTTCTGATTGGCTGAGAACAAGGAAGTGGGCATGTCACCTGTCAAAATCAATTAATTTTGACAAATGCTGGTGAAATTCACTACTAACCTAGTTTTAGTACAAACTGCCTCAAGCTCACTCCTCTCCGAAGCTCTTTCTTTCACATAATTAAATAAATTAAAATAAAAATATGAAAATTCTTCTCCATCAGCAACATTTATTTAGTGTTTTGTTGGATTAGATTATTGACGTAGCATATTTTGTAACCTATGCATGTACTTGTAAATTCCATCCTTGCTTTTCCCAACTTCTGCCCCTGTACACATCTACTGGCAAAGTACACACCATTACTTTTACACTGGTTGGAATTTTATAACAGGTCATTCTCATGTATGTGTCACATACAGGTATACACGAAAATAACTTTATAAAACGACCCCCTTTGTATGCATGACAATTTCAAGGTGAGTGATTTTATGCATAGCCCAGACAGACCCATTCTATCTTAGAGGAGTGACCAGGCCTAATCCTTCAGATGGTAGTTCCATTGGCTCCCCAGCAAAGCAAATATAATAACCTTATTGAAAACCTTTTTCCATTCTGTACTTATGGGATATCTTTTTTTAAATAAAGGCCCTAAACATCTTAACCTGCACTTTCTTTCATATTAATACAATAACACATCATTAATAGGGTACAACTAACTGATCTAAGCCTGTGGCTAAGCCATCCAACACTTGAGGATTTCTTTTTCACAACAATAGGCAATGAGGACATCATTCTTTTTCCTTTTTGTTTTGGATGCCCTTTTTTCTGCCTCTAAGTTATTGCTGTGGCTTCCACTATTGCCACCATGTACGTTGTTCTAGAACCCATCCCAGATTGCACTTGGGCCCCACTCACTTTTCATAAACCTCTTATGTACAGTAGTTTTTGGACAGGAGTGATCTCTTTTTGTTCCTAGGCAGCTGCTTTTCCTTATCAAGATGGTACCCTGACACGTGGTGGTAGAATCAAAAAATTACTGCCAGGAATCAGCGGCAGCCATTTTGATTGAGGGACTACTGGGGTAGGTATGAGCGGTGATCATTCCTGCCCCAGTTTCCCTTAACCCTTGTGAATGAGTGGAGGTCCAGGGAATATGAAGATGGTCCTTAGATATATTGATGGCAGGGATGCAGTTGGTCTCCTTACATTTTAGCCCTCCATTGGAGCTGCAAAGGGAGGGGAGGGGGTTTCAGAGGCTGCTGGTTCACTAGTGCATAGAGGTCCCTACCCCAGGGGAGACACCAGGTAGCCTCCAGTTGGGACCAGAAAAGCCTTTAAAATAGCAGCTGCCACCATATGAAGGGTCTCTTTTTTGCTGCTGCTCTGAAGACAATAACTACACTTCCAGAGATGAAGACAGATTATTTTTTGCAAAAATAGGCCCACAAAGCACTTTTTGCATACTCATTTTTGTGATTTTTGGCATTAATGAGCTACTTTGCATAATTTTGCATCACAGCAGCTTATAATTGGAAAATTTTTAAAAACTTCTTGTGAAGCAGACTTTATAGGAAAGTTTAATACCATGAAGCATTCTTTAGCAAAGTGACTTCTCCAGCAGCCTGATAACCAGGATGGAGCCAGGCTGCTGGCGCTAACATCTAAAAAAAAAAAGCAGAGCAGCTTTTAAAACTAGATCACAGAGGAAAGCTGATAGCTGTTCACAAGCTCATCATCTGGGGATGAAATGTCTTTGAAGGACACTAATGAAACAGGAAAGTTGGGGCATCCCAATAGACTGCAATAAAGACAAAAGTAGCCCAGGTACCTTTAAATATAGAACAGATAGAGTTGAAAGATTCCAAATTATCCCTGTCAGCTGGCTAAGTAGGTTGCAGATACAAAATAAGACGGAAGAGTTAAAATGTATAGCAATCTGTAAATGAGAAAATAGTGAATGAATGAATTTTAGATTGCAGTGATCATAATTGGAAAAAGCAGGGCTCATGCTATGGGGGTGAGGTTGGGAGAGGTTTGGCTTTAATGGGTAATGACTTATGTTTGGATTGCATATGCTAACATTGGCTAAGGGAAAAACTTGAATTTCCTGATCAACCAAAATTAAGGCCAGTAAAGTCTGGTGACAGATCCTTCATGGTCCCAAAACCCCAGTTCCTAAAAAATACCAGGCTGAGCTTCACATTTTTTGAACAATATTCCCCATGGCAGAAAATTTTACACACTTAGGAAAAAAAAAGCCTGACAATTGTACTTAAAAATCCAGATGTGCAAATATAGCCTAAATAATGCTTTTTGATCTTTTTCCCACTGACTCCATACTATGGGGCCCTTTTACTAAATTGTGCTAAAAAGAGGCTTACGGTATCTGTAGCATGGGGCTTTCACATGCGCTGAGGCCACTTTTAGGGCTCCTTTTACTAAGCGATAATAAGCCCAAAGTGGGCTTACCGCTCGCTAAATGGGAAGTGCTGCCAGGCTACTGCAGTACCCCTAGTGCATCATCATTTCCAGCGCTACAAAAATATATTTACTTTTCTAACACTGGAGTGTACCCGGCGGTAACTGGGCAGTGCCATGTGCTGTCCGGTTGCCGCCGAGTTAATATGGGAGCCCTTACCGCCTCCTCAATGGGTGGTGGTAAGGGCTCCCCCTTGAAATGGCCATGTAGCAAGTGCTTTACTTGCCGCGTGGTCATTTCCTGTAGGAAAGCGAGACTTCCCTTTTACCAGCTGCGGTAAAAGAGGGCCTCAGCGGGCATATAAAACATGCGCTGATGTCAGCACAGGCCCCCTCTTGCCGCAGGTTGGTAAAAGGAGCCCTTAGTGTGGCTGTAAAATGACTGCATTCCCCATTTTCTTTATTAATGGCCACGTGCTAATTTCCGCAATTAGCGCATGGCCATTAGCACAGGAGCCCTTATCAAAACCTATTTACTAGGGGGTGAGCGCTCCTGTGCTAACCACATGCTAACCAATTAGCACTGGGCACGCCTACTCTCCACTCCCAAGCATGCTCCCAGTGCTAAAAAATATTTGGAGCATGCACTTCTCATGTACTTAAAAATGGAAATGAGAAGTGCATGCTACACACAAAACTAATATGGGATGTCTGAGCGCACCCCACTGTAGTAAGCATTGCATTAGTGCTTACCCCAGCCTAGTAAAAGGGACCCTATATTTATTAAGGTGTCCTTTAACTAAGGTGCAACAAAAGTGGCCTGTTTGGGTGTAGACACGTGTATTGGATGCTCGCAGGTTCAGTTTTCAGCGCACCTGCAAAAAAAGGCTTTTTTTGGCCGAAAATGGACGTGCGGCAAAATGAAAATTGGTGTGCGTCCATTTTGGGCCTGAGACCTTACCGCCACCCATTGACTTAGTGGTAAGGTCTCATGCATTAACCGGGCAGTAATCGTCAGCACGCATACACTGCCGATTACTGCCCGCCCGGTTAGTGCCACTCGGTAGAAAATAAAAAAAATATTTTCAGATGTGCGTAAAAAATGGAAATACCACCTGGGGCTCACAGTAGCTGGGCGGGAGTTCCAAATTGACACACGTTGGACGCACGTAGGCGCCTAAGGGCCTTAGTAAAAGGGACCCTAAGTTAACAAGAGCAAATACAATAGCACATTCATATTTTAAAGTACACATTATCATTTTACCTTGACAACAACTTCAGAAGCCTATTTTTAGTGCTTAATAGCTGAAGCAGTTATAAGCTTTCAGCATCCCAAGAGAAATTCGGAGAAGGTGCGTATCTGATGGGTGAACAGTGGTGATTCAGTACAATGAATGGAGCAGAGCACGCAGAGTTCAACGTGCTATACAGTAGGCTTCTGCTAATTGCTAGGTGTGGAATATATGCTCAGTACTTTCCTGACAACATAAAAGAAACACACAAATCCCTTGTAAAAATAATTTTAGGCAATCATTATTTATCAGTAATACCTGAAGCATTCACCTTTCTGTTGCTGCGAGCGCAACTAGAATGAGGCCACCTTTTGTGAAAAGCTCCCACACACTGCCAATGCGCCGAGCATTACAAAACGAGCCCCTCGTTATCACTGCTTTCCCAATAGGTAGGAAGCTTTGTCTCGAGCACAGCTTCTTTTCTTACCATAATGTTTGATCTCCCTCTCTTCGCCTATAGCAATAAATGGTAGATAAGCAATTGAACAGAATGCACAGACAACAGGAGTATTTTGTTTCACTGCAGATGTGATTTCGTTAATGTGATTAGGGGGTTATTTTTAATATAATTTGTTTTGTTCCTTACAATGCTCTTGGCTCAAAGAGCTGCTCGTGAATCGGCACTGAGATGTTGGCGATGCACCTTTGTTTTAAAAACTGCAGCATACATTTTATTTAATTAAATTGGCATTTACAAAAAAAAATACAGGGTTCTCGTTTTCATTCTGATTTTAATTATAATGTAGAGGAGATATTGCTGTTCAGTTTCTAAAAGTTTCTGAAACTTAGCTACTCCTACCATTATAAATGTACATGAATCCAGGTGTCACGGTACTTGCCTATTTTATAGCTCATTGAACATGAATAGTATATAGTGGCAGATGAGAACGTAAGTCTCCCCTTGTCTGCCCAATTTGCTTCCCGGTGCTATACCATAGACCACAGTTGATTTCTGACATGCCTTCTCTTCTGTAGAACTAGGAATTTTCTGTGCTTTTGTAACTCTCTCACCTCTACTGGGGATGGGACGACTTCCCTATGAGGAAAGGATGAAATGACTTGGGCTCTTCAGCATGGAGAAAAGACAGCTGAGGGGAGATATGATAGAGGTATATAAAATACTGAGTGGAGTGGAATAGGTAAATGTGAATTGCTTGTTTACTCTTTCCAAAAATACTAGGACTAGGGGGCATGCAATGAAGCTACAAAGTAGTAAATTTAAAATGAATCGGAGAAAATATTTCTTCACTCAACATGTAGTTAAACTCTGGAATTCATTGCCAGAGAATGTGGTAAAAGCAGTTAGCTTAACAGGGTTTTAAAAAGGTTTGGCTAGCTTCCTAAAAGAAAAGTCTATAAGCCATTATTAAAATGGACTTGGGAAAATCCACTGCTTATTTCTGGGATAAGCAGCATAAAATGTAATGCACTGTTTTGGGATCTTGCCAGGTACTTGTCAACTGGATTGGCCACTGTTGGAAACAGAATGCTGGGCTTGATGGACCTTCGGTCTGTCCCAGCATGGCAACACTTATGTATTTATGTACTTGTATAAGCTGTTCCATGCCTTCAGTACCTTTTCCATGAAGAAATACTTTCTGATGTTATTCCTGAATCAACTCTCTTGAAGCCTGGTATCATGACTTCTAGAAAGTCCTTTCTCTGAGAAATATTTGCTGTTTGGGCATTATTTATACCTTTGAGTATCTGCTTGTGTCAAGTGTATCTACAGACTGGAGGAATTTTCTAGTGGTTACAGCAGCAGACTCAGGGGCGTAGCCAGACAACAGATTTTGGGTGGGCCTAAGGAAGAACTGGGTGGGCACCAATTGTTCTCCCCCCCTCTCAACCATCACCCAAAAAATATCTCAGCTGGTGGGAAAACGCTTCTTTCTACCTTGGCAGTCTGCAGCAGGCATACTCTGGAAACTGAACATACGCAGGTGCCGGTATCATGGAGAGTAGCATTTTCATTACCATCAGGAGGAAGTCTTCAGCTGGCTGAGCTTGGGATCCCACCAGCTACCACTAAATGTGTGCTACTGTTGGGTGGGCCTGAGCCCTAAGCCCACCCGGGCCCACCTGTGGCTACGCTACTTGCAGACTGCAAGCCAGGGATGCTAGGTTTCAAATCCTGTATGTTCTTGTGAGGTAGAGTAAGTCACTTTTGCCTTGTGAGTGAGAAATAAGTTGTGTACTGTGATGTGTCACCTCTGTAGCGATGTATGCAGCATTGGTCTTTTGAGCATTCAAGAATGACCAGGACACTTCCCTTTTGGGTTCAGCAAGACTTAATTAGCCAGGAGACACCTGTTAACCCTGTTACCTCAATCTTATTGCTGTTCTGGGACAGCCCTCTCTCAATTGTGGCAGCTCAGTATCGGCAGGCAGTCTCTTCGTTTCTGGGCTATCCAAAGTGTCTGCCTATTCAGCTCCCTTTAACTGAACTGCTACCTTTAAGCTACACTCGATAACTTCGTACCTGAGACTTCATAAGTATAAAGAACAGACCTTTTATTCAGGCTGCCTACTTCAAGACATAGTTACATGTATCTCCTGAGTTTTTTCTTTTTATTAGCAAAGAAAATGTTACACATTTCTCACATATCTTTCCTTTATTAATTCCAGGGATACATCACAAATATCTTCTCTTCTGTGCACTTCCTTATTTCCATTTACACAGTCCAATACAGGTATGCTTCTTCCCATGTGTGCAAAGAACAATCTAGTCTCTTTTCCCTTCCCCTACTCAGTCCATAAAAGCACTGCTACTAGCTTACACACAGGGAAGTCGCTTCATAGCTACTTTAGGTCCAAACCATTTCCAGAGTTAACCAACCCCGTGTAAGAGCAAAGACCAGCTCTACATGTTGGTTTCACTTCTGTTTGAATGTAAAACATATACAGGATTATTATTCATGTCTTCCCTCCCTTTCTTCCTATCAAACGCATGCAGGAACTTCAGCCTTTTTACCACTCCTGCTTGCAAAACCAGTGCCCAGGAGTGCCTTTAATATTATTTCTGCATACTGGGTTCCAGATCCCAAACATCCCAAACTCTCTCGTCCTTTTTCCAGATAGAGCCCTCTGGGTTACAGCTGCACTCCCCTGTGCTTCTGCTGTCTACACCCTGGCTCCATTGGACTGCCTACGGTTTTGATGGGATTTTCACCTCACCAATTTGCTTCATTTCTTTGAAGGAGTAAATAAACATGTGGATAAAGGTGAGCCAGTTAATGTAGTATATCTGGATTTTCAGAAGACTTTTGACAAAATTCCTCATGAGAGACTCCTGAGAAAACTAAAGAGTCATGGGATAGGAGGCAATGTTCTGTTGTGGATTAGGAACTGGTTATTGGACAGAAGATGGAGGGTAGGGTTAAATGGCCATTTCTCTCTGTGGAGGAGGGTGAATAGTGGAGTGTCACTGGGACTGGTGCTATTTAACATATTTATAATGATCTGGAAATTGAAACGACAAGTGAGGTGATTAAATTTGCAGATGACACAAAACTATTCAAGGTTGTCAAAACACAAGTGGACTGGGAAAAATTTCAGGAAAACCTTAGGAAACTGGAAGACTGGGCATCCAAATGGCAGATGAAATTTAATGTGGACAAATGTAAATTGATGCACATTGGGAAGAATAATCCAAATCATAGTTATTTGATTCTAGGGAATCAGCGCTCAAGAAAAAGATCTAGGTATCATTGTAGACAATATGATGCAATCTTCTGTCCAGGATGCTAGGAATTATTAGGAAAGGGATGCAAAATATGACAATAAAGCCTCTGTAGTGCTTCATCGTGCAACCTTACCTTGAGTATTGCTTTCAGTTCTGGTTTCCGTATCTCAAAAAAGATATAGCGGAATTAGAAAAGGTTCAAAGAAGAACAACCATAATCATAAAGGGGATGGAACTCCTCCCATATGAGGAAAGGCTAAAGAGGTTAGGGATCTTCAGCTTGGAAAAGAGATAGCTGAGGAGGGGTATATGATTGAGATCTATAAAATCCTGAGTGGTGTAGAGTTTTCACTCTTTCAAACAGTAGCGTAGCCAGAGTTTAATTTTTAGATGTGCCTGGAGGTGGACTGGGTGGGCACAGGCCTCACATTTCCTCTCCACCCGCTACCACCCACCCCCACCCGCCCGCCGCCGCATTTCCTCTCCATCCGCCCGCCGCCGCCGCATTTCCTCTCCACCTGCTACCTCCCCGCACACGGTCAGTTCTGGTCATTTTTACTGACCTGAAGCGCCGTTCTCCCTCCAGCACGGACGATTCCCATAGCCAGCCTTCTGCCAGCGTGCGTCGTCGGAGCCTCTTCTCAGGCGCGTCCCGCCTACTCTGCAACTTCCTGTTTTCCACAAAAGGTGGGATGCAGGAAGTTGCAGAGTAGGCAGGATGTGCCTGAGAAGAGGCCCCGATGACGCGCAGCTGGCAGAAGGCTGGCTATGGGAATAGCCGGTGCTGGATGGAGAACGGCGCTTCAGGGCAGTAAAAGTGAGCAGACCACGCGGACGGGGAGAGCGGGCAGAAGAGGCTGGGCGGACCTGGAGCAAAAGTAGCTGGGCCTGGGCCCGTCCAGGCCCACCCGTGGCTACACCCCTGCTTTCAAAAAGTACAAAGACTAGGGGGCTCTCATTGAAATTACATGGAGATACTTTTAAAACAAATAGGAGGAAATATTTTTTCACCCAAAGAATAGTTAAGCTCTGGAACTCACTGCTGGAGAATGTGGTAACAGTGGTTAGTGTATCTGGGTTTAAAAAAGGTTTGGACAAGTTCCTGGAGGAAAAGTCCATAGTCTGTTATTGAGATGGACATGAGGGAAGTCACTGTTTTCCCTGGGATCAGTAGCATGGAATGTTGCTACTAATTGGGAATCTGCCAGGTAGTTGTGACCTGGATTGGCCACTGATGGAAGCAGGATATTGGGCTATATGGACCATCTGTCTCACCCAATATGGCTATTCTTATGTTCTTAATTGATGTGATGAGGTAATGACTTGAGACAGAAGGATGCTAGGCTGTATAGAAAGATATATTATCAGTAGAAGGAAAGAAGTGTTAATGCCTCTATACAAGTCATCAGAGAGGCTTCAACTTGGAGTATTGTGTTGAGTTTTGGAGTCTATATCTTGCTAAGGATGTAAAAAAGATTTGTAGTGATTCAGAGAAAAGCAACAAAAATGATATGGGGTTTGCACCAAAAAATGTCTGAGAAGAGACTTGAGGACATAAATATGTACACGGTTAAATATTGAAAGGTAGTAATATGCAAACAAATATTTTCCAGAGAAGATAAAGTGGTAGAACTAGAGGAATGAATTGAGGTTGCAGCGGGCATCAACTTAGGAATAATGTTAGGAAGTACTTTTTCAAGAGAAGGTGGTGGATGCCCAGAATGCCCTCCTATGGGAAGTGGTAGAGATGACCAGAATACACGAATGTGTAGGATAAACATAAAGGATTCCTGTACAGAAAGGGAATGGAATCAAAACAAAACTTAGCCATGCCTAGGAGGCAAATGCAGTAGATTTTATTTATTTATTTATTTATTTATTTATTTATTTGTTGCATTTGTATTCCACATTTTCCCACTTATTTGCAGGCTCAATGTGGCTTACATAGTACCGTGTTGGCGATCGCCAATTCCGGTTTGAGAAATACAGAGTGGTATTGCATTAAAGTTACATAAGTGACAGAGTGAATTATATAGTCAAGGAGGGAGAGTTACGTTTTGCCCAGATCTGGTAAAAGTTTTGTTGTGTTATAGGGTTCAGGTGATTAGGTTGGATCATTATGGTATGCCTTTTCGAACAAATTGGTTTTTAATGATTTCCGGAAGTTTGTTAGGTCGTGCTTTGTTTTCATGACGTTTGGTAGTGCATTCCATAGTTGCGTAGGAGAAGCTGGATGCATATGTTGATTTATATTTTAGTTCTTTGCAGCTTGGGTAATGGAGATTTAGGTATGTGCGTGTTGATCTATTTGTGTTCCTGGTTGGTAAATCTATGAGATCTGTCATGCAGGCCGTGGCTTCGCCGTGAATGATTTTATGAGCCAGGGTGCAAATTTTGAACGCAATTCGTTCTTTGATTGGGAGCTAATGTATTTTTTTGCGTAATGGTTTGGCGCTTTCATATCTCGTTTTTCCAGATATGAGTCTGGCTGTGGTGTTTTGGGCAGTTTGGAGTTTCTTAATAATTTGTTCTTTGCATCCGGCATAGATTGCATTACAGTAGTCTAGGTGACTTAGCACCATTGATTGTACCAGGCTGCGGAATATTTCTCTCGGGAAGAAAGGCTTTACTCTCTTGAGTTTCCACATTGAGTGGAACATTTTCTTTGTTGTAGTTTTCGCTTGGCTTTCTAGGGTAAGGTTGCGGTTGATTGTAACTCAGAGAATCTTCAGGCTGTCTGAGACAGGGAGAGTGCAGTCTGGGGCATAGGAGCCAACTTTTCAAAATTATTGGGGGTGCTAAGCCCAATGGAAATGACCCCTCCCTGAACACATACAAGGAATTTTTCTCAATATTGGGGGTGCTCAAGCACCCACAGCACCCACAGAGTCGGCTCCAGTGGTCTGGGGTGTTTGTATTGCTGGGTTTATTTGTGCTGTAATGTGATGAAAGGATGAGACAGTGTGTTTTTTCTGCGTTGAGTTTTAATTGAAATGCATCCGCCCATGAGTTCATGATTTGTAGGCTGAGTTTGTTTGTAATTTCTGTTAGATCTTGTTTGAAATGGATGTATATTGTGACGTCATCTGCGTAGATATAGGGGTTAAGGCCTTGGTTGGCTAGGGATTTGGCTAGTGGGGTCATCATTAGGTTGAAGATGGTTGTTGATAGTGGTGAGCCTTGGGGTACTCCGCATTCTGGTTTCTATGGTGGTGATTTATTTGATTTTGATATCACTTGGTTTGTTCTTGTGGTTAGGAAACCCTTGATCCAACTAAGTACATTTCCACCGATTCCGAAGTATTCTAGGATGTTTAGTAGTATTTTATGGTTTACCATGTCGAACGCACTAGACATGTCGAATTGTAGGAGAAGTACACTTTTGCCATATGCAATTTCTTGTTTGAATTTGGTCTGGAGAGTAATTAGTACTGTTTCGGTGCTGTGGTTGGAGTAAAATCCTGATTGTGATTTGTGTAATATTGAGAATTTGTTTAAGTAGTCGGTAAGTTGCTTGGTTACCATACTTTCCATCAGTTTGACTACCAGAGGGATAGATGCTACTGGGCAGTAGTTGGTAATTTCATTTGCATTTTTCTTTGAGTCTTTAGGTATTGGGGTGAGTAGTATGTTGCCTTTGTCATTAGGAAAGAGTCCATGTTGCAGCATGTAATTTAGGTGTGAAGTGAGGTTTGTTATGAAGCTTTGAGGGGCTGATTTTATTAGGTAGTTAGGGCATGTGTCCAGTTTACAGTGGGACTTGACAAACCTGTTAATCACTTGGGTTATGATTTCGTCGGTAAGGAGAGCAAAGTTTGTCCAGATTCGGTCTGCTGGAGATTCACCAAGGTTTTTTTTTTAAATATTTGTACCCCGCGCTTTCCCATTCAAGGCAGGCTCAATGCAGCTTACATGGGGCAATGGAGGGTTAAGTGACTTGCCCAGAGTCACAAGGAGCTGCCTGTGCCTGAAG
The DNA here is from genome assembly GCF_901765095.1 of Microcaecilia unicolor. Classification (NCBI taxonomy): domain Eukaryota; kingdom Metazoa; phylum Chordata; class Amphibia; order Gymnophiona; family Siphonopidae; genus Microcaecilia; species Microcaecilia unicolor. Next base: position 164,145,268 of record NC_044031.1, read on the forward strand.
TGGGAATCGAACTCAGTTTCTCAGCTCCCCAGGATCAAAGTCCACCACCCTAACCACTCATACAGTCAATGAATTTATCAAAATCAGTGGTGTTCTGTGATAGAGTTTTGCATAGGTTGACAATTTTCTCGTTGAAGTGTTTTGGAAGTTTGTCTGCAGATGGGGTGTTTCTGTTGGTTGTGGTAACCAATGTGGTATCTAGTAATTTATTCACAAGTTGGTATAGTTTATGCATGTCTTTGTAATCTGGCCCTATTTTGGTTTTATAGTAAGACCTTTTGGTTTGTCTTATTTCATATTTGTATTTTCTTTGCATTTGTTTCCATGCATTGAGTGTGTGTGCATCTTTTATTTTTTTCCATGCTCGTTCTAGCCTCCTGGCTAGTGTTTTTAGTTTTTTCAGTTCTTCGTTGTACCATGGTTTTGAATTGTGTCTTCATGAGGTTCTCGTTTGTAATGGTGCTATTTCGTCTAATATGTTACTGGATCTGCTGTCCCAATTTAGGAGGTAGTGTATCGAGTCCGTTTGTGTTGTCCATTCATTATTGTATATCTATTTCCAGAATATTACAGAGTCTACTTGGCCTCTCGTGGTGTAGGTTGTGCGTTCATGTGTGTTGTATGATCTTTTTTTCGCCATTGTAGGGATAGGTTTAGTTTGTGGTGACCTGACCATGGTGTTTCGGTCCATTTTGTATCTGATAGTATTAGGTTAAGGTTTGAGGACAGTTTATGTGTGATAAGGTCAAGTGTGTGCCCTTTGGCATGGGTTGCTTGCATATGTGGCCAATTAAGGCCCCATAGTTGGAGGAATTCCTTGCATTTGCAGGCATTGGTAGAGTTGGGGTCTTCTAGGTGTAGGTTTATGTCACCTATTATAAGTAGAGTGGAGTTAGATACACAGGTGTTTGATATAATGTCCATGAAATGTGGTTGGCAGTCATGCCAGTTACCTGGTGGTCTGTAAAACAAAACACAGTTTAGGTGATCAAGCAAGGTTGTATTGTGGATTCTAACTGAGGCAATTTCCAGTTGGGGTGTTATGGACTCGGCTACATTTGTTATGGTGAAGTGAGATCTATGGATTAGTGCTATGCCTCTGCCTCTTTTTTCTTTTCTTGTCCAGTGAATGATTTTGTAACCTGGGGGGGGGGGGGGGGGGGGCAAAGATCTAGAATTATGGGGTCCTTTTGATCGTGGATCCAGGTTTCGATGATGAGTAGTAGGTCTAGATTGTCTGATGTGATCCAGTCTGTTATTATTGTTGCTTTGTTGACTACTGATCTGGCGTTTAGGTATCCCACTTTAATTTTTTGGTAGGGACCAGCTATGTTTGATGTTGTATTGATTTTTGTAGTTGTCTGTTCTCTTGTAGTGTGGGTTTGTTGTGACCTTTCTTTCCTTTCTGATGATTTTGTTCTCGTATTGGAGGTCTTCCATTATTTTGGTTGTTGTTAGTTTGTTGGAATGTATTGTATCTGGACAGTCTATTGAAGTTGTGTATTGTGGGTATGATGTTGGTTTCTATGAGAGGGGTGGTTAGTGTATGGTGGATCAGGGATAGAGAGTAAATTATTAGGAGCAATTTGAAGGTGTTCATTGTGGTGTTAGTTCGTTTTGGGCTACTGGATGACAGTTTTTGATGGTTATGTTGTTGGGCTTTGTTCCTAGGATGGTATCTATGGGGTCTGAAGTGACTCTGAGGTTGTGTAATATTGGTGAGCGGGTTGATTGTTTGTAAATGACTATATTACTCACAGTTAGATGTTCAGATGAATTTTTCCTGTGGGTCTGAGTTTACTCACAGTTAAATGTTTAGATGTTTTTCCTCTGGTTCTAAGAGGTAAAGCTGTTTCGGTGATTAGAGGTAGGAGTTAGGTGGAGAGGTGGCTTTAGAGCCGGGCAATTGTGCCAGTTGAGCCCGTTGAGCCAGTTATGGTAGTTCAGTGCTGGATGGTCGGAGTGTGCAGTTGTTTGTTGTCATGCTTCAGTTTCGCGGAGAGTGTCCTCAGTGGTGTCCTCGCTCCTCCTCCCTTCCTTCCTCAATATCTACGCCGTCTCTGCGCTCGGTTTGCCTCACGAGCGTGTGTGGTCGTGAGTGCGAATACTCCTGTGTGCTCCCTGGCCAGGGTGAGGCCTGGATTCCTCTTCTCTCCCGGCTGGGTGATCGGGCGAGGGCCTCGCGCTTCCGTGTGCCTCCTGGCTGGGGCGAGGCCCTGATGCCTCTCTTTTCTTAGTTGGACGGTCTAGCGTGGACACCGTCCACTGCTCGTCCAGTGCTCTCTGCGTCTCTCCCGGTGGTTGGGCGGCTCGCTGAGGTTGAGGCGCAACTGCCTGCGTCCCAATCAGCTGGTTTTCCCAAGTCTGCTGTTCCGGGTGGTGGCGGCTGAGGTGTGCGGGTGGACCGCTTCTACTTCAGTCGCTGTTTGCTGCCCGTCAGCTACTCTTCATCCCGATCAGCTGGCGTCTCCCGAGTCCGCTGTTTCGGATGGCAGCCGAGGCGTGCAGGTGGACTGCGCCTCTCACCCCCTGATTCCCAGGCGAGGTCGGGTGTGGGCATCAGGTCTGGCCAGGGCAGCACTGTGGCCACGAGGCAGGAAGTGAGCCACAGTCGGTTCCCAGCGCTGAGTCCCCGGCGCTGAGTTGCTCGTGCGGGAGCCCGCGGAGTGCTGCAGGGATGACTCATGTACAGCGGTACTCACGTGCACGGGACAGGTCAGGTGCAGGCATCGGGTCTGACCAGGGCAGCACCGCGACCACGAGGTAGAGGTAAGCCTCGGTTGGTTCCCAGTGCTGCGTCCCCAGCGCCAAATCGTTAGAGCAGGAGCCCACGGTACACCTCAGGGATGGCCTGCATTCGGCGGCACTCACGTGTATGGGACAGATAGTCATCCGGTCCCATCTGTGGTCGTGTCCCCACCGGGGTCACTGGAGCAGCGGCTCCGTGACCCTCTGGTCAGTGGCCATCTTGCTTCTTGGGAAGTAAGGCTAGTGCTGGGCAGACTTTTATGTTCTGTGTCCCGATTATTGGGCTGGAGTGGGCAAGTCTTGTAGTGGAAAATTAAGCCAGGGCTGGGCAGATTCTATGGTCTGTGTCCTGAAAATTACAAAGATAGGTCAAAATCAACTATGCATGTATTATATCACCACATATCATATGCTATGAGTTTATCTTGTTGAGTTGTCATGGTTGTGCCCATGTTTCGTGCTCTGCTTCTTCTCACCACCTGGTGGCCAGACCTGGTGGCTGCAATGGACTGTCTGGTTACTGTCACCCGTTCCAGATTTCAGCCCAGTCCGGTCCGGATCTTCCGGGCTGCCAGACTTGCTTGTTTTGTTTGGACCTACTCAGCACCTGTAGTTGCCTGGTGATTGCTGCAGTGAGCCTCAGCTGCTGCTGGGCTATTAGCCATTCTGAAATCTTTCTGCTTTGCCTTTGCATTGTCTTAGGCCCTGGTTTGTTGGTGCTTGCTGCAGTTCTGTTTAGTTTAGGTTCTTGCTTGTGATTCTTGTTTGTTTCTAGTTAGTCTGTGTGTAGTTTAGTTTAGGGTTGGTTGTTTGTTTGTTAGTCTTGTTCCTTGTTTGTAGTTCTTTGTGTAGTTCTTAGGTTGTCTGTGTCTCCTGTCTTTAGTGGTTGCTTGCAGCTTTCAGTTCTGTCTTTGTTTGTCAGTATTTGTTCCCTTTTTCAGTGGCTGCTTGCAGCTTTCAGTCCTGTCCTTTCGCTTATTCTTTCCCTGCCTTGCTGCCCCTGTATATTCCTTTCCCCTCTGACCCTCAGTCCCTGTTCAGCCTAGTTGGGATCCTGTTCCTGCCCTGTCCTATAAGTCCTGCCGGCCGCAGAGCCAGGAGCTCAACTCCTGGGGAAGGGTGGCTAAGTGCAGGTGAAGCCTGTTTGTCAGAGTTCTGCCCTGTCTCTGGTGTGGGGTGGTTTTGCCTGCCGCTGCCACTCCTCGACAGTGGCCCAAGGGCTCACAAACCTAGTCCCAGTTGCCTGCTTTTGAAAACGTGACGTGAGTAGATTGGGTGGACCATGCAGATCTTTATCTGCCACGATATATTATGTTACTCTATATGTAACTCCACTCACAAAAACTACCCTGCATAGGTTATCATATCATATTCTATGGCCGATATTCAAAACTATTTAACCAGTTAGAAATGGCCGCTGACCGTTAAATTGCTTGTTCATGTTATCTGATCATTTTCAGTGGCACTTACCTGTTGTCATCACTGAAAATGAGTGGTTAGTGCTGAATTCAAAATCAATTAACTTGTGGGCATTCTAGGAGTCCGGTTAAGTGCTGATATTCATTTGCTTATTGCATAAGTAAATCAGGCTGCATAAATATCAGTCCTATCTTTAAGCAGTTTGGCTTATGTAGTCAAGGGCTGAATATTGATATATCTGGTTAGGAAAAAAAGGATATTCAATGCTGACGTCCAGACAGGGCCATCATTGAATATCTGGAAATAACGCCGGTGGCAAGCAGCAAAACGCTCACCATTGCCAGCTGAATATGGGGGGAGGGGGGGGAAATGAGTTTATCTTGTTGGATAAACTATATGGACTGTTCATGTCTTTATCTGTCATCATCTGCTATGTTCTGCTTTTCTGGTCTTCTCCACCCACCTCTGCACTAAGAATGAGCATTTATTAGCATGTCTTAAAAATGTAGTGCACGCTAAATTCAGTTAATATGCATTAACCTAAAAATTAATGCACGTTCTAATGCATGTTAATTTTTTTTAATTAAAATGAATGTGTGAAATAAACAGGAAATTGGGTAGAAAACCCAAATGAACTGAAATAAATATTTGTTCTGTGCACATTCCTACTCTGCAGCCTAACTCTACCCTCTGGCTGAGAAACTACCACTGTTAACTTAGGGCATGGGATTCAGCAGCTTCTCCTAGTTGCACCTCCTTCTCTTAACTGACCCTATTTTCACATGCCCCCCCTCCCTTTTTAAAGGAGAAAACACAATTTGGCGTCTGCAGTGGGGAAGCACCAAAAAAATAATCACATCTCATTCCCTTGTTATCCACAAGAGAAAATGCCACTGCTTTCAGTTATGCTCAAAGGAACATATCAATGCCTTTAGTTGGGAGAGACACCTTAATAATAAGCCAGATTAGTGGGCTTCTTTACAATTGCTCTATTATTGCTGTACAATTGATTGCCTTGAGCCCTTTTTTGGAGAAGCCAAACATATAATTCTATAAAAATGAAATGCACTCTCCTATTGCTCTTATTTTATTGAGAAAGAGTGACAAGATGCCCTGTTGTAACTCCTTTTCTGAAGATTAGAATTCCACTCTTCCACCTCTCATTCCTTTCGTCTTGCAGCTCAGTGCTTGCTCTTGAAGATCTGTTTATTCATCCCCAATTCCACCACTGATGGAAGACTGCAGTAGATAAATGAGTCTAGTCCTCCTGAAAGCCGAACTGTTGAGGTGGCTTGCCTCATCTAGAGCATTGAAACAAAGTTTCTACACAATAGAAGTGTAAAAAATAAGTCCACCAAGTAAAAGATTTGTTAACTGGAATGCGTACTTAATTTAAATGGAGTAGGCATTCCTGCCCTACCTACCCTGACCAGCCAGTGCTGTTTGTAGTACCTTTTACTGGACCAACCAAAAATATGTTATAGTGTATTTTATGTATTGTTTATTTATTTATTGGTATTTATTAACCACTTTTATGAAGCAATTCACCCAGGGTTGTGTAAAGCAGGTACAGTTTCACATAAAACTTACAATTTTGTTAACAGCATAACAGTAGTAAAATGACCAAATATAAATACAATAAATTGATTGCCTTGAGCACTTTTTTGGGGGAAGTCAAATTTAGTGGAGGTTAGGTGGCAACACTGGTAATTGGGAAGCAAAGTCAGTGCTGGGCAGACTTCTACGGTCTGTGCCCTGATCGTGGCTGAATAGATTTGGATGGGTTATAGTGGAGATTTTCTGGGACTTTGATGACAACTTCTGAAGTTTTAGAACAAAGACCATGCTGGGCAGACTTCTATGGTCTATGCCCTGAAAATGGCAAGGACAAATCAAGATCAGGTATACATATGAAGTATAACATCATACCTTAGGGAATGAGTTTATCTTGTTTGGCAGACTGGATGGACCATACAGGTCTTTATCTGTCATCATCTACTATGTTACTATGTAAATGAGGTAAACTTAGAAACAGCAAATATGAACTTTCAGGAACACATGGGTGTGTGAAAAAGGGGCCCAGATAGTCTCAAAAAATCATGAGCTATAAGATCTTTTACAATAAAATATATCACTACATACAATGACTCAAGTTTTCTCCAGGACTAATAAGACATTTTTTACTGGAGAGAGTATTTTTCAAACTGGCTGTATCCAATCTCATTTTTAACCCTATGTAATTGTCAGTTGTGCTTCCTGGTACAGGGCAAAGGGATGAATACAGATCGCTTTTATTCAGAGAGCAACAATGATTGGTTTTCTATGAGATGAAAGACCAGAAAATCATAGGTGTATATACACTAATTGAGACAATTTATAACAGTGGTGCAGTTCTCTCCATTATATAGAAGGATTTGGTATACCTCCTTGAAGTCACTTTCGATAAACACTTGAATTTTGACAAACAGATCTCTAGAATTACACAAAAATCCATCTTCAAACTGAGGCAACTATGTCTTCTTACCAATACTCTGTTTTTTTTCTTGCTTAAACTATTGTAATTCACTCTACCAGGGTGACAAGGCGGTGGCAGTAAGTAGAAGGTTGCTAGGCTGTATAGAGAGGGGTTGACCAGCAGAAGAAAAGAGGTTTTAATGCCCCTGTATAAGTCGTTGGTGAGGCCCCACCTGGAGTATTGTGTTCAGTTCTGGAGGCCGTATCTTGCTAAGGATGTAAAAAGAATTGAAGCAGTGCAAAGAAAAGCTACGAGAATGGTATGGGATTTGCGTTACAAGACGTATGAGAAGAGACTTGCGGACCTGAACATGTATACCCTGGAGGAAAGGAGAAACAGGGGTGATATGATACAGACGTTCAAATATCTGAAAGGTATTAATCCGCAAACAAACCTTTTTCGGAGATGGGAAGGCGGTAGAACTAGAGGGCATGATATGAGATTGAAGGGGGGCAGACTCAAGAAAAATGTCAGGAAATATTTTTTCACGGAGAGAGTGGTGGATGCTTGGAATGCTCTCCCACGGGAGGTGGTGGAGAGGAAAACAGTAACGGAATTCAAACATGCATGGGATAAACATAAAGGAATCCTGTTCCGAGGGAATGGATCCTCAGAAGCTTAGCCGAGATTGGGTGGCAGAGCTTGTGGTGGGAGGCGGGGCTGGTTGGGAGGCGGGGATAGTGCTGGGCAGACTTCTACGGTCTGTGCCAGAGCCGGTGGTTGAGAGGCAGGGATAGTGCTGGGCAGACTTATACAGTCTGTGCCCTGAAAATGACAGATACAAATCAAGGTAAGGTATACACAAAAAGTAGCACAGATGAGTTTATCTTGTTGGGCAGACTGGATGGACCATGCAGGTCTTTTTCTGCCGTCATCTACTATGTTTACTATGTTTATGTCTCAGCCTTTCCCAAATTAGATGGATACAACATATACAAAACACCTCTGTTAAATTTCTTCACTTACCCCGTCACTGTATGCTGAACACTGGCTCCCTATCTCTTGTTGCATTCCTTTTAAAGTACTCACCATTGTCTTAACAAACATTTTATTCCTGGATTCCATCTTTCCTTTACAGTTCTCTTATCCTGACCCTTACAGTCCTTCATGCTCTCTTTGCTTCTTTCAGCACAAGCTGCTGCTTATCCTATCACATCTACATATAAGATTAAGATCATATGTGACATTCCTACTTTAGTGTTGTTTTACCTTTTCTTTGGAATCATTTACCCCTAGACATCTGCCACAAAACCTCTCTTAAGAAATTTAAAGTTGTCCTAAATACTTTTTACTTTGCTCAAGCTTTCTTCTCTGATTAACTTCTATAGGAGTTAGCATTCGTGGCTTGCCAGTTTTAATCTTCCTTGCATGTCCCACTATGTCTTATCTATCTTAGATCATTCTTCTTTCTACCCTTTGTTTCTTAGTGATTTACTTTGTGGATAAACATATACAACACCATTTTAGAAAAGTCATAGATATTGGCATAAATACAATTTAGACAAAATATCTAGAGCCTGTGATGTATTTACAAATGCAGGACTAAGTATAGAAACCTAATATAAAATTGACATTTCTTTGCCCCCTGACCAAGGCATCCTAAAGGCATTCAAAAACATATAGCACATCAACAGTGATGTCTCAAAATGTGGTAATGTAAAACATCTGAAAAAGACTACTTCTGACTACTTCTTAGTTTCTGAATCAATATTAAGTAAAGTAATTGATACACACATTGATAATATCAAATTATCAGACCATGCACACATATCCATACAACTATCTGATCTATCAATCAAAGCACAGACAAAATCTTGGAGATTTAATGCTAGTGTATTATCACACCCTGAATTTAAAGAAGAGATTATGAATGACATAATAGAATACTTCAAGTTCAATACACTTAAAGAAACAAACTGGATAACAAGATGGGATGCTTTTAAAGCTTATATCCGAGGCTCAATCATACGTTTTACAGCCAAAAAAATAAACCAGCAAATGTTTGAAATCACAGAACTAGAAAAATCAATAACCCACCTTGAAAATCTACACCAACAATCTCCATCTAATATGGACATTTTAAGCAAACTACGGAAAGATAGATACAAATACAACATATTATTAGCGAACACTGCAAATAAAGAGATATTTATGAAATCATCACAATTTTACGCCAGCAATAATAAATCTGGAATCTACTTGCCAGCTACCTAAAAACTAGAGCCGAAAAGAATGATATCTCTCATATTAAAGATTCTAATGATGTCAGTATAACAGATAACCAACAAATATTATCAGCCTTCCAAAAATTCTACGATGAATTATATAAATCAGAATCTAATACAGATCAAATTGATACATCCTTTTTTGATAACATAAATCATAACACCATCGACTACGATGACAATTTAATATTCTCATCACCCATAACTGACCAGGAGATAAAATCTGCTATAAAGTCCATGGCAAAAAAAAAAGCCCCCGGTCCAGATGGATTTACTTTAGAATTTTATCTTACTTTTCAAGATATACTTACCCCTTTATTAAGTTCCTTCTTTAATTATTTAATCTCCTCAGGGGAAGTTTCTGGTTCCTTTACCGAAGCTACAACTATAGTGCTCCCAAAACCTGGTAAGGATCCCCAAAGAATACAAAACTACCGCCCTTTATCTCTTATAAATATTGATGCCAAAATTTATGCTAAAATCATAGCAGAAAGACTACAAACTATATTACCCAAAATCATAAATACTAATCAGACTGGCTTTATGCATGGAAGACATTCTTATGACAATACCAGATTATTTACTAACATACTTATACAAACACAAAAATCAAACACTCAATATGTGGCCATAGGTCTTGACGCTGAAAAGGCTTTCGACCGCGTAGAATGGCTATATATGTTTCAAACCTTAAAGTGGTTTGGTTTCACACAAAACGCAATTAATTTGATAAAAGTACTCTATACCTGTCCATCTAACAAATTGTTTATTAATGGTCAATATTCCCCTCCTTTTCGGCCGACAAGAAGTACAAGACAAGGATGCCCTCTTTCCCCATTACTATTTAATATTGCTCTAGAACCTTTACTTTTAACTATCTTACAGTCTGATCATATTAAAGGTGTAGAATTGGAAAATATTACAGCCAAACTTTCTGCATATGCTGACGATGTATTAATATATACTACTCCTTCATCCATCCCTCACATCCTAGATGTAATTAACAAATACTCACGAATATCTGGATACAAACTAAACCCCACTAAAACAGAAATGTTACCATTAAACACGGCCTCTAGATCATACCAATTCACAATGTCCCATTTTAAATGGTCGCCCACGTGCCTGAAATATCTGGGTGTATTATTTGGATCCAATATTAATAAAACTATCAACCTCAACTCTACATACCTTTTGAATTGTGTGAAGGATATGACTAATAAATGGTCTCCACTTAAACTTTCTTGGTGGGGTAGATTAGACACCATAAAGATGATGATAGCACCGAAAGTGAATTATATTTTAAGTATGTTACCGGTTATGTTACATGCCAGTACTTATAAAAATATGGAAAAAATATTGTCAAAGTTTTTGTGGTCTAATAAACCTCCTCGTATTGCACTGAAATATCTTAAACTCCCCAACACAATGGTGGTGTTAATTTTCCTAATTTTTTGGACTACCATAAGGCTTTCTTACTAAGACAAAGTTCTTTATGGATAACCTCAAAAGAAGAACATACTGACCCACTTTGGATAAAATGGGAAGCAAAGATCTTTAAAGCAACCCCAACACCTCTCTTACCATGGTCTTCAGTACACAATTCGGATTATAATCCCATCATATTCGCTTCTCAATCATCTTTCAACACATTGGACTCATGTGTTAAAATCTCTGTCCATTCGACCACTAAGATACAACTTTGGAATAATCCAAAACTAAAAAATAATGGAATGTGTTTTGCTTGGCCTAAATGGTTTGAAGCAAAAATATGGTTTCTACATCAACTATTGGATAATCACAAGTGGCTACCTTTTTCTACACTACAGGCAAAGTATAATTTACATAATCACTGCTACTTTCAATGGCTACAACTAAAACACTGCATTTCTGCAAACTTCGATATTAACTCATTAAAGGACGAAACTCCAAGTTGTCTAACATTATGTCATCAGTTGTCTAATGGGAAGAAAACGGCATCTAAATGGTACAAAATCTTCCAAGAACACTCTTCTCACTCTCCTTCAGCCTTACAAAACATTTGGAACAAAGAACTCAATTCTCAAATAACTGCAGAACAATGGGAAAAAATCTGGACATTACTATATAAATCCTCAAAATCATCTGCTCTTACCCAATCATCATTCTACATCTTGCATAGAGCTATGTGGACACCTTACAAACTTTCCAAAATATCTAAAGAAGTCTCAAATAGATGCTGGTCTTGTAACAACCATGTAGGTACTTTAGACCACTTAATTTACAAGTGTCCTATACTGGATGAGTATTGGTCTCGTATAGAGGACACTATTTCCCATATTCTAGATTTTAAGATCTCTCTAACATACAAAATCATAATCACGGGAGAATTTGGTTTAAACACGGTAATACAACCTCAAATAGCCAAATTATTACGTATATTGATTCAAGTTGCTTTAAAACTGATATGTCAAAATTGGAAGGACTTTATGAAGTTATCTTATGATATGTGGTGGAATACAGTATGTCTTTACACTAAATATGAAAAAGCTGCTGCAGAGAAATGCAGCTCCCTTTTAGCATTCAATAAAACCTGGTCTCCTATACTCGATTACTCATCCAGTTAATATTAATTATTATAATCTATGCAAATATAAATGGGTACTAATTACATATATATATATAATTTCTTATCTCCACCTCTAACATTTAGTAATATGCTTATTCCTATAGATATACAATACCTGTAATGAAACAGAATCAGGGATCCTAGAGTTGATGTAAACAATGTCTATAATTCTTCTACAAGTCAGTGTACATAATCAAACTTGTTAAACTATTATTAAGTCTCTGGCACTTAATTTCCTTTCTTTTTGTTATTTAAAAATTAATAAAAATGATTGAACAAAAAAAACCCCAAACAAACATCTGAAAAAGAAGTCTACCCAAGGGTGCCTATGAAGGGAAAGGGAAAGGGAAAGGGAAATGGGTCTTGATATACTGCCTTTCTGAGGTTTTTTGCAACTACATTCAAAGCGGTTTACATATATTCAGGTACTTATTTTGTATTTTGAAGCTGGAAATGGTCCACACAAGTTCACACCATCATGTCCTACCCCTATAGGACAATTACATAGCGTCCACAAGGTCCCTGACGTTCTTGGTGTCCATTCAGTGCCTGCAATGGGAAAACATCGAGTGCCACCTGTGGTGGAAGTGCAAAATGTTTATTTTTCTCACACCTTTTTCAGGCTCACAGTCTAATTTTGTACCTCAGACAAAGGAGGGTTAAGTAATGTGCTTGAAATCACAAGGAGTAGCAGTGGGATCTGAACTGGGCACCTCTGGCTGTCAAGCCCAGTGCTCTAGCCACTAAACTATTTCTCCACTGCAAAATGTTTTGCACTGCCCTGGGATACGCATTTTTTAAATTTAGTTATATTTTGATTGTAGGGTTTTCAGCAGTAGATCAAGGTAAGTTACATACAGGTACACTAGATATTTCTCTGTAGGCCTCACAAACTAATTTTGTAACTGAGACAATGAAGGGTTAAGTCACATTATCAAGATCAAAAGGTGCAGTGGTGGGATTTGACCTCAGTACCCTTGGTTGTCAAGCCTGGTGATGTAACCAATAAGCTACTCCTCCAGCCAGCCTACCATGAAAAGCATTTTGCCCTGCTCTGGGGTGCAATACGCTTTGTACCTTGGAGCAGGGAAAAGGTATGGTATCTTGGAGCTGGGTGGAGAAGTAGCTTAGAGCCCCATTTACTAAGCCGTGCTAGAGGCATGTTAGTGCTTTTAGCGTGCACTAACCATTAGCACACGCTAACTGTGTAGGTGCCCACAATATTCCTATGGGCGCCTATACAGTTAGCGTGCACTAATTTTGTGTATGCGCTAAAAACGGTAGCGCACCTTAGTAAACTGGGCCCTTAGTGATTAGAGCACTGGGCTTGATATCCTGAGGTGCCTAGTTTGACTCCCCAGCATTTCCTTTAAATTGTGTTTGCTAATAGTGTATATACTTTGTTCCATTTCTGTGCGTTGCTGAGTAAATAAAGGTTAAAAAAAAAAAAAAAAAGCTGTCTGCTTACTATTTATATTTTCTACTATATAAAAACATTATTGTTTTGAATAATGAGGAATACTTGTGATAAATCCAAAGATTGATGCCAGCTCCATCCCATTGCCAGCTTCTAAAAGGCACAAGAAAGAACTACACTAGCCAACTAAAATGGTGCCAGATAAAGGGAATGAAATCTCACTACAAACTATGGTGGAGGAGATCCTTTCCGTTAAAGCAGGGCTCAACAAAGTTTCTTAGGATTTAGGAGCCACCTCAAAATCTAGGAGCCAAACATGAATGACTGGAATTTTTATTTATGCGTATTTATACATTGCATAACACGTTATTTATTAAAGTGATAGGCCTGGGGGAATTCTGCACTACTGTGCAATGCAGAATTTGTGCAGAATTCCTAACCTCTACAGACTGTGAAAAATTTTGTGTAGTCTGCTGCTGCAATGCAGCACAGATGCTTTTTTTCTGTCTCCCTCCTTCCCTGCACACACACCACTTCAACACAGAAGAACACAAATCCTTGCAGACTCAATCCACACAGGAAACAGTGAAGGTGACTCAAAGAAATATCTTGACAATGCTTAAAGTCTAAAAATTTGTTGTACAGCTTTATAGACTTGACATGGCCATGTTTCGGCTGACTGGCCTGCCTCAGGAGTCTGAATTTAAAACACATAAAAACAATATAAAAATAATCATAATATAATAAATAAATAAATAAAAGAAATATGAACAATAAAAAGTACAATCATATAATTAACTGAAGAAATGCATAATGACACAATAAAAAAATACCAAAGAATGACTACACTGTTGTTATTTCTCTTAAGCTAAACAGAAATCAATATACTAAAACTTTAATCCGTAGATGTTTACATAATATTCATGAAACAGCACTTTATATTGATTACAAACAGAAAAACGTAAAATACCACCATATATAATTTGCACTGAAAAAGATGATTATAATATGATGTTGTATAAGTGCATACAAAATAGAGAATAAATAAATTATATATTCTCTCTCTCTCTCTCTCTGTATATATATATATATATATATATATATATATATATATATATATATATATATATATATATATATGTACCTCTCACAGATGTCTGAACAATTAGATCAATACTGCTTTCAGCATAGGTTGTAGAAACCACTGTTAGAACAGATACAATGGAATCCTATTTTGAAAAAAAAACATAATTCAAATGGTGACCTTTTAGAAGTAAACTGTTACCAATGGATATGAAAGATTGTGAATGAGTGTCAAAAACTCTAAAAAAGAAAATCTAACTAAAATCTAGTGCTATTCTAAAAAACAAAAAGAAACTGAAGCTATACCTGTACAAACTTGGCTTTGAAGTGAATATTAGTGAATTTCCAAGAGGTTGAAAAGTAAAAAGCACACTAAACAAATTAATGATGTCTATCACAAATATACAGAACATGGTACCTTAATAAAAATAGAGGGGCATAATCGAACGGCGCTGGCCAAATCGATGGCCGGCCATCTTCAGGGCCGGCGCCGTAAGCGGGCGGAGCCAAGCGTATTTTTGAAATATGCTTGGTGCCGGCCAAATCGCTCGCTGGGTTTACAACAGGATCTCCGGCGATCACCGGGTTTATATGAGATGGCCGGCTTCAGTTTTCAGCCATAATGGAAACCGGGCCCGGCCATCTCAAACCCGGAGAAATTTAAGGCATTTGGGCGTGGGAGGAGCCAGCATTTGTAGTGCACTGGCCTCCCTGACATGCCAGGACACCAACCGGGCACCCTAGGGGGCACGTACACAAATTTAAAAAAATAGCTTCCAGGTGCATAGCACCCTTACCTTGTGTGCTTAGCCCCCCAAATGCCCCTCAAAACCCACTCGCCACAACTCTACACCATTACCATAGCCCTAAGGGGTGAAGGGGGGCACCTACATGTGGGTACAGTGGGTTTGGGGGGGGGGGTTGGAGGACTCTACATTAACCACCACAAGTGTAACAGGTAGGGGAGGGATGAGCCTGGGTCCACCTTCCTGAAGTGCACTGCACCCACTAAAAACTGCTCCAGGGACCTGCATACTGCTGTCAAGGAGCTGGATATGACATTTGAGGCTGGCAAAAAAGTTTTAGTTTTATTTTTTTTGGGGTGGGAGGGGGTTGGTGACCACTGGGGGAGTAAGGGGAGGTGATCCCCGCTTCCCTACGCTGGTTATCTGGTTAGTTGGGGCACTTTTTCCAGACTTGGTCCTAAAAATAAATGGACCAAGTCCAGCCGGCGAAATGCTCGTTCAAGCCAGCCTCTTTTTTTCCATTATTAGCCGAAGCCGGCCATCTCGTACCCACGCCCCTGCCCCGCCCTCGTCCCGCTTACGCTACCCTACCAACACACCCCCTTGAAGGTTGGCCGGCACCGCGACGAAACAGCAGTTGAAGCCGGCCAAAATCAGCTTTCGATAATACTGATTTGGCCGGGATCAGGAGATCGCCGGCGATCTCTCGATTTGTGTCGGAAGATCGCCGGCGATCCCTTTCGAAAATAAGCCTGATAGTCTCTTACATGATTAGTATGAATCTTAATGTGAATAGGAAAATACCGGTGTGCATGAAAAATAAGGGAAAAAACCCCGTAAAGAAACGTCAGTGTCGATATCCCCATTCAAACTTGACTTAGAAGTATACAATATAAGTGATTGCCAAAAGAAATTATATTGAAATAAACATACAAAGAGGGGCATAATCGAACGAAAACGTCTATCTCCATGGGCGTTTATCTCCGAGAACGGGTCCGTGAAGGGGCGGACCGAACAGTATTTTCGAAAAAAATAGACGTCCATGTTTTATTCGATAATTTGTGAGCTGGGTGTTTTTGTTTTTCAGCGATAATGGAAAATGAAAGCACCCAGCTCAAAAACGAATAAATCCAAGGCATTTGTTCGTGGGAGGGGCCAGGATTCGTAGTGCACTGGTCCCCCTCACATGCCAGGGCACCAACCGGGCACCCTAGGGGGCACTTTTACAAAAACAAAAAAAAAGGTAAAAGAGCTCCCAGGTGCATAGCCCCTTTCCCTTGTGTGGTGAGCCCCCCAAATCCCCCTCAAACCCCACTGCCCACAAGTCTACACCATTACTATAGCCCTAAGGGGTGAGGGGGGGCACCTACATGTGGGTACAGTAGGTTTGGGGGGGTTGGACGACTAAGCATTAAGCAGCACAATTGTAACAGGTAGGGGGGGGATGAGCCTGGGTCCACCTGCCTGAAGTCCACTGCACCCCCTAACAACTGCTCCAGGGACCTGCATACTGCTGCCAGGGAGGTGGGTATGACATTTGAGGGTGAAAATAAAAAGTTGTGAAGCATCATTTTTTGTGGTGGGAGGGGGTTACTGACCACTGGGGGAGTCAGGGGAGGTCATCCCCGATTCCCTCTGGTGGTAATCTTGTCATTTAAGGCACTTTTTGGGGCCTTATTCGTGAAAAAACAGGGTCCAGGAAAAGTGACCTAAATTCTAGCTACAAATGCATACTTTTTTTCCATTATTGGCGAAAGGCGCCCATCTCTGTTCGGGTGATAACCGTGCCCCAGTCCCGCCTTCACCACGCCTCCGACATGCCCCCGGCAACTTTGTACGCTTATGCGATGGAGTGCAGTTGAAAACGTTCAAGTTCGGCTTTCGATTATACCACGTTATTCGTTTTTGTGAGATAAACGTCCATCTCCCAATTTAGGTCGGAACTTGGGCGTTTTTCTCGTTTGATTATAAGCAGGAAAGTGTATTATATAGAATATTATGTGAAACCATTGTTGAAAACACTTACACTCCTTTTTCCAACAGTGGCCAATCCAGGTCACAAGTACCTGGCAAGATCCTAAAGCAGTACAATACATGTAATGCTGCTTATCCTAGAAATAAGCAGTGGGTTTTCCCCAAGTCCATCTTATTTATTTATTTATTGCATTTGTATCCCACACTTTCCCACCTTTTTGCAGGCTCAATGTGGCTTACAATGTATCGTTCTTGGTGGTATATAGATTAGAAAATAAACACTTAGTGTTACATAAAGACCTTGAGTATCATAGTAGAAGTTTAAAACAAGCAGATATCATGAAAACAATTCTGAATATGAGTAGGAGGAGATGTGTACAATTACATTTGTTGATCTTTGTGGTATGCCTTATTAAAGAGGTGGGTCTTCAAAAATTTACGAAAGTTAGTTAGTTCGTAGATCGTTTTTAGGTTGCGCAGCAATGCGTTCCATAACTGGGCACTCAAGTAGGAAAAGTTTGATGCATGCGTTATTTTGTATTTTAGACCTTTACAGCTGGGGAAATGAAGATTAAGGAATGTGCGGGATGATCTTTTGGCATTCCTGGTCGGTAAGTCTATAAGGTCTGACATGTAGGCTGGGGCATCTCCGTGGATGATTTTATGAACTAGGGAACATATCTTGAACGTGAAGCGTTCTTGGAATGGGAGCCAGTGTAACTTTTCTCGTAGGGGTTTAGCACTTTCATATTTTGTTTTTCCGAATATGAGTCTGGCTGCAGTGTTCTGGACTGTCTGAAGTTTCTTGATTATTTGCTCTTTGCAGCCGGCGTAGAATGTGTTGCAGTAATCTAGGTGACTGAGCACCATTGATTGTACCAGGTTACGGAAAATGGTCCTTGGGAGGAAAGGTCTTACTCTTTTTAATTTCCACATTGAATGGAACATCTTCTTGGTTGTATTTTTCACGTGGCTCTCAAGTGTTAGGTGTCGATCGATAGTAACGCCAAGAATTTTTAGGGTGTCTGAAATTGGAAGGGACAGGTTTGGTGTGTTTATGGTGGTGAATTTGCTCGTGTTGTGTTGTGAGGAGAGTATTAGGCATTGGGTTTTTTCTGCATTAATAATGGCTTATGGACTTTTCTTTTAGGAAGCTAGCCAAACCTTGCTTAAAATCCTGCTAAGCAAACTGCTTTTACCACACATTCTCTGTCAACAAATTCCACAGTTTAATTACACGTTGTGTGAAGAAATATTTTCTCTGATTTGTTTTAAACTGACTACTTTGTAGCTTCATTTTGTGCCCCCTAGTCCTATCACTTTCAGAAAGAGTAAACAAGCGATTCACGTCTACCCATTCCATTCCACTCCACTCCACTCCACTCATTATTTTATAGACCTCTATCATATCTCCCCTCAGCCTTCTTTTCTCCAAGCTGAAGAGCCCTAGCCGCTTTAGCCTTTCCTCATTGGGAAGTCGTCCCATCCTCTTTATCATTTTCGTCGCCCTTCTCTGTACCATTTCTAATTCCACTATATCTTTTTTGAGATGTGGTGATCAGAACTAAACACAATATTCAAGATGCAGTCCCACCAAAGAGCAATACAAAGGCATTATAATGTCCTCATTTTTGTTTTCCATTCCTTTTCTAATAATACCTAATATTCTATTTGCTTTCTTAGCCACCACCGCACACTGAGCAGAGGGTTTCAATGTACCGCCATCAATGATGCCTAGATCCCTTTCCTGTTTGGTGACTCCTAATGTGGAACCTTGTATTATGTAACTATAATTCAGATTCCTCTTTCCCACATGCATTACTTTGCTCTTGCTCACATTAAACGTCATCTACCATTTAGACGCCCAGTCTCCCAGTCTCGTAAGGTCCTCTTGTAATTTTTCACAATCCTTTTGCTATTTAACAACTTTGAATAACTTTGTGTCATCAGCAAATTGAATTACCTCACTAGTTACTCCCATCTCTAGATCATTTATAAATATGTTAAAAAGCAGTGGTCCCAGCACAGACCCCTGAGGAACCCCACTATCTACCCTTCTCCATTGAGAATACTGACCATTTAACCCTACTCTCTGTTTTCTATCTTTTAACCAGTTTTTAATCCACAATAGGGCACTGCCTCCTATCCAATTTCCTCTGGAGTCTTTCATGAGGTACTTTGTCAAATGCCTTTTGAAAATTCAGATACACAATACCTACCAGCTCACCTTTATCCACATTTGTACACCCCTTCAAAGAAATGTAATAGATTGGTGAGGCAAGATTTCCCTTCACTAAATCCATGATGGCTTTGTCTCATTAATCCATCGTTATGCTCATATTAGCCCTCTCCTCAAGTCACTTCACTGGCTTCTTATCTGTTTCCGCATACAGTTCAAACTCCTCTTATTGACCTATAAGTGCATTCACTCTGCAGCTCCTCAGTACCTCTCCACTCTCATCTCTCCCTACATTCCTCCCCGGGAACTCCGTTCACTGGGTAAATCTCTCTTATCTGCACCCTTCTCCTCCACTGCTAACTCCAGACTCCGTTCCTTTTATCTTGCTGCACGATATGCCTGGAATAGACTTCCTGAGCCAGTACGTCAAACTCCATCTTGTTGGAATGTAATTGTATTTTACATGCATTGCCTGTCACCTATTATTTCTCTGTGATTACTCTGTGACCTCTGATGTGAATTACTTAGAGAGGTCACACAGCTATGCAACTTCCTGTGGGGGTTAGATACAGCAGATGCAGCACATGCAGCACATGGAGCACATGGAGCTCATGATCTCTCCTAACCTGAGAGGATCTATGGTGGTGTGAGCATCCATTACCATCTAAGCACATGGAAGGAGCTGATAATACAAATGTATAGTAATATGTATATATAAGCCTGTCTGATTATAATCTAACTGCAAACTGTGAGTAAACAGATGTTTTGTTACTTCAACTTTAAAGTGACTCAGCAGTGAATCATTCAGGGGTGAATGAGAGAGAGATGAAGAAAGAAATTAACATTTCTAAAGCTGAAGCTGTGTGTACTAAAATCTGCTAATTATTTACTACAAATAATCCAACAAAAGGGTTATGGGCCCAGGGCCAGGAATTGAAAAAGAAGAGAAATATTACCAGGCAGAAAAAAAGGCCACATTTTTTCTCTTAAGTTTTAAAGGAAAGATTCAGTCTGTCTCTCTCTCCCCCCACACAGCAGACAGAAGGCTAAGAAAATGGCTGAGGGAAGAAATTCACTATTTTTCTATTCTCTCAAGGTGCCTAGATTAACTGAGTTTAATTATCGGCAGTGGGAATTAAGATTCATATGTTTCCTTCGAGCAAAAAGATTAGATATATGCTTAGACCAAGACAGAACAGCTGAAAATATGGCTGAATGGGACAATGCAAACTATTATGTGAAGTGCATGCTTTTGGAAGCTCTCTCAGAGAAACAAGCCATATTAGTGGAGGGAAAAGATACACCAAAGGACATTTTATATAAACTGAGAACTATGTATGCAACTACATATGCAAAGCAGCAACCAATTTGGTTGGCAGAGTTGAATGAAACCAAATTAAGGGATAAAAGTAAATGTAATGATCACATTATGTATCTTATGTCTTCATTTCAAAAGCTAGAACTTTCTGGAATTCCCATGTGTGAT
Source organism: Microcaecilia unicolor (assembly GCF_901765095.1). NCBI lineage: Eukaryota > Metazoa > Chordata > Amphibia > Gymnophiona > Siphonopidae > Microcaecilia > Microcaecilia unicolor. The sequence continues at coordinate 164,165,668 of NC_044031.1, forward strand.
GCATTGAAAAGAGCATTTCTTTTTACCTCACTATCAAAGAAGTTTGATGTTTTTAGGTCTGTAAATGAGGCCATTGAAGGGCAATCTTTTGAACAGGCAACATCAAAACTAAGGCAGGAATGCATAATAAATGATTCTGAGGAGATGTGTTCTCAAAGCAAGTCAGAGAGAAATGAAACAAATTTCTTGGCAAAGAACAGAGGAAGGCGGAGCTATGGGAAAACTCCACCCAAGGGCAAGCTGATTTGCTACTCATGTGGAAAGGAGGGACATGTATCTAAATGGTGTAAGGAAACACAAAACACCCCCTCTAGCTCACCTAAGCCAATGGAACAAAAGAATTTTCCTAGCAGAAAATGTATGAAAGACAATCATAAACATAAGGGCTTTCTAATGGCAGAAAAATCTTTGACTATGGTAAATAATAATTCAAATGAAAGTACTTGGATTTTGGATTCGGGGAGCACATGCCATTTAACCAATTGTAAGAATTTCTTTCAGGAAATGTGTCCAGAGGAAGGTATTCTTAAAACTGCAAACGCAGGGACTGCTAAGATCCAAGCAAAAGGTATTGGATTCTTAAAATGCAAAGTGTCTAATGAAGTTAAAGAAATTCCTGTAAGTGATGTCTTGTATATTCCCCAAGCAGTTTGCAATATGCTTAGTGTATCTACATTAGATAAGAAGGGATTTGCGATTCATTTTGAAAACAGTAAGTGCACAATCTCTAAAAATGATGAAGTGTATGCTGAAGCTTTTATGCATAATGATGTTTATAAGCTGAACATTTCAGGTGAAGCCTCACATATGGCGCAAGTAAGGAAGAATGATGGTAAATGTAGTCTGGAAATCTGGCACCGCCGCCTGGGACATCGTGATTCTAAGGTGATCCAGGATCTTTACAGTAAGCAACTAGCCACTGACATTCAGATAAGTGCAGATGCTGGTAAAATGGAGAAATGCATAGACTGTGTTACTCAAAAAGGTGTAAGACCCTCATTTCCTGCATACACAGGAAATAGGAGTAATAAAGTGCTGGACTTAATACACAGTGACTTATGTGGACCGTTTAATATCCCATCATTGGGAAATAACAGATTTGTGCTAATATTCTTGGATGATTTCTCTAGATATTGTGTGGCCTATTTGCTGAAAGAAAAAAGTCAAGTCACAGACATGCTGAAGAAATACGTAGCCATGGTGAGCAATAAATTTGAAAGAAAACCAAAGGTTCTTCAGACCGACAATGGTGGTGAGTTCACTTCACAAAGCATGCGCACATTCCTAGAACAAGAAGGCATTCAGCATATCACAACAGTAGCTAATACACCAGAGCAAAATTCTGTTGCAGAGAGAAAATTTAGGTCACTTGTGGAAATGACCAGATGTATGCTGTCAGATAGCAATCTCCCTAAAAGACTATGGGGGGAAGCCATTCTCACAGCAGTGTACCTACAAAACAGAATGCCAACTAAAGGCGCTGAGCGCACACCACATGAGACATGGCATGGTAGGAAGCCAAACCTGTCACACATAAGAACATTTGGAAGTACAGCATATGCTCATATACCAAAGCAAAGAAGGCATAAGCTGGATTCCACAACAGAAAGGGGCATTTTAGTTGGCTATGCTCCAGGACACAAAGGATATAGAATTTTGAATCTGAAAACTGGCATTGTTGGCATAAGACATGTTACATATTTTGATGAAAACAAAAGGGTTGATAAAGGCTGGATTATCCCAGATGAGCCTTATCATCCAGAATATGAAACTAGAACCATAATAGACATGCCAGTGTATATAAATGCCATACCAAGGCAGATGTCTGAAAGCAACTCACCTGTATCTAACGAGGAACAGGCAGAGGAAGCAGACACAGAAAGGATCATTGAAGAAGACAGTACAGTTGGAGAAGGGGAATCAATTGGAGAAGGACTCTCAGATTTAGAGGATGCGGAAAGGTCAGACCAACCTGTTGTCAGACGCTCATCCAGGGAAAACAAAGGTGTTCCACCCCCAAGACTGTCTTACCTAACAAAGTCAGCAGAAGCTCAAGAGCCCTTAACATGGGATGAGATTGAGAAAATGCCAGCAGAAGAAGCTGCTGAATGGCATAAAGCTGCACAAGAAGAAATTGATGCATTGGATAAAAATAATACTTGGATTCTTACAAAATTACCTCCTGGCAAGAAAGCTATAGGATGCAAATGGGTATTCAAGTTAAAAAGGAATGCACAAGGAAAAGTGGAAAGGTATAAAGCCAGATTAGTGGCAAAGGGATATCTTCAAAAATATGGAGAAGATTTTGATGAAGTGTTTGCACCTGTAGTGAAACACACGACAATAAGAACACTTCTGAGCATTGCAGTCTCAAAAGGCATGCAAGTAAACCACATTGATGTGAAAACAGCATTTCTTCACGGAGATATAACTGAAGACTTGTACATGGAACAGCCAACAGGTTTCATAAATACAAAACAAAGACAGCTAGTGTGTAAATTGAACAAAGGTCTTTATGGATTAAAGCAAAGTGCAAAATGTTGGAATGATAAATTGCATGAAATATTGACAAATTTAGGATTTAAGCAAGGTGAAGCAGATAAATGTTTGTACACTAGGTGCACAAATGGACAATATGCATACATTTTAGCTTTTGTTGATGATCTGCTCATTGCAAGCAAAAGTGAGCAAGAGTACAAGGACATTGTAAAGTGTTTAAACCTCAATGTTGAGATAAAAGAACTTGGAAATGTGTCATACTATCTTGGTATAGAAATTGAGAAACAAAATGATGGTTCTTATCTTCTAAGCCAGAAGCAGAAAATAAATGAGCTTATTGAAAGTTTAGGTATGCAAGATGCCCAAGTTGTAAGCACTCCCATGATCACTGATTTTCTGAAGGATGAAACAGTAAGAGAACCTTTACCAGATAACATCCAATATAGATCAGCCATAGGTAAGCTTTTATATCTAGCTACCACATACAGGGCTGATATAGCAAATGCAGTAGGAATTTTGAGCAGAAGGGTCAGCTCACCTACCAAATCAGATTGGACTGCAGTTAAAAGGATGGTAAGGTATTTAAAGGGTACCATTGATTGTAAATTAAAGATTTCAGCCAATAGTAATCCAAAACTAATATGTTACTGTGATTCAGATTGGGCAGGGGATCATTCTGATTATAAATCCACAAGTGGATATGTGTTTATGTATGGAAATGTACAAATTTCATGGGCCAGTCATAAACAAAGTATTGTGAGTTTGTCTTCTACAGAAGCTGAATATGTGGCCGTATCGGAAGCGTGCAGAGAACTGATGTGGATTGAAAAACTTATGCTGGATTTCGGAATAGCTGAACAGAGACCAATCCAGATAATGGAAGATAATCAGAGCTGCATTCGACTGTCACAGAATGACAAGGTTCAGTCACGCACCAAGCACATCGCAACGAAATACCACAACGTGCGAGAGTTGGCAAAAGAAGGGGTCATCAGTCTACACTATTGTCACACCAGTGAGATGACAGCTGACATCATGACCAAACCGTTACCCAGAGAACATTTTGTGAATCTGCGTATAAAGCTTGGACTTTGTATGAATAAATAATTGCATGACAGTTATGCATGAGAAGGGGTTTGTTGGAATGTAATTGTATTTTACATGCATTGCCTGTCACCTATTATTTCTCTGTGATTACTCTGTGACCTCTGATGTGAATTACTTAGAGAGGTCACACAGCTATGCAACTTCCTGTGGGGGTTAGATACAGCAGATGCAGCACATGCAGCACATGGAGCACATGGAGCTCATGATCTCTCCTAACCTGAGAGGATCTATGGTGGTGTGAGCATCCATTACCATCTAAGCACATGGAAGGAGCTGATAATACAAATGTATAGTAATATGTATATATAAGCCTGTCTGATTATAATCTAACTGCAAACTGTGAGTAAACAGATGTTTTGTTACTTCAACTTTAAAGTGACTCAGCAGTGAATCATTCAGGGGTGAATGAGAGAGAGATGAAGAAAGAAATTAACATTTCTAAAGCTGAAGCTGTGTGTACTAAAATCTGCTAATTATTTACTACAAATAATCCAACACATCTCTGACCATCTTCAAATCTAAGCTAAAAGGCCACCTTTTTGATGCTGCTTTTAACTCCTAACCCTTGTTCACTTGTTCAGAACCCTTATTTTATCATCCTCACTTTAATATTCCCTTATCTCTTGTTTGTCCTGTTTGTCTGTCCTAATTGTAAGCTCTGTTGAGCAGGGACTGTCTCTTCATGTTCAAGTGTACAGTGCTGCGTACGTCTAGTAGCGCTATAGAAATGATAAGTAGTAGTAGTAGTAGTAGTAGTAGTATGTGCTGTAATTTTGTTTTTTATAATAGTCTCTACCATTTTGCCCGGCACCTAATTCAGGCTCACCGGTCTATAATTTCCCAGATCGCCTCTGGAACCTTTAAAAAAAATCGGCGTTACATTGGCCACCCTCCAATCTTCCAGTACCATGCTTGATTTTAAAGATAAATTACATATTACTAACAATAGTTTCGCAAGTTCATTTTTCAATTCTATCAGTACTCTGGGATGAATACCATCCGGTCCAGGAGATTTGCTACTCTTCAGTTTGTGAAATTGAGCCATTACATCCTCCAGGTTTATAGAGATTTCATTCAGTTTCTCTGACTCGTCAGCCTTGAATACCATTTCTGGCACTGGTATCTCTCCCAAATCTTCCTCAGTGAGGACCGAAGCAAAGAATTCATTTAATATCTCCGCTATGGCTATGTCTTCACTGATTGCCCCTTTTACCTCTCGGTCATCTAGCGGTGCAACCGATTCTTTTGCCAGCTTCTTGCTTTTAATATACTTTAAAAAAAATTGTACTATGGGTTTTTACCTCCAACACAATCTCCTTTTTCAAAGTCCCTCTTTGCCTTCCTTATCAGCGCTTTGCATTTGACTTGACATTCTTTATGCTGTGTCTTATTATTTTCAGTAAGTTCCTTCTTCCATTTTCTGAAAGATTTTCTTTTAGCTCTAATAGCTTCCTTCACCTCACTTTTTAACCATGCCAGCTGCTGTTTGGTCTTCCTTCCTCCTTTTTTAATACACAGAGAGGGGCATAATCGAACAGAAACGCCTATCTCCATGGGCGTTTATCTCCGAGAACGGGTCCGTGAAGGGGCGGACCGAATCGTATTTTTGAAAAAACATGGACGTTTATCTTTTTTTGAGCTGGGCATTTTTGTTTTTCAGCGATAATGGAAACCGAAAACGCCCAGCTCAAAAACGAATAACTCCAAGACATTTATTCGTGGGAGGGGCCAGGATTCGTACTGCACCGGTCCACCTCACATGCCAGGACACCAACCGGGCACCCTAGGGGGCACTTTTACAAAAAAAAAAAAAAAAAGGTAAAACAGCTCCCAGGTGCATAGCACCCTTCCCTTGGGTGTTGAGCCCCCAAAATCCCCCTCAAAACCCACTGCCCACAAGTCTACACCATTACTATAGCCCTAAGGGGTGAAGGGGTGCACCTACACGTGGGTACAGTGGGTTTGGGGGGCGGTTTGGAGGGCTCCCATTTACCAGCACAAGTGTAACAGGTGGGGGGGGGATGAGCCTGGGTCCACCTGCCTGAAGTCCACTGCTCCAGTGACCTGCATACTGCTGCCAGGGAGGTGGGTATGACATTTGAGGGTGAAAATAAAAAGTTGTGAAACGGCATATTTTGTGGTGGGAGGGGGTTCGTGACCACTGGGGGAGTCAGGGGAGGTCATCCCCGATTCCCTCCAGTGGTCATCTGGTCATTTAGGGCACTTTTTGGGGCCTTATTCATGGAAAAACAGGGTCCAGGAAAAGTGCCCTAAATTCTCGCTAAAAACGCATATTTGTTTTCCATTATCGGCGAAAGGCGCCCATCTCTGATCGGCAGATAACCACACCCCAGTTCCGCCTTCACCACGCCTTCGACACGCCCCCATCAATGTTGTCCGCATCCGCGACGGAGTGCAGTTGAAAACGTCCAAATTCGGCTTTTGATTATACCGCTTTATTCGTTTTTGGGAGATAAACGTCTATCTCCCGATTTGGGTCACAATATAGGCGTTTTTCTCTTTCGATTATAAGCAGGAGAGTATATTTGGCCTGTGCTTTCAGGATGATATTTTTGAAAAGCATCCACACCTGATATAAATTTTTGACCTTCGCAGCTGCTCCTCTAAGGTCTGATCTGTTTATGCAAATGTAAGGTATCTGATACCACACAAGGCATTAAATCCATTAAAACCTTAAAAACCAACAATGAAATCTTAATTTGTAGCCTATATTTGACAGGCAACCAATGTAGGGTAGTTTTGTGAGTGGGGTTACATATATAGTAAACATAGTACATGACAGTAGATAAAGATCTGCATGGTCCATCTCTGGTCCTTCTCTAGGAAGTTCCTCCATGAACATAGAAAAGAAATATTTGTTTAGCATGTCTGCTGTTTCCTCATCACTGTCCCCATAGCAGATCTCAACATCTTTCAGCCTTACAACTCCATTCCTAGCCTTCCTCCTTTCCCCTATATCTGTCATCTCTTGTCATCTTTCTTTACATTTTTATCTTTACAACTTTTGGGTAGTTTGTGGGATGATGATGCAGTTATGGGGAATTAGTTTTTGGGAGTGGGGCAGCTTACAGGATGGTAGAGCAATTGGGGGGAGTTTTATTTTGGAGTGGGACAGTTCGTTGGGGGGATGGCAGTTGCAGGTGACACTTTTGGGTGTGATGACAATATGCAAGGTAGCAGCAGTTGCAGGGGCAGTTTTTAGTGTGGAAGTTGTGGAATGGGTAAATTTGGGCAGTTTGTAGGATTGCAGGGAGTAGTTTTTGGATATGGGGAAATTTGCAGGGTGTTGTGGCAGTTGTGGGAGTAGTTATTGAACTATGGGGGCAGTTTGGGGGGTGCTTTAGAAGCTGGAACTCCTTCTCCCATAGAAATGCATAGGGCCATTTTTTTTTTGGGGGGGGGGGCTTATTTTTCTGAAGCCTCCGATCTGATTTCATCTGTTGTCAAATTCAATATGTACTTTCACTTCTATTGGAGAGTTATTTTGCCCCAGACAGGCAGGCAGAAAGACAGACAGATATTTTTGGCCCCTTTTGTATAATTCTTTCCAACTTCCATTGGGTTGGAAAGAATAAAACAACATCAATCTTTATTCTATGTAATCTTGTAATGTATGGTACTTTCTGAATTACAGTGGATATCTTATTTGCAGAGTTAAAAGTAGTGATGTTTTCCTGTCTCCTAGCATTGCTCCTCTATCATCTTCTTTCAATTAATATGCTCCATTAAGTGGCATTTAACCTCCTTTTACTGGATGAACAGTTTATAATGACTATACCTGTCCAAAGTGACAGGTTTTGATGGTTCTAAATGCCATAAATGGGCTTTAAAAAGTTCATTATAAATTTTTTATGACTTTCATTGTGTGATGTTTAGCAGAGATTTTTGCCCTTTAGGATTAAAAAAAATGCCTTTCTAAGACAATGAAGAAATAAAAAGAATTTCAGAAAGGCCTTAGACATCCAGTGTTAACTTTTATACTGCAAATGCTTGCTAAAAAAATAGAGTTGCATGGAGGGCAATTTTCAATGCCATTTTCATGGGTAAATATTGATGTCTTGCCCTTAATCTGCCTAACAGTAAGGACAGTCTTCCATAGTATACATATTTTTAGCTGCACTGTGAGGAGGGTATTTAGACTGGGGGAGGAAAGCAAGGTGCATAGATTGTACTTTCAAATGTACAGGTGTTATTTTCCTATGGCAATTTCACTCACAGGAAAAACAAGCACAAAATCTAGCTGTATTTTGCAATTGTGTAGGGACATTGAAAATAGCCCACTAAGGAATAAGTTCATATGTTAGCAAAAAATGGGTTCTTTGATTTCCCAAGTTTCAATCATTTAGGGACCCTTTTACTAAAGGGTTGTCACGTGGCAACCCAGAACTACTGTCGGCCCAATGTGGGTGCTGCTGGTAGTTCCACCCCCAGCACACGCCATTTCCAGTGCCAGCAGAAATATTTTAAAAATATTTATTTATTTATTGGTGCTTATATCCCGCAAAATCCAATTGTTAATTATTCAGTTCTATGTGGCTTGCAATACATACAATATATTTTTACAACTATGAAGAAAACATAAAAAATGAGATTTTGAAAAGAGCAATCAAATACGGTAATACAATATAATATAATAAAAATATATATTCCGCTATCTACCCACAAAGGATCAATGCGGATTACAATGTAAGTAAAAAAAACTAGGCCATCACTAGGAAAAGTGCACCAATCATAGAAATATCTTATTAACCCAAACCATACTATATCAATAAATTGGTCAAAAACTAGATCAAATATGTAGAAAATAAATGAGCTTTCAACAATTTACGAAATCTAAAATAAGAGGACATCACTCTAAACTCCAAAGGAAGAGAATTCCAACATTGTACTGAACAGTATACAAGACTGGAACTATGATAAGATTTATATCTCACATTTTTTATAGACAGAAATTTTAATAAACAACGATCCTTTGATCTTAATGAGCAGATTGGTGTTCCTAACATAAATAGTTCAATTAAATAATCTGGAATAAAGCCATAAAACAGTTTGTGAAATTTGCATTGTACCTCAATAGGAAGCCAATGCAAAGATTGCAACAAAGGAGTGACACGATCAAAATTATTTCATTCACAAATTAGTTTTGCAGCCGCATTCTGAAAAATCTGTAAACATCTCAAAGACAAATGAAAACATCCAATGTAAAGAGCATTACAATAATCTAGTTGAGATAGCACCAATGCCTGAACTACTACCTGAAAATCTGATATATTCATCAGACTTTTAATACCAGTCTCAACCTAAAAAACGCTTTCTTATCCATAGTCAAATTGGAATTTAAATAAATTCCAAGTATCCTTAACAAAGTTTCTAGAGAAAACATTATGTGCTTTTAGCTACACAATCTGGATTTAGAATGGGTCTCAGCACAGAAACATTGCTGAATTCATTATTGGCACAGGATAGAGCTCTGCTATCCCTAGGCTATCAAGTTATCGTATTGCAGTTTGATTTGGCATCTGCATTTGAATTAGTGAATCATGATGTTTTATTGGATGTTATGGAAGACTTGGAAATTACAGGAAATGTGGTTCAGTAGTTTAAGGGCTTCTTGGAAAATAGAATTTATAGGTGTTCAAAGAACAAATGATGTCACAATCATGGAGGTCTATAGTGGGGTTCCACAGGGTTGTCCCCTGTCACCCATTTTGTTTAATGTTTTAATGATAACGTTGGGTACATTTTTTGAGTTTTCAAAAAATATAATCTGTAAGCAGATGACATAATTCTAATTCCATCAAAAAAAGCAATTGAAGATAGAAATTTAATTTCCATCTATTTGGATACTATGGAACTATGGGCCTTAAGTTATAAGCTTAAATTGAATATAGATAATACCAAAATTTTATGCTTAACTCCCCCAACTAAGGTTCTATTTTGAATATTCGAGGTTCAAACCATGGAGCGATACAAAGGCATTATAGTATTTTTGGTCTTATTCACCATCCCTTTCCTAATAATTCCTAGCATCCTGTTTGCTTTTTTGGCTGCTGCCGCACACTGAGCAGATTTCAGCTTATTATCTACCCGAACCCTCGTCCACTCGCTCGTTACCTCTCGTCTTGACTATTGCAACCTTCTTCTCGCTGGCCTCCCTCTTAGCCATCTATCCCCCCTTCAATCTGTCCAAAATTTCGCCGCACGTCTTATCTACCGCGTGAACCGATACTCTCATATCACCCCTCTCCTCAAGTCGCTTCACTGGCTCCCGATCTGTTACCGTATACAGTTCAAGCTTCTCCTATTGACCTTCAAGTGCACTCAATCTGCAGCCCCCCATTACCTCTCTACCCTCCTCTCCCTGTATGTTCCCACCCGTAACCTCCGCTCTCAGGACAAATCACTCCTATCTGTACCCTTCTCCACCACCGCTAACTCCAGACTCCGCCCCTTCTGCCTCGCATCACCTTATGCCTGGAACAGACTTCCTGAGCCCATACGTCATGCGCCCTCCCTGCCCATTTTCAAGTCCTTACTCAAAGCCCATCTCTTCTTCCTTGCTTTTGGCGCCTAACCACCTTCCCCATTCATGATACCTACACTGACTACATAGTTTGTAACCTTTAGATTGTAAGCTCTCCTGAGCAGGGACTGTCCTTCCCCTTGTTTAAACTTGTACAGCGCTGCGTAACCCTAGCAGCACTATAGAAATGCTAAGTAGTAGTAGTATCTACAATGACACCTAAATCTTTTTCTTGACTGCTGACCCTCAAGGTGAACCCTAGCGTCAGGTAACTGTGATTTGGATTATTCTTTCCAATCTGCTTTACCTTGCATTTGTCTGCCATTTGGATGCCCAGTCTTCCAATTTCCTAAGGTCTTCCTGCAATATTTCACAGTCTGCACCTGTTTTAACAACCTTGAATAGTCTTGCAGATTTAATCACCTCACTCATCATTTTGATTCCCAAATCATTTATAAATATGTTAAACTAGTAAAAGAGGCCCGTTTCATAGAGGAATGAAACGGGCGCTAGCAAGTTTCCACGCCCCCCTCCCTACCTCCCTCTTTCCCTCCCTCTCTCCCTGTCTGTCATCCGAGTTTCAGCCCCCTCCCCTCCGAGTTCCATGGCCTCCTCCCTCCCTCCATCCATGTGCATCTCCTTCCTCTGAGTTCCAGTTCCAACCCCAGCCCCCCACCTGCCTGTCCTCTTCTCCTGCAACATCCCTCTTTTTGTTCCTGCTGCCCTGCATTTAAATCTTTTATTTTACCTCAAAGTCAAAGCGGCAGCGGTGAAAGAAATAGGCTCGCCTCAAGCCTTCCCTTCCTTCTCATTGTTCTGCCTTCCTCTAATGTAATTTCCTATTTCCATGAGGGTGGGACACTGTGGGGGAAGTAAAGGCTTGAGGCGAGCCTGCTTCTTTCACCGCTGCCACTTTGACTTTGAGGTAAAATAAATGATTTAAATGCAGGGCAGTAGGAACAAAAAGAGGGCTGTCGAGGAGATGAAGGCAGGCAGGTGGGGACCGAGGGCTGGAGCTGGAACTGGAATTGTGAGCCAGCGGTGGCGGTAAGCATGGCTTGTGGCGCCCTCTAGAGGTCGGTGCCCCCCTGCCATGCTTACCGCTCTTACTGGATTGCATCAACCCTGGACTGGATGGCATACATCCAATGATACTCAAAGAACTCAAACATGGAATAGTTGATCTGCTGTTAATAATATGTAACCTGTCTTTAAAATCATCCATAGTACCTGAAGATTGGAGGGTGGCCACTATGACGCCATTTTTAAAAAAGGATTCCAGGGGTGATCTGGAAAAATACAGACCGGTAAGCCTGATGTTGGTGCAAAAGAGTGGAAACTATTATAAAGAATAACATTACAGAACACATAGACAAACATGGCTCAATGGGACAGAGTCAGCATGGGTTCAGCCAAGGGAAGTCTTGTCTAACCAATTTGCTTCATTTCTTTGAAGGTGTGAATAAAATGCAGCTAAAGGTGAGCTGGTTGATGTGGTATATCTAGATTTTTCAGAAAGTCCTTCTGGGGGGGGGGGGCAGAGGAGAGGAGGACAGGAGGCAGCAGTACTTGAGCATGGGCCTCCACTGCAAGGCCCTGCGTATTTTCAAAGCAGCTGGGAAGAGGTGCAATAACAGGGGCAGTGGTGGCAGGAGGAGTATGTTGGACATGGGATCAGGTAAAGGAACAGGAGATGAGATGCTAGACCTGGGGACAGGAGGGAAGAAGGGACAGGGGAGAAGAAATGATAGATGGGGTGGGAGTAGGGAGGGGAAGGGGAGATGAGATGTCATACTGGGGGGGGGGGGGGGGGTAAAGGAGAGATGCTTGACCTGAAGGATGATTCATAGGGGAGATATTGGCTTCTTTGGGGGAGAAGGATAGGAAGGGGAAAGGAAGAAGAAATACTGGAGAAGGGGGAAAGAAAGAGGATATACAAGACCAAGGGGGGATAGGGATGGCAAATTGCTAAATTCCTGGGGAAGATAGGGAGAGAAAGGGGAGAGGAAATGCTGAACAAAGGGCAATAGGGAGGGGTGGAAGAGATGAGACACTGGATATGGGGGGGGGGGGGGGGGGAGGGAGGAGAAGCGGAAATGCTGGACCCAAGAGAGGATAAAGAGATTAGGGAGGGAGAGGTTGGCTACCTGAAGGTGAGTGTTGGTAGGAAATGATATGCTACATGGGGTAGATCTTGAGTCATCCACAGGAGCAGGGGTGGGGCACATGAATGAAGGTTTGTCTAGGGCATTAGATACCCTCGAGCAGTCCTATCCTCAGTTCCAGTATCTAAGATGTCCACTACATTTAATTGCATATACGAAAGAGATCTATAGGTCTTTGTACTGGCCACTTTTGTTCATATTCAGTAATAACTTTAAATAAATAAGTATTTTCAAACCTATTTTCTCTTTCTGCAGGTATGCAGTTAGTGTCTTTTCCGTTGTTATATGTGACCAGACATTTTATAGACCAAGATAAAAATCTCCATTTTTAATCAGATATTTCACTATTCTTAGAGCTCATCATCTTTACAGTTTAATAGCAAAACTTCTTTAATGAAGAAGACAGAATTTATATTTGTGCTTCAGTATCTCCATGAAAGCCTTAGAATTGAAGTGACAGGACTGTAATCAGGGCAGGCTTGGGCTAATTGAGACTTGCTGGTTATCAGATTGACAGCAAGGGGAGAGCATTGCACTAATTTCAGAACAAAGATTAACGGCTAAAAACTGTCTCATTTGAAGCTGTGTTTGGTTTCTGATGTGGCAGAGGAGAGGTGATGGGTCTATATTCATATAGACAGACTCATTATGGAGGGGAAATGGAAGATTAAGCTATCCTTGATTCTCATTGTCTTGCCTGATTCCTAGACTGAGATATCCTGACTGAGCAATTACAATGGTTCACCTACCCCTATGATAAAGCTTCCTCACACACACATGCTGGTCACAAACTTGTACACTCACTTGAAACAGAGACCTATTGACAGGCAGAATGTAACAGACCAGTCTGGCTTGGAGGATCCTTTGCAGGGCCAGAGATCAAGGCATAGCGGATCTGAGCTCACCGTGGAAGAAAAAGATGCTTACAATGGTACCTTTTTGCAAATTTCAATTGCACTTAGGTGACCTACTGAACCATAAGAAAAACCTGTCACAATTTCTGACTTACATGATATTATTCTCTGGTAGTTTTCTTGTGTTTAGAGGGTAATTTTATAAAAGGGCGTCTGGTTTAATAGAGCATCTAGGCAGTTGCTTAGGCATTATTTGATAAAGATACATAGGTGCAAATGCGCTTTATAAATTACTAGTGTTAAGTGGCAGAAATTATGCCTATCCTTTAAGTTCAGACACTTACACCCACCCTTGAGTAGGTGTAAATGTTTAATCCTTGGTTGGGCAAATAATTGCATTGATTCTTCTAGTTTTAAAAAATTTATAGAAGAACTTAAACTGCAAGATGAACAATACAGTAAGGGACATCTTTTACAAACACTATGCCCCAATCTTCACAGCTTATCCAATATACAATGTCGAATCGTCCAGGCAAATTGATCCCCAAAGATCTATGTGCATACCAGTGCTGGACAGTAGTTAACTACATAGTTAAACTACTTTTCAGTAGTTAATCCAAAATGTTTAACTACTCAAAAATAGTTGGTAGTTGCCCAGTAGTTAAGCTACATTTTAAGTAGTTAATTACTAAGGGGTCCTTTCACTAAGCTGTGGTAAAGGGGGGGGGGGGGGGGTCTGCATTAGTGTCAGCGTGTGTTTTTGATGCGCGCTGAGGCCCCCTTTTACCACCGAGGGTAAAAGGCTGCCAATTTTGGGGAAAAAGAAATGGCTGTGCGGAAAGTGAACCACTTACCACATGGCCATTTTGACGTGGAGCCCTTACCGCCATCCATTGAGAGGCAGTAAGGGCTCCTGCATTAACCCAGTGGTAACTGGGCAGCAATTACCACCAGTTAAGTTCCAGCACTACAAAAATAGGACATGGGAACTACCGCCAGGCTCCTGCAGAAGCCTGGTGGTAGTTCCAGATTGGTGCACGGTAAGCCCATGGTGGGCTTACCGCTGCTTAGTAAAAGAGCCTTTAAGTAGTGCAACTACATTTTAAGTAGTTAATAACAAAAAATCTCAGTTGTTATTTTAAAGTTCATCTGTACTGCTTGCTTGCTGACTTATTAACACCCCAGCTACTGCAGTTCGCTTGTGATCTTTGGTTCTGGAGCAAGTGATTGGATAAAATTAGAAACTGTACTGTGATTGGATTGATAGGAAGGAAGTACTGTGATACAGCATTGGGATTGGATGGATATTGTGATTGTGATGTGATTCTTATAACCCGCCAACTCCCAACTAGTGTTTCCAAGTGGGATACAAACTAATAAATGAAAAAATGAAAATTGAATAAAACAAAATTAACTGTAGAATTTCTGAAACAAGTTTTCAAATGTTTACGAAAGCTTAAATATGCTGCTCATATTCTAAGAATACCAAAACTTAACCACTTGATAGGGAAAATAAAGTTCCAAAGGCAACTTATATTTAACACCAACTAATGAAGGAAAATAGAGAAGACAGGTTATTTCTGATCTAGAGAAAAATGAAGCAGACAGAAAATAAAAGAATCTTACTAAATAGGACTATAGCCATCAAATATGTTATATACCAGACAAGCCAGCTTAAAATATACTCTGGCCTTTACTGGAAGCCAATGCAATTGAACCAGGCAAGGAGTCATTTGTTCATATCTTTTTTTTTACAAGTATTCTGCAGGTATTCTGCGGTATTCTGCAGAACCTGTAAATGGGACAGCAAGGTAGATGAAGCAAAACAATACAAACTATTGCAGTAGTCTAAATGGGACAGAATCAGGGACTGTACCAATACTGCAAAATGTTTTATTGAAAAAATGGATCAAATAGATCTTGTGAGCGATCGGGGGTAGTATTGCCATCTCCCAAAAGTGGGGGAGGCCATACTACTTCTCAACCCTCACAGGCAAAAACTTATCTACTGGAGAATACAAATATCTTACTTACCAATTACTATACCAAAATTATTTACTACTACTTATCATTTATATAGCGCTACTAGACGTACGCAGTGCTGTACAATTGAACATGAAGAGACAGTCCTTGCTCGACAGAGCTTACAATCTAATTAGGACAAACAAGAGATAAGGGAATATTAAAGTGAGGATGATAAAATAAAAAGAAAATAATACAAAGTTGGGATAAGCAATTACTTGGTTTACTATGACTGGAGCAAGAAATAAAACAAGTTAGAAATCCAAAGATAAGCAAGGAAAATACAAAGAGAATAGGTTAGAAAGGGAGAACACTGCTGCAATCTGGTTCACCAATTAGAGAAATCTATCTATCCCTTTTCTGCTGAAATTATACTTATATTTATACAGGCTAAGGACTGACTGAAAAACATGTTTACATGACTTCTGTTCAGATGTTCAGCTGTTATTCTGGAGTTCCCCTAACTGCTGCCTCCAACCATCTTTTTCATCAGAACTGAATGCAATATTCAAGGTGAGGTAATAATACCATGGGAGTGATACAGAGGCATTACAGTATTTTTGGTCTTATTTACCACCCCTTTTATAATAATTCCTAGAATCCTGTTTGTTTTTTGACTGCTGCCACACACTGAGCAGAAGACTTCAGAGTATTATGTACAAGCACAACAACATCTAGATCTTTTTCTTGGGTGCTGACCCTCAAGGTGGACCCTAGCATCAGGTAACTATGATTCAGATTATTCTTCCCAATGTGCATCACTTTGCATTTGTCCACAGTAAATTTCATCTGCCATTTGGATGCCCAGTCTTCCAGCTTCCTAAGGTGATTAACATGTTCTGTAGTTCACAAGAATTCTTGGCAGCTAGCTGCTGTCTTCATCAACACATAAGCCAACTGATCTACTGCTGAGTCACAGGTGAGATTTTTCAGGTTTGTTTTTTGGGATGAGGCGGCAATAGGACACTTGGTTCTGGTTTCAGGTGATTCTGCATAGGAATTGTAAAAAGCAAACTACAAGTGACATAGAAATCTCCCTGTTGCTGGTGTGTGAGGCAGGCCTCTCTCCCACCAAGCTACTGGCACTTATGGCACTGGGGTCCTTTGTTTTTCCTCATGAGAGGCACACCGGGTCCTTCCAGTCTTCAAATTCTGCAGTCCCTACCTCTCCCTCTGGCAAGTACACAGATGCTTTTTTGACATAGGACAGTACTTCCATTTGTTTTTGTTGGAAGCCCATGCTGGATAGTTTCAAGCTTGATGCACAGTTTTATCATGGGCATATTTATGCCAATTTGTTCCTGTTTGTTTATATTTTTATAATATTGCGATGCATATCTAATTCTTTGCCGTTATAGTTTTTTAGATTTTCAGTTTTTTGGTCATGCGCTCTGTCTACGTTGTTCTTTGTTTATTTTTTGCTGAAAGTTTATTAATAGTTTCTAAACATCATGAAAATACAAGATATGGAGGCATATTTTCAAAGCACTTAGCCTTCCAAAGTTCCATAGGTTTCTATGGAACTTTGGAAGGCTAAGTGCTTTGAAAATATGCCTCCGTGTTCACATTAACAAAAATACAGGAAGACCAATTATAAAGAAAATACTATCAAGCCTCTGTTAGGAGAGAAGAAGCAGCAAAGAAGAAAAATATTTACCATAAACAGGTTAGAACAACCACAATTTTGGCACAATGAATTTTTAGACTCCACAAAACAAAAGCATATCACTTCTCATAACCTTTGAGAAAAGTCTCAAGCTGCAAAGAATCCCCCAAAATATATTCCTTCCCTTGAAAAGCAATATGACATTTGCATGGATATTTAAGAAAAAATGTTGCTCCCAGGGCTAAAACTCGAGATTTCACAGCTAAGAAAGCCTTTCTTCTGAGTTGTATAGCCCTGGAAACATCAGGAAAAACATAAAAAAAATTTTCCACAGAAACTCACATCTTTTCCCCCAAAATACAGTCTCAAGATCATAGATTTATCCCGTTCTTTTACAAATGTAACTAATAGGGTAGCCCTAGTACTTTTCTTGGGTATCTTCCAAAAATACTGTTAGGTCGACCTCAGGTGTTACCAATTGATCTACCACTTGCTGACCCGATTGAAGTTTCTTTTTAACAGGCAAATAATAACAATTAACCAAGGGAATAGTCTCAGAATATGTTGATAAATTCAGAATCTCTTTGAGGTACTTCCTCAAGAGAATTTCTGGTGACAATAAATAAATTGAGGGAAAATTCAAATATCACAGGTTACAAGCTCTCATGGTGTTCTCTGTCATTTCTAACTTAAAAAAACATAAGTGTTGATACAGGGTGTCATGGGGTGGTAAATGCCACCCCCAAAATGGCTTGCCACTCTTCTACCATGCCAGTTTCAGTATGTGAGTACTTGTCTGGCTGATTTGCCCTTTTATAGAATAATGCTTAGAGTGGATTCCCTGCACCCAACCTTGGGCACAAGGACTTATGCCAAATCGTAATACGCATGTTGGGCAATAACCCCAGTATTCTATAACACTGCACCTAAATATTTGGAACACCCCGACCCACCCATGCCCCTCCTATGACCATGTCCCCTTTTGGTTTGCATGTGAGACCAGTTAACACTGATAATTAGTAGGCGTGGGCAATTAATGTGCCAAACTTTTAACACAGGCTGGATTTTTTAAGCTGCCCTGCCCCTACCCCCACATGTTTACCTCATCTGCTCTTCATGGAGTCTTGGGCAATGGCACTGATTGCCACACACTGCTTACCCAAAAGACGTGCCTCTGTCACATCCTGATCCCCACCCCTCCGACGCAAGTTCCCATTTGCTGCAAGTTAAGGCTGCCAGGTGAGCTCTGAACATGTCGTGTGTGAATCACTGCAGGTCTCTTGCAGGTGGCTGAGAAAAGTTTTTTTTTTCTGTGGACCCTGAGCCATTTTAGTAGCCCCTCTCTGGACTGTCCACATCCTTCCTTCCTGACCAAATAAAGTAAAGTTGCATGCAGCTAGACAGCATTTTTCAGCTAGTGAGTTGTGTAGGCATGGGGGAGGGGAATGAGAGTGCTGGGGCTGTGCTGGGAGGGAAGGAGAATACTGATGACCTGCTGGGATGCTATGCTGGGAGGTATGGAGAGTGTTGGGGCTATGCTGGAAGGGGAAATACTGTGCTGGGAGGTGATTGAGAATGTTGGGAAGCAGGAGGAATGTTCCAGCTCTGCTAGAAATGAGTGTGAGGGCTGGTGTTGTGCTGGGAGGGAGGGAGAGGGCTAGGGCTATGATAGAAAGGAGGCAGAAGGATGCAGCTGTGCTGGGGAGGGAGAGTGCTAGAACTGTTATGGGAGAGAGGGAGGGGGATGAGAGTGCTGGGGCTGTGCTGGGAGGGAAGGGGAGTACTGATGACCTACTGGGGTGCTATGCTGGGAGGTAGGGAGAGTGTTGGGACTATGCTGGAAGGGGGAATACTGAAACTTGTAGGGGGCTATGCTGTGAGGTGATTGAGAATGTTGGTACACCTGAGAAGCAGGAAGAATGTTCCAGCTCTGCTAGGAAGGAGTGTGAGGGCTGGTGTTGTGCTGGGAGGGAGGTAGAGGGCTGGGGCTATGATGGAAACGAGGGAGAAGGAGGGAAAGTGCTAGAGCTGTTTTGGGTGGGAGGGAGGGAGAGTGCTGGAGTTTTGCTTGAAGAGAATAGAATCTTAAAAGGCGTATGACAGTTTTGAAAGTTTAAATATTCAAGTTACAGTACCATTAAAATACTGATTTTCAGTTGCAGTATTACATTTGTTTGAATTACACTTTATGGTCCAAAATTCATGCTATGGCTAAGTGCGATTAATCACGCAACTAAAAATTGTAATCGCATGATTAATCGACATTAGAATTTTTAATTGTTGCTCTCCCCTAAAATTAGTAGTTACCACCCAACTGACTAATTAGTTTATGTGCAAATCTGGATTCCACACTCAAATTTGGGCACCAAACTTTGGGTGATCTATATAAAGTCTGGGGGATACTGTAGATCCTGAACAAGTACAGGGTAAATTATCACAAATTAAAACACAAATATGCAGACAAAATTAAAGTAAAATCCAAAAAGCCCCCCCCCCCTCCCACAAACACATGCAGTACAACACCAGAGAAATAGAAACAGTAATTTATTTAGTGCTAAATGGGCAATTCTATAACCTATGTATTAACATTTACATGCGTGTTAGTGCATAAATTTAGAATCAGAGCTGACAAACTATGGACCAGGTGAGGCTCTGGCCCAGGGTGAAGATAAAGGGCACCAAATGCCTGAGCCTGTGATGCCACTAGTCCTTTAGGTTAAGCTGGCTCAGAGCTTACTTGGCAGTGTTGCGTGTGCAGGGAAAAAAGAAGAGCCGGCAACCCCCTTCCTCTTTCTGTCTCAGGCCACTTTCCTCTGTCTACCTTGGCATTTCTCCCTTTTCTTTCCCAGTCTCCCCATAATCCAGCATCTGCCTTCTCTTCCACAATCCCATTGTAGTGCATCATCTTCCCTCCTTTAATGCCTCTCCCCCCTCCCCACAGTCTAGCATCTCCCCTTCTCTTCCCCTCCCACTCCCAGGAGTCTATATGGGAAAGATACGCAAGTCTTCTATAATGACCTGCATAATGCACCTTTTTTCTTTGTTTTTCACTGAATTTATGGGTAGCCAGGTTTCCCTTTTTCCTCAAAGGGACTACATAGAAATAAAACAAAATACAGAAAAGAAAATAAGATGATACCTTTTTTATTGGACTAATTTAATACATTTTTAATTAGCCTTTGAAAGCAACACCTTCAGATCAGAAAGAAGATGTTGCCTTCAAAAGCTAATAAAAAATGTTTTGTTAGTCCACTAAATAAAGTCATCACCTTATTTTCTTTTCTATATTCTGTTTTATTTCTATTTATTACCTTTAAAAGTAGACTGACATAGCTACCACACCACTTCACCAAAGAGATGGAACTTAGCTATCCCAGCAATGGTCTCTAAGGAGAGAGAACTCATTGATAAATTCTATGAGATCAAAGATTTCTAGTAGTGCATTAGAATGCTGCAGCCAAGGATGGATTTAAATTTTAGGAGTCCATAGACAAGGAGAGGAAAGGGGAGGGGATGGGAGGAGGAGGGGCAGGTCTGCCAAGTCTCCCACATTCAGCAGCAGACTCTCACTTCTGAAGGTCATCTCCCACACTCCTACTAGGAAGCCAAGAACCCCTGCTGAGCAGCCTTCCCTTCCATCAGCAGCAGGAGATGCATTAATAAGATGCCATCTCCTGCTGCCATAGGACCAGTCTCTTGCTATTAACTGCAAAATCTCACAGCTCTTATCACGAGACTGGTCCCATGGCACCAGGAGATGATACTTTATTAAGGTGTCTCTTGTTGCCTGAGGGGAAGGCTGCTAGTTGATGCCACAGCCAAGGCTTGTTAGGGGGTAGAGACAGGAGGTAGAGTGAGTTGGTCTGGGAGTGTGACTGGATAGAGTGGGTCAGAGCTGGGGTATGGCTGGGCAGCGTGAAATGGAACTGGATGTGTGATTTAAAATCTCCCTCTCAGTTATTAGGCCCCCTTGGCAGCTTTGAAAAGGGAAGAGAGAGCTCCCATTCCCCTCTCAATTTATGCTGTCCAGATGCTCCCTCTTCATCTTCCTGTCTGTGTTGTTTGTCTTCCTTTGATTTATTTATTTAGATTTTGCTCACACCTTTTTCAGTAGTAGCTCAAGGTGAGTTACATTCAGGTACACTGGATATTTCTCTGTCCCAGGAGGGCTCACAATCTAAGTTTGTACCTGAGGCAATGGAGGGTTAAGTGACTTGCCCAAGATCACAAGGAGCAGCAGCGGGATTTAGACTGGCCACATCTGGATTGCAAGACCGGGGCTCTAACCACGTTGATGACATCATAGTAGTAGCAGTAAGTTGGAAGAGAAAATTCAGTGCAGGGCTTGGTGGCCCCCACACTCTGACGGCCCTACAGCACTCTGCCCCATCCTCCTCCTCCAAGTGTTTCCTGTTACCATGGAAATCTGTATGAGAGGCAGGGTGCTACAGGGCCTGTCAGAGCACAATGCCTGGAAGGCTGAACTCCAAAATTTCTCTTCCGGCTTGCTGCTACTGCTGAGGGGCTACCTCTGGAAGACAAATAGTATGGGATGGAGCCACAGTGGGATTATTTAGTCACCAGTAGGTGTATTGTAACAAGGCATTGAATAATCCCAAGAAGCTTCCTCTTAAAACAAGGATTAATCTAGTTTGTGAGACTCATATTTTGTACAACTGACTTTCTGAAATAGAGGAGGATTATCTCTAACATAGCGTAGACATGGTATCCTTTGCTAAACTGGAAATCAGAGATCAATATGCCCAAATATGATCCTGAGAAAATTTTTTTCCAGTGATCTGTGCATATTTCTAGAAATAAGCCTTATGATTTTGCTGTAAAGGTGAAAAGGGCTCCTAGGCTAAAATTCTTTTTGATATAATTATCTTATGTATGATCAGGTTGTGACTAAATTTGAAGCTCTTTTGGATAGTAAGTTATGTGATTGCTGTTTGACTCATAGTATGCTTTTACTTTGATTAACAAAGGATGCCACTTATTTATTCAGATTTATTTACTGCCTTTTTGAATTAATTCACTCAAGGTGTGTGTGTGTGTTTTTTTTAGCTGCTTCGCCTTGAAGATTTATGGTGATTTCTTAAAGCATTAATAAAAATATATTAAAACACACACAGATCAATGAATTATTCAAGCCAAAAGTAACTAAAATAAACATTTTGTCAAGGCCAGAAATGAGAATAAAATTATGTATTGTAAAGCATAGAAAACATTGCCAGGCAGGAGTATGGCCTCTTCTTTTAATCTTTCTGTATTATGGGGGGGTCTTTTACTAAGGCACGCTCACGTTTTTAGCGCGCACTAAAATTGGGCGTGTGCTAAACGTTAGAGACTCCCATAGGAATGCATTGGCGTCTCTAATGTTTAGTGTGCGCTTAATTTTAGCACGCGCTAAAAACATGAGTGTGCCTTAGTAAAAGACCCTTTAGGTTAGCTATAGAGCTGGAACCAACAACCCTGATGTGAGGGCTTTCTATATGTGCACCTTGGACATTGTGCCTTGTTAAAGTTTTCCATTTGATATCACACATATGAGAAGAATGCATTGCAATGACCTCACTTCAGCAGAGCCTCCTGTTTCTTCGGTCTGTCTTCTCTACTCTTATGCCCACTCTTGTAATTAAGTTGCTTTTGATTCTGGTTGGCAGCTTGCCATTTACAGAAGATGTTATGCATCCCAGAAACTGGCTCTACTATAATTTCACCCTGCCCATAATTATGTCCAATTTATATCTGGGAACTTAATCAGAGGAATTAGTTGCATATGACATGGTGTGGCTGTTTTTATATTCACTACTGACTAATTTCCTTAAAATCACCATTGCTATTTCAATTGATTACTGTTTTCCATATTGTTCATTGGTTTGCAGCATACACTCCAGTTTAGTACTTTTCGCTCTAGCCTTTAACAAGGCATATTAAACCATTTCTGGTCCTTTCTGTTATCTTTAAATAAGTTATCTGATATAGCATAGTGGCAGAACAGCCTATTTGTTACGCTGTATCATCAAAAAATGTGAGTTATTTTCTGATTAATGCATGTTATTTGCTGATAACTCAGTTTAATTGTGGCAAACACATATTATTCAGCGATAATGCAACATACTGCATAAAAGGTCAGGCTCAACACAACTTAAAGAACAATGAACTGCATTGTATGCAAAGTCAAGCAAAGCAGCTTGTTACTATGCTAATGGAATAATGCAGCTTGCAGTACACTTTGCAAGCCATGCTATTTCAGGAGAATTGACACAGGAGCCAATACGCCTGGGTTGGCAGCTAACATAGTAACAAAGTAACATAGAGGCCCTTTTACTAAGGCATGCCAAAAAATGGCCTGCGCTGGTGTAGGTGTGTGTATTGGACACGCACAGGTCCATTATTCAGCGTGCCTGCAAAAAAGGCCTTTTTTGGAGGGGGGGGGGGGGGGGCTAAAATGGACATGTGGCAAATAAAAATTGGCGCGCATCCATTTTGGCCCTGAGACCTTACCGCCACCCATTGACTTAGTGGTAAGGTCTCACGCGTTAACTGGGCGGTAATCATCAGCGTGCGCACACTGCCGATTACCGCCCGGCGCCACGTGGTAGAAAATAACACGCATATCAGACGCATGTAAAAATTAGAATTACCACCCAGGGCAAGCGGTATCCAGGCGGTAGTTCTAATTTGATGTGCGTTGTATGGGTGTAGGCGCCTACGCGCCTTACTAAAATGACCCCTTAGTAAATGATGGTAGATAAAGACCAACATGATTCATCCAGTCATCCCAGAAGGGTGACCAGGCTTGCACCTTCCACTTGGTGCAAGTTACCTTCCCCTCTTTGT
Organism: Microcaecilia unicolor; assembly: GCF_901765095.1. Classification (NCBI taxonomy): domain Eukaryota; kingdom Metazoa; phylum Chordata; class Amphibia; order Gymnophiona; family Siphonopidae; genus Microcaecilia; species Microcaecilia unicolor. The sequence continues at coordinate 164,189,311 of NC_044031.1, forward strand.
TGTTAGTTGTTAGGGTTGTAACTGAACTTTGTGCAAGTTACCCACCTCCATGCTCTCTCTCTCTTTTTTTTTTTTTAATTGTGTGAGTCATTTATGTTTTACTTTGAGCAGATATTCTCTATGGAGTGTATTTTCAAAAGAAAAGAATGTGCAAAAAGTGGCACAAAGGGAAGATGGACGTGTTTCTCAGAGGAAAATGTTTACACCATATAATAATGACAAATTTTTTAAAAAATGTTTAAGTCCGATATTCGCCAAAAGAAAAATATTTTAAGGGCGTTTGGGGGTGGGGTGTCATGGGCGTTATTATGTTATATATGTTTTTGTTGGCTTAATGGATAAGAAAATGATTTCCTAGTGTTGGAAAGATAAATTCTGTGAATTAGACCTGCGTTAGAAGAAACTAGCTCAAGACCAAACTTGTCTTTGGACCCATTTGTGATTTTGTTGAGTTGGAGAGTGGAGAGTGGAGCGTTGCTGACTGGTCTGTAACCTTTATTTCTTTGTACCTGTCTGAACCTTTGGTCCCTCACATTTCCTGCCTTGCCTTCTCTGTGTCTCAACTCCTCAAGTCCTTGCCTGCATCTGCCAGCCCCCTAGCCACACCCGTCCTTTGCTCTATATCTCACCCCTTACCCCCACCAAACCCCCACACCTCCCATTCAGACCCCCTACCTGCATATCTCCTGTCTTTCATTGTTCTCCTTTTTGTCCACTCCTAGTTTGTCAATGTGCTTTGTGTTGCAGCTGCTTGTGCGAGGACTGTGTGCTGGTGCTGGGAGAGGCTTTGCTGTGTATTGCTGCCATTTGAGTCAGGGCTGTTTTCTGGTGCTGGGAGAGTGAGTGCTGGGTGCTGCTGTTGGGTCTCACTGGATGCAGTAGATGGAGGAATGCACAGTGGTGCTATTGGGCTTAGTGGGTTGCACCTGTGGTGGTGGAACACCTACATGTCAGTCAGGATGTGCTGGATGTTATTGTGGCTGATGCTTTGCTGGATGTGGATAAGAGTTTGTAGAGGAGGCCTAGGAGCAGTTACCCCAATCCCAGAGTATTTAGGCCTAGGACCTGCTTCATGGACCTCACTATCCATTAATGCCTTACTAGGTACATTTTTGATAGAGCTTCCATATAGCACCTCTGTGAGCTCAGAGGCATCAGGAGATGCAGCTGCTTCTGCTGCCCCATGAAAATCAGGAAGGGAAGTACAAAAATGACAGGTAATTTAGCAATCTGGGATTCAATAGATTAGAAACTTCCCTAACAGAGAGCTGTTTCAGGTTAGACATGCACGTGCCTGCTGGTTGCCCTGGTAACCAGGGCAAAACATTCTAAAAGCTGCTGTTGCTATACCTGGTAATTGGGAGGGAGAATTAGCAAAGGACGGAAGTATGTGACTACAGGTTGTCATTGAGAATAAAAAATACATATTTTCCTGTGAGTTTGGGGAAAGGTTTGAGAGATATTGAGGAGACTGAAAATTTAGTTAAATATTGAGCCCCACAGGAGTTTTGGCCTCTAGGCTGAACATTTGTTTGAGTGGGAAAAAAAGATACATGTATATCTTTGAAAATTTGGTGGCGCTGAATATATTAAAATCTGTATTATGACTGCAGGCTGTACTCATCAGTGCTGATATGAAATTAGTTCTCAGTCCGCTGTCTGAGGTGTATTAAAAGTTTTCACATCAGAGAACGTTAATATGGGAAATAGGACAGGGAGGCACAGATGTGCTGTACTTAAGTGCTTTAACATTTTTCTGAAGAACTGAGAACCTGGAGTAAGAACATAAGAATAGCCGTACTAGTAAGACCAACGACCCATCTAGCTCAGTATCCTGCTTCCAACAGTGGCCAATCCAGGTCAAAAGTACACTGCAGAAACCCAAATAGTATCAAAATTCTATGCTACCAATCCCAGGGCAAGAAATGCCTTCCCCATGTCTGTTTCAATAGCAGACTATGGATATTTCCTCCAGGAACTTATCCAAACCTTTTTAAAACCCAGATACGCTAACCACTGTTACCGCATCCTCCAGCAACTATTTTTTGAGTGAAAAAATATTTCTTCCTATTAGTTTTAAAAGTATTTCCACGTAATTTTACAACACGGGCATTCGGCATTCACTCAGTCACCCCCTTCTATCCAAACACCACACCAGAAGCCAATTTCTTTAACGAATGTGGATTTATTTAGGCCGCAGCCAGGTCCGCAAAAATTTATTTACCGTAAACCTTCACATAAACAATCATTGGTAAACATCATTGATAAACATCTCCCTCCGAGTACACAGCCCTTCTTGCTTATATTACTACAGGCTGTGCCGTCCAAGCACCCTGTTCCTCCTCAGTGCTGTCTGCTATAGCACGCTGTCCAATCAAATGCATCCCGTACAAGGATGCATTTACCACTTTAACCAAAGCTATTGGCCCCCTGGCCGTCCAAGCCAGGAGACTAGCCGTGTCCATCTTGTTCTGTAATCCTGCCCGCATGCAGGCATAACATTTCGCTCAGTATTGTAACTTTCAACAGGTCATTAACATATACATAGTAACTCACTTTGCCATATTATCCGCTGAGGTGCTGTGTACTCGTCGCTAATGTTACCTAAGTTCCATAGCTTATGCCACAGCCCACGGCAACAACTCCTCGTTCGCCGCGGGCTCCCCCCAAACCCTGGCTGCGACCTACCACCAGCGTAATGGCTTCAATAAAATTCTGTAAATCAAAGTTGAATATATCAAGACCCACATCAGACAGGTGGACCCCATCCGATCTATACAAACCCGCACAAGATTCTTTAAGGAACTCATGCACAATCACTTGCCCTTTAACTGACCCCATAAATTTACCCATCCACCTATTCATTTTTTTGCGTGTGTCATCAATCGCTCTATGCGACCTCTCACCCCTCCAAACTCGTCGTGGAATAATATCCAACCACCCGGGCAGCAAACATGCCAGTTTTAATAAATCATTCTGTATTGTTTTCACTAATAACACACTATTCATCCCCGCTAAATCATTTCCCCCTAAATGCAGGATGAGAACCTGTGGCGCCCTTGAAGCCATCAACTCCCACTCTATGGTTGGCAACAATTGAGCCCACAGCATCCCTCTCTTACCCAACCATCGTACAGCCACCTTCCCCCTCGGAAAGCCCAAATTCACCCCATCAGGTCGTACAGCTGCCCTCTTATGTGCCCAATGCACATAAGAGTGACCACAGATCCATATCTGGTACTGTTCCACCACGTCACCTGCAAGTCACATGCAATTAACATATTATCAATTATGGCAAGTCACATGCAATTAACATATTATCAATTATGGCAACAACAGGAAAGCCAACCAAAGTAAACCCAAAACTGCAAAAGACCACCCACCCTAACAGGGCTACTAAAGTGGAGGCCGAATGTATCTTTTGTACGCATTCGATCCCCACCGGCCTAACTGTTTAATTTGTTCGCATGGAATTCCATGCAGAGCAGCCGAAGTCGCCGCCCCAATCCTGAATGAGTGCGAACTAAATGTTGCAGATTCCAAGCCCGCCCGAGTAACACACAACTGCAATACTTTGATGAATTGAAATCGAGTCAATGGGGACGCATTAGCATGAAGCAGCAGCCAGACACCCCCCATTGGTCTAATCTGCAGGTACTGTTGAAGATTATATAACGGACATGTAGTTTCCGGTAAGTGCGGTCTAATCCACATGTGTGTACCTCTAGCCAACTGGTCAGTTTTTGAGCTCCATATGAGTAAATCAATCCCCGTCTGTGTAATAGTCACATCCCGCATTAACAAACCCTTGTCAGCCCCCGCAGACTTAGACTGGGCCACCAACTCACTCACCCTAAGGGCTCCCTCTGCTTGCTGAAATCCAAATGGCGCTGTGTTTCCCTTCACAGCCCTTCTTCACCCCTCCTCCCTACCCGCCCCTTTACCCATCACCCTTCAATCTCTTATCCTTCCTATCCACTCCCACTCCTCCCTCCCCCTCCCCCCCACCCCAGATTCTTCCTGAGCCTTCAGCCCGGTTGTAATCGGCTCCTCTTTAAGGGTGAGCCTTTCCATTTCTCTTTGTACTTTTTGAAATAGTGAAAAATTAATTCACTTTTACCTGTTCTACACCAGTCATGATTATATAGATTTCATATCACCAACCCCCCCTATCTCTTTTCTAAGCTGAATAGCCCTAACTTCTTTAGGCTTTCCTCATATGGGAGGAATTCCATCCCCTTTATCATTTTGGTCGCACTTCTTTGGACTTCTTCTAATTCTGCTATATCTTTTCTGAGATATGACAACAAGAATTGAACGCAATATTCAAGGTGAGGTCGCACCATGGAGTGATACAGAGGCATTATAATATTCTTGCTGTGATTATTCATCTATTTCCTAATAATTTCTAACATCCTGTTTGCATTTTTGGCTGCCACTGCACACCGGGCAGAAGTTTTCAGCGTATTGTCTACAGTGACACCTATATTTTTTTCTTCAGCGCTCACTCCTAAAGTGGATCCTAGCATTAAATAACTATGATTCAGATTATTCTTCCCAACGTGCATCACTTTGCATTTGCCCACATTAAATTTAATCTGCCATTTGGATGCCCAGTCTTCCTAAGATCTTCCTGCAATTTTTCGCAATCTGCATATATTTTGACAAATTTAAATAGTTTTGTGTCATCTGCAAATGTAATCACCTCACCTGTTCCAATTTCTAGATCACTTATAAATATGATAAATAGCATCGGTCCCAGTACAGATTCCTGCAGTACTCCACTATTCACCATCCTCCATTGAGAAAAATGGCCATTTAACCCTTCCCTCTGTTTTCTGTCCAATAACCTAGTCCTAATCCACAACAGAACATTGCCTCCTATCCCATGACTTTTTAATTTTCTCAGGAGTCTCTCATGAGAAACTTTGTCAAAAGCTTTCTGAAAATCTAGATACACTACATCAGCCAGCTCACATTTATCCACATGTTTATTCATGCCTTCAAAGAAATGAAACAATTTGGTGAGGAAAGACTTCCCTTGGCTGAACCCATGCTGATTCTGTCCCATTAAACCATGTTTGTCTCTATGGAGCGTATTTTCAAAAGAAAATTTCTTTATAATAGTTTCCACTATTTTGCCTGACACTGAAGTCAGGCTTACTGGTCTGTAATTTCCTGGATCACCCCTGGAACCCTTTTTAAAAATTGGCTTTACATTGGTCACCCTCCAATCTTCAGGTACTATGGACCAGGGGCGTATCTGGACTCTGGCGGTAGGGGGGGCCAGAGCCAGAGAGAGGGACACATTTTAGCCCCCCCCCCAACGACCCCCCCACCGCCACTGCCGCCACTGCCGCCACTGCCGCCATTGCCAGAACCTCCCCACCAACGACTCTCCACCTTCCTCCCCCCGCCGTCAACCCTCTCCCGCTGCCGTTGTTTACCTTTGCTGGCGGGGGACCCCAACCCCCCGCCAGCCGAGGTCTGCTTGCCGCCTTTTAAGATATTTCTTCAGCTGGCGGGGGACCCCAACCCCCGCCAGCCGACCCGACATCTTTAAAGTTCTTCTTCGGCCTCCGTGGCCGTGCTGTAGTTGACTGTTCAATCCAGTTCGGAGTCTGACGTCCCAGCAAAATCTGCGGGGGCCCAGGCCCCTGTGGTCCCACGCAGATACGCCCCTGCTACGGACGATTATAACGACTGGTTACAGATCACTAACAGCAAATCAGCAATTTCATGTTTGAGTTCTTTCAGTATCCTGAGGTATATACTTTCCCGTCCAGGTGATTTATCAGTCTTTAACTTGTCAATTTGGCTCAGTATGTCTTCCAGGTTCACTGAGATTTCTTTCAGTTCCTCTGTATTGTCACCCTTGAAAACCATTTCTGATACAGGCAGATCTCTTAATCTTCTTCTGTAAAGCCCCAAGCAAAGAATTCACTCAATTTCTCCGCCATGGCTTTATCCTCCCTGAGTGCCCCTTTTAATCCTTCATGATCTAATGGTGCCATGGATTCCTTTACAGGCTTTATGCTTCTGACGTACCTGAAAAAGGTGTTAATATGAGTTTCTGTCTCCGTGGCAAGTTTATGCTCTGTTTCAGCCTTCTTTGCATCTAGCTTGACAGTGCTTATGTTGCGTATTTTCTTCATTTGAATCCTTTTTACAATCTTTGAAGGATGTTCTTTTGGCTCTAATAGCCTCTTTCACTTCAACTTTTAAACATACTGGGTGTCGTTTGCCCTTCTTTCCACCTTAGTTAATATGTGGAATACATCTTGTCTGGGCTTCCACAATGGTATTTTTAAACAACATCCATGCCTGATTTAAAGCCCTAACCTTTGCAGCCACTCTTTTTAGCTTCTTTTTAACCTTTTTCCTCATTTTGTCATAGTTGCCCTTTCAAAAATTATATGCTGCTACAGTAGATTTCTTTAATGACTTCACTCCAGATAGCAGCTCAAGCATGATTGTATTATGGTCACTATTTCCCAGCAGATCCAACACTGTTACCCCTCGTACCACGTCCTACATTCCACTAAGGGCTAGATCTAAAATAGCTCCCCCTCTTGTCAGTTCTTGGACCAATCATTTATTACATCTAAGAATTTTACCTCCCTAGTACCCTAGTGCTCCCTGATATAACATTTATCCAGTCAGAACTCTGCTTTGGCTATTTAAAGAGAAAGAGATTGATGCAGGGTATAGTACCTGTAATATAATTATTATAGCTGTTGCTATAAAGTATTTTAAGCTGTTTTTAAAATTTGATTGGCAGTTATATAAAACTGAGAAACAATAAGGAATAGAGTGGAGGAGTGGCCTAGTGGTTAGGGTGGTGGACTTTGGTCCTGGGGAACTGAGGAACTGAGCTCAATTCCCACCTCAGGCACAGGCAGCTCCTTGTGACTCTGGGCAAGTCACTTAACCCTCCATTGCCCCATGTAAGCCACATTGAGCCTGCCATGAGTGGGAAAGCGCAGGGTACAAATGTAACAAAAAAATGCCAGTGTAAGTGGTTGCTAAGTCCTATTGGTAAATGCTGGTTGGCAGTGCTGTGAAGGTAAGTTGTGTGCCTGGGTGCTGTATGAGAAAAGCATGTTGTAAATGGTTCTGGTAACAGTTTGTCTGCAGAAGTAGAGAGTTGTTTGATTTAACTAAACCTTTGAAGCCGAAGAGCTTTGGCTTTTGGACATTTTTCTCTTTCAAAAATGAGCCCCATAGTCAAAAAAATTCACAATCAAAAATTATAGAGGTAAAATAAAAGCTGACATACCCAACAGGTGTAATTCCAATGTGACACCTATCTGGTTACAAGCTAAAAAACAAAAATTAAAAAGTCTTTTTGAATTACCTGATCAATCAAATAGAAAGCATTTGAGTACCGGCACCTCTTTTGCTAGAAAAAATCCACTGATTAGATGTGAAAGTTCTGTTTGTGTTATGATCAAGCATTTTCTGAATTAAGATAATGTTGCTGTGATGCTTATGTTGTGTCTCTGTTCAACACGTTATGTTAACGTATTCAGCATGACGAAGGTACTGCAAAATTCCAGCTGCTCGTGATGTATTTCATCATTGGACATTGTTTAACTACAAACCTGTAATTACAAGATTAAGCGTCAGTGCTGCCTTGAAGCAGAGCACTGAATCACCAGTGAAATCTTCCCCTGTCTAAATGGTAATGATGTGTGTGCACTGCTACCAGCTAACAATTTTACTTTTTTCCCCTTAAATATAAATGAGAATTGAATTTATTTTGGTGAAAGGCTATTTTTCTCTTTTTCTTTAATGAAGGTCCAGTATCAAAGTGCTGACTTTGAAAATAATAACCCTTGCACTTTCCTCCCGGACAGGGAAGTAAGAAGTTTGTTTATCAGCTGTAATGTACCATATGCATAACTATTCCACTTGAAAGAAAAATCATCTGTTAAATTGCTTGTCTATAAGCAGCACATAAAGTACTTCAAATTACATTCCTTATACCTCAAATTGTATTGAAATCATCTACAAATGAAGAAAAAATAGGTTGTTTCACTACTAATGCGTTAAAAAGAGCGAGTGGCATCTTGGACACACTCCAAAGAGTGATTGTCAGGTGCATCAAAGAAATGGAGAAAAGATAATGTTTTTTTCATTTTCAAAAAACAAAGGAAATGCTCCTCTCCATTACTTTCATCAACTTCATAACCCTTTCCTTTGCTTGCTTAGAGACTGATGTGTGACACCAATGACAGTTTATTGCATTTATGCAGTAAAATAATATTTCCTGTTCTCCTTTCTTGAAAACATTAGATTGCACAATGCACTATATGATTGTATGCATCTGCTGTAATTCATTGCAAAATGAATTCTTCTTAAAGGGCAGAAACTATAGCTAATATAAGAACTGCTAATGGATGCATCATTAGTAAAATGCCAAAATTGGACATTACCATTAGCAGTAAATCTAATGTAGTTTTAATAGTGACCAATAAACAATAGTGTCTAGTCTGCCTAAGAAAAAAATGGATGTTCTATTCATTGTGTAACTACATTATTTGGGAGTTTAGAATCAGCTTGAAACTGTGGCATATATTAGCTTCACTTGTTATATGCTAGTTGTATTATACCATGGGAAGATGAGATAATTGCTACCTTTTGCATTATTCAATTACAACAATAAAGCTAAAATGATTAATATAACCTACATCCTAAGTTTCACATAACAAAATGGTGTGGTAGCCGTGTTAGTCCACTTTTAAAGGTAATAAATAGGAAAAAAATATAGAAAGGAAATAAGATACCTTTTTTATTGGTCTAACAATACATTTTTAAATTAGCTTTCGAAGGTAACCCTTCTTCAAATCATAAGCAAATGTTAACAACTATCAGAATATGTAAGTGAAACACAAAAGCATTCCAATGACAGTCTCACAGGAAGAGAGTGGAGTGGGTTAGGTGAGAGACAAGGAGAGATAAATGGTACCAGCGCAGTAAATTTTATGGTTTATAATGGGATAGAAAGCCCAGATCTATGTTAAGTACTGTCTGGTGGGTGTCAAAATGTTTCATCATTTTGACTTCAAAGGTCTTATGTTTCTACTACTACTACTTATCATTTCTATAGTGCTACTAGATGTACGCAGCGCTGTACACTTGAACATGAAGAGACAGTCCCTGCTCGACAGAGCTTATAATCTAATTCCTGGATTGTCTTAAAGTTTCCTTTTAGTATTCTCACCATAAAATGATTGATGTAGTGTTCTGGTTTTGTAAAGTGCTGTCCCACGGAGGTGACATTCTGATTGGCATTGTCATGTTCAATATGATGTCTATGTAAATTGAATCTTGTCTTCATCATCTGGCTTGTTTCTCCAATGTAGCACCCTTCTTCACACTTTTACATTAAATGATATATACCACATTTGAAGATAACCATGTGAAGAGTCCCCATATGCTGCATGTTTTTCCCACTTGAGGGAATGTGGGATCCTGTGAAATTTGTTGGCACAGTTTTCAGCATGGTATATTGCAGGGACATGTGCTATGCTCTTATTTTTGAGCTTGTATTGGTAGTTTGCTTTTCTTTAATTTGTTTTTTAAATTAGGTTGCTGTTGGAAGGCCAGCACTGATGGGGATGGGACTATCTCTTTCAGTAGTTCATCCTCCTGGAGTAGTGACTGTAGATCTTTTATGGTTCTTCTCAACTTTTCTAGCTCTGGATTCTAGGACAGTACGGATTGTAAGGTGTTATGTATTGAAAGAACTGTAAAATTGTTTGAGAGTCTCTTCTTCCTCAGTCCAAATCATAAAAATGTCATCAATATACCGGTAGTATTTTAGGGATTTAGGGGTCCTTTTACAAAGGTGCACTGAAAAATGGCTTACGGTAGTGTAGGCATGGGTTTTAGGCATGTGCTGATCCATTTTATAGTGCGCCTTTAAAAAAAGGCCTTTTTTGCCGAAAATAGACATGCGGCAAAACCAAAATTGCCGTGAGTCAATTTTGGATCTAAGACCTTACTGCCAGCCATTGACCTAGCGGTAAAATCTCACGCAATAACCGGGTGGTAATGACCTATGTGCATCAAATGCCATTTGGCATGTGGCCCATAGGCGCAGCTGAAAAAAAATATTTTCCAGATGCGCGTATCTGATGCGTGCCAAAAATGAAATTACCGCAAGAGCCATGTGGTAGCTGGGTGGTAACTCCATTTTGATGCACTTTGGGCATGTGTAGACGCTTACACGGCTTAGTAAAAGGACTCTTTAGCAGGGGCGTATCTGCGTGGGGCCACAGGGGCCTGGGCCCCCACAGATTTCGCCCTGGACCCCCTACCGCCATCAATCCTCCCCCGCTGCCGTTGTTTACCTTTGCTGGCAGGGGACCCCAACCCCCCGCCAGCCGAGGTCCGCTTGCCGCCTTTAAAGATATTTCTTCAGCTGGCGGGGGACCCCAACCCACGCCAGCTGACCCGACATCTTTAAAGTTCTTCTTCGGCCTCCGTGGCCGTGCTGTAGTTGATAGCTGTTCAATCCAGTTCGGAGTCTGACGTCCCAGCAAGTTGTACGTGCAGGACAATGTGCTGGGATGTCAGACTCTGAACTGGATTGAACAGCTATTAACTACAGCACGGCCATGGAGGCCGAAGAAGAACTTTAAAGACGTTGGGTCAGCTGGCGGGGGTTGGGGTCCCCTGCCAGCTCAAGAAATATCTTTAAAGGCGGCAAGCGGACCTCGGCTGGCAGGGGGTGGGGTCCCCCGCCAGCAAAGGCAAGCAATGGCAGCGGGGGAGGGTTGGTGGCGGGGGGGGAGGGTGGAGAGTCATTGCTGGGGGGATCTGGCAATGGCGGAGGGGTTCTGGCAATGGCGGCGGCGGGAGGGGGTCGTTGGGGGGGCTAAAATGTGTCCCCTCCCTTTGGCTCTGGCCCCCCCTACTGCCGGAGTCCAGATACGCCCCTGCTCTTTAGTCTAATATGTATTCAAAAATGTCTCTTCCAGTTCTGCCATGAAGAGGTTACCACATTGTAGTGGTATCCTGGTGCCCATAGCAGTGCCCATGATATGCAGGTAGATATCATTATTAAAGCAGAGATAGTTATGAGTTATAATTAATTTCATTAATTTTGTAATAGTTTCCGGTGAGTATTGGTGATCCAGGGTGGATGTTTTTAGGAATTTATCACATGCAGCTATGCAATCTGCATCGGAAATATTGCTATATAGTGATTCTACATCCTTTGTGACCAGAAGAGCATCTGGTAGTAATTGCTTGATATTTTTGATGTGGAAAATCAGTGGTCAAAGCTAAAGGCTGCTATAAATGTGGCGACTGATCTTTATGTGAGGAAAGTAAACAAAAACAAGGGAAACAGAAAACCTATATGGTTCTCCAAACAAGTAACTGAAAAAATAAGAGCAAAAGAGGCTTTGTTCAAGAAATACAAAAGAACATAACGAGAGGATCATGGAAAAGATTATCGGATTAAACTCAAAGAAGAGAAGAGGTAAATACAGCTAGCGAAAGTGCGAGCAGAAGAAAAAAAATGGCTAAAGATGTAAAGAGAGGTGACAAGACCTTTTTCAGATATATTGGAGAAAGGAGAAGAGATAGGAATGGAATTGCAAGACTGAAAGATAATGAGAATGGCTAAGTGGAGATTGAGGAGGATAAAGGGAACATGCTAAACAATTACTTCTCTTCAGTGTTCACGGAGGAAAATCCAGGTGAAGGACCACGGTTGGCTGCCGAGGGAATATCTGGGAATGGAGTGGATACTGCACTGTTTACGGAAGAAAGAGTTTATAAACAGCTGGAGAATCTGAACGTGGACAAAGCTATGGGGCCGGATGGGATGCATCCCAGGATACTGAGGGAGATTTATTTAATAGATCTTTTGAGATGGGAGAGGTTCCACTTAATTGGAGACGAGCGGATATGGTCCCTCTTCACAAAAGTGGAAACAGGGAAGAAGTGAGAAACTACAGACCGGTAAGTCTCACGTCGGCAGTAGGAAAAATAATGGAGTCGCTGCTGAAAGAAAGGATAATTAACTTTCTAGAAGCCAACAGGTTACAGGACCTGAGGCAACATGGCTTTACCAAAGGAAAATCCTGCCAAATGAATCTTATTGACTTCTTTGACTGGGTGACCAAAGAACTGGATGAAGAACGTGTACTTGGATTTCAGCAAAGCCTTTGATACAGGCCCCCACAGAAGACTCATGAACAAGCTGAAAGGGCTGAACTTAGGACCAAAAGTGGTGAACTGGATAGGAAACTGGTTGACTGACAGGTGGCAGAGGGTGGTGGTAAATGGAATCCGCTCAGAGGAAAAGAAGGTGGAGTTGCTCAGGGGTCGGTGCTGGGGCCTATTCTGTTTAATATATTTGTGAGAGATATTGCTGAAGGGTTGGAAGGAAAGGTTTGCCTTTTTGCGGATGACATGAAAATAGCCAATACAGTGGATACTCTGGAGGTAGTAGAATCAATGAAAAGGGATCTCCAAAAGTTTGAAGAATGGTCAAGGGTCTGTCAGTTAAAATTTAATTACATAAAATACCACTTTGGGATAGTTTCTATCACTATTCTTCTATGAATTGTAGCAAAAACTTACTAAGAATAGATTTTTTTTTAACTTTTATTATGTGTTGCACACACCCTCTAAAACAATTAAGTAACCAATCAACATATCATTGATCAGATATTTCTGATCAACCAACCAATCAGTCTCTGTATTGGCAACTGTTATGTTCACCAAAGGCCTTTTAAACTTCCTTCAATAACCGTAAATTCTCAAGATATGGGGATCCTCTGTCCCCAATGTCATGATGTTATGATGTCCATTGTTACAATACCAACACTCCCAATCTTCTGTCTCCTCCAAATTGTAATCGTGCAGTCTTAAAAATACTGTTACATCTTGCGTCTTTCATCCTGTTACAAAGAACTCTTCATACTGCTACAAACAGCTCTACACATAGCTTGTGTTTCGCCACAGGTGTCTTCAGGAGCCATTAACTAACACCTTCATATCAATTTGGTTATTCTATCAATTTCAATGAAAACATTATCGTAAGTGACAATACAGAGATCAAAACAGTCTGTACATACATGTTAACTTATTCACAAAAAATTCCTTTCAACACTTACATTTCATCAGTAGTTTCAGTCTCAAAACTATGCCTAGCACAGCACTTTCGGATTGGAACTAGCGGACCATCCGCTATACAGCAGGGAGGTCCTTAAATATAAAGATTCTGCCCCTGCCAGACCTACGTCATTACTAGATTCCAATGTTCCCCTAATTAATCCATTACGTAAGTTCAGCCAATTCCACTTCCTTGTTAAGGCCAAAAGGGTGATAGATCTGCCACGTGAATATTATACGTTGCTCTATTCTGAGCAGTTGTTGCGAAAGGTTGCCTCCCATGCCCTTGTCCAGTTGTAACAGTATCGAAAATCTTAAATCCTGCTCTGTGTGTTGCCTGCGAATATTACTAAGATGCTCTCTAATTCTTAGTTTCACTTTCCTACCAGTTTGTCCCATATACCATTTCCTACATGGGCACACTATTACATAGATTACTCCTTCAGATGAAGAATTTGTTTCTTTCCGTATATGGAACATTTTATGTATATGTGGATTGTATATAGAATTTCCTATAATCGCATATTTACAATAACTGCAAGTTGAACATACTGTAAACCCACCCCATGACTGAAAAAGTTCTATCTCTTGTCTTCCTGTTAACTGACGTCAATTCAGCCAAATTTCAACCCCTTCTGAATGTTATTTTGGGTTTTTCTTTAAAGGCTGTATTTGGCCGTGAAGATTTAATGTGAAGGAATGCATTTGGAGTATAGAAATCTTTAGAATGTCTATGTGATAAGAGGTGAGAGGCTGATATAGATGAACTAGGAAAGAGACCTCAGGGTTGTAGGGCTACAGCTTGACCAACCTTTTGTGTGCCTATCAGGCTTAGTTTCAAAAGGGATCGCCGGCGATCTTCCGACACAAATCGGGAGATCGCCGGCAATCTCTTGATCCCGGCCAAATCGGTATTATCGAAAGCCGATTTTGGCCAGCCCCAATTGCTTTTTTGTTGCGGCGCCGGCCAACCTTCAAGGGTGCGTGTTGGTAGGGTAGCGAAGGCGGGAAGGGGCGTGGCATGGTTACGAGATGGCCTGCTTCCCTTATAATGGAAAAAAAGGCCGGCTCGAGCGAGCATTTCGCCGGCTGGACTTGGTCCATTTATTTTTAGCACCAAGTCCCAAAAAAGTGCCCCAACTAACCAGATGACCACCGGAGGGAAGCGGGGATGACCTCCCCTTACTCCCCCAGTGGTCACCAACCCCCTCCCACAAACACACAAAAAAAATTAAAACATTTTTTGCCAGCCTGTATGCCAGCCTCAAATGTCATACCCAGCTCCCTGACAGCAGTATGCAGGTCCCTGGAGCAGTTTGTAGTGGGTGGAGTGCACTTCAGGCAGGTGGACCCAGACCCATCCCCCTCTACCTGTTACACTTGTGGTGGTAAATGTGAGCCCTCCAAAACTTCCCAAAACCCACTGTACCCACATGTAGGTGCCCCCTTCACCCCTTAGGGCTATAGTAATGCTGTAGAGTTGTGGCCAGTGGGTTTTGGGGTGGATTTGGGGGGGCTCAGCACCCAAGGGAAGGGTGCTATGCACCTGGAAGCTAATTGTGTAGTTTTGTAAATTTTTTAGAAGTGCCCCCTAGGGTGCCCGGTTGGTGTCCTGGCATGTGAGGGGGGCCAGTGCACTAGAAATGCTGGCTCCTCCCATGCCCAAATGCCTTGCATTTCGCCGGGTTTGAGATGGCCGGGTCTGGTTTCCATTATGGCTGGAAAACGGAGCCGGCTATCTCATCTAAACCTGGCGATCCGCCGGCGATCCTATTCTAAACCCGATGACCGATTTGACCTGCGCCAAGCGTTTTTCAAAAATACGCTTGGTTCCGCCCCCTCGCAGAGCCGGCCCCGAAGAAGGCCGGCCATCGATTTGGCCGGCGCCGCTCGATTATGCCCCGCTATGTGATTCCAGAACCAAATCATCATGAACTCTCTACTGCCAAGCACTCTGGACTTTACCCAGCAGTACAGGAATGCTGCCCATGTATGAAGAATGGGAGACATTGTTCTTTCTTTTCCTGCTTTATAGTACAATGAAGCAGTTGCTTGAGGTCTTGTCAGCTTTGAGACTAGCCATGAGGTCCTTGAAGATGCAAAATTGTTACTAGCATCGTGTGTCAGCATTGGTACACTAGCATGTCTCATATGCTTCCTGTCTCTCATCACAGGGACTGAGAAGCAGTCTCCCAGGACAAGAGACCATGGAAAGGAAGAGAGGAGGATGGTGTTCAGTTAAACGTGTTTACTTCAGATGAAAACAGTGATATGCAAAGGAATATGCACTGTGAAGCAGAAGCTGGGGAGGCTTCTGTTGGAGCAGGTTCCTCTCCTAAAAATCATACTTAAATTACTGCTGCTGAATTATATCCAAAATTACCTTTGTCAAGAATGGTAGGATGCAATAGTTTAAATGTTTCTATGCCCTCTCTCTCATCACATACCTAAGAAGAAGAAAAAGTTTCTGTTAGTTTGATGTGTGCAAGCCTTTATCCATACCCTTCTGAGCTACTGCTATTGGTTCTTTCTTGAGAATAATTCTCTTCATGAAAGATTTCAGAACAGTCTCTTCACTTTCAGAGACTAGTAGAATAGTTGGTTAATTGTGCATTATTTTTAGAACAGATTTGAATACTCAATCAGTTGCAATTCAGAGTGCATGTTAAGTGTTGGATCAGACTTGCACTGAGTCTTCTCCTTGCACTTAATCTTTTGTCTTTATTTTCTGTGCTGGCTCCTGAGACCACCTTTTGGGTAATTGTAGCAATATGGAAGTAATTCTTTAAAGACAACATCAAAATTTAGGCACCAAGGACACACATAAATGACCAGAATATCGGCATATATGTGTATGCATGTCCATGTGTATATATCAATAATCTGGCTATGTGCTACTCTATAAAATGGTTCTTAAATGTGCATAGTTTGCAGAGTAGACAGACACATGGGAACAGTCTGGGTGGATCATGGGTAGGGTGTACATGTAAATTAAAGAAATACAATAAACAATGTTCATTGTTTAGTAGTATAGGAACAAGTGTCTATATCAGCTCTATGACTGGTATAAATGGTTCGCCTAAATTATACTCCTGTTTTGACCTGTTACACAAGTATTCTATAAAGGAAAGTAGGTGCCTTTATAGAATTGGCCTCAAATAGGTGCACCTTTAAAGAATTGCCTTCTTTAACCTCAGAGAGTATGATAAACTGTTGTCAGACTTGTGAGTTCTTGTACCAAGTAGAGCACTGCTGAGCCTGGTACTCGGACCAGGTTCTGCTTGGCGGCTGGACAACCCCGGGTTTCACCTGCGCTGACCGCCGTTCCCCAGAGGTTGAGCCCCTAGGTGCGGGTGGCCTGCAGGACTTATGAGACGGAGCAGGAAGCGGGGTGGTGAATGTAACGGCCAGACAGGCAGCAGGCAAGAGAGTGATCCAGGTACAGGCAAAGTCAATAGGTAGGCAGCAGGCAAGGGAGTAATCCAGGAACAGGCAATGCCAACAGGCAGGCAGCAGGCAGGGGAGTAATCCAGGTATAGGCAATGTCAATAGGCAAATAACAGGCAAGAGAGTAATCCAGGCACAGGTAAAGTCAATAGGCAGGCAGCAGGCAAAAGAGTAATCCAGGTACAGGCAAGTCAGTAGGCAGTCGACAGGCAAGAAAGTAATCCAGGTACAGGTGAACGTCAGTAGGCAGGCGGCAAGCAAGAGAGAAATCCAGGTACAGGCGAAAATCAGTATGCAGGCGGCAGGCAAGAGAATAATCCAGGTACAGGCGAAAGTCAGTAGGCAGGCGGTAGGCAAGAGAGTAATCCAGGTACAGGCGAAAGTCAGTAGGCAGGCGGTAAGCAAGAGAGAAATCCAGGTACAGGCGAAAGTCAGTATGCAGGCGGCAGGCAAGAGAATAATCCAGGTACAGGCGAAAGTCAGTAGGCAGGCGGTAGGCAAGAGAGTAATCCAGGTACAGGCGAAAGTCAATAGGCAGGCGGCAGGCAAGAGAGTAATCCAGGTACAGGCAAAAGTCAGTAGGCAGGTGGCAGGCAAGAGAGTAATCCAGGTATAGGCGAAAGTCAGTACAGTAGGCAGGCAGAAGTGTAATCCAGGTACAGGCAAAGTCAGCAACGAGGGACCAGTAGATAAGAAGCAGACTACAGAGTTAGAAACACCTACCAAAGTAGACGCCGAAGCATGGAGTCCAGGGAGAGCTCAGCTGATAAAGTGCTGACGTCTGACATCAGCAGGGAGAAGGGGCACAGCCATAGGACAAGAGCAGGGGAAGGATGAACCAGAAGACCAATAGGAGAGAAGCAAGGGAAACCAGGCAGAGGAAGAGCAGACCCAGGTGGGTGGAAGCAAAGCAATTAAGGAGCCTGCAACCACTACTCTCTGAACAAACCCAGAGAGGACTACACACACACACACATGGCTCAGGCAGTGCCAGTCAAGTGTGCGTGTTGACGGAGCCCCGCGCAGCTTGAGGACATTGCATGCGTTGATGTAGGGGACATGACACCAGTATAGATTGTTTGTGCTTATTGACAGAGTATGCAGAGAACGTACACCAGCCCGTAGAGGTCATTTGTAATACTTCTGTGTGCTTGGAAAGAAAATAGCATGTGAATCTACCCTGGGGGTCACCCTCAGAACCTACCAATCAAAGGACCAAATACACATGTGTAACACCTTTTGTAATTTTAGAAAAGTTCTGTTTTGCATGTACAATGGCCTTTAAACAGGAAAATACCTTTGTAAGGGGCCCTTTTACTAAGCCACGTAAGGCTCTACGTGCGCCAAAATGGAGTTACCACCCAGCTACTGCATGGCTCACGGGAATTTCATTTTTGGTGCTTGTCTGATACGCGCAGCCGAAAAATATTTTTTTTCGGACACGCTTATCGGACACACGCCAAGTGTCATTTGGCACGCGTAGGTCATTCCTTCCCAGTTAACACATGAGACTTTACCGTTAGGTCAATGGCTGGCGGTAAGGTTGCAGACCCAAAATGGACGCACAGCAATTTTGATTTTGATGCACGTCCATTTTTGGCAAAAATTTTAAAAAGGGCTTTTTTACAGGCGTGCTGAAGAATGGATCGGCACGCACCCAAAACCCGTGCCTACACTACCGCACACCATTTTTCAGCGTACCTTAGTAAAAGGACCCCTAAGATTGCCACCATAAAGCCCAAATCTTAGTCTTCAAAGAACTAGTCTAAAGAAAACCCAATGCACTGTCAACTTTTTTTTTTTAATTTTGTGCATCAAGTGACTCACCCATTGGAGAATATTTGTCTAATCTTTTCTAATGTCATGAATTTGGGTGACGAATTAAGTCCTTTACCTTTAACCACTCTGCACTTTTGTCATGGTCTACTATGACAATATAAATTCTTCCAGCATCTACCTTTAAAAGTACTTTCAAACAGAGAGGGAAGGGTAAAGGGGAGAAGAGTGGGAGGAGAAAGTTGAGCCAAGGATCAAACAAATTAAAATGAAACAATGTCTAATATAAACCAACAGAAAAGGATGATTCACAAATACATTGTTATGACATTGTTCTAGTGTGTGCCATCTCACAGCAGATTGATTAATGAATGCTTGACCTGCTGTTTTTATTATACTGCTTCTGAACAGAGTATGCTTCACCTTCCACCCCTCTAATCATCACACGGAAAGGTGCAAACAGTAGGCAAGGTATAATTATTTTCTATTTAATTAGCATGTAATTGATGGCCTCAAGAAATCACGTTATAAAAATGGGCTTCAGAATACTTTTCAAGTACTGGTGGCCATTGCCTTTACAAAATTGCATTTCAAGCACAACGACAATCAGAGAATACAGCTCATGCTACTGTGGCATTCAATATGCCAAATATGAAAGATTGTTTTACAATTAACTCTTTGCTATCCTGTATACACTTTGCTAGAGGATAGGAAAATGCAAAAGACATTCTTCCTACAGTACTCGTATTGCTTGATCACAGTTAACTGCACCTCATGACACTATGGGGGCAATTTTATAAAATGCATCAAAATCCAGGTGCCAAGATGCAGTATGCTAAGCGTAAATTCTATAACAGCATCTGGGTGCCCAGATTCCGTTACAGAACACTAGCATAACTTGGAATTTACAGGCCATCACTAACAAAAGAATGAAGGAAGTGAGGTACCCACTAAATCAAGCAAACAAATCCTAACTAAGGGGGTCTTTTACTAAGTGGTGGTAAGTCCAATGCGGACTTACCACTCGCTAAACCGGAAATACCACCAGGCTGTTCCCACCCCCAGCACGTGCCATTTCTGACAATATTTTCATAGCGCTGGTGTTTACCTGGCGGTGATTGGGCAGTGCTGTGCACTGCCTGGTTACCACCGGGTTAGCACGGGAGCTTTTACCGCCAAAAACGGCTGTTCAGCAAGTGCTTCACTTGCTACATGGCTATTTCTTTAAAAAAAAAAAAAACAACAGCCTTTTACCTGCTGTGGTAAAAGGGGGCCTCAGTGCACATCAAAAACACACGCTGATGCCAGCACAGGCCCCCTTTTGCCACAGCTTAGTAAAAGGACCCCTAAAGGAAATAACATGCAGAAATCACAAGGAGGAAAAAGCCTCTGCAAGCCTTAACCATTCAAAACTGGGTAACTTCAAGGCTTGGGTGAAATCATAGGCATAAAATACCTCCCCTGTAAAGCAGAAATGTTTGCTGAGCTGATCATAAAATGTGCTCTGATGTGAAGTGATTTCGCCAATTCCCTGATGCAGTTGTTGAAATTCTGGCCATCGTCGGAGGTGAATAGTTGACTTAAGAAGTGCTACTATGAAGATGTGCGTCTCAGTATAACTTAAAGTTAAATGTTTCTAAATTAAATATATAAAAATTAAATAATACTATTCACTTGATGGACACAGGAGGTTTTTTTATGCCTATGAGTGCAACTAAGCCTTGAAGTGACCATGGGCCCTGTTTACTAAGGTGCGCTAGCATTTTAACGCATGCTAAAAATTAGCTCACACTAATGCTAGAGAAACCCATATATTCCTATGGGTGTGTCTAGTTTTAGCATGTGCTAAAAACGTTAGCGTGCCTACAGCGCAGCTTAGTAAGCAGGGCCCCAAGGTTTGAGTGGTTAAGGCTTGCTGAGGCTTTTTCCTCCTTGTGATTTCTGCACATTATTTCCTTTAGTGAGGATTTGTTTGCTTGATTTACATGCTATCAACAGGAATGAATGCACACACCTAAGTGTGACACTTTATAGCATAACTTACAGATGCCTGCGTAATTGTTGGAGTCGTTCATGCCCTGCTTATGCGCCTCTGGCTGTGAATGACCCCTACGAAGCCAACACCTACAGAAGGTGATCTCTCCAAAGGAAAACTGAAAGTCAAGTGAACGAACAGTGGATCAAAAAAAAAAAAGGTCTTCTCACAGATGGTGTTTCCTAAACAAGGTCTTTTATTCAAATCAATAAAAACAACCCTGTGAATGACCCCTTGCATTTATGCACTAATTCCCAGATTCAATAAAAGTCGCTAAAAATGTGTGTGCAGATTTGGGCATGTGCCCAATTTGCGTGCACAATTTAATTGAATAGAGAACAAATTAGTGCTGATAATTGGCTTGCTAATAAGCAACCATTGGCACTAAATAGATTTAATTGAAATATACCCATGTAAATTTAAGCATGGAAGCCATTCCTAAATATTACACATGAGTTCAAAAAGGGGTGTGGAAATGGGAATTTGAATAATGTTTTTTAAACTGCAATTTTTAACCATTTTATTTATTAATGATTTTTCACATTTCAGTACAATAATAAGACTATAAAACTTTTACGACACAGATACTGTAATATTTTTCCCATACCATCAGTACCATTTTTAAGAACTTAAAAGAACTTTATTTGTATTTTACCAAACATTTCAAATAACATTATTTATCATTACTCTGTGACCAGCATTCTCAAGTGAATTTATGCACATAACATCACTTGGGTACAGTGACAAAAATAACACCTTTTAAAAATAGGAGAAACCATAGCTTCATTGTCATCTGAAATTTGTGACTGATGCCATGTTTTTTATTTAGAAATGAGAGAATTTTAAAATTTAGACCAGAGTCTTTAAACAGAGTGGATGCTTGAAATACAATATTGTGTCAGGAAATATTGGCAGGGGGGGGGGGAATGGGGACAATTGAAGAATTACTGAAAGTTGTTAAGATAAGTGCAAAATTACCACTGAAATTGAAGAGACTAATGAGTGTTAGACTGCAGAGTGATGATTATACTTAGGGCAATAGCCCCACTATACAATTTTGGTAGTGGAAACATATGCTCTCTCTATATGATAATCCAAATAAGTAATAAATATTAAAAAATGCTGACAACTATTATTATTAATATTTTGAAGAGTATGTTTATAGAGAGTTATTTTGATCTATGGTACTATTAAATCTTCCTGAGATTGGGGCATGGCTCATTAGTTGCTGTGTTTTTCCTTTGAAACTTTTTATTCAAGTTTAATAATATTAGATATACTGCCCTATGATTACTCTTTAGAGGAGTTTACAGGATATTTATATCTATATAAATCTATATCTATATCTATAGAGTGGAAAAAGAAACACATCATGTCAGAAGAGAGAGAATAAAGGAGACAGTCCAGAGCCACAGTACCTCATGATGATCCACTGATAGATGTGAAGGCAGTATGATAAAGGGCTGTAGGGCAGGGGCATAGCCAGACCTCGGCAGGAGGGGGGTCCAGATCCCGAGGTGGGGAGGGCACAGTTTAGTCCGCCTCCCCCAGCCGCTGACCCCCCTCCCGCCACTGACCCCACCACTTTCGATCCCCCCTCCCGCTGCCGCTGACCCTCCCCTGCCACTGCTGCTGCCTGGTACCTTTGCTGGTGGAGGTCCCCAATCCCTGCCAGCCAAAGTCTTCTTCAGCGCCGGTCTCCAGCGCCTTCACTGATCTGTTTCTGTGAGTCCTGACTCCTGATGTCTTGCAGGATGTCAAGAGTCAGGACTCACAGAAACAGATCAGTGAAGGTGCCAGAGACTGGCACTGAAGAAGACTTCGGCTGGCGGGGGTTGAGGACCCCCGCCAGCAAAGGTACCAGGCAGCGGCAGTGGTGGAGGAGGGTTGGCGGCGGCGGGGGAGGGTCGGCAGCGGTGGCGGAAGGGGGAATCGAAAGTGGCAGGGGAGGGTTGGCTGCAAGGGCCAGGGCTAAATCTGTGGGAGCCCATGATCCCGTGGCCCCACCTAGCTACGCCCCTGCTGTAGGCATCAGCAATTAAAGAGTTTTGAGGTTGAATTTTTGGAATTGTTAGTATAATTGGAGCTGTGAACTGGGATCCATAGATAAAGGAACTATTATTTTCTCCTAAATCATAGCCCTCCTATAGTGGATTTTAATTGTGTAACTTTGGGAATCCTTTTACAAAGCCGTGGTAAAAAGTGGCCTCCAGTAGTGTGGGCACGTCTTTTTGGCACGCACTGAGACACTTTTTTTTGGCAGCTGGGAAAAAGTTCATTTTTTAATTGGCCGGGAAATGAGCATGCATAAAAATTAAAACTAGCATGTGCCTATTGACCTAGCGGTAAGGGCTCATGCGCTGTGGCAATCATGCAGCACGTGCCAATGCTCCCATGGTAGAAAGTAGAAAAATATTTCCTACTGCAAGCTTCAGCATGAGCCAAACTCAGAAATACCACTGGGCACACGTGCTAAGCCGGCAGTAGTGCCAATTTGGCGTGTGCTGCCCGCGCATTAGCCCTCCCATGACTTTGTAAAAGGACCCCTTTATTTTTTCCCTTAGTCATTTCTGTGATTTCATTTAAGTGTTTAAACTTGTATTGTTAATTTGAAAATTACATAAATAAATCTCTCTGAGATATTTTTAAAGTATTGCTAGATTTTTATAAACATAAACACCCATGTATCTTTATAAAATAGACTCCCAGTACCAGCCCCAATAGTGCAAGCATGTCCAAGGACAAATTAATACCCATAAGTACATATAAGTACATAAGTATTGCCATACTGGGACAGACCAAAGGTCCATCGAGCCCAGCATCCTGTTTCCAATGGTGGCCAATCCAGGTTACAAGTACCTGGCAAGATCCCAAAACAGTACCATACATTTTATGCTACTTATCCTAGAAATAAGCAGTGGATTTTCCCCAAGTCCATTTTAATAACAGCTTATGGACTTTTCTTTTAGGAAGCTATCCAAACCTTTTATAAACCCTACTAGGCTAACTGCTTTTACTACATTCTCTGGCAACAAATTTGCTCCAAAAAGGTGCAAATGTATGTGGATATTCTATATATGCACACATGCATTTTAAAAAATATGGATGTAGAATGCAACTGAAGCCCCCGCTGCACTTAAGCTACATCCAGAGAATACCTATGTGTGGTCCATATAAAAGCACATATGCTTTTGTCAGCATGTGTGCTTCTAAAAGCATATACCCCATGCCAATTTTTAATAGTCCCTTTCCATATGGAAAATGCTTTATGAAACTGTTCCTTAAGCTGCATTAAGGATAGAAGAGAAGGTCCAAAGTATACCAACCAAATGGAAGCACACAAAAAAACACAAATGGACCTTCAGGAGCAGGACAATGAGAAGTTCTTCATTAAAAAGACCTGACACGGGCTGTGTTTTTTGCGACTGCTTGCCTGCATCAGGGGTCACAAATATTTGCAGAATTACTTGTTAAATAATGCAGGTCTGCCTCAAAGCACAACAATGCAAACCTGCTCAATATGTCAGGATATGCTTGTATGGTATAGATAGCTGTAAGAGTCCTGCCCACGCAAATAAACCGCTGTCAGAAAAAAAATGCCAAAGTGCATTAAGCAGCTAACGCAGGGCTTACCATTCAGTAGACAGTAGCACAGACCTGCACTACTGTCTTCTGTCTTAAAAAGGCAATTGTTGTGGTAAAATTCCCATGTTAGCTGATCAGTGCAGGACAGGGCAGGATCTGGCATGACATGGGCGGGTGAAGGAGTAGCTGGCTAAGACAGCTAGTGCAAGGGTTGTTAATGTGTATATTTAAACGGTTTTTATTGATGATCAGGCATTTTTAAACAAAATTATAGAAAGCAAACAGAATAAAGTCATAACAATACATCATATGTATTTATACACAGCTTAATTGTTCCATCAGTGACCATCAATTTTTATATAACAATAACTCCCCTTCAACCATCTCCCTCCCCTCCCCCCTCTCCCCCCCCCCCCCCCCCCCCCATAGCCTCCACTCTGGGCTCCTTGCTTCATGGTATCATCTTTCAAAATCCAACGTCAATCTGTACCTAATTACACAAGGAGTATATTTCGACCAAGTTCTTCTCAAATTAGGGTTTGCCTAAATTATTGAGTACTGCGCTTCTTGCTTTATGAGAGATATTTTGTAAGTATGGATTCCATATAGTTATAAAATGCTTCCTTCTCTTTGGGCTGTTAAAGGCTGATCTGGCCTCCCAAAGCATTAGCTCATGTAATCTATTCCTCCAGAGCCATACTGAGGGTGGCTCCGCCTGTGTCCAGTGCCTGAGTATACATTTCTTCCCCACTGCGTATGCTTTACTAAAAAGTAACTCCAAATTTTTATTTGAAATTCCATATGCATTATTTTTATTCAAAAGTACCCCTCTCCAAGAGGGGAACATCCTTTGCCCCGATATTTTTTCAAGATAGTTTTGTATTGCTTTCCAATATGATTTAATTTTATTACATCTCCAAAATGTGTGCATAAAAGTGTTCCTCTCTTTACTGCATTTAGGACATTGGGCATCAGATATCCATCCGGCCCTTGCTGCTTGTGATTGTGTTATGTAACCTCGGTGTATAATCCTATATTGACTCTCCTGCAGCTCCGCCCCACTTACTTGTTTGGGTATGTCTTTGATCAGTTTATCAAAATTTATACCTTTCAGCTCATATCCCAAATCTTTACTCCATGAGTCTTTAAGCTTGTCATATACTCGAGGTGGATTGAGCATCATTAAAGCTCTGTGCAAACTTGATATTGACACCTGTCCATTTGCATCTCCCCTCATAAAATCATGCAGCCTTTGACCCACCCTCATATCCAAGGCTGCTGGGTCCAAACTAAACCAATAATGATGTAATTGTCTATATGTATAGTAATCTTTATTAGTAAGTGAAAACCTCTGCTGCATGTCCTGAAATCCATACAATCCCCCTTCTTCATTCCTCAAATGTTCAAGCAAAGTGATTCCTGATGTCAACCATCTTTCAAATATCCCTTTCTCTAATCCCGGGGGGAAATCCCTGTTCCCTTTTAACGGAAGTTGATCACTTATATTGGGGTCTTGTCTCCAGGATCGCATGAGATGTTGCCAAATACGTCGCAATGGTTGCAGTAATACACTTTTCCTGCATTCAGGTGGCAAACTCTTTGTTTTAGCCTGAAGAAGGAAATTCAAGTGCCAAGGTCTAAATAATGTGCATTCCCAACTAAGTGGCGTATGTTGATTCGTATTAAGTAACCAATCCCTGAGGTGTCTTAAAAGACACGCCTGATTATATCTTCTTATACAAGGGAATCCTAATCCTCCCTGCTCCCATCCATCATACAGATGTTCAAATCGTAATTTAGACTTCCTTCCTCCCCACAGAAATTTCCGACACATCCTGTTTAGCTTGTTTAAATCTTTCCCAAGAATATATATTGGCAACACCTGTAAAATATAAAGCCATCTCGGGAATATGACCATTTTAAATAAATTTATTCTGCCCATTAACGAGATGGGCAGATGGTTCCATTTCTCAAGAGAACCTCTGGTATCCTGTAATAATTTGTCTATATTAAGTTTATAAAGCATATTAGTATCCATTGCCAGCCGTATTCCTAGATATCTGAAGGATTCCTCCGCCCATTTCAGTGGCGTTTGTTCATGCCAATCTCCTAGTTGGACTCCCTCCCTCTGTAATACTTCAGACTTCTCCAAATTAAGCTTAAAGCCAGAGAAATCCCCATATTCTGTCATACATTCTAAGAGAGCCTTCATTGATGTTTCAGGGTGGATGACATGTGCCAGTAAGTCATCAGCAAAAGCTGCTATTTTAAACGTTTCTGTTCCAATCCGTACCCCTTGTACGTCCGGTGTCTGTTGAATATCTCTAATCAGTGGGTCTAGTGTTAATACAAACAATAGAGGTGACAAAGGACATCCCTGTCTAGTTCCCCTGTGTATAGCAAAGGGAGGTGACAGGATTCCATTTACCCACACTTGGGCTTGTGGGAGATAGTACAATGCCCCAATCGCCTCCTGGAAGAACCCCCGTATACCGTAAGCGTCTAGAGTTTTGAATAAAAAATCCCAAACCACTCTGTCGAACGCCTTTTCGGCGTCAAAACTGACTAATATCGATGGAGTGGCCTGCGTAGACACCGCCTCCAAGGTGACCAATATCTTCCTCATATTTTTAGTGATCGTCCAGCCCTGTACAAATCCCACCTGTGATTCCTCAATGACATCTGGAAGTATTCGAGAAAGGCGGTTTGCTAACACTTTAGCGAATAGTTTGGCTTCATAATTTAATAATGATATCGGTCTATAAGATTCAGGTTTCTGTGCATCTCGTCCTGGTTTGGGGAGTACTATTATCTGCGCTGTTCGTAATGAAAGAGGCATTTGCTTCTCCTGTGCTATGGCGTTAAACATTGAAGTCAGGGGAGGTACGACTTCATCTTTCAATATTTTATAAAATTCCCCTCTATAGCCATCCGGCCCCGGGGCCTTCCCCAATGGTCCTTGCTGTATAGCCCATGACACCTCATCTGCCATTATGGGTGCATTCAACATTTCTAGATTGTTTGTATTTATCTGCGGAAGCTCTTGTCCCGCCAAATAGATCTCACTATCCATCGGGGGTGGGTCTGGAAGAGCGTACAACTTCTGATAATATTCTTGCATGATTTTATTAATAAGAACATCTTTATTTTCTAAAGTTCCTTTTGAGGAATACAAGGTGTTTATTTTATAATTGCCTTGTCTAGGATTTGCCAACCTGGCCAACATCCTTCCACTTCTATTTGCATATTTGTATAGATGATATCTAAAGTACATTTGGTTTCGTTGGGCCTGATTGTGGAGCCTTTCATTTAATGTTTGCTGCAATTCTAGAAGTTTAGCTTTTAGTGTAATGTCATGTTGGCGTCCATACTCCCGTCTTGTCTGCGTTATTTCCTTTTCTAACCTAAACATTTCCTTCTCCCGTGTCCGCTTCTGATAACTTGTATACGCAATGATCTCACCTCGCAGCACCACCTTAGCTGTATCCCAGTATAGTATTGGGTTTACCATGTGTTCCTGATTAGTGTCTTGAAACTGCTTGTATTTATTTAGTATAAATTCCCGAAATCCCTGATCTTTATAAAGCCGAATAGGGAATTTCCATTGAAACTGACCAGGGCTTCCCTCTAGTATATCCCATATGACTTTCACCATTGCATGATCTGAAATTGTTATGGGTCCTATTTCTGCCTCCCTGATTTTTGTGAATAGTGTGCGAGAAATAAAAATATAATCAATCCTTGACATAGTGGCATGCGCACGAGATAAATGAGTGTAGTCACGCTCTAAGGGATGCAGAGTGCGCCATACATCCACCAATTCTAGGACTTCGCTCAACATGCCTATTCCTCTAGATTCCGCGCTTAATCTTTTTTTGCCCCCTTGAGATCTATCCAGTGTCGGGTCTCCAACTTCATTGAAATCACCTCCTATCAGCATAGGAATTCCCTCAAAGCTCGTTAAGTGATGTAAAAGTTTTTTGTAAAATGCCTTATTGTATGTATTGGGAGCATACACGTTGCATATAACTACTGGTTGTCTCTCTATTGTTAAGTGTACCAATACGTATCTGCCTTCCTTGTCCGCTATAGTCTTATGTGTAATGACTTGGACCCCCTTCTTAATTAATATTATAACCCCTGCTTTTTTCCCCTGCGCTGGAGATCCATAATAGGAGCCCACCCACCATCGACAAAGTTTCTCATGCTCCTTGGCTGTTAGATGTGTTTCCTGAAGTAATGCAATTGATGTCTGTTGCTTATGAAGTGCCTGAAGTACCTTCTGCCTTTTAATCGGCGAGGAAATACCCCCCACATTCCACGTTACCACTTTAAAAACCATTACGTATTATCAAGCATCACAAAAACTTTGGTTATGATATCTTCTCTAAGCAGGTTTGGGGGGCATCCCAGCCTATACCCCCCCCCCCCCCCACCTATGATTAAACAGAATTCCCTTGCCATACATTCCTCGTGTGACTCCTATTATGTTGCCTATGTTACCGTGCTCCTTTTTAACCATGAATTTCCTGTTTCCCCATATTCCCTTCTTCCCCCCTCCCCCCTCCCCCTCCCCCACCCTTCCCCTTTCTACCCAATCTCCCCATCTCTTAACGGCACCTAAAGTGCCCTACTTCCGTGTCTCTGAACAGGGATCCCACTCTCTCTAACAATTATTAGTTCTCTTTTCTCCCTTCTTATCAAACATGCAATCAACATAAACAGTAAACAACATTTCAAAACTGTTAAACACATCTACTTATATTCCCAAGTCTTCCGGTTCCTTCCTGCATCTGCATCAGTCGCTCTGTCGTCGCTCTTGGACATGTTTCATGTTTTTCTTGATGTTCTTGGGTTGTCTTCCTCTAATCTCTCCACCCAGGCCTGCGCAGCTTCTACAGTGTCATAAAATCTTGCTGTTCCATTATGCTGGATTCTGAGTTTTGCTGGGTATAACAGACTGAATCTTATCTGCATTTTGTGAAGTCGCCCACATATTTGCGAAAATTGCTTACGCTGGAGGGATACTTTAGTGGAATAGTCTTGAAAGCATAGTACCTTGTGTCCATCCACCTCCAGTGTTCCTCCTTTCCGGAGCACTGCTAATATGTCCATCTTATGTTGATAGTTGAGCAATCGCAAAATAACCACTCTAGGGCGGGTGTTTGTCTCCTTTCTCGGTCCCAAGCGATGCGCTCTTTCTATCTTCAGCGGTCCTGCCGTGCTCTGATTAGGTAGAATCTTAGCAAGCCAAGGCTCCAAGAAGCCTCTCAGTTCCGCTTCCTGTATGGATTCTGGTATTCCTACCAATCGAAGATTATTTCGACGAGAGCGATTCTCCAAATCATCTACTTTATCTTCTAACGTTGATACCGTTTTTTGGAGGTGCTCTATAGATTTTGAAGCTTCTTGTGAAGAGTTTTCCACATCTCCTAGTCGTTGCTGGACTTCCTGGAGCTCAGTAGTAAAAGTGGTGAACCTTTGATCCATGCCATCGAGCTTATCGATGATTTGCTGTAACTTGTGGTTCATAGTGTCCTCCACTGCCATTTTCACCTCTGCCACAATTTCTGAGGCCCAGGCAGAGCTCACTGATGGTGACGGTGGCGAGTTTTTCCCCGCCATTTTTGTTCCCCCGCTCTTGTTTTTATCTAGCTCTTTCTTGGAGCTTCTGGTCGCCATACAAAAGTTCTGGGGGCAATTATATTTTTGTCTGCCTGTTAGGATTAGTGGTCTGCTCCTCCTCTGCTAATCACACTGTTTACTGTATGAATATTGTTCCAATCCGCTTCTGGGTTACTGCCAAGTCTCAATTCGCTCTCCTCATGTTTCCTCGAGCTCTTCGTTTTGATAAATCCCTGCACGGCTTCATATTACTCCTCTCTATATTAAAGGATTCTCCTTCCTTGTTAAGCGTTTTGATATATTACTAAAAGCAGATAAATGCTGTTCAAATCCACTTCTGGGTGGCTGCCAGGTTTCACACTTCTCTCCTCTTATTTCCAACGGCTCTTCGTTCTGATAAACCCCTGCGCAGCTTCATAGTGCTCTCTCTATGTGAAAGGGTACTTCTTCCTGGTTACGCGTTTTAATGTGTTACCAAAAGCAGCAACTGAAGGTGTTGTTTGTCTGCCCTTCTTCATTAGCCTCGTGGCCTACTCCAGTCCTTAAGGCCTAACTTAATCATTTCTTTGCCCCCTGCTCCGTGTCTCCCGTTCTCATTGTTCTGCTTTCCCCACACCCTCCGTCCGCTTAGATCGCCAATCTAGTCACCCGCTCCAAGTCCCGCCTCTTCAACTGCCAGCCTGTGTCTTTTCCCCGGCTTACTTCAGATCTGCTGTTGGTTTCAGCCTTGGGACTCTCTCCTTCTCGTTCTGATCGCGGCTTTTCACGAAGGCGGGTACTCGCGGGAACGCTGAATTGCTCCGTACCATCTGCTTATTTTAGACTTCGCGGTACATTTTCGGAGTTAGGAGCCTTTCCGCTACAGGGGGCAATTGCAGTTCTGTTTTTTGGAGGAAAAATTTCCGTTTTCTAGTGGAATCCCTGATCGTCGACTGCAGGAGCTTACTGTGCAGCGGCCATCTTGGCCGGCAGCTCCACCGGAAGTCTTGGGTTGTTAATGTGTAATAACCATCGGGAATGCTGACAGAGCAACCGAACTTACTGCCAACATCGAACTCCAACTCCTCCAACAGAGACTTGAACCCCCAATGACAAACTGTAACCCCTCCAACAGATCCCTGATCCTCTCATCATGAATTGTAACCCCCCCCCAACAGAGATCCAACCCCCCCCCCAACAGAGGCCAACCCCTTGAGAAAACCGGAATCCCCCTGACCAACAACCTGACAACTCCAGGGTTTATGGATGAGGAAGGGATGGTTGTAGACCTAGTTTCTAGAGGAGGGTGTCAGCTGTCATGGACAAGTAGTTCTGGAATTGTCAGGGTGTACTGGGTTTCAGGGTTTGTCTCAGGATCAGATCTCTGCCAGTTGTTTGGAATTTGTGATGGGGGGGATCGAGTCTCTGTCAGGGGGGGGGGGGGTTGGAATTGGTGATCGGGAGGTTGAGTCTCTGTTGGAAGGTTGGACTTGGTGATCAGGGGTTCAGGTCTCTGTTGGGGTAGGGATGGAGGACCAGGAACTAGTAGCACTGCCATGGGTAGCTGTCATCTCTTAATGCTCAGTCACGCATTACAGGACCAGATCAATAGTGCAAAGGGCCTGTGCTATGAGCCGAGGCATGTAATGTGGTGGTCATGCATGTGTGCCCTGGGTGCTAAATGCAGGGCAGATGCAAGGCATGGCCTCTTCATTTACTGTAAATTGAAAGGACTCAACCACAAAATTAAGAAGATTGCTTCAAAACACCTTTCATGTGGCTGCTATACCATGCTGCTCACTAATTTTTATAATTATAATTTTTATAATTAGTGGAGGAAAAAGCTTCTGTATGTCCCTGGTCACTGTTTAAGTGTTTTACGTGACTCTCTGGGTTTGGACTCTTCATTGGCTCAAAAAAACCTCTGTTTGTTTTACTCTTTAATTATTATATTTTTGTCTTCATTTACTGCACAGGCTTTGCAATTATTACATGTTAATTTTCGTGTTAAAAGATTAGTTGTAAAAGGATAATTTCCGGATCCAAGATGGCCGCAACTCGCTAAGTAGCTGCGAGTCTCGATCTCCTTACAAAAAAAATGCCTAAATGGAGAGGGAGATTAGCAGTCAGAGCTTCCCCGCTAACTCCCTCCTTACCTGGTCCTTTAGATTGCTATCTGAGACCGCAGGGAGTTACTCATGAAGGCGGAATGCCGCCAGTGGGAGACGCCGGCGAACTGGAGATTTCGGCGTTCCCTGGCCTCGATGTTACCTTGAGCCCCACCGAGCGCACCCCTCCTCCCCAACCGCTTGGCGCCAGTTCGTACCTTGAGGAATCGACAGGGTCCACCCCGGAAGAGGGTAGGGGCCCAGAAGATCGCCGAATGGAAGCTGCTATTACATCTGGGGCTGGACTGGAGGGCAGTTTGCCCATGGAAACGCCGCGGATTGAGAAGAGAAGACCTGAGGAACAGAGTGCGACACCTGAGCAGAATGTAAGGTTTGAAATTCCCATAGAATTCCTGGTCAAACCAAAGGAGGTTACACTAGAAGCTTTGTGGGATTTAGTCTCTAACCTTGGACAGATATTCTTAAAACAAACTAATGAGGTATTGCCTAAATTAAAAACCTTAGAAAAAGACTTACAAAAGAAAGAAGAGCAGATTAAGGACTTGAATGATAAAGTTGTTAAAATGGACCAAAGAATTATGAAACTTGAAACAGTACAACCCACTACGATTAAAGACTTGACGAACCTAAGGGTTAAAATGGAAATTTTTGATAATTACACTAAAAATTGTAACCTTAGATTTGTCAATTTTCCTAAACTTCAAAATGTTGCTCCCTTGGAAATGTTGAAGCGCTATATGCGCGAAATATTATTAATTCCCGAACAAAATATACCACCAATGACTATGGCTTATTATATCCCTGGGAAAGACCTGAATCAACCTGAAGCTCCGATAGATGTTTCTCTTTTGTTGGAGACCTCGGATATTGACCTAGCGACTGCAGCCACATTAGTGGCGACAGTCGCACTATTACCAGATAAGAGTTGGATTTTTCGTCTGTTTTTCCGTAACAAGGACAAACCTTTTTTAGGTTTTAAAGTATTATTATTTCCGGATGTCTCTAAGGAGACAAGACGACGGAGGAAACAATTTCTGCTCCTTAAACCTGAAATTCTGCACTTGGGGGGCACCTTTTTTTTAAGATACCCCTGCAAGTGCATAATAAAGTTTAGGGATAAAAAATATGTATTTACAGAACCTGCCCATGTGTCGGCGCTTATAGCCTCAGTGAAAGTGGAAAAGCGCTAATTATAAGAATTAACTCTGCTTAGTAGAATTAGCATATCTTGCGATTTTTTTTTTCCTTTGTAATGTTTTTCTCCCATAGATTCCTGAAATCTTGGATCCGAATTTATGGACTTGAGTATTGTTTTCTTTTGAAAATGTGAGGAACTCTTTCTTTCACCTTTTCTTTTTTTTTTCTTGATATTAGGTTTGAATATGTTATTGATAAACGGATACTTTCCTACACAAGATTTTTGCTTGTAATAAATTTAATAATATGAATAAATAAATAAATTAAAAAAAAAAGATTAGTTGCAAAAAATATCACACTCTAGTAAAAGGGCCCCTAAATAAGCCAAATCTCTGGGTACAAGAATGGGCTAAAAAGTAGTAATACCAAAGCCAAAGGAGGAGGACCTATTAATATATCAAAATCCAATACACAACAACAATTCAGAAAGGAGACCACATACCAATTGCTTATCAGAGAAGACAGTTTCAAGACACAATCATTAATAGGTACAGTACAAAAACAAAACTATGCAAACAGGGAAAATTATTTGCATAAGTAAATTAGATAAAACTGAGTCTCATTACAAAACATAGGGGTCCTTTTACCAAGCTGTGGGAAAAAGGGTCCTGCGCTAGCAGCGGGGGCAATTTTTCCCATGCGCCAGGGCCCTTTTTACCGCAGCGGGTAAAAAGCCCCCAGACAAACATGACCATGCAGTAAGAGAACTCTTACCATGTGGCCATGCAGCGAGGAACAATTACCGCCACCCACTGAGGTGGCAATAAGGGCTCCCGCAGTTACCGCCACATTACCACCACACAAGCCATTTCTGAGGGTTTTCTTTTTCCTCCAGAAATGGCATGTGGTCAGGGTGGAACTACCGCCGGTGGCTGCATTGGGCCGGCGCTAGTACCAATTTAGCATTTGGTAAGCCCACGTTGGGCGTACTGAAACTTTGTAAAAGACCCCTATAATTACATATGTTTGGATGCAGAAAAATGTAATTGTATAGTACAAATCACTGATGTTCAAAACTTGACAAAAAATTAGCAAGTTCAACGCAAAGTAATAACTTCAGTGTTCACTCCTATTCTTTTATTTTACAGATTATTATCTTTTTTGACCACTGAAACCAGACCCGAGTCTTTTAAGTGTTTTTTTTAATGCTTCTTGTTCTCACAGAAACAATTTTGAGCACTCTAGCCAGTCTGGTTTTCAGGATATACATATTGTTTTAATATAATATTTAGCCTGTCCTTCTGACAGTATTCAGGGCAGGTTACAAAGAACACACGGAATCTATGAATATATTCATGAAATATATTTGCATACAATGAAGGCAGCACACACAAATATATCTCTTCAGTATTCATTATCTTGAAAGCCTATTCTATTCTATCAGAGTTTTATATACTGCCAGTTTTCTGAGAGGATTCACAGAGGTATACAACTCAAGAGAACTCTAACAATAGAGAGAGATAACAAAAAAAACATGTACAACTAAGAAACAGAAATCATTAAACCAGAGTAAGCCAAAAATTATTTATCAAAAAAATAGGTATTCAAAATTTTCCTGAAAGAGAAATAAGAAGGTGTATGCTTCAAGTTCTAAGGTTTTTTTGGGACCATCAAGCGAA
The DNA here is from genome assembly GCF_901765095.1 of Microcaecilia unicolor. NCBI lineage: Eukaryota > Metazoa > Chordata > Amphibia > Gymnophiona > Siphonopidae > Microcaecilia > Microcaecilia unicolor. The sequence goes on from NC_044031.1 coordinate 164,223,840, forward strand.
CCACAACAACGCAGTATATAATTCCTTCACTTTCCAATCCTCAACAGTCCTTTTTATAAGATTGCAAGCCTCTTAAATTCTTACTTTCTGTTATTACTTAGCAGTTTGAACCCACTGCCAACACCGTCAGTGTTTCGCCACCTTCCTCAGGGCAGTGGTTAATTAAATCTGTCAAAATATAAAAATCACCATTATTAAGATATCATTTCTTCTAAAAATCAAACTTTTACAATGCATGTAAAAAAATACTCACATTGTTTTAGTGCTGCCACTCGCTCTTAAGATCATATTCTTTAAAGATAAAATGCATTTTAGTTGACGTCTTAAATACAGATCATTGAGGTGGCAGTAAGGGCTCCTGCACTAACTCAGTGGTAACTGGATAACGTGCAGTGCTGCTCGATTACCACTGGGCAACCCCCTGTAGAAATATATTTTGAATATTTCCACTAGTGCCAGAAATGTCACGCATGGGGGGTGGAACTACCGTCAGTGCCTGCACTGGGCCAGCAGTAGCTCCAGATTAGTGCATGGTAAGCCCACAGTGGACTTACTGCTACTTTAGTAAAAGGGCCCCTAAATGACTGGTTTGCACTCCCTCCCCCCTCCAGTTTGACACCCCAGCTCTAGTTCTTGTTCATGTAAATTTGGATCAGTTGTGTAAAAGAAAATTACTTGATTTACCTCAGTACATATAAACTATTTTTCTAGGCCTGGGACACTGATGGTCAAACATATTTACTCTGGTCAAAATGGATATCCTGTGTCTTAAAAGTACATTCCAGAGTTAGAGAAGCTTGTGGTAGTGGAGATGTCTGGTGTGGCTGAAATGGATTCTTGTTCCTCCAAAACTGTGTGAAGGGTAGAAGACATGATAAGAAAAAAATGGGAGGGGGATGAGAGGCCACAGGAGAAGAAAAGAGAGGGATGGAGAAAGTGTGGGGTTTGAGAGACTTGTGTGTGTAAGGTTGGGGGGGGGGGAACTGGGGAAGGGGGTGGTTAAGAGATAGATAGCAATACAGAATAGAAGAAAAGTCATGGGAATGGAGAAGAGAGAAGGAGGTAAGAGCCAAGGAGAAGGGGTTCATGAGGTCATACAAGAAGGAGACAAGGGGGAAAGGTATAAGGAAAAATGGAAGGGAGAGATTGAAAGGGCAGATAGAAGGACAGGAGACAGATGGTGATAGAGAAAGCAAGGACACACAAGTGAGGAAAGAGGTGGTCTTCCTAGTCCTGAAATGTGTCATGCCTGCAGTGGTGAACACCATTACAGTTTGCTTACTCTCTTTTCCATTACTGCTTTGTTGAATTATTTTTAAGCTTTTTTTTTTTTAAATTCATACATCTCTATTGTAAAAAGCTACTGCTGCTACTGAGGATTGTGAAAAAGATCACATCACAAAATAAATAATGTGCTAGTTTTAATTTTAAGTGCCAAAAACATTTTAATTTAGTTACTCAGAAATCATTATCATCATCATAATATGTGGTATTATTACTATAGTTATTATTTTCAGGGACGACTGCATCTTGGTTGTTTTCCAGTTCGCTGATTCACAAATACATATAAAAAACACAGTAGGATCTTCTTCACTAGTAATACTACGAGACTGCTCAATAACAAAAGAAGTGAAGGAAAACACAACACTCAAAACTCAAAAGGGAGGAAAAAAAAGAACATACTACTATGGCAATAAACATTACACTGCTCTTTCTGCAGCTTTTACTTTTGCCTACAGTGGCGGGGCCTTATAAATCCTGATATCCCTGGGGATGCGTTCAGCCTTTTAGTATTTAATAAGGGCAGCACTGTTTAACTCCAACTTAATGGCTGTCTTGAATTTCATGTTTAAGGCTTCCCATTCCTGCAACCCCACACCCAAAGGTGAAGAGCCAAAAAAAGAACTCTATCCTAACAAATTTGACGTGATAGAGTCATAAGAAAAACAGGACCAGGTAAAGTCGTCCAAGTGCTCATCAGAGATGCCCTTTTTTTCCATTATGGATTGAGGACACCCATGTGTTAGGTATGCCCCAGTCCCGCCTTCACTATGCCTCTGACACGCCCCCGTGAACTTTGGTCGTCCCTGTCACAGTAAGCAGTTGGGGCCGCCCAAAATCGACTTTCGATTATGCCGATTTGAGCGACCCTGTGAGAAGGATGCCCATCTTCCGATTTGTGTAGAAAGATGGGCGTCCTTCTCTTTCGAAAATGAGCCTGCTAGTGGTCTAGTGGTGGTTTGGCAGCAATGAAGACTACTCCCTCCTGCCCTTGCTACTCTGGATTAAAAATGGCTGCTGCAATCTCTAATGGCAATCTTATATTAGTACCACTAGGGCATAAGCCCTAAACCACCCCCTAGCTACGTAATGCAAGGTTCAACATTAGGAGCAACTGACCAAGAAAAGGATCTCAGCGTCATTGTTGATGATACATTGAAATACTCTGCTCAGTGTGCTGTGGCGGCTAAGAAAGCAAATAGAATGTTAGGTATTATTAGGAAAGGAATGCAAAACAAAAATGAGGACGTTATAATGCATTTGTATCTCTCCATGGTGCGACTGCACCTCGAATATTGTGTTCAATTCTGGTCGCCGCATCTCAGAAAAGATATAGTGGAATTAGAAAAGGTGCAGAGAAGGGCGAAGAAAATGATAAAGGGGATGGGACGACTTCCCTATGAGGAAATGCTAAAGTAGCTGGGGCTCTTCAGCTTGGAGAAAAGACGACTGAGGGGAGATATGATAGAGGTCTATAAAATAATGAGTGGAGTGGAACGGGTAGATATGAAGTGTCTGTTTACGCTTTCCAAAAACACTAAGACTAGGGGGCATGCGATGAAACTACAAAGTAAAATTTAAAACAAATCAGAGAAATGTTTTCTTCACTGAACGTGTAATTCAACGCTGGAAAATGTGGTAAAGGCGGTTAGTTTAGCAGAGTTTTAAAAAGCTCTTACGCAATGGTCTATGGAAAAGTCTATAGACCATTGTTAAATTGGACTTGGGGAAAATCCACTATTTCTGGGATAAGCAGCATAAAATGTTTTGTACTTTTTTTGGCTCTTGCCAGGTATTTGTGACCTGGATTGGCCACTGTTGGAAACATACTTATGTACTTATGTACATTTGTAATGGGAAGTCCAAAAATGCTATACTCTCACTTCCATGACCAGACGAGCAATCAAGCATCATTCCAAAAGGCAAACATGTTTTTTCCACCCATTCACTGTACTGACTATCTCCAAGATTGATGGTCCAAGAAACCTGGACTGACTCAGTAAGGTGGGCCCCTCTATTAGAAGATTAGATATTTATTAGGAAACAATGTTTATGGTTTCTGGACCAGCACTTTGGAATACATTGCCAGTTGCAATTTGCTCTATTCTTACATTGTTGACATTTTGAAAACATCTTTATACACATCCTCCTTACCTTGGAGGAAAGGAGAAACAAGGGCGACATGAAACAGACGTTCAAATATTTGAAAGGTATTAATCCGCAAACAAACCTTTTCTGGAGATGGGAAGGCGGTAGAACTAGAGGACATGAATTGAGGTTGAGGGGGAGGCAGATTCAAGAGTAATGTCAGGAAATATTTTTTCACAGAGAGGGTGGTGGATATGTGGAATGCTCTCCCATGGGAGGTGGTGGAGATGAAAACGGTAATGGAATTCAAACATGAATGGGATAAACACAAAGGAATCCTGTTTAGAAGGAATGGATCCACGGAATCATAGCGGAGATTAGGTGTCGACGCTAGTAATTGGGAAGCAAAACTAGAGCTGGGCAGACTTCTACAGTCGTGATCATGATTGAATAGATATGGATGTGCTGGAGTATAAATTTTAAGGGGCTTTGACATTAGCTTCAGAACAAGAAGAGAGCTGGGCAGACTTCTACAGTCTGTGCCCTGAGAATGGCAAGGACAAATGAAACTCGGGTATACATATAAAGTATCACATACCATGTGAAATGTGTTTATCTTGTTGGGCAGACTGGATGGACCATACAGGTCTTTATCTGCTGTCATTTACTATGTTACATCTTTTTCAAGTAGTCTTTTCAAAATTTTTGTAGCGCTGGAAATGACAGCGTGCTAGGGGTGGGATGCACCACCGGACTGCTACGGTAGCCCACCGGTACTTCCTGTATAGCGAGTGGTAAGCTCGTGTTGGGCTTACCGCCGCTTAGTAAAAGGAGCCCTAGATGCAGCAATCAAGTAGCCCAGAAAAGAAGCCTTACAGAAATAAGATGCATAGGTTTGGGGTTTATATGTCACCGAGAAACTGCAGTAGAAAAGTATAGCTTAAAATCATGCAGGAGGAAAAGGCACTGTTTTGCGTTTGATGGAACCTTGCAGGATTTTTTGGTCATAAGTAAAATAAATAAATAAATAGAAATTAAAAGGAAAAAAATTAAGTTTATTGAGAGTGTTTTATATATTACACTTCAGCCAAGCCAGCAAAGCAGTTTACAGTAACATGAAAAACAGAGCTTTTTACATCACAGTTACAACATTATAGTGCAGAGCAAGCTCAAGAGATGAGCCAGTGAGGCACTAGCTCATGGTGCTAAGGCTTAAGGGCGCGAAAAGCCATCTGTAGCAACAGGAACTAGTGGCTGCTCTGGTGGCACCTCAGGAGAGTTTAAAATGTAAGAGGACAGCACCAACATGGGTGGCAGTAGAGGGGGACTACTGCCACCTGGTTGCCCTGAATCACCATTGCAAGATCCCTGGGAGAGTCCCACAGGGGAGGGGGAGGGGAAGGATCAGGGAAGCAGGGTTTTCACATGGAGGGATATGGCTTGAACATTAGAGTGGGGCATGAATTTCCAGGGGTTCAGAAGGGGGGATCAGATATGGGGAGGGGGAATTGGTGGGGATCAGATATCAGGGAGGGGGAAGAGGTTCAGAGCAATGGTTGCCATCATGTGGAGGGAGTGAGCCGCCGTGGCTGTGTCTGTATTATTTATTGATGCCGCAGTGGCAAATATATACAAATAGTGTGTGCCTATGCTAATGCAGTTCCTGAGCAGGATGTGCATGAAATGCAGGACAGATGCTGGGTATACCCCCCCCCCCCCCCCCCCTATATTTACTGCACTGGCTTTGTGCTCCTTGTGCTAGAGATGGAGCAGCTAATACACAGAAAGTGCAGAACCGCAGTTTAGTAAAAGGGCCCGTATAGGTGTTAAATTCATAAATATAAATAATTTAAAAAGACACAGAGCAGCCAAACTCACTGTTAGCTGTCATGAACTACAGGGCAACTCCACTTACAGTTCTGGGTCTGACTCTCATACAGCTACTGATGGTTTACAAATTAGAGTGATCTTATTAGCTTTAATAGAGAATCTCCTTACAAAATGGCCACTATATGAGATAGTTGACAAATCTAAACAATCTTATCCCAACTTTTACTGTAAGCACTGCAATGCTAATCCTTTACCTCAACTAAAATTTTGGGACAGTGTTCCACTGAAGCTGGATGAGAGGAAACGGTGGAACACCTCAGAAACCATGATTAAACAATTTTAGGCACTGAGATTGTACAGTACAGAGGAATAGATGTCACATTCAGCTGTTTCCTCAACTACTTCTTCACACTTGACAGATCGTACACCAGACCCTGCAATGGACTCAGTCTTCCAGTGACTGGGGATCACTCCTGGTGTCTAGTAGGACTTTGCATTTGAAGGCTTCCTGAGCCATATTATTTATTTATTTATTTATTTATTTGTTACATTTGTATCCCACATTTTCCCACTTATTAGCAGGCTCAATGTGGCTTACATAGTACCGTAAAGGCATTTGCCAGTTCCGGTATGAACAAATACAAGGTGATATTATGGTAGAATAAGGTTCAGGTATGATGAATAATTTGGGGGAGTTTAGGGGGGAAGAGGAAGTGTTTGGATATGTCCAGTACGGTCTTTGGTTTCATTATGTCGCAGATATCCAGGTTTTTTATGTTGGTTCGATGGGGTATGCCTTTCTGAACAGGTTTGTTTTTAGGGCCTTTCGGAAATTTAAGTGGTTGAGTGTAGTTTTTACTACTTTTGGCAGTGCGTTCCATAATTGTGCGCTTAAATAGGAAAAGCTGGATGCGTAAGTTGATTTGTATTTGAGTCCTTTGCTGCTTGGGTAGTGGAGATTTAGGTATGAACGTGATGATCTTGTAGTGTTTCTAGTTGGCAGGTCAATGAGGTCTGTCATTTATCCCGGGGCTTCGCTGTAAATAATTTTGTGAACAATTGTGCAGATTTTGAAAGCAATACGTTCTTTGATTGGGAGCCAGTGCAGTTTTTGTCGGAAGGGTTTGGCGCTTTCAAAACACGTTTTTCCAAATATAAGCCTGGCTGCTGAGTTTTGTGCGGTCTGAAGTTTCTTTATGATTTGTTCTTTGCATCCCGCTTATTATCTGTAATAGACTTCTGCAAAGAACCTCTACCAGAGCAGAGTATTCAACAGAATATCTACTAAAAACTGTAAGTGCTGGATACTACATTTACTCTACTGGTGACCGGAAATGGTTAATGCTGAGAAGTTGTCCCAGGTTTCTTTTACTTCATCATTCAAGTTTAAGTAAACCTGTTGGCTAGGATTTCAACTTCTGGCCTGGATTGGCTTATTGGATGAGTGGAGGGTGCTGAGTGAGTGGAATGCAGTGCCTTTCAGCCTCCCAGCTTACTGGTCCCAGCCCTGACCTCAGAAAGTAGTCCTAAAATTACTTTAAGTACCCCACCTTAATATTCACCAGGCAAAACAGGGGCTACAGAAGTTTAGTTTGATGTTAGTTTAGGTAAAAAAAAAACCTGAACCTGATCCTTCACATTTTCAACTTTACTACTTACATACTGATGAAAAAAATCTGACAGAGTGACTCTAGTATTAAATCTCTATGGTACATTTGCAGTGATGAATTCTATCTTGATCCTTTGGTGAACTCCAGTAAATGTGTTTTCTTATCTCTGTTTTTCAGAATCATGAATACATCAGGTTCTAGACTGTTTTTATCCTGCATCGAAAAAAGACCAGTGTGTGATCCAGCATTTATTTTTCTGTTTTTCTTTTTTTTTTCCAGGCATAAGTGAAGGCATATAGGAGGCACTTCTATAACAGGGTGTCACAATGTAGATGCCTACTTTCTGCGGGTTGTGAGCCCATTCTGTGAGAACCTTTATGCGTGTAAGCATTCCTATAGAATACTAGTGTAAACTGGCATTGATGCAGAGGTTGGGAAGTAAAATCAATGCCGGGCAGACTTCTACAACCTGGGTCCCATAAATGGCATAACATAAGAACATAAGCATTGCTATACTGGGACAGACCTAAGGTCCATCAAGCCCCAGTATCCTGTTTCCCACAGTGGACAATCCAGGTCACAAGTACCTGGTAAGATCGCAGTAAAACAGACCAGATGAAGATCAAGGTTGGAGTGGGCTTCGACAGCAACTCCAGCAGTTGCAAACTTCTACGGTCTGTGCCCCAAAATTGGCAGGGAGACACAGAGATACAGTATACCAGTGTTTAATCATGAAGAAGTGCAGAGTTCCAGGTTCAACTCTGGCCACCTTGATGGGCAGACTGGATGGTCTATGTGGGTTTTCCCGACATTTACTATTTTACCTAAATGTACATATGCTTACTTATGCTAGGTCTATGGTTAGCACAAATGCACATACCTAAACTAAGCATTTATGCTTATACCTTACAGTATTCTATAAGCAGCCCATGTAAATACTAACCCTACCAATTACATGCCCATGCCCCTCTCCTGTGAATGCCCCCCTGCAATTACATGCTAAGGTGGCAAATCTATAAGTTGGCACCTCATTTTAGGTGCCATAAACGGATAAACTTAGCACCAATTCTATAATGGTTTATGGGTGTACCTAAGACATTATGGAATACTAGCGAACAGATGCATTGGCGTACCAAACATTAGGCATGCCTACATAGAACAGGTCAATGGCTGGTGTAAGAGGGCAGGTCTAAGTGTGCCATGGAATATACACAGCCGATAGTATTCCATAAGTTGTGTGCATCACTCGGCAACATGTACATGCCCATGCGCCCATGCTTTGTACACCTCCTGGTAGTTGTGCAGTAAGCAATTTAGTGCACTTTTTATAGAACAGTACCTAGCAATTATGCACATACCCCCTGGATTCTATATAGCATGCCTAAAGTTACATGTGGTTCTGCATATAAATCTAGGCATATTCTATAACTTTGCACGTAGATTAATTATTTTAACAAGCTGTTAAGCATTAACAGCTGTTAACAAGCAATAACGAGCATTAATTGGCAAGAATTCGAATTTACACACATACATTGCTAAGCGTATTCTGTAATGTAGTGTGCCTAAATTCTGATGTGCACAGGCAAAAAGGGGCATCCTTAGGGTTATGGAAATGGGCATTCTGTGGGCATTCCAAAATCTACATACGTAGTTATAAAATATGGGTCAGTGCGCGTAAATCTATGCACAGGGATTTACACCAGCTTTTCCTTGGTGTAAATGGACGCATGTAGATTTATTTATTTATTTTTTGCACTTGTATCCCACATTTTCCCACCTATTTGCAGGCTCAATGTGGCTTACATAGTACCGTGATGGCGATCGCCATTTCCAGATTGAGAAATACAAAGTGGTATTGCATTAAAGTTCATAAATGATAGAGGAAATTATAGAGTAAGTTAGACAATCAAATATAGAAAGTTCACTTCCGGCATGAGAAATAAAGTGGTGGTGCGTAACGTTCATTAGTGACTACGTAATGAAGCAGGCTAGTGTAGAGAGCTCGGTTTTGTCTAGTTTAGGCAGAGTTTCGTTGTCTAGTATTTAGGATGAATCATTGTGGTATGCCTTTTTGAATAAGTTGTTTTTCAGTAATTTTCAGAATATTGTTAGGTCATGCATTGTTTTTATGACATTTGGTAGTGCATTCCATAGTTGCGCGCTTATGTAGGAGAAGTTGGATGCATATGTTGATTTATATTTAAGTCCTTTGCAGCTGGGGTAGTGGAGATTCAAGAATGTACGTGCTGACCTTTTTGTGTTCCTGGTTGGCAAGTCTATGAGGTCTGACATATAGTCACATGAACTACACCTAAGTGTATTCTAAATACCACGCGTAGATATACACACGGTATTTAGAATACGCTTAGGAGTAATTGCCTAACGTTCATTAATTTTAGTTGCCATATATAGAATCAGGTCCATAGGGCTGAATTCAGTAAATGGTGCCAAAAATTAGGTGCCAGGAAAAATTAGCACTTAGTGGTATATAAAGGGTGCTCCGGGATGAGCACTCTTTATAGAATAGCACTCAGTGCCAATTCCCACACTTAACTTTAGGTGCAAGGATTAAGCCAACTGAAACCTGATTTAAATCCTGGCGCGCAAGTTGAGCGCGGATCCTCAGAATTCTATAGCACACAACTTTTTGGAACACCTCTGACTTGTCCATGCCCCTCCCATGGCTACATCCCCTTTTGAGTTGCATGTTATAGGATTTGGTCACGCAATATTATAGAATAGCGCACAGCAAGTTGCTTGTGTAAATCTCAATTGATGGCAATTAATGCCCAATGTTGATTGTTAGCATCCAGTTATTGACTGTTAATTGCTTGTTTACCAATTGAGTTGCATGTACAACTCAGGATTATGCCTAATTTTTGGCATGCAACTTTTGCCAACCTTTACAGAATCATAAGAACATGAGAATATCCATACTGGGTCAGACCAATGGTCCATCTAGCCCAGTATCCTGCTTCCAACAGTGGTCAATCCAGATCACAAGTACCTGGCAGAAACCCAAATAGTAGCAACATTATATGCTACCAATCCTGGGGCGAGAAGGGCTTCACCATGTCTATCTCCATAGCAGACTATGGACTTTTCCTCCAGGAACTTGTCAAAACAATTTTTAAACCCAGATACACTAACATTCTCCGGCAAAGAGTTCCAGACTCCAGAGCTTAACTATTTGGTGGAAAATGTACCAATGATACACGTAAGCACTATAATTCTATATAAACCAGGTGCACTAATGGCACCTAAATTTAGGCACCAGCTTCTAGAATTGCCTTTTCAATCATTTTATCAGATAATTACATAACAGCAGTTAGGTATGTGCCTTCCACTTGTGCATATAAGTGTACACTCACACATGTGAATGGCAGTATTCTATAAATGTAAATTCACAAAAGCTGAATGACAACTGTACTGCTTCAACAGATCCAATACCAGAGGTCACCCAGTCATGTTGCATAGTGAAGCTTGTACATTCTTGATCATAGAAACCATTAGACACATGGCTGTTTGTCTACAGAAAAGTGTAAGCAAGAACATTACCATATTTACCATTGTTGAAGGTTTGTTGTTTAGTTAGTATTCTCTATTCACAGTGATAGCTATAATTGTTTTGGTTTGTTTTTATTATTTGAGGTAACACAGTAATTTGTTGGCAATCATAAACTCTGGGTGGATGGTGATGCTTACATTTCCCATGGACATTCAGATCTCCTCCATGGAACACTGGGAAGTGCCCTAGCTAAGCATCCACACATAAGAGGCATCATGCTGCTGGTATATAGGTATTTCACTAAATTGTTTTGATTTGTATTCTGACAGTTTTTGTAGACATTCTGCATGCTAAGTATAATTGGTTCCAAAGGAGACAACAACTTGGTCTTCTTAAATGGATCGTAGATTGTAGTCCTTGAGCTATAATTTCATTTTCCAAATCCTTCAACTTTTCAATGATTACAAGGAATATAATCTTATGAAGTGATTCAATATATTTTTACAGCAACCTGAAGACATACGAATAAATTCCCAAGTGATTTAATATATAAGTTAAGTCTTACCCTTTCTGAGACAGTAATTCTCCCAACAGATGACTATGGACTGCAACAATATATAATTTGTTCTCTCTGTATTTCAGACATGCCTTAGAGATTAGTAAAGAACTGGAGTTTAAAGCGCTGCTAATTGAAGCTTAACTGTAACACTGCTGAATATATTTTTCCTCTGCACAAATTCCACTGGAACAGTTTGTTAAAATATGAGTGAAGAGAATTTCAAATATGTTCACAGGTATCTGCTTAATTACACATTGGAAGTGCACCAATTAGCAGAACAAAGCTCTTATCAAGTAGGCAATTTTACTTTAATTCAATTTAATCTGGTAAGTAACATGATGCACATTTTACAGCATGAAATAACTGTTCTCCATATGTCAGCATCAGAAAATCAGAATGCCATGGAAGCGCTGGACTGTAGACTCTTCCCATTCCACAGTGTAGACTACTTTCTGGACAGAGAGCACCTGAAATACAGTAAGAGGTAAACATACAGAGGGCAATTCTATAAAGGGGCACCTACATTTAGGAGTCTACTCCCTAAAGAAAAGGACACACATACTTTTGTTTACAGAATACCAGTGTAGCATGTCAAACATGCACCTAGAATTAAGGTGCAACCACTTTCACCAACCACACAGCTGGTATAAATGATCGTACCTAAATCACAATGGCACAGATATAGATTACAGTATTATATAATCTACACACATAACTTTGCACCCTGCCATGCACCACCCAGACTCCATCCACGTGAATGGATGAATACTACATGCCATCGCATTTGGAAGCCATTTATAGAATAGTACATTGCCAGAATTTTGCCATTTACACACATATGTGCATACATATGCATTCCTAGAGCCTATATCTTGGCACCTTCTTTATAGAATTACCCAGTGTAACATCATAGTGTATTTACTGTCCTGTTCAAGTTCCAATTTATTTGGTATACCACCTGTAAAAGAGACATCTAACTGGTTTTTAGACGTTATATAACTGTATGGGATTGACATTCTCCTTCCCCCCACCTTACTAATTGCTCTTGGTTCTCATGGGTGAATGGGAAGGGGGTATCTAAACTTGGCTTTTGGCATCTGATCCCTAACAGAATTTGCATGCTGTGACATGCTCAAAGGGAGTGTACCCTAATTGGGATATAAGGAGGGAGCATAAAAATCCCTAGGAAGAGAGATTTCAGGCCTTCCTTCTGACCCTACCTCTCTAGTACCAGGAAGGCTTGAAGAAAGCCTATGCAATTGGAGCAGTGTCCAGGTTGGTTAGGCTTGTGGGTCTTAAGGGGAAGAGAAGTCCAATAAATTCCTGCATTCAGGTGGAGGCTGGAGGTTTCACTACTGTGGGAGGTTGGAGATGTAATTTCCCAAACCCACTGGAAGAGAAGAGTCCATATATACAGAAATGCATATGTATTTCATGTGGCACTATAGGTATCTAACAAAGTTTGCATTCAGCAAACCTTTTGTAAAATATGCTGGAAAATTGTGAATGTCCTAGCTTGAGCTGGTCATCCTGGGTAAAATGGGGCTTGTTCTATGCTTTCCTACATTCTCGATATAACTATTGTAATATTGCCTACGCAGGGATTTCGAAAATGAATCTGAAGAGATTACAAATGTTGCAAAACCCAGCCGCCCGCATACTCTGTCACACATCTCACTTTGATCACATATCACCGCTTCTTCGTCACTTGCACTGGTTATCCATCTAGTTCAGATCCAAATTTAAAATCTTAACTTTAACGCACAAGGGGTCCTTTTACTAAGCCATGGTAAAAAGTGGCTTGCAATAGTGTAGGCATGGGTTTTGGGCGCGCACAGAAATATTTTTCAGTGCACGTACCAAAAATGCCTTTTTAAAAAAATTTTCCGAAAATGGACGTGCGGCGAAATCAAAATTGCTGCGCATCCATTTTGGGTGTCTGACCTTACCACCAGCCATAGACCTAGTGGTAAGGAGTCTGTACGGTGAGGACCTACTCATGTCAGATGCCACTTGGCACGCATCCGAAAATAAAAAACATTTTCCAGATGCGTATAGCGGATGCACGCCAAAAGTGAAATTACCGCAAGAGGCATGTGGTAGTCCGGTGGTAAGTTCATTTTGGCACGTGTTGGGTATGCGTAGAGCCTAACACGGCTTAGTAAAAGGGGCCCAAGGTTCTTCATAATGGTTCCCCTGCCTACCTTGCTTCCCTGTTATTCCATATACACCATCTCGTACCCTTCATTCACTGAATGACAACAGACTAGTACTCCCACGCCCTTCAAAAGACAGATGGGAATCTACTAGATCAAGTGCCTTCTTTTTCTCTGCAGCAGCACTATGGAATGCATTACCATAACTTCTCCGCCTCGAAACATCCTATACCACCTGTCGTACTTATTGAAAACCCATCTCTTTCAACAAGCTTTTGTAGTCTAGAACTGGATTGGTTCTGCAATGAGAGACCAGGGTGTTCAGTATTTATTTTTGTACTTTTGTTTTTAACTCAATCCTGTTTTGATTCCTTGTCTTTGTATTCATGTTTTTATTTCATGATTGAGTGTTTATACTTAGGTAGTTAGGTCTTTCCTATCTATTACTTGGTGTTCCATTTCCTGCCTTTTGTAGTTATCGATTACTTTTATTGTAAACTGCTCTGACTTGCCCGCAATATGGGCGGTATAACAAGTTTAATAAATGATATAACAAGGCATCTAGGATAAGAGGGTAAATAGGCACCCATTTCAAGCTTATTCTATAAAGGAAAGAAAAGTAGGTGCCTACTTCTCTTTATAGTGTACTAGCTCAAATGTCAGAAAATGCATTTACATTTAAGGCACAATCACTTATCCTAAAACTATAGCAAGTCAGAATGCATGAAAATTCTAGTATTCTGTTATTTATGCACATAATTGTACATGACCACTGACAAAGCATAAGAATGTAAGAAGTTGCCCATGTCATTTGGCAACATGCTGTGTCCACGTGTACACCCCCTCCCGCCAGCTGCACACCAACCCTAGGATTTTATATATGATCCCAAATTTGGGCACCAAAATGTGGGTGCTGATCGAAGATGCACGTGGAAATTAATTAGCTAAGAAGCCAATAACTAACAATAAATAATTAATAAAATCCATTGTATTATTTTGTTATTATTTATTTTTGTGATGATTCTAAATATGTATTGTTATTATGCTCCTGTAAGCCACATTGAACTGTGAGCTCCTTTTACTAAGCGGAGGTTGCCAACACGGGCTTACCGCTCACTATACAGGAAGTACCACCGGGCTACCTCAGCAGCCTGGTGGTACTTCTCATCCCTAGCCCGGTAACCACTGGGTTAACCTGGGAGCCCTTACTGCCACCTCAATGGGTGGCGGTAAGGGCTCCCCCCCAAAATGGCTGCACGGCAAGTGCTTTACTTGCCGCATGACCATTTCCTGCAGGAAGGCGAGACTTCCCTTTTACCAGCTGCAGTAAAAGGGGGTCTCAGCAAGCGTGTAAAAGATGCACCGACACCAGCGCCAGCCCCAGCCTCCTTTTGCCGCACCTTGGTAAAAGAGGCCCTGTGTTGGGTAATGTGGGGTATAAATGTCAATAAATAAAAAATAAAGTAAAATGAAAATTATTGCAGTTCATTGGCATGAATTAAGATTTTGCACACGCATCTTCTTGCACACTATTCTGTAACACTGCATGCCTAAATTCCCTAGGGGCCCTATTACTAAGCCGCATAAATGCCTACGCATACCCAATGTGCATCAATTCTGAGTTACCTCCCGGCTACTTGCGGTAATTTCATTTTTGGTGCACGTCTGCTACGTGCTTTTACAGGCATTAGTGTCTATGCTCCATTTCAGATAGCACCAGCGTTTTTGTGCTTATTCTTTCTATCCCGTGTAATCTTGGAGGAACATCTGTATATGTCAATTTTGAAGACCCCTGAGGAAGGCCTTTTTGGCCGAAACACGGACCGTGTAGGGTTCCAATAAAACTATTTTGGTGCTCTTACTATCCGTGGTCTTCAGTCTGGTCCTTTTGGTTTCTTCCGCCCTTCTTGTGGTTGCACATCTGCTACGCACATCCGAAAAATATTTTTTTATTTTCTGGCACGCATCAAGTGACATTTGATGCGCATAGGTCATTACCGCCTGGTTACCGCGTGGTCCATGGCTTGCAGTAAGGTCTCAGACCTAAAATGGACGCATGGCAATTTTCATTTTGCCACACATCCATTTTTGGCAAAAATTTTAAAAAGGCATTTTTTATAGGTGCGCTAAAAATTATTCTGCGTGCACCCAAAACACGCATTTACACTACCGCAGGCCATTTTTCAGCACACCCTAGTAAAAGGGCCCCCTAGTGTGCAACTCAAAAGGGGGTGTAATCAGGGGAATAGTAGCGGTATTCCCAAAATTTATGAACAGAGTTATAGAATGCCGCCCTTTCCGCATCGAAATGCCAAGATCTAGAAACCTGGGCAAAGGCTCCAGTTTTTTCTAACCTAGGTGGCTTTTGAATTTATTTTTTCTACACAAGATTGCAACGTTATAAAAACAAGTTAAAAACTTGGATCAATGACGATTCCACAGTACTGCATAAGAAACTGCTGGCATGCAGTATCTGTGCTGTGACATCTGAAGATCCATTAAAAAATTTACATGTTTGTAAATAAAAGTTCAAGTATTTTAGCTTTGGAGAAGTATGTTCTAGAAAATATTTTTGAGAATGGTGACACATTATGGGGCCCTTTTACTAAGCAGCAGTAGGCTAATGCACGGGTTGTGTGTGTTGGAATGTAATTGTATTTTACATGCATTGCCTGTCACCTATTATTTCTCTGTGATTACTCTGTGACCTCTGATGTGAATTACTTAGAGAGGTCACACAGCTATGCAACTTCCTGTGGGGGTTAGATGCAGCACATGCAGCACATGGAGCACATGGAGCTCATGTTCTCTCCTAACCTGAGAGGATCTATGGTGGTGTGAGCATCCATTACCATCTAAGCACATGGAAGGAGCTGATAATACAAATGTATAGTAATATGTATATATAAGCCTGTCTGATTATAATCTAACTACAAACTGTGAGTAAACAGATGTTTTGTTACTTCAACTTTAAAGTGACTCAGCAGTGAATTATTCAGGGGTGAATGAGAGAGAGATGAAGAAAGAAATTAACATTTCTAAAGCTGAAGCTGTGTGTACTAAAATCTGCTAATTATTTACTACAAATAATCCAACAAAAGGGTTATGGGCCCAGGGTCCAGGAATTGAAAAAGAAGAGAAATATTACCAGGCAGAAAAAAAGGCCACATTTTTCTCTTAAGTTTTAAAGGAAAGATTCAGTCTGTCTCTCTCTCCCCCCACACAGCAGACAGAAGGCTAAGAAAATGGCTGAGGGAAGAAATTCACCATTGTTCTATTCTCTCAAGGTGCCTAGATTAACTGAGTTTAATTATCAGCAGTGGGAATTAAGATTCATATGTTTCCTTCGAGCAAAAAGATTAGATATATGCTTAGACCAAGACAGAACAACTGAAAATATGGCTGAATGGGACAATGCAAACTATTATGTGAAGTGCATGCTTTTGGAAGCTCTCTCAGAGAAACAAGCCATATTAGTGGAGGGAAAAGATACACCAAAGGACATTTTATGTAAGCTGAGAACTATGTATGCAACTACATATGCAAAGCAGCAACCAATTTGGCTGGCAGAGTTGAATGAAACCAAATTAAGGGATAAAAGTAAATGTAATGATCACATTATGCATCTTATGTCTTCATTTCAAAAGCTAGAACTTTCTGGAATTCCCATGTGTGATGCATTGAAAAGAGCATTTCTTTTTACCTCACTATCAAAGAAGTTTGATGTTTTTAGGTCTGTAAATGAGGCCATTGAAGGGCAATCTTTTGAACAGACAACATCAAAACTAAGGCAGGAATGCATAATAAATGATTCTGAGGAGATGTGTTCTCAAAGCAAGTCAGAGAGAAATGAAACAAATTTCTTGGCAAAGAACAGAGGAAGGCGGAGCTATGGGAAAACTCCACCCAAGGGCAAGCTGATTTGCTACTCATGTGGAAAGGAGGGACATGTATCTAAATGGTGTAAGGAAACACAAAACACTCCCTCTAGCTCACCTAAGCCAATGGAACTAAAGAATTTTCAAACCAGGAAATGTATGAAGGACAAAGATAAACACAAGGGTTTTCTAATGGCAGAAAAATCTTTGACTATGGTAAATAATAATTCAAATGAAAGTACTTGGATTTTGGATTCAGGGAGTACATGCCATTTAACCAATTGTAAGGATTTCTTTCAGGAAATGTGTCCAGAGGAAGGTATTCTTAAAACTGCAAACGCAGGGACTGCTAAGATCCAAGCAAAAGGTATTGGATTCTTAAAATGCAAAGTGTCTAATGAAGTTAAAGAAATTCCTGTAAGTGATGTCTTGTATATTCCCCAAGCAGTTTGCAATATGCTTAGTGTATCTACATTAGATAAGAAGGGATTTGTGATTCATTTTGAAAACAGTAAGTGCACAATCTCTAAAAATGATGAAGTGTATGCTGAAGCTTTTATGCATAATGATGTTTATAAACTGAGCATTTCAGGTGAAGCCTCACATATGGCGCAAGTAAGGAAGAATGATGGTAAATGTAGTCTGGAAATCTGGCACCGCCGCCTGGGACATCGTGATTCTAAGGTGATCCAGGATCTTTACAGTAGGCAACTAGCCACAGGCATTCAGATAAGTGCAGATGCTGGTAAAATGGAGAAATGCATAGACTGTGTTACTCAAAAAGGTGTGAGACCCTCATTTCCTGCATACACAGGAAATAGGAGTAATAAAGTACTGGACTTAATACACAGTGACTTATGTGGACCGTTTAATATCCCATCATTGGGAAATAACAGATTTGTGCTAATATTCTTGGATGATTTCTCTAGATACTGTGTGGCCTATTTGCTGAAAGAGAAAAGTCAAGTCACAGACATGCTGAAGAAATACGTAGCCATGGTGAGCAATAAATTTGAAAGAAAACCAAAGGTTCTTCAGACCGACAATGGTGGTGAGTTCACTTCACAAAGCATGCGCACATTTCTAGAACAAGAAGGCATTCAGCATATCACAACAGTAGCTTATACACCAGAGCAAAATTCTGTTGCAGAGAGAAAATTTAGGTCAATTGTGGAAATGACCAGATGTATGCTGTCAGATAGCAATCTCCCTAAAAGATTATGGGGGGAAGCCATTCTCACAGCAGTGTACCTACAAAACAGAATGCCAACTAAAGGCGCGGAGCGCACACCACATGAGACATGGCATGGTAGGAAGCCAAACCTGTCACACATAAGAACATTTGGAAGTACAGCATATGCTCATATACCAAAACAAAGAAGGCATAAGCTGGATTCCACAACAGAAAGGGGCATTTTAGTTGGCTATGCTCCAGGACACAAAGGATATAGAATTTTGAATCTGAAAACTGGCATTGTTGGCATAAGACATGTTACATATTTTGATGAAAACAAAAGGGTTGATAAAGGCTGGATTATCCCAGATGAGCCTTATCATCCAGAATATGAAACTAGAACCATAATAGACATGCCAGTGTATATAAATGCCATACCAAGGCAGATGTCTGAAAGCAACTCACCTGTATCTAACGAGGAACAGGCAGAGGAAGCAGACACAGAAAGGATCATTGAAGAAGACAGTACAGTTGGAGAAGGGGAATCAATTGGAGAAGAACTCTCAGATTTAGAGGATGCGGAAAGGTCAGACCAACCTGTTGTCAGACGCTCATCCAGGGAAAACAAAGGTGTTCCACCCCCAAGACTGTCTTACCTAACAAAGTCAGCAGAAGCTCAAGAGCCCTTAACATGGGATGAGATTGAGAAAATGCCAGCAGAAGAAGCTGCTGAATGGCATAAAGCTGCACAAGAAGAAATTGATGCATTGGATAAAAATAATACTTGGATTCTTACAAAATTACCTCCTGGCAAGAAAGCTATAGGATGCAAATGGGTATTCAAGTTAAAAAGGAATGCACAAGGAAAAGTGGAAAGGTATAAAGCCAGATTAGTCGCAAAGGGATATCTTCAAAAATATGGAGAAGATTTTGATGAAGTGTTTGCACCTGTAGTGAAACACACGACAATTAGAACACTTCTGAGCATTGCAGTCTCAAAAGGCATGCAAGTCAACCACATTGATGTGAAAACAGCATTTCTTCATGGAGAAATAACTGAAGACTTGTACATGGAACAACCAACAGGTTTCATAAATACAAAACAAAGACAGCTAGTGTGTAAATTAAACAAAGGTCTTTATGGATTAAAGCAAAGTGCAAAATGTTGGAATGAAAAATTGCATGAAATATTGACAAATTTAGGATTTAAGCAAGGTGAAGCAGATAAATGCTTGTACACTAGGTGCACAAATGGACAATATGCATACATTTTAGCTTTTGTTGATGATCTGCTCATTGCAAGCAAAAGTGAGCAAGAGTACAAGGACATTGTAAAGTGTTTAAACCTCAATGTTGAGATAAAAGAACTGGGTAATGTGTCATACTATCTTGGTATAGAAATTGAGAAACAAAATGATGGTTCTTATCTTCTAAGCCAGAAGCAGAAAATAAATGAGCTTATTGAAAGTTTAGGTATGCAAGATGCCCAAGTTGTAAGCACTCCCATGATCACTGATTTTCTGAAGGATGAAACAGTAAGAGAACCTTTACCAGATAACATCCAATATAGATCAGCCATAGGTAAGCTTTTATATCTAGCTACCACATACAGGGCTGATATAGCAAATGCAGTAGGAATTTTGAGCAGAAGGGTCAGCTCACCTACCAAATCAGATTGGACTGCAGTTAAAAGGATGGTAAGGTATTTAAAGGGTACCATTGATTGTAAATTAAAGATTTCAGCCAATAGTAATCCAAAACTAATATGTTACTGTGATTCAGATTGGGCAGGGGATCATTCTGATTATAAATCCACAAGTGGATATGTGTTTATGTATGGAAATGTACAAATTTCATGGGCCAGTCATAAACAAAGTATTGTGAGTTTGTCTTCTACAGAAGCTGAATATGTGGCTGTATCGGAAGCGTGCAGAGAACTGATGTGGATTGAAAAACTTTTGCTGGATTTCGGAATAGCTGAAAAGAGACCAATCCAGTTAATGGAAGATAATCAGAGCTGCATCCGACTGTCACAGAATGACAAGGTTCAGTCACGCACCAAGCACATCGCAACGAAATACCACAACGTGCGAGAGTTGGTGAAAGAAGGGGTCATCAGTCTACACTATTGTCACACCAGTGAGATGACAGCTGACATCATGACCAAACCGTTACCCAGAGAACATTTTGTGAATCTGCGTATAAAGCTTGGACTTTGTATGAATAAATAATTGCATGACAGTTATGCATGAGAAGGGGTTTGTTGGAATGTAATTGTATTTTACATGCATTGCCTGTCACCTATTATTTCTCTGTGATTACTCTGTGACCTCTGATGTGAATTACTTAGAGAGGTCACACAGCTATGCAACTTCCTGTGGGGGTTAGATGCAGCACATGCAGCACATGGAGCACATGGAGCTCATGTTCTCTCCTAACCTGAGAGGATCTATGGTGGTGTGAGCATCCATTACCATCTAAGCACATGGAAGGAGCTGATAATACAAATGTATAGTAATATGTATATATAAGCCTGTCTGATTATAATCTAACTACAAACTGTGAGTAAACAGATGTTTTGTTACTTCAACTTTAAAGTGACTCAGCAGTGAATTATTCAGGGGTGAATGAGAGAGAGATGAAGAAAGAAATTAACATTTCTAAAGCTGAAGCTGTGTGTACTAAAATCTGCTAATTATTTACTACAAATAATCCAACAGTGTGTACCACTACTACTGGGGTAGCACAGGTGCCCGGCAGTAATTTTGAAGTTGGCATGCGCTGTATCTAGTGGAAGAAAAGATTTTTCTATTTTCTACTGTAGGGGGCATTCCTGACGGTAATTGGCAGCTTGGTCACATTGGCACGGAAGCCCTTACCAGTAGGTCAGTGGGTGATGGTAAGTGCTCAGGTAGTAAATTGCCGTTTGCTACGTTTAATTTTAGCACACAGCCATTTACTGCCCCATTAAAAAAAGACCTTTCTCTCAGCTGCAGTACGAAATGGCCCATCGCATGCCAATTTCACGCATCCAAACTATCTCAGGCCACTTTTTACCGCTGCTTAGTAAAAGGACCCCACGTGATTTAGTTGCTGGGATGATTTTTTTTTGAGTCTTTAGCTTGTATCCCTGCACATTGAGGTTTGGTCCTAATTATGGGGTCCTTTTACTAAGGTGCACTGAAAAATGGCTTGCAGCAGTGTAGGTGTGTGTTTTGGGCAGGCACAGAATCATTTTTCAGCACACCTGCAAAAAATGCCTTTTTAAAATTTTTGCTGAAAATGGACGTGCGGCAAAATGAAAATTGACGCTTGTCCATTTTGGGTCTAAGACCTTACCGCCAGCCATTGACCTAGTGGTAGTCTCATGCGGTAGCTGGGCGATAATGACCTACGCATGTCAAATGCCACTTGGCATGCATCCGATATGCGCATCTGAAAACAAAATTATTTTTCGAATGTGCATATCGGACGCGTGTCAAAAATGAAATTATCACAAGAGCCATGCGGTAGCCGGGTGGTAACTCCATTTTGGCACGCATTGGGTGTGTGTAGACACTTATGAGGCTTAGTAAAAGGGCCCCTTTAAGAGTTAGGCTTTGGTATTTACACCATGATTCAGTTGGCATAAATACTGGTGTCCTCATTTGGGCATAGGAATGGGCTGTAAGTGTTATTCTATAAAGAGCACTCAACTTCAAACACTCTTTATAGAACAGCACTCCATGCTGATTTTTTTTTTAATGCCCAAATGAAGACATCATTTACTAAATCCCAATCAAAGAATGGATCATCTTCAAAATCTGCACCTTTGTCCACAAAATTATCTACGGCGTATTCCCAGGATACATGACAGACCTCATAGATCTACCAACCAGAAACAGAATCAGATCATCACGATCATACCTAAACTTACATTACCCAAATTGCAAAGGACTTAAATACAAAACAACTTACACATCCAGCTTCTCCTACGTAAGCGCACAACTATGGAATGGACTCCCAAAAGCTGTAAAAATAATCCATGACCACCTAAACTTCAGAAAATCACTAAAAACCAACCTCTTCAAAAATGCTTACCCCACCGATCCAACATAAATCCCCACACCCAGCAACACAACACAACCAATGATCATACTGGACAATATACAATCTTCATTCCCTTCGACCTTCATGGTGCCTGACACACACCTACCTCACAACCTTGTATTTGTTATCAACTGACTGGCCTACGCCTGTACGGTATTATGTAAGCCACATTGAGCCTGCAAATAGGTGCATAAATGTGGGGTACAAATGTAACAAATAAATAAAAATCCAGTCCTAAGCGATTTGGGTGCACTGATTATAGAATAGCAGCTAGCGCTTATGTTCATAACTGCCAATTAGTGGTGCCAATCAAGTGCATAAGCACTACTATTCTATAAACTGGGTTCACTATTGGGGGTCCTTTTATTAAGCTGTAGTAAAAGGGGGCCTGCATCAACACGTGTTTCTGACGCATGCTGAGGCCCCTTTTACCACATTGGGTAAAAGGCTGCCTTTTTTCTGGAAAAGAAATGACCATGAAAAAGTGAACCACTTACTGTGCGGCCATTTCGGGGGAAGAACTTACCGCCACCATTTTGTGCCTGAAAGAAAGCATTGGAGCAGCACAAAGAAGAGCACATCCCAAAAAGGTAGGAATTTGAGGCCTTCCTCTGATCTGTCCAACACAGTCATGGGGTTAGAAACCTAGCTGCCCCACTGGACTGCTCCTCAGTTTTAGAATGCATTGCACAGGGCATAAGATTGGAAGCCATTTGACTTACATAGTAACAAAGTAAGTGATGGCAGATAAAAACCTGAACAGTCCATCCAGTCTGCCCAACAGTCACACTCATTATCAATTCATGATTGAATCAACAATGAATGTGATATTATATACTTTATCATGAGTCTTTCTTTGGCATTTCTGGGACATAGGCCGTAGAAGTCTGCCCGGCTTTACCCTTACATTCCACCTACTGGGGTTGCCGTCAAAGCCCACTCCAGTCTATCCAAATCCATCTTGTCATTTGCGGGACCCAGGCCACAAAAGTCTGTCCAGCACTGTCCTCGAGTCTACTTACTAACCTTGCCATTGAAGCCCTTTCCAACTTATCCTAAATCGGATTGTCATATATAGACACAGACCTACAAATCCTGCCTGGCACTGGCCTTAATTCTTTACAGCAGGCCGTCCAAGCGTCACTCACACATCCACTCCCTGCAGTCATTTAAAGTTTTTTTTTTCCATTAATTTTGGTTTTCTAGCATCTATTTTCTAAATAGAGTTCCTTTGTGTTCATCCCATGCCTTTTTGAATTCCGTCACTGTTTTTGTCCCTTAGGAGGGCATTTTAGATGTAAATTTAAATGTTCTTATTTCAGAAAGCTTTTGGGTAAGTTCATTATAGTAATTGATTCTGGACACATGAGCTGCAGCGTGGGTATTATTTGTGTTTTTAATGTGTGTAGGTTTATGTAGGTTTTTAATTATGAATTTTGAAATGTAAGCTACATTGAAAAGCCTTGCTAGCTTTGTAGGTTATAAATGGATTACATCGGTAAATACTCAGCCACCCAGAGCCTGGTTACGTATATTTTAATTGCATAAATACTAGTCTTTACTATAACACTACTGTGGGACACTCATCTCACTAGAAAGAAAAACAAAGCCCGATCATGAGCTACATAACATGGTGCTTCTTTGGGAATTTTGAAGTAGGTCAGTCTTGTATTCCCTGCATTTCAAACTTTGTTTTCTCTGAGTCAGGCTAACAGTATGATGCAAATCAACAAACTCCCTTAATGAGATGCCTATAATTTTTAGCAGGATCTTGGGTTTTTCAAGTTGCAAGCCTGTTTTATGTGCAGAAAAGGCCTTTTATTTTATTTTTTTATTTATTTATTTTATTTATCATTTTACTTAATTGCATTCACATTTATCACATAAATGTAAGGAAATACAGAAATTAATATAAAAAGGAAAACATTTTCTCTCAACAATATATATTTACATAATTGTCCACAACTGGAAGATCCAAGATCAGGAAAACAATCTTAAAGAAAATAAGAAAAACTCAAAATGGTTAATCTTACACTTCACATTTTCTGAGGGAGGAAGGTTAATCGGTTATTGCAGCTGGTACAGTGGTAACTGAAGGAAGTTGCTGCAGAGCATTCTTCATCTGTTTCCACAAACTCTTATAATTTCTTAGGTTCAAACAAATAACTAATAAGGAAATAAAACACTTACAAGGGAATCGAGCTAGGAAGGTCCCACCTAGGGCAAGGATTCCTGGCTTAAAAGCCAAGACCTCACACCTTTTATAAAATCATGTGGTGGTATATGGGCATTTGTATAGAAGTACAGAAACAGAGAAAATGATGGCAGATAATGACAATACACCCTATCCACTCTGCCCAACCATGTCAAATGCTGAGCTCTACAAATCCCATCCTCTCTCATAGAGATCCTCTGTGTTTGTTCCATGCTTTCTTGAATTTGGATACAGCCTTTCCTTCAACCACCTCAGCTGTCTACCACTATTTTCGTGAAGAAATATTTGCTTGTATTACTCCAGAATCTATCCCCCTTTAGCCTATGATCCCTTGTTCCAGAGCTTCCTTTTAATTGAAAGAAGTCTGCCTTCCATGCTTTTATACCATTTATATGTAGGAGTCTAAAAAGTGGGTGGCCACAGGGGAAGATTTAGGGCAGGGGAAAAAAAGTTAGGAGCTTAGCACTGTGTTTTCAGTCCTAACTGCCCTATAGGAACCAGTACAAGAAGATGTACTACCGTACGTTGAATTTTAGTTCTAGACAGGACATTTAGAAAAAGGGACCAAGAGGGCTCAAAAGCTCAGGTTCTCTTGCATCCTTTTTATTTACCCGATAAACGTTGTTACAACCTACAAAGATTCCTGTCTTCTTGAAGAATATAAGTACATAAGTATTGCCATACTGGGACAGACTGGTCCATCGAGCCCAGCATCCTGTTTCTAAGAGTGGCCAATCCAGGTCACAAGTACCTGGCAAGATCCCAAAACAGTGCAATACATTTTATGCTGCTTATTCTACAAATAAGCAGTGGATTTTCCACAAGTCCATTTTAATAATGGTCTATGGACTTTTCCTTTAGGAAGTCATCCAAACCTTTTTTTAAACCCCGCTAAGCTAACCGCTTTTACTACATTCTCTGGCAACGAATTCCAAAGTTTAATTATACATTGAATAATGCAGCCACTACAACCCCGTGCCAATCAAACTGATCAATTCTAGCTTTTTTCATCATGAAAAACCTTCCAACATATGCAGATTCTGAAGGAACCATATAGCCCAATTTTCATTTCACAGCTGAGACAAGAACTCTGTGTTAAGGCAAAGCTATAATATCATCTTGTTTTTTTATAGATAAAAAATGAAACAAGACTCAAACACATATGTAGGCTTTAGTATTCCCTTGCCCTACTCATAATGCATGCAGATGTACTGAAAGCTTTTCCTTCATGATAGCTTTAGTTTAAATTAAATTCTTCCCTAATAATTGGAAAATACATTTGTCTGTTCCAGTCTTATTTTCCCATTTAAGAATTGCCTTCATTAATGGCTGATAAAAATGCCCTCTCGTCACTGGCCACACACACAGTAAGATAATGAAATGCTTTATCAAATAATTGTACAAAGCCCTCCTACACTACAGCAGTTTCGTTCCTTTTTTGGTAGTTCAATTTGGCATGACACACATTTAATAATAATGTTGACTGCTTTATGTAGGTGTCTTTTTTTGCCCCAGAGCTTTTTTTGTGTTCATGTCTTTCTAATCTTCAGTTTTGTTTTTTGTTGTTTTTTTTTTTTAATTTGTGCTTTATATCTCTACATGTTTGTCTCACAAAATTGAAAAAGAGAGAAGGGACTGCAAGGATACTTTCCACTGCAAAGGGTTCATTTCATCCCCGTGGTTTTAGACCTCAACTTGGCAAATGGCAATAGAGAATTAGGTTTCTGAATACAGTTTCTGTAAGGTAGATCTTTTAGGGGATATTTAGAGGGGCATAATCGAACGTTGCCGGCCAAATAGATCGCTGGTGATCTATGTTGGCGGCAGCGCTACAGCTGGCCGGAACCGTATTATCGAAAAAGATGGCCGGCCATCTTTTCTTTCGATAATACGGTTTAGCCTGGCCAAATGCCGTGGAGTTTGCCGGGTTTGAGATGGCTGGGTTTGTTTTTCAGCGACAATGGAAAGTTATGTCGGCTATCTCAAACCCCGGCCAAATTCAAAGCATTTGGCCGTGGGAGGAGCCAGCATTTTTAGTGCACTGGCCCCCCTGACATGCCAGGACACCAACCAGCCACCCTAGGGGTCACTGCGGTAGACTTCAGAAAAGCTCCCACCATGTGCATAGCTCCCTTACTTTGGGAGCTGAGCCCCCCCAAACTCACTACCCACAAATGTACTGCACCCACTAAAATTGCTCCAGGGACCTGCATACAGCCTCTAGGACTTATTGCTGCTGTATAACTTTGGCACACCAGTTCACACCTGAAGACTAATCTCTCTGAAAAAGTCCTTTCTTGAAATAACCACGTTTACTCACAGTTAACTGCAGATCAGAGGTTGTGCCCCACTGGCAAACAGTCCCCTGGTACTAAGATTAGCAGTAGGTCAGAGCTGGCACAATGGTGTACTATGCCCTCTTTCAGCACCATTCAAGGTAAGAACTACGTTCTCTAAAGTGGGTAACACAGGAAAGGGAACTAAAACTGGCTTACAAAAATGGCCACTACCGCATGGACTACAACAGGAAACAAAACAGGGCACACTCTGACCCAGTAAGCAGGGGGGAAAAGCACCATGGGAGTAGAGCCCAGTACCCTACACCCACCACAATGCATTGCTAATGTGACTCTCTGCAGGGCACCTAACACAAAAGGTGTCATACTCACCCCAGAGCCACATCGCAACCAGGGAAAGGCTGTCGGAGGATACAACACATTCTGCTGTCATGGAGGTGGGTACGGCATTTGAGGCTGGCATACAGGCTGGAAAAAAGGTTTTTAGTTTTATTTTTTTAGTTTGGAAGGGGATTGGTGACCACTGGGGGAGTATGGGGAGGTCATCCCCCATTCCCTCCAGTGGTCATCTGGTCAGTTGGGGCACCTTTTTGAGGCTTGGTCATGAAAATAAAAGGACCAAGTAAAGCCGGCGAAATACTGCTTAACGCCGCTTTTTTTTCCCATTATCGGCGAAAGCTGGCCATCTGGTAGCCACGCCCATGCCCGCCCATGTTCCGCCTTCGCTAATCTACTGACACGCCCCCCTTGAACTTCCGCCGGCGATGCTGTAAAAAAATGCCACTTTCGATTATACCGATTTCGTAGCTTTTAAGAAATCGCCAACCTTCTCCCGATTTATGTCGGAAGATGGCCGGCAATCACTTTCGATTATAAGCTGGTTAGTGATACACTTTCAAGAAAAGACAATCGGGCCTGCAGGAAGCAGAGCCACCATAAATGCTCCACTAATGCTATTTACACTGCCCCTGACCCAACATAGCAGGGATTATTTACCCATACATTTACATGGCTTCTATGTTTGTGTCTTTTTCCGACTCAGCAGTTTTCCACCCATGTCAGGTCTGTTTGCTGGTGATTCCAATAAAGATTTTCTGACTTCATTCCCACGGTTGATCATCATTTGTGTCATCCTCTACTTCTTTTGGATTACCTAGAAGTACGCACCACTTACACGTGTCAAAGGTGCCATTAATTGACAGGTGCTTACATGAACTAGGTATTGTTCTATAAGATAGAGCCTAAGTGCCATAGCACCTAACTGCAAGGGGCCACAAACCTTGGTGGAGCATGGGCAGGCCAAGAGCGTGTCTCCCAGTTTCGAACGTAGTTTATAGAGTACTATAAATTATGTGCACCTCTTCACGCATTCCAAATAATGCCTGCCATTGACATGGCGTAAAAGGATGCACCTAAACATGGGTGAGCTAATGCAAACTAATACTAGGATTTTGTAACAAAGTTTTGGTTCCAAGCAGGGGCGTAGCTACTATGGGGCCACGGGGGCCTGGGCCCCCGTAGATTTGGCCCTGGACCCCCCTGCCGACCCCCCTGCCGACCACCCTGCCGAATACCCTCTCAACCCCCTTCCCGCCACCAACCCACCGTTGCCGTCTGCTCTGGAGGGGGACCCCCCCCCCCCCCGCCAGCCAAAGTCTTCTTTGTTTGGTTTCTGAGTCTGATGTCCTGCACATAGACTCACAGAAACAGAACGAAGCCCTGCAGATCGCAAGGCTTCGTTCTGTTTCTGTGAGTCTGACGTCCGTTGTACATGCAGGATGTCAGACTCAGAAACAAAACGAAGGAAGAAGACTTCGGCTGGCAGGGGTTGGGGTCTCCCGCCAGCAAAGGTAGGCGACGGCGATGGCGGGCGGGGGTTGAGAGGGTCGTCGACAGGGGGGGGGGTCAAAGTTGTTGGTGGTGCTGGCTGTGGCAGGGGGTGTCGGCAATGGTGGCGGGGGGGGGGGCTAAAATGTGCCCCCTCACCTCGGGCTCTGGACCCTCCTCCTGCCGAAGTGTGTCTACGCCCCTGGTTCCAAGATACCAATATAGACTTGGTGCTAAGTGCATAGAACTGGGGCCGTGCCTAAACTGAGAAGCCAATGTATAGAATTACCGCCTAGAAGTGACGTGCATATCTGTGCAGTGCCGTAGCGAGGGCTAATGACACCCGGGGCGGGTCGCTGTTGCGCACCCCCCCGGGTGCAGCACGGCGCACCCCCCCTCCGGAGCAACTCTCCCCCCCGGACCGCATTCTTACCTGCGGAAGGCCAATCACTCGGAGCTGCGTCGGCCCCGCTGGTTCCCTGCTCTCTCTGCCCCGGAACAGGAAGTAACCTGTTCCGGGGCAGAGGGAGCAGGGAACCAGCGGGGCCGGCACCCCCCGAGCACATGCACCAGGGGCAGACCGCCCCTCCCACCCACCCCTTCCTACGCCACTGTATCTGTGGCACTGTTCCCTCTAAGCTGAGCGGGAGTCCTCCATCTACCTTCTTGCCTGTGGGGGGTGCTGTTTCACTAGCACATTTTCAATAGTGAGGGACAGGCAAACTTTGCAGGACTCCAGGGAACCTAACTGTCCCTATTGATAGAAAACTCAATATTGGAGCACCACACCACCATCACTGGCAACAATGCAGGTGGAGAACTTGCACTCAGTTTAGAGGGGACAGCGATCTGTCCCCCTTTAAAGCTCTATGGCTGGTGTAAGGGCTCATGCCTAACTGTTAAGCACATATATGCTAGTATTCTATATAGAAAAGTGGATGCCTATGTTCCTTTCTAGAATAAGCTCCTACCAGCCATCCTCTGGGCACCTATAGTAAATATAAGCACATTGTTATAGAACTGCCTTCTTAGGGCCTTGTTTTTAAACAGGACATCAATGTGAGAAGTCCAAAAGGACAACTATTAGGAGACAATATAGACCATTTTAAAACAGGCTGCCAGAACCAACCCCAATAGCATGTAAATCCTGACATGCATAGGTACCCCTGCTCTGAAGAAAGGGTAAATATGTTTCTGGGGTTACTCTACATGTGTATTTGTGGGTACATTGCAACTCCACCCTGCTCCATCCAAGCTATGTCCCCGGGACCACCCACACATGCTTGTCTTGTACTTTTATAAAAGGCCTTTCCTGCCTGTAAAACACACAGACAAAACCTTTATAAAATTACCCCATACAGAGTACATGCACACATTTACACTTTCTTTGGAGGTGTGCATGAACCCGTATTTTTAAGATCATTTATGGCTTGGTTCCACAATACACACTTTCTCTAGTCCATTATTCAACCACTGGACAATCCTACAATCCACAAGATTAATCTTTATTCACTTTCTCCAGTCCTCAAAGGATTATTTCTAAGAAGATATTTGCCTGCTTATTTGCTCACCAGGCAGCTAGTTTGTGGAACTCCCTGTTTTTTAAATTAAGACATTTGCTTTCTTATAATCTCTTTAAGAAGGGACTGAAGACTTTACGTTTTAATAAGTATGTTATAAGGAAGTCATTTAATGCAGTTACTATTCCGAGACTATGTTTTTATCTTGATAATGAAGGTTGTGTTAATTAATTTTTAATAATAGCTGATTATCATTGTTACATTCTAGATCTATTTAGTCCAGCTTCTGGTTGTAATCCGCTATAAACTATGTTTTGGTATTAGAAGGCTATAAGAAAACTATAACTGCTTTTGTGCACTGCTGGGGACAGTTCCATGTGCCTATTTTACAAAGGTGCCTATATTGTCTTCATAAAACAAGTACCTTTTTGGAACTTTGATATAAATTACCCCCCACCTGCCCTCCAAAACACATTCCTCTCTGACTCCAAGGGGGGAAGGTCAGGAAGTATTTTTTCACGGAGAGAGTAGTGGATGCTTGGAATGCCCTCCCGCGGGAGGTAGTGGAAATGAAAATGGTAATGGAATTCAAACATACGTGGGATAAGCATAAAGGAATCCTGTGCCGAAGGAATGGATACTCAGGAGCTTAGTCAAGATCGGGAGGCGGGGCTGGTAGTTGGGAGGCGGGGATAGTGCTGGGCAGACTTATACGGTCTGTGCCAGAGCCAGTGGTGGGAAGCGGGACTGGTGGTTGGGAGGCGGGGATAGTGCTGGACAGACTTGTACGGTCTGTGCCAGAGCCGGTGGTTGGGAGGCAGGGCTGGTGGTTGGGAGGTGAGCAGACTTATACGGTCTGTACCAGAGCCGGTGGTTGGGAGGAGGGGCTGGTGGTTGGGAGGCGGGGATAGTGCTGGGCAGACTTATACGGTCTGTGCTCTGAAGAGCACAGGTACAAATCAAAGTAGGGTATACACAAAAAGCAGCAAATATGAGTTATCTTGTTGGGCAGACTGGATGGACCGTGCAGGTCTTTTTCTGCCGTCATCTACTATGTTACTATGTTTACTATGTATCAACATGGGCTACCGTTAAGCAAGGTTATTTTACAACAAGTCATATCACAGGGTCCCATGTTATATACAATGTTTATGTTTAAGTTTATTAATGATTTGATAAATCACCAAATCCTGGAAAATCCCATATCTAAGCGATTTATAACATTTCACAAATATATACAAAGAAAAGAATATAGAATGCCATTGAGTGACTGGACAGATCCCAGGTACACCGGAAAACAGACACCCAAAACCAAGTTTAGAAATCTACAGAGGAAAGCAGAGGCGACTAAAACTTACTAAATAAATACCGTAATTAACTGTTGTTGCTGTTGCAATGAGACCCTGTGCTAAAATAGCATGACTTGTGGTAAAATAGCCCATCCTAATGGTGGCCTACATTGATAGCTTCCTGCTTTAATAGCTTTTAAGCTATGCACTGGAGCCTGTGAAAGAGCTATTTGTCATAGCCTTGTCGCTGGCTTCGAAATGAGTGACTTGACCTGATTTGTCATTATGTTAATTTTTCCATTTTAACAAAACATACAGATTTGGAAACACCATGTTAAAATATCACTGTAGCCTCAAGTGAATTTTGCTGTATAATTTCAGTAAGGAAAGCTACATTTCTCTGTTAGTTGCATATTAAGTCTAAGAAATTATATAGCATTTTGACACCAAAGCCACAAACCAGTAGTTAGAAAGAGTTAGACATTGCTGAGACTGATTTCATTTATTTCTTAAATATTACCAATGGAAAGATTAGAAATATAGGGCCAGATTCTATATATGGCACTCAAAAAATCTGTGCGGAAAACAAAGCATCAAACATATAAACGGCGAGTGACCGACTCACTCGCAAATGCGCAGTAGAGACTTCCCTCTCTGTCCCACCCCCGCGTCAATACGTGATGACGGGGGGGCGGGACAGAGAGGGAAACTGCGCCGCCGAAGTTGCTACCACTCCCCCCCCCCACTCAGAGTCGCCACCGCCACCCCTCCACCCGGCCCGGGCCCTCTCTTCTCTTCTGAACTTACACATCCATTCGCCGAACGCAGCAACGCATATCAGCTGAGCTGCCCCTTCCTTCTCTGCCTGTGTCCTGCCCTCGCTGATGTTACGTCACAGGAGGGCGGGGCCACAGGCAGAGAAGGAAGGGCCCACGGCAGCTCAGCTGATGTGCCTTGCTGCGTTCGGCAAATGGATGTGTAAGTTCAGAAGCAAAGAGAGGGCCCGGGCCGGGTGGAGGGGTGGCGGCGGCGTCTCCGAGGGGGGGGGAGCGGTGGCGACCTCGCGGGGGGGGGGGGGGGGAGAGGAGCGGGGCGACCTCACGCGGGGGGGGGGGAGGAAAACCCCAATACCAGCCCGTTTTTACGGGCTCAATGGCTAGTATTCTATAAATGGTGCCTAGATTTAGGTGCGGTGTATAGAATACGCTTAGTTGATATCCTATGGCCTAAAACTATGCGCATCCATTTACACCAACGAAAATGTGGCAAAAATCCTGGCACATAGATTTAGGCGCAGAGGACTGTATTATATAACTATGCGCATAAATTTTGGAACCACACCTCTTTTTGCCTGCGCGCATTAAAATTTAGGTTCAGTGTGTTACAGAATATGCTTAGGGAGTTGTGCGCATAAATTCTAATTATTGCCAATTAGTGCTCATTATTGCTTGTTAAGTGCTGTTAACAGCACTGATTGACTTGTTAAGCCAATTAAGTTATGCACATCACTATAGAATACGCGTAGATTTTGGTGCGGAACACTAGGCGTGCTATATAGAATCCAGGGGATATTGTGTTAACATTTTTTAACATGTCCCTTTCTTCACACAAACTTTCCTTTCATCTGTGGTCTTTTAATAAAATAAATGCAACTAATGGATAAACTGTCCTTGATCAAAGCTGAGAAAGAGTGGGGGAATGCCTGGATTGTGACCGAGACTGAACAATATCTATTTGCAGGCTCATGTTGAGGCTGACACAGAGTCAAGTAGCAGCCCACAATTTGTAAAACATGTTTGAACTTCAGACAAGCAACAGATGATAACATAGGAGGTAACATATTAACATAGCAAATGATGGCAGATAAAGACCTGAATGGTACATCCAGGATGCTCATGACTGAACCAATAATCCTGTAGTACTACTAACAACATTTTATTTGCTAAGTTCCACTTTAAGATGTCTTCTCTCTCACTGAGATATACAGCACAGGCATTCATAGCATACAATATGAATATGATAAAGTTGATCCTGTTATGGGAGGGGGGGGGGGTGGAGTTATCAAACTTGACTTACCATGGTAATCACCAACCAACAGTATCTCAGTATTTGAGGCTACTGACTCCTGTGGTAAATGAATAACACTGTGAAATTATTCTACTGTCCTGGAAGCATTGGACTGCCAAGTCGCAGCCTGATGCTCCTGGGCAGCGTCTTAAAGGTTACATTGAGCTGCCCCCCCCCCCCCCCATCACACACTACCCTCCTGAATGTCCCCCTGAAGGCTCCTTTAGATGGACCCCTCACAAGTCTGGTGCTCCCCAAGTCCGGTGTCCCCCAAGTTTGGGTTCCCCAAATCAGGGCCCCACTACCTCACAGCTCCTCAAGTACAGCCCCCCCCTGAGGAGCTCCCTCCAATGTCCCATCTTCCCCACTCAGAAATACCCCACAATGGGAAAGCCACCCCACCACTGGTAGGCCTCCTCTAGGCCTACCTTGACCATTTCCCTGTTGTCTACTGGGATCCAGGCAAGAGCGATCCACAGTCAGGTTCAAAATGGCACCGGTGACCCCTAGAGGTATAGTCACAGTACTACTACTAGGAGACAGATTTCCATAAAAGTGAAAAAGGCAAGCTGTGTGTGATTGGGAGGGGGAAGGGGACGGTGATATAACCTTGGGCAGCCTCTTTATGCTGCAGGAGCACTGGGCTGCAGCTTGGTGGTCTGATGTTCCTGAAAAAGTAAATATAGCGTGTTATAGGATTTATATAATAATGAACTGCTTTACAATCATTTGCATGTTTTACATCTCATTTCTATGTATCCCAAGGTGGCATAAAAAATACTGCGTCATGGCACCAAAATGTTAGAGCCCTTTAACACACATTCCCCGGGATTCTACATATCGTGCCAAGATTTCCACATGGAAATCAAAGCGTATTCCATAACAATGTGCATAACTTAATTAGTTAACAAGCTAACCATCCTTCCTACTCCTTACCACTTCCCTCTATCTTTCCTTACCATCCTTCCTACTCCTTAACCTTCCCTATCTCTTTTCCTTTTGTTATTCCATCTTTGCTTGCATTTATATCTAACTCACATTTTCTCAAACGTTACAACTACTCGTTTACTACAATTTGTAATATTCTTCTCCAGACTTTGTAATTGTATTTACTATGTAGCCGCATTGAGCTTGCAACATGTGGGAAAGCGCGGGGTACAAATGTAATAAATAAATAAATCAGCACTGATAATTGGATGTTAACAAGCAATTATCAGCACTATTTGGTATTAATTAGAATGTACGCACACTATGCACTAAGCATATTCTGCAAAGTGGCGCCTGTAAATTCTAATGCACGCTGCTAAAAAGGGACGTGGCTGTGGGCATTCCACAAAACTATGCACTGGGTTATAAAATACACTTGCTCTCCACCTTT
Organism: Microcaecilia unicolor; assembly: GCF_901765095.1. Taxonomy (NCBI): domain Eukaryota; kingdom Metazoa; phylum Chordata; class Amphibia; order Gymnophiona; family Siphonopidae; genus Microcaecilia; species Microcaecilia unicolor. The sequence goes on from NC_044031.1 coordinate 164,258,606, forward strand.
ACTTTGTGTAAATGGCCGTACCTAGAATTAGGCGCTGTCATGGCCACACTGAGGGGCATAATCAAACATCGCCGGCAAAATAGATCGCCGGTGATCTATTTTGGCGGCGGCACAACAACTGACCAGAACTGTATTATTAAAAAAGATGGCCGGCCATCTTTTTTTTCGATAATACGGTTTAGCCCGGCCAAATGCCAGAGTTTGCCGGGTTTGAGATGGCTGGTTTTGTTTTTCAGCGATAATGGAAAAAAATGCCGGCCATCTCAAACCTGGTGAAATCCAAGGCATTTGGTCATGGGAGAAGCCAGCATTTGTAGTGCACTGGTCCCCTTGACATGCCAGGACAGCAACCGGGCACCCTAGGGGGCACTTCTAAAAATGTTTAAAAAATACACAAATAGATCCCAGGTGCATAGCTCCCTTACCTTGGGTGCTGAGCCCCCCAAATCCCCCCCAAACCCACTCCCCACAACTCTACACCATTACCATAGCCCTTATAGGTGAAGGGGGGCACCTACATGTGGGTTTGGGGGGGGGGGGTTGGAGGGCTCAACACTTAGCACCAGAAGTGTAACAGGTAGGGGGGGATGGACCTGGGTCTGCCTGCCTGAAGTGCACTGCACCAATTAAAAACTGCTTCAGGGACTTGCATACTGCTGTCAGGGAGCTGGGTATGACATTTGAGGCTGGCATACAGACTGGTAAAAAAAGGTTTTTATTTGTATTTTTTTTAGTGTGGGAGGGGGTTGGTGACTACTGGGGGACTACGGGGAGGTCATCCCCCATTCCTTCCGGTGGTCATCTGGTCAGTTGGGGCACCTTTTTGAGGCTTGGTCGTGAAAATAAAAGGACTAAGTAAACCCGGCGAAACATTGCTTAACGCTGCTTTTTTTTCCATTATCTGTGAAAGCCGGCCATCTGGTAGCCACGCCCATGCCCCGCCTTCGCTACGCAGCCGACACGCCCCCTTGAACTTTCGCCGGTGCAGCAACAGGAAAGTGGAGATTGTGTCAAAAAAGCCGCTTTCGATTATACGGATTTTGCCGCTTTTGAGAGATCGCCGGCCATCTCCCGATTTATGTCGGAAGATCACCGGCGATCACTTTCGAAAATAAGCCTGTCAGTGTACCGCACAGAAATTTAGGCTTATTCTATAAAGTACACCTAAATTAAGGCATACGGTATAGAAGCGCTTAGGCTAATTTCATTTCGGTGCCAAATTTTTAGGTGTGATATATAGAATCTAGTCTATTATGGGGCAAATAACATGGGTGATTGCTGTAATGCATCTTGACAACTTGCCCCTTAATACAGCTGGGAGCTGGGGGTGGGAGGGGGAACCCACCTGCATTAAACTGGTCAGAATTTGATTGGGTAGTGTTCTATAAATTTTTAGCTATAATGTTCTACTTTAGATATGATGTACTACTTCCCACCCCCCATCTTTCTTTTACTATCAGTCACATGCAGGAATTTCTGGCTGATCACAAACTCTGATAAGGCCTCCAGTTGCTAGGACAAACTCAACTGCCTTGTATAACTTGTTACAAATGTAATTTACTGAGAAGAGGTGGGGCAAGGACTCAATTGCTACTACTACTACTATTTAGCATTTCTATAGCGCTACAAGGCATACGCAGCCTCCAGCACATATGAAGGACCCAATTGCAAGTCTCCAGCACTTATCCAGCACCTATGATTGGTCCAGGGTAGAGGAGAAATGAATGTTCACCACAGGCCTATAAAAGTAAGCTGTAGACAAAGAAACTCTGAAAATAGCCCGGCTGCCAAGAGAGCTTCATATCCTTGCCACAGCCTTTTTCCCAAGGGGGGGGGGTGTACTTTCCCACCCCCCCCCCCCCCCGCCCCCATGAACGAATTCTTTACAGTTAAGAATCTTTCTTTCTTTCTTTCTTTCTTTCTTTCTTTCTTTCTTTCATTCATTCATTCTTCCTTTCTTTCTCTCTGTTCTGTGACCTTTTTCTCTTTTTTCTAAGTTCAGACTGAAACTTTTATAAATACCAAAGCTACTATTGTTAGACTCTGTTCTGTAAAACTACTAATGCTGAGAACCAATAGTATTTCTTGTGCTGTTGCAGTGAATAATAAAGATTCCTTTTCTTTTTCTAACTTAGCCTGACTTTTTCTAAGAATAGCAACCAAACACAGCTAGTACAGTAGATTTACCATAACCTCCTCTTACTTTAACCTATGAAGTAGTAATGTGGGGGAAAATAACTCTGAGAATTATCATTGCCAATTTGATTCTCAGCTTTGAGATCTTAACACATTACATCCCAATCACAAATAGCTAACAATATGGAGCCCTGTAGCACAGTGTTTCCCAAGTCCGGTCCTAGAGTACCCCTTACCAGTCAGGTTTTCAAGGTATCCACAATGCATATGCATGAAAGAGATTTGCATACATTAGAGGCAGTGTATGCAAATCAAATTCAATGCTTATTCATTGTGGATATCCTGAAAACCTGATAGGCAAGGGGTACTCCAGGACTGGACTTGGGAAACACTGCTGTAGCACACCTACTATAAGTGGAACTGAATGAACAACTGTATAATGTCCAAAAGTTAATAAACCTCAGGGCTAACAGTATCAAATGCTGTGGAAATATCAAGCAGTATCACTTCCATCCAGGGGCAGACTGACCACTGGGCCAATAGGTCAATGCCCAAGGCCCCACAACAATAGGGGGCCTACTGTGCCCTAAAATCTATCTAGTTTTATCACTTTTGATAGGTGGTTAGGGGCTTATGACCCTTTTTGCCCGAGTGCCCAAATCACTGTCAGGCCACCCCTGCATCCATGAAGCACACATTCCAGCTTATAATTGAAAAAGAAAAACGCCTATATTGCGACCCAAATCGGGAGATAGACGTTTATCTCACAAAAACGAATAAAGCGGTATAATCGAAAGCCGAATTTGGACGTTTTCAACTGCACTCCGTTGGGGGCGTGTCAAAGGCGTGGTGAAGGCGGAACTGGGGCGTGGTTATCGGCCGATCAGAGATAGGCACGTTTCGCCGATAATGGAAAAAAAATATGCGTTTTTAGCGAGAATTTAGGGCACTTTTCCTGGACCCTGTTTTTCCACAAATAGGGCCCCAAAAAGTGCCCTAAATGACCAGATGACCACTGGAGGGAGTCGGGGATGACCTCCCCTGACTCCCCCAGTGGTCACAAACCCCCTCCCACCACAAACATATGCCGTTTCACAACTTTTTATGTTCACCCTCAAATGTCATACCCACCTCCCTGGCAGCAGTATGCAGGTCAATGGAGCAGTTATTAGGGGGTGCAGTGGACGTCAGGCAGGTAGACCCAGGCCCATCCCCCCCCACCTGTTACACTTGTGCTGGTAAATGGGAGCCCTCCACACCGCCCCCCAAACCCACTGTACCCACATGTAGGTGCCCCCCTTCACCCCTTAGGGCTATAGTAATGGTGTAGACTTGTGCGCGGTGGGTTTTGAGGGAGATTTGGGGGGCTCAATACCCAAGGGAAGGGTGCTATGCACCTGGGAGCTCTTTTACCTTTTTTTTTTTTTAAGTGCCCCCTAGGGTGCCCGGTTGGTGTCCTGGCATGTGAGGGGGACCAGTGCACTATGAATCCTGGCCCCTCCCACGAACAAATGCCTTGGAGTTATTCGTTTTTGAGCTGGGCGCTTTCATTTTCCATTCTCACTGAAAAACAAAAACGCCCAGCTCACAAATTGTTGAATAAAACATGGACGTCTATTTTTTCCGAAACTAAGGTTCGGTCCGCCCCTTCACGGACCCGTTCTCGGAGATAAACGCCCATGGAGATAGACGTTTTCGTTCGATTATGCCCCTCATTGTATGGAATCAACCTCAGAGACCTTCAAAATCTCTGCGCTGTGTTCCTTACAAAACCGATGCTGGTAAATATCTAGAACATTATGTTCCATCAAAAGATCCTGTAGCTGAGATAAAAATAGAACATAAGAGTTGCCATACTAGGTCAGACTGAAGGTCCATCAAGCCCAGTATCCTGTTTCCAACAGTGGCCAATCCAGGTCAGAAATATCTGGCAAGATCCCAAAAGAGTAAAAACAGTTCTTATGTTGCTTATCCCAGAATAAGAAATGGATTTTTCCATGTCTTATAGGAACGTGTCCAAACCTTTTTAAATCCTGCTAAGCTAACTGCTTTTACCACATTCTCTGGCAACAAATTTCAGAGTTTAATTACACATTGAGTGAAGAAATATTTTCTTTGATTTGTTTTAAATTTACTACTTAGTAGCTTCATTTCATGCCCCCTAGTCCTTGTATTTTTGGACTGAGTAAACAAGCAATTTATGTCTATCTGTTCCACTCCATTCAGTATTTTATATACCAATTCAGTATTTTATAGACCTATAATAGACCTTTATTATTTATAGACCTCTATCATATCTCCCCTCAGCTAGCTCTTCTACAGACCGAAGAGCCCTAACTTCTTTAGCCTTTCCTCATAGGGAAGTTGTCCTATTATCATTTGCGTTGGCCTTCTCTGTACCTTTTCTAATTCCGATATCTTTTATGAGATGCGGTGACCAAAATTGCACACAATATTCGAGATGGGATTGAACCATGGAGCAATTCAAAGGTATTATAATATTCCTTTCTTAATAATTCCTTGCAATTTGTTTGCTTTCTTAGCCACCGTTGCACACTGAACAGAGGGTTTCAACATATCATCAATAACAATACCTAAATCCTTATATAAGAACATAAGAATAGCCATGCAGTGTTAGAACAATGGTTCATCTAGCCTAGTATCCTTCTTCCAAAGGTGGCCAATTCAGGTCACAATTACCTTGCAGAATCCCAAATAGTTGCAAGATTCCATGGCATCCCCCATGTCTATCTCAATATCTGACTATGGACTTTTCCTCCAGGAACTTGTCCAAACTTTTTAAAATTTGAGATATGCTAACCACTTTAACTACATCCTCTGGCAACGAGTTCCAGAGCTTAACTATTTGTTGAGTGAAAAAATATTTCCTCCTATTCATTTTAAAAATATTAACATAATCTCTGGTTTCTCTTCAGAATTAGATTGTAAGTTCTGTCGAACAGGGACTGTCTTTTCATGTTCATGTGTACAGCGCTGCGTATGTAGCACTAAAGAAATGATAAGTAATAGTAGTAGTAACTTCATGGAGTGTCCTCTAGTCTTTGTACTCTTTGAAAGAGTAAAAAATCGATTAATTTTACCTGTTCTATACTACTCTGGATTTTGTAAACCTCTATCATATTCCCCCTCAGCCGTCTCTTTTCCGAGATGAAGAGTCCTAACCTCTTTAGTCTTCCCTCATTTGAAAGGAGTTCCATTCTCTTTATCATTTTGGTCACCCTTCTTTAAACCTTTTCTAATTCAGCCATATCTTTTTTGACGTACGGTGACAAGAATTGCACGTAACACTCAAGGTGAGGTTGAACATGCGATACTGAGGCATTATAATATTCTTCATCTTATTTTGCATCCCTTTCCTAATCATATATTCAAGCCACCAAATGAATCAAGAGATTCTTGTTTCCTCACTGGAGGGATGCAGCAGAGAGAAGCCTGCAAGGGCTGGCCTAGGCAGTGAAGATGAATTGCTGTGGCCGTTAGGGTGCCTCTGAGGTTCACCGGGGAAGGACAAGGAGATTCAGAGATGGAGCAGATGCCAGTCTTGGGGGGGGGGGGGGGGGGGGGGGGAGGGGGGTTGGGAAGTACAGAGAAAATGCTGAGGCTAAGTGGGGGAGTTGGAAGGGCCCACTCAAGTTAATTGTGGGATAGTAGTTCTGGCTAAGCCACTGTAGTGGAGTCTTCTTATGATCAATGATTAGTTGGGCATGAACCTTCAGCATTTGTATGCAAATTAGCTCAGAGAGCCTATAAGTCTGATGTATTTTTTCTCCACGAGCAGTTTGCAGCTCTTTGGTGAGGGTAAACTACTACTACTTACCTCGACAGGCTCTCTTTGAAGCTGGTTTGGCTTACGATTTTCTGGTCTTCCAGCCTTTTTTCATTTTGAAATAGGTATTTGGAATCACCCATTATTATTGTATTACCTAGTTTGTTACCTTCCCTAATTTCTGCTAACATTTCTACATCTGTCCGTTCTGGTCAGGTAGAAGGTAGTATATTCCTATCACTATCCTTTACACATGGAATTTCTATCTATAAGGATTCCAAGATATATTTTGTGCCTTGCAGAATTTTTAGCCTATTTGATTCAAGGCCCTCTTTTAATATACAACGCTACTGCTCCACAAATTTGATCTACCCAATCACTACAATATAATTTGTACCCTGATATGACAGTGTCCCATTGGTTTTCTTCCTTCCACCATGTCTCAGAGATGCCTATTACTGTATATCTATCTTTTCTTTTAGTGCTATATATTCTAACTCTCTCACCTTATTTAGGCTTCTAGCATTTATATACAGACACTTCAAACAATGTTTTATATTCCTATTAAGAACTTGCTCAGCAGTTGGCAGTGATAATTTGCAGTCAAATCTGTCTGCTCTTTATTTAAAGGCACATGGTCTACTATGGCCTTTATTGGAACCTCACTATTAGGATGCTCTATCTTCCTTGTTATGGTGATATCCTTCAAAGATACCTTGTTATGAACCATGATCTTCTGACTGACTGTGAGCTTTCCCCCAGTTTCTAGTTTAAAGCTATTCTCTCTCCTTTTTAAATGTTGATACCAGCAGCCTGGTTCCACTCTGGTTAAGGTGGAGCCCATCTTTCTAAGGGCATGACTATGCGCTTTCCTCATCCACACCCTTTCCCCAGGCTTTTGTGGTCCTTTGAATTTTGTAAAGGAAAATGTGTGAGGGGTTTGTTGAGTCCATGGGAGGGACGCTTGTTTCATGAGACTAGACTCTTTTCCTGTAGGCGGGTGTGTGTGTGCAGTCTCTAGCCCCAAGGAGAAAGTGGAATTGCACCAGCCTCTAGAAAACAGCCTTCATTTGGTGCAGCTGCTCCTCTGTTTCAGGGCAGGTTGCATAGATAAAAATCATCTGATTCCCTTTTATAAGCCATGTATATATCTGCATGGGGTACCATTACATTCAACTACTGTAACAGTGTTGTTGCACCAGGGTTAAAGGTGGCTTTTGCCAGTAGGGGGTGTGTGTTATTCCATCTGACTTCTATTCATTTTAAGTGTTTTTATTAGGACTTTCCAATCTGTCCTGTACTTCTGTTTTCACTTTGTTTTTGCACCTTATCTTTGTAAATACATCTTTCTCTATTTGCTCTGTGTGGTCCATGTGGCTGTTCAATGAATAATAAGAGGGAATTATGAATTTTGGGACTGTTGTGTAGACATGTTTTCTACCAGATTTAGTGCCATTATTTATATGTCTATATCATACATTCCCCAGTAGGGAGTGTCATAGTTTACCTTCACAGAGTCATGGGCATTCCAATTATTTAAGCATGCACTTCATTGAATACTATCAGCTAGGTGCCTAACTGTTATAATTAGGTGCATATATTTATACCTGGCATAGAGCAAGCATAAGTGGTGGCATCTAATTGCTGTTATATTAGTATTCTATAATGGCTTAGGTGCACAAATTTGCTATTATGGAATACTAGCTTAGCGCCTAACCTTCAGTGTCCTTTATAAAATTGACCCTTATGAAAATTAGGGCTAATACAGAATAGTGCTTAAGTATCATCTTGGCACTTTCATGAGTAAGGATACAATTAAGCAAGTAAGTGTTAGTATTTTAGATATTTACAAGTGCAAGGGGCACAAAATACTGGTGCCTAGATTATAGAATTGCCTTTTCAGTGCCTATATGGTGGCACCCACTTTATAAGATTACCCACGTAGAAGATATTTTTATAAAATGCTAGCACAAAACAAAATCGTGGCTACAATATGCTTGTGTGGGTGTGTCTTTTATAACATAAATGTAGACTTTGTGCTCCGCCCCAGCTCTGCCTAAACTCCTTGTCCAGACACACCTACACTCAGGTCACAAAGAAGCATGCACCTACTTTATATGTTTGTATGTATGGGGGGGGGGGGAGGGATAATTTAATAAGAGGCCTTTTATGCATGTATCTCTTCATAAAGACAGTTAATAAATTCTATTAAAATTTCAATAAATACAGATATACATAAAAAAAAGTCTTTATACAGTTACTTCTGTGGAGGACAATTCTATAAATGGGCACCTGGACGGAGTCTATTCTAGAAAGGAACATAAGCATCTATATTCCTTTATAAAAACTAGCATAACTGCTTAAATATGTATTTAAATGTTAGGCACGAGCACTTAGAGCACCTAAATGTCACAGATTCAAAATTCTGTATAAGCTACTCTTGTATCTGAATAACTTATATGTAAAAATTACTTGTGAGTCTCGCCCATGTGTGGACCCTCTTTGCTGTATATGTTAAGAAGGTATTTACAGAATAGCACAAAGGTGGAATTTAGGCAGTAATTATTATTATTATTATTAGCATTTGTATAGCGCTACCAGACGCATGCTGCGCTGAACACCTGACACAGAGAGACAGTCCCTGCTCAATAGAGCTTACAATCTAAAAATACAGACAGACAAGACAATTAGGGGCAAGGGAAGTACTGGGTGAGGAGGAACAAGGGAGGGCAATTGAGTAGTGGCTAGGAGTGTTGAGAATTGGAGGGTCCCAAGCCCCCCCAAGAAGGCTTAAATGACCTTAATCTGACTCCATCTCTAAATAGCCCTAGAACTGGGGCAATCAGGGGGTTGTGAAGTTCTAAGAGGAGTTGCCACTGAGAGAGACGTTAGATCTAAGAGACCGGCATTAGTCCGCCTCTCAGCACTGGCAAGGAATAGATACCAGCCTTATGACAAACTGGATTTAGGTTACAAGTTATATAATGCAGCGAGTGATAGCCTGATACAGCAGAAGCATTTATACTTACAGCCTTTCATCATTAAGTTAAGCCCACAAATCATCATTTCGAATAAGGATTTTATTTGTACATCAGACTTTAATCAGGTACATTCAGCAGACAGATTCTGGGTACAACCGGACAGAGCTTCGCCGTCTGAGATAAGCGTTGGGGCGGATACCAAAGCTATGGCAAATTGTCCCCTCTTTTATACACAAACTCTCCATAGAAGTCAATGGTGAGATACCTAGCTCTCAATTTCTGAGATGATACTTTCCCACACAGTCTTATCAGCATGTTTTGAGAAGCTTTGAGATAACAGTTCCACATCTGTCTGTGTCGCAATACTTTTCACGCCATCTTAAGAACCCTGTATAACCTCTGTAGCCTTCTATACAAAACTAATAGACTCCATTTTGTTCATCTGATTTAAAGTGACAGTTGTACTAGTTTGTGTCAGGAGTCATTGTTCAGACCTGCTTTTTACAGATTCTGAAATATTAAATCATGTACTTGTTATTTGGCCTAGTCAGTACTTTTTCAGTTATTTTAGCTGTTAAAGGTATGTAAATTGACCCATCATTATTCCAGTGGATGGATCCCAAGCGGGGACACATATTAACTTACAGGAAAGCAAGTCCTTGCGCAGCCAGTCATAGATTTTTAAACCTGGCTGGTATTTTTACAGCCTGAGTCCTAAAATCTGGCCTTCCCACCCTTCCGGTGGGCATCCAGTGAGGGTCTCTTGCTGTACTATAATTATACATTCCCCACTTGTCACCCCCTCTGAGGAGGGGTGACACAAAGCTCGTCAAGCTTGTCATCATCCATTCCAGAAGGTGGCAAGCTATCAAACGAGGGGACAAGTTTTGTTCTTATGGATTGCTAGCAGATATTATGCCAGACAGAAAACTTCATTGTTAGGTGGTATATTTCTGGGCATATGGAATTCCCTTTATATTACTCAACCCCTTGGGCCTTAATCTTGATATTACCCCTCTTGAGGCGTAAATGGGACAAAACCATGAGTTCATCTACAAAATCTCACGAAGTATATGTATACGGGTAATAGTAATTTCAGGTGGATCATACTAATACTTTCAGGTTTTTTCTATGACTTCTATTGTATCTGTTGCATAGTACATGGGGAGATAATCTAATGTATGTATCTCAGTGGTCTTGAGAAGGAATAGTGGTTTTGATTAAGCATTGTTATGGGCTCAACAAATATGTGGTTAGTATTCAGGTTGCAGGCTGTTTAAGGTTATAGGTATTCAGAATCCTTAAACAGGTCGGGATTCCTGGACCTTACTAGTACTCATCATTGGCATCCAATCATGAGCACTAATAAGTGGATAGCAAGTATGAGGTTGCCTTATACAGCAAAAATGGTATCAAAGGTTATGCATGGATCTTGACATATGCATAATGACTTGGAAGTATGGGAAGCAATTTATATATCCATTACCCCACTTGGAGCTTAGTCAAACCTACAGAAAGACATGCAACGTAAGTAAGCCTACACCAGAGTTAAACAATTGCATAGCTGGTTGATACTAACAGAGTTTACATCTACATTATGATATCTTAGCCAGTATTAGGGTTTGATGTTACCCTTGTATCTGAGCAAGATCAACTTCAATTTTAAATTACCTAAACAGAAATAATAGGGAAACTCTTAGAAAAACAATTAGAACAATAAAGGAAATAATAGGAAATAATAGGAAAATAAAAATAAAACCTTTTCAATATCTAGACATGATTACTGCTAAACTGAAAATAAAATAAAATATGAATCTATAATGTCCATAAACAGCAACAGTAATTCTCAAATTAAGTATCAGTTCCGAATTCTCTTTCATTGATCATGGTTGAGGCGGTGGAAGCGCCGAAGAGTCTGGACGGAGATCTGGAAGATCTAACAGGGCTGGGAAGTGGCCGGTCTTGAGATGGTTAGGCTGGTAACATCTGGTTCTGCGGCTGAGTAAACACGTATATCTTTCACATGTGGTCCAGTAGTTTGCAAGGTGTAAAGATTATTGCCACAACCTTGGGGGATCTAACATCATTTGGACCTTAAAGACGTACTTATGGTGTACAAATTGGGATCTTTCCATGTCTTTATTCTACCATCAACTTAAAATTAAATAAAAAAAAAAAGATTTGGAATTGGGATTTGGAATTGGATTTGCATAATATATCCCCACTTCTGGCTTGCATAATGTGCGAGACAGATTGGTAATTTTTAGAAAGACATGATCAAATAACAATGGTAAAGTATATGGAACAAAAGAGAAAAACAATTAAAATTTAGAGATGATGGTAAATGTTCAATTATTGATGTATGGAGGGCAATGCGTCGTCATTTATCGCCAATAGATATGGAATCTTCACCTACGATGACTACCATTCACCAAGGGTTGAGCCCTCAGCTGCAGGAGGCCAGTAGGACTTACGAGTTAGATGATTCAGAAAGAAGGGTCAATTAGCAAATAGTCATAGTCAAAGTTGAAGACCAATGTGCAGAAATTTAAAACTCATAACTAGTCCAGGTGATGGAAGTATCTTCTGGAATCACGGTCTCTGTCTGTTGTAATAGAGAGCTCATACGTAAAGTTACATGTAGGTTCTGGAAAAGATGAGCCTACAAAAATATTTAATACAGCAGAATATTTAAAAGCATATCCAAGAAGGTCTAAATTAATGACATCATTTGGACAAAAGAAAATTCTCATTGGAGAAGGTGGCGCTGCTTTCTCTTGCAAGAGGTCAGGTGTAGCTGAAGTACCAAACTAGAATAGAGGCGGTAGATCAGAAATTGGATTGACAGTCTTCACTCAACCTACAGGACTTAATAAATAGAGGTGATATAAGAAGTAAAATCAAGTGGTCAAATCTTAGCATAGGATTATTAGAAAGAATAGATTATAAAATGCATTGTTAGTTCCTTTGCGCATCAGTAGGTGGAGCATAGTGTCAATATATAATATCACAAATTACCAGTAGGAATAATAAAATGTTCTTTGTAAGGTTGATGTTGCTGGCACAGGAAGTAAGCAGAGTCTGAGGAAACATTGTGGTCAGAGTCTGCTCCAGGAAAATGTAGCCTTTTAATATGATATTTAGAGAGATAGAGAAAAGCTAATATCAGAAATGTAAAAAACTATATATTTCTATGAGGCCTCCTCACGTGACCTTCACAAGGTTTAAATAGGTCAAATGAGAAGGACAATAACCTATAGTCCTCTGTAATAGTTCACAGCCAATTTGGAAAATAAAACTTATATTAAATTTTAATTTGATCATTTCTATGCTTTCACAATTTTGGGCCCTAAATTATGACAGCATATGAAGATTCACATTCAGAGAGATAGCTAAAAATAAGCTTATATATTCCCAGCAATCAATTTACAATTTAGAGTATATTTTAAATACAGAGGAGGAGCAGCTTTATAAGCAGAAGACAAGAAGTAGGAGCATTTCTTTAAACATTTTAGTAACATTCAAAAATCAAGAATATAATAACAATTTTTATTAATGCAATAAATGCACACAATTGGCCAATAGGATATGTTCATATAGACCAGTATGATAAATGGAACAGCTTGTAAACCTACATTGTAAATTGAATTCTAAACAGAGAGTAGCAAGGATAACACAGAATCACAGAAAAACCCATCTAGTTATTAAAATAAATTCCTGTATCATATACTGAGTTCAAAGCATTTGCAAAGATGAACTTTAGAGAAAATAAGAACAACAAGGGTTAACTGTATCATAAAACTATAAATCTTTAAGAGGCAGGGAAGGAAGTTTGAAAGTAGTAGATAAGACGTGAAAAGAAAAATTAAAACAGTTAATTCATTATTACGGAACACATCCCCAATAAAAAGCCAGGTTATTTTAAACAATGTCATAAAGTGCTTGCATTTCTAGTGAAAGCAATTTATCAGAAATCAAAAACAATCAGATATTTAACATCACAAATCAAACAAACATTGCTTAAATGAAATAATATACAATCCTGGAAACAAAACACTCCTTTGAGATTTACTACCACTGCAGTTGATAGGCAATCTCGCAGAGTAACCTTAAAGCACAAATTTAAAACTAAAGAAATGATTCCTTAATAACTAGCTGGTTTAATATATGCTATAGGAAAATGAACTAGATTAGCAATATATACATATATTGATTAGATCTAGAACCTGGTACAAGGTCAGTGGTTCACAAGGCAGCTTCATGGATAGCAAGGAGACCTAGAAATGATAATTTGTTAACAGTTTACAAAAACATGCAATGATTATCCTGATAGTAAAACATACAGAGATATAACACAATCATACTCACGCATCTATTAATGTGCTCCGACAAAGGGATAAAATAAAAATTACTAATTAGCGGAAAGCTCAACGCTTTGACCGCAAGTGACATTAGGAGAAAGCAAGACAAAAACTGCAAACAGAAATATGCCTAGAGAGACAGTATAAAAGTAAATAAATACGTAGTGTCAGCTATTATATATTTATACTACTCTATCCCAAATTAATAAATACTACTCCCCAGAGTGTGCTTCTAAAGGCGTAAAGAAACCCAGTTTCCCAGCCTACCAAGAACTATTCCGTATACATGGCAGAGCCCCCAAAAAGGGACATTGCAAACACTCCCAAAAGAACTCAAAAAACCAGCGAATAAGGTGTCATGAGTCGAAGAGCAGCGGTCCAATGGGTTTTCGCTGACTAGTGAACTTCTCGTGTGCGTTTGAACTTCTCGTGTGCGTCTAATCACCCCAAAGGACCTGTAGTGTGAGAACTTCTCGTGTACAACAACCCACTCAGAAATTTGTGGTTAGGGAACATCGCGTATATGACTAACCAGTCTAGAACGTTGAAAAGTTAGGAAAACTTCTCGTATAAAACTAACCCTCCAAGAATATTGAATGCCCGAGTCAACCTGTATACAATCTCAACTAATGTCTTAGGCGTCCCTATATTGCCACAGCGATCATCTATACAGGTAACCCCTATATGGGCAATAATACCGAAACTGCAGGCCACTCCGAAAATGGAATGGAAGTCTGCCCAAAATCTAATAAATGAGATACCGTCATCCATTGAAGGAGCACCTTCGATGGATGTGAGTCCCAGACATCGGTATCAAACCCAATGGTTATAGCGTGACACTGGTATATAGGAAAATAAAAGTATAGTATGTCCCAGGGGAAAGCCCCTGAAAATTACTATAGAAGTGATAGAAAAATAGAGAGAAAAACGAAATATTCCAAAGCAAAACAAAACAAATGTAAGCTCTTTGGGAAAGGCACAGTCATAAAAAGAGCCTTTAGTTGGAACACCTTAGTCAGGACAAAAAATGTGAAAAATTCCACGTTCATCATTCACTAGACAATATATTTTCCACTCAACAAACCAGGAGAAGGAAACTCAAAAGCATTAGAGCGGAACAGTAACAATAAGAAAGCCTGCAATACAAGGGCAAACAGTACAATTAAATTCATTCATACCTGTAGTAAAAGAAGAAAACTAATTAGGAAAGATAAGTGTACATATTATATGATAAAAACTGGGCCTACCTAATTTGTAATGTAAGGCAAAAATAAGCTGTAAGGGTAGGTTGAAAGCTGTATATGAAAACAAAATATAGACTTTAAACAAGACATGAAATTACTACATACTATAATAAGAGTAACAGGGGAGAACCATATATGTAACTGGAAAACCGATTTCAGCAAAAGGCAAGAAAATGTATATTAACAAAGACATTATAACATGTGTAGTCCGGAGCTATACCCCTAGAATAAATGAAATAAAGGTAAATACATATTAAATGCTTTTGGGGCGGGTACCGGATAGGTTGGAAGTAGCATCTAAACAGGAAAATATAAGAAAAGCATATAATTCAATAAATTGTGAAACAGGACACCAGAATCGTGGTGCAAATATGACAAGTTAATACCCATAAGTATGACAAATTAATACTCATACATTCAGAAAAGGAACATAATAAACAAAATAAACCCCAATGCGATGGCAGAAAGCTTTTGTGACTAAACAGGTAAAAGAGAAAAAGAACAAATTAAAACATGTGATTCTTACATCAAGAACTTCCAATGATACAGCATAAAACATACATACTAACCAGTGACCGAAATGATATGTCTAAATGATGACAAACAGAACAGCTGCAGCATTAGAAGGAAAGAGAAGGTGGGTTGGGTTATAAAGAACCAACAGGAAATAACTGAAGAAGTGAAGCAACGCTGTATTCTCATGGCACGCAGTCATCATCTTCTCAACAGAAAAGGGAAAACATATTTTATATGCATATCTATTAAGGTAAAAACAAAGAAATGCTGCTATATAGTACATAATACTTCTACTATCATATAAGTATCATGGGGTTATCTAGCTCTTAATATAACAATAATCTATTGTAATTTCATGTGACTTTCTGTGTTGGATCTTAATTCATAGCAAACTTGTTATAAAGACTTACACAATTTAACTCTTTATAGAACCATATTATTTAAAAGCGATTGTCATTCTCAGGACGTGGAAATATTAATCAGGAAACATTATAACATAAGTCATTACTGCAAATGTTTAAAATAAGCCAGTGCAATAATAATGCAAGCAATAGAAACTGATGGGCGGGGACAGCACAGCGCCTAGCTTATAACGGGAGCAAGATATAATCCATATAGCGTCTAAGCAAATTTCAAATAGGAGAATAAATAACAAACCTTAAGCATTAATTAAAAGTATAACATTATAAATTAAAAGGGTGTGATAACAACTGCTAGGACAAGTACAAATTTAATAAAACAACTGAAAATAGTAGCCAAGAGACTATCAAAATTAAAAAGGAATATATTTAAATAAGTGGCAGAGAAGAGAACGTAACTTTACAGACAGACAGGTTATATGTAAGAGCAGGAAGCATAGTCAGGAGAAAAGAAGGGTGCCGTTGCAGTACAGGGCGAAAGGTTATTACCGGAGATTATTAGAAACAGGATAATACATTCCAAAGCTAGAGATTAACAGATACGAGAGACAGAGAGGGCAGAGAATGGAGGGGAAGTTATTTATAAAACAGCCACAGAAAAAGAGGAAAATAGACAGCTATGCACTTGTAAATGGGGAAAGCAAAAATACAGAGAAATGAGACTGCAAGTATAGGGCGAGAGGTCTCAGTCATAAAAAGCTGAGAACTTGAAAACAGCCGTCGAGAGGAAACAGACCTTTCCTTTATTAGAGAGAAGTAAAACAAAAGTGGCTAGAGAGCTGAACGCCGTAATCGGTGCATCCAGCTAACGGTGAAAGAAAGTTATAAATAAACAAATAAAATAAGGAGACATACAAGCGGGTACGAGGGACACACTCCGAACAGCAATCTTATCAGGGGTGTGCACAGAATGAAACTGTAATAACAAGAGGAAACAAAGGTAGCTGTGCAGTTTTAAATAGAATGCAGGAAGTGTGGTTCATAGCTAGAAAGGTAGCAAGAAAAAATTTTGTTTTAAAGGGAGAAAAACATGTAAGCTCTTCGGGTAAGGCACCTTAGTTTACAGTGTATACTAAGGTTGCCACACAGCAAACTATGAAAGGAAAGCTGGAGGGTGGTAGAGCAGAACAGGAAGGAAGCTAGGGCAAGCAGTACAAAAGCAATCATGCAGGACAAACAAAGCTGAAAAAGTCTGAGAAATCCTTAACCTTGTAGAACAGTTTTGACATACGTAGCTTAGTGTTAAAGATTATGGATGGGCAGCGGACCAGCACTGCCATCATAGAAGTAAAAGTTATGAAGATTTGAGCACAAATATCTTTACAAGAAAGAGTCTGTAACTAGCATGCTCTGAAAATCACGCTATACCCCCGTGTTATAGAACACAAGCACAATATGATAGCATCTAAATGTAACAAAAACAGTTGCTTCTCAACAATATAACCACAATATGCAACAGTCTTCCTAAAACACTACCAGTTAAGCCCCTTCACGGACCCGTTCTCGGAGATAAACGCCCATGGAGATAGACGTTTTCGTTCGATTATGCCCCTCATTGTATGGAATCAACCTCAGAGACCTTCAAAATCTCTGCGCTGTGTTCCTTACAAAACCGATGCTGGTAAATATCTAGAACATTATGTTCCATCAAAAGATCCTGTAGCTGAGATAAAAATAGAACATAAGAGTTGCCATACTAGGTCAGACTGAAGGTCCATCAAGCCCAGTATCCTGTTTCCAACAGTGGCCAATCCAGGTCAGAAATATCTGGCAAGATCCCAAAAGAGTAAAAACAGTTCTTATGTTGCTTATCCCAGAATAAGAAATGGATTTTTCCATGTCTTATAGGAACGTGTCCAAACCTTTTTTAAATCCTGCTAAGCTAACTGCTTTTACCACATTCTCTGGCAACAAATTTCAGAGTTTAATTACACATTGAGTGAAGAAATATTTTCTTTGATTTGTTTTAAATTTACTACTTAGTAGCTTCATTTCATGCCCCCTAGTCCTTGTATTTTTGGACTGAGTAAACAAGCAATTTATGTCTATCTGTTCCACTCCATTCAGTATTTTATATACCAATTCAGTATTTTATAGACCTATAATAGACCTTTATTATTTATAGACCTCTATCATATCTCCCCTCAGCTAGCTCTTCTACAGACCGAAGAGCCCTAACTTCTTTAGCCTTTCCTCATAGGGAAGTTGTCCTATTATCATTTGCGTTGGCCTTCTCTGTACCTTTTCTAATTCCGATATCTTTTATGAGATGCGGTGACCAAAATTGCACACAATATTCGAGATGGGATTGAACCATGGAGCAATTCAAAGGTATTATAATATTCCTTTCTTAATAATTCCTTGCAATTTGTTTGCTTTCTTAGCCACCGTTGCACACTGAACAGAGGGTTTCAACATATCATCAATAACAATACCTAAATCCTTATATAAGAACATAAGAATAGCCATGCAGTGTTAGAACAATGGTTCATCTAGCCTAGTATCCTTCTTCCAAAGGTGGCCAATTCAGGTCACAATTACCTTGCAGAATCCCAAATAGTTGCAAGATTCCATGGCATCCCCCATGTCTATCTCAATATCTGACTATGGACTTTTCCTCCAGGAACTTGTCCAAACTTTTTAAAATTTGAGATATGCTAACCACTTTAACTACATCCTCTGGCAACGAGTTCCAGAGCTTAACTATTTGTTGAGTGAAAAAATATTTCCTCCTATTCATTTTAAAAATATTAACATAATCTCTGGTTTCTCTTCAGAATTAGATTGTAAGTTCTGTCGAACAGGGACTGTCTTTTCATGTTCATGTGTACAGCGCTGCGTATGTAGCACTAAAGAAATGATAAGTAATAGTAGTAGTAACTTCATGGAGTGTCCTCTAGTCTTTGTACTCTTTGAAAGAGTAAAAAATCGATTAATTTTACCTGTTCTATACTACTCTGGATTTTGTAAACCTCTATCATATTCCCCCTCAGCCGTCTCTTTTCCGAGATGAAGAGTCCTAACCTCTTTAGTCTTCCCTCATTTGAAAGGAGTTCCATTCTCTTTATCATTTTGGTCACCCTTCTTTAAACCTTTTCTAATTCAGCCATATCTTTTTGACGTACGGTGACAAGAATTGCACGTAACACTCAAGGTGAGGTTGAACATGCGATACTGAGGCATTATAATATTCTTCATCTTATTTTGCATCCCTTTCCTAATCATATATTCAAGCCACCAAATGAATCAAGAGATTCTTGTTTCCTCACTGGAGGGATGCAGCAGAGAGAAGCCTGCAAGGGCTGGCCTAGGCAGTGAAGATGAATTGCTGTGGCCGTTAGGGTGCCTCTGAGGTTCACCGGGGAAGGACAAGGAGATTCAGAGATGGAGCAGATGCCAGTCTTGGGGGGGGGGGGGGGGGGGGGAGGGAGGTTGGGAAGTACAGAGAAAATGCTGAGGCTAAGTGGGGGAGTTGGAAGGGCCCACTCAAGTTAATTGTGGGATAGTAGTTCTGGCTAAGCCACTGTAGTGGAGTCTTCTTATGATCAATGATTAGTTGGGCATGAACCTTCAGCATTTGTATGCAAATTAGCTCAGAGAGCCTATAAGTCTGATGTATTTTTTCTCCACGAGCAGTTTGCAGCTCTTTGGTGAGGGTAAACTACTACTACTTACCTCGACAGGCTCTCTTTGAAGCTGGTTTGGCTTACGATTTTCTGGTCTTCCAGCCTTTTTTCATTTTGAAATAGGTATTTGGAATCACCCATTATTATTGTATTACCTAGTTTGTTACCTTCCCTAATTTCTGCTAACATTTCTACATCTGTCCGTTCTGGTCAGGTA
Organism: Microcaecilia unicolor; assembly: GCF_901765095.1. Classification (NCBI taxonomy): domain Eukaryota; kingdom Metazoa; phylum Chordata; class Amphibia; order Gymnophiona; family Siphonopidae; genus Microcaecilia; species Microcaecilia unicolor. The sequence continues at coordinate 164,277,893 of NC_044031.1, forward strand.
GAAGGTAGTATATTCCTATCACTATCCTTTACACATGGAATTTCTATCTATAAGGATTCCAAGATATATTTTGTGCCTTGCAGAATTTTTAGCCTATTTGATTCAAGGCCCTCTTTTAATATACAACGCTACTGCTCCACAAATTTGATCTACCCAATCACTACAATATAATTTGTACCCTGATATGACAGTGTCCCATTGGTTTTCTTCCTTCCACCATGTCTCAGAGATGCCTATTACTGTATATCTATCTTTTCTTTTAGTGCTATATATTCTAACTCTCTCACCTTATTTAGGCTTCTAGCATTTATATACAGACACTTCAAACAATGTTTTATATTCCTATTAAGAACTTGCTCAGCAGTTGGCAGTGATAATTTGCAGTCAAATCTGTCTGCTCTTTATTTAAAGGCACATGGTCTACTATGGCCTTTATTGGAACCTCACTATTAGGATGCTCTATCTTCCTTGTTATGGTGATATCCTTCAAAGATACCTTGTTATGAACCATGATCTTCTGACTGACTGTGAGCTTTCCCCCAGTTTCTAGTTTAAAGCTATTCTCTCTCCTTTTTAAATGTTGATACCAGCAGCCTGGTTCCACTCTGGTTAAGGTGGAGCCCATCTTTCTAAGGGCATGACTATGCGCTTTCCTCATCCACACCCTTTCCCCAGGCTTTTGTGGTCCTTTGAATTTTGTAAAGGAAAATGTGTGAGGGGTTTGTTGAGTCCATGGGAGGGACGCTTGTTTCATGAGACTAGACTCTTTTCCTGTAGGCGGGTGTGTGTGTGCAGTCTCTAGCCCCAAGGAGAAAGTGGAATTGCACCAGCCTCTAGAAAACAGCCTTCATTTGGTGCAGCTGCTCCTCTGTTTCAGGGCAGGTTGCATAGATAAAAATCATCTGATTCCCTTTTATAAGCCATGTATATATCTGCATGGGGTACCATTACATTCAACTACTGTAACAGTGTTGTTGCACCAGGGTTAAAGGTGGCTTTTGCCAGTAGGGGGTGTGTGTTATTCCATCTGACTTCTATTCATTTTAAGTGTTTTTATTAGGACTTTCCAATCTGTCCTGTACTTCTGTTTTCACTTTGTTTTTGCACCTTATCTTTGTAAATACATCTTTCTCTATTTGCTCTGTGTGGTCCATGTGGCTGTTCAATGAATAATAAGAGGGAATTATGAATTTTGGGACTGTTGTGTAGACATGTTTTTCTACCAGATTTAGTGCCATTATTTATATGTCTATATCATACATTCCCCAGTAGGGAGTGTCATAGTTTACCTTCACAGAGTCATGGGCATTCCAATTATTTAAGCATGCACTTCATTGAATACTATCAGCTAGGTGCCTAACTGTTATAATTAGGTGCATATATTTATACCTGGCATAGAGCAAGCATAAGTGGTGGCATCTAATTGCTGTTATATTAGTATTCTATAATGGCTTAGGTGCACAAATTTGCTATTATGGAATACTAGCTTAGCGCCTAACCTTCAGTGTCCTTTATAAAATTGACCCTTATGAAAATTAGGGCTAATACAGAATAGTGCTTAAGTATCATCTTGGCACTTTCATGAGTAAGGATACAATTAAGCAAGTAAGTGTTAGTATTTTAGATATTTACAAGTGCAAGGGGCACAAAATACTGGTGCCTAGATTATAGAATTGCCTTTTCAGTGCCTATATGGTGGCACCCACTTTATAAGATTACCCACGTAGAAGATATTTTTATAAAATGCTAGCACAAAACAAAATCGTGGCTACAATATGCTTGTGTGGGTGTGTCTTTTATAACATAAATGTAGACTTTGTGCTCCGCCCCAGCTCTGCCTAAACTCCTTGTCCAGACACACCTACACTCAGGTCACAAAGAAGCATGCACCTACTTTATATGTTTGTATGTATGGGGGGGGGGGAGGGATAATTTAATAAGAGGCCTTTTATGCATGTATCTCTTCATAAAGACAGTTAATAAATTCTATTAAAATTTCAATAAATACAGATATACATAAAAAAAAGTCTTTATACAGTTACTTCTGTGGAGGACAATTCTATAAATGGGCACCTGGACGGAGTCTATTCTAGAAAGGAACATAAGCATCTATATTCCTTTATAAAAACTAGCATAACTGCTTAAATATGTATTTAAATGTTAGGCACGAGCACTTAGAGCACCTAAATGTCACAGATTCAAAATTCTGTATAAGCTACTCTTGTATCTGAATAACTTATATGTAAAAATTACTTGTGAGTCTCGCCCATGTGTGGACCCTCTTTGCTGTATATGTTAAGAAGGTATTTACAGAATAGCACAAAGGTGGAATTTAGGCAGTAATTATTATTATTATTATTAGCATTTGTATAGCGCTACCAGACGCATGCTGCGCTGAACACCTGACACAGAGAGACAGTCCCTGCTCAATAGAGCTTACAATCTAAAAATACAGACAGACAAGACAATTAGGGGCAAGGGAAGTACTGGGTGAGGAGGAACAAGGGGAGGGCAATTGAGTAGTGGCTAGGAGTGTTGAGAATTGGAGGGTCCCAAGCCCCCCCAAGAAGGCTTAAATGACCTTAATCTGACTCCATCTCTAAATAGCCCTAGAACTGGGGCAATCAGGGGGTTGTGAAGTTCTAAGAGGAGTTGCCACTGAGAGAGACGTTAGATCTAAGAGACCGGCATTAGTCCGCCTCTCAGCACTGGCAAGGAATAGATACCAGCCTTATGACAAACTGGATTTAGGTTACAAGTTATATAATGCAGCGAGTGATAGCCTGATACAGCAGAAGCATTTATACTTACAGCCTTTCATCATTAAGTTAAGCCCACAAATCATCATTTCGAATAAGGATTTTATTTGTACATCAGACTTTAATCAGGTACATTCAGCAGACAGATTCTGGGTACAACCGGACAGAGCTTCGCCGTCTGAGATAAGCGTTGGGGCGGATACCAAAGCTATGGCAAATTGTCCCCTCTTTTATACACAAACTCTCCATAGAAGTCAATGGTGAGATACCTAGCTCTCAATTTCTGAGATGATACTTTCCCACACAGTCTTATCAGCATGTTTTGAGAAGCTTTGAGATAACAGTTCCACATCTGTCTGTGTCGCAATACTTTTCACGCCATCTTAAGAACCCTGTATAACCTCTGTAGCCTTCTATACAAAACTAATAGACTCCATTTTGTTCATCTGATTTAAAGTGACAGTTGTACTAGTTTGTGTCAGGAGTCATTGTTCAGACCTGCTTTTTACAGATTCTGAAATATTAAATCATGTACTTGTTATTTGGCCTAGTCAGTACTTTTTCAGTTATTTTAGCTGTTAAAGGTATGTAAATTGACCCATCATTATTCCAGTGGATGGATCCCAAGCGGGGACACATATTAACTTACAGGAAAGCAAGTCCTTGCGCAGCCAGTCATAGATTTTTAAACCTGGCTGGTATTTTTACAGCCTGAGTCCTAAAATCTGGCCTTCCCACCCTTCCGGTGGGCATCCAGTGAGGGTCTCTTGCTGTACTATAATTATACAGGAGCCAAAAGCAGTGGTGAAAAGGTGGGTTTTCAGCATAGATTTGAAAACAGGTAGAGATGGAGCTAGACGTACAGGCTCAAGATGTCTATACCAGGCATAAGGTGCTGCAAGGGAAAAGGAATGAGGCAGCCTGGGCAGAGAAATCATATTTGTTAATTCTGTTTAACTTTGCAGTCCTGTAAAGTGATGGAATGCCATCTGGGTTTGATTGCTCAAATGTCTAGCTTTTGCTAGACTAGAGGTTAGAAAGGTCAGAGAGAAATGAAACTTTCTTTGTCCCTTTTTGAGTGATGGATTGTTAATGTTAGTTCAAAGGTATTATTTACCACATCTGGATGCCATTCTGAGCAAGGCATACTGGACAGTTTCGCAGGCAGTTTAAAAGATTAGACTGACTGTTGTTTAGAAGAAGATAGTTTAGATATAGATATTCTTGATAATTTAGATTTTGTCTTATAAGGAATTCTGATTTCTGCTTATTTTAAAATATGTTTTATTCTGTTTAATTAATAAGTTCTATTTCTATGTAGAATATCTTTTCAATTCAGTGTTACATCTTTGTCTGACTTTTCAAGTGAGATTTGTCTGCAGTTTAAGAGGTCATCATCTGGTTTGAATTATCCACAGTCCTAGCTAGTTCTGTGTATGAAGCTACTAGGTGAAAGAGGTCAGGAAAAATCAAGTCTTTTCCTTGATGGATTATAGCTAAGTGTAGGACTGGTCTTCTGAAAGTAATAACAAACCATGTCTGTGTGCCATTAAGCAAGACTGGCCCCTTAGCCCCTCAATGAACCCAGCTCAAGTTATGAATTAACCGGGAATCTGATTATGTGAATAATAATAAAATGCAGGAGATAGGTGCCACATTGTCTAGTTTGAGAGGCCCCAAGTCATAGGTCAGTCTGAAACCTATGTAACTGATATTTTAAGTAATGTGTAAGTAATAATTAGTTCAAGACAGGGTAATCAATCTATTTTTTACCATCTGGTGAGAAAGGGGGGCTAGAGGGGTTTAGGAACAATATAAAGGAGAGCAGAAGCAGCTTACATTAGAGAAGGAGCTGAGAAGAGAAGGAGCTGAGAAGAGAAGGAGCTGAGACGAGAGAGACAACAGACAGAAGAAGACAGGAGACGCAGGATCCAGAGAGCTCAGAAGAAGAGACACAGAAGGACAGGACACAGAGAGAGCTAGAGCTGATGTCCTACTATGTTTGCTGGCAAATAAAGAAGATTCCTCTCTCATTCTGGTGTGTAGTGTTTGACTCCTGAAGTACCACAGATTCTGCTAACAATAGTGGTAATTCCTGCAACAGGAACGAAGTCTGGAGTTAGCAGTGGAGGAGAAGAGGGACGACAAGAGATTTGTCCAGTGAGCGGAGTTCACGGGGAGGAATGTAGGGAGAGATGAGAGTGGAGAGATAACGGGGGGCTGCAGAATGGATGCATTTAAAGGTCAGTAAGAGAAGTTTGAACTGTATGCGGAAGCGGACAGGGAGCCAGTTAAGTGACTTGAGGAGTGGGCTAGTGTGGGTATAATGATTTTGGCGGATAATTATGTTATGTGCATACATACGTCAGCGTTCGGGGTCACCACTGTTTAAATCCCCCCTCTTCTAGACCTCTTTCTGACTCCGTCACACGGGGGACTAAAGGTACTTATTTCATATATCAGGTTCTGTATAGTTTCTCTAACCTCCATTGTCACCCAATCACAAGGGGGTGGCATTAGGAGCCGTAATTGAAAACTAATTCCCATAACTACTGCTTTCTGTCCAAAACTGAGTGTCACTTGTATGGGATCTACCTTGTAGGCTAAATGTAAGGTAAAGAGAAGATAGAATCAATAAAAATAGAGACAGAGATAGGTTTAAATAGATAGGTACATTTTATTCCTTACCCAAAGACAAGTCTTTAAGTTGATACAAATACAGACATCAGATTCTGGGTTTATCTGCACAGCGCCCTGCCGTCTGAGAGAAGCGTTGGGGAGGAGTCCGAAACTAAGGCAAAATCTCCCCTCTTTTATACACAAACCTCTCCATAGAAGTGAATGGTGAGAAACCTTGCTCCTAATCTTTCTCACTTTCTGAGATCATACTTTCCCACGCGTCTTATCAGCATGTTTTGGGAACAAGTTGTTTTGTTTTTTCTCATCGTGCGGTTTGAGATAACAGTTTCACATCTCCCTGTTGCAATACTTTTCACACCATCTTATGAACTCTGTATGACCTCTGTATCATTTTATACAAAATTAATAAGCTCCATTTTATTCATCTGATCCATCATTCTTTCATTACAGGTGCTGTATTTGATTTAAAAAGTTGTACCAGTTTGTGTCAGGACTCATTGTTCAGACCTGCTTTTTGCAGATTCTCAAATATTAAATCATTTACTTGTTGTTTGGCCTAGTCAGTACTTTTTCAGTTGTTTTAGGCTGCATAGCTTTGGCCATCACTATTCCAGTGGTAGCCTTAAAGCCAGGCCATATATTAACAGTGGGCAAACGTTAGCACTTATGTTACAGTGGCTGAAAATACAGTGGTCTTTTGTTTGGAATGAGTGGCAAAGAGCTCATTTTTGAAGCAGATAGATGTCTCAAACTGGCCAAAAACACATCCATCTGCTGAATATATCTAAATTGTGATTTTCAAAAAGGCAGAATTTGGTTGTTTTTCACCGAGTTCATCAATATAGCAAGGGGGCATGTTGTGGGCCTGTTTTGGGCAAAACTAGAGTAGTCCCAAAACATGACATCTTTCAGTGATAATGGAACAGAAAGGCACAACCAAGTCTAAAAAGAAGTACATTTTTATCTAGATGTTTCAATCACATCCAAGTTTTTAAAAGATTCTCTGAATGACCAGCTGACCACGGGATGGATTAAAGCTTGACACCTCCTTAATCCTCCAGTGGATGCTGTTCCCCTCCCACACCATAAGAACTGAAACTGAAAGGGGATACCAGGTGCTGTGACAGCATCAGGTGTTATGAGCACACCCAACAGAGCAGCAAGCAGCTCCCAGAAGTACCCTAGTGGCCCATGGACTGGACTGTGAATAAGGGTATCCAGGTCCAAATCCCACCCACCTAGTACATTTGTGGTGGAAATTGTATACCCTCCAAAACCAACAAATTATCTACTGTACCTAAATACAGGAGACATCTGCAGGGTGGAAGGCGATTGTAATGGTGTACAGTCAGGTACTGTAGGTTTTATTCTGTTCCTGGAGGGCTCAGAATACAAAATAATGGAGTTATGATGGGGAATTGTACCTGGGTGCCATTGTTTCAATTCCAGTATACTGATCATTAGGCTGCCCCTCTGAACTGCAGGAATGTCTATGTGGCCATTTCTCTCAAAATGATGCCAGACAGATGTTCTTATGCCTGGTTTGTTGGCGTTTATAAGCTGGATGTGTCAGTTTGGAAAATGGCTCTTCTTTTTAGGCAACTTCTGTGCAAATATGTCCATCTTAGAGCCATTTTCAAAAAGGAAACACATACCTTTTTCCTATTCAAAAATGATTCTAAGATGAACAGTTTTTCTGGATGTAATGAACTAAATGTCCCAAGTGTGACTTGGATGTTTTTTCAAAAATGCTCCTCCACATTTAAGTAGGTTTGACCTACCATGACAACTGGAAAAAGAAAAGGGTATTGCGTTCTGTAACTTTTTAGGGGGATTTAGTTCACATTTTGTCAGTAGCATTTCCATCTCAGTTATATTCATTTCCAGTAAGCATTTCCTTAGGAAAAATATGCACAGAGAAATATATACTATAAAAAAGGAAAAGGATCTAGGTGTCATCATTGATGATACTTTGAAACCCTCTGCTCAGTGTGCAGCGTCTAAGAAAGCAAATAGAATACTAGGTATTATTAGGAAAGGAATGGAAAGCAAAAATGAGAGTGTTATAATGCCTTTGTACCACTCCATGGTGCTACCACACCTTGAATATTGTATGCAATTCTGGTCACCGCATCTCAAAAAAGATAAGTGAAATTAGAAAAGCTACAGAGAATGGTGATGAAAATGATTAAGGGGATGGGACGATTTCCCTATGAAAAAAGCTGAAGCGTCTAGGGCTCTTCAGTTTGGAGAAGAGATGGCTGAGGGGAGATATGATAGAGGTCTATAAAATAATGAGTGGAGTGGAATGGGTAGACGTGAATCTTTTGTTTACTCTTTCCAAAAATACTATGACTAGGGGGCACGCGATGAAGCTGCAAAGTAGTAAATTTAATACTAATCAGAGAAAATGTTTCTTCACTCAACATGTAGTTAAACTCTGGAATTAATTGCCAGAGAATGTGGTAAAGATGGTTAGCTTAGTGGGGTTTAAAAAAGATCTGGACGGCTTCCTAAAGGAAAAGTCCATACACCATTATTAAATTGACTTGGGGAAAATCCACTGCTTATTTCTGGGATAAGCAGCATAAAATGTATTGAACTTTTTTGGGATCTTGCCAGGTACTTGTGATCTGGATTAGCCACTGTTGGAAACAGGATACTGTGATTGAAGGACCTTCAGTCTGTCTCAATATAGCAACACTTATGTTTTTATGTTCTAAAGTGATCCATGATAGCGTCGGCACATGGGATTGCTGCACACTGAGACTACCTTTTACTGCTGCAGGTAAAAATGGGTTCTTTTTAATGAGGCACTAAATGGCCATGTGGTAATTAAAAAATTGCCGATGGCCATTTACTGCTTGAGGGTCTAGAGCAGGCCCAAAAATAGGATGTCTTTCAGCGGGAATGCCCACTCCCTGTCCACCAATGCTAGAAAATCAAAAATATTTTGTAATGCTGGAAATGGTGCATGGCAGACCAGGAAAATGACCTGATTTTACTGTGCACAAACCTAGCAGTAGCCCTACTATCGGGTGATACAAGGGCCCCAAAATTTGTGACAATTCAATGGCATACTGCTTAGGACAACTCATTGTCCATCAAGACTCATTTCCTTGAACTCACCGATACTACATTTATGAGAAGGATGACTGAGTACTATTCTTACAGTGCCAGTGCAAAGAACTCTACTAGAATCAATTCTTGAGGCAGTTCTATCTTGATTTCTTGGTCTAATGAAGACATTGTACCATTCTAGTGAAAGTTGGAAGGATAGAATTAAGAACAGTAATCTTGATGAAAGAATCCAATCTATGGGTTATTCTTACTCTTTGCATCAGTTTTAATCCAGAAATACGCCTATGTTTACTAAGCGGTGATATGGGCACGTTAGAGTTTTTAATGCATGTAAATGGTTTATGCACATTAAACAATAACACGCCCATAGAAATGTATAAGCATGTTAGCATTTAACATGCCGTAAATTTATAGATGTTAAAAACGCTAACACACCTTAGTAAGTAACGCTAACATACCCCTTAGTTTCTTCCCGAAATGGCATCATAGAAACCTTCAAGAAATAGGCTCCTAATGAAATTAACGAGTAAGGCTAGATCTGCTTTTTTAAGTCTTTCTTTGCAGAGTTTACTAGTAAAGATTTTATAAGTAAAAATACTTCGATATTTTGTAAATTCCTCATAGTAGCAAAATCTATGCTCCTTTGAGTTATTTTTCCAACCTGTCTTCAGCAGGATCTGAACTTGCTCCCTCTTACAAGTTGGACTGGTCCTTTCCTTACTTAATTTCTTGATGAAAAATTTTAGGCCCTCTCTCACTTAAGTATTAATCTGTATTTCTTTTGCATATGCCATCTGTGGGTCAGAAGATTTGTACCAAAGGGAAATGGCACACTTCTAACATGGTGAAATCTGGTTCCTATATTACATTTTTAAACATTTCATTTATTTCCATGTAAGTCGCAGTCGTAAAATGAGATACTGACTGGCAGAATAAAAATAAAAAGTATATTACTATATTGGGAAAGGATTTTTCATGTTTCAGGCAATCCTTTCATTGAGAACGTGATGAAGCAGATCTAAGTTATTAATCATAGCTACATTTCTCTGGAAGTAATTTGCACACATTTATGATTCACCAGTTTAAAGTTTGACTCAAGCCCTAGAACCTGTAAGTCATTACAAGTGACTCTAGAAGCCCCCAGATAAAAAGGCAGGGCTGACGGAAGTGATATTTGCAATTCCACTTCTTAGGAACACAGTAACAATTTCTCTTTCGGAGGAAGTAGAAAGGATAAAAACACTAGAGAGAAAAGATTGCAGAAATGATGACATTCTGACCACAAGACCAGATTGACATCTTTAGACATTTGCAAAAGGCTAACTTTGATAAGAATTGAATGTCAGAACTGTCCCAGTACACTTTTGACTTGCAAAATGAGATGCTGAAAAGATATACATGAAGAAGAAATTCCATAATGTGAGCCACATCCATGATCAAAGAGATTATTACAATTTACAGATGCCTACTTTCTCTTCTTCAATAACCTCTCCACAACACCATTTCCAGAGTCTGAATCACAAACCATTTACTTGATGTTAGAGAGTCTGGTTAATAAGAGCAGTTTCAACTGAAATGTTAAAGAAAGACCATTTTTCACTCATAATATCAGCATAACTATGTATTGGTTCTACTTTTCATCTACAACTTGTGATTTTAGCTCTAGGCAATTTTATTTTGTCTTAGTTCAAACAGTTTTTATTAATAATCATATAAAAACAAAAACACAATATAAGTATTGTACAGAAGGAATCCACATACATTTTACATATGAGCAACTATATTAATTTCAGTGTTCTAAAAACTAAACAGCTCTCTATTAAAAAGCCTGACCACAGACAGTTAAATAATTCTTTAACAGCCTCCAGATTTGTGGGCAATTTTCAAATCTGCCCTTGTACCTGCAAAGTCCCATGGGCTTTGCACCAATTTTCAAAAAGAAGTACAAACATACTTTGGAAACAGAAAGGTAGCTACAGAGACCTTCACTTGTGCAATATTGATCCCTATGGGGCTCATTTTTGAAAGAGAAAAACATCTAAAAAGTGACATAAAGCAGCATTTGGATATTTTTCTCACCAAAACATCCAAATTGACATTTTCAAAACCCATTTTCCATACGTTTTTCTATGCAGGTTGTCTGCAGTGCATGCATCCAAATCTCAAGGGGGCATGTTGGGGGGGGGGGGGGGGGGGTGTTAAGGGGAGGATTTGGGCATTCCTAAGAACTACTACTACTACTACTAAGAACTGGATGTTTTTCCGCCATAATAGAACAAAACAAAAACATTCAGGATAAAATCTAAGGCATTTTGAACTAAACCTGTTTACTAAGCCACAAAAAAGTGTCCTAAATGACCAGATATTATAGCCAGCAAGAAGGTCCCTGGAGTAGCCTAGTGGTTGTTGCAGTGCACTATAGAGAAGGGGACCCAGGCCCATAATCCACTCTAACTGTTACACTTGTGGTAGAAATTGTGAGCCTTCCAAAGCCCACCAAAAATCTACTGTACCCACATATAGTTGACACCTGCATTCATAGGGGTTATTGTAGTGGTGTACAGTTGGATACTGTAGGTTTTTGGTAGGTTTTGGAGGGCTCACTCTACAATATAAGGGAGCAACAGTGAGATGCATACCTAGGAGTTTTTAGGTGAAGTCCACTGCAGAGCCCCCCTAAGGTGCCCCACTGCTCTGCTGGAGTGTCTGTTTGACCAGTCTACTAAGAATGCTGGCTCCTCCTACATCCCAATGGCTTGATTTTGTGCGCTTTTCACTCGGACTTCTGTTTTTCAAAAATGGACCAAAACAATAATTGCACAGAGCACAAAAACATCTACCAAGTGACCATTTTTGAAAAAAAAAAAAAAAAAGATACACATTTTGCTGTGTCAAAAATGGCTGTATTTGCTATTCGGATTCTGGGCATTTTCAGCAAAACGTCCAAAGTTGTATTTAAATGTCATATCAAAAATGCCCCTCCACGTGACATAACAAAAAACAGTCTCACAGCTAAAAACATAAAGGAAGTAGCAAACACCTCAAAGACAATCTTTTGATCAGTAATATTGGTAGGTCTCATAGGAGGCTGGTCACCAGCATGGCTAACGGCAGCCCTGACCCTTGCTGTAGCTAGTGGGGATTCCCAAACCCTACTAGCTGGGGTCTCTTCTGAAGCTGGCCAGAGATGCCTTCTACTGAGCTTGGCAGATGGGAGCAGCATCCTGGAGCCAAGAACAGCTAAGAATGTATGGGGTGCTGGCATCAGTGGCTCGAGGAGTTGCTGCTGCCTACTGGGCTTGGTGGAGAGGAGTTTTGGCCATCTTTACTGGAGGCCTTCAGCTGACAGAGATTGGGGATCCTCATCTGCTAAAGGATTTATATTTTGAATTGGGAAGTGCTGGGGAAGAGAGAAAATTTTGTGCCCACCCACTTTGTGCTCAGGCCCACCCAAAATTGGCTGTCTGGCTATGCCACTGGTGCAGAGGAGTAAGACTCAGAGAAGTCAGAGTTTGAATTTCACTTCTTACACTGATATTCCTTATCAGGGCTTAATTTCTGGGTGAATGGGTGAGAATGGCCTGAAACATAGTTTTGCCACTTGTTTTCAGTCTCCAGAGCAGCAGGAGTATTCTGCCCTAGTCTCTTCTTTCCAGGTAGCCAGGTAGCAGGGCAGTCACTCAGGGGTCCTTTTACTAAAGTGCACTGAAAAATGGGCTGCGCTAGTGAAGACACATGTTTTGAGTGCGCACAGATCCATTTTTCAGCGCACCTGAAAAAAGGCCTTTTCAAAATTTTTTGTGAAAATGGACGTGTGGCAAAATAAAAATTGGCGTACGTCCATTTTGGGCCTGAGACCTTACCGCCACCCATTGACTTAGCGGTAAGGTCTCACATGCTAACCGTGCGGTAATCATCTACACGCATAGAATAATGATTACAGCCCAGTTTCTGCCATGCGCAGAAAAATAAAAATTATTTTCTGGCATGCGTTGCAGACGTGCGTAAAAAATGAAATTACTGCCTGGACCACGCGGTAGCCGGGCAGTAACTCCAAACTGACATGCGTAGGATGTGTGTACGTGCCTACACGGTTTAGTAAAAGGGCCCCTCAGTCCCTAATCCAGCTCCACTTTTCCTGTTGCCCCTGCTGACTGCCCACCCTCTCCTCCAACTTCACAGTTCCACTTCTTCTATGAATTAAATCCTGTTCCCTGTGATCTTGAGCAACTCACTTTACCCTCAGGGAAAAATTTAGACTCGATTCCTTTGGGATGGAGAAATATCTACTCTACCTGAATGTAATTTGCTTTGAGTTTAGATTGGAAAAGGGAAGTGATTCAATCTAAAAAAAAAAAAAATCTAAAAAATATGATGGCAGCAATGACTGAAGTTATAAGGGGAAGATTGAGTAAACACAGGGGGAAGGCTGGAAAAGAATATTTGGTATAGCGCGTAAGACTTATAGCATAAGTGTCTTTTCTGATTCTTCTCTGTCCCTTGCTAGTAAGGAAGTCAGGTTGTTGCACAGAGTCCATGGAAGGAATAAGCAGCATATTCTACTTGACTGGTAATTTGATTGACTGATGAGAATTTTTATTTAAGCATATGTCTGTGGCCTTTCTTATCGGATTTGGCATTCTTTTTTTTACTTAAAAATATATATATATATTTTAATGTACACTGCTGAAACCTGCTAAACGGACATAGCAGTATGTCAAATACAATAAAACATAGTGACAATCTTTCTCTTCGCCACCAAATGTGTGACTAGGTGCTGCAGGTTCTCAGAGCACTTTGTAGAAAACTAACAATCAGCATGAACAAACAACAGGGTTTTCTCTGCTGTAGAGACAAGCACTAGGAGTGAAAGCTAACTTCCCAGGACAAATTGAACTCCCCACTCTGCTACTGTTCCCTGGCCCTTACCAAAAAACAAGGAAAGAACTTGCAAGCTGGTTTCCCTTCAGTAAAGTTATATTTCGCAAACATGATCAGATTCAATGATGCCAGTTCTGTTTTGTAGATTTCTGCAAAGTTAAGAATGGCTTTCTTTCCAGGTCCCTATTCACTGACCACTCCCACTGACTCTATGTTAATTTTTCTGCCATTAACTCTTTTCTTTGTTTGTTTCAATACATAACATCTTGAAAGTCTAATAAACATACATGCATAAATGCCACAGTTCCCTGCACAAGTCATTGGTGAGAATGCACTTGGAGTACTGTGTTCAGTTTTGAAGGCTCTATCTTACCAAGAACACAAAAAGACTCAAAGCCATCAGAGGAAAGTGTCCACAATAGTATGAGGTCTCTGCCAGAGGACATATCAGAAAAAGACTTTAACACCCTGAATATGGATACCCTGGAAGAGAAGAGGGATAAGGGAGATATGATATAGATATAGACATTTAAATATTGAATGATATAAATGAACAAATAGTCCTTTTCCAAAATGGGAGACTGTAGAAGCTATAAAATGAAGTTGCCGAAAGGGTAAATGAAAAGCAACATCAAGAAATACTTCTTCATAGAAAGGGTGGTGGATGCCTGGATGCTGTTCCGCAGGAGGTGATGGGGACAAAAATGGTGATGGAATTCAAAAAGGTATAGCATAAGTACAGAGGATCCCTACATTGCAAGAGGATGGAATAATGTACAGAGTATTCTACTCAAAGCAAAACATAAATGACTCACACTAATAAAAAGCATAGAGAGGGGTAACTTGCATGACGTGACAAGTACAACCCTAAAAGCAAAATGTGGAGTACCCTGAACAAAGTGTTGGATGCAGCCCTAGCCACCTTTCTGGGTAGATTGGATGGACCATATTAGTCTTTATCTGCTGTCATTTACTATGTTGCTATGAAGTGACGTTATGTGGTCTTCTGACTCTCTAATCTATATTTATGACTAAAGTATAATGTGGATGTGCATTCATAGATGGTTTCCCCGTTGGGATGATTATGGAAGGGTTATGGAAAATTTCATGGTGTCAGACAAGAGTATACTAGTTGTTAGGGGAAATTGTCTTTTGCTTCTTTTCTGCCATCCAAAGATAGGTAGTATGCTCAACTAGCTCTGAGATCAAAGCTTTAAAGGATTGGGCCCTGATTAAGTTTCAAGTGTATTAGGGGCTTATACCCAGCCCATCAAAAATTATCTGAGTGGCTTACAATAAAATAATGAGGAGAGGAAGGGAGTGTATTGACAACAAAACCGTGAGGATGGAGGAGGAAATACAATAATAATAGAAAAGTTGGAAGGAGAAAACACAAAAGGAGGGGGAGTTAGTGGTTTCCAGAGTGCAACCAAGTCTACAGCATGAGGAATGAGTATGGTCTATTCTAATCATAAGCATCTTGGAATAAGAACGTTTTCAAATTGGTTTTGAATTTGAATAGGGAAGATGAAAGACGCAGGTGAGCCAGAAATTTATTACAAAGTTCAGAGCTTTGAACTGAAAAGATGGACTGATGTGTAGTGTCATGGTGGATTTCTCAGAAAGAGGGGACTATGTGCTGATTCTCTTGGGCTGAATGAAGAGCATGAGGGGGACAATAGGGAGTAAGAATGTGGAACAAATAAGCAGGCTGGATGGATGGGGGGAAGGAAGATAGGAAGGGGATGCACATGGATGGAGAGGAGGGAAGAGAGAAGAAATGATGGACATGGATGGAGTGGAAGGCAGAGAAGAGAGGAGAAATGTTGGACAAGGATGGAGGGAAGGAAAGACAAAGGAAGGAGATACACAGGGATGGAGGAGAAGGGAGAGAGGAGAAATGCTGGACATGGATGGAGGGGAGGGAAGACAGAGGAAGTAGATGCACATGGATGGAGGGGAGGGGAGAAATGCTGGGTATGGATGGAGAGGAAACTGCTGAATTTAAGGGCTGGATTGGAACACTTTGAGAGCAGATGCTAAAACTGGAGGAAGGATAGGGACAGGGCTACAGATGGTAGACAGGATGCATAAGGACACAGGAGGATGTGAAAAAATGCTGAGTGAAAAAAATCACAGCTCTCCTAAGCATATTTAAGTATATTGTACTAGCAGGTTTGTTTTAGATTCTGTGAGTTTCAATATTATTTCTACCTGCTAAACGCTAATGAACTATTTTGTATCATTTTACATCTTATTTTTCTATAGATTGTTCTATTAAAATCTTCATAAGCTCATTTTCATGCATTAAAATCACTTTTAACCCATATAAAATAGATTACATGTAATAACAGCGCTTTTAATGCGTGTAATGGCTTGTGATACAGTGGTGCACTCCACTTAGCATATTGGTCCCCTAATTTGTATGTGAAAAGCTATAAGTACATTGAAAGAAAATAGATTAATTCAGAGGAAATGGGTAAACCACTAGTTTGTAAGCACTAAAATCACTAATAGAAATTGTTTTGGAACTGATCACCATGATGTTGCCTAAAATGTAAATTGGTGATAGCAGCTGCTCTTCTTTAAGGTTCAGGAGCTAATCTGCATTACCATATTCAGCTGTGAATGAACCATAGAGCAATTAGAATCAATTTTCTCTTTCCAGCTGTGGCAAAACAATAGTAAACAAATTTTTTTCTTGCATTTTTCTGGAAGAATTCACTCAATGGGTTTCACTATGAGACAAAGAAAAACAATACATCACAAGCAAAGACAAATCTTATTATTGTAGTTATTGCTAATGTTAAAGGAAAGGAAATATGGGCATAATTTTAAGAACATGTCTGTTCTGTAAAACTGTTGACTAAAATTCTAAATATTCAGTAGGTGCCAAACTAAGTTGGTCTGGAATATTCTATAATCACTAGTAACTAATTTCAAGCAATATACAACACAATAAAATGTATGTATGGCAGTGTGTATGTGCTGCAGCTCCTCCCCACTGAAGTTATCATAAGTACATAAGTATTGCCATACTGGGAAAGATCAAAGGTCCATCGAGCCCAGCATCCTGTTTCCAACAGTGGCCAATCCAGGTCACAAATACCCGGCAAGATCCCAAAAATGTACAAAACATTTTATTCAGTTGTTCTTCTGTTAGGTCAGGCATCTCCAGTGTCTGCTGGCCACTGCCAGTCACAATCAGCACACTGCTAATCTAACACTACCAAAAAAAAAAAAATGAACAGGAAAGGGACCCTGTTAATGCTACACTTGTTCACTGTGCTCTCTGTTTGGAGGTTACAGATAACTCTTAACCACTCAGTGGGTGGTGACCCTCACATCACACACTGAGCCTGACAATCCCACCACACTGCCACCAAAAAAGAAGGGCTAAAGGTCGGTCACGAAATGCCTAGCCACCCGCCTGGGGTTACCTCGCGGCCACTTAGAGGATATACCCCCAGCACAGTTCAGGTCTGTCTGCACCTGCCACTTGTGCTCTACACTATCACCCTCCTCCCACTGACTGGGTCCCAACCGCCTCTGGGTGAATCTCCTGCTCTCAAATTATCCCCAGTGATTTCTAGGTTACTGGAGCCACACTCCTAGTGGTCCCACAGTTCCCAGAAAGCACTCACAAACCCAATACACAAACCACCAGGATTCTTTATCAGTCCAGACAGGCAGAGGCAACAAACTAAATTATTTGTCTTAAAAATTGAACAATGAACAAAAAATCTGCAATCAGCAAACAATAACAGGTAACTGGAATATGGATCAATTATAACACTAATTAATCATTTGTTTGCTTCCTAGAAAGTACATGGGGAGATCAGGACATATAGCTGCTCACCAGTTATCAAATATAACTGTTTTACAGGGCTTCGGCAAAGAGCTTTCTCTGTCTCTTCTACTGGGCTGAAACTGGAGCAATAACCAGTACAATCCAAAAGAAATGAGCTCCTGGTCCAATCAGAGCCCAGAACAACAAGTTTCAAAAATAGCTGGTTACATCACTATAGGCATTTCTTTAATCTGTGTGCTAACTAAGAGAAGGAACAGTCATTCTCTGAAAGTTTTAAACATAAACGTGTACCACCTGCTGGCCAAATTAGAAAAATACACTTCAAGAAATATTTAATAAAATTTAAAGATAAAATTTACATGCTTAAAACAAAACTGTTGTGTCACAGGGTAAGGCCGGGTTATTCTCAGCTGTACAAAAGTGCAATATCATCAAAGGATGGGAAAAGAGAGTCACCAACACAGTCCACCAAGATTCAGATAAAAGGGTTGGACACATTTTCACTAAAGGTCTACAGGATATAGGATTATAAACAATCAAATGCATCCCTGCCACCTGCATTACCCACTGCTGGACTGCTTTCACAATGGCCCACAAATGTTTAACACAAGTGGGATAGCCCACTTCCACTGGTGACAAAGAAGTCGACCAGAACTATATGGCCACTGGTGCTTTAAAGCCCTCTGGTTGCTGTGAGTACACGGCAGCCACTGTGTCACTATCAGTCATTGCATAAACGTATACTGGCAGCTCTCCATTTGTCCTCCCCTGGGACCCATTTATTCATACAAATTTTAGCACCCAACTTCTCACAAGGAGGGAGCTCTGGGGTGGAGCCCACCAGGGTCTGCAGTGCCCACCATAATTTCAACATATCTAAATGGACTTGTTTTTCCTTATCCTTTTTCTTTGTGTTTTCTATCCTTAATTGCAAAGCCTTCAGGTCCTCTGAATCGCTAGATCCCTTGGGAGACTACGGCCTTCTGCATTACTCTACACCATTTTTCATAGTATGTTATGATCGTTTTCTTACAAGTGGGAAACCCCTCACATATAGCAACCAAATGTAGACATGTTGCTGATACATACTGTAAGCATGCAATGTACACACAAAGCTAAACCTAAACCGAATCTAAAACAAGGAATCAAAAAAAATTATACTCGCCACCGTTTGACCTTCAGTCTCGATATCCAGCTGCAGTCACAATGATCAGTCCGAGTTTATCGGTATCACTGGTCAGGGACACCTTCCCAACAGATGCCAGGTCCAAATCACACCAGGCAGAAAGCACCAAGTTGTATGAGTCAGAAATCAGGCTAGGGGTCCCGAGCCTCGCTCCCAAGGACACCCCACCTTACCTCATATACCCATTCCCTGCATCACTCGTTTCCCTTCTCGCACACAATCACTCATGTTATCTCTTCAGAGACTGAAGACTCGCTTATCCAGCAAATATCTTTTATTCAGTAATCTTACTCACCATACACATCCATAATTAAATGCAAGAGTTCTTTCTCAGTGCAGAGCAAGGGAGACAGCTGTAGAAAAGATAATACATTTACAGAGATATGCAGTCAGAAATACCTAGGTATGTAAACTGGCAGTCACTCAAAGTGCATCCATTCAGAGGCTATAGGGGGAAGGCTGGGGACAGCACCTTTGTGCAATACCAAATCAATCCCCCCCCCCCCCCCTGACAGTCTGTGAAGTGCTTCCTTTTATGCCACTACATCTGGCACTTGCTGCAGTGTTTAACCCCCACATCTGTTTCCTTGGACTTTGTTCCCTGTCTGTGGTGGGCCTCATGTGTCACATGCTTACAAACATATTTTACAACCTATATTGTATCCTTATCAATCCTCGGTTTGTCAATCCCTGCTCCCACCCCCTGCTTGTGCATACTCTGCAGGTGCAACTCAGCTCAAGGCTGTGCATAGAACTGCCAAGGGGTCCCGATTTTTGAGAGGGAGATTTTTAGTACACGCCCCCTGCTGGGCCTCATTCTTCCTTGGCTTGCCCACTCTACATCATGACTCCACCCCCTTGGCACACCTCATTCCCACGACCATTCCAGAAAATATTTTATTTACACCAGTGACAGCAGGGATGGGTAAGAGAGAGAGTTTCAGTTCACTCTATTACACCCCCTATCCAGCATTCTATTCCCCCCAGGGACATAACGTGAAAGGGCCTTGGCCCCCTCACTTTGAGCTTAAGCCCACTCCAAAATTGTGGCACTGGTTTATTATCAACCAGATAGAGATAAGATTTTTCAGTTTTGGTACAGAATAAGTCATCACAAAAACAAAATATAAGAAAAGCAATGGACTGCATTAGGGGCTTATAGCCCATTTAGTTATGTTTAAACATAAGAGATCTGCATGAAACAAAATATTTATTTTTATTTTGACTTATACAACTACTTGTCCCTGAAACATGTTCAAAACAGAATAATCAATTTGTGAATCTAAAATGTAAACTTCTACAAAACAGAGGCAGATGTGATTCCATGTGTCCCAATGAAAGGAGAGTTTAATTGTACTTCCATTTAATTTCAGTATATTCTATCTTTATAACACCACAGGCTTCCCAAGGCAGATTATAACAGTTAAGATGAACCCATCAAGAAACAGGATATCCTCACTGAAATTTGGCCATCTGTATTGTATAGAACAGTGTAGAAAAATGAGCACAAAATGCAGTTCATAACTGTTGTTTCTCTACCAGCTGCAATAACTTTTTAAGCTGTTTTAGTGATATTCAATTGTTATTTTTCCCCTCTTCCTCCCTCAACCTTCTTCCCCCGAGCCTACCTTTGTTTCAAAACTTGCCGAGTGGCAGCAGCAATTCACAGGCGCTGCCCTGCATCTGGTCCGACATCTTCTCTCTCTGCAGCGCGGCCAGCCCCAGCGGAAACAGGAAGTTACCCCAGAGAGGGAGGGCCACACAGTAGAAAGAGAATGTCAGGCTGACGGTAGGGCAGCGCCTGTGAATCACTGCCATTGCCCGGCAAGTTTTGAAACAAATTAAAGGTAGCACTCAGGGGAAAAGGGCTGAAGGAGGGAAGAAAAAGAGGAGATGCCGGACTCAGTGCCTCACAGGACCACCCCTATCAGTGGGAGACTTTCCCGCTTTGGCAGGAGTGCGGGAGATGACCCACTAAAGTGGGAGTCTCTCGCTCAATGAGGGAGACTTGACAGGTCTGTGTGTACCAAACTACTGACACAGAGTTCAGGGAACAGTCATCTCCAGGCAAAGTAGCTGGCACATCACATGTGTCACAGTAGCCACTTTACTTTGGTTAAATAGGGATTTAACTGTCCTGAGTCAGCAATCCTGGGCCCAGGTAAGCTACAAACACCTGAACCCAAGACCATGAGGCACACATTCTCAAGCCTGTTCTTTCATAGGGCCTGAGACATAGGGTGGGAAACCCTTTGAAGTCCAGCAACAGAGTCTTAGGCAGGCCTCTGGCAGCAGGTCAAACAGTCCACAGCTGTCGGGGTTGCCATGCCCCAAACACAGCCTACAAGGTTCCAGGTTCTTCCCCGGACTCCAGATCTGGCTCCCGCCAGACTGCAAAACAGACTTGCAAAGTCAATTCAAAAAGTAACAATGACTTACCTGGGCGCTTCAGAAGCACCCAGTGGGGATTCACGTCTTTCCTCCCTGGGCTCTCTTAACTTCTGCTTGGCCCTGTCTTTTGATCTTCCTGGTAGTGTCGCCGCCCCTCCTGGCCTACTTCCTTCTAGAGCGTTATCTGCCCAGACTAATTGAAGAGGAACTTCTCTTAAGGGTGAGAGGCAGTGTCCTATAAACACTGTCACACACTGCTTGATGTGTGCTCATTAATTTAAAACGATTTACACATTTGCTATGATTAAATATTTCTTTAGTAAAGATAGCAACCATTTTTATTTTTTGTATCCTCTTTTTTGTCACCACAAATATGGTAACTCTAGAAAATTCTGCTAGTTAGCTGTGGAGATCATTTTCGAAACAGAAAAATGTACAAAAAGTGGCACAAAGCGGCAGATGGACTTTTTTTGTCTGAAACGTTAAGATTGTTATTTTCAAAATCCATTTTTAAGACATTCTTCTAAGCAGTTTGTCTGCAGTGCACCCAAATCACAAAGGGGCATATCAGGGGCGAATTGGGGGTGGAATTTGGGTGTTTCTGAAACTTGGATGTTTTTCTGCCATAATGGAACAAAGCACAATCGTCCAGGACTAAAAGTTAGACGTTTTGGTCTAGACCTATTTCAATCATGCCTAATGTCCTGTGATGGTTGTTGGTGAGCCCTTAGGTTCCCGGAGGCCTGGTAAGACCTCCGAGGACCGCCGCGCACCCCGAATCTTCACCCGCGGCGACCGCCGTTCACCGAGGGTTGAGCCCTCAGCTGCAGGCGGTCAGCAGGACTGCTGGAACCGCAGGGTGATGGTCGGCTTGGCTGGTAGTCAGCAACTCAGTCTCTAGAGGGCAGCTAGCAAGGACGGCTAGCGCAGGAAAGGACACAGTTTCTGCAAGGGGCTAGCAGGGAGGGCTAGCTGGAAGAGGAACGCAGTCTCTGGAGGTGGCTAGCAAGGGCGGCTAGCTTGAAGAGGACGCGGACTCCGAAGGTGGCTAGCAAGGGCGGCTAGCTTGAAGAGGACACAGACTCCGAAGGTGGCTAGCAAGGACGGCTAGCTGAAGAAGACACAGTCTCTGAAGGTGGCTAGCAAGGACGGCTAGCTGAAGAAGACACAGTCTCTGAGGGTGGCTAGCAAGGACAGCTAGCTGAAGAAGACACAGTCTCTGAAGGTGGCTAGCAAGGACGGCTAGCTGAAGAAGACACAGTCTCTGAAGGTGGCTAGCAAGGATGGCTAGCTGAAGAAGACACAGTCTCTGAAGGTGGCTAGCAAGGACGGCTAGCTGAAGAAGACACAGTCTCTGAAGGTGGCTAGCAAGGACGGCTAGCTGAAGAAGACACAGTCTCTGAAGGTGGCTAGCAAGGACGGCTAGCGCAGGAAAGGACACAGTCTCTGATCCACTGTGTGGGCTTCTGACGAACGAAACGGAAGCACTGGACTCCTTCCGTTTCGTGGTTTAAATCCCCCGCCCGTCCTTCCCCTTCCAGCAGCTGGAGCCAATCCCCCTGGCCCAGGCAGGCCAAGGGGGCCTGGATTGGCCAGCCTGCCCGGCGGGCGGGGTCTCCTTGTCGATGCGCCAATCCGGCGCGAGTAGGCGGGGCTGGCTCGCTGGTCCGCTCCAGCGAGGAGGACGACGACGCCGGCGCTGCCATCTTGGCCGGCGTATCTCCTTCTCCGAGGCCGGCGCTTGCTCCAGCGGATCGCCGGCCTCGGAGCGGCCCGCGGCCGCGCCAGCCCCGTCGGCGGCTTGTCCTCGCCGCCCCGGATCCCGCGGCCTCCGTTGGTCCTCGCCCCCTACTGCAGGCCGCCAGGTAAGAGCCCGGGACGGGACACCTAAGTTACAAAAAGGTGCCCTACATGATGAGATCACAACTGGACAGATTAAGGTATGATTCCTCCCCCCACCCCCTTATTCTCCCAGTGGTCAGTGACACTCTCCCAAAGATAGGAAAGAAACAGTACATATCAGCCTGTATGACAGCTTCAGATGTTATGGCCAGGCCTACTAGAGCAGCAAGCAGGTTCCTGGAGTAGCCTAGTGGTCGGTACAGTGCACTGTACAGAAGGGGACCCAGGCCTGTATCCCATTCTAACTAATACACTTGTGATGGAAAGTGTGAGCCATCCAAAACCCTCCAAAAACCTACTGTATCCACATATAGATGACACCTGCAGGTACAAGGGCTATTGTAGTGGTGTTCAGTTGGGTAGTAGGATTTTGGTGGGTTTTGGAGGGCTCACCATACATTATGTATGAACAGTGAGATGTGTATTGGGACCTTTTATGTGAAGTCCACTGCAGTGCCCCACTACTCTGCTGGGATGTCAGTGTGGCCAGTCTACTAAGAATGCTAACCCCTATACATCCCAATGGCTTGTTTTTGTGTTTTTACCCGTTAGATATTTTTTTTCTAAAAGGGTCCTAAAAGCTAGATGCACTGAGCACAAAAACATCTAGCAATCAGCCATTTTCGAAATAAAAAAACTGGACTTTTTTCTGGACTGAAAATAGTCATGTTCACTACTAGATTCTTGGATGTTTATCGCAAAAAAAACCAACAACCTGATTTAACAGTAGCCCACATTGATAACTTCCCCCCTTAAACAGGCCCAAAAGAAAAAAATAGCCATAGGTCAAAAAGAAGAATTGAAAGGAAGGGGAGGAAAGTGCATCTGATGGAAGGTGAACTGAAACTCCAATCTGGACTTATAAAGCATCTTCTGTTGAAGAGGATCACCATGCTTTTTACCCCTGAGCAGTCAAGAAGCACAGGAGTTGTCAATGCTGGTGTGGGTGACCTGGCAGCACATTTCTGGTGGCTAGACCACAAAGAAGCTTCTAACATGACAAGGATGTAATTAGTACCAAGGTAGGTTTAGATTTGCTTGGGCCCAGGGCAAAAGTTTGGGGAGGGTCCCAAACCCTGACAGCAGGCTGTACCTCCTTCAACTTTAAGCAGGCTTGGTGCCCTCCGTGGCATGGGGGCCCAGGACAATTGTCCTGGTTGCACTCCCAAAATGGCAGACGTGGTTATTACCCACAGATAGTTGAATAAACTGAGGCACATGGAAATACAATTGCCTCAGTCAGTGGAAGAAGGAAACCTTGAATTCATGTGCAGCACTCTATTTATCCCAGAATTCATGTTTCTTCCAAAAAAATAATGCATGTATTGGCAAATGATTGATCTTATTTTCTGGTATATTTTTGTAGACGAGGGAGAAGGACAAGAAGTGAGGAGATTTGATCTTGAAATGGCTGCCTGTAGTGTTAAATATATGCATGTATCTTCAGTGAAATAACTGCTGGATGGATATGTAATGGGAATGAAGAAAGCCCACTACATATCCATCTGCAGGCAGAATGGATTTTGTGACTCTAGTGATACCTCTATGCCTTTTGCTGAGGGTATGAAAAGCCTAGGTGCTCTTTTACAAGTCACGGTATATTGTAAAGAGTATGTAGGAAAGGCCCCAAAGGAACCCTGGGATAGGCCAGAATACCCCCGTTATAGGCAGGCATTCCCCAGGAAAAAACTAGAAATAAAGAACTACAACTCCCAGCATGCCCCAAGGGAACTTGGGGATAAGAGAAACTATGTGCATTCCCAGGAGTCTCCAGAGGAGGGCCGCAGGGGAAGGAGTAAGGCTGATTCTCCAACCTGGTGGAAGAGGTGGTGGAACAGGGGGGTGGAGAAAGAAGAGACACCAAAGAGCTTTAATGAAAGAAAGGGTGAGCAGCTGGGAGAAGGGCGGGGCGAGGAGAATATGGATTGGGCTCCTGAGGAGAGAGGGGCGGAGAGTGAGCCTTGCCCTATGGAGTTGACTGAACCGGAGAACACCCTGGAAGAGCCGATGGACTTTTCAGCTCTGGCTCAGCGAAAACCAAGGGAGTAGCGTGGCCAAGCCGGGTCAAGTGGGAGGAGGTCAGGTAGGAGTATGACTGACCAAGAGGGTGGGACCCTAGGCTTTGAGCCCGCGCAAAGCCATTACTGTGTGTTTTGAAAGCCTGGCTAAACTGAGCTGTGTTTTGGAAAGCTTGGCTAGAACTGAACTGTGTTTTGAAAGCCTGGCTAAACTGAGCTGTGTTTTTTGAAAGCTTGGCTTGCACTGAACTGTGTTTTGAAAGCCTGGCTAAACTGAGCTGTGGTTTGAAAGCTTGGCTAGAACTGAACTGTGTTTTGAAAGCCTGGCTAAACTGAGCTGTGTTTTGAAGCTTGGCTAAAAGTGAACTGTGTTTTGAAAGCCTGGCTAAACTGAGCTGTGTTTTGAAGCTTGGCTAAAATTGAACTGTGTTTTGAAAGCCTAGCTGGACTGAGCTGTGTTTTTGAAGCTTGGCTAAAATTGAACTGTGTTTTGAAAGCCTAGCTGGACTGAGCTGTGTTTTGAAGCTTGGCTAAAATTGAACTGTGTTTTAAAAGCCTAGCTGGACTGAGCTGTGTTTTTTGAAGCTTGGCTAAAATTGAACTGTGTTTTGAAACCAGGGCTGAATTGCGCCGCGTGTTTTTTTTTCTTTTTACTGCTACTCTCCAGGGGACCGGGAGAGATGGTTTGTTGTTTTGGAGACGCAATTGAGAAAAGGAGGGACGACCCTCCTATTCAATAAAAAGCTTCATTATTTTTGTGTTTTTTTTGAGAAAAAGGGGAGCCATACAGGAGTGTGTTTGTTTTTTGTTTGTGTTTGGAAGAGCTGCTACCCCCAGGAGAAAAGAGGATCCACTTTACAATTGGTGTCAGGAGTGGGATCGCTTCGCGGACCTGTCGCTCGAGGAGGCCAAGACCAGCAGGACAGAAAAGCCTGACGGAGGGGCCAACGCTGAGAAAGGCGCAGACCCGTCTGGGGTTCCGGTAAGCGGGGCCTAGATTGGGGGAAATAAAGGGATCCTAGTAAAAGGGGAAACATAAGTAGTGAAACCGCACTTGGAGGTGTCCTCTGTTTTTTTCCCCCACCAGGAGTCGCTGTTCCGGAGCAAGGATGGACCCCAAGGAGATCTTCGCTTGGATGACGATGCAGTTCCAGAAACAGCAAGAACTGACGGGGAAGATGGTGGAAGACTCCTTGACGGCGGCACGAGAGCAGCAACAACCAGTGCTGAATATGCTCCAGGACTTTTTTCAGCGAGGGATCGAGGCTCCCAGGGGCGGTGGAGCCGGAGCAACTGGACAGGGGCCAGGAGGAAGCGGTGCGGTAGGACCTTTATCCCTGAACTCACTTACTTGGGGAAAGTTGTCTGAGCAGGATAATGTAGATGATTTCCTGACCGCCTTCGAGAGGGTGGCAGTGGCCGCAGGATGGCCACAAGAGCAGTGGGCCATGCGGTTAGTGCCTTCATTATCTGGGGAGGCTCTAGGAGCCTTTAGAGACTTGGCCCCTGGGGACGCTGCCAACTATGGGAGGTTGAGAGAGGCCATTAAAGACCGGTATGGACTGAGCACCCAGGCTTATAGGCGTAAGTTTCGGTCCACTAAATGGGAGAAGGGGGAAACCCCTAAATCAGTGGCCACTAAACTGATGGACTTGGTAAAAAAATGGTTGGAACCTGAGCGCCACACCCTGGGAGAGATTCTTCAAGAATTGGTAGTGGAGCAATTCCTGCAGGGCCTTCCCAGGGAGATTAGGGCAGGATTGGTCCAAAGGGGCTGTAAGACGGTGGAGGCCGTGACAGCCGGGTTGGAGTGTTATTTGGAAGCCCAACATTGGGGAGGACCCGACCTGGAGGGTGGGAAACCCCGACCGGGGGGAGGCTGGGGTTCCAAAAGTTCCTTCTTTAAGACAGATCCCCAGGGGGGGGAAACCCAATTACGGCTGGGGTGGTAAAAAGCCCTTAGTGCCCTCAGGCCCTGAAAAAAAGGCCCCCTCGTATGAAGGAAAAATCTGTTATAAGTGTGGGAAGACTGGGCACTTCCGGAGGGATTGCCCAGGTCGAGAGGGATGGACCTCGCAGGTTGCCCAAGGGTTTAGGCCTCGGTATACTGCTAAGGTGGAGGTTGAGGGTTTACCGATTGTAGCCATGTTAGACTCCGGGGCAGACCAGTCCATGATCTCTAGGAGGTTATGGGAACAAATAAGAAAGAGGAGGACAGGAGGTAAGGATACCTATGAGGGAGCAGTGGCTATTCAATGTATACATGGGGCCAGTACTCGTTATATCCTCCATTGGGTTCACGTGAAGGGGCCCACAGGGGAGATAGAGATAGCCATTGCCGTTCTGCCCAGACTGCCACAGGAGATGATTTTGGGAAGGGACTGGCCCCCCTTTACCGAGTGTATTAGTGAAAAAAGAGTGTTGGTCACTACCCGCTCTCAGGCTCGGCGAGACCCTGAGGCTGAGGAAGAGGGAATAGGAGGTATTTTTCCTTTTCAAGGGGAGGTCTTAGGGGAGCCGGGAAAAGAGAGAAAGGGGAAAGCTTTGAAAAAAAAGGAGCAGAGGAGCAGACGGGAGGCCTTGGAGCAGGCAAGAAAAGAAAGTTATCTGCCAGTAGCCCCGAAAGAATTGAGCGAGCAGTTTCCCCAGTTTCATAGGGAGCAGGCCACGGACCCTACTTTAGAATATGCCTGGGAACGGGCCCGACAGGGGGAGGGCCAGGAAGCCCCGGGGTTCATGATAGAGGGGGACATTCTATATCGCAGGGTACCCAATTGGGAGAACTCTGAAAAGGGGAGACAGCTAGTAGTCCCCCAAGCTTTCCGTCCCCTAGTAGTAAGGCTCGCGCATGATCACCCTTTGGGGGGGCATAAGGGCTCCCAAGCTACCCTGACTCAGATATTGGGCCGGTTTTATTGGCCAGGAGTTTATGGGGAGGTGGAGAGGTATTGCAAGTCCTGCCCCAACTGTCAGAAGGTGGCAGACCGGCTACCGCCTAAGGCACCTTTAAAACCCCTTCCTAGAGTGGAACAACCGGGGAGGAGAATCGCAATGGATATTATTGGCCCGGTAACAAAATCTCGAAGAGGCTTCCTCTATGTTTTAGTGGTTATGGATATGGCCACTAGGTACCCCTGGGCCATACCTTTGAGAAGCATATCAGCGAAGGGCATTGCCAGGGAACTGATAAAAATCTTTTGTGAGGTGGGATTCCCCCAAGAAGTTTTGACTGACAGGGGGTCCAACTTTATGTCAAGTACCTTAAAGCAAGTGTGGGAGGCTTTTGGGATCCAGCATATCTGTACAGCGGCCTACCATCCGCAAACGAATGGGATGGTGGAACGTTTTAATAGAACTTTAAAGGGTATGTTAAAGAAAGCGTTAGGCGAGGATAGGACAGGTTGGGACCAACTGTTACCCTTCGTGCTATATGCCTACAGGGAGAAGGTGCAAGACTCATTAGGAGTTGCGCCTTATGAATTGATGTTTGGACGAAGGCCAAGGGGAATTTTAGATATTTTACAGGAACACTGGGTACCCCCGGACACCTCCGATCAGTCAGTGGTCGAATACCTACAGGATCTGAGGACCAGATTAGATAAGTTACAGGAATATTCCCAGGATAAGCTTGAACAGAGCCAAAATCGTCAAAAGGAATATTATGATAAGGGTACTCGTGAGAGGGAGTTTGTAATAGGAGATAGGGTCCTTATCCTAATCTCGGAGGATCCTCATAAGTTTGCGTCTAGGTGGAAGGGTCCCTGGGTGGTGAGGAGGAGACTTGGGCCTCTTACATATGAGGTGGCGAACGAAAAGGGGCGGGTCCAAACCTTCCATGTTAACCTGATGAAACCCTGGGTAGCAAGGGTAGGCTTTCAGACCCGGGGAGAGGAAAAGGAGGGAGAGGAGTTGGGACCGCAAATAAGAGATATTTTCAAGCCCGGTGAACCAGGGGTTAATCCCTGGTTGACACAAGTACAAAAGAAAGAGATAGGAAGGCTCCTGAAAGGGTTTGATGATGTGTTGACGGCCTGCCCTGGAAATACTCACCTAGTGGAGCATGACATCATAACGGAAAGGGGTAAAGTAGTTCGGCAAAAGCCATATAGGCTGTCCCCCATGAAAAGGAGGGAGGTGATAAAACAGGTCCAGGAAATGTTAGACTTCGGGGTGATCGAAGAGTCAAATAGCCCCTGGTCAAGCCCAGTGGTGTTAGTACCAAAACCCGAAGGGGAGTGGAGATTCTGCATAGATTTCCGCCAGCTTAATAATATCTCTCAAGCAGATGCATATCCTATGCCCTATATTGAGGAGCTGGTGGACAGGCTAGGATCTGCACAATATCTCACCATCCTGGACTTGACAAAAGGGTACTGGCAGATTCCCCTTACGTCAGGGGCACAAGCTAAGACCGCCTTTAGTACGCCCATAGGCCTGTACCAGTTCAAAAGATTGCCCTTTGGCCTTAATTCAGCAGCTGCAAGCTGCCAGAGGTTGCTGGACAGGGTTCTCCGACCACATCAGGCATATGCCGCCGCATATATGGATGATGTGGTAATACATAGTGGAGACTGGAACACCCATTTAAACCAGGTAGAGGCAGTGCTGCAGGCTTTTAGGGATGCAGGTCTCACCCTGAACCCAAAAAAATGTTATTTTGCGCAGTACCGGGTGAAGTATTTAGGGTATAATGTGGGAAGGGGAGAGGTCCGGCCCTTATTGAATAAGGTTAAAAGCATCCAAGAGTTTCCCAGACCAAACACCAAGAAACAATTGCGGAGATTCCTGGGGATGGTAGGGTATTACCGCAGGTTCATCCCTCATTTTTCCGCAATTTCCACTCCCTTAACTGACATGCTGAGAGGGAAGAATCCGGACCACTTGAGGTGGGGAGGGGAGGAGTTGAGGGCATTTGAACAGATGCAGAGGGCCCTGTGCCAGGAACCTGTGCTGAAGGCAGTTGATTTTGAAAAGCCCTTTGTCCTTCAAACAGATGCTTCGGGGAGGGGGTTAGGCGCAGTGCTGTCCCAAGAGCATGAAGGGGAGGAACACCCGGTGCTTTATTTAATCCGGAAGCTCCTGCCTCATGAGGAACATTACTCCACCATAGAAAAGGAGTGTTTAGCCATACGATGGGCAGTGCAGGAGTGTAGTGTCTATTTGGAAGGGAGAAAATTTAAGTTGGTAACGGACCATGCTCCCTTGAAATGGTTGAATGTGATGAAGAATAATAATGGGAGACTAATGCGATGGTACTTAGCATTGCAGCCTTTCCAATATTCGGTGGAGCATCGTCCCGGGCGATGTTTAGGAAATGTTGATGCCCTGTCCCGGGTGGAGGAGGAGGAGGAAAAAGAATGCGGGGGTGGAAATTTAAGGGGGGGTATGTAAAGAGTATGTAGGAAAGGCCCCAAAGGAACCCTGGGATAGGCCAGAATACCCCCGTTATAGGCAGGCATTCCCCAGGAAAAAACTAGAAATAAAGAACTACAACTCCCAGCATGCCCCAAGGGAACTTGGGGATAAGAGAAACTATGTGCATTCCCAGGAGTCTCCAGAGGAGGGCCGCAGGGGAAGGAGTAAGGCTGATTCTCCAACCTGGTGGAAGAGGTGGTGGAACAGGGGGGTGGAGAAAGAAGAGACACCAAAGAGCTTTAATGAAAGAAAGGGTGAGCAGCTGGGAGAAGGGCGGGGCGAGGAGAATATGGATTGGGCTCCTGAGGAGAGAGGGGCGGAGAGTGAGCCTTGCCCTATGGAGTTGACTGAACCGGAGAACACCCTGGAAGAGCCGATGGACTTTTCAGCTCTGGCTCAGCGAAAACCAAGGGAGTAGCGTGGCCAAGCCGGGTCAAGCGGGAGGAGGTCAGGTAGGAGTATGACTGACCAAGAGGGTGGGACCCTAGGCTTTGAGCCCGCGCAAAGCCATTACTGTGTGTTTTGAAAGCCTGGCTAAACTGAGCTGTGTTTTGAAGCTTGGCTAAAATTGAACTGTGTTTTGAAAGCCTGGCTAAACTGAGCTGTGTTTTTTGAAAGCTTGGCTAGCACTGAACTGTGTTTTGAAAGCCTGGCTAAACTGAGCTGTGTTTTGAAGCTTGGCTAAAATTGAACTGTGTTTTGAAACCAGGGCTGAATTGCGCCGCGTGTTTTTTTTTTCTTTTTACTGCTACTCTCCAGGGGACCGGGAGAGATGGTTTGTTGTTTTGGAGACGCAATTGAGAGAAGGAGGGACGACCCTCCTATTCAATAAAAAGCTTCATTATTTTTGTGGTTTTTTTTAGAAAAAGGGGAGCCATACAGGAGTGTGTTTTTTTTTTTGTTTGTGTTTGTGTTTGGAAGAGCTGCTACCCCCAGGAGAAAAGAGGATCCACTTTACAATATCAACAAATAAATAAACTGTGTAAAATATGTTCCTCATTAGTAATGATG
Source organism: Microcaecilia unicolor (assembly GCF_901765095.1). NCBI lineage: Eukaryota > Metazoa > Chordata > Amphibia > Gymnophiona > Siphonopidae > Microcaecilia > Microcaecilia unicolor. Next base: position 164,308,988 of record NC_044031.1, read on the forward strand.
TCATTTCTAAGCACCAAAACCTAGTAAAGAAGAGATTTTTGTCTATTTTGAGAGGATTCTTTCTGTCCTCTTGCAGCGCAGTTCGGGCTCAAGGAGCATTTTCTTATCCACTGAGGAAGTGGGTCTGTAGAAGGGCAAAGAAAAAGAAGTTCTTTCTCCCTCATGTTGAGGAGTGGCTAGAGCTCATGCTCAGAGCTGCAGGGCTTTTGGGAGGTTGGTCCTTGGACATGAAGGCCTGAGTTTTGAAAATGGTGTCTACATCTAAAAACCTTCATGTGAAGGGTCGGGGCTTTGTCTAAGGGTGAATTCTCTGAAGTCTCTGGGATTTGTTTTGTATATATGTGTCTAACAATGCATGTTGAATTATTCTGTCTGTTCTATTCACTTTCCTGTTAATATTGGCATTCTTTTCTAGATTTTATTTTGATTTTATTATTGTAAACTACCTATGATTCAGTTTGAGCGGTATAGTAAACTTTAATAAACTTGGATACTTCTCGGAAAGGTGGCCTAGGGGCATAAGAAAAGAATGTTTGGTGTTTACAATATTCCTTGGATTCCCGAGTAATTCTGGAAGAAATGATGAGAGTATCTCTGTTGAGGAAGCTGTTTTCACAGGCCCTCGGAAGTTCCAAGTGCTTAAGACATAAAAGGGGAAATTGATGAATCAGAAGAGAGAAAATCATAGAAATCCATCCTGTCTCAGCGTCTAAAAAGTAGAGCAGTCCACTTCAAATAAGTGGGGCAATTTGACAAATTGAAGAGCAGCAAATCACCTGGACTAGATGGTATACATCCCAGAATATTGATTGAATTGAAAAATGAACTTGCAGAACTATTGTTAGTAGTATGTAATTTATCTTAAAAATCAAGCATGGTACCAGAGGTTTGGAGGGTGGCCAATGTAACGTTCCAGAGGTGATCCGGGAAATTACAGACCAGTGAACCTGATGTCGGTGCTGGGCAAAATGGTAGAGACTATTATAAAGAACAAAATTACAGAGCATATTCAAAAGCATGGATTAATGAGACAAAGCCAACATGGATTTAGTGAAGAGAAATCTTATCTCACCAATCTACTACATGTCTTTGAAGGGGTGAGCAAACATGTTTTCAAAAGGCATTTGACAAAGTACCTCATGAAAGACTTCAGAGGAAATCTGAAAGTCATGGGATAGGAGGTAGTGTTCTATTGTGGATTAAAAACTGGTTTAAAAATAGAAAACAGAGAGTAGGGTTAAATGATCAGTATTCTCAAGGAAGAGGGTAGATAGTAGGGTTCCGCAGGGGTCTGTGTTGGGACCGCTGCTTTTTAACTTATTTATAAATGATCTAGATATGGGAATAAGTAGTGAGGTAATTAAATTTGCCAACAACAAAGAGTTATTCAAAGTTGTTAAATCGCAAGAGGTTTGTGAAAAATTGCAACAGGACCTTACAAGACTGGGAGACTGGGCATCCGAATGGCAGATGATGTTTAATGTGAGCAAGTGCGAAATGATGCATGTGGGAATGAGAAAACTGAACTATAGCTACTTGATGCATGGTTCCGCATTAGGAGTCACCAACCAGGAAAAGGATCTAGGAGTCATCGTTGACGATACTTTGAAACCCTCTGCTCAGTGTGTTGCAGTAGCAAAGAAAGCAAATAGAATGTTAGGTATCATTAAGAAAGGAATGGAAAATAAAAATGAGGATGTTATAATGCTTTTGTATTGCTCCATGGTGCAACCGCACCTTGAATACTTTGTGCAATTCTGGTCACCGCATCTCAAAAAAGATATAGTGGAATTAGAAAAGGTACAGAGAAGGGCATCAATAATGATTAAGGGGCTGGGACGACTTCCCTATGAGGAAAGGCTGAAACAGCTAGGACTCTTCAGCTTGGAGAAAAGACAGCTGAGGGGCGATATGATAGAGGTCTATAAAATAATGAGTGGAGTGGAATGGGTAGACGTTAATCACTTGTTTACTTTTCCAAAAATACTAGGACTAGGGGGCATGCAATGAAGCTACATAGTAGTAAATTTAAAATGAATCAGAGAAAATATTTCTTCACTTAACATGTAATTAAACTGTGGAATTCGTTGTCAAAGAATGTGGTAAAAGCAGTTAGCTTAGCAGGGTTTGAAAAAGGTTTGGCTAGCTTCCTAAAATAAATGTCCATAAGCCATTATTAAAATGAACTTGGGAAAATCCACTGCTTATAAGCAGCATAAAATGTATTGTACTGTTTTGGGATCTTGCCAGGTATATGTGTCCTGGATTGGCTACTGTTGGAAACAGGATACTGGGCTTGATGGACCTTCAGTCTGTCTCAGTATGGCAACACTTATGTACTTATAAGAAGGAGTGGAGGAATGGCCTAGTGGTTAGGGTGGTGGACTTTGGTTCTGAGGAACTGAGTTTGATTCCCAGCATAGGCAGCTCCTTGTGAATCTGGCCAAGTCACATAACCCTCCCTTGCTACATTGAGCCTGCCATGAGTGGGAAAGCACAGGGTACAAATGTAACAAAACCTGAGAATCTGCCTCTGCTTGTGTCTACAGCAAGAGTTGTTTTTGTTGGGGGAGGGAGGTTGTTGTTGTTGATCAGCCAAGCCCTGTGTGGACACTGAACTTCTTGGTGTGCATGGTTTAAGATCGTACTGTGAAGAAGGTGTCCAGAAAGTAAGGCCTTGGAAGTATTTTTGTATTCTTCCTCCCTCCCCCCCCCCCCCCCCCCCCCATACTCATCCCACATGAACCCAGAGATAAAGGAAGAAAGAAGATACTCTTTGTCCACACTTTGTCTACATCCTGTCAAGAGAAAGTACCCAGGCATTACAAGTCAAGTGAACAAGAAAATGCAAGAATCATATGGCTGTGTTGTACTGAGCACAATAAAGCCAACATTAAACTAGAGTACTACCGACAGTTTCCAACCACATGAATCATATGGATACGAATATGAAAAGTTGAAAATAGGAAAACATTTACATGAACAAAATGACATTGAGAACAGTAGAAACAATGGAATTAAATTAAAACAACGAGAATGCCATATTTCATCCGCTCTAACGTCATCGCTATGTCATTCTCGCTGTATCAGGATAATGCTGAGACAATTTACTCTTGACAGTAGTTTCATAAACATAGGCTTCTAATGATACGAAATTAAGAGCTAAAAACATCCATCACGTTGAAGTAAAGATATGATAGCTTCCTCTTGCTTGCTGAATAAAACAAAAGAAAAAACAGTGCTTGAAAATCAGACTGGGACTATAGATTTCATAAAGCTCTTTTAGAGTGATGTACTTTCTCAAACTCATCAACCTCCCTCACACTGCTGTCCAGTTCTCAAGATAAGCTGTGGACTTCCTGACTAGAATAAAGTTAAAGTTTCTTTGACCTGCATGGAAAGTTTACTTAATCATACAAAAACTACTAAAATACAGGATCCTCTGCCTGTGACACAGCTCACACTTAGGGCCCTGTTTACTAAGAAGCGTTATAGGTGCATTAACGTTTTTAACACACGTTAACGTTTTTAACGTGCATTAACCTTGTACGCACGCTAACCATGTACATGCCTACAATATCCCTATAGGCACCTACATGGTTAGCGCGTGTGCGCTCAGTGTAGGTGAGCTAAAAAAACTAACGCACCTTAGTAAACAGGGCCCTATTACTTTGCTGCGGCCTTTTCTCTCTTTGGGAGTGGAGAAGAAGTCTAGTGGTTAGTGGAATGGACCTTGATCCTGGGGAGCTGCATTCAGTTCCTACTGCAGATCCTTGTGACTCTGGGCAAGTCACTTAACCCTCCATTACCCCGGGTACAAAATAAGTACCTGTATATAATATGCAAACCACTTTGTAGCTACAGAAAGGCAGTATTTCAAGTCCTATTCCCTTTCTTCTATTGAATCCCTCCCCAGACAACAAACTTAAAGTAACAGATTGTTAACGTAATTGGAATTTTTTCTGTCGCTTTTTCAAGGTGCCAGTTTGTGGCAGCAAAGGTAGGCATAGACATGATGCATCTCGCAAGGATTTTTGAGTGTGGGGGAGAGAAACCCACATTATCATTAAAATTCATGAGACAGTAGAAGGCAAGATACTGTAGTAGGAAAGCTATGTGAAGGCTTTACAGATATTTGCACAATTAGAAATGATTAGCGAGTCTCTTAAATTTACTGAAGAATTTTGTTGAGGACATTCAATATTCTAAAATAAAAATGTAGAAGCACCCAAAGCACGCCTTAAACAGCAGCATTTATGAACAGCACCATGTATCTTACACACATATCTCTATCCCTTGAATTGGAAAGCCTGCACTGCAGGCAGCGATGTGGTCAAATATCCACATCTCCAGTTTAACCAAGTAAACTGAATTACCTCTGTATAAGCGGCTAACCGATTGTATCAGTGCACTATGTCCATTAATGATTAGATATTTCAAGTCTTTTTTGACACTCTTGGCTTAGCATTGTAGAAAGAAAAGAGGAAAAGGACTCCACAGGCAAACCGATAACAGTCCAGGACTGAAAATGCCAAGTCAGAGTAAAGGACGCAATTATAGGCATTCTTTATTTGTTATTACAACTCAAATCCAAGGGCAATGCAAAACAAAAGAACCAGACAATGGCAGTCATGAGCCAGAGTTTGTATGGACGCAAGAATCTTTTTGTCATTAGACTGTGCTCCATCAATTTGATTTCCTTTTATTGAATCTATGCATTTATTTGAATGTTTGTAACTACTATTATATATGACTCCTGAATGTTTATTTCATTTGTACCCCGTGCTTTCCCACTTATAGCAGGTTCAATGCGGCTTACATATTATATACAGGTACTAATTTGTACCTGGGGCAATGGAGGGTTAAGTGACTTGCCCAGAGTCACAAGGAGCTGCCTGTGCCTGAAGTGGGAATCGAACTCAGTTCCTCAGGACCAAAGTCCACCACGCTAACCACTAGGCCACTCACTGTTATTGTATATGACTCCTGATGTAGGCATTCGGCCAAAACATGGCCTTTGTCAGGACTTTGTTTTGCAGCATGCTTGGATTTGAGTTGTAATCATAAATAAAGACTGTGATAGTACCATTCTTTGCTTTGGCTTGGTAACTTCAATCCTGGACTCTTATTAGCATTGTGGAAAGCCAAATGGTCAGCACATTCGTACACTGAAAAGCAGCTATCCCAAACAGAATGCAAGGCCACAGATTCAAGGGGTTTTATTTTTCCTTCCATGTATCCTTTCTTCCAGACATTTTCTTCCTCTCTTTTCAGATATTTCAAATAAAAAAATGTTGTGTCTTCCAACACTCAACTCTAGTTTATAGCAAGAATTACGCATTTGATGTACTTTGTTACTAGTCACATTTTTTCGGCTGTAATTTCTAACCTTGATTTCAAATACTGGCAGCATCAGCTAGAATTACAAAGAAATCGAGCAACTCATCAACATACTAATTGAACACAAAATGCTCCATGATTTAAATACCTATAGCCTCATCATTTACATAGTTCTGTGCTTCCATTTTCTTGCGCATGAGGTTGGTGATTAAACAGGAAGCATAATTATTAGCAACAGAGGGATTATTGTCACGCCTAGCAGCTTCTGACCAGGTGCAGGCTTCTCAGATTCACATTAAGTATCTCTGTCAGCCGCAAACAATCCGGCAAAACAAGTGACTGATTTCTAGCTATAATCACAAAGATGCTTTACAGCAGGCTGTTGCACAACACATCGATTTCCAAGTAGTACAGTCAACAGCTCAGTGCCTGCATTAAATAGAAGGGAGATAGGGAAAAGTCACTTGCAAAGGCATTTATACACCGGTCTTTCATACCAACCTACATATCCATTTCTGCATTAATCATGCTGGTTTGTGACTGCAAGAGAGATCTCAGGAAAACAAGCAGTAAAGAAAGTGCAGAAGGCTTAAAGTCTGTTTCCATTGCAAACAGAGAAAACCATATTAAAAAAAAACTGGTCTCAATGCATTGTTTTTGTTAAGGATGAAAAATATAAATGAAGAATCATTTTTTGCTTCTTTACCATGCTTGATCTGTGGATAGCAGATTTTTCAGATGCTTGCAGGCATCTGAAAAGCAGAATTCCGACTACTAGAGATTTCAGACCAAAACTATTGTGAAATGGTTCTTCTTTTAATAGCAGTTTTGTTTATCTATCAAATCTATGCATAAAGAGAGAAAAAGAAAGAGGGTGAGTGATTTCAGAGTTTTGTTCCAATTTTGTTATGGCGTCTTTCCCATGAAAATACTGGCAGTTGTATAAAATCTGTACTAAACATCAAAAAGGCAACCAATACAATTCTAGTGTGATAGGAGGAAACTTGCACAGACATAAAAAAGAGCAACTTTTAAAAAGGTGGAGTTGACTGATGCAATCTGGGTAGATAACATGTATCCAACACAAATCCTACAATTAGGAATACAGTTTGCTAGAGCAAGAACATATTGTAGGTGCCTATAATTAGGTCAAAATAGGCACAGGTGTCCCACATAAAAGATGCACTTATAAATTTGGAAGCAGGAAAATGGTGCACCATCTGAAACTTTAAGACCTCTCAATTAAGTGCATACGTGGCTATTTTACAAGTGTGTGTGATCTAAATTATTTAAAGTGAGCTGATCCTGTACACTGGCCGTCTGCCTGGTCCCCCCCTCCCCACACACAAAGTAGAAAATAAAAGGTTTCATAATTGGTGGCAAATAGGTATTCTAAAATTTCATGAAGATACTGTCCTCAATGTGGTATTGATAAAACTGAAGTCTTTTCTTCCACTTTTTCAGTTGAAGTATTCAGCAGGAATAAAACACAGAGAGAGAGAGAGAGAGAGAGAGAGAGAGAGATAAACTTGCTATGTAGGTTGAATATGAAGATACTGCCTAAATATTGCCAGTGGGGCCCAATAAAACATTCAGGGAGAGTTAACCTCAGTTTTTTTCCTTGCTACTGTACATTTTCTAGGCTCTCTGCTTTCTTCTGAAGAACAATATCAGATTTAATACCTGATTTCTTTAAGCCTTGCACTGAGTAACCTTTGCTCATCAGGATTTCTATTTAATAGATCCTATTGTAGGGAGGTGAGCAGCACCAAAGGAATTTGCTTACACCTCACCTGTTTCATGTTTTCACTATTGACTGGCAATAAGAAGACTGAGTGAAAATATGGTGCTGAAATGCAGCAAACAAAGGCACAGTTAACATGTTTTCTTAGCAGTAGATTTGTTACAAACTTTATCTTGCAGCAGCTACTAAATCTTCCCTACTGATAACCCAAAGCATCAGATTGTTTCACTCACATTTCTGAAATCAAGGAAAATCTCTTTTTCTAACCCTTGACCTCTAGGAGGATAATATAAATGGCCGCACAACCTTCTTGAGGCAAACAAGACACAGACTCTGGATCCTAATCCAGGAAACAAGTCTTGTTCCATGGCAAGGCTGGAATAATTTGCCTTACACAGCTTCCAGCTGTATAGAGGCACGTATGAGATAGCCCAATATCCAGCAAAGTCTGTAAGTTTTTTGAACATTGCCTTGGAGAGTAGCACAGTGACCGTATGCCCACAAGTGATGGGTACCTGTGGAAGCAAAGATGCCATAAAGCAAAGTCCCTTGTCTCTGCCTGCAATAATTAGTTTCACTTTGCGTTATCAATGTAAATCTCTAAACATTGGAAACAATCTCTCTGACTGGAAGTTGGAGCTCACCAACGTTGGCAGAGATCATCGGACATTTTCTATCATGTGGTAGAGCAAGATGAATCACATCCTTAGTGATGAGAAATGGAAGGCAGACAAGGAATGCAGTGGCATCAAGGCTGACTGAAGATAATAGCAATGTTGTTGTATCTTAATGGTCTTCATAACTAAATTTGATGCTGAGAGAGTTCCTGGCACCATGTTCACAGCATGTACACAACAGGAAACAAAAATAATGTCTTATTCATTCTTCACATTCTAGCAGCATGGGTTTTGACTACAGTCACAAGTCCAGAGTACTTTGTAACAGAATCCATGATAGTTTGGTTCTGGTTTCATATGCACACAAAAAGGCTGATCGGGCTGTGGCCTTTACAATGTTGCATACTACTACTACTACTTAGCATTTCTATAGCGCTACTAGGGTTACGCAGCGCTGTACAAGTTAAAACATGGGGAAGGACAGTCCCTGCTCAAGAGAGCTTACAATCTAAAGGTAACAAACTATGTAGTCAGTGTAGTCAGTGTATCATGAATGGGGAAGGTGGTTAGGCGCCAAAAGCAAGGGAGAAGAGATGGGTTTTGAGTAAGGACTTAAAGATGGGCAGGGAGGGCGCATGGCGTATGGGCTCGGGAAGTCTGTTCCAGGCATAAGGTGATGCGAGGCAGAAGGGACGGAGTCTGGAGTTGGCGGTGGTGGAGAAGGGTACAGATAGGAGTGATTTGTCCTGAGAGTGGAGGTTACGGGTAGGGACATAGGGGGAGAGGAGGGTAGAGAGGTAACGGGGGGCTGCAGATTGAGTGCATTTGAAGGTCATTAGGAGAAGCTTGAACTGAATACGGTAGTGAATCGGGAGCCAGTGAAGCGACTTGAGGAGAGGGGTGATATGAGAGTATCGGTTCACGCGGTAGATAAGACGTGCAGCGGAATTTTGGACAGATTGAAGGGGGGATAGGTGGCTAAGTGGGAGACCAGCAAGGAGAAGGTTGCAATAGTCAAGACGAGAGGTAACGAGTGAGTGGACGAGGGTTCGGGTGGTCTGTTCAGAGAGGAATGGGCGGATTTTGCTAATATTATAGAGGAAGAAGCGACAGGTCTTAGCTGTCTGCTGGATATGAGCAGAGAAGGAGAGGGAGGAGTCGAAAATGACTCCGAAATTGCGGGCTGATGAGACGGGGAGGATGAGGGCGTTGTCAACAGAGACAGAGAGTGGGGGAAGAGGAGAGGAGGGTTTGGGTGGGAAGACAAGGAGCTCAGTCTTTGCCATGTTCAGTTTCAGGTGACGGTTGGACATCCAGGCGGCGATATCTGAGAGGCAGGCCGAGACTTTGGCCTGGGTTTCGACTGTGATGTTGGGAGTGGAGAGGTAGAGCTGGGTGTCATCGGCATAGAGATGGTACTGGAAACCATGTGATGAGATCAGTGAGCCCAGGGAAGAGGTGTATATTGAGAAAAGAAGCGGTCCAAGGACAGATCCTTGGGGAACTCCAACAGAGAGCGGGACAGGGGTGGAAGAAGAGCCATTAGAAGATACTCTGAAGGTGCATTGGGAAAGATACGAGGAGAACCAGGAGAGGACGGGGCCCTGGAATCCAAATGAGGACAGTGTGTCAAGAAGTAAATTATGATTGACGGTGTCGAAGGCGGCAGATAAGTCGAGGAGGATAAGGATGGAGTAGTGACCTTTGGATCACCAACCTGAGTGTATTGCTAATTAAGAACAAGACATTTTCTCACAATATAAAAGAAAACCTCATCCCACTCACAAACGTGCACACAAAGAAGAAAACAAACCAAGCCCCCCCGTCACAGACATTTACCATCACACACTCTTTTTTCTTCTCTATTGGTCACTCTGCCTCACCTTGTGCCTCCTCTCTTCTTCTGTTCCAGTTTCTCGTGGAACTAAATAACACTTCCTGGAGGGAGCTCCAATACAGGCAGACTTAAAATCAGATTCAATGAAATCTTGAAGCTCTGATTAGATTTTACATGGATTCTGATTTTTGCTGACTTTTCAGATTGAATGCTAAAAAAAAAGGTCACAGATTTTCAGTTAAAAGAGCTTTAAGAGTCACACTTTTTATTTTAGCAACAAGAATAAGAGCTTGCTCACATTTAGTGGTAGTACTAGCTAAATTAATCCAGAGCATGAAAAAAATCCCAGTTCTGGGAGACATCAGGACCCAATTTATCTGTCAGGCATCCATCCAAATGGAAATTGTTCTTCTGGATTAGTGGATAAATTGCAGAATACTGTGCTTTCCAATATGGCTTAAAATATTTGGAAATGTTGAAACCCCCTTTGGGGCCTGGAAGCACATTTTTAAAGGGAAACTGCCCGTGGAGTTTCTCCTTGAAAACTTGGGGCCCTGTTTACTAAGCCATGCTGGAGGCGTGCTTGTATTTTTAGCACACGCTAATCATTAGAATGTGCTAAGCGCTTCAGACGTCCATGAGAATATATGGGCGTCTCTAGCATTTAGCGATAAAAATGCTAGCACACCTTAGTAAACAGGGCCCTTGGTGTTGTCTGTATTATAGGTACACCTGTACCCACAGACTTTTCACCTATGTTGCAGAAGGGACAAGTACATAGCTTATATCACATGTTATAGTTTCAAAATGAAATTGGCACATGTGCCTTACTGGCTATGCCTTCTCTCCACCACTGGAATGCTCCTTTTAAACCCAGGCATTAGAAAAGGTACAGAGAAGGGTGACGAAAATTGATTCAGAATGCTGTAGCAAGACTAATAGAAGGTTGCAAGCAATGTGACCACATCACACCAGTTTTGCAAAAACATCACAGGCTACCAGTACAATACAGAGTTTAATTTAAAACTCTATTTCTTATCTTCCAGGTCCTTAAAGGAAATGGTGAAATGGTTCTGAGTACCTAAAAAATTGGATGAGCCTCTATACACCTCCAAGGACACTAAGGTCCTCTCAAGGACTATCACTAACCACTCCCTCTTCAAAAGACATTACACAATGTGATACCCACAAGCAGGGGCGTAGCCAGACTTTGGTGGGAGGGGGGTCCAGCGCCTGACGTGAGGGGGCACATTTTAGCCCTCCCCGGCACTGCCGACCCCCCCCCCCCCATTGCCGACCCACCGCCACTTTTGACAACCTCCCGCCCTCTCGACCCCCCCACCCCGCGAACCCTCGCCCGCCAACGTCCTCTTCGTCCTGCAGATAGTGAAAAAAGTCTTCGTTCTTCGTACAACGTGCAGGACGTCAGCATGCAACAGAAGAACGAAGACTTTTTTCACTGTCTGCAAGACAAAGAGGACGTCGGCTGGCGGGGATTGGGGTCCCCCTCCAGCAAAACTGAAGGTAGGCGATGGCGGGGGAGGGTTCATAGGGGGAGAGGGTCATCGGGAGAGGGATCCAGGAGGAAATCTACGGGGGCCCAGGCCCCCTCAGGCCCCACGTAGCTACGCCACTGCCCACAAGCAAGCCTTCTCCAGAGTAGCCCCCACACTCTGGAATGCACTGCCTGAAAGGCCTCACTTAACACAAGAATATCTCTACTTCAGGAAGCAGGTGAAAGCTTGGCTCTTCAAGCAGGCTTTTAAAGGAAGAAGTAACTAACTTGTTAGTCTCACAAGGAGTGACATGGGCTGCACATACTACAGGAGGACATGTTTATCCATTCCTACTCCAGCTGAGATAATATTTAACCATCTCTATGACCTCATGTGCACCTTTCTTTAAATGAATCACTTTATTTTCTAACTCCTCTTACTATCTTACCTATCTATATGTTAACCATGTCTCTGACCTCATGTGTAACTTTCTTTAAATTAGTTACCTTACTTTCTTCCTCTTTCTCTCTTACCTATCTATATGTTCTATCTTTGCTTATACCCTACACTGTCAATTAAAATGTTCTATTACATATTGTGTCAACATTGTAAGTAGTATAGTAAGCTGTAATTGTCTATTGCTCATGCTTGATTTATTCTTACTGTACACCGCCTTGAGTGAATTCCTTCAAATAGGCAGTAAATAAATTCTAATAAATAAATATAAATAAATAAAGGGAATGGGATGACTTCCCTATGAGTAATGGCTAAAGCAGCTAGGGCTCGTCAGCTTGGAGAAAAGGTAGATGAGGGGAGATATGATAGAGGTCTATAGAATAATGAGTGGAGTGGAATTGGTAGATGTAAATAGCTTGTTTACTCTTTCCAAAAATACTAGGATTAGGGGGCACGCAATGAAGCTACAAAGCAGTAAATTTAAAATGAATCGGAGAAAATATTTCTTCACTCAACATGTAATTAAACTCTGGAATTCATTGCCAGAGAATGTGATAAAAGCAGTTAGCTTAACGGGGTTTTAAAAAAAGTTTGGATAGCTTCCTAAAAGAAAAGTCCTTAAGCCGTTATTTAGATGGACTTGGGGAAAATCCACTGCTTATTTCTAGTCTAAGCAGCATAAAATGTATTGTACTGTTTTGGGATCTTGCCAGGTACTTGTGACCTGGATTGGCCACTGTTGGAAACAGGATACTGGGCTTGATGGACCTTCGGTCTGTCCCAGTATGGCAACACTTATGTACTTATGTAGGGGTTGGCAACTTTCAGCTACCTGGAAAAATCATGTGAAAATTGCCTTACCTAACAAAAGCACAGAGTTGCATTTTAGATCACGTTATTAATCTATATGATACATTTTTACAAGAAGACATTGACCTAAACTGGCTTTACATTTAACAAATTATTGGACTGATTTTCTAAACTGTTCTGAACAGGACTGACAGAACATTATAAGTAAGGTAAGCATGGCAAGGGATGCCAAAATTTGCTGGCTGCCATTCTTACCTTGATTACGGTGGTGCTAGACCCACACTCCAGCACGGCACTTCTTGCCCCTTCTGATAGACATCCTCATAGAGGCAGGATGCAGGAGTGTGGGCCTATGAAGAAAGGCCTCACAGCAGCAGGCCGGAAGGGGGGTGGAGGAGAGGGGGCACTGGCCAGTAGTTGTAAGGGGGTGCTAGCAACCCTGGCTCTATCCATAGTGCTAAAATCCATCTCTATAACATGTGTTATTTGCCACAAAATATTAAAATCCAATCTTAACGCAGTTTACATTATATTAATTGCACATTAACATGAACTAACATGGTAGTACACTTTTATTAAAGCAGCCTCTTGGTAAATATATAAACATTATTTCAGAAGGTTGGGGGGGGGGGGGGAGTCAGGAGAAAAGCAGTTTAATGAATATTAAAGGACTATGAAAGATTAGACCTCCTTCTAATCAAATGCTTAGAGTTGTTTCACATGTCGTGGGAACTTTGAAACTGAGAAACAGAGTGTTTGTCAAGGCTTTTAAAAGAGTAATATCTTTCAAACTTTGATGTCCAAGAAGTATAACCTTGGCACATCAGCACATACCTGAAGCCGCTTTATTGAATAAATGTAGCCAATTTACTCACAGTTAGCAAATCTTCAGAAGCATTGCCCTGAGGCAAGAGACTTCGTAGTTCTGAGAACTGTATCAGTAGTTGAAGATAGAAATCTGAAGAAAGGAAGCTTATTGTAGAGGTGAGATAGTGGTCAGGTAGGTGAAGCAGTTCAGAGATGGAGTGCTGGATTTGTGCAATATCTTGAGAGAAAAAAATGAACGAGGTAAAAACGAGGTCGTTGCGGGGGAGGGGGGGTAGCAGGACATGTGCTGTCTGAAGCAAGATGGAGAATGTCGGAGAAGTGGAGGTAAAAAAAGAACCTACACAAGCCCAGGGAGTGGAAGGTAAAGGGACCAATACGACAGAATCTGCCATCAGGTAGCAGGGGTGGTCCAAGAGGGCAGTCCTCGATTGGAGGGAGAGGTCATACCCTAGCTGAACTCTCAGGACAGAGATAGTAGGAATGACCAGGAAACAGCAGCAAGTAAACAAAGGAGCCAAGCTTAGCTGAGAAGAGGAGGAGGTTTAGCAGAAGAATAGACCACTAATAACAGACTTTATACAAATAAGCAGGGGTGGCTGCATTACATGTACGACTATATTACACACAATGCGTTGCTCATATATCTTTGCAGTGAGGACTGCAACAGTGAAAATCCTTAGAAGTGAGCATTAAACACACTTTAGGGCTACACTATAAACTAGTGTAAGGCTGCCAGGGGCAGAACAGTGTTAAACAGCAGAACAGAATATTAGTACGTTATGCTCTGCTGAAAATAATACATCTCAGAGAAATGTGAAATGCATTCTGTGTAATTGTGCTGACACATTAATAATAATAATTTTCACTTGCATAGCACCTTTCATCTACACATGGCATCCAAAAGTGCATTACAAATGCAACCTCTGAACATGTAATGGGCAAGAATAGAGTGACGATTATTTAATGTGAGCTCAACCTCTTTTAACATATCATTGATTAAGCTTTTTGATTATGACATGCAATAGGTCATTAGCAATAACAAATGGACAGTTGGTTTGGATGCATAAATATAGAAGTACTGTAGTGCTATTACAGTTGGAAAGCAAATCACCTTAGCTCTCCTTTAATCCTGTGTTTCCTGCTGGGAAATCTGAAATTTCAGGATTAAAGGAGAGCTAGGGTGGATTTGTTTTCTAAGAGTGTCTCTGTAAATTACACTGAATCATTTGGATAAGAAGGTTTGATTTTGCAAACAGCAGCCACTTTAAAAAACGTCCTTTTTTAAACATTTGTTTTAATGTAGTACTATAGCTTTTAATGCTTCTGCAGTCAACCTGAAAGTGTGATTATTTATTCTCATTACTTCATTAAGTAATGGGGAGGTAGGAAGGAAAGGACAGAAGAGGAAAGATGTGGGTATAGGAATCTGTGAAGGAAGAAAAACAATACCACAGCAAGTGGATGAATGTGGCCAGTTATAATAATGTTTTAATGAGACTTTGAACCCCCCCCCCCCCCCCCCCAGATGTTAAATCATAGCTGGTTGCTATCCTATATCATCTGTAAGAAAGCACAGAAGAGTTGTAACAAGCATGTCATTAGCGTACACACCCATCCATGTGAACAGCTAGTCCACAACAAAGTATTGTTATATATATCCCTAAGTCCTATTTCCAGATTGGACATTTGTACAGTAGCTCTGAGGTCAGTATAAATGAATACAATAAGTTCAGAGACTATGCAAGTGATGGATTTGTAATGATACTGTGAAAGGGAAAGGCACGTTCGTCCCAAGGTTACCTTGGGCAGGTTAGCTTTCCCTGAGAAACAAAGGACAGTATATTCTAAGCCAGATGCACAAATTTGTATGAAGAAAAACCCTTTTTTCCCTAGGTGGGAGAAGGGGAGAACTCAACCCCATCTGTAGCTAGAGGAAAACTAACAATGTTCACAGGAGTATAGGAGAGAAGAGGCCAGCGGGTTCCCATGGGAACAGAGGCAGTACAGTCTCCATCCCAGAGCAAGTGACTGCTTCTGGGAGCTCCAGGAAATGCCCCTGAGCTCTTTACAGACCTGGACACTAGTGCAAAGGAAGACTTGGACTGGCTGCCTACTACAAAGGAATCTGTTGAGCAGAAGGGGAATTCTTTTGAGGAGATGAAATTGAGCAATGCAAAGCATTTACTTTAACTGATGTAATCCCCTGGTAAATTCGATCTGAGAATTTCCTCATGGGATTACTGGTGTAGAACTCTCCAGATTCACTAGAGGGATAACAACATGAGTGGGAGAGTGAAGAGCCCAGCCCAGAGCGAAGTTTAGGAGAGAATAAGTGACAATGGGTGCCATAGTTGGGTGGAGTTGGAAGGTTAGTGAGCACATGATCTTTGGTTGCCTTCAGGTATCCTGATCAGGCCCAATAACCTAAGACTGAACTAAGGAGTAATTGTTGTTAATAAAAGTAGTAATTGTGAGGAGAGCTCTGGGTGGGTAGAAAGGGTTAACCCCCCGGGAGCAGATCAGGAAGAGATTGTTTGGTACCAGAGGCAGTAGGTCAAAGAAGTGCACCTCTGGAGGAGTAGGATGGATAGGGAGGTTCGATCCTGAGTCGGTCCGATGGCTGGGTAAAAGCCCAGTGGGACAGCTTGCCGTGGACGAAGTGGGAAGCCACAGCCTTGGATTGTTCTGCCAGAAAGGTTAGGTAATGGAGGACTGGTGGTACTGTAATTATATAAATACCCTTCAAAGGACTATTAATTTAGTAGCTGGAACCTTCACCAAAAAGTCTTGGATAGGCACAATAGTATCTTTCACCAAACTGAACTGTTGGTTAAGAAAAAATATGAAGTTTGGATATCTGCCTGTTGTAGCATTCCCATAGAGTTGTGTTTTGCAATTAACATAAAACCTGGAGTGGAGAGATTCTTTGGAGTGCAAGTGAAGTCAATTTACTCATAAACTGGTAAATAAATATAATAAAGAGTGTGGCTTAAAATCCTACGCCTACTGGGGTCAAGTATGGCCCTGGCCTACATCCAGCTCATTAAAACAGAACTGTTGTTTGTGGCCCTGGTTTCGGGTAACTGACCCGAAGAGCTAGCTGGTACCCAGAATTTGTGGTGAGACCAGGGTTACACTGATATAAAGAAGATTGGTTGCTATGTTCCCTTAGACCTTGCTGGAGGAGGTTGTTTGTTAGAGAAAAACAGTTCCTGTACTATAGGAGGGAAGGATGGGGCCCAGCTCCATGTATCAACTTCTAGACCTTCTGCAGGGAATCAAGTATGCTACAGAGTCTGAAAATGAAAGAGTAGATATATGTGAGAAACTAGCCAGAGTTTGAAGACTTTGCCTACAGATTGTTTACAGGAAGAAAAAAAAAATCTCTGGTTTACACTGTGAAAGGGATAAACCCAGGACTGGCTGGGGAACAGGTTTAAAAGCTTGCTGTTTCATTGCAGCTGAACTGTGGCTGGCAAGTTCTGTAAGAGCAGTCCTGTTTTGAAAACTATTTTTTCGTAGGTAAAACAAAAGTACACGACGGTGAATTTTGAAGTATATGACTGTGAATTTTGGAGATGTAAAGTGTACTCATGAGGATTCGATTTAAGTTTAGAAAAAAACCATTAAAGCACACTCAGCCTCTCTAAAACATTTTATTGGATTTTGTGCTCCTGACTTGTACTGGAATATTTTGATTTGTTAAAACTGTTCTGCCCAATGCTGTGAGGGAAGAGAATATGTTTGAGAATTGGCCAGCAGAAATGAGTTCACATTGGGAAAAAAATTGCCATGGGTCTGTAACTCCTATTCCTGCTTTCTAGCTGCTGAGAATATATGACTCTTATCAGCGAAGGGCGCTACCACAACAGGTTGGGTTATAATGTAAACCCCCTGGTGGCAGAGCAAGGTATTACAATGATGGTACCAAATATGTCACAGTGTTTCCCCCAAAAGACTCAACACCAACCAGGAAGTTTAACAATAAAAAGAAAATATTTTTTTATTATTTGAATTATGATTAGATGTTAATGAAATTTTACCAACTTGCAAATTTAACATATGTATTTCAATTACAGGTTTGCAACACAAATCAGTTTAGAAACATTGGGAACATTTTCAGATAAGTATAAATATTAGGTACATAAATCATTTAAGCATATTCAATTTTACAAAACACTAGATTCTTTAAACTTTCTTTTCTCCTGTCTTTCAGATTTCCGGAGACCTTCAAGGATTTCAACATGTAAGATTTCCTCTACTCTTTTTTTCTTCTTTTAGTTATCTCTCACTTATTGTTCAGGTTTCCTTTACTATTTTCTCTTATGTGCACTTTTTTAAATAGTTTCAGTCACTTAGCTGTTCTCTTTTTCTCTCTGGCTCTCTTGAACGGTGGGCGCCTTTTCTTTCAGGTGATGATCTCCAGCATCAACTTTCTTGCAGTCTTATCCCAGTAACATGTTCTCACCAATACAGCTCCCTCCCAACTGCCAGCCTGAGCTGTTTGTCACTCTCCTGAAAGTTCCATCAGCATGCAGAACACTCAGCGCATGCACACAGATCACTCAGTTTCACTGCACTGCTGAAGGAGCCAGGTAATCTTTTAAAATTTAACCCATAGGGTTATAATAACTGCTTAAATTTAATTGAGAATGTTGGTGATTGGAAGCCCAGCAATACATACCAGAAAAAGCCTGTCAAAAGACATCAAACAAGTTCACACTTTTGTCTGTTTCTTCAGGAATCAATATAAATATATTTGGTTTAGAAAAACATTACTTTTACTTAACGATGGAAAAAGCATGTAGTGTTGCTAGGGGATAAATTGAAAATGCTCTTCTTCCATTAGCATCACTCATGTCTATAAGTACTTCACTAGGTAAAACAGAGAGTTTAATTATGGCATTTAAACAAAACAATGTTTACGAGTCATGCTGTCTTTCTTGCTGGTAATTTAGTTGTGTTAGCTCTTGCTTAAGAAAATTGTGGTAAATTTCTGCACGAACTTAACACAGTGTTCATATCTAAGATATTGAATGCATGTGTTTTTTTAATACTATGAATTTTTATTTTGACTCAAAATCTCATGAATTTTGGCGAATGTGTGTCATGGTATGCTTACAGATACAGTAGCAATCCGGATGAAAAACTTTCCTCTTTTGGAAATTTTGAGCTTGTGCATATGGAAAATTGTCAATTTTGTTTTCATTTACAGCACCATTAAAATGTTCAGAGGAACTTAACAAATACTGGGGTCCTTTTACTAAGGTGCGTTGAAAAGTGGCCTGCGCTGGTGTATATGCGTGTATTGGATGTGCACACGTTCATTTTTCAGTGCACCTGCAAAAAAGGTTTTTTGGGGTGCCGAAAATGGATGTGCGGTAAAATGAAAATTTTGGACGTGTGTCCATTTTGGGCCTGAGACCTTACCGCCACCCATTCACTTAGCATTGAGGTCTCACGTGTTAACTGGGCGGTAATCATCGGTGCACATACAATGCTGATTACCTCCCAGTTAGTGCCGGAATATAAAATATATTTTCAGATGAGTGTAGTGGGCACATGTAAAAATTAAAATGACCACCCGGACCACATGGTAGCCGGGCAGTAGTTCCGAATTGGCACGCATTGGGCGCACGTAGGTGCCTACACGGCTTACTAAAAGGGCCCCACTGTTTCCAAAGAGATTTGCTGCAGTAAAAAGCACTTTATCTGCATAAAGAACACATATAAATGACCAGAAGTCCTTTACACCTGCTCTATGACTTTTCTCTCCAAAAAGCTTGCCCAAACCTTTATTTTTTCTCCACTATGTTATTAACCTTGACCACATCTTCCAGCAACAGATTCCGTAGCTTAATTGTAAGCTGCATGAAAAGAAAAAAAAAACCTTCTATGATTTGTTTTCAGTCTGCTCATTATTAGTTTCATGGAGTGTCTGCTTGCATGCAGTTTGAAACACTGAGGTGCTCTTGTCTTATCCTTCCTCAGTGCTCTTTTTACTCTTTGGCCATCTAGTGGTCACTGTGCTTTGTGCTTTGGATGCAGTTAAAAAATGTTGTGACATTAAGTGTTGCTTCTACAGAAAGCTTCTTCTATTAAGGCTCTCTTGGCTTGCTTTATTACTGTTTTACATCTAACTTTCCAGTGCTTGAGCTCATCCTGTTCCATTTTCTTCTTCAAGGTATGCTTTCCATTTTGTGAAAGAGGCCCTTTTAGCTTTCAATGCCTTTGCCACCTCTCCATTAAACCACACTACATGTGGTTTGGCCTTTTTTTTTAGCCTTTTTTAATGCACAAAAAATAAGAACAGCCATACCGGGGCAGACTATATTAGGAAACAGCATGCGTCAACTTCAGAATTACCCAGGACTTGTGGTAAAGGAAGAACTAAGTATTTGGGTTTTATCTTCTCCCGGCCTGGAAAAAAAAGTGGAGCAGTGTCTAGGAAAGGGGCTTGCCAAGCATAGAAATCACAAGCAAGGGATGTGCCTTAAGGAGTAATGTACCTACATATGATGTCAAAGGTGACTCACCCTTGGGGAATGAGGACTTGCTAGTTGGGAATTTACAGAGGAGCTTGGTGATTAGCCAAAGCTAGAACCTGGGAGACACAATTAGACTGGAGTCCCCCTGGCTTCAGGGAATGCATAGAAGTGAGAGAAATGCCTGGAAGTAATTTTCAGGGTCAAGGAATGGCTGCTCCCATACAGCTTGGTAAAAGAAGAAGATGGGAATCTTGGCAGAGGATCCAGAGAATCCCAGAAGAGGTGAGAACTCCTGAGTGAGGAACTAAAGGTTTGTGAGAAAAAGAAGAATATGAATCCAATTAGAAAAGGAGATTGAAGGAAGAAGAGAGAACCATTGTCTTTTTGGTTTTGTATTTTCATGTTTTGAGTTTCTGCCTGATCCAGATGAGCATTATTCATTTCTTTAATTCACAAAGAAAAGATATTTTATTATATGTACAGTCTTCTGGATTGGACAGTGGATTTCTTTGAAGTGACTGAGAGCTTTGAGGGAAAGGGTACGAGACATTGGAAGTGCAGAGTGTATGTTTAATGGATTAGGGCAATATTCCCCCTCCCTTCTTTTCAGGAACCCACAAAAATGTTAGGAGAGGTTTCCCCTTCCCTCTGCTGTAGGTTCGTGGAGCTGTATTACATAGTCCAACCAGGTATCAGCTACACTCTTCCTTTATGTATGTATTGCAAACTTAGCATTATGCCACTTACGTTGCCTTGGAAATACAAATCATATAGCCAATTTGTGTATGCAACTGAATTTATTAATGAGCCAATCAGCGCTGATCATTGGCTGCTAATAACCAATTATTGGTATTAATTAGCCTTAATTGGGAGTCATGTGCACATTTTATTCTATAACGATGTGCGCGTAACTCCTATAGCATGTAATTTCAGGGGGGCATGTTTAGGGGGCTTTTCAGGGGCATTGCTATTAGTTACATGCATTTTTCTAGAATACATCTGTTCAGTGCCTAATTTAGGCGCCAGCATTTACACCTGGTTTCAGCAGGCTTAAATTCAGGTGTCTTAAGTTAGGCGCAGATTAGGCACTTAGGCGCTATTCTATAAATTATGGATTTTTAAGCTTTGTATTCCAAAATCTAGGGCTCCTAAAAAATGCTAAACCCCATCCAGCAACAGCCCCTGGTATATGGAGTACAAGATCGTTACTTACAGTATATTATTTCACAGATCCCATGTAAACATGAAAAGATGCACCAGTAATGTGCCAAATGGGTTAATTTTGTGCATAGCACAAAGAACAGTGGAGACAACAAATAACGAGCCAACCAACGGTACACAAATAAATTTTAATGAGTATCTCCTAAATGACTTGACATGGGCCGTGTTTCAGCAGAATGGCATGTATCAGGAGTTTACATAAAAAATATAAAAATATAAAGCATTATGAGCATATAAAAATGCACATAATTGCCCAGATTAATACAACTATCAAAGCAATTATTTACCTGATATTAGGGAAGATATAATGCAAGCCTTACTGAGAGAGAGAGAGAGGAGAAGAAGAATTGGCAAGAGGGGAGCAGCATTAGCAGCTTGGGCGCTGAGTTAGCTCCAGGAAGCCAGGTGTGGCTTGCCCAGTCAGCTGAAAGCAGGATGAGCAAGATTGACAGAAGCCCGAGAGAGAGTGGGCTATGTTTTTCCATTTCCTCAAAAGCTGCCCCAAACCTAAGTCATTGATATGGGCTGAAACAGGATGACCTCGGGCAGTGAGCATTCAGAAACAGCCATGCTCAATGTGGAAGTTTGGCTGTGTCTTCCAAGCTACCCTTAAGAGAAGGAGGGGGGAGGGGAGTGAAATTCTGCAGCCTAGATCCTAAGTGAAAAGGAGCAGAGTCTCTGAACTGTGCCTGCTGTTATAAAAGTGTAACCCGGTGGGTTTATTTTATCTTTTTTTGGTTGGTTACCTGGGGACCAACGTTGCTTGGAGGCCCTCCGGGGCTTCCAGGCATCATTGATGGCCAGTTCCAGGGCTCTGGTGCCCATCGGGGTCTCCTGGGGGGAGTCATGCTGTTTGCAACCTCCCCCAACGCTGCCCGACCAAGAAGCGCTGTCTCCCGGCCAGGCGCTCTTAACAGAATGACTAGTGTCAGCCTGTGCAGGATGCATGGGCATGCACGCCTTTCCACGCATCCATGCCTTTTCACGCATGCACAGTAGCATTCCCAGACAAGTACATGGCCCAAAATGCATCCAGGGTCTCGATTTTTGAGGTGCCCTGGCAGGAGGCTACTGCGGTGACTTGCAGTGGTTTTCCACTGCAGCGGAGGGCCCTCCGGGACCTGGACCGGTGGTGGAGATCAAATGAGGACCCTTCTGGGGACAAGGTAAGGGAGCTGGTGGCCCAAGAAATTGCTTAGTTTATTTTTTTAATGTATTTTTTTGGTCCAGTTGGGCTGGCATTTAAGGGGTTAAGTTTTAAGGGATTCTAATGGTAGTTTGGGGTTCCTGAGAACCTCTTTAGCTGGTCTAGTACTTTGAAACTTTTTGAAATAATTATTTTTGGTGTTAAATGAGAAGATTTTAGTTTGGGAAAGTTTTGAGCTTTGGATTTGTTTTTTTTTTGAGTGGGCATCGCTCAGCCATGTGCGTGGGGTGATGCAGAATTTTATTAGAGTGAACGTCTCTAGTTTTATAGATGTTTTGATAGAGATTTATGACAAAAATATAGAAATGTACGTATTGAGTTCAAGATCTGCACAGCCGTGCACAAGATCATTCACGCAGACGCCCCACTCTATATGCTAAACCTAGTGGACCTACCGCCCAGAAACGCCAAAAGATCGGCCCGCAAATTCCTCAATCTGAATTTCCCCAGCTGCAAAGGAGTGAAATACAAACAGGCTTATGCTACGGCCTTTACATACAAAAGCACACAGTCTTGGAATGCGTTACCCAAGGCCCTGAAAACCATGAACAATCTAACCAGCTTCTGCAAAGCTCTGAAAACTCACCTCTTTAACAAAGCTTACAAAAGTCACCCTCAATGATACAAATCATCCCAAACCACCCAAACACTCCAAAACCACTTCTCACACAACCGATCCAACATCCGCCCATCTAAATTCCTCTTTCACCTCAGCTTATGGTCAACTGTATTTAAATCATGTACCGACTTTATCATAACCTTACTCTGTAAGCCACATTGAGCCTGCAAAAAGGTGGGATAATGTGGGGTACAAATGCAATAAATAATAAAATGTGTGTTTAAATTTATAAAAAATGTACTGTATGTGTAGGTCGACGACACTAAGGGTTATAGGATATTTTGATCAAATTGTATAGAACTCCTATGGTATTTTTCTAAAAATGTAACTTTTCTATTATTTTCTATGGAGAAATTATTTTCCAAAATGGAAACTGTGAAAAATGCTAATTAGGTTCCATGATGCAAACATCCTGTGTTCCAAAACCTGATTAGCTAGCAGAGGTCAGCTGGTGACTCAGAGTCGCCATCTCCCTTAGCAACAGTTTGCCTGGGAGTGCGGAGAGGGGCTGAAGATACCAGAGAGTGAGGATGTGTGTGAGGGAGCTCTGACTGCATGATAGGATTTCTGAGACAGAAAGTATTTGAAAATGTGTTTTTCTACAAGTGTTTGAGCACTGAGTGAAGGTGAAGTGAGCTGGAGGTAAAAGGTGTTGGATTTCAGCAGAGAAAAAAAAATCTAAAAACGATTTTTTGTTTGTTTGTTTCTTGTGTGCTGTTTAAACATTTTGCAGTTAAGACTGAGGTTAGGGAGACCAAGTGCATGGTTGTGTAAAACAAGTTTGTTTAAGTGGATATATTTCCAGTTAAGCCACTAGGAAAATTGGTCTCCAAGGCTTAAGGTTGGGCCTGGGGTATTGCAGCTTGTGTGTTCTGCATGATGTGATAGTCTGGAAGATTGCATGATTTTGGAGAGACTGTGTTGCTGTGGGCAGTGTGACTGCAGGATTCAATGAAGAGTGCCCTTTTGTAGGTAGGGTACACAGTAAAAGAATAGAAAAACTTTGTAAGGTTGAAAAATTATTATTTATTTTGTCAGCTAGAAAGCCACAGTTATCCCTGAATCCCAGCTAGGGCTGTTCCTGGTGTTAGGAAGAAAGTCTTTTTTGTTGAATTTCTTTAAAGTGTGAGGCAGTAGGTTCCTGAACTGGAAGAAAAGAACCTGAGCTCCAACGTTCAAGCAAGGAGAAGAAGGAAGCTCCAAGAAAGACCAAAGATAAGTCTGCACTTCCATGCACAGCTAAGGAAAGGACATTGAGAAGTCACTGAGTTTAATCTAACTTACCTGTTCTAGAGACTGAATCTGGATTTTCACACCTGAAAGACATAAATTAGTTCAAAAAGAATCAATTCTTGAGAAATACACTACAACGAAAGTTATAACTATAGAGTAAGAGAGAGGAAATAAGATAATTTGGTTAATACTTCTCTCATGGTTGCACCGTTGTTCCTAAGCAATACTACTGCACCTGTTAGAGAAATTTCAGTTGTTAGTTTATGTTTAAATGTATGTTTATGCAACAAAAGAACCTAATGTGTTAACAACACCATATTTTCTATACCCCAAATTGGGTTTAAATAAACAACTAGTAACTTGTACTTACTGTCTGGTTACTGGGTCTTAAAATCCTTTTAGTTTTCTTTCCTCTCCACTACTACTACTACTTAACATTTCTAGAGTGCTACTAGGGTTACGCAGCGCTGTACAGTTTAACAAAAAAGGACAGTCCCTGCTCAAAGGAGCTTACAATCTAATGGGAGAAATGTCAAGTTGGGGCAGTCTAGATTTCCTGAATAGAGGTATGGTGGTTAGGTGCCGAAGGCGACATTGAAGAGGTGGGCTTTGAGGAAGGCTTTGA
Organism: Microcaecilia unicolor; assembly: GCF_901765095.1. Lineage (NCBI taxonomy): Eukaryota > Metazoa > Chordata > Amphibia > Gymnophiona > Siphonopidae > Microcaecilia > Microcaecilia unicolor. The sequence goes on from NC_044031.1 coordinate 164,333,509, forward strand.
AGATGGGCAGGGAGGGGGCCTGGCGTATGGGCTCAGGGAGTTTATTCCAGGCATGGGGTGAGGCGAGGCAGAAAGGGCGGAGCCTGGAGTTGGCGGTGGTGGAGAAGGGTACTGAAAGGAGGGATTTGTCTTGAGAGCGGAGATTACGGGTAGGAATGTAAGGGGAGATGAGGGTAGAGAGGTAAGGAGGGGCTGCAGATCGAGGGCATTTGTAGGTTAATAGGAGAAGCTTAAACTGTATGCGGTACCTGATTGGAAGCCAGTGAAGTGACTTGAAGAGAGGGGTGATATGAGTGTATTGGTCCAGGCGGAAGATAAGACGTGCAGCAGAGTTCTGAACGGACTGAAGGGGGGATAGATGGCAAAGTGGGAGGCCAGTGAGGAGTAGGTTGCAGTAGTCAAGGCGAGAGGTAATGAGAGAGTGGATGAGAGTTTGGGTGGTGTGCTCAGAGAGGAAAGGGCGAATTTTACTGATGTTATAAAGGAAGAAGCGACAGGTCTTGGCTATCTGCTGGATATGAGCAGAGAAGGAGAGGGAGGAGTCAAAGATGACTCTGAGGTTGCGGGCAGATGAGACGGGGACGATGAGAGTGTTATCAACTGAGATAGAGAGTGGAGGGAGAGGAGAAGTGGGTTTGGGAGGGAAGACAATAAGCTCGGACTTGGCCATAGTTTAGAACTTTGGATATAAGGTTAGTTATATTGTCTCTGAGCTCAGAGGTGAACCACAATCTTGAGGTATTCGGCCACGGGTAATAGTAGAGCTTGCAGGGCCTTCTGAGACTCGGAAATTACGAAAGGGAATAACAGACCTAAGTAGTTAGAGTCACACCATCCATAAGCTTTAAGGTTTTAAGCAACTTTTGTTCCCTGTGTGAAGGGATGAAGCTACTGACTCCAGAGTTCCCTTACTCAGGGGAAGGAAAAATATGTATTAATGTGATATTAGAAAATAATTGGTGTGTTGTTACTGAAGATATTGAAGAAGTTTGCTGTTGAATCCGTATGAGTAAATGTACTAGTTCTTCTAGGGAATGGACTTAAAGGAACTGAGAGCTAAAGAGAGGCTTTCCTGTGAAGAGAGATGAATACTTGTTTTTCTTTTTGCTGCAAAGAAGAGAATATCCTGTTATGGATGAGATATAATGGAACTGTGTTGCTATCCAAATGAAGTTGAATTCTTTCTTTCTTTGGTGAATAAACAGATTTTGGTCATCGATTATACCTTGCCTGGGAAGGAATCTTTCAGGCAGATAGGGGAGGGAAAGATCTTCCTTCAAAAGAAGGCAACTGTAAACTACTTTGCAGATAGTACCCAGCAGAGGGCAGTGCAGTTAGCTAACTGGCTAACCCAAGGTGGCGGTGGCTTATCACAGCATGTATCGCGTGTGCATCAAAACCATGCATGTGTCATAGCACTGATGGCCTAGGCCCAGACCGGCCACTTTCCAGGCTGTCCTTCATTGCTAGCTCCATTCCGTGGCCCTGTGGCAGTGCAGCAAACCATGCCTGCTGTGATTCTAGCCCCAATGGCCTTCAGACCCAATATGGGTCCTAGAACTGGCCACCAATACTGAAAATGTGCCTGAGATGACCTGGAACCGGCCTGACTCTACCACCAGGCATGTTTTAAAAAAAATATTTAGTAACCCTCTGGTTACCATAACCTACTGCCTGGGCCGACCTGAAGTCTTTCTTCTGCTGTGGCCTACCGTCATGTACACAGGAAGTTGTGTCAAAGGAGTGGGCCGCAGCAGAGGAAAGGCTTCGGGTCGGCCCAGGCAGCATGTTGTGGCTGCTGCTTCTGGCACAGATGAGGTTTGATGAACCGGGAAGTGCTGGAGGAGGATGAGGGGCAGGTACAGGACTCACAGGAGGGAGCTGAAAGAAGAAGAAGGAGAAGTTCTGGCTTAAGGGGGTGAGGATAGAAGAGGAAGAGGTCTGAGTGGCTAAAGAGAAGGTGCTGGACTCATGGAGGGGGTGGAACAAAGAGGTTTTTTATACTTTTTCTTTTTTTTTTTTGCTTTGTTCTGTTTAATAACTGATTATTGTAAACTGCAATAAGGGCTGGACTTGAGTGGGAAGATGAGAGAATAATAGGGAGAGGTGCTGGACTCAGGCGTGGGTCTGAGGGAGAAAGGAAAGGTGCTGGACTCAGGAATGGGTCTGAGGGAGAAAGGAGAGATGTTGGACTCATGTGGGGTCTGAGGGAGGAAGAAGGAGAGATGCTAGACTCACAGAGGGTCCGGGGGAGGGAGGTTCTGGACTCAAGAATGGTCTGAGAGAGGGAGGTACTGCTTTCATGGAGCAATCTGAGGGAGGGAGTTGCTGGACGTCTGAGGGAGGAAGGCGCCTGACTCATGAGGAGGCTGAAGGAGGAAGAAGGAGAGGTGCAGGACTCATGAGGGGGTCTGAGGGAAGAAGTAGAGGTACTGGACTCAAAATGAAGTCTGAGAAAGGAAGACAGAAAGGTGCTGGACTCACAGGAAGGCTAAGAGGAAAAGAGGGAGAGATGCTGGACCTGTGACAGGTGGGGATAGGTAAGGGAGGGAGAAGTGCTGCACCTGCAGTGTGGGGAGGGGAGGGAGAGAAAGGTTGCTGAACCTGCAGGGGGAGGGGGACAGGGGAGATATTGGATCTGTGGGGGTAGGAGTCTGGAGAGAAAGGTGGAGATGTCAAACTATTGGGGGGATGGCTGGGGAGAGGGGAAGATGCCAGAGCGTGGAAGGAGAGAGGGGGAGAGAGAGATCCTGGAGGAAAGAGAGGGAGAAAAATACTGGTTCCACATGAGATGTGACCATACAAACCCTGATGCCATGCTCCTTCCCAGGTTATGTAGGTGGCAAATTGCACTTAACAGGCTTTCACTTCTGGTGTGCAATTTGCCACCTACACAACCCAGGAAGGAGCACAACATTGGGATTTGTGTAGCCGTGTCTCCTATTACCAGACTGGGTTTCCTGTGACCACTTTCCCATTTGAGACAGTACCCCTGCTGAACACTGAAACTGCACTTTTTTTGGGTGGAGGTTGAGAGGGGCAGGGAATTGCTGGACCATTAGGGGGGGAAGAAACAAAGTGGGGACAATGAGTTATTGAACCATAGGGGTAGAGGGGAAGGGAGAGAGGATAAGAAGTTGCTGGACCATAGGGATGGAGAGAAAGGGCAAGGGGACAAGGAGTTGCTGAACTATCGGGGTAGAAGAGAAGGAAAGCGTACAGAGAGATGGTGGATAGGTGTGGAGGAGTGAGAGGAACAAGGAAATACTGTACTACAAAGGTGTGAGAAGGGGGAGAGAGGGGAGATGTTTGGAATGGTGGAACCATATGGGATAGACCATGAGGGTTCTCAAGGAGATGAGTGAGAGGAGGATAGTGAGTACAGAGAGTAGAACAGTAGTAATGAGGAGTGGGTGAAGAGAAGGGAATAGGAGGCCAGGGAAGGAATGAGACAGGATAGCTAGGGAGTGAGAGAAGGAGATGGAAAGTTGATAAGTAAGGGAAATATAGGGGGAGGACTGAAGTGTGAGAGGGTGAAATTTGAGTGGGCAGACAGAACAGAGAAAGGAGATATGTCAGAGGTGGATGACATGAGGGAATGGAATAAGAAAGGGCAAAGTGGAGAACGATCAAATGGACAGCACTCACTGGCAGCAGAGCAGAAGACAGACAGTAAAGCAGAAAAGAGAAACTGAGATCCACATGCTTGGAAAAATAAAATGCCCAAACAACAAAAGTAGGAAAAAAAGTGTTTTATTTTGAATTTATTAGATGGAATATGTTAGCTTCTGAATGTATTTCTGTTTTTAATTTTCCTATGTTGTGGTACATGCCTAATTTGATCTCTTGGGGGGGTTCCCAGTTCAATTTTTGTCATCATTTTTCTATTTCTAATTTGTGATCTTTGATATGTATTTTGTGAAGGTGTATCTGTGTTTTGTGTGTGACTGAGGTGTGGTATTCTGTTGAATGGTAGGTTTGCTACATGTATTTTGAGTTAGGATTTCTTTAAGTTCTGTATTTCATAATGTAGAGGAAAGTTTATGTTGCTATTACTCAGATGACATGAGAATTTAATTTTTTTTTGTATGGTAACTTCCATGGAGAAAATGTGCTAATTATGATTTGCACTGTTGTTGGGGGAAGATAGGGAATTTTTTTTTTTGGGGGGGGGGGGGTGCAGGACATATTTACATTTAATTCACAAGAACTGCCATACTGCATTAGAGCAAAGGTCCATGAGAGTCATGTATGCAGTGTGTCATGTGTCTTCTTGCTGATACTTTTTTTTTTTCCAACTGCCATCTTGATCTTCCCCACTGGGAAGGTTATTCTATATTAAAATCCAAAATCAGATTGCAATCTGTGATCACATTTGTAAATCCTACCCAGAATACAGGAGCCCCTTGAAATAAACACCACTAATCCTGAAGCACCAGTGAGGTTATTTTTTCTCCTTTGCCTGCTATCTCAGTGATGAATTTATGGTTATTTAAAACAAAACATACAAATTTTATATTGGCTAAAGAGCAAGCTCTTCGACATAGCATTAGGTAGAGATCACTATTATGCATTCTGAGATCAGAACAAAATCAGGAGAAAAACAGCATTTATGAGTTTTCCTTTCATTAGTACATCGGCATAACATCATCAAGGACAGATGAACCTTTTTAATCTTGCTGAACCACTTTAATCTGTAATTATCTCTAATTCCAATTGCACTAAACACAGAATTATAAATTCTTCCAGCAAAATGAGTGTGAATAAAATGATTCAGCTGTCTCTTATGATATGGATCCATTTGGCTTCTTTATTATAATGTTAACAAAACTTGAATAGATCTGTTTTGCCCCCTGAGTATATTTGGTTTAGTTTGTTTTTGTGTAACTCATTTATTGGGTTCATTTTTAGATAACAAATTATCCATTAGTTTCCACTGAAGTCAATGCGGCAAGCAATTTTTTTTACTATAAACAGTGAGATTTTCCATTGATTCCTAGAAAGCTGGAGTGGAGGAATAGCTTATTGCAGTGTTCTCATACTCTATAGCTCTAACCACTATGAGAGAAATTTACATACATTGCTTCCATTGCATGCAGATCTTTCTCATAAATATTCATTGTGAGTATCCTGAAAACTTGACTGGCTGGGGTGCCGCCAGCATCAGGTTTGGGAACCACTGTCTTAGCGGTTAGAGCTATAGACCATGAATAAAGGAAACCAGCTATATATGTGAGAATTTATTTATTTAAAAACATTAATATCCCCCTAATCACTGATGTTTGTTTTTTGTTTTTTTAAATAAAAAAAATAAAACAAATATTGTTATGGGTAATATTTACTAAAATATATGTTCTAATTTATTTCTTTATTTATGCATGCATTTGTACCCCACGTTTTCCAACCTAGTAGTAAGTTCAATGTGGCTTACAATTAACTTAGGTAGACAAGTATTGAAGTTGCTGAGGGTTAACATAGTCCTGGTTCAATTCAGTTTATAATCATGTTCTGTAGTCTGATGGCGGGGATCTCCTTGGCTATATGATTTTGTCAGAAAGGAATTGCCTGAAGAGATTAGCTTTCATGTGTTTTCAGAATGTTAGATAGTTGTCCATGTATTTTAAGTCTTTTGGTAGTGAGTTCCAGGTTTTGGTGCAGACGTAACTGAAATTGGTTGTAAGTGTGTAGATTTGTATCTTAGGCCTTGACACTTGGGATATTGTAGCATTAGAAAGGATTTTGCATTCTTGTTTATGTTGCATATTGGTAACTCTATCAGGCCTGTCACGTATTCTGGAGTGAGGCTGAAGATAATATCATGTCTGGGCAAAATGCCAGGTTTTCATCCCCTTCTTAAATTTAGGATAACATGGTTCCATTCATAGCTCGACAGGCAATGAGTTCCATAAGGATAGGGCAAAATATGCTTACGCAGCATCATGAGTTATATTGAGCTTAGCCAAATTGGGTGGCGGAGCAGATGGGGGAAGAGAGGTTGGTGGTTGGGAGGCGAGGATAGTGGAGGGCAGACTATACGGTCTGTGCCAGAGCCGGTGATGGGAGGCGGGACTGGTGGTTGGGAGGCGGGAAATACTGCTGGGCAGACTTGTACGGTCTATGCCCTGAAAAAGGCAGGTACAAATCAAGGTAAGGTATACACATATGAGTTTATCTTGTTGGGCAGACTGGATGGACCATGCAGGTCTTTTTCTGCCATCATCTACTATGTTACTATGAGCTGCACCTTAGAAGGGGGTGGAATGGATAGCAAGCCACGCTGTGATGAATACAAGTAGAGTGGAGAGGCATAAGGGATGAGTCCCTTAGCCAAGTATTCTGAGACACCTGTAAAAAGGCACGATGGGTTGAAAGCAATAAGTTGAATTTTCATCTGTAACTAAACAGAAGCCAGTGTTGATAAAACAAAAGGGGAGTTACATGGTCAAACTAATGAGCAAGTATAAAAAAACTTAATGTATTTTGTGTAAGCTGGAGTCTCTTTAAAATCGAGATCTTCATTGCCATTATAGAGTGTTGCAATAATCCAAACAGCAAAGGATAAGAGTATGCACCAATAATGTAAAATTCTTAGCCTCCAGAAAGCATATAACTGGACAAATCATACATAGTGCATGAAATAAGGATTTTAAAATGTAGGAAGTTTGTAAATCAAATGAAAGGATAGGTTCTAAATGAACAGGAGTGGCCTAGTGGTTGGAGTACTGGTCTTGACATCCAGAGGTGGCCAGTTCAAATCCTGTTGCTGCTGTTCCTTGTAATCTTGGGGAAGTCACTTAATCCTCCATTGACTTAGGTACAAACTTAGATTGTGAACCCTCTTGGGACAGAGAAATACCCATTGTAACTCACCTTGAGCTACTACTGAAAAAGATATGAATAAAATCTAAAAAACATTTTTTATTTTTTACATCCAAGTTAGTCATGGACTCCTTCAGAATGTAAGAGGAAAACAGTAACACGTTGACCAGTAGGGGTCAGAGTAGAACAAATATGTGTAGATATGGCACTATATCAAGGGAAATAAAATTCATCTAATGGTAATGGACCCAGAGTTCAGAACTCTTTCTTATTATTCACTCATAAACAGCAAGAACCATACATAACTAATAGAATAGAGTTTATATACAAAGATAAAATATACAACAGAAGTGTAAACAGAAGTAAAATAGATCTTCCTCTTATGTTTCATGCCTCAATTTTGTGCTGTTATCACAGGAAAAAGCTCTAATTTTGGTGACCCAGGAATGCAGGTACTATTTTAATTTTTCTTGGGACTATGGTGAAATGAAAAAATAAAGGGAAAACCTCCACCAAAAGAAGTAGTTCTATCTTGATTACTACTACCAAAGTGATCCAAGGACTGATGGATAAGCATGTGAATATAATTACTACTACTACTTAGCATTTCTATAGCGCTGATAGGGTTACGCAGCGCTGTACAAGTTTAGCATGGGGAAGGACAGTCCCTGCTCAAGAGAGCTTACAATACAACAACTGTAGTGTCACAGGATTGTACTGGAGAAGCATTTTCCACCTCAAATGCATTGCTGAGCTTGGGGGGGGGGGGGTCAATCTATCCCACTCCCCCCCCCAACACCTGCCTTATTAAGTCCCAGAGTGGGGATCTCTGCAATGAGGACCCTGCTTTCTGGCTTCTCAGAAGATCCATCAGCTTTCCTGGTGAGAAAAACAGTTTTGATACCAGTTCCCACACCCATGGAAGTGCCTAACTTGTATTCTATGTGGGTTATCTCTGCTGAGCAAATGGCTCAATTGGATGTTTCTTTAGTGCAGTGTGACAAGATGTAAATCATTATCAAAATCGACAGCTATGCAGTTTGCAGAATTTACAAAATAGATTTCGAGTAAATTGATAGAGTTTGATCATAGGGATCATGAAGTAGAACATTGCATGACTCGTAGATCAGCAACTTGTAAGTTGCAGGCTATGGTGTGTCAGCTATAACAGATAGTTTTATTTTTCATAAGAAAATTGAAGCATTAGGAAATCAGATGAAATCCAGGAATCTGATATTTTTGAATTTCCCCGGTTGTTGTTTATTGCCAGCTATACTTGCAGGAAGTGTTAATGATATCAAATGTTGCTGCTAGCTCCTGGACAGCTTGTTATTATTTGTCTACTAATTAAGCATGAAGGAAAAACCAGAGGGTGAGATTGATGTTATTGAGAATATTGATCCTTTTATTTATAATCAGTTTATTGAGGCTTCTCAAGATGTTGTTGAGTCTTGAGCTACCCTTCTGGTATCTTTCACTTCAAGGCATTGAAATTACATTTTAAGAAGAAAGATGTTTATTTTTGTGGTCAATATGTCCAAATATTTCCAGATGTGGCTGTCCACGGAAAATAGAAATAAAGAATTTCTTGCTTTGAAAAGTAAGGTACTCTAAATAGGTGCAACCTTTTTCTTTAAGTTCCTGTACAAGTGTTTAATTATTTATCAACAATCTCATTACAAATGTATTGATCCTGTACAGATAGGCAGGGACAGGCAGATATTAGTTAAATTGGGGAGGTTAATATACTGTTCTTATCAAATCTAGTATCATAGGCTTGTGAAATGTTTATTCCTGTTTTCTTTTTTTGTACTGTTTATTTCCTATTTAATACTGCTTGTTTCCCCATTAATGTGGACTAATTGATAACATGAACATTTGAATGTTTTCTATATGTATATTCTTGATATGTGTAATTACAAGTTATATGTATTCTTTGTTTTATTTTGTGTACTGTGTGCAATAAAATCCTTAATTAAAAAAAAGTAAAATCAGAATTTAAAAGTTCCTAATACAAATATGTAGAATGAAAACACATACTCCCTATGATAAAATTACCTAAGAGCTCAGAATTAAAGCCTGTTGTTTGATTGTCCCTTCGTGCAGGCAGCTGTAAAGGCAGAACAGGAAGTAGGAATCTTCTAATTGATGATCTTAGTATAACTACTACTACTACCTATAGAAATGATAAGTAGTAGTAGTAGTTATTCTTGATGAGTGTACCGGGTGAGTGCTGCCCTGTTTCTTTGTAGGTGCATCTTTTATCTAAAACTTTATCAGTAATGTCTATCAAATCATGATACCATCATGATTAGTGATTGACCCATGCCTTATTGTTTTAGAAATGGCAAACCACAAGTATGCCTTTGACATCATTTTGGATATTCTCCAATACTAGAGGATCCATGCAGTCTGGGGCTGAATAAGCAAAATGTTCTTGCCCAAAGTTACTTCATGCCCCATACGTGGCCCAGATGTCTCTCTAGGTTTACGGGGCCAGGGTTATAGTCAAAAGTCTCTGTAAGATACAGAGTAAGTATAAATCTTTCAGCCACAGATTTCAATGCAGTTTGATGACATCACATCGCATTGCAGGTAGAAAGTAAGCTAAAGTCTGGGATGCACTGACTATTATGGCAGGGGTATAGGTTACTTCCCACAAGAAGAATCATCATATCACTAATACATGGCTGAGGTAGAGAAGCTAAGGCTCTCCTGAAGAACCATATGGCCTCAGATCTAGCAGGATTAAGTTATAATCTGTAGTGGACCGCCATTGGACTATAACTGCTAAACAGGAGTACAAACTAGTGAGGTCAGGGACATCAGAATAAAAATACACAAGCAGCTGAATATCATTCACATAAAAATAGCCAGAGAAACCAATAATCTGTACCAATCTTAGTGCCAATCTTTATCAGACTCCATTCTTCTCATCAGTCTTAAAAAACCTCTTCATTTAAATTTTTTTATTTTAACTTTTGTGACGTGCACATAAACTACACTCTGTGATTCTTGACATAGATTCTTGACATAGACATGCAGAAATCACAAACAAAATCAAACTTTGCCTCCAAATCATGAACTCATGGGCGGATACATTTCAATTAAAACTCAACGCAGAAAAAACCCACTGCCTCATCTTCTCATCACCACACAACACGAAAAAACCCCAGACTACACCCTTCTTGTTTCAGACAGCCTGAAAATTCTTGGAGTGACAATCGACCGAAATCTCACGCTAGAGAGCCAAGCGAAAAATACAACAAAGAAAACGTTTCACTCAATGTGGAAACTTAAGTGAGTAAAACCTTTCTTCCCGAGGGAAATATTCCGCAGCCTGGTACAATCAATGGTTCTGAGTCACGTGGAGGGGCATAATTGAACGAAAATGTCTATCTCCATGGGCGTTTATCTCCGAGAACGGGTCCGTGAAGGGGCGGACCGAACCATATTTTCGAAAAAAATAGACGTCCATGTTTTATTCGACAATTTGTGAGCTGGGCGTTTTTGTTTTTTAGTGATAATGGAAAATGAAAGCGCCCAGCTCAAAAACGAATAAATCCAAGGCATTTGTTCGTGGGAGGGGCCAGGATTCGTAGTGCACTGGTCCCCCTCACATGCCAGGACACCAACCGGGCACCCTAGGGGGCACTTTTACAAAAACAAAAAAAAAAGGTAAAAGAGCTCCCAGGTGCATAGCACCCTTCCCTTGTGTGTTGACACCCCCATATCCCCCTCAAAACCCACTGCCCACAAGTCTACACCATTATTATAGCCCTAAGGGGTGAAGGGGGCACCTACATGTGGGTACAGTGGGTTTGGGGGGTTGGACGACTAATAAGCATTAAGCAGCACAATTGTAACAGGTAGGGGGGGATGGGCCTGGGTCCACCTGCCTGAAGTCCACTGCACCCCCTAACAACTGCTCCAGGGACCTGCATACTGCTGCCAGGGAGGTGGGTATGACATTTGATGGTGAAAATAAAAAGTTGTGAAACATCATTTTTTGTGGTGGGAGGGGGTTAGTGACCACTGGGGGAGTCAGGGAGGTCATCCCCGATTCTCTCTGGGGGTAATCTGGTCATTTAGGGCACTTTTTGGGGCCTTATTCGTGAAAAAACAGGGTCCAGGAAAAGTGCCCTAAATTCTAGCTACAAACGCATACTTTTTTTCCATTATCGGCGAAAGGCGCCCATCTCTCCTCGGCCGATAACCACACCCCAGTTCCACCTTTGCCACGCCTCTGACACGCCCCCGTCAACTTTGTACGCTTCCGCAATGGAGTGCAGTCGAAAATGTCCAAAATCGCCTTTCCATTATACCGATTTATTCGTTTTTGTGAGATAAACGTCTATCTCCCGATTTGGGTCGAAATCTAGGCGTTTTTCTCTTTCAATTATAAGGTGGCTAGACTACTGCAATGCAATTTATGCTGGATGCAAAGAGCAAATCATGAAGAAACTCCAGTGCCCAAAACACCGCAGCCAGACTCATATTTGGAAAAACGAAATACGAAAGTGCCAAGCCCATACGAGAAAAGCTACATTGGCTTCCAAAGAGCGAATTGCGTTCAAAATCTGCACTCTGGTTCATAAAATCATTCACGGCGAAGCCCCAGTCTACATGACAGACCTTATAGACCTACCAACCAGAAACACAAAAAGGTCAGCATGCACATATCTAAATCTCCACTATCCCAGCTGCAACGGACTAAAATATAAAACAACATATACATCCAGCTTCTCTTATATAAGCAAGCAAATATGGAATGCACTTCCAAATGTCATGAAAACAATGCACGGCCTTACAAACTTCCGGAAATTGCTAAAAACCAACCTGTTCACAAAGGCATACCAGAATGATCCAACCTAAACACCTGAACCCTCCAATACAATCAAAACTACTACCAGAACTGGACAAAACTTAACTCTCTCTCCTTGAATACTTATATACTCTGACATCTATGATCATTAATACCTGACCACTCTGTATTTCTCTTACCTGAATTGGCGATCACCATCATGGTACTATGTAAGCCATATTGAGCCTGCAAATAGGTGGGAAAATGTGGGATACAACTGCAACAAATAAATAAAATAAATAAATAAATATCATTTGTGACATTGAATAAAATGCATAGAAAGCACTTAGCATCAAACTCTTGCTCCCAACCATGATCTCTGTTTCACTTCCACACAAGCTTCTTCAGAGGACTAAGTGCCAAACAACTCACATTTACTTTTTCAGTTTTGACGCCAGACTTCCATCATGGTGCTTAGTGGCTTCACTATCCACCTTATAATCGAAAGAGAAAAATGCCCATATTCCGACCTAAATCGGGAGATGGACGTCTTTCTCTCGCGGGCACCCAAATTGGTATAACCGAAAGCCGATTTTTGGCGTCTTCAACTGCACTCTGTTGCAGGAACAAATAAAGTTGATGGGGGCGTGTCGGAGGCATGGCGAAGGCAGAACTGGAGCATGGTTATCGGCCGAGGAGAGATGGGCGTCTTTAGCTGATAATCGAAAAAAAGGCATTTTTACCGCGATTTTGGGTCACTTTTTTCTGGCAAGATTCTAAAAGAAGTACAAAACATTTTATGCTGCTTATCCCAGAAATATTTTCCCGAAGTCCAATTTAATAATGGTCTATGGACTTTTCCTTTAGGAAGCCGTCCAAACCTTTTTAAAACTCTACTAAGCCTTTACCACATTTTCTGGCAACGAATTCCAGAGTTGAATTACATGTTAAGTGAAGAAAAAGTTTCTCCAATTCGTTTTAAATTTACTACATTGTAGCTTCATCGCATGCCCCCTAGTTCTAGTATTTTTGGAAAGCGTAAACAGACGCTTCACATCTACCCATTCCACTCCACTCATTATTTCTAGACCTCTATCATATCTCCCCTCCGCCGTCTTTTCTCCAAGCTGAAGAACCCCAGCCGCTTTACCTTTTCCTCATAGGGAAGTCGTCCCATCCCCTTTATCATTTTCGTTACCCTTCTCTGCACCTTTTCTAATTCCACTATATCTTTTTGAGATGCGGCGACCAGAATTGAACACAATATTTGAGGTGCGGTTGCACCATGGAGTGATACAAAGGCATTATAACGTCCTCATTTTGTTTTCCATTACTTTCCTAATAATACCTAACATTCTATTTGCTTTCTTAGCCGCAGCAGCACACTGAGCAGAAGGTTTCAACGTATCATCAACGACGACACCTAGATCCCTTTCTTGGTCGGTGACTCCTAACATGGAACCTTGCATGATGTAGCTATAATTCGGGTTCCTCTTTCCCACATGCATCACTTTGCACTTGCTTACATTAAACGTCATCTGCCATTTAGACACCCAGTCTCCCAGCCTTGTAAGGTCCTCTTGTAATTTTTCATGATCCTTCCACAATTTAACTACTTTGAATAACTTAGTGTCATCAGCAAATTTAATTACCTCACTAGTTACCCCCTATCTCTAGGTCATTTATAAATAGAGTAGAACTCTTTATATAATTAATATCCAGCTCATGTACCTCAGGTATATAATTGCCTTAATTTATTTTTCTTATGTTTTCCTCTCATTAAGTCTTGGATCCTAATATTGTGGACTTGAGTGTTAATTATATTTTCTTTTAGAATGTTTCTTTATAAGGTTATGATCTCCTTAGTAACACTTTTCTGTACAAGTGGAATTGCTTGGATTTGTTAAATTTCATAAATAAAATAAAAAAATAAGAATCCAACAATTGAGCATAATTACTGTGAATTGCAGGGCCCCTTCCATTCCCAGATCAAATGTTAGTGTAGGTTTATTTTACATGTAATCCCCCATTATATTGAGGATTACTAGACCTAGTGAGAGACTCCTCCTTCAGAGTTACTGGGGGGAGGGAGTGGGCTTGAAAGGGAGAGTGAGAAGCCCAGCCCAAGGGGAGTGTTTATGGGAAAGTTGCTGTGGGAATGTTTGTGGGTTTAGATGGATAGGAGATATAATATAAGGGTGGAGTAAGAGTTAATAAAAGCTGTTGTTGTACAGAGCACAGTTTCTTTAGTTGCTTACCCCTCCACCCTCCCAGGACCCGTGAGGAGAGGGTGTGTCCTGGATAGGCCCAATAACCTAAGACTGAATTGAGGAGGTTTTTGCCAACTGAAGCATTAACTGTGGATTGTGAGGAGTGCTCCAGGTGGGTAGAAGGGTTTAACCAGCCCGGGAGTAGAACAGGAAAAAGCCTGTTCATTACCAGAGGCAGGAGCTTGAAGATGTGTACCTTTTGCAGGAGAACAGACAGGGAGGTCTGATCCTAAGTGAGACCGGCAGCTGGACAAAGCAAAGTGGAACAGCTTGCTGCAAGCACAGCCTTGGATTATTCTGCCAAAAAGGATGGGTACTGGACTGGAGAAGTCGTAAATTTGTAAAGACCCTAGGCTTTATAAATAGACTCTTACCACGTGGCCATGTGGCAGGGAGCACTTACTGCCACCCACTGAGGCGGCGGTAAGGGTTCCAGCAGTAACTGAGTTAGCGCAGTGGTAAAAATAACAAAAATATTTTCTGGCACGCTAGAAATGGCGAGCACTCAAGGCAGAACTACCGCCAGTAGCCAAAGTTAGCACCACATAGATGTATAAGTGGTGACTTTTATAAACCTGCCTGATTAAAAAGCAATCTCACATTGTTTTGCAAAAGAAGGTTAGAGAGGTGAGCACAAGCACTCGTACAAACCCCAGATCTAAACAAGAAGTTAGCTGAGGGTCATGTATGACTTGAAGCAGGTATAAAAGCTAATGGGGAATTTTCCATGGAATACATGTATTACTGTTCTAAAATAAGGAATACATGTATACCTTGAAGGATTGCCTCCTTTAGATCTCTGTGTACTACTACATATACTTCTAATTGCTCCTTTTCCAAAATCCCTACTTACATGCATTGTCCAATTTACATTTATTTATTTATTAGGATTTATTTACTGCCTTCTTGAAGGAATTCACTCAAGGCGGTGTACAGTAAGAATAAACCAAACATAAACAATAGACAATTACAGCGATAAAAATATGCCAATAACAATACAAAATATGGCATAGTACACTACTTACTGTATCAACACAATACATAATGAAACATTTTAATAGACAGCATAGGGTATATATGAAAATCTGCTTTCTACACATGTAAATGATACCTAAATTGTCTAACATTTTCTCCTTTATTAAGCAGAAAATTAAAAACTCCTTTATTAACAAAGTTATCAAACACTTTCACATAAATCTACTCTTTTATCTGCTTCAGAACATTCCAGTACTCTTGCTTGTAGTGTCTCTTGCTCCCTGTGCTCTGTGTTTCTGAAACAATTAACCAAACACCTAAGCCAATAAAATTTCAGGATTCCTACAATGAATATGCATGAGATAGATTTGTATTTAGTCTCCACTATATGTAAAACTATTTCATACATTTTCATTTTAGTAATTCTGAAAACCCAACTGGTTAGGTGGGCCTTCAGGAAAGGGTTGAGAAGCACTCAACTGAGTTATAGCAATTGGTAGCAATGCATGGGAAGAAAAGCTTTGGTTATGGTAGCCTTCTGCTAACGGACACTCCTTGAATCAGCTTGTCCCATATGTTATGGTCTCTGCTACATATTTCATGCAACTTAAACTAAAATCTTTGCCTAATAAATAAATAAATAAAAGATTAGGTGGTCCATGCCAAGAGGCAGTAGTATCTGGAGAGTCCATCTACATTAACATTTTTTTCTGTGTGTTCTGTGATGTTCTCAAAAGTTTAAAGTGCTACAAAACCAGAAACCAGCAAGTAGTTTATGAATTTTGTTCTCTTTGAGATGCATCATTTTATCAGTTCACTGCAAGACATTTTTTTTCAATCACTGTACAGTACACTGTATAAGTATGCTTCCTAGGATTTATTTCCTATTGAGGTACAGAATAGGCTACTCTTCACCTCTTATATCCAGGGTATTACCTACTTAAACTTTGTCTCAGAGGCATCAGGCTGTATATTAGTTTATTGCATGTCTTTAGCAATCAGTATTTAGTCTCTGCATAATGCAGTATATAGGTTTGTATGTAGGAAGCTATTAGGGCTAAAAGAAACGCCTTCAGAAAATGGAAGAAGGAACCGTCTGAAAATACAAGAAGCAGCATAAGGAGTGTCAAAGCAAATGCAAGGCGCAGATAAAGAAGGCCAAGAGGGATTACAAAAAAAAAGATAGCATTAGAGGCAAAAAAACATAGTAAAACATTTTTTCGGTATATTAAAAGCAGGAAGCCGGCAAAAGAATCGGTTGGGCCGCTGGATGACCGAGGGGTAAAAGGGGCGATCAAGGAAGACAAAAACGTAGTGGAGAGACTGAATGAATTCTTTGCTTCGGTCTTCACCGAGGAAGATTTGGGTGGGATACCGGTGTCGGAAATGGTATTTCAAGCGGACGAGTCGGAGAAACTTACTGACTTCACGGTAAAACCTGGAGGACGTAATGGGGCAGTTCGGCAAACTGAAGAGTAGCAAATCTCCTGGACCGGATGGTATTCATCCTAGAGTACTGATAGAACTGAAAAATGAGCTTCCGGAGCTACTGCTAGTGATATGCAACTTATCCTTAAAATCGAGCGTGGTACCGGAAGATTGGAGGTGGCCAATGTAAACGCCCATTTTTTATAAAGGCTCCAGGGGAGATCGGGGAAATTATAGACCGGTGAGTCTGACGTTGGTGCCGGGGAAAATGGTAGAGGCTATTATTAAAAACAAAATTACAGAGCACATCCGAGGACTGGATTACTGAGACCGAGTCAGCACGGCTTTTCTGTGGGGAAATCTTGCCTGACCAATTTACTTCAATTCTTTGAAGGAGGTAAACAAATATGTGGACAAAGGGGAGCCGGTTGATATTGTGTATCTGGATTTTCAAAAGGCGTTTTGACAAGATACCTCATGAAAGGCTACAGAGGAAATTGGAGGGTCATGGGATAGGAGGAAATGTCCTATTGTGGATTAAAAACTGGTTTGAAGGATAGGAAACAGAGAGTGGGGTTAAATGGGCAGTATTCACAATGGAGAAGGGTAGTTAGTGGGGTTCCTCAGGGGTCTGTGCTAGGACTGCTGCTTTTTATATTATTTATAAATGATTTAGAGATGGGAGTAACTAGCGAGGTAATTAAATTTGCTGATGACACAAAGTTATTCAAAGTCGTTAACTCGCGACAGGATTGTGAAAAATTACAAGAGGACCTTACGAGACTGGGAGAACTGGGCAGCTAAATGGCAGATGACGTTTAATGTGAGCAAGTGCAAGGTGATGCATGTGGGAAAAAAGAACCCAAATTATAGCTACGTCATGCAAGGTTCCACGTTAGGAGTTACGGACCAAGAAAGGGATCTGGGTGTCGTCGTCAATAACACGCTGAAACCTTCTGCTCAGTGTGCTGCTGTGGCTAGGAAAGCGAATAGAATGTTGGGTATTATTAGGAAAGTTATGGAAAACAGGTGTGAGGATGTTATAATGCCGAGTATTGTGTTCAATTCTGGTCGCCGCATCTCAAGAAAGATATAGTAGAATTGGAAAAGGTGCAGCGAAGGGCGGACTAAAATGATAGCGGGGATGGGACGACTTCCCTATGAAGAAAGACTAAGGAGGCTAGGGCTATTCAGCTTGGAGAAGAGACGGCTGAGGGGAGACATGATAGAGGTATATAAAATAATGAGTGGAGTGGAACAGGTGGATGTGAAGCGTCTGTTCACGCTTTCCAAAAATACTAGGACTAGGGGGCATGCAATTATACTATAGTGTAGTAAATTTAAAACAAATCGGAGAAAATTTTTCTTCACCCAACGTGTAATTAAACCCTGGAATTCATTGCCAGAAAATGTGGTGAAGCTGGTTAGCTTAGCAGAGTTTAAAAAGGGGTTGGACGGTTTCCTAAAGGACAAGTCCATAAACCGCTACTAAACGGACTTGGAAAAATCCCAAAAATCCCAGGAATAACATGTATAGAATGTTTGTACGTTTGGGAAGCTTGCCAGGTGCCCTTGGCCTGGATTGGCCGCTGTCGTGGACAAGATGCTGGGCTCGATGGACCCTTGGTCTTTTCCCAGTATGGCATTACTTATGTACTTATGTAAATGAAGCTTCAGTGAGCTGGGATCATCTGACTGTATCAATGCTGTTTGCCTCTGTTAAGTCTTCAAGCAGAGCAGTTCAGGTAGAAACATAAGTATTGCCATACTGGGAAAGACCAAAGGTCCCTCAAGCCCAGCATCCTGCTTCCAACAGTGGCCAATCCAGGTCACATTTACCTGGCAAGATACCAAAAAAGTACAAAACATTTTGCACTGCTTATCCCAGAAATATTTTCCCCAAGTCCATTTAATAATGATCTATGGACTTTTCCTTTAGGAAGTCGTCCAAACCTTTTAAAAAACTCCGCTAAGCTAACCACCTTTACCACATTCTCTGGCAACGAATTCCAGAGTTTAATTACACGTTGAGTGAAGAAACATTTTCTCCATTCGTTTTAAATTTACTACATTGTAGCATCATTGCATGCCCCCTAGTCCTAGTATTTTTGGAAAGCGTAAACAGATGTTTCACATCTACCTGTTCTACTCCACTCATTATTTTATAGACCTCTATCATAGCTCCTCTCAGCCACCTTTTCTCCAAGCTGAAGAGCTAGCCGCTTTAGCCTTTCCTCATAGGGAAGTCGTCCCATCCCCTTTATCATTTTCGTCACCCTTCTCTGCACCTTTTCTAATTCCACTATCCTGCTTATAATCGAACGAGAAAAACGCCCAAGTTCCGACCTAAATCGGGAGATGGACGTTTATCTCACAAAAACGAATAAAGCGGTATAATCGAAAGCCAATTTTGGACGTTTTCAACTGCACTCCGTCGCGGAAGCGGACAAAGTTGATGGGGGCGTGTCAGAGGTGTGGCGAAGGCGGAACTGGGGCGTGGTTATCTGCCGAACAAAGATGGGCGCATTTCACCGATAATGGGAAAAAAAGTATGCGTTTTTTAGCTAGAATTTAGGACACTTTTCCTGGACCCTGTTTTTTCACGAATAAGGCCCCAAAAAGTGCCCTAAATGACCAGATGACCACTGGAGGGAATCGGGGATGACCTCCCCTGACTCCCCCAGTGGTCACTAACCCCCTCCCACCACAAAAAATGATGTTTCACAACTTTTTATTTTCACCCTCAAATGTCATACCCAGCTCCCTGACAGCAGTATGCAGGTCACTGGAGGAGTTGTTAGGGGGTGCAGTGGACTTCAGGCAGGTGGACCCAGGCCCATCCCCCCCTACCTGTTACAATTGTGCTGCTTAATGCTTATTAGTCGTCCAACCCCCCCAAACCCACTGTACCCACATGTAGGTGCCCCCCTTCACCCCTTAGGGCTATAGTAATGGTGTAGACTTGTGGGCAGTGGGTTTTGAGGGGGATTTGGGGGGCTCAACACACAAGGGAAGGGTGCTATGCACCTGGGAGCTCTTTTACCTTTTTTTTTGGTTTTGTAAAAGTGCCCCCTAGGGGCCCGGTTGATGTCCTGGCATGTGAGGGGGACCAGTGCACTACGAATCCTGGCCCCTCCCACGAACAAATGCCTTGGATTTATTCGTTTTTGAGCTGGGCGCTTTCATTTTCCATTATCGCTGAAAAACAAAACGCCCAGCTCACACATTGTTGAATAAAACATGGGCGTCTATTTTTTCCCAAAATACGGTTCGGGCCACCCCTTCACGGACCCGTTCTTGGAGATAAACGCCCATGGAGATAGGCGTTTTCATTAATTTATGCCCCTCTATATCTTCTGAGATGCCGCGACCAGAATTGAACACAATATTTGAGGTGCGTTCGCACCCTGGAGCGATACAAAGGCATAATAACATTCTCATTTTTGTTTTCCATCCTTTCCTAATAATACCTAACATTCTAGTTGCTTTCTTAGCCGCAGCCGCACACTGAGCACAAGGTTTCAACGTATCATCTACAACAACACCTAGATCCCTTTCTTGATCCGTGACTCCTAACATGGAGCCTTGCATAACGTAGCTATAACATAGGCGCCCCGTATAATTTATTTATTTACAACATTTTTATCTCACATTTTCCCACCTATTTGCAGGCTCAATGTGGCTTACATATTTCCGTATAAGAGGCTTGGGGAAGCTTACCGTGACCTTCTTGCCCTGCTGCCCCCACAAGTGCAGGGCTCCTTCCCTCCCGACTCAGCTCCCCGACCGGCAGCCTGACTCCTCTTCGTTCTCCCCCCCCCCTCCCGCGCGTTTGTGTGTGTGTTTTACCTTCCATGGCAGCGACGTCAGTGAGGAAGAAGGCACTGCGGGCTCACCTCCGACTTCAGCTTCTCCCCTTCCTTCTTCACACTGTGTCCCTCCTTCTCCGATGATGCATTTCCTGTTTCTGCAAGGGTGGGACACTGTGTGAAGAAGGAAGGGAGAAGCTGGAGGCGAGCCTGCAGTGCCTTCTCTTTACTGACGCCGCTGCCATGGACAGTAAAAGGTTAAATGCTTGGGGGGCAGGAAGGAGAGGAGGGCTGTCGGGGAGCGAACAGATCGCTGGACATGGAGAGGAGGGGATGGCAGGGGGAGAGAACAGATCGCTGGAGAGGAGGGGAGGGCAGGGGGAGGAGAACAGATCACTGGACATGGAGAGAAGGGGAGGGCAGGGGGAAAGAACAGATCACTGGAGAGGAGGGGAGGGCAGGGGAGAGAAGAGATCACTGGGAGGAGGGGAGGGCAAGGGGAGGAGAAACAGATCGCTGGACATGGAGAGAAGGGGAGGGCAGGGGGGCTGAGAACAGATCACTGGAGAGGAGAGGAGGGGAGGGCCAGGGGGAGAGAACAGATCACTGGACATGGAGAGAAGGGGAGGGCAGGGGGAAAGAACCAGATCGCTGGAGAGGAGGGGGTGGCAGGAGGAGAAACAGATCGCTGGACATGGAGAGAAGGGGAGGGCAGGGGAGAGAACAGATCGCTGGAGAGGAGGGGACGACAGGGGGAGAAAAAAAGATCGCTGGACATGAAGAGAAGGGGAAGGCAGGGGGAGAGAAGAGATCGCTGGAGAGGAGGGGATGAGAACAGATTGCTGGACATGGAGAGGAGGGGAGAGCAGGGGGAGAGAAAAAAGATTGCTGGAGAGGAGGGGAGGGCAGGGGAGAGAGGAGTATTGCTGGCCATGGAGGGAAGGACAGGGGAGATGTGGAGAATTGCTAGACATGGATGGATGGAGGGGACTCAGGGGAGGGTAGGGGAGAGAAGTGATTTGCTGGACATGGAATGGATGGAGGGGAGGGCAGGGGGAGAGAGGAGAATTGCTGGACATGGATGGATGGATGGAGGGGAGGGAAGTCAGGAAGGAGATGCACATGGATGGAGGGGAGGGAAGGGAGGAGAAATGCTGGACATGGATGAAGTGGAGGGCAGGGAAGAGAGGAGAAATTTTGGACAAGGATGGAGGGAAGGAAAGACAAAGGAAGGAGATGCACACGGATGAGTGGAAGGGAGAGAGAAGAATGCTGCTCATGGATGGAGGGGAGGGAAGACAGAGGAAGTAGATGCAAATGGATGGAGGGGAGGGCAGACAGAGGAAGCAGATGCAAATGGATGGAGGGGAGGGGAGTGAGAAGAAATGCTGGATATGAATATGGATGGAGGGGAAATTGCTGAATTAAGGGCTGAATCGGAACACTTTGAGGGCAGATGTTGAACTGGAGAAAGGATAGGGACAGGGCTACAGATGGTAGACAGGACGCATAAGGACACAGAAGGATGGTGGACATGGTGAGAGAAAAAATATCAATGGAAAGAAGACAACTGCATAAAACAGAAGATACTGGGACCAAAGCTAATAGAAAAAACTAAATGCTCAGACAGCAAAGGTATTATTTGGAATATGTCAGCTTTTGGAACTGTGCATCTGTGATATTTTGCATGCAAGTTTCAATTTTTCTAGTATTGCTGCATGCTGAGTCTGACTTCTTGAGGTAACTTTCTAGTTCAGTATTTTGCCTTCATATCTGTTGTGTTGTGTTTTTCATGCGTGATCAAGATGCAGTATTCTGCTAGCGTGTAGTATTTGCAGACCTTTTTGTTTTTTTTTTTTCCACTAGGTTGTGTACTGGTGTTTTAGAGCCCGGTTGTAATTACAGTTCTGCCTTTCCACGCATAAGGTTGTAGCTCGTCCTGTCCTTGGAATTAGTGCTGTTATGGTTTGGTAAGGTTATGAGTGTGTTGTTTGCACAAGTTTGTGTATAGTGTTTTGCAGTGGAGAGATTGTGTGTTGGCCTTACTGAGGTGGCACCAACAGTTCTGGATTAGGTGAACATAAGAGTTGTGGCAAAATGTATGTACTGTCAATATGCCTGGCACACTTCTGAGGTAATAAATCCCAAAACCGGCAAACTGTTCCATCTCAAGAGTTGCCCAGTTCCTAACAAATCTAAAACCCTCCTCCCTGCACCATCGTCTCATCCACGCATTGAGACTCCGGAGCTCTGCCTGTCTCTTGGGCCCTGCGCGTGGAACAGGTAGCATTTCAGAAAATGCTACCCTAGAGGTTCTGGATTTGAGCTTTCTACCGAAGAGCCTAAATTTGGCTTCCAGATCCTCTCTTCCATATTTTCCTATGTCATTGGTACCACATGTACCAAGACAGCCGGCTCCTCCCCAGCACTATCTAAAATCCTATCTAGGTGACATGTGAGGTCCGCCACCTTCGCACCAGGCAGGCAAGTCACCAGGCGATCCTCACGTCCACCAGCCACCCAGCTATCTATATGCCTAATGATCGAATCTCCAACTACAACAGCTGTCCTAACCTTTCCCTCCCAGGGCAGCACTTGGAGACATATCCTCAGTGCGAGAGGATAGTACATCCCCTGGTGGGGAGGTTCTAGCTACAGAAGTACTTCCTGCTTCACCAGGGTGATGCTGTCCTTCTAGGAGACCTCCCTCCTCCAAGGTAGCACAGGTGGGACTTCTCTACAACATCCCTGTAGGTCTCCTCTATGTACCTCTCTGTCTCTCTCAGCTCCACCAAGTCTGGTACTCTAGCCTCACGAGAACTGACACGTATTCCACAGTATCTAAGAATGGGCTCACCTGACTTTTATTAATAGAATATAACCAGTTCGGGATTGTATCTACCTATTTACTTCTAAAATACTTGTAAAGGCTTCATTTTTCAAAAGGGTTAGCTTGCTTCTTTGTTTTTGAAATTGTGCTGGAGAGATGATCAGATGACTGTCAGAATCTTTTTTTCCTTATGACATCGAGACAGAGAGAGGATGATTGACTGTCTTTGTCTTTGGCATTGGGAGAATTCAATTTTTGTATTCATATTCTATCTCTAATTTGGGATCCCTTGTTCTGTATTTGGTGAGGGTCTGTCTATGTTCTGCTTGTGATTGAGGTGTGATGTTTGTTTGCATATAGTTTCTGTATTGAGATCTGTAACAGTCCCATTTGTTCTGTTTTACTTGTATAGATATTTTGGTGTTTTAGGATCCAGTGTAATATTTGTAGTGCTGTTTAATCATAGGTTACTCCTGGGGGAATTCTGCGCACTGTGCAATGCAGAATTTGTGCAGAATTCTGTAATTGCCTTGCAGAATTTCTGCACAGGGAACAGAACGGAACAAAACATTTGTCAGGTTTCTGATCCCCCTCCCTTTGTGGCACACACCCACAGACTGTTCATACAAATACCATCTCCCTCTCCTGACACCACACAGCTGCTAAATTCACAGAGAATATGCTTCCTGTTTCATGTGCACTATAGGAAGTATTCATTCACTGCTTTCCACTCCTTTGTGGTGCTGGCAGCTAGAATGGATTGAGCAAAGAAAGGAGCTCTCTTCTCTGTAGTGGATTTAGTGGTACTATGCAGGTAGAAGAGGGGGGTTGATGAGACCAATTTGCTGCTGCAGATGGGTAAAGGGGGCTGGGGGCAGGTGGGAGATGAGAGCTGGTGCTTGATGATGAGCCTGATATAAGCAATGGGAGGAGAAGGACAGATGTTCCTGGGAGAGAGGGAGGGAGAGAAACATGGATACATGTAGGGGAAGGTGAAGATGGAGGGGAAGAGAGATGGATGCTGGGGTTAAGGTTGAAGAAAAGATAGAGTAGTGGATGCTAGGGAAGTGGAGAAGGAACTATGGGAGGTAGGGACAATGGCTTCTGGGGAAAGAGGAAAAAGACGGCTACAAAGAGTGTTTGAGGGATAAAAGAAAGTGACATAGATGAGAGGGTAGAAATAGGGAGGTAAAGGGGGGAATAGGAACCTGAATAAGGGGGGTAAGACATTTAGAAAGGGACTGGAGGTGTGAGAAGATAAATAACAGAGAAGAGATGAGAAGGAGAGAGACTGATGAGGCCTGGAAGGTGATAAATAGAGAAGATGGAAATGGGGGACTGGAAAGTGAGTGAAATCAGGAAACTGAAGGCTGGGGAAGGTTGGGAGGAGAAGGGAGGAAAGTGTAGGAACTGGAAAGCTGATAAGTAGCTGAAAGAGGAGACTGAGGATTGTGGGGAGAAGGAGGGATGAAATCTAGTACTGGTTCATAAAAAGGCAGATGAGAAAATAGAGACAACAAACAGAAGGATCTGTGTCAGAGTCAGGTATTGAGAAGAAGACAGGACAGTGAAGAAACAGAAAATAGAAATGAGATCCTAGAAAGGGACTTGGAGAAAAAACAAAACAAAAGGAAGTAGTAAAGAGAGACCAGGACCAACCCAACTGGAAAACCTAAAATGGCCACAAAACACAGGTTCAATTAATGTTTTACATTTAGAGAAAGATAATGTCAGTTTTGAAACTGTGCATGTCTTTATGTGGTGGACATGTCCACATGCTCATTCTGTTTGAAAAATGACACCTAATACGTTATCAATTTACTTCAGATGATATTCCAGTAGACCCAGCTTTCATCCTCCTTGGAATACCTCCACAACAGTTAGCTTTTCTTAAGCATTTAGATCTGATCAGGCAGTTTGCATTGCACAAAATGGAAAGACCCAGTTTTACCCTCCAAATGCTTTTGGTTAAAGTTGGAGAACTTCTGGAATTGAAAGATTAGTCTGGCTACAGAAACGCAAATGCTAGTGATACTTCTTTTTTGGGGACTATCTTTAGTGATACTTTTTTTTAAGGAACCTCTTTTTCAGGCTTCTGCACCCCCTTAATTTAGCCTTTTGACAGATTCCACTGTTTTGATTTATATACTACTACTACTACTTATCATTCTATAGCGCTACAAGGCATACGCAGCGCTGTACCCCATACACAAAAACACAGTCCCTGCTCAAAGAGCTTACATCTAGATAAGACAGGCAGACAGACAGAACAATTAAGGGCAAGGGAATATATTGCTTTCTGTGGTTACAATCAAAGCAGTTTACATACTATATATGAGTACTTATTTGTACCTGGGCAATGAAGGGTTGCAAGCCTTGCCCAGAATCAGAAGGAGCAGCAGTGGGAACTGAAACCAGTTCCTCAGACTCAAAGCCCACTGCACTAACCACTAGGCTACTCCTCCCATATTCAACATATTAAGTCATAGATTGCCATGTGATAAATCAATTCAGCATACACTAACGGGGTGATATTCAGCCTCAGTGGTCAATGTGTTTATAAACACAACTGCTGTGAACTACTGGATATTCAATGTCAGCATCTCCTGGGATCCAACACTGAATATCTGGCATGTGGAAGCTCCTGGAAGTTCTAAGGTAACAGCAATATTCAGTGCAGGTACCCAGATAGCTATGCAGACCAGGGGTGTAGCCAGACACCCATTTTTTGGATGGATCTGAGCCCAAAGTGGGTGAGCATGACAACTGCCCCACCCCCCACTCAGAATCTCTCCCTTACCCCCACTCCCCGGCAATAATGCCACTCCCCTGACCCCCCCCCCCCCCTTTAGGTCTTCAAAGCAGCAACTCATTCCCCTTGCTCATGCTGGCTCTGAGCCTTCCCTCTAATGCAACCTACCAGAAAGTTGCATCAGAAGGAAGACTCGGGGCCGGCGCAAGCAAGGGGAATGTGTTGCTGTTTCATGGCAGCGAAGAACTAAAAGATTTAAAAATACTAGGAGGTCAGGGGAGTGGAGTTGTGACCCCCCCCCCCCTTCCGATCTCCTGGAGGAAGAGATGCCAGGAGTCTTCAGCTGGTGGGGCTTAGGGATCCCTGCCAGCTACATGGCTTCTGTGCAGCTGCTGGGTGTGCCTGAGTCCAGACGTAGATGGGTCTGGGCCCACCCATGGCTACACCACTGATTTCAGACAAGTTAGGACTGGTATTTATATGACCTACTTACCAGGATAGATATTTGTGTAGCTACAGTAAATACCGCCAGTGGCCAGATAATGGAGGGAACCAACTCCAACTCTAGCTCTTGACGCCCTGGCACTAACTAAGGGAGGAGTATGGGATCAGGGGGCATTGCCAGAAGTTAGGCGCAATGTTATAGGATAATGTCATATCCACTCCTGTGTTGGACACTGGCATTACACCAGGTTTTAGCAGGTTGCCCATTAGTCACGAGCGCCCTTTGCAGAATACTAGTTTAGTACAGATCCTTTTGGTGCCTAACTTTGGGTGGCATCTACTGAATCCGGCCTTTTATGTGCAAAAGGCTGCAAAATAATCCAGCGCTGACATTATTCATCATTTTGCCAGCAACGGACTGTTCCTTGGCTGCCTCCAGTGACCCGAGAGAGGGGATTTATGCAAGGCAGCAGGCTCCTTTGCAGGACTCCACATTTGACATATGGTTGTGGTTTCTATGACGGTACCTGGGAATTCTCTGTGTTGACAGATCAGTTAATGTTTCTGTCCTCGAGATTCATTTTGAGATGGTAAAATGGCCTTTGCATCCATCCATATCAGAAGGGAAACAAGGAAAAATAAATAAAGACTATCTGAAAATTCTTTCTATGTCATCACAAAACACTATGGAGAACCATGCCAGAGAAATTACACACAGGCTCATAATTAAAGTATGCTTCCCTGACAGTGGTAATCATGGTTACCCTAATGATTCCTAGGAAGCCAAATAAACCATGAGTTCAGTGAGCAGTGGGCAAGTTCATGATTTACTGAAGAGTGTATCAATAATGATATGATCCAGAGTTTTTTTATAAGCCCTATCTGAGTAGACACAGTGTTTCCTCTAAAACATATTGCCAGTAATATTTTGAATGAGGCTAGGTATTTGCCACAGCTGTTGTCAAAGGTTGCCAGTACATTACCATATGCAGAAAATTGAGACTGTATGCTGTTCCAGAAACTGAAACCTTCTTAATGAGGACTGGCATTAGCTCACTAGCATGGTTAAGGGGTCCTTTTACAAAGCTGCTGTAAAAAGTGGCTTGCGGTAGTGTAGGCGTGGGTTTGGGCCCGTGCTGACATATTTTTCAGCGCATGTTCCAAAAATGCCTTTTTTTCCCCCAAAATGGACATGCGACAAAATCAAAATTACCACGCGTCCATTTTGGGTGTCTGGCCTTACCTCCAGCCATAGACCTAGTGGTAAGGAATCTGACCAGTAACGACCCATGCGCGTCAGATGCCACTTGGTGCGATGTCCGCGGCAGAAAATAAAAATATTTTTCAGATGTGCATAGCGGACGCGTGCCACAATGAAATTACTGTAAGAGTCAGGCAGTAAGTTCATTTTGGTGCACGTTGGGCATGCGTAGACACTTACACGCTTAGTAAGCGGGGCCTTAGTTTCTTATCTAAACGAGTAGTTGGGAGGGAATCTCTTGATATCAAATCTATGTCTCTTGGAGCTCCTAGAAATCCTGACATGGATTCTCTGACAGGGGGAAGGGATTCTCTTCCTCATGGGCCTAATGCATGACAATCAAGGTCAAGGAAACAATTCAGACAGTTTTGATCTTTCAAAATAAAAATCTTTATAGGGAAAATTCATTCAAAAACAACAATGCAGCAAGATTCAACAGAAGTGCAGAACAGGTTTCTAATTCTGGCTTCTACACTTTCCTGAGACACTCTTTCCTATGGGCTTAGTTCTCTTTGGATTTCTATTGCACTTCCTGAATTCTTTAAGGAACTGTTACTCCAATGCTGGACTCCTGGATAAAGCACCAGCCGTGGAGCTCCCTCTTTTCCTCCTTTCATCATCCACATGACAAGGTATTTCTGAATTCCTCAGTCATTTTGAGTAGATCTTTGTCTAGGCCTGGAACTCTGATCAGGGTGCTATCCCATTGGAAAGATGTACTCCCTCAGAACAGAGACACCTACTGTTCCACTGCCCGGATCCCTCAGGTATAGCTACTTATAGTGCAATATCAAAAATGCCAAAGGGAATCCAATGTTTGACCTCCTCCACCTCCATATCTTCGGGATCCTCCTTGGCCTCTGGAGTTTGTAGGCTCTGTTCCCCGCCCTCTGCTTCCTCCTATCTAGCCAAGTGGGGTTTCAATCTTCTCTCTAAGGGCCACTCATTTCTTTAACAGCTGTAAGCCTGAGGAATTGGGATCCCCTCCCTGGTGGTTATTCTTAGTTTACTAGGGATCCTATGCTTGACTTCCTCACCACACCTTCTGGGACAATAAGATTGTAATGTTAAGGGGATATCTGTCTGGCCATGGTGTTCTGAGCATATGGAAAGAGCTGGTTAAGGGACCCCATGGATGGTTCAGATCAAAGGTAAATCAAATAAGCCATTAACACAATAGACACCGACTTGAAAATGCTGAAAGCAGTGGCGTAGCTATGGGTGGGCCTGGTGAGCACTGGCCCACTCATTCTTGGCTCAGACCCACCCAGCAGCAGCACCCCACATCAACATTTCTCCTCCTCCGCAGCATCCCAGCATCTACCCGCCGTCACTGAATCCCTTCCCTCCTCTGGTGTACCTCACAGGCGTCCCCGGCACCTGCAGTGATTCAATTATTGCTGATGGCACAGCCCTGCAGGCTTCTATCAGCCAAGTCTCACCAGACAGGAAATGATGAAAGGGCTTCTAACTTAATCCTCTCCAGAGAGAGAAGGAATTGTCAATGTCTGATAATGAAGTACTCATAAACCAGCATTTGCAGACAGGATTGGCAGAAGGTAACATTCAACAGCCAACAGGTAAAAAATCACTATAGCTTTCTATGTTTGATAGGGATACTAAGCGGCCAGGAGCTGCCTCAGCGCAGAGCGTTCAGGCACCTCTCTATAAACACTGGATGAATATTAAGGGGATCGTTCTAACAGTCAGTTGCCATTTCCTACCACCTTTCTCTACAGAGATCACTCGGCGGGAGGGGGGAGGAAACCTGCTCCTCCCAGCATGCCAAGGGACAGGTATCCTCACAAGCTGCCAGTATTGAAAGCAGCACAGGTATTATAAAGGCTAAACACTGAGGACCACAGAAATACAGGAACTTTGTCCTTTTTACACAAATCAAACGTACAGACATGAAATCCATTATCATATATACAGCAAGACGGCCCCTACAATGGGGCCAGCACAAGATGTGTGCCACCAACTACTCCAGGTGTCAATAGTAAAATTCACTCTATGTTCCAATTGGGTCTTACATTCATGTGATCACATCATAATCCTTTGCAGCATTGTAAAGGAAACCTCACTCTACAGATTACCTCTTTTTTTCTTTTGTAGTCATGTTTATTTCCTGAGTGAGTTTCACCTTTCAAAGTCAAGTGGTAACAAAATATTAACCTTGTATCTGCATTCCAATTGGAGCTTACATTCATATGATCATATGACATATGCTAGGTAACACGTGTACGGGACAAGGAACCAACCAACAGGGTTGGATCAGCTCCCGAGGTGACAGGAGGAAAGTGGAGGACACATCATCAAGGTGCCAAGAGAAGGAGACTTGCTGCTGCTCTCTGCCAGGACAGAACATGAGACCCACAGAGAGGTAAGTGAGAAAAGAAATAGTGGGAACAAGGGAGGAAGTAAGGTTGAGGACAAGGATTGAAACTGATGAAAGCAGGGAGGGCGGTTGAAAGAGAGTAGAAAGGGGACGTTGAGAGAGTGATAAAAACAGGATATGTGGCGGAGAGATAGAGTGACTAGTGAAAATAGGGAAGGGAAGAGGTAGGAGAGGGGATAGAGCAAGTGGTGTGGAAGAGAAAAAGAGAGAGGAGATAGAGAGAATGACTGGAGGGTAGACCAGGAAAGGGGAATAACAAGAGCTCTAGGGTCATGCTTGGGCTAGGATAAGGGGCTGGAGGGTGTCAGATACTTCATGATTATTGAGAATGCTATTTTTGTTTGCCACTGTACATCATTATCCAGTTGGCGCATTAGTCCTGAATGTGATATTTGCTGCTGCTTTGAGTGCCATAGTGGGTGCTATTTCTAGATGGTGTTTGACTCCTGATGCAGGCCTAGTGGCCGAAACACAGCCCTTTTCGAATCAAGCCTAATCTTAAGTAAAGATTTTTAACAGCACCTCTTCACTATTCTGTGTGTGATTTTTTGTCATCTTTGCTGTGTTTCTTGGTGTGATCATACTGGGTGCGAAGACTTGTTCTTCTGGGTTTTGTCAGATATTTCACATGCATCCACTCCTCCTCACTCAACACTACAGAAGGACAGACACATGGAGGGGCATTTTCAAAAGGGACGTCCAAGTTGTGATTTGGACGTCCTTGCAAAACGGCAAAATCCAGGGACGGGGAAACACGTATTTCGAAACAAGATGGACGTCCATCTTCTTTCGAAAATACCGTCAGAGAGTCCAAATCCTTAAATTTGGATGTCCATAGATTTGGTCATCCCTAGACATGGACATTTCTGACTTTCAGCGATTTTCGAAACCAAAGATGTCCATGTCAAAACGTCCTAATACAAGCCCTTTGGGTTGTGGGAGGAGCCAGCATTTGTAGTGACAACCTTTGACAGCTAATCAAGAAATGTATTAAGTTATGTCCAATAAAAAAGGTATCATCTTATTTTCTTTTCCATGTTTTATTTTGTTTGATTTCTATGATAACCTTTAAGAGTGGACTAACACGACTACCACACCTCTCTCTTTGAGACATACGTATAAAGAAGCATAAACATTAAGCAATTTAGGGGCCCTTTTACTAAGGTGAATAGGTGCCTATGCGAGTACAACGTGTGTCAAGTTAGAACTACCATCCGGCTACCATGTGCCCCGGGCAGTAATTCTAATTTTTATGCGCGTCCAAAATGTACAGCAGAAAACAATTCTATTTTCTACTGCGTGGCGCTAACCAGGCAGTAATCGTCAGTGTATGCGCACTGGACGAATTACCGCCCAGTTAATGCCTGAGACCTTACCACTAAGTCAATGGGTGGTGGTAAGGTCTCAGGCCCCAAATGGACACACGCCAATTTTTATTTTGCCGCAACGTCCATTTTTGCCCCCCCCCCCAAGGCCTTTATTGTATGTGCACTGAAAAAACGGACCTTTGCCATCCCAATACACCCACAACTACACCAGCGCAGGCCATTTTTCAGAGCCACTTAGTACTAGGACCCCTGATTCACTAACTCTTGTTGATTTGTCAAACTCATTAGGAAAAATCAATACAATTAAGTGATAGCAAGAGAAATTTTAGCACTGGCACCACTGTATGTAGATATGAAACCATACAGGAAAAGAAAGCCTTGCTCCTTCATTATGGAGAGTGTAGATAAGAGAATATGTGCATGGGAGAAAGGGAGAAGGTAGATGGTGGGAATATAAACCTGTATGAAATACAACGAGCCTTAAATCAACCAACGATATGTCATATTTTAACAAACCAAAAAATAATTAGGTACCAAGATTGAAACCTAAGGGCCTTTTACCAAAGGCACGCTAGCATTTTTAGCATGCGCTAAACTTTAAAGACACCTATATATTTGTATGGGCGTCTCTAGTGTTTAGCTTGTGCTAATGACTAGCGCGCACTTAAAAATGCTTGTGCACCTTTGTAAAAGGATCTCTAAATTTTCTTTAAGATACAATTAGATGTCTATATGGGAGCTGTTCTATAGTTGACTATTAAGCTGTCTATGTGAGAACTGTTTTGATATTATTGATATGGTGAAATGTATGAGCCTAGGAAAGGAGAGAGGAAAGGTAGTTCTCACTACTATGATGTCTCTTTGACATCCATAAAGAACAGTGCTGAGAGATCAAACGCATAAATTAGGCCATAGATCTTTGCAATGCAGGGGATCCCATGTCTGTCGGGACTGATTGGGCCTGACCACGCAGCTAATTCTCCTTCTGTCACTTCTGTCAGACCAAACGAGAGGTCTTTGAGCTCCTCTGTCATGCCATCGCAGGATGGTGGGGGAGGTAGCACGGAAAGGGAAGAAGCAGAGACAGCCAAGGGATAAATTGAGGTAGAGCCAAAAAAAAATGGCTGTTGATGAATTGTCTTGAATGTCAGGAACTAAGGGTTTAACAAGAGAAAAGAAGGGCACAATTACATTCAGTTTTAAATTGGTCACTGTTAATATTAAAAGGCTAGGAGGTGTCTGTACATTTTCGGAAATGCGAGGAGCATAAACAAAAGGGGTGCCAAGTTTTCCTGAGGACGTCCTCACAGGATGTCCTGGCGAAGGGGCAAGAAACCTGTATTATTGGAACAAGATGCGCGTCCATCTTTTGTTTCGATAATATGGTCGGGGATGCCCAAATCTCAACATTTAGGTCGACCTTAGAGATGGTCGTCCTTAGAGATGTTTGTCCCCAATTTTCGGCAATAATGGAAACCGAGGATGCCCATCTCAGAAATGACCAATCCAAGCCATTTGGTCATGGGAGGAGCCAGCATTTGTAGTGCACTGGTCCCCCTCACATGCCAGGACACCAACCGGGCACCCTAGGGGGCAACTGCAGTGGACTTTAGAAATTGCTCCCAGGTGCATAGTTCCCTACCTTGTGTGCTGAGCCCCCCAACCCCCCCAAAACCCACTCCCCACAACTGTACACCACTACCATAGCCCTAAGGGATGAAGGGGGCGCCTACATGTGGGTACAGTGGGTTTCTGGTGGGTTTTGAAGGGCTCATATTTACCACCACAAGTGTAGCAGGTAGGGGGGAGGTAGGCCTGGGTCTGCCTGCCTGAAGTGCATTGCCCTTTAGAAAAATGCTGAAAGCTCATCTCTTTAAGCAAGGCCTACCCAAATGCCCCAACCTAATCTCGCCAACTTCCACCCCCAATTCTGTTCTGACTTAAATACCAACTTCCCATCCTTCTCTTTCCATCTCTCCTTAATTTTATCCCTCCTTACCCTTTCTCCCAAATTACACTATCCTATCCTGTCTACCCTCTTTTATCCTAGTCATATATTATCTAGCTCAACTATCATACACTACTAAGCCCAACTTTACATTGTTTTACTACTGTTTTATTAAAATTCTATTAACTTTGTATTTCAAATTACTATGAAAGCCGCATTGAGCCTGCATTATGTGGGAAAGCGCGGGGTACAAATGTAGTAATAATAATAAAATTGCAGTACCCACTAAAACGCTCCAGGGACCTGCACACTGCTATCATGGAGCTGGGTATGACATTTGAGGCTGGGCAAGAAATATTTAAAATGTTTTTTTGGGTGGGAGGGGGTTGGTGACACTGGCGGAGTAAGGGGATGTCATCCCCGCTTCCCTCCGGTGGTCAACTGGTCAGTTCAGGCACCTTTTTGAGGCTTGGTCATAACAAAAATGGGACCAAGTAAAGTCGCCCAAGTGCTCGTCAGGGACGCCCCTTCTTTTTTTCTCCGTTATCGGTCGAGGATGCCCATGTGTTAGGCACACCCCAGTCCGCCTTTGCTAGGCTTCCGACACGCCCCCGTAAACTTTGGTTGTCCCCATGACGGGAAAGCAGTTGAGGACGCCCAAATCGGCTTTCGATTATGCCGATTTGGGCGACCCTGGGAGAAGGACGTACTTCTTTTCGAAAATAAGCCTGCTAGTGAAACAAATATGCTATAAAGGTAAATATATATATATAATTCTCACCTTCAACGTTCTGTCCTGCCTGGGACCGTGGCTCCTGTGGTCTGCTAGGCACCATCATGACGTGTGCCCCTCACACCCCTCCCACCAAGTTCCAGACTCCGCCCTCCCTCCGATTTCAATACCCCCCTCCACGTTACGGACCCTGGACCCCCCGGCCGCGACCCCCTCGACTCCCCACTCCCGACGAAAACACTCCTCTCCGCCGCCATCACGTAACTGTGCTGACAGGGGAACCCAACCCCCGACAGCCGAAGTTCTCTTCTCGGCCTGCGCCGGGGCATTGCTTCATGAATGATCAGCTGTTCAAGTTTCTGTGCGTGCGTCACGCACGCACGCACAGAAACTTGAACAGCTGATCATTCATGAAGCAATGCCCCGGCGCAGCGAGAAGAGAACTTCGGCTGTGGGGGGCTGGGGTCCCCCGTCAGCACAGGTACGCGATGGCAGCGGGGGAGTGTTTTCGTCGGGAAGGGGGGCGGGGGTCGCGGCAGGGGGGTCCAGGGGCCCGTAACGTGGAGGGGGTGTTAAAATCGGAGGGAGGGTGAGTCTGGAACTCAGTGGGAGGGGTTTGAGAGGGCCTTGAAATGGTGTGGTGGGAGGCTGGGAGGCCTGTGTGGGTGGGGGGAGGGAGGGAAGGAGGGAGGGCCTTGAACTGGGAGGGAGGGTGGCTTTGAACTGGGAGGGGGTCTGGAACTCGGAGGGGACAGAGGGAGACAGTGAGGGAGGGTGGGGGATTGCCTTGCTAGCGCCCGTTTCATTTAATAATGAAACGGGCCTTTTTTACTAGTTATATTAATAAACTTCCCGCTGTCTAAAGGCAACACTAATACATTCACTCCATTTATAATCTTAGACAATAATAATGGAAATATGAATGAAAAATAATTGAAACCTGCAGCTGGTTATTTCATACTCTCAGCAGTAATTTCCATTATATTATTGGCTTGTATTTAATTTGGTATCACAGCTTCATGTGCTAAAGTGAGTCTAGGGAAAATTCACTGCTTGCCTCTCATTTCCACTGGCATACTATCAAAATAAGCAAAATCAAATTTTCTACTTTTAATTTGGTTCGCCTGGAGAGCTGAAGCTCTTTATAATGTCTTTTCCTTTCAACCTTATTTACAGTAAATGTTGTTGGAAGAGAGAGAAATTTCACAGCTCAACATTTCTGAGTGTCCTGAAGGGATGAACTGCAACAGAAGCACTTCTCTCAAAACTGCTAAATGCTGTGTATAATGAACATGAACGCTACAGAAATCAGAACATAAGGCAATCAAGGTGATTGCTGTGTGTATTTTAGTTTATCTGCCTGCGCTAATAGTTTTTTAGATAAGAGAATAGGTTCAGCGTGCCAAGCATTGCAGAGTTCCACATGCTATGTATGAAAAAAAGATCTGTTTTACCCCAGCACTAGCAAGCATCATTGCCCTCTCCAAAGATAAGTATTCCAAATAAAGTCAGACATATGAGTCACATGATCTCTTGTATGCCAGGCTAGAAGAGCTTTTCTTAAGTTCTAGAAGATGCAGGAAGTTACTGTGTCACTATGTGGTGTTACAGCCAACTATTTTAGCTCTGTTTGGTTACTTTGTCAAGACGGGGCTTCTTCTAGACATTCTTCATCTGCCTTAGAGGCCCTTTCACTAAGCTGCAGTAAGCACTAAAATGTGCCTACCACAGGTTAAAATCCACTATCCCGGGTGAGTTCAGGGGTCCTGCGGTAGTGTTCTGTTCAGCATGTGCTAAAAACAATTAGAACATATTTTTTAGTGCTGGGGTTGTGCTTAGCGCTAGGTACAGCTACTCTCTGCCCCAATCGGTTAGCACAGCTGCATTGCCACATACAAACCATTTGGCTCATGGCTAGTGCGAGAGCCCTTACCACCTAGTAAATAGCGCGGGGGCCCTTACTGCCACCTACTGGCCATGCACTAATTGGGAAATTAGCACGTAGCCATTAATATAGAAAATAGGAAATTGTGGTCATTTTACAGCCACGCTAAACGTGGCCTCAGCACATAGGAAAGTCCCATGCTACTGATACTGTAGGCCACTTTTTAGTGCAGCTTAGTAAAAGGACCCCATAGTTTTTCCTTTCCTCTTTCACTAGTTTATTTGTCCTAAGGCATTCTTCTTCTTTTTTTAATTTTTAAATCAAATCACAAAGAAAAAAATATAAAGCTATTGTATTACAAGCCACTTCAAGGGAGAGGAAGTGATGAACAAGAATAAAACAAGAAAACTATAATTCAGTAATCAAGGAGAAAATGACTATACAAATGTGGGAATGTTGGCATTTAGGTGTGTATTCAATTACGTATGTGTATATATGGAAGAGAAGCCACTCGAAGTTTAATAGACGCCAAGAAGAGGAAATATGGTGGTGAACGTTAGAAGCTTGGAAATTGAAAGTATTTCTAGCCCTTGAAACAGCCCGGTGGTGGCGAAACAGGGTTCTCCTGTTGGGCTTTTGATTATTGGACATTATGGAAGAGAATATGGACTGTCGATATCAAGAAGATTCAAGCTAAGTTATAATTTAAAGTATATTTCACCGCATATGTGGCTTAGTAACTAGCCTCTACCTTTTTGTATTGTCAAAGGTGTGTGCACAAGTATTTTATGAATAAGAAGAGTGGAGTTTTTTTTTGTGAAGACTAGTGATTGAAGAGCGAGTTCTCTCAATTTTGAAAGGTGTTCCTTTATAGAGAATTTTCCTGTGGTTTCTGAAGTCTTTTTTTCTCCACATATTTTCATAAATATACGTGAATTTACACCTGCAATACAGGGTTTAAAGAGTAGAATTCGTTGAAGATTTTTGATATATATTCTACTTCTCCTGTAACATATATTAGTGATTTCAATTACCCCAATATTGGCTGAATAAATGCTTTATCAGGGAGTGCTAGGGAGCTATTTTAGATCTTGGGGATCTTTTACTAAAGCTTAGCTTGAGTTATCTGCAGCAGAGCCCATTTTATTCCTATGGCACTGATGTAGATAACTACAGAGTACAATCATACAATAGAATAAGATTATAAAACAAACATTTTCCAAACAAGCTATTCTATGACTTGTTCATGTTTGCTTTTATTTGATATACTGCTAGATCAAAAATATATATCAAAGTGTAAAAGTGAGTACACAAGATTATAGAATTTCAATGGTGAAAACAGACCAATACCAAATATTTTCAGTGCATTCTGAAATATTAAACACTTGCCTTTTATTTTTATTACTACATATTCAACCTGTATAACAGCTTTCTTGCATATTGCAGAATAAATTACCAGACAATTGATTCTAATGAACTAGTAGTTTTGGCAGAATGTATTGTGGTAATTATGAACCGAAGTCTTGGAATGTCTGTTAGCAGATCCTCTGATGTATTGGCTGTTTCTTGGATACAAAATTATTCTAGCTATCTATTTATACAGGGTATTCAATTTATTTTATTTATTTCATACATAGCATCGACTCTCTGCTAACTTGAATGCAATGTACATTATCAGTGCCGTAGCAAGGGCGGCTGAACACCCGGGGCGGTTCGCCGCTGCACCCCTCCCCCCCCGGGTGCAGCACGGTGCACCCCCTCAGCGCACCCTCACCCTCGAGTCACATTCTTACCCAAAGTAGATGGGCGGGAGGGCCGCTCCGCCAGAGTGCATGTCGCTGGAGCTGCGTCGGCGCCGCTGGTTCCCTGCTCTCTCTGCCCCGGAACAGGAAGTAACCTGTTCCGGGGCAGAGAGAGCAGTGAACAGCGGAGCCGACACCCCCCCCCCCCCCCAGCGGCGTACACCCGGGGCGGGACCGCCCCACCGCCCCCCTTCCTACACCACTGTACATTATTAATCGTTTTGTTCGATACTGATAATTCAGACTATATCGAGACTCTACGCCAGCAGAGAATTATTAAGGTCTTTATCAAGATCACTCAATCTCAAGATCCATTTTTTGGAACCACAAGGATCATCTAAGACCACTTCAGGATCCACCTTCTTTATGAACCACAAGGATCATCCGAGACTCCTGAGCCAGGCCTGTGGCCAAAACACAGTTCTGTGTCGAGTCATTGAATAAGTGGTACTCTGAAAACGTATATCCCGTTTTCCCTGGAGTCATTGGTCCACTTCCCACTTTCTTTACATTGTTATATTCACGTAGGGAGTTAGTGTTCATCCCACTTAGGTGGATTACCTTCTCCATTATAAAACGTAACACATAGCACATTTCAATGAAACTCCTCCCCAAATATTCAAGATTATTCCATAAAACCATGGGGCCAATTTCAAAGGCACTTATCTGGTTGGGTAGCACCTAACTGGATATTGTTACTGAATATTTCCTTTGACTTCCTCGACAGTATCTGAACCGTACTGGGGTGTCCATGGGCAAAGCTTGGACAGAGGCAGAGGTCATCCAGTTACAGCTGATATTCAGACCGCTAACTGCATAAAGTTGGGACAGGAAAAAAGCCACTTGTAACTTTGGGGCCCTTTTACCATACTGTGGTTAAAAGTGGCCTTAGTGCATGCTTACGTGGGTCATTCCCGCACTCGAAGGCTATTTTTACTGCATGGGTAAAATGGCCGCTTTTTCTTTTTTTTTTTTCCATTAATGGCCACCTGCTAATTTTCTCATTAGCGTGTGAGCCCCTACTGCCCCCAGACCCGCCCCAGCACTAAAAAATAAAATCTATTTTTTAGTGGACACCGATCACAAAATTACCACGGGATGCCTGAATGTGCCCCGCGGTAAAGCCTTTTTTGCTGCAGTAAACACATGTTAGTGCTTACTGCAGCTTAGCGAGAGGAGCCCTTTGTCTGGTTAGCGGTCTGAATATCACTGCTAACCAGAAAACATCACT
The DNA here is from genome assembly GCF_901765095.1 of Microcaecilia unicolor. Taxonomy (NCBI): domain Eukaryota; kingdom Metazoa; phylum Chordata; class Amphibia; order Gymnophiona; family Siphonopidae; genus Microcaecilia; species Microcaecilia unicolor. Next base: position 164,372,226 of record NC_044031.1, read on the forward strand.
GATCACCCACTGATTTCAGATATTCACTGCCAGCTAGTGACTGGATCCTAGCATTGAAAATCTGTTTTTCTTCAACCACAGTGGCCAGCATGTGCCACTGTGCAATATTAGGCCATAAGTTTTCAAGTACACAGACAGAGTTCTGATCTCCAGAAGCAAGGAAGGAAGCATATATCTGCTGAATCTATATTAAGCTCTGTAGCAACAGCGACATGGCACCCTGCAGTCTCTCTAGACAGAGTCATGAGACTTTTCTTTTCTTCTTCTGAAAAGAGCTTCTAAGCAAGATGTCATTAAAAACAGGGATGAACTTTCAAAAAACGCCCACAAAAGCTACTATTTGCAAATGGGCTTTGTGATTGCAGCTCACACATATTTTGGAATTTTTTTATGCTGGCGGAACTAAATATTGTGCACGTACCAAATTTGAGTTTTCTAAACCCAGCAAAGTCCAAATATGTTAATAGGAGATATTTCAAAAATATCAACAGTTAGTTGTCTGCTCATTGAATTTAAATAAAATTAGAATTGTTAATGGCTCCACTTATAAGGGGCAGATCACACGTCGAAAGGATAAAATCATTTATTCTCAACAGGGAACACTCTCACATAACATTTGCCCAACATGGCCACATTTCATCCCACAATGGGCTACGTCAGGGGTTACAGTTAATACAATAATATAAGAACACAGTATTTAACTAAAAGTACATCCATATTTACAATATCAAATAACTCCAAATATCAAATACTCCAAATTTAAATACATACCAATGGAGATCAAATGATCACAACACATCTAGCAGCAATGTCAGTCTAACATACAGATGGCAGTATCCAGTGTCAGTCAAAAAACAGCGAAGATGACACAAAAAAAGAGACAAAGGAAAAAATGAAGAAAAACCAAAAATGAACAAAAAATGTAGAAACAGGAAAATACTAAAAAAGTGGGAGATACAAAATATACTGAAGGGAGAAAAAATATATAAAAAAACAAAATAATAAATAAAATATAAAAATCAAAAAAGAAGACGACGCAAGCAAAATGAAAAAATACTAAATGGATTTATTGAGGTGATATGACTCGACACAGCTGTGTTTCGGCCCAACTGGCCTGCGTCAGGAGTCTGTTACACCATGTATGTAGTATCTGGTAATATCAATCCTTGAAGGGTATTTAGTTGGACGCGCCTTTATTCAAAAACACTCTACCTTAAAAAGGCTGTGTGCACGATTCGGCAATAATCGTTGTAGAAAAGCTCTGGTTCAAGAAATATATATATATTTCACTAGAATAGGTGCACACCAGCGTTAGCGTTCACTAGCAATTGTTTTTTGCGAAGACAGGTTTCTTCTGTATTTTAAATAGTATCCAGTGTCAAGCATCAGTTTCTGAGTATCAGTTAGTCATCAGCTTTTTACCTTGGAATGTGTTGACATCACAATTAAAAAACTAAAATATCATGCTCCAAAATTGCACACACTTAAAAGTATAGCGAACGCCCCCCCCCCCCCCCAAAAAAAAAAAATATTCAGAATAAACCACGACGTTTATTATATGGTTAAATGTTTATATTAAAAATGACTGTACATTGAAAATATTAATGTAACCAATCAGGTAAATCTAATAAATTAATTTTACTTGGGTCCAGAGTTCAGAGCCATTCCATGGCCCAGGGGAGGCATTAGTGGCCAGTGAAAAGACCCATTTTGGGTCTCAGTCATTGATCGGAGCGCCCCAATTGACAGCCGCATTGTCCAGCCTTTCTGCAGTGCTGCCTGGCCGAGAAGTGAAGTTTTACAGCCGGGTATGTATAGGAAAATGTTTGGTCTGGGCCTAGTTCGGGGCTCTAGAGCATGTTCAGTTTTTCGCATATGTGTGGAAGCACTGTGGAGTCACAACTAGGCCTAAACCGAAGTCAAGGCCTCAATGGTTGGGCCAGCTGCTGCAGCTCTGGTAGAAATTGTGGCATTTTGTTGGTGGTCACGAAGGTTCACCGGGACCCTGAACCGAGGATAGAGGTTGACTGGCCATAGGGAGCAAGGTAAGGGGTCTAGTAGCCCAAAAGTTTATTCAGTTTGTTTTTAAAATGCTGTTTTTGGTCCTGTTGTCCTGGGGTCTTTAGGGTTAGTTTTTGGAAAAACTGTTTTGTAGCTATGGGACCTGAGAACCTCTAGAGATGGGTTGGTACAAAGAAGTTTTTGTGAAAAATCATTTTTTCTGTCTAAGTGTAGGTTTTGGTTAGAGCTAGTTCTTGGGGCTTTCAACTGGTCCTTTTGAGTAGGCATCACTTGGGAATGTGTGAGAGATGGTGCTGAAAATTTATTGAGCAGATGTCTATGGATTTGTGGTGGTTTAAGGGGCCATTTGTGACAAAAATATTTGAATTGTCCATCTGGCTAGTAAGAACATGAACATCAAAATTCATTTAGGCTTGGTTGGTGTAGAATCTGCAACATCATAACAGTCAAACAGAAAATCAGGGCATGTAGATGAAGGCGTATCTGAAATATTTGAAACACTTTTCAGGCAACATCCATCCAAAATGCTTGTATTCAAGGGCAGGACTAAAACATATGACCCAATGTAGCAATTGGTTCCAAACATTTAAGGCAATGAATGCTCTGTGTCACCCCCAACAAAAATGCCTGTCTAGGAGATATGTTAGCCCAGAAAATAAATTTAAATTGTTATTCTCTATATTTCATACAAGTCAACTTCACTAGGGGTTTACAAAGGATGCAAGTTAACAAATCCACAGAGATGGCAGCCCCAAGTCCCTAATCCAGTGGTGTAGCCAAGGATGGTCCCTGGTGGGCCCAGGCCCATCCACTTGGGCTCAGGCCCACCCAAGTAGCAGCACACCTATGATGTGGTTGGCAGGGATTCCCAAGCCCACCAGCTGAAAACTCCCAACAGCTGTCCCTCTTGCATACCTTGTAAATAGCAGATCTTCACCTGCAGTAAGTAGCAACTGATACATACCTGCTTGCACCGGCCCCACACTTTCCCTCTGATGTATTCCTGCCTAGTGGAAACAGGAAGTTTGATCAGTGGGAAGGCTAGGGAGCCAACATGAGCAGTGTGTTTAGTTGCTGCTCACTGCCGTTGAAAAATCTGCTATCTAAAAGGTATGCGGGAGAGGGGGGATGCTTGAAAGACAATATGGCATGCAGGTGAGAGAAGGAGGGACCAACCACCCGGGGATATGGCGGGGTTCTTCTGCCCACTCATCTTGAGCCCAGGCCCACCCAAAATTAGGTGTCAGGCTACGCCCCTGCCCTAATCAAATCATCTTCCTGTTCTGTAATGATAGAGGGGGTTAAAAGATACTCTTGGCACATTGCCCCCCCCCCAAGCAAGAAAGTTTCCCCACCAATTCCGTCATCTCTTCATTCAGCGCTCCTTTTACTAAGCAGCGGTAAGCCCAATGTTGACTTACCGCTCGTATTTAGAAAGTACTTGCCGGGCTAACGCATCAGCACCTGTGGTACATCCCCCTCCCCCCACCGTGGCATCATTTCCGGCGCTGCAACAAATTTGTAAGCCGGATACTACCTGGGGGTAATCAGGTAGTGTCACACACTGCCCAGTTACCGCCGGGTAAGCGTGGGAGCCTTTACCACCACCTCACTGGCTACATTTAGGTGCAACTATTTACACCAATGAAAATCTGGCGTAAATCCCCACGCATAAATTAGGTGCAGATCCTGCATATTCAATAACAACGTGCATAAATTTTAGGAATGCTGTGACCCACCCATGCCTCTCCCATGGACATGGCCCCCTTTTCAGATCCACACACTAGAATTTATGTGCACCTCTTCTTAGAATATGCCTAAAAAGATGAGCACGTAAATTCTAATTATTGCCAATAGTGCCGATAATTGCTTATTATTGTCCAATTATTATTTATTTATTTTATTTTTATTTGCCTTATTGTATCCCACATTTCCCACCCATTGCAGGCTCAATTTGGCTTACAATATGTCGTAATATCAATTATCATTAACAGAGTAAAGGAAGGAACCAACTGAAAATAATAAGAAACAGCATAAGGAATGTCAAGTCAAAATGCAAGCGCTGATAAGGAAGGCTAAGAGGGACTTTGAAAAAAGATTGCGTTGGAGGCAAAAACACATAGTAAAGTTTTTTTTTTTAGGTATATTTTATTTAGATTTTGCTCACACCTTTTTCAGTAGTAGCTCAAGGTGAGTTACATTCAGGTACAGTGGATATTTCTCTGTCCCAGGAGGGCTCACAATCTAAGTTTGTACCTGAGAAAATGGAGGATTAAGAGACTTGCCCAAGATCACAAGGAGCAGCAGTGGGATTTGAATTGGCTACCTCTGGATTGCAAGATTGGTGCTCTAACCACTAGGCCACTCCTCTACTATTAATAGCAGGAAGCCAACAAAAGAATCAGTTGGACCGCTAGATGACCGAGGAGTAAAAGGGGTGATCAGGGAAGACAAAGCCATAGTGGAGAGATTAAAATTAATTCTTTGCTTCGGTCCTTCACCGAGGAAGATTGGGTGGGATACAGGTGCCAGAAATGGTATTCGAAGCTGATGAGTCAGAGAAACTTAATGAATTCTCTGTAAACCTGGAGGATGTAATGGGGCAGTTCTACAAACTGAAGAATAGCAATCTCCTGGACCGGATGGTGTTCATCCCAGAGTACTGATAGAACTGAAAAATGAGCTTGCAAAGATATTATTAGTAATATGTAATTTATCCTTAAAATCGAACGTGGTACCGGAAGATTGGAGGGTGGCCAATGTAACGCCGATTTTTTAAAAAGGTTCCAGAGGAGATCCAGGAAATTATAGACCGGTGAGTCTGACATCGGTGCCAGGCAAAATGGTAGAGACTATTATAAAGAACAAAATTGCAGAGCATATTCAAAAGCTAAGTCAACATGGATTTAGTGAAGGGAAATCTTGCCTCACCAATTTACTACATTTCTTGAAGGGGTGAACAAACATGTGGATAAAGGTGAGCCGGTTGATATTGTGTATCTGGATTTCAGAAGGCGTTTGACAAAGTACTTCATGAAAGACTCCAGAGGAAATTGGAGAGTCATGGGATAGGAGGTAGTGTTCTATTGTGGATTAAAAACTGGTTAAAAGATAGAAAACAGAGAGTAGAGTTAAATGGTCAGTATTCTCAATGGAGAAGGGTAGTTAGTGGGGTTCCCCAGGGGTCTCTGCTTTTTAACATATTTATAAATGACCTAGAGATGGAGTAAGTAGTGACGTAATTAAATTTGCTGATGACACAAAGTTATTCAAAGTCGTTAAATCACGGGAGGATTGTGAAAAATTACAAGAGGACCTTACGAGACTGGGAGACTTGGCATCTAAATGGCAGATGACGTTTAATGTGAGCAAGTGCAAAGTGATGCATGTGGGAAAGAGGAACCCGAATTATAGCTACGTCATGCAAGGTTCCACGTTAGGAGTCACCGACCAAGAAAGGGATCTAGGTGTCGTCAATGATACGTTGAAACCTTCTGCTCAGTGTGCTGCTTCAGCTAAGAAGGCAAATAGAATGTTAGGTATTATTAGGAAAGGAATGGAAAACAAAATGAGGATGTTATAATGCCTTTGTATCACTCCATGGTGCAACTGCACCTCGAATATTGTGTTCAATTCTGGTCACCGCATCTCAAAACAGATATAGCAGAATTAGAAAAGGTGCAGAGAAGGGCGATGAAAATGATAAAGGGGATGGGACAACTTCCCTATGAGGAAAGGCTAAAGCGGCTAGGGCTCTTCAGTTTGGAGAAAAGGTGGCTGAGGGGAGATATGATATGATAATGAGTGGAGTTGAACTGGTAGATGTGAAGCATCTGTTTACGCTTTCCAAAAATACTAGGACTAGGGGGCATGCGATGAAGCTACAATGTAGTAAATTTAAAACGAATTGGAGAACAATTTTCTTCACTCAACTTGTAATTAAACTCTGGAATTCGTTGCCAGAGAATGTGGTAAAGGCGGTTAGCTTAGCAGAGTTTATAAAAGGTTTGGACGGCTTCCTAAAGGAAAAGTCCATAGACCATTATTAAATGGACTTGGGGAAAATCCACTATTTCTGGGATAAGCGGTATATAATGTTTTGTACTTTTTGGGGATCTTGTCAGGTATTAAGGATAGTGGGCTAGATGGATCCTCGGTCTGACTCTATAGGGCAACCATATCTAGTGGAATTAGAAAAGGTACAGAGAAGGGCAGCAAAAATGTTAAAGGGGATGGGACGACTTCCCTATGAGGAAAGGCTGAAGCAGCTTGGGCTTTTCAGCTTGGAGAAAAGATGGCTGAGGGGAGATAAGATAAAGGTATATAAAATACTGAGTGGAGTGGAATGGGTAGACATGAATCGCTTGTTTACTCTTTTCAAAAATACTAGGACTAGGGGGCACTCAATGAAGCTACAAAGTAGTAAATTTAAAATGAATCAGAGAAAATATTTCTTTACTCAACGTGTAAATAAACTCTGAAATTCGTTGCCAGAGAATGTAGTAAAAGCAGTTAGCTTAGTGGGGTTTAAAAAAAGGTTTGGATAGCTTCCTAAAAAAAAGTCCATAAGCCTTTATTAAAATGGACTTGAGAAAATCCACTGCTTATTTCTGGGATAAGCAGCAGAGAATGTATTGTATTGTTCTGGGATCTTCCCAGGTACTAGTGACCTGAATTGGCCACTGTTGGAAACAGGATACTGGACTTGATGGACCTTTGGTCTGTCCCAGTATGGCAACACTTATGTACTTATGAACTCTTATGTTCTTATGTAATGCATATTATGTATGCCGACACCAACTTCAGGATTTACACCTGCTCCTGGGAACATCTAGACTGTAGGAAGTTAACTGTTTTGTTCAGTGCTCTACTGGAGGATTTAAGGGTGGCTGTCTCGTTAATCCCCCACCTCCTAATATTCAGCGCTATTTAACCAGTCAGAAATGGCCGCTGACCGGTTAAATAGCGCTTTTAAGGCTAACCGCGAATATTCAGTGGAAGGTAACCGGTTATCTCCCGCTAAATACTCATGGTTAGTACCTACTGCCAAACTGGCTATTTCGTGAGACTTATCCAGTTAGGCTTGGATATTCAGCATCTAACCAGAAACGTTTAGCACTTAAGTCTGACCACATAAATAGCAGTCCCATCTTTAACCGCTAACAACTTAACCAGTCAGTGCTGAATATTGACTTAGGGCCTCTTTTACCAAGCTGTGGCAAAAGGGGGCCTGCGCTGGTATGAGCACCTGTTTTTGATTTGATGTGTGTCGAGGCCCCCTTTAACCGCAGCTGGTAAAAGGGTAGTCTTTCTTTTCTGTAGGAAATGTCCATGTGGCAATTAAAGCACTTGCCGCATGGCCATTTTGGGGTGGAGCCCTTAACGCTACCCATTGAGGTGGCGGTAAGTGCTCCTGCTGTAACCCAGCAGTAACCAGGCAGCACGTGGCACTGCCTGATTACTGCTGGGTACACCATGGCAGTACAAAAATATATTTTTGTAGCGCCGGATATGATGGCACACTGGGGGTGGGAAGTACCGCTGGGCTACTGCAGTAGCCCAGTAGTACTTCCTGGTTAGCGAATGGTAAGCCTGCATTTGGGCATACCGCTGCTTTGTAAAAGGGGCCCTTAATCAGTTATCTTTTTAGTGGCTAAAAGAAATGAATATTCAATGCCGGCAGCCAGATATGGCCCAGCATGAAATATAAGGGTATAATGCCAGAAGCAGACAGCAAAAGCACTCCCCGTTGCCAGCTGAATATCGGGCTCCCAGTGTTTTTGTTCCTTCTCCCCCCCCCCCCCCCCCCCCACACACACAAAAAAGTGATACTGGAAAATGTATTGGATGCTAGGATAGCTTGTTGAAACATAGACGGGAGTGGAGGAGTGGTCTAATGGTTAGTGTTGCGGACCTGGGGAACTGGGTTCAATTCCTGCTGCTGTCTGATGGATGGCAGTGGGTTGAGATCCTGGGGAACCAGGTTCAATTCCCTTTGCAGCTCTATGTGACCCTGGTTAAGTCACTTAACTCTTCATTACCCTAGTAGGTACAAGAGTAGTATAATGTACTACCTCGACCATGAGCCCAGTAGAGACAGACCCAGTACCTGTAAAGTGAAGCTATAAACCTCTTAGGTCTAAGCAGTATATACATATTCAAATGAATGAAAATGGTTAACATACATGTATGAGTATAATCTAGCACATACAGATAACATTTTTTGAAATACCAACATGGACATGTATGTATTGGCACTTTATGATGCCGTGATGACTCCATTAATATTTAGGCATTGATGCTTGTAAAATGGATGCTTTTGCCAAGTGTAGCTGGCGCACACTGTTCCTGGATGTATTTTCTATATTAGCAGATCCACGTCAGGCAGCTCCTTGTGACTCTGGGCAAGTCACCTAACCCTCCATTGCCCCAGGTACAAATAAGTACCTGTATATAATATGTAAGCTGCTTTGAGCCTGCCATGAGTGGGAAAGTGCGGGGTACAAATATAACAAAAATAAATAAACATTTCAAAAATACTAGTGGAACTGGACACATACAGACCTGGACATCTCAATTCTGATCTGTACGTTCTGTCTAAAATGTGCCTCATTGTGCTTAATTATGCTATTATGCAAAACATGAAACAAATTAAATCCCATATGCTTCACTATTACAATAAGAACATCAATATTTCCCCTTTTAAAAAGTATAATGTGTGATTTAACCTCTGCATTCCTGCCTTGCAAATTTGGTTTCTTTATTGCAGGAACCAAGGAAATGCATTTTTCCTTTTAGTTACAACATTTCACTACCATATAGAAATATATTTTTGATAAGAGTAGACACTTACTTCTCTCATCCGCATCATGGTCTTATCAGTAGTGTCTGAGCTCAGTGGAATTCTGAAATTATTCATACGTATGATGATTACCTTAGTGCTACCAGACTGTAAAGGCCATTCACCCAGAAAACTGAAATTACTTTGCGCAAGAAACACGTCACACGCTGTAGAGCTGAGGCCTTTTTCTCATTTTACTTCCATTTTCCCGTTTAGCTTTAGTGTGTTCATATCTAAAAGTGATCGTTATAGCTGAGTGGATTAAAAATAAATTAGGACTTTCCCATATACTATCTTGAACTTTCTCCAGTCTTTCCTTCTTTCTGTTTCCTGTTTGATATCGGTGCCATAAGCAAAGCCTGTGATTAGAAACTGCACTACCAACGTTCCCCCAGATTGCTACCTCAGCAGGGGAAATCAGAGTTACAACTCTTTATATACAACAGAGAAAAATCAGGCCTAGATCAGCTTGTTTGGATTGGCCTGGGTGAGGTGACAATCCTAGAGATGTGTAAGCCTGAATACGTATGGGGTTATGAATATACAAGTACAGTGTACATCACAGTGACATGTGTAGTTATTGATTTTTTTGAAGCTAAGTGCTCTTTTGAAAATTACCTTTTTAGAAAAAATATAAAATGAAAAAATGATATAGTAACATAGTAACCTAGTAGATGACGGCAGAAAAAGACCTGCACGGTCCATCTAGTCTGCCCAACAAGATAAACTCATATGTGCTACTTCTTGTGTATACCTTACCTTGATTTGTATCTGCCATTTTCAGGACACAGACCGTAGAAGTCTTGCCCAGAACTAGCCCCACCACCCAAACACCAGCCCCGCCTCCCAATCTCGGCTAAGCTTCTGAGGATCCATTCCTTCTGCACAGGATTCCTTTATGTTTATCCCATGCATGCTTGAATTCCACTACCGTTTTCTTCTCCACCACCTCCCGCGGGAGGGCATTCCAAGTATCTACCACTTTCTCCGTGAAAAAATACTTCCTGACATTTTTCTTGAGTCTGCCCCCCTTCACTCTCATATCATGTCCTCTCGTTCTAAATCTACCTCGCCCCCCCCCCCCCCCCCCATCTCCGGAAAAGGTTCATTTGCGGATTAATACCTTTCAAATATTTGAACGTCTGTATCATATCTCCCCTGTTTCTCCTTTCCTCTAGGGTATACATGTTCAGGTCCACAAGTCTCTCCTCATACGTCTTGTAACGCAAATCCATACCATTCTCGTAGCGTTTCTTTGCACCGCTTCCATTTTTTTACATCCTTAGCAAGGTACAGCCTGCAGAACTGAACACAATACTCAGGTGGGGCCTCACCAATGACTTATACAGGGCATCAACACTCTTTTCTTCTGCTGGTCACACCTCGCTCTATACAGCCTAGCAACCTTCTGGCTACGGCCACCGCCTTGTCACACTGTTTCGTTGCCTTCAGATCCTCAGATACTATCACCCCAAGATCCCTTTCCCCGTCCATAACTATCAGACTCTCCCTGCCTAACACATACTTCTCCAGAATAAAGGACCGATGATGATTGTAAGCTGTTTTGGAGCCTTTTGAAGAGTGGGCTGCCCTATTGCTAGCTGATGGTCCAGAAGCTTTAAGCTAATATGATTAGGTCCAGCCATGTATAAGATTCTTACCTCCAGGGGCTAGTTCTATTCATTGTTTATATGAGTTGACCACTGGAGTGATAAATGTATACATTTACCATATAATTGTATGCTGTGAGTGATGTATTTTATATCACGTTCATATCACATGCTATGAGTGTGGGTGCTGTGCATTTCTGTGGGAGAAGTGAAGACATATTAAAGTTGAAATTAGTGAGTAAAATATTGTTTTTTAACAATATGGTTGGATTGTTGGTTTATTGGCTTAGTCACATTTGTTATCAATACAAGATTATGTTGCAGCCATAACAATAAGCCTTGTTGGGTGGACTGGATGGACTGTGCAGGTCTTTATTTGCCTTCATTTATTATGTTACTATGGCCCTTATTTTAGAAGCTCTATTCGTGTTTGCACATCTGAAAATTGGCATTTAAACATCCATATTGCCAAATCCCAATTGTATAAAGCTGGGATATGGTGGGGGGGGGGGGGGGGTCCAAGATGGCCAACAGTATGTGAGTTTGGCTGCCTGCTTCATTTATAGTCCTGTAGAAGTCAATGTTACCTGCAATGCCTAAACAGAGAGGGAAAGCCCGGACTGTTGACCTTGACCTCCTTGTCTGGTCAGCCCTCTTTACAGCAATTTGGAGTGACTTCACAGGCTAGAACTGGAGAAATCCTTGCTGGTGATGTAGCGCACAGAGAGTCATTGCACCTTGAGAAAAATGTGTCACTCAGCCCGCCTGCCTGTACTCCTCTGCAGCCACTGGCAGTCAGCTCCCCAGTGGCCTTGAGTTGATCTCAACCTTGCAGAAACCCTGACTGTGTTGCCTGGAGTGGAACTTGGTGAAGGAGATGTTCTGGATGTGGCTGTTCTGGAGAGAGGCCCCTGAAGTGAATCGGAGGGGGCAAGTTCAATGCTGAGTGCAAAGAAGCAGCTGTAAAATTTGGCTTCTTCAGAGAGTCAAGGGGTAGTGTTGGCTGGCACTACAAACTTGCTGTCTGCAGTGGCTCCAACGATGGTTACCCTCAACTCAATATGGGAGGCAATTGTGAATTTGAATAAAACTGTGAGTAAAAAACTAAACCTTGTGGAGCACTGTTGAAAATCTCGGTCAGCGAGTATCTATAGTTGAAATCTCAGCCTCTAGCATAGGAAAGACTGCAAGATCTAGAGCTTCAGGTAAAGGAAATTAAAGATATTCAGGTTAAGACTCTGCAATTTTGTTCTAGGATACAGAGGAGATTGGAACAAACTGAAAATGCTGGGAAGCTGTAATCTCCATTTTTCAAATTTTCTTAAAACCTCCCTGTTGTCAGCATGGGAGTTATTTAATAACTATTTGGTGGATGCTCTGAAACTCCCAAAAGGAAAAATTACCCCCAATTAATAAGAATTACTATTTGCCCTATAAGAAGATAACATCAGGGGGGACTCAAGTTATGGACCTCGAGGCGATGAGGAAGAAGTTTCTCCTGATAGAATGTATCAGACATTATAGAAACATCTTTGGAGAAGACTGATACCCACACTATTCTGCTAGTGTCATGTCTTTCAAGTGGATAAAGTATTGGTTCTTAAATTGTATTTCAAGCATGATTTAAATTTGTTTATGGGCCATAGAGTTTGGTGTTTTCCTAATTTGTGTAGGGATACACAGGAAAGGCATCAGACCTTCCTGGACCTGCGCGAACAAGTTTTGCAAGTTCAAGGATATTTCTTTTTACATTTTTCTGCAAACTGTACGTTACATGTTCTATGACCCTAATCGGTAGAAGAATTTTCTTGATACTAAATTTCCTACCAGATAGCTATTGGCTTACCGTGTTATTTTGAGGAGGATTCCTTTGTCTCATGTATATGGGTGTTTTAAGGATACACACACCTAGACTTTTTTTGTATCTGTTTCCTGATTTTTTTTTCTCCTGCAATGTTTTAGGATCCCCCCCTATTTTGAGGACTATGAAGGGATAATGTTTGTTACCTTATAGATACAAAGAAATTCAGTTCTACATGATAATATATATTATCCTATTTTATGGGCAAGCTTTTGTTGATTTGATTGCTTTTTTGTTTGATTGATTGTCATTTGTGAAGCAGGATTACGGAGGCACATTCAATAGGACTTCCTGATAAAACGGTCAATGGTGTAACTCCTGAAGAAGCAAAAAATGAAACGGGGTGCTCTGTTGAGCTTACCGTATAAGCAGCGACATTTTCAGATAAGTGTCTTTCTCTGTTTAAAGACAATATTATAGAAGTTAAGTTATTTTAAAAAAATGTTAGAAAAACACAAAAAAAAGGATAAAAAAAATTTTCAAATCAACAGGAGGTTTTTTAGACCTATGAGGAGGTTCGCCCAGCTACTGTGGTATACTACAAACTCCATAGGCTGAGCTTCTGAGGTCTTTTCCTCCTCCACCACAACTAAATTAGCACACTTAGCATATAGAGTAAAATCAATACTGCTTGCTACTAAAGAATTTAATAAAATGAAAAATATACAGAAAGGTGCTCCATATGAGCAGCTCTCCACTGGAAGGGTTAAGGGCTCACAATTACCACAAAGGCCCCCACGTTAACCCCTAGATTCTATATAGGGCATCCAAATCTCCATGTAGTAATCCAAGTGTATTCTATGTACAGCGTATAATTTAATTGGTTAAAGAGCCAATAATTGGCCACTAATAAGCAATCAACACTACTGACTGAAATCTGTGCACATAAATCACTGCACTTATTCTATAATGAAGTCTGCAGAATTCTTATCGCACATAGAGAAAAAAGCGGCGGGACAAGAAGCGTGATCTGGGCATACCAGAAATTTATGTACGTAGTTACGAATTTGTTGCTCTCCATGGTGATCTAAGCACTGTTAATTATGCTGAGCTTTCCTTGGCGTAACTGGCTGTGTCTGACAACTCAGTTCATATTGTGGATTTCGGCGTATTCTATTCATGGCATTTTGGACTTAGAATTTCTTTTCAAGACACTGCTACTCCTATGGAGTAACTTGTTCCTGTAGTATGGGGTCATCATATCTAAACGTTATGGACAACCATGCTTTTTCCAGTCTCCTGTTTTCCTTTAATTAACTAAAGTGTCTATTGAACAATAACAGATAGACAGCCAGAATGCCAACTGTCAAAGCAAAAACACCAACCGGATAAAGGCCAATCCCCTCCACCCCACCCCATACAACAAACCAGCAAGCAGAACCCTAGGACCATTACCGAGGCATGCTTTTACATGTCCTCAGACCTCTCTAAATGTCACATTTTGTTTTTTATGATGGGAAGAGCTGGGTGAGAACAGCGTAATGAATCAAAACAGCACAGTGAGGCACCTAGCCTGCTACCCCTTTTTACCCTGGATCATGTGGTTGTGGTAATGGTAATCCTGGGAGGCTCATGGCCCACTGTTACATACCCTCTACCCAGATCTGCTCATTTACCGATTTCCAGAGGGGGACCTCTTGACCAGTCCAGGATGTCTGCCTACCTTATCCTGGTGCATTATGGGACCTGCAGCACTGATTGCAATGGATAGAATCAGGGACACTGCTTTGGGATGTCAAGCAAACAAGGTCTAGTACTCAATCACCCCTTACTGCAGCTGAAGCTGAGTCAGCAGTAAGTCACTGCAAGGAGACAGCTGGCCTGTTCCTCTGCTTCTGCCATATGCCTTATCAAAGCCAGTTTGGGTTCTTCACTGCTTGCTCCACTGTACACACAGACTTTGGCAGGCCTGGACATATGGGTGTGAGCCACTAACTCCAGAAATTGGCTGTCACAGTCAAGCCAGTCCTGGGAGTACCCCATTGTAGGGTGGGAAGTGTAGTCTTGTGTGCCTTAGGGAATCCAATTAGGAATTTCAAATCACCACTCTCTGGTGTAATAGAAGTGAATTTTAAAGATTGTTTTTCAACTCTGCCTTGACCAGCAAGTGCACTTGGGGATCTGTATTTTTGATTAGAAGTAATTCTGTTTAAAAATGATTGTTTAACTTTGATTGTGTGGAAATAAGTTGGAATGTAGAAGATAAGAGACAGCTCTAGTTAATTTGGTATGTGAAGGGAGAGGTGGAGCCTGTTTCGAGTTCAGACTGGCCACCTGGACTGAGAAACATGTGACCACATTCCCACAGTATGGCTTGTTTACCAAAACAGAGAAATTCACAAGCATTCTGTAATTTTCCTTAGCTCAGAACATGAGTTCTATGCCTAATAGAAAAGGGGGGCCTTTTACAGTGAAGCTGGAAGCTCATCTGTGGGTGGACGCACCGCATTCAACCAGACTCCTGACCAGACTCCGGCTTTGCTGAAAAAGGGGCTTCTCTCAGCTGATGTAAAAAGCCTGGATGTAGAGATTAAGGACTAGTGATGGACTTATGTATATTATAGTGTATTATTGTTTCTTTTCCTGGTCTAGAAATTCCTAGCATTGCTTGGATATAGGGACCAGTAATGTAATGATTGCTTATAGGTATTGTTTCTTTTCAGTTGTATAGCGAATCTTGCAGTAAACCGAAGTTTGTCCCCATAGAAATGATAAGTGAGCATGCTCATCCGACGTGCACTTTTATATATCATGATATATAAAGTGCACGTCGGATGAGCATGCTCACTTATCATTTCTATGGGGACAAACTTCGGTTTAACGCAAGATTCGCTTATATGCATAGTTTAAGACTGCTCCTCTGCAGAAAAGACCCCGCATAAGCGCACACACGGAATATGGAAACTGATTAGCACGTGACAAAGGGGTGGTAAATTTGAAATCTCGTTGGTTAACTGCCACAGGCAGAATAAGTGAAAGAATGTTGTTAGAGTGTACACTGGAGTCATTGTCGTCGCACAACTGTAAGGGAAAGGGAAATGGGACTTCATATACTTTCTGAGGTTTTTGCAACTACATTCAAAGCGGTTTACATATATTCAGGTACTTATTTTGTACCAGGGGCAATGGAGGGTTAAGTGACTTGCCCAGAGTCACAAGGAGCTGCAGTGGGAATCAAACTCAGTTCCAAGACTTTAACACTGAATAGAAGTTCTTAAAAAATTAGAAAACAAACAAAGTCAAGCATCTATTGCTAAAGAATATGGTGTCAATCCCAGTCAAATTTCACATCTCTTGAAGCAGAAAGATCAGCTTCTGGAAGACTGGCAAAACAATACAAATCCACACAGATACATAAAGTCATTGTTTACCATCATTCTGGATAAATCTGCATAAGTGCAGTGTCTCTCATTTGCTTTTATTGCTGCCAATATAGTTAATAAACATTAAAACGAGCGTGCAGTGCACGGCACGCTGAAAAGAGAAGAGGAAGCAAGTGCGAGACCAGCGTGGGACAGATAAACGCTTCAGCTGGCAGGGGGTTGGGAACTCCCACCAGCAAAGGTACCTTGCAGCGGCAGCGCGGGGGGGGGGGGAGGGTCGGAAGCGGTGGGGGAGGGGTGGCAGCTGGGGGAAGCAGGCTAAATGTCCCCCTCCCCACTTTGGGCTCTGGACCCCCCTCCCGCCGAAGTCTGGCTCCGCCCCTGGTACATAGTATACTTGCATTCCTCACGACTGCAGTTTCATTGCTGTATCTAATAGTGAGTTTCTCCCAGTGTCACAACCCTGGTCTGTCAAGTGCGGGGCCAGACGCCCACGCCCACGCCCACGATGCTGCTGATTCCTTTCCTCCTGAGCACCCACAGTTTTGGCGCATCTGCATTCTGGGCATGTCTACACTTGGGAACATCCACGTCTTGGCGCACCTACATTTTGGGCGTGCCTACTGTGACATCAGATGCCTTCAGTTTAAAACCAGCAACCTTACTTTCCTCCTTGCCTCTACTTCCTGGTTGGTTGTACTGGTGCATTTCTCTTCTTGACTTCTGCCTGGACCTGACCACTGCTGGAACGCCACCTGTTCTGACTCCTGCCTGAACCTGACCACTGCAAGTACGCTGCCTGCCCTGACTCCTGCTTAGGTCTGACCTTGCTTTCTCCTCCTGTCTGAGCCTGAACCCTTTCTCTCCCTCCCGACTCCTAAGTCCTGTTAGCTGCCTGAACCCAGGGGCTCAACTGCTGGGGAACGGTGGTTGCTGCAGGTGACGCGTTGGGCTTGCTGACTGCTGGTTCTCGGACTGTGATACCCAGGCCCTTGTGTATGCCCTCCTGCGGCCTGGATAGACAAAATAGCGTTTTGGGTATTCGCCTTTTTGATGCCATTGCTGGAAATGTCCCCATGGATATGATGTTGTGACATCATGACATCCATATGCGTTGGTGTCAATTCTTCACAGATATGGTAGGCGCATTCTGTACACAGTGGGTAGATTTATATGTATTCTATATGCTGCACACAGCAACGAAATTTACCCACATGCTCATACCACATGTAGATTTATGTGTATGCTTGAACTTAGACGTATTCTTTATATCGTGCATAAGTTTTGTAGTGTTACACATGTTAAATTATGAATGCACCCAATTTACACATGTAACTTAATTGAATAACAAGCCAATCAGCGCTGATAATTGAGTGGTAACAAACAATTATCAACACTAATTAGGCTTAATCAGGAATTAGGCACATATCAGATCTGTGCCTATGATGTTAAGTGCACATCGAATCAAGCATAACTATATGGGGGCATGGTAAGGGGCATTCTGGGACGTTCCCAAAATTTGCATGAATAAATATAGAATTTCATTTAAATGTAGATGTCTGCATTTAGGCGCGGTTATGTGCTAAGCACGATTCTAGAAAGGACGCAGACCCCTTACAGAATTGTGCTGTGTGTTTTTTTCGGTACCAATCTTATAGGCGCCATATATAGAATTTAGGCCTATGTGCATACATGAGTGTACATGCTAACATTTACACCTGCTCTTTAGCAAGCAAAATATCTGTTCCTTGAACCTAGGTGTTTTTGTTGCTGAGTTTGTGCTAGTATCTTATAAAGTCGCCTAGAAGTCTTTGGGGCCCTTTTACAAAAGTGCCGTAAAATTTGGGCTTAATGCATTTTTAACATGGTATTTTGCCCTACACGCCAAGCCCAGTTTTAATGTGGCACATTTCAGGACATTTTTTTTTCATTTTTGCAAGTAATGCCCGAATGTTCCAATTAGCATGTGAAACTAACAAAAAATGAGCACAAGAGCACTTACTGCCTCCTGTTTTGGAGGTGCTAGGTTCTCTTGCTTGAACCCTGCGTTATCCAGTTAGCGTGTGCTAATCATAACATGTTAGCTCAATAATGCAGAGGACAGATGTGAAGCGTTTGTTTACGCTTTCTAACAATAATAGAACTAGGGGACACAAGATGAAATTAGAATGTGGTAGGTTTAAAACAAATTGGAGAAAGGTTTTCTTTACTCAGCGTGTGGTTAGACTCTGGAACTCATTGCCGGAGAAGGTAGTGAAGGCAGCTGGCCTTGCTGAGTTTAAAGGGGGTTTGGACAGATTCCTGAAGGAGAAGTCCAATGATCGTTATTAAATTTGGGGGTTTTGCCAGGTTCTTGGGGCCTGGATTGGCCGCTGTCAGAGACGGAGTGCTGGGCTTGATGGACTTTTGGTCTTTTCCCAGCGTGGCAGTGCTTATGTGCTTATGTACTTATCCACATTCCCTGCCCATGCCACTCCCCTTCAAAAAATATTTTTAAAAATTCACTAACATACATGGAAATTACAGCACTTTAATGCTTTTTGCAGTAAGCCTGATGCCACATGCTAACAGCACATTAAGGGTGTAATGCCCTTTAGTGAAAAGGGCCCCTTTGTGTTTTTATAAAATGGCACCAAAAATAGATGCCTTCTTGCTCACTTATCCTAACTGCCCTGTTATAAAATTAACCCTTACAGGATGTTGCAGGCATATCTGTGGCAGGGGAAGAGAGCCCGCTTACCCATTTTGATCTTACAAAATCCTAAATCTCATGGGGGATTGGGCATGTTAAATGTGAGATACCTCACAGTGGCTTGTACAATGAGACATATCAATGATTGATTTAGGAACATGAATGATTTTTCTCTATCTAGAATGGAACCTAACCTTTTTTGCAGATTTCACTTCAGTTGGCAACGTCACACCATACTGAAGCGCTCCCCACCATATCTCTGACTTAATTTGTATCTCCGAACGGCTAGGGTGGCCTGGAGATGGCTGTGCAGATGACATCAATTCTCAGCTGCGGTGACTCCCTTTTTGGCAGTCCAGCGGGTACTGACTCTTTGGTATTTGCTCACTGGGAAACTCTTGTGATTCATTATTTGTCCCAGTTACTCTTGGAAGATGGTTGATTGCAACCTTTTGAGAAAATCTGCACTCAATATCACCTGTCCTCCAAGGATTATTTTGCATATTTTCAATTAGAGCACTACGTGAACAGTTTGCCTTGGGAGGATCTGTGTGAAGACATGCTGGAGATGCTGAGTGAAGCGCTCAGATTGAGCTCTCAAAACTCTTTGCCCTTGGCCTTTCATCACAAATACATCAGACTTAGATTATGCGTGCTTTGCGAGGCATTGGAACTTGGATTTGTCAACACAGCTGTATGCCCAGCATATTTACACCTGTCTACAGCAGGTATATAAAATCACTTGCAATGCTCAATTGTGAGAACTACAATACAAGTTTCTCTTAAGACTATATATCTCACCACACCGGGCATATCAGGCAAAATTTGCAGGATCAGAGGCATGCCCGAGGTGCCTTGGTACCCCTGCTACACTGGGACATATGTTTTGGTTGTGTCCTATGATACAGATATTCTGGGCAATAGTGTTTTTACGTTGTCTGGTTTTAATAGCAAAAAAAAAAACATTTTACAACAATGGAGAGATCCTTCGACACTTACCATGGGCGTAGTTTGAGGGGGGCATTGCCCCCCAAATGCAGGGCTGGTGCAACCCGGTTACAGGCAGCTCTTGGTCCCCCCTGCCCGCCCTCAGCTCCCCGACAGCCCTCCTCTCCATTCCAGCTGCCCAGCCTTTCCCGTCCCTCTCAGTGTCCCGCCTTCATGGAAACAGGAAGTACATCATCAGAAGAAGGCGGGACACTGAGAGGGAAGGGAAAGGCTGGCGTCAAGCCTGTTGTGCTGTTTTTTCACTGCTGTCGCCGTGACTTAAAAGGTTTAAACGCAGAGCGGCAAGAATGGAGAGGAAGGCTGTCGGGGAGCTGAGGGCAGACAGGTGGGGCTGGGTTGGAACTCGAAGTCGGGGACTGAAAATGGGGGGCTGAAGCAAGTCACTGGACACGGATGGGAGGGGAGGATAGGGAGCAAAGGAAAATCATTGGACATGGATAGGAGGAGAGGGCATAGGAGAATCGCTGGACATGGATGAGCGGGGAGGGCAGGAGAGAGAGGAAAAATCCCTGGAAATGGATGGGAGGGGCAGAGGAGAATCGCTGGACATAGATGGGAGGGGAGAGCAGGGGAGAGAAGAGAAATTGCTGGACATGGAGGGGAGGGCAAGGGAGAGAAGAGAATTGCTGGACATGGTTGGATGGAGGGGGCAGGGGAAATTTGCTGGAAATGGATGGAGGAGAGGGCAGAGGAGAATGGAGAGTTGCAGGACATGGATGGATAGAGGGGAGGGCAAGGGAGAGAGGAGAGTTGCTGGGGAGGGAACACAGGAAGGAGATGCACATGGATGGAGGGGAGGGAAGAGAGGAGAAATGTTGGAAAAGGATGGAGGGGAGGGAAGACAGAGGAAGTAGATGCACATGGATGGAGGGGAAACTGTTGAATTTAAGGGCTGGATCGAAATACTTTGAGGGCAGATGCTGAAACTAGAGGAAGGATAGGGACACAGGAGGATGGTGGACATGGCGAGCGAAAAAATATCAAATGGAAAGAAGACACTGCATAAAACAGAAGACACTGGGACCAAAGCGAATAGAAAAATGAAATGATCAGACAACAAAGGTAGAAAATAGTATTTTATTCAGAATTTATTAATTGGAATATGTCAGCTTTTGGAAATGTGCATCAGTTACTGTATATTTTGCATGTAAGCTTCAATTTCTCTACTATTGATGTATGCCGAGTCTGACATCTTGAGTTAACTTTCCAGTTCAGTATTTTGCCTTCATATTTTTTGATTTCTAGTTCCTTGTGTCATGTGTTTTTTATGTGTGATCAAGGTGCAGTATTCTGCTAGCGTGTAGTGTTTGCAGCCTTTTTTGTTTTTTCTCTAGGTAGTGTATTGGTGTTTTAGAGCCTGGTGTAATTACAGTGCTGCCTTTCCACGTATAAGATTGCAGCTCGTCCTGTCCTTGGAATTAGTGCTGTTATGGTTTGGTAAGGTTATGAGTGTGTTTTTGCACAAGTTTGTGTATAGTGTTTTGCAGCGGAGAGATTGTGTGTTGGCCTTACTGAGGTGGCACCAAAACATCAGAAAGGGTTTTAGGGCCTAAATCATGACACACTACCTCTTGAAGGATCTACACAAGTTTGTGTATAGTGTTTTGCAGTGGAGAGATTGTGTGTTGGCCTTACTGAGGTGGCACCAAAACATCAGAAAGGGTTTTAGAGCCTAATCATAGAGCCTATGCATTTGTAAGGTCAACACTGGCATGGGGGTGGGGAAATACTACTGGAGAGGAAGAGGGAGTGCTGGGTAAGGAGAAAAGAAGGAAGGAAGGAAGGGAGAAAGAGCTGGCTTTTTTGGGAATAACCATAATGAATATGTATGATATATGCAAATGAATATGCTAATATGCCCCCCCATCCTTTGCCCCCCCCCCCCCCCATGAAACAGTCAAACTATGCTCATGGCACCTACACTGTCGTCTTGGAGGTCCCAAATGATAAATTTGTTGTCTATGAAGAAACAGACAATTTCCAAGATCTCCTCCCCTCTAGGCAGGAGATTCCATCACTACTGGGAATGCTTCTGGTCTACTTTGCAGCCCCCAGCTAGAAGTCATCTACTCAGTTGGCTTAACATGATCGTTTTCTCTTTCATGCAGCATCTGAGTGGAGGGAGGGGGTGGGAATATTTTGTTATACTGGTTGAATCAATTGGAAGAATTCTTTGTATGGACAGCTTGTGGTAGATCATGTGCTGTGTTTGTGTTGATTTCTGCTGTCATGGTTCAATAAAAAAGATTTCACATAAAATTAACCCTTGTTTATATATATGTATGTGATAGGAAGAATAGCTATATGTATGCATATTTTATAAAATACACGCATAAGTGCCAATCCTGCCCTTACTCTGCCTATTTTGTTCCCAGGAATGCCAATGTGTATATGTCATTGCACACAATATTCTAAATTGGGCCTAACCATTAGAATACTGTGTGCAATTCTGGAGACCACCCTGCTTATAATCGAATGAGAAAAACGCCCAAGTTCCGACCTAAATCGGGAGATGGACGTTTATCTCACAAAAACGAATAAAGCGGTATAATCGAAAGCCGATTTTTGGACGTTTTCAACTGCAATCCGTCGCGGATGCGGACAAAATTGATGGGGGCGTGTCAGAGGTGTGGCGAAGGCGGAACTGGGGCGTGGTTATCTGCCGAACAGAGATGGGCGCATTTCACCGATAATGGGAAAAAAGTATGCGTTTTTAGCTAGAATTTAGGACACTTTTCCTGGACCCTGTTTTTTCATGAATAAGGCCCCAAAAAGTGCCCTAAATGACCAGATGACCACTGGAGGGAATCGGGGATGACCTCCCCTGACTCCCCCAGTGGTCACTAACCCCCTCCCACCACAAAACATGATGTTTCACAACTTTTTATTTTCACCCTCAAATGTCATACCCAGCTCCCTGACAGCAGTATGCAGGTCACTGGAGCAGTTGTTAGGGGGTGCAGTGGACTTCAGGCAGGTGGACCCAGGCCCATCCCCCCTACCTGTTACAATTGTGCTGCTTAATGCTTATTAGTCGTCCAACCCCCCCAAACCCACTGTACCCACATGTAGGTGCCCCCCTTCACCCCTTAGGGCTATAGTAATGGTGTAGACTTGTGGACAGTGGGTTTTGAGGGGGATTTGGGGGGCTCAACACACAAGGGAAGGGTGCTATGCACCTGGGAGCTCTTTTACCTTTTTGTTTGGTTTTGTAAAAGTGCCCCCTAGGGTGCCCGGTTGATGTCCTGGCATGTGAGGGGGACCAGTGCACTACGAATCCTGGCCCCTCCCACGAACAAATGCCTTGGATTTATTCGTTTTTGAGCTGGGCGCTTTCATTTTCCATTATCGCTGAAAAACAAAAACGCCCAGCTCACACATTGTTGAATAAAACATGGGCGTCTATTTTTTCCCAAAATACGGTTCGGTCCGCCCCTTCATGGACCCGTTCTTGGAGATAAACGCCCATGGAGATAGGCGTTTTCGTTCAATTATGCCCTTCCACATCTTCAAAAAGTCCAGAGGGCAACTAGAAAATTGGTCAGTAGTCTGTGTCATATAGTGTACGTGGACAGACTTATAGACCTCAATATGTATTCTCTGGAAGAAAGGTGGGATTGAGGGGATATGACAGAGGCATTTAATTATCTCTATGGCATTAATGTAGAGGAGGTGAGCCTCTTTCAAATGAAGGAAAACTCTGGCATGAGAGGGCATAGGATGAAGTTAAGCGGTTATAGTAGTAGTAGTAGTAGTAATTTAAGGAAATACTTCTTTTATGGAAAGGGTGGAATAGCCTCCCGGTGAAGGTGGTGGAGACAAGGACTGTATCTGAATTCAAGAAAGCATGGAACATGCACATAGGATCACTTAGGGAGAGGAAGAGATAGTGGATGCTGCAGATGGGCAGACTGGATGGGCCATTTGACCTTTATGTGCCATTATGTTTCTGTGTTTCTATAAAAGTAGGCATTTGACTTCTTTGTGACCACTGTTATGTGTGAATGCCTGCCTGCGTGCATAAAACACTGTTTTTCATACTCAAATCCCTTATAAAGTACCTCCTTAATGGACATGCTTGTATTACCTTCTGAGCCATACCAAATGTAATAGCAATTATAATAATTATAAATTATTGGAGAAATTCCTCGGGGATGAGAATGGATATGCATAACAGTATGTCTGGAGAGCTGACTGATAGGGAAAACAGGATAATGAAAGGAGTGAGACCAGTGCAGGTGCATACCAGCATGTAAGAGCAAATAGAGGCGAGAACTGATTGATGACGATAGTTTAAAACTAACAGAAATGGAGATAACACAGTGTAGAATACTCAGTAGAAAAGACAGTGAAATACTAAAATAATGAATTGGTTAGCCTAAATCTTCTGGGAACTATAATTGCCAAAAGCAATATTAGGGCCTATGAGTCAGAGTTGCAAAAAGAGGCCTAAACCATGCCCCCTGTAAGCAGCTCTGACTCTCCCCACCCCCCTCCAGTACCACCACCAACACTACCACCACCAGGTCTGATCCCTGGTGATGTCAGTGTAGGTAGATAGGATGTCTCTCTACCTGATGGGATTAGTTGGCCTGATGGGATTAGTTTACAAGGGTAGCCATACAGTCTTTCTTTGAGAGTTGGGCCTTCAAAGGAATGCACACCTCCTTAGTAGTCAGGAGACATCAAACTAATTAAGACACAGGAAGGTGCTGGAAAAAAGAAGCAGATATAAATACAAATAGGGATAAACATAGGGAGGGAGGGGCACATACACACATATAGCCTTCAGACACACCCACCCACATTCATACCTACAGACGTTCATGCTCAGGCAGCTGTGACACACACACAGAAGCAGGCTGCAATAGCTGTATGTTCTAAGTGCTGTACATTTGTGTGGAAATCATTCTTGTTCAATGATAGGATGTCCCACCACATAATATTAGGGTGGGACATGAGGAGGAAGCAGTGCATACCATGAAGCAAGAGTTAGCACAAATCCATCTGGATAAAATCAATGCAAAAGACTGTGCTACCCTTGTTAAATTGCTCAGTTTTTAGAGCCCAAGTGGGGAATAGCAAGAGCCATACAATCTACACATCTGTTGATAGTTGCATGGCAGCATCTGAAAAAAAGATTCCAACCGAGAATAAATAGTCCAACCATTAGTATACAGGAGCTGTTTATATGAGAACTTTCCTTGAAAAAGTCTAGAATCTAATCCTGGTCATCTAAAACATCAGCTGCCTGTTTAAAGTACCGAGAACACCACTAATATAAAAGTATTTGAATCCGCAACACATTCCCCCTACCCCCACCCAAAAAAAAAAAAAACAAGCAACACTTCAAAATATCAGTCTGCAAAGAGGTTATAGAGACATGTACATTCTATAAAGCTATCAAAGAGAATATTTATTTTTACAGTCAAAACTCAAACCCAACAGACAGTGAATCAAAGCTGAAGGAGAAGGGTATGAAAGACAATTTCCAGCTAGTCTCACGCCTCTTCATATCATGTCAAAGCAGACAATGGGAATATGATAGGTTTGTCATATGCTGAAAGAAGAATACTTCTCTCTCAGTCATAGTAAGCTTCACACTGTATTGAATTGTGCAGCTTGCGAGAAATCTTGAGAGCTTCACAACAAATTATATTATTTCAGGCATATGCAACATTATAGTTTACAGTTCTACCATCAATATCATAACTCCATGTCATGCAAATAAATTTGATGAGCATGTCAGTAATAATTTTACCTGTACAATACATTCCTGTCCACCAAAGCACCGAAGCACAGACACAATATTTGCTATAAGTGTTCACCGATATCACAAGTCAAAAAAACACCACAGTAGAGACATCAAACACCCTTCTAAAACAAATCCAAGAGGAGGCTCAAAAGGTAAACACAAAAGTCAACCTTTATTCGAACATCACGTTGAACCAGGACTCATCGCAGAGCTATGTTTTGGCATGAAATGTCTGCCTCAGGAGTCAAAGCTTCTTGGTTACTGCTCTGTAAAATTATTTCTGGTAATGCACTGAAAATGCTAACAGGTATTACAGCAGGAAGGAGCAATGTATGTGCACATCTTCTTAGTCACTCATCTGTGCAGAGCTTAGTTTCCCCCACAGCCCTTGGAAAGAACCAGTGGGTCTGCTGTTGTTCAAGCCCTTAGATATATGCTCCTTTTTTGCTGTAATACCTGCTAGCATTTTCAGTGCATTACCAGAAATAATTTTACAGAGGAGTAACCAAGAAGCTTTAACTCCTAAGGCAGGCATTTCATTCCAAAACATGGCTCTGTGAAGAGTCCTGGTATAACTTGATGTTCGAATAAAGGTTGACTTCTGTGCTTATCTTTGGAATCTTCTGTTGGATTTGTTTTGGAAGGCTGTTTAACGTCACCACTTTGGTTGTTTTTGCTCAAATATCACAAAGCATCAGCCAAAACTGAAATGAAAATATGTTATAAACAGAAGAGCTCACAGATACATTAAAAATATTTGGATGATAGCTTTGATGGTGGAGGTTGCAAACAAGATGCATATTCATTGGGGAAATCCTCAAAACCCGATTGGGTTGTGGCCCTCGAGGACTGACGTTGCCCACCCCTGCTCTAGCAGATAGTAAGTACTTCTCCTGCCTGTGGAGAGCTTTGGGAGATCAGGGAGACTGGGGGAGGGTAGTTGCATACCTTCTGGGAGCTCTTGGCAGGCATGGAGGGGCATTTTCAGAAGGTTGTCTAATTGCCTATAAAAGAGTCCATCTCACATCCATTTTTGAATAGGAAAGACATCAATTTTCTGTTCGAAAATACATGAGGACATCCTTAGACTGGAAAAGTACATCCTAAAGAATCATTTTACAAACTGAAATGTTGAAATCATAAACAATGGAACACAAGGCACAAGGATGTTTGTCTGGCAGCATGCTTATGAAAATGGCCACAGAGATGTCCATGCATATTTACCATTCTGTGGTGGGATGGAGGAAGCACGGTGTGTGCAGTAATCACATTTCCATGTGGCTCCCAGGAAGTTGGTACAAAACCAAAAAGAGAGGGAAACTGAAGAAGGCTCAGGAGACAATGAGGCATATTTTCAAAGCACTTTGGGAGGCTAAGTTCCATAGGTTTCTATGGAACTTTGGGAGGCTAAGTGCTTTGAAAATGAGCCTCAATGAGACTTAAAAAAATGTACAAGAGTACTTTAATTCATATAACATATAAAACAGTTCCTTTGTTTCTAATGAATGAAACACTCTTCTTTGGTTGCTGTTGCATAAAAAGACTCTACATGGCACCGTGTTTCGGCTTAGAGTGAAGCAGTTTGCATACACTGCAGAGGTGCTTTCTCTTTTTTTCCATATGATACTTCCATGAGATTTGCTGGAAATCAAATCATTTTTTGATCACGGTCTTTTTAAAGACCATCTACTACTACTACTACTTAACATTTCTAGAGCGCTACTAGGGTTACGCAGCACCATCTGACAGTATATGTAGCTGTTTTGTTCCATTCATTTGACAAACTATTGCAAGACTCCTGAGGCAGGCACTCTAAGCCGAAACATGGTGCTGTGTAGAGTCTTATAATGCAATAGCAACCAAAGAATAGTATTTCATGCATTAGAAACAAAGGAACTGTTTTATATGTTATACAAATTAAAGTACTCTTGTACGTTTTTTAAGTCTCATTGTCTGCTGAGCCTTCTTCAGTTTCCCACTTTTTTTGGTTTTGTGTGGGATTCTCCATGGGATTCTTGCATTCAGCCACTACGTGGTCCCAGGAAGTTGTTGCCATGCAGTACCCATAAGCCCATGCTGTTCTCACTCTGACTTGCCAAGAAAAGTACCAGTACCATGTGACCAGAAGTTGGGAGCCTCAGAAAGAGGATAATGGGAGCTGGAGAGAGGCAAGGAGAGGGGGTGTAAATATTAAGAACAGGGATTAGAGAATTTGATGAAAGTGAGCAATGGAGTCTCGGGAAGAGGGAGAATGGGGAACGTGTGTCAGAAGAACAGACCTGTTATGTGGGCAGCACTTTAACATTTTGATCCAGATTGGAAAGAGATCAAGCACAGGCAGGCCCATCCAAACACCTATTTTTCCATTTTAAATTTATTGTCACATTTTCTCATATCCAAGAAGAAAATCTTGTTACAGAAGTACAGTAGAAACAAAATACGACATGCAGTAATAAAATATAGAGAGAGAAAACAAAAAACCTCTCAGAATATTCCATCTTCAATTGTGGAAAAAAAAGCAAGGACAGACACCATACCAAGAAAAGTTATAACCCAACACTTGCAGCTCCTAATAGACCATCCAAAAGCACAATAAAGTGTTCTATTAATGGAATGTTGTAGTCAAGCAGTCTGGTCACAATGGGCCTGGTAATCAGCAAAGTGATTAAATGAACTGATTATAGAATATATACTTGTGAATCTGCATTTTAATTATACGCTTAGAGGGAAAATTAAGCCACATCCCCCCCCCCCACCCCCAAGCTACAAAACCCTGTGCCTCAAAAGTAGAAAGTGATGTTTCCTCTTCAAAGTAGCCCTAGCTACATCAAGAAATAAGAAATTGGGACCCTTGATTACAAAGACATAATCTCAGAACTCAGCCCCGATCAGGTTCAAAAAGAACTTCAACAACTGATATTGTGAGTGGAGCATTTTCCAGCTCATCCTTCTCCAATATCTGTTCTGAGATCAACATTTCTAACTCTGCAGCAGAAGTCTGATCTGATTTTTTACTTCATAAAGAGAGATAGATCACACATTTTGCAATAGGTAGACAAGATTGCTCAGATATCTTTAACATTTCCAACATATCTGCAACCCAAAGATATCCTGGTATGGAGAAACCAGGACAAATGAAAAAGACAAATCAGAAACCAGTATGGCAGACATAGGAACCAGTTTTTCTAAATGATTGGGGGTGTTAAACTCAACACAAATTACATCTTTCCCCAGACAAGGTGACAGATTTCACTCAATACTGAGAGTGCACAAGTTCACACAGAGCTGGCAGCTATGATGATAGATGAACAGGAGTTTATTCTAAACTACAACAAATACCGAGGCCTGTATTGGTGTGTGATATGTATACAGATTCAGCCTAGTCAAAATGACTTCTTGCATTGCAACAGAAATGCATGGTCTGGAAATTAAATGTACTTAATACTTAGGGGTCCTTTTACTAAGGCACATAGGCGCCTACGCATGTCCAATGTGCGTCAATTTGGAACTTACTGCCCGGCTGCCACATGCTCCAGGCAGTAATTCCATATTTTACCCGTGTCTGATATTTTTTATTTTCTACCGTATGGCGTTAACTGGGCAGTAATCGGCAGTGTACGCGTGCTGATGATTACCGCTCGGTTAACACTATTGCAACAGAACATCATCAGTAGGGTAAAACTAACCTGTCTCATGAGGTCTAAACCCAACTCGTGTTCCCTTATCATTTCATTTAAGGGGGGATTCTGACTTAGAGGCATTCAGCCATCCATTCTTTTCCAGTCACATGAACTTGCAGTCTTGTTTTTTTCTAAGAAGATCAGAACTACAAATCAATGTATGCAATAGATTAAAACCAGGAAGGGATTAGCTCATTCTGCAAAAAAATGGAGCCAGTTGTCAACCCTGAAACTGCCATAGTATTCTACATAAAGAGTGAAACAAATAAAATATTAAATTGAGACCCTTTATAGATCCAATGATACTTATGTGGGCACAGTATTCAGTTCTTCATTTGCCTGAACTGCCCAAAATCCACGGATACAGTAGTAAAACAAAGATCTCCAAAAAAGAGCCTAAGGAGAGTAAAAAATATTTTTTGAAGTGGAAACTCACAGTCACCTATTAACTTGTTTTCCCTACAAATACAAATTCTAATCAGTTCGGTAACTGGCAGAATGAGTCTCACTGGACCCATTTTCCACAGCAAGAGTTTATGACTTCTCAGCTCCTCTCAGCTCAGCTTCTATAACCAACGAGAAGAATCTTCTGCAATTCTGTAGTCACAAAAATTGCCGTAGAATCTCTCCTTTCTGGCATTCTCAAACTAGGAAATGGCATTATTTCACACTTCAAATTTTTGGAAAATTTTCAATATAGGACTTATAATAAAAACAAACATGTGGTATTCTTAGAGACTGCCTTACACAGGTTTCTCCTAAATATTAGCACATCTGGCATATAGATGTCATGTGACCATTGCTGGGGGAAGGCTAGCTAGTAGTGGCATCCTAGGCTTGTACATCAGAAATGAATGGGACAAGACAAAGGATAACACAAGGTTAGTTTAATGACACTGCATCTTTGAAGAACAGCCAATATACAGAAAACCAGGAATCCACCAATCAAGACTTGACCAGAAACTGGGAGCAGAGCAAACAGACACAAACAGGAGGTAAAAACAGAACCTTGCCAGGAGGCTAGCCAGGGACAATAAGCAGAGTGGCAACCTTGAAGCAATGTGAAGTGATAAAACAGTGGAGAACAAATCCAGGGGTGGGATATAAATATCCAAGGCTTGCTCTGGGCTAGTCCACCATTGGGCCAATCAGAAACTAGAATGCAAAACCAGGATAATAATTATAATAATGAATGAGATGGCTGTTAGGATGCCAGAAGGAGGGATAGCTTCTCTTAGAAAGTCAGTGCCTCCTAACCCAGAGGTACCATTCAAGGCTGGCCAATGTTCACAGTAGATCAGTAATCGTTAACATGAGTACACCAATATGTAATGCAAATAAAGGAAAAATAGGATGTAAAGATCAAATATGGTTTAAGATGCACAATCCGCATGTAATCCTTTGTTCCAACTATCCTGAGGCAGGATATAGGGTTCTGTTCCTCAGCAAGAAAACAAGTCTCAAGACTTTTCAGTAACATCATTCTGTTTGAACAAAACCTAATCCACTCACAGGTATGAAAGTACTAAGATGTTTCTTTATAAAGCATGTGGATGGAGACAGACTTAAAGATCTATACCTTGAAGGAAATGAGTGATGGGATGATAATGTAAAGATATTTAAATATGACTAAGATATAAATGCACAAGAGCCAAGTCTATTTCAACACAAGGATTTGGAATGAGGGCGAAAGGGGATAGACAGGAATAATGTAAGACAGTATCTTCCAGATTCTATAAAGGTTGTTCAAATTTCTGCACCCAAATTTCTGCAGAAGCCTGGGATGCAGACACAACCTAATTGATTAACGAGTCAACTAACATTAATAATTGGGTGCTAACAATTGTGACACTTGTGAAGGGTAGGGAGATCCAGGAGCCGGAACTCCGGACCGGGGCGCTGGAAAGGCTGGCGTGGGTGGGAACAAGGGAGGGACTACCAATCCCAGCATCCTCGGGAAATATCACTTGAATCCTCTAGGAAGGCTAACAAACGTGGCAATGGCCCCAACTCCCAGAGGAGGCCACTAGACTCCCTTAGAGAAGGTGAACCAGACTACAACTCCCAGGTTCCCAGGGTAGAGGACGAGGAGGCTTTTGAGCAGGCTCATGATAAAGATTGGGAGCATATGGGGAGAGGGGAGAGACAGATAGAGCCTGTGGAATGGATGCCTGAGGAGGTGATTACCAAGGCCAAAGAGGTTGCTGAAGGAATGCAGGTAGAGCCCATGGATATTTCTGCCTTAGCCCAGGTGGAAAAGGGGCAATCTCAGGGCCTGCTAGCAACCTTCAATTCATTGAGAGAAAATCCCAGAGAAGTATCTGAGCGGGTTCCCTGGGGAAGTAGCTTCCACCTGGCCCTGGGCTCAAGCATGACCCTTGGGGAGGATACCAGGAGTTAATGGCTGGTATGAATGGTAGGGGGTCCCCTTTCCTCAGGTTGCTCTGAGGCGAGGGTTTGCTAGGGTGAGTGTGAAGCACGCAGCAGAACCGTTTTGACTGAATGAACTTTGGGGAACTTTTGGTGAAAGAACTTTGGGGCTTTTTGCTGAATGGACTTTGGGAACCTTTTTGCTGGGGAAAGTGCTGGAACTTTTGCCCAAGGATTAGTGGACTTGATGAACTCGGGGGGGGGGGGGGGGGGGGAGGATTTGGACTGTGGGACTCCGGGCTGGGTTAATACCTGTTGGAAAAGAGCTTGTTTGTTTTGTTTTCCTTTTTGTTGCTGAGTTGAAGCTATAAGAGTGCTGGAGCTATGTACTAAGCCCAGGGAGGCATGTAGCCTCAGGGAAGAGAATATTCCTAATTAAATACAGGAAATTTCTGACTGGTTTGATATTGTTTGAACTGCCAAGTATCCAGAGTTACCTAGTAAACCTGGTGTGGAGTTGAGCCCAGGTCTGGGAAAGTTGAAGTACAGCCAAGCGGCGTGGGAAGTGTTTACACAATCAATTATTGATATTAATTGGTGCCAATTAGGGGTTGTGCATGCATCTGGCTATGTGCTATTCTTTCATTTTCTCAGGAGTCTCTCATGAGGAACTTTGTCAAAAGCTTTCTGAAAATCTAGATACAGTACATCAATTGGCTCCCCTTTATCTACATGTTTATTCATGTCTTCAAAGAAATGAAGCAAATTGGTGAGACAAAACTTCCCTTGGACTAATTTTTATACATTTTTTACTAACTTTCAGAGACCAAAACCCCCATCCTCGGGACAGAACAGGATACCGTAACAGCAGTATTTATTTATTTATTTTTATTTATTTATTGCATTTGTACCCCACATTATCCCACCTCTTTGCAGGCTCAATGTGGCTTACAGAGTGTTGTAATGATATAGTCGCTACATGATTTTAAATACAGTCGATAGTAAGCTGAAGGTAAGGAGGGTTTAGATGGAAGGTGTTAGGTAATGTCGTGTGAGAGGTGTTGTTTGATGTACTTGGGTGGTTCAAGGAATGGTTAGTTTCATTAAGGATGTTTCTTGTAGGCTTTGTTGAAGAGATGTGTCTTCAAAGCTTTGCGAAAGCTGGTTAGATTATTCATGGTTTTCAAGGCCATGGGTAATGCGTTCCAAAACTGTGTGCTTTTGTATGCAAAGGTAGTAGCATAGGCCTGTTTGTATTTCATTCCTTTACAGCTGGGGAAGTTCAGATTGAGGAATTTGCGGGCCGATCTTTTGGCGTTTCTGGGCGGTAAGTCGACTAGGTTTAACATATAAAGTGGGGCATCTGCGTGAATAATTTTGTGTACGGTCGTGCAGATCTTGAACTCAATTCATTCCTTGAGCGGAAGCCAGTGCAGTTGCTCTCTTAGGGGCTTCACACTTTCATATTTAGGTTTTACTATACTGACCTGAGAAAGGAGGTTTTAGCCCCTGAAAACTAATTGAAAATGTATTAGTCCAATAAAATAGTGTTATCTTATTTTCCTTTTGTATAAATTTTAGGGTGCATTTACCCCTCCCAATACCTAGGAGTAAAAATCACCCAAGGCTGCATCAGTTTGCTCTTTATTAGATATCTTATCAAGTACATGTACAATTAACAGATCAGTGATCTTATCAAGTACTTGTACAATTAACAGATCACTGGGGGTACAGAATATCCTATATAATAAAACGCACCTCCAACATTCTGAAGCTGACTGCATGGCTGAGACATTCCTGCTCTCTGTATCCATCTCCTGAATTGACATCACGTACTTCCGGGTTCGTCACAAGCAGAAGTGACCAACCACACGAGGTTTCTCGGCTTCAGAATGTTGGAGGTGCATTCTATTAAATAGGATTGGTCAGTTCCTTGAAGCACAGCCAGAGCTCAGCATCCTGCACAGTAATGCTCAGACACCAGAGAGAGGGAGGGAGGGGGAGCTGACACCAGAAAGGGGGGGGAGGTATCTCTGTCACATACACACTCTCTCTCACACATACACTCTCTCTCTCTCTCTCACAGTCAATGTGTTTCTCTCTCTCACTCTCACACACTGTCTCTCACACACTCTATGTCTCACACTGTATCACATTCACTCTCTGTGTCACATAGTCACTCACATACTCTCTTGGTCTCATACACTTAGTCTTCACAGAGAGTCTGTGTCTCACACACACTCTCTCTCTCTCTCTCTCTCTCTCGCACACACTGTAGCTGTGTGAAACACCTCTCTCTCTCACACTGTGTCTCACATATGCACTTGCACACACTCTCATTCTCACAGACACACTCGCACCCAGACTCACTCTCTCTCTCTCACACACACACACTTACACATTCACTCTCTCTCTCACACACTCTCACATACACTCTCTCAAACATACACACTCCGAGGAAAACCTTGCTAGTGCCCATTTCATTTGTGTCAGAAACGGGCCTTTTTTACTAGTTGCTACATAAAATTACCTCTATATCTAAGACTCCAAAGAATATTCAAGTAACATGTACAATCAATTGGTTATGGGAATATATTACCCCAGCTACACATAGGTATTCTCTGGGTCTGAGTCTTTAATGTTATATTTTACCACTCAAAGCCAATTAGTAGATATAAAAGACTCATGGTTACTTATGAGAAAGCAATCAGATTACTTGCAAATTCAGATACAATTCATTGGTTTCTCATAGGAGAGAGCAGCTCGGCTGTCTCTCTGGCTTGAAGTAGGAAGTACACTCATTTTTATATGCCCATTCAGGATACAGGTAATATGACAGTAATCACATCTTATTGGATCTATGCTAATATAATGGTTAACACTGATTGGTTATGGTAATGAGTTGGTTAGTTCTTCTGGGAAATGC
Source organism: Microcaecilia unicolor (assembly GCF_901765095.1). NCBI lineage: Eukaryota > Metazoa > Chordata > Amphibia > Gymnophiona > Siphonopidae > Microcaecilia > Microcaecilia unicolor. The sequence goes on from NC_044031.1 coordinate 164,406,314, forward strand.
TAATAATGGACTAGCTTTTACTGGAAATCTAAGTAATTTTCCTCAAAACACTTTCTGTGGCACCTGGTCATCTTCCTGAGAAGCCATCTTTGTTCTGTTTTTCAAAAATATTTGTTACCACACTGTTACTAAACGATGCCACGCTGTTCTTTCCCACTCACGCCCGTTCCTCATTCTGCTGCATGAGAGTGTCACTACAGATCATGAGTTCTGCAGTCACACTGGAGTTCAGGTTAGAGTCATAGGCCTATAAGTTTTTCTCTGATTTTGGATCCTGAACCAAAGTCAGGCATGGGACCAAATAATAATAATAATATTCACTTTTTTGTTTTATTTCTATTTGTTAATTTGTAAAGTGGTGATCGTTATTTGACAGGGTTTTTTTTTTTTCAAATTTACATCTGCTATCTTTATATTTATATTTTGCACAGTACTAGGGGACATGCATCACTGTTTATGCGATGTTGCATTCTTGGGGGTTCAATTTAATTTTTGTCTACATATTTCTATTTAGTTTCTGGTTACTTATTCCATAGTGGGTGAGGATGTATCTGTGTTCTATGTCTGTGAAAAACACATGGTTTTCTGTTGGCAGGATCATCTTTACTAATCTGGCTTTTAGTTTTACAATGGGTGTATTGATATTCTAGTGCTCACTGCAATGTTTAAGATGTTGCCTTTTCCTAGATACACCCTTATTATGTGACTCATGGATTATTACTAAAAATATTTTTTTCATATAGAAGAGGGGGTGTTAAAAAATGATTGACCCTGGGTGTCAAATATGCTAGGTATGCCACTGGGTAACAAACGTTAGTGTATCTAGGTTTAAAAAAGGTTTGGACAAATCCTGGAGGAAAAGTCCCTAGCCTGTTATTGAGATAGACATGGGGAAAAGCAACTGCTTGCCCCAGGACTGGTAGCATGGAATGTTGCTACTAATTAGGTTTCTGCGAGATAGTTGTGACCTGGATTGACCACTATTGAAAGCAGGAAACTGGGCTAGATGGACCAAATATGGCTATTCTTATGTTCTTATTAATTTGTTAAAGAAGTGGGTCCCCATGACTGTAATACTGGTCCAAAAAGATGACTTTGGACCAGAGATTCTGATGGACTCTGGGCCCATGCAAAATCCATTTAGCGACCAGCTTTCCATCTCACATAAGGCTGACCTAGAGCAGATGGTACACCAGAATCAAGATGTGTTTTCCAGCATGCCGAGCCTAACCCGCCATGCAGCTCATGATATTATCACCGAGCCAGGAATGGTAGTCTGGCAATGTCCCTTTTGGATCCCAGAGGCCCAACAGCAAGCCGTGGAGAAAAAGGTCACTGAGATGCTGGAACTGGGTTTCATCATGGAGTCAACCAGTAATTAGTCATCTCCCATTGTGCTGGTACAAATGCTGGTAGGGAGCATCCTGTTTTGTATTGATTTTTGGAAGGTGAATGCTGTCTCTAAACTAGAGGCCTATCCAATACCAAGAGTAGATGAACTTATCAAGCGTCTGGAAAGAGCCCAATTCATCTTGACCCTAGACCTGACCAAGGATACTGGCAGGTACCCCTAACTTTGACTGCTAAGGAAAAGACAGCCTTTTCAATGCCCCAGGTTTTATTCCAGTTCATGGCATTGCTGTTTGGCCTTCTTGGAGCTCCAGCTATCTTCCAGCACCTCGTGGACTGCCTACTTAAACGTATGGTGACAATGTGGCTGCCTACTTAGACGACATTGTCATCCACAACAAGGATTGGAAGACCCATCTCATCCAGTTAGAAGCAGTACTGGATAGTCTATGGACCTTCCTGGGAGGACAAGAAGTCCAGTATCTGGGGTACTTGGTGGTGAAGGTAGAGGCAATCACCCAGGTACCAGTAATCCAAAGAAGCAGGTATGCGCCTTTCTTAGGCTTGTTGGCTATTACTGCCAGTTTATTTGAAAAATCAGAACCAGGCGAATCCGGAAAAGATATAGTGGACAGAGAAGCTGGATGCTGTTTTCCAGGCCCTGAAGAGGGACATTTTGCTCAGAGCTGGTGCTAGTCAGCCCAGACTTTAATCATCCCTTTATCATGTAGACTGATGCAGCAGCAGTTTGTCTCAGGAAGTGGATGGGGAAGACCACCCAGTGTTCTATATTAGCCACAAGCTATTCCTGAGGGAGAAGAATTATGTGGTAATTGGGAAGGAAGACCAAGCTGTTAAATGGGCCCTGGAGATATTCCAATATTATTTATTGGGGTGACACTTCCTATTTATCACTGAACATCAACCCCTTCAGTGGATTGCTCACCATAAAGACTCAAACATGCACATTATGTACTGGTTCCTCACTCTTCAGCCCTTTAGCTTTCAGGTGACATATCAGGTAGGCAGAGAGCATGTTAATGCTTATTTTATGTCTTGGGAGGTGGACCTTAACATGTCAGGTGCTCAAACAGGCATGGTTAAACTGAGGGGGAGGCATAGAGAGCCACCTTAAAACCCTATGCTCCACCCGGGGAGGAAGTGAGATGGGAGGGGTGGAGCTGAAACCAGGAACTATAAAAGACAGGACCAAAGTGGTGTTAAGAGGGCCCAGAGGGAAGCAGCAAAGACCTACTGCATATGACCCATCAGGTACCTGTGGAAAGAAACCACAACAGTCAGGTAGGCCAAGTTAAACTTGGGCCTTGTAGCTTTGCATGTTGGATCCGGGCTGAGGCAGGCTGGCTGGACAAGTACTAACAACTGTAGTGATAACTCTGGTAACCAAGCCAAAGTCAAGAGAAGGTATTGCCTTAGCAAGAGACTGTAGTACATGCAGTGGTCTTGCAGGAGCAGGCCAAGGAGGACATTCTTCTGTTCACAGACTGTTTTTTTTTCCTTCCACTGTGAACTGAACAGGACCCCCTTTCCCAATACCTTTAATAAACATTAATTTTGCTCACCCTAACCTGCTGCATGGTGTCATTTTATCTGGTTCCCAAGTCCACCCATGCTCATGGTATTACAGTGCCTAAGCCCCTACCTGTCCCTCCAACTACCATCCCATCTCCCTCCTACCCTTCCTCTCCAAGATACTTGGGTGCGCAGTCCACAGCCGCTGCCTTGATTTTCTCTCCTCTCATGCCATCCTCGATCCGCTTCAATCCGGTTTTCGCCCTCTTCACTCGACAGAAACAGCACTCTCTAAAGTCTGTAATGACCTGTTCTTTGCCAAATCCAGAGGCCACTACTCCATCCTCATCCTCCTTGATCTATCCGCCGCTTTTGACACTGTCAATCATGACTTACTTCTTGCCACACTGTCCTCATTTGGGTTCCAGGGCTCTGTCCTCTCCTGGTTCTCCTCCTATCTCTCCCACCACACCGTCAAAGTTCACTCTCATGGATCTTCCTCCACCCCCATCCCCTTATCTGTTGGTGTTCCCAGGGATCTGTCCTTGGACCCCTTCTCTTCTCAATCTACACCTCTTCCCTGGGCTCCCTGATCTCATCTCATGGTTTCCAGTATCATCTCTATGCTGATGACACCCAACTGTATCTCTCCACACCAGACATCACCGCGGAGACCCAGGCAAAGGTATCGGCCTGCTTATCCGACACTGCTGCCTGGATGTCCAACCGCCACCTGAAACTGAACATGTCCAAGACCGAGCTTATCGTCTTTCCACCAAAACCCACTTCTTCTCTTCCTCCACTCTCTATCTCAGTTGATGGCACCCTCAACCTCCCCGTTTCATCTGCCCGCAACCTCGGAGTCATCTTCGACTCCTCCCTCTTTTTCTCTGCGCATATCCAGCAGATAGCCAAGTCCTGTCGCTTCTTCCTCTTTAACATCAGCAAAATTCGCCCTTTCCTCTCTGAACACACCACCCGAACTCTCGTCCACGCTCTCATTACCTCTCGCCTGGACTACTGCAACTTACTCCTCACTGGCCTCCCACTTAGCCATCTATCCCCCCTTCAATCTGTTCAGAACTCTGCTGCACGTCTCATATTCCGCCAGAACCGATATACTCATATCACCCCTCTCCTCAGGTCACTTCACTGGCTTCCGATCAGATACCGCATTCAATTCAAGCTTCTCCTTCTTACCTACAAATGCACTCAGTCTGCTGCCCCTCAGTATCTTTCTACCCTCATCTCCCCTTATGTTCCCGCCCGTAACCTCCGTTCACAGGATAAATCCCTCCTCTCAGTACCCTTCTCCACCACCGCCAACTTCAGGCTCCGCTCATTCTGCCTCGCCTTACCCTATGCTTGGAACAACCTTCCTGAGCCCTTACGCCAAGCCCCCTCCCTGTCCGTCTTCAAGTCTTTGCTTAAAGCCCACCTCTTCAATGCTGCGTTCAGCACCTAACCCTTACCGCTCAGTGAATCCAGACTGCCCCAATTTGACTGCCCCTATCGGACTGACCGTTCACTTGTCTATTAGATTGTAAGCTCTTTGAGCAGGGACTGTCTCTCTTTGTTAAATTGTACAGCGCTGCATAACCCTAGTAGCGCTCTAGAAATGTTAAGTAGTAGTAGTAGTTATTTATTTTTATTTATTTATTTATTTATTTGCTGCATTTGTATCCCACATTTTCCCACCCATTTGCAGGCTCAATGTGGCTTACATTATGCCACAATGGTGATCACCATTAACGGAATGATAAATACAAAAAAGTGTTACAATCAAGGTACATGAAAATATTGCATAGATTAGATATGATAATAAACATCGAATGAATTGGGAGAAATAGGTAAATGATTCATAACAGGTACATAAGAATTGAATAGGACATGTTAAAACATTCAATATTATTAAAGTAAATTAAAGTAACCAGATTGGAGAAGTCAATGTTGGCTTGATCTGATACATATTAGGTTTTAACTCTTTTGTGAAGTATTCGTGTTATAAGTCTTTTTGAATAGGTTGGTCTTCAGAAGTTTCTGGAAAGTTAATAGGTCATGTGTTATCTTTATAGCATTTGGTAGCGTGTTCCACAGCTGCGTGCAGATGTATGGAAAGCTGGACGCATATATCGATTTGTATTTGAGTCCTCTGCATTTAGGATAATGGAGGTTTAAGAAAGATCGTGATGAGCTTTTTGAATTTCTTGCTGGAAGGTCTAGGAGGTCTGACATATATGACGGGACATCTCCATGTATGATCTTGTGAGTCAGGGTACAAATCTTAAATGCAATGCGGTCTTTTAGTGGGAGCCAGTGTAATTTTTCTCTGAGGGGATGGGCACGTTCATATTTTGCTTTACCGAATATGAGTCTAGCAGCGGTGTTTTTGGGCTGCTGGAGTCTTTTAATGGTTTGTGTTTTGCAACTGGCATAGATGGAATTAAAATAGTCCAGGTGGCTTAATACCAGTGACTTCACCAGAGTGCAGAATACCTCTCTTGGGAAAAAAGGTTTCACTCTTTTAAGTTTCCACATTGCATGGAACATCTTCTATGTTACATTTCTCACATGGTTATCAAGGGTAAGGTTCCGGTCTATTAAGACTCCCAAGAGTCTTAGTGTGTAAATGTAAGAGGTGTTCATGGGGAGGGACATGAGCCTATCAAAGGCATGGCCAATATTTATGCAGGATACTTATAGAATACTGTAAGTGATGTGCACAAATGCCATAATTAGACACACCCATTTGCACCAACCATAGACATAGCATAAATATTGATGCCTACATTTAGATGTGGCAATGTTGGTTTACACTAGTATTTTGTATGAAAACTTACACTTACCATTCTTATAGAATAAGTTCCCTACCCATGGAAAGATGGTGCCTAAATATAGACACCCTCCCCCTGGATTCTCAATAGGTTGCCCAAAGTTGGGAGCCCAAATTTGGGTGCCTTGGGCAGATGCGCATTCAAATGAATTAGTTAATGAGGCATCAACAATCAATAATTAGAGTTAATTGGTAACAATTTGGACTTGCACACATCTGCCCTAGTCATTATTTTATAATGTCCGCACATAAGTTTAATAGCACGCAGTTCCAAAGGGGCATGTCTAGGGGAGGAGTAGGGTGGATCTGGGGACATTCCCAGAAGTTAGGTGCAATTTGCATGCCCAACTGCCAATAATTGGGCATTGGCATTTACTCTGGGTTTTGGTAGGAGAAAATGGTGGCACCCAAAGGTAAGTGTAAAATCCACACCAAGCTAATATTGTATAGAGAACACTGCATAGAGCCCCCATGTACAATATACGAGCTTTGCATGGATCATCCCAGCACCTAAATTTGAGCGCCATTTACTGAATCCGGCCCCCTGTTATAGAATTGCCTCCTTTTTGCCCTGTTCCTGCACAGGTCCCAAATTTGGTTGATGTTACTCCAGTATGAAATTGTGCACAGATAATTTTAGTTTGACACAGGATTACAGTTTCATTTGCCAATGATTTTACTTTTCCAGGTTCACTGAGCTTTGATGAACCACATACTCTTTGTAGCAAAGTTTCAGCAAGACATTTCCCACATCCTAGGGGCAATATTTCAGCAGAGCATGCTTGCTGCAGTCAGAGAGTGCTCTTATCAAATTATTCTAATGCTAAGGTACAATATTTGGGTGCAGGAATGTGCCCTGAGCTCAGAGATCCTCTGTCATCTGAGATGCTACATTTATTAAGAGAAACTTCATATATCTGGTAAGTATGAGAGAACGTTCATTTAAAATAATGTCATAGCTAGGGGAAACCAATTAGAGCAGCAGCAAGGATAGCAAGGCAGCCAAAGCAGGCCTTGCAGTCTCTGATTAAATTCGAGGCACTTTGGCAAAAGCCAAAAAAACTAAATTAAATTCTGCTGTCATGAGGGAGGGAGACTTTAGGGAACAAGCAGTGAGTTGCCAGCATTACATTTACAATGCCCTTACTGCACTAAAAGGCAATTTTCTCCTGCAGATGGACATAACAGAAATTACTGGCTCATCATTATAATAAATTAATATTTCCATATGAAAACCTTTGGATTACTTGATATTTCAAGCAATTTAAAATGCCATCTTAATTTTCATATAAGTCATATTCATGTCTTCAGAGGTCCCATATGTAATTTTCGGTCGTCATAGAGTAATTATGATGCTCTAACTGATGACGCTTTAGAAGAGCATTATCTTTAACTAGTTTATGAAATGTGCTTTTTATCACTTTTCATAAGGCAGTATTTAGCATGGAAGTTTTCGTGTCATAATATGTCATGGAAGTTTGAAAGCTCTTTCACCTTGGCCTCGAAGACAATCGGATTCCTAAAGGGTGATCTGTGAGAAATACACGGATTGTAATTACACTTTGAAGTGATTCTGCCAGAGATAGCGGCTATTTTTGCTACCAGTTGCTCGATTGCAGTAATTAGTAGTTAACAGTACACAGCAAATGAGCAAATAATGAAAATGCCTTATATGTGCTGATAGCCGAAACAAAAGGCACTAATGATATACGGGTAAAAAAAAACATAAGGAAATAAAATCAGAATGTGCACGTTTCTGAGCTCGATATTTGAGCAATAGTGTGGCGATTAAGAAATGTTTGGTGAAACAGTTATAGTATGGATAATTTCTCCCCTGCTATATGGCTTTAATAGTCTAATAAGACCCAAAATCTACAGTGGATGAATATCCAGAGAAGCGAAACGTTATAGACAATTCACGTCATCTCGTGAAAATATTAGTTTCCAGCCGTATAGAAAAGTAAAGTCATAATCCTAAAGTGTACAATGAAATATAAATACATACAAGAGAATATCGTTATGAAGTACAGCACCTACATGTTCGGACTTTCGGGAGCTCTAGAAAAACGGAATCATTTTTGAGCAAAGGGTTTATACTGAGAAAGTTTCCATTTCATTTAGGTTAAGGTGTTCCTTATAATTATGGATCGGGAACTATACTAATAACTGCGCCCGACCGACTTAATCCGCAGGTTTTTACTCGAGGTTTGGTGAAAAGGATAAGGTGCATGAAATCCCACCAAATTCATGATTTGGATTAGGACTACTTGTATTTCATCACATTCCATTACACTGACCTCCGTCCTGAGCAGAAGGAATAGATCTAATAGAAAGTACTGCTAATCATTAAAATCCCCCCCTCTAGCGGTGTACGTATTTTATTAAACTCTTCTCGTTTGTTTTCTTAAATGAAGATGACACATGTAGCTTTAGAAAGTAAAAGATTTACTTATTTTTCCTCATTCACACCATAAAATTCAAGTTACTGAGGCATATGTGTGATAGCAATAGCCGTGGAAAAGACAAAAAGTTAGTTCCGGTTACTATCTCGAAACTCTTAATGAGATTGTATGAATTTCCATGCATGCGCTTTCCTTTCCTCGCGGCTCATCATTAATACAGGACTTATGGCCACTTTCTCTCCACTATTAAGCTAAATCACCGCCAGCGCTTCCGAGGTTTCCGGAGGTTTATTGCCCTAAAAGAGACGTCAGAGCTCCTCTGGAAAAGTTGGGGAACTTAGCAGAAGTGAGAGCCCATAGTTTCCTACAAAGGCGGTAGGAGCCCTAGGGTGGATGGGGGAGAGGGAGTGAATATCGGGGTCCGGACAGGCATGAAGGAGGGAGGGAGAAGGGATACGGGTGTATGTGTGTGTGTGTGTGTGTGTGTGGCGGGGGGGGGGGGGTACCTGTGCACCTGAGATTTCCTTGGGACGAAGGGAGATCGGCAGTCTACTCCCCCATCTCCTCCTGCCCAGTCGTGTTCCTGGCGCTAGGAATTAGTAAGGGAACAGCGGCAGCCGAGGCTCCGCCTCCCCTCAGCCAGCCCCACTCTGTATAAATGGCAGTCTGGCTGAGCCGCCCCAACCTGAAGAGCAAAGCAGAGACAGCCCGTCTGAGCGTGAAGGAGAGAGAAGAGCGGGGTACCCGGGGCAGCAGCGGAGAGCGAGCGCGTGTCACTGTCTATTCACAGCGCGGTGAGTACCAGAGGCGCTGCTTGTAGGAGCTGTCCAAGGTACTTCAGCACCCGGCTTTCGTTTCAATGTGATCACGTTTTCTGTCGCGGTGGGATTTCCCCCCCCCCCCCCCCCCCTCCCCCCCCCCCCCCCCCCGTTCTGTTCACATAACATTAGATATATATTTAAAAAGAAAACCTGCAATCTTTCCAACTACTGTACATTTCTTCTGAGACGCGTCTGCCTTACTCCTATGACTCTTGATTTAGGGCTGCAGTGGGATGAGCCCCTTCCTTGTGAATATTGAACCAGCTTTGCATATGAAAGATATAGATAGCATGGTTATTCCTCTATGTGGTTTCATTTAGTTTCCAATGCAGATGTTGTAATTTTACGAATGTGTGGTGAGTTTTAATAGATGGATAACTTTGGCAGGAGTTCATAGCAGTTGGGCAAAGCAAAAAGAACAAAAAAGAGCGGGTAAAATTTTAAAATAAGTAAAAGGGGACATTTGATTTCTTTCTAAAAAAAAAACTTTTTATGCATTCAGGAGTGCTTTATTTCCATTTATTCATGAAGAACCGTGCTCTTTGGTTTTAATTATAATATGCTTAAAAGTATAAAGCAATGATTTTTGCCATTAAATCTAGATTTACTAGTGCAACCTTACCTAAAGAAAACATTGGCAGCTTCTTTTGCATCAGAAACACAATGTTAATTATTTTGATCTTCCCAGATTGCAATGTTTTCAAATGGAGAGTATCTGTTCAGTTATTGAGACGAGGTCACTTTTAATTTTTTATATATATCTACTTTCTATCTGAAAATTCCGTTGAACCTGAGATTCCCAAATGCAGTGAGGAGTTACAAAAAAGTTTTGAACAACACTAAAATCTGAACTTTACTACTACTACTACTACTACTATTTGGCATTTCTATAGCGCTACAAAGCGTACGCAGCGCTGCACAAACATAGAAGAAAGACAGTCCCTGCTCAAAGAGCTTACAATCTTATAGAACTTTAGAAGGAAATCGCTAATAATGTTCTCTCTTAAGCTGAGCAAAACGAAAATTTCCCACAATAGTTATGGGAAAGCCTTTTGGGAAATGGATTTAGAGCTTTATCATTCTTTCCAGCACTTAGGAAGGCTGGTGTATACGTTTGTTGGGTTTCTGCTGCCTATGGTTGTCACTGAATACATGGTTAATCTGTTTTAGTGATCCTTCCTCCGTGTATGTATTATGCAGATGCAGGGGAGCATGAGATTGTGGCTGAATGTCCTGACTTTCACCCTGAGCTTGCTGATCTGCTTGGGGACGCTGGCAGATGCTTACCCATCCAAACCGGACAATCCTGGAGAGGACGCGCCGGCAGAGGATATGGCAAAATATTACTCGGCATTGAGGCATTACATCAATCTCATCACAAGACAGAGGTACAGCGTGGTGCAGGGTCTTCTAGTATCATTTACACCCCTATTACACCCTTTGCTCTTATTCAAGCGGGCGGTGCTTTCAGACTCCGGAATCATATGCTTAGTTCTAAAACTTCACGCCTTTCAGAGAAAGGGTTAGAGTTATTGAAAACCGTACATTTTAAATTCTAGGATAATATAGTTTCATCCTTCCTTTCTTATAATGTTTTGTAACAACAAGAATCGGAAGAGAGGACGGGACAGACCCTTTATTTAAAAACTGACAGCACACTATCAGACAGGACATTGCTGTTGTTGTATGTTTACTATTAAGCTATAAATAGGACAGAATGGAATGACTAGAGAGGAAGATATGCAGAAAAATATTTTCTGGTGGATAAGAAATAGAAAGAAAAAGATTTTGATTGACTGAGTGATTGGGTTTCAAAGGAAGGTGCAGGCTGTGACAATATGTGAGAAAATGAAGCGGTAGTAGAGATTGGGTGTTCTTTGGAAATTTTGTTTTGATAAGCCCAAGAAAATTAAGATTTTTAGGCAGGTGAAGTTTTGCATGACAGAGCAGGTGAGGGCAGGAAGCGGTAGCCCTGGTGCTTTTCAGCTAGGCATGTGTCGATGTCCACAGAAATGTGTGGTTAATAACAGGTTGCTAACAGTTTTCAATGCAGAACAAAATCAGAAGGATAAAAAAGTGACTAGTTGCAATTCATCTAGCCAGTAATAGATAACTATTGGCTTAGACAGCTAAAGCTATTAATCCAATTGGTAATGGATGTCACTGGTTCCTTACTGAGTGATTAGATTATTGAACACACTAAGGTTTCACTGCCAAATATGCATTATTGAAATAACAGATCTCATAATGGGCTGCCTCAGTTTGCTCAGTAAACAGCATACTTAAAACTAGAATGTGTTGACTTCTTATCACCTTTGTTAGTGGTAGTAAATATAACTCCAAATTGTGGAACATGTACCAGTTTAAATTAGCTTTCACACCTAAAACTAAGAGGGGAAATAAGCATTTGTGCCCCAGCTATCTCTGACCCAAAAGTACATGATTTCAATCAGAAGGCAGAACTTGGATCCCCAAATTTTGAGCTAATTTCTACTACCAAAGTCATTGATCTAGTTAGAGTGGTGGTGGAATGAATGACTATTGGACAAATATCTAACTGCTAAGAGATTGCTGTGATAAATCGTAGGTTAAATGGAAATGTTGCTTGTGTCTTTAGAAACTTGATCTCATGCCTCTGTTTTTACCTAGTGCATTAAAAGTATAAACTGGTTCACAAGTCAGCCTTAATTGAATGCAATTTTATGCAAGCTAATGTGTTTAAAATATATTTAAAAAATGAGTGGAGAGTGTTAAATTTAAGTCAGTGATCTGAATTCAGGTGTCAGTTCAAACAGGTTTATGACCAGTTCAGAAATCTGTACAAAACCTAAGCTAGCACAAATTAAGTCAAAGCCGTGGTTTCCACCCTGGATTCTGAAGGCTAATTTCAACTGCACACCTATAGCAATGTTTTGTGGCAAAGTTGCTATAATGCATGATTTAACCTGACTTGAAGTCACTAATTTTTAATGGAACAGTGGCCATCAGGTAATGCAAATCAATGTAATGTATTACCAAAACACAGACTATTGTACTAAAGAGACTAGGGATGGACTGTTGGTTTTGTCAAAAATTTGTTTTTCTCAAAATGTCATTTGTCGATAATAGTACACACACCCTTAAGCGGGCACAATTTTCTTAAAGAATGCATACTCTTTCCTGATAGTGTGTACATTCTCATACATGCTTAGTGGTTTGCTCCTGTGTAATGGTTTGCGCATGCATGCATACACTATCAGGAAAAGAGTGCACCCTCTTTACACATACCCTTGGATTCTATATAGGTTGCCCAAAGTTGGGCACCCAAATTTGAACACCTTGGACAGATGGCATGCAAATGAATTCGTTAATAAGGAGTCAACAATCAATAATTGATGTTAATTAGCAACCATTTGGAGTTACATGTGCATCTGCCCTAGGCGCTATACTATACTACCTGTGCCTGCGTTTTATTGCATGCAACTCCAAAGGGGTGTGGTTATGGGAGAAGCACAGGCGTTTCAGGGGCATTTCCAGAAGTTAGTTGTGATGTTATAGAATACTATAAATTGGGCACCCAACTACCATAAATTGCGGGACAGCATTTATACCAGGTTTTGGCAGGCAAAAATAATGGTGACCATAGTTAGCTGTGAAATCCACACTGAGCTAGAATTCTATAAAACACCCTTTTTAGAATACCAGCTTAGCGTAGATCATCCTGGTGCCTAAAGCAGTGGCATAGCTACATGGGGCCATGGGGGTCTGGGCCCCAGTAGATTTGGCCCTGAACCCCCCTGCCGATGACCCGCTCGACCCCCCCCCCTCCCGTCACCAACCTGCAGTCGCCTACCTTTGCTGGCGGGGGACCCCAACCCCCGCCAGATGAGGTCCTCTTCTTCCAGCGCAAGGCTTTGTTCAGTTTCTGAGTCTGATGTCCTGCACGTTGTCCCCTGCCAGCAAAGGTAGGTGACGATGGCGGCGGCAAGGGAGGGTTGGCGGCGGGAGGGGAGGTGAAGAGGGTCATCGGCAGGGGGGGTCAAAGTTGTTGGTGGTGGTGTTGGCAGCGGTGGCGGAGGTGTCGGCTATGGCGGGGGTGCCGGTGCCGGAGGGGGCTAAAATGTGCCCCCTAACCTCGGGCTCTGGACCCCCCTCCTGCCGAAGTCTGGCTATGCCCCTAAAGTTGGCTACCATTTACTGAATTCCCACCATAGGGGGGATTCTATATATGGAGCCTAAAATATCCACATTGAAAACAATTTCATCTAAGCATATTCTATAAGTGGTGCCTAGATTTAGGCGTGGTATATATTGAATATGCTTAGTTGATATCCCAGTACCTAAAACTATGTGCATCCATTTACACCAACGAAAACATGGCGTAAATCCTGGCATATAGATTTAGGTGCAGAGGACCATATTCTATAACTATGTGCGTAAATATTGAAACACCCACAAAGTGCCCATAACCATGCCCCTTTTTGCTTGTGCATGTTTGAAGTTAGGCACAGTGTGTTACAGAATATGCTTAGCAAGTTGCGCATTCACATTCTAATTATTGCCAATTAGTTCTCATTATTGCTTGTTAAGTTCTGTTATCAACACTAATTAGCTTGTTAAGCCAATTAAGTTATGCGCGTTGTTATAGAAGCCACCTGCATTTAAGCAAGGATCTCTAGGTGCACTATATAGAATCTGGTGGATAGTATACATTCTTTGCAAAGAATGCACACTCAATGACATTCATTCCAAAATAGAAAAACAGAAAAAAGTTGCGGCAAAAATTTTGGCCGCCCATCCCTAAAAGAGACAACAAATACATGTGCTCTTTTATATCTCATGTCCTGGTCCAAAATCCTTTTCCCGCTGGTCTGAATGATAAACCTTACTTCTTATTATAGGGCGATCATTATCGGGCACACAATTAATTTTTCTTTTCTGACCTGTAGATTTTCTAGTGATATCTTAAGCTTTTTATTAGGAGGTAAGAGAAAACAAAGTCTTTGAATGGAAGTCAACATCTCTGAGACCAACCTGAATTGCTGCACACACCATGTATCTTTGTAATGTTTTATCTTTTCAAAAGCAACAATATAACGCATGCTTCTTCTTTTCACCTATTTTAAAAATATATTTAAAAAAAACCCTCTTCAACATTCTGACCAAACTAAGAGCATATTTTATAATTTCTAGGCAAAATATATAAAGTAGTTATACTATGAGCTACTTATACAGGCTGTTTAAATAATTTGGAATATATAATTAACATAATAAAACCCTTGTAATAGATCCCTTTAGCAGAAAATCTCTATATCCTATGCATTTTTAGTTAAACTTTAAGTTTCTCTTGGTGAGCTGTATTTTACATGTAATACACTGAGGATAAGGAAAGTGAGATGGAGACTAGGGACGCAGTGTGTTCAACCAACCAGGTCCTTACATAATGGATTTTAACATCTAAGTCTGAGTGAGTTCATAATGAAACACTTTATATTTAATTTCTGTTTAGCTCATACCTTTTCAGTAATAGTTCAGGGTGAGTTAAATTCAGGCATTTTCCTGAAGCAGGAGGGCTTACAATCAACGTCTGAACATGAGGCAGTGGAGGGAGGGGTACATGACTTGCTCAAGGTCACAAGGAGCATCAGTAGGATTTGAACTCTGTCTTCTCTGATTCTCAGGCCACTGCTCTAACCACTAGCTTGTTCTTTCACTCTGTTAGTACAAATCAGGCAAGCTGATACGAGGAACAAATTAAAGTATTTTTTTTTTTAATGATGGTATACTGTAGAGGGAACATTCACATTTCCTGGGGAATTAGTCACCATGTAACAGTGGCATCTAGACTTAGGTTAGACTTAGGGCACCTAACTGATCAATTCCAAATACAGCCTTGGCACTTGGCTTACAGCTGAAGAATATCATTACAATGATTGGGCTAAGTGAACTATCTGGATAGCGCTAGGGTATCTCTGGGTGGAGTGAGGCAGTCCTTAGAGATATCTGGTTAGCAGTGATATCCAGATATTCAGCTCTGGCCACCATCCAGATGCCAGTGCTGAATACCCCAGGCCAGCTAATATTGACTCTCTATTTTATACACGCATCTAAGCCTGTATAGGTGTAATATAGGTGTTTTTGTTGGAATATTTTTAGACACCCTCTTATAACATAAGCCCTTATATGTTTAGTTATGAAATTTTGTTTGTCTTGTCAAGTGGGTCTTTTTTTTGTTTGTTGGTTGTTGGGTAGGGCTTTGAGGGTTTATTGTTTGTTTGTTTGTTTGTTTTTGCCTGGAGCACATTGAGGGCCAGATTCTGCAAATGGTGCTCAAAGTTAGGTGCCAGAGAGATTTACACTAAGACAGTATCCAGCAAAGGGTGCTCCCCGCTGAATGCTATCTTAGTGTGGATTTTGTGCCTAACTTTGGGCTGTAAATGCTGATGTCTAACTTTGGTCAGTTGGGCTTGCAAAGGACAGTTTTCCTTAACATCACACCTAACTTCTAGGAATAGCCCCTGATCTGCCCATTCTCCTCCCATGGCCACACCCCTTTTGAGTTGCGTACTATAAAATTTAGGGATGGATGTTATAGAACAGCACCTAGGGCAGATGTGTGTGCAAATACAAACTGTTGCCAATTAATGTCGATTATTGATTGTCAATGCTTCATTATCTCATGAAACTGTGTGTGCTTCTGCTCTAGGCACCCAACTTTGGGTGACCTATATAGAATCCAAGGATTAGATTTTAACCTTTTTTTTTCTTATGTAGTTTTGGATTCTTTTTTCTGTTCTTTTGTCTTTTTTGTTTGTGATGTGGTATGGTAAAGTCATAATGAATGAACGTTTTTGATTATGTGTACTTTAAGGAAAGCACAGTCGCCTCTGTCCTTCAGTGCTTACAAACTGTGCAACTTAGGGCTTCTCTAAGCTGTCGTAGGTATCCCATAGCTATTCTGATTTTTAAAATCTCCACATTGGTTATGAATAAGATAAATTATCATATGCTAGGATGCAAATTGATTTTGTGTTTATTCATTATGGATATTGTGAACACCTAACTAGCTATGGAATCCCCAGAACAGCTTTGGGAGACTCAGGTAAAGGCTAGATCAGAGTTAGAATCTGAGCCTGCCCGAAGCCTGCCACAGACAATAACAGGGCAATGGCCAGCTTAAAATCGCCCTCTTCCTTCTCCCCCAATTAAATATTTTTATCTGTCACAAAGAACAATAAGGCATTGTGCTGGATAAATGGCCAAGACTTTATTAGATAGCCCCAGAGGAGAATCTAAGTGGGTGCTCAGATTTAACCTATCTCTCTCCCAGACCTTCCAGATAATGCCACTGAAATCAGTGATTGGCCCTGGTCAGGGGCCCTTATATGGGCTGCAGGTGCTACTACCTGGATTAGTGCTTTTGAATATTGGGCTGTAGGATTCTACAGTGAGCCCAGTAGTGTACATATTCTCTTGCACATACTTACATACTCTGCTCCAAAGAAGGTGGAAGTGTGTACATATAGTTTATGTTTGTATGTGCATAGCTTATAAAATTCCTTTTACATTGCAACAGTGCCCTTGCTTCACTCAAACTATGCCCTTGGGAACATATATGCCCAGATTGCATGAAGGAAGGTGCTGTCTTCTGGCGGCCTATTTTTCATGTGTATACCTCATGCAGTTTTAGAAGAGCCATTTTCTCTATGTGAAACCAGCTTTGCATGTGGAAAACACATTTGTGAGAAAATTACCTCACCATGGGATAATGCAAAAAAGAAAAGCAAACCTTATTGATCTATATAAACAGGAGAGGTGTCACACTGGAGATTAAATTGGTTATTTTAGAAGCTGTATTTGAGATTTTCACATGTAATACTGACATTGCACACACATATCAAATACATATAGAAGCCCCGATTATAGAAAGCTTGGATTTACATATGCGAATTGTGAAAATGTGCATATTGCAAAGGGGCATGGCTTGGGCATAGTTAAGGCAGGACTAGGGCATGCATATTCTCCCTTTCAGAAGGGGAATGCATGTCCATGTTCGCCATTCTGAAGATTGGGATTTACAGCTGCTCATGGGGATTAGATTAATGTCCAAGACTTTATTAGATAATCTAAGAAGGGAATCTAGCTGGCTGCTCAGAATTAACCTATCTCTCACTCAGGCCTTCCTCCCCTTCCCATCTTTTCCTTGGAAGGAAGATGCCATCTGGCGCCACCAAACCTAGACCCCACGGATCTCAGGATCAGCCACAAACTACAAGGCCCTAATTAAACTCACTTCCAGGACTATTTTGCCACTGCTGCACTCAAATGGAGGAGTGGCCTAGTGGTTAGGGTGGTGGACTTTGGTCCTGGGGAACTGAGGAACTGAGTTCAATTCCCACTTCAGGCACAGGCAGCTCCTTGTGACTCTGGGCAAGTCACTTAACCCTCCATTACCCCAGGTACAAATAAGTACCTGTATACAATATGTAAGCTGTATTGAGCCTGCCATGAGTGGGAAAGCGTGGGGTACAAATGTAACAAAAAAAATGGCCAACCTTCATTGATTAGGAACTCTAGGCATAATGGTTGTCAACCAGCCCAAACCACAAGAAGTGGTCCAGACTCAGACCATCCCAAGTAATCTAATGCAAACCAGGACACTAGGCATAGCCAAATTATGCAAGCTGTTTCGGTTTCTCCCTCGAAGTGTGAAATCATTACAAGTCTCTATCAGCAAAGATATACAAACTGCTCTGTCACTAGTTTATTTACAGATAACTTAACTATGGTAGACACAAATGACCACCAGACCTAAATAACAATAAATTAGAAGTAGGAGAGCAGGGAAGCTGATATCGCCTTGGGTGAATCTCTTCATAAAGGCGGTTAATAAATCCCAATAAATAATAAAATAAAATAAGGCAGGTAGAGTTGAAAGTGGAAGGCAAAGCTCTGTCTTCTCTTTGTAAACCTTCTGCCTGTCTCTCTCTCTCAACATCTTTATCATATCTATAGCCAGTCTACCATAGGGGACATTGGGAAGTCAGGCCATGGGCACGCTCTACATTGGCAAATCAAAAGAAAAAAAGCAGATCAAAAAAGACAAAAAAATAGAACAGGAGGGTAACAGAAGAAGTGGTTTATTACATTTCTGTGGCAGATCTTTGCCTTTTTTTTGTTTCTGTCTACGCTCTACATTGGGCCATGCAGTCTGGCTGCTTGGCAACGTGGCCCCAGCTACATTCTGTTGAGAAAAAGTGAAGTTAAGTTTAGTTTAATAAAACCCTGATATACCGCCCTTCACAAACAAATCAGAGAGGTGTTCAATAAACCAATTTAAAACAGTGGGAAAGGACTACAAAATATTTGTGAAAGAATAAAGATAAAAAAACAAACAAAAAAAAGGTTATTATGCAGACTGCAGCTCAGCACCAAGGCCTCCTGATTAGGTGAAAGAAGGGAGTGTTCATCTAAACAGATGGGCTTCAGCAGAGATTTAAAATGAAAGAAGGGACTGTTCTGAGCGAAGATCGTAGAGAAGGACATTACAAAGGGAGGGAACTGTTTAGAAAAAAGCAGAATGATGAGTGGATTCTAAATGGGAAAGGTGAACCAAAGGGATGGAGACATGAGACGTAAGAGAATAGTGAAGAGCACGGGAAGGGGTATAGAGGGAAATGAGAGCTAAGAGATAAGAGGGGGTGCCAAAATAGAGAGCTTTGTGAGCTAAAGTAAGAATTTTAAATTGTACATGGAAAGGAATTGGGAGCCAGTGATGGTGAGCAAGTAAAAGCAACCATGTGTCCAGCTGGAGTGAAATGGATGGAGGAAGGGATTTTCCCCCATCTCCTATGCACCTTCTTCCTGCTGGACATCATGGTATGAATGTAACTGAGGCTGTAAAGCAACCTGTACCACTGTGGGGATGTGATCTGGTCCTTTCTCCCCATTACAACACAAAATTCCTCAAGGCATCTTTGCAGGGACGGAGGCAGTTATTCATCCCATTCATGGCAGCATCTGGGCAAGGGGAATTCAATGTAGCTTATCTCTCCCTGTATGATGTAAATGTGGTACTGTTATTCAAACCTCTTTGTGGTGAGATGCTTATTCTGTGCATACTTTTCTATGCAATAGTCTACTTGTTCAGTTGCCATCTTCATCTTCTTTTTCATTTCCAAGAGCTTTGCGGTAGATACTTGATTGCAAAAATAATTACAAAATATTTTAGAAATCTTGGTATGTTAGGACCCTGCTGGGCTCACCCTTGTCCAGCTACAAGCAGGTAGCACACCAACTCATGGAATGTACAAAGATCTAAAGGGTAAACTCAAGCAATGAGTTAAATCCAATTCTCCCATTTCTGCACCATGAACTGCTTCTTGCGGAGTGCCCCAAGGCTCACCCCTTTCCCCTACACTTTTCAACGTCATGTTAATTCCTCTTGTAACTGCCTTATCCAATCTTGGCCTCAACCCATTCATCTATGTGGATGATGTGACCATCTACATCCCTTTCAAAACAACTGTTGCTGAAATCACAGACAAAATAACTGCCAGCTTTGCCATCATGGAATCTTGGGCAGCAGCGTTTCAATTTAAACTCAACAAGGGCAAAACACAGTGTCTAATCCTATCATCCCAGCATAACAAGGTTATCCCGTCTTCACTTGTCAATGGGGATTCTACTCTTCCAGTCTCATCAACCCTGAAAATCCTTGGTGTCTTGTTAGATACTCACTTGCAATTGGATAACCAGGTTAATCTCATCACTAAACAAATGTTCCACTCAATGTGGAGATTGCGGCGTATCAGGAAGCTGAAAATTTATCCTGACAAAACTGCAGACTACTCAAAACACAGCTGCTAGACTTATTTTAGGCAAATCATGCTTTGAACATGCTGAACCTCTTCGTTTCAACCTGCATTGGCTCCCCATTTTAGCTCGTCTAACCTTCAAAATCTGCTCGTTAACTCACAACATTATCTATGGGGAGGCCCCTGCCTACATGGAAGATTTGATAGATCTACCATCCAGAAATGCTTCCTTGACAGCTCGATCATACCTCAACTTACACTACCCAAGCTATAAATCTGTTCGATATAAATTGCTCCTTTCCTCATCCTTCTCCTATGTCAGCCCTAAGTCTTGGAATAGTCTACCAAGGTCCTTAAAAGAGATTGCCGCCCATCAAATTTTCAAGAAATCCTTAAAAACATTTTTGTTTGAGAAGGCTTATTCCCAACTACATCACTCAGTCTGCACCTTCTTCCTCTTGACTGAACCTGTTTCAAACAGTTATTCAGTCACTACCCTTATTGATATATAACTTTCTGTAATTTTGTAAGCTGCATTGTGCCCGCTTTTGTGGGAAAATGAGGGGTATAAATGTACTATAAATAAATAAAATCAAGCTATTTGTCTATAAAAACAGGTATGAATTTTTCATGCTAAAAGCATTAACCATATACAAAACAAATATATTATTAGTATAAAGAGATAACTAGGACAATGAAGTCAGTCTGAGTTTGTCACAGATCTAGTTTTTGGCATAGTCAAACCAACGAATTAGCAGGGATCGGTCTTCAATCCAATACTTCTCCAAATTTTCATAACTGATATGGCAGAAAGCCATCAGGAAAGTATTGCCCTTCTTGTGGGTGATACCAAAATCTGCAATGGAGTAGACATCTTGAATGGTATGGAAACTTTGAGAAGGGATCTAGTGAAGTTTAAGAAATGGTCTAGAATATAGCAACTATGAATTAATGCTAAATGTAGAGTCATGCGTTTGGATGCAAAAACCCAGGGAGAGATACAGCAAAGGGGGTGAAGTTCTTCTGCTCATGAAAGAAGAGTGGGATCTGGAAGTGATTGTATCTAATCCTATGGTGACCACACATGTAGATAAGAATTGATAGCAAAAGCTTGAAGTATGGTTGGTTGCATAGGGAGAGGAATGGTCGGGAGGAAAACAGTGATAGTACCTCTTTATAGGTCTCTGATGAGAATTCATTTGGTGTACTTTGTGCAATTCTGAAGACTGCACGTTCAAAAGGATATAAATTGGAAGGAGTCAGATGAGAGTGTGACTGCTAAAATGGTCTTCTGTCTTTGTCATAAAATATATGGGGACAGAACTGAAGATTTACATATGTATAAGCTGGAGGAAGGCAGGATACAGAGGATATAATAGTCATTATGGGGTGAAGTTATTGTGTTATTTTACTACTAACACATGTTATTCTAGCCTGGGACCCATTTTATACAATGAGATGAGGAGCAGCATTTACAGAACACTTCTAAGTGTATGACAACATCCAACACTTTATTATAAATATATTAAAACCCAGTTAAAAAAGTAACAAATTGGCTTAATTGTGGCTTAACTTTGATCTCATACTTCAAACAGTCCTTAGAGTTATATCATTGAAGAACTTGCTGCCCTCCAATGTTTCAACCTAATAGTTTATCTTCTTGTCCTTTCTCGGCATTACAACCCTCCAGGTGAATGGTAGTCTTAGAACTCTTTATCACTGGACTATTAATGTCCAATGGATTTTCCTCTTTCCATTGAAAAAATACAGAGCCACTATCCTTGACTTTCAAATCTCCAACACATCTGGATTTAATTGAATCTCAGCTCTACATGGTGCCATGTTTCATTTGATAAGCATCTTCAGGAACTAAGACTAAAAATAAAATATTATAAACATCCTACTTTAATTTAATAAATACAAAATAAATCCTCAAAACATTGAACTTTTTGATAACCTCATCTTCTATCTTTACCTTTCAAATAAGGAATATCATTCTACTCGGACCAGCTCATGGTTTCGCTCAAATGTCCCATGGGAATCTATCCTGTGGAGTGTCCTGGAACCACTTCCTTTTTATACATCATTGACAACCTAACAACAACCAATCTATTTCTTTGTTTAACCCCAAAGGTTCCACCATTTGCCACATGTAAATAAATTGTTGTTCCTTAGTAAAAAGGAGCTTAGATGCATCGCCCTTCCTGGGACTGTTGACTCGCATTAATACCACAAACCTCAAACCAGTTGGTAGATGATTGAAGTGCTGCCAATGAGAATCTAATGCTACTTCAATTTGACCTATCTCAAGTTGCTTAAATGTTGAGCTATTCACAATTTAATGGGTCTTACTGTTTGTCCGATTTACCACTTCCCACATGGACATACAATGCCATACACCACATTCTTAGTATTACGATTTATACAATCTCATAAATTGAAGTCTTTCTGTAAATGAGGTATTGTGATCCGTTCTGTTTGCAGAGAGCACAATATACATACCGCCCACATTTAAAGTGGCTTCTCTCTCCTAAGCTCACTTCTTGTTTTGTCCCTACATGTTTACTATCACCAAACAGTTCCCCCAGATTTCAATTTCTAGTATAGGCAATCCCCGGATGTTCCCTAAATTGAGGACACAGGTTTGACTTTCATTCTCCCCTATTCTGATAAAATAAATCAAGTAAGTGTGAAAATCAACAAGTATTGTGCTATATTAGGGTTACACCCTCAATTTAGGGGACATCCGGGGATTGCCTATACTAGAAATTGAAATCTGGGGGCTGTTTGGTGATAGTAAACATGTAGGGACAAAACAAGAAGTGAGCTTAGGAGACAGAAGCAACTTTAAATGTGGGTGGTATGTGTATTGTGCTCTCTGGAGACAGAACGAATCACAATACCTCATTTACAGAAAGACTTCAATTTATGAGATAGTACAAATCGTAATACTAAGAATTTGGTGTATGGCATTGTATGCCCATGTGGGAAGTGGTAAATCGGACAAACAGTAAGACCTATTAAATTGTAAGTGGTTCCAGGACATTCCACAGGACAAATTCCCATGGGACATTTGAGCGAAACCACAAGCTGGTCCGAGTAGAATGATATTCCTTTATTTGAAAGGTAAAGATAGCAGATGAAGTTATCAAAAAGTTCAATGTTTTGAGGATTTATTTTGTATTTATTAAATTATAGTAGGATGCTTATAGTATTTTATTTTTAGTCTTAGTTCCTGAAGATGCTTATCAAGTGAAACATTGCACCATGTAGAGCTGAGATTCAATTAAATCGAGATGTGTTGGACATTTGAAAGTCAAGGATAGTGGCTCTGTATTTTTTCAATGGAAAGAGGAAAATCTATTGGACATTAATAGCCCAGTAATTAAGAGTTCTAAGACTACCATTCACCTGGAGGGTTGTGATGCCGAGAAAATATAAAAAGATAAAATATTAGGTTGAAACATTGGAGGGCGGCAAGTTCTTAAATGTGGGCGGTATGTGTATTGTGCTCTCTGGAGACAGAACGAATCACAATACCTCATTTACAGAAAGACTTCAATTTATGAGATAGTACAAATCGTAATATTAAGAATGTGGTGTATTGCATTGAAATGGTCTGTAAATTTGTAGTTGAATAGTAAACCACTTATATTAGATTGTGAACCCATTTAATTGTGTTGATGTATTTTAGAAGAGGACATACAGCCTGTTCTAAGATGTATGAGAAATGGACATCCATGTACTGGTTACATCCTACATGAACATCCATTTTACAAACTGAAATGTCCAAATTATGAATGGGGCAAAACAAGGGGCATGGATATCTTTGTAGGAGCATAGAAATGTCCATGTTATAAAAAATCTATAGTAAGTGTAACTTACTGGCGATTTAACTTTATTACTGTTTTATAGCCGGTCACTCAATAATAAATAATATTTAAATATAATATTCATCTGAGTGTTGATTTAAAATTATGTCGGGTCAGAGACAACTTATCTGACATGACTCATGTTTCACCTAAGCTGTATCAAGGATCACCCCCTGCAATGCAAGGTAAGAACAATCAATTATTAAATTCAACCCTACATAAATCTATCTTAACTTTAGAAACCCTCCATACCTTGAATTTAAGTGCCAGCTTCCTGGTGTTACATAGTTTTATCCCAGTCAAGATAGCAGTGACATTTTTTTTACTTTCACTTTTAAACCCATTCACTAATTACATCAGTGTTCTTATTCTGCCCACAGAAATCCCTCTAGATTAATGTTGTCCATTCTACCTCCTGATTTAGCCAAGTCGGGACCACTGAAAGGATTTTAAAGAATAGAAATGGATATTTCAGTTGCACTCAGTGGTCCTGACTGAGCTGAATCAGAAGATACAATGGATGACATTAGTCTAGAAGGATTTCTATGCATGGAGTAAGTACACTGATATAATTAGTGAGTGGTTTTAAAAGTGAAAGTAACAAACGCCACCATCTTGACTGGAGTAAAACTATATAACACTAGGAAGCTGGCACTTAAATTCAAAATATGGAGGGGTTTTAAAGTTTAAGCTAGATTTTATGTTAAAATTTATGCAGGGTTGAATTTAATAATTGATTGTTCCTACCTTGCATTGTAGGGTGCAATCCTTGATACAGTTATGCGAAACATGAATCATGTCGGATAAGTTGTCCCTGACCGGACATAATTCTAAATCAACACCCAGATGAGTATTCTATTTAAATATGTTTTATTATTGACTATAAAACAGTAATAATTTTAGAATTATCTGTGGACCAATGAGGAGATGGGTGTTGTGATTCTTGCAGCGTGAAAGTTGTCACCAGCAAGTTACACAGCTGAGGTCACCAGATCTATAATATAGAGCCTGTAGAATATTAATAGAAAGTCAATTTTGTTTACTAGCCAGGCTCAGAGCTTGAATTGCATCAGCATACTACCATCTGCCTATTTATTTGTTTATCTAGTTTATAGCTTTTGCACTTGTAGCTCAGAGACGTTTACAACAGTAAAATCTTAAAATAACACTACTAAAATAGTATAACAATTATGTGAAAGGTTATTTGAAATATGCTTAATCTCTTTTTCTTAAACCTTGTCTTTAAACACTTGAATGTTGTGAATCTAGTAACATTTTTTTTTTTTTAAATGAAAGAATAATGAACTTTTCTGGTTCAACAGATACGGAAAAAGATCGAACCCGGAGACAATGGTCTCAGATGTTTGGTGGAGGGAAAGCACAGAAAATATTCCTAGATCTAGGTAAGCATGCAACTGTGCTGTGATTTATTTTTTATTTTTTATTTTATTTATCATTTTACTTAATTACATTCACATTTATCACATACATGTAAGGAAATACAGAAATTAATATAAAAAGGAAAACATTTTCTCTCAACAATATATATTTACATAATTGTCCACAATTGGAAGATCCAAGATCAGGAAAACAATCTTAAAGAAAATAAGAAAAACTCAAAATGGTTAATCTTACACTTCACATTTTCTGTGGGAGGAAGGTTAATCGGTTATTGCAGCCAGTACAGTGGTAACTGAAGGAAGTTGCTGCAGAGGATTCTTCATCTGTTTCCACAAACTCTTATAATTTCTTAGGTTCAAACAAATAAGTAATAAGGAAATAAAACACTTACAAGGGAATCGCACTAGGAAGGTCCCACCTAGGGCAATGATTCCTGGCTTAAAAGCCAAGACCTCACACCTCCCAGTCTGCGATTCCCTTGATATGTCAGGAAATATATGCATCTTTGAACCCAAAAAACTATCAACCATGTATCGGAAATACAATTTCAAAACATTGTTCCTATCTAAATCAAAGACGAAAGTCACTAATAATAACTCTATCTATAACTTCTGAATTTTCCAAAATGTCAGTTAAACTTACATCTCTTTTCTCTGATAAAGAAGATTTTAAAGGAAATATAATTTTAGTCACCAAAAGGTGGCTATCAGAAGGTATTAGCAAAATATCAGAGAAATATTTCTTCAAGAATTCAGTAGCTGATATATAAGATATTATAGGTAAATTTATCATTCTCAAGTTATTTTCCCTTAATTGGTTCTCCAGAAATTCCAAATTTACAAGAAAGATAACTATTCTTCATTACCAAATTATCTGATTTTCATAGAGAAACCATTTCCGTAATCAAAGTCTCTATTTTTATATCTTGGACTTCCACTTAAAATCATAATAGCCAAACTTTACTGCACAACCTCAAAAATAAGTATTTATTCTCCATTTCTAACCCATAAGGTAAAACCTCATTTTTTCCTGCTATTTCTTATGAATAGGGGTTGCTGTATTTTAATAACTATTGCCTACAGATCTGAGCAATAGGTAGTTGTGTAAAATTGAATGTTGAAAGTATTATTCTAAGGGGCCCTTTTACTAAAGGGTTGGCACGTGCCAATCCGGAACTACTGCCGGGCTACTGCAGGAACCTGGCGGTAGTTCTCATCCCTAGCACGCGCTATTTCTAGCGCTACAAAAATATTTTCTATTTTTGTAGTGCTAGTGCTTACCCACGGTAATCAGGCAGGGCTGCATGCTGCCAGGTTACCGCTGGGTTAGCGCAGGAGCCCTTACTGCCACCTCAATGGGTGGCAGTACGTGTTCCACACCGAAATGGCCGTGCGTTAAGTGGTTCACTTACCACATGGCCATTTCTTTAAAAAAAAAAAAAAAGAGACAGCCTTTTACCCACTATGGTAAAAGGGGGCCTCAGCGCGTCAAAAACAGACCCCTAAGTTTCCACTAAAGAGGCGATAGCTTTTACTTATACCTTAAAATTTCCATCCATGGACCAGACAAGTGGCCCACTAGCAGTGTTGCGCACCGCCATGCAGAGGACCAAAATTCAGTTTCCAACTCAACTCTTCTACTCCTTGGGCTGATCAGAGTGGGTTTGGAAAGGGTAAAGCTGCAGAGGCAGTATTAACAATTCCAGGGGAAGGGAATCTGTCTTTGCATACTAGCGACACCTAGTGGCTGCACTTAGGACCTATGATTGCAGAGCTCCAGAAGAACCATCACTGTGATGGTGGGCTAGATGAGTTAGGAGGGGATTAGAAATAGGAAAAACCTCTATCTGTAAATAAAGGGTCATGGCCTGGATTCCAGCCCTCAATCTGACTAAAGTAGAAGCCCAATGGAGCAGAATGAAACTGCCTAACCCAAATATAATTTCTATCCATGTCTGTTCCTCAAACCACAGAATATGCTGAAGAAATCCTTTTACATCAATCAATCATACAGGATACAATACTCCTTCTGAGAGGTCTTGCCAATGACCTATACAATGGCAGAAACACTACCTTTACCAATTATGCTTTGTCCTAAAAATAATTCCACAGAATAGCACCAGTCTATCTTAAACTGGAGAATGTATATATCCCTCAGGCATAAAACAATTACTTCTTTCTAATTAGTGTTTAACTCAAACTTTTATATGTAGTTTTTATGTTGTTCGATCCATATTTTTCCCCAAAATAATAATTTACAATAAAAAATATATAAAAAACATTTATGAAATTGAGGCTTATATAATTACATGGCATTAAATTTCTAATAGGGACACCATTGAGATATAAAGTGATGCTTGTATAGAAATCAATAATGAAAAGCCTGAGTGGCGAAATGCACATCACAGAAATGTATTTTATAACATGTTTGAGAAAGGACCTCTTTTTCTTCAGACACAGAGGGTCGGATTCAGTAAATGGCACCCACTGTTAGGCACCAGAAAGATCTGTGCTAGATTCATATTCTATATAGGGAGCTCCATGCCAAGCACCCTTTATTGAATAGCGCTCAGTGCCAACTCTCACGTTCAGCTTTGGGCACAAGGATTTAGGCCTACTGAAACCTGGTGTAAATCCTGATGCTGAACTGATGGCAGTTGGGCACATAAATAATCCTATTCTATAACACTGCCCTCAAATTTTGGGAATGTCTATGATCCGCCCATGCCCTCCCATGGCCACATGCCTTTTTAAGTTGTGCGCTAGACAATTTTGGCACCCAAATTTCAAGTTTCCAAGCTTATTCAATATGTACTACCCTGCCCTATGGAAGCCTCTAGGGCAGTTCACAGTCTAATATAAGAGAAAAGGGAAGAGAAAGAAAAAGAAAGGTAGAACTTGACTAAAAGACATGACACAGAAGGGTAATAGAGTCAGAACAAGAAGCGTAGCCAGGGTGAGGCATTGGGGAGAGCGGCGAGCACCTATTTTTCACATGAAAAATAGGAGACGTCGGAAGTCCATTTGGGAGAGCAGTCGCTCTCCTGGTGACCTGCCTAGCCACGCCTCTGGACAGAACTACAATTTTGATAGTACAGTGGATGGGGTAAAATAATAAGTTATTATTTTACCCCATCCACTGTACTATCAAAATTGTAGTTCTGCATACAATGGAAGCACTGCATGCAAATAGAACTCATGCATATTCATTGGGGAAATCCTGAAAACCTGACTGGATTGCGGCCCTCGAGGACCAAGCTTAGACAATCCTTGTTAAGTGAATCAATCTTTTGTCTGGAGCTGGATGCAGACCCATCAATGAGACATGTTATTGAGACTGTTTCGGGACTGATATTAGGCACTGATACTGAGATTTGTACCAGTTTTCTTATTTTTCTCTAACACTGTGGCAAATGGCCTAAAGTAGATCACTGGGTTGAAACACAGTGCATTAGTCATTTTAAGTCAGTATTCATCTTCTGTGTTAGACTTTTTACACTTGATAAATTGCCCTGTGATAGACTGCTGACTCCCTCTGTATCTGATAACAAGCAGTGAGCTTCAGCGCTCTGAGATGTTCTAGACACATGATTTATCCCTGTATTATTGATTTCTAGCAGAGTGTTAATGACATGAATTTTCCACTGTCATTAGAACTGTGAAAAACAGTTTAACTGTATTTGCATATTCCCCTGTGTAATAATGTACATATCTTTCAATCTTGCTTTCTCTGAAAAGTTTTGTGGCAGGGGCAGATAATTCACCATTAAACATGGCTTATGTAGCATGTTAGAATATGGAGCAGAAGGATTTGTTTGCATGACAGCAGTGAGTACATGTGAAGTCCCATTTTACATAGGGCACTGTGAGCAGAAATGGAAAGCCGAGTCATATGTAAAATATACATTGTGCCACAGGGAATACATATGTATTTCCCTATACATGCAGCGGGAGCAACCATTCCATAAAACTACTCATTCAGAAAAAGAACAGCATCTCTCGGCAGCTTCTACATGCAGGCGCCAGCAATTCTACAGGTAAATGCCTATTATAAGATCTGCAGTCCAGAAAATTATCAGCCTAATTCTAGATAGAATGTAGAAATAAGAATTGATATGTCCAGGTCAGGATGTGTACAATTCCACAATTCTGGCAGCATTTTAGAACAGGATCTGGCATTGTACGGCCTGTTCTAAAATCCATGCAGGAGTGCATGTGTGTTCACCTGCACATGGAGTAGGAGCAGCCATTTTACAAAGATGCACATTGGAAACCTGAATGGAGAAAGGAAAGGCAATTTACACATGTAAGCTGATAGTCCAAAATCTACATGTGTAATTGTCAATGGGGCAGTTTAGAAATTAAGAAACAAATTGACTATAATTTGGTCATTGAACCCTTTTGAGAACCGATGACGAGGTGGGTGCTGTAAATCCTTGCATTAAAAAGCTATCTATATGTAAGGTGCACCGCTGAGGTTTTTGGGGCTCTGAAACTTTTTAGTGGAATAAGTTGGATATTGTCAAAATATGCCTAGACCACTCTCATTTTCCATTTGCAGGTCCTTCATTTTTAGATGTGTATATTATGGCTTTACAAGATCAGAACTTAAACGTTTATGTAAGATTAAACATTTAAGTGCCAGTTTATGCATGTCTAAAATGTGAATGATGCTTCTAAAATAAGCACCATGGTATAGGCTAAATTGTTGAATAATCAGCCCCTTACAATTCATATAAGTGAGGGGTAGAGGGAAGGCGGAGACAGAGTGGAATTAAAAATTATCTGTAGAATGCTAATATCCAACCATTATCTCTGGGATTCTATCCACCTCATAATTGAAAGAGAAAAACGCCTAGATTTCGACCCAAATCGGGAGATAGACGTTTATCTCACAAAAACGAATAAATCGGTATAATCGAAAGCCGATTTTGGACGTTTTCTGCACTCCGTCGCAGATGCGGACAAAGTTGATGGGGGCGTGTCAGAGGTGTGGCGAAGGTGGAACTGGGGCGTGGTTATCGGCCGAGGAGAGATGTACGCGTTAGGGCGATAATCGAAAAAATTAAGGTGTTTTTAGCGAACATTTAGGACACTTTTGTTGGACCCTTTTTTCACACGAACAGGTCCCGAAAAAGTGCTCTAAATGACCAGATGACCATCGGAGGGAATCGGGGATGACCTCCCCTGACTCCCCCAGTGGTCACTAACCCCCTCCCACCACAAAAAATGATGTTTCACAACTTTTTATTTTCACCCTCAAATGTCATACCCACCTCCCTGGCAGCAGTATGCAGGTCCCTGGAGCAGTTGTTAGGGGGTGCAGTGGACTTCAGGCAGATGGACCCAGGCCCATCCCCCCCTACCTGTTACAATTGTGCTGCTTAATGCTTAGTCGTCCAACCCCCCCAAACCCACTGTACCCACATGTAGGTGCCCCCTTCACCCCTTAGGGCTATAGTAATGGTGTAGACTTGTGGGCAGTGGGTTTTGAGGGGTATTTGGGGGGCTCAACACACAAGGGAAGGGTGCTATGCACATAAGTACATAAGTACATAAGTAGTGCCATACTGGGAAAGACCAAAGGTCCATCTAGCCCAGCATCCTGTCACCGACAGTGGCCAATCCAGGTCAAGGGCACCTGGCACGCTCCCCAAACGTAAAAACATTCCAGACAAGTTATACCTAAAAATGCGGAATTTTTCCAAGTCCATTTAATAGCGGTCTATGGACTTGTCCTTTAGGAATCTATCTAACCCCTTTTTAAACTCCGTCAAGCTAACCGCCCGTACCACGTTCTCCGGCAACGAATTCCAGAGTCTAATTACACGTTGGGTGAAGAAAAATTTTCTCCGATTCGTTTTAAATTTACCACACTGTAGCTTCAACTCATGCCCTCTAGTCCTAGTATTTTTGGATAGCGTGAACAGTCGCTTCACATCCACCCGATCCATTCCACTCATTATTTTATACACTTCTATCATATCTCCCCTCAGCCGTCTCTTCTCCAAGCTGAAAAGCCCTAGCCTTCTCAGCCTCTCTTCGTAGGAAAGTCGTCCCATCCCCACTATCATTTTCGTCGCCCTTCGCTGTACCTTTTCCAATTCTACTATATCTTTTTTGAGATACGGAGACCAGTACTGAACACAATACTCCAGGTGCGGTCGCACCATGGAGCGATACAACGGCATTATAACATCCGCACACCTGGACTCCATACCCTTCCTAATAACACCCAACATTCTATTCGCTTTCCTAGCCGCAGCAGCACACTGAGCAGAAGGTTTCAGCGTATCATCGACGACGACACCCAGATCCCTTTCTTGATCCGTAACTCCTAACGCGGAACCTTGCAAGACGTAGCTATAATTCGGGTTCCTCTTACCCACATGCATCACTTTGCACTTGTCAACATTGAACTTCATCTGCCACTTGCACGCCCATTCTCCCAGTCTCGCAAGGTCCTCCTGTAATCGTTCACATTCCTCCTGCGACTTGACGACCCTGAATAATTTTGTGTCATCGGCGAATTTAATTACCTCACTAGTTATTCCCATCTCTAGGTCATTTATAAATACATTAAAAAGCAACGGACCCAGCACAGACCCCTGCGGGACCCCACTAACTACCCTCCTCCACTGAGAATACTGGCCACGCAATCCTACTCTCTGCTTCCTATCTTTCAACCAGTTCTTAATCCATAATAATACCCTACCTCCGATTCCATGACTCTGCAATTTCTTCAGGAGTCTTTCGTGCGGCACTTTGTCAAACGCCTTCTGAAAATCCAGATATACAATATCAACCGGCTCCCCATTGTCCACATGTTTGCTTACCCCCTCAAAAAAAATGCATTAGATTGGTGAGGCAAGACTTCCCTTCACTAAATCCGTGCTGGGAGCTCTTTTACCTTTTTTTTTGTTTTTGTAAAAGTGCCCCCTAGGGTGCCCGGTTGGTGTCCTGGCATGTGAGGGGGACCAGTGCACTACGACTCCTGGCCCCTCCCACGAACAAATGCCTTGGATTTATTCGTTTTTGAGCTGGGCGCTTTCATTTTCCATTATCACTGAAAAACAAAAACGCCCAGCTCACAAATTGTCGAATAAAACATGGACATCTATTTTTTTCAAAAATACGGTTCGGTCCGCCCCTTCATGGACCCGTTCTCGGAGATAAACGCCCATGGAGATAGACGTTTTCGTTCAATTATGCCCCTCTATATATGGCACCTTAATATCTGTGCAGAAATTGGAGCATAATCTATAACAATACATGTAACTTAATTGGTTAACCACTGTTAATTGGATGTTAACAATTGGCATTAAGATTTACATGCAGAACTCGCTAAGCGTATTCTGTAACATGGTGCACATAAATTCTAAGTCGTATAATTCAAAAGTGGGTGTAGATATAGGCGGGTCATGGGTGTTTCTCAAATCTATGCACGTTGTTATAGAATACACCCTTTCACGCCTAATTTACGCATCAGGATTTATATCAGGTTTTAGCTGGCATAATTGACCATGACTAAATTTAGTCGTGCAGAGCAGCATTCGGCGTATTCTATAACGTATGCGTAAATTAAAGCGTACTTTATAGAATACGCTTTGATTTCCACACAGAAATTGAGGCAAGATATATAGAATCTGACCCTATAGGGATAACCTGTGTGTTTTACAGTAGACCTGCTCAAAACACATAAGAGCAGCAATGGGAATACCAAGACGTATTAGTTCCTTCAATTAACTGTCAGGCCCCTTAGGCTCCCAACCTGAAATTGGTGTAATTAAGGGGTCAATTCAAAGCCAGTTAACTGGGTAAGAGAGACTCTTATCTGGTAAACTGGTGCTGTGCAGACTCTGAGGGAATATTCAGCAACAATGACCAGGATATTGAGTATCCTGAACATCATCTCTAACCACTAAAGCTGAAACCAGCTATTGTGTGGGTGGTCCGGGGCAGAGTCAGGAGAGCTGGCTCTTAACTGAATAAGTGCCAATATTCAGTCCTTAACTGGTTAAATGGCCAAAAAGGGTGTCAGGAATTGTAGTCCTATGTTTGGTTGGTTTAATGTAACCAGTTAAGGGCTGAATATCAGTACTCATCCGATTTAAGTATAGGCTATTCATATACTAGGATATTTAATCAAAAAACAAGGGAGAAATGTGAGGCATGGCAGACCCCAATACTTTAAAAAATATGAACAAACCTCCACTGAAATAAATCACTTTCTCTAAAGACACGATGGCATCAGATGTTAATGAAAAAGAAAGCTATGAGACCTCTTGTAGCACACAGCTATTTCAGATCAAAGTTCATGCTTCAGCATCAGTCATTTGCCAGAGTGTCCATTCATCTAAGTTTTATTAATGAATCAAACATTGTATTAAAGGAAAAAGAAAAAGCGACAACTCATCTTAAATTGTGCCCAACGCCCACATTGAAGAAATAATGGTGTTTCGGTCCAAGACCTGCATCCGGGGTTGGTGGGAGTAGTCGTATGCACAATCAAAGCCACTGACAAGCAGCATCTTGGCAAAAAGCCAGTCTCTCCATTTCTCCCTTGTTTTTTGATTACTGTTTTCAAATTTGGGAGGGTGTATAGTTCTTTTTCCCCTTTTTTGATTTAGTATTGATTATCTAGGCATAATTTTGATAGTGGAAGTCAGCCTTTAAACCACTGCTGAATGAATATTACCCCAAAACCAGTGGTCTTCATTAATTTTTAAGCTGGAGCCACTTTGAATTCTAATGAGCTGCAAGTCACCAAATATCTTCCCATGTGGGTTCTCAACACTGCTGACCAGTGTGTGTCAATAACATCCATCCCCAGCACTCTACCTTCAAACGTCATTGGGGGTTTCCCCAAAGTTGTAAGCATTTCCAAATGTATTCTCTTGAGTCTGTTGAGGGGTCCTTTTACTAAGGCATGCCGAAAAATGGCCTGTGCTGGTGTAGATGCATGTATTGGAGGCACACAGGTCCATTTTTCAGCGCACCTGCTAAAAAGGCCTTTGTTCACTGAAAATGGACGCGCGGCAAAATAAAAATTGGCGTGCATCCATTTTGGGCCTGAGACCTTACCACCACTCATTGACCTAGCGGTAAAGTCTCATGCGTTAACTGGGTGGTAATGGCTATGTGCGTACAATGCCAATAACTGCCTGGTTATTTATTTATCACACAAGAGAATACAATCTGTAATATCAGAATCAACAAAGGAGGTATGTGATAGAACAAATGAACAAGGAGTAAATGGGATAGAAGAGGTATGGGAGAAAGGATAGGGATAGGTAAGGAGGTGGAGCGATAAAGGAGATGTTGGGGAACAGCATGAAGGGTAAGACGGTTGGTAGTAAATATTTTCTGAGTCATTGTTGTTATTGATTAGTTGAACTGGTAAATAGATGGGTTGCATATGTTTGCTTATGGTAGGTCAAGTCATTCGGGTAAACCTGTTTGAATAGATGGGTTTTCAATAGTTTCCTAAAGGGAAGATATTCACTAATTGACCGAATATATCTGGGTAGAGCATTCCAGAGTTGGGATCCCAGGTAGGGGAAGTTAGATGCATGGTAGGTTTTGTACTCTAGTCCTTTGCAATTGGGAAGGTGCAGGTTAAGGTATGATCGTGAAGATGTTGACATGTTTCTGGTTGGAAGGTTTAGTAGATTGACCATGTAACTTGGTGATACTCCATGGATGATCTTGTGGATTAGTGTGATGGCCTTAAAGTTGACTCGTTCTCTAATAGGTAGCCAATGAAGTTTCATACGGAGGGGTGTTGCACTTTCAAATCTAGGCTTCCCATAAATAAGTCTAGCTGCCTTGTTCTGGGCAGTCTGAAGCAGGGCCGGTCTTAGCAAGTGCGGGGCCCTGTGCAGACCAATTTGGTGGGGCCCCATCCTAGCTCCGCCTACCCTAGCCCTGCCCCCACCCTAGCTCCACCCCATTGATAAGATTATTCCATTTTTAGAAAAAAATTTTATTTATGAAATTTCAAATAAAGACAAATGAAGCTAAACTTGTACAAAAAAACTGATTGAAATAATAAGCACAATGCTATCATAAAACCTCCCCTCCCCAGAAATTATTCAGTTCAAGTCCACTACAATTAGTAGTTCCAATTCTCATAACAAAGGAGAATAAAGGAAAAATATTAAGAAAAGATCCAGTACTTTCAAATTCCCCTATTACAAGGGGGTGCAAGGGAATAGGACACAAAAGGTAAACAGTGAACATGGAGAGGAAAAGAGAGATGGGTGATACTGGACATAGAGGGATAGGGTAGGGAGAGATGCTGGAGGCAGGTGAAGAGGGGAGAGTCACTGGATGTGGAGAGTAGAAGGGAGATACCTGGGGAAGCAGTGGAGAAATTAAGTGACTAACAATAGGGGAAACACTGGGGAGGCAGGATGAGTGAGAGCGGAAGGATGAATGAAGTTAAGGGAGCACTGCAGCACGGATGACTAAGGCTGACTAATACAGGCTACTGGGGAGATGAGAGGCTTGGACATAAATATTGGGAAAGGATAACAGGATCTGGAGTGAGAGAGCACTAAGGGAGGAAGATGGATGGGGATGTGTGGCAGCAGTAGTGAGAAAATGAATGATACTGGGAGGGTGGAGGGTGACTGAGGTGTAGTGTGGAGTACAGGTGAGAGTGAGACGGGCTGAATCCTGGGGAAGGATGAGGCATATGGGACCACTTAGGGGAGGATGAGTAAGGCTCAGAAGGAAGAATTAATAAAATTAAGGTGCATTGAAGAAGGGAGGTAAAAGATGATTAAAAGGATATCTATGGGTAAGGGTGGGCAGGGACTGAAAGGGGAAGAAGGGGACTACTGTGGCTCACTGTCACTGGAAGCAAGGGTCCCAGGCAAAACCTTTGACAAAATGGTGGACATAGCTGAAACATTTCAAACCACCACAGAGACAGACAGTACTTTAATTTAAAAAGGTTCTTCCTAATTTAGAAAAAAAAGCTATCATCATACCTGGTTTGCTGCCTGCCTGCCTGCCTGCCTGCCTGGATTGGCACAATTGTTGTAGGCAGCCCTCCCCTGTCTGTTGCTTAGTTTGCTCGTCTCGCTTGGCTCCACGAGTCTGCATGGCCGCGCTCTCGCTTGCACCACAGTCAGCGACGATGGCTCACCACATCGGACCAGGCTCCAGCTTTTCCCGCTCAGTGACTCCCGCCCTCACGGAAACAGGAAATACCTCATCAGAAGGCGGGACATTGAGTGGGAAGTGAAAAGCTGGAGCCTGGAGGTGAGCCGTCATGCTGCAACTGTCTGTCGCCATTGGGGGTGGGGCTGTCGCTGCCTCCTGGCTCGCTACAAGCCTGCAAAGTTACTGTCACCGCCTCGCTGGGGTCCGGGGACTCGGGAGCTGGAGCCAGGCTCAGCGGGCCCAAGCCAGGGGTGGGTGCCGCGCCAGTGATGGCGGGAGCGGAGCGGCCGAGCCACGGGATCATCATGAATGATGCGGACGGTCATCCGAGGCGAGCGGAGGTCAGAGCGGAGGCAGAGTTGAGGCACACCACACGGGGCCCCCTTAGGCGTGGGGCCCTATGCGGCCACCTTGGTCGCCTCTGCCTAAGACTGGCCCTGGTCTGAAGTTTCTTCATGATTTGGGCCTTACATCCAACGAAGATACTATTACAGTAATCAACGTGGGTGAGTACTATGGATTGTACCAAGCTGTGGAAGGTATTCAAGGGGAGATAAAGGTTCACACGTTTCAACATCCACATCCTGTTGAACATTTTCTTCGTGATGGATGTTGCATGGTCTTCAAGGGATAAGTATTTATCCAATGTAACTCCAAGGACTTTTAGATTGTTGGATATAGGAATTGTGACATCAGAAGTAGTGAGAGTAGTTGGATGGTATGTGGAATATTGGGAAGAGAGGATTAGGCATTGAGTTTTGTCTTTATTCAGTTTCATTTTGAAAGCATTGGCCCAAGAATTTAGGATATTCATTCCATTGGTAATTTTGTCGGAAATTTCTGCCAGGCCAGATTTAAAGGGAATGAATATGGTGACATCGTCAGTATAGATAAAAGGGTTGAGACCATGTTTGGAAAGGGATTTAGCCAGAGGACTCATCATAAGGTTGAATAGAATAGGGGAGAGAGGAGAACCTTGAGGTACACCGCAATCTGATGACCATGGAGATGATATTGCTGTAGATGACTTGACTCAATAGGATCTAGAGGTAATAAAGCCTTCAATCCATTTTATAACATTGCCACCAATTCCCAACTTATCCAGAAGTCTAGTAAGAATACAGTGGTCGACCATGTCAAATGCTCCAGACATATCAAACTGTAAAAGGAGTACGCTATATCCGAATGATATTTCTTGTTTGAATTTGGATATTAAAGTAAGCAATACTGTTTCTGTACTGTGGGTAGGACGGAAACCCAATTGAGACTCATACAGGATGGAGAATTTTTGTATATACTCATTGACTTGAAAAGTCACTCTGTTTTCCATCAATTTAGTTAATAGGGGGATGGAGGCCACTGGTCAGTAGTTGGTAACATCATTTATCGGTTTCTTGGAGTCTTTGGGTATAGGTGTGAGTAATATGCTACCATGTTCGGTAGGGAAGGAACCTTGTTGCAACAAGAAGTTAAGGTGGGTGGTGAGATCTGTAATGAAGCGTTCAGGGGCATCTTTCATTAAATGGCTGGGGCAGGAGTCAAGATGACAATGGGATCTGGAGAGTTTGGAGATCACCTTGGAAACTTCTACGGTGGTGAGGAGGGTAAAACTTGTCCATGAGCGGTCAACCGGAGTTTCATTCATGTTGGGATCCAATTCATCAAGAAAAGTATCTATGTAGTTACAATCATGGGGAATTGATTTACGAAGATTAGTAATTTTATTATAGAAGTGCTTAGCCAATTGGTCTGCAGATGGGCTATTTGAAGGTGAGAGGGTAACTGGATTGGTGTTAAGGAGGCTCTTTATGAGTTGATATTGTTTCTTTATATCTGTGCCATTGGTTGTGATTTTTTGAGTATAGTAGGTTCTTTTTGCTCTTTTAATGGTGTTCTTATAATTTCTCTGTGACTGCTTCCAAATGTTAAAGGTGAGATTGTTTCTTGATCTACTCCATGCTTTTTCTAGTTTTCTGGTTTGTGATTTCAGGTTTTTTAGTAGGTCATTAAACCATGGTGATGGTTGACATCTACGTAAAGTTCTGGATCGAAGGGGGGCAATTTAGTCCAGGATGAGTTTGTATCTGGTATTCCAATCTGTGAGGAAGGAGAGAGAGTTAGGTTGTGTTGACCAATTGTTGTTATATATATGTTGCCAGAAACTGTCTTTGTCAATCCGTCCTCTAGTGGTGATTGTTGAAGGATTTTGAGTTATAAGCATATCCTTTGTGCGCCAATATAAGGTTAGTGTTGATTTATGATGATCAGACCAAGGGATAGTGGACCATTTGATATCAGATATAGTTATGTTTTGGTTGGTGGAGAGTTTGTAAAAAATTATGCCAAGCAAGTGACCTTTAGTGTGAGTTGGTTGCACTGGAGGAAGGTCAATATTGCAGAGTTGAAAGAAGTCCATGCAATCACGGGTATTTGGGGAGTGGGAGTCTTCTAAGTGTAGATTTAGGTCTCCAATTAATAATACATTGGAGTAATTGGTGCAGACATTTGCAATAAAGTCCATAAAAGTAGATTGACTAATATTCCAGTTTATTGGAAGTCTATAAAACAAAATGCAAGTTAGTTGGTCACATAGTTTAGGACTATGGAGTTTGAATGAAGCAATTTCAAGCTGAGGTGTAATTAACTCTGATATAGGCTAGCGCCTCACGCCGGAAAATTTCCAGCACGCTTAGTGGGCATGCGTAAAAAATGAAATTGCCACCCAGGCCATGCGGTAGCCAGGCAGTAGTTCAAAATTGATGCATGTACACACCTACGTGGCTTAGTAAAAGGGCCCCTGAGTGAGGTGATCAAATTTACACATGACATACCACAGGAGGATTGTGAGAAATTGCAAGATAACTTTGCAAGACTGCCAAGACAGGGCATGTAAATGGCAAATGAAATGTAGGGGGTTGTGTTTTATTTTGCACAGAGTAGCTATCCATTAATTTTAAACATTCTGTGGGGTTCTTGTTTAAGTATTCAAATGAGCTGTGAATGTATTTCTAAATCAAAGTAGGAGGCATTTATGAAATAGTTAACCAAAGTCCCCTGGGTTCAATATATTTTGGACACACATTCAAGATGTACGTGCAACTGAATTCATTAATGAGCCCTTAACTAGCAATAATTGGGTGCTAGCAACCAATTAATACAATTTATGCGACAAGACCTTTTTACTAATATTGCTCGTTAACAGCATTAGGAATAACATGATGGTGCTTTTTGGTAAATCTTGCCCTAAATTTGTAAGTGGTTTCTGGCTGTGCTTTATTTGTACAAACTAATTTGTTTCAAGTTGGTAACTGATTTCCCTTTTCTTTTTTTAATTTTTTTGTTTGTATTTGGAGCGTACTAGAGTTTTTAATTGAAAATTACTCATTACTACTGTAAACTGCTGTGGACCAGATTTAAATGTCATAGAGAATTACAGAAAAAAAAGAGCAAAAAGTCTGATCCTTATCTGTCTTTGCCATTTATGGGACCCAGACTGTAGAAGTCTGCTCAGTATTAGTCATACTTCCCAACATCTGACGCTGCCGTTAAAGCTCACTCCAGATATGAAGTTTTTACATTTTGCTTTCATTGGATTCCATCCTTTTTCTATATAGAGATCCTCTATGTTTATTCTACACATTCTTGAATTCCGTCACCATTTTTGTCATTACAGCCTCCCCCAGGGGTACATTCCAGGCATCCACCACCCTTTCTGTGAGAATGTATTTCCCGATATTGTTCCTAAATCTCCCACCCTGCAATCTCAACTCCTGACTTCTAGTTCTCCCACTTCTCTGTCTATGAAAAAGATTAGTTTGTATATTAATACCTTTTAAGCATGGATGTAGTTAGGGGGATGAGGGGGGCAGTGCCATCCCCCCCAAATGAGCTGTCCCACTGCAAGGACAATGACAAAAACTGTTCTTCTAACCTGCAATTATGGCATCCTTTCCTTTACCCCCACCCTCTGCTTGGGTCTTGCAGTACAGGCTACACTAACTACAAACTGCCTCTGGGCTGGCCCCGTGCTGCGTCCCGGGCCTTTCCTGTGCTGCGTCCCACCTCTCTGATGCAATTTCCTGTGGGCAGGACATGAATGGAAGAAGGGAAACAGAGCAGATGACTGGGACTTGGAGATTCAATGGGAGAGTGTTGAGGAGCAGAGCAGGGATTTATGCATA
Organism: Microcaecilia unicolor; assembly: GCF_901765095.1. Taxonomy (NCBI): domain Eukaryota; kingdom Metazoa; phylum Chordata; class Amphibia; order Gymnophiona; family Siphonopidae; genus Microcaecilia; species Microcaecilia unicolor. Next base: position 164,446,674 of record NC_044031.1, read on the forward strand.
GGCATGATGGAGTGGGAATTTCAAGTGGATAGTGAGTACTTGGCAATTGATGGGTATGAATGGGGGTATGTAAATGGGTTAGGAGAATGAGTGAGAGTGTGAAATGAGGGGTAAGAGAATGGGAATAAAATGTGGGGAAAGGTTGAGATGTGTGAATGACCTGGAAGACTTAAGACAGGATGAGAGGCATTGAAAAGGAATGGGGGAACTGGAGAAGGATATGAGAGGAATGGGATGAGTCTCCTAAGGGACTGAGTGAGGGTGGAAATAGGGTGAAAGAGAGGTAATAGGATATGGGGTATAGAAGAATGCCTGGAGGTAAGGGAAGAGAGAAGAGACAGGAATGGAGCTGGAGCTGGGGATGGTGAGGGGATGAGAGGCAGTAGAGACAGTGGCATTCCTAGCCTGGATGTCACCCGGGGCGGATCGCCGATGCGCCCCCCCCCCCCCGGGTGCAGCGCCCCCCCCCTGCAAAATTACACCCCCCCCCCCGGCGAAATGACACCCCACCAGGGTGCACGCCACTGGGGGGGTTGCCGCAGCGCGCGCCTGTTGGCTCCGAGTTCGCTAACTTCACTTGTTTGCTGCAGCTCCCTCTGCCCTGGAACAGGAAGTAACCTGTTCCGGAGCAGAGGGAGCTGCAGCGAACGAGCGAAGTTAGCGAACTCGGAGCCGACAGGCACGCGCCATGGCACCCCCCAGCGGCGTACACCCGGGGCGGACTGCCCCCACCGACCCCCTTGGTACGCCACTGAGTAGAGAGCAGATGAGTACAAAAGATGGAAATGGAGGAATAAGGAGGGGACTAGGAAACTTGGAATAAAGAAAGATAGAGGGTGCAATAAGATTGCTGGAGAGGGGATGAAAGGGAGATAGGAAAAGCTGGTAGGTAGATGAGAGGTGAAATGGAAACTAGATAGAGGGTGATAGGAAGAATGAGGGGTAAACATCTGTATTGCTATGGATTTACAGCCTGCTTCACTGACACAGACTACTCAATAATCACTGTGGATTCTTTTGGATTCGTATTAGGTAAATGAGACCTTTATTAGAGGTTCTAAAATCTACAATGATTAAGATATATACAATGATTAAGCTATATACACACAATGATTAGCTATATAACTAAAAAGAAACAATACCAATCTATAAACATTCATTACATCACTGGTCTCTACATCTAAGCAATGCTAAGAGTTCCTAGACCAGGAAAAGAAGCAATAAAACAATCATCACTGGTCCTTACATCATCCAGGCTCTTATCATCAGCTGGGGGGGCCCTGTTCACAGCAAAAGCCAGGAGTTTCTTTGACCAGGAAACATGGTTCTCTGCGTAGTTCGTACGTTACTCACAGATGAGCTCCCAATTTCACTGAAAGAAACTCCCCTTTTTATTAGGCTTAGAACTCATGTTCAGAGCTAAGAAAAATTACTGAATGATTCTCTGTTTAGGTAAACAAGCCATACTGTGGGAATGTGGTCACATGTTTCCTAGTCCAGGTGGCCAGTCTGAACTCGAAAACAGGCCCCATCTTTCCCTTCACATAACAATTTAATTAGAGCTGTGTTTTATCTTCTACATTCCAACTTATTTTCATACAATCAAAGTTAATCATTTTTAAACAGAGTTACTTCTAATCACAAATACAGACCCCGAGTGCACTGGTCGGTCAAGGCAGAGTTGAAAAACAATCTTTAAAATTCACTTTTATTACAACATCATATGTAGGTGGATATAGAGGCAGAGATGAGAAATATAAAAAAAAAAGATCAGTGTCAGACAGATATAGAGAAGAAGGGAAGAAAGATAAGAGGAGAGAGAAGAAATGGAAAGGCAGACCTGGACAAGAATTTAGGAGAAGACACAAAAAGGGGAACAAATTGGGACCAACCCAATTAGAAAAGTGCCTAGACAACAATGGTAGAAAAAATATTTTTCATTTAATTCTTTTTACTCGTTGGAATGTGTCCATTTTGAGAAATGTACGTTTTATCAATTTTTGTATTTTAGCAGAGGTCAGAAGAAATTGCATTTCTGTTTCTTTTACCAGAATTGTGCTGCATATAGAGTCTGGGTTTCTTTGGCAGAGGGGAAGGGGATCTCCATTTCAGTTTTTGTCTGCTTGTTTTTATGTGTTCCTCTATTTTGTATGAGGTGAGAGTCTGAAGAAGTCTCACAAGGCCGCTGCTTGAACTCTCTGCAGCCATTTTGAAGTGGCACCAGGTGCGCAAGGTCTGCGGCAGCGCCAGGCAGAAAAGAGGGGGCTCTTTCCTACCCCGAAGTGGCCACTAGACCATCAGGGCAAGACGATAACGTACAGGATGGGAGGGGTCGACAGGACACCCTGAGGCCCACTTGCTTGCTCATCCACCCTCCCTCCCACAAGACAGCCTGCCCACCCGCAAACCCGGACAAATGGGCAGGCTGGTAAAACCTGCCCTGATGTCCCATAGTGTCCTCAAAAAGAGGATATGTCTGGGTAAACAAGCAATGCTTGTTGTAATATCTGTCTTTATGTGAGGATGAAAGAAATGGCTTTTATAGATTTAAAATTCAAACTGCTTTGCATAGACCAAAGGAATGATTTAGTACTGTGAGACAGTTAGTGTATGGCCATAAGAATGGTACTGTTTAGGGGGACCCTGCTTCTGCGGACTTTGCTGCTTATCTATTGCAGAAGGTGGATACATACATAACATAAGAGTAGCCATACTGGGTCAGACCAATGGTCCATCTAGCCCAGTATCCTGTTTCCAACAGTGGCCAAGACAGGTCACAAGTACCTGGCAGAACCCCAAATTGTGGCAACATTCCATGCTACAAATCTCAGGGCAAGCAGTTGCTCCCCATGTCTGTCTCAAAAGCAGACTATGGACTTTTCTTCCAGGAACTTGTCCAAACCTTTTTAAACCCAGATATGCTAACTGCTGTTACCATATCCTCCGGCAAAGAGTTCCAAAATCATTGGTAACCACTGGGAATATAGAGATGCTTGATGTTGAGATAGTTATTGATGTTTGGACTGATTTTGATTTACCAACAGAACAGGAGAGAGGGGTAGCTATAGTTGTATCTTCTTTAACACCTACAAAATCTTTGATTGATCCTTCTTCAACTGCAGTTATTAGGGGGTTGGCATCAGCAGTAGCTCTGACATTATCTTTGATTGTGGAGAAATCATTATCTTCTGGGATGGTGCCAGGAAAATGCAAGATTTCTACAGTGAAACTACTCTTAAAGGGTGATCATTTAGATGTATCTGAATAAAGCAATTATAGACCGATCACTGTGGTTTCCATAATATTGAAGGTAATTGAAAAAAGTTTTCTTTGACAATTTAAGGAATGTGTACAGATAACGTAGAGGGGCATTTTCAAAAGAAACATCTAAGTCAGAATTTGGACGTTTTACAAAGACATCCAAATTCTGAAACGGGGAGAAGGTCATTTTCGAAAAAGATGGACATCCATCTTTTGTGTTCAGAAATACCATGGACGTCCTTGGATTTGGATATTTCTGTGAGATGGAAGTCCAAATGCCAATTTATGTCACTTTTTGGACGTCCATCTCTTTCGAAAATGAGCCCAATAGTGTCTGGATGATTATCAATATGGTTTTAGGGAAGGCCATAGTATTGAAACTTTATTAGTGTCCTCTTTAGATGTATTAAAGCAGGGGATTGCCGAAGGCCATACATTTTGCCTTGTTTCTTTGGATGTGTCATCAGCATTCAATACAGTTGATACTGATCTTTTGTTATCGAAACTTAAAGGAATAGGGATTGGAGGAGCAGTGTGGAATTGGTTTACTTCCTTTTTGAAGAGTCATCAGATGCAAGTCATTAGCAAGGATGAGGTATTTACAATGAAGCCAGTTACCAAGGGAGTGCCACAAGGCTCTGCACGTTCTGCCTTATTATTTAACATCTATATGGATTCATTTGGTAACGGTTTCAAGAATTTGAAGGTAGAGTACAGGATCTATGCGGATGATGTAAACTTCTTTTTTCCAGTTCAAGGAGGATACACAGGATTGATTGAACGATTGAGTGATTTTATATCTGCCGTACAGAAATGGATGGGTTTGAATAGATTAGTTTTAAATTTTGGCAAAAAAGAATTGATGTTTGTAGGAAAGAATGCAACTCTTCTATAATGTTGTTCTGTGAATTTGGGTGATTCAGTGCAGAAATGTATGCATGTGTTGAGTATTATTTTGGATCTCTTATTGTCCATGAAGAATCAAGTGTTGCAGGTGATTAAGTCAGCTTTTTTTCAGCTTCATTTCTTAACAAGTTACGGCCTATATTGCCACAGTTTGATTTTCGATCTGTGGTACAAAGTTTAATGATATCATGTATCGATTTCTGCAATGCGTTGTGTTTGGGATTGTCAAAATCAAAGATACAAGCACTCTCAGGTGATACAAGATGCCCCTGCCTGATTGTTGGCAGGTGTGTCTAGATTTGAGCATATATCTCCAATGTTATGCTCTTTGCATTGGTTGCCAGTTCAAGTTTGGGTACAGTACAAGGTGGTACAATTAATACATTGAGCACTGTACTCTGATTGTGTTCGTTGATACTTTAAAGATGTAATCAGGACTATCAACCCGTTCGAGCTTTGCGGTCTGAAAATTTGAAGTTTTTGATTAATAATAAACTGCAAACTGTGGTATATGCTAACACAAGGAGCACTGCATTCTCAATAGTGAGTCTGCAAATCTGGAACAAGCTACCAGGTTACTTGAGACTGTGTAGTAGTAGGGCTCAGTTCAGTAAGTTGCTGAAGACATATTTGTTTGAACATGCATGGGATTGATCTTTGTTACTTTTTTGAATATTGTATATTCCAGCGCCTGCTATTGTCTTTTTGCTTTTTTTATTACGTATGTTGATTTGTGATCCACCTAGTTGTAGGCGGACTAGAAATTTTTAAATAAATAAAAATAAAACCAGACATATGGTAACCCTAACCTGGAGCAGTCAGAAAAGTTCAGAGTGCGCTTTTGTGGCAGTGGAAGGCACACCTAGCCAGAGGAGCTGGCATGTATAAAAGATAAAATCCTGGAGGCTTACCAGTAGTCAAGCACAGAGTAATGCCACTAACTGAGAAGAGGATCCTGAAGCAGGTAGTGTTCAGTGTGGAAAGTGAAACTAAGAACTGCTGCCATTGAGCTAGTTGGAGCAGTTAAGAAACCTGGTCTGGAGTAGTGATTGTAGCCGAAGCCAGAGCTGGAGCTGTTTGTCCTGAGGAAACACCAGTTCTTGAAAGCACAGCAGCCTGGAGTAGGGTTACTATATGTCCGGTTTTACCCGGACATGTCCTCTTTTTGAGGACATGGCCGGGCAACCGGGCAGGTTTTGCCAGCCTGCCCGTTTGTCTGGATTTCCAGACAAATGGGCAGGCTGGCGGGAGGGCCTAATGGTGTCCTATCCCCTCCCCTTACCTTACTCTACTGCCCTGGTGGTCTAGTGACCTCTTCGGGGGCAGGAAAGGCTTCCCTCTCCTGGAGACTTATTTCTTGTACTTGAATCTTGAGCATGGCAACTAGGCCTTCCAGTTTTGAATTTGTGCTAGGGTTTCAATATGGCTCCAACTGACTCCAGTCAGCTGCCTTTGCAGCTTAGTGAACTGCCACCATGGTACTGTATCTACCATTTCCCATTGCCGCTGCCAGATCTCAACTTCTACTGCCTCTACTTGGGCCTGATAGGCCTGAGTCTGTTCCATCAGCAGGAAAATGTGGTCGCTAATCTCCTTTATCTCCTTTGTTGTTGTGCCAATTTCCATTCTGTGGCTGTCCGTTGCTTAACTCTCTCATTGAGTTCCCAGGTCAGCAGATTTTCCATATTATCAAAAGTAGACAGCTGGAATGCTCTATTCCAGTTGTCTTTGCAACTTCTGTAGCTCTTGTGCATCATAAATGAACTAGTTGTTGATGTGTTGTTTGTTTTGATACTATCTTCTTTCTATTTAGGGATTCTTAATGTCTATCCCACACATTTTTGAATTCCGTCACAGTTTTTGTCATCACCACCTCCACTGAGAGGGAATTCCGAGCATTCACCACCCTCTCCGGGATAAAGTATTTCCTGACGTTACTCCTAAGTCTACTACCCCACAACCTCAAAGTTATGTCCTCTAGTTTTACCGCTTCTTTGTCTCTGGAAAAGATTTGCTTGTAAATTAATACCATTCAAGTATTTAAACATCTGTATCATATCTCCTCTATCCCTTCTTTCCTCTAGGGTATACATATTCAGGTATTCAAGTCTCTTCTCATATGTCTTTTGGCACTATCCTGATATAATTTTCTTTGCCTTCCTCTGGATCACTTCAAATTCTCTTAAGTCCTTAGCAAGATACGGCCTCCAGAATTGAACACAATACTCCAAGTGGAGCCTCACCAACAACTTGTACAAGGACATTAACACTTCTCTTTTTCTGCTGGTGATTCCTCTCTCTATGCAGCCCAGCATCCTTCTAGCTATGGCCACTACTTTGTCACAATGTTTCATAGCCTTGAGACCCACAGACACTATCACCCCATGGTCTCTCTCATGGTCCTTGCTTATCAGCTTCTTTCTCCCTAGCACATACAGCTCCTTTGGATTTTTACTCCCCAAGTGGATCACTCTGCACTTCTTTGCAGGGGGCAGAAATGTCATGAAACACATCAGTAAATTGTGATAGTAGTTATTTGCCCATAGCCTATAATGGCTCCCTACCAGGGTTGCGTAGCCCCAAAGAGGGGTTCAGAAGATATAAAGACTGTGAGGAGGAAACTGAGTAAGCAAAAATGAGGGTTTAACGAAGAGAAATGGGACCTGTCTGCAGTGGTGTTCCTAGGTCGGCTGCCACCTGGGGCGGATCGCTGCTGCGCACCCCCCCCCCCCCCCCCCCGGGTGCAGCACGACACCCCCCCCCCCCCCGCACCCCTCCCCTGACGCATCAACACCCCCCTCCCCCGAGGCATCAGCATACCTGGCATCAACACACGCTGCTGGAGGGGTGTTGGGAGCAGCCGCGCGGCTGTCGGCTCCGCTGGCTCTCTCTGCCCCGGAACAGGAAGTAACCTGGGAGCAGGGAACCAGTGGAGCCGACAGGCGCGCGGCTGTTCTCTGCACCCCTCCAGCAGCGTGCACCCGGGGCAGACCACCCCCACCGCCCCGCCCTTGGTACGCCACTGCCTGTCTGTATACAAGGTTCACTAAACCAAGTAGCTTCAGTGCCAGTTACCTGGTGTGACAGAGCATATTGGGAAGAAGCTGTTCCAGCAAAAGACACTACTTTATCACAGGGGCCTCCAATGTATGCAAGTAGATCTCATGCATATTCATTGTGGAAATCCTGAAAACCCCACTAGGTTGCAGCGCTTGAGGACTGACTTTGAGCACCCGTGCTATTCATCAACAGAGGAATATGCAGTCCCTGCAACTGGATCTTTTTTTTAATATATCACCCGTTTTTAGTCTTTGTTTATTTATTAAGTGGAAGTTACAGCTTTTAAGATTAAGACTAAATAGGGTCAGCTGAGAGTTTTAGGGGCAAACAGGAAAATATTAGTGTCAGTTTATAACAATGTGTTTTATTAGCTGCCATCATTGAAAGTCAAAACTTCCTAGTTCTTGTGGGGCCATGGTGATCTTCCTTTAATCCCCCCACTCAGCCCATAATTTAAAACAAAGAGTATCGGTGATAACCCCTTTCTGGGTTTTAAGCCTTGTTCTCTTGTCCAAAATGGCTTCCCTTTATCCTTCTACTCTACTACTACTATTTAGCATTTCTATAGCGCTACAAGGCATACGCAGCGCTGCACAAACATAGAAGAAAGACAGTCCCTGCTCAAAGAGCTTACAATCTAATAGACAAAAAATAAAGTAAGCAAATCAAATTAATTAATATGTACGGGAAGGAAGAGAGGAAGGTAGGTGGAGGCGAGTGGTTACAAGTGGTTACGAGTTAAAAGCAATGTTAAAGAGGTGGGCTTTCAGTCTAGATTTAAAGGTGGCCATGGATGGGGCAAGATGTAGGGGCTCAGGAAGTTTATTCCAGGTGTAGGGTGCAGCGAGACAGAAGGCGTGAAGTCTGGAGTTGGCAGTAGTGGAGAAGGGAACAGATAAGAAGGATTTATCCATGGAGCGGAGTGCACGGGAAGGGGTGTAGGGAAGGATGAGTGTGGAGAGATACTGGGTAGCAGCAGAGTGGGTATATTTATAGGTTAGTAGAAGAAGTTTGAACAGGATGCAAAAACGGATAAGGAGCCAGTGAAGCGACTTGAGGAGAGGGGTAGTATGAGTAAAGCAACCCTGACGGAAGACGAGACGGGCAGCAGAGTTTTGAACCGACTGGAGAGGGGAGAGGTGACTAAGTGGGAGGCCAGCAAGAAGCAGATTGCAGTAGTCTAAGCGAGAGGTGACAAGGGTGTGGATGAGGGTTTTGGTAGAGTGCTCGGAAAGAAAGGGGCGGATTTTACGGATGTTGTAGAGAAAGAAACGACAGGTCTTGGCAATCTGCTGGATATGAGCAGAGAAGGAGAGAGAAGAGTCAAAGGTGACCCCAAGGTTTCGAGCTGAGGAGACAGGGAGAATGAGAGAGCCATCAACAGAAATAGAAAACGGGGGGAGCGGGGAGGTGGGTTTGGGGGGGGAAATAAGAAGCTCGGTTTTGGTCATATTTAATTTCAGGTGGCGTTGAGACATCCAGACAGCAGTGTCAGACAAGCACGCTGAAACTTTGGTTTGGATGCAAGGTGAGATATCAGGGGTAGAAAGGTAGATTTGGGAGTCATCAGCATAGATTTTGCCAATCTTAACTCCTAAATTGTAGGGGTCTCCTAGAGCAGGAGTGATCCCTTCTTGCCCCTTCCCCACAGCACCTTTTTTCAAAAAGGTTCTAAATGATCCTATGTGCTCCAATGCATCTCACGTGCTGATGCTTAACCTGCTGATGCTTCTGGGAGAAAGCTGAGCATTACCCTTAAGGTATAATTACCTTTTCTAAAATAACACTTTTTGCGAAGCTTAACACAAGCCATGATATTCTGTTTGCATAGTAATAATCTACTCATATTCATTTATTTAAAATGCTGCTAATTATCACATTATGTTACATTTATTTAAGGGTCATAAAATAAGAAGTGAAAACTTGCAATCACAACTTTACAGTAGACAAGGCTTACTAAATGCAAACACATCAGTACAACTTGGTAACATAGTAAATGATGACAGATAAGAAACAAAATGGTCCATCCAACGTTGAGATTTGTCCACTTTGAGGTGATTCACATATAAATTACCATATGCAACAGAATGCCACCTCCTCCTCTCCCATATACTCTGTTACTTGACTTCTCAACTCTTTCCTTTACCACTGCCCTCCATACAGTATCTTCCCTAAGCACGCCCCAAATCTGCCATGATGATGGCCACCACCATTCCTGATAAGAATTTCAGTTTTTGACATCTTCAACTTTGCCTCTTATAAAACTAGCATTTAAGTCAACCTTATGGTCAGTTTTGGTTCTGGAAAGTAAGTCCAGATTGGATGTCTCAACGACAGACATCTTGGAGGAGGATCATATGATGAAGTAGAAGCTCTGCTATGGTGTTCCAGTAAAGAAAGTCTGGTGGAGTGATACCACAAACACATACAATTCTGGGTTTGTAGAAGATCTGGCATGTTGACAACCTGATTTCAACCTTCATTGTTGACTATGGTCACAGTTGAACAGATTTCCATTGGGGCTGCAGCCAGTATGCATTCAACGAATCACTCTGGGGCTTCAGAGGCAATCCACACTGCTCCTGTGGGGGTACTGAACACATTGTCAATACATGTCCACTCATGTAACTACCTTGTGGTCTTCAGGCTTTACACACTGCATCTGTCACGTCTGTGGTTGTGACCACCCTCAGACTTACCCTATTTCTGGGAATCAGTGTCTGTGCTGGTTTCTGTCTACTTCTGAGTTGGCTCTGTTTCTGTCTCTGGGTGCTGGCCACTTCCAGCATGATGCTGATTGCCTCAGTATACTGCACCTGTGTGGGTTTAACCTGTCTGTGCCTCAGTATAGTGCTCCTGAGTTAGCTCTACCTCTGTCTCTGTGGGCTGGCTGCTCTAATGGCTTCACTTCTCTACACTTGTGTGTATTGGGCCTCTCTGTACTTCAGTGGGCTATTCCTGAGGTAGCTCTGTCTCAGGCTGGGTGGGCTGGCTGCTTCCAGCCTGATACTAATTACCTCACTAGACTACACCTGTGTGGGTTAGGTCTCTCTGGGCTTCTGTATGCTCCATGCCTTTGGCCTGAAGGGGTGACCTCATCTGTCAGGGCCTTCTTAAGGAACTGGTGTTCTATTCTTCAGTGCCTTTGCATTGCCAATGCCTACGCAGTGCCTTAGGTCCCAAGGTTAGTGTGCTGTTTGCACAGTTAGCTTTCCTTGTCTTTTCTTGTGGGCTTCCAGCCCTTCTGCTTTGCTAGTTACTATCACCTGTGGGCCTTGCCTTCTGGCTCAGGGTATTATTGCTCTGTGGGCTTTCAGCCCTTCTGTGTCTATTGCTCTGTGGGCTTCCAGCTCTTCTGTGTCTATTGCTCTGTGGGCTTCCAGCTCTTCTGTGCCCATTGCTCTGAGGGCCTCCAGTCTATCTGCGTATATCCCTTTATCTGTGGGCTTCCAGGCCTTCTGGGTGTATTACTGCGGCCTGGGGGTTTCCAGCCTTTCTGTGGGCTTCTAGCCTTTCTGGGTGTATCTCTCTGACCTGTAGGCTTTCAGCCTTTCTGTGTATATTATTCTCTGTGGGCTTCTAGCCTTTCTGTTATCCCTGTGCAGTGGCTCTGCTCCCTGTCTGAGGTTGGTTAGTGGCTGATGCTGCAGCCATTTCTCTCCTTTCTATCTGTTAGCTACAGTAGCTCCAGTCTAACCCTTCCTCTGGCAAGCGTAGCTGTCATTTCCATTCCCTTGAGCTTAGCTTGTATGTAGGTTCTGTGTCCTCTTCCCTGCCAAGCTAAGCTTCCATGGACACCCTGCCTGCCTAGTGTTTGGGTGAACCCGGATCCAGTCAAGCTATGCCAGTTTCCCAAATCCTGTGGGAGAAGCCTGAATTGAGTGTCCTGAATCCTGCTTCTCAAGCCTGAACCCTGCTGTAGGATGTTGTTCATGGATTCCTTGTTGCTTTCCTCTTCAGCTCCAGCCCAGCCTCTCCAGTCCTGTCTACTTCAGCCCGTCTTAGGGTTGCCTGTCTCCTGTTGGGTGGTTTGCCTGCTGCTGCCACCTCTGTGACAGCGGCCCAAGGGCTCACATTTCCCCGAGAGATCTGACAGCATCTGACTCTGCTTTTGATTGGCGTAGTTGAGTGACATGCACACACTAAAAGTCAAACCTATGGCCTCTTTTAATGTCTAATTACCAAGCTTTAACAGTTGACTAACTGTTAATGCAGTGGGTCCCAAACCTGGTCCTGGAGGCACCCCAGCTGGTCAGGTTTTCAGGATACCCACAATGAATATTCATCAGACAGATTTGCATGCACTGCCTTCACTGCATGCAAATCTGTCTCATGAATATTCATTGTAGATATACTGGAAACCTGACTGGCTGGGTTGTCTCCAGGACCAGGTTTGGAAACCACAGTGTTAACACTCTAAAATGGTATTAGCACACTTTATCTGCCACAGGATCCATTTTATGCAATGCCATTACCACACATTTTATGCAATGGACCCTGTGGCAGACAACATGCAATAATAGCATTAGCATTAACGTGTGCAAACTGTTTCTAATGACTTCCTTAGTTGCAAAATAAATAAATAAATATATTTGTCCATAACTCCCAGTATGATATTTCTTATGTTCTTGTGAACAGTAGTACAGTTCCAGGTATTTGCTCCAATTCAAGAGGGTGTTCAGGTAGGAAATGTCTGAAAAGGAAAGTGATTCTAGCTACATCTGAAATTTCAGGAAACAGAACTCTTCTTCTGTTGTCCTTACCTCCAGCCGGTCCCTCCAGATTTCCTTTCCTATGGATTTTCCTTTTCCCTGCTCTCCTTCCCGTAGCCTTTTGCTGCTCTGCACTACCTCTTCCCCTTATCTGCCCTGGACTATGGCAAGATGCTGTACTTTCTTCCTTCACCCTTCCTGACTAAGCTGCTCCCCTATTACCCAGGTAACTTATTTGTAGTTTTTTTTTTAATTTGCATCCTCTTTGGACAACTATCCCCTGCAAACCATAGAAAATGGAAAATGCAGCAGATCTGACAATGCACTAGTGTTCTGTTCATTTATACATAAAAGTAAAATTTGCACAATAAATAGATACAAAGATGCAAATAAGATGTATTGTACATATACATAAATGCAAGAACTGACTACACATTTTTTTTTTGTTAGGGGAAATCTATGTATGAATATTTGTGTGCATCTGTATATATATACACTGGCAATTTTGTAAAGCATTTTTACAGGTACTGTAATAGATTTTACCACAGAGAGAGGTTTCTAGAAAACTACATAGATAAAATTATGCATATTTCCCCAGCTTCTATATAGTGTACCTAGAGATCTACGCCAAAATCCAGGCAGATTCTATAACAACAGGCAGATTCTATAACAACATACATAACTGAATTGGCTTAACAAGCTAATCAGCACTGATAATAGCACTTAAGCAATAATGAGTGCTAATTAGCAATAATTAGAATTTACACGCACAGCTCGCTAAGCTTATTCTGTAATGCACTGCGCCTAACTTCTAACATGCCCAGACAAAAAGGGGCATGGTTATGGGTGGGGAAATAGGCGTTCAGAAATTTTGGTGTTTAGTGGCCTAATTGTCAATATTGGCAAAGGTCACGGAGAGGGCTGTTTTCACAAATTATACAAGGTTCAGTGCACTGACGGATTAATAGCTTCCACATTGGATGAGATATATTAGGATTTAGATCAACATACCAATTATTTTTTGGTGTTTCTTGATGTCTTGGCAGCATTTGATATTCTTAACCATCAGATATTGTTGCAGCAATTAGCAAGTAGTGGCATTGCGGGATCTGTACTGGATTGGTTCAGATCTTATCTTTCATGTAGGAAAGTACAAGTACATGTGGGTAATTTACTTTCCTCACTGAGAGATATGAGTATCGGAGTGCCGCAGGGATCAGCTCTATCTGGGATACTATTTAATGTGTATTTATCAATGATTTGTCCAGGTTTTGAGATCGCTTGGATTGTCGTACGTATTTATGCAGACGATATCCAGTTTTTTCTGCCATTGACAGTCTGTCACTGTTATGCTGACTCAGTTGCAGACTATATTTAACAAGATAAATCAATGGAGGACTGAGAATTGATTGACGCTCAATCAGGCTTATTTTCGAAAGGGATCGCTGGCGATCTTCCGACACAAATCGGGAGATCGCCGGCGATCTCTCAATCCTGGCCAAATCGGTATTATCAAAAGCCAATTTTGGCCGTCCCCAATTGCTTTTTCGTTGTGGCGCCGGCTAAACTTCAAGGGGACGTTTTGGTAGGGTAGCGAAGGCGGGAAGGGGGCGCAGTGGGGCAGGGTTATGAGATGGCCAGCTTCACATTATTTTGAAAAATAATGCCGGCTTGAACAAGTATTTCGCCGAGCGGACTTGGTCCATGTATTTTTAGGACCAAGTCCCAAAAAAGAGCCCCAGTTGACCAGATGACCACCGGAGGGAAGCGAGGATCACCTCCCCTTACTCCCCAAGTGCTCACCAATCCACTCCCACACAAAAAAAAAAAACAAATTAAAACATTTTTTGCCAGCCTCAAATGTCATCCCCAACTCCCTGACAGCAGTATGCAGGTCCATGGAGCAGTTTTTAGTGGGTGCACTGCACTTCAGGCAGGTGGACTCAGGCCCATCTGTTCCAATTGTGGTGGTTAATGTTGAGCCCTCCAAAAAAACCCAAAACCCACTGTACCCACATGTAGTTGCCCTCCTTCTCCCCATAGGGCTATGGTAATGGTGTAGACTTGTGGGCAGTGGGTTTTGGGGGGATTTAGGGGGCTCAGCACACAAGGTAAGGGAGCTATGTTCCTGGGAGCAATTTATGAAGTCCACTGAAGTGCCCCCTAGGGTGCCCGGTTGGTGTCCTGGCATGTCAGGGGGGCCAGTGCACTACAAATGCTGGCTCCTCCCACGGCCAAATGCCTTGCATTTCACCGGGTTTGAGATGGTCGGGTCTGGTTTACATTATGGCTGAAAATTGGACCTGGCCATCTCATCTAAACCCTGCGATCCGCCGGCGATCCTATTCTAAACCCGGTGAGCGATTTGGCCGGCGCCAAGCATATTTCGAAAATACACTTGGCTCCGCCCGCTTTCAGCACCGGCTCCAAAGATGGCCGGCCATCAATTTCACCGGTGCCGTTCAATTATTCCCCTCAATGTGTCCAAAACTAAATTATTGTTGGTGACAACAGGTTCCATTGTTCAATTTCCTACTGAAATACGTGTTTTCTGATACTGTGATTACAGTTTCTCATGTGGTAAGGAATCTAGTGATAATGTTTGATTCTTTGATGTCTTTTAAGGCACAGATTCAATCTGTTGTGAAGAATTCATTTTTTATCTGCTTCTATTAAGTAAGTTACATCCATTGACCTCTCAAATGGATTTTCAAAAAGTGTTGCAAAGTTTGACATTGTTTGGTTTAGATTACTGTAACACTGGGTATGTTGGATTGCCTGCTATGTATATCCTTTCTTTGCAAGCTGTACAAAATTCTATAGTTTCTTTTGTATGGTTTGTCTAAATATCATCATGTTATTCCTTTTCTTAAGAAATTACACTGGTTGCTCTTGACATAACAGGTCATCTTTAAACTCTAGTACTGGTTCGTCATAGTTTATACCAGGAGTTGTATCCAGGGGCATAGCCAGACACCCAATTTTGGGTGGGCCTGGGCCCAAGATGGGTGGGCAGAACTCCACCCTGTTGCACAAGTGATTTGGTCTCTCCCTCTCTCACCTGCATGCCATATGGTCTCTCAAACATCCCCCTCCCCCGCATACCTTTTAAATAGCAGATTTTCACCTTCAGTGACACACTGCATGTTGGCCCCACAGCCTTCTCTCTGATGCAACTTCCTGTTTCTGCATAGGCGGGAATAAATCACAGAGAAGGTTTTGGGGCCCGTGTGAGCAGTATGTATCAGTCTCTGCTCTCTGCAAGCGAAGATCTGTTATTTACAAGGTATGCAGGAGGGACAGTTGTTGGGAGTTTTCAGCTGGTGGGGCTCGGGGATCCGTGCCAGCCACATCATAGGTGTGCTACTCCTTGGTGGGCCTAAGCCCAAAGTGGGTGGGCTTGGGCCCACCCAGGCCCACCCTTGGCTACGCCACTGGTTGTATCAATACCTGACTGAGGGGGTCTTTTACTACAGTGTGGTAGTGTTTTTAGCGCAAGCTAATATCTAGGGAGTGCTAAACATTAGCGGCATCCATATATTCCTATGGATCTCGCCAACATTTAACGCACCCTAAATATTAGCATGCGTTAAAAACAATAGCGCGCCTTAATGAAAGAGGCCCTGATTGCCTTCACTGGTATAGATCACAACAAACTCTACGCACTGAGGTCTCCTGTATACTGAAGGTGCCTTAATTTTCAGCTGTCTCACCTTAAATACACACGGAGGAGGATTTATTTCATTGCTGATCCAATGGAATGGAATAAGTTACCGGTTGCTCTAAGGAAGCAGAAGTATTTGACAGTGTTTAAAAAACTGCTAAAATGGCATTTGTTGTCACAGGCTGGATTTTGAATTATGGTTGCAATGACTAGAATCACTGTCTCACTGATTGCCTTTTGCCTTGTTTGTATTGTGGTCTGATTTTGTATGGAACATGATTTATTATGTATGAACAAAAGCGGAATATAAATTGAAATACATGAAATGAAAAACGGGGAGGATTTTGCCAATGATCTGAATTCAGAAGAGGACTGAAATTGTGCTGCATTTGTTTCTGAAGCCTTTCCTTCTTGAGATATTTAAAATAAGTCTTCGTATCCATAAGTCTGTGGCATGAAAATAAGTGGAATTGTATGATATTATTACAGCTAATATATGCACATTGCTTTACTTTGAATGAAGCATCCCTGGGAGAGGGCTTGCAACTATCATGAGAAAGAAAAATCCACAGGGAAGAAAGTTATGTATCAAGTTTTGTGTGCACAAGTCATTCTAGGATTGTAACCTGTAAAATAGCTTTGACAGAATGTCCTATGCCATCTTCAGAGAGGAATGGGTAACACCAAAGCAAGGAATCCCACTACTGGTCCCTTTCCATGATGTGTCTTATTTGGCAGATATCCTCTGCTGTTTTATGGATTTCAACATGTGAAATAAATTACAACTGACCTTTTTGAGGGGGAAGGGATCATTTTATCTAGCGATCACCTAATTTTTCTGTTCCTAATGTGTTGCAGGTTTGAAGATCCGTCAATGTGGTGATGGAAACTGACACTCATCTTCAGCCTTTTCTGATTTTTCCTTGTCCGGATTTCATTTCGATAAAACAAATTGGATTTTTCTCAGTCCTCCAAATTCAGCCAGAGCATGCAGGCATTACACTGAATTCTGTAGAGTTCTTTTTTCTCCATGATATTTGTACATAAATTAATTTAAATAAATTACTTGTGCATTTGAAAATGTAACAGCCTGAACAAGAGGGAGGAGGGGAGCTATCCTTAGTACAGCAAGATTTGGTTTTCATCTTTAAACTGAATTTCAGTGCCCTTCCAATCTAGTACAATACTAACATGTACAGTTACCATTGAACAGATATTCCAATGATTCATATTATGATTTGCGCCTTTTGATGGAATAAATGCATTTATTTTCATTTATGAAGCGTTAATTATGAATGATAGTGTTTATTATGTGGTACATAATTTAGCAAAATGAAACTGAAAATATTTTACATTCAAAATAGAGTATAAAGACAGATTTAAAAAATATTCCAAGCCAGAAATATTTTTGACTAATGCAATTTAACTTTTAAAGAAACAGTAATGAATTTTGTTTTGTATACTTATTGGCTGGTATGTAAAGACCACATTCTTTCTGTGCAAAAATAATAATCTGTATGTTAATATATATTTAATTTCAGCACTATGTTCTTGTTTAGGCTTTCTGTTTTCTCCTAGGGGCCCTTTTACTAACACGTGTTAACCAGTTACCCTCAGATTCTATATAGCACATCTAGATTTACTTGCAATTCTGCGCATAAATCCAGGCATATTTTATAACTACACATGTAGATTGTTTTAACAAGGTGTTAAGCGTTGTTAACAGCTCTTAATATTCAGTAACAAGGACTACATGAAAAAAATTAGAATTTACACACATACATTGCTAAGCGTATTCTATAATGTACTGTGCCTAAAATAAGCAAAAAGGAGCATGGAAATGGGCATTCCGTGGGCATTCCAAAATCTATGCATATTATTATAACATATGGGCTAGTGCGTGTAAATCTATGTGCAGAGATTTACACCATCTTTTTGTTGGCATAAATGGACATGCGTACATTCAGTCACATAAACTACACCTAAGCATATTCTAAATACCTCACATAACACATGCCGTATTTAGATTACACTTAGACGTAATTACCTACTGCATAACTGTTACTGCGCTGGCATGACAGCTAATGCCTGCTAATTCATGCATTAACTACAGGCCATGTTACTGGATTGGGAACACAGTAACATAGTAAATGATGACAGATAAAGACCTGAACAGTCCATCTAGTCTGCCCAACAGTCACACTGATCATCAATCCATGATTAAATTAACAATGAATGTGATGTAAAATACTTGATCATGGTCTTTCTTTGGCATTTCTGGGACATAGACCATAGAAGTCCACCCAGCCCTGTCATTATGTTCCAACTACTGGAGCTGCTGTAGAAGCCCACTCCAGCCTACCTGTCTTGTCATTTGGGGACACAGAACATAATAGTCTGTCCAGCACTGTACTCAGATTCCAGCTAGTGAAGTTGCTGTCAAAGCCCTTTCCAGCCCATCCTAAACTCGATTGCCATATATGAGACACAGATCGCACAAGTCTGCCTGGCACCAGTCCTAATTCATCACAGCTGGAGTCACTCTCTATGCATCACTCGACACATCCACTCACATGCAGCCATTTAAGCTTAGGGTTTTTTTCATATCATCCATTTTCTAATTAGAGATCCATTGTGTTCATCACATGCCATTTTGAATTCCGTCACCGTTTTTGTCTCTACCACCTCTCTCAGAAGGGCATTCCAGGCTTTGACCACCCTCTCTGTGAGAATCCATGCTTTGGTGAGTTATGGTGGAGAAGGGTGAGTTAAGGTGGAGACATTGCATTTAGTGAAATGGTGGCCCTACCATTAGGCCACCTGAGGCGGGGGCCTCAGGCAGCACTCTTGTGAGGCGGCATCATCCCCCTCTCTTCCCTCCCCAACACCCTTCCGCAAAATTACCTTTTTCTTTTCTTTTTCTTGTTTTTCAAAAGAAACAGCAGCAGCGACTCCCACTGGTCCCGGCCCCTGCCACTGGTCCCGGCCCCTTCTCTCTACTGCGGGTGGTCCGCCTCTGAGGAAACAGGAAATTACATCACAAAGGTAGGCCACCCAAAGTAGAGAGAAGGAGCCAAACCAGCGGCAGTGCAGCCTATGGGAGTCACTGCCACTGCCTTCCTTTGAAAAACAAGAAAAGAATACAAAAGGTCATTTCAGGGAAGAAGGTTGAGGAGGAAAGGGCAGGGGCAGAGTTGCTGGGGCAGCAGCTCATTTTCTGCCACAGGTGGAAGATTGTTTTGGGCTACCCCTGAATTAGTGCATGGTATTTACTGCATCCTGACACTTGTGCAGTTAGCAGGGGTGCCTTACAGCCTCCTCAGGAGCAGGCGGTAATACATATGTGCTAAGTGCGAATAATCATAATGCATGGTAAAGAACTTTTCTGTGCAGTATCTGCACTAGATGTGCTGGGCATGCCCTCACAAATTACTGCACAGCCTTTGCATTTACCACACGTTAATTTTTGCTTTTAAGCACAGTAAGAGCAAACATTTACCACACTTTAGTAAAAGAGCCCCACATATCATCATACTGATGTTTTAGCATAGCTTATGTCACAGCTAAGAAAGGTCATGGAGGGGCTGGAGTCTGAGAATGGCTTCATAAATTGTCAGGTCTGCTATTCAAAATGATTTCAATGGCCAGAAAAGGCTCCTGGCTGTTTAAATCACCTGTCTAGAGCTAACCGGGCATTTTCATTGGCAATTAACTGGATAGTACCACTGAAAATGCCCAGTTAGCACCCAAGCTGAAACCAGCTATTTTTAGGGGTTCCGGAAAAGGAGTCAGCACTTAGCTGGTTAAGTTCCGATTTTCAGCACTTAACCGGCTAATATAACCACATAAATAGGACCACCTAAAACGCCATCCTATCTTAGGGGTCCTTTTACCAAGCTGTGAGGAAAAAGAGCCCTGCGCTAGCGGTGGGGGCCATTTTTCCTGCGTGCTTAGGCCCTTTTTAAGGCAGCAGGTAAAAAAAACCCCAGCACACATGGCCATGCGGTAAGAGACCGCCAGGGAGTTCTTACCGCCACCCATAGAGGTTGTGATAAGGGCTCCTGTGCTAACTTGGCAGTAACCGGGCAGCACTCGGCGATGCCTGATTATTGCTGGGTTATCGCCTCACAAGCCTTTTCTGGGAGTTTTCTTTTTCTCCGGAAATGACGCACTCTTGGGGCGGGGTTACCGCCAGCGGCCGCATTGAGCCGGTGGTAGTCTTGGAAGAGGGAGCGGTAAGCCCACATTGGGCTTTCCGCTGCTCTGTAAAAGGGCCACTTAATGAGGTTCATCGTAGATGGTTAACTGGCTATGTTTTTGCTGGTTCTGTACACCTAGATATTCAATGTCAGAGCCAGCATTGAATTTCGGGTATAACAGCTGGAGCAGTCAGCAAAGTGCTGTTCGCTGCAGGCTAAATATCAGCCCATTCTGTTGAAGGGTGCAAGCCAATAATCTATATTACCCTTGTCCCACCTCAATCCTGTACAAAATAAAATACATTATTATAGAAAATCCTAACTTTAAAGACAAAATGCCTTTAAAGGGCCATTTAGACTACATTCTAAATTCAACTATTTCATCATAAGAACACATAAATGTGGATCACATCTGTTAGAAGAGCTCCTGCCAGTGAAGACCAGAAATGTTATTCATGGGGTCTAAACTGATAGGCTTCACCATGTTCCTGTTGAAGACAAAAAAAAGAAAATGAAGATAAGACTAACACATAGGGAATATCGTTTTGGAAACAAGTACATTAATATTGTTGTGGTTGGTCCTCCTGCTTGATATGTACTGTTAACTTTGTCCATCCAGGGGGTCATTTATTAACTTAGTAAATGGCCCCCTAAATCACTTGGGACATTGACCCGGTATAGAAATTTTAATTTTCAAAGCTGTATGACTTCTATTAATTTATTGTTCTATGCAACAAATTTGAATGGAGCAGTACCCATAAACAAATTCAGAGTCGCTGTACTGTGAGCCATTTCAGAATGGAAATATTCCTGGTTCATTTCTGTACTTTAGTAGGTTTGGATTATCTGTATCTTGTTTCAAGTTCAGTCCAATATGCTTTGTACAGCATACTGTACACAAGCAATGTTTGAAGGAAAGCATTTTCTTAAAATTCTAGTTCTTTAATCACATTTTTGAGAAATCTGGAGCTGTTCAGCTTAGTTAGTGTTGCCGGTTCACTGTTCATCATGCCATACCTGTGATGTTCTTGGTGGTTAAGAGTTGGCTCTGATATTTTTGAACTGCAACATTAAGGACACTTCAGAACAATTATTAAAAGGCAATTCTATGAGCTGGGGCCTAAATTTAGGCACTAACCCCCGAATTCTACCAAAGTTGCTAAACATTATATACACAAATTTTGGCGCATGCACAATTTACATGTGCAATTCAATAGAATAATGAGCAAATTAGTGCCAATAATTGGCTTGGTAACAAGCAATTATTGGCAATAATTAGATTTAATTGTAATATATGCACACAAATTTAGGCGTATATTACACGTGAGTTCGAAAAGGGGGAATGGAAATGAGAGGTGGGCAGAACAGGGGCATTCCTAAAATGAATGCATGTAGAGATAGAATAAGGGGGGAAACACGGCTAATTTAGGTGTAAAGATTTGAACCACGTTTAAGTTAGTGCAAATGGTAGGCGCAATTCATGGGAGTAAGCACTATTCTAGAAACTATGCCTAACTTTAAGCGTGGCTCATAGAATAGTGCTTTCTCAGTGCCAAATGTTTTGGTGCCATATATAGAATTCACCTCTGATAGTGTGCCTAGCTTAGGGCATCTTTTACTAAGGTGCATTAGCGTTTTTAAATGCTGAGATGCCCATTATATTCCTATGGGCATCTCAGGGTTTAGAACCAGCTAAAAACACTAGCGCACCTTAGCAGGGGCGTAGCCAGACTTCGGCGGGAGGGGGGTCCAGAGCCCGGGGTGAGGGGGCACATTTTAGCCCCCCCCCCCCCGGTGCTGCCGACCTACCCCCTCCACCATTGCCGGCACCCCCCCCGCCATTGCCGACACTCCCGCCATTGCCGACATCCCCTGCCGCCACCCGCACCACCACCAACTTTGACCCCCCCCCCTGCCAACGACCCTCTCAATCCCCCTCCTGCCGCCAACCCACCGTCAACCCGCCATTGCCGTCTGTTACCTTTGCTGGTGGGGGACCCCAACCCCCGCCATCCGAAGTCTTCTTCCTTCGTTTTGTTTCTGAGTCAGACTCAGAAACAAAATGAAGGAAGAAGACTTCGGCTGGCGGGGGTTGGGGTCCCCCGCCTGCAAAGGTAGCAGACGGCGGGTTGGCGGCGGGAGGGGGGGTTGAGAGGGTCATCGGCAGGGGGTCCAGGGCCAAATCTACAGGGGCTCAGGCCCCCATGGCCCCATAGTAGCTACGCCACTGCACCTTGGTAAAAGACCCCCTTACAGAATAGTGGCTCCTAGGCATGTGATTGGCACCAATAATTGACAATTATGTATTTAAGTGCTAGGTGTTATTCTATAAAGTATGCCTAAATCACTTAGCACCCAACACACAGGGGGCGGAGCAAGGGTATGTCCTGGGCGTGTCACTAAGCAACACACAGAACTTATGGAATACTTCCAGTTGCACGTGCTGCATGGTGTACTTTGGCATGGCCTCTTACACCAGCCTTTGGCCCATTATAAGTAGGTGCACCCAATTTTTGGCATATGATGTGGCTTTGTACTAGTATTCCATAATGGCTTGGGCACTCCCTCAAGCTGTTTATAGAATGGGTGCTAACAGCTAGATTCTATATATGGTGCTTAAAAAATCCACATGGAAAACTTTTCCGCCTAAGTGTATTCTATAAGTAGCACCTAGATTTCGGCACTGTATATACTTATGTACTTATGTAGGTTTGGACAAATTCCTGGAGAAAAAGTTCATAGTCCACTATTGAGACAGACATGGGAAGCAACTGCTTGCCCTGGGATTTGTAGTATGGAGTGTTGCCACAATTTGGGTTTCTGCCAGGTACTTTTGACCTCGCTTGGCCACTGTTTGGAAAACAGGATAGTGGACTAGATGTATCATTGGTCTGATCCAGTATAGCTACTCTTATGTTCTTATAATAAGCTTAGTTGATATCCTACCACCTAAAATTACGTGCATTCATTTACACCAATGAAAACTTGGTGTAAATGCCAGTTCATATTTTGGAATGCCCACAAAATGCCCATTTCCCCATTCATAACCACATCCCTTTTTGCCTGCGTGCATTACAATTTGGGCACAGTGAGTTACAGAATACGCTTAGGAAGTTGTGCATGTAAATTCTAATTATTGCCAATTAGTGCTCATTATTGCTTGTTAAGTGCTGTTAACAATGCTGGTTGGCTTGTTAAGCCAATTAAGTTATGTATATTGTTATAGAATACGCTTGGATTTCGGTATGGAACGCTAGGCGAGCTATATAGAATCCGGGGGGGGGGGGTGTGACCCTTTGTGGCACGTGAAATGAGGCATAGAATTGCTGTCATTAAATGTTACCTGAAAATGTTATTTGAATTGAAATATAATATAAATTTCTCTATAGGAATAGAATATGTGAGAATAAAGGGAATTACTCAGAGGATGTGGTCGCAACATGTGCTGTATTTCTAGTTTTTAAGAACATGTGTTCCGACCATGTGGTCTCACATAAAGGCTATACATATTTAACTTTAGAAGAGTTTATTTTTACTACAGATATGGTCCACTGAGCAATCCCCACCTCTTTAAATATGGAGGTGGCTCTAAATCAGGGGTGTCCAACCTCGGTCCTTGAGGGCCGCAATCCATCCGGGTTTTCAGGATATCCCAAATGAGTATGCATGAGATCTATTTGCAGGCACTGCCTGCATTATATGCAAATATCTCTCATGCATATTCTTGTGGAAATCCTGAAAGCTCGATCTGGCAAGTACTGAGGTTGGACACCCATGCTCTAAATGAAGAGGGCCATATAAACAACTAAAAAACAATCTGACATTTTAGAGTACCAGCAATGTTTTATCTTTCAATTTCATTGTTAGAGCTGTAGTCATTTGTTCTAATTTTTTAAGGAGATCTCAGATTTCAATGTCAGATCATTGGGATGCATACTGATGCTTCCTGCTAAGTGAGTTATGCGACATATATGGTAATGTAATAAAAGTTATTCTATAGAAAATGTCTGATGATCAATTCAGTAAGTGTTCTTTAAGCCTGCACCTAGGAATAAGCTTCCCACCCCCCCACACAAAAAAATTTTTTTTTTGAAAAGCATGGTGTTTTACAAATATTCTTTATAAATTTTGAATTTAAAAATAACTCTGCCTACAAATGTTGTCAAGTTTCTGATACTTCATTCCAAGGCTACTGCTTCATTTATGCTTCAAATTCTGCCCCAGATTCTTAACAGTAGCTCGAGTTTTTCTCAAATCCACAACTCTGTCTTTTTCTTCAAAAGAGTTACTTTTATTCTATTTATATCAGTCAGAGTTCATCAACACCTTACGAACTATGGAAGTGTTTCACAAGCTCAGAGACAGTGCAAAGCAGAGCTTTGATAAGTGTACCAATCCTAGAAACAAATAAGGTTTTTGCAGTTTGTGTTACTCTTGTACGATCAATGTAAAAGGGGAGATGGTGTATTCATAATGATAAACTAAAACAGATTTTGCATGTTAACCACACACTATGGTAAGGTAATTTATAGCACGAAATCATATAACCATTCAACAGAGTATTCAGTAAATGTTAAAAAAAAAAAAAAAAGATCCGGGAAATCCAATATATAACATTCTTAAAAAGATTCAGGGCCCTAATTACAAAGGTGCACTAGTGTTTTTAGTGTGCTCTAGCCATGTAGATGCCCATAATATTCCTATAGGCATCTATAAAGCGCGTGCTAATGCTAATTTTCAGCACATGCTAAAAACGCTAGCTCACGTTTATAAGCAGGGCCCTCAATAACTAACTCTAGAAACCAGTTTAGGGGCCCTTTTACTAAGCCGCTTGGAGGGACAAAATCGAATTGGGCACCCATCTTTAAGGGTGCCCCTCTCTAAGGACGGCCCAGCGAAGGGGCGGGGCATCCCGTATTATCGAAACAAGATGGGCGTCTATCTTTTGTTTCGATAATATGGTCGGGGACGGCCAAATCTCGACATTTAGGTCGACCTAAGAGATGGTCAACCTAAATGTTGAGATTGTCAGCCTTAGAGATGGCCGGCCTCGGTTTTCGCCAATAATGGAAACCGAGGACGGCCATCTCAAAAACGGCCAAATCCAAGGCATTTGGTTGCGGAAGGAGCCAGCATTTGTAGTGCACTGGTCCCCTCTCACATGCCAGGACACCAACCGGGCACCCTAGGGGGCACTGCAGTGGACTTCATAAATTGCTCCCAGGTGCATAGCTCCCTTACCTTGGGTGCTGAGCCCCCCAAACCTCCCCCAACCCACTACCCACAACTGTACAACACTACCATAGCCCTTAAAGGATAACAGGGGGCACCTAGATGTGGGTACAGTGGGTTTCAGGTGGGTTTTGGAGGGCTCCCATTTACCACCACAAGTGTAACGTAGGGGGGGATGGGCCTGGGTCTGCCTGCCTGAAGTGCACTGCAGTACCCACTAAAAACTGCTCCAGGGACCTGCATACTGCTGTGATGGAGCTGGGTATGACATTTGAGGCTGGCATAGAGGCTATGGGGTGGGAGGGGGTTGTGAGAACTGGGGGAGTAAGGAGAGGTGATCCCCGATTCCCTCCGGTGGTCATCTGGTCAGTTTGGGCACCTTTTAAAGGCTTGGTCGTGAACAAAAAGGGACCAAGTAAAGTCGACCAAATGCTCGTCAGGGACACCCTTTTTTCCATTATTGGCCGAGGACGCCCATCTCTTAACCACGACCCCATCCTGCCTTCGGTACACTCCCTACACGCCCCCTTGAACTTTGGTCATCCCCGTGACGGAAAGCAGTTGAGGAATGGCCAAGTCGGCTTTCGATTATGCTGATTTGGCCGACCTTGAGAGAAGGACGCCCATCTCCCAATTTGTGTCGAAAGATGGGCTCCCTTCTCTTTCGAAAATGAGCTGGATAGGCACCTACGTGCACCCAATGCACGCCAATTCGGAGTTACCGTCCAGCTACCAAATGGCCTGTGTAGTAATTTCATTTTTTACGCGGGCAATGAAAATCGGGCGGTAACACTGACTTGATGCACGTAGGCAATTACCTCATGGTTAATGTGAGAGACCTTACTGCTAAGTCAATGGCTGGTGGTAAGGTCTCAGGCCCAAAGTGGATGCGTGGCAATTTTTATTTTACCGCATGTCCATTTTCAGAAAAAAGTTTTAAAAAGGCATTTTTTTTGCAGGTGTGCTGAAAAATGGATCTGCGCGCACGCAAAACCTGCGCCTACACTACCGCAGGCCATTTTTCAGGGCACCTTAGTAAAAGGACCCCTTAGTGAGTATCACACCTGGAAAAGGTTAAGGGGTTCACTTCCAGGGGCTGCAGCAAACCCTGACTGCACTGTCTGGAAGCAGATTTTTGGGATGGGATCAGCAATAGCTGGGGAGCCTTGGATTTAGGGGATCACTTGCTTCTTTGTACTTCACTCAAAAACTAGTCCACATTGAGGTGTTTGTTCCAAACCAGTGAAGTTTACTAATAAAAATAAAAATCATATAGCTTCACAGCAAATAGCTGTGATGGAATATATTACTCTCATGATAGTGGTATCATTCAATCTACAGTGTACTATGTAAAAAAAAAAACCTTTATATTAAAACACTGAGGGCCCTGCTTATTAAGCTGAGCTGTAGGCAAGCTAGTGTTTAACACTAAAACTTAGCACGTGCTAATGCTAGAGACACTCATATATTCCTATGGGTGTCTCTAGCGTTAGTTCTTACTAAAAATGCTAGCTCACCTTAGTAAACAGGACCCTGAATCTTAAGAGGTGAGCTCAAGTCAAATAGCCCCGGATTCTATATATGGCACCTAGATTCACGCAGAGATAAGCGTGCAACTTAATTGGCGAAACAAGATAAATTAGCATTTTTAACGGCACTTAACGGGCAATAATGAGTGCTAATTGGCAATAATTACAATTTATGTGTGGAAATCGGTAAGCGTATTCTACAAAGAACTGTGCCTAAATTGCAAAGCACACAGATCAAAATAAACATGCGTAACTGAAAAGGGGCTTGTTCATGGGCATTCCATGGGCATTTCAACAGTTATGCGTGCAACACAACAAAACTAAAGAACGTAATGGACATAACACAACTCTTCTGTTGTACGATTCCCTAGTGTGGCTGTGCCACATGAGCTTTATCTTACCACAACATCACTTTGTATTTGTTTGCACCGGAGTCTGTAACACCTCTCCGGTACTATGTAAGCCACATTGAGTCTACTAATAGGTGGGAAAATGTGGGATATAAATGTAACAAATAAATAAATAACAGAATATGCCTCAGTGCGCCTAAATCCACGCACATGGATTTACACCGGGTTTTTATTGGCGTCAATGAACACACATAGCTTTAGGTTGTCAGTATTGATAACACGTATTCTATATACCGTGCCTTAATTTTATAGAATATGCATATTTCCACATGTGTTTTTTTAGGCACCATATATAGAATCTGGCCCATAGTGCCTAGAAAAATTGACAGTACTGACATTTTTCAGATTCATCATTCTTCACCAGTCCACTGAATCATCTCACTTCATCAATCTTTCATTTGGGTCTATTTTCCAAATTCATATTGAACACATTTATCTATAAGCTTTTTTTAAACTGTGACAAAGTAAAACTTAAGGGCCCTATTTACTAAAGTGCAGTAGCATTTTTAGCCATAGGAATATGTGAGTGTCTCTAGCGTTAGCGAGCGCCAAAAATGCTAACGCGCCTACAGCGTGGCTTAGTAAACAGGGCCCTAAATGTTACTTATCTTTTTAATGTCTCACATGTAGAGCTCAAACATAGTTCAAACCACAGGAATAAAAACTTTAGAAATCCCTTGCATTCTTCAAATGATAAGTGCTGGTATTATTTTATGTATTATTCCAACAATACACCGTCTCTGACCTTGGTTTTGCTTTCTATAAGCTTTCTCAGGGAGGATCTACAGAGGATAAAACAATGAATCAAGAGAAATAATATCAGCATGAAAACTACATGCACACGAGAAAGCAAGCACCTACTCCACTCAGCAACATGGAGTTTGACCTAGACTCAAAGTAGAAAGGAAGGAGAAAATCAAAGAGGAGGAAGGAAGCACCACACAACCTCTGCAAAACTTGAAGCTCTAAATTAGTGATCTACCTAGGCTTAAACTTAGACAAGCATTATAGAGGTGAAGTTTTTACTCTGTAAAAACAACGCATCCAAAAATAGGGGTTGCAACCCCAAATTAGGTTGTGAATCCTGCATTTGGGGTCATGACCTGGGCAGGCCCTCCATAGAGATGTAAGTGGTTCTGTAGACACTAAAGTTTGTGGTGACTGACAACTAGCCTGTGGATAACAGCCCAACTTAAGGTTTCTTTAAACAAGGAGACTTTATAGTTTGCCAAGTAGTTTCAAAATTGGTTTTCTCTTAAAATGAGCTAAGGAAGTGATTGAAAATGTACTTACTAAAGAGACCCAGTAAGTTTGAAAGGTTGAAAGCATGGAAGTTTCCTTAAGCAGTTAGAGGCAGATGATGACTTCAGTAAACTTTTCCAGGGCCTGTGAAAACTGACTAAAAGTGAAGTCATATACAAAAAAAAAACCCAAAAGAGAGAAGGATACAGTCCTCATGAAAAATAACAGGAAAATAAAAAAGTGAAGAGTATGATAAAAAAAAAAGAAGTCCAATATGAATTGTAAAAGTCTTTAATTAATACATTGTTCATCTACAGTCCATGGCACAAAGGGATCTGACACGCCCGTGTTTCGGTGATGATGCCTGTATCAGGGGTCACAAAATTCTATAAAAGAAACAACCAATACATAAATAATAAGATAAATAGAAACAAATCAAATATAGGTAATTTTTACAAATTATAATTAAAAGACTTTTAAAAACATCAATATAGATAAGCAAATTACACACAGACTAATAAAATTACATAAAAAAAACAAACTATACAGACTAAAAAATTAGTCAAGTAAATACATTAAAATAATGATTGAACATAATAGCTCAAAAACTATATAAATACCCCATTGACCATCATAATACTGCACTAGTTGTAAAATTGTTTTCTTGCTTTGTAATCTTCAAATCTCACTCATTGTAATTCAACTTTTGTAATGTACGTAAGCCACATTAAACTGAAATCATTTTTTTAGATAATGTGGGATATAAGAACCACTAAATAAATAAATAAAAACATCATTAGTTCACAAATATGAAATAAAATAAAAACTTAGAAAACATAAAGCCCTATTTACTAAGCCATGCTAAAGGTGCGTTAGCATTTTTAGTGCATGCTAACCATGTAAAATAAGAAAATAAGAAAATAAGAATAGCCTTACTGGGTCAGACCAATGGTCCATCTAGCCCAGTATCCTGCTTCCAACAGATGTCTATAATATTCCTATGGGTGTCTACATGATTAGCATGTGTTAATTTTTAGCACACACTAAAAATGCTAGCACACCTTAGTAAACAGGGCCCATAATTTATATAGTACCTTCATCCTGATGAGCTTAATAAAATTAAACTAAAATCAATTGTGAAGTTCCTAATAAAATGGACATTGTAATCCGATATGTCCAGATGTGTCTAAACAGTTGCTCACTGATTGAAGCTGGGACACAAAAAGACAACAATGAGCTATATAAAAATGGAGAATGATAAAAGCAAAACTAAGACACATACCTAAACATTGTGTCACAAAAGGACATGTAGAAACTGACTGAAAGGTGAAGTTTATAGGAAAGCAAGGAATAGGTAGTGATTTATGGAACCTGTTATCTACTACGGGAACCATGAACACAAGAAGATAGTTATAAAATTTTCTCAAAGGATGGTAGTAGGATACTCAGACGGCTTGAACAGTTCCTGAGCCTAAAACTCATACTTTCATACTGAGACTCAGGGTATAGACTAATCAAGAGTCTTTTCCAGGATATCAGGAGAAAACTAGGGTATTCAACTAATAACTTTGCGAAGTATGTTAAGTAGGAGGATATGATAGCCGAATATGAGAAATAGCTACCAGTGGTGAAGACAAAAGAGCAGCCATGGGGTTCTGAGGTTTATTTGAGACCATTACCAAGCCACTTTTCTTTGGATGCTACTCACATTCACACTAGACACAGGAGATGGGGACATTGAGATACCGAAGTATAGCCTATTTTAGCATTTTTTTGGTTGGAATAAACCTTAAACGTTCACAGTAATCAAGTACAGAAAGATAGGGCTAGATTTACTAACATGTATTAACCTTTTAGGGGCCCTTTTACTAAGCCGTGGTAGGCTCTACGCGCTTACAGTGCGTGCCCAAATGAGACTACCGCCAGGCCAGCATGCCCTCTTGGTGGTAATTTCAGATTTGGCGCATGCCCATAACTCGTGGAGAAATTATTTATTTCCTCCTATGCGTGCACTGGTTCCGGCGGTAATCGGCACTTGGCGAGTGCTGACCAGTCACCACACGTGTAGCATGTGAGCCTTTACCGCTAGATCAATGGGTGGCGTTAAGGGCTCAGGCTGGTTTTTGGTGTGCACTGGTTTCATTTTTACCGCAGGCCCTTTTCCCATCCCATTAAAAAAAGCCATTTTTTGTAGATGCGGTAAAACTGGCTGGTGCGCACCCAATACACGCGCCTACACTACCGCAGACCACTTTTTACCGCGGCTTAGTAAAAGGGCCCCTTAACGTGAGTTATTGCACAAAACAATCAAGATTAAAAAGTACAGAAAGAAAGCTCTAGGTCTACTAACATGCAGTAATGATTTAATGTGAGTTATTGCACATGTTCATGCAGTTTGAAGTACATTATTTAATCCATGCCCCTTTGTGGGGTCCATTTACTAATAACCCCAGCAACAAACCACAAGGTATTAGTAAAGTGTGATTTCTTAGGTATGGAGATAAGATCTGCCTGCCTTTATATTTGCAAAGTGGAGAGAAAATGAAGCCTGGAATTGACATTCTCCAGCAGCAGAAACTTTTCAGATTAGCTTCTTCGTGGAAGGTAAAAGTACTATTGCCAAGAGCCTAGATTCCCTGCCAGTGGTATATGGAAATGTTGAAAGCGGATAATAAACTGGAATTGGACCATCTGAGTGAGAGGGGCCTGCAGCGTTCCTCATTCACTAACCAAGTGACACTAGACATGGCAATTGGTTGGATTTTTGAAGATCCATTCTTGTTTCTCAGGACAGGTCTTCATGTCTTTCTATGAATCTCTTTTTTAATCTATCTCATGCACCTCTTTTTTCCTTGAACACCATGCTTGGACTATATGGGGCCTTCGTCCACAAGGCACCTCAGTCTTTGCAAGAGACTTGGTTGGAACGTCTGAGGAGAGAATTACAAGTAACTCATAGGTGGCTGATTGAGGCAACCATCCTATTGCTGCCATCATGCTGAAACATTTGACTCTTTACAGTCAAGGAGTTAAACTTCCTGAAAAAATATCTCCTATAAAAGGAAGTGAAGGCCTTGAGAACAGAACAGGTAGTTAGTTGCTCAGAAGATACATGTCTTCATTCAGCCCATTTAGATACATAAATACAAGAGGTATTACATATATGTTTAACCTAATTTCAAATAATTGCCAAATGAGACTCATTTTAGCTCTGTTATAGAGACCAATGTCTAAATCAATATGTGCATTATAGAAGTTATCACAATATCGAACAGGTAATGCATTTGGGGGTCCTTTTACTAAGCAGCGGTGGAGCTAACATGCGGGTAGTGTGCGGCAAATCGGCATTTACCGCAGGGGTAGCACGGGCGCCCTGTGGTAGTTTCGAAGTTGGCATGCACTGCTTCCTGCGGTACAAAATATTTTCTATTTTCTACTGCAGGGGGTGATCCCAGTGGTAATCGACAGCACGTCCACATTGGCATGCGCTGCCTGATTACCACCTGAGTAGCACGTCAGCCCTTACCACTAGGTCAACGGGTGGTGGTAAAGGCTCAGGCAGTAAATAGCCATGCACTACTTTTAATTTTAGCTCATGACCATTTACTGCCTCCATTTTAAAAAGCCCTCTTTCCCAGCCGCAGTAAAAAGTGGCCCAACGTGCGTCAATTTCACGCACACACAGTAGCGCAGGTCACTTTTACCATAACTTAGTAAAAGGACCCCTTGCTGGGCAAACTAGAAGCCACAACTGAATATTTAAGGGCCCTTTTACAAAGCTGCGGTAAGTACTTACGCATTCTTACTGCAGCAAAAAATGGCTTACCACGGGGCATGCTGAGGCATCCCATGGTAATTTTTGGATGTACATATGTACCCACACACTAAAAAATAAAATTGATATTTAGCACTGGGGCAGAGAGTGGACATGTTCTGCGCTAACCAGTTTGCACATTGGCATTGCTATGCACTAACCAATTAGCTCAGGTTTAGCGTGTGAGTCTCTGCTGCCTATGAAATAGGTGATAGTAAAGGCTCACATGCTAATGGGAAAATTAGCACATGGCCATTAATATGGAAAACAGAAAAAGATTGGCCATTTCATCCCAGTGGTAAAAATGTCCTTTGCGCATAGGAATAACATCTGTAAGGGCAAACTAAGCCACTTTTTATTGCTGATTGGTCAAAGGGCCTTTAGTGTTGCCATGGTAAGAGTATCTCTGGAAGCTTCCATTACAAAGCTGCACATCTCCCATTTTACTTTTGAAGAACAATTCTGTCCAGTAGCATACCAAAGGCAGGTGGTGGGGATGGTCTGCCCTGGGTGCAGACAGCAAGGGGGTGCACGGAGCTGGCACACGACTGTCGACTCTGCCAATTCCCTGACCCCTCTAACGTTAACTTCCTGTTCCAGGGCAGGGGATCGGCAGAGCCGAAGTCCACGCACCTGCTCCGCACACCCCCTTGCTGGCAGGAAAGGTCTGGTGATGCACTTTGGGGGGGGGGAGTGATGCACTTCGGGGGGGTGTGATGTGCTTCAGGGGGTGACATGCCAGAGAGGCGCAACAGTGACCCACTCCGGGTGGCAAGCAGGCTAGAAACGCCACTAATTCTGTCACCTTTATTTCTTCTCTCATGGCTGACTCATCAAGTCTAGTTTAAACAAGCCATGCCACTTTACTCAATCAAATGCCATGAGAGTGAAAGGTGACAAAATCTTTTGCAGTGAAGGGTCTATGCCACTCATAGGAAGATGAGAAATGCTTAACCCAAATCTAGTATTTTGTGCTACTGGAACTGCACTGGTCCAACACCAGTGAGAATTAAACAGATTAGCTTAACTGAGAAGTTCAGGTCAGATTTCCGATCTGAGGAAGAAGGGCAACCTTCGAAAGCTAATCAAGAAATGTATTAAGTTATGTCCAATAAAAAAGGTATCATCTTATTTTCTTTTCCATGTTTTATTTTGTTTGATTTCTATTGATAACAGGTCAGAACCTGAAACAGCTCCTGCTGAGATAGTTATGTTACAGCTGGAACACCAATGTCCTCTTGTTCTGGTTGAAAACAAAAGAACTACAAAAGAGATGATGTTTTAGCACGGGGCTGAGCTGGGGGGTGGGGAAAGTGAGAGGTCATAGATAACAACTGGAGGGTCTTGAAAACAGCCCTGGAGAAGCAGAGTATCAAATCTCTGAAGTTTTTGCAGTGGTTAAATCTAAATATATATGCTACGGTTCCTAGATTGCCTAAGTCCAAAGAAAAGATATGACACAGTACCCCAACCTATGAAAATAACAAGCTAAGTTACCAGCTTTTCTTGAAATAATTTTAAACACAGTTTGCTTAAGCAATAGCACCTGTTAGTGAGAGTTCATCCATCCGTCTGGCACATGCACCAACAAACAAGTGCATAGGGCTTCATTTCTGTTTGTACAGAGCGGCACACACTGAAGAGCCTGTGGGAGTATTTAGATACCACTGGCACAGAGAAAGCAGTATGGCACAGAACAGTACTGTGTATGTCTAGTAGCATGAGAGAAATGACAAGTAGTAGCAGAAGTAGAAGAATGGGTCTTCAAAAGTCCAACCAACTGCCATGTAGATCTCAATGGCATGGAAGAGGCAGTGCCATATAGACTAGGCACTGAGAGTCCCCAGATCTTGCCAGTATGGACAAAGTGGAGCCATGGTGCAGAAGAGTCTGTGAGAGTTCCCAGATCACACCAGCATGGCGGAGGCCGAGCCACATAGAAGAGCCAGTGAGAGCCCCAAGGTCTTGTCACTATGAAAGATGTAGTGCCATGGTGCTGAAAAGCCAGCAGGACTTCCCAGGTCCTTCTAGTATGAAGGAGACAGAGTTGCAGAGTTCCAGCAGGAATCCCCATGTCCCAGCTGCACAGAGAAGGCAAAGATGCAGTGCAGAACAGGCAGTGGGAGTCTCCAGATCTAAGTGACCCCCCTCCCCCCCGTGAAGTGGATTTTGAGGACAGTAAGGGGAGAGAGAAAATCCTGGTAAAGTGCTTTTAAATCACAAACAGGTTTATCCTTTCTAAAGTCAGTCTGCTTGCTGTAGTAGAACTGCCCAGGAAGTACTGAACTTCTTACATTTTGCAGGAGGGGAGATGGGTCCCACAACTCTGTCTACATGCAAATGAAGACAAATAGACAGGTGGATGGGAGCATTTCCACACACTTTGAGGCGATTAATTCACTGAAAGTAATAAAGCTTGTGGGACAGACTATGACCACACCCTACATGGAGACAGCTGAATCAGAATGAGGGAATTGAAAACCTGCTCCCATGCTCCATGAGTTTAGGAATTCACCAGTTGGCACATTGGGAATTCAATGAGAGAGATTATTGCTTCTGAAGGGTATTTGTCTCATGCTGAACTGTCTCTGATGGTTCTGACTGGAATGGGAGAAAGCCCTCTAATGGTGAAATCTATTGGTGGTTACAGAGTCTTATTAAGAACTGGAAACTCTGAAACCAAGCAGGGAGAGTACCTTTAGAGGAAGAAGAAGCAGCAGCAGGAGCCCATGGGAGCAGGCTCAAAGCAAAGATGTTTTTGGGAGCTGCTCAGGGCAGAAGAAAGGGTCCTACATGGGCACTATAGGTGCCAGGGCTGAGAAGAGCACAGGTAGCTCTTTAGTGGGGAACCCTGGAATTGGCGGTTACAGAGCCTTGTTAAGGGCTGGTAATCCTGAACCCCAGCAGGGAGAAACTCCGGAGGCTCCTCTTGAAGAGAGGACCAGTGGGAGACAAGGCCTCTGGGATGCGATCGGCAATAGGGGCCCAGAGGAGGACAGTTCTTGGGAGGACAGCCGGTCCTCAGAGTCCAGGGAGAGCCTCCAGAAAGTCGCAGCAGGGGCAGGCTTAGCCAGCCTGGGTTCCAGCACAGCAGCCACCAACCCAAGAAGTCTCCTGCAGGAGAGGCAAGATCTGAAGGAACTGGGAGAGGGTGGACTTCCAAGGAAAGAAGAGGAGGGACCTAGGCCACTCAGCCATGCTAGTACACTGATTTGACTAAGCAGCAGGGAACAGCTTACAGCTACTACCCTGGCAAGCAAGACTGTCAGGGTGTGAACAGTATTTATTTATTTTTTAATTTGTTTGTTTGTCACATTTGTATCCCACATTTTCTCACCTATTTGTAGGCTCAATGTGGCTTACATAGTACCGGAGAGGCCTTTGCAGGCTCCGGTGTGAACAAATACAGGGTGATGTTGTGGTAAGATCAAGATCATGTGGCACATCCACATTAGGGAATCAGAAAACGGAAGAGTTGTCTTATGTCCATTACGTGCTTTAGTTTGGTTGTGTTGCAGAGATTAGGCATTTAAGTTGGGTATGCCTTTTTAAACAGGTTGGGTTTTAGTGATTTCTGGAAGTTTAGGTGGTCGTACATCATTTTCAAGGCTTTTGGTAATGCGTTCCACAGTTGTGTGCTTATGTAGGAAAAACTAGATGCGTAAGTTGTTTGTATTTAAGTCCTTTGCAGCTTGGGTAGTGCAGATTTAGATAAGATCGTGTTGATTCGGATGTATTTCTAATTGGTAAGTCGATCAAGCCTGTCATGTAACTCAGGGCTTCTCCGTAGATGATTTTGTGAACCAGGGTGCAGATTTTGAAGGCTATGTGTTCTTTGATTGGGAGCCAGTATGTGAAGGATTCTGGATACCTGAGTCAAAGACTAACTGTTAAAACTAGAATGCATATGTTTTAAGAGGTTAAATGCCAATACTATTGGTGTTTTGTTTATATTTGCTTTAAGAGGTTAAGTGCCAAGACTTTTGGTGTTTGTGTATAATAGCTGAATATATAAAGATTTGTGTAATTAGTTATATAAAGCCTGTTTAATTTATTAGCCAGCCCTGTTCAAAGCAGTTCTCCTTTTTTTGGATTTTTCCTGAGAGGTGAAGAGGATAATCTCACCTGTTAACACTTTTCTTCCCCAGGTGGAGGCACTGAGCACCAAGCGAGTAAGGGACCGATGGAGACTGCTTTTGGGAGGCTCCAGCCAGGTTGGACCCCAAATCCAAGAGCACCTTGTAAGGGGGCATTATATAAGCAATGAAGATTGGTGGGGCTTCAGAGAAGGGGTGGGGTAAGGGGGCAGGGCAGAAGAGAGGGAGTGGAGTTAGAAAGGAGGAAAAGAGAAGGGGGTAAGAGGCAGAGCATAAAGGAAGAGGCAGGATTACAGAGGAGAAAAGAGAGGGGCAGGGTAAAGGGTGAAGTAAAAGGGAAGGAAAAGGCTTAGAGAGGAGGGAAGTGCAGGGAAAGAGATAAGTGGAGGGGAACTGGGAGAATGCAAGAGGGCAAGGAAGTTAGAGGAGAGTGAAAGGAGGAGAAAGGAAGGGAGGGAGGGAGGGAGGGAGGGAGAGAGTGAAAGGGGTGTCAGGGAAAGGAGCTGAATGGCAGGAAAAAGGAGGGGAAGTAGAACACATGAGTGTTAGGTAGGGATAGGGAGTTTCAGTAAATGTAGGTTTCTTTGAAAGATAAGAAAATCAAAAACTATAAGTAAGAAACTTTGTGACACTGAAAAAGTATTCTTATAAATGGTTATATTTGAACAAAATTGAAAATGTCCTCGAGAACTATAAAATTGTAAGATTTGAATTAAAAAGTATTCTCTTTCATATTGTGAGGCAAAGTGGTATAACCAATTTAAAGTGAATTAAAGTATTTGAAATGTTTTCTAACTGAATACTCACTATATGAGGTGTGTCATCTCTGAGGTAACAGCTCCATTTGGTAACCGTGACACTTAAGAAACAGTAGGAGGTGACATAATTCCATGCAGTGACACATTACACTATGCACTTCCCTTTGCTCATACAGGATTGACACCATTTCCTCTCAAGCTGTCTATTCAACCTCTGCAACCCCTGAAGCTCCTCCAAGAAGCAAGGAACCCTTTTATTTGGCCTAATGATGGTAATCTTTACATTAATATCCACTGCTCTGCCCAAAGCAGATTCTCACCTGGACAGTCTTGCTTCTGCTGATCCTGTCAATGCAGAGAGGGTATCAATATTTAATTCTGACAACATTGCTCTCAGTCATCCACTGTTGAAGAGATCATCTACAAATGATTTGTTCCCTAGGTGGAATAAACTAGAATCTCTATCCATAATTTAAATGAAATTTTAAAAATAATCAGACCAATTAATAGGCTCGATTATCATGACATCCAACCTTCATGCAAAACTATCTGCTGTTCGTAGAAAGAAACAAATCGAGCATTGGCGCCTTCTCATATGAAGGAGAGGCTACCCATTGTTTAAAGGACAATTCCTCCACATCTGTTAAAAAATATTTCATCACTTGGCCACCTCCCTCAACCAGAGGAATATTATAATCAGTCATACAGATAACATTAGGGAAATCCAAGAACACAGTAGATATACCTTGCAATAGTTCTGGCAGCACCACTTAGTCATTTTGTACACTCTAAAAACCACCAAAAGCACAAAGGGCCTGTTACCTCCCACTTTAAGAAGGAATCACTCTACCCCTTTCACCATTTGAACTTTTCTACCCAATAAAAAACTAGAAAGTCCGAAGTAAAACCAGCATCTCCCCTTTGGCTTACCCGCAGAGCAGAAAAGAATTTAAATCCCTTAGAATTTAGCTCCACTAAAGTAAGTTTAGCCATTAGCTGCAACCATGATACAACAATACCCAATATATCAACTGCCCCATCTCATAACATATCGTAAATGAGTGTCACTTTCAAACATATATCTCAAGTATTAATCAGCCTGAAATTCAATGCCTGAGTGGCTCACTGCACAGTCTGTTGGGTATTATTTCCTTTTGACAGTGTCGTTAAACAGAATTCTCACTTAGATTAGATCTTTAAGGTGTCTGTGACTATTATAATCATAGATGCCTTTTCCCATAATCAAGGGAATGGCCAACATGATTTAAAAAAAAAACACACCAACAAAATTTTAAACAACTCCCACCCAAACTCAAAACATTCACCTAACCCTTTCCAACACTTTCTCTATACCAGACTATCCTTTCACACAACACACATTCAACCCAACACTCTAGCAGATTAAACCCTCACAAAAAAAATCTCTCTCTAAAATAATAACTTTGTTTTCATTGTTCTGTATTTTTTTTTACTTTGTATTATAGTCTAGTAGTTGTTCACTTTGTGTTTTGTATGATGTGATTTCACTAAATTGTTGGCCACATTGAACTCAGGTTACTGGGAAAATGTAGGATATAAATGTTATAAATAAATAAAAAATAGATATATAAACAATGAGAGAGCACAATGACTAGAGCATCAGTAAATGGCAAAAGAAGTCTCCTATTCATAGGCTTTCCAGTTAAGTACAAAAATACATAAGCATCACTATACCAGAACTGATCAAAGGTTCATCAAGTCCAGTATCCTGTTTCCAACAGTGGCCAATCCAGGTCACAAGTATCTGGCAGCATCCCAAAAGAATAAAATAGATTTCATGCTGCTTATCCCAGGAACAAGCAGTAGATTTTCCCAAGTCCACATTAATAATGATTTATGGACTTTTCTTTTATGAACTTATCCAAACCACTGTTCCCTCTAAGCTGAGTGGGAGTCCTCCAACTACATTGCTGTCAGTGGGGGGCAGTGCTTCAATATTGTGTTTTCAGTTGCTAGAAACAAACAGGTTCACTGGAGTCCTGCAGGGCTTGCCTGTCCACCACTATTGAAAAAGTGATAGTGAAACAGCACCCCCCACTGGTAAGACTATAGGTGGAGGACTCCCGTCCAGCTTAGAGAGAACAGTGGTCCAGACCTTTTTTATTCCTGCTATGCTAATCACGTTTAACACATTTTCTGACAATGAATTCCAGAGCATATTTACATTTTAAGTGAAGAAATATTTTCTCCAATTTATTTTAAATGTACCACTTAATAACTTAATGGCATGCCCCCTAGTGTATATACTTTTAGAAAAAGTAAACAATCACATCTACCCATTCTACTCTACTCATGATTTTATAGACCTCTATTATATCTAGGGTGTCAGGTGAGAGCCAAAAAAATATACCAAAGGTGATATCATCAGACACAGGGAACTCCAGCTGGCCAGAGAACAATTTGAAGTGGGGAAATGGCTTTACTAATATATCTCTGGCAATAAAACTTTAATGCACACTACAAATAAGGGTCACATACCCCTTTTCAGCCTCACATTTCACTTAAAGGCATACCCAAGATGAAGTCATCAGGCACAAACTGCTCCAGAAAGTCAGTGAACAATTCCAACTGGATAAATAGCTTCACCAATATCTCTGACAGTAAACCTTTAGTGCACAATCTGTGATGGTTCAAGTCAGTAGAGGAGACCAGGAGTGGAGCAGGCTAGGTCTACAAACAAGTTTCCTAAGATATTCCCCCACCCCCAAAAGTCCAAGAGAAGATAGAGAGGAGTCTTCAGTAAGCAGTGGAACCCCAATAGACACGCAAGTATAAGACACATACAAATGAGGAGCAAGACAGAAATAAGGCAAGGTCCAGCAGGGACTGAGAAGCCGGATCAAGAAGTGTCTATGAAGATGAATAAGATCTGGTGAGAAGCATGCAGCCAAAGCACAAGATAACACCAACTAGCACAGTTCAAACTTTGGCAAGGAAACAAAACAGTAACAAGGTTTATAAAGGAGTCCAGACGGGAAGAAGATGGTCTTTGGCAGGAAACAGCAACCATGGTGTTAATTGATATGTGGAACAGGATGGCATACTTCCTCAGCATTTATGACCCCTGTCTCAGTCCCAGAAGTTCTGAGGCAACAGAGGAGGCCTTCCTTGGTTCTTCGAAGACCCTCCGGAATAGTTCCAGAAAGCCAGTAAGATAGTTGAGTACTGGATTTTTCTGTTACAAGAGTGGAGAGGCCCACGCAAGGGCTGCCCCTAATGTCATCACAGCGTGCTGATGTCAAGGACCTCCTGCCACTTGTCCTTAAGTGACGGCCCCATGCACATGCACGTGCGCTTAGGAACGCTGGCTAAAGGACAACCCACTTGATCTGCGGCAGGCCCCAAGATTCCAGAAGCGACTGTGCCAGCGGGCCGCAGCACAATAGTTGCAACCGGAAGCCCTGAGAAGCGCTATGGGATATGGCCTCAAAGCCAGACAGGGGGCCGGGATAGGGAAGGTCACGGCACCACCATGACAATTAGTAATTGCAAAATTTAATGTACTTTAGTAAAAGGATCCCACAATTCTCAAATTTAGCAAGTTTCGAGCAAAGGTCACACAGTATTTTTCAGGTGTTTTTGCATACATATTGTTTGCTCCCTGAAGCTCCAGACAAGTAAATCCCTGAAGAAAATCTTAACAATTTTACCCCAAAATATTCAGATTGACTTGCATGCTTTTAACACTTGTCGCCTCCAATATTTGCCTAAAACAAATTTGACCCTTGACTGGAAGGTGAGTTTTATAAGGGCTGAGGCACAGAGCAGTTAGAATGATAACTATTTGCCTTTAATGATTAAAAAATTCAGACTTTCACCTTTAATAGTATAATTTTCTGAGTACAAAACAGCACCATGGGGAATTCATTATTATGACTGCAGAGAAATTACTAAGATGTAAGAATGTAAACTGTGAGTTTGCTAAACTATGAACTTAATTTAAATTTCCATTTGAAAAAGAATGCAGCCTAGGTAAAAGAACAGTATAAATTGATTGATTATCTATTTCGTCCAGTCGTGATTTTTCCACACATCAAAATGTGTGAGTAGTACTCTTTGTAATAATCAACACAAAACTAAGTTTAGCCTGAAATACATTTCCGCTAGAATGGGAATCAGGTATAATTGGTAATGTGCCATATCAACTGGATAGGAATTGCTTCCATTTCATTTAATAGTTCTGATTCATGGGAAAAAAATTATTACCTTGAAATGATTTTTAATAAGAAAAAAAAAAAGGAATTATCCTTAGCTGTTAGAATAAAATTGTTCAGCAAGTATGGTGCCAAACTTGTAATTGTTTAGTATCCCTGAGGGGTCTTATAGAAGACAAACTTCTCTTACAATTATAATGATTATTGAGGTTTGTTATATAATTTGCCTGTAGAGAAGCATATATCAAGGCACAAAACAACAAAAAAACAGTGGGATCAATATTCAAAGCAATTTAATTGGCCAGAAACGGCTCCTGACTGGTTAAATCTCTTGGTCGGGGCTAACTGACCTTATTCAGCAGCACTTAACTGGATAGTACTGCTGAAAATGTCCGTTTAGCATCAACACCAAACCAGTTATTTTGGAGGCATTCCAGGGTGAAGTCAGCACTTGGGGGTCCTTTTACTAACCTGCAGTAAAAAGGGGGGTTTTGACACGCGCTGAGGCCCCCTTTCACCGTAGCGGATAAAAGGCTGTATTTTTTTTCCGAAAAAGAAATGGCCATACGTAAGTGAACCACTTACTTCGTGGTCATTTTGGGGGGGAGCACCCATTGAGTTGAAGCATCCAGTTTGTCCGCAGAGACTTCCAGTGGGCCGTGCTCATTTATCTCTAGCTGCAGAATAAGAGAATCTATCTTTAGCTGTGGAGGTAGACCATTATCAGGATACTTGAATATTTCTTTTAAAAATTTATAGAGCATACTCTAAGGAGACATATATTTAGAATGTGGGAAGTTCAAAATTCTTAAATTTAATCCCCTAATAGAATTCTTTTCAACCTTGCAGCATAACACAAGACTACCTTGCAAAATTTGAGCTTGGATTTCCTTAATCTGAGTTCCAGCTCTGAAATCTTTGAAGCTTGAGTCACAACTTGTGCCTTCAAGTATCTAAGTAATGTTGC
Source organism: Microcaecilia unicolor (assembly GCF_901765095.1). Taxonomy (NCBI): domain Eukaryota; kingdom Metazoa; phylum Chordata; class Amphibia; order Gymnophiona; family Siphonopidae; genus Microcaecilia; species Microcaecilia unicolor. The sequence continues at coordinate 164,488,718 of NC_044031.1, forward strand.
ATTATACGAAGAGACTGTAATAAATGATGAACACACCTTGTGCAATGCCTCCAGTGCTGACCAGATAGAGTCCAGTGTAATCTCAGGTGGTTTGTTTAGAGGCTCACAAAGCAGCAACACAAAGGTCCAATTCTTCCCTAGGTAGTATAATTCCACTGCAATTGTTCCACTCCCCACCATCCAGATTGCTCTTGCTGATATCCCCGCCTCAACCACCAAATCAGAGTAATCTGTGTCCCCTTCGGCTTTGACATTGCCTCTACACCCAAAGTAGAGTCTTGCTCTCTCACAAGCATATGAAACATATATATGCCTTTCGTCTACTGTTATGACAATGCAAGCCTGTTCCTAAACCTGGTCCTGGAGGCACCCCAGCCAGTCAGGTTTTCAGGATACCAGCAATGAATATTCATGAGATAGATTTGCATGTACTGCCTCCACTCAGGGGTGTATCTGCGTGGGGCCACAGGGGCCTGGGCCCCCGCAGATTTCGCCCTGGCCCCCCTCCCCGCCGTCAACCCTCCCCCGCTGCTTACTTTTGCTGGCGGGGGGCCCCAACCCCTGCCAGCCGAGGTCCAACCCGCAATCTCCATATTTCGTCTTCCTCCGTGACCATGTGCTTCAAAGAAGTAACGCTGCAGTGCTGATTCGTTGAATCCAGTTCGGCGTTCAACGAATCAGCACTGCAGCGTTACTTCTTTGAAGCACATGGCCACGGAGGAAGACGAAATATGGAGATTGCGGGTTGGACCTCGGCTGGCGGGGGTTGGGGCCCCCCGCCAGCAAAAGTAAGCAACGGGGGAGGGTTGACGGCGGGGAGGGGGTGGAGAGAGGGGGTGGAGAGAGGCGGCGGCGGGGGGGGGGGAAGGGAGGCAAAAATGTGCCCCCCCTCTCTGGCTCTGGCCCCCCCTACCGCCGGATTCCAGATACGCCCCTGCCTCCACTGCATGCAAATCTATCTCATTACTATTCATTGCAGATATATTGAAAACCCTGACTGGCTGGGGTGCCTCCAGGCAGGTTTGGGAACCACACAGCTGACAGCATTCTTTGAAATTGGAGACTATTGACTTCTGCAATTGATTAGCAGTAGCACCTTAAGGAACTGATTTATTAAAGTTTCTTTGCCCATAGGCACAAAATAGGAAAAAACATGTTAGTAAGTCAATTTCTAAAAGAGCTACTGCTAATCTGAGAGGGTATTCTAACTGTCCCTCCCCTTCCCCCCCCCCCCCCCCCCCCAACATCACTGGGGACAATGTTGGAAGGTGGGAGAGGAGAAGTGAGAAAGGTCTTAGACACAGGCTCTTACGTTTTTGAGCTGGCTTCCTCAAACTTCACTGGATCTCTTTCCATGTTATCCATACCTTCCAAAATATCTACCCTCTTGCAGATTTTGGCATCATCCACAAAGAAGCAAACTTTTCTTCACAGTCCTTCCACAGTATTGCTTACAAAAATGCTAGGACCAATTCCTGCAGCACACCACAGGCAATTCCCCATCCTCAGAATGAACTGACTCCATTTATCACTACCCTTTGTCGTCTTCCACTCAACCAATTTCTGACTCAGTTATTCATTTTATGGCCCACACTACAGCACACTAAGGAGAATCAGTTTATTATAGGTCTCCTATGTGGAGCTAAGTCAAAGGCTTTGTTTAAATCTAAGCATCTCACATCATGCACTTTCCCTTGATGCAACTCTGGTCACCTAGTCAAAGAAACTGATCAGATTTGTCTAACAAGACCTACTTTCGCTAAAACCATGCTGCCTTGGGTCCTGTTATCCACTGGGTAACAGAAACTGTTTTATTCTTTGTTTTAGGAACAAGGTTAACAATTTACTCACCACTTCTTAGCACTTTCATGCATTGTGTCCTCCATCTTTCCCTAAGGTCAAGAATGGTGACTATTTTATGTGACTACACAGCCATTTTCATAGGTTTTATTCAAACTGTCTGCTATTCCAAAGCTCCCAAAAAGTCTCTGTTCACCCCAAATTACAGTATAACGTATTCCCATGTTGTTGAACTCTATGATGTGTAACCCACTGTTTGGAGACAATATGTTATGCCCAAGGTATATGCACAAAAAATATTGCTTTTCTCCAGTCCTCTCTCAACTTTCACTTAGTGGCACGCATGCTCACCTCCAGAGGTAGACTCTTCAACAGGAGGAAGGGGTTTCCTTGAAAGCACCAAAAATACACAGAGAGGCATGTTTAATAAAGTGCATTAAGCACTTACCATGGGTTTAATATATGATTAAAGTTAGCACAGGCCTACATGGTAAGTGCTAATGGCAGGTTGGGTGGGATTGTGGTGGAATCTGGGCAGAGATTGGGCATGGCCAGCCTAATCAGCTGCCATAATTACTGGTAGTGTGGCTTCATTTAACATCATCTCAATAGCGTTAAGTACAGTCAAACTACTGGCAGTCTGGTAGCACAGCTGCTGCCCAAAGGTTTTTTTTTAAAAACTTACAGCCACATGGCCCTCTCTGCTCTCAACCAGTAGCCACTGGAGTACAAAACAGCAGCTAGTAGTAGTCTCCGGTACTATTGCTAGAGGTCATCTTGCCATAAAAAGGAGGGGGAAACTTATCATGGAACGGGGATTTTCATGGAATATTTATCTTGGGTGTGAAATCATGAAGGGTACCCTCAAGACAGGGTGGGGATACTGTTGGAGCAGGAGGGCCTGATCAGAAGGATCAGATCAGGGGTGGGGGTTTCTTCAGAGGTGGATTGAGTTATATCACACAGCCATGGACTTTTTTTGTTATTTCTGGCACTGGGGCCCATGTTACATGGCTCAGCAGGAGCAGCCAAGCACATAAAGCAAGCCCATGTGCTGCATGTTTGCCCTGTACGATAAATACAGGGTAGATGTTGGCCATGCCCCTTGCATTTACCATACAGGTTTTGTATGGGGTGATGCTGGATGGGGAGAAGAGACAGAGAAACAGGGTAATTCTGGACTGGAAAAGAGACATAGAGAGAATGGGGTAATACCGAATGGAGGAAAAGAGACAGAGAGTGAAACAGGATATCTAGATGGAGAGAACAAACAGAGAGAATGGGGTAATGCGAATAGGGAAGAAGAGAGATGGTAATGCCAGATGGGGAGAAAAATAGATGGGATAATGATGTGTGAGGGAGAAGAGACAGAGAGAGTTGGGGTAATACTGGAGGGGGAAAAGAGAGACACATGGGCAATGTTGAGTGGCAGAGGGAGAGAATTACAGAGGGAAGACATTGGATGGCAAGGGGACAGACAGAAAAGTAAATTAATGACTGTGGAATAAAAGAGGAATGGGGGCCTGGGTGAGGAAAAAATATAGTAGATGCTGTGAGAAAAGAAAGATTGAATGAATAAAATCTGAATGGACAGAAAGGCAGAAAAATAGAACGCTGAAAGAAAAACATGAGTGTCAGATATGGATGTAGTGGAGGAAGTGAAGAAGACAGGAGGAGAGAGAATAAGAAACAAAGAAGACATCCTTGAAAGAGATCTAGGAGAACGCAGGAAAGCAGTAACCAGAGACTGGGACCTACACAATTAGAAAAAAGTGTCCAGACAACAAAGATAGAGAAAATAATTTTATTGTTTATTTAGGGTGAAGTAGTGTTGTAGCACTGCTAGTCCAGTTTAAAGGTTAATAAATTAAATTAAAAAAACAAAACAAAACAGAAAATAAGGTGATACCTTTTCAATGGACTAATTCAATACATTTTTTACTCACTTTTAGAAGCCAAAACCTTACCTGAGGAAGGTGGTTTTAGCTTCTGAAAGCTAGTCAAAAAATAGGTGTCAACCCTCCATCTCAAAGATTTTAACTTGCCCCCCCCCCCACCACCACCACCAATGCCACAACCCACATCACCCTAGCCCCACCTTCTTTAGCCTCCCCAAACGTCTGTGTCACTGACCGCCTATGCTGATAGGAAAGAAGTCATAGGGGCTTTGGGAGGTAGAAGGTAGAAGAAAGGGAGTTGGAAATAAAGAAGGGAAGAGAATAGAAGAGGGAACTGGTAGAGGACACTGAGCAGAAAGCTAGATGTCATATACCTAGGTAACATGACCACTACTGATCTTTATCGCCAAGCACTACCCCCCTCCCTCAGCCGCACCAATTAATCCATCTCATCCCCAAAACCTACCATCTTCCTTTAATCCTCCCAATTTCCCCACCCCATGCCTACTTCCCCCTCCCCACCCCACACTACCACTCCCTCCTCCATCACCTTCCTGCTGTCCAGCCATTTTCCCCTTCCCCTCCATAGGAAGATTGGTGAGGACCCCTAAAAGAGTAACCCAGTTTGGAGAACACTATTGTAAACAGTAATATTACACTTAGTGGAGGAAGAAATTATTTCCCTTTTAAGGAAATTTTGGGAGAGAGAGGGTGAAGAGGATAGCTGGTAGGCTCAGGCCTGAATTGGTTCTCAGCTGAGATTTTGGGTGGGCCCAGAGCTAATATGGGTGGGCACTATAGATAGATAGATAGATAGTTAGATAGATAGATAGATAGATAGAGACATGACAACGTCTACCCCCCCCCCCAATCCAGAAGCCCACTACCAGACCACAGCCATCATTTTGATTACAAAAGAGTAATCAAAATGCTGGCAGGTCATGGTGTTGGGCTCTTCACTGCAGGGCAAAAAAAGGTATATTTTAATCATTAAATATATACATTTTTTGCCCTAGGCAGTGAAGTGCTTACCCCACCTAGAAATTCCACAACATTCCAAGCCCCAGCTAGTTTAATTTAAAAAAAATTACATGATGATTATGTTATAATGAAAAAAAATTACAATTTTATTACCTGCTGGCTGCTGCTGCTGCTGCTGCTGGGCTGGGCTGGGCTGCTGCTTACCTTGGCAGTAAAGTTAGGACTCAAAGGAGACACTGGAACTCGATTCTGGAATGATTCTCAACTTTTCCCAAGCCAATTCCCACGTCCAGGAAGGGCCAGGGCCAGGCTGAGGCTCGCCTCGCACCTACGTCGGTGCATGTGTGCACGTGCAGCTATTTTTTTTTTAGCCTGCCCTCCCCTGTGCCGGTGTGCCCTCAGAATGCTAAGAGGCATGAGCGAGCGGACGGAGCAAGAGCGAGGCTGACCGCGCACAGCCACGTCCAGTCATAGCGCTGCTCACTACCGCGTAGGATGGATATCTGGAAATCATCATGGAAAACAACTACGATGTGGCGCAGCCCTGCATTCCCGAAGGTAGGGACTAGGGCGTCTAGGTGCGGCGGGCTGATGTTGTCTGAGCCTGAGTGAGCGGGACGGGTGCCCAGCTGCCCGCGACGTGGTATGCTAGGCTGCTGCTATGCGCTTGGGTGGTGGGCGGGCCTGAGTGATGAAATCGGACTGGAGTCTCTGTGGGAGCCTGATCAGCTGAGCCAGGAGCAGGTGCGGGTGCCGTCCCTGCCGTGCTGCTGCTGCTGCAACTGTGTGCGCACTTGGGTGGGTGGGCCTGGGCCCACCCGTAGCTACGCCCCTGCAGTGTAGGTCCTTACCTTTGCCAGGGTCTTCTGGATCTCTTCCCAGACCCTTCTTGCGGGACCCACCACCTGCCACCCTAAAGAGGCAATCTTCATTTTGTAGCATGAAGAGTTCCAGGGTGTTGCTTTCCTTTTCTGAGAAACTGCACTCCCTCCTGGCCTTCATCTTGCAGATGCTTACAGCAGGTCTTGATAGTGGGCACTGTATATATTGCTGAACCTGGCCTCCACCTTACAGCTGCCCTGGGTGTTGCTGGGAAAAATCATCTGCATGCTGCATGGATCATGATGTTTACCGCTGTAGCTGCTACCAGAGCCTAGGCAAACAACTCAATATAGTAACATAGTAGATGACGGCAGAAAAAGACCTGCATGGTCCATCCAGTCTGCCCAACAAGATAACTCATATTTGCTGCTTTTTGTGTATACCCTACTTTGATTTGTACCTGTGCTCTTCAGGGCACAGACTGTATAAGTCTGCCCCGTACTATCCCCGCCTCCCAACCACCAGCTCCACCTCCCAACCACCGGCTCTGGCACAGGCACAGACCGTATAAGTCTGCCCAGCACTATCCTCACCTCCCCACCACCAGCCCTGCCTCCCAACCACCGGCTCTGGCACAGACCGTACAAGTCTGTCCAGCACTATCCCCTCCTCCCAACCACCAGTCCCGCTTCCCACCACCGGCTCTGGCACAGACCGTATAAGTTTGCCCAGCCCTATCCCCACCTCCCAACCACCAGCCCCGCCTCCCGATCTTGACTAAGCTCCTGAGGATCCATTCCTTCGGCACTGCACATTTATGGCCACTGTATGGATAGCACTGCATGTTTAATGCCTCTGTACGGCTAGCACTGTATGTTTATTGACTTGATATTTTAATAAGATATTGGCAAAATCATCAGTACATTTTTTACTCAGAGGACTTGTACTACTGTCTTTGCCTCTGAGACAAGAGTAACCTTCTGGAGGTCTCCTGGAGAGTGGACCTTTGCCCCCCAGACAGAACCCCAGGCAAGAAAAAACTCTGGCTACTAAATAAGTATTGGACATAATAAATGTTTATTCAAATTGTCAAAGAAGCGAATCAGTAATTATTGAAATATCAACAAATAAAATTCCAATAGAGTATAATATGTAGCAAATAAAAACAGAGTTTTCCCTGGGAGCTGTCAATATGTCCACCTGCTAGTGGACACACTGAGGCTCACCATCCTCAGTTCTGTTTCCTCTTAAATATATTTTTCTTCCTTTCTTCATTATCTTAATTACCCTTCCTACTTAATGAATACGCATCTTTCCAGAACATTCTATTTCCTTTTATGGTGAATCCTGTTCTAGCACTTTCTACCATCTTCCAAGTTCTATCATTTATTCCCTAATTGCATGGACAGTTTAAAGCCTGTCATATAAAGCATAAGTCTTCATTAGATAATGACTTGACCTATGTCCTTGTTAAGCATAGTCATTATTCTAATCCCTCCACCCTCTTGCTGAAGTTACAATTTCACCCACACTCATTTACTTCTCCTTTTGATTGTTTATCTGGATACTTCAGGTGTCCTTAGTCATAGGAGTCTCTGGCTCTTTGGTTGCTGACCAGCAACTTATCACAAGTTAGCATAGGCCAAATGTCAAACTACAGCCTTAGAAGGGTAATTTTCAGAAAAAACACATTTATAGCTGTCTTGCAACTTTTAAGTCTGCTCCCAGTTCAAGAAAAGCAAAATAGCTATATTAAAATAAAAACTAGAAATATGGAGGGTTTGCACCTTTCCTTGACCTCTGTGATATACAGACTACACTTGAATAATGAGGGACAGACAAACTGCAGAATTCCAGGGAACCTGCCTGTCCCTAGAGATTGAAAACACAATATTGAACCACCACCCCCTACTGGCAACAATGCAGCTAAAGGACTCCCGCTCAGCCTAGAGGGAACAGTGCCCAGAGGATACTTTATGTAAGCTGCCAGATGATCATCTTGGCCAAGTGTATCATGTGTATGCATTGCCTCAAAACATGATTAAATCTCATTCATTGAAGTCCCTCTATAGTTTCTATCCTTGGGAGGGAATGGCCTGCTCCATGACAGTCTTAAACTCTGAAATCTTGTCATTTGCAAAAGGCATTCTTCCAATATATGCTTTTATTTATACCTATATCTGTGTAGATAGGTGGCTTGATAGATGTTTTTGTCTCAGTGTGCTCAGAAGCCATGAGAAGATGCATTACTACCAGATTCACATAGGGCAGTCACATACTAATAATTAAGCATAGTAATAATAAAACCGTCAGGAAACAAAGAATAATGCTTGCCTGAGGCAAAGCAACAGCACACAGCACTGCCAGCTGAGAGATCTGAGTTCATGGGAATGGAACTCAAAAGTGGTATATTTCAGTGAATCTGCAAAATTATTATCAGATTAAAGAAGCTTTATTTCTTTTCTTTCCAGCAAATTCAATATTACTGCTTGCTTGTTGGAGGGGATTCTCAAAAGGTCACTGAAAGTTAGGTGTCAGGATAATGTACTCTACTTGTGAATTCTATAATGGCAGTTCTGCGCAGAACTGCTGCTACAGAATACCTAGCGAAGGAAAACTCTGGAATGAGAGAGCATAGGATGAAGTTAAGAGGTTATAGGCTCAGGAGTAATCTAAGGAAATACATTTTCATGGAAAGGGTGGTGGGTGCGTGGAATCGCCTCCTAGTGGAGGTGGTGGAGATGAGGACTGTATCAGAATTTAAGAAAGCATGGGACTTCCTCGCCTTCGTCGCCCAGCCTCCCCTAACCTCTTCCGCACTCTCTTACTCCTCCTCCTCCTATCCGCTGGTGATGTCAATCCCAATCCAGGTCCCCCTCACTTGTCCTCACCCTCTCCTTGCAGACCATTCCGGAATCTCTCAAATCTTATCTCCATTCCCCTCCTCTCCCCCTCTTCCCTTCCCTTCTCATGTGCCCTCTGGAACACCCGCTCTGTCTGCAACAAACTCTCATTTACCCACGACCTCTTCATCTCCTGCTCCTTCCAGCTGCTCGCCCTAACTGAAACCTGGCTCCCCCCTGACGACTCTGCCTCAGTCGCTGCCCTATGCCACGGAGGTCATCTCTTCTCTCACACTCCTCGCTCAGCTGGCCATGGTGGTGGCGTCGGATTCCTACTTTCACCCTCCTGCAAATTTCAACCTCTTCTCCCGCCTCAATCTCACTGTTTTTCCTCCTTTGAAGTCCACTTCATCCGCCTATTCGCTCCTCTGCCTCTCCGAGTAGCTGTCATCTATCGACCCCCTGATAAGTCTCTTTCCTCCTTTCTCACTGATTTTGATGCCTGGCTTGCATTCTTCCATATGCCTTCATCTCCCTCCCTCATTCTTGGTGACTTCAACATTCATGTCGATGACCCCTCTGACTCTTATGCCTCTCAATTTCTCGCTTTAATATCATCCTACAATCTTCAACTGTGCTCCACTACCTCCACTCACCAGAATGGCCACTGTCTTGATCTTGTCCTCTCATCCAACTGCTCGCCCTCTAGTTTCTGTGCCTCACCTCTTCCCCTCTCTGATCACCATCTTATAACTTTCACTCTTAAACACACTCCTCCCCAGTCTCGTCTGATTCTGACCAATACATTTAGAAATTTTCAAGCTGTTAACCCTTCTACTCTGTCCTCCAATGTTTCAAATCTCTTTTCTGATGCTATGTCATCTGAGTCTGTCAATGAGGCTGTCTCTTCCTACAATGCTATTCTCTCTTCTACTCTGAACACCCTTGCGCCTCCCGTGTCTCTTCCTATCAGGCGTGCCAAACCCCAGCCATGGCTGACCGCTGTCATCCGCTATTTACGTTCCTGTACCCGCGCTGCCGAACGCCTCTGGCTGAAATCCCGTACCTTTGCCAACTTCGTTCATTTCAAATTCATGCTGACCTCCTTCCGATCTGCCCTTTCACTTGCCAAACAGGACTACTACATCCAGTTGACCAACTCTCTTGGCTCTAACCCTCGCCTTCTCTTTGCCACGCTGAACTCCCTCCTTAAAGTGCCTTCGCCCCCTACTCCCCCTTCGCTTTCTCCTCAGACTCTAGCCGAGTACTTTCATGACAAGGTTCAAAAGATTAACCTTGAATTCTCAATCAAACCACCTCCACCCTCCCTTCCCCTAGTCCATTCCCCCAACCCTCCAACCCCTCCCTCCTTTTCCACCTTCTCTGATGTCACTGATGAGGAAACTGCACATCTTCTTTCCTCGTCCAAACGTACCACCTGCCCCTCTGATCCCATTCCCACTCACCTACTTAACACTAACTCCCACACTGTCATCCCTTTTATCCGTCATATCCTCAATCTTTCGCTTTCCACTGCGATTGTTCCTGATGCCTTCAAACATGCTGTAGTCACACCACTCCTTAAAAAACTTTCACTGGACCCTACCTGCTCCTCTAGCTATCGGCCCATCTTCCTCCTCCCTTTCCTCTCCAAGATACTTGAACGTGCTGTTCACCGCCGCTGCCTCGACTTCCTTTCATCTCGAGCTATTCTTGACCCGCTCCAATCTGGCTTTCACTCTCTTCACTCGACTGAAACGGCACTTGCCAAAGTCTCCAATGACCTGTTACTGGCCAAATCTAAAGGTCTCTACTCTATTCTCATCCTCCTCGACCTTTTCTGCTGCTTTTGATACTGTTGATCACACCTTACTCCTTGATACATTATCCTCTCTTGGATTCCGGGGCCCTGTTCTTTCCTGGTTCTCTTCCTATCTCTCCAAACGTACTCTTAGCGTATACTCTGGTGGTTCCTCCTCCACATCTATCCCGCTAACAGTCGGTGTACCCCAAGGATCTGTCCTAGGACCTCTCCTCTTCTCCATCTATACCTCTTCCCTTGGTGCTCTGATCTCATCCCATGGCTTTCAATACCACCTTTACGCTGATGATACCCAGATCTACCTCTCCACACCGGATATCTCAGCTGAAATCCAGACCAAAGTATCGGCCTGCCTGTCTGACATCGCTGCCTGGATGTCTCACCGCCACCTGAAACTAAACATGACCAAAACCGAGCTTCTCCTCTTTCCCCCTAAACCTCCCTCTCCTCAAGTCGCTTCACTGGCTCCCTATCCGCTTCCGCATACGGTTCAAACTTCTCCTTTTGACCTACAAGTGCATCCACTCCGCAGCTCCTCAGTACCTTTCCGCTCTCATCTCTCCCTACACTCCTCCCCGTGAACTCCGTTCGCTGGGTAAATATCTCCTGTTGTCCCCCTTCTCCCCCACTGCTAACTCCCGGCTCCGTTCCTTCTATCTCGCTGCTCCCTATGCCTGAAATAGACTCCCTGAGCCAATACGTCAGGCTCAGTCTCTGGCTGTCTTCAAATCTAGGCTAAAAGCCCACCTCTTTGCTACTGCTTTCGACTCCTAACCATGACTCTCTTACTCAACACTCTCACTTATCACCCCTACCACTGCAATTTCCCCACCCCTAACTGTCTGTTCATCTGTCCAATTTAGATTGTAAGCTCTGTTAAGCAGGGACTGTCTTTTCATGTTAATTTGTACAGCGCTGCGTAAGTCTAGTAGCGCTATAGAAATGCTTAATAGTAGTAGTAGTAGTACAGCCACATGGGATCCCTTAGGGAAAGGAGGAGTTAGTGGTTACTGTGCATGGGCAGACTGGATGGGCCATTCGTCCCTTATCTGCCATCATGTTTCTCTGTTTCTATTTATGCCAGTGGCATAGCTACGGGGAGCACGAGGACCTGGGCCCCCCTAAACTGACTCTGGAGCTCCCGGTTTGGCTGGTGGGGGTCCCCAACCCCTGCCAGCTAAAGTGTTTGTCCCGCACTGATCTCACATTGCATGGCCCCCCGCTAGCCAAGGTAGTGGGGGCGGGTGGGGAGCAGCGGCTGGGGGGCAGAAGTGGTGGCAGGAGGGTGGCCACGGGGAGGCAGTAGTGGCCGCAGGAGGGCAGAGGTGACGGTGGCAGCAAGGCGGGCCAAAATGTGCCCCCCACCTTGTGCTCTGGCTCCACCTCCCGTCGAGGTTTGGCTACACCCCTGATTTATGCACCCAACTTTAGCTGAAAAGACTTATGCCAGTGAAATGGCTAGTGTAAATGCTTGTGCCTAACTGTATAACTAGTACCCGTGCTAGGCATGACCCTGACCTGCCCATGCCCCTCCCACATCCTTCCTACCTTGCAGTCGCATGCTCTGGATTTTGGGGGCCCAAATGACAGAATATCAACCACGGTCCTAGTGTGCTTAACTGCAACATGCTGCCAAATAGCACCAATTAACACTAATTAGTGCAAATTATTGCTAATTAAAATCAATCATCAGCTATTTATCATACTATCTTCTGTGCACAACTGACCTTATTCTGTAACTTGTGCATGCTGCTTTGCACACTAAGCAAAAAGCTGGGCACACAAGTTTTACAGTTCAAAGGATAAGGCCCAATTTTCAGCCGGCAGTGGGCAGCGCTTTGCTGTCTGCACTATGGAAGTGGAAAAATTCTGTCTGAGAAATATACTTGTAGCTCCAGTTATTAGCCTAGAATATGCCACTAACTACCCTGCGTATGACCCCTTTGCTGAATGTGCGGTACCTCACTATCTTAAACATAAATAGCAGGGTATACTGTTATTTGAAATACTACTACTAATCATTTCTATAGCACTGCTAGACATATGCAGTACTGTACACAATAAATGCAAGTACTTTCTCTGTCCCTAGAGGGATCACAATCTAGGAATCCTTTTACAAAGCGGCACTAAGCCCAACGCGGTTCTTTTAATCCTCTGAGTGTCGTGTGGTTCCTGAGTGGATGAGCTGATGGGAACCAGAGATAGTAAGTGACAATAACATGCAGTACTTCTCGAGCCTCCCTTCTAACCCAGGTTATATATGGAGCCAGATTGCTTCATCATCAGCTGAAAAAACCTCCCCCACAAATGGAATCTTCAATTTATTTATTTAGGAAGAAAAAATATAAAGTGTCACTTAGCTGCACAATCGTCTCTTTCTCCCAGCTCATGCAGAAACACAGACCATGAGTCCATGATCAACAGTGGCCAGCATTTCGTCTAACTGCATCAGGGTGAGCGGATCATAGCTTAAGTATTGTATGCCATCAAAACATGACATGAGCTGAGAGAAAGAGACGATTGTGCAGCTAAATGACACTTCACATTTTTTGTTCCTGAATAAATAAGTGGAAGATTCCATTTGTGGGGGAGGTTTTTTCAGCCGGTGATGAAGCAGTCTGGCTCCATAGACTTTTAAGCCAGGAGCTTCTTGATTCTTTTTCTTTCCCAACTTGATTATACTTTGAGAACTTCTGCAATAAAAGTAAAACCCAGGTCAAAAGCTGAAACATAATCATTCGGTTTAAGAATTTCGCTGAATAGAGGTTCTTATCTTTAAATTCTAATTCACTGTATTATAATACTGTCCCTATTCACTAAGGGGCCCTTTTACTAAGCTGCGGTAAAAAAAATGGCCTGCGCTAGTGTGGGCATGTGAAATTGGCATGCGCTGGGCCATTTTTTACTGCGGCGGATAAATAGACCTTTTTTAAAATGGGACAGTAAATGGCCGTGCACTAATATTAAAAGTAGCAAGTGACTATTTACTGCCTGAGCCCTTACCACTACCTATTTACTCGGCGGTAAGGGCTTATGCGCTACTCATGAAGTAATCAGGCAGCATGTGGCCACGTTGCTGATTACCACCGGGAATGCACTCTGCAGTAGAAAAGTTTTTTCTAGCATGAGAAATAGCAAGCGCAAACTTCAGAATTACCGCTGGGCACCTGTGCTACCCCAGCGATAGTGCCGATTTTGCACGCATTACCCACGCGGTAGCCCTACTGCGGCTTAGTAAAAGGGCCTCTAAGAACTTGTTGCACAACCACAACACTAGAGAAAAAAAATCTTCCCCAAACACAAAATTCTCCATATTAAAAAAGCAACAACAATTCTCCTCTTCACATGAAACGCGGTTTAATTTTAGGCTGTGTTCTCTTACTTTATTCATTTTTGACAGTTAAATAGCTCACTTTACTACTCTTTATTTTTGCTGCTTCTACACAATGAACATTAATCACATATTCATGTACCTGCAGCATGCTATACGTCTCGAAAGATTGCAGGTGCTTTGCAGGTGGTCTTCATATAAGAACCCTATTACTTCCTGAATTAATGTACTTGCCTGCTCCTTTGCTCTTTTTGACTCAGATATATCCCATTCTAATAAAGCAACAGGAAATGAATGTAAAAAAATCTCAGTTGTAGTCTTGCTCATACAAAAGGAATGAACACTTGTATATTTAAACTATAGGAAACAGGGTGACCTTGGAATTATTCTGCGTGTGTCTGGTAGCGCTATACAAATGCTAATAATAATAATATATATGGGCATTTAGCTTTCTATAGGACAATCTTCTGCCAATCCCTGGTGTCTATTTTTTATTATTATTTTCTTTCAGGCTGAAATTCAGAAGGATTTATATGTTTACCTTCTGCCGGCAAATATATAAGTCCCCGACCACCGAGTTTGAACAGCATTATACTGATAGTGACAGCGAAAATCACTCAAAATGCTTTGACACTATTCCCCTAATTCTATATTAGGGGCCTTTTCGAAAGAACATCCAAGTCAGAATTGGGACGTCCTGCTCCTAAAATCCAAAAACAAATCCATGTCACAGCAATTTATGAACAGAAAAGACGTCCAGATTTCCTGTTCAAAAATACGCAAGAAGGACGACCTTACGCTGGAGACGTCCATCCAGAACAACTATTTTACAAACTGAAATAAATTATAAAAGAGGAGAAACAAGGCACAGGGACATCTGGCTGTCAGCATTCTTATCAAAATGGCCACACAGGTATTTTTGTTGATTAGAAGAGTAGGGCAGGCATGGAGTGAAGAGCAGCACTAGAGTGCAATGCTTAGTGCGATGGGCTATAACTCAAGAGACAGAGGTTCAAATCCTACCATGGCATTTTGGTTTTGTTTTGTAAATATGATTCCTCCAGTATCTGAATGCACACCACTTCAATAGCCTTCAGGCTTGCAGATGTCTTTGATTGCAATATGTATTCATGACATGCAAAGCTGAGGTATAGACATGATTTCATGCCTTTTTCTACCTGTTGGATAAATGAGGCACATCTGACACACTGTGTATTCTCCTATGTTCATATTTTCTCTTTATAATGGATAGCATGTATTTGGACAGGTTGATGACTTTTTCATTACAGATCTTGTCTGATTCTAGACCTATATTCTCTGTGTGAGATTAACAGGTATGTTTTCATGTTTATTGAACACCATTATCTGCCTATGTGATTTGTGACTTTTTATTTGGAATTTGTAACTATGTGTATAATTACATTATATGGTCTTTTTTATTTATAGTGCTACATTTTTAAATATTTTATGTGCTTCATATTTTAATTACATTCTCTATTGATGTACATCTTTACATACACACTAGTATCTAAATGATGCATAACTATATTTTTACTTAGATGCACATCTCTTTTACAGACAATTGTCACAAAATATTTCTGTAGTTTTACACTACAATATTTTCCCTTTACATTGCCACAGGTGCAAGTCTAGTGATGAAAGATGTAGGGACCTTATTCTCTTCTACTTGAACTAAAAACTTTTTCTGAATTAATAATGCTTCTGATTAAGGGATTGAAGGATATATTGACTTCACATCAAAAGTTACTAAAAGGTGACCTTGGTTATATCTGTTATTCAGCCAATTTGGTTAAAAGGTCAGAGTAATCTCTTAAATATGAAAACCCTTTACATTCCATCAGTCTCAAGAAGATATCCACATCACTTCGCTAACACACCCCTGTAGGAAACTCTTTCATCTATCCTCATCCAACCCAATCTTCTCTTTCCCATACCTAACCTTTTATATCACCAATTGTATCTGATATCCTGAAATGACAATGCCATAACAGGATTCTGTAAGCCACACTGAACCTGCAAAATAGGTGGGAAAATGTGGGATACAAATACAAGTAAATAAATAAATAAATATACAGAAAAATACTCAAATAAAGAACCCTTATTAGAAACTATCAGTCGTCCGGGTAGTTTATCCAATGTCTTATGGATTTTAGGCAAAATATAAAACACCAGAACGTTTGGATTTTTCATATTTAAGTATTGAAATTCCAGTTTAGTCAGTGTCTAAAGCTTGCATCGTAATTGTGCTAATCAAGGACCTCAGATCTTCAGTTGGGTGTGTCGCTAATTTATGATAATCAGTGGACACAGAAAGTTGTCTATATACTTCAGAATCATAATCGCTAGTGTTTAACAACACTACGGTTTCACCTTTACCCATTCTGCAAATTCTAATGTCTGAATTACACCACAAGGTCCATAAAGCTTCTGATTCTTCTTTAGTTAAATTGAATCTTTGATGAATTCTCTTCTGTGTAAATTGCTCTACTTCATGTAATATCAAGTCATTAAACACTGTGAAATTTGCAGTCAAAGGGGCACTGGTGTCCATAATGAACAGTTTCTAAGTTTAGAAACTCTTTCCATTTTCAAAAGGATGTTGAAAACAGAATTATTTCAGCTGTAAAGTAAAAAAAAAACAAAAACACTCCAAATCCACTCTTGTTTGAAAAGGTTGTAAATGTTTGACCTGTACAAAGGATTTATTTATTTATTTATTACATTTGTACCCCGCGCTTTCCCACACATGGCAGGCTCAATGCGGCTTACATAGAATTACAAAGTCATAAGAAGAATATGCAATTTGTAGTAAACGTAATATTAATGGGGTTAACGGATAAGTAAATTGAACATAGGAGGAATTGGGTGCAGAAGGAAAAGAGTGTTAGGAGGTAGGTGTAGGAAGATGGAGAGGAATAGATATGGAATAGCAATAAGGATAATGGGAAACATGGTCAATGTATAACAATCGTCGGTAAGAATCATGTGGGCAGGCTTTAGTTAAGTTGAATCGTTAGGGTAGGCTTTCTTGAAGAGATGAGTCTTCAATGCTTTTCTGAAGGGCAAAAGGCCGTTGATTGTTCGGATGGATCTTGGTAGAGCGTTCCAAAGCTGGCTACCCAAAAAGGAAAAATTGGATGCGTAGAAGGATTTGTACTTAATACCTTTGCAGTTGGGAAGGTGTAGATTAAGGTAAGTACCCCTAGTTGTTGCTTTGGGGTAACAATCATCTTAGAATCTAGAAATGCACTCAAGTGAGATGGATCATAGAAGATATATTTAACTGAATTAATCTTTAAAACACATTTGCAGAGAAAGTTTAACCAATATAGTCCTCCCAACTGTAGAACTCTAGCACAAAGCTTTAGAAATGCTTGACGACTCTTTTGTGTTGTTCTCACAATATCAGGAAAAATCCTGATTTTATTATTCATAAAGAGTTCATCTCTATGATGGAAAAATTGTTTAAGTACCCAATCCCGATCAGGTTCTAAAACAAAAGAGACTATTAACGTAGCTGGTGTCCCCTTCTCATCTTTTTGAATTATTTGTGTCAAATTCAATATATCAAAAGAAGTTTCTGCTCCACGTTCATTCTAATCCACTCCTGCTTTTTTTTTCTTCTTTTTTATATGGAGATAGGTAATAAATTTTTGACACAGGTGGATATGCTTGTTCAGGAATTTTTTTAATTTCTGAAAGATATTTCTTAAACATTCTTAATGGATCCACCGATGAAATTTTAGGAAAATTAATTAACCTAAGAGTCTTAACTCTTAGTTGATTTTCTAAATTCTCAACTTTTTGATGTAATAAAGTATTTTTCTTTATCAAATTAACTTGTAACTGCTGGCATAACTTTATATTTTCAGTATTTGATATTAAAGTTTTCTCATTATTACTCATCCTTGTTTCTAAATTTGTAATCTTTTCCACTGGCAATTTGGTAGCTTGAGACACCATTAACATTTCTATGAGAAAGAGTTTTCTAGCCCTACTAGAGCCTCCCATATCGAGTTGAGAGTTATTGTTGCAGGTTTAATAGGTAAAAAGGACTTACTAATTGGTAATAGTTCAGGTAAACCTCCTTCAAGATCTTTTTCTTCTTGAGATGCAATTACTTCTTCCAGAACGTTTGTTCCTTCCTTAGTCTTTCCTCCGACGGCAAAACTCGGCGATTCCTGGTTGGCAGCCGTCTCCTCTGTGGGAAGCATTCTCGGGTCAGAGACACTGAGTGTTTCCTGCCCCTGCTGCCGCCCCCATGCCGGCATCATTGAAGGTCTCCGTTCCTCGGGGCTAAGCGTGATATCTACCTCTGGCTGGAAAAACGAGGATCCTCCTGTCGCCCCTTCCAGCAGTGAGGGATTCAACCCCGAGTTTCCTCTAGGCTCCATAAAATGGTCCATCGGACCCGAGGGTTTTGCAACTGTGGAGGAGATCACTTGCTGCTTTCCTCTCCGTTTCCTCATTTGATCCAGGTAATAATAATGTTTTAAGGCAAAATGGGTGGAGAGTCGCTTTAAAGCATGTTCTTCAGGACGCCATCTTGTTCCCCCTCTCTATCCCTCTCCGAGAAAAACATTTTCTTTATGGTGGGATTCACTTGGGCCTCTAGTGATAGGTTACAGTCGATTGTTACTCCAAGAATTTTCAGACTGTCTGAGATAGGGAGGGTGTATCCTGGGGTGTTAATGTTTGTTGGTTTGTATGTATTGTATTGGGATGAGATGATGAGACAGTATGTTTTTTCAGTATTGAGTTTTAGTTGGAATGCATTTGCCCATGAGTTCATGATGTTTAAACTTAGCTTGATTTTGTTGGTGATTTCCGCCAGATCAAGCTTGAAGGGGATGTATAATGTGACATCATTAGCGTAGATAAATGGGTTAAGGCCTTTGGTGGATAAGGCAGTGGCGTAGCCAAGGGTGGGCTTGGGTGGGCCCAGGCCCACCCACTTTGAGCTCAGGCCCACCAGTAGCAGCACACCTATGATGTGGCTGGCAGAGATTCCCAAGCTGAAAACTCCCAACAACTATCCCTCCTGCATATCTTATAAATAGCAAATCTTCGCCTGCAGGAAGCAGCAACTGATACATACTGCTTACACCGGCCACACAGCCTTCCCTTTGACGTGCTCCCGCCTATGCGGAAACAGGAAGCTGCATCAGTGGGAAGGATGTGGGGCCTACATGAGTAGTGTATATTAGTTGCTCCTCACTGAAAATCTGAAATTTAAAAGGTGTGCAGGACAGGAGGGATATTTGAGAGACCATATGGCATGCGGCGAGAGGAGAGACCAAATCACCTATGGGATGGGGTGGGCTTCTTCTGCCCACCCATCTTGGGCCCAGGCCCACCCAAAATTGGGTGTCTGGCTACGCCCCTGGGATAAGGTCTTGGCTAGTGGAGTCATTGTGAGGTTGAAAAGAATCGGTGATAGTGGTGATCCTTGCGGTACTCCGCAGCCTGGTTTCCACAGTGACAATATGTTTGTTTTAGATTTCACTTGATATGTTTTTGTGGTTAGGAAACCCTTAATCCTATTTGTTGGAAACATTTTATTTTTCAAACATTATTCTAATGAATGTTTGTTTTTTAATTATATTTTTGGTTTATACTCCTGGTATATGTATGGAATGGAATAGAAACTTGGTATGCCACTCATCTATATCAAAAAAAGAGAGAAGAGGAAAAACATGATGGCTGAGTTGCTGGCCAGCAAGTTAAACCCAATCAACAGCCATATGGGAAGATTCACTTTACCCAGCAGTTTTATTACAATTAAGTAAACAAAGAACTTAATATAGATTGCAGAAATTAAGAATGTGCACTGATGCTGGGTTATAAGCATTATGAGTCTTTCTGTAGGTATTTCTATTGAATATAGTGGTGAGATGAGAATGCTGCTTATAAAGGTACAGGGAAGAAATTGCAGTGAGATAGCCTAGAACTTCTGAACTTAAAATAAAAATCTATTACCAAGGGGGAGGGGGAAAATAGCTCACCCACAATGACCATAGGTCTCTAGGGATGACTAATGGGGTTAAAAGTTACATTCTGAGCTAGAAAATGAAAACAGAGAAATTATAATGAAACCATAGGGGATGGATCACATACAGTATTTGGGACCTATGAAATTAAAGCTTGCGTAGTCACTGTAGGGGTCAAAGGTCACAAGATGTCAGCACAACACAAAACATGAAAACTTAAGTTGTATAAATGGTTGTATAAACGGAACAAACTTTTGTGGAGCTTTATTCCTTTTGTACAGTCCTATCTGCCCAATTAGCTGATTTGAATATGACTGATGCCCGCACAACTTCCGGGTCCTCCCGGAATCCACCCAAGGACCACCCCAGCATTAAGCAAGAAGTGCTGTAGCAGTCAGAACCAATAATCAGTGGCACTGCCAAGTTAAGTGACCAAGTTAAGTGATGCTGAATATGGCCAGCTGGGAACACTGAGTGCAAATTAAGCAAACAGGAGCCTCTCCTGTCCAGTTAAATCATTTAGCTTATCAGGGCCAAACTGTTTAGTAAACACTGTGGGGCCCTTTTACTAAGCCAGGCTCAAAAGTGGCCGGTGCTGTTTGTAGCGTGTGGGTTTCCCGTGTACTGCAGGCACTTTTAGTGCGGCAGTAAAATGTCTGCATTTGTATATGTTCCTGTAATGGCCACATTCTAATTTCCCAATTAGTACATGGTCATTACCATGGGAGCTCTTACTGCCACCTATTTACACAGGTAAGGGCTCCTGTGCTAATTGGGCAGCGTGCAGCAATGTACCTGTACTACCCAATTAGCAAAGGGCACACCTGCCCTTCACCCATAGACATACCAAAAACAAAAACTAATTTTTTAGTGCAGGAATAGCACATGCTGATCGGCCCACTACCATGGGATGACTCAGCGCAACCCACGGCAGTGCTTTTTGGTGCACAGCAGGAGCAGACTGGACAACCGGGCAGTGTCCGAGGGCCCAAAGGCTACAGCAGGGGCAGACTGACCATTCAGGCAACCAGGCAGTGCCCGAGGGCCCATAGGCTCTAAGGGGCCCAGAGGCTCTGCCAGGTTGCCTGCCGCTGCCACACATTACAACCCTCCCCGGTCCTACCCTGGTGGTCTAGTGGCCTCTGCAGGAACAGGAAAGAATCCCATTCTTTCCTGCCCACTGCTGCTACTCTGCCTGGTGGCGCCGCCATGTTTTAATAATGGCTGCCGAGACTGCCGAAACCTGCAAAACTACCGTGGTAAGTCTCAGCAGTCATTTTGAAAACAGGGTGGCACCGGGTACAATAGTGATAGCAGGCATGAAAGAGTGGGGATCTTTCCTGCCCCCCAAGAAGCCACTAGACCACCAGGGCCCTTCAAGGTAGGAACTGGGAGGGCCCATGTTTGCTCAGGTTGTGTGTGGGGGGGCAGCAACTGCAATGCTGGTGGGGGCTGTAGCGTGCAGGAGGGGGGTAGAAGTTCAGCAGTGGCCAGGAGGGCCCAATGATCTTTACTGCATGGGAGCTCCCAACCACTGTCAGTCCGCCCCTGGTGCATGGTAGGCATGCAGTAGTGGCTTAGTAAAAAGGCCCCAGTGTTAGGTGGGTTGTGTAATTCTTCTCATTGATTTTACCATAAAAGTTATCAAAATGCAAATAAAACTTTAATATCATATTTGAAAATCTATAATAGATTTGTGGAATATTTGTAAAATATATTTAACATAATTTGAGATGGTTGTTTTAAACATTTTTTTTTTCATTTTACTGGAAATTAAACACATAATTATGTCAGCATCATTTGATATTCCAAACTCATACAATTCAAAGTTGTTTACCAACAGAAACAGTCAACCATACAAAATATTAGTTTGGAAATATTAGGACAATTATGCCAGTCTTTTGCGGTTCTTGTGTCCTTTTGAAAACATTTATTTCCACAGATGCTTAAAAAGGAGACAAGTAAAATAACAATACTGAAACTCTAGTTTTATAAACCCTGAAAATCACAAACACTGTTGCCTACTGTGTCATTACTGTCTTCAGCTGTCACATATTTTTTTTTGTGATCAGCTTTTCAAAGCAACTGCTAATTAGCAGTGACAGACCCACACAAAAGACAAAAGACATTGCATCAGGTTAACACATTCCCAAGCATTTTTGATTGAATTAAGCAAAGCAGACTCACATTATTTCTCTGAAACACTGATAATTAAGACTTTGTAATCATCCTTCGTCTCTTAATAATGGACAGATGTAACCTTTATGACATGGCTAACATCCACCTATAAGATGCATTCAGTCTATGGCACGGAGTTTGCCTTGCTCATTGGTTCATGTGCAAATGGTGAAAAACTGTGAACAATGCAGGGTCACATCAAAGGGGGCTCACATGCTACACTTAAAATGTGTTGTAGATTAAAACAAAAGGATTAAAAATACATAAAGCTAAAGAAAGCATATGACTCAAAAGCATACTCATAAGAATTAACCTTTTTTGGTTTCACAGTAAAATTTGGAAAATGCTTCAAATGTTCTTGATGTAAGATTTAATAGTTTTGTATTTATTATCTACAAATTTTATGTTGTTATTTTTACTGATGCATGTTGGTAATATTAGAATTGTGGTTTTTTTTTTTTATTCACACACTGAAACAAAACTAAACATTTTTGTGGGTTAGGTTTGCAGCACTTATAGACATATGAATCTGTTGAAAGGACTTAGGTGATGTAAATAGCTCATCTGTTACAATAAAACATGTCACAGCCCATAAGGATTCCTGTTCTCCCGGACCACCTAAAAGAACAATGCACTACAGAGTTAAGTAGTCAAGCATTGCTAAGAATACCCCCACAGTAAAACTCTTCTTAAACTCAATATCCTTTGTATAATTACAGAGTTCTTGACTGCTTTTCAATGAAGCACCAAGGAACACCAGTCCAGCACGAAAGCCAATGAATGGCTTATCATTAGGCATGTATACAGACATACACACACACAGAGTCTCTCTCTTTATCTCTGTCTCCCCCGCCTTCTCCTCCCCCCCCCCCCCCCTTTGTCAGTGTATATGAATTTTATTTGGTATGTGTTCTGTGCATGCTCAATTTTACACACATTTTGGTAGTGACAGATTTAGGATTTTGAGAACTCCAAGTATTGCTAGTATGCTTCCCCACTTGGATCTTGCCTCGTTCCATGAACCTCAAATCACTGTATTCCCCTCCCTAAGACAGACAGACTGCAGATCACTCCATTTCTCCTCCCCAGACCTCCCCTCACCATAGACTATATATCACTCCTGTTCCCTATCTTCAGTACCTCACTCCAGGCTTCCAGTCCCTGTCGACCTCCAATTCC
Organism: Microcaecilia unicolor; assembly: GCF_901765095.1. NCBI lineage: Eukaryota > Metazoa > Chordata > Amphibia > Gymnophiona > Siphonopidae > Microcaecilia > Microcaecilia unicolor. Next base: position 164,511,583 of record NC_044031.1, read on the forward strand.
TTCCACACCTCTTCCAGATTCCAGATATACACTGCCCCACACTTCGTACATATACACTGTCCCACTTTCTCCACCGGATCTCCTGGCTCCTGGTCTATTTACACCAGCACCAAAGTAGATGTAAATTTGTGTGAGTACTGAGCCGGTAGTGGGAGGCGGGGATAGTGTTGGGCAGACTTATACGGTCTGTGCCAGAGCCGGTGGTGGGAGGCGGGGCTGGTGGTTGGGGGAGCGGGGATAGTGCTGGGCAGACTTATACAGTCTGTGCCCTGAAAAAGACAGGTACAAATCAAGGTAAGGTATACACAAAAAGTGGCACATATGAGTTATCTTGTTGGGCAGACTGGATGGACCGTGCAGGTCTTTTTCTGCCGTCATCTACTATGTTACTCTGACTCTGCAGTCAACAGTGGGTTGAATGAGCACGGGGACTGCACATGGCTGAAGGTTTATCTAGGATGTCAGATACCCTTGACCTGGCACTGTGTGTATGTAATGTAGGAATACACTCACTTGAGAAATCCTGAAGATTGTGAGGTTTATCTGTTGGGTCTAGAGAGCTTTTTTTTGGTTACTTTTCCTAGCTAAAACTAAGTATATCAATGGGCAAGAGGGCATTTTAGCCCACAACATGGGAGCAGATACCATTACTGGATCCTGAGTTATCCTTTGCACCAAGACATATGCCTCCCGATATTCAAAAGTATTTAACCAGCCAGGATCAGTACCTGGCCAGTTAAATGCTCCATAGCTGTCTATCTGCGAATTTTCAGTGGGATATGTGGCCAGCCATGACCCACTGAAAATTTGCAGTTAGCGGCTAGCAGATAGCCAGTTATATTGCGATTTTCAGCGCATTGCCAGCTAAGTTTGGCAATCATATTTAGCCACATGAATACCAGGCCTATCTTTGGCCTGTTCAAACTTAACCGGCCAGTGCTGAATATCAGCTTGGCTGGTTAAGTTTGAACCAGCCAAAAATAAACCAGATATTCAATGCTGGTCACCGAAAACAGCCCGACATTGAATATCTGGGCTCAGTGCCAACTGCAGGAGTTAGCCAGGCTAACTCCTGTAATCTGAACATCAGTCCCCTGGTCTTCAGCTACAGACAGCTCATCAAAGCATCCACCAGTGAGATCACCCCATGCACTGACACTCGGCCAGACCATTACATTTAAATTCAGCTGTTTTATTTACATGTGCTTTAATGAACTTCTTCCATTCTCCTCCTTAACCCCAAGACAGAAAACACATGCTTGATTAAGTGCCACCTTTGTCTGGTGTTTCCTACTACTGCTCCCCCTTGAGATTACATTTATTTTAGCACTAGTCCCTCACCCCTGCCTCTGGGGAACCTTACCTGGCAGTCCATACTACCATCATGGAGAGTTGGTATTTTGTTTCTTCTTGCCCTACAGGTGGATTGGCTTCCTGAAGTCTGAATTCAGCTGCCAGTGAAGCAAGAGGACCCAAACTACTGACCCAGCCTGTGTTGGCCTGAAGGTTACAATAGAATAATTAAAACTTCAAGATTCTCTGGAGGATCTAATTGAGCTAATTCATCCTTGAACTGGCTTATCAGCCCTTGCTGTTTAATTTAGCATGTGCTTTCAGGGGCGTATCTGGAATCCGGCGGTAGGGGGGGCCAGAGCCAGAGAGGGGGGGCACATTTTTGCCTCCCTCCCCCCCCCCCGCCGCTGCCTCTCTCCACCCCCTCCCCGCCGTCAACCCTCCCCCGCTGCTTACTTTTGCTGGCGGGGGGCCCCAACCCCCGCCAGCCGAGGTTCGACCCGCAATCTCCGTATTTCATCTTCCTCCGTGGCCATGTGCTTCAAGGAAGTAACGCTGCAGTGCTGATTCGTTGAATCCAGTTCGGCGTCTGACGTGCTGCGACATCAGACGCCGAACTGGATTCAACGAATCAGCACTGCAGCGTTACTTCCTTGAAGCACATGGCCACGGAGGAAGATGAAATACGGAGATTGCGGGTCGGACCTCGGCTGGCGGGGGTTGGGGCCCCCCGCCAGCAAAAGTAAGCAGCGGGGGAGGGTTGACGGCGGGGAGGGGGGCCAGGGCGAAATCTGCGGGGGCCCAGGCCCCTGTGGCCCCACGCAGATACGCCCCTGGCTTAAATAAAGAAAACACAATAGAAATGCACAGCCATGCTCCTTTGTCTAATTAATGTAAATTATACCTAAATTAAAAAAATCAGACTGCAACTTCAAAGATGGTTTCAAAAGGTCTATGTATTCATAGAATTAAAGATAATGAAAAAAATCCATAGGCAATTTGGTGGATGAGAATTGCATGAGAATGATATGAGATGATAACAGCATAGCACATGGCACTCAGTTCTGGCAGCATTGGTTCTAGTCAAAGCTAATAAAACTTCTTTTCAACACTCCATGGAATTAACTAGAGCAATACAGCAGTGCGGCTGGAATCCCTGACCCCATGAGATAACACCAAACCAACTCCAGTCAATTTCAATCCCAGCATAAGTTTTACTGTTCGCTCAGCATTCAGTAGAAGTTGCTCCCAATCTGAAACATAAGAAAGATATGTTTCTTATGCTCCCACAGTTATGCGTGCATCTTTAAACCTATTGTATTTATATTATATAATTCAAGCTACCATCAATTTCCTGGTAGGACTTGTAATCTCTGTTTCCATAGGTCACCTCTTGCATTTGACCCTTTCCTCCAGTCACTGAAAAACGTATCAGGTTCCAGCTTCCTCAGCTACTTAGTCTTATGGGTATTCACTGCACCCCTCCCTGCAGAACAGAATTCTTCATCTTGGGCTTAAGAGCAAGCTATCGTCTTGAGAAAGTATCCTCCCCACCAGTGTTGTATAATAACTAAGGGGTCCTTTTACCAAGCTACGGTAAAATGGGCCCTGCGCTAGCGACAGGGGCTGTTTTTACCACAGTCGAGTAAAAAGGCTGAAAATAGCCATGGCCATGCGGTAAGATTGCTCTTTACCACATGGTCATGCAGGGGGAGCACTTACCACCACCGATTGAGGTGGCAGTAAGGGCTCCTGTGCTAACCTTTCAGTAACCGGGTAGCAAGCAGCACTGCCCGATTACCGCCGGGTTAGCACCATGCTAAAAAATACCCCGGACGGGTCGATGCTTAGATGACTTCCCCTTCGGCCTGAGATTGCGGCTCTGGACGGGACATCAGCGCACTGGCACATGCTGTGAAACGAGGGAGCGCTGAGTGGCCAGCCGCCGGACGCAACTGCACAGAGGGGAGGAGAAGAAAAGTACCGTGCATGTGGATATACGCCGGGAGACCGCCCTGAGGTACAATCCCTGACAGTGATCCATGACCGACCCTGACCCCGAGGCTGGCCATTACGGACCCTTGTCGACCACGGCAGCAGTGGAGGGAGAGGCCTGCAGCCACTCCAAGTGAAGCAGGAATCCCTGTGCATACCTGCTTCGACTATCTTCTCATCCTACACCATAGCCGCCTCATCGGAGATTCTAACCCGACCATTGACACAGTTCTCAGAATTAGGGAGCCCTGGAATAACACTTCCGAACATTGACTGAGTAAATCACCTGTATGCATTCAAAAAGTAACCTCAGGAAAGAATGTGACCCAGGACTGTCCTAATGAGCCAAGAATACTCCAATGATATTGAGCCTGCATAACAATTCATTATACTAAACTGTATTCTGACTGCATATTCCTACAAGTTATTTCTGCTCCTATTGCATTAAACAGCACATTGAACTCATTACTAACCAAAAACTCCCTCCATATACTATCCACAGCTGACCATGGCCTTTCATCAGCTCCTATTACATTTTTCAAAACCAACGCTAAAATGAACACTACCAAATTACTCTTAATAATCTATTCTATATCCCTAATTTATCATGCATTGACCACCCCTCTCACTGACAGCAACACACCCACACTACATATACTCTGCAGACTACCTAATCACATTACCCCCCCACCATAAGAATAATAACCAACCAAAAGAAAAACCTACTATATATGGTCACAACCAGCATAATAGAAAAAAGGAAACAACAAACCCAGAATCAAAGAGGACAGACAACTTATAAAAATTTATACATCCTTGACCCTAAATGAACCCTACCAGGCAATCCAAATGGGATACATAAATGCCAGATCGGTAGTCAACAAAACAACAACAATAACAGACTGGATCACAACAGACAATCTTGATCTTTCATTCTTGAGTGAAACTTGGATTCATGATCTTAAAGACCCTATAATCTTAGATCTATGCCCCCCAGGATATAAAATTACCCACTAGACAAGACATGGAAAAAAAGGAGGAGGTATAGCTATTATTCATAAATCCCATTTCATTGTTACAATGATAGCTGAATCCATACTTCCCCAACTTGAAATTGCCTCAGTTAAAATCAACCATATAAATTTGACTGACCACCTCAATGTAATCCTATTTTATAGACCACCAGGCAACTGGCACGAATGCCAAACACATTTTATGGACTTCATATCGAATACACGTGTTTCTAACTCCAACCTTATTAATCTCCACCTCGAAGATCCTAACTCAATTATCGTGAATGAGTGCAAGGATTTCTTCCAACTATGGGATCTCCAATGGCCAAATCCACAACCAACCCATATCAAAGGACACACATTACAAATTCTCCCCAGATCTAAACCTTCGATTAATACTTACAAAATGGACAGCTACACCATGGTCTGACCATTTCAAATTAAATTTTTCCCTACAATGGTGGAAAAAAGACCTACACCATAAGCAAGAACATATAACCTATACCTCGAGAGGCCAAATTGATCCGTCTATATTCTGGCAACAATTCTATAACAATGAATGGACAGCACAAACAGACTCAAACCAATTCCTTCTAGAATGTGACAATAAATGCTTAAGCATACTAGACAATATAGCACCTTTGCAAACCAGAACCTCACGCAGGAAGAACTCAATACCTCGGTTTAATGAAGAATTGAAGAAACTAAAAACACAAGTTAGAAAGTTAGAACGAACATGGAACAAAAAAAAGACGACTCTACACTCAATGCTTGGAAACAACTACAAAGAAAATACAAATACACCATCAGACAAACCAAAAGATCATATTACAAAACTAATATTGGACCAGACTACAAGGACACACATAAACCTTTCCAACTTGTGAGTAAATTATTAGACACCGCCCCGGTTTCTTCAAACAGCATAGACAGCCCATCAGCACATATTCTTGCAAAATATTTCAAAGAGAAAATTGTGAAGTTACGACTCATGCTACCAGCTATTACCAATGACTACGTAAAATTCCTCGAATGTCTAGACCCAATACCCGGTGAACATCCAGCTCATCGAACCTGGACTAATTTTGACATACTCTTGGACGATACCATATCTCAATTGATCAAAAGGTTCACCAAATCTCAATGCAAACTAGACATATGTCCTAATAACTTTATAAACCTTGCACCTCAACAATTTACACAAGACCTCACAATGCATTTGAACTATAATGCTACAAAATGGACTCTTCCCAAAAGACAAAGGAAACATTCTACTCACCCCTATACCTAAGGACCCAAAGAAAAATACAAGTGACTTAACCAACTATCGCCCAGTAGCATCTATCTCTCTGGTAACCAAATTAATGGAAAGCATGGTGACCAAGCAACTCACCAATTACTTAAATAAATTCTCAATTCTTCATGAATCTCAATCAAGATTTCGGTCTAATCACAGCACCGAAACAGTTTTAACTACTCTTCTAGCCAAATTTAAACAACCAATTGCAACAGGAAACAACATACTTCTACTACAATTCGACATGCCCAGTGCATTCGACATGGTTAGCCATAAAATATTATTAAACATCCTAGAATACTTCGGAGTTGGAGGGAACGTGCTTAACTGGTTCAGAGGATTCTTAACCACAAAAGCATACCAGGTGAAATCTAATTCGAGTACATCAGCTTCATGGACACCTGAATGCGGTGTGCCCCAAGGATCCCCACTCTCACTGACCATCTTTAACCTAATGATGACACCCCTGGCTAAATCATTATCCAATCAAGGCCTTAACCCTTACATATATACACTGATGACGTCATGATCTACATTCCATTCAAACATGACAAAGGAAATCACTGATGTCATCAGCCACAGCTTCCAAATCATGCACTCTTGGGCAGATGCATTTCAATTAAAACTTAACGCAGAAAAAATGCAATGTCTTATACTCACATCTCAGTATAACACATATAAATTCACCACTATAACCACACCAAACTTCTCCCTCCCCGTGACAAACACCCTGAAAATTCTTGGAGTTACCTTTGATCAAAATCTCACACTTGAAAACCATGTGAAAAATACAACAAGGAAGATGTTCCACTCTATGTGGAAACTAAAAAGAGTAAAACCTTTCTTCCCAAGAAACATTTTTCGGAACCTGGTACAGTCAATGGTGCTAAGTCATCTAGACTACTGCAATGCACTATATGTTGGCTGGAAAGAGCAACTCATCAAGAAACTTCAAACAGCCCAAAACACAGCTGCCAGACTCATATTTGGCAAAACAAAATACGAAAGTGCCAAACCCCTAAGAGAAAAGTTACACTGGCTTCCACTAAAAGAACGTATTACGTTTAAGGTCTGTACACTGGTACACAAAATCATCCACGGAGATGCTCTGGCCTACATGATAGACCTTATTGACTTGCCATCCAGAAATGCTAAAAGATCAGCATGCACATTCCTAAATCTTCACTTCCCCAGTTGTAAAAGACTAAAATACAAACTAACACATGCGTCTAGCTTCTCCTATATGAGCACGCAGCTGTGGAATGCACTGCCAAGGGACCTGATAATAACTCACAATCTAAACAACTTTAGTAAATCACTGAAGACCTATCTCTTCAACAAGGCATACCACAATGACTCAGAATAGGAACTGTAATACATCACCACCTACTTAAAATCCAGAATGTTTTCTCCCTATGCCTACTGTGTAGTTCTTCTAGTTCATCTATACTCTCTGTATTATACCAACTGCATCTTTACTATGAAATGATGTTCTATTATTTTATCCGCTTAATCTACCAGGTCATCAATATCCTTTAGTTAACACCAATTGTTTCTTTTACTCTGGAGTGATGATCCACTATGTTATCCACATATGTATTATGTCATCCATGTTCTCTATGTAATATCAATTGTACCTTTTCACTCTGGAATGGCAAATGCCATGAAGGAACATTGTAAGCCACATTGAGCCTGCAAAAAGGTGGGAAAATGTGGGATACAAATGCAGCAAATAAATAAAAGTAAAAAGCAAAAGTGGCAGAGAAACCTAAATGATGATTCCTCAATAAACCAAATGAAACAGCAAAACTTGGAACAGGATTTTGCGATTGCAAACCTCGTCATACAAACAGTGGATCAGAGGGGTGGACTGACGGTAACTTGGGCACCTGGGCAGTACGGGTCATTGCCACCACTCCCGCCCCCTCCCGCACACTATACTCCCCCAAGCCGCAGTGGGCCCTTCCTGGAACTACCTTGAAGAGCCCTGGTGGTAAAGTGACTTCTTTGGGAGCAGGAAGGATCCGCACTCTTTCCTGCCTACTACTGCTATTCTGCCCAGTGCTGCAGTGTTTTCAAAATGGGTGCCGAAACTTCTGCTTCTTGCAGGAGTCTTATGGGTCTCAACAGTCTTATGAGACTTTTGCAGGGAGTCTTGGAAACAATTTTTAAAACACGGATGTGCTGTGCAGAATAGCACCAGTGGGCAGGAAAGAGAGTCGCTCTTTCTTACCCCCATAGAGGCCACTAGATCACCAGGGCTCATCAAGGTGGGACTGGAGAGGACCTATCGAGGCTCGTGGGCTGTAATGTGCGGCGGTGGCAAGGGGAGAACCTCTGGGCCCTCAGGCACTGCCCAGTTGCCCAAATGGTCAGTCCACCCCTGGTGGATCATCTCATCTTATATTTTGGTGTTCGGGAAATACAGCCTATGAGAACTGTAGAGTCGCCTCTGCTTGTTGATCTGGGTAATAGTCTCCAGCCAAACAGGACAGTAATGAGTTTGGTCATTTTGAAGCAGAGATTAAGCTGAAGCTGGTTGCAATTCTTGGAGGATAGACATATGTCTCTGTCACAACAGACTGCTGACCATACCATGGGAAATTTTACATTGGTGTGACATTCCACTGGATTGATAGTCTGCTTGTCCGTCTTCAAAACTGAAGAGTTTCCATACATTTGACAATCTTGCATCAGTTCTTGAAGATATTCAAACAGAGTTTGCCATCAGACAATAAATAAGACAACAACAGACAATGATTTCAACTTTGTGAAAGCCTTCTCTTTAATTGGACAGCATGACAATGATAACAAAGATGAAGATGCAAGTGATGAATTAGCACTACTACTAATGCAGATGATAATGACAATGATGATGGAAAAGCATTCTGTGCTATAAGAAAATCAAGTGTTTCAGACAGAGATTCCTTTGTTCAATAAATGCAGACACAATTAAAAGGCATCAGTAATATTGCTGCCTGGCCTGATTTGAAGGAACTTTTTATCAGACTGAACAATCCACTTCCTGATAGTGCAGTTGTTGAACACCTTTTTAGATGGTGGATTAAAGACTCCCAAGCACACTCACATGAGTGAACGTCATTTTCAAAATGTAGTTTTACTAAAAGCGAAGTCGATTGAATCGTAGAGCAATAAAATTGTTGGGATAAAAATGTTAACAATAGTTGCATTCACTGTAGTCACAATGCTTTTTCTTTTTACTCAAAAAGTATTATATTAGGCAGTAACTTTTTACTTTCACTTAAGTTAATTTTTTTAATGTGTTCTTCATTGTTCTTTTATTTTTACTTAAGTATTAAAATATACATTTATTTTCACTTTTACTTAAATACTTTGACCTAGTAGTCTGAACAACACTGCTCCCCACAGAGGTCAGCATCCTTCTTTCACGAGACCCAACATCCTTCCAGCGTTGAACCCTGCATATATCCAGTCAACAAACATACATCCTTTTTTCCACTAAAGTTTAACTTCCACCTGTGCAGTGATTCAGAATCCATTTCTCAGGGCACTCAACATCCACTCCTTCACTCTAGAAGTCTGTCAACCAATTGATCAGCATAACTTCAAAGACTCATCTTGTCTGGGCAGAACTCTTGTTTTTCAGCTTACTACTACTACTACTTAACATTTCTAAAGCACTACTAGGGTTACACAGCACTTTACAGTTTAACAAAGAAGGACAGTCCCTGCTCAAAGGAACTTACAATCTAAAGGACAAAATGTGCAGACAATCAAATTGGGGCAGTCTAGCTTACTGCATGCAGTAAATTATCTGTTTCACTTATTTGCTATAAACAATTGGAAATTAAAGAAAAGCAAGTCTTCCTTTGGTGTTTGCCTGGTTTAGCTGGCTGTTTATAAGAATGTATGGATATGTTTTATAAGAACAGCACAATGTCTTTAGTCGTATTGCAATATCCTCCTACTAGTTAGCTGAGAAACCCCGTCTAAGAGCAAGGTAGAAAGCTGAGTTTCTCCATGATTCTGAAAGCCCAGTCAGTAAAGTGTTCCTCCTTTAGCTTTCACCTACAGACTCCTTCAGAAAAAAAAATTTGAGACCCCTACAGAGCTTATACAGAATAAGTACATAAGTATTGTCATACTGGGAAAGACAAAAAGGTCCATCAAGCCCAGCATCCTGTTTCCAACAGTGGCCAATCCAGGTGACAAATACCTGGCAAGATCCCCAAAAAGTACAAAACATTTTATACTGCTTATCCCAGAAATAGTGGATTTGCCCCAAGTCCATTTAATCACAGAATTAGTACAAAGCAAGATTCAAGGTATCAGAGATGACATTGAGGGGCATAATCGAACGGCGCCGGCAAAATACATGGTCGGCGATGTATTTTGGCGGTGCCACAAACAGCTGGCCAGACCCGTATTTTCAAAAAAGATGGCCGGCCATCTTTTGTTTCGACAATACAGTTCCGGCCAGCCAAATGCCTTGGATTTGGCTGGTGTTTGAGATGGCCGGCTTCGTTTTTTAGCGTTAATGGAAAGTTATGTCGGCCATCTCAAACCCCGGCCAAATCCAAGGCATTTGGCCGTGGGAGGAGCCAGCATTTTTAGTGCACGGGCCCCCCTGACATGCCAGGACACCAACCAGCCACCCTAGGGGTCACTGCGGTGGACTTCAGAAAAGCTCCCTTGTGCATAGCTCCCTTACTTTGGGAGCTGAGCCCCCCACCCCCCCCCCAAACCCACTACCCACAAATGTACTGCACCCACTAAAATTGCTCTAGGGGCCTGCATACAGCCTCTAGGACTTATTGCTGCTGTATAACTTTGGCACACCAGTTCACACCTGAAGACTAATCTCTCTGAAAAAGTCCTTTCTTGAAATAAGCATGTTTACTCACAGTTAACTGCAGATCAGAGGTTGTGCCCCACTGGCAAAGAGTCCCCTGGTACTAAGATTAGCAGTAGATCAGAGCTGGCACAATGGTGTACAATGCCCTCTTTCAGCACCATTCAAGGTAAGAACTAAGTTCTCTAACGTGGGTAACACAGGAAAGGGAACTAAAACTGGCTTACAAAAATGGCCACTACCGCATGGACTACAACAGGAAACAAAACAGGGCACACTCTGACCTGGTTGGCAGGGGGGAAAAGCACCATGGGAGTAGAGCCCAGTACCCTACACCCAACACAATGCATTGGTAATGAGTCTACATTACTGTCAGCCCATCCATTGCTGAAGATATTATAACTGGGCCTGCACATCCTAGATGGTGGATACCAGTTCCTTAATGAGTTCCAATGATTTGGCAGCAGTCTCCATCCAGGTTTATCTGTTCTTTGCATTGGCACAAATTGTCACATACAGTTGGGAGCATGAAAGTTCAACAAAGGAAATAGGGTTCAGGTACCTATTTGGGTCCAGAGGAACCAGGAAGAATTCCAGGTAAGTAAAGACCAGGTATGAATCCAGATAGGCAAAGTTCCATTAGGAATCCAGGCAGATAAATCCCAGCCAGAGTCCAGATAAGTAAAATATAGCAAGCCATATGCAAGTGTAAATTTAGGAGGGGTTTTCCAGAATCCTAGTTGTTTCAGCAAAGAAACAGAAAAATCATAACAGTCTAGGACTTTCCTATTCCTTTGTTGGTTAAGGGCAATGCATTTGATATACTGCCTTTCTGTGGGCCAGTGAGGTGCATCCCTAAATCCTCTCCCTGCCTTGGGCTCAAAGGTTAAGTAACTAGTCTACTTTCCTCCATCCTGACAAATGTTGTGCCTCCTCAGGTAACCTCCCTCAGTCTTGGTCTGTGGGATTACTAGTTCTGGCTCCTCTAGGCCTGATATGCACCAGAACACCAGAACTCCTTCATGCCTATGAGGTAATCTATAAGAATCAGTATGTACCAAAAATATATTGCCCTCATAAAAATAGTTTAAACATACTACTACTACTACTACTACTACTTAACATTTCTAGAGCGCTACTAGGGTTACGCAGCGCTGTACAAAATAAACAAAGAAGGACGGTCCCTGCTCAAAGGAGCTTACAATCTAAAGAACGAAATGTCAAGCTGAGCAGACTAGATTTCTTGGGTAGAGGTGTAGAGGTTAGGTGCCGAAGGCGACATTGAAGAGGTGGGTTTTAAGCAGGGATTTGAAGATGGGCAGGGAGGGGGCCTGGCTTATGGGCTCGGGGAGTTTGTTCCACGTGTGGGGTGAGGCTAGGCAGAAAGGGCGGAGCCTGGAGTTAGCGATGGTGGAGAAGGGTACTGAAAGGAGGGATTTGTCTTGAGAGCGGAGGTTACGGGTAGGAACGTAAGGGGAGATGAGGGTTGAGAGGTAAGGAGGGGCTGCAGATCGAGTACATTTGTAGGTTAGTAGCAGAAGCTTGAATTCAATGCGGTACCTGATCGGAAGCCAATGAAGTGACTTGAGGAGGGGGGTGGTAAGAGTGTATCGGTTCAGGCGGAAGATAAGACGTGCAGCAGAGTTCTGAACGGACTGAAGGGGGGATAGGTGGCTAAGTGGGAGACCAGTGAGGAGTAGGTTGCAGTAGTCAAGGCAAGAGGTAATGAGAGAGTGGATGAGAGTTCGGGTGGTGTGCTCAGAGAGGAAAGGATGGATTTTGCTAATGTTATAGAGGAAGAAGCGACAGGTCTTGGCTATCTGCTGGATATGCGCAGAGAAGGAGAGGGAGGAGTCGAAGATGACACCGAGGTTGCGGGCAGATGAGACGGGGACGATGAGGGTGTTATCAACCGAAATACAGAGCTATTTATAGGCCGTCAGGTATATTTAACAGTATCGACAGACCCAAACACCAGGTATAAAAGCAAATGGCCTGTCAGTCTCCATCTATAAATCTAGACAAGCAATCCAAGGAATGAGACTACACCAGCACATGAATGGAAAGAAACAACAGAATTTGCAGAACAAGAGAAAAAACTCTTTACATAATTAGACCAACAAACAACAACCAACAACAAACTGTCTACAGCACAAATACTGTTGGAAATACAGAGAGTTACTTTAGAAACCATAAACAGATTGAAAATTGAAACAGTAATGAAGTGAATTTAAACCTAAAGATCAGAGACTGATAATTGTAGTGTAGGTGGAGATAGCTACAATACTGTGCTTTCTGCATGCACCATTGGAGTAGAAAAGGTATATTGTGTAGTAGTAGCTATTTTGAGGATTTTCTAAAAACCCTGTCCCACACGTTATATGAATCCAAGTTCTATCACTCCAGAAATTGAAAAGCAAGGAAACAGGCCAATTATTATAAAAATAAAGGCTATTTATTTACAAGCAAGTGGAAATATGTACAACTAAGAAATCTGTGTAAATGCGAGGTAACTCATAAGTACATATAAGTACATAAGAAATGCCACACTGGGAAAAGACCAAGGGTCCATCGAGCACAGCATCCTGTCCACAACAGCGGCCAATCCAGGCCAAGGGCACCTGGCAAGCTTCCCAAACGTACAAGCATTCTAAACATGTTATTCCTGGAATTGTGGATTTTTCCCAAGTCCATTTAGTAGCGGTTTATGGACTTGTCCTTTAGGAAACCGTCTAACCCCTTTTTAAACTCTGCCAAGCTAACCGCCTTCACCACGTTCTCTGGCAACGAATTCCAGAGTTTAATTATGCGTTGGGTGAAGAAACATTTTCTCTGATTTGTTTTAAATTTACTACACTGTAGTTTCATCGCATGCCCCCTAGTCCTAGTATTTTTGGAAAGCGTGAACAGACGCTTCACATCCACCTGTTCCACTCCACTCATTATTTTATATACCTCTATCATGTCTCCCCTCAGCCGTCTCTTCTCCAAGCTGAAAAGCCCTAGCCTCCTTAGTCTTTCTTCATAGGGAAGTCGTCCCATCCCCACTATCATTTTAGTTGCCCTTCGCTGCACCTTTTCCAACTCTGCTATATCTTTCTTGAGATGCGGCAACCAGAATTGAACACAATACTCAAGGTGTGGTCACACCATGGAGCGATATAATGGCATTATAACATCCTCACACCTGTTTTCCATACCTTTCCTAATAATACCCAACATTCTATTCACTTTCTTAGCCGCAGCAGCTTACTGAGCAGAGGGTTTCAGTGTATTATCGACGACGACACCCAGATCCCTTTCTTGGTCCGTAACTCCTAACGTGGAACCTTGCATGATGTAGCTATAATTCGGGTTCTTTTTTCCCACATGCATCACCTTACACTGCTCACATTAAACATCATCTGCCATTTAGCCACCCAGTCTCATAAGGTCCTTCTGTAATTTTTCACAATCCTGTTGCGAGTTAACGACTTTGAATAACTTTCTGTCAGCAAATTTAATTATCTCGCTAGTTACTCCCATCTCTAAATCATTTATAAATATATTAAAAAGCAGCGGTCCTAGCACAGACCCCTGAGGAACCCCACTAACTACCCTTCTCCATTGTGAATACTGCCCATTTAACCCCACTCTCTGTTTCCTATCCTTCAACCAGTTTTTAATCCACAATAGGACATTTCCTCCTATCCCATGACCCTCCAATTTCCTCTGTAGCCTTTCATGAGGTACCTTGTCAAATGCCTTTTGAAAATCCAGATACACAATATCAACCGGCTCCCCTTTGTCCACATGTTTGTTTACTCCTTGAAAGAATTGAAGTAAATTGATCAGGCAAGATTTCCCCACACAAAAGCCATGCTGACTTGGTCTCAGTAATCTATGTCCTTGGATGTGCTCTGTAATTTTGTTTTTAATAACAGCCTCTACCATTTTCCCCGGCACCAACGTCAGACTCACCGGTCTATAATTTCCCCGATCTCCCCTGGAACCTTTTTTAAAAATCGGCGTTACATTGGCCACCCTCCAATCTTCCGGTACCACACTCGATTTTAAGGATAAATTGCATATCACTAGCAGTAGCTCCGCAAGCTCATTTTTCAGTTCTATCAGTACTCTAGGAAGAATACCATCCAGTCCAGGAGATTTGCTACTCTTCAGTTTGCTGAACTGTCCCATTACGTCCTCCAGGTTTACCGTGAAGTCAGTAGGTTTCTCCGACTCGACCGTTTGAAATACCATTTCCGACACTGGTATCCCACCCAAATCTTCCTCGGTGAAGACCGAAGCAAAGAATTCATTCAATCTCTCCGCTACGTCTTTGTCTTCCTTGATCGCCCCTTTTACCCCTTGGTCATCCAGCGGCCCAACCGATTCTTTTGCCGGCTTCCTGCTTTTAATATACCGAAAAAAAGTTTACTATGTTTTTTGCCTCTAATGCTATCTTTTTTTCGTAATCCCTCTTGGCCTTCTTTATCTGTGCCTTGCATTTGCTTTGACACTCCTTATGAAGCTTCTTGTTATTTTCAGACGGTTACTTCTTCCATTTTCTGAAGTCGTTTCTTTTAGCCCTAATAGCTTCCTTCACCTCACTTTTCAACCACGCCGGCTGTCTTTTGGACTTCCGTCTTTCTTTTCTAATTCGCAGAATATGTTTGGCCATGGGCCTCCAGGATGGTATTTTTGAACAGCGTCCATGCCTATTGTACAGTTTTTACCCTCTCAGTTGCCCCCCTAGTCTCCTTTTTTAAAGTTAAACGCTAATGTATTTGACTTCCTGTGTATAGTTACTTCAAGGTTGATATCAAAACTGATCATATTATGGTCACTGTTATCAAGCGGCCCCAGTACCAGTATCAGGAAAATAAAAAACAAAGGTTCTTATCAGAGAATTAGTCAGAGCACATGCACATTAAACCCTAGGACACGTATTAAATCAGTTTTCTATCCATTACCCTTTAGCAAAAACAGAGCTGGCATACAACCTGGTATGAGGGTAGCAGGTGATGGCAATATAGGACACCAGATGAACAGCTGGATGCAGAAGATCCCCAGCAGGTCCTAGCAGTGAGGATGACTGATAAAAACCTGAAACAGTGGTAATTCAGGTTGAATGGTAAAACCAGTTATTTTCTCCTCGGTTTCCAGCACTTCTTTATACCGTTCTGGTGGAGGCATTATCCTTGAAGATAAGCAAGCTCCTCTCTATGTTCTGAACATTTGATGCTGTGGTATAGCCACAAGCTGGACTGGCCCCCTGCTGAAAGAACTTACATCTCAAGCAGCCATCAGCCCTGTCCCTGAGCTGCTGCTGCCAGCCACGGGCCCCTTCTCCACCTACCATGCACATGCTCAGTTTTCACGCATGCATGAAACTGAGCATATGTGGAGGTGAACAGCCGCCCAAGATGTGAGTTCTTTCTGCAGAGAGGAGGAGGTCTTTGGCTGGTGGCGCTTGGGGTCCCTGCCAGCACAGATTTCATTTTACATCGCTATGTGAGATTGAAAGAAATTGCTATGTGAGATTGAAAGAAATAAATATTTTTCTAATAAAATACAGACTTCTTTGAGTAGACCAAAATAATTATTTGATACGGTATGGTATCTGTGTTATACTACTACTACTATAAATCACTTCTATAGCGCTACCAGTCATACGCAGCGCTTTACAATTGAACATGAAGAAGAAAGACAGTCCCTGCTCAAAAGAGCTTACAATCTAAATCAGGACAAACAGACAGGACCAAAAAGGTTAAGGGAAGCACAGACAGAAGGACACATAAGGATAAGATAAAAGTTACAAGTCAGGAGTCGAAAGCAGCATCAAACAGGTAGGCCTTTAGCCCGGATTTGAAGGCAGCCAGGGATGGAGCTAGACGTAATGGCTCAGGAAGCCTATTCCAGGCATAAGGTGCTGCGAGATAGAAGGAGCGGAGTCTGGAGTTAGAGATGGAGGAGAAGGGCACAACTAGGAGAGATTTGCCTAGCGAACGGAGTTCTAGGGAAGGAGTGTAGGGAGAGATGAGGGTGGAGAGGTAGTGAGGGGCTGCAGAGTGAATGCACTTATAGTTCAATAAGAGGAGCTTATACTGAGAGAAAGAGGTTGAGGGAAGGGTTTTTTCAGGCTGAGTATGGACAATTTTTGATGGATAAGAATGCCCTTCTAGAAGGAAAATTGGGTACAAATGTAAGAGTTGGGGCACCCCTTCAGAGTCATCTAGGGGAAACAATGGTAACTTTTTGTGAAGTTTCTTTGCAGGAGGTGTCACATATTTTGCAAACAATGAAGCCTATCAAATCAATTGTGGACCCTTGTTCATCAGGGATTGTTAAGCAAATGTCAGCTTTTGCCGCACCTGTCCTGATGGCAATTGTTAATAACTCATTTGAGAAAGGAGTTTTTCCAACTTTGTTAAAGTCCGCAACAGTGAAACCCTTATTGAAGAATTCTGGGTTAGATATTTCAGTTGCCAGTAATTGTCGACAGTTCTTCCTATGGCTGATAACATTTTTGAGAAAGCAGCTTTCAGACATTGATTTTGTAGAGAAAGTGGGTGGGTTGAGTTATTATCAATATGGTTTTAGAAAAAGATATAGTGTGGAAACTGCTTAGATGAATTAAGGCGGGGACTGGATGGGAAAGTAGCTTATGGTCTCATTTCCTAGACGTTTCATCAGCTTTTGATTCTGTTACTATTGATCTGTTGTTACAGAAATTGAAGCATATTGGCTTAGATGGGATGGTGTATGAGTGGTGCTGTTCATATTTGAAGGATAGAACTATGCAAGTTAAGATAAGACAGCAAAAATCACTTTCTTACAAGCTATCCATGGGTGTCCCGCAGGGATCAGGTTAATCAGCCCTTTTTTAAAATATCTATATGGCATCAATAGGGGAAGTGTTTGATGAGCTTAAAGTGAGTTACAAATTGTATGCTGATGATGTCCAATTTTTTTTCCCTGTATCGGTGGACGATGATGTCTCTATAGAAGTCAATCATTGTATGAGGGGTATTGAGTCTTGGATGAAAACTAATAGACTCTTAATTTGCTGAAAACAGATGTGTTATTCATTGGGAGAAAGATACAGTTACTGCCAGATTTGACATTCAGTTTAGAAAAAGTGGTGTCCCTGTTAAAACTACGATGAGGAATTTGGGTATGTTTTTAGATATAATCATTCCTTTCAGAATCAAGTGACAAAAGTCATTCAGACTTGTTTTTATTACTTGAAAAGCTGAGACCAATGCTTGCAGCATATGATTTTAGGATTCTTTTATAGAATATAGTGATGTCTAGAATTGATTTTTGTAATAGTCTGTACTTGGGTATTTCACAGAATAAAATTGATGCATTACATATTATACAGAATGCTGCTGCTCCATGATTGGGCATTTGGGAAAGTTGATCATGTGTCACCAATGTTGCAGGTACTGCATTGGTTGCCTGTAAGATATCGAGTACAATGCAAAGTGTTAGTCTTCATGTTTCAATGGCTAAATGGAGTTTTTCCTTTTTCTGATGTAATAACATTCCAGACGTCAACTAGGTCCTTGAGAACATGTAATGATAAGAAGGCAAAAGTACCCAATTAGAGATGTATCTATTATGAAGAAACAGTAAAATGTGCATTCTCTGTTGCAGGTTCATTATTATGGAATTCTCTCCCAGGTTTGTTGAGATTTTGTACATCTTTGAGGCAGTTCAAGAAAGATTCCAAGACATATCTTTTTCTTCAGGTTTTTAATGTCTGATGATTTTGAGGTCTCAACAGTGCAGGTGCAGTTGCTCTGTATTGTTTTTATGATGAATGTTTTGCTGTAAACTGCTTAGTATTTAGGCGGGGTATACATTTTTAAAATAAACGAATAAATACTTGGGGGGACTGGGAGGAGAGGTGGAAGTTAAATTTCAGTTTCGCTTTAGTCTATTTATTTATTTATTGGAATTCCACCTGTCTATGTGTTCCACCTTTGCTTATACCCTATGCTGTCTATTAAGATATTTTAGTCTTCAAAATGGTAGTAAATAAATCCCATGAAATAAATTAAATAAATAAATAAATAAATAAATAAAATGCAGATTTTGTAGCATTAAACCAGAAACAGTCACAAAACTCAGGGGCCCTTTTACTAAGGCGTGTAGACACACGTCCAACATGCATCAATTTGGAAGTACCGCCTGGCTACCGCATGCCCCGGGCAGTAATTCCATTTTTTATACACATCCAATATGTGTGGCAGAAAATATATTTTATTTTCTACTGCATGGCGCTAACCGGGCAGTAATTGACATTGCACTCATGCTGATGATTACCTCCCAGTTAACGTGTGAGACCTTACCACTAAGTCAATGGATGGTGGTAAGGCCTTAGGCCCAAAATGGACACACGCTGATTTTTATTTTGCACTGAAAAATGAACCTGCACACGTCCAATACACATGTCTACACCAGCGCAGGCCATTTTTCAGCTTACCTTAGTAAAAGAACCCCTCATTGCAGGGTGTGATGTGCTATCAGAATGGCAAAACAAGGTGGCACATCCACCAGAAGCTATGTAAACAGTGTAACTTTACTGTGCAAGACTAACACTGGGATCATGACCTGGGCAAAATTATGGAGAATGAAGAAGTTGTGATTACTTGGAACATATATCAAATTCTTACTCTCTTATTACTTGTCCTTGTGACTTGATTTATATAGGGAGGAGTTCAAGATCTGTTAAAACTCGTCTTACAGAACATAAATCTCGTATACATACCCAAAACCTCCAAGCTCCTCTGGTAGAAAATTGGCTTCAAATGAAACATCGGGTAGAGGATATAAGATGGAGGATTATTGAACATATTGAAGAAAAGAGAGAAGGAGGATCTATTGCTAAGATTTTGAATTTTCGGGAACAGTGGTACATTTTTTCTTTACAGACAGTTTATCCTAATGGATTGAATAGCGAGCTCGATTGGGTATCGCTGATTTAGACTTTGTCCAATAGGAATGGAGGGGGAGGGGCTATGTACGTCATCAGGAGGGGATATTTAAACCTTTAGAAAAAACGCTGTCGCCATCTTTGTTCATATTATATAAGGCAGAGCTGACACTAAAATACCTTCAGGGTAAGTGTGTTTTAACAATATTTTCCCTGTTTATTTCCCATAGAAGATTGATTGGGTTATTTGCATGGGAGCTAATAAGTCTTTTTTTGTGCATATAGGGGTAGTCCCTTGAGACAGCTCGGTCTCGGGCGAAACATATGTCGGGCATTTGACCCCCTGAGTTTGAAGATAGATGGACTTTAAAAGCTAAGTCAAAAGCTAAGTCAAATTAAAAGATTAAAAAATTAAAAAATAAAAGTTTTGAATTAGTTTACAGTGGACCGATGAAGATGATTGATGTTGTCTAACGTTGCCATTACAATAAATATGATGGCAACGGACATCGCTGAGGTCATTTAAATTATTAAATCATGAAGTGATAGTAGTTTTTAAGCGGTGTATTTAAGCTATATATTACATTTTAAGCTGTTGCTAGTTGGATACACTGAAATTACTACTTAGCCGGTGAAATGGCACTTAACCGGCTATCTAGTGACATTCAGTGAGGGTAACTGGCTATCCCCAATTGAATGTTCCCAGTTAATGGCTAGGAGATAACTGGCTATACTGTAACCCTAGTAGCGCTGTAGACATGTTAAGTAGTAGTAGTAGTATACCGTGCTATATAGCTGGCCATCCCTGAATATTCAGCACAGAGCCAGCTGTTGAAAGCAACCACATTGGGCCACGTAAATAGCTGGACTATCTTTGGCTGGTTTAAACTTAACCAGCTATCTCCAAATATTAACATAGCTGATTAAGTTTAAACCGGTCAAAAATAAACCAGATGTTCAATGCCTGTCACTGGAAATGGCTCGGCATTGAATATCCGGGCTGACCGCAGGAGTTAGCCGGGCTCCCTCCCACGATCTGAATATCAGCCATAAAAATCTCTAAAATCAGTAGATAAACATTTTAGTTATGTCTCCTCCTCCTCAAGCCCTCCCCCATAATCCCATTGAAGAATGTAGCAGTCTGGAGCACATTGGTGCAATGGTTTGTTAGCACCTTTATGTTCTGCTTCTAAAGGTCATTCAACAAAATTATTTTATTTACAAAGTGAATATGATTTAAGCTATATCCACAATGAGTCTTTAAAAAATTTTTGTGGTTTGAGGTTTGCTTATTTATTCCTGTCTATGAAACTTTAGTGCCCTTTTAAGTGATTTTATAATGATGTTAATTCAACCATCCTTGAGCGGGTAGGGTGTACCCCAGAAACCTATAGGTAACAATTCTGTAAGAGCACTCTCCATGCAAAAGAAACTCCCTACAGATTGCGCAGAGGTGGTTGCAACCAGAGGAAAAATACGGTGTTGAAATAGTGAATATGGTTCTCCTGGAGCAGTTCCTCAGTCTACGAGGGGTGAGGCAACACCCCAAGCTGACACTGGAGACTGCCTTAAAAGTGACAGAAGTATTCCACCAAGTGCAACCAGTCCCTGAACAAGGGAAGGAGAGAAGACCAGGTGGTAGCCCTGGAAGGCAAAAAGAGAAGGCAGGGGTGAAGCACCCAAAGAAGAGGAAGCCACCATCAAGCCAAGGAACTCAGAATGGAAGGTTGGAGCTATACAGGCCATCCTTGCCCAGAACACAGCACATCATGTGGACCCAAAGACAAAAACCAAACTCTTTCACTTGCTTTAAGTGTGGAGACAAGGGACATTTGGCAAGAAATTGCCCAGTAATGACCTAAGAGGCTATGGATGTGCATGCTGTAGAGCCAAACATCTGTAATTTTGTGGAAGCTTGGCTGGAACTTTATGCTCCAAGGTGTTGGTGGACTCCAACAGTGTGAGGAATCCTCACCAGGCCTTAAGTGAATTATGAGCTGAGAGTGACTTTGTCTTGCATACATGGAGATAAGAAGGAATATCTGACTGCTTAAGTTTCCTTCAAAACCTAAGTTGAAGAAGCCCATTTGGAGGTTGGGGTTTTGCCTTGGCTACCTTACCCAGTCATCAAGACCTGGGAGTTTTCAAGGTTTGAGGCCCTCTGGACATTGCCAATTGCTAGCCCACAGAAGGACAAGTACTTCCCTTTGGAGGATCCTTATTTATATGTGGCTAATTCAAAGCAATCCAAACCCCACTGGTAGTATTGCCTGAAGAAGCCATGTAGCATCCCTAATTTAGGGGCCGCAGAAGATGAGGACTTAGGTACAGGTAAAGTCACCCAGGAAAACTGTCAGAAAATATTGCCAAATGGAGTAGGGAGGACAATCCATGGAATTTTAAGAGGACTCAGTTAGAGGATGAGTCCCTCAGAGAGGCACGAATTCGGGTGGTGATGGTAGATGGGAAACCAGTGGTAATCAAGACCCTTCTAGGGTAGTTCCCCCACATTTTGTATTTTAAAAATGGCTTGTTATAGAGGGTGGCTAAGGGATCATTGGAAGTAGAAGTGGTGGAGCAATTGTTAGTGCCTCAACCCTATCGCAAGCAGGAGGACACTTAGGGGAGGAGAAAACCCAGGAACAGATAATGGCCCAGTTCTGCAGCCAGGCCTATACAAACAGGTGCAGCTCTATTACCAGTCCTGCCCAACCTGCCAGTTAAGCAGCCCTGCAAAGGTTCTACTTGCCCCTCTCATGCCCCTGTCCATTGTTGAAACCCCATTTGAGAGAAAAGCTATGGACCTTTTGGGACCTCTGGAGTGGACCACCTGAGGCAACAAATACATCACGGTCATCTTAGACTATGTAACTCGCTACACAGAAGCCACTGTATTGTGCAGCTTGAAGATCACCATAGTAGCCAATGCACTATGAAAAGTCTTCACCCACATGGGAACTCCAAAGGAGATCCTGAATAACCAGGGGACAACCTTCATGTCATGAGTCATGAAGCAAGTCTGTGACTTATTGACAGTGAAAACCTTGAGAACTTCTGTGTACCACCCCCAAATAGATAATGACCTGGTTGAATGCTTGTGGATGAAGATGTGTAAAACGACATCTCAAAATTTGTTAGAAACACTGTTGGAGACAACCTTGAAACAGCGTAGAAATGCGAAACATGGATCTATGTCGGTGACATCTGGTCTCCAGCATTGAGAGCGTAGTGAAAGCTAAGTATTACCTTGAAATAGCTATATGGGTATAGCATAAAGAAATCTGAAACTGCTATATATATGCATAATGGCTTTGGCTTAATGATATATTGCATAAATGGCTTTGGCTTAATGATAAGAACTGAAAGTAAATATTAGTGAAAAAATTATCTAAAAAATAGTAATATTACAGGATTGATGAGGATTGCGATACCACCCCTGAGAAGTATGCTTGGCTCATTGAGTAATCTAGCCAAAATAGGGGCAGGTACACTGATCTGATAGATCCTACTATGACTTCCTGATCCTAGTGACCTTTATGAAATACAGATTAATGTGAAGAAGCTGAGCGTATTTTGAACTATTTGTAAACTTGAGGTATACTCGATGCCTAGAGTTGATGAACTCATTAAACATCTGGGAGGTGCCCAGTTCATCTCAACACTGGTCCTAACCAAGGGGTTTTGGCAGATACCCCTCACTCCAGCTGGCAAGGAGCAGACAGCTTTTTCGACACCTCAAGACCTGTTCCAGTTTACGGTGCTGCCTGTTGGTCTTCATGGGTCTCCAGTGATATCTTAATACCTTGTCAGCCACCTGATGAAGCCACATGGTGGTTTCATGACTGCCTATGTGGATGATAATGTCATTTATGCTAAGGACCAGAGGACCCACCTAATCCAGGTGGAAGTGGTCCTGCAAAGTCTGAGAACAGCTGGATTAACAGCGAATCCTAAGAAATGCTTCCTAGGAAGACAAGAAATTCAATACCTGGGGTATTCTGTTGGAAAAGGGCAGCTGAGGCCCCAGTTCCAGAAGGTGGAAGCAATCATGCAAGTACCTATGCCACACTCAAAGAAACAAGTGTAAGCATTCCTGGGACTAGTTGCTTTCTGGGGTTCACTGAGAAGGTGGAGCTATTGATCTGCCTCCTGTAGAAGTCAGCCTCTGAGAAGGTGCATTAGATATCTGAGTTGGACACTGCCTTCCAGATCCTGAAGAAGGTCCTTTGCTCAAAGCTGGTCCTCGTGAGCCCTGACTTCAGCCAACCTATTGTGATGCAGACATTTCTAGCCCGCTTATGGTATAAGCGGGTTAGAAGTGTTTAAAATAAATAAATAAATGTGTTGGTCATTGCACTCAGAGCTCTCCTGACTCAAGAGGTTAAGGGGATAAACATTCTGTGGCCTTCATTAGGAGTATGCTGTTTCCCCAAGAAAAGAATTATGCGATTTTTGAGAAAGAGGCCTCAGCTGTCATATGAGCATTGGAAACATTCCAGTATTATTTCTGGGAAGTCACAAAAATCTATACTATAAAATTAAAGTCTGCTATCTCTTTAAAGAGCTTCATCTGGCATTAGAAAACTACAGAGTTTTATAACTTTACAGTATAATAAAGAATCATGTCTTCATTTGGATGGACAGATTTTCATTTCAACATTTTCAGGTTATGCAGATTATTAATTTCTTCAACAAGACTGTCAAAATGTATATTACTTTGAAGGAAAAAATATTAAACAGAGTCTGTCAATCTTACATTATGCTCTTATTATCCTTCAGACTGGTATTCAGATTAAACATGTCAATTTCTAACTGGGCACTTCATTCAAATGAATAGAAAAGTACAGTAATTCAAATTTAAGAGACATTCCCACGTCTTAGTATGGATTACATTATATTATTACTTATATTCAACGAGTTACCCAAAATGTGGATAACAGATTTAAAAAGCAGGCAGACCGGTTAGCAGCTAGTAGATAGCCGGTTATATCAGCCGACAAAACTGGCTATCCACTGATTTTCAGCCCCACTTTATCAGCTATATTTGGCTGTGTGAATATGTGGGTATTTTATAAGTATTGCCATACTGGGACAGACCAAAGGTCCATCAAGCCCAGCATCCTGTTTCCAACAGTGGCCAATCCAGGTCACAAATACCTGGCAAGATCCCAAAAAAGTACAAAACATTTTATGCTGCTTATCCCAGAAATAAGCAGTGGATTTTCCCCAAGTCCATTTTAATAATGGTCTATGGACTTTTCCTTTAGGAAGCTGTCCAAACCTTTTTAAACCCCGCTAAGCTAACCGCCTTTCTACATTCTCTGGCAACGAATTCCAGAGTTTAATTACATGTTGAGTGAAGAAACTTTTTCTCCAATTCATTTTAAATTTACTACTTTGTAGCTTTATTGCATGCCCCCTAGTCCTAGTATTTTTGGAAAGAGTAAACAGACGCTTCACGTTAGGCCAGTTAGAAGATAACCAACTAAATCTGAATATCAACATAGCTGGTTATTGTCTACCTGCCAGTCACCGGAAATGGTCTGACATTGAATATCCGGGTTTAGCAGTGACCATGGGAGTTAGCTGTCTTGGTACATGTGGGTACCAATGACATAGGAAAATGTGGGAAGGAGGTTCTGGAAGCCAAATTTAAGGTTTAAGGTAGAAGGCTAGGTTTTCCGGGGTAGCATTTTCAGAAACGCTCCCTGTTCCACGCATAGTACCCAAAAGGCAGGCAGAGCTCCGAAGTCTCAATGCATGGTTGAGACAATTGTGCGGGGATGAGGGATTTAGATTTGTTAGGAGCTGGGCAACATTCTGGGAAAGGGAGAGACTGTTCCGAAAGAAAGGGCGCCACCTTAACCGGGATGGAACCAGGCTGCTGGTACTAACTTTTAAAAAGGAGAAAGAGCAGCTTTTAAATTAGAATGGGGGGGGGGGGGGGGGGGGGGGGGAGCCGACAGTCGCCCAGGAGCACATGGTTTGGTGTGGAGTATCCTTGAAGGATAGTATTGAAATAGGACATTTAGGGAATCCCAGTAGGGAGGTTTTAACAATGCTGAAAGTAAACCAGGTGTGCTGAATGAGAGAGCAGGATAAAAGATGTACATTATCCCCTTCAACTTCTAAGCAGCTTGTAGATCCAAGGGGAAAACACAATTTGAAGTGCCTGTATACAAATGCTAGAAGCCTAAAAAATAAGATGGAAGAGTCAGAGTATATAGCACTAAATGATGAAGTAGATATAATAGGCATCTCATAGACTTGGTGGAAACAGGACAATCAATGATACACTGTGTTTAAAAGGTACAAATTGTATCACGACAATAGAGAGAATCAAATTGGAGGGAGGGGTGTGCTATATGTTAAAGAGGTAATTGAGTCAAATAAAATAAACTTTCCACATGAAACAGACAGCAGCATGGAATCATTATGGATAGAAATTCCATGTGTGAAGGGAAGGAGTATTCTTCTGTGATGGAGCTGGGTATGACATTTGAGGCTGACATACAGGCTAGAAAAAAAAAAGTTTTTAAAGTTCTTTTTTTTGTTGGGAGGGGGTTAGTGACCACTGGGGGAGTCAGGGGAGGTCATCCCCAATTCCCTCCGGTGGTCATCTGGGCAGTTGGGGCACTTTTTGGGGACTTGTTAGTGAAAAAAAAGGGTCCAAAAAAAGTGGCCCAAATTCTCACTACTGCCACCCTTCTTTTTTCCATTATCGGCCGAGCGCGCCCATCTCTCCTCGGCCGATAAACATGCTCCAGTCCTGCCTTCACCATGCCTCCGACGTGCCCCCGTCAACTTTGTCCGTTCCCGCGACAGACTGCAGTTGGAGGCGCACAAAATCGGCTTTCGATTATACCGATTTGGGTGCCCATGAGAGAAAGGCGCCCATCTCCTGATTTGGGTCGAAATATGGGCGTCTTTCTCTTTCGAAAATAAGCCTGAGAGTGGATTAGGCAATCAAGTAAAGAGAATTCATTTTCGTAATCAGAAATAAAAGGTATTGGTTTGAAGTTCAATCGTGATAAGTTAGCTTAAACAATCAGGGATAGAGAGTTCCGTTTTGTGCAGTTCTGGTATGAATTTTGATCTCTGGTGTTTAGGATGGATCTTTGTGGTATGCCTTATTAAATAGGCTGTTTTTTAGTAATTTTCGGAAATTAGTTATGTCGTGTGTTGCTTTTGTGGATTTTGGTAGTGCATTCCATAGTTGCGTGCTTATGTAGGAGAAACTGGATGCATATGTTAGTTTATATTTTAGTCCTTTGCAGCTGGGGTAGTGGAGATTCAGGAATGTGCATGATGATCTAGTAGAATTCCTAGTTGGTAAGTCTATGAGGCTTGACATGTACACCAGAGCTTCACCGTGTATGAACCAAAGTGCAGATTTTGAACGTAATACGTTCTTTTAGTGGAAGCCAATGTAGTTTTTCTCTTAGGGGTCTGGTGCTTTCATATTTCGTTTTTCCAAATATGAGTCTGGCTGCTGTGTTTTGTGTAGTTTGGAGTTTCTTAATGATTTGCTCTTTGAATCCGGCACAGATTGCATTGCAATAGTCTAGTTGGCTTAGAGGGGCATAATTGAACGAAAACGTCTATCTCCATGGGTGTTTATCTCCGAGAACGGGTCCGTGAAGGGGCGACCGAACCGTATTTTCGAAAAAAATAGACGTCCATGTTTTATTCGACAATTTGTGAGCTGGGCGTTTTTGTTTTTCAGTGATAATGGAAAATGAAAGCGCCCAGCTCAAAAACGAATAAATCCAAGGCATTTGTTCGTGGGAGGGGCCAGGATTCGTAGTGCACTGGTCCCCCTCACATGCCAGGACACCAACCGGGCACCCTAGGGGGCACTTTTACAAAAACCGTAAAAAAGGTAAAAGAGCTCCCAGGTGCATAGCACCCTTCCCTTGTGTGTTGAGCCCCCCAAATCCACCTCAAAACCCACTGCCCACAAGTCTACACCATTACTATAGCCCTAAGGGGTGAAGGGGGGGCACCTACATGTGGGTACAGTGGGTTTGTGGGGGGGGGGGTTGGACGACTAAGCATTAAGCAGCATAATTGTAACAGGTAGGGGGGGGATGGGCCTGGGTCCACCTGCCTGAAGTCCACTGCACCCCCTAAAAACTGCTCCAGGGACCTGCATACTGCTGCCAGGGAGGTGGGCATGACATTTGAGGGTGAAAATAAAAAGTTGTGAAACATCATGTTTTGTGGTTGGAGGGGGTTAGTGACCACTGGGGGAGTCAGGGGAGGTCATCCCCGATTCCCTCTGGTGGTAATCTGGTCATTTAGGGCACTTTTTGGGGCCTTATTTGTGAAAAAACAGGGTCCAGGAAAAGTGCCCTAAATTCTAGCTACAAACGTATACTTTTTTCCCATTATCGGCGAAAGGCGCCCATCTCTCCTTGGCCGATAACCACACCCCAGTTCCACCTTCGCCACGCCTCTGACACGCCCCCGTCAACTTTGTATGCTTCCGCGATGGAGTGCAGTTGAAAACGTCCAAAATCGGCTTTCCATTATACCAATTTATTCGTTTTTGTGGGATAAACGTCTATCTCCCGATTTGGGTCGAAATATAGGCGTTTTTTCTCTTTCAATTATAAGGTGGTTAGTACCATTGATTGTACTAGTCTGCGGAATGTTTCCCTTGGGAAGAAAGGTTTTATTCTTTTGAGTTTCCACATTGAGTGAAACATTTTCTTTGTTGTGTTTTTCACATGGCTTTCTAGTGAAAGATGTCGGTTGATTGTGACTCCTAGAATTTTCAGATTATCTGAAACAGGAATGGCAAAGTTTGGGGTATTTATAGTGGTGGGTTTGTTCGTGTTGTGTTGTGATAAGAGGATGAGACATTGTGTTTTTTCTGCGTTGAGTTTTAGTTGGAATGCATCCACCCATGAGTTCATGATTTGGAAGCTGTGTTTGATTTCTTTTGTGATTTCTGTTAGATCATGTTTAAACGGGATGTAAATCGTGACATCATCTGCATAGATGAAAGGATTGAGGCCTTGGTTGGATAACGTTTTGGCTAAAGGTGTCATCATTAGGTTGAAAAGGGTCAGTGAAAGCAGTAATCCTTGGGGTGCCCCGCATTCTGGTTTCCACGGTGATGATGTAATCGAATTTGATATCACTTGGTATGTTCTTGCAGTTAGGATGCCTTTGATCTAACTAAGTACGTTTCCTACAATTCCAAAGTATTCTAGGATATTTAGTAGTATTTTGTGGCTTACCATGTCCAACGTGCTGGACATGTCGAATTGTAGGAGAAGTATACTATTGCTAGTTGCGATTGCTTGCTTAAATTTGGTTAGGAGAGTGATTAGTACTGTTTCAGTGCTGTGGTTGGATCAAAATCCTGATTGAGATTCATGTAATATTGAGAAATTGTTTAAGTGATCGTTAAGTTGCTTGGTTACCATACTTTCCATTAGTTTGACTGCCAGAGGGATAGATGCCACTGGGCGGTAGTTAGTTATATCATTTGCTTTTTTCTTTGTGTCTTTAGGTATTGGTGTCAGTAGTATGTTTCCTTTATCCTTAGGGAATAGTCCGTGTTGTAACATGTAGTTTAGGTGGTTCGTGAGGTCTGTTATGAAGCTTTCAGGGACGGATCTTATTAGGTTGTTGGGGCATATGTCAAGTTTACAGTGGGATTTGGCAAACCTTTTGATCGCTTGGGTGACGGATTCATCAGTAAGTATAGCGAAGTTTGTCCAGATTCTGTCTACAGGATATTCATCAGGGACTGGGTCCAGACAATCGATGAAACACATTGCCGCTACAAAAATCAAAATATTTTTGTAGCTCTGGAAATGGTGCACGCTGGGGGTGGGAACTACCGCCGGGCTGCTGCAGTAGCCCAGCAGTATTTCCCTTTTAGTGAGCGGTAAGCCATCTGCTTTGTAAAAGGGCCCCTTAAATCCTAATTATTGCCATTAAGTGCTAATTAATGCCAATTATTGATTGTTAGCACCTAATTGACTAATTAGTTTACATGCTGACCTGTAATCCGTGCACAAATTTGAGCAACCTATACAGAATCTGGGGGCTAGTGCTTGGATTCAGTGTTCAGCATTTGCAAGATTTTGGAAGGAGCTCTGGCATATGGGTCTAGCCAAGGACCATCACTACAGTGACAGCATAATATGGGTTAGGGGAGGGCACTTGCAACAAGACACCCATGGCAGCTGACCCCACAGCAGTTATAGTTGAGATATAGAGAATATCTTGTCTTACATTTCCCTCTCTGTAAGAATGTGATTTATAAAACAATTCACTCTGCTAATTCCTTCTATCAAGGTACCAAAATGTGGAATTCTCTTCCTAAATCAATCAAGTTTACAGATGATTACCTAACTTTTAGAAGTCTTCTAAAAACACATTTCTTAAGTCTGGCCTTTCCGAATACAAAGAACTCTATTTGAATTTTACCCACACCTTTTCTTAATCTCGTTTTCCATCTAGTCTTGCCTAATTATGCTCTCACCTATCCACCCTTAATTATTTGTTTGTCCTTGAGGTAGTCTAAATTCCTGGTTACTTACTGCACATGTATTAATTTGCTTCTTCTCAAGTCATTGAAATTTGTGTTATATTCTGTACATTATTATGTTTTATTCACTTTATTGTTTGTTTGTAAGCCACATTGAACTTGATTGAGTCTATTTCATACTAATGTGGGGTATAATGTCATGAATAAATAAATAAATTTACACAAGTAACTGTGCACTCCATTCAGACTCATAGTATGCACCATGTTATCATATAGCCAGAATATTGACATTTTCATATATACATTAATGTTTAATTTAATGTGCATATATACATGTGTTTATGCTACTAATCTAAACATCTATGTATGCAACACATGCATAAATATTAGCACCTGTTTTATAGAATTGCCTCCAATATGGGGCAATAAAAGTGTACTCAAAAAGTGTTAATGTATCAGCAAAATCACTGTTTCATTTTATTAGAATCTTCTAATCATTATAAACCAAAAAATTCCCTTAAGTTTTAGACATGAATCCATTAGCAAACACTTCTTTCATACATCTCAACCTCAAACCTGTGCACTGTATATACTGTATATAACAAAAAGATCACTTATCTTAAAATAGCCAGAGCACTGTTCCCTCTAGGCTGAGTGGGAGTCCTTACCTACAGTCCTGCCAGTGGGTGGCACTGTTTCACTATCACATGTTCAATAGTGAGGGACAGTCAAACTCTGCAGGACTCCAGGGTACCTGCCTGTCCCTAGTGATAGAAAACTCAACATTGAAGCACCCCCCTAATACTGGTAGCAATGAAGTTGGAGGACTCCAACTCAGCTTAAAGGGAACAGTGGGACTCCAGAGAGTCCCCACCAGCAAATCTGTTGAAACCAACACTGTTATTCTTCACAGGTACTCCCAGTACTAAGGCTCCAGTGCCTAAAGAGGAAACGTCTTTCTGTCTCCTAACTTCTTTAGGGGCCAATGCAGAAGTCAACCACGGGCTTAGCCACAGGGTTACTACAGTTAAATACAGGCTGTATGCACCAAGCAATGCAAAGTGGACTTGTGTGCAGATATTAACTTGCACGGAAGACACAGCCGTGCATTGTATTAAAATATATGCTGATGAGCTCATTTAAATGTTCCATGCAATGCAGAGATTATGCCACACACTTTTGACATGGGCACAATGCAAGAATTTTACCACTAGGGTCTGGGGAGGTGTAGAAGGTTTTGTGGAGAGGATTTCTTCTCAGTCTTTCGAATTTAACTACTGATATTATACCAAACTTTAATTTACTGTTTGTACTGTTTAATATGCCATTAGTACTGTATTCCTGATTTAGCTTATGTAAGCCACATTGAACCTGCATCCAGTGGGAAAATGTGGGATATAAATGCTGTTAAATAAATATTAGACTTGTTTTGCAAGAGGAAGGAAGTCCCTGTAAGGTTTAAAGGCAGATGGAAAGTAACAAACGAGCATGTGTCGGAACAAAACCAAAAGTGAAAGCACACATCGGCACATATTCTTCTGCGCCTAAATTAGGAGCGTCACAAAAATCTTATGTGCAAGCAATTTTTACGAGGCTCATATTTTGGCGCAGAAGAACAAGTGCCGATATGTGCTAACACTTTCATTTTTTGTTCGGATGTGTGCACAAGAAATCACGCTTACCTCTAAACCTTCTGCACATGCGTCCGGTATACTACCTCCACCTTACTGAAGGTTTTCCATGCATTAACTTCTTGAATGCCATGGTATTACACTTTCGGTAGAAGCCACGTGCTCAGACATCCACATGCGGCTCTATCACAAGCCTTTCTACATGAGGTCCTTAAGGTGCAGCAAAATTTCTATTAGAAATGATCCAACAGTTCAGCAGCAGGCTGTATTTAGTTTTGTTTTCTGTATTAGTTTTATGAGTGTATGCTGTAACCCGCTTAGATGTATTGGATAGGTGGGATAGAAATTTGATTATTTATCAAAGTTCTAGGTAACTTTTCAGCTAAACATTTGTCCTAATGATGATCGATTAAATTAAGCCTGTCCTAGAGGCTCCTGGTGGCACAAGGCTAAGATTGAAGTACTACCAATAAGCTTATCCACTCAGCAGCTTTTTGAAAATCACCTCCTTTAAAACAAAAGTGATGTGTGAGAGCAGAGGGCTATTTTTATGGGAATATATTTTTAAAATCTACTTCAAGTATCTCACATTTCTTCTTTTCCTACCAGCAGTGTATTTACAAAATAGAAAGCAGTAAGGACCAGAATTGTACTATAGTATTTTAGAGGGACTCTCCCCCCCCCCCCCCCCCGAGTTTTAACAACAAGGTCGCTCCTTTCTCTGCTCCCAGCCCATAATTTGCAACAACTATGAGTGGAAAGCAGGAAGGCTAAAATGTGCCCTTTTGGGTGCTTCATGGATGTCCTTTAGCTTTTGCTTCTAAAACCAAAATAAGTACATAAGTAATGCCATACTGGGAAAAGACCAAGGGTCCATCAAGCCCAGCATCCTGTCCACGACAGCGGCCAATCCAGGCCAAGGGCACCTGGCAAGCTTCCCAAACGTACAAACATTCTATACATGTTATTCCTGGAATTGTGGATTTTTCCAAAGTCCATTTAGTAGCGGTTTATGGACTTGTCCTTTAGGAAACCGTCCAATCCCTTTTTAAACTCTGCTAAGCTAACCGCCTTCATCACTTTCTCTGGCAACGAATTCCAGAGTTTAATTATACGTTGGGTGAAGAAAAAATTTCTCAGATTTGTTTTAAATTTACTACACTGTAGTTTCATCGCATGCCCCCTAGTCCTAGTATTTTCGGAAAGCGTGAACAGACGCTTCACATCCACCTGTTCCACTCCACTCATTATTTTATATACCTCTATCATGTCTCCCCTCAGCCGTCTCTTCTCCAAGCTGAGACTCATATTCAGAGGAAAGTTGTTTTAGAAGCACAACAGTGAAATCCTTTCTTAATTGCTAGCATGCTTTTCAAAGTCCATAAAACACAGTGGAGTTTGATGGAACAGCCCTCCTATATGATAAACATATTCCATTTAGCAGCAGGACTTCAGATTTCAATCTAAAAGCCTGGGAGGAGACGATGAATCCCATTGTCTAATGAGTGCAATAACGATTATGACAGTATCATTATATCTTTGTACTGCAGTTTACCAGAGTTGTCAGAGTAATGTTATCCATCAGAAGATGCTTCAAATGCTTCTAGAACATTTCAGCAACTTGTATCGAGTCAGAAAAAGCAGTGGAGTACCAGGTTATCAATAGCCAAAAAAAGTTCTAATTACACAGGAGAGATTAATTTTAACCCTTCAAGATTAAGGCATCTGACAGCCAGATTAGATTATTTTAGATTGGCATGGCCCTTCAGATCTGAAGGATTTTGTTTGACCTATGTCCAATTTTTCATATAAATCACATGCTTCTGAGGGAGGCAGGAGCACCAAAACATGTCGGGCAATAATATACACTGATTTCTGCTGGGCAGCTATATATTCACACTGGGCTGCTGTGATCTCTTATTTAAGTTTGTTTTTATAATCCTGTATAATAAAAACTTTTGGGGGCTATTGGTAACCTGATATTCCACCACTTTTCTTACTTTTATCAATCTTTATGGATGGTTCTTTGCCTCTGTGTGAGCAATTTATTTAGTACATTTTTCTACTATGGAAGTGGTTCCCAAACCTGTCCTGAGGGCTCTTCAGCCAGTCTGGTTTTCAGGAAATCCACAATGAATATTCATGAGAGAGATTTGCATGCACTGGAGGCAGTGGATGCAAATCTTTCTTGAATATTCATTGTGGATATCCTCATTGGCTAGGGAGACCCCAAGACAGGTTTGACAACCACTTTACTGTGGTGATATGTGTAATGTAACAGCCTTTAATGCTTCTATAGAGGAGCAGACTAATTACTTGTTCTCTCTTGGATAAATTTCAGGGAGCTATTCTAATGAGGAGACCGACGGGAGGCTCATCCTTTAAGGAGTAAGTGTTTGAGTTATGGCTATGTATGTAAAACATCACTGGATATAAAGGCATATTTTCAAAGCATTTATCCCTCCCCCCCCCCAGTGGGACCTGTGGAAGCAAAGGGCCCTACAGGAGGCACTAGCCAGCACTATGAACCTGACTTTAAAAGACACAAAATCAGGCCAACATCATCTTTACGCAAGGAAAGTAAACAAAAACAAGAGAAACGGGAAGCCTATATGGTTCTCCAAACAAGTAGCTGAAAAAATAAGAGCAAAAGAGGCTTTGTTCAAGCAATACAAAAGAACACAATGACAGGATCACGGAAAAGATTATGGGATTAAACTTAAAGAAGTGAAGAAGGAAATTTGGCTAGCGAAAGACCAAGCAGAAGAAAAAATGGCCAAAGATGTAAAGAGAGGTGACAAGACCTTTTTCAGATATATTGGAGAAAGGAGAAAAGATAGGAATGGAATTGCAAGACAGAAAGATAATGAGAATGGCTGTGTGGGGGATGAAGTGAATGTGCTAAACAATTACTTCTCTTCAGTGTTCATTGAGGAAAATCCTGGGTAAGGACCGTGGTCGGCTGCCAAGGGAATATCTGAGAATGGAGTGGATACTGGGCTGTTTACGGAAGAAAGAGTTTATAAACAGCTTGAGAATCTGAACATGGACAAAGCTATTGGGCTGGATGGGATACATCCCAGGATACTGAGGAAGCTCAGAGAAGTTCTGGCAGGACCTCTTAAAGATTTATTTAATAGATCTTTACAGACTGGAGAGGTTCCGTGACATTGGAGATGAGCGGATGTGGTCCCTCTTCACAAACGTGGTGACAGAGAACAATTGGGAAACTACAGACCAGTAAGTCTCATATCAGTGGTAGGAAAAATAATGGAGTCGCTGCTGAAAGAAAGGATAGTTAACTTTCTAGAAGCCAACGGGTTACAGGACCTGAGGCAACATGGCTTTATCAAAGGAAAATCCTGCCAAATGAATCTTATTGACTTCTTTGGGTGACCAAAGAACTGGATGAAGAACATGTGCTAGATATAAACTACTTGGATTTCAGCAAAGTCTTTGACACAGTCCCCAATAGAAGACTCGTGAATAAGCTGAAAGGGCTGAACTTAGGACCAAAAGTGGTGAACTGGATAGGAAACTGGTTGACTGATAGGTGGCAGAGGGTGGTGGTAAATTGAATCCGCTTGGAGGAAAGGAAGGTGAGCAGTGGAATTCCTCAGAGGTCTGTGCTGGGGCCTATTCTGTTTAATATATTTGTGAGAGATATTGCTGAAGGGTTAGAAGGTAAAGGTTTGCCTTTTTGCAGATGACACGAAGATAGCCAATAGAGTGGATACCCTGGAGGGAGTAGAAACAATGAGAAGGGATCTCCAAAAGTTAGAAGAATGGTCGAGGGTCTGACAATTAAAATTTAATCACCAAAATTACTTAGCTGGGTTTCACTAAATTTTTGGTTTCTATAATCAATAAATCCACTAACTTTAAAGAGACCTGTGTAAGTATCTCCAACGTATATAACTCAATTACCTAGTGCATATAATTATAATAATAATTTGATTAATGCTCAGTATACGGTGCATTACACTTAGACCATGGTCATGTTATATATAACTAAACGTTAAGCCCGTTAAAACGGGCGAGATTTGTGTTTTGCAAAATGTAATAATTCTCACCTCCATCCATCCATGCCCAGAAAACCTCCTCTCTCCCCTGCCCTCCCCTCCCCCAATCCATGTCCAACAACCCTGCTCTCTCCCCTGCCCTCCCCCCTCCATGTCCAGCAGCCCTCCTGTATCCCCTGGCCTCCCCCCGTCCACCAACCATCCTCTCTCCCCTGCCCTCCCCCCATATCCAGTAACCCTGCTCTCTCCCATGCCCTCCCCCCATGTCCAGCAACCCTCCTCTTTCCCCTGCCCCCCCCATGTCCAGCAACCCTGTTCTCTCCCCTGTCCTCCCCCCCCATGTCCAGCAGCTCTCCTGTCTCCCCTGGCGTCACCCCGTCCACAGACCCTCCTCTCTCCCCTGCCCTCCCACCATATCCAGCAGCCATCCTCTTTCCCTTGGCCTCCCCCCCCACCCTGCTGTCTCCCCTGCCCTCCCCCCATGTCCAGGAACCCTCCTCTCTGCCCTGCTCTCTCCCCATGTCCAGAAACCCTCCTTCCTCCCCCCTGCCCTCCCCCCATGTCCAGCTACCCTCCTCGCTGCTGCTCCCTCCCCCCTCCGTGCCGGGCCCCCTGCACTGACATGAGAGCGCCTGTCACCTCCATGTGAAAGCTCTGCTTCTGCCTGCAGTGCTTCCACACGGAGGTGAGAGGCGCTGTCATACAGTGCAGGGGGTCAGATACGGAGGAAGGCGGGAGCGGCGGCAGCAACGACGTCGGGGATGGGGGGGGTGGAGGTTGGTGCGCCGGCGATGTTGCTTCGTCTCCAGGCTCCAGCGGCAGTGTCCATTTCCCTCTCTGTTCCGCCCTCTGACGTCATCACAACTTGACACGAGGGCAGGACAGAGAGAGATACTGCGCATTTGCAGGTGAGTCGGTCACTTGTCAAACTTTTTCATTGTGACCAAAAGCTGTATGGTATCACTAAGTCAAACAACTGCACATGCTCAGGCACAATCCATTGCATGCAATGATCTCTGATCATAGGTATGGGATTTGCGCTGCAAACCATACGAGGAGAGACTTGCTGACATGAACATGTATACCTTGGAGGAAAGGAGCGACAAGGGTGACATGATAGAGACGTTCAAATATTTGAAAGGTATTAATCTGCAAACGCACCTTTTCCGGAGACGGGAAGGTGTTAGAACAAGAGGACATGAATTGAGGTTGAAGGGGGGCAGACTCAGGAGTAATGTCAGGAAGTATTTTTTCATGGAAATGGTGGTAGATACGTGGAATGCCCTCCAGCAGGAAGTGGTGGAGATAAAAAACGGTAATGGAATTCAAAAATGCCTAGGATAAACACAAAGGAATCCTGTTTAGAAGGAATGGATCCACGGAATCTTAGTGGAGATTGGATGGCAACACTGGTAATTGGGAAGCTAAACCAGTACTGGGCAGACTTCTATGGTCTACGCCATGATCATAACTGAATAGATATGGATGGGTTGGAGTGTAAATTTTAAGGGGCATCGATGTTAGCTTCAGAACTTTTAGTAAAAGAACAGTGCTGGGCAGACCTCTATGGTCTGTACACTGAGAATAGCAAGGACAAATCAAACTCTGTTATACATATAAAGTATCACATACCATGTAAAATGAGTTTATCTTGTTGGGCAGACTGGATGGACCATTCAGGTCTTTATCTGCCGTCATTTACTATGCTACTATCCTGCTTATTTTTGAAGGAGAAGGGCGCCCATCTTCCGACACAAATCGGGAGATGGGCGTCCTTCTCCTAAGGTCGCCCAAATCGGCATAATCGAAAGCCGATTTTGGGCATCCTCAACTGCTTTCTGTCGCAGGGACGACCAAAGTTCAAGGGGACGTGTCTGCAGTGTACCAAAGGCGTGACGGGGGTGTGGTTAAGAGATGGGCGTCCTCGGCCAATAATAGAAAAAAGAAGGGCGTCCCTCACGAGCATTTGGCCGACTTTACTTGGTCATGAAAAAAAATGGACCAAGCATCAAAAAGGTGCCCAAACTGACCAGATGACCACCGAAGGGAATTGGGGATGACCTCCCCTGACTTCCCCAGTGGTCACTAACCACATACCACCCAAAAAAAAACCAACTTCAAAATACTTGTTCTCTTTTTTTTTATATAGAGTATGTCCTTCGCAATGCCTCCGTCCCTGCGATGGCAGTTGAGGACGTCTAAAATGTGGATTTCTGTGAGAAGGACATCCATGCCTTTGCTATGCCTCCAACACCCTCTTTATTTACTTGGATTTTGGATCACAAGTAGCAGCAGTGGGATTTGAACTGGCCATCTCTGGTTTGCAAGACCAGTGCTCTAACCACTAGGCCACTCCTCCACTCCACTCCCTTGAAATTTGGCCATCCCTGTGGGGGGGGAGGTATGTGTGTGTCAGCAGAGGCATAACGAAGGCGTGGACGTCCTTCTTTCAAACATTTTGGACATCCTCAACTGCCCCCCACAGGGATGGCCAAATTTCAAGGGAGTGAAGTAGAGTAGAGTAGAGTGGAGTGGAGTGGAGGAGTGACAGAGTAGCCTAGTGGTTAGAGCAGTGGTCTTGCAATCTAGAGGTGGCTGGTTCAAATCCCACTGCTACTACTTGTGATCCAAAATCCAAATAAATAAATAAAGAGGGTGTCAGAGGCATAGCAAAGGCATGGACATCCTTCTCACAGAAGCATCCACATTTTGGACTTCCTCAACTACTATCACAGGGAAGGACGTCCTCAACTACCGTCGTCGCTTCCCCTCGTGTGCAAATGAGCTAACAGCGAGCAGCTCATTTGCATGCAATTTCCTTCATGCATGCCCGTTCCGTTCCAAATCAGTAAGAGAAGGGCTTTTTCCATTCAGTTAGTGGGACCAGTGCACTACGAATGCTGGCTCCTCCCACAACCAAATGGCTTGGATTTGGTAGTTTCTGAGATGGGCGTCCTCGCTTTCCATTATTGCCGGAAACTGGGGACGACCATCTCTAAAGCCAACCTAAATTTCATGATTTGGGCATCCCCAATCGTATTATCGAAATGAAATATGGACGTCCATCTTGTTTCAATAATATGGGTTGCCCTGCTCCTTTACAGGGTCACCCTTAGAGATGGGCGCCCCCGTTCGATTACCCCCCTCTATGTTACTATCTCTAATGTCAGGCTTGCGGCTCTAACAGGCCTCATGTCTACTTGCAGGACATTACTGAATGGACAAGGCTATAGCAGAGCAAAAACAACATCAATAACAACCTTGTTTACAGAAACTGGGACTTCAGGGTTGGAACAAATCTGCTCCTGGCGTCTGAGGCCTGGTGTTGTGGTCCTCCAAGTCATAACATTGGAAAACTCCAATCTGTTGTTCCAGACAGCAATGCACACCTTTACCCAAGGAAGGGTATAAGGAGCCCTTGGAAGAAACATGAAGTTATCTGGGTGTTATATGGAGTAGTCTGCATGGGGGCTGTCTACAGTGAAGCAGACAACAGCCCTGGTTCAAGCCTTCCACATCATGCCAACAGCTGAGGCTCATTAAAGACAGGTGGCCTTACCATCTACTTGCTCCAGTCCTCTGCCCACCAGTTGGTACCATCTGCCTGTTCCTGCCTGAGAGAGAGAGAGAGAGAGAGAGAGAGAGAGAGAGAGAGAGAGAGAGAGAGAGAGCATCAGCCTGCTGCTTTGGCTCCTGTCATCCTCCTGAGAAATATCAGTTGACAGCTCCCTAACTGCCTCTGCCTCCAGTGTCTGTGAGTGTGAGAGAGCTGTTTTCCATCAAGTCAGGTGGTAATTGTTCTTTGCTTAGTGCCTAGGAAATTAGGGGTCCTAATTAGTTCAGGACTAGGGTCTAAGTGTGTGTGTTTTTGCCTTGCATTGACAGGAACATAAATGATCACTGCTTTACCATCATTACGGGTAACTTAGCATAAGTATATGATCACTGATTTGTCTTTTTCTCTGCTGCCGATAACATAATAAATTAGCTATTGCATGTCTGTAACATCTGAACCTTGTGTCTTGCTCTTCTCTAGTGATTATTCTAGGCTGTAATTAATTTAGATCTGTAGTTGGAGGGGCGTTTTGTGATCTGATCGACATGTGATCAAAATTCCAGAATGCTATCTTATCATGTTTTGTCACTATTTGTACGTTCCCTCATTGCCTGCCCTCTACCGGAGGTTAGGTAATTGTGTTAGCCTCACAGACCAATGTAATTGTAAAAGTAAAATGTCCAGACAAACGTAGGAAAAAGTATTTTATTTTCAATTTATTGGAAGATGTCAGCTTTGGGAAATTTGCCTTTTAAGCTGCTGACATCCACAGCCTGAATTAAGCCCAGATATTCAATACCAGGCCATGGTCAGGCACCAGCACTGAATATCCAGCAATGTGCAGTCACCTAGAAGTTAACTGGGCATCAGTCAATATCCAGATGGGTTGTTTGTTGTCCTAGTTTTGTGCACTTACTTAACTGGTTAGCAGATTAAATTTCATGGCTAACCAGTTATGAAATTCTGGAATAAGGTAGATGAATACTACTCAAGAAGCAACAAAGCAACACTAGAAGATTGGAAAGAGATCTGTGAGACCATTCTAGGCAGCATGGCCCTACGAAAATAAAAGAAAAATCAAAAGCTAGTAAGAACAAATGGTTCAATGCAGATCTCTTGCCATGAAAGACAGAACTGAGATAACTAGACTAAATTGGAGAAAAGCAGCATCCAGATATAAACTCAAACTAGTTGATGCCAAAAAACGTTATTACTCCAAACTGATCAACAACATCAACAACACCAAACGCTTCTTCTCTATAGTTACCAACCTAATAAACATAGATAGAATTACTATCCCAACTCAGGAATCCGCCCCAATAACAGAGCAATTAGCCCTCTATTTCAGAGAGAAAACCACCAAATTCAGAGCTCAATTTAGCAACGATATCGACAAGGAATATATAACAACCAAACATTCCGATACAGCAATACCATCTGATATGACATGGGATAACTTCCACACCATCAAATGTTCTGAATTAGATCGACTAATTGGGAAATTCTCCAAATCCCACTCCCAACTAGGCATATGCCCAACCAGCCTCATGAGCTGTGCCTCTCCTAAATTCAAATCCATAATCTATAACTGGCTGACTGACTCTATGTCCAGAGATTACTTTCCAATATCAATTGGGAACATAATCCTTATTCCCATACTGAAAAATAAACAAGAATCAAGGGCCAATGTGAACAACTACCGACCTGTAGCATCCAGACTGTTCCTGATAAAGCAAATGAAAGGAAAAATCACCATACAACTAATTAATATCTGGAGACATTCAATATACTACACAGCTCACAATCAGGATCCTGAGCAAATTTTAGCACTGAGACCACCCTATATGCTCTGATACATGGCATAAACACCTTTTGGGCCAAGGGGAAGAAAGCATTCATCATGCAGTTTGACCTCTCAAGCGCTTTCAATGTGGTAGGCCATAAATTACTTCTAACAATCCTAAACAACATTGGCATAACAGGTCACATACTAAACTGGTTCAGTGGCTTCCTAACAAGCAAATCATACCTGGTTAGAATGAATGGTACACACTCTGAAAGATGGTCCACAGATAGTGGCATCCTCCAAGGCTTGCCACTTCCCCCGTTCTATTCAACCTCCTTATGGTGTCCCTATCACCCTCGAAGCAGTGGGTTTCTGAGTGTTTATATATGTGGACAACATCACCATATTAATTCCAACAAATGATGTTATTCACTCAATAAAACAATGCTTAGAGGATTACATCACCCTAATCACAATCTGAATGGCCAAGAACCAATTAAAACTAAACTGTGATAAAACGAAATTCCTCTTGGCAGGACATAACGCAACAATAAAGCAAAACAGTTCCTTTGTAGTAAATAATCTGCCCTATAAACTAGAACCCTCTCTCAAAATCTTGGGAATTACAATAGACCAAAGCATATCCTGGTAAGCACAGGTGAATAAGACAGTCAAGACCTGCTTCTTCCAACTGCATAATCGCAGGTGAATACAAAAATACTTTACACAAGAACACTTCAGACTTGTAGTACAGGCAGGGCTTTTTTTGAGGGGGTACTCAGGGGTACTGAGTACCGGCACCTTTTCCAGTGTCTGCTAAAATTGACCCATGGACCTCAAGTTTTAATGAAAGAGCTCAAGCTCAACACACCAATTCTGTCTTGTCATAGATTCTGTGACTGGTTGCAGGGGGCCTGGCTATTGTGGGGTGAGTCCCTCAGTGATCACCCCACCCCTGAAGGGTGGCCTGGCATTCGAGTACCAGCACCTTTTTTGCTAGAAAAATTGCACTGACAGGCTCTAATTCTAACCAAGCTAGACTACTGCAATATAATCTACTTAAACTGCCCTGAAAACCTAATACGCAAACTGCAGACAACATAAAACACAGCCTTATCTACGGACTGAATATGACAGGGTCTCTCATCTATACACCCAGCTACACTGGCTACCTGTAGAGGCCAGAATTGTCTTTAAACACTTTGTCTTCAAAATCCTTCAGGGCTCTGCTCCTCAATACATGTTTTCTCAAATCACAACTCTGCACTCAATATTCGGGACAAGAAACTTCCTTAAACTATCCTTCCCACCCTATAAAGAATTCTGCCTCTAAAGACTTTTCTGAAGCCTATTCTCTTACCAAGCTGCCAAATTCTGGAATGCCCTACTGACACCAATGCTCAACATCAACTGCTACACCCAATTCTGTGAAGCCCTAAAATCCATGTTATTCAAGAAATACATCTTATCAAACTCTTTGTAAATCTGTTTCCCCGTGGCATTTTAAATACGTCTAACGTGAAACTGAAGTTCCTTTCTCTGCATCTATGCATTAGACTGCCTTATCTGCCCTTTATCCACTATCCTGCTTCTTTTCGAAGGAGAAGGGCACCCATCTTCCAACACAAATCGGGGGATGGGCGCCGTTCTCCTAATGGCGGCCAAATCGGTGTAATCGAAAGCCAATTTTGGCCACCCTCAACTGCAGTCCATCGCAGGACCGGCGAAAGTTTAAGGAGGCATGTCGGAGGCATAGGGAAGGCAGGACGGGGCGTGGTTAACACATGGGCGCCCTAAGGCGATAATGGAAAAAAAAAGGGCGGCCCTGACGAGCATTTGGCCAACTTTACTTGGTCCATTTATTTTCAGGACCAAGCCTCAAAAAGGTGTCTGAACTGACCAGATGACCACCGGAGGGAATCGGGGATCACCTCCCCTTACTCCCCAGTGGTCACCAACCCCCTTCCACCCCCAAAAAAAATTTAAAAACATTTTTTGCCAGCCTCAAATGTCATGCCCAGCTCCATGACAGCAGTATACAGGTCCCTGGAGCAGTTTTAGTGGGTGCAGTGCACTTCAGGCAGGCAGACCCAGGCCCATCTCCCCCCTACATGTTACACTTGTGGTGGTAAATGTGAGCCCT
Source organism: Microcaecilia unicolor (assembly GCF_901765095.1). Lineage (NCBI taxonomy): Eukaryota > Metazoa > Chordata > Amphibia > Gymnophiona > Siphonopidae > Microcaecilia > Microcaecilia unicolor. The sequence goes on from NC_044031.1 coordinate 164,554,589, forward strand.
CCAAAACCCACCCGAAACCCACTGTACCCACATGTGGGTGCCCCCCTTCACCCAAAAGGTCTATGGTAATGGTGTACAGTTGTGGGGAGTGGGTTTTGGGGGGGATTTGGGGGGCTCAGCACCCAAGGGAAGGGAGCTATGTACCTGGGAGCAATTAATGAAGTCCACTGCAGTGCCCCCTAGGGTGACCGGTTGGTGTCCTGGCATGTGAGGGGGACCAGTGCACTACAAATGCTGGCTCCTCCCACGACCAAAGGTCTTGGATTTGGCCGGTTTTGAGATGACCAGCCTTGGTTTCCATTATCGGTGAAAACCGAGGCCAGCCATCTCTAAGTCCGGCGATCTCAGCATTTAGGTCGACCATCTCTAAGGTTGACCTAAATGTTGAGATTTGGCCAGCCCCGACCATATTATCGAAACAAAAGATGGATGCCCATCTTGTTCGATAATACGGTTGGCTCTGCCCCTTTCCGGGGCCGTCCCCGGAGATGGGCGCCCTTATAGATGAGCGCCCCTGTTCGATTATTCCCCTCCACGTAATCTGCTACGAATCTTGACTTCCCAATGTAATCTTGTTGATCTTTTTATTCTGTAGTCCACTCCGAATCTTTCGAGGTGGGAGCGAAATATACACTCCTAGTAAAGTCAAGTAAAGTTCAGCTCTGCCCAAGCTCTGTCTTTGGACCAGCCTGACATGAACCAGACAGTGCTGCAGCAATCAGAAGCACTATTCAGTGGCACCACATGCTTAAGTGCCATTAAATACTAATAGATGGTCAGCTCAACAGGGTTTAACTGGACCAGAACCTCTCCTGCCCTGTTAAACCATTTTGAATATTGGGCCCTCAGATTTTAGAGAAGGCCAGGGCATGTGATGGAAGAATGAGGAGGGTGAAAGATAAAACCCACTGTATAAACTACTTTCCCACTAAATCAGGAGAAAAGTGGTATGTTAGCCATATTAGTCCACTTTTAAAAGTAATATATAAAAATAAAGTAAAACATAGAAAAGAAAATAAGATGATACCTTTTTATTGGACTAACAATACATATTTTTTATTAGCTTTTGAAGATAACCCTGCTTCCTCAAAGAAGGGTTACTTTTGAAAGCTAATCAAAAAATGTATTTAGTCCAATAAAAAGGTATCAACTGCTTTAAAAAGTCAAAACAATTACTTGTTTCATTTGATCCAAATAGAACAGGAAGGCAAAAAAAACAATCCTTAGTAAACTGGCTGGCCTCTGCTTTGAACACATTTTTCTCAGTTTCAAGGTCAAATCCCACCAAGTTAGAGCTACAGTAACTACAGCTGCCCTCTGGAAATCTGCCTCAATGACTACCAACTGCAAGGCAGCTGCCTGGACCTCTCGTCATACTTTCACTGCACACTACAGTACAAGCAGTGCTGGCCAACCTGCACTGTGACTTAGCAACTCTAATACTTGACTGTGCAGGCTGCTCTAAAGGTGAAGACAATATATAACGAATAACCCCAAGCTTGGGAATGTGCCTGACTCAGTCCTGCCTGTTGACAGAAAAAGCAGCATTGCTCAAGTGTAAAAGAAGCTTTCTGTAGACAGCGAACTTGATAAGGCACACAGTCTCTCTCACTTCCCTGAAAGCTGTCTGTGTTGAGCTTTGGAACCAAGTGAGGAGATGAGGAGACTGCTACACACAAGAAGGGCCTCACATGCTCAGAATTTTACATCACGGTTGTGCCTTATCAAACCTGCTGTCCATGGAAAACATGTTACACTCCTTTACCTGGAAAATGTCCATTGTCCAAAATTCCTTTATCAGAAAAATCCTATTATCTAGTACGTCCATTATTTAGGTAAATGTGTAATCTGGAATGGTTTTCTTCTCAACCATTCCACACAACAAGTGCTCTATTTTAAAAGGTATCATAACATGGAAAAAAATCCAGATATCTTTCTTCTACTCTTGTCCTTGTTATCCCTGCAATCTTGTTTAATTATTGAGCCTTCTCTGTCATCAGTTACAATAATACATATTTCTTTATTATTTGAGCTAAGTGCTGAAACTGAGCCTTCAATGAGATTCATTCATCATGTGTACTCAACTATATCCCTCTTTTCAAGTCTAAGAAACGAAACAATGGAGAAACAATAAATGTACAGTTTAAAGCATTTTTCAATGTCAAAACATTAATTGTTTCCAGCTTGTAATTATTCTCACTTTCCTGATCCAAAACATGGATTTTACATGTTAATACTTTTTGGACTTTATTCCTGTAAAATTAATTGGTGGATAATCTTGAGAACATTGATCTTACCAAATACAAAAAAAAAGTCTGCTTGATGAAGTAAGTTATGTTTTCTGTTCCTGAGATCTTAACTTCTAGGAACTTTACACTTCTGTTTTATCTTTATTTGTTTCTTACACTGTGGCCATTAAAAAAAACCCTTTGGACCAATTTCTTCTCTATCACTACTTGAGGAATGTATTTCTAATTGTACAGAGGGATTAAAAAAAGCAAAAGTTAAATTTCTCAAGGTGGGGGGAGAATAAGAAGAAGGCTACCCTCATTCAACCCTGATCCCACAGGGCTGGTATGTGGCAATTCCCCTGGGGCAGCAGCCAGACTCTGAACCTGAAAGTGGGCTTGCTGGCTTCCACAGGATGGAGAATAAAGAGAGAAGCAGTCATAACTACACGGGAGGGAGCTGCTGAACTAAAGTGCTGCTGGAGGTAAAGCACTCTCACCCTAATAATCATTTCTATAGCGCTACTAGATGTTCATAGCACTATACACATTATATACAGGTACTTTCTCTGTCCCTTGGGGGCTCACAATCTAAGTTTTCTTTTTTTGGCATTTTTTTGTACCTGGGGCAATGGAGGGTTAAGTGGCTTGCCCAAGGTCACAAGGAGCTGCAGTGGGAATTGAGCCCAGGTTGCCAGGATCAAAGCCTGCTGCACTAACCCACCCCTCTTGCAACAGGGCTTAGGGGAAATGGCAGGATCAGCAGAGCCATGGAGAATGGGGAATCTCCAGGTAGAAGGCCCCAGCCAGGATGAAGTCCTACACCCCAGATGGCAACCTTAAAAGGAGCCACAGCTGCAGACTGTAGATGGAAAAGATATGAGAAGAATGACACACACACCCCAGTGGAAATAGCACCAAGACACTACCACCTATTACCCACCCCCCTCAGCAGTACCTGGAATATCAGGGGTGTAGCTATGGGCGGACTTGGGCAGGCCCAGGCCCATCCAATCTCAGCTCAGGCCCGTCCACCCAGTTTTAAGTGCAGTTGACTTAAAGCGCAGCAAGCAAAGCCAAAGCAGCAGCCTTTCACTAATTCATTTCTACCGTCGTTACACCGCGGTTCGCTCAGCTGGTCTCCCAGTCCCACCTACCTTTTGGGCAGACTTGGCACGGCAGTGAGTCGACTCGGTACTGAATAAACATGGTTGCAGCTCTTGACTTCGTGGTGACTGGTGTTTGCAGAGATGGGCTCTGTCCTGTTGCCCAGGGCATGAAAAAAAAGTCTTTTAGCACTTAATTCCATAGGGGGTGAGTAGGGTGTAGGACAGGGCTGATGCTAGGCTACAGGGAGGAGTAGGGTGGTAGGATAAGGCTGATGCTTAGCTATGGGATGGATGGGGGGGGGGGGGGGGTAAGGTAGAGAAGGGAAGGGCTGATGCTGAGCTACGGGAATGGGTAGGGAGTATGGAACAAAAAAGCTGATGCCAGGCTGCTGGGATGTAGGGGTAGGGTAAGGAAGGTCTTTATGTTTTATGTTTTTGTAATATGTTTTACAATTAATATGTGTTGAATTGTGATCTGTTTAGAATTGCAGAGATAATGTGGCATACAAATTTAGAAAATAAATCAATAAATTTCTAGTTTTTGGTCCTTTATTCTGTAATTGATGAGGGTTGGTCTATGGTCTGCATGTGACCGAGCAGGTGAGAGTTTCTGCTCGGCAGAATGTGGTTTGTATGGGGATCTATGAGTCTGACTTGGCCGGGTTTTCCAATGGGATGTGTATATTCACTGCTGCCTTTTTAAAGGTACCATTATTGGAACTGGTGTTATGGTTTGCAATATAGGCTCTAAGAAGCCTCTTTGCAGGATCACAAAGTACTTGGCAATGAAGGGATTTTGTGTTGCTATTATTGAGGTGCTACCACAATTTGAATACAGTGTTCCAGGATTGTGGGGGTGCTAAGCTTTATTATGCTTCTGCTACCTATGTTGTTGGAAGTAAACTCAGAAGATCCTTATCACAAAACTTACTGAAGTTATTGTGATTTTAGCTTCCAGGAGAGAAAATTCTCAGAAATGTTCCCGAGATAGACAGTGTTCCTTAGTCTGCCCCCATGGCAAAACAAAGTTCATTACTAAGCTACTTCAAAAAACCAAGTGTAGAGGAGTATAGCGACGATGCAGAGAGAACTGAAAAACCATGTCTAGAGGAACATGACGAGGATGCTGTTCCCTCAACAAGTTCTACTTTATGTTCACAGATCAGTAAACCTGGTGTGCAACTGATGGAATTACTTTCAGATTTATACGACATTGATGAACCACCAAAACAGCCAAAGTTACAGGCTTTACCAGTATGTACAATTAGTGGCAAGTCCTGAAGTTTTTCATCTCACTTTGACCTACAAAGTGTCATAGGTTACTATGGAGATAATTTAAAACAAAGCCATCCAGAACTTACAATAAGACATTTTGAGCTACACCTGTTTTTATAACAAATAAGGCACAAAAGGGTGCCCTAAATGACCAGATGACCCCTGGAGGGAATCAGGGGTGGCCTCCCAGTGGTCACTGACCCCCCCCTACCACCCCCCACAAATGTGAATGCAAATATGATTTAGCAACCTCTATGACAGCTTTAGATGTTAGAGCCAGGTCTAATAGAGCAGCATACAGGTCCCTGGAGTAGTGTAGTGGTCAGTGCAGTGCACCATGGAGTGGGTGACTCTGGTCCCTATCTCCTTCTACCCCATCCTGCCTGTCTTATGCTTCCATGAGAAGGGCTGAGTGAGTGAGCTCTACAGCCACGACTATTAAGCTCTAGCCCATGGGCCTGCATCAGTCCAACTATCCTGCCCGTCTTATGCTTCCATGAGAAGGGCTGAGTGAGTGAGCTCCACAGCCATGACTATTAAGCTCTAGCCCACGGGCCCACATCGGTCTGACTATTAAGCCCCCCCCCCTGACTATTATGCCCCCCCTCACCGCTATGACTCCCTGAGTTCAGCCAGCTCAGCCTTGCAGGGTCTTCGGCCATCTGGTCCGCCAGGCCTCGGAAGGGCCATCTGGCTCCCCGGGCCTCGGAAGAGCCATCTGGTGCTCCTTTGGCCACCTGGGCTCATAACCCCATTTCCGGTCACCGTCTGGGCCATCTGGTGCCTCCCCGAGTGACTGGGCTCAGCCCCGTTTCCGCCTAGGCCATCTGGTGCCTCCCCAAGTGGCTAGACTCTTAGTCCAATTTCCGGTCACCGTCCAGACCATCTGGTGCCTCCCTGAGCAATTGGGCTCAGCCATGTTTCCGCCTGGGCCATCTGGTTCTCCGGGCCGCAGGCAGGAAGGGAGAAGGAGCCCAGCAACATGAGTTGCTCCCTCGGCAGAGAGCTCACTCTGCTGCCAGGTCCACCCGCCCCCTCCCTCCCTCCCTCGAGGGAGAGAGAGGGACACGCAGGCAGGTGGGCGAGAGAGAAAGACAAAAGATTGGCTCAAGGGATGACTTTCAATAGATCGCAGTGAGGTAGCTGCTCTGCTACGTACAAAACCCTGACCCAGAATCAGGTCGTCTACAAATGATTTAGCACCAGGTTCCCCACGAACCTGCGGTGTGGTATAGGAGAGAGGTGACCCTCTTCTATCCGCACTCCGGTCCCGAGGCATGTGGCTCTCCTCACTGGCCAAGCAGCCAACTATCCCTGGCCAACCAAGGCTCCTCGGCACTACGGTATCGTTCCATTTAGGGGGGATTCTGACTTAGAGGCGTTCAGTTATAATCCCTCAGATGGTAGCATTGGCTCCTCAGCCAAGCACATACACCAAATGTCTGAACCTGCGGTTCCTCTCGTACTGAGCAGGATTACTATCGCAACAACGCATCATCAGTGGGAATCTCATTTATCCATTCATGCACGTCACTAATTAGATGAGGCATTTGGCTACCTTAAGAGTCATAGTTACTCCCGACATTTACCCGCGCTTCATTGAATTACTTCATTTTGACATTCAGAGCACCGGGCAGAAATCACATTGCGTCAACACCCGCCACGGGCCTTTGCGATGCTTTGTTTTAATTAAACAGTTGGATTCCCCAGGTCCGCACCAGTTCTAAGTCAGCTGCTAGGTGCTGGCCAAAGGGGGGACACTGGCCCACCCGGTGCCCTTCCCCCCCCCCCAGGAGGGAGGAGGCGGGGGGAGAGGCGCCCACTGCAGCTGAAGCGATCCATGGGAAGGGCCAGGCTCATGTCCAGAGTCTCTGCCGCCCCTTGGGAAACACAGGGCAACGCCTCATCCAGCTGCAGCATGCACCCAGCCCCACTTCGTGCCCCAGCCCGACCAACCCAGCCCTTATGGAAGTTACGGATCTGACTTGCTAACTTCTCTTACCTACTTTGTTCTAACATTTTTATTTATTTTTGTTACATTTGTACCCCGCGCTTTCCCACTCATGGCAGGCTCAATGCGGCTTGCATGGGGCAATGGAGAGTTAAGTGACTTGCCCAGAGTCACAAGGAGCTGCCTGTGCCTGAAGTGGGAATCGAACTCAGTTCCTCAGTTCCCCAGGACCAAAGTCCACCACCCTAACCGCTAGGCCACTCCTCCACTCCTGCCAAAACCTGTTCACCTTGGAGACCTGCTTTGGATATGGGTACAGCCCAGCACGAGATTTACACCCTCTCCCCAGATTTTCAAGGGCCAGCAAGAGCTCACCGGACACCACCAGAAGCACAACACTTTCCAAGGCTCGGGCCCCTCTCTCAAGACGAACCCATTCCAGGGTGCCCTGCCCTTCACAAAGAAAGGAGAAATCTCCCCAGGGCTCCTGCCAGCTTATCTAGGATCAGTCACGTTACCACACTGGATGCCTCACGGCACCCGTCTCCGCCACTCCAGGTTCGGGGATCTGAACCCAACTCCCTTTTGATCGGCCAAAGGCAACAGAGGCCATCGCCCGTCCCTTCCAAACAGCGCTTGCCTATCACTTAGGACTGACTGACCCATGTTCAACTGCTGTTCACATGGAACCCTTCTCCAGTTCAGCCTTCAAAGTTCTCATTTGAATATTTGCTACTACCACCAAGATCTGCACCCATGGCAGCCCCACCCAGGCTCTTGCCCCGGGCTTCCGTGCCCACCGCAGCAGCCCTCCTACTCATCGTGGCTTAGCCCCCTGGACAGATCGAACACATGCACAGGCAGCTCAGAGCCGGCGACAGCCAGGTATGGGCCCGACGCTCCAGTGCCATCCATTTTCAGGGCTAGTTGATTCAGCAGGTGAGTTGTTACACACTCCTTAGCGAATTCCAACTTCCATGGCCACCATCCTGCTGTCTATATCAACCAACACCTTTTCTGGACTCTAATGAGCGTCAGCATCAGGCGCCTTAACCCAGCATTCAGTTCATCCCGCAGCATCAGTTCTGCTTACCAAAAGTGGCCCACTGGGCACTTGCATTCCACACCCAGCTCCAAGCCAGCGAGCTAGGCTTCTTACCCATTTAAAGTTTGAGAATAGGTTGAGATCATTTCAGCCCCAAGACCTCTAATCATTCGCTTTACCGGATAAAACTGTGTCCGAGCAGCGTGAGCACCAGCTATCCTGAGGGAAACTTCAGGTGGAACCAGCTACTAGACAGTTCGATTAGTCTTTTGCCCCTATACCCAGGTCGGATGACCGATTTGCACATCAGGACCACTATGGACCTCCACCAGTTGTTAGTGGGTGCAGTGGACTTCAGGCAGGTGGACCCAGGCCCATCCCCCCTACCTGTTACACTTGTGCTGGTAAATGGGAGCCCTCCAAACCGCCCCCAAAACCCACTGTACCCACATCTAGGTGCCCCCCTTCACCCATAAGTGCTATGGTAATGGTGTAGAGTTGTGGGGAGTGGGGTTTGGGGCGATTTGGGGGGCTCAGCACCCAAGGTAAGGGAGCTATGGACTTGGGAAGTATTTAAATTTTTTTTGTTACTTTTTACAAATGCCCCCTAGAGTGCCCGGTTGGTGTCCTGGCATGTGAGGGGGACCAGTGCACTACGAATCCTGGCCCCTCCCACAACCAAATGCCTTGGAGTTGTTCGTTTTTGAGCTGGGCACCTTCGGTTTCCATTATCGCTGAAAGCCAATACCGCCCAGCTCAAATCTGCTCAAATCCGATGCGTTTGCCTGGCACCAACCGTATTATCGAAATAAAAGATGGGGTGCCCATCTTTTTCGAAAATACGGTCTGTCACGCCCCTTCGCGTACCTGTCCTTGGAGATAGTCGCCCATGGAGATGGGCGTTCGCGTTCGATTATGCCCCTCCACGGCACTTAGATGCCAATTTAAAGAATAGCGTTTAGAGTCAATTAATGGCGACTTTGACTTGTATAAGTGACCTTCCTAACACATAAAAATACACAAAATACAACTAATAAATTAAAAATACAAATACAAAATAAAGTATCATAAAGACAGGGCATCAGTTAAAGCTTCTCTACAGGCAAAAAGTCTTTAGATGTTTACAGAATACGACATAACCTGTCTCCTTTTGTGAAGATAAGGGAAGTAAATTCCACAATTTTGGCCTACTACAAGGTTATCAATAGAAATCAAACAAAATAAAACATGGAAAAGAAAATAAGATGATACCTTTTTTATTGGACATAACTTAATACATTTCTTGATTAGCTTTCGAAGGTTGCCCTTCTTCGTCAGATCGGAAATAAGCAAATGTGCTAGCTGACAGTGTATATAAGTGAAAACATTCAAGCATTACTATGACAGTCTGACAGGGTGGGAGGATGGGGGTGGGTCGGAGGTAAGCATGGGGACATCAAAGAATATCATTGATATTCTAACAGGATGGGTGTGGATAGGTGAGGGGTGGGGTGATCAACAGAGACATACAGCTTTATGGTTTATAATGGGCTAGGAACCCCAGGTCCTTGTTAAGTCCTTTCTGTTGGGTGTTAAAATATTCAATCATTCTGACTTCAATGGTCTTACGTTCTTGTATGGTTTTAAAGTTACCTTTCAGTATTCTCACTATGAAATCACTGGTACAGTGTCCTGGTTCTGTGAAGTGCTGTCCCACCGGGGTGGGGGCCCTACTGGCTATATTGTTCATGTGATGTCTATGTAAATTGAATCTTGTCTTAAGCATCTGGCCTGTTTCTCCAATATAGCATCCTTCGTTACATTTTTTACACTGAATGATATATACCACATTGGAAGATGAGCAAGTGAAAGATCCCTTTATGTTGAATATCTTTCCTTTGTGGGTAACTGTGGGGTCCTGTGAAATATTTTGGCATAGTTTGCAACTGGATAAATTACAGGGACGTGTGCCCTTCTGTTCCTTTTCAGTCTGTGATGGAAGTTTACTTCTGATTAGCTTGTGTTTTAAGTTGGGTGGTTGTCGGAAGGCCAGTACTGGTGGGGATGGGAATATCTCTTTCAGTAATTCATCCTCCTGGCCTACTACAAGAAAAGGCATTGGACTGAGTACATTGTTTTCTCATGATTTCCAATGGAGGAATACATATGATTTCTTGTTAAGATAAATGTAATATTCTTTCATTTTTATTTTGTTTCCCTGGAAATAAAAGTCAATAAAAAATAACGGGCTCCTTTTACAAAGCAGTGCTACAGATTAGCATGTACTCAACGTGAAGAAACCCATTGAATTCCCATGGACTTCTTTGCATTCAGTGCACACTAATTGATAGCAACGCTTTGTAAAAGGTTCCCAATATGATGTGACACCTTTTAATTGAGCTCACTTACTTTCCCTTTATTAGATCGAAAAAAATGAGCAGGCCAGAGCAAAAGATAACATTTTCTGAATGCAGATGTGAATGCAGCCGAAAAAGCAAACAGGATGCTAGGAATTAATAGGAAAGGGATGGGAAATACCAAGAATACCATAATGCCTCTGTATCACTTCATGGTGCAATTTCACCTTGAGTATTGCTTCTGGTCATCATATCTCAAAAAAGATATAGCAGAAATGAAAAAGGTTCAAAGCAGAGCAACCAAAATGATGGGATGGAATTCCTTCTACATGAGGAAAGGTTAAAGAAGTTAGGGCTCTTCAGCTTGGAAAAGAGACAGCTGAGGGGAGATATGATTGAAGCAGTGGCGTTCCTGGGGGGGGGGCTGGCACCCGGGGCGGATCGCTGATGCGCCTCCGTCCCCTGGGTGCAGTGCCACCCCCGATGCAGCGCGGACCCCCCCCGGCGAAAGGACACCCCCGTGTAGGAACCCCCCCCCGCCAGGTGCACGCCGCTGGGGGGGGGGGGGTGCTGTGCGTGCCTGCCCTCTGTTGCTCCATGCTTCTTCTCTGCCCCGGAACAGGAACTAACCTGTTCCGGGGCAGAGAATAAGCATGGACCAACGGAGGACAGGCGCGCGTGGCACCCCCCCAGCGGCGTGCACCCGGGGCGGACCGCCCCCACCGCCCCCCCCCCCCTAGGAACGCCACTGGATTGAAGTCTATAAAATCCTGAGTGGTGTAGAGCGAGTAGAAGTGGATTGATTTTTTACTCTTTCAAAAAGTTCAAAAACTTGAGGACACTCAATGAAGTTACATGGAAATACTTTTAAAATAAAGAAGAGGAAATATTTTTTTCACTCAACGAATACTTAAGCTCTATAACTCTTTGCTGGAAGATATTGAGGGACATAATCGAACGACGCTGGCCAAATAGATGGCCGGCCATCTATTTGGCCAGCGCCGCATAGAGCAGTCCCGAACCATATTATCGAAAAAGATGGCCAGCCATTTTTCGTTTCAATAATACGGTTGGGGCCGGCCAAATGTCAGAGATGGCCGGGTTTGAGATAGCCGGCATCGGTTTTCGCTGATAATGGAAACCGAAGCCGGCGATCTCAAACCCGGCCAAATCCAAGGCATTTGGTTGTGGGAAGAGCCAGCATTTATAGTGCACTGGTCCCCCTGACATGCCAGGACACCAACCGGGCACCCTAGGGGGCACTTCTAAAAATTAAAAAAAAAAATAGCTCCCAGGTGCATAGCTCCCTTACCTTGGGTGCTCAGACCCCCCCAAATCCCTCCCAAAACCCACTCCCCACAACTCTACACCACTATCATAGCCCTTATGGGTGAAGGTGGCACCTACATCTGGGTAAAGTGGGTTCAGGGGTGGGGTTAGAGGGCTTCCATTTACCACCACAAGTGTAACAGGTAGGGGGGATGGGCCTGGGTCCACCTGCCTGAAGTGCACTGCACCCACTAAAAACTGCTTCAGGAACCTGCATACTGCTGTCAGGGAGCTGGGTATGACATTTCAGGCTGGCAAAAAAGTTGGGTTGGTTTTTTTTGGGTGGGAGGGGGTTGGTGACCACTGGGGGAGTAAGGGGAAGTGATCCCCAATTCCCTCCGGTGGTCATTTGGCCAGATGGGGCACCTTTTTGAAGCTTGGTCATGAAAAAAAGGGACCAAGTAAAGCCGGTAAAATGCTCGTCAAGGCCGGCTTTCTTTTTTCCATTATCGGGCAAAGCCGTCCATCTCAAAGCATGCCCCCATTCCACCCCCGTCCCGCCTTCGCTACCCTACCGAAACGCCCCCTTGAAGTTTGGCCGGCTCCGTGACAGAAAGCAGTTGGCGCCGGCCAAAATCGGCTTTCGATTATACCGATTTGGCTGGTTTCAGGAGATCGCCGGCCATCTCCCGATTTGTGTCGGAAGATGGCCGGCGATCTCCTTTGAAAATAAGCTGGAACGTATCAGCGGTTAGTGTATCTGGGTTTAAAAAAAGGTTTGGACAAGTTCCTATCCATAGTCTGCTATTGAGACAGACATGGGGAAGCCACTGCTTGCCCTGGGGTTGGTAGCATGGAATGTTGCTACTATTTGGTTTTCTGCCAGGTACTTGTGACCCGGATTAGCCACAGGATACTGGGCTAGATGGAAACAGGATACTGGTCTGACCCAGTATGACTATTCTTATGTTCTTATGTTCTAAGTATTTGTCAATACTTGCAGAGATCAAACTAAGCATTCATAAAATCTTGAAATAAAAATGCTAATTGTTTTTTTAGATTAAAGTTGTCCTTAGAAAGCTCTGCTAGCATAATATGATACTGAAAAAGCCATAGCTGAATTGGCAAAATAATTTAATCCACATGGTTAAAGTGTCCTCTAGTGGAAAACAGAGGAAGTGCCTGTAAAAAACAGTATTACAACAATGCATATGCTGTTGCAACTCAGGGCAAGAAAAATGTTCAGTAAAATCATTGATCTAATATGAATACATTTTGTTATGGTATTTTCAGTTTGCTAATAGAGGCCTAAGTTTCCAGTAGGATACCTAATTATAAAGTTAAGCATGTACTTTTACACCTGCGCAGAAGTCAATTTGTCAAACAAAAGCATCACTTACCTATTTGTAAATGATGGTATAAAATACAAATGTTATGAGAATATTGGTGACACATACTTTTTGAAAATTAAAGTTACATGCATAAATTTATAATATACCACAAATTCTGGAATGCCTTTTTCTAGCGGCCAGATTTAAGCATATTATGAATTTAAACCGAATGTAATCAGTTAACCTACATACATAACTTCTTATCTTATGTAGGACTGAGTATGCTTCTGAAAATATATGTCATAGTATGATGCAGTTAATCCTTTTTTTAAGTATTATACTCTAGCATTAGTAAATGAGGATGGTTATTTCTCAGACTGGTGCTTTTATGCATTTTAGTCTTAACTGTGTGCCTATAATTAGGCAACCAGAGGGTGCCAAGTAGAATCCTATTTGCGCCTGCAAAGAGGTGGTAAAATGTGGGATACAAGTGCAATAAATAAATAAATAAATAAAAATATAAGCACATAGAGGTATGCATTCAAACAGTGCACTGAATATGACCTCTGACAGCCCAGTAATATGGAATTAGTGCCAGGGTGGACAATTCAGAGAGGAGTCATCTGTTATGCATTTCAGGGCCACCGATAGACTAAACCGGGCCCAGGGCAGGACCGCGCTCCCCCCCCCCCACCACCACCACCACAATCGTTGTCCACTGCCACCCGCCCTCTGATCACTGCCACTGTCCCCATAGCTGACGCAAAAGAATTGAAATACCTTGGCTAGTTGGGATCCCGAGGCCCTGCCAACAGAAGACTACTACTACTTATCATTTCTATAGCGCTACCGGACGTACGCAGCGCTTCACATTTGAACATGGACAGACAGTCCCTGCTCAATAGAGCTTACAATCTAATTCTCCTTCCTCCAGCACTGATTGACTGCCCCTATGGCTGCTTTTCCTCTCAGAACATGCTCGGTTTCAAAACTGAGCATTTACGCCTGAGAGAAAAAGCAGCCGCTTAGCAATGGGCAGAAAAGCAGAGCTGGAGGAAGCTCTGGGTGCTCCCCAGCCTCCAAGGGGAGCCCGGCGCCAGAGTTTTCTCTTTCCTGCTCCTGTCGGGACGCGATCACTCGGGCCCGGGGAATTTTGCCCCCTCCCCTTGGTGGCCCTGATGCATTTACATGGAAACATGATCCCTAGTAGTAGTATCATGATCCCTAGTGGTAGGGGTCACAGGCACCATTTTGGCTAAAGACACCTGCAAGGTTTAACCTAATGGTTAGTGCAGTGGCCTGAGAACCAGGGGAACAGGGTCCAATTCCCACTGCAGTTCCTTGTGACTCTGGGCAAGTCACTTGGGGCTCTGTTTACTAAAGTGCGTTAGTGTTTTTAGCGCACCTACACTTAGTGTGCACGCTAACCATGTAGGCACCTATAGGGATATTCAGTGCTTTTTTTGTGCCGGTACGCAACGGTATGGCGTACCGGCACCTTTTTTATTTGCTCCCCCCCGCCCCTTGAGTCCATGTCCCGCACGCAGTGCCAGCCCCCATTTCCGGCCGCTGCTGCTTCTCCTGTTGAGCAGCAGCGGCCGCTATACAAAGAAAAAGATTTTTAAAAAAACTTCAAACCTGGCTGAAACTCGGCACCCCGGCACTGTAGACAGCCATTAGGCATTGGCTGTTGCCCCGCAGCCGCTCCTCCTCTTGCCTCTACGTCACTGCGCTCCTCCGGGGTCTTCCTCCAGGGGTAGTGACGTAGAGGCAAGAGGAGGAGCGGCTGCGGGGCAACAGCCAATGCCTAATGGCTGTCTACAGTGCCGGGGTGCCGCGTTTTCAATTTTCTTTTTAAAATCTTCTTTTTCTTTGTGTAGCGGCCACTGCTGCTCAACAGGAGAAGCAGCAGCAGCCGAAAATAGTGGCTGGTGCCGCGTGCGTTGCGACTTCGCGCCATTCGTGGGAAACTTGGCAGGGAGAGGGAAACCAACAGAGGGAAGGATTGGGGAGAGAGAGAAAGAGGGAAATCAACAGAGGGAAGGATTGGGGAGAGAGAGAAAGAGGGAAACCAACAGAGGGAAGGATTGGGGAGAGAGAGAAAGAGGGAAACCAACAGAGGGAAGGATTGGGGAGAGAGAGAAAGAGGGAAACCAACAGAGGGAAGGATTGGGGAGAGAGAGAAAGAGGGAAATCAACAGAGGGAAGGATTGGGGAGAGAGAGAAAGAGGGAAACCAACAGAGGGAAGGATTGGGGAGAGAGAGAAAGAGAGAAACCAACAGAGGAAGGATTGGGGAGAGAGAGAAAGAGGGAAATCAACAGAGGGAAGGATTGGGGAGAGAGAGAAAGAGGAAAACCAACAGAGGGAAGGATTGGGGAGAGAGAGAAAGAGGGAAATCAACAGAGGGAAGGATTGGGGAGAGAGAGAAAGAGGGAAACCAACAGAGGAAGGATTGGGGAGAGAGAGGGAAAACAACAGAGGGAAGGATTGGGGAGAGAGAGAGAGGGAAAACAACAGAGGGAAGGATTGGGGAGAGAGAGAGAGGGAAAACAACAGAGGGAAGGATTGGGGAGAGAGAGAAAGAGGGAAACCAACAGAGGGAAGGATTGGGGAGAGAGAGAGAGGGAAAACAACAGAGGGAAGGATTGGGGAGAGAGAGAAAGAGGGAAACCAACAGAGGGAAGGATTGGGGAGAGAGAGAGAGGGAAAACAACAGAGGGAAGGATGGGGAGAGAGGGAAAAACAGATGGAAGGATGGGGAAAGAGTGAGGGAAAACAGATGGAAGGATGGGGAGAGAGGGGGGGGGAAACAGATGGAAGAATGTGGAGAGAGGGAAAAACAGATGGAAGGATGGGGAGAGAGAGAGGGAAAACGGAAGGATAGGGAGAGAAAGAGGGAAGACGCTGGATGGAAGAATGCAGAAAGAAATAGGGGAGACACTGGAAGGATGGGGAGAGAAAGCAGAGCTGCTGGATGGAAAAGGGGAATAGAGAAAGACTGGAGAATAAGAGGAAGGGGCATGGGGAGAACAATGGTGAGGAAAAGATGAAAAGCCACAGGTAGATGAAGGAAATTAAAGAATGGATAGTAAGAATGAATTAAATCTGGACAGAGAGAGAGCCTGAAAAATATTGAAGAAAGCAAAGAAAAAGGAGACAAAAATGACAAATGGCACAGAAGAGTTAAGCGAAAACAAAGGAAAGGAGAATCACAGACTGGGACCAATATGGAAAGAAAAACAGTCACCAGACAACAAAGGTAGAAAAAATCATTTTATTTTCATTTTAGTGTTTGTAATATGTCCAATTTGAGAATTTACATTGGCTGTCTTATTTTGCACTGGGTATACTGGAGCTGTAAGTGCTTACAGAGATTATTTATAATGAAAAAAAATCACGTTATTTTTTTCTCCTATAGTACTGTAATATTTTCAATGATGTCTGTTTATATGCGCCATGGCTGGTATAGGGGGTGTGGTTAATGTGGGTGTGGCTATCATAGGGGTGGAGCCATACATGGTGACCCCGCCCATAATGAGTACCGGCACCTTTTTTTCTACAAAAAAAGCACTGGGGATATTGTAGGTATGTATATGGTTAACATGCGTACATGGTTAATGCATGTTAAAAATGTTAATGCGGCTATAACGCTGTTTAGTAAACAGGGCCCTTTATCCTCCATTGCCCCAGAAACAAAATAAGTACCTGTATATAATATGTTAACCACTTTGATTGTAACCATAGAAAGTCAGTATATCAAATCCCATCCTCTTTCCCTTTATTTTTATTTGGCAGCCCCTTATTATTATATGTTAAAGATAATATTAAAGCCACATTTGCAGAACCTCCAGGGCAAGGAAGAGGTGCTATGGATAAATCTGGAAGAGGGAATGGAAAATGTATTTATATTGGTGTGATATACAGGCCTTCTTCACAGACAGAAGTGGACAGAGATTTAATTGAAAATATTCAAAATATAGCTTTGAAAGGCGAAGTACAACTAATAGGTGATTTTAATATGCCAGAAGTCAATTGGGGTATCCCTATTGTGGAGTCTTCTAGAAGTAGAGCGATCCTGGATTCTCTATGGGATGAACTATTCTGTAGAATTCATGCAGAATGGGACCATACTAGACTTAGGGGCCCCTTTACTAAGCTGAGTAGGCACCTACACGTGCCCAACATGCACCAAGTTGGAGTTACTGCCCGGTTACTGCGTGGTCCTTGCGATAATTTAAATTTTGGCGCATATCCGCTATGCGCATCTGAAAATATTTTATTTTGTGACGCTCAGCAGCTATGCACAAGTGGAATTTGATGTGTGTAGACCATTATCGCCTGGTTACTGTGTGAGACCTTACCGCTAGGTCAATGGCTTGCGGTAAGGTCTCAGACCCATAATAGACACGTGGCAATTTTCATTTTGCCGCACGTCCATTTTTGGCAAAAAAAGCGCCATTTTTTATAGGTGCACTAAAAAATAATTCTGCCTGCCCAAAACATGCGTCTATACTACCGCAGGCCATCTTTCAGTGCACCCTAGTAAAGGGACCCCTTAGTTCATACAAATAGGGAGAGTGTTTCTGATGTTATAGTAGGTGTTCATCTGGCATCCACTGATTATCAGATAGCCAATTCGGTAAAATGGGGATGGGGGGACAAGAGTTGAAAAAAGCTAAGTGATTTCTTGCGGGGTCCCCGGCTTTATCTCATATAAGCACTACAAGCATTTGTGGGAATTTGGAATTAGGAGAGTGCAAGAAACTGCCTTATATGTTGGTTGAGACACACACAATTGCCAGTTAGGAAGTGGTCAGTCACTTTGATGGAGTTTTTCTGAAGCTATATGATTGCACACCATACTTAAGCCTTATAGCCTGCTGTGTTGGGCTGGCTGGGTGGCGAAACTGAAGCTTTTTTCTCCATCTATTAGATTGACCAGAAGGTACATAGAGTGGGTTGCCTCACAGGTTTTTTACACAGCCAGTGTGAGGTTGTGTTGGGATTTTCAGTTTAAATAAATTAAAGCTTGAATGAATTATTGGCCATTTGACGAGTATACTGATATAAGCCAGTATGTTGCTTTACAGACCACTGTTAGGTCTTCAGACTCCTGACGCAGGCCAGTTGTGGCCGACACACGATTCATGTTGAGTCTATTGAAGATAAATAATGGTTTTGCAGCACCCTGGTGTGGACTTTCTGTTTTTGGTCACACTAACAGCTCTTAACATAGGCAGGCAGCACAACCACTCAGCAAGTCACCTCTTTCCCACTAAATGACACATTCAATAAAATAGCACACTAGACACAAGAATTGTGGAGACTTGCAAGGCGGCAGCTTTATTATTAACCATCGTATTCAGAACAATTTAGGAAGCACCTGAGCCCATCCAACTGACATTGTTGTATACTCCACCCACTATCCAGCTAGATCATGTGGTCAGTTCATCCTTTAGTGGTAGGACAGCTCTAATTCATGCTCCCAGATGTACACTGATCCACCTTGTTGTTATCTAGCTAGATCACGTGGCAAGTTTGTCTTTTAGTAACAGGGTCACTCTAGTTCATGCTCAGTTTGTCATCCAGTCATGCATCTCTGCAAACAGCTTAGTTCCATGCCTGCCTTCCCCTTCAGCTAGGTGTTTCTATAGCATTCAGGTTCCTGTTCTAGGCCCAAAGTCTTTGAGTCAAGTTCAGATCAAAATTGCCTTTTGCACAAACTGCTACATGGATGCTTCTTTGACTCAGGTTTCCCACCACAGACTGGGGCAGCGAAGCACATCCAAAGCCTTACCAGTGCAATTGAGAAGCAGGCTCTGTGCTACCTGAGACCAGAGGGGGTGATCCTTCTGAACATTTTGCGGTGGGGTGAGGAGTTGCCCACTAGGCCAATCACTGTAACCTCCAAGCAGGCATTACAACCAAATACACCAGTCCGTGAAGGATCACCCGCAACAGCCAGCCATTGTGACCTTTGCAAAGACATTACCATGGCCCAACCCACCAATTGAGCTTATTAAAGCTGCGGCCCACAATTTATCATCTGTCCCCATCCCGGGGATTAGCTGGCATTATTAATATGCTGAACACAAGAGCAGACAGTTCCATGGTGACCTATGTCAACTAATGCTAATGTGAACACAGGCTTAAATCAATACCACAACAAGCGGAAATGGAGGACCATGACGAGGGATTGCGACTTTGTAATGAAGGTGCCTGGGGAGGATGTGAAAGGAATTAAAGTCTGTGATAAAGATCCCGATGAAATGGTGAAAATCCCACAGGAACTTAGTGGATACCACCTATGGTGGGCTTGTGAAGAGTGGAATGTGGAAAATGGATGCCCAAGTAAACTGGAGGCAGAACGGGGGAGAAATTTAAACTCTGCCAGGCATTCCAGATACTTCCAGCCAAAAGCAAGTAACACAGTAGGTGATGGCAGACAAAGACCTGGTTCCTCTAATCTGCCCAGAAGATATATCGAATTATACCATATGCTATGATGCATGCTAGCGCTTGATCTGAACAAGTTGGTGCATCCTTCACGCGCAAGTGTCGATAAACAGGACAGGAAGTCTTAAAGTATTAGTATTACCATTTCCAGGACAAATGCAAAGGAAAACCTGGTCTGAAAGATCTCCCAGACCTGTGGATAGAAGCCAAGGAGTCTGATAGCTGACAAGTTGCAAAAATGGAAATGTACAAGTGAGATACTACCTGCCTCTGCTCCTCTGCCTTGGGGCATGTGACAAAGCCTTGTATCACAGCTGCCAGTTAGACAACATGGCACACGTCCATGGTTTTGTTCCATATTCACTTAAGAACAGCCTGATTACCCATATTGTAGTAAGTGAATGAAATGAGCCTACTATATTGTTTCTCTGTCTACTATGAGCATATGAGAGCTGTACAGAAGACTGATATCTATACAAGGGACAGAGCGAGCCTGACCCATGAGGATCCAGGGAAGAAAGAAACCAAAAGGCTGTTTTTAAAAAAGATCTTATCAGTAGGTTCCATATTTTGGGCTCCTTTTATAAAGCTGCACTACCGATTAGGGCACAATGAATGCGAAGAAGCCCATGGAAATAGAATGGGCTTCTTTGCATTCAGCGAGTAATTAATCGGTAGCGCAGATTTGTAAAAGGAGCCTTTAATAAAGTGAATAACTTTAATTTACAATAAACTATGTTTTCAGTGATAGTAACGAGTTGTTTTTATTAACTTGTTTTCCATCTGAATCTCTTTGATACTAACTCATTTTGAATGAATAGTTATCATAGAAAATTAGTGGTTTTCAAATCATGACTGGTAACCATAGAAACAAATGACATTCACTGAAACAAATGATCACTATACAAACCAATGGTGCTCACAGGAAGTAATGGTCACCATAGAAACAAATGGCACCTATATGAATAAATACTCCTATAGCACACAAAGAAATTATTGGTTACCATAGAAACAAAAGGTGAAAACGGAAACCAATGGCTTCAATAGGCCTCCATACATAAATGTTTTTAAATCATATTTCACATCAAGGGTCAAATGTACAAAGCCCTTTTCTCAAAGACATACAATGATAAAAATCCATTACAGCGATGCCAAGTTACCCACATAGTAACATAGTAGATGACGGCAGAAAAAGACCTGCATGGTCCATCCAGTCTGCCCAACAAGATAAACTCATATGTGTATACCTTACCTTGATTTGTACCTGCCTTTTTCAGGGCACAGACCGTACAAGTCTGCCCAGCAGTATTTCCCGCCTCCCAACCACCAGTCCCGCCTCCCATCACCAGCTCTGGCACAGACCGTATAAGTCTGCCCTCCACTATCCTCACCTCCCAACCACCAACCTCTCTTCCCCCACCTGCTCCGCCACCCAATTTCGGCTAAGCTTCTGAGGATCCATTCCTACTGCATAGGATTCCTTTATGCATTTCCCACGCATGTTTAAATTCCGTTACCGTTTTCATCTCCACCACCTCCCGCGGGAGGCCATTCCAAGCATCCACCACCCTCTCCGTGAAAAAATACTTCCTGACATCTTTTTTGAGTCTGCTCCCCTTCAATCTCATTTCATGTCCTCTCGTCCAGGCTGGAGATGTTGGGACAGTCTTGGATTCCTGACCACCCTATCCCAGTGTATTTCTATGATCAGGACCAAGGAGGTTTGATTGAGAACAGGAGACAGCATGACATCAAAAAGTTGAAGCTACTTAGGTTAGTCTATGTTTCCCCTTCCCCGCACAGCCGTCATTCTGTATACACTCAAAACAAAGCAAACAAACCTATGAGCTGCTGCATCCACCTAGTCATTCTTTATTGATGGTAGCATTTTTATTTAATCTCACTTATATTTTCAAACATGCCAGCTTGTGCAGCATACGGATGTACACAGAGGAAGTATAATAACGGAATAACTTTTCATAGGTGGAGTAGTAATTTGTTATAAATCGTAATCAGTGTGTCATTTGGAGGGGCTGGTTATAGGGACAGCCTAGCATGTTTTATATTCATGCAGAGATTTTTTTCTCCCGGTAAAGGGCCCTAAAAAAGACATCATGTTATGAGAATCAGGTGCTCGACATTCAGAGTGTGTCTAGCGTGTCTATTTATTTACTTATTTAGGGCAGTTGTATCCCACATTAAACATGAATTAGGTTGAAATCTGGGAGCATTTAAAATGAGCACAAAATACAGCCTTTATTAGTGCTGTTTCCACCAGCTACAATAATATTTGAAGCTGTTTTAGTGATACTCAGTTTTGATTTCATGATATTTATATCTACATATGGGACGCTTTCAAATAATGTTAGACCTGATAGACCTACCACCCAGGAATGCCAAAAGATCATCCCGAACATCCCTTGATTTGCACTTCCCGAACTGTAAAGGTCTAAAATACAAACTAATGCACGCGTCAAACTTTACCTACCTGAGCACACAGTTATGGAATGCACTACCACGCAACTTAAAAATGATCTACGAACTTCCGCAAACTACTGAAGACCCATCTCTTTAACAAAGCTTACCACAAAGATCAACCAATATGAATATACACAACTCCCCCACATATATTTAGAACTGTATTATAATATCTGCTTGTTATACTATTATTATGCTCTGTCATTATCATGTTGTACAAGATCCTTCTATACCACTAAATGTCTTTTATATATTTCCATTACTCATGATTTATTGTAAGCCACATTGAGCCTGCAAAAAGGTGGGAAAATGTGGGATAGAAATGCAATAAATAAATAAATAATAAATTAAAAAGCTGTCACGTTTTTTAAAAAATCTTTTGTCCTCCACCTTTTAAGGCACTGCCTATCCAAATGGAACAGCTTTTGACTTTTTACAAATGGACCACGCATAGGCAGTCCATTATTTCTAATAATCTTTTACTATTGCTTTCAATAGCATTCAATATTGTTTTGGGAGTACTTGTGACTACGCCTACTGGCTTCAACCAATATAATGGGATAGATAGCCTCATACCATCTCCTGTTCTCAATCTAACCTCCTTGGTCAGGACCAGGCTACAAATCATACACTATTTTGGGATGTAAGTTCAAAACCAGGGCTGGCCATAAAGGTCTCCAGCCTGGAAATGAATAACTTGATATCTCTGTCATTAGTATATAAGGTCCTAAAATTAGGAAGTATTAAATGTACAACCTTTAATTTTTCACTTAAACATGTTTAGTCATCTTTTAGTTATTAGTCAATAAGAATATAAGTTTTGCCATACTGAGACAGACCAAAGGTCCATCAAGCTAAGCATCCTGTTTCCAACAGTGGCCAATCCAAGTTACAAGTACCTGGCAAGATCCCAATACACTACAAAACATTTTGTGCTACTTATCCTAGAAATAAGCAGTAGATTTTCCCCAGGTCCATCTTAATAATGGCTTATGGACATTTCTTTTAGGAAGCTATCCAAACCTTTTTTTAAACCCCACTAAGCTCACTGCTTTTACCACATTCTCTGGCAATGAATTCCAGAGTTTAATTACACATTGAATGAAGAATTATTTTTCCAATTTATTTTAAATGTACTACTTTGTAGCTTCATTGCATGCCCCTAGTCCTAGTATTTTTGGAATGAGTAAACAAGCAATTACGTCTACCTGTTCCACTCCACTCACTATTTTATAGACCTCTATCATATCTCCCCTCAGCCGTCTTTTCTCCAAGCTGAAGAGCCCTGGCCACTTTAGCCTCTCCTTATAGCTTATAGGGAAGTTGTCCAATCCCCTTTATCATTTTCATCACCGTTCTCTGTACCTTTTCTAATTCCACTATTCCTTTTTGAGGTGCGGTGACCATAATTGCACACAGTATTCAACGTGTGGTCGCACCAAAATGTACCACCTGTTCCTCTGATCCCATTCCCACCCACCTTCTTAATGCCATCTCACCTGCTCTTATTCCTTTTATCTGTCACATTCTCAGCCTCTCACTTTCCACTGCAACTGTCCCTACTGCCTTTAAACATGCTGTGGTCACACCTCTCCTTAAGAAGCCTTCACTCGACCCTACTTGTCCCTCTAATTACCGACCCATTTCCCTCCTTCCTTTTCTCTCCAAATTACTTGAGCGTGCTGTTCACCGCCGCTGCCTTGATTTTCTCTCCTCACATGCTATTCTTGACCCACTACAATCTGGTTTTCGCCCTCTCCACTCAACCGAAACTGCGCTTACTAAAGTCTCCAATGACCTATTACTGGCTAAATCCAGAGGTCAATATTCCATCCTCATTCTTCTTGATCTTTCCGCTGCTTTTGACACTGTCGATCACAGCATACTTCTCGATACCCTGTCCTCACTTGGATTCCAGGGCTCTGTCCTTTCCTGGTTCTCTTCCTACCTCTCCCTCCGCACCTTTAGTGTTCACTCTGGTGGATCCTCTTCTACTTCTATCCCTCTGCCTGTCGGCATACCTCAGGATTCTGTTCTTGTTCCCCTCCTCTTTTCTATCTACACTTCTTCCCTTGGTTCATTAATCTCATCCCATGGCTTTTCCTACCATCTCTATGCTGATGATTCCTAAATCTACCTTTCTACCCCTGATATGTCATCTTGCATCCAAACCAAAGTTTCAGCGTGCTTGTCTGACATTGCTGTCTGGATGTCTCAATGCCACCTGAAATTAAACATGACCAAAACTGAGCTTCTCATTTTTCCCCCCAAACCCACCTCCCCACTCCCCCCCGTTTTCTATTTCTGTTGATGGCTCTCTCATTCTCCCTGTCTCCTCAGCTCGAAACCTTGGGGTAATCTTTGACTCTTCTCTCTCCTTCTCTGCTCATATCCAGCAGGCCGCCAAGACCTGTCGTTTCTTTCTTTACAACATCCGTAAAATCCGCCCCTTTCTTTCCGAGCACTCTACCAAAACCCTCATCCACACCCTTGTCACCTCTCGTTTAGACTACTGCAATCTGCTTCTTGCTGGCCTCCCACTTAGTCACCTCTCCCCTCTCCAATCGGTTCAAAACTCTGCTGCCCGTCTCGTCTTCCGCCAGGGTCGCTTTACTCATACTACCCCTCTCCTCAAGTCGCTTCACTGGCTCCCTATCCATTTTCGCATCCTGTTCAAACGTCTTCTACTAACCTATAAATGTACTCACTCTGCTGCTCCCCAGTATCTCTCCACACTCGTCCTTCCCTACACCCCTTCCCGTGCACTCCGCTCCGTGGATAAATCCTTCTTATCTGTTCCCTTCTCCACTACTGCCAACTCCAGACTTCGCGCCTTCTGTCTCGCTGCACCCTACGCCTGGAATAAACTTCCTGAGCCACTATGTCTTGCCCCATCCTTGGCCACCTTTAAATCTAGACTGAAAGCCCACCTCTTTAACATTGCTTTTGACTCGTAACCACTTGCCTCCACCTACCCTCCTCTGCTCCTTCCTGTACACATTAATTGATTTGATTACTTTATTTTTTGTCTATTAGATTGTA
Source organism: Microcaecilia unicolor (assembly GCF_901765095.1). NCBI lineage: Eukaryota > Metazoa > Chordata > Amphibia > Gymnophiona > Siphonopidae > Microcaecilia > Microcaecilia unicolor. Next base: position 164,579,111 of record NC_044031.1, read on the forward strand.
AGCTCTTTGAGCAGGGACTGTCTTTCTTCTATGTTTGTGCAGCGCTGCGTACATCTTGTAGCGCTATAGAAATGCTAAATAGTAGTAGTAGTACCATGGAGCGATACAAAGGCATTATATATCCTCATTTTTGTTTTTCATTCCTTTCCTAATAATACCTAACATTCTATTTGCTTTCTTAGCTGCCGCCACACATTGAGCAGAGGCTTTCAATGTATCATCAATGATGACACCTAGATCCTTTTCCTGGTCGGTGACCCCTAATGTTGAACCTTGCATCATCTAATATAATAATTTGCTCCTGCAACATTCCAATGTCTCTCACTGCGTTCGTAACCATCTCCTGACGTCACTCTCCCGCAGTAGAAGCCTGCTTGCCTGACGTCCACCTCCCACCACTGCCTTCGTTTGCCTGTGCCACCCATCGATTCTCCTCTCTCCCCTGCCCCCGCCCCCCTCCAGCCACCCAGCAATTCTCCTCTCTCCCCTGCCCCCTCCAGCCACCCAGAGATTCTCCTCTCTCCCCTGCCCCCCTCCAGCCACCCAGCAATTCTCCTCTCCCCTACCCCCTCCAGCCACCCAGCGATTCTTCTCTCTCCCCTGCCCCCCTCCAGCCACCCAGCGATTCTCCTCTCTCCCCTCTGCCCCCTCCAGCCACCCAGCATTTCTCCTCTCTCCCCTGCCCCCCCTCCAGCCACCCAGCGATTCTTGTCTCTCCCCTGATTACTTCCATCGAAGCGGCCGCGTCATTGAAAGCCCTGCTCGTCTCTAGCCTTCCCTTCAAGTTCGCTCCCTCAGAGTCCCGCCTTCTGACGTCATTTCCTCTTTCCACGAGGGCGGGACTCTGAGGGAACGAACTCGAAGGGAAGGCTAGAGACAGGCAGGGATTTCAATAACGCGGCCGCTTCGACGGAGGTAATCAGGGGAGAGAGGAGAATCGCTGGGTGGCTGGAGGTGGGGGAGGGGGGGGGGCAGGGGAGAGGAGGGTTGCTGGACATGTGTGGATAGAGAAAACAATTTCCTGTGAAATTGGCTTTTGTAGTGACAATTAATAAGTCACAAGGACAAACATTTGAAAAAGTTGGCATTTTCCTACCAGAACCAGTGTTTACACATGGGCAACTGTATGTTGCATTTTCATGAGTTCGTAAGTCTTCTGATGCAATTGTTAAAGTTATAGATGGTCCTGAACAAGGAAAGCTTTTCCCTCATTGTGACAAAGTTTACACAAAAAATATTGTTTATAAAGAAATTTTAAAAATCTAAACCAGCATTATGTTTGCAATTAAAGTTATTTACATTCTGCTTACTATTTTTTAAAATACTATACATACGAATTTCTAAAAAAACACAATATTACTCATTATATACCCTGATTTTTGGCAATGGTTCCCTTAACAACATAATTGCAATTAGATCATCATTTTCCTAGCGCCCGTTTCATTTCTTTCAGAAACGGGCCTTTTTTTTACTAGTATAGCTATATTTCAGGTCCCTCTTTCCCAGATGCATCACTTTACACCTGCTCACATTAAACGTCATCTGCCATTTGGTTGCCCGGTCTCCCAGTCTTGTAATGTCCTCTTGTAATTTTTCACAATCTTCTTGCAATTTAACAACTTTGAATAACTTTGTGCCATCAGCAAATTTAATTACCTCACTAGTTATTGGGCAGACTTATACGGTCTGTGCCAGAGCCGGTGGTGGGAGGCAGGGATAGTGCTGGGTAGACTTATACAGTCTGTGCCAGAGCCGGTGGTGGGAGGCCGGGCTGGTGGTTGGGAGGCGGGGATAGTGCTGGGCAGACTTATATGGTCTGTGCCAGAGCCGATGGTGGGAGGCAGGGATAGTGCTGGGCAGACTTATACGGTCTGTGCCAGAGCCGGTGGTGGGAGGCGGGGATAGTGCTGGGCAGACTTATACGGTCTGTGCCAGAGCCGGTGGTTGGGAGGCGGGGCTGGTGGTTGGGAGGCGGGGATAGTGCTGGGCAGACTTATACGGTCTGTGCCCTGAAAAGCACAGGTACAAATCAAAGTAGGGTATACACAAAAAGTAGCACACATAAGCAGAGGCGTAGCCAGGTTTTGATCTCAGGGGGAGCAGACCTTTACAAAATAGGCGCCAGTTGGTGTCAGCTAGACAGCAATGTCTGTGTTGTTGCTCAGGGGCTGTGGCGGGCAATGATTAATACAGGCTGTCTCTGTTGTGTCCTGCCTACAAGGAAACAGTAAGTTACATCAGTAGGCAGGACGCAGAAGAGGTCCCTGGACTGGCCAGAGCAGGCAACCTGTCTTCTTAACTTCAAATAAAAATATTCAAATCGTGACCATCACCTCAGGAATAGGACACCCAGTCCTTCCACTGCTAGATACCTTGTTTAAATCAGATGGGCTTTTGTGTGGTGGCTCTACAGGATATGAAGAACACTAGTCTTGAGCATTTTTATCTTGGGTGACCTTTGGTGGCCCTTGCCCCAGAGCCTACTTTCAAATAGGGCTAGACACTTTGTGAAATAACACAAACCCCTGCAAAAAGACACCCACAACCTATACTGAAAACTTACCACACCAAAACAGCCCTAACCCACTTATGAAAAGACAATGCTATAAATATTACAGTGGGACCTAGAGAAGTGTTTCCCTAGGTGGTCCTGGAGTACCCCCTTGCCATTCAGGTCTTCAGGCTATCCACAATGAATCTGCATGAAAAAGATTTGCATGTAATGGAGGCAGTATATGTAAATCAATGTCATGCATATTTATTGTGGATATCCTGAAAACCTGACTGGCAAGGGGGTACTACAGGACTGCCCTAGAACACAAAACTTACCACACCATAACAGCTCTAAACCACCTATCAGAAGACAGTGCTATATATATATATATATTATACTGGGCTCTGGAGCACCAATATACCTACTATTGGGAAACTGGAACAAGCTGCACTGTTACACATTCCTACACAGATACTACATGTTAGCAGAATCCTTCACCTCAGTCACACATGCAGAACATGGACAGACCCTTATCTATATAACATAAGAGTAGCCATACTGGGTCAGACCAATGGTCCATCTAGCCCAGTATCCTGTTTCCAATGTGGCCAACCCAGGTCACAAGCATTTGGCAGAAACCCAAATTGTGACAACATTCCATGCTACCAATCTAATGCAGAATAGGGAGCAGCAAAAAAAAAAAAAACCCCAAAAAACAACAACAAAAATTGAAATAGAGACCCCCTGCCCAAGGAAGCCAGACTCTAAACAGTGCTATACTGTGTGACAAGGCTACAGCCCAGAGGTACAAAATGAAACAACAAAACCCTGAACTACGTCTCCCAGAATGCATTGCCCGTCCCAGCAAGGGGAGCCCCAGGGATAGGCAAGCTGGCTATATACCAACTCCGACCACAAGAGGGAGGGAGAATGAAGAAGCCCAATTCCCCTGGCTCCGTAATCAGTACATCATGCCTCCCACCTGTAAGAGGGAAGGGTGGGGTGAGAAGCAGGAGGAGGATTGGATGGATTGGGTGGAGGAGGGGGTTAAGGAGGCTGAGCAAGAGGCAGAAAGCAGGATGGAATAGGAGCTGGAGAGCCCTGAGGAAGGTAGCACCTGAAGGTGGAAATCTATGTGTTTAAAAGATGTTTTGATTTAAAACCTGCTGTAAGGAAGAAGCCTGTTTTCGATTAGAACTGTTTGCGGGGGGGGGGGGGGGGGGGGGGGGCCGAGGGCTGGAAGAGTTACAAGCCTGGTTCCCCCAGCTGCTCCTGATTGTTGTGTAAGGACTGTGTTGGAGCTGGAAACCCTGGTTGGACAGGAGGGAACAATCCTGCTTAGAGGCCAGCACTGCTTGTGATACCGACTTTGAAAAGGGGTATTTTCAAAGGGGACTATTGCAGCCCTTCAAGAAAGGGCGGAGACTTTGGATTGCTGGGTGAGGGGCAGCCCTAACCCGGGGCTGGACTAAAGCTTTTGTCTGTAACTTGGAAACAAAAAGAAAAGAATATTTGAAAGTATCTGCTGGGGGCAATTTGTGGAGCTCGGATTAATCCTGGGGAGGAGACTTCCTTCCTCCCCCTACTGGTGCAGTGGGCCTGTTTACAACTGGTAAAAAAAAGAGAAATGCATTTTCTCCTGTACTTTGCAAAATAAAAATATAAAAAATGTACATTTTACAAAGCAGGTACATCTCAGTGCTTACAAAGAATTAAATAAAAATAATTTTTTTCTACCTTTGTTGCTGGGAATAGTCTTTTTTTCTGTTACATTTGTATCCTGTGCTTTCCCACTCATGGCAGGCTCAATGTGGCTTACTTGGGGCAATGGAGGGTTAAGTGACTTGCCCAGAATCACAAGGAGCTGCCTGTGCCTGAAGTGGGAATTGAACTCAGTTCCTTAGGACCAAAGTCCACCACCCTAACCACTAGGCCACTCCTCCACTCCACCCATGTGCCATGAGTCAGCCTTACAAATTCTTTTCCAGGTTGACCTTTCCATTTCTTCTCTCGCCTTTCTTCTTCTTTTTCTTTTCCTTCTACATCTGTCTCCAAGTGCACCATCATTTTTTCCTCTGCACCACTATTTGTCCTGTCCAGCATCTCCCTTCTGTGTCCCTTGTCCCTATCCTGCCCCCAAGTTCAGCATCTGCCCTTTCTGTGTCCCCATCTCCCCCCCCCCCTTTTCAGCACAAGCCTACCTGGTCTCCTCATCTCCCCCTTTCTAGCATCTGCCATCCTGGTGTCCCCATCTCTCCCTTTTTCTAACATTGTCCTGTGTCCCCATCTTCCCAGCATTACCCCGGTTACCATCTTCCCCCTTTTTCAGCATTACCTCTTTGTCCCCATCTTACCCCTTTTTCACCATTGACCCCCATATCCCCCCTTCCAGTGGTGCCCCTCTGTGTCCCTATCTCCCCCTCCCCTTTTCAGTAGTGTCCCTATCTACTCCCCCCTTTGCAGTAGTGCCCTCTTTGTGTCCCTATCTACTCCCCCCTTTCCAGTAGTGCCCCTATGTCCCTAATCTCCTCCTCCCTCTTTCCAGTAGTGCCCTCTCTGTGTCCCTATCTACTCCCCTCTTTCCAGTAGTGCACCTGTGTCCCTATCTCCTCCTCCCTCTTTCCAGTAGTGCCCTCTTTGTGTCCCTATCTACTCCCCCATTTCCAGTAGTGCCCTGTGTCCCTAATCTCCTCCTCATTGCTCTTGGCCATTATAGTCTGGAATTCTTCAAACTTATCCATGTGCAGGGAGGGAAAGCTGCTGCTTTAGCTGGGTTTCCTGTTGCTTCATCTGCTCACATTTATGCTGTGACTCTGAAGCTTCATTCAGCAAAAACTCTCTTTCTCGCTGGTGTTTCTCCTCTGCTTCTTTCATGAGCTGCCTAGTTTGCTGAAGTTTGGCATCAACCAGCTGTTGCTGCAGTTCCTTGTGTTTGAACGCCTTGTCGATGTGCTCTTCTCGAAGCGTATACTGCTCAATGAGCTTTTTCAATGTCTCCCAGTTCCATGTTTTCTTGCCACAGTTTAGCATTGTACATATCGTGCTGCTCCATCTGGGCTTGGATTTCATTTAGTGTCATTTGGAAATGTGTGCTCGCCTCCTTACATCTTTCCTCATCATCACGCGCTTGCTGGAGATTTTCCTCCTTTAGCGTCTAGTTGTGACGTTGGAGCTCCCGGCAGAGTGATTCCAGTTTGTTACGGGCCAGGATGCAGATGCACCTTCTCTTTCATTACCTGGGCTTGCTTCTTCTGCATCGCTTTCGTCTGCTTCTGCACATTCCTGCTCTCCTCCAAGAGATCCGCCTATTTCTTGCAGAGTGCTGCCAACTTTTCTTCTGGCGTACAAAGAGTGTTCAGCGCCTGCATCAACACCAGCACTTCTTTTCCTAGAGCTTTTTCTTTGCTTTTGTCACTCTCTGGATTCACGGTCAGCCTGCCAGTGTCGGGGCTACTCCTCCTGAGGCACGTCCCGCCTACTCTAAGCAACTTCCTGTTTTCCGCAGAGGTGGGACACGCCTGAGGAGGAGAAGCCCCGACGCTGGCAGGCTGACTGTGAATCGCCAGTGCCGGAGGGAGAAAGCTTCGGGAAGTAAAAGTGAAGTGACCTCGCGGATGGGAGAGCACGGGCAGAAGAGATAGGACTCGGGAGGGAGCAGAAAAATAAAATATTTATTGGGTTGAGGCGCATAGGCGCCAATTTTTCTCAACAGCTGTTTAGGGGAGCGACTGCTCCCCCTGCGCCCCACCTGGCTATGCTTCTGCACATGAGTTGTCTTGTTGGGCAGACTGGATGGACCGTGCAGGTCTTTTTTTCTGCCGTCATCTACTATGTTACTATCATCTCTAGATCATTTATAAATATGTTAAAAAGCAGCGGTCCCAGCACAGAACCTTGTGGAACCCCACTATCTACCCTGATCCATTGAGAATACTAACCATTTAGCCCTACTCTCTGTTTTCTATCTTTTAACCAGTAGTTAATCTACAATAGAACACTACCTCCTATCCCATGACTCTCCAATTTCCTGAGGAGTTTTTAATGAGGTACTTTGTCAAATGCCTTTTGAAAATCCAGATACACAATATTGAACAGCTCACCTTTATCCACACGTTTGTTCACCCCTTCAAAGAAATGTAATAGATTGGAAAGGCAAGATTTCCCTTCACTAAATTCATGTTAGCTTTGTCTCATTAATCCATGCTTATGAAATGAAATTATTAATTACTGCACAGTTTCATATACTCTAAAACTGAATCCACAAACTAAAATCTCATTGTAGAATTGTAGTAGAGTAGTCGAGTAGTTAGAGCACCTGGCTGATACCAGAGAAGCCAGGTTCAAATGTCACTGTTGGGCTCATTTTCAAAAGAGAAAAACATCCAAAAAGTGGCATAAGTCTGCATTTGGACGTTTTTCTCACAAAAACGTCGAAATCAGCATTTTTGAAACCTATTTTTAGATGTTTTTCTCTGAAGTCCGCCAGAAGTGCATCCAAATCTCAAGGGGGAGTGCCAGGGGCACGTTCAGGTCGGAACTTGGGCGTTCCTAAGACTTAGACATTTTTCAGTCATAATGGAACAAAACAAAACCGCCCAAGACTAAAACTTAGACGTTTTGAGCTAGACCTATTTTTATTACGAATAAGGCACAAAAAGGTGCCCTAAATAACCAGATGACCACTGGAGGGAATCAGGAATGACCTTCCCTTATTCCCCCAGTGGTCACTAACACCCTCCCACCCACCAAAAATGTGATGAAAAACATTACGTACCAACCTCTATGCCATCCTGAGATGTTATACTCAGGTCCATTAGAATAGTATGCAGGTCCCTGGAGTAGTCAGTCTAGTGTTGGGTGCAGTGCACTGCAGACTGGTGGACCCAGGCTCCTACCTCCCCCTACACTTGTGGAGGAAACTGTGAACCCTCCAAAACTCACCAGAAACCCACTGTACCCACATATAGGTGCCCCCTTCACCAGTAAGGGCTATGGTAGTGGTGTACAGTTGGGGGTAGTGGGTTTTGGGTGGGTTTTGAGGGGCTCAGCACACAAGATCAGGGATCAATGGTGAGATGTGTACCTGGGAGCAGTTTATGAAGTCCACTTCAGTAGCGCCCTATTGCTGTCCTGGGATGTCAGGAGGACCAGTCTACTAAAAATGCTGGCTCCTCCTACATCCCAATGGCTTGGTTTTGTGCGTTTTGCACTTGGAATTATTATTATTTTTTTTTTTTTTTTTTTCGAAAATGGACCAAAAAACCCCATCCAAATCACAAAACATTGTTCAAAACAGTATTTTCGAAAACAAAAGATAGTCATTTTTCTTTTTTGAAAATGACCTTCTTTCCTATTCAGATTTTGGACGTTTTTTTTGCAAAACGTCCAAATTCAGACTTAGACTTCATATCTGTGGCTCTTTATGAGCTTGGAGAAATCACTTAACCCTCTATTGCCTGAGGTAAAAATAAAAAATAGATTTTAAGCCCTCTGGGGACAAGGAAGTAGCTACTCTACCTGAATTCATGGTCTAGAAATCTTGTATCCATATGATTACACATGTACCTAATAAACTAAGACTTCACATCTACTTTATAAGCTATGTTAATAAATCCAGTGAAAGATGACAGCAGTTCTTATATGGCTTCATTGAACCTTTTCTTTTTGTCACTTGCATTTTTTTATCGAGATTTTTCATACAATAACTAAGAGGCCTCACCTGAGGTCCCCTAAATTTATGAACAAACAAATACAATATAGTACAAAAAACAAACATAGATCAACAAACCAGAACTAGAACCCTTCCCCCATGTTATTCATGTTAAATTCAAACACATCTGTAACAGTTTCTAAGAGTGTTTGAAGAGTTTGATCTATTCTTATGTAGAGCTGATAACTTTTCTATAAGGATAACATATCTCAGTCTCTGACGCCATCTAGTGATAGACAAAGGACTAGTCACTCTCCATTCAGGGACTATTGTGGCTCTTGCCGCATATATGCAGCTAAACAATCCTTTTTGACTTTGCTTGGCAATTGTTTGAGGTATTACATTCAAAAGGCATCTCTCAGGAGTAAATTGAACCAAAACTTCTAAAATCGAACCAATGATATCTTGAATCTGTTCCCAGAAACTTTTACTAGTGGACAAGACCACCACAAGTGCATGAAGGTACTGATTACTCCACAGTTTCACCAACAACAAGGATCATAATGTGGAGGAAATGTATGTAGCTTATGGGTGTAACAGTCTATCATAATAGAATCTTTATGTTGTTCTCTTTCAGTTGGGTAGAAATAGGTTGGTTTGCTTAATCAACTCTTCTCAATGTTTATCTGAGAATGTTTGTCCAACATCCCATTCCCAGTCCAATATATGGTTCAGTTTATGAAATTCATACAAGATGAATTTCATAAACATCTCAAGATGGCCACCTGACAGGAACTCCTGTAACGAGCTCTCTGGCGACCACAACAATTTGAGCCAAATTTGGGGTCAGAATCATGGCAGAAATTCCCAAGTACTAATATATCGGTAGAAGAAAGTACCAGGCAATACGCAAACGCAACTGAAAACACGTAAATTATCAGCCCCTTGGAGCTAGACCAAGAAGGAGTGCAAGGGAAGCATGATGCCTGGAACATACTACAGTTGAATGGCAATCGAGTCTCTTGGGAATCGGGAAAGACCCTACGGAAAAACTCACCCTACTGCAGGGAGTGAGTTCAGCGGGAACATCTGGATTGAGCCTCCGGGAGTCAGGAGAAACCCCCATGGAAAAACTAACCTCACTGCAGGGATTGAGTTCAGCAGCAGCACCAGGAGTCAGCGCGGGTGACCCACAACTGGAGAGACGCGATCGCAACTGGAACCTCACCTTTCCCATCCCTAAGTCAGACAGAAAAGGAAAACCAGTTCAGCAGCAACAACAGAAAAATTTCACGGGTAACCCGCAACCAGAAGATGCGACCACTACTGAAACCACAGGATAAATCACCCACCGCAGGATGAGAGTTTCAACAATAGCAGTGGGAGACATCACCGACACCCCGCAGTCCAGGTTGGAGCCAACGCTGAAGCGCCTCAGTCGATAACCCTCTTGGTCTGACGGATTATGTTGATGAGAGCGACGTGGCTGCCAGCATCACAGCAAAGCTGAGAAATCGTCGAGCCCAGTACAGACATCATCACATACCTCCTCAAACAGCCAGCACAGGACACGCTACGAGGGCCAATTCGAACCAAGTGCCTACACCTCTACTCAAGCACAATCCAGGGATGGAAAGAAACTGCCCAACTGCACAGAGCGAGACTGCCATAGCTGGCAGCAGCAAGAGCGGAGATGAACATCTTGGAAACTGGTGGTGGAAGCAGAGAACCAACGCAAAGGGTAAGGGATGAGACACGACAGCTCAAAAAGAGAATGACCTTATAGGAGTGTTACCACTGCTGGGGAGGGGTGAGATGGGCAACTTAACGCAGGATAAGCCTAAGATTCTGCCAAATCCTAAACTCTCGACCTAGGAGAACATACTGGCACACACTAGACTGTGAACACTATTTTACCTTGATCCCCTTAGAAAGACGTGCAGATTAGCTCCTAGAAGTCAGGATCGCCAAACAATCATCCAAACAGAAGAACAACAGAGACAAACAAAGGCTGTGCTAAAACCGTGCATACCATCACCTAAATAGATGAGAACAAGAGAGAGCCTACTTATATCCAACTGGTATGGACACCACACCACTGAGCTCATTGAGCTACTCTCCACTACTGAAGAACAAAACCGCAGCATATTGCCTTTGCCCTCACACATCTCTTCAGGGATAACTGATATGACAAGTAAAAAATAGGTAAATTCAGGAACATCAAAGTATAGTCAGATCAAGACCAGCAACAAACTAATGCACAATTCAGTACTTGAGTCTTAACATAATTCAAAAATGGCAAATACAAGGATGAATGGGTTTTCTACTACCTAATAATACTATGGATCCAGACTGCAAGCTGCAGCACTTAACAAATAGAACAAAATCCATGTAATTATATTGGCTAGCCAACGCTCATAAAATCAATTAGATGGTCCAAACTAAAAAAACTCGCAACAAACCAGAGAACAACATGCTAACCAACAGCAAAAAGATAAGTATGAATAACAATCATAATGAACACAATTACAAAAAATATGTAGACAATTACAAACTGTTAAGCATATAAACATTAAAAACGATGCATATGTTCCAATTCCTATAGGCTATATAAATGCAAGGTTGGCAGTTAACAAGTCAGGTATAATTAGAGACTGGATTGAAATAACAGAAACATGGCTGCACCTCAAAGATGACCTGATAATACTGGACCTATGCCCACCAGGATATAAAATAATACACATCAACAGAACCAAAAAGAAAGGAAGCAGGGTTGCCTTAATATACATTGGAGGAAGGAATGGCCTAATGGTTAGTGCAGCAGGTTTTGATCCTGGCAACCTGGGTTCAATTCCCACTGCAGCTCCGTGTGACCTTGGGCAAGTCACTTAATCCTTCATTGCCCCAGGTACAAAAACTTAGACTGTGAGTCCTCCAGGGACAGAGAAAGTACCTGCATATAATGAGTACAGTGCTGCGTATGTCTAGTAGCGCTATAGAAATGATTATTATTAGTAGTAGTAAATCCTTCTTCAAAGTAGAGCCTGTTGCGGAACACAAATCCTCTGCAATTAAAGTTTTTGCATGCAAAATCACTGGTGCAACACTAACAGGTACACTATGCTGCATACGTTTCTATCATCCTCCAGGCAGCTGGTCTAACATTCAAGAGGATTTTATGGATTTCATATCAAACATCTGCACTAACCACTCTGATGTCCTCCTTTTAGGAGATATCAATTTACACCTAGTAAAACATCATGAATCCAATACCAGAAATGTAATAACCTTCCTGAACCAATGGAACCTCAAAACACCACAAGCTACCTCATCTCACACAAAAATTCACTTACTAGACATAGTAGCTTATAGATTCTCACCAGATAATAACCATATAGTAGAAAATCATAACTGGGAAGAAGTGGTATAGTTAGACCATAGCAAATTCACATACTTCAATGGAAAGAAAATGGCAAGAACAAGGACTCAAGAACACCATACAATTTCACAACTAGAGGAAAGGTGGACAATCAAAACTTCTGGCTAACAGCGTTGAACGAACAAGCAGACATGACACCCAAAAACATCCACTTCATGAGAAAATGGGATGAATTAAGCAAAAACACACTAAACAAAATAGAACCACTTAAAACGAAAACAAGACCCAAAGAACATCCACATCCATGGTTTAATGATAAGTTACTAGAGATGAAAAAATTATGCAGGAAACTAGAAAGAAAATGATCCAAAAACAAATCAGATATGAACAAAACCACATGGAGAGAAGCTTTAAGAACATATAAACATAATATAAAAAGAGCCAAAACAGAATACTACAGCACATGTGCGAGCCCAGAACAGATCAATACGAAAAAAATTTACGAACTTATGACCAGTTTACTAAACACCAAAGACCTATTAGCACCACCAACAACAGACGAGCTCACATAATACTTTGAGCAAAAAATAACAAAAATTCGATCAATCTTGCCATAACATAAACATTCCTCACAGATTTCCTAAATGAGTATGAAACTGACAACGATCATATCAAGGCAGACAGAATCTGGTCCTCCTTTAAAATACCTACATCCAGCTCAGTCAAAGCATTGATAACAAAATATACACATGCTAACTGCCTACTGGACAACTGCCCCAATTACATGATGAAAAACCTACCAAATTGATTCAATGAATGCTTCACTGAACACATAGAATACATGTTTTCGAATGGCCATTTCCCTCGAGGTAAGGTAAATATCATACTCACTCCAATCCCCAAAGATGTCACTAATAAGATCAGTGAACTCACAATCTATAGATCAGTGGCTTCAATACCATTACTGACTAAAATGATAGAGAGCCTAGTAGCACAACAATTCATGGAGTAACTGATGCACTTCTCACTCCTTCATAAATCCCAATCAGGTTTCAGACCACCACATCACTGAGACAGTCATAACTATGTTGATATCAAAGAAGAATGATATGCCACGGTCAGAAAATTCTACTATTACAAGTTGATGTGTTGAGTGCTTTCAACTTAGTAGACCGCACAACACTAATGACCCTACTAGACAACATGGGAACCAGTGGTGCAGTGGCAGCCTTGTTTAACAGATTCTTAAGGACTAGATCATACCTAGTAAAGATGTTGAACCTAGTAAAGATATCAGCCCCTTGGATCTCTGAAGGTTCCCCAATATCACCAATATTATTTAATATCAGGGGCATAGCCAGACCTCGCAGTGGGAGAGGGCCAGAGCCCGAGGTGGGGAGGGGCACATTTTAGTCTGTCGCCTCGCCCCCCACTGCCTCACCTCCCTCCACCACACCCCACAGTAGCAAATACCTTTGCTGGCAGGGGTCCCCAACCCCCGCCAGCCAAAGCCTTCTTCAGCACCGTTCTCCTCGCTGCTCCCCTTGCCGCACCCCACAAAAGCAAATACCTTTGCTGGTGGAAGTCCCCAACCCCCACCAGCTGAAGCCTTCTTCTTCGCCAGTCTCCTCACCTCCCCCCATGCCTTGCCGCTCCCCCCGCTGCACCCCACAGCTGCAAATACCCGCCAGCCGAAGCCTTCTTCAGCGCTGGTCTCTGGCGCCACCGTGTTCAATGCCCTGCTCTTTCTTCCTCCTGACATCCTGTGCACGCTCCTTTAAGTGAAACTGAGCATACTCAGTTTCACTTAAAGGAACGTGCAGGACGTCAGGAGGAAGAAAGATAACAGGGCAAGGAACACGGCGCACCGGAGATGGACGCTGAAGAAGGCTTCATCTGGCGGGGGTTGGGGACTCCCGCCAGCAAGGGTATTTGCTTTTGTGGGATGCAGTGAGTTGGTGGTGGGGGAGCGGCGAGGAGACTGACGCTGAAGAAGGCTTTGGCTGGCAGGGGTTGGGGACCCCCACCAGCAAAACCAGGGGCCAAGATGAAATCTGGGGGCCCATGCACCCGTGGCCCCACCTAGCTACGCCACTGTTTAATATTATGATGGCCCCGCTCGGCAAGAAACTAGAGAAGATGGGATTCAATCTAGTTATATATGCCAACGAGGTCACTATTTAGGTACCTTTTAACAACAATATCACAAAGATATCAGACAAGGCCAAAAAACGACTGGACCTCATGGAAAACTGGGCCACAATCTTACTAAAACCTCTGCAAACCATACATGTTTTAAACAGAGACACCAAGGGTGGCCCATCCCAAAGCTGGAGATTTACTACCACAATGATGGAGATTTAAAGCTGATGAGTGAGATTTCTCTCATGGGCCCCTGCTATGTCTTAAACCAGTTCTAGCATATGTGCATTCCAAAAACTGACATATTCTAATCAATGAATAGAAAATTAAAAATGTTTTCCACCTTTGTTGTCTGGTAATTTTACTTTTCGAATTGTGTTGGTCCCAGTCTCTAGTTACTGCTTTCATCTGTTTTCACTTAACTGTCCTGTCAGGGTCTCCTTGTCCATTTGCAACTTCTTATCTCTCTATGTCCACCATCCATCTTTTCCTCTGTATCCCTGTCCACCCTACCCAGCATCAACTCTGTGTCCTTGCCCCTATCTTACTGCCATGTTGAGCATTCCCCCCCCCCCCCCGTGTCCCTATCCTTGCCCTGTCAAACACAACTCTTCTGTGTCCCTATGCCCTCCCCCCCCAACAGCCCAGCATATCTCCCTCTCTCTCCTGTCCCCTGTCAAGCCAGCATCTCTCCCTCTCTTCTCTCCTTCTGCCCCCTTCCCCCCCCCCCGGGTCCAGCAAGTGTTGCTCTCTCTTCCCTCACTAAGCTTTTCCAGAGATGGGAGGGCGGTAGAATGAGAGGACATGATATTAGAGTGAAGGGGGGCAGACTCAAGAAAAATGTCAGGAAGTATTTTTTCACGGAGAGAGTGGTAGATACTTGGAATGTCCTCCCGCGGGAGGTGGTGGAGATGAAAACGGTAGCGGAATTCAAGCATGCGTGGGATAAACATAAAGGAATCCTGTGCAGAAGGAATGGATCCTCAGAAGCTTAGCCGAGATTGGGAGGCGGGGCTGGTGTTTGGGTGGTGGGGCTAGTTCTGGGCAAGACTTCTACGGTCTGTGTCCTGAAAATGGCAGATACAAATCAAGGTAAGGTATACACAAGAAGTAGCACATATGAGTTTATCTTGTTGGGCAGACTAGATGGACCATGCAGGTCTTTTTCTGCTGTCATCTACTATGTTACTATGTTCTATCTCCACTTTGGAGGTCCAGCACTTCTCCCTCTTCCTTCTTTCCCCGCTATCCTGGCATCTTTTTCTCTCTCCCACCCCTCCCCCATATACTGGTATCTCTTTCTTTCTTGATCCCCCTACCATCCTGACATCTCCTTCTCCCTCATACGACCACCCATCCTGGCATCTTTTCCATTCTCCCCCCCCCCCCCCCGCCCCCATCACTACATAATAATAATTATTACCACACTGGGACTGACCAAAGATCCATCAAGCCCAGTATCCTGTTTACAGCAGTGGCCAATCCAGGTCACAAATACCTGGCAAGATCCCAGAAAAGCTCAATACATTTTATGCTGCTTATCAGTGGATTTTCCCAAGTCAATTTAATAGTGGTCTATGGACTTTTCCTTTAGGAAGCTGTCCAGACCCTCTTTAAACCCCGCTAAGCTAACTGCCTTTACTATATTCTCTGGCAACGAATTCCAGAGTTTAATTACACACTGGTATACACAAAAAGTAGCACATATGAGTTTATCTTGTTGGGCAGACTGGATGGACTGTGCAGGTCTTTTTCTGCCGTCATCTACTATGTTATGTTACATTGAGTGAAGAAAAGATTTCTCCGATTCGTATTAAATCTACTACTTTCTAGCTTCATCACATGCCCCCTAGTCCTAGTATTTTTGGAAAGCGTAAACAAACAATTCACATCTCCCCGTTCCACTCCACTCATTATTTTATAGACCTCTATCATATCTCCCCTCAGCCATCTCTTCTCCAAGCTGAAGAGCTCTTGACGCTTCAGCCTTTCCTCATAGGGAAGTCGTCCCATCCCCTTTATCATTTTCGTCGTCCTTCTCTGTACCTTTTTTAATTCCACTATATCTTTTTTGAGATGCAGTGACCAGAAATGAACACAATATTTGAGGTGCGGTCGTACCATGGACCGATCCAAAAGCATTATAATGTCCTCACTTTTGTTTTCCATTCCTTTCCTAATAATACCTAACATTCTATTTGCTTTCTTAGCCACTGCAGCACACAGAGCAGAGCATTTCAACATATAAAGAAGAACAACGCCGAGATCCCTTTCCTGGTTGGTGACTTCTAACATGGAACCTTGCATTATGTAGCTATATTTCGGGTTCCTTTTTCCCACATGCATCACTTTGCACTTGCTCACATTAATCGTCATCTGCCATTTAGCCGCCCAGTCTCCCAGTCTCTTAAGGTCCTCTTGTAATTTTTCACAATCCTCCCGCGATTTAACGACTTTGAATAACTTTGTGTCATCAGCATATTTAATTACCTCACTAGTTACTCCCATCTCTAGGTCATTTATATATAAATATGTTGGCATATTTAGACTGACTCTGGACAAATCTTCCCTCATTATTCAATTCCTCTCTGTGTGAAATAGTTGCCATAAAAAAGTGCTTTTTTTTATAATATACCACTGTATTCCACAAAACAAAAGGAGCAAGTTCCCACACACCATCATTTTCTTTTTGATGTACGCACAGGCATAAAAGATGTTAACAATGCTCCCAGGTTTCAACCTAATTAATGTTGGGGGGGGGGGGGGAACAAAACAAAACCTTTGTGCTTGTAAATAATAACTCTGATGGTTGAGCACCTGATTCTTATAACATGTCTGTTTTGATAGTCCTTCACTAGGTGAAAACATCTCTGCACGAATACAGGGGGTCCCTATATAACTAACCTCTCCAAATGACACAATTATTAATTAAGATTAGAACTAATTATTACTTTAACCAATGAAAGCAATGCTTCCTCTGTGTACATCCGTATGCTGCACAACTTACACAAGCCAACAGAAAACGAATCTACAATATCAATATCTCTGGTAACATCCAATGGCATATACACACATATACACTTACAGAAGCCGGCATTTTTGAAAATATAAGTGAGATCAAATAAAAACGCTGCCAAAAAAGAAAGAACGACAACGTGGATGCACCAGTTCATAGTATTTTTTGCTTTGTTTTGGGGGACCGAGGAATGGATGACGGCTGCGCGGGGGAGAGGGAAAAGGAGATTAAAATCATTGGCTTCAGTGTTTTGACGTCATGCCATCTCCTGTGCCAATCTTACCTCCTTGTCCCGTTCTCTCCTTGCTCTGGCGTCCCGCTCTCCTCCGAGACGAGTCACGCAATTTCCTGTTTCCGGCAAGGCGGGATGCCTCAGAGGGAGAGAAGTTCTGTCATAGGGAACGGGCGCCGGAGAAAGAAACTGTGCTGTTATATTGTTTGTGGGCGACCTCAGGTATGAGTTTGACCTGGGGGTTGTTTGAAGGAGAGATCACGGGTAGATCACCGGGAGGGGAGATCGATCTCAGAATGCGTGTGAGGATGGGTGCTCGGCGTGTGAGAGTGTGAGGACAGCCGAATGCGTGTGACTTGGTATCTTTGCCTTAAGATTGAGCCATGGTACATTACTACTGTATTCTTAATTTAAGTAGGTAAAATTGGTAATATGTATGTATTATATATCTCTGTGGTTGCATGAGGTCAATAGCTGGGCTGTTTCAAATTATGTGTTGTCAGCAAGTACTAGGTGTAATAAGCATTACCGCTTCATATGCAAATATAAGTAGTGCCCACACAGAAATAACTTAAGTTTAGCTTATATAGTTTGTAACTGAACATTGTTGCATAAATATATGTTAAATTAAATGTCATGTCTCATGGAATGCACCAAATTAGGTTTGGCTGGATAATTTTGTCTATATAATGATTTATATATCCAAAATTGTCCAAGCGCCATGGATTTTTTTTTACACGTACTTAAGTGGTTGGCGGCAGCACCACTTGCAACTGCTTAAAAGACTTTTGAATATTAACTTCATATATGTGTGAATGTGTGTGTGTATCTCTAGATTTATATTTATATGTGACTTAATTGTGGTATTGACACTTCCACATACTGAAGCAAACGACACCTCTATCAAAGACTGAGGGGCTGGTTAAGAGGATGGAACTCCTCTCATATAAGGAAGGGCTTAAGAGGTTAGGGCTTTTCAGCTTGGAAAAGAGACAGCTGAGGTGAGAGTATGATAGAGGTGTACAAAATCCTGAGTGGTGTAGAATGGGTAAACATGCATCAATTTGTTTATTCTTTCAAAAAGACAATGGGACACATATTGAAGGTACATGGTAAATGAATGGAAGGAAATATTTTTTCACGCAACAGATAGTTAAGCTTTGGAACGTGTTACTAGGGAATGTGGTAACAGCATTTAGTATTTCTGGGTTTAAAAAGTTTTGTACAAGTTCCTGGAGAAAAGGTCCATAGTCTGCTATTGAGATAGAAATGTGGAAAGCCACTTCTGTCCCTAGGGTTGGTAGCATGGAATCTTGCTACTATTTGGGATTTACTTGTGATCTAGATTGGCTACTGTTGGAAGCAGGATACTGGTCTGCCACAGTATGACTGTTCTTATGTAGTAAACCTTGCATTAAAGCTGTGTGCCAAAACTCGGTGCATAGTTTCTAAACCTTTAGAGTGGTTCTCAGACCTGTCTTGGGGGACCAATGGTCAGTTGGGTTTTCAGGGTATCCCTAATGAATATGCATCGTAATTAACACCAAAAGTAACTACCAAACGTTTTCAATTATAATTTGTAATACAAACCTTTAGTCAAAATTTTCATATGACAAATGTGCAATATGTATTGTTTAAAAATTCTCTCATCCCTCATACTTCTTCACTCATACTTCACTCAACTCATTCATGACTTCCACTCTCAATCAGACTATATTCCCACATACCATGCTAACCACCTATTAAAATCTTTCTACTTTCTAAATACAAATCACCTACTCTAATTCCTAATTACTCTTCAAATTACCATATTTTTCAGACTATAAGACGCACCTAGGTTTTAGAGGAGAGAAATAGGAAAAAAAAAATTTTGGACTATAAGACTCACCTTTTCCTCCTCTACAACCTAGGTGCTCTGGTGCGTCTTGTCTGAATGTCTCCCGTTTCCGGGGTCCGTTCGTCCGTCTCCCTCCCTCCCAAGTTCCGGGACCAGAGCTGAGAAAAACAGAACAGGGAAGAGTGACATGCCGAGGCTGCATGGTTTTCGCTTCTGCTGCTGCCCTGACTAGGTAAAATTACTTAGAACTCAGAGGGAGGGAGGGAAGGGGAGCTCGGGAGAGCGGGCGGGAGGGAAGGGGATCTCGGAGGGAGGGCGGGCGATCTCGGAACTCGGAGGGAGGGCGTGCTGGGGATCCCGGAAGTCGAATTTCTCTACGTTCGGACTATAAGACGCACCCCCCATTTTCCTCTCAAATTTGGGGGGAAAAAAGTGTGTCTTATAGTCCGAAAAATACGGTACATTGGAATTATCGTACATCATAATTTTCATAATGTTTTTATACCATCAGAAGAATCTCTATCCCAGTAGCAGTTAAACATTCAAGCAATACCAAACTTTTCTTCTCTAAGTCCAATCTTCGCCTGCTGTGGGCTTCAACAAAAAGTTCTATTTTATCTTGTAGTATTTCTTCTCAAACTTTCTGCTACTTTACACACAGTTAAGAAGCTGTGCTCTTGAACCACAACCTTCACCAAAATGTTAACAGTTTCTTCTTGTTTAATGAACCGTATCCTTTCCAATGTTTATGTGTCTTCATGGGCGTTGACTACAAATGAAGCATACAGTAAAGGGGAAGAGATTATCTTTCCTACTTTCACAACCATCATCTCTTTTAAAAACATTTAAACAAGCTCACATACCTTACAAACAGCGAATTTAACATATTTTTCGGCTCAGGTTGGAAAATCGCCAGCCCTTCAAGAAAATGGCGGCGCTCCCAATACCGGATGCCATGTGTGGAGCCGACTCACTTTTTATAAGCCCACCCATTCTACTTTTTTATTCAGGCCAGTGGGGGTCACTGTTCTTCACTGAAAAATTAGACGTTGCTCTACCCGCAACATAGCCTGCAACAAATTACCTCCCCTCCGCAATTGTACTAACACTAGAAATTTAACTTCCTCCATCTTATGATCCGCTGTAATCCAATTCTCGACAAGGGGAGTGTCAACGTTTTTCAATTGTATATTGCTGAAGTGTTGGGCAATTCTGTATTTGACTTTTTTCACAGTTTGCCCTATGTAAAACAACCCACATGGGCAAACTATAGTATACACAACAAAAGAGGAATTGCAGTCTGTATGCGATCGTAGAAAAAAACGTCTTTGTTTTGTTTTGATTAGGGACAGATATTCACCGAATTTCTAATGCATGAGAACAGTACCTGCAACCCTTACATTTAAAGTGTCCAGTAGCAGTTCCATCTTGTTTAAAAATATTTCCCCTAAGTCTTTCTCCTAGGTTTAAACCCCTACGGATATGTAAACCGGGGAGAAAGCTGAAATATTTTATGGACCCCCAAAAGCAGCCAATGTTCCTGAATAATTCGTTTTACTTACGCTGTATTCGGGGCATACAGTAAAATACATGTAAGTCTGTAATTTTCTTCTTCCTTCCCTTTATGAAACAACCACTCCCGCTGCACATTGTACGCTCTTTTGAACCTTTATGGATAACCTTATTTGGGTACCCCAGTTGCTTAAACTGCTGTCTCATCTGTGTTGCTTGTTCTAAAAAATCTTCCTTGTGGGAGCAGATTCTGCGAATCCGCAGAAACTGCCCCACTGGGATATCATTCTTCAGAGGGCTGGGATGATGACTCGTATAATGTAATAAGGTATTTCTGTCCGTAGGTTTTCGAAATATATTAGTAGTAAATTTCCCTTGCTCATAACATATGATCATGTCCAAGAATTCACTCTGATGCCCTCCAATCTGGGAGGTAAAAGTAATGTTTTGATCACATTTATTTAAATATTCCAAAAATTCACCTAACTTCTGAAAATCTCCCTCCCAGAGGAGAAACATGTCATCAATATATTGCTTCCATTGAACCTACTGTTGTAAACATATTTATCCTCAAACATAGCCATATCAACATAGGCCCCCATGGCTACACCCTTAATTTGTAAAAAAAAAAAATAAGAATTCTCAAATACAAAATAATTCTTGGTAATGACCAAACTTGCTATTTGATTCAAAAGATTTATTAAAGACATGGACAAATCCAAATCATTAAGCTTCTTAGCTATTAAGTCTAAAGCTGCACTCTGGGGTATGTTTGTATATAAAGCTGAAACATCAAGGGTCACCATTATAATCTCAGTTTTAGGCTCCAGTTGTTCCAGCATTTGTATCAGATGAGTGGAGTCACGAACATACGATCTAATTTTTGGGATCTCCGTGCTTAAATGAAAATCTAAATATTGCAAAAGAGGTTCCATTAATGAACCTCTCCCATTTACTATTGGACGACAAGGAGGGGTGGTGACACTCTTGTGTATCTTTGAAATAAAGTATAATTACAAATTATAATTGAAAACTTTGGTAGTTACTTTTGGTGTTAATTAAGAGTTATATGTAACTAGGTAAAATAACGTTTCTCAAGTTGTATGTGATTAATGAATATACATGAGAGATTTGCGTATAATGGAGGTGACAGGCATGCAGATCTCTCATGCACATGCATTAGGGTTATCCTGAAAACCTGACTGGCTGGCGGTCCCTTAGGTCAGGTTTGAAAACCACTGTAGTAATGCATATGTAAAGAGAAAATTTTGCACCGTTGCACAGTAACAAAATAGTATGCAAACAAGTTGTGTGCAAAAAGATCATATATTTTTAAAAATTATATATTCTACACTTATCTGAATTCTAGGTGGATTATAAATATGTGCAACCATGGGATTACATATGAGTCTGTTCTAACAGTACTACTACTTATTTCTATAGCACTACTAGGCGTACGCAGTGCTGAACACTTGAACATGAAGAGACAGTCCCTTCTCGACAGAGCTTACAATCTAATTAGGATACACAAGCAGGACAAATAAAAATTAAGAGAATTAGCAGCTATATTTTACACACAAAAGAAACTGTATTGGCCCATATACTGATGTGGTGAAATGTATGCTGCACATTTATTATTGTTGGTATTTGAACAATTGTATTGGTAGTTGAAGTTTCATTCACAGTATATATTCACATAAATGTTCAGTCAGTGCTTTAGTCATTCATAGCCACAGTACCTCCCCCTTTTGCTCCTTATTCCTTGTTTTTATTTTTTTATTCCTCTACCCATTCTCTTTGGTAATTAACAAAAATGTAAGGGTCCTTAATGTTTGCAGAAGACGACGAAACAGACATTAAATCGCCATTAACACCAGCCATAGAAAAATGAGCTAACTTGACAGCTGTTCAGACTTGACATAAAAGCCCCCAGTGTTAGGAAACTCTGCAATCAACCTTTGAGTCTTCTGCAAGCTTTCTTGCTTTGCACTTAAATGAACTGTGCGCTGTTAGTGTTTGCGCACATTTTGCTTGTGCACAAAATACCTTTTAGCATTCGGTGGTCATGGTAGCGCAGGAAATTGTGCACAGAAGCTGCACTAAACTGTATGCAAAGCCTCTCGCATTTTATTACATCAGCTTCTGATTGGGAAGTGTCTTAGGCTTCTGGAGACAGCCTGCAATTAGGTATTATAAAGTAGGTACAGTAAAAGGATCAGAATGGGATAACCACTTCCTGACTAGATGATGTGCTGGTCACAGACTGACTGAAGAATTTTAGGAAGACCTTTTATGAGATTAAGGAACAGGAATCTAAATCCCAGATGAAAATATGCTCACTGGAGTCAGCAAATAATCCTTGGGGTCATTGCTCTTGTTTGATCTATTCTTACTGTACACCGCCTTGAGTGAATTCCTTCAAAAAGGTGGTAAATAAATCCTAATAAATAAATAAATTGTGGTCAACATTTGTTAGCAGCTAAAAAAAAAAGCAAATACAGTAAAGTCTCTATTCCTTAGTGTCCCTCTGGACCGGCCCAGATTGTGACTGATGGGTTGTGCACGCCTTCCAGCAGGTGGAGACTGAGACTCTTCAGTGAGAGCCAATAAGAGTCCCTGCCTGATATAGAATACTCCAGTAAACTCAGTCTCCAGTAGGTGAAAGGTGGTGAGCCCTTTAGTCTCTTACTTGGTATTTCTGGTATTTATTCCCATTTTGTGATTTTTTTTTTTCTGGGATTTCTCCTGTGCAGCTGTTTTTTTCCCCTAATTGTAGAGGCTGAGATCCGTGGGGGTCTATTTGCAGCCTTGGGGGTGTTAGACCCGGGTGGCCGGGTCCCTCCCCCCTATCCTCCCAGTTCCAGTGTTTTTTTGCTGAGTTAATTAGCCTAGGACTCTTTAAGGAAAGAGCAGCTAGGCTGGGAGAGGCAGCCTATTAAGTTAAAAAAAGGGGGGGAGGGGGTTACACAGCTTTCAGCGCTGTTGTTAGTCTCTCTGAAGTGTTTTGTGGTCGGCTGTCCTCTCTCTATCTTTGTCTTCCTGTGCTCCAGAACCAAGTGACAGGAGTTTAAAAAAAAAAAGAGAGGTTTGCACAGCTTTCAATGCTGTTGTTTGTGGGATTTGAAGTGTTTTGTGGTGGCTATCCTCTCTCCCTTTGCTCTCTGTGCTCAAGGGCCGAGTGACAAGAGTTTAAAAAAAAAAACGTGCGGAGCGCCTTTCTGCAGCAGACATTGCAGAGAAACTCAGATGCTGTACTGTGTGTCAGCGTCATGGCGTAGGAGCGAACGGGGCTTGTAAATATTGTACGACCATGGAGGATGCCTCTGGGGGGAGCTCCCTCGACGGCGCCCATTTCGGCTGCGGGGGGAAAGGATTTTACACCCAGTTCAGCGAAATTGGCAGCCCCGGTTTTGGCGGGAAACACCGCCATTTTGAATATCGTGGCAAATTCGGGGGACAGCTCAGTTACCCTGCAAGCAGTTTCAGAGCAGGCTTCTGCTTCTTCCTCAAGTACTGTGGGGGCTTCCCTCCAGAATTCGTCCTTCAAATGTACAAAGCATTTTTACTGCAGCAATTTCACCCTCCCCTGGTGTCTTCAGGGAAAATATTTTCTGAGGGGCAGATGGGGTGTGCCAAGAGGCCCAGAGAGTCTGGGGATATGGTAGAGGGCCCTGATCTGGATCAGGAACTGGATTTGCCTTCCCTAGGGGAACATCCCTTTTCTCAGGCTGATATTGAGGACGAGGGTTCTGTCCTGGGGGATGCAGAAGCGGACCCCGTCATTCCTGGGGAGGACTCTTCAGTACTGAAGATTTTTCATAAGGAGGACTTGCAGGAGCTGATTTCCTTGGTTTCCTCCACTCTCCGATTTGACCATGTACTGTTGGGAGTTCTTTACCATGGGTGTTGGTCATAGGAAAGTGAGGAATCTCTTGGACCTCCAATCATCCCCAGACTCGGGTTCAGAGATGGAATTCCTTCTGCAGGAGGAGGACCGCTTTCCAGTTATACAGCTTTTTTTTTGGTGGGAAGACCTTTCCCACCATATTGATTTGTTTTCTGAGACCCTGAGTCTCTCATCAGCTTCTTCAGCTGAGCTCTTGGAACTCTATTTTGGAGGGCCTTTTGAGAGCTCTCCAAGCACTTTCCCCATCAAAATGTGCTCTCCCACATGATGCTGGCCTTTGGGTGGTCCCGGATTGGGCCCTTTGAACAGACTATATCTTTTCTCTCTAGAGAAGGTGGATAAATATTGGAAGTACCCCAAGGTGGATGCTCTTGTCATGGCACTCAGAAAGACCTCTGTTCCAGTGGAAGGGGGTTTGACTTTCAAGCCAAAGAAGGTGGAACAACAGCTGAAGCTGGACTTTTTCTCTGTGGTGGTCGGGGTGCAGTCCACCATGTTTGAGAGGGGTGCATGATGAGAGCCATGTTATCCGAGCTACAGTAGCTGCCAGAGTCCACAGAAGTGGGCCTCTTGGAGTCTGGGGCAGCCTTCCTGGCAACTGATGTTTGATGTCCTGTTCTGTGGCCTCTTTGGTAGTTGCCTGGAGGTGACTCTGGCTGCATTACTGAGCTGTGGATGCAGCATCCAAGAAGCTTCTTAGCCAGGTGCTGTTCAGGTGCTGGTTAGTCCGTTCTTGAAGATTCTGGTTAAAGACATGGGAGAGGCTTGTCCTTTTTCCTGTTGCTCCCCGAGATGTGCCAGAAAGAAACCCAGTGTACCCCCTCGATTAAGGTCTATTCTCAAGATGATGGTTTCTTTTGGTCAGATAAGCGACAGTCTGGTTTGGTCCCAGGGCCTAGTCTCTTTAAACAGGGGTTCTTCTGTGTCCCCGAAAGGTCAGGAGACCTGGTGCCTTATAGTTCAGCTGCAGGATCCAGGAATTTCCAATGGGGATGCACCAGGCTCCTTGATGACTTGGATATGGGACAG
The DNA here is from genome assembly GCF_901765095.1 of Microcaecilia unicolor. Classification (NCBI taxonomy): domain Eukaryota; kingdom Metazoa; phylum Chordata; class Amphibia; order Gymnophiona; family Siphonopidae; genus Microcaecilia; species Microcaecilia unicolor. The sequence goes on from NC_044031.1 coordinate 164,604,309, forward strand.
ATTGGCCCTCTTCAGTCATAATTAGGTCCGTATCACCTCAGGCCAGTGTACCTTCGTGTTTGAATGGGGCTATGTCCTAGAGTTTGCTCGTCCTGTGCCCAGTGCCTTCTTGGTTTCGCCCTGTGGCATATTGGTAAAGTGGCTGGCAGTAACACTTGCTGTTTAGCATCTTCTAGATTTGGGAGTGGTAGAACCAGTACTCCCTGTGGAATAGATGGCCAAAGGAAATAGTTTTACATGAAATGTAGACTTTTATATAATGCATATGGTTCAAGATTTTTCCACGTTTTCTAAGTGACTCTGCATTAAATTTGGTCTATAGTATAATATCTAATAACAGATATTTTTAAAAAGGGATTCAGCCCTTGACTGTTATAAGCAATCCAGTGTTATATCAAAATGTATTATATTGGGTCTGCACAGTGTAATAGCTTATGTCAAGTAGTAGTAGTATATTAGTGGAACCTGATATTCTGGCAAACTGTATGAGCTGAGTTCTCCAAGTTTTGTTTTATATGTTTGACCTGCTACTTTGATTAGTAGTTATGTTGCACTTGCAGTTCTTTTTACAAGTTTCACCATTCACTTTTTCAAACTGTACATGGCCATGGACTGAGTACCTAGTTTTCCAACAATACTTCAGTTCACAAATCTCAACTGATGAATAATACCTTTATAGTTTGTTTTTCTGAACGTAATACCTGTCTGCCTCTTTATACATGTGTTGATGTTTTTTCAAGATATGATATTCCTTATTGCTGATGGTGATATTTTGTTATGTTTATTGTTGGGGGTGTTTTTTTAATTGTAACTCACTCTAGGCTATCAGCTGAAGTAAGTTCTTCAAAAAAGAATATACAAGAAAGTTGATGCTGTGAGGTGAGCCGGTTGTGTGAGATGAAAAACTTCCTGGTAAATCCTGGAATCTAGCACTTAGGGCCAGATGCACTAAATTTAACGAGCCATTAACGAGCAAGTAGTAAACCGTGGCATGCACTAAAGGCTTCTCCGAGCCAATTTTCCGATCACGGTAGCAGCTAACGAAATGGAATGCAGATGATCCAAAGGCTATTGCAAGGTTATTATAATGAGATGCACTACCATTTTCCGATCCCCTTACCGTGGAAAACCTAACGGGCGGTCTACACCTCTCATTGGGGCAAGGGAAGGAATCGGAAGAAAAAAAAAGTGTCGTCAGGGACGTCCTTTTTGGACATCCTTCACCTGTAAAAAAAAAAAAAAAAACCCACTCCAAAGACGTTCTTTTTGGATGTCCTTTACAGCTCAGGAGGAGGACAACAACAGCAGCAGCAGAGCCCTAACACAGCATTCATCTCCTGTACACACACACACACACACACACACACAGAAGGGGGAGGGGAGGGGCGCTTCATCACAGTCATAAAACGGGGGGGGGGGGGGGGGGGGGTTGTGGTTGTTCTACACTACTGCTGGATCAGTGTTGGAGGGTTTTCTGCTATGGACCTCCGGGGGTGCTCGTCAGGGATGTCCTTGTTAGGCACTTTAGAAGGACATCCCTGACGAGCAGTATGGGCTTTTTTTCAAGGGTGCTCGATTATGCCCCTCCTCCAGGTCTCTCTCAGCCAATCACAGCGCGTTTAGCTGACATCAGTGACAGCTAAACGTACTGTGATTGGCTGAGAGAGACCTGGAGGAGGGAGCTGTGCCTTCTTCATGGATCCCAGACTAGAGCGATCTCTCCCGTTACAGCAGCCGCTGACAGGCTGAAAGTTCTGGGTAGCCGACTGGATCACACACGGAGGGAGGGAGGGACGGACGGAGGGAGCGAGCGAAAGAGGTCGTCACAGACGGGGAGGGAGCGGGGCAAGGAGTAGTCACAGAGATGCACAGGCAGGAAACCAGAGACGATGCTGGGGGGCAGCTAAGCCCTTGTGCAGCGGGATCGGATGTGCTGCTATCTTTTTTTTTTTTTTTTTGAGTGAAGGACGTCCATAAAGGACGTCCTTGGCATGCGCAGAGCAGCCAGCATAACGCTTGGCTGCTCTGCGCATGCTCGACTGGCCGACTGTTTACCGATGGAATACAGAATGCAAGTGAGCTACAATGAGCAGCTCATTTGCATTCCTTTTCCTTGATGCATGCCCATTCCTTACCGATTCGCTAAGGGAATCGGTAAGGGAAGGGCTTTAACGATTTTTTAGTGCATCCTCCCCCTTAGTGTATTTAAACAGGTAGCATCTCAGTTAATAGCAATATGGCAGTGAGAAATATAATATTGTTATGTGTGTTAACTAACATTTTACTAATTCCATAGGAGATGAAATTTGTGGATTACTACTACTACTGAGGGAGAGCTGAGCCCAGTCAGTATTGATTTTAAATGAAAATTTTCACGGGTAGTATGAGCCTAGTGACCTAAGAATCTTAAAGGCTTATTCTTTTGGCTTTGAAGAAAATTAAAATGTTGCATAAGACTATTTCAGGGAGACAGAACAGTTTTACCTTTTTTAAGTCTAAAAGGATTAGCAGCATTTCAGAATTTGTCCTTTTATCACTGTGTCTTGCAAGAGTGCAGCAAGGGCATGTTATGCTACAGCAGTCTCTACTTTTTAATTTAATTATTGGTCTATTTATTTCCCACCTTTTTACAAGGCAAGTTACATTCAGATATGTATTATGGAGGGTTAAGTGACTTGCTGAAAGTCACAAGGAGTCACAGTGGGATTAGAACCAGGATCCACTGGTTCTCAGTCTAGTGCTCTAACCATTAGGGTACTCATCCACTCCAGCAAAAGCATATGTATCTGTATAGTAGACAATGCTTTTTTTGTAGGAAAAAAGGTACCGGTACTCGTGGTTGGGATCACCATCTATGGCTCCACCCCTATGGTAGCCACACCCATAGTAACCATACCCTTTTACCAGCCATGGTGCATATAAAGAGTCATCACTGAAAATATTACACCAGTATAGGAGAAGAAAAATAACTTGGGTTTTTTTTTTCATTATAAATAATTTCTGTAAGCTTACATCTCCAGTATACCCAAAATGACACAAGCCAAATTAGCATACAGACTCTGCATGCAGCATAATACCAGCAAAACAGAAAGAAACACATTGCAAAATAAGACAGCAGATGTAAATTCTCAAATTGGACAAATTCCAAACACTAAAATGAAGATAAAATGATTTTTCCTACCTTTGTTGTCTGGTGATTTTTGTTTTTCTGATCATGTTGGTTCTAGTCTCTGATTCTGCTGCTCTCTATCTGTTCTCTTAACTCTGTTTCCAGGGCATCCTTTCCATTTATTTCTTTACTTTCCTGGAGTGGAGGAGTAGCTTAGTGGTTAGTGTAGTGGACTTTGATCCTGGGGAATTGAGTTCAATTCCCATTGCAGCTCCTTGTGACTCTGGACAAGTCACTTAACCTTCCATTGCCCCAGGTGCAAAAATAAGTACTTGAATATATGTAAACCGCTTTGAATGTAGTTGCAAAAACCTCAGGCAGTATATCAAGTCCCATTTCCCTCCCCCCCCCCCCCCCTTTCCTTTCGTCATTTCTTGCCCTACATCCATAGGTAAAAGCTGGGTCCTCCACGAATTTGACTGGAGGAGGTATAGAGTGGATCCAGCTTTTGCCTATTTTCTCCATCCATGTGCAGTTTTTCTCCTCTTTTCCCTTTTCCCCCATCTCCATCAGTATGCATCTCCTTCCTCTTTCTTTCTTCCCCTCCATCCATATGCATCTCCTTCCTCTCTCTTCCCTGTCATTCATCCATGTCCAGCATTTCAACTCTCTCCTCTCCCCTCAATCCATGTCCAGCATTTCTTCTCTCCCCCTTCCACATGCATCTACTACCTCTGTCTTCCCTCCCCTCCATTCATGTCCAGCATTTCTCCTCTGTCCCTTCCCCTCCATCTGTGCGCATCTCCTTCCTCTGTATTTCCTTCCCTCCATCATTTCTCCTCTCTTCCCTGCCCTCCACTCCATCCATGCCCAGCATTTCTCCTCTATCCCCTCCTGTCCATCCATGTGCATCTCCTTACTGTCTTCCTTCTTCTCCATCCATGTCCAGCATTTCACCTGCCCTCCCCTTCATCCATCCATGTGCATCTCCTTACTGTCTTTCTTCTTCTCCATCCATGTCCAGCATTTCACCTGCCCTCCCCTTCATCCATGTCCAGCAACTCTCCTCTGTCCCCTGCCCTCCCCTCTCATCCATGTCCAGCGATTCTCCTTTGCCCTCCCCTAACCATCCATTCCCAGCTATTTCTTCTCTCTCCCCTCCCTTGCCCTCCCCTCCATCCATGTCCAACGATTTCTCCTCTCTCCCCTGCCCCCCCATCCATGTCCAGCGATTCTCCTCTGCCCTCTCCTCCATGTTCAGCGATTCTCCTTTGCCCCTTATCCTCCCCTCCCATTCTTGTCCAGTGACTCGCCCCACCCTTTTCAGTCCCCATCATTCCAGTTCTGCCTTCAGCTCCCCGACGGCCCTGCTTTCTGTTCCTGCCGCCCTGTGTTTAAATCTTTTATTTTTTCTGAAGTCGTGGCGGTGGCAGTGAAAGCAGCAGGCTCGTCTCCAGCCTTCCCTTCCCTCTCAGTATCCCGCCCTCCTCTGATGTAGTTTCCTGTTTCCGCGAGGGCGGGACACTGAGAAGGAAGGGAAGGCTGGAGGCGAGCCTGCTGCTTTCATTGCCGCCGCTGCGACTTCAGGTAAAAAAAAAAAACCCAAAAGATTTAAATGCAGGGCAGCAGGAACAGAAAGTAGGGCTGTCCGGAAGATGAGGGCGGGCAGGTGAGCCGGCCCTGAGAAAAAAAGGTGCCGGTACAAAAAAAAGCACTGGAAATAGATGCACAGAGCAGCTGCATGGGGCATATCTTCACAAACTATTACCAACTGGACAAATAGGCCTAAGATGTGGCCTTGGAAAGAGGTTTTCCAGACTAGTGGAAGAGAAGTTTCAGCTTGTGAATAAGGCTGGCATCTAATATGTTACTCTTGGGGCCGGAGAAATGTAATTTATTATGCACCAACTAGAATTATCAGGAGCCAGATTTGAAAAATAGACTTCATCCTTCCTCTTGTCTCACCATGCACTTCCTCTTTCATTCTCTGCCATTATAGCTCGGTTTGGCTACAGTAGGACCAAAGTCAACAATAAAATTCCAGCGCACAATTCTGTTCAGGTGGCTGCTTTCTGCTTCCTCTTTTTGCTTTTCCTGTTTAGAAAGGGTGGCGATTGAGAGCATTTATGAGACTCAGAAGCAAGTTCCTTGAACATCTGAGTAGGATCCAGGTTGGCCCTGGTCTTAAAACCTCATCAACAGATACGTTTATTGAATGGGTCATATTTGGCTGTGAAGTTTATTTCAGTAGGTATTATGGAACAGTGGTTGCTAGATGTCCACGTTTTAGTCTCTTCTTCAGCAGTTAAGGACCCTGGTACTGAATATTTTTGTTTTATTTATTAGCTTTTTATGCCATAATATCCAAATGTTCTATATGGTACACAAGATAACATTCATAGTTATATATAAACTAATAGGCAAAACAGCACGTGATTTGCACGCCCTCTAAAATACGAGGGTTAAATGAAAAGTCATTTGTTCTTTGAAATCTCTTCCTTCGCCTTAGTTGAAAAGAAATGTCTTGGTGAAGACTGATTTGTTATTGCTTGTGAAATGAAAGCATGCAGTGAGCAATCATCAGTGTGATTTAAGCAACATGCTGTCATAGAACTTCTGACTGGAGGCCCTCCAATTGAAATTCATCACTGCATACATGTTGTTTATGGTGATGATTATGATGTGAGTACTGTGTGTTGCTGGGCCTAAAAATGTAAAGACCAGAAAGGGCTATATGTGTGATCAAAAATGAAATGGACACCTGTGACAGCAGTGGACAAATCTCACACGAGAAAGGTTGACAAACTTCTATTGGACAATTGGAGAATAACTCAGTGTTACATTTCAACCCTAAAAACTGAAAGAATGATTGAGAAGAGTTCAGAGGCATAAGAAGGAAATTGTTGCAATGTGACAATGCTAGGCCTCACACAAAAGAAAACACCATAGAGACAGTTGTGAAGATAGGTCTCGGTCTTAGCCTATCCATTATACAGTCCAGACTTAGGGGTCCTTTTGCCAAGCTGCAGTAAAGGACCCCATGCGGTGGCATTGGCGCGCAGGTTTGCCATGCGCCAAGGCCTTCTTTTACCACAGCAGGTAAATGGAGGTTTTTGTTTGTTTGTTTTTTTTAACAAAGGAAATGGCTATGCGTCAAGTTAAACGCTTGCTGTGCAGCCATTTCCTGGAGGAGCCCTTATCGCCACCTATTTAGGAGGCGATAAGGGCTCTTGCTCTAGCCCAACAGCAACTGGGAAGGACTAAAAAAAAAAAGTGTTTTTCTTAGCACCAGAATGTGGGACATGCCAGAACTACCAACGGGCTTCTGTGGTAGCCCGGCGGTAGGGCTGATTTACCATGCACCACTACCATGGTTACCCTACCATGGTTTTGTAAAAGAGTGCCATGCAATTTCCATCTCCTTCCAAAATTGAAGGAACATCTTCAGGGATATCTGTTCTACCCAAACGAAGAGGTTAAAAGGACTGTGAGCAACTGGTTGAAGAGATAAGATGTATAGTTCTTTTGCAGCGTCTTTCAAAAACTTGCTCATTGTTAGTAGAAAGGTGTGGTGACTATGTAGCAAAGTAAATATATGTAATTTAAAAAGCAAGTTTCAAACATTATTTTCATTTTGAATTCATTACAATAAATTTATTTAAACACAAGTTATGGAGGTGGAGCATGGATTCAGCCAAGGGAAGTCTTGCCTCGCCAATTTTGTTTCATTTCTTTGAAGGTGTGAATAAAAATGTCGATAAAAGTGAGGCAGTTGATCTAGTGTATCTAGATTTTCAGAAAGCTTATATCAAAGTGCCTCCTATCCCACTACTCTAATTTTCTTAGGAGTCTCTCAGGAGGAAATGCGCATTATGTATTGGTTATTGGACAGAAAACAGAGGGACGGGTTAAATGGCCATTTTTCTCAAAGCAGGAGGGTGAATAGTAGAGTGCAGCAGGGATCTGTATTGGGATCAGTGCTATTTATAATATTTATAAATGATCTGGAAATCAGAATAAGTGAAGTGATTAAATTTGCAGATGACGCAAAACTATTCAAAGTTGTTAAAACACATGTGGACTGTGAAACGTTGCAGGAAGACCTTAGGAAATTGGAAGACTGGGCGTCCAGATGGCAGAAGAAATTTAATGTGGACAAATGTAAAGTGATGCACATTGGGAAGAATAATCTGAATCATAGTTACCTGATGTTAGGGTCCACCTTTGGGGTCAGCACACATGAAAAAGATTTAGGTGTCATTGTAGACAATATGCTGAAATCTGCTCAGTGTGCGGCAGCAACCAAACAAGCAAACAAACAGGATGCTTGGAATTATTAGGAAAAGGATGATAAATAAGACCAAGAATACTGTAATGGTTTTGTATTGCATTAAATTCTGGTCGCTGTATCTCAAAAAGATGTAGCAGGAAAAGGTTCAAAGAAGAGCGACCAAAATGATAAAGGTGATGGAATTCCTCCCATATGAGGAAAGGCTAATTATGTTATGGCTTTTCAGCTTGGAAAAGAGATGGCTGAGGGGCTATTAATGCTGTGACAGAAAGTTCAAGTTTTAAAAGTATGGGGAACAAGGTATGGAGACTAGTTAATAAAGTTTGCGTTGTTTTTTTTTTTTTAATATTGGCTGTATCAATAACCTGTTCCTCTTTTAAACCCTAATCTTTAAGCTGCCAAAGCACAGAGCAAAATAATGTTCACTTACCCAAAGAAATGTTCTCTTCTCTCGGAACTTCTACGACAGGTAGTTTTTCTAATACACTGTAGACCCTATATAACGTGGCTGTTGGGATCCAAGATATTTGACTGTATTAAGTGAATCCATATCATATCAGTCTACAGTGTAATGCATAATAGCAAATATAAAGTGGAGCCAACCCTCGACTGTTATAAGCAATTCCATATTATGTCAAGTCATTTTATGCGAGATCTAAAGAGTAGTTTGACAGAATCTGTTGCTCTTTTACCCTGTATCCTTAATGTTTTCCCATTACCCAGAAGTTCATGCACATCAGGGCAAAAACATACAGTAAAATGGCACATATACAGAAAAGAAAACAATCCAGAATATGACCCTGTCATATGGATAAGACCTCTCACCATAAAATGAATTGCATTTCTAAGCTATCAGAACCAATAGAATACATTGAAATCACCTAATATCATTAGCTCAAGTAACTTACTTCAGTAAGGTCCAGTAAATTAGCTAAATCTTCAGCATTACAAGGTACCTGATAAAATTATCAGACATGCCTCAGCAAAACAATATACATTTTCAAGTTGGAGAGGCCTCGCCTTTTATCCAGTGCAAAGTCCAACTTGTAACCAGCTGTTGCTGCAACACTAATTTCCTCAAGAATGTTAGCTTCAATGTAGAACCACTGTACAATAGCATCCCACAATATAGTGCAATTAATATTTAATGGTAAGTCCACCAAACTTTGTGTCAGTCAAAATATTTTTTATCCAGTGATCAAAGATATGACCATAGAGGAATCTGTGTTCCAAGACCCCACCAGTCTTTTTTTTGTTGCACAGTTTGAAGACTACAGAAGTTCATATCTCACAATCCTTTTCACAATATGTAACATGGAAGAGTTAACTAGCACTGATAATGTGTTGCTATTCTGAAGTGTTGCAGAAGCATAATTTGTAGTTTTACAATTGGCAGAACACCAAAGCACCATATCTGTTCAAAGGAACATTTGCCAACTTGCCTGTGCTTAAGCTGCTTTTCAAGTCTCAAGTTCACATTGCCAGTTTTTGCTATCTTGTTTCCCTCACTGCAGTTCAGCTGATTACTATGGATACAGGCTTTTAAGTTTGGCATACCTTTTTAACATTTTTGCCGTTTCATCTGTTCATGGAATTACATCAGGCCTCAAGAGTACACCATACCATTCTGGTGGGCACAGCCTTCTCAAATAAGAGAATGATGAGACTTGTTTTCACACAACATATTTGGCATTATTATTTTTTAAAATTTCTTACAGTCCCGTTTACCAAAATTTAAAATGTGTGCAACAACAGATCAGACATGGAAGACAGGTTGTAAGTTGTATTTCTCAAAGGACAAGTAGGCCATAGTGTTATCACAAGTGGGTGGCATCCCTTGATGGAGCCCCAGTGCATTTCTTTCTTTTGAAGAAGTCTTTGGTAGACCTGCACCGCATGTTTGCGAGTGCCTTCATGAGTTGCATAGGACCCGCAGTTGCACTTTCTCCGTGGAGCCATCATGGCAGCAAGAAACTTTTTTCAAGCTATTTATGGCCTGCCTGCACTTCATTATGCGTGAATAGTGTGGCTTTTTTTTTTTGATTGTTCCTTTCCCCCTTCCTCTTTTTTCCTTTTGGCCCTTTTTTTTTTTATTTTGTGGCTTGCGGACGTTTTTAGGCCTGAGCTCTAGCTGGTTTTCAGTTGCTTGACAGAGTTCCTTTCACAAATTTTTTTTCATAATTGAGCTATTGGATTTTGCTGTGGCTGTTTTCCCTGTTATGTCCCACAAACCTGTTAGTGAGTTTAAGAGGTGCACAGAATGTAATAGTACTACTACTACTACTACTATTTAGCATTTCTATAGCGCTACAAGGCATACGCAGCGCTGCACAAACATAGGACATATTTGTGACTGACCTTCATGAGGTGTGCCTATTATGTCTGGGCCCTGAGCATTATAAGACCTTTGCTTGTGCTCTATGTGCTCAAATGCAGAAGAGAACGCAAAGCTAAGGAGGTCGTGCATGAGACTTCAGCATGCAGAAGTCCAATGCATCAAAATCGGCATTAAGATCATTAGTCCCCATGACTTCTGGAGCTGCATAGGACACTGGTGATGCATCAGCATTGAGGTGGTCTTCCCCTGCCTTGATGTTGAGTGTTGGTAGTGCCCTTCTGGGCTGAACATCCTCAGACCCAATGCCAAGGACACGTGTGGATTCTGCATTGTTGGCATTGAAGGACTCTGACACTGCACCGTAAGAAGACGAAGAAGCATCAGCATTGATCCTCCTGGAAGCAAAGTGCCAGGCGCTCCAGGGCACCAGCATCACCTGTACCCAAGAAGTATCGGTGCCGAGAGGACCACTCCCTCTCTGAAGTAGTGCTGAGAGGACCACTCCCCCACTTCTGATTTGGCACCAACATCTTCACAGGCTGTCCCCACACCAGCACCAGCCCTTCCTTTCCCAATGACTGCCCTCGAGGAGCGGGAGAAGCTGGGGTGCATCCTGCAGGGCATTACACCAAGGCATCAAGGGCACTTGCATCGCCTATGATACTACTCCAGCATATCTTGGAGGCCCAGCCTTGCTTGCTGGATGGTCCTCGACACCAGTGCCTCATCAGGCATCATTCTTACTGATGCAATGTGTCTTTTCATCTCATTGGGGGAGGGAGACAACCCATACCTTGGCACTCCCACCCTGAGCCTGGATGTAATTCCATTCAGCTGAGGCAGGCGCACACTCAGACATCCGATAAGGAATATTTTGCTGAGTCTGAGATGGACTGCTCCTGGGCATCTGAGGATGAATTGGAGGAGAGGTCCCTTGACTTACCTCGGATCCTTCCCCACCACAGGAGGGAAGAAAATCTCCAGAGGAACTTTTGTTGTGGGTTTGTTTGTTTTTTTGAGGGACATGGTGGAGGCCATTGCTTTTAAGTTAGAGGTCGAGGATGTTGCCTGTCCTGGACTGACTCTCCCTATAGGGAAGCTGTGACCCTGTCTGTTCATAGAATCCTGAAGGATGCACAGATGACAAATTGAGAAATCCCTCTTCGTGTGTCACGGTTGTCAACGTTCGTGCCTTGCTCGTCAGTGCTTTGCTCCATCTAGACCCATTAGATTTACCTGCAGTTCTTGCCAGTGTCCTGTGGGGTGGTGGAAGCTAAAGGTGATGTCATCAGTGCTGAGCCCTTCTTAAGTGGCCTCTGTGTGTACTCAGTGTTCTGGCAATAATCCTTGATTGAGCTCAGGCCTTCCTGGGGCTCTGCTAGTTCCATCTGCTGTTTCTTTGTTAGGCCGTGGCCTGAAGCATTGCTGCAGCTTTCTCTTTCATGCTCTGTTCTAGTGAAGCCTGCTTCTAAGCCTTGAAGTCCTGAGAGCTACTTGCCCTTCAGTTGAGTCACCAGTCATCCCCAGTGAATCCCTGGTCGCTGGGTGCAGTGAGTAGGCTCTGTGCTGAGTTTTGGACTGCTTCTGTTTCTAAAACAGTGAGTACTTTGGAACAAGCTGCAAAGGCACCTCTTCTGGATATTTCAGTGGGTATAATGGTGAAACCTGCCATAGTGACCTTAGTGTCACTTTGGGATCTAAATTCTACTACCTACTCTACAATCTTTAAGAATACTGAAACAATTAAAGTTATGTCAGAGACTGCATTGAAACTGTTGCAAACTACAGAATCTCAAGCTACTGAAGTAAAATGACTGACTGAAAAATCTGAGAAGTTTGAACTTATAGGACAAACTTTAAAGAAAAGAATTTCACTTCAAGACGCTTGGAATATCTAGAAAACCAATCAAAGAGACATAATTTACGTTTTATTAATTTTCCTAGGTCTCCACTTATCTCTCCAACACAAATGGTTAAGAAATATTGCGTTGAAATTCTAGGAATGTCGGAAAGTTCACTACCACCAATAACTAGAGCTTTCTATTTGCAGATGGTAAAAAGCCAGATAATTTACAAACTCAGGGAGCAATGAACCTTGCAGCATTCCTAGAGTCATCAGTGGAGATTATAACACAAAGAACCACTTTGTTAGTAACCTTTGCGCTGGAGATGGATAAAGATGCAGTTCTCAGACTTTCCCTGAGACATCTGGATTCAATGTTTTTAGGCTGTAAAATAAGGGTTTTTTCAGACTTATCTAGGGAGACACAAAAGAGACGTAAAATATTTTTGTCGCTGCGACCTAGAGTAATAGCAATTCAAGCTGATTTTCTTTTGAAATTCCCTTGTATTTGTCGAATTGTATTTCCGTCTAAGTAATTTCAGTTTTGTGACCCTAAACAATTAGAAGATTTCCTAATAAGTAGAGAAGAGGTTAATGTACGAGTCTAGTCTCATATGTAACACTGTTTAAGGCAGGCTTGAGTGAGCCGTTCAGGAAAGATGCATTCTGGATTGTATATTAGTATTAATGCTTAATATTAAACTAAAGAAATTTTCCTTTTCTTGGATCATTTACCTAAAATTGGTGGTCGTTAGCAGAGAATTGCTGGTGTTTAATGTTTTTTTTCTTTTTCTTTTTAAATATATTTCCCATGATTTGTGTATTATCATGCATAAATGAATCTTATGTTTGATACAAAGAAAAATTCAATAAACAAATATTTTTAAAAAAAGGCGGCAGACTTGCTGTTATGTTTAAGAGTTTTTTTCCATGTATCATGTTAGTTCTGGGGTTTTCCCTGAACTGGAATATATGCTGTGCAAATTCTGCAATTATTCAAAAGAGACAAATCAAATCGCCCTACTCCTCATTTACCGTCCTCCAGGAGCTTGATCCAAGGCAGAACCTTGACTTGTAGAGATTACTTCTTCTGTCATGCCCAATTTTCTAGGATTATCTTCCTGGGAGACTTAAACCTACACTTGGAAAATGATGCTGACACCAATGTCCACAACTTCAGATCATTTGTGTAGGACTGCAAACTAACTACATTCTCGGAGGGTGCAACTCATGAAAAAGGCCATACGTTAGACTTCATGACTTCCTATCCTAATAGCTTGATCAGGTCATTCAAATGGAAGCCAGTACCATGGTTGGACCACTTCCAACTGGATTTCACCATTGATATCTATATCAAGCTTAACCAGGCACAAGTCCTCCACACTCATCTCCACCAGAGGTAAAATAAAGGAGGTCATCTTCTGGTCTGAGCTAACAGATTCCCTCACTACCTCAACTACTACACATGGTTTGATCAAATCCCACACTGGGATACCGAGGTGAAAGCCATACTTGAAAAAATTGTTCCATTTATCCATCCTAAAAAGGGAATGTCAGTGCCTTTGAAAAGCAGTGGAGAAAGAACAAAGATACTACTGATAAATCTAAATGGAAGTCAGCCTCCTGACACTACAAAAAGAAGGTAGCTGATTCAAAATGTCAGTACTATAGCAGCCTAATAGGTCAAGATGATCATGACAACAAAAAACTTTTTTCTTCTTAGTTAAAAAAAAACCTATCTTCCACTAATGATGATAAACATTCACAGAAAACATGCACCATCGTCCAAGACGTAGCTGATCATTTCTCCAATAAGATCCTCCAAATTAGGTCTGAACTATCTAAAGCTACTCCAAAAGAGGAAAGCAGTCCAACCCGTAATTCAGCCTCAATCGCCGGAGATCCTACAATCTATGACTGCGCCCTCGGTACCGTTGATGGAAGCGGCAGCTGGCTCTAGGCCTGTGGTGAGGTCCCACCCAGGTCAACTCCCCGTCGACACCGTTGGAGGGAGCTTCATCGCCGCTGGCAGGGGAGTCAACTTCTTGGCATCGCCATCGAGAACATGGTTTCTCGGCGTTGAGACTGGCCCAGTTTCGGACTGCAGTCAGGGAATTCTTGTCCGATACCGAGGAGGATGCCTCGTGGGTTGAAGGAGAAGATCCCAGGTATTTCTCTTCCGAGGAGTGTTGTGGTCTTCCCTCTGATCCTACTCCTTCGCCAGAAAGAAAGCTTTCTCCACCAGAGAGTCTTTCTTTCTCTTCATTTGTCCGGGGAAATGTCTGTGGCTATTTCCTTCCCTGTGGTATCTGAGGATGAGCCCAGGACTGAGATGCTCGAGGTCCTTGACTATCCTTCGCCACCTAACGAATCATCCACTCTTCCTTTGCACATGTCCTTAAGGAAACACTTCTGAGGAACTGGATGAAACCACTAACTAATCCCACCATTCCCAAAAAAGCTGAGTCCCAATATCGGATTCATGGAGAACCTGAGTTGATGAAGTCGCAGTTACCTCACAACTCTATGGTTGTGGATTCCGCTCTCAAGAGAGCCAGGAGTTCTAGAGATTTTGCCTCGGCGCCCCCAGGACGAGAATCCAGAACTCTGGACTCTTTTGGGAGAAAGCCCTATCAGTCCTCTATGCTCGTGTCCAAGATTCAATCATACCAGCTGTACATGAGCATCCACTTGTGGAACAATGTGAAGTAACTGGCAGACTTGGTGGACAAGCACCCTCCGGAGCAGGCCAAGCCTTTTCAGGAGGTGGTCAGGCAGCTGAAAGCTTGTTATAAATTCCTGTCCAGGGGTGCTTACGACTCTTTTGATGTTGCATCCAGAGCCGCTACTCAAGGTATAGTGATGCGCAGACTCTCATGGCTGTGTGCCTCTGACCTGGACAATCAAGTCCAGCAGCGGATTATGGATATCCTTTGCCGGGGGGATAATATTTTTGGCGAGAAAGTCGAGCAGGTGGTCGAACAGCTCCACCAGCGGAAACCGCTATGGACAATTTCTCCCACTGGGCGCCTTCAGCTTCTACCTCATCAGGTAGACGATTTTTCCGGGGAAGGAAGAATGCTCCCTATGCCTACAATAAGCATAGGTACAATCCTCCTTCTCAGGCTCAGCCCCAGTGCACTCGTTCTAGTCAACAGCGTGCACCCAGAAAGGCCCCCGCAGCTCCCCAGCAAAAGCAAGGGACGGGCTTTTGACTGGCTCCAGCTGAGCATAGCCGTTATAAAAGTGTCCGTGCCGGACGATCTACCGGTCAGAGGGAGGTTAAAATTTTTTCACCAAAGGTGGCCTCTCATAACCTCCGATCGGTGGGTTCTTCAAATAGTCCGGCTCGGGTACTCCCTCAGTTTGATCTCCAGACCTCCAAATTGCCCACCGGGAGCTCAGTCCTTCAGCTTCCAGCACAGGCAGGTACTTGCAGAGGAACTCACCGCCCTTCTCAGCGCCAATGCGGTCGAGCCCGTTCCACCGGGGCAAGAAGGGCTGGGATTCTATTTCAGGTACTTCCTTGTGCAGAAGAAAACAGGGGGGATGCGTCCCATCTTAGACCTAAGGGCCCTGAACAAATTCCTGGTCCGAGAAAAGTTCAGGATGGTTTCCCTGGGCACCATTCTTCCCATGATTCAGAAAAACAATTGGCTATGCTCTGTGGACTTAAAGGATGCTTATACACACATCCCGATACTTCCAGCTCACAGGAGGTATCTTTGATTCCGTCTGGGAGCGCAGCACTTCCAGTATTGTATGCTGCCCTTTGGTCTCGCGTCTGCACCCAGGGTATTTACAAAGTGCCTGGCAGTAGTTGCAGCATTGCTACGCAGACTGGGAGTGCATGTGTTCCTTTATCTCGACGATTGGCTGGTGAAGAACACCTCAGAGGCAGGAGCTCTACGGTCCAGATGACTATTCAACTGCTGGAGCTACTCAGGTTTGTTATAAATTACCCCAAGTCCCATCTTTTCCCTGCTCAAAGACTGGAATTTATTGGAGCTCTGCTGGACACACAGACGGCTCGTGCCTATCTCCCTGAGGCGAGAGCAGACAATCTTCTGTCTCTAGTTTCCATGGCCAGAGCGTCTCAGCAGATCACAGCTCAGCAGATGTTGAGACTTGTAGGCCATATGGCCTCCACAGTTCATGTGACGCCCATGGCCCGCCTTCACATGCAATCAGCTCAATGGACCCTAGCTTCCCAGTGGTATCAAGCTGCAGGGAATCTAGAGGATGCTATCCAGCTGTCCACCGAATTTCACAATTCCCTTCAGTGGTGGATAATTCGATCCAATTTGACCCTGAGACGTCCCTTTCAAATTTCTCAGCCTCAAAAAGTGCTGACAATGGATGCATCCCTTCTGGGGTGGGAAGCTCATGTAGATGGGCTTCATACTCAAGGAGCTTGGTCCCTTCAGGAATCAGGTCTTCAGATCAATCTCTTGGAGTTGCGAGTGGTCTGGAACGCTTTAAAGGCTTTCAGAGATCGGCTGTTCAATCAAATTATTCAAATTCAGACAGACAAATCAGGTTGCCATGTACTACATCAACAAGCAGGGGGGCACCGGATCTCGCCCCCTATGTCGGGAAGCCGTCCAGATGTGGCTTTGGGCTCGCCGTCACGGCATGTTTCTCCAAGCCACGTATCTGGCAGGCATAAACAACAGTCTGGCCGACAGGTTGAGCAGGACAATGCAACCTCACGAGCGGTCGCTCAACTCGGGCATGGTACGCAAGATCTTCCAAACGTGGGGCACCCCCTTGGTGGATCTTTTTGCCACTCAGATCAATCACAAGGTCCCTTAGTTCTGTTCCAGACTTCGGGTCCACGACAAACTAGCGTCAGATGCCTTTCTCCTTCATTGGGGGAAGGGCCTTCTGTATGCATATCCTCCCATACCTCTGGTGGGGAAGACTTTGCTGAAACTCAAGCAAGACCACGGAACCATGATTCTGATTGCTCCCTTTTGGCCAAGTCAGATTTGGTTCCCTCTTCTTCTGGAGTTGTCCTCCGAAGAACCGTAGAGATTGGAGTGTTTTCCAACTCTCATCACTCAGAACCTCCAATCTCTGGCTCTCACGGCCTGGATGTTGAGAGCGTAGAGTTTGCTTCCTTGGGTCTTTCTGAGGGTGTCTCCCGAGTCTTGCTTCCAGGAAAGATTCTACGAAGAGGTGTTACTCTTTTAAATGGAGGAGGTTTGCCGTCTGGTGTGACAGCAAGGCCCTAGATCCTCGCTCTTGTCCTACACAGACCCTGCTTGAATACCTTCTACACTTGTCAGAGTCTGTTCTCAAGACCAACTTCGTAAGAGTTCATCTTAGTGCTATTAGGGTAAGTCTATCTCTGGACAGCCTTTAGTTGTTCGCTTCATGAGAGGTTTGCTTTTGTCAAAGCCCCCTGTCAAACCTCCACCAGTGTCATGGGATCTCAATGTCGTTCTCACCCAGCTGATGAAGCCTCCTTTTGAGCCACTGAATTCCTGCCATCTGAAGTACTTGTCCTGGAAAGTCATTTTCTTGGTGGCGGTTACTTCAGTTCGTAGAGTCAGTGAGCTTCAAGTCTTGGTAGTGCATGCTCCTTATTTCAAGTTTCATCACAACAGAGTCGTCCTCCGCAAGCACCCTAAGTTCTTGCCGAAGGTGGTGTTGGAGTTCCATATGAACCAGTCAGTTGTCTTGCCAACATTTTTTCCCCGTCCTCGTACACGCCCTGCTGAACGTCAGTTGCACACATTGGACTGCAAGAGAGCATTGGCCTTTTATGTGGAGCGGACAAGCCCCTTCAGACAGTCCGCCCAAATGTTTGTTTCTTTTGATCCCAACAGAAGGAGAGTCGCTATTGGGAAACGCACCATTTCCAGTTGGCTAGCAGATTGCATTTCCTTCACTTATGCCCAAGCTGGGCTGATTCTTGAGGATCATGTCACAGCTCATAGTGTTAGAGCCATGGCAGCATCGGTGGCTCACTTGCAGTCAGCCACTATAGAAGAGATTTGCAAGGCTGCGACGTGGTCATCAGCCCACACATTCACATCTCACTACTGCCTTCAGCAGGATTCCCGACGCAACAGTCGGTTTGGGCAGTCGGTGCTGCAGAATCTGTTTTGGGTTTAGAATCCAACTCCACTCCCCTAGAGCCATTTTTGTTCTGATCCAGGCTGCACTCTCAGTTAGATGTTTTGTTTGTAGGTCAATCTTTGTTTTGTCCTCGCCCAATTGACCTTCTTTGTTGTTTTGAGTTAGATACTTTCCTGTGGCAGGTATTCTCCGAGGACAGCAGACTGATTGTTCTCACAAACCCACCCTCCTCCCCCTTGGAGTTGTGTTCTTCTATTTGCTTTTTGACATAATTGAGCAGGGACTCGCGCGCGCTGCATGGGAAGACGGCCGCCCGGTGCGCGTGCCCGCGTTCAGGAAGGCTCCGGCAAAGTTTTGCCTATTTTTGCTGAGAAAAATTGCCGATTCCGGGCCGCCATGGACGCCGACCCATCAGTGAGAACAATCAGCCTGCTGTCCTCAGAGAATACCTGCTGCAGGTAAGTATCTTCGCTTTCAGTGAATTCCTTTCAAATCAAAGCTATTCTGTCAAGCAAAACAACCAGCTTTCCAACTACTGGTCTCCTAACTGTGAGGTCCCACAGGGATCTCCCCTCTCACCTATCCTGTTCAATTTTTTTATGTCGTCTCTTGCCTCAATATACCTGGGTCTTAATGAACTACTATTATGCTATGCGGATGACATCCTTCTTCTCTTACCAGTGACAGCATCAAACAAAGATACAACTCAAGTCAGTAGCGATTGACATGACTGCTGGTAGCACCTGGGCTCTGACTAATTAACTGAAATTGAATACGCAAAAAAACAAGGTCCTGTGGTTTCAAAATCAGTTCAGGTCACATCATCAATATCTTTGTCCAATGGTCAAAGCTTTACAGTAGAGTCTGAAACCAAAGAACTAGGGGTCTTGCTTGATTCTTCTGTAACCTTCTCTTCCCATATTAACTAGCTATGGAAGAAAATACTATTCAAAATTAGACAGTTGTGTCTAGTCAGATCATTCTTCAACCAAAAAGCCTTTGCACTACTAGTCCAAATGTTGGTCCTATCTCACTTGATTACTGTAACATTCTTTTTCTTGGTATTAAGGGTCAATACCAGAAACTGCAAATCATACAGAATATTTTGCTAGACAATACAGATTATCTTAACAAAGTGCACTGGCTTCCCATAGCAGAAAGGTTCAGAGCTGCTTATTTAGTTTTTCTTATAGGGTTTCACCTCTGAACTACTGACTAAGATCGCTTTGCAAAGTTTGATCCAGTCTAACAGACTGAAAGAACAATTGATGCTAGTGTCACTGTTTCAGAAGACAATTCAAAATCACAAGATTTTCAGCTCTCTATTCCGTGTACTTGGAGTTAAAATATGGAACTCTCTACCTATTACATCAGAACAGAAAACAGCTACCTTGGCTAAAAAAATCTTTCTTTTCCCGAGGACTGCTTCATAACAATCCATTTACTTCTATCTTCTAGTATCTATTATGCTTTCCTGTAATGTTTTTGGTTTCATGCATTACACCAATGGTCTCTAAATGTTCTCATACCTCACACTAACATTCTCAGCTTCTGTCTCACCTAGAATGTAAACCACACTGAACTCTGGAAAGGGGATATTGGCTTTATATAAGATTTGATTTGATGTTCCTGTCCTTTTACTCTTGAGTCTCAATTTTACTTCTGCACTTCCTGCTATCACTAACATATCTTTTAAAAAGTCCCCCTATTTTATTGTATTGGTTATCTTACTTCCATTTGTGTTTTTGCTTTCCTGACTACCAACATCTCTTAACTTTTCCAGGTATTATCTTTCTTCCTAGTTTTGGATCTCTTGTAGTTTATGAAGGCTAACTTCCTTTTTACCTTACCTTTTCAGGTACTTCTTTGAGAACCAAAATGACCTCCTTTTTCCTCTTGCTTTTATGGTATTTACTTTCCTAACAGAAAGGTTAGGCACCCTTCAGATCTTGGCAAAGTTGTTCACTTTTAAATGAACCTTCCACGCCTGCTTAATATTGAACCATACCATCCAGTGATTACTGGATGCCAGATCACCCATTACAACATCAGAGACAATCTCCCCATTTGTAAGCACTAGGTCCACACCATCCCATGTTGGTTTCATTACCAACTGCTAGAACAGTACTCCCCGTAGAGAATTCAGGATCTCTTACTTCTAGATGATGCCAGTCAGTATCTGCTATATTGAAATCACCTATTTATAATACTTCTCTTTTCATGGCTATACCTCAAATGCCTTCAGTTACAGTGATGTTAACATTTTTCCCTTTTCCTGATTTCCTGAATGTTTTCTGATCGTTAAACAAAATCTGGTATTAGACAAGGGGAACCTGAGTAATTACATAACACAATTTTTAAATTACTTCATTTATTTAAGGAACAAAGTTATCCACCCCCTATTACCCATGTGAAAAATAACTGCTCCTTCA
Source organism: Microcaecilia unicolor (assembly GCF_901765095.1). Lineage (NCBI taxonomy): Eukaryota > Metazoa > Chordata > Amphibia > Gymnophiona > Siphonopidae > Microcaecilia > Microcaecilia unicolor. The sequence continues at coordinate 164,624,409 of NC_044031.1, forward strand.
GGTGTCCAAATTTAATTGAAAAATAGATCCATCTGAACACAACCAGGTTTGTGTGCAGCCAACCTTGTTGAATCTAAACCACACTATATATTTAACATCACTGTAAGTGTTTAATAAACACCACAGTTTCTACAAGAAAACTATACCATAATCAAAGGAGATTCCAGAAGGGTCTGATTTAAAAACAAATTGTTGAAATACCAGTTTGGAATGGGTTACAGAGCTGTTTCTAAAGCTCTGGGACTCCACTGAACCACAGAGATAGCCATTGTCTCTGGATGGAGAAGACTTGGACAGTTGTGATTCTTCCCAGGAGTGGCGATCCTGCCAAAATTATTTCAAGGTTGCAGCGACAATTATCTGGGAAGTTGCAAAACATCCCAGAAAAATATCCAAAGAATTGCATGTGTCTAGCATCAGCGAAGGTGACTCCACAAGGTAAGTTCAAGGTAAGGTAAGTTCATAACTCCATAAGAAGAAAGAGACTGGGTAAAAATGAGATTCAGGGGAGAATGGCAAGGCCCAAACTGCTGCTATCCAAGAGTAACATCAGTGCTCGTATTTGCAAACATGCACCTGGATAATCCCCAAGCCTTTGGGTTTAATGTTCTATGGACAGATGAGTCAAAAGTGGAACACGTTGAGAACACAGGCCCCATTATGTGTAGCATAAAGCAAATAAAGCATTCTACATTAAGAACATCATACTGACAATCAAGGTGGTGATAGTGTGATTAGTGTGGATATACTTTGCTGCCTCAGAACCTGGAAAACTTGCCATTATTGAAGGAATCATGAATTCTCTACTGTACCAGAAAATTCTTGAGAATGTCCGGTTATCTCTCTGTGAGATCAAGCTGAAGTGTAAATGGGTTATGTAGCAAGACAGTGATCCAAAATACAAAAACAAATCTGAAATGGTTGAGGAGAAACAAAATTAAAGTTTTGCATTGGTCTTGTTGAAGTCCTGTCTTAAACCCAGTAGAGTTACTATGGCAGAACCTGAAACAAGCAATTAAAGAGCACTTTTCCAAAACTCACTCAGCCCATTTATTGTCAGTTTTGAGCTATGCAGTTAATTTTGTTCATCAAGGCAAGATCTAATTTACTGTAACGTATGCCAATGAATTTTATCACAGGAATAAGCTACAGTAAATTAAATCTTGCCGTGATGAACAAAATTAATCGCATATCTTAGTGATTCCCAGACCTGGTCCTGGAGGTACCCCAGCCAGTCAAGCTTTCAGGATATCCACAATGAATATTCATGAGAGGTTTGCATGCATTGCCTCCACTGCATGCAAATCTCTCTCATGATTATGCATTGTGGGTATCCTGAAAACCTGACTGGCTGGGGTGCCTCCAGTACCAGGTTTGAGAACCACTGGCATAGCTGAACACTAACAAAAAAATGAACTGAGTTTGTTCTGGAAAAGTGTTCTTCAATTCATGTATGAAAATATACAAATATGTCTGAATTAAAGCAGTTTTGCAAAGAAGAGTGGGATAAGATTCATAAACAGCAATGTGAAAGGTAACTGTCTTAGGGAGTGTTTGGTTGGCTGTACCACCTTTAACAGCAAAAAAATAGCACAAAGCGACAGATGGACATTTTTTTCTTGTGCAAAAGCATCCAAATCACTGTTTTCAAAACCCATTTTTAAGACATTTTTCTATGCAGTTTGTCTGAATCTCAAGTGGGTGTGTTGGAGACGTGTTTTGGGCAGGATTAGGGTGGGCTTATGATTTGAACATTTTTCTGCTATAGTGGAACATTGTAAAAACATCCAGGGCAAAAAACAGGGCATTTTTGACTAGACCTGTTTCAATAATGACTAAATGTCAGAAAGGTACTGAAACTGACCAGATGACCCCAGGATGGATAAAGGTATGATCCTTCCCTTAATTCCCCAGTAATCACTGACCCCTCCCTTAATTCCCCAGTAATTACTGACCCCTCCCACCCTCACCCTCCTAAGAGGTGAAAGTGACAGTACATACCAGCCTCTTTGACAGCTGTAGATACAGTGGCTGGTCTAGTAGTTGGTGCAGTGGACTGTAGAGAAAGGGACCCTGGTGCATATCCCACTCTAACTGCTACACTTGTGGTGAAAAGTGTAAGTGCCTTAAAAACCACAAAATACCTAATAAACCCACAGATACAGTGGTGGAAATAAGTATTTGATCCCTTGCTGATTTTGTAAGTTTGCCCACTGACAAAGACATGAGCAGCCCATAATTGAAGGGTAGGTTATTGGTAACAGTGAGAGATAGCACATCACAAATTAAATCCGGAAAATCACATTGTGGAAAGTATATGAATTTATTTGCATTCTGCAGAGGGAAATAAGTATTTAATCCCTCTGGCAAACAAGACCTAATACTTGGTGGCAAAACCCTTGTTGGCAAGCACAGCGGTCAGACGTCTTCTGTAGTTGATGATGAGGTTTGCACACATGTCAGGAGGAATTTTGGTCCACTCCTCTTTGCAGATCATCTCTAAATCATTAAGAGTTCTGGGCTGTCGCTTGGCAACTCGCAGCTTCAGCTCCCTCCATAAGTTTTCAATGGGATTAAGGTCTGGTGACTGGCTAGGCCACTCCATGACCCTAATGTGCTTCTTCCTGAGCCACTCCTTTGTTGCCTTGGCTGTATGTTTTGGGTCATTGTCGTGCTGGAAGACCCAGCCACGACCCATTTTTAAGGCCCTGGCGGAGGGAAGGAGGTTGTCACTCAGAATTGTACGGTACATGGCCCCATCCATTCTCCCATTGATGCGGTGAAGTAGTCCTGTGCCCTTAGCAGAGAAACACCCCCAAAACATAACATTTCCACCTCCATGCTTGACAGTGGGGACGGTGTTCTTTGGGTCATAGGCAGCATTTCTCTTCCTCCAAACATGGCGAGTTGAGTTCATGCCAAAGAGCTCAATTTTTGTCTCATCTGACCACAGCACCTTCTCCCAATCACTCTCGGCATCATCCAGGTGTTCACTGGCAAACTTCAGACGGGCCGTCACATGTGCCTTCCGGAGCAGGGGGACCTTGCGGGCACTGCAGGATTGCAATCCGTTATGTCGTAATGTGTTACCAATGGTTTTCGTGGTGACAGTGGTCCCAGCTGCCTTGAGATCATTGACAAGTTCCCCCCTTGTAGTTGTAGGCTGATTTCTAACCTTCCTCATGATCAAGGATACCCCACGAGGTGAGATTTTGCGTGGAGCCCCAGATCTTTGTCGATTGACAGTCATTTTGTACTTCTTCCATTTTCTTACTATGGCACCAACAGTTGTCTCCTTCTCGCCCAGCGTCTTACTGATGGTTTTGTAGCCCATTCCAGCCTTGTGCAGGTGTATGATCTTGTCCCTGACATCCTTAGACAGCTCCTTGCTCTTGGCCATTTTGTAGAGGTTAGAGTCTGACTGATTCACTGAGTCTGTGGACAGGTGTCTTTCATACAGGTGACCATTGCCGACAGCTGTCTGTCATGCAGGTAACGAGTTGATTTGGAGCATCTACCTGGTCTGTAGGGGCCAGATCTCTTACTGGTTGGTGGGGGATCAAATACTTATTTCCCTCTGCAGAATGCAAATAAATTCATATACTTTCCACAATGTGATTTTCCGGATTTAATTTGTGATGTGCTATCTCTCACTGTTACCAATAACCTACCCTTCAATTATGGGCTGCTCATGTCTTTGTCAGTGGGCAAACTTACAAAATCAGCAAGGGATCAAATACTTATTTCCACCACTGTAGGTGACACCTGCAGGTGTAAAGGCTATTGTAGTAGTGTACAGTTGGGTACAGTACATTTTTTGCTATTCCTGGGGGGCTCGCCATACAATATAAAGGGGTTATGATGTGATGTGTACCTGGGACCTTTTATGTGAAGTTCACTGAAGTGTCTCCTAGGCTGCCCTACTGATGATCTGGGGATGTCTGTGTGGCGAGTCTAGTAAGACTGCGGCCCCCATACATCGCAATGGCTTGTTTTTGTGCATTTTTCCCTTGGATGTTTATTGTTTGAAAATGGCCCTTAAAGAAGCACTGAGCACAAAAATGTCTAAAATAGAGTAATTTTCAAACCAAAAAGACAGATGTTTTTCTGGTTTGAAAATGACCATGTTTGACACTGAATTTTTGGATGTTTTTTTTTTTTTGTTTTTTTTGCAAAACGTCCAAAATCTGATCTTGGACATCATATCGAAAATACCCCTCTTAATGTTTTACTTACCTTGTTGCTTTATTCACCCATCACCAACAATCCTGGTTAAGCCCTCCTCAATAGGTTAACCAGTCTTCTGCAAAATACATTTTGCCCCTTCTTTGATAGATGGATACCATCGCTGTTCAGTAGCCCTTGGAAAATCATCCCATGATCCAGGAATCTGAAACGCTTTTGTACGCCATCTGCACAACCATACGTTCATCTCATACTCCACTTTGAAAAACATATTTGGAGGTAGTAAAATAGAAATTTGTATAAATAAAATAAAAAATGTTGTAAAGGTTCTAATGATGATGCTGGGAATGGTGAATTGTGGTGTAAAACCTGTAGAATTCCCAGCCTGAATAGTACTATAGTGCTTAAGCAAAAATACAACAGTGCTGAGATCATAATACTAATGAAGCAATAATTCTGATGCAGTTTTTCTGTGTTATGTCATCTGCCTGTTACTGTGAAAACTTGAACATTTCTAATTGCTCTTTATTTGCCAGTGTAGCTTATGGATCTGAGACAGATTATATAGAGAAACAAATTGTAAAATAAAAGGGTTCTTCTTAAAGGTAGGCTAGTTTAACTATTTTTGTTTTGCAATTAAGAGTGCAGTTTTTTTTTAAATGTAACTGTAAGCGACATTTGAAGCAAGGTATTATTGAAATCCTATTTGTTTCCAGTTTATTTCATTCATAAGACAGGTCTCATATTTGACAAATTAAATACACCATGCATGAGGAACTAATGTACTTTATTAGAGTCCCAACAGCTGATTTTTGCCTCTGAATATTAATCTGAAGGGAATGATAGTTTCTTTTTCTTTTCTTTTTTTTTTTTTGTTAAGCGAAACTCCCCATCCTGTTAACATCAGTTAGGTATTTCAGCTTGTTGCTTTTTCTCACCATTGTTAAGAAGTAGTTCCTTGCTTTTTGATGAGTATTAAATATTAGAAGAACTGCCCAGGAATGCTGTTTATTTCTCTCTAGTATCCTGTGAAAAGTTCTTCTTTTGATTTTATTGGTGTTTTTCAGCACCATGTTCTGAAAAGCAAGCTGGCAGCTTCAAGTGTTGCCCAATGTGTTTAAAGATACCTCCTTCAGACAATCATACACAATTCTACTATAGATTAGATGAAATTCATAGGATAGCTTCATGTGAATTCTATACGTGCTATCCCTGCAAGCTGCCTTGATTTTCTCTCCTCTCATGCCATCCTCGATCCGCTTCAATCCGGTTTTCGCCCTCTTCACTCGACAGAAACAGCACTCTCTAAAGTCTGTAATGACCTGTTCCTTGCCAAATCCAGAGGCCACTACTCCATCCTCATCCTCCTGGATCTATCCGCCACTTTTGACACTGTCAATCATGACTTACTTCTTGCCACACTGTCCTCATTTGGGTTCCAGGGCTCTGTCCTCTCCTGGTTCTCCTCCTATCTCTCCCACCGCACCTTCAAAGTTCACTCTCATGGATCTTCCTCCACCCCCATCCCCTTATCTGTTGGTGTTCCCCAGGGATCGGTCCTTGGACCCCTTCTCTTCTCAATCTACACCTCTTCCCTGAGCTCCCTGATCTCATCTCATGGTTTCCAGTATCATCTCTATGCTGATGACACCCAACTGTATCTCTCCACACCAGACATCACCGCGGAGACCCAGGCAAAGGTATCGGCCTGCTTATCCGACATTGCTGCCTGGATGTCCAACCGCCACCTGAAACTGAACATGTCCAAGACCGAGCTTATCGTCTTTCCACCAAAACCCACTTCTCCTCTTCCTCCACTTTCTATCTCAGTTGATAACACCCTCATCCTCCCCGTCTCATCTGCCCGCAACCTCGGAGTCATCTTTGACTCCTCTCTCTCCTTCTCTGCGCATATCCAGCAGATAGCCAAGACCTGTCGCTTCTTCCTCTTTAACATCAGCAAAATTCGCCCTTTCCTCTCTGAACACACCACCCGAACTCTCGTCCACGCTCTCATTACCTCTCGCCTGGACTACTGCAACTTACTCCTCACCGGCCTCCCACTTAGCCATCTATCCCCCCCTTCAATCTGTTCAGAACTCTGCTGCACGTCTCATATTCCGCCAGAACCGATATACTCATATCACCCCTCTCCTCAGGTCACTTCACTGGCTTCCGATCAGATATCGCATTCAATTCAAGCTTCTCCTTCTTACCTACAAATGCACTCAGTCTGCTGCCCCTCACTATCTTTTTACCCTCATCTCCCCTTACGTTCCCGCCCGTTACCTCCGTTCACAGGATAAATCCTTCCTCTCAGTACCCTTCTCCACCACCGCCAACTCCAGGCTCCGCTCATTCTGCCTCGCCTCACCCTATGCTTGGAACAACCTTCCTGAACCCTTACGCCAAGCCCCCTCCCTGCCCGTCTTCAAGTCTTTGCTTAAAGCCCACCTCTTCAATGCTGCGTTCGGCACCTAACCCTTACTGTTCAGTGAATCCAGACTGCCCCAATTTGACTGCCCCTATCGGACCGACCGTTCACTTGTCTATTAGATTGTAAGCTCTTTGAACAGGGACTGTCTCTCTTTGTTAAATTGTACAGCGCTGCGTAACCCTAGTAGCGCTCTAGAAATGTTAAGTAGTAGTAGTAGTAGTAGTGAGCTAGGCTAGGCTCCATGCCTGTCATGGTATAAGTAAAGTCTGGTTGGAAGCTGGCTTCAAAAGTCAAAGGAAAAGGACCAGGGAGCTGACCAATGTCATGCTGGTGGAAGGGCTTTGTTGGAGTAATTCTTGATAGAGTTTATGGTGGGAGAGAGTGATGAAAAGATTGGACTGATGTTGAGCCTTGAGTGAAGGTGTTGGTACTCTGTGAACTCATGGCTTGAAAGGCTTATACCTGTTTGAGACTGCTGATTTCCCAAGTGTCTGTATTTTACGGGCTCCTCAGGCGTCCCAGTTCAAGGGCTCTAGGGGGTTTCTTGCAGTGCATAACTGCATAGGGCTTGTACACTTTTGTGGACATGAAGCCTCATGAAAACATGCCAATAGGACAGCTGACTAGTTAAGGTGAAAACGAGTTTGCTTGCTTGTATTCTTAACAGGTGTTGTCCATAGGCAGGAGGACTATTCAGATGAATAATTGGGGTGAATGTCATAGTCGTGGAGGGGCATTTTCAATATGATGTCTAAATCTGAAGTGAGATGTTTTGCCAAAAAGTCTCAATCTAATGTCTAGCACATATCCATAATTGAACCAGAAAAACATCTAAATTTCTGGTTCAGTTATGGCTTGCAGTTAGATGTTTTCAGGCTGAACATGTCCATCTGTAAGTACCACTTTTGAAAAAAAAACAAAAAAGTCCCAGGGAAGAACAACAAGCTATAGAGACGTCTGTATGGCAGTATTCCTAGTGAGCTGGCCACACAGAAACTCCAGCAGTGCAGAGGGGTAGACTAGAGGTCAGTGCAGGGGACTGTGGTACAAATCCCACCTAAACCCATCCCTTCATATCGTATGTGAGCCCAATAGAGAAAACTTACTGTACCTAAAGTTCTACCACTACAATAACCCTCAGGCTTTCAGGTCACATATTTAGGTATAGGAGGTTATGTCTATGTTACGGAAGGAGTCACATATTTGTACTGAAATGAAAGTTATAATGGGAATTGAACCTGGGTCCTGTCCTCTGCACTGACCACTAGTCTACTTCATCCACTTGTTTACAGTTTTCTTAGGAATTCTATTCTATACATGTTTTATATACCGCTAGCTCTCCCATGGGATTCATAGCAGTTTACAAACAAGATAGACCTACACATATGAGGAAATTACATTTTCAATTGTGCAATTATAATACTCAGATTACAGTTTAAAAAAGAATGGTTTTCAGTGCCTTTCTAAACACAAAATATAATGGTGCAAATCGAATTTCCCTGGGAAAATCATTCCAGACCTTAACTGTTTGAAAATTAAACAAGTGTTCATGAAGCAATTTTAAGGAAATATGTTTAGAAGAGGGCTAACTCAATTGTAGAGTACTTAAAAAAAACAACAACCCAGTTTTCTCCACCACATGGTTAGAAAAAACAAAATATCCACAATATCTTTCAGTTCAAGCCACAAAGTAATTTATACACCAAACAAGCCAGCTTGAATTTAATCAGCTTATTAATAGTTAGCCAATGGAGATCTCTCATAAAAGAAGATCTTGAATCAAAACAACCTCTGCAATGGAATGGCAATAATATCTGGAGCTGTCATAGATCCTGGCATCTACTGTCACTTTTTTTTTTTTTTGGGGGGGGGGGGTCACTGACTAGCTGACCACAGAGGGATTAAGGGGGGTGTGTCTCCAGTGCTCAGCTGGTCAGTTAGGGCACCTTTTTCTTAGTCGTGACTGAAATAGGTCTAGATTTACAAAAAAAAAAAAAAATTACCTACATACTTTTCTGCCCTGGACATTATTTTCTGTTCCATTATTGCAGAAAATTGTCGAGATTGTAAACCTGCCCAAAACATTCCTCCAACACGCCCACCCGCTTCTATTTGGACAAACTCAGTGAAAAACATCCCAATTCTGCCTTTTTGAAAACCACATTGTACATGTTTTGATGAGAGAGAAAGATGTCCATCTGGTGCTTTGTGCTGCTTTTGAGACATTTTTCTCTTTTTGAAAATGAGCACCATAGTAACAATCAGATGAAAACCTGCACAATCCATCCAGTCTGCCCAACAAGATAACACTCATAGCATGTGTTGCAACATAACATATATTCTTGATCTTGATCTATGCTTACCATTTTCATGGCACAGACCTTAAATGTCTGCCCAGCACTGGACATCCTCCCCAACTACTAGAGTTGTCAAACCCACTCCATCCCATCAAGATCTGTCTAGCCATATAGGAGTACAGATTGTAGGTCTGCTTGGCATTTGCCTTATTTTACAATTACTGGAGTTACCGTATCCCTCCTTCCCTCTAGGGTATACATATTCAGTTCCTCAAGTCTCTTCTTATACATCTTTTGGTCCAAACCCCATATTATTTTTGTTGCCTTTTCTTTGAACTGCTTCAAGTCTTTATATCTTTAGTGAGATACGGCCTACAAAACTGAACACAGTATTCTAAGTGGTGCTTTACCAACAATTTGGTCAGTAGTATCTGCTAGTTATACCTCTTTCTATGCAGCCTAGCATAGTGACTACAGCCACTGTCTTGTCACATGATTTCACTGTGTTGAGATCCTCAGACGTTATCACCCCAAGGTCCCTCTTTGAGTTGTACTTAGTCTCTTACCTCCAATCTGGTACGTCTCCTTTGAATTTCTGCATCCCAAGTGCATCACTTTTCACTTCACATTAAATTTCAACTTTCAGTCCTTAGACCATTCTTCTAATTTTTGCATATCTCTTCTCATGTTTTCTAATCCCTCTGGAGTATCCACTCTAATCATTGTGTTATCTGCAAAAAGACAAACTTTTCCTCCTAACCCTTTGGCAATGTTGCTCTCAAATATATTAAACAGAATCAGCCAGCACCGATCCCTGAGGCACTGCACTAACCTTCCTTTCCTCCAAGCAGGTTCCATTTATCACCACCCTCTGTCATGTCTCAGTTAACCAATTTCCAATCCAATTTACCACTTTAGGTGCTAACTTCAAACTGCTGTGCTCAGCTTTTTCATGAGCTTCCTGTGAGGAACCGTATCAAAGGTTTTGCTGAAATCAAAGTAGTTACATCTAGTCCATCTCCTTTATCCAGTTCTCTGGTCACTCAGTCAAAGAAATCAGATTCGTTTGGCAGGATTTTCCTTTGGTAAAGCCATTTTGCCTTGATCTTGAAGCCCCATTATATTTTAGGACGTTCATTACCCTTTCCTTCAGCAGAATTTCCATTAGTTTTCCAGCCACCAAAGCGAGGGTCTTCCCTGTCTCCACTTTTGTGAAGGTAGGTCATATTGGCTCGTTTCCAATACTGTGGTGCCTCTTCCATGTCCAAAGATTCTATTAAATAAATCCTTCAGAGGTTACACTCATAGGGACAAAGCTACTCTCTCAGAGGTAAGAACTATTGTAAAGTTCCAAGGATGTGTGGACCTTCCCACGCACGATAGTCTCCTCAGTTTTCATAGCTCAAGGAGTAATGCAACTCTTGGGGAGGTGGGAAGGACTGTGGGCCTGATTAATTCTGCTATCTACAGAATAATCGAGCAGACAGCTGAGTGATTCCCAGACTTAGTGCTGTTCCAGTTTATAGACAATTTCTTCATTGTTAAGGTGTGACCTGATGATGAAGTAGTGTTCAGCCAAATGCATCTTTTTTTACTGCGGACTTGTCCAAGCAGTAATGTAATGTGAAGGTATGAATCAAAGATTGTGAAGACGTATGCAGGAGCCATCCCCAAACCTCCTTAAGGAATAAAACAGCCCCCAATCCACCTTAAAAGGAGCATAGCTGGGGAGCCCAGCTTACAGTGAGAGGCCCAGGAAAGGAGTTAAACATTTAAGTCCAGTGGGAAGCCGCAACATCCCAACAAGAAGGACAAAGGGCTTGTGACTATGTCCACACTGTATGTGAGATTGATGGAAAGGCTGTTTTGAAGTCTGCAAGGATAAACCAGGAACTTTATTTTTGTTTTCATGTCTTAAAACAAAATGTTTTTGTGCTATGTACCAGAGTTTGACTTTTTTTTTTTTTTTTAAACAGTTTCACCACATCCCCAGAATTCCAGTTGACCAAACCTGGCATTGTAAATTGTGGCATTAGGGAAAAGTTATGCCTTACTGGGTAACTACTTTTTCCCCTTTAGTCACAGCAGATGAATCCAGAGACACATATGGATTGTGACCATCTACCACCAGGTGGAGATAGAGAGAACTGAACTGAACTCTGTCTTTATAGGATGATACTCCTCATGATCAGTCAGTATAGCTCATCACAAAGCATGAGGAAGAACGAGAGATTCAAGAACAAAACTCTTATATCCCCTTCCTCACAAAAGGCCCTAGTAAAACCAGAGCAAAACCCTGCTGATTATGGGCCATGGCGGAAACACATAAAGAAGTTGTGATGTCAGCCATGGCAGGAGGAGCGCATCTATGCCTTTCATAATGAACTCCTTCATTTGACTATAAAATCTGGGAGCATTGTATTGCATCGCCACACTTCTGAGGGTGTTGCTGACCATTCCCTCTCAGCTGGGTCCAAAGCTGCCCTGCTGAGGTAATCCACCTGACCACTATGTGTGCAGCTGAGATCTGTTGATCTGTTGCAAGTGGGCCTCCACCCACAGAAAGCATGTTTACCAAACATTTTGGGAACAGATTCTGTTACTGTTTGGAATTCTACTGAATCCTGGACATTTTTCTGTCTACCTTGTTTCAACAGGAATAAGAGAGATGTTTTTCAGAATGTTCCAAAGTAGAGGGTGAATGGGCACTGCTATCAACTTTTTAAGTGCATACAGATGAGTCAGGAAGCTGGATAAAGGAATCTTGATCTCTTCCAAATCCTTAAAATAGAATGTCTTTCTTCATCCTCTATCCAAAGTTTCCATCTAAGGAAGCATCCTTTTCATTGAGGGGGGGCAACAATTTTCTGTTAATTACAAGCAAATCTCCGTAAACCTGGAAGATGTAATGAGTCAATTTGACAAATTGAAGAGTAGCAAATCGCTTGGACCGGATGGTATACCTCCCAGAGTACTGATAGAATTGAAAAATGAACTAGCAGAGTTATTTTTAGTAATATATAATTTATCTTTAAAATCAAACATGGTACTGGATGATTGGAGGATAGACTATTTTTAAAAAGAGTTCCTGAGGTGATCCGGGAAAATTATAGACTGGTGATCCTGACCTCAGAGCCAGGCAAAATGGTAAAGACTCTTATAAAGAACAAAACTACAGAGCTTATACATAAGCATAGATTAATCATTCAAAGCCAATGTGGATATAGACAAGGAAAATTTTGCCTCACCAGTCTCTTACTTTTCTTTCAAGGGGTGAATTAACGTGGATAATGGTGAGCTGGTTGATATTGTATATCTGGATTTTCAAAAGGTATCTGACAAAGTACCTCATGAAAGACTCTTGAGGAAATTAGAAAGTCGTGGGATGGGAGCTAATGTCCTATTGTGGATTTAAAACTGGTTAAAAGATAGAAAACAGAGAGAAGGGTTAAATGGTCAGTATTTTCAATGGAGAAGGTTAAATAATGGGGTTTCCCAGGGGTCTGTGTTGGGACCGCTTCTTTTTAACATATTTTTAATGATCAAGCGATGGGAATAAATAGTGAGGTAATTAAATTAGCTGATGACAGTTATTCAAAGTTGTTAAATCGTAAGAGGGTTGTGAAAAATTGCAGGAGGACCTTACGAGACTGGGAGACTGGGCAGATGACATTTTAATGTGTGCAAGTTTAAAGCGATGCATGTGGGAAAGAGGAACCCAAACTGTGACTATGTGATGCAAAGTTCCACATTAGGAATCACTGCCTAGGAAAAGGATCTAGGTATCATTATTGATAAAGAGAATGGGATGACTTACTTATGAGGAAAGGCTAAAGTGGCTCGGGCTCTTCAGCTTGGTGAAGAGATGGCTGAGGGGGAGATATGATAGAGGTATATAAAGTTCTGAGTATAATGGATAGATGTGAATCACTCCTTTACTCTTCCCAGTAATACTAGGACTAGGGGACAAGCAATGAAGCTACTAAGTAGTAAATTTAAAACACACTGGAGAAAATATTTCTACACCCAGTGTGTAATTAAACTCGAATTTGTTGCCAGAGAATGTGGTTTAATTAAGGTTTAAATAAGGTTTGGATAATTTCCCAATAGAAAATTCCATAAGCCATTATTAAGATGGACTTGGGAAAATCCACTGCTTTTATTTCTAGGACAAGCAGTATAAAATCTGTTTAACTGTTCTGGGATCTTGCCAGGTACTTGTGACCTGGATTGTCCACTGTTGGAGAACAGGTTGCTGGACTTGATGGAGCTTCACTGTGTTCCAGTGTGGCAAAGAAAATTTTCTGAAGGCAGACATGGAAAACCTTCTCCAATCCTACTTTCAGATGAAACAGACTTGGAGATCTTAAATTCTGGTTCCACTAAAAGCTGGGCAGTAGGAACATAGTCTGCCACATACATGGCAGGTTAGAATGACATAGGTTTAATAGGATGTTCTTCCTAGGATCAAAGCAAAGATAGGGTGTAGATACTCAAGTCACATCCAGAAGGCCAGCACCATTGTCAATATGGTAAACACCTGTGGTGGATTGTACCAATATCAACATGCACAGTGTCCATGGGGATATTGTATAGAGAGGTTGCTCGGCACACCCATCAGTAAAGGGCTTGGCCTGTGACACTACTCATACGCCTCCAAGATCATCTTACTCATCTCTGCTCCAAATGCCACTGAACACCAGGCTGGTTAGGCCTCAGAAGACTAATCCTTGAAAGTCATATAGAAGTACTCCTTGAAACTCTGTGGTGATACCTTGAATGTCATTGTGGGCAACATGTTAAAATGTTCTGCTCAGAATGCAGTGGTGGCCATAAAAGCAAACAATGCTACGAATAGTTATATTTGAAAAATGTGATTCCTTTCCTAATGTCTCTATTGCTCCACGATGTGACCCCCCACCTTGTCTATTGTGTGCAGTTCTGGTTACTGCAAATCAAGATAGAGCAGAAAAGGTACAGAGAAGAGTGACCCAAAGTGAACGAGGATGGACTAAGACTCATGAGGGGAGGTTAGGGCTCTCCAGTTTGGAATTGAGGGGAGGAGGTTAGCAGTCTAAAGAATCCTGAGTGGAATGGAAGTGGTAAACACAAATCAACTTGTTTACTTCTTCAAAAGGTACAAAGGCTAGGAAAAGTGGGTACAAGGCATGTCCTTGGAGATCAGAACTATTATTCCAGTTAAGATGTGAATTAAGTCAATCAGAAAGGAAATGGAAAAAGTCTGGTGATTGATGATTGTGATGGTTATAAGATTCGACTGACTGAATACTTACAGTTTTGTGAAGAAGAAAAGAATAAATATTATAAACAGAGAATTGAGGGCATTTTGAATAGACCTTAGAAGTTGTGCCCTACTATGAAGTTTTTGATAGATGGACATAAGGCTTTGGATTTATTTATTTATCACAGTTATATTCTGCTCCATCCACAGTTCTGGGCGGAAAATTGATGCCTGATGTTTCTATGTATGCTGATTTTTTGATGCATAAGATGGACAGTTTGAGGAGTATGGTCAAAAGGGAGGCGAATGTTGTTGGATTCAGTGGCAAAGATACATTTTGCTGAAATGAGAGCTTCAACTTTCTCAGTAGCAGGCGCTTTAATGTGGAATGCACTTCCAGGTCAGATACATTTGTGTGCTAATGGTCCTCAAGAAACTATTGAAGACACAGCTTTTTAATAACAACTTTTTTTTAATGCTGAATGATTGTCTTGTAGTGTATAAATTTTTGAAATAAATAAGCATGCCATGAAGCTACTAAGTAGTACATTTAAAACAGATAGGAGCAAAATATTTTTCCATTCAACACCTGGTGCATCTCGTGAACTTGCTGCTAGAGGATGTGGTAAAGCTGTTAGTGTAGCTGGATTTTTAAAATTTTGTGCAAATTCTCAAAGAAAAGTCCATGAACTAATGTTAAGATAGACCTGAGGAAAGTCACTGTTTATCCTTGGGGTGGGGGGGGGGGGGGGGGGAGGGTGGTAAGTAGTATAAGATCTTGCTGCTTTTTAGGATCATGCCAGGTACTTGTTACCTGAATCGGCCTCTTTTGGAAATAGGATGCTGGGTTAGATGGACCTTGGTCTGACCCAGTATGGCAATTCTTATATTCTGTCTTCCTCCTTCTTCCTATAACTGGCATTCTCTCACCTTTTCTCGCCCTTAGAGAATGAGATGGAGCGGGTAGCCGCGGTAAACCGCTGTAATCTGCAGTTACACTGTGGGAACAGCGAAGAGTTTACATGTTACTATGGGCGGGTACAAATGTAACAAAAACAAACAAACTGCAATAATTTCCCCACCCTGCGGGAGCGGTAGTAATTCCTGTACCCACGGTAAAACAGACACCTACCTTTTACTGCTGTTTTACTACTGGGACAGGGAAACGTAATCTGGCTGCCTTCTCTCGTTCTGCTCTGATGCTCCTCCCAGCCTGCATGTAATCTGGCCTTCTCCCTGCCTGCAGGTGCAGGCACGCTTGTGCATGCACAGAGTCCTTGGTGATGGTAGTGTGTGGCTGGCGTTGTTGACTCATACAGTAGAAGAATACGCTAAGAGAGAGTAGAGGGCTGGGCAGTAGAGGAGAGAAAACTGAGGGGGAAGTCGGGACAGAGTCAAGACTCAGCCAGAGGACTCACCCATGAAGGAGGACTGAGCGTGAGCCCAGAGCCAAAGGAGCACGCAGTACACATCTCTGACATTGTGAAGACCACGATAAGGTGCCCCCCCCCCCCCCCAGACCTGCCGGCTTGTGCAACATACGGATTGTATTAGGCTGCGTATTTTGGTTTGCTATTCGCTAAACACCTTATGAAATTTTATAAAATATTATAGAAATAATTTACAGGAATTAGAGTTAAAAGTTAATTGCTTTTGTAACAGGATATACCAAGTATCTGAGTTGCCAGTTGCCTTAGCAACATTTTTACCATCAGAGCATGTGACCAGCCAGAAATTCTTTCATGTGGCTGATAGGAAAAGAGAGATGGGGGATAGGAAGTAATGCAATATACCTGAAGTAAAACTTTATAGCTTATAGCTAAAATTATAGGACAGGATGTACACACAGGAGGAAGTATTATTGGTTTCATCGGTTAGAGTAGTAATTATTAGTTCATTTGGAGGGGCTGGTTATAGGGATTCCCTGCAGAGATGTTTTCACCTAGTAAAGAGCCACCAAAAAACAGACATCATGTTATGAGTTCAGGTGCTCAACAACTTACGTTACTATTTATAATTAAAAAAAAAAAAATCATTAATTAGGTTGAGAGTTGAGACCTGGGAGCATCTTCTTTTCCTGTGCACTGCCTACATCAAAAGAAAAAGATGGCACCATGTGGTGATGTGCTCCTTTTGTTTTGAGGAATGCAGTGATATATTATAAAAATGCACTTGCCTTTTATTTTATTACTATTTCACGGAGAGGTAATGAAGGAAGGGCTTCCTTCATGCAAAAGTTCAGAGAGTCAATCTAAAATGTGGCAACATTGTCCAGTTCATAAGTTAATTATGTTCAGTGGAAAATAAATCTGTTGGCTCAGGCTTGTTTGCTAGTTATGTGAATATTCCACCACTTGCTACCAGCAGTATTACTTATTAAGGGCATTTGCTATAAACTTTGCTTTAATGTTTTTATTCAGTCCATGTGAACATGGTTTGTTTTTTAAACCCAAAGGTGAATCCTAAGGGTGGTTGAACAATTAGGTATAAACTATGTTGTTTCTGACTTTACTTGTTTTGGACTGTTTTGGGTTCTGTCTGCTGCCTAGAATTCTGGAAGATGGCAATGTGAAAATAAAAAGTAAGTTTTGGATGTACTCTGAGTCTGTAGAAGTTGTTTGTTTATTTATTTGTTACATTTGTACCCCACATTTTCCCACCTATTTGCAGGCTCAATGTGGCTTACATCCTATATAATAATTCTCACCGCCAACGTTCTAATGTGCCTGGGACCGTGCCTCCCTCAGAGGTGGTCTGCTAGGCAGGCATGCACTGACGTCAGTGACAGCTGATTCCAAAGCAAGGGGAGGAGTACCCTACTTCACCTGCCTGGGAATCAGCTGTCAGTGCGCCGCTCTGGCAGGGAGCGGGGCAACACAGACCCCCCCCTCGCCGCATCACCAACCCGCCCCCCCCCCCACCCGACGAGCATGAACACCCCGTGTCCCCTCATGCACCTCCCACCGAATTCCACACTCCGCCCTCCCTCCGATTTCAACCCCCCCCCCCCCCACGTTACGGCCCCCTGTACCCCCCTTCCGCGACCCTGTCGACCCCCCCCCCCCTTCCCACCGAAAACCATCCCCCGCCGCCGTCCAGTACCTGTGCTGACGGGGGACCCCAACCCCCATCAGCGGAAGTCCTTTGCTGGCCATCGCGGCGTTGCTTCCTCAGTGATCTTCTGTTGAAGTTCCTCTGCGTGCGTCTGACGCACGCAGAGGAACTTCAACAGAAGATCATTGAGGAAGCAATGCCGCGAAGGCCAGCACAGAACTTCCGCTGACAGGGGTTGGGGTCCCCCGTCAGCACTGGTACTCCACGGCGACGGGGGACAGTTTTCGCCGCGAAGGGGGGGTCGACAGGGTCACGGAAGGGGGGGGTACAGGGGTCCGTAATGCGGAGGGGGGGTGAAAATGGAGGGAGGGCAGAGTCTGGAACAGCGAGGGAGACTGGGGGACAGCCTTGCTAGTGCCCGTTTCCTTCCCTTAAGAAACGAGCATTTTTTACTAGTAGTACCATAAAAGGCGTTCACCAAGTCGGTTGATAACAAATACAAGGTTATGTTATGGACAAATGATGTGGATGTGTGTCAGACTCCATGAGTTCTGCAAAGTTTATTTCAGTTGCTCATTTCGGTTTGCTGTGGCTGTGCTTGGAAAAACATTAACAGCTCAGGCCCTTTCTGGCACCTTTGTAAGTGGGGCAGGGAGGGAATATAAAGGGGAAGGGATGTTTGTGAAAGGGGAGGAGGGAGGGAAGATGGGGGGATGTATCTTCTGTGTTTGCTTTATAAATGACAATTCAGAATATTCCTTTTTATATTGTAATAAAAAGATTTAAATATAAAGTCAACTGTTTGAGGCTTCTGTGGACAAGGGCAAACTTTGTCCCCACAACATTCTCTACTCCCCCTCATTGATAGCTAAAATTTGCCACTGACAAAATTCCCAAAAGAACCAAATTAACTAATTGGACACAGAGCAAGGTTGGAAACCCCCCCTTTATTTTTATTATGCAAAACTCATTTACTTTTAATATGAAAAATAATGCAAATATGCCACAAAATTGCCACCGAATTTTTTTTTATTTTATTTGTAATTTTATCTAATTACATTCAGGTGCAAAACATTTAAATGTCTAGAAGTTACACAAGAACAACTGAAGTAATAATTACCATTTCTAAAGAAAAAAAATCTTATAACTTTTGTCCACAATTTGTGATCCAAGATTTAGGAAAAAAAAAAAGAGAATAAGAAAGAGAGAAATTGTTTCAAAAGATCGGAAGGAACATTGATTCATTCAATCCTGCTACAGCATTCTAACTGAGGGATGCCATACAGGACGTTCTTTCGTACTCTCCTTAGCTTCTACACATTCTTGCAGCTTCTTAGGGCTAAAAAGTTTGCCACAGAATTTTTAATACTTATTGTTGAATCTATCCTCTGAACTGCCACAGGAAACAAAGTAGTGCTTCTTAGCTGCTCCATTCCTTCAGTGTCTAGAGCTTTAAATTGCAAATTGTGTTTTTATGATGCAGTTGTGTGGGTTGAAGACATTCAAAATATAGGTGTGAAAGGGGAAGTACTACTAATAGGCGATTTTAATATGCCAGATGTTGATTTGGGGTATCCATGTAATGAGGTCTTCTAGAAGAAGAGCGATCGTGGTTCTCTACAGAGGAACTATTCCAGCAGTTGGTAATGGAAGCCATGAGGGATGGGGCCATACTGGACTTAATACTTATGAATGAGGAGAGTGTTTCTGATGTTATAGTGAGTGATTATCTGGCATACAATGATCACCGGATGGTGTGGTTTAATATTAAGATAGGTGTGGAGAGGGTTCATTCAAAAATGAAAGTTCTAAAAAAAAAAAAAAAAAAAACAACTTTGTTACCTCAAGGAATTGTCTGGATGGGAACATCTGGAAGAAAGGGCAAGGGGATGGTACTTGATATACCACCTTTCTGTGGTTAGAATCAAAGCGGTTTACATATTATGTACAGATACATATTTTGTACCTGGGTGATGGAGGGTTAAGTGACTTGGCCAGAGTCACAAGGAGCTGCAGTGGGAAGCAAACCCAGTTTACCAGGATCAAAGGTTGCTGCACTAACCACTAGGCCACTCCTCCACTCACTTTCAGTAGGAAAGTAGTAGGCAAAAATGAAAAGAGCTATTGTAAGAGCATCAAACCTCTTTTTGTAAGGAAAGTAAGTAAAAGTAAGAGGAAAATGAGGCTGCTTTGGTTCTCAAAAGTAGTAGCTGAAAAGATAATGAAAAAGAGGTTAGCCTTCATAAACTACAAGAGATCACAGAAAGTGGAAGATGGGTGACAATATCTGGAAAAGCTAAGAGAAGCTAGTAGAGTAGTCAGGAAAGCAAAGATGCAAATGGAAGAAAAACTTGCCAGTACGGTAAAATGGAGGGGAGAAGACTTTTTTTTTTAAATATGCTAGTGATAGGAGAAAGTGCAAAAATGACCTTCAAAGGTGAAGGGGAGGAATATGTAGAAACTGATAAAAATAAAGCAGAATTGCTAAACAAATATTGCTGCTCTGTGTTCACAGCAGAGAAGGGACGGGAGCAGGACCGCAAAAGACAAACACAAATAGTAATGGAGGGGAGATAGTCCCTGAATGATTTTCTGAGGATCGTGTTCAAGAGGAGCTAGCTAAACTAAAGGTGGACAAAGCAATGGGGTCAGATGGCATATATCCAAGGGTACTGAAGGAACAAACAACTCCTGCCAAGAGATATATTTCAAACCCTGATGCATTCATTGGTGCTAAGCCACATCGATTACTGCAGTGGGTTGTACGCTGACTGTACACACTATATTCAAAACACCGCAGCCAGGCTAATCTTTGGAAAAACTCGCTTTGATAGTGTGCGGCCTCTCCGTGAGCGTCTTCACTGGCTACCCATCAAAGACCGTATTGAATTCAAAATCTGCGCCTTAACACATAAGATCATTTACGGAGAAGCACCAGTTTACATGTGTGATTTGATAGATTTACCTCCCAGAAATTCATCGGTGTCATCTCGTACTTATCTCCTTCTGCACTATCCTTCCTGCAGGAATCTAAAGTACAAGACAATCTACTCTTCTTCCTTTTCGTTCATCAGCCCGCACTCCTGGAATGCTTTGCTGAGACTACTGAAAGAGACATCGGATCACCCAACATTTAAAACATTACTAAAGACTTATTTGTTTAGTAAAGCTTATCCCAAAGACCTCATTACTTTTTAATCCCCTATTTCCGTTTTGACTGATTTCCCGTTTTTTGCCTTATGTCTGCTTCCCTTTTGTTGCACCTGTTTTCCCATCCATATTCTTCTATTTAGCTGCTTTCGTTACTGTATTTGTTAATTTTCTATAATTATTATATCCTGCTGTATTATGTTTTGATGTATTAACTTTGTTAGCCACATTGAGCCCGCACAAGCTGGGAAAATGTGGGATACAAGTGAACCAAATAAATAAATAAACTTAGAGAAGTTATGGCAGCTCCGCTGACTGACCTTTTCAATTCTTCTCTAAGGTTGGAAGTGGTCCTGGAGGATTGGAGAAGGGCAGATGGTGGTCCCTCTCCACAAAAGTAAAGAAGTAAGAAAAAGGTTGGGAACTGCAGGTCAGTTAAGTTTAACTTCTGTGGTAAGTAAATTAAGGGAAACCCTTTTCAAAGAGAATAGTAGTTTTTTGAGTCCAATGGATTACAGGACTTGAGGTAATGTGGTTTCACTAGAGGCTGGTCTTGTCATATCTGATTGATTTTTTTGACTGGATGACCATAGAGTTTGATCAAGGGAGAGCACTAGATGTGGTGTATTCAGATTTTAGACAAGCCTTAGGCAATGGACCCTAAAGAAACTGACTGGGTTAGGAACTGGTCACATGGAGGGCAACAGTGGGTAGTGGTAAATGAAGCTCACTCTGAGGAAAAGGATGTTACCAGTGGTGTGTCTCAGGGTTCAGTTCAGTTTTTGGGCTGTTTCTTTTTAACATTTTTATAAGGAATGAAGGGATGTCTGGTAAGGTTTGCTTCTTTGCAGATGATAAAATCTGCAATAGGGTAGATATCCCATATCCCTGATGATGTGGATAACATGAAGGACTTGGGGAAGTTTGAAGAATGGTCTGGAATTTGACAGCTAAGACTGTGCTAAAAAATGCAGGGTTGTTCATTTGGGCTGCAAGATTCTGAGGGAACAGTACAGTGGTAAAGAACCTTGTGCACGAAAGAGGAGTAGGGCTTGGGTGTGATCATATGTTATGATCCTAAGGTTGCCAAACTGGTAGATAAGATGACTGCCAAAGCTAGAAAAATGCTTGGGTGCATAAGGAGAAGAATGGCCAGTAGGAAACAAGTGATGCCCCTGTATAAGACTCTGGTGAGACCTCATTTAGAGTATTGTGTACTGTTCTGGAGACAATACCTTCAAAAAGATATAAACAGGATGGAGATGGTCCAGAGGGCGGCTACTAAAATGGTCAGTGGTCTTCGTCATAAAGAGTATGAGGACAAACTTAGATCTTAATTTGTATACTTTGGAAGAAAGGTGGAAGAGGGGAAATATGATAGAGATGTTTAAATACCTATGTGGCATAAATGCATAGGAGGCGAGTCTTTCAATTGAAAGGAAGTTTTGGAATGAGGGGGCATAGGCTGACTCAGAAGTAACTTGAGGAAATACTTCACGGAAAGGGTGGTTAATTTATAGAACAGCCCCCCAGCAGAAGTGGTGGAGACAAAAACTGTATCTGATTTCAAGAAAGCTTGGGACAAGTACATAGGATCTCAGAGCGAGTGAAAGGGAGAGTAGATAGCATGGCTGGGCAGGCTGGTTAGGCCATATGGTTTTCAACTGCCTTAATTTCTCTCTTTCTGTCACAGCTGGCCCAATGTGCATTTGCAGTTCTTGTGACAGCCCTGCCCCTGAGTTTTCAGACTGGAAACCGAGGAGGAAGTATGTGCTGGGTCATGGCCCCTTGCTATGTGCAAAGTTTCTGCTGACTTATCAGCGCATCATGCACTTCTGCCGCACTGCGGGGTTACAGAGGAAGGCAGGAGTGATGATGGTAGTGGGTGATTTTAGAAGAGTGGAGCATGTGAGTCTAGCTCATGCTTGTTCAACTTATGGCCTACAGGCCAAAACCTTTTACCTGACTTTCAGCAGCTTTGTGGGATTCCTTGCAAGACTTGAAACTGCGAGACCAACCCAGACTTCCGGAACTGCACAGCTCATGCTTGCAGACAGCCAAGTCACAAGGAGAAGCGGGAATCTTGCTCAGCTTCTTCCACTGGAGCCAGGAGAGGGGAAAGAGATAGGGTGAGAGCGGTGAGGGATGGGTGGAGAAGATTTGGTGAAGGCTGGGAGGACATGAGACAGAGAGAAAAAGATTGGGCACTGGGTGAAGGCTTTGGTGGGGGGAGAGGGGAGCATGAGAGACAAAAGGTTAGACAAGCCTGGACTAAACTAAGTTCTTCAGTCAAACAGCCCAATTACTTGTAAAGCCACAACTTGAGCTTCCCTGACTCCATTTACTTTTGTTTTTTACCACTGTCAGAGGCTAAAGCAATAGAACAGAAGCTGAGCAAAAGTATATGCTAGGGGTTACTGAATTAATTCCACATAAATGTTTAGGTCTTTTTACCACCTCTCCAAATCTACATATACCAGTTACCCACAATTTGTAGAGATAAAAGACCAAGGCTTCAGCAAGTTATCTTACTAGGAATCATCTGGTCTTTTTCAAAACTATCTGGTTTCCCTCACCTGCTAGACCACATTCTCATGTTTGTTTATGCTTCCTTCTTTCCCAGGCCTGTTTGCCCATAAGGATATCAGATCAGATCACGATTTACGGCCTTTGCCATTTGACTCTATTCCAAGGTGCATAACTGTGTTTATTATCTACATTACATGGGAGAGAGAGACTGGATGAAGGTTGGGGTGGGTATATGAGAGAAGGAGACTGGGTGTTCTCAGAGTGCGTAAGTGAGATTCTCAAAAAACGTGTGTGTGTGATTTGGCCATCCGAATGTTATGAAATATAAAATGTGGTGTCCAATAGAAAAAGGATGAACAAGCCTGGTGTAGCTCTACCTTCAAAAACAATATACAAATCACCTTACGCAAATTGCTGTGCTGGTAAGAGTTGGCTCTGAATGAAGCATGATGTTATTTGATTTGGGGGGTGGGGGTGGAGTATAGAGAATCTCTTCACAATCCCTCTGCAAACATTATTTTTATAGTCCTGCTTATACTTTGGTTATCTTGTTTTTATATATTAGAACATATTTTTTCTAGATCTAGAATGTATGTTTAAATTAAGATCTAGGTTTCTAATATGCTATTTTAGAGCTTTTCTTAATTGTTTTTTTCTCCAGCTGTACACCAGCGGTAAGAGCGTTCAGTAACTACACACACTTAAAGCTTCCAGCACCACAGATTGAAAGACATGCCTGTGGCCAATTCTTCTGGTGCAAGTGAGTGCTTGTCAGAACTTTTCGATGTAAATGACCTATTTCTATGTCTTTTTGCTGCTATTTTTCTACTGTTGGGCTGGTTTGGTAAAATTACAATAGGTTAACTTTAAATCTGCATGTTTGTTTAGTCCATATTGCATTATTTTCT
Organism: Microcaecilia unicolor; assembly: GCF_901765095.1. NCBI lineage: Eukaryota > Metazoa > Chordata > Amphibia > Gymnophiona > Siphonopidae > Microcaecilia > Microcaecilia unicolor. Next base: position 164,648,211 of record NC_044031.1, read on the forward strand.
TATCCATAGGGTATATGTGAAATATATGACATGATATATTGTTCAATAATTTCAATCATTTACTTACAATTTTGTATTGTAGTAGTGACTACAGGATCAGATAGAAGCATTGTGCCATTTCCATAAAAGGTTAGAAAAATCTTTCATGTTCCTTTTTCTGTTAAACCATCATGTCTTTGTTTAAATATTAATTGATGTTTGTTTTTTTCCCTTTAACTCTGGTATTCAATGCAAGTTAATGTGTTACTTCTGTTAAATAACATTTGGTAGCATGTTTCCATTTCTAACATCTTTAATTGGAATTAAGTGTTTTCCGATGTTGCAGTTTTGTGTCCTTTATGATGAATATTTTCTAGGTATAATGTGATATTTGCCTCAGATTGAATTTTCGTGGTGTGTTTGTATAATTAGGGGTAGTATGACTAAAATAGCTGTGAGTACAATAAAATATAAAATCGACCTTTTTTTAATGCCAGAGTTTTCTGGATGTGGACTTAGTTACCAGAAGACTTACAATTAACTTACTATCTGTGTCAAATCATATGAGAAAACCCATGATAAGTTATTTAGGGCCTCTATTACTAAATCACGCTAGCAATTCCCTTTGCAGCAAATGCGACACAGCCCAGTAACGATTAAATTGCATAAATATTGATTGCTGTGCAAAATCAATAATACAGGCTCTAAATGTTTCAATTAATGCATTATGTTATAGTTATAAATATTTATTGATAATTACTTCTGTTCTCATGAGTATGGCATAACTGATATTCCAATTTGAGTGGTCTCTCAATCCTTTGTAAAAGGTAGCTTCAAGAAGTCTTCATTTTTGAGAATGGAATTTGGGGAAAACATACCTCTTTAGTTAAATTATTTACAGCCTAGTCCATATAGGCAGTGGCGTACCAAGGGCGGGGCGGTGGGGGTGGTCTGCCCCGGTGCAAATCAATGGGGGGTGCTCTGCTCCCGCTGCTTCAGTCCCTCCGTTTGGGCTGTCGTCCCTGCCTCTCTTCTGGCTGGTTCCGCGCCTTCCTTTTGCTCCACCCCTGCCAGACTGCTGCCGCTATTGCCTCTCCTCTGGCCTGACAGTCCCGTGCCTTCCTCCAGCAGCCTCCAGCCTTGTCAAGCTGTCACCACCGCTACAGCTGCTGCTGCTTCTCATCCAGCAGACTAGCAGCAGTAGCGGTAAGCAAAAGCAGGAAGATTGCAGGGTCTCTAAGCTACCCGTGGCTGCCGATCCCGCTTCTTTGACGTCACTTCCAGTTCTGGAGCAGAGTTGGCAGCCACGAGTAGGTAAGGCCCCGCGATTTGGTTTATTATTATTTTTTCTTCTGATAGTTTGAAGCGGGAGGTGGAGAAGCAGCAGCAGCATTTTTTTTTTTTGGGGGGGGGGGGGGGGGGGGGGTGAATGGATTCGGTAAAAAGGGAAATGGGACTTGATATACCGCCTTTCTGAGGTTTTTGCAACTACATTCAAAGTGGTTTACATATATTCAGGTACTTATTTTGTACCAGGGGCAATGGAGGGTTAAATGACTTGCCCAGAGTCACAAGGAGCTGCAGTGGGAATTGAACTCAGTTCCCCAGGATCAAAGTCCACTGCACTAACCACTAGGCCACAAAAAGAATAGAGAGGGCAGAGAGAGGGGGGAGAGGGAGGGCAGACCCTGGATGGAAAGGAGAGAAAGGGCAGATGGTGGATGGAAGGGGGGAAGAGAGAGAGAGGACATATCCTGGATGGAAGGGAGAAAGAGGGAGAGCAGACCCTGGATAGATGGGACAGAAAGGGCACATGGTAGATGGAAGGGGCAGAGAGAGAAAGGGCACATCCTGGATGGAAGAGAGAGGAAGGGCAGATGGTGGATGGAAGGGACAAGAGACAGAGAGAGGACAGATCCTGCATGGAAGAGAGAGGCCGGGATGGCAGACCATGGATGGATGAGAGAGAGAGAAAGGGCAGATAGTGGATGGATTGGGCAGAGAGATGGAAGGGAGAGGGAAGGGCAGAGACAAAGAGGGCAGATCCAGGATGGAAGCGAGAGAGAGGGCATGCAATGGTTGGAAGGGGGAGAGAGAGGACAGACAGGGGCATACGGTGGATGGAATGGGCAGAGACAGAGCAGACACTGGATGGAAGAGAAAGAGGTGCAGATGCTGGATGGAGGGGGCAGAAAGAGAGAGGGCAGACACTGGATTGCAGGGGCAGGGAGAGAGAGAAGGCAGACATTGGATGGAAGGGGCAGATGGTGGATAGAAGGGAAAGAGTGAAGAGAAGATGAGGAAAGCAGAAACCAGTGACAGCAAGGATAGATAAAATATTTTTTCTGCTTTAGGTTAAAGTACTATTGTAGCTGTGTTAATACGTGTTTATAAATAGAAAATGGAAATAAGGTAATTTTTTATTGGACTAATTTTAATACATTTTGTCTAATGTTCAGAGACCAAAACCCCCTTCCTCAGGTCAGGACAGGATACTGTAATAGCAGTATACTGTATTGACCTGAGGAAGGAGGTTTTGGCCTCTGAAAGCTAAATGTATAATGTCCAATAAAATGCTATTGTCTTGTTTTCCTTATTTGTTTTATTTCTATTTGTTAATTTGTAAAGTGGGGATTGGTGTTTGCTAGTTTATATTTTGCACAGTAGTAGGGGACATACATCACTATCACTGTTTCTGTGGTGTTGCATTGTATGCAGACTCTGGCTTCTTGGGGGTTCAGTTTAATTTTTGTCTAAATATTTCTATTGTTAGTTTATATTTTATTTAAAAATTGCTATACTGCTAATGCTCACTAGCAGGTCTCAGCATTCACAATGATTAAAACCAGTTTGTGGTTACTTATTCTAAAGTGGATTAGGGTGTATCTGTGTCTGTGAAAAAGACATGGTTTCCATATCATCATGCTGATCAATCCATAGACTGGTGGGTTGTGCCCATCTACCAGCAGGTGGAGATAGAGAGCAATCCTTTTGCCTCCCTATATGTGGTCATGTGCTGCCGGAAACTCCTCAGTATGTTCTCTATCTCAGCAGGTGGTGGTCACACACAGCAGCAGCTCTGGCTAGGTCTCCAAGCCTAATTTTTAGGTTTTGTTGAGTACCTGGGGTTGAGGGCTCTTCTTGAGCAAGTGCAAACCTGGTGGCGCCAGGTCCCTCCTTTTCTCCCCCCTCCCGCTGGCTCCGTAAAAAAAAAAAATTTTTTGGACGTCCTTAAGGGCGTTTATTTCGACGTTTATTTAAGCGTTTATTGCAGCTACTCACTGGGACACCAGTTCGTTACAGCTCGGAGCGAGAAGCAGGTAATTTTTACCTTTTTATAGCGGGCAGGAGGTTCCCCGATCGATCTCCACGTGGCCTATGGCGTCGGAGGGCAAGGGCACGAAGAATCGCTCCCCGGACCGCGTGTGCGCCTCTAGCGGGGATGCGGGGGTCTTAAAGTCTGATTCGCCCTTGGTGGGTGTCAGTTCGGAGGCCGGTCAGTGTCCCGGGTCTTCCTCCGGTGCGGCGTTTTTTCCCGCCATAAACGCCCATCCCCCGCTGCTGGCCTCCGCCATCTTGGCCGGCCACTCTGCTCGGACGGCTTCTTCTTGGGCCGCCCTTGAGCTGGGAGACGTTCATGCCATGGCCGCCCTTGATTTCGGCGACGGCAAAAAAGCGGCTAAAGTTAAGCGCCGTTCTTCCCGCGCAGCTCCTTCGCGGAGTGTCGCGCCGGACGCCATCTTGGATGCGCAGCATGTTTCTCCCCCGCTCTTGCGAGCGCCGGTTGAGGGTGCGTCTAGGGCTGTGGCCCAGGCTGCTGAAGTGCACAGTCTGGGGGGTTTCTCCCCCGAGTTTATTTTGCTGCTGCATCAGGCCTTCCTTATGCAAAACGCTGCCCCTTCTCCCTTGTCCGATAAAGGGGTTGAGGCCCCCGGAAGTAAACGCCCTCGGGTGGATTCCCAGGGCTTAGAGGACTCTGTCTCCTTTGATGTAGATGAGGGCAGCGTATCTGAGTTCTCCCAACGGTCCTTTGGGGATTCCTTGGAGGAGACGGATTCCCGCTCGGATGGAGCGGATGACCCCTCTGCAGCGCGGATCTTTCGCTCAGAGGATTTGCCCAACCTGTTACTGCAGGCCATGAGCATTTTGAAGATTTCCTCTCCAGAGGACGTCTCTCCCTCAGCCCCTGTTTGCGCCGCCATTATGCTGGGGACGAAGCGCCCGCCTAGAACCTTCCACGTGCATGATGCCATGCACACCTTAATTTCGGCTCAATGGGATGTCCCGGAAGCGAGCCTGAAAGTGGCTAGGGCTATGTCCCGCCTCTATCCTTTGCCTGAAAGTGAACGGGAGGCCTTTCTTTGGCCTACCGTGGATTCTTTAATCACTGCGGTGACTAAGAAAACGGCGTTGCCGGTGGAAGGTGGCACGGCCCTAAAGGACGCCCAAGACAGAAGATTGGAGGCGGCCTTAAGGTCGTCCTTCGAGGCGGCTGCCTTAAGTTTGCAGGCCTCAGTTTGCGGCTCCTACGTGGCCAGGGCGTGCCTGACGATAGTGCAGCGGGCTTCCCCCTCGGATCCTTCCTTGAGGGCTGATTGGCCGGCCCTGGAATCGGGCTTGGCTTATTTGGCAGACTTACTGTATGATGTCTTGAGAGCCTCGGCTAAAGGTATGGCTCAGACAGTCTCTGCGCGGCTGTGGCTGAAACATTGGTCTGCTCACCACGCCTCTAAGTCCCGCCTGGCTAAGTTGCCTTTTAAAGGCAAGCTGCTCTTTGGGGTCAAGCTGGACAAAATTGTGACCGATCTCGGCACGTCTAAGGACAAGAGGTTACCAGAGGTCAGGGCTCGGGTCAGTGCTCGCCCCGGTATCTCCAGAGGACGGTTTCAGGAAGCCCGTCGGTACCGCCCGGGCAAGTTGGGCTCCTCTGCCCCCTCTTCCTTCAAGAGGAACTTCTCCCCCAAGCAGCATTCCTTTCGTAGAGACCGCCGTCCCGGAGGTGCGCCCTCCGGTCCTCCCCCAGGGTCTCGTACCCAATGACGGGGTCCTGGTCCATGGCCCAGTGCAGATTGGAGGACGCCTGTCCTCGTTTCTGGGCGAGTGGACCAGGGTAACTTCAGACGCTTGGGTGCTGGAAGTCATCAGAGACGGCTACAAACTAGAGTTCTGCCGACCCTTAAGAGACGGGTTTGTACTCTCTCCCTGCAAGTCTCCGGTCAAAGCTGTAGCAGTGCAGCAGACCTTGGACAATCTGATCCGCCTGGGTGCGGTCGTTCCGGTGCCAGAAAATCAGCTTGGCAAGGGACGTTACTCCATTTACTTTGTGGTACCAAAGAAAGGAGGTTCTGTCCGGCCTATCCTCGACCTCAAAGGGGTCAATCGGGCCTTGAAAGTTCGGCACTTTCACATGGAGACTCTCCGCTCTGTTATAGCGGCAGTGAAGGCAGGGGAGTTCCTGGCATCCTTGGACATCAAGGAAGCGTACTTGCATATTCCCATCTGGCCTCCTCATCAACGCTTTCTGCGTTTTGCAGTCCTGGGCCGACACTTCCAGTTCAGAGCCCTCCCGTTCGGGTTGGCTACTGCTCCGCGGACCTTCTCCAAAGTAATGGTGGTCATCGCGGCCTTCCTGCGAAAGGAAGGAGTACAAGTCCATCCTTATCTGGACGACTGGTTGATCCGAGCCCCCTCTTATGCAGAGTGCGGCAAAGCTGTGGACCGGGTGATTGCTCTTTTGAGCTCCCTGGGGTGGATCATCAACTGGGAGAAAAGCCAGCTGCACCCGACTCAGTCCCTGGAGTATCTGGGAGTTCGATTCGACACCCAAGTAGGCAGAGTGTTCCTGCCGGACAATCGGATTGTCAAACTTCAGGCTCAGGTGGACCAGTTCCTAGTAGCCTCTCCGCTTCGGGCTTGGGACTATGTGCAGCTGTTGGGCTCTATGACGGCCACGATGGAAGTAGTGCCCTGGGCCAGGGCTCATATGAGACCACTACAACACTCTCTGCTGCAGCGCTGGACTCCGATGTCGGAGGATTATGCTGTGCGCCTTCCCTTGGACCCAGCAGTGCGCAAGGCGCTGAGCTGGTGGCTGAAGACAGACAAGTTGTCTGCAGGGATGCCTCTTGTGACCCCGGAGTGGATTGTCGTCACGACGGACGCCTCTTTGACGGGCTGGGGAGCCCACTGCTTGGGAAGGACAGCGCAGGGGCTCTGGTCTCCTGCAGAGGCAAAGTGGTCTATCAACCTCCTGGAACTCAGAGCCATTCGGTTGGCGCTTTTGGAGTTCCTCCCGGTACTGGCGTTGAAGCCAGTACGGGTCCTGTCGGACAATGCCACGGCTGTGGCCTATGTCAACCGCCAGGGAGGTACCAAGAGCGCCCCTCTAGCCAAGGAAGCCATGAATCTATGCCAGTGGGCGGAAGCGAACTTGGAATAGCTGTCAGCGGCCCACATTGCCGGAGTCATGAATGTCAAGGCGGACTTTCTCAGTCGCCATACCTTGGATCCTGGAGAATGGCAGTTATCGGCTCAGGCGTTCTTGGACATCACGAAGTGCTGGGGCCAGCCGAGCCTAGATCTGATGGCGTCATCGGCCAATTGCCAAGTGCCGCGCTTTTTCAGCAGAGGACGGGACCCTCGATCTCTGGGAGTAGATGCTCTTCTCCAACTGTGGCCAACACAGGAGCTTCTCTATGTGTTCCCGCCCTGGCCCATGTTGGGCAGGGTACTAGACCGGGTGGCAAAGCATCCGGGCCGAATAATCCTGGTGGGTCCAGACTGGCCCAGACGTCCCTGGTATGCGGATTTGATCAGGCTCTCAGTGGACGACCCTCTGCGGCTGCCAGTGGAGCAGGGCCTGTTGCATCAGGGTCCCTTGGTGATGGAGGATCCCTCCCCCTTTGGTCTTACGGCCTGGCTATTGAGCGGCAGCGTCTGAGGAAGAACGGCTTCTCAGACAAAGTCATCGCCACTATGCTGAGAGCGAGGAAGCGCTCTACTTCTACTGCTTACGCCAGGGTTTGGCGTATCTTTGCAGCGTGGTGTGAAGCAGGCTCACTTTCTCCCTTCACTGCTCCAATTTCTTCAGTGCTGGCGTTCCTGCAAGAAGGTCTGGAAAAAGGCCTGTCGCTCAGTTCCCTTAAAGTCCAGGTAGCGGCTCTGGCTTGCTTCAGGGGCCGCCTGAAGGGTGCTTCCCTGGCTTCGCAGCCAGATGTGGTACGTTTTCTCAAGGGAGTTAATCACCTGCGCCCTCCTCTGCACTCAGTGGTGCCTGCGTGGAATCTCAACCTGGTGCTAAGAGCCTTGCAGAAGCCGCCTTTTGAACCCTTGTCGAGGGCATCTCTGAAAGACCTGACGTTGAAAGCAGTCTTTTTGGTGGCTATCACTTCAGCCAGAAGAGTTTCCGAGCTCCAGGCACTCTCATGTTGAGATCCTTTTCTGCAGTTCACTGAGGCAGGAGTGTCTATTCGCACAGTGCCTTCCTTCCTGCCCAAGATTGTTTCTCGCTTCCATGTGAATCAGCAGCTCTGTCTCCCTTCCTTTCGTAGGGAGGACTACCCAGAGGAGTACTCTGCTCTCAAATATCTGGATGTGAGACGAGTCATCATCAGATACTTGGAAGTGACCAATGATTTCCGGAAATCGGATCATCTGTTTGTCCTGTTTGCAGGTCCTCGTAAGGGTCTGCAGGCTGCTAAGCCTACAGTGGCAAGATGGGTCAAGGAAGCCATTGCAGCGGCTTATGTGGCCGCGGGGAAGGTGCCGCCTATCCAGCTGAAGGCTCACTCCACTAGAGCTCAGGCGGCCTCGATGGCAGAGGCCGGGTCCGTCTCCTTGGAAGAGATTTGCAAGGCGGCAACTTGGGCATCGGCCCATACCTTCTCCAGGCATTACCGCTTGACTGTGGCTGCTCGGGCGGAGGCCCGGTTTGGAGCTTCAGTGTTGCGGTCAGGGATTTCAATGTCCCGCCCTGGGTGAGTACTGCTTCGGTACATCCCACCAGTCTATGGATTGATCAGCATGATGATATGGAAGGTAAAATTATGTATCATACCTGATAATTTTCTTTCCATTAATCATAGCTGATCAATCCATAGCCCCTCCCAGATATCTGTACTGTTTATATTCTGGTTGCATTTCAGATTCAAGTTTAGTCTTCAGTTCCTGTTCAGGAGGACTTCGTGTTCAAGTTTTTTCAATTGGATTCTTCAAGAGTTGAGACGAGTTTGTGTTACAGTGAGCTGCTGCATTCCTCTCCCCTCCGTTTTACGGGGCTGGATTGAGACATAAATTCTGCCGGCGCTCCCTCCCGCTTCGTGCGGCTGTAGGGCAGCTTTGTACCCCTCCCGCTTCGGCGGTGTTAGGGTCAGTCAGCTCCTCCCGCGGTTTGCGGTTGCAGGATAAGCCAGATCCCCCCGCATCGGCGGGGTGGTGTCCCTTCCCCGCTCCGCGGGGATGAGCTGGACGGATTCCCCTCCCCCACTTGTGTGGGGATGAGCTGGGTTAATTCCCCTCCCCCGTTTCGGCGGTGGTGAGCTGGGCAGAGTGTCCCTTTGTGGGTGTAATTCTCTAAGTGCTGAGTCCTGCGGATGGAGCTTGGATATCGACATACTGAGGAGTTTTCGGCAGCACATGACCACATATAGGGAGGCAAAAGGATTGCTCTCTATCTCCACCTGCTGGTAGATGGACACAACCCACCAGTCTATGGATTGATCAGCTACGATTAATGGAAAGAAAATTATCAGGTATGATACATAATTTTACCTTTCTGTTGGCATTGACAATGCAGGATTGACGATCTGTACTATTCTGGCTGGTTTAGTTTTACAATAGATGTTTGATGTTCTGTTCACTGCAATGTTTAGGATTCTGCCTTTTCCTCGGTACACTCTTGTGTGACTCATAGAAGTTACTGCTTAAGATATGGTAGAATTGCTCTGTAGGTCCTGAATGACATTTGTTGTGTTTTCTATTCTCAGTGTGTATAATACTGGATTTTGGAGGGGGGTGTTAAAAAATTTTTGGCCCCAGGTGTCAAATACCCTAGGTATGCCACTGCAATATCGGTGCTCATTTTCAAAGCACATAGACTTACATAGTAGCCTATGTAACTTTGTAAGTCTATGTGCTTTGGAAATGAGCCTCAGTGTTTTGAAGATTATCATAGGTAACTTAAACTTGGTATGGGTGTTATAGGCAGCCAGTGTAAACTTGGGCAACGCAGGAGGTACACTTTCTAAAACTTATCCAACAAGCAATGAAGAAGCAGAATTTTGCACTACCAGCAATCTTGTCTTTTAATAATTTTAAACAGTAACTGCAATGACATACATGTGTAAATTTATCCTGAAAAGTAGGCTGTATTAGTTTTATGTTGAACTTCTTGTTTAAGCTTGTTTATTCCTCCCCCCTCAAGAAAACAAAAAACAAAAACACACTGACTGCTTCTAACAATTGAATAGTAGCTTTATTTTTTTTTCACAGATCTGCTCATTGGTAGCCAGCTAGTCAGAAGGACTTTTATTTTTAACATATCCTTTCTTTACAAAGTTTTTTTATTTCCCCCCCCCCCCTCCCGCTTCACTATTAGGAAGTCCCTGGCTTGCTTCTCAGAGGTTCTTTGTGTAAGGCTGCCAGCTGGATCCAGATTCATAGGACAGGGTTGATTCAGTCCTTGGTTTACCCCAGTTCGTGCAGGAACATGTAGTTACGACTTCTCCGTTGTATTCTCTAAGAAAAGCAGGACTGTAAGTCCCAGTATGCACTGGGGTTAACCCAAGGCTAGATAACCCCTGTCCTGCGAATCTGGATCCGGTTGGCAGCCTTATTTATGCATTGTTAGATGTTGGCCCTCAAGACAGGTCATCATTTTGAATGCTTACTAGTATGTGGGCAAAGATCACAGTTTCTTTATGAGGTTTCAGTGTAAAGATGTCATCAAGATTAGTTTGAATCTGACAGTATAGGCTCCTTGTTTGCCCATCTGTTCAAGTTCAGTTCGAAGCTGACTTTGAAACTTAGAAAGCTCATAGAACCATGGTTGCAGTGGTGGCCAGGCCTTATCAGAGCAGTACTCAGGTGCAACAACCCTCCAAGGCTCACGCTACCCACCCAAGTAATCAGAAGTGTTGAGAAGGCTCACCTTAAGAGTTGAAGAAAGTAAAATCTGATCTTTGAGCGAAGGCTTCAGTGCAGCTGTTAACAGCAGTCTGCCTCAGAAAAGTTCTCAACTTGAAAAGCAGCTGGTGTCTGGCTGTGAGTGGGTAGGGAGAGAGAGGGACAGGGGCATCCAAGCCACAACAAACCATATCAATTGCCTTTGCAGTATGAGTCCAGTGTAGCAAAGTATGATAAAAAAAACAATGTGCACTAAAATTTAGTTAAAAGTAAGCAATTTTTTAAAACTCATAACTCACAATCCACTAAGCAAATAGTGTCAGTGCACCATGAATATAAATATACATAAAAAAAATTAAAGTGCACATTTACTCCCCTGTTTACTAAGCCGTATGGCAATGCTGACACTGCCCATTCAAAGTGAGCCAATGCAGCTTCTTAGGGAAGACAAGCAAAGTATGTTTTCTCCCTTTCACCCCAGCTGATCTAGCAGCCATGTTCTGGACAAGCTGCAAAAAGACATCAGTGTTTCTGTAATAGAATGGTAATCTCTAAACTTGATTACTGCTAAAGTGTATATAATTAACTATTCTCACACATTTGCGCCTCAAGTTTATCTGTAGTGCATTCTGCTTTTATAGTTTACAACTTAAGACAACTACAGCCAACTGGGCAAATGCTTATTCTCCGAGGACAAGCAGGCTGCTTGTTCTCACCAATTGGGTGACATTCACGGCAGCCCCAGTAACGGAAATCTTCCTAGCAACAAAAGTTTGCTAGAGCCTTCGAGCGCACAGGCGCACACATGCGCTGCCATCTTCCCGCCCATCATCGCGAGAGTCCCGCGTCAGTTCTTTTTTTCTCTGTGGTAGAGAGTGGCTGCTTGTGGTCTCTCTCTGTGCCCCTGAAAGAGCCTTCGCGTATTTTTTCGCTAATTTTTTTGTTTTTGTCTTCTTTTCCCTCATTTTCTTTTACTTTTAAGTTGTTTCCCTTAAAAAAAAAAAAAAGACCCTTTATTTTTTAGTTTTAGGTCCTGTTAAGTTTTCTTTCGCTTCCGACACGGCCCTCTTAGGTTGCGCGTACGCGTTTCTCATTTTTTGTGCCTTTATTTTTGGCACAATCAAGAATTTTGATTTCGCCGCCGCTATTTTTCCGTCCATGTCATCAAGGACACCCAGCAGCTTCAAGAAGTGTAATCGGTGCAACCGGGCGATCTCGGGTACTGACCCTCACGCGTGGTGTCTTAAGTGCCTTGGGCCCGACCATCGCCCAGACGCATATAAGTTGTGTCTTAGCTTGAAAAAGCGGACACAGGCGTCGGGGAAAGCTCTTCGGGATCATCTTTTTGGAGCTTCGCCCGGTGCGTCGACATCGTTACCGCGGTCGGCAGCGTCAATATCGGCACCGGAGATGGCATCGACCTCGGGAGCGCAGGTAATGGCTGTCCAGAGACCACACATTGGGAGCAGTGAGCCATCGAGTGGGTCTCCCCTTGCCTCGAAGATTCCTGCTGCGCAGGCCCCACGTGACTGACCACTCTCGGACCCGACCCAGAGGAGGCGTGTGGATCCCACGTCCTCCTCGTCGGTACCAAGGAGTATCGATGACGTGCATCGAGCGAAGGCGAAGAAGCATCGTCATCGGTTTCCTTCTAAGCACGGTACCGGGAGCTCCGGGGGGGTCGAAGGATTCGGCACCCGTGAAGCGCCGACGCCGAGAGGAGCGCTCACCCTCCATTCAGGAAGTGTCGGTGCGTTAGTCTTCGGACAGCCCAGTACCGCCTCCTCAACCTCCACGGGTTCTGACACCTGCACCGACCCCGCAGCCTTCCTCGATAGCGACTCTGGACGAGCACATCTGAGCCATTCTCACAGGTTTGCTGGAAGGGTTGCTGCAACAGCCTGTTCCGGTGCCGGGGGTGCTTGCGCCTTCGGCACCGTTGGTGGAAGCGGCATCTGGCTCTGGCCCTGTGGTGAGGTCTCCGGCGCTGGTACCGCTTGCAGCATCGGTGTCGGCTGCCACCCAGGTCGACTCCCTGTTGACATCGAGAGTCTTGTGGTCTTCCCTCTGATCCTACTCCTTCACCAGAAAGAAAGCTTTCTCCGGAGAGTTTTTCTTTCTCTTCATTTGTCCGGGAAATGTCTGTGGCTATTCCCTTCCCTGTGGTCACTGAGGAGGAGCCTAGGACTGAGATGCTCGAGGTCCTTGACTATCCTTTGCCACCTACGGAATCATCCACTGTTCCTCTGCATAATGTCCTTAAGGAGACATTGCTGAAGAACTGGAAGAAACCACTAACTAACCCCACCATCCCCAAAAAAGCTGAGTCCCAATATCAGATTCATGGAGAACCTGAGTTGATGAGGTCGCAGTTACCTCACGACTCTATGGTTGTGAATTCCGCTCTCAAGAGGGCCAAGAGTACTAGAGATTTCGCCTTGGCGCCCCCGGGGCGGGAATCTAGAACTCTTGACTCGTTTGGGAAAAAGGCCTATCAGTCCTCTATGCTCGTGTCCAAGATTCAGTCCTACGGGCTCTACACGAGCATCCACATGCGGAACAATGTAAAGCAACTGGCGGACTTGGTGGACAAGCTCCCTGTGGAGCAGGCCAGGCCTTTTCAGGAGGTGGTCAGGCAGCTGAAGGCCTGTCATAAATTCCTGTCCAGGGGTGCTTATGACTCTTTTGATGTAGCATCCAGAGCTGCTGCTCAGGGTATAGTGATGTGCAGACTCTCATGGCTGCGTGCCTCTGACCTGGATAATCGAGTCCAGCAGCGGATTGCGGATGTCCCTTGCTGGGGGGGATAATATTTTTGGCGAGAAAGTCGAGCAGGTGGTCGAACAGCTCCACTAGTGGGAAACTGCTATGGACAATCTCTCCTGCTGGGCGCCTTCAGCTTCTACCTCATCAGGTAGACGCTTTTTCCGGGGAAGAAGGAGTGTTCCCTATGCCTACAATAGGCGTAGGTACAATCCTCCTTCCTGAAAGACTTTTCAGGCTCAGCCCCAGCGCGCTTGTTCTCGTCAACAGCGTGCGCCTAGACAGGCCCCTACAGCTCCCCAGCAAAAGCAAGGGACGGGCTTTTGACTGGCTCCAGCTGAGCATAGCCGCTATCAAAGTGTCCGTGCCGGACGATCTACCAGTCAGAGGGAGGTTAAAATTTTTTCACCAAAGGTTGCCTCTTGTAACCTCTGATCGGTGGGTTCTTCAAATAGTCTGGTTAGGATACTCCCTCAATTTGATCGCCAAACCTCCAAATTGCCCACCGGGAGCTTAGTCCTTCAACTTCCAGCACAAGTGGGTACTTGCAGAGGAACTCTCCGCCCTTCTCAGTGCCAATGCGGTCGAACCCGTTCCACCAGGGCAGGAAGGGCTGGGATTCTATTCCAGGTACTTCCTTGTGCAAAAGAAAACGGGGGGATGCGTCCCATCCTAGACCTAAGGGCCCTGAACAGATACCTGGTCCGAGAAAAGTTCAGGATGGTTTCCCTGGCACCCTTCTTCCCATGATTCAGGAAAACAATTGGCTGTGCTCTCTGGACTTTTAAAGGATGCTTATACACACATCCCGATACTTCCAGCTCACAGGAAGTATCTTTGATTCCATCTGGGAGCGCAGCACTTCCAGTATTGTGTGCTGCCCTTTGGTCTTGTGTCTGCACCCAGGGTATTTACCAAATGCCTGGCAGTAGTTGCAGCGTCGCTATGCAGACTGGGAGTGCATGTGTTCCCTTATCTCGACGATTAGCTGGTGAAGAACACCTCGGAGGCAGCAGCTCTACAGTCCATGCAGATGACTATTCAACTGCTGGAGCTACTCGGGTTTGTTACAAATTACCCCAAGGCCCATCTTCTTCCCGTTCAAAGACTGGAATTTATTGGAGCTCTGCTGGACTCACAGACAGCTCGTGCCTATCTTCCCGAGACGAGAGCAGACAATCTTCTGTCTCTAGTTTCCATGGCCAGAGCGTCTCAGCGGATCACAGCTCAGCAGATGTTGAGACTTCTGGGCCCCATGGCCTCCACAGTTCATGTGACACCCATGGCCCGTCTTCACATGAGATCTGCTCAATGGACCCTAGCTTCCCAGTGGTATCAAGCTGTAGGGAATCTAGAGGATGCGATGCAGCTGTCCATTGATTTTCACAATTCCCTTCAGTGGTGGACAATTCAATCCAGTTTCACCTTGGGACATCCCTTTCAAATTCCTCAGCCTCAAAAAAAGTGCTGACAACGGATGCATCCCTTCTGGTGTGGGGAGCTCATGTAGATGGGCTTCACACTCAAGGAGCTTGGTCCCTCCAGGAATCAGGTCTTCAGATCAATCTCCTGGAGTTGCGAGCGGTCTTGAATGCTCTAAAGGCTTTCAGAGATCGGCTGTCCCATCAAATTATTCACATTCAGACAGAGAATCAGGTTGCCATGTACTACATCAACAAGCAGGGGGGCACCGGATCTCGCCCCCTATGTCGGGAAGCCATCCAGATGTGGCTTTGGGCTCGCTGTCATGGCATGTTTCTCCAAACCACGTATCTGGCAGGCTTAAACAACAGTCTGGCCGACAGGTTGAGCAGGATCATGCAACGTCACGAGTGGTTGCTCAACTCGCGCATACTGCGCAAGATCTTTCAAGCGTGGGGCACCCCCTTGGTGGATCTTTTCACTACTCAGTTCTATCACAAAGTCCCTCAGTCCAGACTTCAGGCCCACGACAGACTAGCGTCAGATGCCTTTCTCCTCCATTGGGGGAAGGGCCTTCTGTATGCATATCCTCCCATACCTCTGGTGGGGAGGACTTTACTGAAACTCAGGCAAGACTGCGGAACCATGATTCTGATCGCTCCTTTTTGGCCACATCAGATTTGGTTCCCCCTTCTTCTGGAGTTGTCCTCCGAAGAACCGTGGAGATTGGACTGTTTTCCAACCCTCATAACTCAGAACGAGGGGGCGCTTCTGCATCCCAACCTCCAGTCTCTGGCTCTCACAGCCTGGATGTTGAGAGCGTAGACTTCGCCTCCATGGGTCTCTCTGAGGGTGTCTCCCGAGTCTTGCTTCCAGAAAAGATTCCGTGAAGAGGTGTTATTCTTTTAAATGGAGGAGGTTTGCCATCTGGTGTGACAGCAAGGCCCTAGATCCTCTTTCTTGTCCTACACAGACCCTGCTTGAATACCTTCTACACCTGTAAGAGTCTGGTCTCAAGACCAACTCTGTAAGAGTTCAACTTAGTACGATTAGTGCTTTTCATTATCGTGTAGAGGGTAAGCCTATCTCTGGACAGCCTTTAGTTGTTCGATTCATGAGAGGTTTGCTTTTGTCAAAGCCCCTTGTCAAACCTCCACCAGTGTCATGGGATCTCAGCGTCGTCCTCACCCAGCTGATGAAAGCTCCTTTTGAACCACTGAATTCCTGCCATCTGAAGTACTTGACCTGGAAAGTCATTTTCTTGGTGGTGGTTACTTCATGTAGGGTCAGTGAGCTTCAAGCCTTGGTAGTGCATGCTCCTTATCTAAGTTTCATCACAACAGAGTAGTCCTCTGCACTCACCCTAAGTTCCTGCTGAAGGTGGTGTCAGAGTTCCATCTGAACCAGTCAGTTGTCTTGCCAACATTTTTTCCCTGTCCTCATACCCGCCTTCTGAATGTCAGATGCATACATTGGACTGCAAGAGAGCATTGGCCTTTTATGTGGAGCGGACAAGCCCCTTCAGACAGTCCGCCCAAATGTTTGTTTCTTTCGATCCCAACAGAAGGGGAGTCGCTGTTGGGGAAACGCACCATTTCTAATTGCTAGCAGATTGCATTTCCTTCACTTATGCCCAAGCTGGGCTGACTCTTGAGGGTCATTTTACGGCTCATAGTGTTAAAGCCATGGCAGCGTGGGTGGCCCACTTGAAGGCAGCCACTATTGAAGAGATTTGCAAGGCTGCAACGTGGTCATCAGTCCACACATTCACGTCTCACTACTGCCTCCAGCAGAATAGCCGACGCGACAGTCGGTTTGGGCAGTCGGTACTGCAGAAATCTGTTTGGGGTTTAGAATCCAACTCCACCCCCCCAGGCCCATTTTTATTCTGTTCCAGGATGCACTCTCAGTTAGATGTTCTGCTTCGTAGATCAATCCTTGTTATGTCCTCTCCATTGCGAGGCCCAATTGACCTTCTTTGTTGTTTTGAGTGAGCCTGGGTGCTAGGGATATCCAATCGTGAGAACAAGCAGCCTGCTTGTCCTTGGAGAAAGCGAAGAAACATACCTGTAGAAGGTATTTTCCGAGGACAGCAGGCTGATTGTTCTCACAAACCTGCCCGCCTCCCTTTTTGGAGTTGTCCTTTCTATTTGTTATTGCTTTATATTTAACTGAAGCAGGACTCTTGCGACGACGGGCGAGAAGATGCCCGCGCACTCGAAGGCTCTAGCAAACTTTTGTTGCTAAGAGGATTTCTGTTCCTGGGGCTGCCGTGGACGTCACCCAATCATGAGAACAATCAGCCTGCTGTCCTTGGAGAATACCTGATACAGGTATGTATCTTCACTTTCTCTATCTCAGTCTGCTGGTAGTGGAGCATAATTCTTCAATTCTAGACTGGTCTGGTAGGAGTCAAAAGAAAATAAGCAGGTAAGACTAAATTTTCCTTTACAGGGAAACTCCTAATGTTTGTTTGTATGTGATAGCCCAGACCAAGTAGGAGGCTGTTAAGGAACTCACCTGCAATGCTAGAGAATAAACTGTCAAAGTTGCAAGCTACTATTGATGAAATATGAAAAGGGCTAGAAGGATGTCCGGTGTGGCGGCAGCAGGTAGAGGGCAGAGCAGGGACCATTGAGACCTGGTTGAGACATAGAGGAAGACTATAAGAAGATGGTGGAATGGCTGGAGGACCAAGACAATAGAAGTCAATGAAGTATTCTGAAATTGTCAATTTCTGGGCAAATTATGGGTCAGAAACTCTGAAATAGTTGAAAAATGGGTCCAGAGACTTTGGGCCTCAATCCTGCGAGTATCCCCTTAAAGGTGGAGCGCATGCACAGAGTGTGTATGTCCAGGCCAGAATTTTCAACTATTTGGAAAAGGACAAACTAATAGGATTCTACAAGAGAAACAATCGGAATATAGAGGTATGCACATACTGCTTTTCAAAGATTTTTCTGCCAGAGCTACGGAAAGCCCTCACACCATATTGTAAAGTGTTCTGCAATCATGGGATACGTTTTACGGTATAGTACCAAGTAAGAGTCATGAAAATCAAACCACAGCATTTAAGGAGGAGGAGGACTTATAGGCCTTCGTAGGATGGCTCCCACAGCAATAAGCAGGGATTGTAGAGTCTGGGGTGGATGCATATCAAAGTATGTGGCATGTGAAGGAGTACAACCTATGATTAAAGCACAAGAAATTTGGACAATTTGGACAAAACGGTCTGGCTTGTTATTCTTTATAGGGTAGGGTTGAAGGGAGAGAATTGGGAGTCATGGGAATGACTTTATGGAGCAGACCTAACTCAAGTGGGATAAGACTTCCACTTGTGATAGAAGGCCCAGGAATGGTGGCGTGTGTGACAAATGGCTCTTCAAACAGTGATGGAAGACGGGGTTGAAATCCACAGAATTGTGAATTGGTGCAGTTTCCTGGAACCTCTGGGGCATAAGTGACATGGTCTCTAGAGATAGATGCAGTGGACCCAGGTCTAAAGGTGGTGATGCTGCTGATTTGGGAAGTCTATATTTTTGAGTTACTGTGTTACTCTGTTGCAAGTGCAGCCAGCTCACATAGAAATAGTGCCACCACTGCTGCTGCTTTTAACAGAAGCTTTTGGGCGGGCTGAGCGTTCTTTAGGGGGGGGGTGGAATCAATTGAGAAGGGGGCTGCTTGACTTATGCTCTTAATTTTCCACAAGGCAGCGGGTGCTTAGCTTACTTCTTAGAAAGCTAGTAGAAGCTGAAACTGACCGCACTTCCGATTCCGAGTTACAATTACTGTAGCTACAGTTGGTCACATACACTGTCCGTCGTCACTGAAGCCTGCCTGGTGCCTGCAGTTTTTGGTGTGGTGAGGTCACCTGAGGTCCAACTGACGCCAAAACTTAACTTCCCTCTGCTACGACCCGCCCTTTCGGAAGAAGGAAGTTACCTCTGAGGGGGATGGGCCACAGGAGGAGAGGGAAGTTCCGGCATCATCAGCCAATGGAATCTAGCTGCAGCCTGCTGGAGGTGTCCTTCTTGTGTGCCGCAAGGAAACAGAAGGGGGGGGGGGCTGGTGCCTGACAGGAGGCGGAGGAGCAGAGCGCCAAGTGCCAGCAGAGGCAGGGCCGTGGGGGAGAGACTCGGAGACAAAGTGTCGGCACCATGAGGAAACAGGATGGGGGGGGGGGGGTTGATGGTGACTAACAGGAGGCGGAGGAACAGAGCACCCAAGTACCAGTAGAGGGTGAGAGACTGAGCTTCGGTTCACGTAGCGGCGTTGCAGTCAGCACATGAGGAGTTTGGGAGAGGGGAGGGGCAGGCAGGGGGTGACAAATGCAGAGCGGAGACTGTTGACAAGTGTGCCAATAAAAGAGAGAGAGAGCATGGCATGCTGCATGTGTCACATTGTTGCGGCTGGTCAGCTGAGGAGAGAGAGGCACTGGTTCGTACGTCATGTGGAAGGTTGGCCCCCCCCCCCCCCCCCCCCACTGACCTGGGCCCTCGGGCACTGCCTTGTTGTCCGAATGGTCAGTCCGCCCATGTTCAAATTATGTACTGCTGGTTGTGCTAAGAGGGTGTGTAAAGGATCAGTGTAGGAACTTAGTGGGTCTTTTACAAAGTCACGCTTGCATTTTTAGCACGCGTTAAAAATAAGTACGCATTGAACAGTAGAGATGCCCATATATTCCTGTGGGCATCTCTAGTGTTTAGCGCATGCTAAAAACGCTACTGCGCTTTTGTAAAAGACCCCCTTAGTTCAGAAAGTACTCTATTCAACATCCAGTTTGAAACACTAGTGTCAGTTGCAATGCTTGAGCTCTAGTGCTTTTATGTCATGATTACTGTGTGAAAATAGAACATAACAGTAAAAAAGATCTATTAAGTGATTTTATTGCTGCACCGAATTGCAAATTATTGGTTTCTGATACATTTTTTTTCTTTTAGATAGCTGTAATTTGTTCTCTGCAGTATCTGGCTTAAATATTAAATGCAGTGCCAATGTTAATACTTCAATATAAAAGAGGTTTCCTGAAAGGAAGTACTTGCGTGCTTGTTCATCACAGTTCTATTGTTTCTTTTCCCAAGTGTAAAGATTTCATTTTTGTTATAATGAAATAGCTAGTTTAACTGTCCTATGTTCATTGCGAAGAAGTTTTGCAAGGAGTCATCCTGCCCTTGTGCATTTTTCACATTCTGTCTGAAAAAATAAAACAAAACAAAAAAAATGCATTAAAGTAGGAGCTTGAAGCACTGGTGTCTACATGAGAGTGGAAAAACAAATAGCAGGTTATCCGTCACAGGAAAAATGGCAAAAAGGGGGGTGTGAAGGGGAGCCAAAAAAGTGTGGTGTCTGAAAACTTTTTTTTAATGACTTCCCAATATTCCAACTGATGATGGTAAAACACAGGCACACTAAATGTTAAATTAAATAAAAAAATATATAAAAAGCTTTAATACAAAAATGTATTGGTGTCAGTGTTAAAACGTTGCATAAATAAATGATCAAGAACCAGTGACTCACAAACTCAAAAGACCTGACATGGCTGTATTTTGGTTAATTGTCTGCATCGAGGGTGCCATAAATATACAGTATCTGTTGGAAACTTCTAAGATGTACTGAACGTAAGATATTTCTAGTTGATCATTGCTATAGGACAATTACTCCAGCAATTTAAAAAATTGAGATTACTGTATAACTGAATGTTTGTCCAGATTTTGCCATATTTGAGTAAGTGGAACCAACATTTCGGCCATCGTGCTGTGGCTTTCTTTAGGGTATGCTGTGAGGTTTGCAGTTTCTTTATATAGAGGGTTCTCAAACCTGATTGGAGTTTGAGGTGGGTGACTTTCTCAGAAAGACAGGCAATTTCGGCAGGAAAGTTTGCTGGTCACAGATTTAAATTTTGGTGGGAAAATGAAGCAAGAAATTCATTGAAATGGCTCTGTGGGGGAGAGGGAGGGGGCATTTGTATAGGTCACATTTCTAAAACTCAGGGGAGGGAAGGATGTTTGTCCTTGGCGCTAGTCCTTTTGCACTAAACTTGGTTTCTCTCTCTTGGCTTCCTTCAGTCTCATCCGGTATTCCTCTCCATGTTCCTCTTTTTGAGTTTTTCTGTATTTCTGGAACGCCAACTCTTTAGCTTTTATTTTCTCAGGCACTTGCTTGGAGAACCATATCAGTTTCCTTTTTCTCTTGCTTTTATTTACTTTCCTTACATAGAGGCGTGTGCAGGAGAACAAATGGCTAGAAAGGTAAGGAAGGGTGACAAAAATTTCTTCAGGTACATTAGTGAAAGGAAAATGACTAAAAAGGGAATTGTGAGACTGAAAGATGCTGTGAACCGCTATGTAGAAAATGATGAAGAAAAGGCAAATTTGCTAAATAGATACTTTTGTTCTGTTTTCACAGAAGAAAATCCTGGAGAATGACTGAGATGGACTGACAAAAGTACATGTGAGAGTGGAGTGGATTTAGCACAGTTCACGGAAGAGAGTGTGTATGAACAACTAGGAAACCTAAAGGTGGACAAAGCCATGGGACCGGACGGGATCCACCCCAGGATATTGAAGGAGCTGAGAGAGGTTCTGGCTGGTCCTCTTAAAGATTTGTTTAATAAATCCTTGGAGACGGGAGAGGTTCCGTGCGATTGGAGAACGGCGGAGGTGGTCCCTCTTCACAAAAGTGGTGATAGGGAAGAAGCTGGAAACTACAGGCCGGTAAGCCTCACTTCGGTTATTGGAAAAGTAATGGAAGCGATGCTAAAGGACAGGATAGTGAATTTCCTGGAAGCCAATAAGTTGCAAGATCCGAAACAACATGGTTTTACCAAAGGGAAATCGTGTCAAACGAATCTCATTGAATTCTTTGACTGGGTGACTGGAGAATTGAATCAAGGACGTGCTATAGACGTAATCTACTTAGATTTCAGCAAAGCTTTTGACACGGTTCCCCACAGGAGGCTCTTGAATAAACTGGACAGGCTGAAGATAGGACCTGAAGTGGTGAACTGGATTAGTAACTGGTTGACGGACAGAAACCAGAGGGTGGTGGTGAATGGAATTCGCTCGGAGGAGGGGAAGGTGAGTAGTGGAGTGCCTCAGGGATTGGTGCTGGGACCGATTCTGTTCAATATATTTGTGAGTGACATTGCCAAAGGGTTAGAAGGTAAAGTTTGCCTTTTTGCGGACGATACTAAGATTTGTAACAGAGTGGACACCGGGGAGGGAGTGGAAAACATGAAAAAGGATCTGCGGAAACTAGAAGAATGGTCTAAGATTTGGCAATTAAAATTCAATGCGAAGAAATGCAAAGTGATGCACTTAGGGAGTAGAAATCCACGGGAGAAGTATGTGTTAGGCGGGGAGAGTCTGATAGTTACAGACGGGGAGAGGGATCTTGGGGTGATAGTATCTGAGGATCTGAAGGCGACGAAACAGTGTGACAAGGCGGTGGCCGTAGCCAGAAGGTTGCTGGGCTGTATAGAGAGAGGTGTGACCAGCAGAAGAAAAGAGGTGTTGATGCCCCTGTATAAGTCGTTGGTGAGGCCCCACCTGGAGTATTGTGTTCAGTTCTGGAGGCCGTACCTTGCTAAGGATGTAAAAAAAAATGGAAGCGGTGCAAAGAAAAGCTACAGGAATGGTATGGGATTTGCGTTACAAGACGTATGAGGAGAGACTTGCTGACCTGAACATGTATATCCTGGAGGAAAGGAGAAACAGGGGTGATATGATACAGACGTTCAAATATTTGAAAGGTATTAATCCGCAAACGAACCTTTTCCGTAGATGGGAGGGCGGTAGAACGAGAGGACATGATATGAGACTGAAGGGGGGCAGACTCAAGAAAAATGTCAGGAAGTATTTTTTCACGGAGAGAGTGGTAGATACTTGGAATGCCCTCCCGCGGGAGGTGGTGGAAATGAAAACGGTAACGGAATTCAAGCATGCGTGGGATAAACATAAAGGAATCCTGTGCAGAAGGAATGGATCCTCAGAAGCTTAGCTGAGATTGGGAGGCGGGGCTGGTGTTTGGGTGGTGGGGCTAGTTCTGGGCAAGACTTCTACGGTCTGTGTCCTGAAAATGGGGCTAGTTCTGGGCAAGACTTCTACGGTCTGTGTCCTGAAAATGGTAGATACAAATTAAGGTAAGGTATACACAAGAAGTAGCACATATGAGTTTATCTTGTTGGGCAGACTAGATGGACCGTGCAGGTCTTTTTCTGCCGTCATCTACTATGTTTCTAAACTTGGTTGCCATGCTTTAAGATGAGCCCTTTGTCTCCAGTGAAGTTACTTGGGTGTTTAGCTATCTCCACTGCCTCTTTGATACTTCTCAGCCACCAATGGTCTTTTAAGATTTTTGTGTCCTCAAATCTAATTATATGACTAGTTGTTTTAGCATGGAGGGCTCCAGCTGATTTTTCTGTGTTTCTGAATTTGTGGTGTCTCATGCTCTTGTAGCCTTTCCTCTACAGTGTGGCCAGTTTTGCAACTGTACGATTGACCACGACTGCATGGGATTTCTAAACTTCAGGGGTTTGGAGCATAATAGCTAGTCCTTCACATCTGTGAAAATGGATACCAGCTTCTGTGGTGTGGTGTGCTGTAAGCTGTTCTGATGTTCTTTAGTAATTTACCTCTGTGATCCATCACTCCTTGTATGTAGGGGAACACTACAAGTTTTTTTGTTCTGTTAAGGGTTTCATCTAGTGGTGGTTAGTTATTCCTGATTTTGCAAGTTGGGTTGTCCAGAAGTTTTAGGTCTTGAGAAAGTGATCCTTCTGCTGTAGCTATTGGCTAAGAATGTGTCCCAGACTTCACAGCATGCACAATGGCTGAAATGTCTGTTCCATTTACTCGGAAGTGGTAAGACCTGAATAACTGCAACAATCAGGATATCAGCTGTGGAATCCTAAGAGAAAATGCTATTTAACTCCATTTTTAAGGTCACTTTTTAATTTGATCAATGATTATTGGGTGCTGAGATTTTATAAATTCTATAAATCTGTTGCATTGTCAAGTTCTTCCCAGTGTTGTATTACTCCTGGGGGAATTCTACATGTAGTTATAAAATATGCATGCTTTTTATGAAAATAAACAATTGTTGAGTAATATGTCTATATTTTACATTTACCAAAAAATGCACCTTTTGAATTTTTTGTGCATATATATAGTACTAGTAATGAAGGCCCGTTTCAAATCGCAATGAAACGGGCGCTAGCAAGGCTCCCCTCCTTCCCTTTGTGTCTCCGTGTGTCGGCGGCCCCCCTGCAGCCTCCGCCGAAGGCCCCCCCACCCCACTGACCTGCCGAAGTAACGTGTGCTCCGCCCTCGACGTCATCGCGTTTTAACGTGAGTGCGGAGCAGAGCTACAGTGGAGTACAACGTTGGAGCTGAGAATGTGCTCCGCCCTCAACGTCATAACGTTTGACGCGAGGGCGGGGCCCACAGACTGTGATTTTCGAGGCTTCAGAGCTTCGAACATACAAACCTTGGCTTCAGTGACGTCAGCAGCCAATAGAACGTTGAGGGTGAGTTTTATATATAGAGATTATGTATTTCTTTTTATTTGACTAAAAGTTTTATATACTACTTTACTGATATGACTGCCTCTACCCCCAGTCCTCTCCTCCTCCCTTCCACATGGTCAGTAACCCCGCATTTTCCTCCCACCCAGATTATTTTCTCATAACTCCCTGTTCATTCTCCCCCTCACCCCAATCCTCAGCCACCATCAGGCTTGGGTCTCCCCTCCAATCAACCACCAGTACTTGCTTTCACCTCCAGTTGTCCCTCTCTAGATCTTTCCACGTATTAGTTCTTGCTTCAGCTGTATTCTCACTGCATACCAGAACTGTCAGACCTGTGAGTTCTTGTACCAAGTAGAGTGCTGCCGAGCCTGTTACTCGGACCAGGTTCTGTTTGGCAGCCGGACAACCCCGGGTTTCACCTGCACTGACCGCCGTTCCCCAGAGGTTGAGCCCCTAGGTGCGGGCGGCCTGCAGGGCTTACAAGATGGAGCAGGAAGTGGGGTGATGAATGTTGTGCCCTGAAAATGGGGCTAGTTCTGGGCAAGACTTCTACGGTCTGTGTCCTGAAAATGGGGCTAGTTCTGGGCAAGACTTCTACGGTCTGTGTCCTGAAAATGGCAGATACAAATCAAGGTAAGGTATACACAAGAAGTAGCACATATGAGTTTATCTTGTTGGGCAGACTAGATGGACCGTGCAGGTCTTTTTCTGCCGTCATCTACTATGTTACTGTGTATGTGACGACCAGACAGGCAGCAGGCAAGAGGGTAATCCAGGTACGGGCAGAGTCAGTAGGCAGGCAGCAGGTCAAGAGAGTAATCCAGGAACAGGCAGAATCAGTAGGCAGGCAGCAGACAACGAGAGTAATCCAGGTACAGGCAGAGTCAGTAGGCAGGCAGCAGACATGAGAGTAATCCAGGTACAGGCAAGGTCAGTAGGCAGGCAGCAGACACAAGAGTAATCCAGGTACAGGCAGAGTCAGTAGGTAGGCAGCAGACACGAGATTAATCCAAGTACAGGCTAAGTCAGCAATGAAGAACAAAGTAGAGGAGAAGCACACTACTGAGCAAGTAACACCTACCAAATTAGAAGCCGAAGCAAGGAGTCTAGGGAGAGCTCAGCTGATAAAGTGTTGGCGTCTGACATCAGCAGCGAGAAGGGGCACAGCCGTAGGACAAGAGCAGAGGAAGGAGGAACCGGAAGACCAATAGGAGAGAAGCAAGGGAAGCCAGGCAGAGGAAGAGCAGAGCCAGGTGCATGGAAGCAAAACAATCAATGAGCCTGGAAGCCAGGCAGAGAGAGAGAGCAGAGCCAGGTGCATGGAAGCAAAGCAATCGAAAAGCCTGGAAGCCAGGCAGAAAGAGAGCAGAGCCAGGTGAATGGAAACAAAGCAATCAAGGAGCCTGCAGCCAGAGAAGAACTACACACACATGGCTCAGGGCTGTGCCAGTCATGTGTGCGTGTCGATGGAACTGTGCGCAGCCTGACGAAGCCGCTTGCGTTGAGGTAGGGGATATGACACAGAACTGACCCACACCACTCTTGTTGGTGTTATTCCTGGCTTCCATACCCTAGAGGCACAACCCCACTGCACTCACACTCATAAGACTTATCATTGAATGGGAGTACCTAAATGAAAAATGCCTTATGAGCAAGACAAAAGATCTTAATTCAGATATGATACTCTGTCGGTAACCAATGTAGCCTGATCAGTAGTGGGGTGGTATGGTAATTTTTCTTAGCTTTACAGAGAAGATGAGCAGCCAGAATTATGTAATGTCTATAAACATGTGTGATGTTTTGCTGTGCCAGAATACACTGTAATCCAAACGAGATATTAGAAATGCATGAATAAGCACGGAGGACGTGATACTCCATTGGCTGGTGTGTTTCTGGCTTTTGCCAGGTGAAGCATTGTCTGACTTTGGCACTGGCATCTCTTTGACTCCCAACATTTGGGTGCCTCCACATAGCTCCTGCTTTTGGGATCGCTGGAGCTGGCTGCAACTACTTAACATAGTATGCAGGAGGTTGCTGTGATGAGAAAATATGGATACGGATATTAGTGCTTTCTTTGTGAACTTGGTGGAGTCCCTGAAGCAGAATATGAAACTAGACCCTTTGTAGGACTCTTTGGATAGATTGAGAGAGTTTTTTGACCAGCTCATAACATATTCAGCTTAGTGTTCTTTATGCTTTAGTGTTTAATTATACTATTTTCTATTTTTGTATTGGGCTGTTTTGTCAAGGGTTTTGGACATTGGGACTTAAATAGGTGGGAAAGTGTGGGATACAAATGTAACAAATAAAATAAATACTTGACATAAGTTATTGTGCACTGAAAGTATGGAAGATTTAGATGATTAATGATGTAACTACATTGTGTTGTTTAAGATCCGTTATAGCTCTGCATACAGCGAATCACTTGAGTGCAACAGGTGTTGCTGTTAAAATTAAGTTGTTACTGAAACATCTGCTTCCATACTCACACATTTATTCACATATGTTTTGAAATTCTAATGTCCAAAAATATTTATATTTTATAGGTCAGTTTGGATCAAAGCGATTGTTTTGTAAGTCTCCTGTAGGAATTATTCTCAGCTTCATCTCAGACATATGACCAGACATTCTCCTTAAGAGTTTTCTGGTACAGTGCAAAATTCTTCATGATTCTTTCAGTGGCAAGTTTTCCAGATCCTGAGGCAGCAAAACTTCCTCACACCATCAATTGCTACCACCATGTTTGACTGTCAGGATGATGCTCTTACTGTGGAACGTTTTATTTACTTTATGCCAGATATATTGGGATTTCTGCTATCCAGAAAGTTCTACTTTGACTGTCTGTAGAACATCATTCCTAAAGGTTTTGAGGATCATCCAGTCGTGTGTTTGCAAATGTGAGATGGGCATTGATATTACTGTTGGATAGCAGCACTCTCCCATAAATCCCATTTTTGCCCAGCTTTTTTATTTATTTATTTGTTGCATTTGTATCCCATATTTTCCCACCCATTTGCAGGCTCAATGTGACTTACAATATTCCATCATGGCAAGCGCCATTCAAGAGTAAAGAAACAATTGGTATTACATAAAGAACAAGTGTAACATAATAGATACTAATAAAAAAAGGCCCGTTTCTGACACAAATGAAACGGGCGCTAGCAAGGTTTTCCTCAGCTCCCCTGCAGCCACCCATGTCCAGCGACCCTCCTCTCCCCCTGCGCCCACTGCAGCCACCCATATCCAGCGACCCTCCTCTCTCCCCTGCCCCCCTCCAGGCACCCATGTCCAATGACCCTCCTGTGGACATGGATCAGCTGTGAGGCATGTTCCCCCCCCCCCCCCCCCCGGGTTCTGAAGTTGACATCATAATGGCTACGGTGATGTCAGCCTGATCTACGGAGCCTAGCAGACCAACTCGGAATGAGCCACGGTCCCAGGCAAGTCAGAACGTTGGAGGTGAGAATTATTATATAGGATAAGCAATTCGGTATATAAGAAAACAGTCAGAATATCAAGTAAGTAATGATGTGTTAGAATTCCTATTATTGATTATTATGGTATGCCTTGTTGAAAAGAAAAAGTCTTTAGTGATTTTCGAAAGTTGATTAGGTCGTGAATAGTTTTCAGTGGCAATGCATTCCACAGCTGCGTGCCTATGTAGGAAAAGCTGGACGCATGTATTAGTTTGTATTTTAGACCTTTACAGCTTGGGAAGTGAAGACACAGGAATGTGCGTGCTGATCTTTTAGCATTCCTAGGTGGCAAGTCAGTAAGGTCTGACATGTAGGCCGGAGCATCCCCATGAATGATTTTATGAACCAGCACACAGACCTTGAACACAGTACGTTCTTTAACTGGAAGCCAGTGCAGCCTCTCTCTTAGGTTTTTAGCAGTTTTGTATTTTGTCTTTCTAAATATGAGTCCTGCTGCGGTGTTCTGGGCTGTCTGAAGTTTCTTGATGATATGCTCTTTACAACCAGCATAGAGTGCATTGCAATAGTCTAGATGACTTAGCACCATTGGCTGTACCAGGTTGCGAAAAATGCCGCTTGGTAAGAAAGGTTTTAATCTTTTGAGTTTCCACATTGACTGAAACATCTTCTTGGTTGTATTCTTCATATGGCTTTCAAGTGTGAGATTTCGATCAATGGTGACTCCAAGAATTTTCAGGGTGTCTAAGACAGGAAGGGAAAAGTTTGGTGTGGTTATGGTGGTGAATTTACTTGTGTTATGTTGTGATGTGAGTATAAGACATTGTGTTTTTTCAGCGTTAAGTTTTAATTGAAAAGCATCCGCTCATGAATGCATAATTTGGAAGCTGTGGCTGATGTCGTCCATAATTTCCGTTAAATTAGATATGAACGGGATGTAAATCGTGATGTCATCTGCATATAAGTGTGTTGTTTATCGTTTATATGTATGGATTGAGGCCTTGACTGGATAACGTCTTGGCCAGGGGTGTCATCATTAGGTTAAAGAGGGTCGGGGAGAGTGGAGATCCTTGGGGAACGCTGCATTCTGGTATCCATGGAACTGACGTATTCAAATTAAATTTCACTTGGTATGATCTTGTAGTTAGCCTCTAAACCAATTAAGAACGTTACCTCCAACTCTGAAGTATTCAAGAATGTTTAATAATATTTTATGGCTTACCATGTCGAATGCACTGGACATGTCAAATTGTAGGAAGAGTATGTTGTTGCCAGTTGCAATTGCTCGTTTGAATTTAGTAAGAAGAGTAGTTAATACTGTTTCGATGCTGTGGTTAGACCGAAATCCTGATTGAGAGTCGTGAAGAATTGAGAATTTATCTAAGTATTCAGTAAGTTGTTTGGTCACCATACCTTCCACTGGTTTGGTTATCAGAAGGATAGACGCTACTGGACAATAGTTGGTTAAGTCATTTGTGCTTTTCTTTTTCTCTTCTGGAGTCATGAACATTGATCTTAACTGAATCTAGAGAGGCCTGCAGTTCTTTGGATGTTGTGTGACTTCCCAGGTAAGTAGTTGTGCCCTTTGAGTAGTTTTGACAGCGGCCACTCCTGGGAACATTCACTCCATTTGGAGCTAATGGCTCTCACTTTGATTCAGTGGAGTCCCAGAGCTTTAGAAATGGCTTTGTAACTTTTTCCAGATAGATATATATTTCAATAACTTTTTTCTTATCTCATCTGGAATTTCCTTTGATCATGGGAGATAGCATTCTTATAGAAACCTTGTGTCAATTACTTTGCTTTCATGGTAAGTTTAGTCATATAGTGAAGTTTAGATTCAGTAGGGCAGCCTGCAGTTAATCCTGGCTGTGTTCAATTAGCTGAATCTATTCATTAAATTTGGTCAATTGGTGGAGTAACTAAGGGGGCAGTTTCTTTTTCACATGGGTGATATGGGGGTTGGATAACTTTATTCCTTAAATAAATGAAGTAGTAATTTAAAAACTGAGTTTTGTCTAATATTACATTTTGTTTAAAAATTTAGAAACTCTTCAGTGTGACATATATTCAATAATAGAGGAATCAGGAGGTGGGGGGGAAGTTTTTCACATTGCTGTAGAACTGAGGTGGGTGTCGTCCCGTCCCGTCCCCCCCCCCCCCCCCCCCCCCCCCCCCCCCCCCCGGTAATACCAGTGTAAGAAATCCCCCTATTGTGTGCTGGAAAAATTTGCAAACATGTAGTTACAGTACTGCACTAAGCTTTGTCAGATGATTGAGGACTTTTTACTGCTGCCCTTGGAGGACACCATCTACAGGTAAGCAACCTTGCTTCTTTGGACAATGGATCAAAGACTGACTTTTTTTTTTTCCTTTTCATGATAAGAGTTTCCAGCTAATGGATCTTTAGGAAAATAGTGATGAACTGTATTATAGTTGCTGTACTATACAGAATGTTTTGATGTATTCAGTTGGTTTGTTGTATAAATGCCTTTGCTCTTTAATTTCAGCAGCAATGCAGCAGGTGTTGGACAACCTCACAGATCTGCCTACGTCAACAGGCGCTGAAGAAATAGACATTATTTTCCTTAAAGGACTTATGGAGAACCCTATTGTAAGATCTCTTGCTAAGGTACTTTGGCTTATCACTTGGTTAGAAAGTTTATAGTGATAGGTATCAGTTATAAAATTATCCTCAATAACTATATGGAATGTTCTAAAAGGTGCGTATTTTAAAGCCTGTTGTATAAAGGCAACATAAGGCCTGTGTGCCTTTTTATGAAATAAATATTCAGAACCAGCATGAGTAGTGCATACATCCACAAACAAATTTAAAATCTGCTTCAGAAGAAGGTGTAAATTTGTGTGCATACTTTTATATTTTATGAAATGCACATGTACTTGCATCTACGCTGCTGGGAATACCCACATGCAGATTGTGTAAAAGTACACGCTCTTGATTTGCGTGCACATACTTTTTGCATGCATACATCCTGTGTAATTCTTTAAGAGCTCATTTCCACATGAGAGAGAGGCTTTGCACTTAGAAAAAGCTTTAAATTTACTCTTGATGTGGACTCTTACCTCTTTTGGCAATTCTTGTGGCATTGTCAATGGAGAAAGTACAGGGAATGAACAGGCTGAATATTGTATTATAATTTTTAATTTTAGTTTTTGACGGCAGTATCATCCTGCTGTTGGAAAGCATTTATGATAATCAAAATCTTTGTTTTACTGGCAGACAAATGTCCATGCTTATTTGCTCTTGTATGTGTTAAAGGTTTCTTTGATAATCCATGCTATGGAACCTGTTCTCCGGGTGAAAGCTAAGCACTTGGAGAAGCACTTTGTATTCTTCTTTCAGTATTATATCTCCCACTCTTTCTCATGAATATGCAGTATACCAGAATAATTTCTTGGAATGTGTGACTTCTCCAGTAAAATGTAGTAAGATTTTGAGTGTGCTGAAACGCCACCGCACAGAAAGCATAATTGGAAGAAACCAGACTCAGATTGGAGCACCAAAAATTGCTTAAGAACTGGGTAGGTGACATGTTGACATCTGTTACTTGTCTGCTGAGCAAACAAGGCGTGGGGTAATGGTCCTAATAAAGAAAAACCTACAAAGAAAAGTCACACATTTCTAAAGATACACAGATGGAGTTATGCCTTTCTGATGCTCCCTTTGTTTTTGTCTGCTAAGGATGATAAGCAAATAGAGAATTTAAAATGCCTATCTCTGGAATGGTAAGTGTTAAAATTCATCTTCAGAAAGTAACAGCTCCCAGAGCTATGGGTGGATTGGTCCTGTTAAGACTTTTCTTAGTGGCATGTGGGATGCACCATATTAATGATTTCGTATAGAAGTACCTCTCAATTTTCAATGTGGTGCCCTTAGAAAACTTTCTTATTCATCCTTTACATTTCAGACATATCCTCCATGTGCCAGCCAAAAATGTTCCTCAGACTTTATAAATTTATCCTATTTTTATTCCTTTACGTTTTGTCTGGAGATGGCTGTGTAAATATCATAAGTACTCTCCCTCCATTACTCTTTTTGCTGTTGCAGGATAACAGTGATTTTCTCCAAGTACAAGCAGGCTGCTGCTTCTCACATGTGGGTCGATGTCCGCATCGGTCTGGGAATCACAAATTTTGCAAGCAAAATATTTAAAAAAATCTTTTCTAGAGTCTTCTGTCGTGTGCGCACCGCGCATGCGCGGCCATCTTCCCGCCCGTCGCGTGAGCGTTCCCGCTCAGTTATTTTTTTTCTCCGTGGTGAGGTGCGGTTGAGTTTTTCCCCGCTCCTCACAGGCCCAGGAAAGAGTTTTCTGACGTACTTTTTTGTCTTTTTTCTTCTTTTTTGTAGAATTTACAGTTTAAAAAAAAAAAAACTCCCATAGTTTTCTTTACTTTTTTTGCCCCTTTTTAAGTTTCCTTTGTTTTGCGGTCGGGTTGCTCCCTTCTTTTCTTGCCCTTTTTTCTTTTAACAGGCACGATCGCGTCTTTTGATTTCGCCGAAGACATTTTTTCTTCCATGTCATCAAAGACACCCAGCGGCTTCAAACGTTGTACTCGGTGCAACCGGACTATCTCAGGTACCGATACCCAAGCGTCTCGAGAAGCCCAACAAGAGAAGCTTTTTGGGGCTCAGTCTGGTCCTTCGACATCGGTACCGAGGTCGGCGGCGTCGACATTGAGGGACGCATCAGCGTCAGGAGCTAAGGTAATGGCTGCGGAATGACCAACTCATACTGGGAGCAGTGAGGCATTGAGTGGGTCTCCATCTGCCTCGAGGACTCCTGTTATGCAGGCCCCTCGGGACTGACCTTCATCAGATCCAGCCCCGAGGAGATGTGAGGATTCCACGTCTTCCTCATCGGTACCGAGGAGTCTCGATGACGGGCGTCGAGCGAAGACGAAGAAGCACCGTCATTGTTCTCCTTCGACACATGGTGCCCTGAGCTCTGGGGCGTCAAGGGATTCGGCACCTGAGAAGCATCGCCGCCGAGAGGATCGCTCTCCCTCTATTCAGGAGGTGCCGATGCGTCGGTCTAGCAGCATGATACCTGCTCCCGAGCCTCGACAGATTCTGCCACCGGCTCCTTTACCGACCCCGCAGCCTTGTCCGATGGTGGCTCTCAACGAGCACATCGGGGCCCTGCTTCCAGAGCTTCTGGAAGGGTTACTGCGCCAGTCTGCTTAGGTGTCGGGGGTGCTTGTGCCTTCCGTACCGTCTGCTGAAGCGATATCTGGCACTTCGCCTGTGGTGAGGTCCCCGACCTCGGTGCCGCCTGCAGCATCTGTGTCAGCTGCCACCCAGGTCGACTCTCCCTCGACATCGGTGGAGGAAGTTTCACCGGAGTCCAGGTGGGCGTCAACTTCTCGGCATCACCATCGAGGACGTTCCTCGGCATTGAGGCAGGCTCAGTTTCGGACTGCTCTGAGAGATGTCTTGTCCGATACTGAAGATGAGCGTTTGTGGGAGGAAGAGGAGGATCCCAGGTACTTTTCTTCTGATGAGTCCTATGGGATTCCTTCTGAACCTTCCCCTCCACCAGAAAGGAGACTGTCTCCACCGGAGAGTCTATCCTTTATCTCCTTTGTCCGGGAAATGGCTGCGGCTATTCCCTTCCCTATGGAGGTTGAGGATGAGCCCAGGGCTGAGATGCTCGAGGTCCTGGATTATCCTTCTCCACCTAGAGAGGCTGCAATGGCTCCTTTGCATATTGTACTCAAGGAAGTCCTTATGCGAAACTGGTCGTTCCCTCTGTCTAACCCTGTGATCCCGAAGAGAACTGAATCCCAATATCAGATCCACAGGGAACCTGGATTGATGAAGTCTCAGCTACCTCACAATTCCATGGTGGTGGACTCCGCTCTCAAAAGAGCTAAGAGTACTAGGGACTATGCCTCGGTGCCCCCAGGCAGAGAATCTAGAACTTTGGACGCTTCTGGGAGGAAGGCGTATTAGGCCACTATGCTCGCTGCCAAAATCCAGACATACCAGCTCTTCACGAGTATCCACTTGCGGAACTTGGTGAGGCAACTGTCTAGCTTGGTTGCTGCGCTCCCTCCGGAGCAGGCTGAGCCTTTTCGCCAGGTGGTCAGGCAGCAGAAGGCGTGTCGAAAATTCCTGGCCAGGGGTATGTTCGACACTTTTGATGCAGCATCTAGAATCGCTGCCCAAGGTATAGTGATGCGCAGACTCTCGTGGCTGCTTGTCTCTGACCTGGATCATTCAGTCCAGCAGCGGATGGCGGATGTTCCTTGCCGGGGGGGGGGGGGGGGGGGGGGGGGGGGGGGGGGGGGGGGGATAACCTTTTTGGTGAGAAAATAGAGGATCTGGTTGACCATCTCAAAAAGCACAATGATGCTATGTATTCTCTCTCCCGCCGAGCATCTTCTGCTACTACCTCCTCATCTAGGAAGTTTTTGGAGGGAGGAGGAGTGCTCCCTATTCCTATGCTAGGCGTAGGTACGCTCCTGCTTCTCGGCAGCCTGCCCAGGCTCAGTCCCAGCGTGCTCGTTCTCGTCAACAATGTGCGCCTAAGGCCACTGCGGCTCCCCAGCAAAAGCAGGGGACGGGCTTTTGACTGGCTCCAGTTCAGCATAGCCTTAGTAAACGTGTCCGTCCCGGACGACTTGCCGGTTGGGGGGAGGTTAATGTTTTTTCACCATAGGTGGCCTCTTATAACCTCCAACTGGTGGGTTCTTCAAATTGTC
This sequence comes from Microcaecilia unicolor, assembly GCF_901765095.1. Taxonomy (NCBI): domain Eukaryota; kingdom Metazoa; phylum Chordata; class Amphibia; order Gymnophiona; family Siphonopidae; genus Microcaecilia; species Microcaecilia unicolor. The sequence goes on from NC_044031.1 coordinate 164,682,183, forward strand.
CAGTTAGGATACACCCTCAATCTGGAATCCAAGCCTCCAAATTGCCTTCTGGGAGCTCAGTCCTACAGCTCCCAGCACAAGCAGGTACTTGCAGAGGAACTCTCCACCCTTCTACAGGCCCAAGCGGTTGAACCCATTCCACCAGGGGAATAAGGGCTGGGATTCTATTCCAGGTACTTCCTAGTGCAAAAGAAAACAGGAGGGATGCTTCCCATCCTAGACCTAAGGGCCCTGAACAAATTTCTAGTACGAGAAAAGTTCAGGATGGTTTCCTGCACCCTTCTTCCCATGATTCAAGAAAATGATTGGCTATGCTCTTTGCATTTAAAGGATGCTTACACCCACATCTCAATACTCCCAGCTCACCTGAAGTATCTTCGATTTCAGCTAGGAACACAGCACTTTCAGTACCGTGTATTGCCTTTTGGCATGGCGTCTGCACCCAGAGTGTTTACCAAATGCCTAGCTGTAGTCGCAGCGTCGCTACGCAGAATGGGAGTGCATATGTTTCCTTATCTCGATGATTGGCTGGTGAAGAGCACCTCGAAGGAGGGTGCTCAGGAGTCCATGCGAATGACTATTCGGTTGCTAGAGCTACTGGGGTTCGTCATAAGTTATCCCAAGTCCCATCTCACCCCAGTCCAAAAATTGGAATTCATTGGAGCCCTGTTGAACACTCAGACAGCTCGAGCTTATCTCCCCAAGGCAAGGGCGGACAATCTTCTGTCCCTGGTGTCCATGGTTCGAGCGTCCCAACAGGTCACGACTCAGCAGATGTTGAGACTTCTGGGGCACATGGCCTCTACAGTTCATGTAATTCCCATGGCACCTTTACATATGAGATCAGCTCAATGGACCCTAGCTTCCCAGTGGTTTCAAGCTGCGGGGGATCTAGAAGATGTAGTCCAACTGTCCACCAGCTTTTGGAATTCTCTTCAGTGGTGGACGATTCAATCCAATTTGACCATGGGGCGACCATTCTAAGTTCCTCAGCCACAGAAGGTGCTGATGACAGATGCATCTCTCCTGGGGTGGTGAGCTCATGTAGATGGGCTCCACACTTAGGGAGCCTGGTCCTTTCAGGAAAAAGGTCTGCAGATCAACCTCCTGGAATTAAGAGCAATCTGGAACGCTCTAAAGGCTTTCAGAGATCAGCTGTCCAACTAAGTCATCTTAATTCAGACAGACAATCAGGTTGCCATATACTACACCAACAGACAGGGGGGCACCAGATCTCGCCCTCTGTGTCAGGAAGCCGTCCAGGTGTGGCTTTGGGCACATTGTCACGGCATGTTTCTCCAAGCCACTTATCTGGCAGGCGTAAACAACAGTCTGGCCGACAGACTGAGCAGGATAATGCTACCTCACGAGTGGTCACTGAACATGGGCGTAGTCCGCAAGATCTTCCGAGCGTGGGGCACCCCCTCGGTGGATCTCTTTGCCACTCAACTAAATCACAGGGTCCCTCAGTTCTGTTCCAGGCTTCAGGCCCATGATCGACTAGCGTCAGATACCTTTCTCCTATATTGGGGGACAGGCCTCCTGTATGCGTATCCTCCCATACCTCTAGTAGGGAAGACTTTGTTGAAACTCAAGCAATACTGTGGAACCATGATCGTGATTGCACCCTTCTGGCCACGTCAGATCTGGTTCCCTCTTCTTGTGGAGTTGTCCTCCGAGGAACCGTGGAGATTGGAGTGTTTTCCAACCCTCAGAACGAGGGGTCGCTTCTACATCCCAACCTCCAGTCTCTGGCCTAGATGTTGAGAGCTTAGAATTTGCCTCCTTGGGTCTTTCTGATGGTGTCTCCCGAGTCTTGCTTGCTTCTAGGAAAGATTCCACAAAGAGATGTTACTCTTTTAAATGGAGGAGGTTTGCCGTCTGGTGTGACAGCAAGGCCCTAGATCCTCTTATAGTGGCTCCTACTTTCTCCAGCCTTATTTTCTGTTGAAGATGTATTCTTCCTTTCATTATCTATACAGTCACATTAACTTCTTCAACTTTGCAATGCTCTCTCTCTCTCTCTCTCTCTCTCTCTCTCATGGCTGCTACTGTGTCCAGCCTTCTTTTCTGATTTGCAAGCTGCAGGATGCAAAATGTGACTGATGCTAGATGGACCTACTGTTAAAGCAGATGTTTGAGTTTTATATGTAAGGTACATAAAGAACAAAAGCATGACAAATATTGCTGTCAGTCAGATCTCTTGATAATGCAGCTGTAGATGGATATTTGGAAACCATTCAACAAGAATTGGCAAAGCATGGACTCGAACTAGCTCTCTTCCAGTCCTCTGGTTGGTATCGGTACTGACAGTGCAACCAGCATGATTGAGCAGGAAACTGATTAATACCAAAACTTCAGCAGAACCTGAGTCATGTAATTGGTATTTACTGTTTTACACATAGATTAAATTTGTGTTCTAAGTGCAGTGAAAAGTGCAAAGTACATTGAAGATCCCGATTCAGTTCTGAAAATTGAACAAATTCTTTCAGTATTCTCCAAAGAGAATGCATCAGGTAAAGAAATAGGAAAGTCTTGAAAGTAAAATACAAAATTTCAATACCCTCACAATGTAAGATGGTGTCCTCTCTGCTCTTATAAAATTTGAAAGAGTGCCACAATATACCTTGAAACTATTCCTACAGAAAAAGACAATGCTTCTACAGTTTCAAAGGATTTGCTGCAAAACCTAGCTGACCTCACATTTGTTCACATGTTCCATTTTCTCTTGGACATCCTTGGAACATTAGAACCCTTTCCCTTTTTTTCAGGGGGAGAAGCTTTGTCTCAGCACAGTCAAAAACACAATGACATTAGTATCACTGAAAGATGTTCCAGGGCAACGTGAAAACAGGACTGTATCAAGATGTACAACTACATGGACTAAATGATGCTCCTAGTTTTGCCAAATTTGAGAAGGAGAACATGATCCGACCTGCTGACCGTTACTTAGAAGAATGATTTTTGACTCATCATGGAAGCATTGATAGGTACTACTACTACTACTTAGCATTTCTATAGCGCTGCCAGGGTTACACAGCGCTGTACAAGTTTAAACACGGGGAGGGACAGTCCCTGCTCAAGAGAGCTTACACTCTAAAGGTATCAGACTACGTAGTCAGTGTAGGTAACAGGAATGGGGAAGGTGGTTAGGCGCCAAAAGCAAGGGAGAAGAGATGGGCCTTGAGTAAGGACTTGAAAATGGGCAGGGAGGGCGTATGGGCTCAGGAAGTCTGTTCCAGGCATAAGGTGCTGCGAGGCAGAAGGGGCGGAGTCTGGAGTTAGCGGTGGTGGAGAAGGGAACAGATAGGAGTGATTCGTCCTGAGAGCGGAGGTTACGGGTGGGAACATACGGGGAGAGGTAATGGGGGGCAGCAGATTGAGTGCACTTGAAGGTCAATAGGAGAAGCTTGAACTGTATACGGTAGCGGATTGGGAGCCAGTGAAGCGACTTGAGGAGAAGGGTGATATGAGAGTATCGGTTCACGCGGTAGATAAGACGTGCGGCAGAATTTTGGACAGATTGAAGGGGGGATAGGTGGCTAAGCGGGAGGCCAGCGAGGAGAAGGTTGCAATAGTCAAGATGAGAGGTAACGAGCGAGTGGACGAGGGTTCGGGTGGTCTGTTCAGAGAGGAATGGGCGAATTTTGCTAATATTATAGAGGAAGAAGCGACAGGTCTTAGCTGTCTGCTGGATATGGGCAGAGAAGGAGAGGGAGGAGTCGAAAATGACTCCGAGATTGCGTGCTGAAGAGACGGGGAGGATGAGGGCGTTGTCAACAGAGACGGAAAGTGGGGGAAGAGGAGAAGAGGGTTTGGGTGGAAAGATAAGGAGCTCAGTCTTTGCCATGTTCAATTTCAGATGCTGGTTGGACATCCAGGCAGCGATGTCGGAAAGGCAGGCTGAAACTTTGGCCTGGGTTTCGACTGTGATGTCGGGAGTGGAGAGGTAAAGCTGGGTATCATCGGCATAGAGATGGTACTGGAAACCATGTGATGAGATCAACGAGCCTAGGGAAGAGGTGTATATCGAGAAGAGAAGCGGTCCAAGGACAGATCCTTGAGGAACCCCAACAGAGAGCGGGACGGGGGTGGAAGAGGAGCCATTAGAAAATACTCAATAGGTACAATTTGATACATTTTGCGTGGCTGTCAGGAAGTCTGGAAGGGTTGACGAAATAACTATACTGGTTCAAAATTTCTAGAAACAGTTTTACCATCAAACATATATATGTGTACACACATACAAGACATCCATAATGAGTGGTATGATTTAAAACTTCTTGGTAAGGAAAAGAAATTTTGAGCTTCTGGATTTCTTAATAATAAATTTCCTGTTTTAAGAAAATTTGTTGTCCATAGTATCTGTGCTTCCTGTTTCCACTGTTTGTTATGAAAGAGGTTTTAGCTTAATTAGTTTTGTGAAAAACAAATTCAGATCATCAATGGGAGCAGAAAGCTTAAATGACTTGTTGATGATTAACATGAATGGCTACTCAGCGATGGAATTTGATCCTTGAAAGGGTTTGGACCAGTGATATTTCAGTTCAAAAATTACTGGACATGTGCATGGTCACAAGAGACTGCATGAGAAATAGTTCTGAAGGAAGTGGCCTAAATGTTATATCTATATTTTTAAATCTGTCTTTTGGAGTTCTTGAGAGCTGGAAAAAAGAAAAATGACCACAGAAGAAAAAGTCAGGCAACTGGATTCACTGGTATTTTAGGATTTTTGTTTCTTATTGTTTTACATTTATGCAGTGGAAGGCTGGTGTATGTACAAGTTTAAGATTTTATTTAAAATAGTCATTCCAGTGTGCGTTCTGGTTATGTACATACTAGTAAAAAAGGCCCGTTTCTGACACAAATGAAACGGGCGCTATCAAGGTTTTCCTCGGATTGTGTGTGTTTGAGAGAGTGTTTGTGAGAGTGACTGTGTGTGAGAGAGAGTGAATATGCGAGTGTGTCTGTGAGAGAGACAGTGTGTGTGTGAGAATGAGAGTGTGTGCAAGTGCGTATGTGAGAGACAGTATGAGAAAGAGTGTGTTTCACACAGATACAGTGTGTGCGAGAGAGAGAGTGTGTGTGAGACACAGACTCTGTGAGACTGAGTGTTTGAGACCAAGAGAGTGTGTGAGTGACTGTTTGACACATAGAGAGTGAATGTGATACAGTGTGAGACATAGAGTGTGTGAGAGTGAGAGAAAGACATTGACTGTGAGAGAGAGAGTGTGTGTGTGACAGAGATAACTCTCCCCCCCCTCTCTGGTGTCAGCCCCCCCCCCCCTCTCTCCCTCCCTCTCTCTTGTTTCAGGCCCCACTTCTCTCTCTCTGGTGTCTGAGTGTTACTGTGCAGGACACTGAGCTCTGGCTGTGCTTCAATGAACTGACCAATCCTATGTAATAGAATGCACCTCCAACATTCTGAAACCGAGAAACCTCGTGTGGTTGGTCACTTCTGCTTGTGACGAACCCGGAAGTACGTGATGTCAATTCAGGAGATGTGGGTTTCACCACCATGCATTTAGAACGTTGGGAGTTGTGGAGGCTTCATAGAATGTTGGAGGTGCGTTTTATATAGAGAGATTTACTGCTGATTCTGTTTAGCACTTTTACATTTTTTTGCTTTTGTAATAACTAGTTTATCACCTTGGTCACAATGTGAGTTGGCAGCTTTATAAATAGACTTATCAATGTCTAGCTCCTAAATGTTGGGGCTGGCTTTTAGATTCTAAGAAAATTTGTCTTTGTCTCCTTTAAGTAGGCCAGTACTATCTGTATAGTGAAGGGGCAGGGAGGGCAGTATAGGAGAGGAATCACAGTTCCAGAGTGGCAGTATTCAGTCATTATCCCGATTATCTAGTTTAGGCTTACTAAAGAGCAAGCTTAAACTAAATGGATAATGGTGTTGTAGAGTGCATTTATATGTATATTGAAAAAGGTTGAATAGATTTTTGTTTACGTTGTTATGACCAACTCGTAATTTACCCCACTGTTAATGTAAGTAATATATACTATAGTGCCCAAAACATTTTAAGGTATAGTGATTTAGGTCCCTCTGCTCCCAAAGTAGAAACTTGAGTATTGGACTTGTGTAGAAAATGACAAGGGGACAAAGTTTGTCCCCGCGGGTTTTGTCTCCGTCCCCGTCCCCGCAGGTTGAAGGATAGGAAACAGAGAGTGGGGTTAAATGGGTAGTATTCACAATGGAGAAGGGTAGTTAGTGGGGTTCTTCAGGGGTCTGTGCTAGGCCCACTGCTTTTTAATATATTTTAATCAAACATATAAATGGCAAGTGAGCGACTCACCTGCAAATGCGCAGTAGAGACTTCCCTCTCTGTCTCGCCCTCGCGTCAAGACGTGATGACGTCAGAGGGCGGAACAGAGAGGGAAACTGAGTCGGAGTCACTGTCGGACGCTGCCGCCTGGAAACGAACATCGCGCACACCACCCTCCCCCCCATTCCGCCGCCGCTCCCGCCCTCCTCCGCATCGGGCCCCCTGCACTGACGTAACAGCGCCTCTCACCTTCGTGTGGAAGTGCTGCAGGCAGCAGCAGAGCGATCTGCTGCTGCCTGCAGCGCTTTCACACGGAGGTGAGAGGCGCTGTCAGGTCAGTGCAGGGGACCCGGCACGGAGGGAGGAGGGTAGCTGGAAATCTCGCCCGTTTTTAGGGGCTTAACTGCTAGTATATTTATAAATGATTTAGAGATGGGAGTAACTAGTGAGGTAATTACATTTTCTGATGACACAAAGTTATTCAAAGTCGTTAACTCGCGACAGGATTGTGAAAAATTACAGAAGGACCTTACGAGATTGGGAGACTGGACGGCTAAATGGCAGATGACATTTAATGTGAGCAAGTGCAAGGTGATGCATGTGGGAAAGAATTATAGCTACGTCATGCAAGGTTCCACGTTAGGAGTTACGGACCAAGAAAGGGATCTGGGTGTCGTCGTCGATAATACACTGAAACCTTCTGCTTAGTGTGCTGCTGCGGCTATCAAAGCGAATAGAATGTTGGGTATTATTAGGAAAGATATGGAAAACAGGTGTGAGGATGTTATAATGCTGTTGTATCGCTCCATGGTGCGACCGCACCTTGAGTATTGTGTTCAGTTTTGGTCGCCGCATCTCAAGAAAGCTATAGTAGAATTGGAAAAGGTGCAGCGAAGGGCGACTAAAATGATAGTGGGGATGGGACGACTTCCCTATGAAGAAAGACTAAGGAGGCTAGGGCTTTTCAGCTTGGAGAAGAGACGGCTGAGGGGAGACATGATAGAGGTATATAAAATAATGAGTGGAGTGGAACAGGTGGATGTGAAGCGTCTGTTCACACTTTCCAAAAATACTAGGACTAGGGGGCATGCGATGAAACTACAGTGTAGTAAATTTAAAACAAATCAAAGAAACTTTTTCTTCACCTAATGCATAATTAAACTCTGGAATTCGTTGCCGGAGAACGTGGTTAAGGCGGTTAGCTTGGCAGAGTTTAAAAAGGGGTTAGACGGTTTCCTAAAGGACAAGTCCATAAACCACTACTAAATGGACTTGGGAAAAATCCACAATTCCAAGAATAACATGTATAGAATGTTTGTACGTTTGGGAATCTTGCCAGGTGCCCTTGGCCTGGATTGGCCGCTGTCGTGAACAGGATGCTGGGCTTGATGGGCCCTTGGTCTTTTCCCAGTGTGGCATTACTTATGTTCTTATATGTCTCCGTCCCCGCAGGCCCTGTCCCCTTGGGCTCTGTCCTCATCTGTAGAAGCCTTGAACACTTACGATTTTGTATTTAAATCTTTTTATTAAAGTATAAAAAGGAACAATATGCTGTGCAACTGTTGTGTATAAATTACAAATAGAAAACAATAACAACAATGAGCAGCTGTAATTACCCTCCTTCCCACCACCACCACCCTCTATCCTTCCAACCCCAACAATAGGTGATTTCTACTACACCAAGGAATCCTAATTCACACTGTTAAAATGTCCAGAGGTATAAAATACAACCCATTCTATATACCCTAGAGGGGAAAAATATGCCCTATGAAGCACTGCTATGTTTTTTTGATCTGTGGCTAAAGAAGTCATCAACAATCTCAGGATTCAATCTAGCTCTCCTCTCTTCCACAGTGCTTCCTGTAATAGAAGTTGTGTTCTTAGAAGATGTGCTGGTAGCAGGATGTACAGGATTTCCCATGCAAATTTGCTAGTTGTGGCCAGTATGTTTGCTTGTTTTTCCAAAAAAGCAAAATATCTTTGTAGGCATCACTCAAACATAAATAACAGTCCAGTTCAAAGTTTGTCCCCGCCCCCGTGGGATCTGTCCCCGCCCTGTCCCCGTGAGCTCTGTCTCTGTCCCCATCCCCGCAGTTACTGCGGTTCCCCGTCCCCGTGTCATTCTCTAGTTGTGTGTTTAGTGTCTCTATACTGATGGCAAAGTGCTGTGGTACTTATTTAGGAATATGGTAGTGGATTTTAACCTCATAAGAGTCTATTTTCCAAAGATTTACCCAGCTAAAATTGGGTTTTAGTCATGAAAATCTGCCCTGTTTGGTGAAGTTGAGCCAGATGAAAAGGAGGCAGGTGCAGGAATGTGATAAGCTTGACTGGGCAAGTCTTGATACTACTGATCTGGTCAAGTGTCTCTCTCTCTCTCTCTCTCTCTCTCTCCCCCTGCTATGCTACACAGTTCTTCTATTACATAGTAACATAGTAGATGACGGCAGAAAAAGACCTGCATGGTCCATCCAGACTGCCCAACAAGATAAACTCATATGTGTATACCTTACCTTGATTTGTACCTGCCTTTTTCAGGGCACAGACCGTACAAGTCTGCCCAGCAGTATTTCCCACCTCCCAACCACCAGTCCCGCCTCCCATCACCGGCTCTGGCACAGACCATATAAGTCTGCCCTCCACTATCCTCGCCTCCCAACTACCAACCTCTCTTCCCCCACCTGCTCCGCAATCCAATTTTGGCTAAGCTTCTGAGGATCCATTCCTACTGCACAGGATTCCTTTATGCATATCCCATGCATGTTTGAATTCCGTTACCGTTTTCATCTCCACCACCTCCCGCGGGAGGGCATTCCAAGCATCCACCACCCTCTCCGTGAAAAAATACTTCCTGACATCTTTTTTGAGTCTGCCCCCCTTCACTCTCATTTCATGTCCTCTCGTTCTACCGCCTTCCCATCTCCGGAAAAGATTTTTTTGCGGATTAATACTTTTCAAGTATTTGAACGTCTGTATCATATCACCCCTGTTCCTCCTTTCCTCCAAGGTATACATGTTCAGGTCAGCAAGTCTCTGCTCATACGTCTTGGAACGCAAATCTCATACCATTCTCTTAGCTTTTCTTTGCACCGCTTCCATTTTTTTAACATCCTTCGCAAGGTACGGCCTCCAAAACTGAACACAATACTCCAGGTGGGGCCTCAACAACGACTTGTACAGGGCATCAACACTTCCTTTCTTCTGCTGATCACACCTCTCTCTATACAGCCTAGCAACCTTCTCGCTATGGCCACCGCCTTGTCACACTGTTTCGTCGCCTTCAGATCCTCGGATACTATCACCCCAAGATCCCTCTCCCCCTCAGTACCTATCAGACTCTCCCCGCCTAACACATAAGTCTCTCGTGGGTTTCTACTCCCTAAATGCATCACTTTGCATTTCTTCGCATTGAATTTTAATTGCCAAACCTTAGACCAATCTTCTAGCTTCCTCAGATCCCTTTTCATGCTTTCCACTCCCTCCTGGGTGTCCACTCTGTTGCAAATCTTAGTATCATTCGCAAATAGGCAAACTTTACCTTCTAACCCTTTGGCAATGTCACTCACAAATATATTGAACAGAATTGGCCCCAGCACCGATCCCTGAGGCACTCCACTACTCACCTTTCCCTCCTCCGAGCGAACTCCATTTACCACCACCCTCTGTCGTCTGTCCGTCAACCAGTTCCTAATCCAGTTCAGCACTTCGGGACCTATCTTCAGCCCATCTAGTTTATTTAAGAGCCTCCTGTGGGGAACTGTGTCAAAAGCTTTGCTAAAATCTAAGTAGATTACGTCTATAGCACGTCGATGATTCAATTCTCCAGTTACCCAATCAAAGAATTCAATGAGATTCGTTTGGCACGATTTCCCTCTGGTAAAACCATGTTGTCTCGGATCTTGCAACTTATTGGCTTCTAGGAAATTCACTATCCTTTCCTTCAGCATGGCTTCCATTACTTTTCCAATAACCGAAGTGAGGCTTACCGGCCTGTAGTTTCCAGCTTCTTCCTTATCACCACTTTTGTGAAGAGGGACCACCTCCGCCGTTCTCCAGTCCCTCAGAACCTCTCCCGTCTCCAAGGATTTATTAAACAAATCTTTAAGAGGACCCGCCAGAACCTCTCTGAGCTCCCTCAATATTCTGGGGTGGATCCCGTCCGGTCCCATGGCTTTGTCCACCTTTAGCTTTCCAAGTTGTTGATACACACTCTCTTCCATGAACGGTGCTATATCCATTCCATTCTCAGGTGTACTTTTGCCAGTCCCTCGCGGTCCTTCTCCAGGATTTTCTTCAGTGAAAACCGAACAAAAGTATCTATTTAGCAAATTGGCTTTTTCTTCATCATTATCTACATAGCGGTTCGCTGTATCTTTTAGTCTCACAATTCCCTTTTTAGTCCTTCTTCTTTCACTAATATACCTGAAGAAATTTTTGTCGCCCCTCCTTACATTTCTAGCCATTTGTTCTTCTGCTTGCGCCTTCGCCAGACGTACCTCTCTCTTGGCTTCTTTCCAAAAACTAGTTCAATGAGGATTACAATAACAAAATAACCGAATACATTTGGTTGAAACAGCCAGCCACTTAAATATAATGCTCAAGAGCAGATAAGGAACACCTATAAATAGGAACCCATAAAGGAACGTGAGGAGTTTTCACCCTTCGGGTGGGATAGGATGAGTAATGCAGGTTATTCTTCGCCAATAAGAAATCCAGAAAGAAGAGTCCAATCAGGGAAAGGTAAACTAAGATGTAGAGCTTTAAAGCACCATATTCCATGGATAGAGGAGGAGGAGAGGACGATTCCAGTGGAAACGTGAGATGCTGTGGGACATTGAGGGGGAAGAAGAAGAACTAATGGATACCACTGAATAGGCTAGCCAAGAGGACAGAGATTGAACCTTTTTGAAACTTAAGTGAGTTTTTTTTTTGTTTGTTTATTTTTCTTTTGAAGGAAGGGCAGTAGGGAGGTAACTGGCTGAAGCAGCAAGCGGGTAGTGGCCTTTCCTTTTCCCTGCTTGTTCTCCCTAGGCAGGAAAAGGGTTTCAAAAAAAGGAAACTTGGACTGTGATTTAAATTTTGTCACCCTTTTGTTTTGAAAGTGACTAGGCTGAAGGAAGCTCTGGATGTTTTGTTTTTTTTGTTTGAATCCAAAGGTATGTGGTTGAAAACTGTTTGAGAAGAGATATTACTGAATTTGCATAAGTTGGGAGTGCACCTAATTTGCTTATTTGTCATTCTATTGAACTGTTCTATTGAAAAGGCGTGTGGGAATTTTGCAATTTTTGTTTCCATTTGGTAAGGACATTAAGGAGAACTCTAAGGAAATGCTGAGAGTAATAATTGTTTTGTTTGTTTTGTTTCTCTTCACCCTGACTATGTGAGTGGCCAGGAAGATAGACCTGAAATCCCTGGTGAACCATTATGGGATGACTTCTTGGTGGTGGAATAGATTCCCATGGGCTAAGAAGGCCTTCCTTCTCTCCCACAAAAGATGTTTAAAAGGAAGAGTAATCTTCCCAGCATAGAACCTATTCCTTCTCTTTTTCCCACCTGACATGTTAAAAACAGTCCCTTTGCCAGTGCCCTTCAATTTAGTCACGTCAGGTGTTAGGAAGTGGGAGGACATTCATTCATTCTAACCAAGAGAGTGGGAGCCATAACATAATTTATATTGAAAATGGATAAAACCAAGATGGAAAAAGGTGTTGCAAAGTATGCCACTGCCATTCAAACCATGAGCGTGTGAACTATAACATTATCACAGGAGAGGTGAGCCATAAAAATTCAATCAATGCTTAAAATCAGTATGTAAAGCTGTCAAAAGGTATTTAAAAGGGCGTGACACATTGTAATGTAATGGAAGACGTCAAGCTTGCACATCAAAATAATAGTAAAGCACCGCTCAGAATGAGTACATTAAGCTATCAGGACATACAGTGGTGGAAATAAGTATTTGATCCCTTGCTGATTTTGTAAGTTTGCCCACTGACAAAGACATGAGCAGCCCATAATTGAAGGGTAGGTTATTGGTAACAGTGAGAGATAGCACATCACAAATTAAATCCGGAAAATCACATTGTGGAAAGTATATGAATTTATTTGCATTCTGCAGAGGGAAATAAGTATTTAATCCCTCTGGCAAACAAGACCTAATACTTGGTGGCAAAACCCTTGTTGGCAAGCACAGCGGTCAGACGTCTTCTGTAGTTGATGATGAGGTTTGCACACATGTCAGGAGGAATTTTGGTCCACTCCTCTTTGCAGATCATCTCTAAATCATTAAGAGTTCTGGGCTGTCGCTTGGCAACTCGCAGCTTCAGCTCCCTCCATAAGTTTTCAATGGGATTAAGGTCTGGTGACTGGCTAGGCCACTCCATGACCTTAATGTGCTTCTTCCTGAGCCACTCCTTTGTTGCCTTGGCTGTATGTTTTGGGTCATTGTCGTGCTGGAAGACCCAGCCACGACCCATTTTTAAGGCCCTGGCGGAGGGAAGGAGGTTGTCACTCAGAATTGTACGGTACATGGCCCCATCCATTCTCCCATTGATGCGGTGAAGTAGTCCTGTGCCCTTAGCAGAGAAACACCCCCAAAACATAACATTTCCACCTCCATGCTTGACAGTGGGGACGGTGTTCTTTGGGTCATAGGCAGCATTTCTCTTCCTCCAAACACGGCGAGTTGAGTTCATGCCAAAGAGCTCAATTTTTGTCTCATCTGACCACAGCACCTTCTCCCAATCACTCTCGGCATCATCCAGGTGTTCACTGGCAAACTTCAGACGGGCCGTCACATGTGCCTTCCGGAGCAGGGGGACCTTGCGGGCACTGCAGGATTGCAATCCGTTATGTCGTAATGTGTTACCAATGGTTTTCGTGGTGACAGTGGTCCCAGCTGCCTTGAGATCATTGACAAGTTCCCCCCTTGTAGTTGTAGGCTGATTTCTAACCTTCCTCATGATCAAGGATACCCCACGAGGTGAGATTTTGTGTGGAGCCCCAGATCTTTGTCGATTGACAGTCATTTTGTACTTCTTCCATTTTCTTACTATGGCACCAACAGTTGTCTCCTTCTCGCCCAGCGTCTTACTGATGGTTTTGTAGCCCATTCCAGCCTTGTGCAGGTGTATGATCTTGTCCCTGACATCCTTAGACAGCTCCTTGCTCTTGGCCATTTTGTAGAGGTTAGAGTCTGACTGATTCACTGAGTCTGTGGACAGGTGTCTTTCATACAGGTGACCATTGCCGACAGCTGTCTGTCATGCAGGTAACGAGTTGATTTGGAGCATCTACCTGGTCTGTAGGGGCCAGATCTCTTACTGGTTGGTGGGGGATCAAATACTTATTTCCCTCTGCAGAATGCAAATAAATTCATATACTTTCCACAATGTGATTTTCCGGATTTAATTTGTGATGTGCTATCTCTCACTGTTACCAATAACCTACCCTTCAATTATGGGCTGCTCATGTCTTTGTCAGTGGGCAAACTTACAAAATCAGCAAGGGATCAAATACTTATTTCCACCACTGTACTTGCAAGAACAAATTAAGGACGTATTTATCATCCAAAGGAACTTAAATTGCATATAGCAATTGTCTAAATGAAGGTCTGTGATACTGCCAGAGTGATCGGAAGTAAAACGCTGTAATAATATATCAAAACACTCAGGGCCCCTTTTACTAAGCCGCATAAGCGTCTACACGCGCCAAAATGAACTTACCGACCAACTACTGCGTGCCTCTTGCGGTAATTTCATTTTTGACATGCATCCGAAAAATGTGTTTTATTTTCAGACGCGTGCCAAGTGGCATCTGATGTGTGTAGGTCGTTACTGCGCAGATTCTTTACCGCTAGGTCTATGGCTGGCGGTAAGGTCAGACACCTAAAATGGACGCTCGGCAATTTTGATTTTGCAGCACGTACATTTTTGTCAAAAATTTTAAAAAGGCATTTTTGCTACACGTGCTGAAAAATATTTCTGCACACGCCCAAAACCCACGCCTACACTACTGCAAGCCACTTTTTACCGCAGCTAAGTAAAAGGACCTCTTAGAACGCAACATGTAAAAACCATGCTTTTAAAAGGTACATATATAATAAAATTGCATAAAATGATACATATAGTCATTAGAAATGACAGTTATATAAAAGGACAGTGTGACAAAAAGAATGTTGGACCCAGAAAAAAGGTGCCAAACTGTATGGTAAAAAGATGCCGACAGCACTAGGTGGAGGAGAAAGTGTTGTATGCTATTAAGAAATATACCTCAGAGAGCATGCACTGTCGTGGAAACAAACGGCAAGAAGAACTGTCAAGGAAAGACATCGCTGGAAAAGCTACTTACCGAATAAACTGCCAGTGACAAACTCTGTGGGGTCTGTTCATGTACAAAAAAGAGGAAGTGACACAAGCGTTGTATATTTATTTATTTGTTGCATTTGTATCCCATATTTTCCCACCTATTTGCAGGCTCAATGTGGCTTACATAGTACCGTGATGGCGATCGCCAATTCCGGTAAGAGAAATACAGAGTGGTCTAGTGTTGATGTTCATAGATGACAGAGTAATCTATGTAGAAAAGAGGAATTGACACAAGCGTTGTATATTTAAAGGACGTCTATTACATATGCATGAGTATCTAATGAATATGGAGAGACAACATGGAGAGAAAATGTAGTTTGGCTTCCTATTCAGTCTGTATTTTGGAAGGCTGTCGATGAACCAATGCTACATGAAAATGAATGGAAAAAGGCAGTGTAGCCATTGTATATGTATTATAAATGAAATGAATAGTAAAGAAATATCGATGATAAAGACAGTACATAAGGGTGGAAATATGACAAAAATATATAGTATAAAACTATTGTCAGTACAAACTCCTGAGTTACTGTGAGTGAGAGATAAAGGGAAAAAAAAGTATGAATGCAACTAAAAACATTTTATGTCTATTATTGTATATTACCAATTGTATATGGATGGATGAGATAAACTGTAAATAAATGAAATATGTCTATTATCAAATTCATATAGATAGATAAAACAAAACATAATAAACTTGTAATCCAGTAAAAAACCTTAAACAGAACCCAAACATTGCAGATCATTTGTCTGCAGATATCATTATGAAGTACTACTACTACTATTTAGCATTTCTATAGCGCTACAAGGCGTACGCTGCACTGCACAAACATAGAAGAAAGACAGTCCCTGCTCAAAGAGCTTACAATCTAATAGACAAAAAATAAAGTAATCAAATCAATGTGTACAGGAAGGAGGAGAGGAGGGTAGGTGGAGGCGAGTGGTTACAAGTGGTTATGAGTCAAAAGCAATGTTAAAGAGGTGGGCTTTCAGTCTAGATTTAAAGGTGGCCAAGGATGGGGCAAGACGTATGGGCTCAGGAAGTTTATTCCAGGCGTAGGGTGCAGCGAGAAAGAAGGCGCGAAGTCTGGAGTTCGCAGTAGTGGAGAAGGGAACAGATAAGAAGGATTTATCCATGGAGCGGAGTGCACGGGAAGGGGTGTAGGGAAGGATGAGTGTGGAGAGATACTGGGGAGCAGCAGAGTGAGTACATTTATAGGTTAGTAGAAGAAGTTTGAACAGGATGCGAAAACGGATAGGGAGCCAGTGAAGCGACTTGAGGAGAGGGGTAGTATGAGTAAAGCGACCCTGGCGGAAGACGAGACGGGCAGCAGAGTATTGAACCGATTGGAGAGGGGAGAGGTGACTAAGTGGGAGGCCAGCAAGAAGCAGATTGCAGTAGTCTAAACGAGAGGTGACAAGAGTGTGGATGAGGGTTTTGGTAGAGTGCTCGGAAAAAAAGGGGCGGATTTTACGGATGTTGTAAAGAAAGAAACGACAGGTCTTGGCAGTCTGCTGGATATGAGCAGAGAAGGAGAGAGAAGAGTCAAAAATGACCCCAAGGTTTCTAGCTGAGGAGACAGAATGAGAGAGCCATCAACAGAAATAGAAAACGGGGGGAGTGGGGAGGTGGGTTTGGGGGGAAAAATGAGAAGCTCGGTTTTGGTCATGTTTAATTTCAGGTGGCGTTGAGACATCCAGACAGCAAAGTCAGACAAGCACGCTGAAACTTTGGTTTGGATGCAAGGTGAGATATCAGAGGTAGAAAGGTAGATTTGGGAGTCATCAGCATAGAGATGGTAGGAAAAGCCATGGGATGAGATTAATGAACCAAGGGAAGAAGTGTAGATAGAAAAGAGGAGGGGACCAAGAATAGAACCCTGAGGTACGCCGATAGGCAGAGGGATAGAAGTAGAAGAGGATCCACCAGAGTGAACACTAAAGGTGTGGAGGGAGAGGTCGGAAGAGAACCAGGAAAGGACAGAGCCCTGGAATCCAAGTGAGGACAGGGTATCGAGAAGTATGCTGTGATCAACAGTGTCAATAGCAGCGGAAATAATTGCGACACATAAATCATACATTTACAAATAATAAAACGGCATAAGTGTGACTATGAAAAATGCGTACATTGAATAGACATTGCATGCATCAAGAATAATTGAGCAAATACAATTGTATTAGTGTTGAATATATAAAATGAATATATAATGCTTATAGCAGAAGCTAAACAAGCACAGTATTGATATGAATACGTGACATGGTCAGTTATGTAAGGAAAATTGTAATGTATGACCAATAACACGAATTTCTAAAAAAGGGGGAGTCTAAATGGGTACACAAATTTATATGAGAAACAAATGTTTATGTTTTCAAAGAAAATGTATCAGCTCTAAAGAAGCATTTAAACCATGTGGACTTACTGAGTTCAGATAAAAAATTACTCACTGTTCCTCTCTAAGTAGTTCTCGAAATCACCTCCTCTGCATGACATTTTAAAGACCTTGAAAACCACAAATTTTAAGTCAGCAATGCAGTGGTTCTTGTCAAGCCAATGTACTAGTGGAGCACTGAGAACTTGACAGCTAATGCAACTCCTGTGTTCAATCACGTTTAGTTTTTCCAACATATATCATAGGGCAGGGACATGTAATGATATAGATGATTCTACAGGTATAATAGTCGGAGCTGTGGTCCAGCTTGTATTCCATGTGGGTAAGTGGATGATGAAACACCATACTGGTTTGTACATGTTGACAGACACTAGAACGTCCACATGGTCTATGTCCAAGTCTAAGGTCAAAAAATGGATCACATCTGACTTCAGGAAGTGCTGATGGAACTTTGGTGGTGTTATTCCTGGAGTAAGCAATCTCAAGGTCCTTGTTTTTAAAGCACTCGTGTCCTTCCAAAATGTGCTAATGTTTCCTGATAGTTTTCTGTATTTGACTAGCTAAATGGGAATATCTCAGGGTGCATACCAAATCAGGTCTTTTCTTCTCATCCAGTGCTTCCAAAAGTTCACTCCGAGCCTTGAGGCTTGCCTTAGCGTAGCCCTCTTCTATATGTTTATATGTTCAAAAACCTTTGTTTCATGATCGATGACTGTGCTTCAAATTTTTCAAATTCTGTGCATATCTTTTTCAGTCTTCAAAACTAACTGTTGGGAAGATTGCGTTTAAGTGATGAGTTGTGGAAACTGGTGAATTCTAAGAATGCATTTCTATCAGTACTCTTCCAGTGTAATGTTGTCACAAAACCGTACTCCTTTTTCTGGATGAGAAGGTCTAGGAAACAAATGTGATGTTCATCAAAATTCAATTTAAATTTTAGGTAAGGGTCTCTCTCATTAAGCCAAATAAAAAATTCTTCCAGGAGATTCTTGTCACCACGGCAGAGCAAAAAGACATCATCAATATATTTCTTGTAAAAAATTATATTACATGAAAATTGATGCTCTTTTAGAAAAATATTTTCAAAATTTGCCACATATACATTTGCGATGTCGAGAGCCATGGCTGCTCCCATCAGTGTACCGCAGATTTGGAGATAAAACTGGCCCAAAAAACAGAAATCATTTTTAGTCAAAGCTATGGTTGCAAGTGTAATGATAAACCAATTTGGAATGCGTAAATGAGATGTTCTGTTTTGTAAAGATTTTTCTATTATTTGTATTGCCTGTAGTTGGAGAATATTGATATAGAGGGAGTCTGTCTAACGTCACCAATATGACATCTGTAAGATCACCCTCAAAATTTTCGAGCAAATTGATCATATGACCAGAATCTCTCACAAAAGATTCTATAGATATCATTGAGTGAAGAAAAAAAATCTACGAAAACAGATAGTGGCTCTAGGTTCGATTCATTCCCTTATACAATGGGCCTTCCTGGAGGCTGGGTTAAAGATTTGTGTACTTTGGGTAAAGTATGGTTGGATGTTTAACAGGAAGTCTTTTTCTTTTGGAGTCAAGGAGCCCCTTGATGATGCAAGAGAGATAACTTCCTCTATATCTTGTTGAATAGTAGTAGTGGGATCTGTATCAAGAACTGTATAATAGCATCTGTCATCTAGTTGTCTTCTAATCTCGGCGACACATATTCTGTCCTATTTTGAACAACAGTCCCCCCCCCCCCCCCCCCCCCCGGCGTTGTCCTCAGGTTTAATGACGGTAGAATGATTGGTGGACATAATACAGATAGCTGCATTTTCCTCCTTGGACAGGTTATAAAATCTTGTTTTTTTCTTTTTCTTTAAGCAAGCAATATCTTGTTGAATGCATTCCATAAAAGTATGAATAAGTGGATCTGTCTGTCCTGGAGGTATCCATTTCGAAGTTCTTCTGACAATCGAAAGAGTGTTTGGGGTATCATTTTTCGTGAAGGTCTGGAATTATTTATTATTTATTAATTACATTTGTACCCCACATTTTCCCACCTATTGGCAGGTTCAATGTGGCTTACAGTTGTCTAGAAGTGAATGGATAATAGGTTATATTGTTTAGAGGAGGATTACAATAATCTTAAGTGGATAGGTCATACTGTGGGTTACAGACATGTTTGAGTAGACAATTATCATGTTATAGGTCCATTTGGTTGGGTTAGTCTGGTTCAGTTATGTCCATTTCCGAGATTGTGGAGTTTAACCCGGTAGTTCGTCTGGCTACGTGGGGTCGTCGGAAAGGAATTTCCTAAATAAGTGAGCTTTCAGGTGTTTTCGGAAGGTTAGGTAATTGTTCAAGAATTTGAGGTCTTTCAGTAGTATGTTCCAGAGTTTGGTGCAGACGTATGAGAAGCTGGTTGTATAAGCAGACTTGTATTTTATACCATGGCATCTCGGGAAGTGGAGGGAAAGGTAGGACCTTGTGCCTTTGGTAGCATTTTGAATTGGTAGATCTATTAGGGTAGTCATGTGTTGTGGTCGGTGAGTCCTTGTGCCGTGCAGAGCACCGGCGAGTAGCCTGTGCTCAGCTGGTGGCCGAAGAATCCCAAAACTTCACCTATGACAACCGCTGTTCCCCGAGGGTTGAGCCCTCAGGTGCAGGTGCCACCAGGACTTACAGACGTGGCTGGGATCGGAGTCGGGCAGTGAGCAATCGGGCTGGTCAGGACACTGGCAGTGGTTGAGGCAGGCAGCAAGCAGAGAAGAATCCGAAGTCAGGCAGTGGTCAAGGCAGGCGGCGAGCAGAGAAGAGTCCGGAGTCGGGCAGTGGTCAAGGCAGGTGGTGAGCAGAGAAGAGAAGAGTCTGGTGTTCCAACAAATGTCAGGGCAGGCAGCAGACAGAGCGAAGTCAGGAAACCAGCAGGGGTCAGATCAGGTCAGGCAGCAAACAATAGTAGACAGAGTCGCAGGAGCTCAAGTAGTTCTACCAAAAGTAGAAGCCAAAGCAAAATGATGGCACTGTTCTGCTCTTAAGTAGGCCTCCCATCAGATGATCCCTACCCCAGCTGCTAGGCGAGGAATCTCATTGGGCACGCCCTCTCACATGAGCCACTCAAGATGGCTGTCTCTCAGATGAACCTCCCAAGATGGCTGCCCCTCAGGAACTGATACAGTTGAACCTCTGAAGATGGCCGCCGCCAGGACTAACAACGTAGGAGTGTAACAGTACCCCCTCCGGAAGACCCCCCCTCACCGGCTCGGTCCGGGTTTAACAGGATATTGGGTATGGAATTCTCTCACCAGTTCAGGAGCATGGACATTCTTAGCCGGTTCCCAAGAGTTATCCTGCGGTCCATAGTGCTTCCAGGACAGTAAATAAAAGAGTCTCTGACGCTTAGAGTCCAGGATCTCCTCCACTTCGTACTCTGGATCTGGTTCAGCTTTTGGTAATGTGTCCTTCTTAGGTTCTGGATGCCATTTGAAAAGCATTGTACTTGGCAGTGGGTACAAAGGATAAGCCTTTATGGGCAACCTTATATTCCACATCTGAGAGGGATTAATGTGATAAATTATACATAGGGATGTCTATTGCCAACTGTTTTTGCACTGCTGTTGTGGTTGTAATATGACATCGGAGGCCTGCCTGGAATTTTCCTGGGATGTCCTCTCCCTCTCCTCCTGTAATAGGGTTGATGCCAAGATGGTCTCCTGGGTTGTTGTACTCTATTCTGGTTCATGATGGATTGATGTGGATCCCTTATCTTGTACCTTTTAAAAGCATGCTTTTTACATGTTGCGCTCTGAGTCTTTTGATATATTATTACATCGTTTTAATTCCATTCAGTCCGGCTGTATCACAGACCTTCGTTTAGACAATTGCTGTATTCGATTGAAGTTCCTTTGGATGGTAAGTACGTCCTTCATTTGTTCTTGCAAGTATGTCCTGATAGCTTAATGTACTCATTCTGAGCGGTGCTTTACTACTACTACTACTACTACTTAACATTTCTAGAGCGCTACTAGGGTTACGTAGCGCTGTACAATTTAACAAAGAGAGACAGTCCCTGCTCAAAGAGCTTACAATCTAATAGACAAGTGAACGGTCGGTCTGATCGGGGCAGTCAAATTGGGGCAGTCTGGATTCACTGAACGGTAAGGGTTAGGTGCCGAACGCAGCATTGAAGAGGTGGGCTTTAAGCAAAGACTTGAAGATGGGCAGGGAGGGGGCTTGGCGTAAGGGTTCAGGAAGGTTGTTCCAAGCATAGGGTGAGGCGAGGCAGAATGAGCGGAGCCTGGAGTTGGCGGTGGTGGAGAAGGGTACTGAGAGGAGGGATTTATCCTGTGAACGGAGGTTACGGGCGGGAACGTAAGGGGAGATGAGGGTAGAGAGGTAGTGAGGGGCAGCAGACTGAGTGCATTTGTAGGTAAGAAGGAGAAGCTTGAATTGAATGCGGTATCTGATCGGAAGCCAGTGAAGTGACCTGAGGAGAGGGGTGATATGAGTATATCGGTTCTGGCGGAATATGAGACGTGCAGCAGAGTTCTGAACAGACTGAAGGGGGGATAGATGGCTAAGTGGGAGGCCGGTGAGGAGTAAGTTGCAGTAGTCCAGGCGAGAGGTAATGAGAGCGTGGACGAGAGTTCGGGTGGTGATCTACATGCTTGACGTCTTTCATTACATTACAATGTGTCACACCCTTTTAAATACCTTTTGACAGCTTTACATACTGATTTTAAGCATTGATTGAATTTTTATGGCTCACCTGTCCCGTGAGAATGTTATGGTTCACGCTCTTATATGGTTTGAATGGCAGCGGCATACTTTGCAACACCTTTTCCATCTTGGTTTCATCCATTTTCAGTATAAAGTATGTTATGGCTCCCGCTGTCTTGGTTAGAATGACTGTGGTATATTTTGCAACCCTTTCTTATATTTTGGTCTTATCCGCTTTTAAAATAAAATAAATTTTACCCAAAAGATTGATGATTTTAAGGAATATATTTTTTTACATATACACCCCATACATTCAGTTTTTATTTCTACGGCATTCATCATTATATACACATTATAGTTTATCATGGCAATAATGTTTTTCTAATCATTGGGTTTATTTTAAGTTTTGTCTGTCTCAGTACTAGCAATACACAAAACCTTAGCCTTCCACATATACCAAAAATAATTTTTATACTCTGCTGCACTTACATCTACATTAATCATGCCTATCCCTTTAAGTTTTTATGTCAGAAGACTTATTCATGATTATTATTGACATACTAGTAAAAAAAGGCCCGTTTCTGACACAAATGAAACGGGCGCTAGCAAGGTTTTCCTCGGAGTGTGTACGTTTGGGAGAGTGTATGTGAGAGTGACTGAGAGTCAGAGTGAAAGTGTGAGTGTGTGTGAGAGAGAGAGTGAGTCTGGGTGTGAGTGTGTTTGTGAGAGAGTGTGTGCAAGTGTGTATGTGAGACACAGTGTGAGAGAGAGTGTGTGTGTGTGGGCGAGAGAGAGAGTGTGTGTGAGACACAGATTCTCTGTGAGAGTGAGTGTATGAGACCAAGCGAGTGTGTGAGTGACTGTGTGGCACATAGAGAGTGAATGTGATACAGTGTGAGACAGAGTGGGTGAGAGTGAGAGTCAGAAAGACATTGTATATGAGAGAGAGAGTGTGAGCCCTGCCCTCCCAATCCATGCCCATCTGTCCCCTGGCCCCTCCATTCATCCTTTTCCAGCAATTCCCCTCTCTCCCTGAGCCCTGCCCTCCCAATCCATGCCCATCCATGCTCCTCTGTCACCTGTCCCCTCCATTCATCCCTATCCAGCAATTCCCCTCTCTCCCTGAGCCCTGCCCTGCAATCCATATCCATCCATGCCCATCTGTCCCCTCCATTCATCCCTACCCAGCAATTCCCCTCTCCCTGAGCCCTGCCCTCCCAATCCATGCCCATCCATGCTCCTCTGTCACCTGCCCCCTCCATTCATCCCTATCCAGCAATTCCCCTCTCTCCCTGAGCCCTGCCCTGCAATCCATATCCATCCATGCCCATCTGTCCCCTCCATTCATCCCTATCCAGCAATTCCCCTCTCTCCCTGAGCCCTGCCCTCCCAATCCATGCCCATCCATGCTCCTCTGTCCCCTGCCCCCTCCATTCATCCCTTTCCAGCAATTCCCCTCTCTCCCTGAGCCCTGCCCTCCCAATCCATGCCCATCCATGTTCCTCTGTCACCTGCCCCCTCCATTCATCCCTATCCAGCAATTCCCCTCTCTCCCTGAGCCCTGCCCTGCAATCCATATCCATCCATGCTCCTCTGTCACCTGGCCCCTCCATTCATCCTTATCCAGCAATTCCCCTCTCTCCTTGAGCCCTGCCCTGCAATCCATATCCATCCATGCCCATCTGTCCCCTGCCCCCTCCATTCATCCCTTTCCAGCAATTCCCCTCTCTCCCTGAGCCCTGCCCTCCCAATCCATGCTCATCCATGCTCCTCTGTCCCCTACCGCCTCCATTCATCCTTTTCCAGCAAGTCCCCTCTCTCCCTTCCATGACCCCCCTCGCATCCATGCTCCTCTCTCTTCCATGTCCCAGCCTGGCCCGCCCTCTTCTCCCCCTCCCCCTTCGCATCCATGCCCCCCCCCCCCCCTTCAACTTTACTGGCCACCCTCTTCTCTCCCCCCAACATCCCTTTTTTTTTTTTCTTCTTTTTAAATTTACCTCCGTGGCGGTTCCGGCAGCGAAGCGTCAGGGAAGGAGGCGGCGCTCCCGACGTCTAGCCTTCCCTTCGCTGTGTTCCGCCTTCTTCTGACGTCATCCTTGACGGCAGAAGAAGGCGGAACACAGCGAAGGGAAGGCTAGAGACGTCGGGAGTGCCGCCTCCTTCCCTGACGCTGCGCTGCCGGAAATGTTTGTTTTTTTTCCCGCCCTCGACGTCATGACGTTTGACGTGAGGGCGGGGCAGAGACGGCTGGCTGGCTTGAAGGCTTCACACCATGAATCCACGAACCCTTCAGCCTGGGAGTGACGTCAGATGGCTTCAGAACGTTGTCCTCAGAACGTTGAGGGTGCGTTTTATTATATTAGATGTCTTTTGTTTTAATTGTTTATACGTTTTAGATTGTTTAGTTTTACCATTGGTATCACATACATTTTTATGCATTTATATAGTGATTTGCTTTTATATATTTGTGAAATGTCTTTTGTACCTTTAGAATTATCCATGTGACCCCTGATGTAGGCGATACACCGAAACACGGACTGTGTCAGGTCCTTTAATATCTGTATCAATAAAGTGTTTCTCCATAACATCTCCAGTGATGGATTCGTCCCTTGTTCAGCCTCTACTTTTCCTGTTTGTTCTTTCTGATGTAGAGGTTTTCCCTGCTTGTGTTGTGACTCCACAACAGAGTAGTCATCAAACACACCTAAAGTTTCTGCTAAAAATGGTATCAACTTTTCAGATCAATCTGTTGGGTGTCCTACATTTTTCCTAATTCTCATAAGGGCGAACAAGCCCTGTACATGCTGGATTATAAGAGCTCTGGCTTATTATATGAGGGGCTGCGACACCTGAGCTGTATGATTGAATTTCGGCATTCTGCGTCCGTTTTATATGCACAGTTTGCCACTGGGACTCTTTTATAATACACAAATACCTCTAATTTGTGGAGTTTTTTCCAGGTAAGATGATGGTACACCTAACCCATGCCTTATAGCACCTTGAGGTGTGGGTGGGAGCGTTTGAGGGTCTAAGTTGCATCGGGTGCATTGGCAAAACAGTAGTATAATTGCAGCCACAGGGGCTGCGTGTTTGGATGTTATTATATGAAGAGACAGCCAAACAGCAGCAGCGATCCAAGACAGGACAAGCACAGCAAGAGTTTATCCAAGTGTTAACTTTAATGGAAGCAGGACCCAGCTTGGCCAAGTTTTTGGCAAAACCTTCATGAGGGGTCTACAAACAATAAATATAATAAAATCAATAAAAGTATAAACAAGATCATTGTTGAAATGAATTATATAAAATGAAAATAATAGTAAGAATGTAAACTTTATCACATAGGTTTTCACAATACATTCACAGATTCAAAGCATGTACTGCAATACCCTGTCAACATATAAAGAAAATCACATTAATATCATTATTACTGCCCATAATGTATAGCTTCAAATAAGATAAAAATCCTAATCATATAGAGCCTTTGTTTAAATAAAATTCTCAATAATAATGTTCATATTATGTGGCTCATAGGGTGAAAACAATGCTAAGCTTATGGACAATGACTTATTTTAACTTAACACACAAGTATATAATCCAGCAGATTAGCATAGTCCCAAAAATAGGCAAAGGAAGGACTCCAAAATAAAAATAAGAAGTCTTAATGCAGTTCGAGATAAAGCATCAGACCAAGGGATATAAAATAAATGTATAAATAATAAAAGTTCTCCATATGAAATAATTATATTACAAAAAGAGGAGGGGGCAATAATGGCACTATATCTATTTGCATATCTACATGAATTATTGAAACAATGACGTCACTTCGGTTGACTTTAAAAACAAACCAAAAAAGCAATTACTTGTATAAAAAGGTCATGGTATAGATGCTAAATAGGTTAAACAAACATATGTGTTCATTACTATGCATACCTGCTACAAAAATTAAACACATAGACGCCAAATATACTATATGGATATGAAAAGAACACATCTACATTGTCAGTTGATTGAACTTTAATACTTTTGGTCCTAACAGATGAGAATTAGATTAGGAGCTGCAATATTGGAATATATATTATAGTGGTACAGCCTAGCAGGATCACTAACTGGAGTAAAAGTACATCTGATTAGTGTGATGGTAAATGTCAGTTGCCCAATTCCACTTCCTTTTACTTGAATAAATATGTAGAGCTACAACATGGTTGCCCACTCATACCTTTACTTTTTGTTGCTGTGTGGAGAACATGTCTTAGAGATTAGGATAGAAGAAAATTTGTAGGATTATTGGTAAAAAAATCTGTTTAATTTTATTAAACAAAGCAAACATTAGTAGCTTGCTTATGAAGTCTAAACATTCCCTAAACAACAATTTATTTGCAGTATGGTGAGAAGCAAACAATAAAAGCATAAAATATATCAAATGATCTTAAGCCCTCAAGTTTAACTAAACAACTCACCAGTATACTTAGATACAGACAGCAGTCCAGTAGCGAGAGGGGTGTTACCTGGTCTTTTGCACTGAATGTCAAATGTATGATTATCTCCCAGTTAGTGAGAGGTCATATGTGTGACTTGCTGCAAACAACTGCTAGCTCTCAGAGAATGAGTTTGATATTTTAAGTTTAGCATAGTAGCCTTTGAAAGAGCTGAGGCAGAGAGGTTTATGGAGGGAGACTTACAGGGGCATAATATAGAGATTTCATTTTCATTCTGGCATCCACTGTGCAGCCTTGGAGGAGGGAGGTTACCTAAAAGGAGAACATCAACTTAGTGAAGCAGGAAGTGATCCTGTAGCCAGGACCTGCCCTCTAGGGAATGCAGTAATCTCTCACACCAAGAATGGTCTCCAGGGGCTTCTGCCCAGGAGGGATTATGATAGCCGTGTTGGTGATTCGATTATTAGGCATGTAGATAGCTGGGTGGCTGGTAGATGTGAGGATCATACAGTTACTTGCCTGCCTTGTGCAAAGGTAGCAGACCTCATAAGTTAACTAGGTAAGACTTTAGACAGTGTTGAGGAGGAACTAGCTGTCTTGGTACATATGGGTACCATCAACAAAGGAAAATGAGGGAGGGAGGTTCTAAAAGCCAAATAAAGATCTAGGTGTCATTGTGGATGATACATTGAAATCTCAGTTTGTAGCTGAAAAAACAAACGAAATATTAGGCATTTTTAGGAAAGAAAATAGAAACTAAAACAAAGAATATTATAGTGCCCCTGTTTCATTCCATGATGTGATCTCACCTTGAGTATTGTGTGCAATTTTGGTCACCACAGCTCAAGAGAGATAGCAAACTTAGTGAAGGTTCAAAGAAAGGTGGCCAAAATGATTAAGGCATATGATGATGAAAGGCTGAAGGAATTAGGAGTCTGCAGTTTGGAGAAGAGGAAGTTGATGAGGGGGTCTGTTAGAGGTCTACAGAATCCTGAGTGGGGTGGAATTGGTAAACACAAATTAACGGTTTACTGTTTTCCGAAAATTACAAAGACTAGGGGACTTTTCATGAACTTGCGGAGTACCGCAAGGATCACCACTATCGCCGATCCTCTTCAACCTTATGATGACCCCACTAGCAAAATTCTTAGCCACCCAAGGCCTCAACCCATTCATCTGTGCAGACGACGTCACTATATACATCCCTTTCAAACATGACATGACAGAAATCACCAAAGAAATCACGCTTAGCTTGAATACTATGAACTCGTGGGCAAATGCATTCCAACTAAAACTCAACACAGAAAAAACACACTGCCTCATCCTCTCATCCCAACACATGTACAAACCCACAAACTTAAACACCCCAGACTACACCCTCCCTATCGCTGATAGCCTGAAAATTCTCGGGGTCATAATCGACCGTAACCTGACACTCGAGAGCCAAGTGAACTGTACAACCAAGAAAATGTTCCACTCGATGTGGAAACTTAAACGCCTGAAACCATTTTTCCCGAGGGAAACTTTCCGCAACCTGGCACAATCAATGGTACTAAGCCACGTAGACTATTGTAAGGGAATTTATGTGGGATGCCAAGAGCAACTCTTAAAGAAGCTTCAGACTGCTCAAAACACAGCAGCCAGACATATTTGGTAAAACGCGATTCGAAAGTGCCAAACCCCTCTGGGAAAAGCTGCACTGGCTCCCAATCAGAGAGCGCATAGCTTTCAAAATCTGCACCCCGGTCCATAAAATTATCTGCGGCGAAGCCCCAGGATACATGACTGACCTCATTGATCTCCCAACCAGAAATGCAGTCAGACCTACAAGAACTTACTTAAATCTCCATTAACCAAGTTGCAAAGGACTCAAATATAAATCACTTTATGCATCCAGTTTCTCTTACATAAGTATACAATTGTGGAACGCACTACCAAAAACTGTGAAAACAACATATGACCACCTTAATTTCCGGAAAGCATTAAAGACCCACCTGTTCGAAAAGGCATACCCTATGGACCGAACTTAAGGGCCTAAATCTCTGCAGCATAACTTAAACATCAGTATACATCAGAAGCTATACCTTCTGATGTATACTATACAGCTCTTCTTCTCTACTATTCCTAACTGTTGTCTAGATCTATAAACCTTATAAGACTATAATATCAGCCTGTATTTGTTTCTATACCGGAGTTGGCGAATGCCTTCACGGTACTATGTAAGCCACATTGAGCCTGCAAATAGGTGGGAAAATGTGGGATACAAATGCAACAAATAAATAAATAAACTTATGTGGTAATACTTTTAAAACAAATATGAGAACAAATTTTTTTTTCACTCAATTCACAGAAAGGGTGGTCGATGCGTGGAATGGTCTCCCGGTGGGGGTCATGGAGACGAGGACTGTGTCAGAATTTAAAGCATGGGACAGACAAGTGGGATCTCTTAGGAAAAGGAGGCGTTAGTGATTATTGAGGATGGGCAGACTGGATGGGCCATTCAGCCCTTATCTGCCTCTGTTTCTATTAAGCTCTAGAATTTGTTGCTGGAGGATTTGATAAAAGAAGTTAGTTTAGCTGGGTTTTAAACAGGTTTGTACAAGTTTCCTGCATATAAAGTCCATAAACCTGGGTGTTGGTAGTATTAAATTTTAGTAACATAATAAGTGACGGCAGATAAAGACCTGTACGGTCCATCCAGTCTGCCCAACAAGATAAACTCATTTTACTTGATATGCGATACTTTATATATACCCGAGTTTGTCCTTGCCATTCTCAGGGCACAGACCATAGAAGTCTGCACAGCACTCTTCTTGTACTAAAAGTTCTGACGCTAACGTGGAAGCCCCTTAAAATTTACACTCAAGCCCATCCCTATCTATTCAGTCATGATCAGGGCGTAGACCGTAGAAGTCTGCCCAGCACCGGTTTCGCTTCCCAATTACCAGCGTTGCCACTCAATCTCTGCTAAGATTCCGTGGATCCATTCCTTCTAAACAGGATTCCTTTGAGTTTATCCCATGCATATTTGAATTCCATTACCGTTTCATCTCCACCACCTCTCGCAGGAGGGGCATGCCATGTATCAGTTAAGCTCTGGAACTCTCTGCCAGAGGATGTGGTAACAGCAGTTAGCGTATCTGGGTTTAAAAAAGGTTTGGACAAATTCCTGGAAGAAAAGTCCATAGTCTGCTATCGAGGCAGACACGGGAAGCAACTGCTTGCCCTGGGATTTGTAGTATAGAGTGTTGCCACGATTAGGGTTTCTGCCAGGTATTTGTGACCTGGCTTGGCCACTGTTTGTAAAACAGGATACTAGGCTATATGGACCATTAGTCTGTCCCAGTATGGCTACTCATTTTCTTATGTATGACAATGAGTTCATTAGTTTTTTAATGAGCATTCCGAGGGATACACAGCTTCAGTCCACAGCTCTTAAGAAGAAAATTTTATGGCTGCTCTGGAGCTGTCAGAAAAAAGAAGCAGGCAGCTGCAAAGGCTGCCTGCTTGCGCTCCGTTCTTCACCTCCCCCCTGTTGACCCCCCCCCCAAAAAAAAACAATTCCCTTGTGGCTTGGTGGACCCCAGACAAAATTCCCTGGTGGTCCAATGGACCCTGAACCCCCCACCCCCCTCCATGAAAAAATCCATTGGTGGTCCAGCGGACCATAGCCCCCAGCGCCCCATCAAATGACCCTGGTGGTCCAGTGACAGCCCCCCCCCCCCTCCGGTACCTTAAGAAAGGTTGGGCATAAGGGGCAGCAGTGACACCTCCTTCCTCGGGCCCAGCCTTGACCGGTGCATTCTGGGATGCACCGGACAAAGGCTGGGTTCTGCCTTTTTGAAAGTGGAGGGGCCTGAGGCGGGTGGT
The DNA here is from genome assembly GCF_901765095.1 of Microcaecilia unicolor. NCBI lineage: Eukaryota > Metazoa > Chordata > Amphibia > Gymnophiona > Siphonopidae > Microcaecilia > Microcaecilia unicolor. Next base: position 164,712,220 of record NC_044031.1, read on the forward strand.
GTTGCTGCCACCCAAATTTTAGAGTATTGGAGTGGGAAGGGGTTACTAGACTACCAGGATCATTTGCTGGGGCGCGATACACTGGACCATCAATGGGGAAGGGGGGTGCAGGGTTCACTGAACCATCAGGGAACTTTGTCGGGGGTGGAGGGGGGGTCAGCAGGCAGTCCACTGGACTACCAGGGTTTTTTGTGCAAGCTATCAAATACAAACAGCGACTGATGCATGAAGGGGGATCCGAGCATCTCATTTGGAGTGGAGGAGTGGCCTAGTGGTTAGGGTGGTGAACTTTGGTCCTGGGGAACTGAGGAACTGAGTTCGATTCCCACTTCAGGCACAGGCAGCTCCTTGTGACTCTGGGCAAGTCACTTAACTCTCCATTGCCCCATGTAAGCCGCATTGAGCCTGCCATGAGTGGGAAAGCACGGGGTACAAATGTATCAGAAATAAAATAAAAAAAATTTTGCATGCTGTGGCGAAATAGTGGGTTTCTGAGCCTATGAACTGTATTATTTTGCTGATGACATGCATAGTTCTCCTGGTTGTTTAGCAGATGTGTTTCTCCTGGTTGGCCAGCAGATGGTGATTATCTTTTTTCCATCTGTTGTATGGTTCACTGTTTAATATTTTTCATGACAATAAACTTTCTTCACTTTATTACCTCTGCTTGTCTGAACTAAGAATCTTGGTGAGTTGTGGGTTGGGTCTGTGAATACTTTCTAGAAACTGTGGGACCTCTTGGAGTGTGGCCCCAGTATCCCAGAAATCACTGGGGAATAATTTGAGAGCAGGAGACTTGCCCAGAGGCAGTTGGGACCCAGTCGGTGGGAGGAGGGTGTAGGTGGACCAGAGCTATTTGGGAATCTGCTAGATCAGGGGTGGATAACCACGGCCCTCGAGGACCATAACCCAGTTGGAGTTTCACGATTTTTGCAATGAGTATTCATTAGATTGATTTGCATGTACTGCTTCCATTATATGCAAATTGATCTCATGCATATTTATTGTGGAAAGTTTGAAAACCTGACTGGGTTGTGGCCCTTGACGATCTTGGTTATCCATCTCTGTGTTAGATACTTATGACCTGGCTTGGCTACAGGAAGCAGGATTCTGGGCCAGTATGGCAATTCTTAAGTTCTTATGAAGAGACTGTATGGTTTGTTTAAGCATTTCTACAAGGACGCTTAATTGTCAACTATCCCTCTGTGCCTGTCTGGATTGTCCTAGATATTAAGAGCTAGTTGGAAATAGGGCACCCCTTAGCTTTGGGAGTCTCAACTTGTATGTCAAATTCATTCTTTTTGTCTGTAGAAAGCAAAGTTGCTTACGGGTGGCACTGCATTGGCAGCAGGATAAATCAGACATACGTACCCACCCACCTGACAGAGAAGTTAATTTTTCAACTCTGCAATAGACTGAGGCAGTGGTTCTGCAGGAAATCCTACATATGCTCAGAGAAACCTGAGAACCAGTGACTGCCATTGAATAATGTCACCCACTTTTATGTTTGATTTTATCTTGCTGTCTGTGGAACCCCCCTGTTACTGGTAAGTAACTTTGCTGTATGTTAGCCCAAAACACAGCAGCCAGGCTCATCTTCGGAAAACCAAGATATGAAAGGGTAAAACCACTACGAGAGAAACTACATTGGCTTCCACTTAAGGAACGCGTTACTTTTAAAGTTTGTACACTAGTCCATAAGATCATCTACGGCGAAGCCCCAGCGTACATGTCTGATCTAATAGACCTACCACCCAGAAACGCTAAAAGATCATCCCGAACACACCTAAACCTCCACTTCCCCACTTGCAAAGGCATGAAATACAAGACGCTGCACGCGTCAACCTTTTCCCACAAGAGCACGCAGGCTTGGAATACACTACCGCGCAACCTGAGAATGATTGACGATCAAGCTTCCTTCCGTAAACTACTAAAGACTCACCTGTTTGAACAAACTTACGGAAAGAGCCAACTCACATAGAGTCCATACTCACTATTCATCAATGCAATTTACATCCACTTTGATCCCTCATCCCGCACCCCAGTCTATCATACACTTATCCACGGAACTATGGACACCATATGTCTTTGTCTAACACTACCCTTTAGCTTCCCATTGTCCCCTTCCAATTATTTCTATGTTGATGTCCCATTGTCATATTCCTAATTTGATATTTGAATGTCTCGTATATCTTTGCACAATGTAATCCATAACCAAATTGTAACAAATGTATTTCTATTATTCATATCCTATTGTAAGCCACACTGAGCCCGCAAAAAGGTGGGAAAATGTGGGATACAAATGCAATAAATAAATTGATTTCTTCCATATTAAAAACCATGTTAATGATTTTGGCTATTCGTTGCATATTTAGTTACTGTTAAATGTATTACAGGCTCATGAACGACTGGAAGATACAAAACTAGAGGCTGTAAGTGAAAACAATGTGGAGTTAGTGAATGAAATACTTGAAGACATTGGCCCTTTAGTAAATGCAAATGAGAATATCGCAGAGCTGGTTGGCATACTTAAGGAGCCTCATTTTCAGGTAATATTTTCTGTTTGAGACATACAAAGTGTAGGCTATTTTTTCATGTTTTGGTTTCCAAAATAACCTGATACTATTTAAAGTTTAGGGGGGAAAAGCACATGCAAGGGAACATTTTTATTCCATTATTGACTCTTGTGCTCTAAAATGTATTTGGAAATCAGTTGATTTGAGAGAGATGAGTATATATTTTCAGTCTAGAAAATCATAACTAAAATCAGTTGATTTGAGAGAGATGAGTATATATTTTCAGTCTAGAAAATCATAACTAAAATGTAAATCAATTTGTGCTGCCAAAACAACTACTTTTCTACAAAGCAGTTTCCGTTTATTCACCCCAATCGATAAGTGGATACAGTACTGTAGTTGCTTTTCACTTCACAAACTTTCAAAATTTCAGAGTACTGAAATTTAGTACTGTGCCTCACCTAAGGTCCAGTTGGCTATAAGCTTTGAGTCAAACTTAACACTATCCCCACTTCTCAGTCTTAAGCAGTCAAGAGCTGGTACATTTTGGGGTTCCCTGCCATCCAACCCTATCGAGTCACCTTTTGTATAAACCCCTTCTTTAAAAAAAAAAAAAAAAGCTGTCAGTTTCTTTTGGGGCTTTTCAGAAGTTTCATCCATTAGCCTTTATTTTCTGTATGATGGATTCAACCTGTTTGCCACTCAGAACAATTCGGGGGGGGGGGGGGGGGGGGGGGGGGGTACTTTGATATTAAGAATTGCTTCAGGCTGATATACCCGAAGGCTGCAAGAAATGCCTACTGTTTGTCACCCTTATTTTAGGGTAACTAGAGAGCTATATGTTGGATCTGGAAGGCCTCCTCAGAATGGCCCTTTACTAAAGCTTAGTGTGTGGTAACAGAATTAGCATACACTAAATTCTAAGAAGCCCATAGGTATATAATGAGCTTCTTAGCACTTTGTATATGCTAATGTCCATTTTTATTTTTTTTTATTTTATTTACATTTGTATTCATGGCAGGCTCAATGTGGCAGGCAATGGAGGGTTAAGTGACTTGCCCAGAGTCACAAGGAGCTGCCTGTGCCGGGAATTGAACTCAGTTTCCCAGGACCAAAGTCCACCACCCTAACCACTAGGCCACTCCTCCACCCCAATTAGCGCACACTAAGCTTTAGTAAAAGGGCCCCCTAGAAAATATCTCACTCTGTCTGTTCTCTGTTCTGGCAGACGGTAGTACAGACCTACAAGAATACTCCTTCCCTTGACACATGAAATTTCTATCAATAATGATTCCAAGCTGCTGTTTCATGTAGTGTTTATTTTTTTTTACTCTGTTCCCTCTTTATATTATTTTTTTTATTGTTGCTTTACTTATATTACACAAGTAATAATTGTTACATGCAACACAGGGAAATAATACAAATTCAACATGTCTTCTTGTACAAAGAAAAAAGGAAAAAAAAACTTTTTAACTTCATTTTTGTTTCATATTTAACCCTTCCTTAGACCACAAACTTGGGGAGTGACCAAAGCATTTAAGGAAATCAAAGCGGAATACAATAAACAAGGAAAGGCCCAGTCCGCCCACTACGTTAAATCTTACAGCCTATTTAACAGATGTTAATTCCCCTGATACCCTCTTTAGGTCTATGAAAGCCTTAAGCTGATCTGGTACAAAAAAAAACATATTTGATTCCCAAATATTTAACTATGCATTTACAAGGGTAGGCTAAAAAGAAAGTAGCCCCCAACGATTTTGTTTCATCTCTCATATCTAAGAAACTTTTCCGTTTGTCTTGAGTAGCTCTTGTGACATCTGGGAATATCCTTAATTTTTGACCACAAAATTTTTGGTTAACATTCTTAAAGTATAACTTCAAAATGATATTTAAAGTCTTTTTCAAATACGAATGTGGCCCTCTTTGTTACTTCTGATAATGAGTCCTCCAAAATCAAGGAAATATTTCTTAAATCATCCAATTTCTCCTCTTCCTGGATCTGTTCCATTTCTTCATAAGAAGCTACTTGTCTCTTCTCTTCTTTTCCGGAAGAAAGTATATCTTATTTATAGGAGGAATATTTTGAGCTGAAATTTTCAATAAGCTATTCTTTTTTAATAATTCTAAAGGAAGAATTCCAACAGGCCTTGGGAAGTTCAATATCCTCATATTTAGACGTCTTATAATTTTCAATTTGTTTGATTTTTTGACGTATAAACGAATTATCTTTCATAACTGCTGAAACATTGTCCTTAAGAGACACAACATCAGTTTGATATTTTAGTACCTGATCATTGAAGTTCTGCTTTAATTTATCCATCGATTTGGAGAGCTGCTCCACCGTTGAAACTAATGTTGTTGTTTCCTCGGTTGATTCTTTAACAGAAAAGTTCAGTTTCTCAATTGCCTGCCAGAGGACATCAAGGGTTACCACCACGGGGAGGGTTCAATACACTCTTCTTATCTAAGGTCTCCACTTCCACTGCCGGCCGCCCTGATGAGGAGCTGCCACCACAGGGCCCAATTCCAGCACCTTCCGCGTTCTTGGGACCCGTCATCTCCACCCACAACTCGGCAGGACATGGTGGTATCTCGGCTTCTGGGGGGGGGGAGAATAATGTTGTTTCATGATCCAGGGGTGTCGAGGTTCCTCCCTCGGCACACACAATGGAACTTCCCCCAGTTATAGCCCTCCTAAACAGCCACACTCTTCTCAGCGTGTTGGCACCATCTTGGTCCTCTGTTCCCTCTTTAACATATAGCGCAATCTCCCCTCCAATTTGATCCCCTCTATCGTTGCGATATAATTTGTACCGTGTTAACACAGTGTCCCATTGATTGTCCTCCTTCCATCAAGACACTGAGATGCCTATTATATCTACCTCATCATTTGGTGCTATATACTCTCCCATCTTATTTTTTAGGCTTCTAGGATTTGTATACAGGCACTTCAAATTGTGTTTATTCCTTGCATCTACATGCTGCTTAGAAGTTGATGGGGATAATGTGCATCCTTTACCCTGTTTTCTCCTTAAACACACCTGGCTTTCTTTTACCATTGTTGAAACCTCTCTATTTGGATTCCCTAAATGTCCTATTTCAATAGTATCCTTCAAGGATATTCCACATCGAACCATGCGCTCTTGGGTGACTGTAGGCTCCCCCCCCCCCCCCCCCCCCCCCCATTTTAATTGAAAAGCTGCTCTATCTCCTTGTTGAGTGCACTGTTCTCTGAGCATTGGAGGGAATAGGAAATGGCTGCATTTACATCCTTTTGACTACACCACCATGCTATTTGTGCTGAACATGGGTGAACTCGTTTCCAGCAGTAAATGCCTCTGAGCATTGTGTGCAGGTTAATGCAGGAGCTAATGGCCTCTAGTGCCCGCATTTGCTTCTGAGCATCGGGCTGTCAGGTAGTTTTTTTTATTCAGCTTTGCAGTAGATACGTTTTGGAATTATACATACAACTGTTCTGATAGCACAGCAGTGAACATTTTAACGGCACTTCATAAGATTCTGTGACTCCTGAGGCAGGCGACCGTCATCAAAACACGTCTCCATGTCGAGTCTGTTCAGCTGTGGTGCTTTATTAATAAACCTCTTGTTATGGACTGCCCTTTTTGCTCCTTGTGGATTTGCCATTTTCCTGCCCTGCTTTAAAGAACATTCTGCATGAAGAGGACTAGGGAAGACTATTTCATAGCATAGGCACTAGACAGAAACACATTTGCTCTTATTTCTGGACTCCCAGCAAGTCCTCAGTGGTGAAGGAACTACCAGTTTACAGTCTGTGGCAGATCTCAATGCCCTACTGGCTATGTAAGGGAAAATCAAATCAGCAAGGTAGGCCAGACTCCTTTCATAGTGTATGCCCTATGTCAACATTAGCAGCTTAAAATGGAACCTAAAGTACATGAGAAGCCATTGGTAGTGTATAAAAAGAGGTAATCCTTTCCATGAAGCTTCCCCAATAAATGATGGATGTATTCTGTAATGTTTGCAATTTCTTCATGTTCATCCACCCCCTCATATACCACATTACCATAACATATGTGCGACATAAGTAGTGTAAGATGCTGCCCCACCCTTTTCTCATTCCCTTTCTATGTTTGTCAGTTAATGTGGGAATTAGCATCTTCTAAATGTCATTGTGCTGCGTTAACTAACAAAGTGTGCAGTGAGATTGTGTGCCAATTCCCTCGTTAATTGTATAATGCAGTTAATAAAAGACCCCCTGATTCATATCAAAAGTTGACAAGCTACGAGCCCATTTTTCTATACGATAAATAAGTTAGATGATGTGTCCATCTCAGATCTCTCTGGATCATGGCACTCATTTGATCCCCCATTTTTCAAGGCTCTCCATCACTTATGGCTCTCTAGACCCTATACCTTCAGATTGTCTTAATAGTCCTTCCCTGGGTCTGTCAGCCCACTTACACTCAATGATAGTAAAATGTTTTACAGAAGGAGGAGTTCCGAAAGCTCGTAAAGAGGTTCTGGTTAAACCCAAACTGAAGAAACCTTTACTCGACCATCTCTCTAAGTAACTGTCGTCCAGTTTCCAACCTTCCATTTTTAGCTACAATCGTTCTCTCACCTTGTATCAGTTCCCAGTAAATGGTCCAAGATATTTCTCAGTGTTCTTGGAGTTTTATGCACATTAGTTCATCATAAGACCTTATATATTTGGTCATTAGAGTAGAAGTTAGATTTTTTGAATCTGAGAATTCTTGCTGAATTGATATTACTCCTATACCATAAATGTTAACTGTATTCAGACTAACAGAAATCACATTTGTACCACAGCTTTTTTTGAGCATTGCTATCAGTCATTTGTTACAAATTTTGTTTGCCTGAGAAGCACTGAAATTTGTCAGCTACCGTTTTCTGTTCTTTCTTTATATGTTTTTCTTAACAAGACATTAATTGTTGTGTGTGCAGTTGTTTGGAATACTAATCACTGTCTCACCAATAATTGAGCTGGTTTAGTAAACTGCTGATAATTGATATCACTGTCATGAAAGACTTGTTTACCCTTTATATAAATTCTTGTGTGGTGAAGACCTCTATATTTAGGCCTCCATAAATAGTGCAAATGCTTTATAATGCTCATCAGACTGCTACAGTTTGTGCCCTGATCACAGACTTCTACGGTCTGTACCCTGATCATGGCTGGACAGATTCAGCTTCAGTAACTGTCCAGTGTCGGTCAGACTTCTATGGTCTGTGCCCTGAAAATGGCAAGGACAAATCAAGATCAGTTATACTTATGCATACCTTATACTATGAGTGTGTCTTTTTGGGCAGACTGGATTGATCATACAGGTCTTTATTTGCTGTTATCTACTATGTTACTATATTATTTAAGTCTGCCTTCCTGCTTGTCCTTTTTTTTAATAAAGAAGTCCAGTTGCATCTTACAGACTAATTCCATTTTTTAATTCACATTTTAGTGTTGGTTATTTTTTCTGACCAGCTGTTCATTCTAAGGGCTAGACTACATAGTAACGTAGTAGATGACGGCAGAGAAAGACCTGTATGGTCCATCCAGTCTGCCCAACAAGATAAACTCATATGTGCTACTTTATGTGTATACCTGACCTTGATTTGCATCTGCCATTTTCAGGGCACAGACAGTAGAAGTCTACCCAGCACTAGCCCCGCCTCCCACCATCGGCTCTGCCACCCTTTCTCCGCTAAGCTTCTGAGGATCCATTCCATCTGAACAGAATCCCTTTATGTTTATCCCACGCATTTTTGAACTCCGTTACCTTTTTCATCTCCACCACCTCCCGCGGGAGGGCATTCCAAGCATCCACCACTCTCTCCGTGAAAAAAACCTATGGAACTTTGGAAGGCTAAGTGCTTTGAAAATATGCCTCATGGTTATATATGCGTTCCAGAACACAGGCTTTTAGTGCTACATGGAGTGCTTTATTTTATTAAAATAGTCCAGCTATGATGAGATGAGCCAATAAACCTTTGCGTCATCAGTCATGTAAAAATTTCAATCAGTTATGAGTGAAGACTTCCAGTGATAGTTATCTTGCCAAAGATTTCTCTCATTGAGCACAAAATGGTGGAACTCCATTTCTAGAGAAGTGAGACTTATAAAGAATTACTTGACCTTTTGTAAATTCCTGAAGGCTTTCCTTTAAGTATATAAATTGCCATACTGGGACAGACTGAAGATCCATCAAGCCCAGCATCCTGTTTCCAACAGTGGCCAATCTAGGTCACAAGTACCTGGCAAGATCCCACACAGTACAATATATTTTATGCTACGTATTCTAGAAATAAGCAGTGGATTTTCCCCAAATTCATTTTAATAATGTTCTATGGACTTTTCCATTAAGAAGCCATCCAAACCCTTTTTTAAACTCTGCTAAGCTAACTGCTTTTACTACATTCTCTGGCAACGAATTCCAGAGTTTAATTCATCTTACCTAATATGTTTACTTCTCATGATCATTTCTGTATATGATAAGCTGTCTAATTGTTAGCCATATTGAACTGGATATGTATATTTGGATTATGTGGGATACAAGTACAGTACCAATAAATAAATAAAATGGTGGGACCTCACTTTTTAAACAAAGGTCAAATTCTGAATGATAGTTTTAGGATAGAAAATTGAATATGGTGAGATTGGTCATTTTCTAGTGCAATGCTTCTCAACCCTCTCCTGGAAGCATACCTAGCCAGTCGGGTTTTCAGGATATCCACAATGAATATGCACAAGGTAGATCTACATACAAGGGACCTCCATCATATGCATTAGATAAATTGGTATATTCATTGTGGATATCCTGAAAACCCGACTGGCTAGGTGTGTACCTCCAGAGAGGTCTGAAAAACACTGTTTTGGGTGCCAGGTTAACACTATATTGAGCCCTAGACAAACATATATTTGTGGGTCTCCTACCATGGATCCCTGTTTACTCCCCTCCTTCACAATCTGGCCCCCTCCCCATATATTACCTTTCCAGAAATAGCAGAGAAACGTGTAAAGCCTAGCCATGGGCATGGTAGTTTGTGAGTGAACATGGGGTCTAGGCAAGCAGATGCTTCAAATGGAGTGGCTTAATGGTTAGAACTGAAGAATGCTAAGTTAGCCATTTCCAGGCGGAATATGTTAGGCCAGTCCTGGATTTCTAACAACGGTATCCTGGTGCATTATGGTGCCTGCAGCACTAACTTGAAATGTGTGTGTTATTTTTTTTTCTTTTGCTAAATGTTTTGTTTTTCTCCGAGGACAAGCACGCCAGTTGTATTCTGAGAGCTGGGTGACATCATCCAACAGAGCCCAGTGTGGACGCCGACTAGTGAGATGATTATAGAACTTTCTAGCAGTTGAGGAGTTTAATTTGGCCGCAGTTCTTTTCTCAATGTCCAAGAAGACCCCAGTGACTTCAAAAGGTGCACCTAATGTAATCGAGTGATTGCTGTGATGGACCCGCACAATTGGTACATTTGGGTGCCTTAGGTTTGACCATGAACCTAACTCTTGTTCTCTCTGTTTGTAAATACAGTGGATTCCTAGCTGTGAGAATACAGTTGGCCTGCTTGTCCTCAGAGAACACTTGCTATAGGTGAAGCTTTGCTTTCTCTAAGGACAGCAGGGCAAGTATTATCACATACCCTCCCACCTCCCCTTGGAGTTGTATTCTTTAGTTTTCTTATTTGACCAAGAAGCAACCAGCACGTGTGGTGGGATGCTGCTAGAAAGTTCTATAATAATCTCGCTAGTCAGCATCCACACTGGGCTCCATCAGATGACATCACCCAGCTGTGAGAATACTTGGCCTGCTGTCCTCGGAGAACATCTGCTACAGGTGAGTAACTCTGCTTTATTGCTATGTATGTTTTAGGTGGAATATAAGTTGTTAAACAATAATAATAATTTCAACAGTTAGAATTGGGGACTGCAACTAGCACACTGAATGGGGTTGTAAATTCAAAAATAGGGCTGGCCAAAAGGAACTTAGTAACTTGGCAGCAATGGGATAAGAACCAGGAATCTTGGACAAGTCATTTTCACCCTCCATTGCCTTTGGTACAAACCAGAGATGCCAAGGATAGACTGCCCCAAAGAGTGAGATTTACAGGCATAGTGTTTGAGGTATAAATTTACTAAATGTTACATGTAAATAAAGTCTCACAAATGGAAGAAGCAAAAGAACAAGCTTTCTTTGGTGCTTCTGGAAGGATATAGGTGAGTGGGGGCAGTATTGGGACAGTTTTTAAAGGAATCAGTTTGTGCTCAGGTACACTTGTACCAGTGGACTTCTCCACATCACCCCAGATTTTCAAAGGGAAACTCGAGAATGTCTCTACCAGATGCACAGAAAAATAAGTACACATACACACAGGCACCTTTTTTTTTTTACATTTGTACCCCGCTTTCCCATTCATGGCAGGCTCAATGCAGTAGGCAATGGAGGGTTAAGTGACTTGCCCAGAGTCACGAAGAGCTGCCTGTGCCAGGAATCGAACTCAGTTCCTCAGTTCCCCAGGACCAAAGTCCACCACCCTAACCACTAGGCCACTCCTCCACTCTTGAGACTCTTGAGACACAACCTCAACCCATATATATACGCCGATGATGTAACAATATACATCCCTTTCAAACAAGACATTAAAGAAATCTTCAATGAAATCAACCAAAGTCTACACATCATGAACACCTGGGCAGTTACTTTTCGCTTGAAACTAAATGCAGAAAAAACTCAATGCCTAATACTCACTTCCCAGTACAACACGAATGAATTCACTGCTATAAACACACCAAAACTAAACTTTCCAATCTCAGAAACGTTAAAAATCCTTGGAGTCACTATCGACCGCCACCTAACACTCGAAACTCATGCAAACAACACAACCAAAAAGATGTTCTACTGCATGTGGAAACTGAAAAGAATAAGACAATTCTTCCCAAAATCTGTCTTTCGCAGCCTAGTGCAATTCCTCGTTCTCAGCCATCTGGATTACTGCAACTCACTATATGCAGGTTGCAAAGAGCAAATACTGAGAAAACTCCAAACAGCCCAGAATACAGCAGCCAGACTCATCTTCGGAAAACCAAAATATGAAAGTGCAAAACCCTTACGAGAGAAGCTACACTGGCTCCCACTCAAGGAACGCATTACTTTTAAAGTATGCACATTAGTCCACAAAATCATTCACGGTGAAGCCCCAGCCTACATGTCTGATTTAATAGACTTACCACCCAGAAACGCCAAAAGATCATCCCGAACTTTCCTCAACCTCCACTTCCCTAATTGCAAGGGCTTGAAATACAAGGCGCTGCACGCGTCAACTTTTTCCTACATGAGCACGCAGTTCTGGAATTCACTGCCGCGCAACCTGAAAACGATCTACGAGCAAACCACCTTCCGCAAACTACTGAAGACCCATCTTTTCGAGAAAATTTACGGAAAGAACCAAAACACATAAAGCCACACTCACTGTTCAATAATGCATCATTACAGCCACTCTGAATTCCCATCCCCCCTAACCTCACCTTCTCATCCCCCGTAATCTCACCACACTCATACCTTTACTCACAGAAAATGTATACCAAATGCTTTCCTGTCATTATATATTGCCCCTTTTATTTTCCCGTTGGTTCCTTCCAATGTATTGCCCCTTTTAGTTTCCCGTTGTTTCCTTTCCAATGTTTCAATGATCTTTTCCATCGTTATATTCCTTAATGATACTTGACTTTGTCTCGCATAACTCCTCACAATGTAATCCATAACTGAGTTGTAACAAACTGTATTTCCAGCTTTCATAGCGTATTGTAAGCCACACTGAACCCGCAAAAAGGTGGGAAAATGTGGGATACAAATGCAATAAATAAATAAATAAAATATGCATGCACTGTCATTCCTCATACCCTTACACATACACACCTATGCACTGTTGCTCTTGAGACATGTGCACACCCACATTCTGTGTGCTGCTGTTCAAGGGCTCATTAATTCAGTGCCCCATCCCCCAAACAGTTCAGCCCATTATTGTAATTCAGCCTGCAGTAGCCCCCTCACACTTCCCCACCCCATCCCCATTCCTCTTACCTTTCCCCTTCCTGCCCAGGACACTCACTAGTTCTTCTGGCTCTCTGAAAAGTCCCTTGCACAGCTCAGTGTCCCACAGCATTTGCAGCTTACCCCTGCCCTCCCTCTTTTGACTAGAGCAGTTTTCCCATTGGCTTGACCCTACCACAGTATCTGTACTAGAAGTCAGTGGGGAGCATTGAGAGCTATAGAGGGCTAATCTCTGAAAAATATCTAAACACTTCAACCATCCTTCTGCCTTCCAGGTAGTTAATTACTAGTAAAATGCTGCAGATAATCAAAACAGTTGGAAATGTAGCCTACTGAGTCCTCAGCATATCTGACGGTGCCCTCCTAAACTTTTGGGACCTAGACACCTGCCTAGTATGCCTATGCCTCAGTCTAGACTTGATTTTTTTTTTTTTGAAGTTCTGTGGTTTCTGATACAAGGTGATTTCATTGATTGGAGCTTTTTTTTTTGTATTTATTTATTTCTCCGAGGACAAGCAGGCTGCTTGTTCTCACTGATGGGGTTGACGTCCTCGGCAGCCCCCTCCATCGGAAAGTTTACTAGCAAAGGCCTTTGCTAGTCCTCGCGCGCCCATGCGCACCGCGCATGCGCGGCCGTCTTCCCGCCCGAAACCGGCTCGAGCCGGCCAGTCTTCTTTCGTCCGCGCTCGGTACGGTCGTGTTACGCCGTTCGTGCCCCAGAGAGTCGACCTCGCGCGTCCTTTTCGACGTGTTTTTTTGCTGTTTTTCCTTGAAAAAGTTCGGGAAGCGCTCCGGTAGTGTTCCGGAAGACCCTTTCGGGTTTTCTGCCCTTCCCGTATTTCTCAGTTTTTGCCCCGTAAGTTTTCTTTCGTTGTCGGGGTAGGCCTCTTTGGCCTCGGTCGAGATTTTTCTCCCTCTAAATTTTGGTGCTTCAATTTTCGCCATTTCGGCTTTTGATTTCGCCGGCGTGATTTTTCCGCCCATGACATCGAAGCCTTCCAGCGGCTTCAAGAAGTGCACCCAGTGCGCCCGGGTAATCTCGCTCACTGATAGGCACTCTGCGTGTCTTCAGTGTCTAGGGGCCCAGCACCGCCCTCAGAACTGCAGTCTGTGTTCCCTGTTACAAAGGCGGACTCAGGTAGCGAGATTAGCCCAGTGGAACGTTTTGTTCTCGGGCTCTTCGTCGGCATCGGCACCGGAGGCATCGAGTGCATCGACGTCGTCAGCGTCCGGACCATCTTCCTTGGCTGCCGCTTCATCGACTGCATCGAGGCATCGAACCTCTGCATCGGCGCCGAGGCATCGGGCGACTGCATCGACGTCGGTGGTACCGAGACTTCGTCTGCTGATGTCGTCGGACGGAGGTGCATCGTCAGGAGTGCAGGTGAGGGCTGTCCATTCCCCTGCTGGTGGCGGTGAGCCTTCGGGTGGGTCTCCTCCTACCCTGAGGGCTCCTGCGGTACAGCCCCCCCGGGATCGACTTCTTCGGTCTCGGCCCCGAGGAAGCGACGGATGGATTCTACGTCCTCCTCGTCGGTGCCGGGGAGCTCCGGTGACATGCTTCGGAAGAAGTCGAAGAAGCATCGACACCGGTCTCCTCCCCATGTCGGTACCGAGAGCTCTGGGTCGCCGAGGGATTCGGCACCCGGCAGGCATCGGCACCGAGAGGACCGCTCACCCTCTGTTCAGGAGGTGTCGATGCGCTCCACTCTGGACAGCCCGGAACAGCCTCCTCGCCCGGAACAGGTTCTGACGTCGACGCCTGCATCGACCTCGCAGCCTTTCTCTGCAGCCGCTCTAAACGAGAGCCTCTGGGCCGTTCTCCCAGAGATTCTGGGAGAGCTGTTGCGCCCTACCCCTCCGGTACCGGCGGTGCTTGCGCCTCCGGTACCGTCGAGCGTGGCGCCGGCTGGCCCATCGCCCGGGTTGAGGTCCCCGACGTCGGTACCGCGTGCGGTGCCGACAGCGGCCACCTCCCAGGAAGGCTCCCCGACTACGTCGGCGGAGGGAGCTTCGCCGATGCGGGCGAGGGAGTCTACCTCTCGACGCCCCCACCGTGGACGGGGTTCCACCGAGTCGAGTAGGGCGAGGTTGCAGACGCAGGTTCGTGAACTTGTGTCTGACACCGAGGGTGAGGCCTCGTGGGAGGAAGAGGAGGACCCCAGATATTTCTCTGATGAGGAGTCTGAGGGTCTTCCTTCTGATCCCACTCCCTCTCCTGAGAGACAGCTTTCTCCTCCCGAGAGTCTGTCTTTTGCTTCCTTTGTCCGGGAGATGTCTACGGCCATCCCCTTCCCGGTGGTTGTGGAGGACGAGCCCAGGGCTGAAATGTTTGAGCTCCTGGACTATCCTTCTCCACCTAAGGAAGCGTCCACTGTTCCCTTGCACCATGTCCTAAAAAAGACATTGCTTGCGAACTGGACCAAGCCACTAAGTAATCCCCACATTCCCAAGAAGATTGAGTCCCAGTACCGGATCCATGGGGACCCAGAGCTGATGCGCACTCAGTTGCCTCATGACTCTGGAGTTGTGGATCTGGCCCTAAAGAAGGCTAAGAGTTCTAGGGAGCATGCTTCGGCGCCCCCGGGCAAAGACCCTAGAACCTTAGACTCCTTTGGGAGGAAGGCCTACCATTCTTCTATGCTCGTGGCCAAGATCCAGTCTTACCAGCTCTACACGAGCATACACATGCGGAACAATGTGCGGCAGTTGGCGGGCTTGGTTGATGCTCTTCCCCCTGAGCAAGCCAAGCCTTTTCAGGAGGTGGTCAGGCAGCTGAAGGCGTGCAGAAAATTCCTGGCCAGAGGAGTTTATGACACTTTTGATGTTGCGTCCAGGGCCGCTGCTCAAGGTGTGGTGATGCGCAGGCTCTCATGGCTGCGTGCCGCCGACCTGGAGAATAGACTCCAGCAGCGGATTGCGGACTCGCCTTGCCGTGCGGACAACATTTTTGGAGAAAAAGTCGAGCAGGTGGTAGAGTCTCTCCACCAGCGGGACACCGCATTCGACAAGTTCTCCCGCCGGCAGCCTTCAGCCTCTACCTCTACAGGTAGACGATTTTTCGGGGGAAGGAAGACTGGTCCCTATGCTTCTGGTAAGCGTAGGTACAATCCTCCTTCCCGACAGCCTGCGGCCCAGGCTAAGCCCCAGCGCGCTCGCTCTCGTCAGCAGCGTGCGCCTCAGCAAGGCCCCGCGGCTCCCCAGCAAAAGCAAGGGGCGAGCTTTTGACTGGCTCCAGCAGAGCATAGCCGACATCCAAGTGTCAGTGCCGGGCGACCTGCCGGTCGGGGGGAGGTTGAAAGCTTTTCACCAAAGGTGGCCTCTCATAACCTCCGATCAGTGGGTTCTCCAAATAGTCCGGCAGGGATACACCCTCAATTTGGCTCAAAACCTCCAAATTGTCCACCGGGAGCTCAGTCTTACAGCTTCCAGCACAAGCAGGTACTTGTAGAGGAACTCTCCGCCCTTCTCAGCGCCAATGCGGTCGAGCCCGTGCCATCCGGGCAAGAAGGGCTGGGATTCTATTCCAGGTACTTCCTTGTGGAAAAGAAAACAGGGGGGATGCGTCCCATCCTAGACCTAAGGGCCCTGAACAAATATCTCGTAAAAGAAAAGTTCAGGATGCTTTCCCTGGGCACCCTTCTCCCCATGATTCAGCAAAACGATTGGCTATGCTCTCTGGACTTGAAGGATGCCTACACACACATCCCGATACTGCCAGCTCACAGACAGTATCTGCGATTTCAGTTGGGCACACGCCACTTCCAGTACTGTGTGCTACCCTTTGGGCTCGCCTCTGCGCCCAGGGTGTTCACAAAGTGCCTAGCTGTGGTAGCAGCGGCACTTCGCAGGCTGGGGGTGCACGTGTTCCCATATCTCGACGATTGGCTGGTGAAGAACACATCCGAGGCAGGAGCCCTGCAGTCCATGCAGATGACTATTCGCCTCCTGGAGCTACTGGGGTTTGTGATAAATTACCCAAAGTCCCATCTTTCCCCAGTGCAGAAACTCAAATTCATAGGAGCCCTGCTGGATTCTCGGACGGCTCGCGCCTATCTCCCAGAGGCGAGAGCCAACAACTTGTTGTCCCTCGTCTCGCGGGTGCGAGCGTCCCAGCAGATCACAGCTCGGCAGATGTTGAGATTGCTGGGCCACATGGCCTCCACAGTTCATGTGACTCCCATGGCCCGCCTTCACATGCGATCTGCTCAATGGACCCTAGCCTCCCAGTGGTATCAGGCCGCTGGGGGACTAGAGGACGTGATCCACCTGTCCACGAGTTTTCTCGAATCCCTGTATTGGTGGACGATTTGCTCCAATTTGACTCTGGGACGTCCCTTCCAAATTCCTCAGCCACAAAAAGTGCTGACCACGGATGCGTCTCTCCTGGGATGGGGAGCTCATGTCGATGGGCTTCACACCCAAGGAAGTTGGTCCCTCCAAGAACGCGATCTACAGATCAATCTTCTGGAGTTGCGAGCGATCTGGAACGCTCTGAAGGCTTTCAGAGATCGGCTGTCCCACCAAATTGTCCAAATTCAGACAGACAACCAGGTTGCCATGTACTATGTCAACAAGCAGGGGGGCACCGGATCTCGCCCCCTGTGTCAGGAAGCCGTCAGCATGTGGCTCTGGGCTCGCCATCTCGGCATGGTGCTCCAAGCCACATATCTGGCAGGCGTAAACAACAGTCTGGCCGACAGGTTGAGCAGGATTATGCAACCTCACGAGTGGTCGCTCAGTTCCAGGGTAGTGCGACAGATCTTCCAAGCGTGGGGCACCCCCTTGGTGGATCTCTTCGCATCTCGAGCGAACCACAAAGTCCCTCAGTTCTGTTCCAGGCTTCAGGCCTCCGGCAGACTAGCATCGGATGCCTTCCTCCTGGATTGGGGGGAGGGCCTGCTGTATGCTTATCCTCCCATCCCTCTGGTGGGGAAGACTTTGTTGAAACTCAAGCAAGACCGAGGCACCATGATTCTGATTGCTCCTTTTTGGCCGCGTCAGATCTGGTTCCCCCTTCTTCTGGAGTTATCCTCCGAAGAACCATGGAGATTGGAGTGTTTTCCGACCCTCATCACACAGGACGAAGGGGCGCTTCTGCATCCCAACCTCCAGTCTCTGGCTCTCACGGCCTGGATGTTGAGGGCGTAGACTTTGCCTCTTTGGGTCTGTCAGAGGGTGTCTCCCGCATCTTGCTTGCTTCCAGGAAAGACTCCACTAAGAGAAGTTACTTCTTCCATTGGAGGAGGTTTGCCGTCTGGTGTGACAGCAAGGCCCTAGATCCTCGCTCTTGTCCTACACAGACCCTGCTTGAATACCTTCTGCACTTGTCTGAGTCTGGTCTCAAGACCAACTCTGTAAGGGTTCACCTTAGTGCAATCAGTGCATACCATTACCGTGTGGAAGGTAAGCCGATCTCAGGACAGCCTTTAGTTGTTCGCTTCATGAGAGGTTTGCTTTTGTCAAAGCCCCCTGTCAAGCCTCCTACAGTGTCATGGGATCTCAATGTCGTTCTCACCCAGCTGATGAAACCTCCTTTTGAGCCACTGAATTCCTGCCATCTGAAGTACTTGACCTGGAAGGTCATTTTCTTGGTGGCAGTTACTTCAGCTCGTAGAGTCAGTGAGCTTCAGGCCCTGGTAGCCCAGGCCCCTTACACCAAATTTCATCATAACAGAGTAGTCCTCCGCACTCACCCTAAGTTCTTGCCAAAGGTTGTGTCGGAGTTCCATCTGAACCAGTCAATTGTCTTGCCAACATTCTTTCCCCGTCCTCATTCCTGCCCTGCTGAACGTCAGCTGCACACATTGGACTGCAAGAGAGCATTGGCCTTCTACCTGGAGCGGACACAGCCCCACAGACAGTCCGCCCAATTGTTTGTTTCTTTTGATCCCAATAGGAGGGGAGTGGCTGTAGGGAAACGCACCATATCCAATTGGCTAGCAGATTGCATTTCCTTCACTTACGCCCAGGCGGGGCTGGCTCTTGAGGGTCATGTCACGGCTCATAATGTTAGAGCCATGGCTGCGTCGGTAGCCCACTTGAAGTCAGCCTCCATTGAAGAAATTTGCAAAGCTGCGACGTGGTCATCTGTCCACACATTCACATCTCATTACTGCCTGCAGCAGGACACCCGACGCGATAGTCGGTTCGGGCAGTCAGTTCTTCAGAACCTGTTTGGGCTTTAGGATCCAACTCCACCCCCCGAGGGCCCTGTTTGTTCTGTTCCAGGCTGCACTCTCAGTTAGTTGGTAAATTTTTTAGGTCAATCTCAGTTATGTCCTCGCCGTTGCGAGGCCCAATTGACCATGGTTGTTGTTTTGAGTGAGCCTGGGGGCTAGGGATACCCCATCAGTGAGAACAAGCAGCCTGCTTGTCCTCGGAGAAAGCGAATGCTACATACCTGTAGAAGGTATTCTCCGAGGACAGCAGGCTGATTGTTCTCACAAACCCGCCCGCCTCCCCTTTGGAGTTGAGTCTTCCCTTGAAGTGTATTGTCTTGCTACATACTGGACTGGCCGGCTCGAGCCGGTTTCGGGCGGGAAGACGGCCGCGCATGCGCGGTGCGCATGGGCGCGCGAGGACTAGCAAAGGCCTTTGCTAGTAAACTTTCCGATGGAGGGGGCTGCCGAGGACGTCAACCCCATCAGTGAGAACAATCAGCCTGCTGTCCTCGGAGAATACCTTCTACAGGTATGTAGCATTCGCTTTATTACATTTGTACCCTGTGCTTTCCCACACATGGCAGGCTCAATGCGGCTTACATAGTAACAATATAAAGAATTACAAAGTCGTAAGAAGAATACACAATTTGTGGTAAACGTAATATTAATGGGGTTAACAGATAAGTAAATTGAACATAGGAGGAATTGGGTGCAGAAGGAAAAGAGCGTTAGGAGGTAGGCGCAGGAAGATGGAAAGGAATAGATAAGTGATAGCAATAAGGATAATGGGAAGCATGGTCAATGTATAACAATAGTCAGTAAGAATCATGTGGGCAGGCTTTAGTTAAGTTGAATAGTTAGGGTAGGCTTTCTTGAAGAGATGTGTCTTCAGTGCTTTTCTGGAGAAGATTGCTGAAAAGATAGATGAAATTGGTGGAATTTAACTGAATTTGGAAACCAATATAGAGAATAGTAGTCTAATTTGCTGTTTTTGTAGAAATATTTCCAGGTAATTAAACAGACTTGAAAATAATTCTGAAGATGTATCCTCTGTCACTTTAGCATTCTCATAATCCTGTCTGTCCTCTGTCTAGGTTTTGATACCTTTTGCAGTAGTGTCTTATACAAGTGCATTTGCAGGTGGAAGCATGCACATGGTCACCAAAAAATGAGAAATAAGAAAACACGTTTCATCCTTGAATAAACATTTTAATAAATTTGGTTTTGCATGAACTAATATTGTTATTTTTTTTCCTTTTTTAGTCACTCTTGGAAACCCATGATGTTGTGGCATCAAAATGTTATGATGCCCCACCTGCTAGCCCAGAGATTAATGATACTTCAGTGAACAACCAGATTGCACCTGTTGATGCCATTCGTATGGTTGGTATTCATAAAAAAGCAGGAGAGCCCCTGGTAAGTAAAAAAAAAAAACAAAGGGGGTCTTTTACTAAAGATTAGCGCATGTTATCTGCAGCAGAGCCCGTAGGAATAAAATGGGTCCTGTGGCAGATTTACATGAGTTAATCTTTAATAAAGACCTCCTAAGGTTTCTATGGTCTCTATCATCTCTTTCCAAACTCCTCTTATGTGCTCGTTCCTGTTTTCTAACAATAATACAGTTCCAGCCACTGTCAAAGATTGTCACAACACTAGAAACTGAGCTCCTAGACATCTCCTGAAATTAAATATCAGCAAAACCAAGATGTTTTTGGCTGGGTTCCTCTCCTAACTCATTATCTAGCAAATCTGTAGCTCTTAAAGTTGGACCTGTGTCATTGGAACCGTCCTTAAAGGTTCTTTGAGTAACACTTGACCCCTTTCTGTCCTTTGATACTCATATCAATTTGTTAACAAAGAAAGTATTTTGGAAACTTAGGCAATTACGCTGAATCAGAAAATATTTGGGAATGACGGAATATGAAATAACTCAAATCATTATTCTCTCCCAGTTGGACCACGGTAACAACATATATGCCAGTTTCTTTGATAAATCATTGAAACGGTTGTAGACTTTGTAAACCTTGACAGCTAGACTGTTAGTTGCTAATGTAGGCATGAATTATATTCAGATTGTGTACCTTGATATTCAGATGGTTCAGCTCCATTTGACATATTCAAACTGGTGGCTTGTTCCCTAGCAACTACATTTTTTCATCAGAGAGATTGACTCTTCTTTTCCCCTCTTCAAAGGGCATAAGATATAAAAGGATTTTTGTTTTGGTCCATACTTATCAGCCAGCCAAACATTGACAAAGGTTACCTAAGGACATTAGATGTGGTTTTAATTACTTGAATGTTCGTTGAAAGTTAAAAACTTTTTTTTCTAAATTTCTGAGCAAATTTTATATCTGTGTCTGCAGTTTCTCTTTTATATGTTTATTCAATGATTGTGACATTACAGATCTATCTGGCTTTCTTTTTGTAAACCACAATAAACAAAGTTTCTGATAATTGTGGTATGTAAGTATCTTATTGCATTGTATTCCTGTTCCTGCTTAGTTTGTCTTCCTCTTCTCTGCTTACTTACTGATTTGGTTTCTGTCCTAATTTTTCTATAAAAATTGTCCTTGTCCATTGGCCACATTTCCCTTCTTGAACTATTTGATTTTTCTTTTACATTGCATCCATGTTCTTTACCATCTGTAGCATGGCCTTACTATGAATTTTTTCTGACTCCTGCCCCCCTCAATGTCTTATCTACCTCTGCTTCCTTTTCACAACGACTCGGGTACATCTTTAAATTATACTCTCTTTTTCTAATTCTTTTATAACACTACCAGTATCCAAATGTTCCTGCACCTAGACTTCAGTTACTTCCGAGCCCTGATGTTTTTCCTTGTGTTTTTCATGATCTACATTTTTTTTGTATGCAGATTCAAAACAGGGACTAGGAATTGTTTTTGTTAAATACAGACAAATCTTAATGTAGTAGCATTGAGTTGGGTTTATATAAACATTATCAATTGTTTGAAAAGTTCTAAATTGGAAAAATATAAACAGCGTTGTGCAGCAAATTGCAAAGGCTATGCATATTGGACTCCAAATAGCTAACCTACACCTCTCTCCCTCCTACCTGCTGCTTCAAACAGGGCTTGTGTTGTAAAGTGCACATATCCAGTGTATGTATATTCATGTTTTCATATTGCAAGTTTCTTTCTTTTTTGGTTAAATATTAATGAAACATGGTTTAGACAACAAAAAACTAAGGTAAGCTAGCTAAAGAAAATTTTAATTCTGGCACCTCGATCAAAAATAAAAATCAATCCCTAGGGCTTTATATACCAAAGTGTGACATGACTTCACAAAAATGTTAGGACATAAGAGTAGCCATACTGGGTCAGACCCATGATCCATCTAGCACAGTATACTGTTTTCCCAAACAGAGGCCAAGCCAGGTCCCAAATACCTGGCAGAAACCCAAATCGTGGAAACACTCCATATTACAAATCCCATGGCAAGCAGTTGCTTCCCATGTCTGTCTCAAAGAGTTACAGAGCTTAACTATTCGTTGAATGAACAAATATTTTCTCCTATTAGTTTTAAAAGTATTTCCATGTAACTTCCTTGAGTGTCCCCTAGTCGTTGTACTTTTTGAAAGAGTAAAAAATCAATTTACTTCTACTCGTTCACCACACAGGATTTTGTAGACCTCAATCATATCTCCCCTCATCTGTCTCTTTTCCAAGCTGAAGAGCCCTAACCTCTTTAGCCTTTTCTCATACGAGAGGAGATCTATCCCCTTTATCATTTTGGTTGCTCTCTTTAAACCTTTTCTATTTCCACTATATCTTTTTTGAGATACAGCAACCAGAACTGAACACAGAACTCAAGGTGCGGTCGCACCATGGAGTGATACAAAGGTATTATAGTATTTTCAGTCTTATTCACCATCCCTTTCCTAATAATTCCTAGCATCTTGTTTGCTTTTTTTTGGCCACTGCCACACACTGAGCAGAAGATTTCACTGTATTATCTACAACGACACCTGATTTTCTTGTGTGCTGCCCCCCAAGGTGGACCCTAACATCATCATAGTTGGACCCTATGATTTGGATTATTCTTTCCAATATGCATCACCTTGCATTTGTCCACATTAAATTTCATCTGCCATTTGGATACCCAGTCTTCCAATTTCCTAAGGTCTTCCTGCAATATTTCACAGTCCGCACATGTTTTAACAACCTTGAATAGTTTTTTATTATCTGCAAATTTAATCACCTCACGTGTCCTGATTTCCGTATCATTTATGCTGAGAAACATGATTAAGGGGCAGGGATTTCTACAAATGAGAAGGAGCCTTCAAAATAATATCAATAAACCAACAAGCAGACCTGCTGTTCTGAAGCGCTATATTGTTGATTAAAACAATCAACTGACATGGCTACCTTTTTGCCCACAGGGATAAAAACAATACATAAAAAAACACAAATATTAAAATCATACAATATACTTAAATAGTACAGATCAAAAATTCAAATAAATATTAATAAAACCAAGCAGTTAAACACTAATAATGAGGTCTAACATATAGACATATACATTTTAAACCATAAAAAAGCTTCACAAATGTCACAGTATGTGTATGTTCACTGTGTCTGCCACATGTGTGATCAAGTGATAAAATAAATAAGGGTAAAATCGAAGTGAAGAAAATCCACCATTGATGCATACTGAGAGAAATGTGTTCTGTAGATATATACAGTTTTAAGCAATAGTGACAAAATGGTATCTTAGTGAATCATTTGCAATACAGCTTATCATATTCAAAATTACAGCAAGAAGTGAAAATAAAATGCATGCTTGAAGCCAACCAAATGTATTCGTGCTCCCAGACCAAAATCAAATACCTGCATGCATAAAAAGTATAGTCTTAAAATCAAAAGGAAAACAAATTTATTTGGGATTAAAACAAAAGCTTCCCCAAATAGTTAGATCCAGTCCAAACACCCTGAAAAGGATAGTAAAAAGAAAAGGAAACTCCTTTTAAACCTGAACAAAACTACCAAGATAAACTAACACTTAAATCACTAATTAAAAATAGTTGGAATATAAAATGGATTCCATATACTTACAGACCAGCACTTCCAAGTCCAAAGGGGGAGCATTCCCACCAGCACTGTGCAAAAAAAGAATCTGCCATCTTTCAGCTGCTAACTAGATATGTACTATTTATGTATGTTTTTATGAGTTTAATATTTGTGTTTATGTATTCAGTTTTTACCCCTGACGCAGCCTGTGGGCGAAATGTGGCCACATCGGGTGATTGTTTTATTTATTTATTTGTTACATTTGTATCCTACATTTTCCCAATGTGGCTTACATAGTACTGGAGAGGCGTTTGCCGGCTCCAGTGAGAACAAATACAAAGTAATGTTGTGGTAGGATAAAGATCATGTGGCACAGCCACAATTAGGGAATCATACAACGGAAGAGTTGAGTTATGTCCATTACGTACTTTAGTTTTGTTGTGTCACAGAGATCAGGCATTTAGGTTGGATTGGCAGGGTATGCCTTTTTGAATAGATTAGTTTTTAGTGATTTCTGGAAGTTTAGGTGGCCGTGCGTTGTTTTCAAGGCTTTTGGTAGTGTGTTCCACAGTTGTGTGCTTATGTAGGAAAAGCTGGATACGTAAGTTGATTTTGTATTTGAGGCCTTTGCAGCTTGGGTAGTGCAGATATAGATATGTTCGTGTTGATTCTGATGTGTTTCTAGTTGGTAAGTCGATCAAGTCTGTCATGTATCCAGGGGCTTCACCATTTTGTGAACCAGGGGGCAGATTTTGAAGGCAATGCGTTCTTTGATTGGGAGCCAGTGTAATTTTTCGCGGAGGGGCTTTTCACTTTCATATCGTGTTTTTCCAAATATAAGCCTAGCTGCCGTGTTCTGAGCGGTCTGAAGCTTCTTTAAGGTCTGTTCCTTGCAGTGGTGTGCTGGTAAATTTTTAACAGGCTCTCTCCCCGGTCCACCTCTGCGCCCCCCCCCCCCCCCCCCCATCTACCTCTGCGCCCCCCCCCCCCCCCCCCCCCCCCCCCCAATTGCAGAGCTGGCTATACCCAGGGAGAGAGCCGGGTGGAGGGGTCATGCATTACTCTCTCTGGGAAAAAAAAATTTTTTAAATGCTTCCAAGTTCCAATCTAATTCAAATTTAATGTGGGATAAAATGCCATAAATAAGTCAATAAATAGAAACTCTGAACATTGAGAACCTGATTCCTATAACATGATGTCTGTTTTAGAAGCCCATTACCAGGAGAAAAAAAATCTCTGCAGGGTTAAATGTCATAAATAAATAGATAGATAGATAGAAACACTGAATGCTGAGCACCTGATCCTTATAATGACATCTGTTTTAATGGCCCTTTACCAGGAGAAAAAAGATCTCGCCCTCTGCAATAGGGCCTGGAGAATTGAATCATCGACGTGCTATAGACGTAATCTACTTAGATTTTAGCAAAGCTTTTGACACGGTTATTTTTATTGCATTTGTATCCCACATTTTCCCACCTTTTTGCGGGCTCAGCCACAGGAGGCTCTTAAATAAACTAGATGGGCTGAAGATTTGTCCCGAAGTGGTGAACTGGATTAGGAACTGGTTGATGGACAGACGACAGAGGGTGGTGGTAAATGGAGTTCGCTCGGAGGAGGGAAAGGTGAGTAGTGGAGTGCCTCAGGGATCGGTGCTGGGGCTGATTCTGTTCAATATATTTGTGAGTGACATTGCCGAAGGGTTAGAAGGTAAGGTTTGCCTATTTGCGGATGATACTAAGATTTGCAACAGAGTGGACACCCGGGAGGGAGTGGAAAGCATGAAAAGGGATCTGAGGAAGCTAGAAGAATGGTCTAAGGTTTGGCTATTCAATGCGAAGAAATGCAAAGTGATGCATTTAGGGAGTAGAAACCCACGAGAGACTTATGTGTTAGGCAGTGAGAGTCTGATAGGTACTGAGGGGGAGAGGGATCTTGGGGTGATAATATCCGAGGATCTAAAGGCGACTAAACAGTGTGACAAGGCGGTGGCTGTAGCGAGAAGGTTGCTAGGCTGTATAGAGAGAGGTGTGATCAGCAGAAGAAAGGAAGTGTTGATGCCTCTGTACAAGTCATTGGTGAGGCCCCACCTGGAGTACTGTGTTCAGTTTTGGAGGCCGTACCTCACGAAGGATGTTAAAAAATGGAAGCGGTGCAAAGAAAAGCTACGAGAATGGTATGGGATTTGCGTTCCAAGACGTATGAGCAGAGACTTGCTGACCTGAACATGTATACCCTGGAGGAAAGGAGGAACAGGGGTGATATGATACAGATGTTCAAATACTTGAAAGGTATTAATCCGCAAAAAAAATCTTTTCCGGAGATGGGAAGGCGGTAGAACGAGAGGACATGAAATGAGATTGAAGGGGGGCAGACTCAAAAAAGATGTCAGGAAGTATTTTTTCACGGAGAGGGTGGTGGATGCTTGGAATGCCCTCCCGCGGGAGGTGGTGGAGATGAAAACGGTAACAGAATTTAAACATGCGTGGGATATGCATAAAGGAATCCTATGCAGTAGGAATGGATCCTCAGAAGCTTAGCCGAAATTGGGTGGCGGAGCAGGTGGGGGAAGAGAGGTTGGTGGTTGGGAGGTGAGGATAGTGGAGGGCAGACTTACACGGTCTGTGCCAGAGCTGGTGATGGGAGGCGGGACTGGTGGTTGGGAGGCGGGAAATACTGCTGGGCAGACTTGTGTACGGTCTGTGCCCTGAAAAAGGCAGGTACAAATCAAGGTAAGGTATACACATATGAGTTTATCTTGTTGGGCAGACTGGATGGACCATGCAGGTCTTTTTCTGCCGTCATCTACTATGTTACTATGTATATAATACATGCTAGGGTGTCCCTATAACCAGCCCCTCTAAATGACACACTCAATATGATTGATAACAAATTACTACTCTATCTATGAAAAGTTATTCCATTACTATACTTCCTCTGACCTCTGTGTACATCTGTATGCTGCCAAAGCTGGCATGTTTGAAAATATAAGAGATATTGAATTAAAATGCTACCAACAATAAAGAATGACAACCTAGATGCAGCAGCTCATAAGTTTGCTTGATTTTGTTTTCAGTTTAACGGCGCAGGAAGGGGAAACAAACTAACTTAAATAGCTTCAACCTTTTTTTTTTTTTTTTACTTCATGCTGTCCTCATTCAAACCCAGCATCATCTCCCTCCTGCTGCTCCTCTGCCTACCTCTCTCTCAGCTTCCATTCCCTCTGGCCATTGTTCAAACATTACTTGTTCCAGCAGCTGTAACACGAGACGCTGCCTGATCCACCCCCAACTGTCTCTGCCGAGTGAATGTACAGCCCCGCTGATGCAACTTGCTGTGGGTGGGATCTAGCAGAGAAAAGGCTCCGGGTTGGTCAGGCAGTGGTGAGGGGGGGATGATGATCCTAAGGGACGACATGACCAGGTATGCTGGGAGCCTATGGGAGGGTGGGGGCTTGGGGAGGAGGGAGAGAGGAGGAGATAAAAAAAAAAAACAGATGCTTGTGTGCTTGCTGCCTGACTCCAACAACCGGCTCACAAAAATCATTAAAATTTATCAAGGGGCTCCAGCACACCACTGGTTCCTGCATCCCGCATAAATTCCATTGCAGTAGTCTAAGTGGCTTAGTACCATTGATTGAACCAGGTTACGAAATGTTTCCCATGGGAAGAAATGTTTCAAGCGTTTGAGTTTCCACATTGATACAGTGCTTCAGAACTGCTGGTCTGCTTGTTGGTTTATTATTACGCTTAGTTGTGGATTATAGCCTCTTGTTGTGCACTTCAA
Organism: Microcaecilia unicolor; assembly: GCF_901765095.1. Classification (NCBI taxonomy): domain Eukaryota; kingdom Metazoa; phylum Chordata; class Amphibia; order Gymnophiona; family Siphonopidae; genus Microcaecilia; species Microcaecilia unicolor. The sequence goes on from NC_044031.1 coordinate 164,739,768, forward strand.
AATTATATGCTATGTGCCGGACAGAAGAGGGCCTTCAGCCACTGTCTACCAGGGATCAGAAGACCTTTTAAATCTGGCTACTGTGCAGAAAGGCTGAATTTAAAATTAAACATTTGACATGCTTTGCCACAGCTTGCAATGCACACAAGATTATGCCTAACCTCCAGCAAAGGGATGTAAATGAGCCAAGAACTCATTTACATCTGTAGCTAATTTTTTTAAATTTAACATTTATTGAAAATTTCAAAAGAGAAATTTAAACAATAGAAAAAAATCAAATAAATTAAACAAATGCTGTAAAAACAAGCAAAACCATCTTTTCCATATAATTATATCGTTGTGTAATTTCATTTAGTTCACTACTGGGAGAACAGTGAACACCAATAGAAAATAAAAAGGAAAAAATTGAAGAAAGATCAATAGCTTGTATCTGAATTTTGCAAAAATATATACGAACAGGTCTGTTCTCTTCCCTTCTATTTTAAAGTACAAATGATGTCTTTAACATTAGGCATGATTTGAATTCCAAACTGACTGGTAACAGACCAAAAATGACTTGAGTAGATATGCCTGTAACATTTTGGTTATCTGATTACAGTTTAGTAGTAGAATGAGGATAATCAAATAAGGTAAGCTAACTTTTTATTTTACTTATCCTAGGGTGTGACTTTTAGGGTTGAGAATAATGATCTAGTGATAGCTCGAATTCTTCATGGTGGAATGATAGATCGGCAAGGTCTTCTTCATGTGGGAGACATCATTAAAGAAGTCAATGGCCATGAAGTTCGGAACCATCCAAAGGAATTGCAAGACTTATTGAAAAGCTTTAGTGGTAGCGTCACTCTGAAAATTCTTCCTAGCTATAAAGAGACAACTACTCCTCAACAGGTCAGTAATATAAAATTTTCAGTGATGTGTTCCAGTATAGTTTGCTTGTAATATAAGACACCTGATAAAAGAGCTTGTTTAGATGTGTTTACAAGTTTTCTCCAAGGGCAGGCAGGATATGCAGTCCTCATAAGTGTTTGATCTCCTATAATGAAGGCTGGGCTGCAGAAATATAAACAAATACTCCCCCCAGATTGCTAGAGCAGTGCATTGTACATCTATGAGATTTCTGTTCTCAGCATCTTATGGGGCTACCTCAGGTCTTTCATTTCAAGTTTCAGGTTTATTCATTGTTTGATATACTGCCCATTGCCATATACATATCAGCACTTTACAATGCTAGATTAAATAAAACTAAAGAGAATAATAAGCAAAAATTAACTGAAATAAGTTATATCATTCAATAGAGAGAAAAAAAGACAGCCAAATAGTTGCTTTATTCTAGACTCCTACCCAGCACTAGCGGCTCCCAGAATTGGAACCCAACAATTGCCATTTTTCGCAGGTCTTTTACAAAATCTTATAAGGTCTTTCAGGTTTGTTAATCAATTTCATTCCATTTTCTCTCTTAAACTCCTAGACGTTTTTCCATAAGTGTTACTGTTTTCTTGATTCATTGCATGATTGCAAGTTGCATCGCACAGGTATTGGATGTAACTTTTTTAACACTTAGAGGTATGTTTACTAAGGTGCGTTAACGTTTTTGGTGCATGCCTGAAATTAGTGTTCACTAACCATGTAGGTGCTCATAGGAATAATATGGGTGCCTACACAGCACATGCTAAAAATGCTAGCATGCCCTTAGCGCTGCTTAGTAAACAGGGATGTTAGTTATTTTATTTTTGCATCAATTATTTTTCTTCTGTTATCTCAGAAACAGAAGCCCCCTGTAGGTTTCTGAAAGTGCAGGCAGCGTATCAACATAATGTCAGAAGCAGATATTTGGTGTTCCCCAACCTTAATCCCACAGAACTGGGGGAACTCTGTTACTACTACTACTCATCATTTCTTACATTCCAACATTAGGACCCTAGCACTCACTGCCTGAATGTTGAAAGGGCCTGATAATGTCACAAATCTTTTGTGGCTTCTAAAAAAGAGGTCCTTCTGTACATTCCACACAAAAACTACTTGAATACTATTTGGTATATCGGTCATGTTTAAAAACTGACTTGGGCTTCATCTCCATGTAGTTGACTTCTATTGCCACCATATGGAAAGTAAACACATCTCTTGATAGTCTTTAGTTTAGCATATGTTTGGCTTCTCTTGAAGGCTTCTGACCTCAGTGTGGTTCTGATCCAGCTGATAAACGTTTCCTTTGAGCCACTAGACTCCTGTGTGCTGAAGTGTCTCAACCGGAAAGTCTTACTTCTCCGAGGACAAGCAGGATGCTTGTTCTCACACGTGGGTCAACAACCACGTCAGCCCAGGAATCGGCATTTTGCAAGCAAAGTATAAAAAAGGTTTTGCCAGAGTCTTCTGGTGCGCGCACACTGCGCATTCGCGGACTGATTTCCCGCCCGTTGCGTGAACGCGTTCCTCAGTTTTCTTTTCTCCTCATTGAGGTGTGGTAGAGTTTTTTTCTGCGCTCCTCTAAGGCCCGGGAAAGTGTCTTCGTTTGTTTTGTGGCTTTTTGCCTTCTTTTTCAAATTCTACAATTTAAAAAAAAAACAAAACGCTTCCCTAGTTTCTTTATTTTTGCCCCTTTTAAAGTTTCCTTTCTTTTTGATGGTCGGGTTGTTCCCTTCTTTTTGTGCCCTTCATAACAGGCACAATCTCGTCTTTTGATTTTGCCAAAGCCGTTTTTCCTTCCATGTCATCAAAGACACCCAGCGGCTACAAACGTTGTACTCGGTGCAACTGGACCATCTCAGGTACCGATACCCATGCCTGGTGTATCCAGTGCCTTGGGCCCAACCATAGCCCAGCCGCTTGTAGTCTGTGTCTTCGTATGAAGAAACGGACCCAAGCGTCTCGAGAAGCCCAACGAGAAAAGCTTTTTGGGGCTCGGTCCAGTCCTTCGACTTCGACATCAGTACCGAGGCCGACATCGACTTCAAGGGAAGCATTGACGTCGGGAACAGAGGTAATGGCTGCTGAAAGACCTATTGCTGGGAGCAGTGAGGCATCAAGTGGGTCTCCACCTGCCTCAAGGCCTCCTGTTATGCAGGCCCCCGGGACTGACCTTCGTCAGACCCGGCCCCGAGGAGGCGTGAGAATTCCACGTCCTCATCGGTACCAAGGAGTCTCGATGACGGGAGTTGAGCGAAAGCGAAGAAGCACCGTCATCGTTCTCCTTCGGCACATGGTGCCGGGAGCTCCGGGGCATCGAGGGAACTGCCACCCGAGCAGCGTCGGCGTCGAGATGATCACTCCCTCTCTATTCAGGAGGTGCTGATGCGTCGGTCTTCTGGCAGCTTGGTACCAGCTCCTGAACCTCAACAGATTCTGCCAGCAGCTCCTTTACCGACCCCGCAGCCTTGTCCGATGGCAGCTCTCGATGAGCGCATCAGGGCCCTGCTTCCAGAGCTTCTGGAAGGATTGCTGCGCCAGTCTGCTTCGGTGTTGGGGGTGCATGTGCCTTCCGTACCATCTGCTGCAGCAGCATCTGACCCTTCGCCTATGGTGAGGTCCCCCGCTCAGTGTCGGCTGCCACCCAGTTCGACTCCCCTTCGTCGGTGGAGGAAGCTTCGCAGGAGTCCAGGCGGGTGTCGACTTCTCGGCACCGCCATCGAGGACGTTGTTCCTCGGCATCGAGGCAGGCTCAGTTTTGGACTGCTCTGAGGGATGTCTTTATTGTTTCAGTGGAGCCCATAGAAGAAATGCAGCATTAAAAGCTACGGTTACTTGATGGTTTAAAGAGACTATTTCTTCTGAGAGGAAGTGATGTCACAGTGCCAAGTGGCTGCCTAGCTTCTTAGCTCCCGCCCAGTCCTCACTTTGATCAGCTTAATCCTGCACCATCTGATCTCTTTGGTTGCCCTGTTTTGGGGATTTGGGCTGAGAAAGTACCAGCACCATGAATAAGACACAATCTTCTGCTAGAAAGGAGGAGGAGCACTAGTCAGGCCGACAGGCCGGTAAGGGTCCTCTCTGCCATGCTTCTCTGACACCTCTCTCCCCCTCCAACTTGGACTTGGCCCTTTTCCCTTGCTGATACCTGACCAGCTTCAACTAAGCAGGGAGTACCGAGGGAGCTGTGACAAAACCTGGTTGAGATTCATGCTGAAATTAAAACTTCAAAAGAAGAAATACTGGAGAGAATGGATACTATTAATGCTTACCTTCGTGAGCTGGGAGGCCGCATGGAGAACCTTGAGGTAAAGGTAGACGAGCATATAGAATTGCTCTCCTCTTCTGATTCGTGATTTGCACAACTATCGGCGAATTATGAGGCTTTCCCTTACAAAATAGATGATTGGAGAACCTGGGTGCCATAAGAATCTCCGGTTTCGTGGGCTCCCTGGGGGGGGGCACAGAGGACATGCCTGTGGTAATACATGCACTTTTCTCTACTCTTAGGCCTGGATGGTGACCATATGACTCTTCTTTCGGAGAGGGGCCATCGTTCAATGGGGCAGGCTACTGATAATCGGCCCCGGGACATATGCGGATAAAAATGTTTGTTGCAGAGGGCTTAGCAGGTCTCACTATTGGATTACAATGGTGCAAAGGTCACTGTCTTTCAGGATTTGTCTCAGTATATGCTGACTCAGAGGAGGAATATGAAACCAGTTTTGGATGTTCTGAATAAAGAGAAAATTAATTACTGTTGGGCCTTTCCTTTCTCCTTATGCTTTGTGGTCAGCGGCAAGTTGTAGCAGGCCTGTACCATTGTAGTGGCATGGAAGATTTTGCATGATGCTGGCCTGACTGTCACTGTGATGGCTCCTAGCTTTGAGGTGCCTGCCACTCGGGATGAACTCCAGAAATGGCAGCATATATCTGGCAAGGTCCGGTACTTGTTAGGGCAGCGGGTGGGGGGGGGGGGGGTGTTCCCCTTCCATATTCCAGGCCAGGTTTTGGATGAATGGATGGTTGGGAGACGTCAACTTTTGTGTGAGTATGGTGTGAGTTGGAACTGGGGTTGTGTGGTGGTGTGAGTTAGGTGCTTTAGTTCCCATTCAGAGTTCCTTGTGGACTTCTGTTTGAGACTTGATTTTTGTTTGGGGAGGGAGGGGTGGGGTGAGAATAATCTGTGATGGGTGCTGTGTGTTGGATGATCCAGGACTAGGATTCTCAGTTTCTGTTGCCATTTGTTTTGTTAGTTTTCCATGTGTCTTGATTTGAAAGTGCTAACGTATGTCAAGGGTTTGAACTTGCCTCAGAAATGAAAATGATTGTAATTTTTTTACCGGAGGCACACTTTAAACATGACCATGAGAAGTTACTGTTTCATCCTCAGTATCCCCAGGTTTTTTGTGCCTCTACTGTGGATTCTTTCAAGAAACGAGGAGTAGAAATTTTGATTGATGATTCAGTTTAGGTACAGGTTGTTAAAATTAACAGGGTCCAAATAAAGTTTGATTTGGGAGCATCTTACCTTGGTGTTTGGACTGATCTCTTGAAGTTGGTTTCTTTTCCACTTTTTTTGTTTTACTTGTCCATTTGGGGCCATAGTGGGTTCTGATTAAGCTCTCGCAAGCTCTGGATTTCTTTACTTGCGACCTTGGGCTTTGAGATACGTGGTGTCTTGCCAATCCGGCGAACCAAGACTACATTTTCTTTTCGCTTACCCATGGATCATATTCCCACCTGAACTATGTTTTCCTGGACATTCTGTTGCCTGACGTGGGGGGAAGGCTCCTCGGGTATAGGTAATGTTACGATTTCTGAGCGCGCTCCGGTGTGGGCTAGTCCTTCTCTCCATGAGGAACATAAGGATAGAAGGTGGACCTTGAATACTCTCTTGTTACAGGATGATGAAATACTTGCTGGATATCATATATTTCGGAATTATTTGGATACTAATTTGCACTCGTTTCCATCCATGGGCATCGTTTGGGGTGCATTAAAGGCGGTGTCTTGTGGTTATTTCCTTCAGAAGGCTAGTCAGTGGGCATGGATTTATAGAGCACAGCTGGCCAGTTGCCTTTTTAATATCAGTCGTCTGGAAGAGAGTCATGACGCCACAGGTTCGGTTTTTGTACTTCGGGAACTACAAGCTGCTAAACAGTTGGATAGCCTTTATTCTGAGCAATTACAGTTTGTATCCTTGCAGCATAAGCAATCCCAATATGAATTTAGGAATAAACCAGGTTGTTCCCTGACCTCTAGATTGCGCAAGCTTCTGGAGGATCACACTATCCTCAAAGTGGGAGATGGGCAACGTCAGTCCTTGGTCAAATCTTCCTTGGTCCATAAGCATTTTCAGGAATATTACCAGAATCTTTACACATCTTACCCAAATATTAGCCCAGCTGCCATAGAGGATTATCTCTCTACTCATGCTCTTCCAAAGCTCACTGTGGAGCAAGTCTGGGTTTAGAGGTCCCGTTACTCCTGATGAAGGTTAAAAGGTTATTAACGTCCTACTGGTGGGTAAATTTCCAGAATTTGATGGCTTACTGAATGACTTTTATAGACCTTTTGCTGATGAATTGGCCTCTTTCTTCGTTGAACTTAATGTGGTTTGGAGTGGTGAGCTGTTGTCTCCATCCATGATGGAGGCATGTATAGAGGTAATCCCTAAACCTGGCAAGGACAAAACAGAATGTGCCTCAAATCGCCCTATTTCCATTCTTAATTCTGATGTAAAAATTCTGGCCAGGACCTTAACTAATCGCTTACCAATTGTTCTTCCTTCCTTAATACACCAGAATCAGGTAGACTTTGTGTCCCATCGGCAAGCGATGGACAATGTTCATCGTATAGTGAACTTGCTTTATTATGCTAGGCAGGAGAAATTTCTCCTTATGTCTTTTCAGATTGGATGCCGAGAAGGCTTTTGATATGATATAGATGTTTAAATACGTGAAAAGTATTAATATAGAAATAAATATTTTCCAGAGAAGGAAAAATGGTAAAACTAAAGGACATGGATTGAGGTTGCGGAGTGGTAGACTCAGGACTTATGTCAGATAATTCTTTTTCACGAAGAGGGTGGTTGATGCCTAGAATGCCCTCCCGAGGGAGGTGGTGGAGAAAAATTTGTTGCGGAATTCAAAAAGACGTGGAATGAACACACAGGATCTCTAATTAGAAAATTAATGGTGTGAAAATCAAAACTTAAGAGTTTTATATGTGTTTGCATGTCAAGTGGTGCTTAGATGGCAACTCTGGCTGTATCGACTAAGGCCGGTGCTGGGCTGTCTTGTACGGTCTGAGTCCCTCATATAGCAATCTGACTGTAGGATAGGCTGGACAGAGCTTCGACAGACACTCCAGTAATTTGGAATGTGAGGACAGTGCCGGGCAGACTTTTACCGTCTGTGTCCCACAAATGTCAAGATGGATTCGGATAGGCTGCAGTGGGCTTTGATGGCAACTCCAGTAGTTGGAACATAAGAACAGACCTGGGCGGACTTCTACAGTCATGTACCAGAAACACCAAAGAAAGACCATGATCAAGTATATAATATCACATTCATTGTTGATTTAATCTTGAATTGATAATGAATATGACTGTTAGGCAGACTGGATGGACCACAAATGACATGACAGATTCAGATAGGCTGGAGTGGGCTTTGATGGCAACTCCAATAGTTGGAACATAAGGACAGAGCCAGGCGTACTTTTACAGTCTGTGTCCCAGAAACATCAAAGAAAGACCATGATCAAGTATATAATCTCACTTTCATTGTTAATTTAATCTTTATTTGCTAATGAAAGTGACTGTTGGGCAGACTGAATGGACCGTTCAGGTCTTTGTCTGCCATCATTTACTGTGTTACTTATGATAGGTACCAACCTTGACTCAAGATGTTGTGGCACTCTGAGATAACTTTTGCATAGCTGAGATCTTATAGGAAAGTACTGTCTAATTTAAGAAATGGAGAAGGCAGCTAACTTTTAAGGGATTGATTTATTCCCCTTCAGCTGCACTTTACCGGCAGCTCTTTCTCCTCCTTCCCTTCTTCTGTCTGGCATTCTGGGCATGTACTGAAGAGCTGTTCTCCTCACAGCTCTTGAGCGCATGCGCCATTCTCCATCCTCCCCCTAATGCTCAAAGCTAATAGCATGCATATCATTTGCATGCTATTAGTGTTGAGCATTAGGAAGTCATTCCTGGCGGTATTTTCAGGTGCTGTTTTGTACAGCACCAGAGTTTTGAGCATTTAGACATCCCAGCTATCTGATCTGTTCTGGTGGGATGATAAAGAAGAGTACATTAATTCTAATCTTCTAATTTTCTTTCATTGAATTACTCCAGACCAGTCCAGAACCCACCCATGGTTCTTAGCATCAGTTTTCTACCTCCTGAAATTTAGAAATTTTGATTTTGGCTATTTAGTTATTCCTGTTGGATTTTTGGCCTGGAGGGCTTTATTGTTAGTGGTTCTGTACTGAGCAGTTCATTAGTTCCTAGGGGAGATTTGTTTTCCTTGTAATTTCCTTTAGTCTTTGTTACCATAAATACTGACTGGCCAGGGGGTTGCACAAGATTCTTAGGTGATGACATCACAGCTCAGTAGCTCTGTCTTCACCTGCTGACAGGACAGCATAAACCCAAGTGTTTGGACTGGTTTGGAGGGACTTGAGGAAAAGAAAATTAGCAGGTAAGAACTAATTTACCCTTCTTGCCCGTTGGCTTTCTGTTTTTTTCACATTACCCTTTGTTAAAAGTGTTTTGCGGCTGGGGATACCTACTTCTGAGGGTTGCATATCCTTCTCTAAAGAGAAAGCAAAGTTGCTTACTTGTAAATAGGTGTTCTCTGTGGACAGTGGGATATTAGTTCTCCTAAAACTTGCTTCCTTCCTTTAGGAGTTGGTTTTAAAAGCTTTATAGAGAACTAAGGTGTTCCTGCATGATGATACTTCTCATGCTCACCTTTGTAGTGCATTTCTCTAGAAAACAAGAACTTTGGGGTCCTTTTAGTAAGGCGCACTGAAAAATGGCTTGTGGTAGTGTAGGTGTGGGTTTTGGGCATGCGCCAATCCATTTTTCAGCACACCTGTAAAATAGCCCCTTTTTTATTTTTGCCAAAAATGAACATGCGGCAAAATCAAAATTGCTGCGCATCCATTTTGGGTCTGCGACCTTACAGCCAGCAATTGGCCTAGTGGTAAAGTCTCTTGCGGTAACCGGGTGATAATGACCTACGCATGCCAAATGCCACTTGGTGCGCGTCCAAACTTGCAGCTGAAAATAAAAATTATGTATCCGGGTGCCAAAAATGAAATTACCACAAGAACCACACAGTAGCCGGGCTGTAACTCCATTTTGGCGCGCATTGGGCGCACGTAGAGCCTTATGTGGCTTAGTAAAAGGGCCCCTTTGTTTGTTTTTCCTACTCTGACACCACTTAATGATATCACTTACTTGTGAGGACTGATATCCTACTGTCCTTGGAGGACATCCATTACAGATAATCAGCTTTGCCTTCCATGAAAAATGTAGTGGGCAGCAGGCTTACTGAAAATTATTTTACTTTCTGGAGTCTGAGAAATCCCATAATCATTTCAAAACCCTTGTGATAAAAAAACCCCTCTTAATTCCCTAGCCTTAAACACTATTTCAAAATTAGGAGTATACATCAAAACGAGACCTTTTTTGATGTTGAAAAGTTTGTAATATGTATCAAGGTAAACAGTAGTAGAAATCCTATTGGTTTTCTGTCGGTTACAATAATTATTTCCGTTACTTATTTTTATATATCTGCTAAAGTCCTCTTATACTTTTATGTTTCTTGTGATACAGTTGGCAAAATAAAACCAAAAGGTAGCGAGGCTTATTTTCAAAGCACTTAGACTTATAAAGTTACATATGTTACCGTGGAAATTTGTATGTCTGTACCCTTTGAAAATGACTTAAAGTATTTGTATTCTGATCTTGGATAGTGACCAAAAAGCTTTTTAATCAGCTGTAGGAAACTTGTAGAGCCTTGTAAACATATGGAATGTCATGAGGCTATGCAGGATAAATATTTATTAGAAAATGAAAAATGCATGTCCTCTGGTAGCTAAAATGAAGAAATTCCAGTTAAGAGAAAGCAGTGTGTTAAGTAAGGCACATTGTTTGCATTTTTGCAAGGTGCAGTAGAATGTCACACAATTTTACCTATCTTAGCATAAAGGAATGGTAATTCTTAGCTAATCAGCTTTCTTTACTTCTTAAAATTCCAGACATTTTAGGTTGGCAGTCTGTTTATTTAATAACAATCTGAGGAATAAATTGGAAAAGGAAGAGCCAACTTCTGTAAGATATTCTTCATCAGGGTCATTTACTAACAGTGTACACTAACACCATTAACACACTTGAAGGGCCCATTGTATAAATTGGCTTTGTGGCACATGTGCTAATGGCATTAATATGTTCTATTAGAAAATGATCCCTGTGTGAGTTAATTCTTTTCTAATACTCATTCTTTGGCTATATTGAGCAGAACTTTAAAGCAATACTAAACTGGTAAAGGGAAACTTAGCATTGATATGAAGTGAAATTACTACTACGAAATCAGATTTTATACCTTAAATTACAGTATTCTGAGTTTTTGGTATCAATAAAAAGCATCCCAGTTCTTGCTCTAGTAGGGATTTACAAGAATTATGGAGCTTTTAGCATAGTGTGGTCCTGAGGCAGCAGTCTGACTAGGAGAAAGAAATATCCATCTCTGACCAAGATAAATGCTACTGATTCTTGTGACTGACATAAGTGGTCAGCTGTCCAGGGAAGGGGAAGGAAAGATAAAGGAGTCAGGAAGTCCCCAAGGAAGCCAGATCCCGTAGAAGGAAATTAGACCTTAAGCAGGGCCAACCCCTGAGAGGAAGAAGTCTCACTCTTCAGAAGAAGCAGGAAAAGGATAGGACTAGTATCCTTCAGAAAGGAAAAGACCACTACACTCACCCTGTGAAGTAGCAGGCAGAAAGCAGGAACTTCACCTGTGGGAACAGAGCCCTAATCCAGAATGTGAAGAGCAGGAGAGATGGAGGGCTGGAAGCTACACTGTTACCTCTCCAGTCAGGGCAGCCTGAGGGATCACTCTGTTTTCCCAGCATCCAGATAGAGGGGTGTGATTGTTCCTGGGAAATGTGTCAATATACATTACAACACTGGAGAGAGGACAGCAGCTGAGAGGCTTCTAATGTTCCCCGAGCAACCAGACAGCCCACAGGAGCAAGGAATGGAAATTAGTCCAGGAGAAGCAGAAGTCCCCACCTTAGAAGAGGAGGTGAAAGAATGTGAAACCTCCAGTGCTTGAAGTTAGCACTGCTAGTTGCCAGAAGTTTTTCTTTTCTTTCTTTTGCTGTGTATTTGGGCAGGGCCCTCTGCTAGAAGGAAGGTGATGGGAGGTAAGATAAGTAAGGAGAAATAAATCTTTTGCTGTGAGGAGAGCCTTCCTTCTTGTCCCTCACAGAGCCTGTGACAAGGTATTTCCATTTTATTTGGATTGTCTTTTTGGCAGTGCTACTGAGAGTTTGATAGAGAAACCTCTAGTGTGTTTGAGTGAAACTGGACTGAGCTGGTTTGCGGGTTTTACAGTACTGAATTGACTTTGAGAACTACATGGTATGAATTAATAGCCTGTTAAGAGTATAGTTCTCAACTCGAACTAGTTCCCCAGCAGATGTGGATAACTTCTTAGATTCACTTGATCCGTGCACTGCTTACTGCCCAGCTGATCGCACATGGACTGCCTTTGAAAGCGTTCCTGTAGACCACGTTTCTAAAGCACTCCTGAAGTTTTCAAACAAGTTTTGTGGTTTGGATGCTTGCCCCAGTCACCTTTTAAAAGCGGCCCCGAAGCGCTTCATCGTTGACCTAAATTCCTATCTTAATTACATGTTGAACCATGGCATCTTCACCCCCAGAGCATGGCAGAATTCTTCTCACACTCATTCCAAAGAATCCAAAGATAAGAGCCCACGTCACTTCAAACTATCGACCAGTGGCATCCATACCGCTGATTGTCAAAGTAATGGACAGCTTGGTGAATACTTAGTTAAATGAATTCCTTGAAACCTTTGACATTCTGCACTACTCTCAGTCAGGTTTCCGTGCTCAGTTTAGCACTGAAACGGTTCTGGTCACAGCCCTGTCTGATTTTAAAAGCGACATTTCTGTTGGTATGAAAATATTACTGAGGCAGTTCGACATGTCCAGCGCGTTTGATATGGTGGACCACAACATCTTACTACATCTACTGGACACCCTTGGCATCGGAGGGTGCGTGTTATACTGGTTTAAGGGTTTTCTGTCAACAAGAACATACCTGGTCAAAGGCACTCCAGATCATTCAGCACCCCTTTCTCCAGCGCTATTCAATATCATGCTGTTTCCCCTTGCAACCGCACTAGCAAACCTAGACCTGAAACCATTTATCTACGCAGATGACATAACCATCTCCATCCCCTTCCATTCCTCATTGGATGAAATCACAGATTTGATCGAAGCGAGTTTTTCCATCTTGGAACGTTGGGCTGAGGTATTCCGGTTTAAGTTAAACAAAGACAAAACTCAGTGTCTTGTGCTGTCGTCCGTCCATGCCAGATTTTCCTCAAGCTCCCTTGTCATTAAAGACCAGACCCTCCCTATTTCACAGAGCCTTAGACTTCTGGGTGTTGAGCTGGACCCTCACCTGCACCTGGACCTGCAAGTGCGAGCGGTCACCAAGCGGATGTTCTATGCAATGTGAAGGCTGCGGCGTGTTAGGTTTTGTCTCACCAGAGAGCTCTTCTGCACACTCGTTCACTGGCTAGTTCTGTCTCACCTAGAGTACTGCAGTGGGATTTATGCAGGCTGCCAGGAGCATCTACTGAGGAAATCCCAGACTGCCCAGAATACTGCTGCGAGACTCATCTTGGGCAAATCGCGCATGGTTCCTGCGCAGCCCCAAGTTTCAATCTACACTGGCTACCTGTGAGAGAACGAATCGCATTCAAGATCTGCACTTTGACACATAAAATAATCTATGGATTAGCTGCGGAATACATGATTCCTCTAATAGATCTCCCACCTAGAAATGCCATCACAACAGCACACACCTTTTTACAACTACATTACCCATCTTGCAGGGGTGTTAAATACAAGCTTCTTTTTGCCTCTGCTTTCCACTACTCCAGCCCGATGACTTGGAATGCTCTTCCCCTGCACCTAAAATCACAACCTGACCACCATCTTTTCAAGAAGCTGCTAAAAACGTACCTTTTTGAAAAAGTGTATTCCATCAGTAATTCTGCTGTTTAGCCATCCTAATTGCTGCTAGCGTTTTATCTTTATTCTACTGTAAACTTCATGTGTTGTATCTTTTAACTTTTGTAATTCATGGAAGCCACATTGTGCCTGCATTTGTGGGAAAATGTGGGGTAGAAATGAACCATAAATAAATAGGCTGAAGGGAAAGGGCAGTGACAATCTTACAGAGACTGCTAGGGCTAGAAATTGTGAAAATGATGAGGCTGTTGTGCAGATGGTGATGCTCCCACCTCAGGATCCCAGGTCCCTCTTTCACTCAGGGTGAGCTGGTTCTCAGTATGCAGATTTATGCAAATTAATCTACCACCCTTTTCTGCTCAGGGTGACCTGCTTCTCAAAAAGCAAACATAGTCAGGTTTCACCAATCAGGCTATTTTCATACACTACTTTATTCCAGCCTCTGGGGCACACTTCTTTTAGCTTAAAACACTTTCACAAGCTACAAGCTTCAACAGTTCTTCCAGCTTAACCATTTCATTTCTTCCTACTCAGTGCAATCTTCCCCTTTGAATCATTTCTTCTTGCACAGTTCCATATCCATAGATTTCTTCCCCCTGAGCCCTCTCACCCAGCCATTTGGGCTCAGTACCAACTCAGTCCCCGGACCCACAGTCCCACTAACTCAGTCCCCGGACACACAGTCCCCGGACCCACAGTCTTTTGCTCTGGGACACACAGTTCCTCTTCACTGTTCTAGACACAGTCCTTTCATCTGACACACACAGTACCTCTTCACTGTTCTAGACACAGTCTTTTCACCACCAGGCCCTAGGGCTCAGCCAGCACTTCTCATGGGGATCCCTCTGCTTCAGTTACCGGCCTTCTTTCTCAGCTGCCAGCTCTCCTCCCTCCCTTCACGACTCAGGAGGAGTATAAGTAGTTAATAGCCAAACAGGCCCCAGCCCATAACCTGCTGTACCTGTTTCTATCCCCAGGACTCTCCCCGGTCCTAACGACCTCCAGCTATCCTCCAGGACTCGCCCCGGTCCTAGCGACCTCCAGCTATCCTCCAGGACTCGCCCCGGTCCTAGCGACCTCCAGCTATACCTCCCCTTTCTGGCTCCCTTCAGCAACTCACCCAGCCCTTTTCCCTGGACATTCTAGGGGAACTACGCCCTCTAGGGGCCTAACCAGAGTAGGACAGCCTCTTCCTTCTTACAAAGTGCAGCCGAGAAATAGACTGCATAATGGCTAGTGACTAGAGCAGTCCTCTAGAGTAGACAGGTGAGGTTATCTCATTGCAATAGCAGCCGGCCCAGGGAGTATTTCACGCTGCCCCTGAAAGGAGCTGAGGAGGGATCCCGGGCCATTTTAAGGGAGCAGGATCACTTGGACAACAGCTTGCTGTCTAATTAATGGGGAGGAGCTGGGATAGACAAATCCTACTCTAACAGAGCTGGCTTAGCAAATGAAAGGAGGAGAGGCCTGAAGGAGCTGGCTGTGGCACTTGCCCTGGGGACAAGAGACTGAGGTTGCATCTCGGTAAAAGGATTATAGTAAAGAAACAATAAATGCCTTGTATTGAGTATCCTCAAGTACAGTGTTCTAAGTAGAGAAGAAGTTGCAGTCATCTACTGTGTTACTATGTTAATTAGGAGACAGCCACCATACTTTACTGTTCCCGAAGTAACGATCTGGGTGCTGATCCTACCCTAGCATGTACACTCTCAAGAATGCTAGAAGTTTTGGAGTATGCCATAGATATTCGGCCTAGTCTTCAGCAGTAAAATATACATTTCGATTCCTGTGACAAATAAGAGTTTTCACTTGACCAAAATGCAAAATTATTGAAACAGTGTTATTGAAGGACTTGCCTCTTTGACATTGTTTATCTTGCACTAAGATTTTTTTTAAATAGCAGATGTCTATATTTGGAGTAACATGACATCAAAGAGAAGAGCTCTACACTGAGTAGATTAGACCAGGAAATGCCAAGTTTATGGTAATAAACTCAGTCTACAATTCCATGTTTAATTGTAAATGTCACTTTAATATTTAGAGGTGGAGTTCTTAATACGTGTTAAGGGAGTAATGCCCAGTTTTGCGAAATATTATAACTTAAATGGCAGTATGTGTTTTATCAGAACACAAGCTAAATAACGAAAGCCAAAACATATAAAAGCATTCACAGCCCTTCTGGGTCAGACTGGGAGTCCATCTAGCCCAGTATCCTGTTTCCAACAGTGGCCAGTTTAGTACCTGACAGTCCTAAAAAGTGACAAGATTGCATGCTATTTTAATCCCAAGGATAAGCAGTGGCTTTCCCCAGGTCTGCCTTATTCCTCCAGGAATTTCTCCAAACTTTTTTTTTTTTTACCCAGCTAGATTAACTTCTTTTACCACTTGATCCAGCAATGAGTTCTATAGCTTAACTATATGTTAAATTAAAAAAACATTTCTCCTATTTGTTTTAAATGTGACACTGTAACTTCAGGGAGTGCCCCCTATCTTTGTACTTTTTGAAAGAGTAAACAATTCACAATTACCTATTCTATTCACAATTACCTACTCCATTCCATTCAGCATTTTATAGACCTCGGTCATATGTCCGCTCAGCTGTCTCATCTCCAAACTGAAAAACCCTAATGTCTTTAGTCTTACCTCATATGAGAGTCCTTCTGTACCTTTCCCAGTTCCACAGTATCTTTTTTTTTTTTTTTTTTAGATGCAGCAATCAGAATTGCACACTATACCATGGAGCAATACAGAAGCATAGGGCTATACCGAATATTCATATTCAGTTCAATAGTGCCCCGAATATATTATTTGTATTTGACTGAATAGTGATTTAAATTTGATTATTAATAATTTGGGGCTCTACTGTGCTAAATTCTACTGAAATAAACACTTGATCTCTGATTTCACGTTGCTTCCTACCAAAAATGAACCTGTTCCAAAAAGCATACCCCACCGACCCAACATAAGAACAAGAATACCAGCTACACAACAACACCAAGAACGCAATGAATTCACCCCAACTATCCCTCTTCCTACCTAATGTTCCCCCAATGTATCTACTATATATCATCCCCACTCTACCACACCCACATCTTATGTACACTTTGTATTTGTTCAGACCGGAACCGGCGAACGCCGCTATGGTACTATGTAAGCCACATTGAGCCTGCAAATAGGTGGGAAAATGTGGGATACAAATGTAACAATAATAATAATTTCACATTGCTTCTTTTATTTGTTAAAGTTCAATGCCCATTATTTGATATTTGTATTTGGCAGAATAGTCAAATACGCTATTCAGTACAGCTCTAATTGTCATATTCTTTTACTTATTCTCTATTCCTTTGCTAGTCCTAACATTCTATTTGCTTTTTTGGCCACCTCTACAGTGAGCAGAAGTTTTTAATGTATTGTCCACAATGACCCCTAAATCCTTTTTCTCAGTGTGGAACTTAGCATCGTGTAGCTATAATTTATTATTCTCAATGTGCACAATAAGAAAGGTGCTGAAAAATGAGCAGACACAGCAGGAGCAAAACAAATCTGCTTTTAAAAATAATCTGAACTGGAAATACGAGAGTAGTGGCCCTGAGCTGCCCAAAAAGCAAACTGTCCTCAGCTGTATCGAGGTATGCCAATCCTACAAAAGGGGCAGATAATAACTATCCAGTCAACCATGGATAATTGTTCTTCAGCTCATATGAAATTTCCTTCAACAAACATGTGTACTCCTACAATGAGCACAGCCCCCTACCCCACAACCTATTGCATGGCCAGTAAGTCTCATCACTTGCAGAAATTCAGCAGCCATGGCTTGCTCAACCCCTTTCTTGGTGTGAATGGGAATCACCAGAGTCCTATCCTGGGATGTCAGTTCCTGTCTGTGAGAATGAGGGATGACCCACAAGTCCCTTTGAACCGGGAAAAATAGATAATGGGGAAGCAGAAGAGCCCCTGTTATATGATGATGGGGAATTTACAGGCTCTTTAGGTATGGAGGAACTGATGGAAGAGGCTTCCTACCAAAAAATTCTGCAAAAGCTCACTCCTCAAGCTCTTCACAATATACAGGATTTTAATGCCATAATGCAATTCACCTAAGGAAGCCCAACTATTCCCACCCACCTAATGTTTCAAAACCTGTATCTGCAAATAAGGCAGACTCCATTGTCTGTGGCAGCTGTTTCTAAAAGAATTAGATATGAAATACAAAGTGTAAGCAGCACTAAGTTATTTGCAGTCTCATCGCCCTCACTAATTGTGGTATCTGAGGAAGCCCTCAAAAAAATCAAACACTGAAATCCTACAGCTTTGGCCCACCCAGGAAAGATCCCAAGACACAATGGAAAGAATGTTTATCACAGCTCTGTTAAATTTATGCATTACGGTGCATCAGCCCCATATGTATCAACTTGCACTTCTACAACAAATCTAAGAAACAAAAAAAAAAAAAAAAACCAAATCTGAAGCTGGCTCCTCTAATCAAGCAATTCAGGAATGTCAATATCACCTATTTTTTTCTATTTCTGATGCTTTATTTATTTATTTATTTATTTATTTATTTGTTTGTTTCATTTGTATCCCTCATTTTCCCACCTCTGGTACAACTTCAAAAAGACAGCACAAAGGCCTTTCAAGACTGGAGCAAACAAGTTTGCTTTCTTCAGAGACCCAACATGGGTTGCTTGATAAATATTATCGCAATAAAATGTCAAGCCGATAGTGATGCCACACTGGCACCAAAATAGGACATTTTATGGAGAAATCGTTTATCGAGCTGGCATTGTGTTCATTTTCTTGTTTCTGCTCTAACACACATTTCACGAGCTGCAAATTGATTGACCCCTAGCACAGGCACTATGACGCCGAAACACGGCCCGTGTTGAGTCTCTGAATAAAGCAAACTTGTCTGCTTCAGTCTTGAAAGCCCTTTTTGCTGCTTTATGCTGTGTACTTTGACCCCTCTGTTTGACATACAACTTTACATGCAGCCACCATAGTCAGAGGAACAAGAAGAACAGCATGACTTAGAGTATCGGATCTCGGAGAAGATGTACAACAACTTGGACTTCGTCCATATCACACAGCTCCATAGTATAGATATTGTTTCATGTAATGACAGTGTAGTTTGGTCAAACTGTATTAAAATACCTATTATATCTTAATGTACACCACTTCAATAACTTTTGGTCTTGCAGACATTATATAAGAAATTTTAAAAAATCTTTTGCTTGACTAGCCTCCCTATTCCTTATTTCTTTCTGGGTCATGATATTGCATGACCCTCGATTCTGAAATCATCCACACATGTGACAGCACCCTCGGCTTGTTCATGAGGAAAATGGAATTGTTGACCTGTAATGTTGAAGTGATTATATCTGTGAGTGACAAAAAGTAGTAGTATAGGACTAATGTCCAAATACAGGGGCTACAACAATTACAATCACTGGCGACCTAACCACAAAAACAGTGGAGAAAGAAAAGCACAAGGCAGAAAAAACAATTCCACTCAATATATGCTGTGTGGTGGCTCTAGTGAAAAACAAGTCCAACTGACAAAAAAATGCCGAGCACCAAACAATCAAAAAGCAATCAAAACCCATACAAATACATCTTCAAATATTGCAGAACTTACCTTTAGAAGATTGCAGATTTCATCTGGTACTGTACTTCAAACCCAAGAAAAGGGCCCCTGGTTTTGCTAAGAGCTGTGTCAGAGGTAACAGCAAACCAGCAAACAAAACAGAATTGTTAGTCTGGCAGATGTGGTAAGTAAATTAATGAAATACTTCTAAAACAAGAGGATAATGATGTTTCTGGAATTCAATGCAGTCGATTGCAGAACCTGAAGCAGAATAGTTTTACTAGAGGGTTGGTCTTGTCAGAACAATCTGATTTCATTTCTTTAATTAGGTGACCAGAGTTGGATTGAGGGACAGCACTAGATATAATATATTTAGAATTTTTAGCAATGCCCTTGTCACAGTTTCATGAGTGCCCTCGGTGTAGGCTCTAAAGTGATTGACAAACTGTTTGAGTGGAAGGCAAAAATGGGTAGTGGTAAATTGAGTTCATTCTGAAGAAAGGGATGTTACCAGTGGTGTGCCACAAGGAGCAAAATTGTGGAAGGGCTGTTGATGAGGTTTGCTTCTTTGTGGATGATTTGAAAATCCATAATAGGGTAGACAGCCCTGATGGTGTGGATAACATGCCTACTGCTCATGTTTGATCTATTCTTACTGTACACCACCTTGAGTGAATTCCTTCAAAAAGGCGGTAAATAAATCCTAATAAATAAATAAAACATGAGGAGGAATCTAGTGAAACTTGAAGTATGGTTTAGAATTTGATAGCTAAGGGTCATTCATTTGGGCTGCAGTAACCTGGGTTACTGCAAGGGTGGCTTTACTCATACTACCCCTCTCCTCAAGTCGCTTCACTGGCTCCCTATCTGTTTTCGCATCCTGTTCAAACTTCTTCTACTAACCTATAAATGTACTCACTCTGCTGCTCCCTAGTATCTCTCCACACTCGTCCTTCCCTACACCCCTTCCCGTGCACTGCGCTCCATGGATAAATCCTTCTTATCTGCTCCCTTCTCCACTACTGCCAACTCCAGACTTCGCGCTTTCTGTCTCGCTGCACCCTACGCCTGGAATAAACTTCCTGAGCCCCTACGTCTTGCCCCATCCTTGGCCACCTTTAAATCTAGACTGAAAGCCCACCTCTTTAACATTGCTTTTGACTCGTAACCACTTGTAACCACTCGCCTCCACCTACCCTCCTCTCCTCCTTCCTGTACACATTAATTGATTTGATTTGCTTACTTTACTTTTTGTCTATTAGATTGTAAGCTCTTTTAGCAGGGACTGTCTTTCTTCTATGTTTGTGCAGCGCTGCGTACGCCTTGTAGCGCTATAGAAATGCTAAATAGTAGTAGTAGTAGTAGTGATACAGTGGAAGTATATGAGACGTGAAGTACTTCTGTGCATGAAAGAAGAGCAGGACTTTGGGGGGTCATCTTATCTCATGATCTTGAGGTGGTCAAATAGGTAGAAAATGCAACAGCAAAAGCCAGACGGATACTTGGTTGCATAGGAAAAGAAATGGCCAGAAGAAAAAATGGTACCTCTGTATAAATCTGAATCCCCATTTAGAATACTGCTTACAATTCTAGAGCCCGCACTTTCAAAAGAGGTTGGCTACTAAAATAGGCAATAGGGGACAGCCTTGAAGATCACAATATTTATACTTTGAAGAAAGGCAGCAAAGGGGAGGTGTGGTAGACATTTAAATACCTCCATGGCATAAATGTACAGGAGGTAAGTCTCTTTCGTAAGTACATAAGTATTGCCACACTGGGACAGACCAAAGGTCCATCAAGTCCAGCATCCTGTTTCCAACGGTGGTCAATCCAGGTCACAAATACCTGGCAAGATCCCAAAAAAGTTCAATACATTTTATGCTGCTTATCCCAGAAATTAGCAGTGGGTTTTCCCCAAGTCATTTTAATAATGGCCTGTGGACTTTTCCTTTAGGAAGTCGTCCAAACCTTTTTAAACCCCGCTAAGCTACTGCCTTTACCACATTCTCTGGCAATGAATTCCAGAGTTTAATTACATGTTGAGTGAAGAAAAATGTTCTCCAATTCGTTTTAAATTTACTACTTTGTAGCTTCATCGTATGCCCCCTAGTCATAGTATTTTTGGAAAGAGTAAACAAACAATTCACGTCTACCCATTCCACTCCACTCATTATTTTATAGACCTCTGTCATATCTCCCCTCAGCCGTCTTTTCTCCAAGCTGAAGAGCCCTAGACTAGAGAATGACACGGGACCGGGAACCACAGTAACCATGGGGATGGGGACGGGGACAGAGCCCACAGGGACAGGGAACAAACTGTGTCCTCATGTCATTTTCTACTTTGAAGCCAGTTAATGAACTGGACTGTTATTTATGTTTAAGTGATGCTTACAAAGATATTTTGATTTTTTTTTTTTTTTTTTGAAAAACAAGCAAACATACTGGCCACAACTAGCAAAATTTGCATGGGAGATCCTGTACATCCTGCTACCAGCACATCTTCTAAGAAGACAACTTCTATTCCAGGAAGGACTGTGGAAGACAGGAGAGCTAGATTGAAACCTGAGATTGTTGATGATTTCTTATTTATCCACAGATTAAAAAAACATAACAGTGCTTTATAGGGCATATTTTTCCCCTCTAGGGCATATAGAATGGGTTGTATTTTATACCCCTGGACATTTTAACAGTGTGAATTAGGATTCCTTGGTGTAGTAGAAATCACCTACTGTTGGGGTTGAAAGGGTAGAGGGTGGTGGTGGGAAGGAGGGTTATTATAGCTGCTCATTTTTATTATTGTTCTCTGTTTGTAATTTATACGCAACAGTTGCACAGCATAGTATTCCTTTTTATATTTTAATAAAAAAGATTTAAATATAAAATCATAAATGTTCGAGGCTTCTGCAGATGAGGACAGAGCTGACGGGACGGGGACAGGGACAGAACCTGCGGAGATGGGTGGGGACGGAGACAGAACCCACGGGGACGGGGCGGAGACGGAGACAGAACCCACGGGGCGGAGACAGAGACAAACTTTGTCCCCGTGTCATTCTCTACCCTAGACACTTCAGCCTTTCCTCATAGGGAAGTCGT
Organism: Microcaecilia unicolor; assembly: GCF_901765095.1. Taxonomy (NCBI): domain Eukaryota; kingdom Metazoa; phylum Chordata; class Amphibia; order Gymnophiona; family Siphonopidae; genus Microcaecilia; species Microcaecilia unicolor. The sequence continues at coordinate 164,761,649 of NC_044031.1, forward strand.
CCCATCCCCTTTATCATTTTCATTGCCCTTCTCTGTACCTTTTCTAATTCCACTATATCTTTTTTGAGATGCGGCGACCAGAACTGAACACAATATTTAAGGTGCGGTCGCACCATGTGATACAAAGGCATTTTAACATCCTCATTTTTGTTTTCCATTCCTTTCCTAATAAAACCAATTGAAAGGAAGCTCTAGAAAGGGGAGGGTGTAGGATGAAGGGGATAGACTCGAGAGTAATCTAAGGAAATGCTTCTTTACGGAAAGGGTGGTGGATGTGTGGAATGGCCTTCCAGTGGAAGTGGTGGAAATAAAGACTATCCCCTCCAAAGGGACACCACCTTGTAGTGGTGGAGGGGCTTCTGTGTTTCAATGACTCAGAGGGCTATGCTGAAGGGTTACCCATATCAGACAGGCCTCTGAGGAGAAACCAGACAAAGAGTGTCCCAAACTAGGGAGAGTGGAAAGATGGTGACCTGAAGCTCGTACGCTCAACGGCCCAGCTGTCCTCTGAAGTTCTGTCTTTGTTTACTTGAAATTTCCTCTCTGCATTTGCAGTTACCTTAACTGAGAGGAAGGGGACAATGGGGAGGGGTCAGCCGCGTTTTGTCCCCTGTGCAGCAAGTGTGGGACTGCTGCGCGACGAACTGCCCACAGATGACTGGGTTGATGAGTCCTTTGATTAGCGCTGGCGAAGGAGCGTCGATGCTCTTGGACCTGGAAACAACTTCATCGCTCCCGAGTCATTTAACTACCATATCCAAAGGAGTGGAGGAGTGAGTTTGGAGTGTATGCTGAAACGGAAGTCGTTTACAGCTGAACCCGTGTCGGCAGTGCCACTCCTAAACCCGTAAGAGCTTTCAGCTTGGAGTTTTTGGCTCCCATGGAGGTTACATTGAATATCATCTGGAAGGTGCTCCAGGACCTAACGGTGGTAGTAAATAATTTTGCTTCAGATATAATCTTATTAGTGAGCCACATGGATAATCGAATCGAATCCTTTGAGAATGAAAAATTGATACAGCAAATGAAGTTCTACAGGAGTAGGAAACAGTTAAGATTTTGAAAATGATAATAGACCAGAAAAATTTGAACAAAATGAATATCTCTATATATAAAAGGCACCTCCAACGTTCGAATGAAGCCTCAAGCCGGAAACTTGAGGCGGGCGAGACATCCGGTTTGGCCATGAGTGTCTGCCTCGCCCTCGCGTCACAACATTATGACGTCGAGGGCGGAGCAAAGACACTCAACGAATCAAGGAAGCCCATTGGTTAATCTCTGTTTCCACTCCCCAACGCAGCCGTCATTCCCATACACTCAAAACAACAAAATCGCCACTGCACCCCCGTCCCCCCGCCCATACTCCCCCTCACCCACCCTCCCTTAGCCGCTCGCTCACCATTCCGCCGCACCCCCCTCTCCTCTTCTGGCCATGCACCAGGACGATTACTAAACATGAGTGGAACTGACCCAATCAACTACAATGTAAGAAAGGAGTCCCATTGGTTAATCTCTATTTCCACTCCCCAACACAGCCGTCATTCCCATACACTCAAAACCAAGCACACCTACAAGCTGCTGATACACATTGTCATTTTCAATCACAACCAAACAAAATCGCCACTGCACTCCGTCCCCCCACCCACACTCCCACTCACCCACCCTCCCGCAGCCGCTCGCTCACTGTTCCGCCGCACCCCCCTCTCCTCTCCGACTCTGGCCATGCAGCAGGACGATTACTACACACGAGTGGAACTGACCCAATCAACTACAATGTAAGCAAGGAGGCCAATCTCTATTTCCACTCCCCAACACAGCCGTCATTCCCATACACTCAAAACCAAGCACACCTACGAGCTGCTGATACACATTGTCATTTTTTTTCCCTTCTTCCATCTGAAACACGTCTAAAGCTGTTTCTACTGGATAAACTGCGCCTTAACAGGTAAAGGACAAAAGGTTTTTCTTTTTGGTTTCTTACTGCACACCTTTTTTTAATTTATTTGAAAGATACTCATCTGTACATATGAATATCATGAAATCTAAACTCAATATCACTCAAACACTTTATCCAGCCGTTGCCTGTCAATGTGTGTCACTGAAAGAGTATGAGGGAGCTCCAGCTGCCTGTGGGTCCGGACAGGACTTAGCTGCTGGACGCCAGAAGCAGAGTCTCCTTAGGTTGACAGCAAATAGCAACCCCCCACCCCCACCAAGCACCTCTGAGGGAGGGAGGAAGGAAGGGGACAGGACCGAGGAGGGGGAGGGACCCTTTGAACTGGTAGGGGGACCCTGGAACTGGGAGGCGGACTATGGAACTGGGAGGGAGGGAGGGAGGGAAGGTGACCCTGGAACTGGGAGGGTGGGGACCCTGAAACTCTGAGGGAGGGTGGGGGGGGACCCTGAAACTGGAAGGGACCCTGGAACTCGGAGGGAGGGGGGGTGACTCTGGAACTCAGAGGGGGGATGACCCTGGAACTCGAAGGGGGGGATGGAGGGGGGACCCTGGAACTGGAACGGAGGAGGGAGGGGGCCCCTGGCACACACTCTGATTCTCACTCACTCTCTCTCTCTCACGGACACACTTGCACCCAGTCTCACTCTCTCTCTGTCACACACACACACACTCGCACATTCACTCTCTCTCACATAGTCAATCTCACACAAACTCGCTCAAACATACACACTCCGACGAAAACCTTGCTAGCGCCCGTTTTTCACTAGTTATTACAGATGATTAACATCGAGATTGTTGTTTTCCCAGAGTTCTGGGTATGACTCCTAAAGTTTTTTCCTCTGAAATGATTCCCCTTAGTATCCTGTGAAACTGGGATTACCTTAATCAGTGGGAATTGGATTAGAGATTCAAGTGTTTGTATTGTTAAATAATTTCTGGTTTTAAAAGAGAAAAAAATGAAATCAGGTGTATTATTTCCACTAATATTGGACAATAAGTATGTTTCCAATGAAATTAATTGACTATACACCGTCTTGGGTTTGAAGAAGCCAACCAGACGATCAATGTGGAATAATGATTCAGATAACTAATAACTGGGGATAATCAGGTTAATACCACGTTTTCTTTGTTTTCTGTTGTTTAATTGATCTCCTTGTCTTGTTTCACTCTCCCTATTTATTTTGTGGTCTAAGAAAGAGAAAGATTGTATATAATCCATTTATCTAGTTGAGATTGTTTTCCTCTAATATTGTATTAATGTACAGTCATCTCTGTATTACTGTTCGCAGGTGACCCTTGTAAATTGAAAAATTATAAATAAATAATTAAAAAAAAAAAAAAAAAGACTGTATCTGCATTCAAGAAAGCAATTGAACAAGCTTGATAGGATCACTAATGGAGAGGAAGGAATAATAGTATGGATGAGCAGACTGGATAGGCTATATGGTCTTTTATCTGTCATCATTATGTAGGTTTTATGCATGTCTCCACCTGCTCAAAAGGAACACTTTTAAGTATTTGAGAAACTGTTATGGGCATTGCTTTTTTGTTTCCTAGGAAAAAAGGTGCCGGTGTCTCTGTAGGGCCAACTTTAGTGGGCAAGGTCACCATTCATGGCTTGGCCCCCACAGTAGCTACACCCCTTTTACCATCCATAGAGCATATAAAAAGCAGCATTGCAAATAATACACCAGTCCCAAGAATACCAGCACATCTTTTATTGGTATAACAGAACAAACAAGAGTTTTTAACCAGAAACTTCATATTAGCAGAATATCTTATCTCAGTCATATATACACAGAACACAGAGCTCACCAAATATAAAATAACCATAAATAAGGAATAAAAATGTGTGCTGAAAAACTGAACTGGAAACCCCAAGAACCCAGAGTCATGGAACACTGAAGAAACAGACAAACAGAACTTCTGTAGATAGGAAGGGTAGGGCACAAACAAAAACAGTACCTAGCTGCTGCTGGTATGGATATGTGGTTCAGTACATCCCATCACAATTGTATGAAGCAGAGAAGGTTATAATCTATACAGAAAAAGCCCAAAGTGGCTAGGCCCCTGTGCACCTGGGCCCAGCTATGGTTACACCACTGCTTCATCCCCCCTCCCCCAACTTCAATAATTAACTCAACAATCAAAATCATCATGCAAACATCTTATAGAAAAAGTAGGTTAAAATATGTGCTGATGTTAGGATCTATTGTTTTGCTTTGACTGTGTGTTCTTTGCTGACGCTGCAGTTGGTTGTTCCAGTGTAACACCTCAAAACTTCCCCCTCCCCCCTACACACATAAAGACAGGAGCTTGGTGGCCCCAGCATTATGTTATTAATGGGAAAATGTGGGATACAAATGTAACAAATAAATATAGTATCCCTTTCTAGGTATCCCCACGTACTGTACCCAACTGTTTTTCATCTCACCCCCTACCATGCATGTAGTTGATTGCCTTCTACTGTTTACTCCACATCATCTGTTTCTCTCCCCCAACAGTATTCTGCTGTTCCCGTACTTTGTCTTCCCTTCCTTCCCCCATCCTCTTTTTCTATTCTTGCTCTGTTTCAATCCCGTACCCTGCACTAGCCTTTATCTGCCCCAAGTATCTGTCTTTTCTCCTTACCCACTCCCTCCCTACATGCCTTCTCTCAATCAGCAAACAGTCCAACAAGATGGCTCTGCACAGCTCCTTTAGAACACCAGCACAAGGTGGCTTCCCAGTACCAGATGGTAGTTGCTGTGGGCAGATTGAAACCACATGGGATCATGCACAAGAGCAGCAGGCTCTCTCTCTCTCTCTCTATATATATACTTTCCACAATGTGATTTTCCGGATTTAATTTGTGATGTGCTATCTCTCACTGTTACCAATAACCTACCCTTCAATTATGGGCTGCTCATGTCTTTGTCAGTGGGCAAACTTACAAAATCAGCAAGGGATCAAATACTTATTTCCACCACTGTATATATAAAGAAAAAGGCAGGTTAGATGCACATGAAACAAATATAGGCCAGCTGAATCAGATGACTATAGGCAGCTCCTCAGAAACAGTTCCAAGTTTGACCACGATAGGAGCAGCAGTGCGTATTAGGTACTATTAGCATGGGAAAAACTCTTCAACCATAGAAGCATGTGCACAGCTTCCTGCATGCTGACTGATGAGAATCCAATCCAAACCAGAGTCCAGTCTGCAGTTTGTACTGCCTTGGGCCTTCTGCAGCTCAGAGGAGGAGCATGATATTTTGATCCCTATTGTGTTTTGTGGTAGTGAGCCCTTGGACCACAGTTGCAGGCCTAACTATGGTAGACAGATCACCTCCAAGGCCAACGAAAAGAGGCAAAAGCAAGGAACTAGTATGGTCGGAACTCTGGAGCTAGGCAAGGCAGGTACTCAGGAACAATGGTTGTTGCAAAGGCCTTGTAAGCAGGGCTGAGCTTCCTTAAGAGTGCTCAGCTCCAGTGATGCCCGGACAGGCCTCTCCCTGACATCCTGCCACCATTACTGATCTGGTGAGCTGCGGCATGAAAAAACGTTGCAGGTTCCCAGGAATTGTCCTCAGGATGAAAACTTTTCCAGGCAATAAGATACTATAACTTGCCTCGTACTCTTCGGAAATCCAATATATCCTGGACATTGTATTCCTTCTCTGGATCTGTTTCAACTGGTAATGGAGTGAGGCAGGCTGTGGCAGTCTTCCTCAATATTACCGGTTTCATGGAAGGTGTTTTGGATTTGCAAGTTAACTGGAAGCTTTAATTGGTATGTAACAGGACCAGTCTGATGGATCTCTGGATATGGCCCGATGAAGCGAGGGGCAAACTGAGTTGAGGGTGTCCTGAGACATAGATTTTGTGTGGAGAGCTATACCAGGTCCCCTGTCTGGAAACGGGGCACTAGGCGTCTTTTCCGATCGGCTTGTTGCTTGGTCCACTGGGTTGCCTGGAGTTAGAGCTCCCGAGTGGTCTGCCAGATCTGGGAAAATGAAGTGACAGCTTCTACAATGGCAGGAACCTCTGGAGCCAATGGCATGGGGACCCGCGGGTGTTGTCCATAGATGATCCAGAAGGGGGAAGTTCCAGTAGACGCTCTTACATGGTTATTATGGCAAAACTCTGCCCATGGTAACAGCTGCGCCCAGTCATCTTGAAGGACAGAAACGTAGGCTCACAGGAAAGCCTTGAGACTTTAATTGGTTCTTTCTCATTGCCTGTTGGACTGTGGATGATACCCTGAAGACATCCAGTTTTACTTGAAAGGAGCAATTAAGATGTCACCAAAATTTGAAGGTGAATTGCACCCCTTGGTCTGATATGATGGATTTGGGCAAGCCTTGCAGCCTGAAGATCTCCTTGAGAAAGAGTTGAGTCAACGTGGGCGCCCTGGGTAACATAGTAACATAGTAGATGACAGCAGAAAAAGACATGCACGGTCCATCCAGTCTGCCCAACAAGATAAACTCATATGTGCTACTTTTTGTGTATACCTGACCTTGATTTCTTTCTGCCATTTTCAGGGCACAGACCGTAGAAATCCGGCAAGAGGCATAAAGTGGACCATTTTTGAGAATCTGTCCACTATCATCCAAATGGTAGTGTGACCGTTAGAGGGGAAAGGTTCTGTAATAAAGTCCATGTCAATGTGTGTCCAAAGTTTTTTAGGGATAGGAAGTGGTTGCAGAAGATCCCAAGGTCGGTCATGTGAGCAATTTTGACAAGTACACACAGAACAAGCTGAGACATTCTTTATGCCTGTCCTGAGAGAGGACCACCAATAAGCGCAGGAAATTAGCTCCATTGTACCTTGTATTCCAGGGTGGCCAGCGATCTTTGGCTCGTGCCCCCAATTGAGGATGTTTTCCCACAGTTGTCTGGGGACGAAAGTCTTCCCTGGAGGTACTGATATGACTGTGGTATTTAGGATGCTTGCTGGATCGATGACATGTTGGAGTTCAGGCTGCTCGTCGCCTGTTTCCATAGATCATGACAATGCATCTGCTTTAGTATTCTCTGCTGGACGAAAGCGTAGTTGGAAGTCAAAATGCGAAAAGAATAAGGACCACCGGGCTTGTTGGGGATTAATCCAGCGGGCCAACAGGTTTTTGTGATCAGTCAACACGATGAAGGGGAACTTGGGCCCCCTCAAGTGAGTGGTGGCTTTCTTCCAGTGCCAACTTTATAGCCAACAGTTCTTGATCACTGGTAGTATAATTTTTTTTGGCCAGAGAGAATTTCCGCAAGAAAAGGGCACAGGGGAGCAGTTTCCCACTGGAATGAGACTGGGATAGGATGGCACTGGTCCCAAATGCAGAAGTATCGACCTCAACATAGAACCTTTTCTTGGGATCAGGATTCTGAAGGATCCGGGGTAGTTGTAAAAGGCCTGCTTAAGCCGATCAAACGCAGCTATGGGTTCTGGTTGCCAATCCTGGGGGTTTTCCTCCTTCTGGGTAAGGGCAGTCAAGGGCGCTGCAATGGTAGAGTAATCCAAGATGAATTGGTAATAAATGGTGAAGCCTAAGAACCTCTGGAGGGCGCGGTAGCCCACAGGCTGGGCCCAATTCAGAATAGCGGATAGCTTGGCTAGGCCCCTGGTCCGAGATGACCCAGGAATGGCAGTTCAGAGCACTCAAAAACACATTTTTCCAATTTGGCATATAGTTGATTTTGTCGTAGATGATGAAGCACCAACTTGACATGCTGTCTATGCTGTTCCAGGGATCGGAAAAAGATCAGGATGTCATCCAGATAAACAAGTACACACTTGTATAACAGTTCCCAAAAGATGTCATTAGTGAAATTCTGGAAGATAGCAAGAGCATTTACAAGGCCAAAGGGTATGACAAGATACTGATGATGCCCGTCCCTAGTGTTGAAGGCAGTTTTCCACTCATCTCCCTCCCTGGTATAGATAATGTTATATGTGCCTCACAGATCTAGTTTGGTGAAGATACAGACTCCCTGGAGTTGGTCGAATAATTCAGAGGTGAGTGGTAGAAGGTACTTATTCTTGATGGTAATAGTGTTTAGACCCCGATAGTCAATACACAGGCGAACCCCCCCTCCCCCCCCCCCAAAAAAAAAGAATCCAGCTCCAGTCGGAGGCTTGGAGGGATGTTTGAACCCCTGTTACAGGTTGTCTTTGATGTAGGCGGACATGCCTTTGGTCTTTGGACGCAAGAAGCTCTTTGAGCAGGGACTGTCTCTCTATGTCAAATGTTCAGCGCTGCGTGCGTCTGGTAGCGCTATATAAATGCTGCTAGTAGTAGTAGTAAACCCTGCCCCCGGGGTGGTATTTCCCACATCTGCATATTCTTGGTAGACCTGGGGTAAGGCTTGCCCGACCTCTAGTGTGTGGATGGCCACCGATTTGGGAAGTGAGATGAAGTCCAAACAACGCCTCCTAAATGATGTACCCCAAGTAATTAACTGGCCTTGTTCCCAATCTATCTGGAGATTGTGTTGTTGCAAACAAAGGAGACCCAGGATGACGGGTTTACGGCTATCCAAAGAACATATAGAGTTATAGCTTTTCTATGTAGTACCCCAATCCAGAGGTGGAGCGGGAGGGTTTTGGCCTCGAGCATCCCCTGGATGACAGAAATTGAGAGAGGGTCTTCAAAATATCCAGTAACTACATATTAGACATTTCCTTAGGTGTAATATTTGGAGATTTAGGAAAATTCAATATTACTACTACTACTAATTATTTCTATAGTGCTACTAGATGTATGCTGCTCTGTACACATTATATGCAGGGACTTTCTGTGTCCCTAGAGGGCTCACAATCTAAGTTTTTGTACCTGGAGCAATGGGGGGGTTAGGTGACTTGCCCAAGGTCACAAGGAGCTGCAGTGGGAATCGAACCCAGGTTGCCAGGATCAAAGCACGCTGCACTAACCATTAGGCCATTCCTCCCTCTAAGATTAGCACTGTGTATAGAGTGTTCCAAAGTTTCATCTTTAAATTTTAATTCAGATATATTTTTAATCATAGTCATTTGAATAGTTTGAGTAGTACTCTTTCTTTTATTTGGTCTCTCGTGTAATTTTAACATAGTTCTGTTCCACCTTAACAGTTCTCTGCTCTTGATTTTGAAGAATCATTAAGTTCACTTGAGATCAAATGAGGATCCCAGAGACTGAATAGCATCCCAGATTGTTTCCAATGAAAAGGTTGTAGGTCTCTGAAGACAGAAAGCTGTTGCCATCGAAGAATATAGCGTTCCTTCTGTCACCAAAGAGGGAGGTATAGTGTGTCTGCACCCTTCAATTCCACACCGGAAACTTGCAACTGAGAGATCTCTCCCGACAGAAAACTTTCTATTGACACTGCAGCCCAGATACCCTTTCCTGCTGCAGCCCCAACTGCACTCACTCCCTCCTGCAGGGGAGGATGCTCCCATGGACTCTTGGTCTTAGAGCAGTATCTGTTGAGTGGCTTGTTGAATGATGGGGCTCCAAGAGGTCTGACCCAAAGGAAGATGCAGAGTCTCTTGGCAGCGGCATCTGTGCTGGGACTTCCACATTGGCCTGCACCAGGACTGCTGAGCAAGTGAAATAAGGATCCATAGGACCGCTAGTAACTGGCAACACAGAGGCAGGAAGGGGAATTCTCTTCTGTGACCGTTCGGAAACAACAATGTGCTCAGAAAGGTTGGATCTCCCTGCGGTAAGGTTTTTTAAGGGCTATTTTAGGAGCACTCATCTTTACTTTTTCTGAGCTTAATTTATTAATATATATAAAAAATGTATTTAAAGAAGATACAATTTTTGTCTGTGTGTTGTTTTGTATTTTCTTTTTTTTTTTTTTTACTTTAAATTTTTATTGATTGTTTGAAATATTTTACAACCTTTGAACACATTTTGAAACAATTGAGTAGACAGTCCCTCTAGTATTCTCCACTATATATAGTTCCATTTCTTTACATCTTTCCAGTATATTGGCTGTTATACTGACTTATTTTATCAACATTAACATATCTTATTATTTTCACTTCATTCTCTTATTGTTTTCCCCACCTTCCATGTTCCACTCTATATTATTCCCACCTTTGTTTTACTCCTTCCCTACCACAGGTGGTGGAATCAACATTACCCCCTCCCCTCCCTCAACCTTCCCCCCCCCCTCTCCTGCATTCCATTTTTCCTGAGTTAATCCCTCCCCACCCCCTTCCTACCTATCCCCTTCCCTGGAATATATCCTTGCCCTCCTATAATCCCTCAATCATTTGTTGAAGTCTTGCCCATCCCCTTTTACGTCGAAGATCTCCCTCCCTTCTGTATACAGTTAGACGCTCCATATGCCACAAAAGTCTCATCTTAATCTTCCAATCCTCAATTTTTGGGGAGTCTACTGATTTCCAGCAGCGATCGAGGAGGCTCTTGGCTGCTGCTAACCCCCACCACATCAATTTGCTCTCCTCCCACACTTCTCTCTCATTATACATTCCCAATAAACACTGTCATGGCCCACACACCAAGGATACTCCCGTAGTTCGGGCCAGCGCTCTCATCACTGCCTCCCAGAATGGTACCACCCCCCCTCCCCCCCATGTCCACCACACATGAAAAAATGTGCCTGTCTGGTTTTTACATCTCCAACACACGTCTGATGCTCCTGGGTACATCTTTTTTAGCCTCTCTGGAGTATAGTACCATCTTGTATGTACCTTGTACGCATTTTCCTGCATTAACGCACAGACCGAGGCTTTTTGTTTTGTATTTTCTTAACAAAATATCGGCATAGATTTTGTTGGCTTGATTACAAATGCATAATATGAAGTTTGAGGAGACTTTGTGGTAGGTTGCCTTTTCCTCAGTTACACGAAGAAGAAAACTCATCACTGGAGTGAGTAACCATGGTTTTCAGGGGTCACAACGCTGTTGGGTTTTCAAGATTTCTATAATAAATATGCATGAATCTATTTGCATACAATGGATGCAGTACATGTAAATCAATCTCATGCATATTCATTGTGGAAATCTTGAAACCTTGACTGGGTTGTGGCTGTCAAGGATCGTAATTGTCCACCCCTGTGTTAGCCAGTCAGAAGGTTAAATTGATAGGTGTTGGTTTTCTTTCAGCCTAGACAATAGTACAGCTTAATGGAATTACTGTTAAGACATCCTTGGTTTGCCTATATGTATGTGTAAAAGTGTAAATATATGCGACTACTTTATAGCATCAAAGGCATTGTTAAAGTAACATTTTTGAAAAAGTCTTTTATTGTTTTTGTTATAACCACATGGTTTTGTGAAGTTTGAACGTTGAAGAGTGGCATTCACATAAAACATTCAGTAATGGCACTGGGTGTGATGTGTTGGCAAGGAGGACCTTTGTATTGATCAGCAGCCTGAAATACTGAGCTATGCCTTGAATGATACCAGCCCACCTTTTTTAAATGTATATATGTATTTATTATGACATTTCTACCCGCATTTTCCCAAGAAAGTTCAGGTTCAATGCGGCTTACATAACAAATTAAGAAGAAGCATTACAAGACAATATTAATACAACTATAAAAAATTTAGTTCATCTCACTTTGTTTTAATACATTACGGGCCCCTTTTACAAAGTGGCGGTAAGCCCAATGTGAGCTTACCGCCTGCTAAAAAGGAAGTACCGCTGGGCTACCGCAACAGTCCAGTGGTAGCTCCCATCTCCAGTGCACGTCCTATCTGGCACTACAAAAATATTTTTATTTTGTAGTGCCGGTGTGTATCCATTGGTAATCTGTTACTGCTGGGTTAACGCGGGAGTCCTTACTGTCACCTCAATGGGTGGTGGTAAGTGCTCTTGCTCCTCCCTGCCTCCCCTGAAATGGCCGTGCGACAAGTGCTTCTCTTGCCGCATGGTCATTTCCTGAAAAAAAAGACCTACCTTTTACCCACTGCTGTAAAAGGGGGCCTCTGTACGCATCAAAAAAAAAACCCGTGCCAATGCCCCTTTTGCCGCAGCTTGGTAAAAGGAGCCCTAAGCTTTTTTTAATTAGTGGCTCACATAGCAATTTGGGTTAGGGCAGGATTAATGTTTCTCAAAAATTAGCCCTTGATTTTAGCTCTGATTTGGAAGGTTGGTATGGGGATAATTCTATATAATAGGTGCCAACATTTATGCACCAATTTCACATGTAAATGTTTAGAATTCTGGCATATGAGTGCATAAATGCAAAAATCCACCTGTGCTATTCTATATATATGCACATATCTTATATAATGTCTGTTTTACAGGTAGGCATATACAGTGGTGGAAATAAGTATTTGATCCCTTGCTGATTTTGTAAGTTTGCCCACTGACAAAGACATGAGCAGCCCATAATTGAAGGGTAGGTTATTGGTAACAGTGAGAGATAGCACATCACAAATTAAATCCGGAAAATCACATTGTGGAAAGTATATGAATTTATTTGCATTCTGCAGAGGGAAATAAGTATTTGATCCCCCACCAACCAGTAAGAGATCTGGCCCCTACAGACCAGGTAGATGCTCCAAATCAACTCGTTACCTGCATGACAGACAGCTGTCGGCAATGGTCACCTGTATGAAAGACACCTGTCCACAGACTCAGTGAATCAGTCAGACTCTAACCTCTACAAAATGGCCAAGAGCAAGGAGCTGTCTAAGGATGTCAGGGACAAGATCATACACCTGCACAAGGCTGGAATGGGCTACAAAACCATCAGTAAGACGCTGGGCGAGAAGGAGACAACTGTTGGTGCCATAGTAAGAAAATGGAAGAAGTACAAAATGACTGTCAATCGACAAAGATCTGGGGCTCCACGCAAAATCTCACCTCGTGGGGTATCCTTGATCATGAGGAAGGTTAGAAATCAGCCTACAACTACAAGGGGGGAACTTGTCAATGATCTCAAGGCAGCTGGGACCACTGTCACCACGAAAACCATTGGTAACACATTACGACATAACGGATTGCAATCCTGCAGTGCCCGCAAGGTCCCCCTGCTCCGGAAGGCACATGTGACGGCCCGTCTGAAGTTTGCCAGTGAACACCTGGATGATGCCGAGAGTGATTGGGAGAAGGTGCTGTGGTCAGATGAGACAAAAATTGAGCTCTTTGGCATGAACTCAACTCGCCGTGTTTGGAGGAAGAGAAATGCTGCCTATGACCCAAAGAACACCGTCCCCACTGTCAAGCATGGAGGTGGAAATGTTATGTTTTGGGGGTGTTTCTCTGCTAAGGGCACAGGACTACTTCACCGCATCAATGGGAGAATGGATGGGGCCATGTACCGTACAATTCTGAGTGACAACCTCCTTCCCTCCGCCAGGGCCTTAAAAATGGGTCGTGGCTGGGTCTTCCAGCACGACAATGACCCAAAACATACAGCCAAGGCAACAAAGGAGTGGCTCAGGAAGAAACACATTAGGGTCATGGAGTGGCCTAGTCAGTCACCAGACCTTAATCCCATTGAAAACTTATGGAGGGAGCTGAAGCTGCGAGTTGCCAAGCGACAGCCCAGAACTCTTAATGATTTAGAGATGATCTGCAAAGAGGAGTGGACCAAAATTCCTCCTGACATGTGTGCAAACCTCATCATCAACTACAGAAGACGTCTGACCGCTGTGCTTGCCAACAAGGGTTTTGCCACCAAGTATTAGGTCTTGTTTGCCAGAGGGATCAAATACTTATTTCCCTCTGCAGAATGCAAATAAATTCATATACTTTCCACAATGTGATTTTCCGGATTTAATTTGTGATGTGCTATCTCTCACTGTTACCAATAACCTACCCTTCAATTATGGGCTGCTCATGTCTTTGTCAGTGGGCAAACTTACAAAATCAGCAAGGGATCAAATACTTATTTCCACCACTGTATGTGGGTGGGATGCTCATTGACCATGCGTAATTTATAGAATACTGTGTTTTGCACTTATCTCTAGTATTTAGGCACAGCCATTTACACAAGCTCTATAGCTGACATAAGCATTTGCTAACCACATTCGTACCTGCATGTCTTGTTAGCTGGTATCCTATATGGGGAAGGTGTCTACTTTCTATTTGTAGAATAGGTGCCCTCTTATAGAATTGTCCTCTGTGCTACTAAGACTAATATCCACATTCCTTTTAATATTTTTTCCTCTGTAGTGCTCAGTGCTTTAACAGCTTTTGCATTCTATAATTTGTTTTAGGTATTTGTAAAGTGTCTTTTTGATTATGACCCATACAATGACAACCTGATTCCATGCAAGGAAGCAGGATTGAAATTTCAGAAAGGAGAAGTTCTTCAAATCGTTAATAGAGAAGATCCAAACTGGTGGCAGGTGTGTATGAATCAACAATTTTTCATTTTAAAGAGCATGTTGAAGTAAGAACATGAATCACTTTTACATTTTATAGGGTTAGACCTCCTGCCCTGCCTCTGGCTTGCTTCACTTTCTTTAGTTTGGAAGGGCTTTAGATTTTATTTTTTCCTTGGTCTTGTCTAACCTCTAGTACTTCTGTGGACCACAGTTATGTCTATTACTTTGATAAGGGTAAGGGAACCGCAGAAGCGGAGGACTGTGATCCACTACGTGTAGAGAAGCGAATCAGAGGAGTAGTGAGACCAGCAGGAAACCTTCAGGAACAACAGGACGACTAAGTAATAGAAAGAAAATATGTGTTATCAAATATGTTCTGTCCAATATGTAATGTCATTATTCATTGTTATTTTATTATCCCTTGTTTTATTATTCAGTATTTATGTTTCATTTACGTTTTTTATTTATTTAGGCCCCTGAAGCAGGCATCTAGCCGAAACACGGTGCCGTGTCGGGCATTGTCAATAAATTTTTTTTCTATTACTTAGTCGTCCTGTTGTTCCTGAAGGTTTCCTGCTGGTCTCACTACTCCTCTGTTTCGTATAACTTTGATAAGCACATTCTTTGATTTGAATCCTTTTTATGCCTGTCTTCAAAATTCATAGGTTGCCTGATTAAACATTTGGTTTATAGTTTATTATAAATTTGATATGCCACCAATTCATTCTGCTTATGAGAAAATCCAATTAATTCTGCAGGATACAATGAGACTGAAGGTGGTACAGCTTTCTGTGGCATTTCCCTCCTCATACTGCTTTGTGCCCGCTATTGATGAGTTAGGCTATTCCACCATATATGCAATAATTTTCCTTATCTCCACAATTTCTCCAGCATTTATAACTCACATTTGGATATATTTTATGCAGTGGATCTAGTGTATACTACCATCTTATACCCATTTTCCAGCAATGGCATGTGTGTATACTAAAAAAAATGATTTATCAATTTGTAGTAAAGATAAACCTACGGAGATCAAATTTCATAATTTTGCTTCCACTGACTCACTAAGTGGCTGCCACAAATCATCTTCCCAATCCAGTATTGCTTTTTTTCCTAATCCAATAACTCCCAAATTTTATAAATAGTGCCTTAAGTTGTGCTTGATAATTTGGCCACATGGCCAAATTGTGCGCACAACTTAATTGATTAACAAGCCAGTCAGCACTGATAATTGGTACTTAACCAATTAGCGTCACTAATGGTCTTTAATTAGAATTTACATGCACAACGTTCTAGTCGAATTCCATAATGTGGTGAACATAAATTCTAATATGTACAGCTGAAGAGGGGGGCATGGGCATTTAAAAAAACTTTGTGCACTATTATGGAATACACCCGATCTGTGCCTAAGTTAGGTGCAGTTATTTAGGCCTAGTTTTAGGTGGCCTAAATGGGTGCGCTTAAATTTTAGTTGCAAGAATGAAACATGCACATATTCTATAAAGTATGCCTAACTTTAGGTGTAGTTTATAGAATCGCGCTAAGCGCATGGTTTTTTGGCACTTATTTTTCAGGGGCCATTTATAGAATATGGCCCTAAGTGTTTACCCTTTACATTAGGCCTGGGACCCAGCATTTTTAAAAATCCCCCCTTTCTGCCTGCCTTCATTATTTTTTCAGAGGGCATTAGATCTTTCTGTAGAACTCCACATTTTGGCAGCTCCCACAAAATGTTATAGTTGCAGGTAAGGATGGTAATCTCTGTCTTCCAATTGAAAAATTTTCTACACCACCCTAAAGGTGTGCAGCCTACCCTGATGAATCTGCTGCCTTTAAACTGTAACCCACTATCCACCCACTCTCTAAACACTCTTTGCCTCTTGCCCTGAGGAAAGTTTATATTGTTCTGTATTGGAACAACCCGGAAAACCTTTGTTCCCCAAAAGTACATGATTAGTTTTCCACATATCCCCAGTTACTCATAGAGGAGCTATGCCTTCTAGAGATCCTTGTTCCCAATCTCTACCACATCCCTTCTTTAAGAGGACCCTCCCCTCTTGTGTCCTGCTGTATCACCACCCATTGTTTTGGGAATTTCATATACAATTCTAATCCTTACCCCTAAACATCACTTTTCTCTGCAGCCCCCAGATGAATTCAAAAATCCAACATTTGATTTGGCACTACAGTTAAAGTCTGGAACAAACACACAAACTTTGGGAGAACCATTATTTTTATAGCTGCATAGCCAAGCCATAAGATTTGTATTTTAGCCCACTAACCCAGTTCCTTAGATATTTCTTCTAACAATAGGATAACATTTATTTTATACAGCAGTTCCATGTAACAAATGTGTCCTTTTCCCGATGAAAGGGAAAAAGCACTTTCACAAACCACTTCCCATTGCTTGGTCTACATGGCATTTAAAGTTTGTGATTGTAGTCATTTTTGCCTTAAATCCTGATACTCTTCCCAAAGCTCTTCAAGTCCTCTATCACTGCCAGTAAAGAGGTGTGCAGGTCAGCCAATGTAAACAAAATAGCATCTGTAAACAATAAGGTGATGTACTCCTTGTCCCCTAAATACCCCCATGGGAATGAACTCTGGGTTAGAGGTTCTAGTGCTAGAACAGTAAGGGGGGTACTGGACATCCCTATCATATGCCTCATAGCAGCAGGTTACATTGGAATAGCCTCCTTACCCTCACTGAAGGCTCCTTATGTAGCTCTCAAATCATTGCATCAACCTAGGCCCCAGCCCAAATTTCTCCAAGTTATTAAACATGTAAAGCCAAAGCACTCTGTCAAATGCTTTCCTCACATCCACATCTATGCATTAGATTTGGAAGTCCTCTGATGTTAGCAGAGGCCAAGCCTTCTAGTACAAAACAAGCCTGATCAGGATGGATCAATCGGGGCAGCAAATGTAATATCTGGCTGGCCAAGACTCATGTGAATAGCTTAAAGTCTATTCGTAGGAGAGAAATAAATCTGTAGGACGCACAAACTGTGGGATCTTTACCCTTTTTGGAAGAATCGTGATCCAAACTAACTTTATAGACCCTGGGAGCTATAGAGCTAGCAAATAGTCCTTAAACTTCTTGTAGAATTTTGCTACAAAGCCATCTACTCCTGGTGCTTTTCCAACTGTAAGATCTTTGACTGTCCAAAGAATTTCTGCAAACTGAATGGGGCTGATAGTTTGTAATTCTCCTTTTCTCTGAGCCCACAAAAGATCTATGCCCCATAGAAAATTCTCAGTCTCCTCCTCAGTAGAGGGCTGTTCAGGTATCGATAACTCTCTGTAAAACTCTACAACCTGTCCCCAATGCATTTCCCTAATTCCTTATTCGTTTGCATGAATGGGCAGACTGGATAGACCATATGGTATTTATCTGCCTTCAGTTTTTTCTGTGTTTCTATGTGATTTCTAAAATCCCATAGCTTTAATTTTTAGACTAGCAGTCTAGACTAGGGGTCTCAACCCTGTTCTTGGGACACACCGAGCCAGTCTGGCTTTCAAGATATCCATAATGAATATGCATAAGAGAAATGTGCATGCACTACCTCAATTGTATGCAAATCTATCTTGTGCATAGTCCTTGTGAGTATCCTGAAAACCTGATTGCCTGGTGTGTCATGAGGACTGCGTTGAGAACCCCTGGTCTAGATCTTCTGTTCCCTTCCTCAAAATGTTGCTGTTGCAGTTGATTCAATTTATGATTATTCTTCATTTGAAGGGCATGCAGTTTCCCTCTAATATTTTTCCTGACCCTATCTCCTGTTCCAGTTCCACAGTTTTCTTTCATAGATGCTCCTCTTCCTCAGTCTTCCCATTCCTTTTCTGGGCTGCTGTTGATATTAATTTTCCCCTAATTACCACCTTCAAGCATGCCAAAAAAGCCAACGAATGCTAGGAATTATTAGGAAAGGGATGCAAAATAAGACCAAGAATATTACAATGCCTCTGTATCGCTCCGTGGTGTGACCTCACCTTGAATATTGCATTCAATTCTGGTCGCTGTATCGCAAAAAAGATATAACGGAATTAGAAAAGGTTCAAAGAAGAGCGACCAAAATGATAAAGGGGATGGAACTCTTCCCATATGAGGAAAGGGTAAAGAGGTTATGGCTCTTCAGCTTGGAAAAGAGATGGCTGAGGGGGGAATATGATCTAGGTCTATAAAATCCTGAGTGGTGTAGAACGAGTAAAAGTGAATCGATTTTTCACTCTTTCAAAAAGTACAAAGACTAAGGGACAATTACGTGGAAATACCTTTAAAACAAATAAGAGGAAATATTGTTTTGTGCAAAGAATAGTTAAGCTCTGGAACTCTTTGCCGGAGGATGTGGTAACTGCGGTTAACATATCTTGGTTTTAAAAAGGTTTGGACAAGTTTCTGAAGGTAAAGTCCATAGTCTGCTATTGAGATAGGCATGGGGGAAGCCACTGCTTGCCCTGGGTTTGGTAGAATGAAATGTTGTTTGGGTTTCTGCCAGCTACTTGTGACCTGGATTGGCCACTGCTGGAAGCAGGATATTGGGCTAGATGGACCATTGGTCTGACCCAGTATGGCTATTCTTACGTTCCTGTGTGTCATTAAACTCCAGATATTCCTTTATATCCCTTTCTGTTTGAAGCACTATTTGAGAATCCTCTAGTCTCTAGTGTTGTCCTCCCCCTCTTCCTGTTCACCTTCCCACTCCAACCAAACTGGAGTATGGTCAGACCAGGTGATAACTATCTATTTTCACTTTCCTGTGTTACTAGCTACCATTTCCTCCACTAACAGTGAGTCAACTTGCAAATCACACCATTTTCTATAACTTCATTATAGAATTTCCCTTGATCAAAGTTTGGTGTATACAACAACTTGTTGTCCCTCGTCTCGCGGGTGCGAGCGTCCCAGCAGATCACAGCTCAGCAGATGTTGAGACTGCTGGGCCACATGGCCTCCACAGTTCATGTGACTCCCATGGCCCGCCTTCACATGAGATCTGCTCAATGGATCCTAGCTTTCCAGTGGTTTCAGGCTGCTGGGGATCTAGAAGACGTGATCCACCTGTCCACGAGTTTTCTCAGATCCCTGTATTGGTGGACGATTTGGTCCAATTTGATTCTGGGACGTCCTTTCCAAATTCCTCAGCCACAAAAAGTGCTGACTACGGATGCGTCTCTCCTGGGGTGGGGAGCTCATGTCGATGGGCTTCACACCCAGGGAAGCTGGTCCCTCCAGGAACGCGATCTGCAGATCAATCTTCTGGAATTGCGAGCGGTCTGGAACGCTCTGAAGGCTTTCAGAGATTGGCTGTCCCACCAAATTATCCAAATTCAGACGGACAACCAGGTTGCCATGTATTACATCAACAAGCAGGGGGGCACCGGATCTCGCCCCCTGTGTCAGGAAGCCGTCAGCATGTGGCTCTGGGCTCGCCATCACGGCATGGTGCTCCAAGCCACATATCTGGCAGGCGTAAACAACAGTCTGGCCGACAGACTGAGCAGGATTATGCAACCTCACGAGTGGTCGCTCAATTCCCGAGTAGTGCGACAAATCTTCCAGGTGTGGGGCACCCCCTTGGTAGATCTCTTTGCATCTCGAGCCAACCACAAAGTCCCTCAGTTCTGTTCCAGGCTTCAGGCCCACGGCAGACTGGCATCGGATGCCTTCCTCCTGGACTGGGGGGAAGGTCTGCTGTATGCTTATCCTCCCATACCTCTGGTGGGGAAGACTTTGTTGAAACTCAAGCAAGACCGAGGCACCATGATTCTGATTGCTCCTTTTTGGCCCCGTCAGATCTGGTTCCCTCTTCTTCTGGAGTTGTCCTCCGAAGAACCGTGGAGATTGGAGTGTTTTCCGACCCTTATCACACAGGACGAAGGGGCGCTTCTGCATCCCAACCTCCGGTCCCTGGCTCTCACGGCCTGGATGTTGAGAGCGTAGACTTTGCCTCTTTGGGTCTGTCAGAGGGTGTCTCCCGCATCTTGCTTGCTTCCAGGAAAGATTCCACTAAGAGGAGTTACTTCTTTCTATGGAGGAGATTTGCCGTCTGGTGTGACAGCAAGGCCCTAGATCCTCGCTCTTGTCCTACACAGACCCTGCTTGAATACCTTCTGCACTTGTCTGAGTCCGGTCTCAAGACCAACTCTGTAAGGGTTCACCTTAGTGCAATCAGTGCATACCATTACCGTGTGGAAGGTAAGCCGATCTCAGGACAGCCTTTAGTTGTTCGCTTCATGAGAGGTTTGCTTTTGTCAAAGCCCCCTGTCAAACCTCCTACAGTGTCATGGGATCTCAATGTCGTTCTCACCCAGCTGATGAAACCTCCTTTTGAGCCACTGAACTCCTGCCATCTGAAGTACTTGACCTGGAAGGTCATTTTCTTGGTGGCAGTTACTTCAGCTCGTAGAGTCAATGAGCTTCAGGCCCTGGTAGCCCAGACCCCTTACACCAAATTTCATCATAACAGAGTAGTCCTCCGCACTCACCCTAAGTTCTTGCCAAAGGTTGTGTCGGAGTTCCATCTGAACCTGTCAATTGTCTTGCCAACATTTTTTCCCCGTCCTCATTCCTGCCCTGCTGAACGTCAGCTGCACACTTTGGACTGCAAAAGAGCATTGGCCTTCTATCTGGAGTGGACACAGCCCAACAGACAGTCCGCCCAATTGTTTGTTTCTTTTGATCCCAACAGGAGGGGAGTGGCTGTGGGGAAACGCACCATATCCAGTTGGCTAGCAGATTGCATTTCCTTCACTTACGCCCAGGCTGGGCTGGCTCTTGAGGGTCATGTCACGGCTCATAATGTTAGAGCCATGGCAGCGTCGGTAGCCCACTTGAAGTCAGCCACTATTGAAGAGATTTGCAAAGCTGCGACGTGGTCATCTGTCCACACATTCTCATCTCATTACTGCCTGCAGCAGGATACCCGACGCGACAGTCGGTTCGGGCAGTCAGTACTTCAGAATCTGTTCGGGGTTTAGAATCCAACTCCACCCCCTAGGCCCATGTTTATTCTGTTCCAGGCTACACTCTCAGTTAATTGGATAAGTTGTTAGGTCAATCTCAGTTATGTCCTCGCCGTTGCGAGGCCCAATTGACCATGTTTGTTGTTTTGAGTGAGCCTGGGGGCTAGGGATACCCCATCAGTGAGAACAAGCAGCCTGCTTGTCCTCGGAGAAAGCGAATGCTACATACCTGTAGAAGGTATTCTCCGAGGACAGCAGGCTGATTGTTCTCACAAACCCGCCCGCCTCCCCTTTGGAGTTGTGTCTTCCCTTGTCTTTGTCTTGCTACATACGGGACTGACGAACACGAGCCGGTTCGGGCGGGAAGACGGCCGCGCATGCGCGGTGCGCATGGGCGCGCGAGGACTAGCAAAGGCCTTTGCTAGTGAAGTTTCCGATTGGAGGGACTGCCGTGGACGTCACCCATCAGTGAGAACAATCAGCCTGCTGTCCTCGGAGAATACCTTCTACAGGTATGTAGCATTCGCTTGATATCAAGATCCAAATGATAACCAAACTGCAGCTTCCTTGTCATCAACAGTGTATGAATCCAGAAAATGATGGGTTATGACCATCTACCAGCAGGTGGAGATAGAGATATACTAACTGACCAGAAGTCTCAACATCCTATAAGACAGAGTTCAGTTACTCTATCTGCAGCAGACGGTGGACAGTCTCATCAGTTTCCAGTTCTTCAGCTCTGGCTCCAGTTTTAAAATAGTAATTCAGTTGAACCTGAGGGTGTAAGGCTGTTGACTGGTGCCTTCTGAGGTACACCTGGTGGTGCCAGGGCCCTTTCACCCTTCCCCTTCCTTGCCGCTGCATTCTACCTTCTCCTTCCTCACAAGTCTCATTAAAAAAAAGGGAAGTACAGACAAAAGAGTTTTTAACCTCTCATTTTCACAGTACAGTACTTTGACTGTGTGCGGCTATTCTGTGTTGGGGTTGAGATTGTATTTACTAAAATCCATCTTTACACTGTCAAAGAAAGGGGATTACTACTTCAGCACGAACAACAATGAATACAGTTTTAAATTTTTAGTTGCTGTCGGCTTCTGGCTTGCCGTGGCTTGTTTTTCTCTGCTCTCCTTTCACAAGCTGGCTTATTGTGGCAGTGGTTTTGGTGGTGACACGGTTTTCTCTGCGTTGGAGCTTATGGTTGGTGCCTCAGTCAACCTTTATCCCTGGAGAATAAAGGTAGGCGCATCAGGTTCCCGTGCAAATCTAACTTAAGGCTCTGCTTTCAAGCAGTCTTTGGCAGCCATCTTGGAGCACTGCGGTTCCCCTTCTGCCACTGAGTGCTCAGTTGGTAATGTGACACTGCCTGCACCATCTGGCTTGTCTTTTCACACTCAGCTTGCTTCTGGTGTTGCTGGGTCTTTCTCCTGATCCTTCCTCTCGGGTCCCTTTTTCTTCTGAGTTTGTGCTCCTTATGCATCATGCCTTTCTAGTGAAGCAGTGTTTTATCTCAGGAGAGAAGCAGTCTGACAATGTTGCCTTTCCCTGCCTGAATCCTAAGAGAAGAGTGGAATCTGCCTTGGTGTTGAGCTGTGTTTCTCCTTCTTCCCCTTCTGGTTCATAAGGGGGCTATCTGAAGTCTCTGTGACTTCAGCCTTGCTAGAGATGCTGGAAGACTGAGAGCTTTCTATGGATGAAACTGATGACCCTACAGCAGTTTCCATATTTCATAGGGAAGAGTTGTCTTCCTTTATAACAAGGCTCTTGAAGTTTTGAATATTTCATCATCTGCTTCTCAGACTCCTTCTGCTAATCCTATGATGGCCAGCACTAAGCATCTGCCTACGTCCTTTCCAGTTCATAAGACAATGCAAGAGCTGATAACAGTGCAGTAGGAGACACCAGATTCTAGCCTCAGAGTGGCTAGAGGTATGGCATGTCTTTATCCTGTTTCCTAGGATGAACTGGAGAAGCTGAAGCTGCCTAAAGTGGATGACTCGTGGCAGCTGTGACTAAGAAGAAGACCCTTTCTGTAGAAGGCGGCTTAGCTTTAAAAGATATCCAAAATAGGAAATTAGAATCTTCATTGAAGTTGTCCTTTGAGGTGGCTGCATTTATCTCATTAAGCCCCTATTTGTAATTCTTACTCAGCTAGGGTGTGTTTATCTTGGGTATGAATTGCTGCACAAACAGATGTTGCTTCGTTGTGCCTGTTACTGATAATATGGTTATTCTCCACATAGCTACCCATCAAGTTATGACCCATGAAGAAGACACAACGCCAAAACACGGACCGTGTAGGGTCTGAACAGTGTATGTTATTTTTATTGGAGAATAAATTTTGATTTGAAGACTTTGGACTTTCAGTTGTACTTGGAAGTACTTCTTCCACTCTTGTTTTCTTTTCTTCACTTTTGTGGAAGTTCTTTCCAGCTTTTCATTGTCTTCAACTTTGCAGTCAGACTCATCCTTTGTTTCTTCAGTTCTTTCAACTGCTCTCATCTGCCTATCCTACCTGAATGCTGCTTTGTTACATCCCATCAGTTTCTGGATTCATATGCTGTTGATGACGAGGAAGGAAAAATTGTCTTACCTGATAATTTTCTTTCCTTTAGTCACAGTATATGAATCCAGAATCCAACTCAGTTCTTTATTCTCAGTTTCTTTCTCTGTTAGCATCTCCAAGTTCAAGTTTGTAGCTTTTATAATATTGTTAGTTGATGCTGTTACCTGTGGGAAGGAGTGTTCTGCTTTATTGCTGTTTTTTTTCTTCTGCTTTATTATGAGAATACTAACTGACTAGAAGCCTCACCTTTCCTATAAGACAGAGTTCAGTTGTGCTCTCTATCTCCATCTGCTGGTAGATGGTCATAACCCATCAGTTTCTGGATTCATAGGCTGTGACTAAAAGGAAAGAAAATAATCAGGTAAGGCATAATGTTTCCTTATGATGACAACTGTACCATAGAGACACAGAACAATGAAGGCATATAAAGACCGAGAGGCATATTTTCAAAGCACTTTGGGAGGCTAAGTTCCATAGGTTTCTATGGAACTTTGGGAGGCTAAGTGCTTTGAAAATATGCCTCCATATGTCCTATCTAGTCTGTCCATCCATGCCATCTACTATCTCCTCTTCTAGAGATCTTGTGTACCTATCCCAAGCTTTCTCGAATTCAATTATAGTTTTCTTCTCCACTGGGAGGTCATTCTACAAATTAACCACCTTTTCAGGAAAGATGTATATACTGTGGTCTTCTCATGTCACTAATTCCACCAGTGGCACACTTCTCCCATCATAGTGCGCTCTGATAGGCACATAAAATGCTTCCATCTTTTCATCACTCTGCCAGTTAGCCAAGGCCACCTTTACTGATGGCTGCCTTTTGGTCCTTCCAACAATAAAGACCCTACCCCCCTCTCACACCATCTTAAGCATATCTTCCATGGTGCACACTTTTCCCATTAATAGTGACCACCACGCAAAATGGAAATAGCCAGGAAAAGCCAACTGATAAGGAGCACCTTGTTATCCTTCCATCCAGTGTGTCATCCCCCTTCCCATTAATTTGTAGCACGTGACTGGATCTTTCGTCTCCTACCTGTGAATTTATTGAGCTATTAGAATTTTTACAGGTTAGTAATTTACCTTCTTTTGACATTATATAGTTGAGCAGCTTGCAGACCGTTATATTACATCTGTGATACCAAGAGGGCAATTCTGTAACTGGCGCCTCACTTTACGGGCCACAATAGTATACGCTCCTCACCAATTCTGTAGGTAGCATTTGGGAACACCTAAACCATTATAGGATACTAATGCAAACAGTGGTGAGCTCAGATATGGTAGGTCAATGACAGGCATAAGTGAGCGCATCCAGTATGCCATTTGATAATGTGTAACTTATAGAATATTATAAGTTATGTGCTTAGGGTCATAGATTTGATATACTGCCTTTCTATGGGTACAACCAAAGTGGTTTTACATATAGTATAGGCAGGTACTTTCTGTGTTCCTAGTGGGCTCACAGTCTGTTTTTTGTACCTGGGGCAATGAAGAGTTAACTGACTTGCCCAGGGTCACAAGGAGCTGTGGAGGGAATCAAACCCGTTAGGCTACTCCTTCACCAAGCCTATAACCCACCCATGCTTCACCCACATGTACACCCTCTTGCTGTTATGTGCCATAGCACACATGTACACCCCCTTGCTGTTATGTGCCATAGCACTGACGTATTGCTTTACAGAATAGTGTGTAGTACTCTTGTGTGCATAAGTGTCGGTTAAGGTGGCCATTGCATGCACCCATATATAGAATTGCCCTTCAAGTGCTTAAGACCTAATTTCTGAAAATCATATATTTGAGTCCTAGTAACATTTCTGTCATATATTCTGTGTATTTTCTGAGAAGTATCTGGTTGGCCTACTATTTCATTGTTGTATTGACTAAAGACCTGTATTTGCTTTATGGGAACCTTATCAATTGATTTTAGGCCAGCCATGTAAAAGAAGGTGGAAGTGCAGGCCTTATTCCTAGTCAGTTCTTAGAAGAGAAGAGAAAAGCTTTCGTCAGGAGAGACTGGGATAATTCAGGTAATGAAGGATCTGTTCACTTTTCATAAATCCGTAGTTTTTTTTTATCATTTACACATGATCTACATTAAAAAGCAAATATGTTAATTTTTGTCAGGATAATTTAAAGTTTCTCTTAGGGGTCAATATTCAGACATTTTCATAGTAAATTTACCCAGTTAAAAATATGGCTGGATTTGTACAGATAATATTTCAAGTTTATCCATGTTGGAGGCATTCCTGGGACAGGCTTGCAAATTTAGCTAATGTACTATTCAGTGCTAAATTTAGCTGGGTATCCCCAGCTGCTCCAATTGCAGGCCTAATGTACTTAGTTAGGGCAGGAATATTTAGCTAGATATTTAGCCACACAGTTTGGTGTAGTTAAATATATGTTCAAAGGTAACTGAGGAGATTTACCAGGCTTATCTCACCTACAGTGTAGGTTTTTTAAAATTTGCCAATCATCACTCAGTCATAATTTTCTCCTTGTATTGGCATGTTAAAATACTTTTCACATACAACTTTAATTTTTTAACACACTATTTAACAACTATCAAGTAAATATTAATGATTACAGAAGAGAGATAATTGGTTCTGTAACATAGTGCAGACCAAATGAATGTCATAACTTAGAGATGCATTCGTATTGTTTGAAAGGGTAAGGGAAAAAGCCTCTGATTCAAGCCCAACCTCCAACCCAATAGTTATAGGTTAATAACAAAGGTGGAGTTTTTATGTATGTAAATGTTGGGTATATTTTTTGTCATAGGCAAAAAACCCTCTGATAGCATTTATTTATATCTCCACAGAGTATATGAGGGATCCAAATAAAACATGAAAGAATCAGCGACAAGTGAGCAGGAAGTTTGTTCATGAGTGATTACTTCTGGTTACTCACACCTTGATACAGCACTTGTTGAGCAAAACTATGGCCAGAGTCAGCGTGCTGAACCAATGACTCACACATTTCCCTGTACTCGCACTTGAAAGCTAAGTTTGGATTTGATTCTTTCATGTTTTCTTTGGATCCCTCATGTACTCTGTGGAGATAGCATTTATATATATCAAAGGGTTTTTTGGCCTATTATGAAAAATATACCCAACATTTACATACATAAAAACTCCACCTTTGTTATTAACCTATAACTATTTTGTTGGAGGTTGGGCTTGAATCAGAGGCTTTTTCCCTTACCCTTTCAAACAAAACAAATGCACCTCACAGAGTCATAGTTGTTGTGTTCTTTTGAGAGTTTTCTTTTGCCAGTTACTTTGAGAGTTATATTTATATGACTGGATTTAGTACCATCTTCCCTTTCATTGGTGATATATAACTTAGAGATGCACATATGATTTGTTTTTGCATGTTTTTCCATCTCTTGGTATTATTATAGAATCAAACATTAATGAAAAACTGTGAGTCATCCCTTTTATGAGAAAATTTCTTTATTTCAACAGTGGTATGTAATTTTTCTGTACTTGAAACCTTATGTTAATATAATATGGTTAAATAGAAATGTGTGTTACAAATTTTTTTTTAATTCAGGACCATTTTGTGGAACCATAACTAATAAAAAAAAGAAAAAGATGATGTACCTCACAACAAGAAATGCAGGTAATGTGTTTGAAATTGCATGTATCACAATGGTGTGTATTGCATATATAAAAAAAGAAAATGATTTTTTTAATTTATTTTTTGTTATATTTGTACCCCACGCTTTCCCACTCATAGCAGGCTCAATGCGGCTTACATATATATAGGTACTTATTTTTACCTGGGGCAATGGAGGGTTAGGTGACTTGCCCAGAGTCACATGGAGCTGCCTGTGCCTGCAGTGGGAATCGAACCCAGTTGATGGCAAATAAAGACCATATGGCCTATCTGGTTTGCCCATTCATACCAACCACTAAACTCTACAATCCCTTCCCCCCTTCTGTGATTCTCTGTTCTTGTCCCTTGTTTTCTTGAATTTATTTATTTTTTATTTATTTATTGCATTTGTATCCCACATTTTCCCACCTCTTTGCAGGCTCAATGTGGCTTACAATACATCATGGATAGTGGAATTATAATAGAAAAATAGGCTTTTAGTGTTACAGAAAATTTTTGGTAACATGATAATGATAAGACATGCTAATAGTATGACAAGCAGATATTATAAGACATTTATAACTACGTGTGGAGATTTATGTATATTCACACTGGTTGATCTTTGTGGTAAGCCTTGCTGAAGAGATGGGTCTTCAGTAGTTTGCGGAAGTTCATTAGTTCGTAGGTCATTTTTAAGTTGCGCGGCAGTGCGTTCCATAACTGTGTGCTTAAGTAGGTGAAGTTTGGCGCGTGCATTACTTTGTATTTTAGACCTTTGCAGTTAGGGAAGTGCAGATCAAGGAATGTGCGGGATGATCTTTTGGCATTCCTGGGTGGTAAGTCTATCTGGTCTGACATGTAGGCTGGTGCATCTCATGAATGATTTTGTGAACTAGGGAGCAAATTTTGAACGTGATGCGTTCTTTGAGTGGGAGCCAGTGTAGTTTTTCTCGTAGGGGCTTGGCACTTTCATATTTTGTTTTGCCAAATATGAGTCTAGCTGCAGTGTTCTGGGCTGCCGGCATAGAGTGCGTTGCAGTAATCCAGATGACTGAGCACCATTGATTGTACCAGATTACGGAAAACATGCCTTGGGAATTCAGATACAATCCTCTCCATTACCTCAACTGGGAGGTTGTTCCCAGAGATGGGTTCATTACTTTTTAAAAGTACTTAAATAAAAAGTAAAAGTACTGGCTTTAAAAGTAGTGAAGTAAAAGTAGAAAGTGTTATCCAAAAAAAAAATATTCACGTAAAAGTAATAAAGTACAGCTCTTAAAACTACTTTTTTACGACAAAGTAAAAAGTATTCTTAACAACCACTGAATCTAGTATGTTTATAAGCAAATTTCCAGGGGGTCACACAAGGTCCTTCCTAGAAAAAAAAAAACAACGGCTCGAGCATTGCAGTGGACACAAGAACATTAAGGGGTCCTTTTACTAAGGTGTGCTGAAAAGTGGCCTGCACTGGTATAGACACGTTTATTGGACGCATGTAGGTTCATTTTTCAGCGCATCTGCAAAAGCCTTTTTTTTGGAGGCGAAAAATGGAAGTGCGGCAAAATCATAATTGACGCATGTCCATTTTGGGCCTGAGACCTTACTGCCACCCATTGACTTAGTAGTAAAGTCTCACGCGTTAACCAGAAGGTTTGTCAGAGCATGTACAATGCTGATTACTGCTTGGTTAGTGCTGTGTGCCGGAAAATGTCCGGCACACCTACTGGACACAGGTACAAAATGAAATTATCGTCTGGGCCATGTGGTAGCCGGGCACTAGTTCCAAATTGGCGCACATAGAGGGGCATAATCGAACGCGAACGCCTATCTCCATGGGCGTCTATGTCCGAAAACGGGTACGTGAAGAGGCGGAACAGACCGTATTTTCGAAAAAAAATGGACGTTTTTCAGCTGGGCGTTTGTTTTTTTTAGCGATAATGGAAACTAAAAACGCCCAGCTCAAAAACGTCCTAATCCGAGCCATTTGATCGTGGGAGGGGCCATGATTCGTAGTACACTCGCCCCCTGACATACCAGGACACCAACTGGGCACCCTAGAGGTCAGTGCGGTGGACCTCAACGCTCCCACATGCATAGCTCCCTTACCACGGGTGCTGAACCCCCAACCCCCCTCCCCCAAAACCCACTGCCCACAAATGTATAACACTACCATAGCTCTTAGGGGTGAAGGGGGCACCTACATGTGGGTACAGTGGGTTTTGGAGGCCTCCCATTTACCAGCACAAGTGTTACAGGTAGGGGGGGATGGGCCTGGGTCCGCCTGGCTGAAGTGCACTGCGGTACCCACTAAAAGTGCTCCAGGGACCTGCATACACGCAGGCCTCTAGGACTTGTTGCTGCTATATAACATTGGCACACCAGTTGACACCTGAAGACTAATCTCTCCGAAAACGTCCTTTATTGGAATAAGCACGCTTACTCACAGTTAACTGCAGATCAGAGGTTGTGCCCCACTGGCAACGAGTCTCCCTGGTACTGAGATGAGCAGTAGGTCAGAGCTGGCAGAATGGTGTACAATGCTCTCTTTCAGCCACATTCAAGGTAAGAACTAAGTTCTGTAACGTGGCTAACACGTGAAAGGTATCTAAAACTGGCTTACAAAAATGGCCACTACCTCATGGACTACCGGAAACAAAACAGGGCACACTCTGACCCAGTAAGCAGGGGGGAAAAGGGAGTAGAGCCTACCAACTACCAACATCGTGAGCATTTGCCACAAGCTAGTGGAATCATGGAGCCCAATACCCTACACCCACCACAATGCATTGCTGATGGGACTCTGCAGTGCACATAACAGAAAAGGTGTCACACTCACCCGAGAGCCACATCAGAACCAGGGAAAAGCTGTCAGAGGATAGAACACATTCTGCTGTCATGGAGGTGGGTACGGCATGGAGGCTGGGAAAAAAGTTTGTAAAGTGGGTTTTTTTTTTGGTGGGAGGGGGTTAGTGACCACTGGGGGAGTCCAGGGAGGTCATCCCCGATTCCCTCCAGTGGTCATCTGGTCAGTTGGGGCACTTTTTTGGGACCTGTTTGTGAAAAAAAAGGGTAAAAAAAAAAGTGACCCAAAATCGCAGTAAAAATGCCTTTTTTTTCGATTATCAGCTAAAGACGCCCATCTCTCCTCAGCCGATAACCACGCCCCAGTTCCGCCTTCACCACGCCTCCAACACGCCCCCGTCAACTTCTACCCGTTTCCACGACGGATTACAGTTGGAAACGCCCAAAATCGGCTTTCGATTATACCGATTTGGGCACCCATGGGAGAAAGACGCCCATCTCCCAATTTGGGTCGCAATATAGGAGTTTTTCTGTTTCGACTATAAGCTGGATAGGTGCCTATGTGGCGTATTAAAAGGGCCCCTAATACACCTATTAGAACGCAAAACAAACTGGATTAGCACAGGTCAATCCTACACAGACACTAGATGCTAGCAGAATACCTGGCCTTTTTCACACATGAACAGAAGTAGCCCCTCATACAGTATAGAATAAGTAACCACAAACTAAAAATAGAAATATGTAGACAAAAATTAAACTGAACCCCCGAGAAGTCATACTCTGCATACAGTGCAAATCCAAAGAAACAGAAACAGTTGCATGTCCCTTTGTACTGTGCAAAATATAAAGAGAGCAGATGTAAATTTCAAAAACTTACATATTCCAATTTCTATATTAAAAATTAACAAAACAGAAAATAAAGTTTGTTGGACTAGTTTTTGGAGGCAAAAACCTTCCTTCCTTAAGTTAGGACAAGCATACTATTACAGCAGTATACTGTCATGACCTGAAGTTAGTCAAACATTATATGTAGTCCAATATATAAAAGTGTCACCTTATTTTTTGTTTTATTCTTTTATTTATATTTATTAACTTTTAAAGTGTACTAACATGGCTACCGCATTACTTTATCCTAAATTAAAAATAAAATTATTTTTTCTACTTTTGCTGTCTGTCCATTTAATTTTTCTAATTTTGTTTGTTCTCAATCTCTGATAACTGCTTTCCTGTCTTCTTTTAACTCTGGTCTCCTATGTGTCATTTTTTTATCTTCTTCTGTCTTCTTCACCTCTTCCACTATAACTAACTCCAACATTGATCTGTTCCAGTTCTGTAGGTGCTGGGGAAGCTTGAGCAACCCCAATATTGTGCAAAACTGTGTGTCCAGGGAGGCATAATTTATATTGGGTTTAGCATCCCCAATCATTTTATTTATTTATTTATTTGCTGCATTTATATCCCACATTTTCCCACCTATTTGCAGGCTCAATATGACTTACAATATAATACAACAATCACATTGATGGATTAAGAAAATCAGAATATAGATAACAGATAAGGTACATAAGAATATTATGGCAATCATATTAACGAAGTAAGAATTTCAGAATTGTTGCAATTAAGGTGCATAAGAAAATTATGTAGACTAATTAGTGGATAAATAGATAAAACATAACGATATCAGGACAAGATATAATATTCATTAATTAGGGTGTAAATTAAAATAAACAAATTAGAAGAGTTCCATAATAATTGTAACTGGTGTAGTTTAGGTGTCAGTTTGTTATGGGGGATCCTTTTTGTACGTCTTTTTGAACAAGTGTTCAGTAATTTTGAAAAGTTGACTCCAATGTCCCCAACTATCCAGTCTTGCCCAATTTCTCTCACGCTCACCAGCCCCATAGCCTCTGTCTCCCCCCCCCCCCCCCACCCCGCCTTTATCTAGTATCGCCCCATCTCCCTCCCCTCCCATCTATTCTTCCCTTGTTTCTTACTGCTTTTAACTCCTAACCCCTATTCACTTATTCAGCACCCATGTCTGTTTTATCTTTCCCACCTTGGTATTTCCCTTATTCCTTATTTGTCCTGTTTGTTTCCTGATTGGATTGTATGCTCTGTCGGGCAGGGACTGTCTCTTCATGTTCAAGCGTACAGCGCTGCCTATGTCTAGTAGCACTATAAAAATGATTAGTAGTATTAGTAGTTTCTCTTTCCCTCCACACCTATTCAGTCTTGCCTAATTTCTCTCTCCCCCAGCCCATAGCCTCTGTCTCTCTCTCCCTTTTATCCAGTATCACCCCATCTCTCTCTGTCACTCACTGTCTCTCTTCCTACCCATCCAATCTTGTCTAATTCTCTCTCTCTTCTCCCATCCACTGCAGCCCTTCATTACAATCTGTCTCTCTCACCTCTGCTGGGCCCGCGCTTATAAACTGCCATAAAAGACTGTGGGAGTCAGCTCTCTGCAGCACTGCTAGTGCTTCCAGTCCCAGAAGTGTACATCAGAGGAGGCAGGCCTGGTGCAGGAAGCAGTAGCAGCAATGCATAGAGCCGGGTCCTGCGCGTTTCCCACGGTAGTTTATTAGCACAAGCCTGGAAGTTCAGGCCTAATCAGCTGCAAACTGCATCCGACATCACTTGGAAATCCTGTAGAGGGGAGAAGCAGAGAGATGGAAAATACTCTTTTTTTAAATCTACTTTCCAAATTTGTAAAAGTACTACCAATTGTACTTAAATACTGCAGTGAAGTACAAGTACTTTGTTACTACCCATCTCTGGCTGTTCCACACATGCACCGCCTTTTCCATAAAGAAATATTTCCATAGATGACTACTGAATCTGTCCCCTTTCACCTTCATCGTATGACCCCTCATTCTAGAGCTTTCTTTAAATTGAAAGAGGCCTACCTCCTGGACATTTATACTGTGGAACTATTTAAATATCTGTGTCATCCTTATTTGGAGGATTGGTTAATCCGTGCACAATCTTGAGAAGAGAGCAAAGCAGTAACTGCTTGAGTAATTCAGTTTCTGAAGGTCTTGGGTAGTGAAACAGAAAAGTAGGTAATAAAATAAATACATTTTCCAATATCAACATTTTTCCTTCTCAGACTCTGGAATATGTGGGAGCCAGGTTCAACACCTCCTTAGGCAGAGTTTCTCCCTCCCGAAAGAATGAGGAAATTATAGTCACAAATCATAAATCTGACTCAGTGTCACAAACTGACCGTGTTGTACTACCTACATATGTTGGGATTTGTACCGTGGGCTAGGATGCACATCACATTACACTTAGTCTTGCATTCCGCAATGTCCTCCACAGTTTCATGCGGATCACAAAAAAGTAAAAACCACAATCAGCTAGGGAATTTACAGAAAATAAAATCACACACTAAGCCATAAATCATCCTACATATTTCTTATACAAAATATTTTAAGTTACTTGCAAAACAACAAATAATTTGTTAAAGAACAAATGGAAGAGAATTCCATATTAAAGCAGCCTAGTAAGGTAATGAAGATGAAAACTGGCTTAACCAACTTAGTTGATCGAAATAATAAAAAGGCCTGCCCTCTCAGTAACTGTCTATCTAATAAAGGAAAAACCCCTGCCAGATAATGAGTATTGCCCTGTATAGACAAAAAAACCATTGTACACATTTTAAAATGAGATCTTGCTATAACTGGCAACCACTGTAATTTATAAAGATATGGTGTTACAGATTCATCCCTTCTTAAAGAAAAGATCACTCTGCCAAATTTTAAACTGTTTATAACCTTTTCATTACTGAATTAGTGCAGCCCATATACACAACATTACAATGATTTGTCTTGGAAAGCAAAAATAATTGGACTAGTCGAAAAGAGAACAATTCAAAATATCTTTGAATGGATCTTGACTTTTTCAGCAACAAAAAAGAATGTTATATTACCTTATTTATCTGATTAACCATGATCAGTTGATTATCTACCTCCACCCCTAGAATCTGGGAGGAAAAATCAAATTTAAATTTCATATTTCCTCTCACATCTTTAGGAGAGCCCAACCATAAATATTTCATTTTTTCAAGATTGACATTATTTGGAAATCTGTTTCCCAGCATTCTATGGTATTTAACACATTTTTGAATTCCATTTAAAATATAGGGTCTGGTATTAAGATGGTAATGTCATCTGCATAAATGTAAAAAAATACTTTAATTTTCTCAAGCCCTTTCTCCAATGGCTGTAGCAAAACATTAAACACTGCCCTCAATTAGATATTAATTAAGATGTGCCCTTTCCCCAATGGCTGTAGCAAAACATTAAACACTGCCCTCAATTAGATATTAATTAAGGTGTGAGGAAGTAGAATATTTGCATAGGGTACAAAAGGCAACCTGATTACTGAGTTATCTTGAAATAGCCTGTTTTGTAAAAGTCCCCTTAAATTCAAAACTACATAAAGAGGAAAGGCCCCACTGAACTTTCTTTCTGAGAAGTACTGAGAGAAGAGGACATTTCTCTGGTAAGTGAACACTATTTTGCTTTGTGGTTTGGGAATTTAAAGATTGGGGTTTAAAGGAGGAATTGTAGGTTAGTGATTGGCAGAATAAAAATACAAAATTTATCTCCATATTCTTTTCCCCCTAGTTTTAAAACTTGAACTTTGTACCACAACATTAACAGATAGCCTCTAGCAGGCACTGCAGGACCTAATTTAGTCTTCATCCCACCCACCCCTAGCAGAGCTCTTCATTTATAGTTAGTTATTGTAATTAGGATAACAAGCAGGGAGTGCTCTTACAGAGATTTAAATACATTTCATTACCATCTAAGAAGGAAACACTAAATAAATCACACAATATACCATCCAGCTTATTTTCGAAAGAGAAAGACGCCCATATTTCAACCTAAATCGTGAGATGGGCGCCTTTCTCTCATAGGCGCCCAAATTGGTATAATCGAAAGCCGATTTTGGGCACCTCCAACTGCAGTCTGTCGCGGGAACGGACAAAGTTGACAGGGGCGTGGTGAAGGCGGGACTGGGGCGTGTTTATCGGCCGAGGAGAGATGGGCGCGCTCGGCTGATAATGGAAAAAAGAAGGGCGCCAGAAGTGAGAATTTGGGTCACTTTTTTGGACCCTTTTTTTTCACGAACAAGTCCCCAAAACGTGCCCCAAATGCCCAGATGACCACCGGAGGGAATCGGGGATGACCTCCCCTGACTCCCCCTTGGTCACTAACCCCCTCTCACCAAAAAAAAAGAACTTTAAAAACTTTTTTTTCCAGCCTGTATGCCAGCCTCAAATGTCATACCCAGCTCCATCACAGCAGTATGCAGGTCCCTGGAGCAGTTGTTAGTGGGTGCAGTGGACTTCAGGCAGGTGGACCCAGGCCCCCCCCCCCCCCACCTGTTATACTTGTGCTGCTAAATGGGAGCGCTCTGAACTGCCCCCAAAACCCACTGTACCACATCTAGGTGCCCCCCTTCAGCCAAAAGTGCTGTGGTAATGGTGTAGACTTGTGGGCAGTGGGTTTGGGGGGGATTTGGGGGGCTCAGCACACAAGGTAAGGGAGCTATGGACTTGGGAGGTATTTTAATTTCTGTTTTTAATTGTTACAAGTGCCCCCTAGGGTGCCCGGTTGGTGTCCTGGCATGTGAGGGGGACCAGTGCACTACGAATCCTGGCCCCTCCCACGAGCAAATGCCTTGGATTTGTTCGTTTTTGAGCTGGGCGCCTTCGGTTTCCATTATCGCTGAAAACCGATACCGCCCAGCTCAAATCCGCCCAAATGCAATGCATTTGCCCGGCACAAACCGTATTATCGAAACAAAAGATGGACGCTCATCTTTTTTGAAAATACGGTCTGGCCCACCCCTTCGCGGATCCGTCCTCGGAAATAAACGCGTTCGATTATGCCCCTCCATATAAACTAAAATACATTTTTATATTAGGCTAATATCCTTAATACTTTAGCAAATTTTAAATTATTGAAAAACTCAAAAATGCTAAGATGGAGTCAGCAGTCCAGCTGTGAGAGGGGTGCTATCCAGTCTTTTGCATTGAGTGTCACATGTATGATTATCTCCCAGTTGGTGAGCGGTTATATGTGTGTGCCCGATGCAAGGAGCTCCTAGCTTTCAGAGAACGGGTCCGTTCTCTTGAGGCTAGAGTAGCAGACTTGGTGTAGCTGAGGGAGACAGGAGGTATATAGAGGAGATCTACAGGGATGTAGAGAAGCCCACCTCCAGTCTGGTAGCCCCTTTGCTACCTTGGAGGAGGGAGGTCTCCTAGAAGGAGAGCATCACCCTGGTGAAGTAGGAAGTACTCCTGTAGCCAGGAACTGCACACCAGGGGAAGTACTATCCTCTCGCACCGAGATTAAGTCTCCAAGTTCTGCCCAGGAGGGAAGAGTTAGGACAGCTGTTGTAGTTGGAGATTCGATCATTAGGCATATAGATAGCTGGGTGGCTGGTGGACATGAGGATCGCCTGGTGACTTGCCTGCCTGGTGCGAAGGTGGCGGACCTCACGCGTCACCTAGATAGGATTTTAGGTAGTGCTGAGGAGGTGCTGGCTGTCTTGGTATATGTGGGTACCATTGACAAAGGAAAATGTGGGAGAGAGGTTCTGGAAGCCAAATTTAGGCTCTTAGGTAGAAAGCTCAAATCCAGAACCTCTAGGGTAGCATTTTCTGAAATGCTACCCGTTCCACGCGCAGGGCCCAAGAGACAGGCAGCGCTCCGGTCTCAATGCGTGGATGAGACGATGGTGCAGGGAGGAGGGTTTTAGATTTGTTAGGAACTGGGCAACATTCTGGGAAAGGGGGAGCCTATTCCGAAAGGATGGGCTCCACCATAACCAGGGTGGGACCAGGCTGCTGGCATCGGCATTTAAAAAGGAGAGAGAGCAGCTTTTAAACTAGAAACTGGGGAAGGCTCACAGTTGCTCAAAAGCACATGGTTCGGAATAAGGTATCTTTCAAAGATACCACCAAAACAGGGAAACTAGGTTATCCCGATTGTGAGGTTGCAAAAGAGAACATAGTAGATCAGGTGTCCTTAAATAAAAATCAGACAAAAGATTGTAATTTAATACTGTCAAGTACTGAGCATGATGTAAATAGGAACAACATAGTTTGAAATGTCTGTATGCGAATGCCAGGAGCCTATGAAGTAAGATGGGAGAGTTAGAATATATTGCTCTAAATGAAAAATTAGATGTAATAAGCATCTCTGAAACCTGGTGGAAAGAGGATAACCAGTGGGACACAGTCATACCGGGGTACAAATTATATCGTAGTGATAGGGTGGATCGAATTGGTGGAGGGGTAGCATTGTATGTTAAGGAGGGCCTTGAATCAAATAGATTGAAAAATTTTCAGGAAACAAAACACATCTTGGAATCCCCTTTGACTGAAATTCCATGTGTAAAGGGGAAAAGGATAGTGATAGGAATGTACTACAGTCTGCCTGGCCAGGATGAATAGACGGATATAGAAATGTTAAAGGAAATTAGGGTGGCTAACAAACTGGGCAGCACAATAATAGTGGGTAAATGTAACATCAAGGAATGCTAGGGAAGTAAAATTCCTTGACGAAATCAAGGACTGCTTTATGGAGCAGCTGGTACAGGAGCCAACAAGAGAAGGAAAAATTCTAGACCTAATCCTTAGTGGAGCGGATGATCTGGTGCGGGAGGTAATGGTGCTGGGGCCGCTTGATAACAGTGATTATAAATATGATCAGATTTGATATTAGCTTTGGAGTAAGTATACGCAGGAAATCCAATACATTAGCGTTTAACTTTCAAAAAGGAGACTATGATAAAATGAGAAGAACGATGGAAAATGAAACTTAGGGGAGCGACCTTGAGGGTCAAAAATTTACATCAGGCGTGGATGCTGTTCAAAAATACCATCCTGGAAGCCCAGGCCAAATATATTCCGTGTATTAAAAAAGGAGAACGTAAGACCAAAGAACAGCCAGCATGGTTAAAAAGTGAGGTGAAGGAAGCTATTAGAGCTAAAAGAATATCCTTCAGAAAATGGAAGAAGGAACTGACTGAAAATAATAAGAAACAGCATAAGGGAATGTCAAGTCAAATGCAAAGCGCTGATAAGGAAGGCAAACATGGACTTTGAAAAAAAAGATTGCGTTGGAGGCAAAAACACATAGTAAAACATTTTGGAGTATATTAAAAGCAAGAAGCCGTCAAAAGAATCGGTTGGAACACTAGATGACCGAGGGGTAAAAGGGGCAATCAGGGAAAAAAAAGCCATAGCAGAGAGATTAAATGAATTCTTTTCTTCGGTCTTCACCAAGGAAGATTTGGGAGAGATACAGAAATGGTATTCGAAGCTGATGAGTCGGAGAAACTGAATGAAATCGCTATTTATTTATTTATTTATTACATTTGTATCCCACATTTTCCCACCTATTTGTAGGCTCAATGTGGCTTACACGTGTGACTCTGGGCAAGTCACTTAACCCTCCATTGCCCCTGGTACAAAATAAGTACCTGAATATATGTAAACTGCTTTGAATGTAGTTGCAAAAACCCCAGAAAGGCAGTATATCAAGTCCCATTTCCCTTTCCCCTTTCCCCCCTTACATAGTACCAGAGAGGCGTTTGCAGACTCCGGTGTAAACAAATACAAAGTAATGTTGTGGTATATAATCCTAGAGGATGTAATGGGGCAATTTGACAAATTGAAGAGTAGCGAATCTCCTGGATCAGATGGTATTCATCCCAGAGTACTGATAGAATTGAAAAATGAACTAGCTGAACTATTGTTGGTAATATGTAATTTATCTTTAAAATCGAGCATGGCACCAGAAGATTGGAGGGTAGCCCGTGTTACGCAGATATTTAAAAAAGGTTCGAGAGGACATACGGAAAATTATAGACCGGAGAGCCTGACATCTGTGCCGGGCAAAATGTTAGAGACTATTATAAAGAACAAAATTACAGAGCATATTCAAAAGCATTGATTAATAAGACAAAGCTAACATGAATTTAGTGAAGGAAAATGTTTCCTGACCAATCTATTACATTTCTTTGAAGGGGTGAACAAACGTGGATAAAGGTGAGCCGGTTGATATTGTGTATCTGGATTTTCAAAAGACATTTGACAAAGTACTTCATGAAATACTCCATAGGAAAATGAAGAGTCATGGGATAGGAGGTAGTGTTCTATTGTGTATTAAAAACTGGTTAAAGGATAGAAAACAGAGAGTAGGGTTAAATGGTCAGTATCTCAAAGGAGAAGGGTAGTTAGTGGGGTTCCCCGGGGGTCTGTACTAGGACCGGTGCTTTTTAACATATTTATAAATGACCTAGAGATGGGAGTAACTAGTGATGTAATTAAATTTGCTGACTACACAAAGTTATTGAAAGTTGTTAAATCGCAGGAGGATTGTGAAAAATTACAAGAGGATCTTATGAGACTGGGCATCTAAATGCCAGATGACGTTGAATGTGAGCAAGTGCAAAGTGATGTATGTGGGAAAGAGGAATCCGAATTATAGCTACGTAATGCAAGGTTCCACGTTAGCAGTCACCAACCAAGAAAGGGATCTAGGTGTCATCGTTGATGATACGTTGAAACCTTCTGCTCAGTGTGCTGCGGCAACTATGAAAGCAAATAGAATATTAGGTATTATTAGGAAAGGAATGGAAAACAAAAATGAGGATATTTTAATGCCTTTGTATTGGTCCATGGTGCGACCACACCTCAAGTATTGTGTTCAATTCTGGTCTCCGCATCTCAAAAAAGATATGGTGTAATTAGAAAAGGTGCAGAGAAGTGCGATGAAAATGATAATGGGGTTGGGACGATTTCCCTATGAGGAAAGGCTAAAGCAGCTAGGGCTCTTCAGCTTGGAGAAAAGACGGCTGAGGGGAGATATGATAGAGGTCTATAAAATGGACTGGAAAGAGTAGACGTGAAGCGTCTGTTTACTGTTTCCAAAAATACTAGGACTAGGGGGCATGCGATGAAGCAACAAAGTAGTAAATTTAAAACGAATCAGAGAAAATGTTTCAACTCTGGAATTTGTTGCCAGAGAATGTGGTAAAGGCAGTTAGCTTAGCGGGATTTAAAAAAGGTTTGGACAGCTTCCTAAAGGAAAAGTCCATAGACCATTATTAAAATGGACTTGGGGAAACTCCACTGCTTATTTCTGGGATAAGCAGCATAAAATGTTTTGTACTTTTTGGGATCTTGCCAGGTATTTGTGACCTGGATTGGCCACTTTTGGAAACAGGATGCTGGGCTTGATGGACCTTTGGTCTGTCCCAGTATGGCAGTACTTATGTACTTATGTAGTTAATATTGGTGAGAGGGGCGACCCCTGTGGCACCCCAGTTCTGGAACCTAAGCATCAGAGAACATAAGAACATAAGAGTAGCCATACTGGGTCAGACCAATGGTCCATCAAGTCCAGTATCTTGTTCTCCAAACAGTGGCCAAGCCAGTTCACAAGTACCTGGCAGAAACCCAAATCGTGGCGACACTCCATACTACAAATCCCAGGGCAAGCAGTTGCTTCCCATGTCAGACTATGGATATTTCCTCCAGGAATTTGTCCAAACCTTTTTTAAACCCAGATACGCTAACCGCTGTTACCACCTCCTCTGGCAAGTAGTTCCAGAGCTTAACTAGTCGTTGAGTGAAAAAAATATTTCCTCCTATTTGTTTTAAAAGTATTTCCATGTAACTTCCTTGGGTGTCCCCTAGTCTTTGTACTTGTGAAACGAGTAAATAATTGATTTACTTCTACTCGTTCTACATCACTCAGGATTTTGTAGACTTCAATCATATCTCCCCTCATCTGTCTCTTTTCCAAGCTGAAGAGCCCTAACCTCTTTAACCTTTCCTCATGCAAGAGGAATTCCATCCCCTTTATCATTTTAGTCACTCTTCTTTGATCCTTTTCTAATTCCACTATGTCTTTTTTTGAGATACGGTGACCAGACCTGAACACAATACTCAAGGTATTATTAGGTACTTTCCTAATAATTCCTAGCATCCTGTTTGCTTTATTGGCTGCTGTCACACACTGAGCAGAAGATTTCAGCATATTATCTACAACAACACCCAGATCTTTTTCTTGAGTTCTGGCCCTCAAGGTGGACCCTAGCATCAGGTAACTGTGATTCGGATTCTTTCCAATGTGCATCACCTTGCCTTTGTCCACATTAAATTTCATCTGCCATTTGGATGCCCAGTCTTCCAGTTTCCTAATGTCTTCCTGCAATATTTTACAGTCTGCACATGTATCATCTGCAAATTTGATCACATCAGTCGTCTTTCCGATTTCCATATCATTTATAAATATGTTAAATATTATTGGTCCCAGTACAGATCCCTGCGGCACTCCACTGTTCACTCTCCTCCATTGAGAGAAATGACCATTTAACCCTACCCTCTGTTTTCTGTCTAATAACCAATTCCTAATCCACACCAGAACCTTGCCTCCTATCCTATAACTCTATTTTTCTCAGGAGTCTCTCATGAGGAACTTCATCAATAGCTTTCTGAAAATCTAGATACACTACATCAACCGGCTCACCTTTATCCACATGCTTATTCACGCCTTCTAAGAAATGAAGCAGATTGGTGAGGCAAGACTTCCCTTTGCTGAACCTATGCTGACTCTGTCCCATTAAACCATGTTTGTCTACGTGTTCTATAACTTTATTCTTTATAATAGTTTCCACTATTTTGCCCGGCACCTATGTCAGGCTTACTGGTCTATAATTTCCCAGATCACCCCTAAAATCCTTTTAAAAATCGGCATCTCATTGGCCTCCCTCCAATCTTCAGGTACTATGGACGTTTTTAACAGTTTACATATTACTAACAACAGATCAACAATTTCATGCTTGAGTTCTTTGAGTACCCTTGGATGTATGCCATCCAGTCCAGGTGATTTACTACTCTTTAATTTGTCAATTTGGCTCAGTACATCTTCCAGGTTCATCGATATTTCTTTCAGTTCCTGCCCGTCATCACCCTTGAAAACCATTTCAGGTACAGGTAGATCTGTTACATCTTCTTCCGTAAAGACAGAAGCAAAGAATTCATTCATTTTCTCCGCTATGGCCTTGTCCTCCCTGAGTGCCCCCTTTGCTCCTTCATGATCTAACAGTCCCGCAGATTCCCTCACAGGCTTTCTGCTTCTGATGTACCTGAAAATGTTGTTGCTGTGAGTTTCAGCCTCTGCTTATGTTGCTTCTTATTTTCTTCATTTGGGTCCTTTTTCCGTTCTTTGAAGGACAGTCTTTTGGCTGTAATGGCCTCTTTTACTTTACCTTTTAACCATGCTGGCTGACGTTTTCTCTTCTTTCCACCTTTGTAAATACGTGGAATGCATGTGGACTGAGCTTCCAAGTTGGTATATTTGAATAACGTCCATGCCTGATTTAGTGTCCTAATCTTTGAAGTTGATTCTTTTAGTTTCTTTTTATCCATTTTCCTCATTTTATTATAGTTTCCCTTCCGAAAATGAAATGCAGCTACAGTAGATTTGTTTTGCAGGTTCATCCCAGATAGTAGCTCATACTTGATCATATTATGATCACTTTTTCCCAAGGGACCCATCACCACCACCTCTCGCACTATATCCTGCACGCCACCAAGGACCTGATCCAAAATGGCTCCCCCTCTCCTCTGTTCCCGGACCAGCTGCTCCAAGAAGCAGTCGTTTATTGCATCTAGTAGTTTTATCTCCCTGGCACTCCCTGATGTAACATCCAGTCAATATCGGGGTAATTCAAATCACCCATTATTATAGCATTGCCCAATTTGCCAGCTTTCCTAAACATTTCTTCATCAGTCTGTTCATTTTGTCTTGGCGGACAGCAGTATAGCCCTAGAAGAACACTCCTTCCCTTCACACATGAAATTTGTATCTATAATGATTCCACACTGTAATCTGTGTCATATGGAATGTTTATTTTATTTGACTCAATTCCCTCTTTAACCTATAGAGCAACCCCTCCCCCTCCTCCAATTTGATCCTCTCTATCATTGCGACAGGGGCGTAGCCACAGGTGGGCCTGGATGGGCCCAGGCCCACCCACTTTCCCTCCAGGCCCGCCCGCCCACGTCGCTCGCTCGCTGCCTTTTCTCCGGCGACCGGCCGCAACTGAAATTCTTGTCCTCCCCACCGGTGCTGCCTCGGTCCCTGCATGCTACCCAGGGGAGCGGAGCTGCCTGTGTGAATGGCAGCGCTGCCAGCGACGATCGAAGAAAAGAATGCAGGGACTGAAGCTAGAAGATCATGTCCATGGAAAATCGCTGCTGCCAGCTGACTCAGAAGGGGCCAAGAGACGAGCTGCGGCGTTCAGTTGTTTGGTGACTAGCGAGTGGGAAAGACGGTGATGCTGCATGGTGGGTGGGGGTTGGAGAGAAGATAAAATTGTTGGGCTGCATGGGAGTGGAGGGGAGGGAAAGAAGAGATGCTACACAGGGGGTGTAGGAGTGAGGGAAATTGTTAGGGAGGGGAGGGAGAGATGCAGGGGGGTGTAGGAGAGGGAGACATGCATGGGAGAGTAGAAGAAAGGGGATCATTATTGGGATATGGGGGGGAGAGAAAGGGATAATTGCTGGATGTAGGGTGGGGAGGGAAGGAGGGGTGAATGACAAAAGAAGGAGAAATGTTGGACCTGGGAGGGAGGGGAGAAAAAGGTACTGCACAGGGGAGAGAGGGATGAAGGAGAAATGTTACATGGTGGTGGGAGAGATGCTGCAAGGGGGAAACAGATGTTAGACTTGGGATGCAAGGGTGAGAGAGAAGAGGAAAAGAGGGAACAATGTTGAACATGAGGGTGGAGGAGGAGGAAGAAGGAGGGAGATGTAGGATCCAGGGGTTGAAGACAGTGAGGGAGAAATGCTGGAATGTGGGTGGGAGGGAAGAGGGGGAGAAATGCTGGTCCCTGGAGGAAGGGGCAAGAGGTAAGAGAGAAAGGACAGGAAGATGCTAGGAGGGGATAGAGGGTGGAGAGAGGAGAAAGAGGGAGCAGATGCTGGGCTAGAAGGGTTGGAAGGAGGCAGACACTGGGATGGTGGAACCATGTGGAAGGCCAAGGGGGGGGGGGGTGGTAAGGAAATGAACGCGATGATGATAGTGATTACGGGGGGTAGATTGAAGATGGAAGGCTGGAGAAGGAATGAGATGGGGGAATAGGAGAGCTAGTGGGTGAAAGAAGGAGATGGAAATCTGATAGGTATCTGAAAAGGAAAAGGATTACAAGATGAAATTTGAGTATTCAGAGAGCAGGAAAGAAAAAAAAGATAGGAAAGAGCTAAAATGAAACAAACATCAGTATGTCAGTGTAGTGAGGGAATGGAATGAGAGTGGAGAAAAGACAAATGAATAGCAGCTGCTTGAAGGAGAATTAACAGAAAGACAGGAAAGTGGAAAAGAGAAACTTGAACCAACATAATGGAAAAATAAAATGACCAGACTACAAAGGTAGAAAAGACATTTTATTTTGAATTTATTAACTGAAATTTGTTAGCTTGAGAAATGTGCATAGCAGATATCATTTTATTGTGTTCAGTAGAAAAAAGAAATACATTTCTGATTTTATTTCTCCACTGTAACATGCCGAGGTTCCGAGTTCAGTTTTTGTCTACATATTTTTAGTTCTAATTTGTGATCCCTTGTTCTGTATTTGGTGAGAG
Organism: Microcaecilia unicolor; assembly: GCF_901765095.1. Classification (NCBI taxonomy): domain Eukaryota; kingdom Metazoa; phylum Chordata; class Amphibia; order Gymnophiona; family Siphonopidae; genus Microcaecilia; species Microcaecilia unicolor. The sequence goes on from NC_044031.1 coordinate 164,806,480, forward strand.
TCTGGGCCCTAGCATGTCTAACACTAGTCCTGACCCTTGCTGTAGCTGGTGGGGATCCCCAACCTACATCAGCTGAGGACCTCCTCTTAAAGCAGCCAAAACTCCCTTCTACTAAGCTTGGCAGATGGCGGCAATATCCTTCAGCCACCAATAACTAAGCATGCATGGGGTGCCAGCATCGGTGACTCAAAGCATTGTTGCTACTGCTGCCTGCCAAGCTTGGTAAAAGGGATTTCTGGCTGTCTTCGGAGGAAGTTCTCAGCTGACAGAGCTTGGGGATCTTTATGAGCTATTTCTCGCTGTCTTCGGAGGAAGTTTTCAGCTGACAGAGCTTGGGGATCTTTATGAGCTAAAGTATATTTTGAATTGGGAGGTGCCGGGGGAGATGTGGAGAGTGCGGGGAGGAAGGGGGCAGGGACAGAGAGAAAATTTTGTGCCCACCCACTTTGGGCTCAGGCCCACCCAAAATTGACCGTCTGGCTACGCCACTGCATTGCGATACAATTTGTACCCTGTTAGCACAGTGTCCCATTGATTGTCCTCTTTCCACCAAGTCTCTGAGATGCCTATTATATCTACCTCATCATTTAGTGCTATATATTCTAACTCTCCCATCTTATTTTTTAGGCTTCTAGCATTTGAATACAGGCACTTCAAATTGTGTTTTTTCCTTTGATCTACAATACTAAACTAGGTCCTGCAGTGCCTTCTAGAGGTTATCTGTTAATACTGTGGTACAAAGTTCAAGTTTTAAAACTAGGGGGGAAAGAGTTTAGATATTAGTTGATAAAGTTTGCTTTTTTTATATTTTTATTCTGCCTATTACTAACCTACAATTCCTCCTTTAAACCCCGATCTTTAAGTTCCCAAAGCACAAAGCAAAATAATATTCACTTACCAGAGAAATGTCCTCTCTCAGAACTTCTCAGAAACAAAGTTAAGTGGGACCTTTCCTCTTTATATAGTTTTGAATCTAAGGGGACTGCTTCTAGCAGACCCTTTCAAGTTAACTCAGTCATCAGGTTGCCGTTAGTAACCTCTGCAAATATTCTATTTCCTCACACCTTAATTTTAGAACAAGATTTGAGCCTTCCTGTTATGCTTTTAAAGTTCTTCGGCTGTGTTCTACCTCTAGAAAAGTTTGTTTAAAACTATGGGAAAAGGTTTGTACTCTATGGAAACTAGTTAATAATGCTTGCTTTTCTCTCCCCCCCCCCCCCCCCAAGACTAAACTAGGTCCTGCAGTGCCTGCTAGAAGCTATCTGTTAATTCTGTGGTACAAAGTTCAAGTTTTAAAACTAGGGGGAAAAGAGTATGGATATTAGTTGATAAAGTTTGCATTTTTATATTTTTTATTCTGCCTATTGCTAACCTACGATTCCGCCTTTAAACCACAATCTTTAATTACTCAAAGCACAAGCAAAATAATGTTCACTTACCAGAGAAATGTCCTCTTCTCTCAGAATTTCTCAGGCTCCCACGAATAGGAAGTTGCATCAGAGGGAAGGCTCGGGAGGTGCAAGCAGTAGGTAGGAGTCCCTGCTCGCTGCTGGTGAAGAAGATGATTTAAAAGATAGTGGGGGCTTGGGGGAGTGCGTTTGAGACCTCCCCCCACCCGATTGCCAAGAGTAGGGAAGGGAGAGATGCCAGGAGTCTTCAGCTAGTGGGACTGGGTGATCCCCAGCAGCCACATTGCTGCTGGGTGGGCCCAGGCCAACCGTGGCTATGCCACTGCCTTGGGGTAGAGAAGAGGGCGTGAGAGAGATTTGGACCTAGAGGCAGGAGAAAGGAAGATATTGGGCCTTTAATCAGTGGCACAGCTGGGGATGGGAGACCTTAGGCCCCCCCCACCTTAGGCTCAGGCTCCCTCCAAAACTGCAGTACCTGTTCAATGGCTGGTGGGGTAGCTGAAGCCCCACCAGCTGAAGACATCTGCTGCCTGAGTCACCCCCTTCTTCTCTTACTGCCTCAGAGTGAGGAAGTCAGCAGCATGCCTCCAGTCACCAGTGCTTGCACTCCTCAAGCATGCTCAGTTCGTACATGGACTGAGAATGCTCGGAGAGTGCCAGTATTGGCAGCTGGAGGCACCCCACTGACTTCCTCACTCCTGAGGCAGCACAAGGAGGAAGGGGCAGCTTTGGCACTGGATTTCTTCTGTTGATGGGGCTTTGGCATTCCTACCAGCAAAGGTATGATACCGAATGTGAAGGGGAGGGAGGGGAAGGGTATGCCCCCCCCCCCCCCCCCCCCCCCAGTGGACTGCTGGCTATGCCCCACCATTAATTGCGCTATTACAATTTTTAATCAAAATGCAGCCCTAATAAAAAATAAAACAAAAAATGGAAAATTAGATGATACCTTTTTATTACATAATACATTTTTAATTTAGCTTTCAGAGCAGCAACTACCTTCTTCAGATCAGGACAGTATTCTGCTGTTATAGTATACTGTCTTGGCCTGTGGAAAGAGGTTTTGGCCTCTGAAAGCTAGTAAAAAAAATTAAAAGTATTAAGTTAGTCCAATAAAAAAAGGATCACCTTTTTTTGTTTTAAATTATTAGAGTGGGATAACATGGCTACTACATCACTTTATTCAAAATTAAAAATAATATTCTTTTTTCAGCCTTTGGCCATTTAATTTTTCTAATCATGTTGATCCGAATCTTTGCTTTCCTCTTTTTTATCTTAATTCTCTTCATCTTTCCATCCAGTGTGTCCCCCTCTCTCTCTTCATCTTTCCATCCAGTGTCCCCCCCCCCTCTCTCTCTTCATCTTTCCATCTAGCATGCCCCCCCCCCCCCCCCCCACATAGTTTCTTTTCTCTTCCTTCCCAGGTTACATTAGGCATCTTCTGCTCCCTTTCTGTCACTGCTGCTGCTCCTTCCAACCAGCAATCACAGTAGCAAAAGAACAAGTAGCAGGTGCGGGGCTGCAGTGTTCAGGTGCATGCTGTTGGCTGTAGTCCCCTGCCCCAGAACAGGAATTGACGTCAGAGGGGGTAGAGGACTGTTGGAGTCAACAGCATGCGCCTGAACAATACGGCTCTGCGCCTTCTTGTTTTTGCTGCTGGTTGGAAGAAGCAGCAGTGGCAAAGGGCGGGAGGTGGGTTAGGTTATGTTAGCTTTTGTTTGAAGCAGCAAAAAATGTTTGGGGACTGGACCAGTTCCGGTCCACAGACTGGATGGTTGGGAAACACTGATCTAGTATACTGTAGAGCAATTGGAATTCTGTTGGAATGTGCAACGGCAGTGGCATATATAAACAAACAAGGAGGAACAAGAAGACAAGTTGCAGAAGAGGTAAAACTTGATGAAATAGGTGGGAAAGAATCTGAAAGATGTTTCAGTGGCTCATGTACCAGGAATCCAAAATGTGCAAGTGGAATTCATCAGAAATGCAGTGGATCCAAGAGAATGGAGTCTCACAGAAGAGGCCTTTTCCCAAGAAGTACACCACTGAAGCCTGCCAGTCCTCAATGGCAGCATCACAGAATGTGAAGTACTATTCTTCTGTAATTTTTTTTTTGTTGTTACATTTGTACCCTGCGCTTTCCCACTCATGGCAGGCTCAATGCGGCTTAAGTGGGGCAATGGAGGGTTAAGTGACTTGCCCGAGTCACAAGGAGCTGCCTGTGCCTGAAGTGGGAATCGAACTCAGTTCCCCAGGACCAAAGTCCACCACCCTAACCACTAGGCCACTCCACTCGCAGAAAAGCTCCAGGTCAGCAGGAATAGAAGCTTTGATTGAACTCTGACCATTGACAGAACTTCTGTATGTCTTTTCTTCCATGGCTTCTCCATGGCCAGGATATTACAGCAGGTACAGAAGCATGCAGCACTGGTAATTCACATGGCTCTGTCCCGGCCTGGGAGGCCTTGGTATGGAAATCTGGTGAGAATAAATGTGGAGGAGCCTCTATTTTCCAGCAAGACTGCCTTCTTGGTCAGTCAGCATGCAGGTCACCTCTGTATTTTGTCTTCTGGCTTAGCTCTTGTAGAAGGCGCGATTAAACAAGAAAGGCTACTCAGGAAGAGTGATCTCGACCCTTTTGTCTTCCAGAAAGAAATCATCCACTTTGGTGTATATTAGGTAATGGAGAAGCTTTAATGTCTGGTGTGTAGAAAAAAACCTAGTTCCTTTCCAATCATCCATTTCTGACATTTTAGATTTCTTTCAGGATGGACTGGATAAGGGATTAGCTCTTGCATTCTTGAAGGTATAGGTGACAGTATTAGCTTGTTTCAAAGGACTAGGGCAAGGTAGGAGTTTATTCTCCCACCAAGATGTAGTATTTTTTTTTCAGAGCAGTAAAATTGATTAATCCTCATCATCATTCAGTCTTTCCTTCTTAGGATTTGAACCTAGTCTTGCCTGTTCTAGCGCTCTTTGAACCTCTAAGGAGAGCTTCCGTGAAGGATCTTACTCTTAAAGTGTTATTCTCGTTTCCACCTTTTTTTTTCCAATGAGAAGGTAGTAATACACTGGTACCATCCTTTTCTTCCTAAAGAGGTTTCCACTTTTCATTTAAACCAGGCCATCTCTGCCTGTTTTTAAGAAGAGAGAAATAAATAAGCATCTTCAATCTTGCACAAGTTGGATGTGGGCTGAGTGTTGAAAGAGTATCTTAAGAGAATGGTTGCGCTAAAGAAAGCAGGTTATCTGTTTTTGTTTGGAGGAGCCTATAAGGGAAAAACCGGTGTCTAAAGTATATTTTCTGTGGGCATCCGATACTTTCAGTTTTAGAAGCTGACAACTAGAGGTCAGTTTAATTCTTGGGCAGAACACTTCAAATCCACCTCATTAAATTTGTAAAGCAGCAACTTGTCTGCTGCATTGTTATTCAAATACTGGCTAGGCAAGCAGCATCACAGGGCTCTTAAGCTATGGCATCACAATTCATTAGTTTCTCAGTCTCCACCTGTTTGTAGGATAGTACAAACCCAAGCTTTTGAACTGGTCTGGAAGAACTCAAGGAAAGAAAATTATCAGTTTAAACCTAATTTAACCATTTTTCTCTAACAAGTGATGGCTCAGCTCAGTGGAAATTGGAAAATAATGGAAGACATTTCAGTTTCCTGCAAGCAAAAATCACTCTTGTCAAGTATCCCAAAGGCAATGTAAGGCTTCCTTTATTAAGTCATTAATTAAGCCAAGGGTTCTCAAGCCAGTCCTCAGAACACCCCAAGATAGTCAGTTTTTCAGGATATCAACAATAAATATGCATGAGAGAGATTCGTATATAGTAGAGGCAGTGTAATATTTATCTCAAGGATATTCATTATGGATACCTTGAAGATCAGACTGGCTTGCTGTGTCCCAAGGACTGGGTTGAAAACCCCTGAACTAAGCAGGAATATCTTGTCAATGTAAATTGACTACTCTTTTGCAATATTATTCAGAGAATTAGGAAAGTATCTCTTGTCTGTGGACACATTGCCAGTTCATCCTTGTTTCTCATCCACCTATTTAAGAGCTCGCAAGAGTTTGTGTAGAGAGCAGGGTGAAGCATATTTTTATGTAGGAATCAAAAAGCACACACTATTTTTTTTTATTCTGTGCGTTATTAGTATTTGTAGTGACTTGATCTGTGTTTTAATGTTTGCATTTATTCTTATACAGAATTTGATCGCCATGAAATCCAGATATATGAGGAGGTAGCACGGATGCCTCCCTTTCAGAGGAAGACACTAGTATTAATCGGCGCCCAGGGAGTTGGTCGAAGAAGTTTAAAAAACAGACTTATAGTACTCTACCCTTCTAGATTTGGAACAACAGTGCCATGTAAGTTCTTTTTTTTTATGATAATTTCTGAAGATTGATTGCATTATCTTGTTAATACAGTGGGAGTGCATTCTTTATATAAGTTTGCAAATTGAAGTCTATTACACTGGTTACAGGTAAAAAAGAAGAAATATATGATATATACACAGAACAGGTTTTGTTCAGTTGAAAATCACAATCTGTGCCATGTTAAATCTGTTTATTTTGGATACCTTTTTGTATGTAAATGGTGATCATTATAGTGCAGCAATTCTAGAAAGAAAATGCTAGTACAAATGTATGTTTACAGTGGTGGAAATAAGTATTTGATCCCTTGCTGATTTTGTAAGTTTGCCCACTGACAAAAGACATGAGCAGCCCATAATTGAAGGGTAGGTTATTGGTAACAGTGAGAGATAGCACATCACAAATTAAATCCGGAAAATCACATTGTGGAAAGTATATGAATTTATTTGCATTCTGCAGAGGGAAATAAGTATTTGATCCCCCACCAACCAGTAAGAGATCTGGCCCCTACAGACCAGGTAGATGCTCCAAATCAACTCGTTACCTGCATGACAGACAGCTGTCGGCAATGGTCACCTGTATGAAAGACACCTGTCCACAGACTCAGTGAATCAGTCAGACTCTAACCTCTACAAAATGGCCAAGAGCAAGGAGCTGTCTAAGGATGTCAGGGACAAGATCATACACCTGCACAAGGCTGGAATGGGCTACAAAACCATCAGTAAGACGCTGGGCGAGAAGGTGCCATAGTAAGAAAATGGAAGAAGTACAAAATGACTGTCAATCGACAAAGATCTGGGGCTCCACGCAAAATCTCACCTCGTGGGGTATCCTTGATCATGAGGAAGGTTAGAAATCAGCCTACAACTACAAGGGGGGAACTTGTCAATGATCTCAAGGCAGCTGGGACCACTGTCACCACGAAAACCATTGGTAACACATTACGACATAACGGATTGCAATCCTGCAGTGCCCGCAAGGTCCCCCTGCTCCGGAAGGCACATGTGACGGCCCGTCTGAAGTTTGCCAGTGAACACCTGGATGATGCCGAGAGTGATTGGGAGAAGGTGCTGTGGTCAGATGAGACAAAAATTGAGCTCTTTGGCATGAACTCAACTCGCCGTGTTTGGAGGAAGAGAAATGCTGCCTATGACCCAAAGAACACCGTCCCCACTGTCAAGCATGGAGGTGGAAATGTTATGTTTTGGGGGTGTTTCTCTGCTAAGGGCACAGGACTACTTCACCGCATCAATGGGAGAATGGATGGGGCCATGTACCGTACAATTCTGAGTGACAACCTCCTTCCCTCCGCCAGGGCCTTAAAAATGGGTCGTGGCTGGGTCTTCCAGCACGACAATGACCCAAAACATACAGCCAAGGCAACAAAGGAGTGGCTCAGGAAGAAGCACATTAGGGTCATGGAGTGGCCTAGCCAGTCACCAGACCTTAATCCCATTGAAAACTTATGGAGGGAGCTGAAGCTGCGAGTTGCCAAGCGACAGCCCAGAACTCGTAATGATTTAGAGATGATCTGCAAAGAGGAGTGGACCAAAATTCCTCCTGACATGTGTGCAAACCTCATCATCAACTACAGAAGACGTCTGACCGCTGTGCTTGCCAACAAGGGTTTTGCCACCAAGTATTAGGTCTTGTTTGCCAGAGGGATTAAATACTTATTTCCCTCTGCAGAATGCAAATAAATTCATATACTTTCCACAATGTGATTTTCCGGATTTAATTTGTGATGTGCTATCTCTCACTGTTACCAATAACCTACCCTTCAATTATGGGCTGCTCATGTCTTTGTCAGTGGGCAAACTTACAAAATCAGCAAGGGATCAAATACTTATTTCCACCACTGTATAGAAAATCACTTTTGAATCCAATTTGTATTTTATTTTTGTCATTTTCCTCATTTCATTTTTAAAAGTTCCCATTAATTCGCTACTCCCACCGATATGAATTTTAAAGAAGGATGTTGCTGTGTCATCTTTAACTGAACCTCAGTTATTCTTCAGACTGTACATGTTTAGCATCAAGATTGCATGAAGAGCAGAAAATATATTTTGGGAATGTCTTTTTAAAACAGGGGAGATAGCTATTGCTTGAAATTAGTATGAAAGTGTAAGAATTAGGAAATGCAGTGATAAAATAAAAGGATATATCTGAATAAGGTTAGAAGAGGGAACAATAGACCAAGAAACTATGTATCATAAAGGAAATAATTCTATAATGGGAAATGAGACTTAATAATACCGCCTTTCTGTGTTTTTCCAACTACATTCAAAGCGGTTTACATATTATATACAAGTACTTATTTGTACCTGGGACAATGGAGGGTTAAGTGACTTGAACACAAAAAAAGGCGGAAGATAAACCAAAACAGACCAAAAACAAGGGAGTAAGAGCGCCAGAAAAGTTTAATAGGACCCTACACGGTCCATGTTTTGGCCAACAGGCCTTCCTCAGGGGTCCTGAATCTGACGTTTACAGGTACACCTCCAAGATATTCATGAAACAAAAAACCAAAATACGCATTCTGAGGCCCCCATTCCAAATTCCACAGCTCATGGAGATGCTGATGACGGATGCATCCCATCTGGGGTGGGAAGCTCAAGTAGTTGGGCTTCACACTCAAGGTGCTTGGTCAGCCAGGAGTCAGATCTTTACATCAACCTTCTGGAGCTCCAGGCAATCTGGAATGCTGTAAAGGCTTTCAGAGATTGGCTGATCAACCAGATTGTTCTCGTTCAAACTGAAACTCCGGTTGCCATGTTTGACACCAACAGGCAGGGGGCACTACATCACACCCTCTGTGTCATGAGGCTGTCGGGATGTGGCATTGGACAGTCCAGCAGGGAATGCGCCTCAAGACCACTTACCTGGTAGGCAAATCCAACAGCCTGGCTGACAAACTGAGAGGGGTCATGCAACCGCACAAGTGGTCACTCAGCATGGGCGTTACCCATGAGGTCTTCCAAGTGTGGGGCACCCCCTCAGTGGATATCTTTGCCGCTCAATCCATTCACAAATTCCCTCAGTTCTATTCCCGGCTCCAGGCCCACAACAGACTAGCATTGGATGTTTTCCTACTTCATTGAAGGTCAGATCTTCTGTATGCATATCCTCCCATTCCTCTTCTGGGAAGGCTGTTCTGAAACTGAAGCAAGACCCTGGGACCTTGACTCTGATTGTTTCTTATTGGCCCCGACAGATCTGGTTCCCCCATCTTCTGGAGTTATTCTCCGAAGAACTGTGGAGATTGGAATGTTTTCTGACCCTCATCACACAGAACAAGGAATCTCTTAAAACCAACTCTGTAAGGGTTCATCTCGGTGCTATTAGTGCTTACCATCACCGTGTAGAGGGTAAGCCCATCCCTGGACAACCTCTAGTTGTTTGCTTCATGAGAGGTTTGCTATTGACATAGCCCCCTGTCAGACTTCCACCTGTGTTATGGGATCTCAACGTCATTCTCACCCATCTGATGAAAGCTCCCTTTGAGCCACTTGATACTTATCATCTGAAGTACTTGACCTGGAAGGTCATATTTTTGATGGCTTGTTATTTCAGCTCCCAGGGTCAGTGAGCTTCAGGCAACAGAGTAGTCCTCCGCAGGCACCCTAAAGTTGTGTAGTTTCATCTGAACCAGTTGATTGTCTTGCCAATATTCTTTCCCCAACCTCGTGCCCATCCTGGCAAAAGCGCACTGCACACCTTGAACTGCAAGCGGGCATTGGCCTTTTACTTGCCCTATGTGTCTTCAACTATCTAGTTTTAAACAAGAGCTCAGTAAAGTAATGCAAGAATTGGATACAATTAAACCAGCTTCTAGGACTGCACAGAGAAATAGCTTCTCACCACTCCCTCAAAGAATAAAACCACATAAGAACAGATGGTTCACAGTAGGCTCAGGCAGACTTCGTCATGTGGCACAGAAGCATCCACCCGCACAAGTGTTGCCACTAAAGAATTCTTTTGCTCCATTACAGCACTGTAATGCTCCTGAAAATAGAACTGAAGCAGAGGAAAAAGCAATAAAGTTGGAACAAAAAGACATGAAGGTACCCAAAGTGAAAAGACACCCCCAAATCACTAATGTTAAAACACATACCAAGAAATATAGGTGGAAAGCAATGGCCACAAATGCTCGTAGTCTAAGCAATAAAGTTCATGACCTTCAAGCCCTGATGGTGGAAGCAGACTTAGATGTTGTTGCAATCACAGAGACGTGGCTCAACAGTTCCCACGAATGGGATGCAAACATACCAGGCTATAATCTATTTAGGAAGGATAGAGAGGGTCATAAAGGTGGAGGAGTAGCTCTGTATGTGAGGAATGATATCATGGCGACTGAAATGACAGGGACCTGGGGAAAAGAAGAAGCGATATGGATCACCTTAAAAAGAGAGGATAGAACTTCTGTCCATGTGGGTGTTGTCTACAGACCCCCCACACAATTAGAGGAACTAGATAAAGATCTGATTGCAGATATTCAAAAATTAGGAAAGAAAAAAGAGGTTCTGTTGATGGGAGATTTCAATCTGCCGGATGTAGATTGGAAGGTTCCGTCTGCCAAATCGGAAAGAAGTAGAGAGATCGTGGATGCTTTCCAAAGTGCTCTGCTCAGACAGATGGTGACGGAACCCACAAGGGAGGGAGCGATGCTGGATCTGGTGCTCACAAATGGGGATAGTGTGTCAAATGTGCGAGTGTGTGCACATCTGGGAAACAGTGACCATCAAACGGTTTGGTTTGATATAACGGCTGAAGTGGAGGGTGGCCACTCTAAACTCAAAGTCCTGGATTTCAAGCATGCTGACTTTAGTAAAATGGGGGAATACCTGATGAAGGAGATGATGGGCTGGGAGGACGAACAGGAAGTGGAAGGGCAGTGGTCCAGGCTGAAAGAAGCAATAAATAGGGCCACAGACCTTTATGTAAGGAGAGTAAATAAAAGCAAGAGGAAAAGGAAACCGATATGGTTCTCCAAGAAAGTGGCTGAGAAAATAAAGGCTAAAGAGTTGGCGTTCCAGAAATATAGAAAATCTCAAGAAGAGGAACACGGGGAGGAATACCGGATGAAACTGAAAGAAGCCAAGAGAGAGGTACGTCTGGCGAAGGCGCAAGCGGAAGAACAAATGGCTAGAAATGTAAGGAGGGGCGACAAAAATTTCTTCAGGTATATTAGTGAAAGAAGAAGGACTAAAAAGGGAATTGTGAGACTAAAAGATACAGCGAACCGCTATGTAGATAATGATGAAGAAAAAGCCAATTTACTAAATAGCTACTTTTGTTCGGTTTTCACTGAAGAAAATCCTGGAGAAGGACCGCGAGGGACTGGCAAAAGTACACCTGAGAATGGAATGGATATAGCACCGTTCACGGAAGAGAGTGTGTATCAACAACTTGGAAAGCTAAAGGTGGACAAAGCCATGGGACCGGACAGGATCCACCCCAGAATATTGATGGAGCTCAGAGAGGTCCTGGCGGGTCCTCTTAAAGATTTGTTTAATAAATCCTTGGAGACGGGAGAGGTTCCGAGGGATTGGAGAACGGCGGAGGTGGTCCCTCTTCACAAAAGTGGGGATAGGGAAGAAGCTGGAAACTACAGGCCGGTAAGCCTCACTTCGGTTATTGGAAAAGTAATGGAAGCCATGCTGAAAGAAAGGATAGTGAATTTCCTGGAAGCCAATAAGTTGCAAGATCCGAGACAACATGGTTTCACCAAAGGGAAATCGTGCCAAACGAATCTCATTGAATTCTTTGACTGGGTGACGGGAGAATTAAATCAAGGACGTGCTATGGACGTCATCTACTTAGATTTCAGCAAGGCTTTCGACACGGTTCCCCACAGGAGGCTCTTAAATAAACTAGACGGCCTGAAGATAGGACCCGAAGTGGTGAACTGGATTAGGAACTGGTTGATGGACAGACGCCAGAGGGTGGTGGTGAATGGAGTTCGCTCGGAGGAGGGAAAGGTGAGTAGTGGAGTGCCTCAGGGATCGGTGCTGGGGCCCATTCTGTTCAATATATTTGTGAGTGACATTGCCGAAGGGTTACAAGGTAAAGTTTGCCTTTTTGCGGATGACACCAAGATTTCCAACAGAGTGGACACCCCGGAGGGTGTGGAAAACATGAAAAAAGATCTGAAAAAGCTAGAAGAATGGTCTAACGTTTGGCAATTAAAATTCAATGCGAAGAAATGCAAAGTGATGCACTTAGGGAGTAGAAATCCACGGGAGACGTATGTGTTAGGCGGGGAGAGTCTGATAGGCACGGACGGGGAGAGGGATCTTGGGGTGATAGTATCTGAGGACCTGAAGGCGACGAAACAGTGCGACAAGGCGGTGGCAATAGCTAGAAGATTGCTAGGCTGTATAGAGAGAGGAGTGACCAGCAGAAGAAAGGAGGTTTTAATGCCCCTGTATAAGACGTTGGTGAGGCCCCACCTGGAGTATTGTGTTCAGTTTTGGAGGCCGTATCTTGCGAAGGATGTTAAAAAAATGGAAGCGGTGCAAAGAAAAGCTACAAGGATGGTATGGGATTTACGTTCCAAGACGTATGAAGAGAGGCTTGCTGACCTGAACATGTACACCCTGGTGGAAAGGAGGAACAGGGGTGATATGATACAGACGTTCAAATATTTGAAAGGTATTAATCCGCAAACGAATCTTTTCCGGAGATGGGAAGGCGGTAGAACGAGAGGACATGAAATGAGATTGAAGGGGGGCAGACTCAGGAAAGATATCAGGAAGTATTTTTTCACGGAGAGGGTGGTGGACGCTTGGAATGCCCTCCCGCGGGAGGTGGTGGAGATGAAAACGGTAACGGAGTTCAAACATGCGTGGGATATGCATAGAGGAATCCTGTGCAGAAGGAATGGATCCTCAGAAGCTTAGCTGAAATTGGGTGGCAGAGCAGTTGGGGGGAAGAGGGGGTGGTGGTTGGGAGGCGAGGATAGGGGAGGGCAGACTTATACGGTCTGTACCAGAGCCGGTGATGGGAGGCGGGACTGGTGGTTGGGAGGCGGGAAATACTGCTGGGCAGACTTATATGGTCTGTGCCCTGAAAAGGACAGGTACAAATTCAAGGTAAGGTACACACATATGAGTTTGTCTTGGGCAGACTGGATGGACCATGCAGGTCTTTTTCTGCCGTCATCTACTATGTTACTTGGAGTGTACTAGGCCCTACAGACAGTCCACCTAGCATTTCTTTTGATCCCAGCAGGATGGGGGTCGCAATTGGGAAACGACAATCTCCAATTGGCTAGCAGATTGCATTTCTTTCACTTATGCCCAGGCTGGGCTGGGCTGGGCTGGCCCTTAAGGGTCATGTCAAGGCTCACAATGTTAGAGCTATGGCTGCATTGGTAGCCCACCTAAGGTCAGCCTCCATTGAAGAAATTTGCAAGGCTACAATGTGGTCTTCGGTCCACACATTCACATCTCACTACTGCCTTGAGCAGGATACCCAACCCAACAGTTGGTTTGGACAGACAGTTCTGCAGAATTTGTTTGGGGTCTAGAGACCAACTCCACCCTCCTAGGCCTCTTTTGTTCTGTTCCAGGCTGCACTCTCAGATTGTATATAGTTTCAGGTTAATCTGTGTTTGATCTCATTGTTGCACGGTGCAATTGGACAATGGTTATTGTTTTCAGTGAGCCTGGTAGCTAGGGATTCCCACATGTGAGAATCATAGGCCTGCTTGTCCTCGGAGAAAGCAAAGATACTTACCTATAGCAGGTATTCTCTGAGAACAGCAGGCCTTATATTCTCACAAATCCTCTCACTTCCCTTGGAGTTGTCTCCTCCATTCTTTTACGCTTTAGTATTGTACTGATGGTCCCACGCTTTCGCGGCAGGCAGGAAGACACTTGAGTATGTGCAGCGGAGTGTGACTCATGCTCCAAAGAGCTCTGTAAAAGCTTGTCGTAAGCTCCGGACTGATCGCGTTACTCTCATGTGAGAATATAAGGCCTACTGTCCTCAGAGAATACCTGCTACAAGTAAGTATCTTCGCGTTATACCAGGTGTTATTACTTCAAGATGCCCAACCAAACCCATATATCGCAATTTGGGAAGGAGAGCTGGGCAAATCCTTTGAACCTAAGGTATAGAGACAGTATACATGTGCCCTGTAAGCCGCATTGAGCCTGCCATGAGTGGGAAAGCGCGGGGTACAAATGTAACAAAAAAAAAATCTGTCAATTGCAAGCATTCTCATAGAGAACAGCTATAAGATGTACTATAGATAATATTACACACTGGCCAGACTTCAGCGTATGTATGGAACAGGAGATGGACTGTGTTGAAGACATTGCAGCCAGAGAAGTGACTTTCAACATATTTGGTGGGCTTGCCCAGGGCTCAAATCCTTCTAGAAAGATGTTGTGGAGCTAGAGTCAAATTTTGTGTAAGCGTTGCCCCAACTTAATGGAATGCTGTCTGCTTAGCTTTCCAGTGCCAGGCTTTATGGCAGAGGAACACAAGTTGGTAGACAATATCATTATTGCTTTTCAAATAGTAGTGGCTGCAGCTTGGAAGCAGAGGACTCCATCAGGTCTCAGTGTCATGATAGCGAAATTGGCCTGTGTATTTAATGTCTAAATTGACAGCAATCAGACAATACAATTTCTTCATGTCATAAAATATAGGGTGCATACCATGAATGGACAGCTAGGAGGCATAGCCCAGATTAGCCTGAACATTGTGAGCCTTTCAATGATGAGATAAACTCTTTTTCTTTTTTAGGATGGCTTCCATGGGATAGGGGGTGGGGAAAGGACTGGGATAAGTTCTATAGTGTTGTAGGTGTGTTTGTAAGGATTTGTGTTTTATACTGTTGTCATATCTATGTGTATATTGATTAATAGATAAATGAAAATTCAAAAAAAAAAAAACCAGTCCCCAAGAGATAAACTAACAAACATCAAAACTCTTTACTCCAATAAAAACATAATCTGTTCATCCTGTAACATCTATTACCTTATTCCCTTAGGAAGAAAGTTTGTAAGAACAAGTGTGTTTAACTACTTCATCAACCCAGAAATATCACTGACTAAACAGACTTGCTGTCTTCTGTTCCACCCGTTTTAAAGATAAGCCTGACTTTGAGGGCTTGTTGCATTAGCTTGTCATTGGCGAAGATATAATTGCCTAACCATAACTGATATGTTGTCTGCCTCTCCATTGTTCTCTAATTAGTATTTTTTAAGCTTGACTAGTTGATGAAGAAAAAAAAGTGTGGGAACTCCACATATGGCCAAAAACGTTTCCTAAGAAGCTCTGAAAGAGTCATCTGCAGATAGCACGAGTTGGGTTCTCATGACTCATCTGTATGATTTAACACACTGTTGTCAGAGAACACCAATTACTTGTAAACAAGTTTCATAAACAATTAAGTTTCATAATGCAAATGTGGATTAGTGTGCAATTTAGCTCACCCGTCTAGTCCACAAAAGGATGACTCAAGCAACTTACGTGAAATCTAAAGTACAATATTCAATAACTATATAAATAGAAAATCAACCAGTACAGAAATGATCTATTTCCATATCCCATAAACAGTAAAATTGATACAAACACCGATACTACTTTTTGTATGAATAGCCAGTATTGTTGCATTTTATATCTTTGTTTACACTTTATCTTTTTTATATATTTATGCAATGATTGTGACATTCCAGATCTGACTGTCTTTCTTTTTGTAAACTACAATAAACAAGGTTTCTAGTAAGTGCTATATATGTGTAGCATATTGTATAGAAAGCCTCCTGTAGACTCCTTACCACTCTTCCCTCCCTCCCTCCCCTCCCCAAAGGTTACAGGTGTATATACTGTTCAATTATTTCAAAATTATTTTCTGTAGTTACATCACGAAAACCAAGAGAAGATGAAAAAGATGGACAAGCATACAGATTTGTATCAAGAGCAGAAATGGAGACAGACATTAAAGCAGGCAGGTACTTGGAACATGGAGAATATGAAGGAAACCTCTATGGTACCAAAATAGACTCGATCCATGAAGTAGTTCAGACTGGAAGGACGTGCATCTTAGATGTGAACCCACAGGTAACTTTACCTTTTGAGCAGCTTGAATCGCGTGTGGAAGATTAGTCTAACTAATCTGGTATATCACTAAATATGTTTGTACATTGATAATGTCACAAAGCTAGTTGGCGTGACCGAGTGCTATGCAACAGTAAGCATTTTATTGCTAAATTTGTAGAGAACGATACCGAGAGTAGCTGATGATGATGGGGAAACTGTGAGTACTAGTTACATGAACCCTAGTTTAAGAATTTTGTACAGATTGCCACAGTTCTGCTTGTAAGGTCTGCAATGAGGCAGTTTAGATTTGATTACCTACTATTCACTTTGGGCAGGAAATCTATTGATCCAGCAGAAATACCAACTGACCTACCACTACTATTTATTTATTGGTGCTTATATCCCACATAATTCAAATGTTAATTATTCAGCTCTATGTAGCTTATAATAATTAAGATTAGAAATGCATACAGTATATTTTTAGTATGAAGAAAACATAAACAGTGAGATTTTGAAAAGAGCCAAAGCTTAAAAAAGACAAAACAGAGGCATATATTATCTGTTTGTATCATCTATAGAAGACTCCACTGGTGATTATACCTAAAAGACTTTCTTAAAATTGGCACAGTGTATTACTATTCTTCCATTCCCCCTCCAGAAATAGCTAATTTAGTTTCCCTTCCTAATTGTAATAAGGAATTAAAAAGATGGTTTTCAAAATGTAGTTTAATTTAAAATGTAGTCTTTGAAAAAAAATTAAATATCTGTAATGATTTGTACTACTACTACTATTTAACATTTCTAGAGCGCTACAAAGTGTACGCAGCGCTGTACAAACACAGAAGAAAGACAGTCCCTGCTCAAAGAGCTTACAATCTAATAGACAAAAAGTAAAGCATTTAAATTTAAAATATTTAAGCAGTCAAGCACAAGAGAACAGTCACAGAAGGACAGAAGATGTTGAAGGGTGGTCAGTGTGATTAGGTGTAACTCTGGTTGGAGTAGTGGGAGAAGGTGATAGAAGAATAGAAATGGGTGAGGTAAAGTAATGAGTGGGTTGATAGGGAGGTTATATAAGACATGTCACTCTAGGGGTGGGTGGGTAGAGGGGTAGGGTGGGTAGGATTAAGTCTAAAGCAGGAGAAGGTATTCTCTGCAGCCTATCTGTGAGATGGAAAATGCTCTCTGAAGCTGCTGCTATAAGTTGTTAGTTTTCTCTCCCTGAAAGAGATCCAAGCCACACCCACGAAGTTCAAACTGTCAGTGGGGAGGGTGAGGGGAGGAAATGGCAGTGCTTGATGAAAAAGAGAGCTCAGTTTGATAGGAGATATACTATAGGATGTCATTCTGAGGCCAGGCTAAGTCTAAAGCAGGAGAAGGTATTCTCTGCAGCCTATCTGTGAGATAGAAAATGCTCTCTGAAGCTGCTGCTATAAGTTGTTAGTTTTCTCTCCCTGAAAGAGATCCAAGCCACACCCACGAAGTTCAAACTGTCAGTGGGGACGGTGAGGGGAGGAAATGGCAGTGCTTGATGAAAAAGAGAGCTCAGTTTGATAGGAGATATACTATAGGATGTCATTCTGAGGCCAGGCTAAGTCTAAAGCAGGAGAAGGTATTCTCTGCAGCCTATCTGTGAGATGGAAAATGCTCTCTGAAGCTGCTGCTATAAGTTGTACTCCAGTTATTAAATGGACCAGTGTTTCAAATCTAAAGGAAGCAAAATGACACATAAGCAATTTGCAGCAATATCAACCTAGTTTCATTGAGATACCCATAATAATGTACTTCAGTGTTTTTGTTGTTGTTTTAAAGCAGGGTGCATTTTTGTCATGTATCTCTGGGGCATTTGAGGAGCATTTGCTAGTTTTGGTTTTATAACCCATGGGTGAGTCAAAGATGGGTTTTATAACCCATCTTTGACTCACCCAGGACCATTTACAAAGCTATACGTAATAGTTGTAGTGTCCTGATCATTACACAATTGTTGTTTATAATTCCCTCTGGGCTTTCTTTGATAGTTTGTGCTCTTAAATAAATTATTAATAAATCAGTGAATTCTACCTTTCCAATGGCCAGTTCCCAAAAAATATGAATCAAGTTCACTATATTTGTGAGCAACATTACTGAAGAGTTGAAAGGTAATGTTTACCTTTTTGTGAATAATATTAAGATTTGTAACAGAGTGGACATCCCAGAGGGAGTGGAAAACATGAAAAAAGATCTGTAAAAGTTAGAAGAATGGTCTGATGTTTGGCAGTTAAAATTTATTGCAAAGAAGTGCAGAGTGATGCATTTGGGGAATAGAAATCCAAGGGAGCCATATGTGCTAGGAGGCGAGAGGCTGATATGCAGAGACAAGGAGAAGGTCCTTGGGGTGATAGTGTCGGAGGATCATACGAAAGAATGGTGTGGGGGGAATTTTCATTGGTAATGAAAGTGTTTAAGTCTTGACTGTGTTATTTGTTTGGAAAAAAAAAACAAAAAATGTTTTCAATAAACGTTGAGTTCAAAAAAAAAAAGGACACATGAGAGGAGACTGGAAGGCCTGATTATGTATATCCTAGAAGAAAGGACAGGGAGATATGATACAGATGTTTAAATACTTGAAAGGTATTAATATAGAAACAAATCTTTTCTAGAGAAGGGGAAATGGTGAAACTATAGGACATAAATTGAGATTACAGGGTGGTAGACTTAGGATAATGTCAAAAAATTCTCTTTAACGGAGAGGATGGTTGATGCCTGGAATGCCCTCCCGAAGGAGGTGGTAGAGAGAAAAACGGAGATGGAATTCAAAAAGGCGTGAGATGAACACAGAGGATCTCTGATTAGAAAATGGATGGTATAAAAAAACTTAAGTGACTGTATGTATTGATGTGTTGAGTGGCACTTAGACGGCAACTTCAGCTGTGAAGAACTAAGGCTGGTGCCGGGCAATCTTGTTTAGGATGGACTGGAGAGGGCTTCAATAGCAGCTCCAGTAGCTGGAACGTGAACACAGTGCTGGGCAGACTTTTATGGTCTATGTCCCCCAAATGACAAGATGGATTCCGGTAGGATGGAATGGGCTTTGACAGCAACTCCAATAGTTGGAACATAAGAACAGTGCCGGGTGGACTAATACCAGAAATGCCAACAAAGACTATAATCGGGTATTTTAGATCACATTCATTGTTGGTTTAATCATGAATTGATAATGAGTGTGACTGTTGGGCAGACTGGATGGACTGTTCAGGTCTTTTTCTGTCCTCATTTACTATGTTACTTTGTAAGTTAGAAAATATGGCATACACATCAAAACCAAGGATACCAACCCATAAGCAACATAAATTTTATCACATATTAGGCCTATCTATACAATTAACTAAAATTAAGCCTTCTCTCAAAAAAATAAATTGGTGAATAAAAGTCTTGCTTGTCCTGCCTAAAAACTGATCATGGACTACTAAGTAATGTAACAAATCCTTGTTTTAGGTCAGCATCTTTAATACTTACAAAGTAAAGTGATTAATGTCGAGCTTACCCTTTTTGTTCTAAAAGATAAAGCATAAAACTTTATTCCTGAAAATAGTTCTTGTAAGGAAGATTTCCCTGCATAATATGAAACAGCTCTCAGAATGCTAGACGAAAGACTGATACCAACCTATCCCAGTAAACCATCTCAAGTAACTTAAGCCGTATAATAATCATAGTCCATTAAGAATCCTAAAGCATTTGTCTGAAAACCAGTAATATATCTTGGAAATATATTCCATAACTGTGAAATAACTCAGGAAAAGGTGGTTTAAATGTCTCTGTTCTCATTTTTAAGCAGAGGCAGCTCTATAAAATCTTCATTTTGAAAGCATAGCAATTAGCATAGATGATGCCACTAGCTTTCTAGGTAAATTCTGAGAGCCTAATCCATGTAATATTTTATTCATCGGGGTTAAAACTTTAAATAAGTATCTGTGGCCAGCTAGTGTAATGTAATCTTTCATTTCATGGATCATGAATAAGCCATTGCTTTTTTGGATTACTGGGATTTTTCTTAGGAAAACCCATGTAATGACTGTCTTAACTGTAATTTTCTTTGTCAGGTTGCATGGAAAATAGCCATGAAATCCTTTTGATCAAAAATAGGAGGCAGTTGGCAAATCTGTCTAAGTTGTGAATACGTTTTACACCAGCGATGCAGTTAGTGGCACTGTAATTTTTGTATTTTTAGCATACGTTTCCAAATAGTGCTCAGGACAGTTTATAGCTTTAGTTGAATTTGTGTGCAATAGCACACTATCCCAAAGAGCTTACAGTCTGTGAGTGGGTATATGAGGCAGTGGAGAATGTGGCAGATAATTTTATATAGTTTCCTCTTTGTTTTCTGTACTACCCATCAGAATCAATGCCTAAGCAGTTTACAGTAACATCTCATAAAATAAAAATGAATAGAAATAAAATTTAAAAATTATAAATAAAGTAGCAAATCACTCTGTTGACCCTCACCCTGACTCATCATTACATACAGCCATCTTCATCAATTCAAGAAAGGATAAGCACCAAAAGATTTTAAAAAATATATTTAAGATTACATTTATATTTGTTGAAAAAGGATTCTTAATGGCATTACATAATATTGGGGCTAGAGCACAGAAGGAAAAATGGCAGGTGATGTTCCAAACCTTATGTGCCTAAAAATTAGAACAACCAGTAGATTATGCTGGGAGGAATGTAAAGATGTGGTGGAACTTATGAAATCAAATAATTTGAGAGAGACTGGAAGACTTAGAATGAAGGTGGAGTCCTTGGAGAGCGAAGGATGATCTTAAATTTGCATTTAATAAGTTCTTCCAGTTTGCCTTTGAGAGCTTCAGAGGAGACCTGTATTTGCTGTTTGAGTTTTTAAAGATAGTGCCGAAGGTATTTCCTCTGATAGTGAAAGTGTTATTTTACCTATATTTTCCAGAATAATCACTTCAGTCCTTTTCAACATACGTTTCTCTACCATTTACTAAACTCTGCCAGTTCTACCCTGCTGTTTTGCAACCACTCTAAATAGTATGATTATGTAAAATGTAGGAATGGAGTGGCTGTCTGCCTTTCAATATAAATGACACATCAGTGTCTATTATGTTAAAAGAACCTGTACATCATACAAGTCAACCATATGGAATACTTTTAATTAAAACTGGTTGGAACAAGTATCCCATCTGAAATTAGATCTGATGAGACACACAAGATTTGATGAATGAAATGTGAAGATGTATTCTTGTAGAATCTACAGACTCTATAATTTGATCATTTTTAATCCAGGCATTGAAAGTATTAAAGACATCAGAGTTTATGCCCTATGTAGTATTTATTGCTGCTCCAGAGCTAGACACGCTGCGTGCCATGCATAAGGCTGTTGTGGATGCTGGAATCACAACCAAACTTCTAACAGTAAGTACCTTTATCGGTCTTCTACTTTTAGAAAAAAGGTTTTGTGAAATATGTAAATGATGCCTCATGAAAACAAGTTGCCTTTCCTAATCGAGTCTAAGTATTAATGTTAATGTTAAGTGCAGTACTCATGTTGGGGCAGATAACCTGCACAGCAATAACCAGATAAGCAATGCTATAGCAGCCACTTGAGAGAAATTGGGGGGGGGGGGGGGGGGTGAGGTGGTTGTGCAATAGCACGGTTTGTTAGGCAGTGTGAACATTGGGCATAGAGGCTTGCAAGTAAAAATCATATTATCTATCTTAGCCTTGGCTGGCCCTGACAGTATCTGGTACCCTAGGCAAACCTTCAGTTATGCACCCCACCCCCACCAATGGGTGGTTAAAAGCCCTTCCCTGCCATGTCCAGCATCTCCCCTTCTCTAACTCCACTCCCTCCCTCCCCCCCCCCCCCCCCCCCCCCATGGTGTTCAGAATTTCCTGTTCCCTCTTCTCTCTCTTTCACCAGGTATTTCAGCATCTATATGCCCAGCTACACTGGCCGCCTGTAGAGGCCAGACTTGTCTTTAAACTCTTTTGTTTCATCTTCAAAATCTTTCAGGGTTATGCTCCCCAATACATGTTTTCTATAATCTGAACTCTACACTCAGGCTATGGGACAAGAAACTCTCAAACTATCCTTCCCATCCAACAAAGAATTTCGCTTCAAGAGAGTTTTCTCAAGCCTGTTCTCGTACCAAGCTGCCAAATTCTGGAACTCCCTACCAACATCAATGCTCAACATCAACTGCTATACCCAATTCTGTAAGGCCTTAAAGTCATTTTATTCAAGAAATACGTACTGCCAAGCTCTTTGTAAAATTGTGTTCCTGTACCTGTTCCTTTCGTATTAGACAACGTTAACGCATTTCCCACCAGATAACATTGTCCATCTACCATACTATGTAACCGACACCCCAGTGAAATGCCTCTGACTTTCCGACCCCTAACCTGCTCTATAGTCTGCTATGAAACTGACATACCAATGTAATTATGTTGATCTCTTTACTCTGTAATCCACTCCGAACCTCTCGAGGTGTGAGCATAATATAAGCACCTGGTAAGATAAACAATATGCTATGCTACCGTTGGCCAGACCTGAATGAACAGACAAACAAAGAAATGTTAGCAGAAATTAGGGAAACTAGCAAATTTGGAAACACTATAATAATGGATGATTTCAATTATAAAAGTATAACGGAGGCAGATCTTCTTCCACACCATACAAAAACAAAATGTTCTGCTTAAAGCACACAGCTGACTGAGTAAATTATATGCTGGCTGAAAACAATTAGCCATAAACTTTAACCAAAAAAAAAATGATGATTGAGGAGGGGGGGGAAGACCCTCAGCTTTCAAAGCCCCACACTTCAAAGGGAAAGCAATCAATATTTGCAATCATGGGACCAAAAAACCCTTATGAAAGTTCTTAGTGATGTAAAACTCAGCCAACTGACACACAAAATAGTTTAAACAGTGTCCATTTCAAAAATGTAAACAGCAATGGCCATTTCAGTGTCCTACAATATTCTTTAAACTCAAATTCCAAATCTTCCTCCCCCCCCCCCCCCCAAAAAAAAAAAAAATAAATATAATGTCAGGGGTTCTTTTACTAAGGTGGTCCAAAAAATGGGCTGCGCTAGTGTAGGTGTGTTATGGGTGTGCACAGATCCATGTTTTAGCGTGCCTGTTAAAAAAGGCCTTTTTAAAAGTTTTCCCAAAACGGACATGTCGTAAAGTTTTGGCCAGGGGCGCATACGACACTTTTGATGTAGCATCCAGGATCTCTGCTCAAGGTATAACAATGTGCAGACTCTCATGGCTAAGTGTTTCTGACCTGAACCATTCGGTCCAGCAGAGGATAGCGGATGTTCCTTGCCGGGAGGATAATCTTTTCGGAGAGAAGGTGGAAGATCTGGTTGACCAGATCAAGAAGCACACAGATACTATGGCTTCTCTCTCCTGCCAGTCACCTTCTTCTAGCAGCCCCTCTACTAGGAGGTTTTTTAGTTGGCCTCAGAGTGCTCCCTATTCCTATCCCAGGCATAGGTGCACTCCCGCTGCTCACCAGCCTACTCAGGCTCAGTCCCAGAGCGCTCGTTCACGTCAACAGCGTGCACCCAAGGCCCCTGCTGCTCCCCAGCAAAAGCAAGGGACAGGCTTTTGACTGGCTCCAGGTGAGCATAGCCGCAGTACAAGTATCCGTTCCTCTCATAACCTCTGATCGGTGGGTTCTTCAAATAGTCCGGTTAGGATACACCCTCAATCTGGAATCAAAACCTCCGAATTGCCCACCGAGAGCTCATTCCTTCAGCTCTCCGCACAGGCAGGTACTTGCAGAGGAACTCTTCGCCCTTCTAAAGTCCCATGCGGTCAAACCCGTTCCACCAGGGGAAGAAGGGCTGGGATTCTATTCCAGGTACTTCCTTGTGCATAAAAAAACAGGGGGGATGTGTCCCATCCTAGACCTAAGGGCCCTGAACAAATTCCTAGTTCGAGAAAAGTTCAGGATGGTTTCCCTAGGCACCCTTCTTCCCATGATTCAGGAAAATGATTGGCTATACTCTCTGGACTTGAAGGATTCTTATACTCACATCCCGATACTTCCAGCTCACAGGAAGTATCTTCGTTTTTGGCTGGGAATGCAGCATTTCCAGTACCCCGTGCTGCCCTTTGGCCTAGCGTCAGCTCCCAGAGTATTCACAAAATGCCTAGCGGTAGTTGCAGCATCGCTACACAGGCTGGGAGTGCATGTGTTCCCTTATCTCGACGATTGGCTAGTGAAGAGCACCTTGGAGGACGGTGCTCGGGAGTCCAAGCGGAAGACTATTCAGGTGCTGGAGCTACTAGGGTTCGTAATAAATTATCACAAGTCCCATCTCACTCTGGCTCAGAAATTTGAATTCATTGGAGCATTGCTCAACACGAGAACGGTTCGAGCCTATCTTCTTGAGGCACGGGCAGACAACCTTCTGTACCTGGTGTCCAAGGTTCGAGCGTCACAGCGAGTCACAGCTTGGCAGATGTCGAGACTCTTGGGGCACATGGCCTCCACAGTTCATGTTACACCCATGGCACGTCTGCACATCAGATTTGCTCAATGGACCCTAGCTTCTCAGTGGTATCAAGCCACAGAGAATCTAGAAGATGTCATCCTTCTATCCACCTATTTTTTACATTCTCTTCACTGGTGGACAATTCGATCCAATTTGACCATTGTCACTCCCTCTGTGTGTGTATGTGTGTGTGGTATGTGTATGTCTTGTTACCAGGAAAGTAAAGAAGAGGAAAAAAGCAGTATGGAAGGAGCAAATCCTAACTATCATGTTTCAGGGGCTGCAGATATTGAATTGCTTTTCCATAGAAGTGCACTGGGCTTTTTCTGATTGACTTTATTTCTCTGGAGTGCCAGTTTAATTTGGTCCTTTTGTGTTAAATTTTTAAAGAATTCTTTGCCCCCAGACATTTCACCCTTGTTTGTTTTGTTTCTTGTGTTGTAAAATATTTATACACTGTTTATGATTGTTTTGATTTTATACTCCTGGGAGGAATTCTACACATACACACACAATTTAATTCTATGCAAAACTTATGAAGATTCTGCACACAGTATTTTAAAATTCTGTGTTCTTGAGACATGTGACACCTAGAGCAGGAGTGGAGGCTTCCTGCTTGGCTCCTCCATCTCCCCACCAAATCGACCACATATGCTGCATATTTCTCTTGCAAGAAATGAGTAATAAAGTTTCTTTCCATTTTGCTGTGCTTGTTGGCTCGGATTGGTGAATGTTCTGAGGATTTTGCTTTTGCAATGGTGTCAAGATTGACCCGTAGGGCTCCAGCAAAATCATGAGGAGCCGAAGCTAAGATGGCGGCTTGATCGGCCCTACCAAATCTTTCAGTATGTTCTGAATGGTCAAGGGAAATTATGTCAGAAGTGCGGGCTGCAGAGGAAGCTGCATTGGATGCGAAACTACAGCAACTGTATTACAGAATCGAGGCTGCTCATGAGCATTTGGATTTTATGGATTTGGAGTTCGGTGCACAGCAATATCAAGTGGGAGCACTGGAAGCTGGGGCTCAGAGTTCATCACATGATATGGATCAGCTTTGCCTAAGCGTCCAGCAGATGGAACGCAAATTGGATGATATGGAGTGCAGAGCCTGAGGCCTTTCTGAGTCTTTGAAGGATGAAGATTTGGTGAATACCATAGAGACATGGCTACCCCAATCTTTGCACTTGGCATCTCTTGAGGATCTTTTTAAAATTGAATAGACCCATCAGCTAGGTTCTGGGACAGGTGATCATGCACGTCCTAGGGTGGTTGTTTTTCATGTTTTACAACTGGCGCACAAGCAAGCTATCCTGCAAGCCTTTCGTGGTGGGTAGTGTTTGGATTATTATAATTCGGAAAGGCTTATATTTCCAGGATTATACTGCTAAAGCGCGCACTCAGTGAAAAGCTTTTGCTCCCTTATCTACTGAACTTTTATGTTGGGAAGATTTTGTGTGCCTTACTTACCCAGCGCGACTTCAGATTATGTGTGATGGTCAAACTCATTTTTTCACCTCTGCGGAGACAGCAAAAACTCTTATTCAAATGCTCCCACCCGGTGTTGAAATTTAGTTAGTTGCTTCTGTGGGTTTTGGATCTGCAAGTAGTTTTTGTCATTTTGGACCATTTGTTCTTTGCTTTCTTTGTTTGGTATATGGTATACTTTTATATTGGATTTTACTCATGTTTCTTGTATAAGATTGTTTTAGTTTGATCAAGACAGGTGGTTCATTATTTTGTTTTTACAGGTTACCTGGGGGTTGGACATGGTAAGGTGGGGGTGGGGGGGGGTGTCCACGTGTCAGATCCTATGGAATATGGGACAGTATTTGGGGGAGGGGTTGGTTTTGGATTGGGAGGGGGCATGGGGATGGGAAGTGTAGGGGAGAAAAATGGAAATCTGAGACGACTGAAAAAGTTTTGTGAATGTTTTTTTTATTGTATTTGATTGTTTTCTTGCTTGCTGAATTTGTCATCAATAAAACTGATTTAAAATAACGTTCTGCATTCTTTATCATTTTTGTGCTAAATTTCCTTTTCAGAAGAGTTGGCTCCTCCCTGCCTCTAGCCTGATGGCTCCACCCCCCCCCCCCCCCCCCCCAAAAAAAAAAAAAACCTTTCACCTCAGTCTTAATGCTCTCCATCTCTCTCCATAGCAGCTAGCTCTGTGGGTGCTGAGCATTCCCAGTGAAGCTCCTTCACTCTACTACTACAGTCCCTGCTCAAAGAGCTTACAATCTAATAGACAAGTGAACGGTCGGTCACTCTATCCAGGGAGGGATAATTTGTATTGTTTGGCACCCCCATCATTTTGAAATGTTGGTGCCTATGGCTGTATCTCCTATTTAACCTGAACTGTGTTTGATATTTCTTCCTCTTAGCAAGTTCAACCACTAGCTTTGTTCTCTCTCCCTACCTGCTAGCATGACCCCTAGTTATCTGTGTTCTCCCAACCTCTAGCCCTTTCTGCATCCCCTAAGTTTTCCTTATCTAACTCATAGCAAGACCTCTAGTGCTCTGTCCCCAAGCTTGATCTCCCTCCCTCTGTTTCTCCCCACTCTCAGTTCTCTCTCCCTTTCCAGGAACACCCCCTTAGCGGCTTCTGTCCCCCTTACAGCTTGCTGTGTTTTCCCCATTTTCCATGTACCCCTCCCCACAGCAATACCTCTCAGCTGATTTTCTTGCTTCACTCTCACAACAATAGATCTCATTCCTACTCAGTGCAAGCCCAATTTGGCTCTGTTTGGCGATGTACACCAGGGAGGAAGAGAGCAGCTACTTGTTGGACCACATCCCCTTCCTCACAGACTATTAACTTGAACCGTGCAGTTATACAATGTCCAAGTACTTCAAATTAGCAGGCATTCCTAGAGAACGTAAGCAGCTGCTGTTCTCCTTGCCATGCATTGCCAAACTTCCAGACTCTACCAGGCGGTCCGAGTGCCTGAGTGGCGGTTATGCCACATAGATGGAACCAAACTTTTCACGATCCAGGGGCTCACCTTCCCCAACCATCGGTCTGGACTGGTCTGAAGGAGATGATAAGGATGGAGAAATTAGATATTACCTGTTCATTTTATTTCCCTCTAGGCCAATCCAGAACCCACCCTTCCTTTCTCCTTTTCTGCGTTTTATGTGTTTGTTAAAAAAAACTCAAATGTCAAAAGATTTGCATTCTTTTTCGGCTGCTTATCCATTTGAGTTCTATATAAATAGTTCAAGATATCTTTTTGTCATGTCACTTACATGTTATTTATTTTGTAGTTTTTTTTAAAGCTATTTGATGAATTTGTTTTGTATAATACTGTACTGAATATAGAACTGAAACCGTACTTACCACTCTCATGGCAAATTTCAGAAAAGAATTGAGTATAGGCAGAAAAATAATAATTCTTCAATTTGGCATGTCAAGTGCTTTCGACGTAGTTGACCACAACATATTGTTACACTTATTAGATCTATTCGGAATCTGTGGTAAGGTCTTACATTGGTTCAATGGTTACTTATCTTCACCATGGTCAAGCAATTTCGGTGTTACTCAGGGTTCACCACTTTTACCCATATTATTCATTGTCATGTTGACTCCTTTGGGTAGTATACTTAAAGCAAATTGTTTTAACACCATCATCTATGCTAATGATGTCACAATTATATTTATATTCCTTTTGTGAGCGACTTACAAAAGATCTTACCTACCATTAAATCAGCCCTAAATTTAATGAAATCCTTGGCAACTGATTTCAAATTGAAACTTAAAAGAGATAAAACTGAGGGCCCTGTTTACTAAGCCACTCTGTTGGCGCACTAACTTTTTAGCATGCGCTAAGATAGAGACACCCATTATATTTCTATAGGTGTCTCTAGCATTAGCAAAAAGGGCCCTAAATTCCTTATATTAACCGATAATTTTCATCCTACACATAGTAATTTCACTATTAACAATATAATAAACCCATTAGAATACAACAATGAAAATCCTTGGAACATACATCAATCAACATCTGATATTTGACTTCCAAATTTCAAAAATAGTCTCCTCTATCTTCAACTCACTGTGGAAGTTAAAAAGAATTGGGCTTTTTTCCCCTAATTCAATATTTCACACATTGGCTCAATCCTTAATACTTTCCAAGCTCAACTATTGCAACACCATTTACGCTGGATGCAAGAACCATCAAATTAGAAAACTTCAAATGTGTATTTGTATACCAGGTCTTATATGGTATGTCTTCTTCATAAATGCAAAACCTCATTGAACTGCCTAAATTAAATACTCTAACCACTTCTAGATATTTCTAATCTCTTCACTATCCTAGTTGTAAGAAAGTTATCTACAAATCTTTTCATACAGCAGGCTTTTCTTATCAAAGCACTAAGAAATGGAATTCATTACCTAAACATCTTAGATTCCTAATAGACTATGGAGCTCATTTTCAAAAGAGAAAAAGTCTAAAAAGTGGCACAAATCTGCATTTGGACATTTTTGGTATTTTCAAAACCAGTTTTAGACATTTTTTCTATGAAGTTCATCAGAAGTGTGTTCAAATAAATCACAAGAGGACATCTTAAGGGCGGGATCTGGGAGCCATAATGGAACAAAACAAAACCGTCCAGGACTAAAACTAAGACGGTTTGAACTAGACATGTTTTTATAATGAATAAGGCACAAAAAGGTGCCCTAAATGATCAGATGACCACTGGAGGGAATGATGGATGACCTCTCCTTACTCCCACGGTGGTGACTAACCCCCTCTCTCCCTCCCACCCCAAAAAAATGTGATTTAAAACATTACTTGCCAGCCTCAGATGTTATACTCAAGTCCATTAGAACAGCATGCAGGTCCCTGAAGTAGTCTAGTGGTGGGTGGAGTGCATCATTGCAGACGGGTGCAAAACGTCCACAGTTGGACTTAGACGTCATATTGAAAATGCCCCTCTATATGTGCTTTCACAAAATGCTGAAAACATTCTTGATGAGTACTGTTTTTCATAATGACAAAATATGATTCAACTGTTAATAATATTATCTGTCTTCCAACGCTTCTCTGATAGTAATAATCTGTCTTTTGGTGTGATTTAATCATCTATGCTTACTGTTAACCTTTTATTGTTAGTCTGTGCTATTTTTTGCTTGTAAGCCATGTTGAACCCAAGCCAGTTTGGGATAATGTGGGGTATAAATATCATAAATAAATAAAATAAAGAGGTTAGTTCTCTTTTTTTTTTTTACTTCAAATTTCTTTCTTTATCACGTGTTTAGTATATGTAACATATTCCAGATTATCTGTCCTCCTAAAACGCAGGGTGATTGAGGCATGCAGCTTTAAGGAGGCAACTTTAAATCTGAGAAGTCAATAGAAGGAAAAGACCTCAACTCAATCCCTTAGTGTTTTTTTTTTAGTCAGGTGTTCCTAGTAGCATTGTGTTAATACCCACTATTTATTCATTCAGATATAATCTACAATCCTTGGTGAGTAACAATAAAAACAAATAATAATAACACAGCATTATCCCATATCCAGACATCAAAGACACCCCCTCACCCCAAAAAAGAAAGTTTATGAGCCTCATGTTTAGCTTCTAGCATTATCCAGTTTCTCAGCAAATGCACATTGAAATGTGATACGTGGTATACTTAGATTTCAGCAAAGCCTTTGACACAGTTCCGCACAGTCGACTGATAAATAAATTGTACCCTCGGTATGGGACCTAGAGTAACTGATTGGGTTAAAAGTTGGTTGAATGGAAGGAAACAGAGGGTAGTGGTAATGGGAGCTTGCTCTGAAGAAAGAGATGTTATCAGTGGAGTACTGCAGGGATCGGTCCTAGGGCCGGCCCTTTTTAATGTCTCTGTGAACGATATTGCAGAAGGGCTGTCTGGTAAGGTTTGTCTTTTTGCGCATGATACCAATTTCTGCAACAGAGTGGACACCCCAAAGGATGTGAATGACATAAAGAAGAACCTAGCGAAGCTGGATGAATGGTCCAATATTTGGCAACTAAGATTTAATGCTAAAAAATGCAGGGTCATGCACTTGGGTCACAAGAATCCAAGGGAATGGTACAATATAGGGGGGTGAAGTGCTTCTATATACGAAGGAAGAGAGGGACTTGGGTGTCCCGTTCCAGGTCCCTCTCTTCCTTCCGACGGAGGCCGCGGGATCCAGAGCGGCGAAGACCAGCCGCCGACGGGGCCGGCGCTGCCGCGGGTCGCTCCGAGACCGGCGATCCGCTGGAGCAAGCGCCGGTCTCGGAGGAGGGGATGCGCCGGCCAAGATGGCGGCGCCGGCGTCTCCCTCGATGGAGCAGACCAGCGAGCCAGCCCCGCCTCCTCGCGCCGGATTGGCGCACGAACAAAGAGACCCCGCCCGCCGGGCAAGCTGGCCAATCCCGGCCTCCCTTGCCTGGCTAGGCCGGAGGGATTGGTTCCAGCTGATCCCAGGGGCCGGCGGGCGGGGGATTTAAACAACGAAACGGAAGGGGATCAATGCTTCCGTTTCGTTCGTCAGAAGCCGACACATTGGATCCCGGAGTGTTGCCACTTCCAGAGACTGTGTTCCTCTTCAGCTAGCCGTCCTGCTAGCCTTTCTTCAGTGTTGTGTCTCCTGCTAGCCCGCCTGCGGAGACAGTGACTTCTGCTAGCCGTCCTGCTAGCCACCTCCAGAGACAGTGCTGTATCTCCTGCTAGCCATCTTGCTAGCCCTCCTGCGGAGACAGTGACTTCTGCTAGCCGTCCTGCTAGCCACCTCCAGAGACAGTGTTGTATCTCCTGCTAGCCGTCCTGCTAGCCCTCCTGCAGAGACAGTGACTTCTGCTAGCCGTCCTGCTAGCCACCTCCAGAGACAGTGTTGTATCTCTTGCTAGCCGTCCTGCTAGCCCTCCTGCGGAGACAGTGACTTCTGCTAGCCGTCCTGCTAGCCACCTCCAGAGACTGTGTTCCTCTTCAGCTAGCCGTCCTGCTAGCCCTCCAGTGGAGACAGTGATTTCTGCTAGCCGTCCTGCTAGCCACCTCCAGAGACTGTGTTCCGTTTCAGCTAGCCGTCCTGCTAGCCTTTCCTTCAGTGTTGTGCCTCCCGCTAGCCGTCCTGCTAGCCCTCCTGCGGAGACAGTGACTTCTGCTAGCCGTCCTGCTAGCTCCCTTCGGAGACTGGGTCTTCTTCAGCTAGCTGTTCCTGCTAGCCCTCTTTCAGAGACTGCGACTTTTGCTAGCCGTCTGGCTAGCTCTCTCCCATAGTCTGTGCTACGTGCTGGCCGCCCTTGCCAGCTATCCTCCAGTGACTGTTCCCTCTCGGAGAGCTAGCCGCCTCTGCTAGTCCTCCCTTAAAGACTGCGTCTGACTACCATCCAGGTCAGCCCTCACCCCGCGGTTCCGGCAGTCCTGCTGGCCGCCTGCAGCTGAGGGCTCAACCCTCGGTGAACGGCGGTCGCCGCGGGTGAAGATTCGGGGTGCTCGGCTGTCCTCTGGGGCCTTGCGGGGCCTTAGGGAACCTGAGAGCTCACCAACAGAAACAGTACAGGACATGGGGGTGACAGTGTCTGATGACCTTAAAGCTTCCAAACAGGTAGAAAAAGTGACAGTCAAAGCCAGAAGGATGCTTGGGTGCATAAAGAGAGGGGTGACAGCAGGAAAAAAGTGGTGATAGTGCCCTTTTATAAGTCTCTAGTGAGGCCCCATTTAGAGTACTGTGTGCAGTTCTGGAGACCACATCTACGAAAAGATATAAACAGGTTGGAGTCAGCCTAGGGGGCGGCTACAACGTTGGTAAGCGGTCTTGAACACAAAGAAATATAGGGACAGGCTTATGAACCTCAACATATGTACACTGGGAGAGAGGAGATATGATAAGAGATGTTTAAATATTTCAAGGGTATTAATGTACGGGAAGTGAGCCTTTTCAACTGAAGGAAAACTGGAACGAGGGGGCATGCGGTGACGTTAAGAGGGAGTAGACTTAGGAGGAATCTAAGAAAGTATTGTTTCACCGAAAGGGTGGTGGAAGAGTGGAATGGCCTCTCGGTGGAGGTCGTGGAGTCGAGGACTGTGTCAGAATTTAAGAAAGCATGGGATCCCTTAGAAAAAGGAAGAAGTAGAGGTTACGGAGGATGGGCAGACTGGTGGGCCATTTGGCCTTTATCTGTCATCGTGTTTCTGTGTTTCTATGAATTAAGTTTTCAAGGCCTTCTTAAACATTTCCAAATTCCTCATAGATCTTAGAGGAGGGCAGTAAATTCCAGATCTTTGGCCCTGCTTTATAAATAGAAGTTCTATATTTGTCTAGGTGAACTGCGTGATAGGAAGGGACGTCCAAACAAGATAGATCAGGGGTGGGCAACTTTGTTCCTTTAGGGCTGCAAACCAGTCGAGTTTTCATAATTTCCCCAATGAATTTACATAAGATCTATTTGTATATAATAGGCAGTGCATGCAAATAGATCTCATGCATATTCATTTGGGAAATCCTGAAAACTCAACTGGGTTGTGGCCCTTGAGGACCATGGTTGCCCACTCCTGAGTTAGAGGTTGCAAATCACAAAGATCTGGATGGCTGATGCAAGTGCAGGCTTGAGGAAATTACCATTGGAACATCATTAGTCAAAACTTTAAAATCTAGTGACTAAAGTTTGTATTGAACTCTGTATTGGTATAGTTATGTATTTTATTTATCTAGATTCTTGGTCAAAAGCAGTTGAACTGGTGTACATCTATATAAATAATTCTCACCTGGAACATTCTGAAGCTCAGTCTGTCAGAGGGAAACACTGAAGGGTAGGCTGTCAGACACTCACTCTCACTCATATGCACCACTCACTGTCACTCCTAGACCCGCCCTCAGCCACGCCCCTTCCGCACATAATTCGCTACCCCAATGTTCTAAATGAAGCCTCCGACCGGAAGTTGAGGCGTCGAGACCACTTTTCGCCCATTGCTGTGTGCCCCGCCCTCGCGTCAGAACGTGATGACGCTGAGGGTAGAGCACTCACACTCCACGAAATGCCATCGACGACGGCGCAACACTGACGCTCCAGGAGACGCGATCTCAACCGGCACACACCCAGCTGTCACTGCCCCCCCCCCCCCCCCGGCGCATAGAAAAGGAACACGAAACTGCTGCGAGTTCTCCCACAGCACAGCCAATGCAGGAAATACTGACATTGGGAAACGGAGCTCAAACATCAAACGACAACGGTGCTGGTACAGCATGGCTGGATGGGGAAGGTCACCGAGGCAACAGGGTTTCACTGATCGAAAGACGCTTCACTGCTGATCTGCACAGTACACCGCACAAACAGGAAGCAACTCCACCCCCTCTAACAGCTGCATGACAAACATGAATGCAAAGGTACCCGGTGCACAGGCATCAACAGCTGTAGGGTCACCAGGTTCAAAACTTGCCTTCTACCATGCTGGGATTTACAGCCTCACCAACTTTCACTTTTCCTTTCACAGCTGCCCTTCCATCCCTATTTGCTCTTCACACCAGAGGAGGGGGTGCTCACACCACAGAGGGAGGAGAGGAAGGTATCTCTCTCTCACACATACACACACACGCACTCGCCCCCAGACTCACTCACTCTGTCACACACACACGCACATTCACTCTCTCTCTCACACACTCACTATCACACACACTCTCTCTCTCAAACATACACACTCCCAGGAAAACCATGCTAGCGCCCGTTTCATTTCGCTCAGAAATGGGCCTTATTTACTAGTGAAATTATAAAAACAAGTTTAGGAACTGAATATTATAGATAAGCTTAAATATCTGCAAAGAAGTAAAACAGCTCTGCAAGCTGTCTCAGTAACCCTGACATTGGTTTTCAGAATATCCACGAGATAATTTTGAATTTCCTGGGTTTACAGTGTATGTGAATTTATGTCTTGATTATTTTTTTGAAGATCTCACTGACTGAGCTTACCAGGACAGATTTGGAAAGTCACGTACTACAGTCTAAATTGTGTTTTTTTTTGTTTGTTTGTTTTTATTCGTCTTTTCAACAGGACATGGACTTGAAAAAAACAGTGGATGAAAGCATTCGAATTCAGAGAGCTTACAACCACTACTTTGATCTGACCATTGTAAATGATAACCTGGACAAAGCTTTTGAAAAACTGCAAACCGTTGTAGAGAAACTGAGGCGGGAACAGCAGTGGGTCCCCATAAACTGGGTATACTGAGAGCATGAATAATAAAAGGAAACGGGCTTTGAACTGGGTCAGCCACATGGACAGAGGAAAGGCACCTGCCACATTCATGCCTTTTTACTCTGGGTAGCTTCAAATAATGGTACACTGTTATGAATTTTATATAAAATTTTTGAAGGCAAGTATACTTTAAAATGTAATTTATTATAATTTTTCTAACTTTTTACAGATGATGAGTCTATCATATCATATGAAGGAAATGCGTTGAAGCATTTTATGTATATCTTGATTTAGTACCTTTGCCTTTTTCATCCAAGAACTAGTCTTCGTCTTTGGCTTTAACATTTGCATTTTGATCTTAAACATTCACTGTGATTTAAAGGATACTTGAAGCATATGTGTAAAGTTGTTCAGTGCATTACATCAAAAAGTTGATTAAAAATACATACATATTAGAGAAACGCATTAGTCTTGATAAACGTTTGGAATTCAGTGCTTGCTGGCAGCAAAATTAAATTAATGCTGCAACCTGCACATTGCTACATTACTCCAAAACTTTACTACTGTGCCATGTTATAAGTATATTATTAAAGCCTGACTCAAAAAAAAAAAAGAAAGAAAAAATATCTGATTTTACACAAATGTGTTAAATGTTAAAGCAATACATTGTACCTTCATTAAGCAAACCTTGGAAGCCAGCCTTTAAATCCATTACAGTGAGGTATAGATTTTTAACAAGTTTATATGTTGCTATGCTATGGGTGTCTTATATTCTGCAGTATTTCCATTTGGATTCACTGTGGATTACAATCAAGGAAAAGAAGCACCCTAGTCAGGTGGTATTACATTATATAAAAAATCAGAAAAACCTAGCAGACAGAAATTAAGCCTAAAATAGCAGAGAAAAAAAATCATACCTAAATTAATCAATATCAACGGCAGAAAACATATGAGCTTTCAGGCATTTCCTAAATAAGAGATAAGACAAAGTTGATCTTACAAAATTTGGCAGCCCATTCTAAATCTTAGCAGCTAAATATCTGAAAGAAGAATCCAAATATATTTTTGGCTTAACCCCTCTGCAGCTTGGAAATGACATAATGAAAGCTTGAGCCAATCAAAAGGACCAATGTTGTGGTTGGAACTGAGGCAAAGTTGTCTTATAATTGACAGCCTTACTGTGACGGTTCAGGGAACTGGAGCACTTTTCACAAGTGAAGGGAAATAAATACAAAACAGAAGACAACTTTAAACACCTTTTTATTATGACATGGTTCTGTATTTATATATTCCATAACTTAGGCACCTGTCAACATTGAACTCTTATTCTGCTTTTGTAAGCGCTCTGCTTTGTTGAAGTGTATGTAGTATTGAAGAAATGTCCACTGCAACAGATGTTAAAATTGTATTTTCTTTGTGAAATTTTAAAGTTTTTTTGTCATATACTATAAACATGTTATTTATTTTTTTCTGTTTTAGAACACATTTGTATGTTTAATGATCAGAATATTTTGTGTTGATCAAGAGTTCCCATACAGCTAAACTCTTATCTTAGATCCTGTGTTTTTCATCACTTCAAAACAGCTAGCTAATATAAGTTCTGCTTAAGTGTTAGAAGAAAAACCAGAGTTCTCTACTGCAATTCTTTATGGAAAATGAAACATTAAGTGTGTGGGGTTCTAGTGAACAGATCTAAAATGCAGAAGATATAAGGGAGGAGATTTGACGTCCTGTTGTGTAATGTCCATTATTTCAATTTAGGGTTAGATGAGTGAATATTACTGTTTTGATTAGTTATAAAACAAATTTAATGGTCACTTTTCAGAATACCTGCAGAGTTCACAGACTTGTACTTTTAACAATTATCCATGAAACCCTCCATGTATATGAATTAACCACTATAGCTCTTGTAATTTTTTATATGACATTTTAAACTTATTTTTAGATTTAGATTTTGAAGTTATGATGATACACTAATAGCTGGCTGTTACAGTG
This sequence comes from Microcaecilia unicolor, assembly GCF_901765095.1. Classification (NCBI taxonomy): domain Eukaryota; kingdom Metazoa; phylum Chordata; class Amphibia; order Gymnophiona; family Siphonopidae; genus Microcaecilia; species Microcaecilia unicolor. The sequence continues at coordinate 164,842,977 of NC_044031.1, forward strand.
AACTATCTTCTTAAAAAGAGGAAAAAATGACCTTAGAACTCTGGAAAAAATTCCTTGGCATTAGCTATTATTATTGGTCCAAAAAACTCCTATACACTAAACACTACATCTTTATCAAAATCAGTGTTTAAAAATTACTTATTTATGTAAATAAATATATTAAATATCAAGTCTTCAAATAAATGAGCACAAGGAAGATGGAGGCGAGCATGGCTTACATTTTGCTTAGAACTTCTTCAGGGACTGCTGCTACTTGGTTTATTTTGAATGCCTCTGTAAATACATGATAGTATCATTAATTTATCAAGTTCACCCACAGATTCAAAATCAATATGCCAGATCAAGCCGAGTTTACATGTTTCTTACACAGACACTTCCCACGTGTTCCTTATATCTTCTCTACACCTTAGAAGTGCAGTGTTAACCAAATTGGCTCTACCTATAACCTATCATTCATATGTTTATCAATTTCATTCACATGCAACTCTATGTAAAATATATTCTCATTTCAAAGTATTCCACTACTCAGCATGTCCTTGGCATCCATACCAGACCAGACCAGTCCAGAACCTTTGGGTTGTGTCTGTCAAGCAGCAGATGGAGACAAAGAAACAAAGTAGTTCTGTGTTATTCACCCCTTAAGGGCACAGTGCAGCTATAGAATGCTATGTCTCTGTCTCCAGTGGATAGTGGCAGTAGAGTGTGCAGCTCCTAGGTTACACATTCCTATTGTCTCCTGATCCAGTTAAATTCTGGTTAACCTGACCTAAGGCTTCCTTTAAATTTATAGGAGTTTTTCTGTAGGAAATACTTAGACGTCTATGCCCCTTATATGCCCCAATTCCAGAGAGGGGCTCTAGAAGTGGGCAGTAGGCTGGCTCCTAGACCAGTTTCTTAACTGGATACCAGTTGAGTATGGGGAGTTTCCTGCTGAGTATTATTGGAGCCTGAGGACAATACTCAGGCTTCCGAGTCCCTTCCCTTCACCACCACCCTGATTGTCTTGGAATTTCACTTCTTCAAATAGCGAGTATACCTTTCTTCATTTCTTTTGAGTGCATACCGCATAATTCTTGTGTTTTTGCTAGAACTTGGAGCTTTGCTGTCTCGTGGAAGTTTGTAGCCTGAGGAAAGAGGCCATTCTCTGTTTTAGTTCTGCTGCTCATGTAACATCTATTCAGCGAAGCGCTCTTTCTAGGACTAAAGAAGCAGTACTTGTTTCTAACTAATATTAGTGCAGCTTCCTACGTCAAGAATAGTCCTTTTGTTCCCTCTTGCTTGATCACTTCTCTCTTAACACAGCAACGATGCCATTCTGCTTTCTACTGCCTATCAGAATTGTGTGTCTCTTGTGTCTACCATTTTTTTTTAATTGCCTCATTTTGCTTGGACAACTGGGTCACAGAGACTTGCAGGTAGCATCAATTTCTGGCTGTTTAGGATGTTTTTCTCTGCTGATATTAGATTTGATTCCACATGCAGGTTCTGTGCAGCTTTTTTTTGTTTGTTTGTTTTTTGTTTTTGCTTCTCTTAGCTGCTTTCTTTTCCATTTCTTCTGGGAATAGAAACCTTCCATCCAATTAGCTATATTTCTGCTACAGAACAACATCTTTATTCTTCTCTTTCATAATCTCAATCTCAAGCCTCTTAAATAGCTCACATTCAGATGCGACACACAGCTAAGCTTTTTGTTTGGTCTGCTACCATCTATTTAGATAGCTGAGATTGTAGAATGCAAGATCACTATCTTATCTTGTGGAACTTATCCTGTTGGGGTCAGCTATTACAACTATCTCTGGTGTCTCTCTCTGTTTTGCATCTTAGCTCAGTGGCTGTGTTGTGCCTTTCTGAGTCTAGCAGCTGCACTGCATCTTGAATCTGATAGCTATGTTACTTCTTTAGTATATTACCTTTGTTATTTTCTCTGACTACAAGCTCCATTATTTCTTGAGACTGTTTGTAGTTTAGTTTATCCTGTATTTAAAAGCTACATTACATTCTGACTTTCTCAGCTGTATTTTTTCTGAGACTGTCACCTGTATATTGTTCTTAGGTTATTAGCTTTCTACTTTCCTAGCTGTCTTAGTGGACTTCCCTCTTGACTCCCTCAGTGATTTGGTGTCCTTAGTCTCTGACATATGGTTTCCTGAGTGTCGCCATAGTTTGGTATTCTGCCTTTCTCTGCTGTACAGCATCTTGATTCTCTCTGCTGTTTGGTGTCCGGTGTCCTACGTTTCTCAGCTATGTGCTATTCTGAGTCTCAGCTAGGAATTATCACATGACACAAGGATTTTGTTGGCCTTTAGCATTCCGATCCATAATTTTTTTTGCATTATTGTAGGTTGGCTTCTACACATACGGAAAGCATTTTCTGCTTCTGTCTGATGCTAAATGTCATACTGTATAAAGATTTCAAGCAGTATTCTGGGTTTTCCACTTAGTGAATCTTGTAATAGTGGATCTGTGTCTAATCCATTTTCTTTCCCTCTATCCTTTGTTTATTATTATACAAATCATTCCTTTTTTGGAGGCGTGCACTAGGATGCTCATCTCCAGTCTAAGTGCTTGATTCTACTTAACCTTTGCAGCTTAATTTGTCCACTGTAATTCCTCCAACCACCTTAGCTTTGGGTAAAGCTCTATTCAGCCACAGGATTCCAGTCCTACCCTATTTCGGGAACTGTTTTGCCACATCCCACAGGTTCTGGACTGGTCTAGTATAGACACCAAGGAAGGAGAAACTGTCTTATCTGATAATTTTCTTTCCATTATTCCTACCAGACTAGTCCAGAAATCCCTCCTAGTTTATTATTGCTGAATGTTCTTCCCTTCTTAAGTTGTTCTCCTAGTTTTTAAGTTTCACCGTTCTAAGTACTTGTATTTTGCAGTTCTTCTACCTTGTCTTTGATTTTTTACACAGCTCCTGATACAGTTGAAGAACACTGTGTCAGTGGAGTACAATAACTCTTAATGCTGTTAAAATGCAGTATTATCATCAGAGTACAGTAGCTCCTGATGCAGTTGGAGAACTGTAGATCAGGAGAGTGCAATACTGTTTTGTTTATGTGACTAATACATTAAGGTATTGTTTGTGTTGAAGTGTTATCATGAGCTCCATTGCTTGGTCATTTGAAATACTGAGCATTCTATAGCTGCACAGTGCCCTTAAGGGGCGAATTACAAAGAGCTATTTTGTTTGTCTTCATCTGCTGATTGATGGATACAACCCACAGGTTCTAGACTGATCTGGTAGGATTAAAGGAAAGAAAATTATCAAATAAGACATAACTTGTCCATCACCTACACACCACAGTGTTCAAACCACTTCCATGCCATTATTCTCTCCATTGGGTAGATAATCACATGTCTCTACTTTCATCTGTTCAGTGCAAAGTACTACAATTACTCTGGACATTCACTAACCAAGCACAACTATCAGATTACAATACTACTACTTCACAGTGTTAAAATTGGTGATTTGGAGCAATGATAATAGCTGATCTTAAGGCCTTCTGTCCTGGACAAAGTTCTGAAGTTCTTTTTTTTTTCTCCTTTTATGAAGATAACTCACTCCAACAGTCAGCTATTAGAATAAAATCAGAACTTCAAAATCAACATTTAGAAGTTTTTATATCATTTTTATTGAGTACAAGATACAGAACCAGAACCCAGCAAAGTCATCTTACAACATCACTATAACTATATAGCAACTACCATGTACGCATCTTTATTTTTCATATGGTAACCCGTTCCTCCCCCCTTCCTATCTTCCCCAAAATGTTTCATCTTAGAATAAGCAAACTGATAATGACTACATCCCATTTTGGTGGAGGTTTACACCAGAACCGGAAATATACACAATAGGTAAAACTATACCAGCAACTAAACTCCAGGTGTCTTAGATATACTCATGGACTCACATTAAGGACCCAACTCTGAGACCTATGAGGCGTAGCTGACCAAAGTGGCACCCATATTGCCTGATTAGTTTTTCAAAATTTAGAAGTTAAAAATAAATGTAAAAAAATTATTAGAGCTATAATATTTTCAGAAGTGTGTGGGGATTTTGGATGTTTGTCAAATAACATATCCCCATGCCCTCGATATTGCTAGTTTCCTTCTGAACACTGCATTTACAGACTACACATGATGATTTAAAAATTACCATCTGGCTTATTTTCAAAAGAGAAGGGCGCCCATCTTCCGACACAAATTGGAGATGGGCGTCCTTCTCTCAGGGTCGCCCAAATCGGCATAATCGAAAGCCGATTTTGGGTGCCCTCAACTGCTTTCCATCGCAGGGACGACCAAAGTTCACGGGGGCGTGTCGGCAGCGTAGCGAAGGCGGGACTGGGGCGTACTTAAGAGATGGGTGTCCTCGGCCGATAATGGAAAAAAGAAGGGCGTCCCTGACAAGCACTTGGCAGACTTGATCCATTTTTTCTTGCGACCAAGCCTGAAAAAGGTGCCTGAACTGACCAGATGACCACTGGAGGGAATCATGGATGACCTCCCCTTACTCCCCGAGTGGTCACCAACCCCCTCCCACCCTCAAAAAAAAACTTTAAAAAAATTTTTTTTTACAGCCTCTATGCCAGCCTCAAATGTCATACCCAGCTCCATGACAGCAGTATGCAGGTCCCTGGAGCAGTTTAGTGGGTGCAGTGCACTTCAGGCAGGCGGACCCAGGCCCATCCCCCCCCCCCCCCCCCCCCACCTGTTACACTTGTGGTGGTAAATGTGAGCCCTTCAAAACCCACTGTACCCACATGTAGGTGCCCCCCTTCACCCCTTAGGGCTATGGTAGTGGTGTACAGTTGTGGGGACTGGGTTTTGGGGGGGTTGGGGGGCTCAGCACACAAGGTAAGGGAGCTAAGCACCTGGGAGCAATTTCTGAAGTCCACTGCAGTGCCCCCTAGGGTGCCCGGTTGGTGTCCTGACATGTCAGGGGGACCAGTGCATTACGAATGCTGGCTCCTCCCGCGACCAAATGGCTTGGATTTGTTCGTTTTTGAGATGGGCATCCTCGGTTTCCATTATCGCCGAAAACCAGGGACAACCATCTCTAAGGACAACCATCTCTAAGGTCGTCCTAAATGTTGAAATTTGGGCGTCCCCGACCGTATTATCGAAACGAAAGATGGACGCCCATCTTGTTTCGATAATACGGGTTTCCTTGCCCCTCCACGGAGCCGTCCTGCGAGGACGGCCCCAGGAAAACATGGGCGCCCTGTTCGATTATGCCCCTCTATGTGTACTTTCCTTATCTGAGCTAACCCTGCTTCTTTATTCACATGGTCAAAACTAAACATGGGTTTATCTGCATAAAGGTTTTGAAAATCCCCCCCCCCCCCCCTTATTCCTTATGAAACTCCTTACTGATGAACTTATCCAAAATTTAACATAAAGAATTGATGAAGGAAGCTATTTGTGTGCATTCTTTCTCTAAAGGATAAATGAACTGACATGATTATCTGTGACCACTTCTGCTAGTGTATTTTAAATTTGTGTTGTTAAGACAACAGGGTCCAGATGCTTTAGAGATATAGGAAAGTGTTCTCATGTGACACCTCAGTCCTCTAACTTTGATTTGTCAATACTGTTTTCTAAAATGATAAATAATATGGAAGAACATGATTTGGCTCTTCTAGATGACTTTGTAAAAATGGCTCACTGGATGACAGAGGCTATATACAATGGAAATGAAGGCAGCACAATTATTACATTATTGAAGATTTTTAAAAGTGACTGTTTTGTAGGTGTGTAGCACAACTGAACTAATGATACAAAATCATTATTTTCTGAAGAATCCAAAAGCTAAAACTATATAAAACTGTGCCATATATAGTGTTTACAATTACATAGCTCAACCTTTGAGATGTTTATATCTGATGTGTTGGATTGGGGAATAAATGTATTCCTGACCTCACCCCTAGTGTAATGAGTTGATGTTACATTATCCTCATCTTTAATGCTTCCCAGTCATCTTCATGCTGAACAGATCAACAAATCTACTGAAGAGGATTTTAAACTATGATCCCCAAGGATATATGAATAAAGCCTTCAGGTAAATAAAACATTAAAAAGATGTACAGAAATGTGAGAAAAGATCAACATTCGGAGAGATGTATACTAATATCCATAGTATAAGAAATAAAAATCCTGGATCTGTTTATTTATTTATTTATTTATTACATTTGTACCCCGCGCTTTCCCACACAGAGCAGGCTCAATGCGGCTTACATAGTAAAAAGTAAATAGAATTACAAAAAATCTTGAAGGAAATTATTACAATTTGTAGTAAACATAGTAGTAGTAGGGTAAGGCTATGTAAATTGAACATGGAGAGGTAAACAAAGATAGGATATCTAGAGGCAGTCATGAATGAAGATGATTTATATGTAGCACCCATAGAACCATCACTAAGGTATAGCTATGCTGGCCCATAATCTATTCAAGAAGTAGGAAGAAAGACAGTATTAATAGTAAAATTTTAAAGCAGCAGAACTGCAGAGTTTACATGTGGGTTAATCTTGAAAAAGAAAATGGAGCATATATTTACATAGATGTGATATACAGACTTTCACAGTCAGTAGATGTGGACAGATTTAATTGAAGACATTCACAATATTACTACAAACAGAGAAATAGTACTGACAGTGATTTCAATATGCTGGATGTGGTCTAGAAACACTGAGATCCTGGATTTTCTGTAGAACAGTTTGGGGCTCATTTTCAAAGCACTTAGACTTACAAAGTTCCATAGGTTACTATAGAACTTTGTAAGTCTAATTGCTTTGAAAATACGCCTCACAGTGTCAAATAGTAACATAACTACATTGGAAGGAGCAATACTGTATCTATTTTTTTGTTTGTTTTTTTACAAATGAGTGTGTTGAAGTGCATCGCTCACCAATCTTCCTGCAGTTGTGGCTCCAGTTCATGCAGCTGCAGAAAGTGTGTAAGCCCTGGCAACCCAGGATGATGTTCTATAGAGCGTCCGCCTAGGTCAGTGATGGCAAACCTATGGCACGCGTGCCAGAGAGGGCACACAGAGCCCTTTCTGTTGGCACGCGCGCCGTCGCTGGTCCGTCTGCCCACGCGCCGTCGCTGGTCCGTCTGCCCACGCGCCGTCGCTGGTCCGTCCGCCCTCCCTCCCACCGAGCACCAGGCCGCCTGCCGCCCTCCGAGCACCAGGGCCCCCCTCCCCTCCTCCGAAATTTAAAAGTCATACCTGGTCGGGGTTAAGGTGGCGTTGGCAGTGGCAGCGAAAAGTGTGTTGTTTGTTCGGCACACCTTCGGCCTTCCCATCTGTCTCTCAAGCTCTGGTCCCGCCCTCCGCGAGGGTGGGACCAGAGCTTGAGAGACAGAAGGGAAGGTCGAAGGTGCTCCGAGCAAACAACACACTTCGCTGCCGCTGCTGCCTTAACCCCGACCAGGTATGACTTTTAAATTTCGGAGGAGGCGGGGTCCTGGTGCTCGGAGGGAGGCCTGATGCTGGGTGGGAGGGAGGGATGCCTGATGCTGGAGCTAGGGAGGGTGGGAGGCCTGATGCTGGATGCTGGGTGGAAGGGAGGGAGGGATGCCTGTTGCTGGGTGCTAGGGAGGGATGCCTGATTCTGGGTGCTGGGTGGGAGGCCTGATGCTTGGTGCTGGGTGGCCTGGTGCTGGGTGTTGGGTGGGAGGGAGGGAGGCCTGGTGCTGGGTGTTTGGTGGGAGGGAGGCAGGCCTGATGCTGGGTGCTTGGTGGGAAGGAGGCCTGCCTGGTGCTGGGAGGGTAGGGGGGAGAGGAGGGTGGCTGGACATGGGTGGCTGGAGGGGAGGGCGGCTGGACATGGGTGGCTGGAGGGGAGAGGAGGGTTGCTGGACATGGATGGAGGGCAAGAAATGAAGAAGAAGAAAAAAGGAGGAAAGTAAAGAAATACATGGAAAGGAAGCCCTGGAAATGGAGTTCTCTAACGGATAGAGAGCAACAGAATCAGAGACTAGGATCAATATAGATAGAAAAACAAAATTACCAGACAACAAAGGTAGAAAAAATCATTTTATTTTCATTTTAGTGTTTGGAATATGTCCAATTTGAGAATTTACATCTGCTGTCTTATTTTGCACTGGGTATACTGGAGCTATAACAGCTTACAGAAATGATTTATAATGAAAAAAAAAATCATATTATTTTTTTCTCATATACTAGTATAATAGCTTCAATGACGTCTGTTTATATGCGCCATGGCTGGTGTAAAGGGTGTGGCTATCAGGGGTGGAGTCATATGTGGTGACCCCACCCATAATGAGTACCGGCACCTATGATAAATAATTCAATTTTGGGTTGCTGTTTGGGCACTCGGTCTCTGAAAGGTTCGCCATCACTGGCCTAGGCCATAACCCAAAACATGGGTTTCATGTTCCATAGTTTAGGAAGCTTTGATATAGTTGTGATCCTCGGGGATCCAGTGATTGCTTGGCAGGTTTGTGAAGCTCTGATGTAGTGAGTGATCCTCTAGGATCCAGTGATTGCTTGATGGGTTTGGGAAGCTCTAATGTAGTGTGATTCTGTGGGATCCAGCGATTGCTTGACAGTGTGGTTCAGTATTAGAGTGCAGGCAACAATGATTCATTCAAAGACAAGAATCCTAGGTTGTAGAAAAATTAACATTTGTGTTCAGATTTCTTTATTGTAGTGTGACAAACCAAATATGTGAATGTCTGTGGGAAAACATGACTAAAGCCACCAGACAACATAATCAGCTATGGCAGGTGTGTATGTATATAGATATGCATGCACACACAGGGCTGAATTTACAACATTGATAAATATTTATCCAGCTTATTCCATCTTCACTGGTAGTTGTGTATAATTTCTTTTCCTCATCTGCTACACTTTTGTATCTACAATATAAGCATATTGTATTCTATAAGTAACTTCAGATAAAGAGGCTTAGTTTTCTCATCCAAATGTCTGACCGGTATATTTGGATCCATGAGCAATGATGGATCATATGTCAGAGTATCCCCACTTCCTCTTTCCAAGTCCAACATCCATTGTCACCTTCTGCCATAAACCTGATAAGGTTCCAATAAGCTTTGTGAAGTAAAAAGAAAAATGATTGAATAACTGATCCAGGCATGGAGATATACAGTGTCAACATCCCAAACCTTGTCCCATTCTTTAATATCCAGTGTGTTCCCCAGTTCTTGTTCTCACACTTTTTCTACCCCAACACAGTGCTTAGATTGTCCTTTTGTAATATGGTTGTAAAAATGATTCTCCGAGGACAAGCTGCTTGTTCTCACATGTGGGTCGACGTCCGCGTTGGCCCAGAAAACGGCAAATTTTTCACAGCAAAAATAAAAAGTTTTGCCAGAGTCCACGCATACGCAGATGACTTCCCGCCCGTCGCGTGAGCATGCCTCAGTTTTCTTTTCTCCACGTTGAGGTGCGGTAGTTTTTTTTTTCTGCACTCCTCTCAGGCCCAGGAAAGAGTCTTCGAGTTATTTGCTATTTTTCTCCTAATTTTTTTCTTTATTTTATTTTTTTATTGTCATTTTTTTTAAAAAGTTACCTGTAGTGTATTTTTAGTTTTGTTCCCTTTCAAGTTTCCTCGTCACGGTGGGATTATTCCCTTATTTTTTGTGCTCTTTTTCTTTTATCAGGCACAATCGCATCTTTTGATTTCGCCAAAGCCATTTTCCCTTCCATGTCATCGAAGACGCCTAGCGGCTTCAAACGTTGTACTTGGTGCAACCAGACCATCTCAGGTACCGATACCCACGCCTGGTGTATCCAGTGCCTTGGGCCCGACCATAGCCCAGCTGCTTGTAGTCTGTGTCTTCGTATGAAGAAACGGACCCAAGCATCTCAAGAAGCCCAACGAGAAAAGCTTTTTGGGGCTCGGTCTGGGACATCGACATCTGTACTGAGGTCAGTGGCGTCGACATCGAAAGGAGCATCGACGTCGGGAGGAGAGGTAATGACTGCTGAGAGACCAACTCCCGCTGGGAGCAGCGAAGCATAGAATGGGTCTCCACCTGCCTCGAGGCCTCCTGTTATCCAGACCCCCCGGGACCGACCTTCGTCGGACCCAGCCCTGAGGAGATGTGAGGATTCCACGTCCTTGGTACTGAGGAGTCTCGATGACGGGTATCGAGCGAAGGCGAAAAAGCACTGTCATCATTCTCCTTCAACACATGGTGCCAGGAGCTCTGGGGCATCAAGAGAGTCGGCACCCGAGAAGTGTTGGTGCCGAGAGGATCGCTCCCCCTCGATACAGGAGGTGCCGATGCATCGGTCTCCTAGTAGCCCGGTACCTGCTCCCGAGCCTCCACAGATTCTGACACCGCCTGTTCCACCGACCCCACAGCCTTCTCTGATGGCGGCTTTTGACAAGCGCATCCAGGCCTTGTTTCCAGAACTTCTGGAGGGACTGCTACGTCAGTCAGCTTTGGTGTCGGGGGTGCGTGTGCCTTCTGTACCATCTGTTGCAGTGGTGTCTGGCCCTTTTCCTGCTGTGAGGTTCCTGACTGCAATGCTGCCTACGGCATCAGCGTCAGCTGCCACCCAGGTTGACTCGACTTCGGTGGAGGGAGTTTCGCCGCAGTCCGAGCGGGCGTCGGCCTCTCGACATCACCATCGAGGACATCGTTCCTCAGCGTCGAGGCAGGTCCAGTGTCGAAGTACCTTAGCAGAGGTCTTATCCGTTACTGAGCAGGAGCGTTCGTGGGAGTCAGAGGAAGATCCCAGGTACTTTTCTTCTGATGAGTCCTATGGGATTCCCTCTGAACCTTCCCCTCCACCAGAGAGGAGACTATCTCCACAGGAGAGTCTATCCTTTTCCTCTTTTCTCCATGAAATGGCTACGGATATTCTCTTCACTGTGGAGGTTGAGGATGAGCCCAGGACTGAGATGCTTGGACTATTCTCCACCTAAAGAGGCTGTGACAATCCCTCTGCATAAGGTACTGAAGGAAGTCCTTATGCGAAACTGGTCGGCCCCTCTGTCTGGCCCTGTGGTCCCGAAGAAAGCTAAATCCCAGTATCGGATCCACGGTGAACCTGGATTGATGAGGTCTCAGTTACCCCACAATTCTATGGTGGTGGATTCCGCCCTGAAGAGAGCCAGGAGTACTAGAGACTATGCTTCAGCGCCCCCAGGCAGAAAAGCTAGGACTCTTTATTTTTTTGGGAGGTAGATGTATCAGGCCACTATGCTCGCTGCCAAGATTCAGTCATGCCAGCTCTTCACGAGCGTTCACTTGTGGGACTTGATAAGGCAACAGTCTAGCTTGGTTGATGCAGTCCCTCCGGAGCAAGCCAAGCCTTTTCGCCAGATGGTCAGGCAGCAGAAGGCGTGTCGAAGATTCCTGGCCATGGGTACGTTCGACACTTTTGATGTAGCATCCAGATTCGCTGCTCAAGGTATAGTGATGCATAGACTCTCATGGCTGTGTGTCTGTGACCTGGATCATTCGGTACAGCAGCGAATGGCGGATGTTCCTTGCCGGGGGGACAACCTTTTTGGTGAAAAAGTAGGGGATCTTGTTGATCAGATTAAGAAGCATAATGATGCTATGGATTTTCTCTCCCACCGGGCATCTTCTGCTACTACCTCCTCATCTAGGAGGTATTTTGGGGGAAGAGGAGTGCTCCCTATTCCTATCCTAGGCATAGGTACACTCCTGCTTCTCGGCAGCCTGCCAAGGCTCAGCCCAGCGTTCTCGTTCTCGTCAACAGCGTGCGTCTAAGGCCCATGCTGCTCCCCAGCAAAAGCTGGGAACTGGGCTTTTGACTGGCTCCAGTTAAGCATAGCCTCTGTAAAAGTGTCCGTACCGGACGCTTTGCCGGTTGGGGGGGGAGGTTAATATTTTTTCACCAAAGGTGGCCTCTCATAACCTCCGACCGGTGGGCTCTTCAAATAGTTCGGTCAGGATGCACCCTCAATCTGGAATCCAAACCTCCAAATTGCCCACCGGGAACTCATTCTTACAGTTCCCTGCACAAACAGGTACTTACAGAGGAACTCTCCGCCCTTCTGAAAGCCCAAGCGGTCGAACCCGTTCCACCAGGGGAAGAAGGGCTGGGATTCTATTCCAGGTACTTCCTTGTGCAGGAAAAGACGGGGGGGGGGGGGGGAATGCGTCCCATCCTAGACCTGAGGGCCCTGAACAAATTTCTAGTCCGAGAAAAGTTCAGGTTGGTTTCCCTGGGCACCCTTTTTCCCGTGATTCAAGAAACGATTAGCTAGGCTCTCTGGACTTAAAGGATGCTTACACACACATCTCGATATTCCCAGTTCACAGGAAGTATCTTCGATTTCGGCTGGGAACACAGCACTCTCAGTACTGTGTACTGCCCTTTGGTCTGGCGTCTGCGCCCAGAGTATTCACAGAGTGCCTAGTGGTAGTCGCAGCGTCGCTACGCAGACTAGGAGTGCATGTGTTCCCTTTTCTCGATGATTGGCTGGTGAAGAGCACCTTGGAGGCAGGCGCTCTACAGTCCATGCGATTGACTATTCAGGTGCTAGAGCTACTGGGGTTCGTGATCAATTACTCCAAGTCCCATCTCGCCCCAGTTCAAAAGTTGGAATTTATTGGAGCTCTGTTGAACACAAAGACAGCTCGAGCTTATCTTCCAGAGGCAAGGGCAGACAGCCTCCTCTCCCTGGTGTCCATAGTTCGAGCGTCTGAACAGATCACGGCTCGGCAGATGTTGAGACTTCTGGGGCACATGGCCTCCACAGTTCATGTGACTCCCATGGCACGTCTACACATGAGATCAGCTCAATGGGCCCAGCTTCCCAGTGGTGTCAAGCTGCGGGGGATCTAACTGATGTGATCCAACTGTCCACCGACTTTCGATATTCCCTTCAGTGGTGGACGATTCGATCCAATTTGACCTTGGGACGTCCATTCCAAATTCCTCAGCCACAAAAAGTGCTGACAACGGATGCATCCCTCCTGGGGTGGGGAGCTCATGTAGATGGACTTCACACTCAAGGAGCTTGGTCCTTTCAAGAAAAAGGTCTTCAGATCAATCTTGGAATTACAAGCAATCTGGAACGCTCTAAAGGCTTTCAGAGATCGGCTGTCCAACCAAATCATTTTGTCATGTATTACACCAACAAGCAGGGGGGGTACCGAATCTCGCCCTCTGTGTCAGGAAGCCATCCAGATGTGGCTTTGGGCACACCGTCATGGCATGTTTCTCCAAGCCACATATCTGGCAGGTGTAAAAACAGTCTGGCCGACAGTTTGAGCAAGATAATGCAACCTCACAAGTGGTTGCTTAACATGGGCGCAGCCCGCAAGATCTTCCGAGCATGGGGCACCCCCTCGGTGGATCTTTTTGCCACTTAATCCAATCACAAGGTCCCTCAGTTCTGTTCCAGGCTTCAGGCCCACGACAGACTAGCGTTAGATGCCTTTCTCCTTCATTGGGGAACAGGCCTCCTGTATGCGTATCCTCCCATACCTCTAGTAAGGAAGACTTTGCTGAAACTCAAACAAGACTGCAGAACTATGATGCTGATTGCTCCTTTCTGGCCGCGTCAGATTTGCTTCCCTCTTCTTCTGGCATTTTCCTCCGAGGAACCATGGAGATTGGAGTGTTTTCCAAACCTCATCACCCAGAACGAAGGGTCGCTTCTACATCCCAACCTCCAGTCTCTGGCTCTCACGGCCTAGATGTTGAGAGCTTAGAATTTGCCTGCTTTGGTCTTTCAGAGGGAGTCTCCCGAGTCTTGATTGCTTCCAGAAAAGATTCCACAAAGAGGTGTTACTCTTTCAAATGGAGGAGGTTTGCCGTCTGGTGTGACAGCAAGGCCCTAGATCCTCTTTCTTGTCCTACACAGACCCTGCTTGAATACCTCCTACACTTATCAGACTCTGGTCTCAAGACCAACTCCATAAGGGTTCATCTTAGTGCAATTAGTGCTTATCATCGTTGTGTAGAGGGTAAGCCTATCTCTGGACAGCCTTTAGTTCGCTTCATGAGAGGTTTGCTTTTGTCAAAGCCCTCTGTCAAACCTCCACCAGTGTCATGGGATCTCAACGTCGTCCTCACCTAGCTGATGAAAGCTCCTTTTGAGCCACTGAATTCCTGCCATCTGAAGTACTTGACCTGGAAGGTTGTTTTCTTGGTGGCAGTTACTTCAGCTCGTAGGGTCAGTGAGCTTCAGGCCTTAGTAGTGGATGCACCTTATATCAAGTTTCATCACAACAGAGTATTCCTCCGCACGCACCCTAAGTTCCTGCCGAAGGTGGTGTCGGAGTTCCATCTCAACCAGTCAATTGTCTTGCCAACATTTTTTCCCCGTCGTCATACCCGCCCTGGCGAAAGCAGTTTGCATACCTTAGACTGCAAGAGAGCATTGGCCTTGTATGTGGAATGGACGAAGCCCTTCAGACAGTCCGTCCAGTTGTTTGTTTCTTTTGATCCCAACAGGAGGGGAGTCACCATTGGAAAATGCACAATCTCCAATTGGCTAGCAGATTGCATTTCCTTCACTTATGCCCAAGCTAGTCTGACTCTGTAGAGCCATGTCACGGCTCACAGTGTTAAAGCCATGGCTTCAACGTGGTCGTCAGTCCACACATTCACATCTTACTACTGCCTTCAGCAGGATTCCCAACGCAACAGTCAGTTTGGGCAGTCAGTGGTACAGAATCTGTTCGGGGTTTAGAATCGAACTCCACCCCCCCCCACGCCCATTTTTGTTCTGTTCCAGGCTGCACTCTCAGTTAGTTGTTTATGGTTTCAGGTCTATTTATGTTATTTCCTCGCCGTTGTGAGGCCCAATTGACCAATGTTTATTGTTTTGAGTGAGCCTGGATGTTAGGGATACCGCACATGTGAGAACAAGCAGCCTGCTTGTCCTTGGAGAAAGCGAAGATACTTACCTGTAGCAGGTATTCTCCGAGGACAGCAGGCTGATTGTTCTCACAAACCCGCCCACCTCCCCTTTGGAGTTGTTACTTTGTTTATATGCTTTTTGATTTAACTGAAGAGGCACGCTCACGCGATGGGCGGGAAGTCGGCCGCGCATGAGCGGTGCTCGCTGTTCGCGCACCAGAAGACTCTGGCAAAACTTTTTATTTTTGCTGGGAAAAATTTGCCGTTTCCTGGGCCGACATGGACGTTGACCCACATGTGAGAACAATCAGCCTGATGTCCTCGGAGAATACCTGCTACAGGTAAGTATCTTTGTTGTTCCCACTATGTTGCTTCCCACTATTCTAAAGCCTGTGGGATACTTGTGCCCATCAACCAGCAAGTAGAGATGGAGAACTGAAAGCTGAGCTGAGACATAACTCTCTTGGCATCCAGTCCAGCTCCTCAGTATTTTATATCTCCAGCAGGTGGATGAACACACTTTTCAGCCTCTGGTTATGAGTGATATGCTCCTGGTCCATTTGGTCAACTGATCCCCTCTTGAGCTTTGCAGGTGGCTTGAGTCTGCAGAGTCATATCTGGAGGTCTTCAGATCCTTGTCTCAGGTGCCCCGCAAATTTACTTCTTCCCTCCCTTCACCTCTCCCCTGTTTCCAGCACAACAACCTTAAAAAAGGGAAAAAAAAGTTTACTGGAGCGTGTGGGGCAGAGTATCAGTCCTGAGCCAGTAGATATAGTGTATTTAGATTTTCAGAAAGCTTGCCAAAGTTCCTCATGTTTGAGACTTCAGAGAAAATTAAAGTCATTGGATAAGGAGGCAAGGTTCTGTTGTGGATTAGGAATTTATTATTAGACGGGAAACAGAGGGTTTAAATGGCCACTTAATTCTAATGGAGGAGGGTGAAGAGTGGAGTGCCGCAGGGATCTGTGCTGTTTAACATATTAATACATCATCTAGAAAATGGAACAAGTCAGTTGATTAAATTTGCAGATGACACAAAACTATTCAGATTTGTTAAAATACACGTAGACAGTGAAAAATTGCAGGAAGACCTTAGGAAATTGGAAGACTGGGCAAAGTGATGCACACTGGGAAGAATAATCTGAATCATAGGTACCTGATGCTAGGTTCCACCTTGAGGGTCCGCACCCAAGAAAAAGATCTAGGTGTCGTTGTAGACAGTACACTGAAATCTTGCCCAGTGTGTGGCAGCGGCCAAAAAAAGCAAATGGGATGCTAGAAATTATTAGGAAAAAGATGGTAAATAAGACCAAGAGTATTATAATGCTTCTGTATCGCTCCATGGTGCGACCTCATCTCTCAGTATTGCATTCAGTTCCGGTCACGTATTTAAAAAAAGATATAGCAGAATTAGAAAAGGTTCAAAGAAGAATGACCAAAATGATAAAGGGGATGGAACTCCTCTCATATGAGGAAAGGCTAAAGAGGTTAGGGCTCTTCAGCTTGGAAAAGACGCAGCTGAGAGGTGGTATGATCAAGGTCTACAAAATTCTGAGTAGAAGTGAATTGATTTTTTTTTTAACTCTTTCAAAAAGTACAAAGACTAGGGGGCACTCAATGAAGTTACATGGAAATACTTTTCAAACAAATAGGAGAAAAAACATTTTCACTCCATGAATAGTTAAGCTCTGGAACTCATTGCCAGAGGATGTATTAACAGCAGTTAGCATATCTGAGTTTAAAAAACATTTAGACAAGTTCCTGGAATAAAGTCCATAATCTGCTATTGAGACAGATACAGGGAAGCCACTGCTAGCCCTGGGATTGGTAGCATTGAATGTTGCTCCTAATTGGGTTTCTGCCAGATACTTGTGACCTGGATTGGCCACTGTTGGACATAGGATACTGGGCTAGATGGACCATTGGTCTGACTCAGTATGACTATTCTTACGTTCTCATCTGGGGTAAGACGTGTGGCGACTGAGAGATTGGGGGGGAGAAGCCAGCAGTGGTAAGTGGAAGGCTGCAAGTTCTACTTGGTGCAGGGGAGGTATACTGAGTCACCGCTTGGAACTGCGTTGTTCTGTGCTTTTGACAGTTGGAGTGAATGATGACTCCTGCGGAAGCAGTTGTGGTGGTCCCACTATGGGACCTGCTGGCCAGTGTCAGGGTGTTGCAATGCGTGCAAGCCAGGAATCCCACGGGAGATGGAGGAAACGGTGGCAGTACGTTTTCGGATTTGGCACAGCATCCAAATATGCAAGGACTCGGGGCTCTCCAGCAGGACTGGTGCGCAGTTTGATGCAGGAGAGCATGGGAATGGGCGCCATTTTGTTGGGGCCGACTGGCAATGAGAAACAGCCTTTGATCACGCGCACAGCAGCCATTTTACAGCCTCAGGGCCTGACAGAGTATTCAGCTGCAACAGGAGTTTATATTGTTCTTAACCCCAGGCCTGCTTACTGAAGCAGGGACAGTCTGCGTTGCTGCAAGGTGCTTCAGTTTCTCGCCTTGCCCACTCCTCTGGCTCCTAAGAGATCTTGTTTAGACCTCCAGGAGTGGGAAGATGTGGCTATATCTGCTTCTCCCTCCTTATCTGATGTGGCCTTGGCCTATTCCAAAAATATTGAGGTTGTTTCATATAGAGGAGCTCAGTACTCTTATTTCTGAGGCACTGGTAGGGCTTTCCATTGAGGAACCTTCTGCTTCGGCATCAGTTCATCTTCTTCGATCATGAGGGAGCTTAAAGGGCTTTCTATGGCCTTCCAAATGCATCCAGACATTCAGGGCCTGATTATAGCAGAATGGATCTCACTGTAGGGCTGAGAGTAGGAAGAGCTATGATTCACCTCTACCCATTGGTTCCAGGGGAGAAAGATAGATAAATTGCAGCTTCCCAGGGTGGACCTTCTTGTTACAGTGGTGACTAAGACCAGCTTGCTAGTGAAAAGGAGGCATTACCCTAAAAGACCTACAGCATAGGAAGCTAGAAGGTTCACTGAAACAAGCTTCTGAAGTAGCCTTTTTGGGCCTTCAAGCGACAGTGTGCAGCTCATTCGTGGGAAGAGAATGCCTAAAGTGGCCATCAGCAGTCTGCAACATAAGAGGGGGTTGGCCTACCTGACGGATGCTATGTATGACATATTATGGCCTGCAGTATGTCTTTGGCTGTCATGGCATGTCGACAACTCTGGTTGCGGCAGCAGATGCAGCATCAGTCACATCTAGTTAGCCACTTGCTCCAAAAGGATAGAGTTTATTTGGAGAATATCTCAGTAACTTGATGAAAGAACTAGGGGAAACTAAGCCACGTCAGTTGCTGGAGGATAAATCGAAAGCCTCTGGTCATCCATCTTCAGGGAGCTCTTGATTTTGAGACAGCAGATGGTACCAATATGGTTGTCAGCAATATGGTCAGAAGTCCCACTTTCAGGCACATGAGTCGTCTTTTCATGTGGACAGGAAGTCCTCCTCTGTCAGCTAGAACACCCAATGCCTCCCGAGATTCACAATGATGTGTAACTGGTCCACTCCTTTCTCTTCCTGTGGGAGGACATATTCAGGAGTTTCAGGAGGAGTGGGCCAAAATCTCATCAGACCAGTGGATTCTGGATATTCATACAGGAGGTTACAAGTTGGAGTTCTACCACCTGGTTGCTCCTCTCTTTTAGCAGCCTCGTCAACAGGGAACAAAGGCGGTTGAGGTTCAGGCCACCGTGGATTCCTTGCTAGAGCTCTAGGCCATTGTTCCAGTTCCCCAGGCTGAACAGGGACAAAGGCAAATACTCCATTTACTTCACTGTCCCAAAGAAGGAAAGCACCTTTCATCCAGTCTTAAATCTCAAAGGTCTAAACCGCTGCCTCTGAGTGTCCTGCTTTTGTAGGGAAATGGTAAGAGCAGTCATAGCTTTGATTCAAGCGGGAGAATTTCTCACCGCCCTCAATTTCAAGGAGGCATACTTGCATATAACCATATGGTTGCTGCATCAAAGGATTCTACATTTTGCAGTGTTGGGCCGTTACTTACAGTTTAGGGCTTTGCCCTTCAGTCTCGCCATGGCACCAAAAATGTTTACCAAGGGTTATGTTGGTGGTGGCGGATTCTTTCAGTGCCAGGGAATCAAAGTTCATCCGTATCTCGATGACTGACTCATTCACGCATCATCCTATTCAAACAGTATGGAGGTGACAGACAAAGTTGTCAGTCTTCTGCAGTCAGGTTTTGTGATCAAGTTCGAGAAAAGCAGACTAACTCCATTGCAGATGCTGGAGTATCTGAGCATTCTATTCAATACAGCAAGGGAGAGGATCTTCCTCACAGAACGTATGAGGTCAAAGCTGGTTCAACAGATTAGTCTCCTCAGTCAAAGGAAGCCCAGGGTCTGGGAGTACTTCCAGGTTCTGGGGTCAGTGGCAGCAGCAGCAGCTGAAGTGGTGCCATGGGCCAAGGGCTCATATGCGGCCATTACAGGAGTCTATTCTCAGCCACTGATTTCTGGTGTCACTGAAGTACAACCTTCATCTTCCTTGGACACTGGTTGCCAGATGGAGTATTCAGCGGTGGTTTTTACCTAGGAATTTGACTGTCTGAGCTCCCTTTCTGATGACAGAATGGGAGGTGATAACAATGGATGCCAGCAAGTCAAGTTGGGGAGCTTATTGCAAGTTCCATCTTGCACAGTGCACTTGGACGGAACAAGAGTCTCGGTGGTCGATAAATTGCTTGGAGCTCAGGGCAATGCGGAATGCCTTACATGACTTCACTCCCTTTCAGGCGGGGGTCACATTCTGAGTTTTCTCCGACAATCCAACAGCAGTGGCTTATACCAACAAGCAAGGCAGGACCTGCAGCTGTCCAGTGGTGGTGGAAGCAACCTCCCTCATGAGTTGGGCAGAGGAAAATCTTCTCTGCTTGTTGGCAACTCACATCACTGGGTCCTGGAATGTGGAGGCAGACTTTCTCAGCAGGCACTTGGACCCAGGAAAATGGGAACTTTCCAGCCAGGGTTTTCAGCTGATTGTGGATCAATGGGGTTTTCAAATTCTGGACTTGGTAGCAATGAAAAGGAATGCCAAAGTACCTAAGTTCTTCAGCCATAGGAAAGAACTAGGCTTGATGGGGATCGATGCCCTACTGCAGCCCTGGCCAGAGACACATCTACTGTATGTCTTTCCTCTGGTAGGCCAATGTTGAAAAGGATTGCATTGCACTGGGATCAAATAATTCTCACAACCCTGGATTGGCTGCAGAGGCCATGGTATGCGGACCTGATTCAATGAGTGGAAGGGAATCCCTTTCCGTCTTCCGCAGGTATATAGCCTAGTGAAGCAAGGTCCGGTTCTCATGGAGGATCTGTGCCCCTTTGGTCTTATGGCTTGGCCATTGAAAGGGTTCAGTTGAGATGAAAAGGTTATTCTGATTTGGTCATTGCTAGCTTGCTTCAGGCTCAGAAACGCTCTACATCTATGGCGTATGTGAGGGTGTGGAGGACGTTCAAGTGCTGGTATTCCAAGCACAGACTTTCTCCCTTCTCTGCTCAGATCGCGCACATCATAGCATTTCTCTAGGCAAGTGTTCAGAAAGAATTGGCATTGGATTCTCCAAAAGTTCAGGCTGTGGCTTGTTTTAGGGTCTGACTACAGAAGATGGCTCTTGCAGCTCACCCAGATATTGTTTGATGCTTCCGGCCTCCTTTTCATACTCCTTGTCCAGAGTGGAACATGGGCTCTTCAGAAGCCTCCTTGAAAGATCTTACACTAAAGACAGTGTTCTTGGTGGCTGTTGTATTAGTATATAGGGTTTAAAAGCTTCAGGCTCTTCTCCACTTTTCAGAGGTAGGGTTCTCCCTGTGCGCAGTTCCTTCTTCTGAAAGTGGTATCAACATTTCATCTCAACCAATCTGTGGAGCGTCCATCCTTTCACAGAGAGGACAAGGAGGCTCATTGGTCTTCTTTGAAGCTTTTCAGTGTGCGTCAAGTCCTCACTGAAGGAGACTATCGCGTCAGCTTATTTGCTTGCAGGAAGCAGGCTCCTCAGGCCTTGCAGGCTCATTCTACAAGGCATACAGTAACATCCTGGGCGGAGACTATCTTACTGTCTCCAGCAGATATTTGCAAGGCAGCAACATGGTTGATTCTCATGCCTTTGCCAATCACTATTGGGTGGATGTTGCAGCACATTTGGATGCCAGTTTTAGGGCTTTGACCCTTAGGGTAGCAGCGCCAGGTTCCCATTCTCTCTAGGGATTGCTTTTAAACATACCAAAGGTTCTAGAATAGTGGGAAGCTACAAATTGGAAGGAGAAATTAGGTCTTACCTGATAATTTTCTTTCTATTAGGCCTTCCCACTGGTCCAGAGGCCTGCCTGAGATTTCTGAGCTGTTTAGTCAGTGCGTAGTAATGGGTCAAAAAAACGACTGTCACCTTGCATGGTGCTTTCTGCATCTCTTGTTCTCTACAAGTTGTCCAAGATGAGAGAGGTCCACACTTGTTTGGTCCTCTGGCTAGTGTTAAGTTACTGAGTTGTTTAAGGTGTTTGTGTTTATTCTGAGTTTCTCCTTACTTCTTGTCTTATGTAAATACAGAGGAGCTGGACTGGATGCCAAGAGAGGTCTCATCTCAGTTTTCAGTTCTCTATCGCCACCTCCTGGTTGATGGACACAACTATCCCACAGGTTCTCTCCATCCTACCTTAGGAAGGAGTTCTAACTATAACCTGTTCCAGCACCCACTTTTCTTTCAGTTCAGTTAGCTGAATTCCACTGTTCTTTAACGAGTGTTCTAATTGTAACAAGTTATAATATTGTCCGTATTCCCTTTGTAGTTCAGCAAAAAATTTAACAGTTTCCATTGAGTACTTGTCCATTATTCTTTATACTTTCACTCTGCCATACTTTTCCCAGAGGTTTGTTGTTCACCTTGATTGCCTCACGATTTTGAGGGAGTATCTGACACTGTGCCAGTTTTTTGAATGCTTATAGGGTAGCAATCATTGGGACAAAATCATGTAGCTTTTGTGGGGGAGTAATTCCTAACAACTTTTAATTAGAATAGGCCATATCTTCCTTTCTGTCTTTAACCAGTTATGTTTCTCAGCCTGATCTAAGTCTAGCAGCCGATCCTTTTATCATCTTTTTAACCATTTTCCTCATTTTATTATAGTCGCCCTTTTGAAAATTAAATGCAGCTACAGTAGATTTCCATTGCGGGTTCATCCCTGATAGTAGCTCAAACTTTTTTTTTATTAGTTTATTACAAATTTTAACAAGTGCAATACTTGATTAGTTAATACAGGCAAGGCAAATAACTACTAATAGAGTCAATAATAAAGTAAATACAAAAGAAATTACAGAAGAAAATTATAAGCCCTCTTTAGTCCACAATTATGGAACAAGGAGCTACGTTTTCAGGAGAGAACTTGAGGAATAATAAGTATTCATTTGTATATAGTTTAGCACACATTACGCCTGACTATTAATACTATAAAGTCAATCTAACTTACATATAATATTAAACTGGTTCCAACTTTGTTTAACAAAGGCATTTAGTTGATCTGGTTGAAAGAAAATATATTTAAGCCGTAAGTATTTAATCACACATTTACAAGGATAATTTAAATAAAAAGAAGCTCCTATTGCTAGTGCCTCTTTCCTTAGAGCTAGAAAAGCTCTTCTCCTTTCTTGGGTTTGTCTAGTGGCATCCAGATACATCCATATCTTTTTCCCACAGAATAAAGTTTGTGATTTCCTGAAAAACACACGTTTTACTGCTTCTAAATCTTGTTCAAATACAAAAGATACTAATAAGGTCTTTCTTTCAGATTTCTCTAATATGGATGATTCTAGTGTCTCAGTTAAATTTAAATTCAGTTCTTTTTTGTTTTCTGGTTGTAAATGTTGAGATTCCATTTCTAAATCGAGTTCTGGGTTCTTTTTAGTAGGAGCATAAAATATGCAATTAATTGGAAGAATGCAAGGCGCAGATAAAGAAGGCCAAGAGGGATTACGAAAAAAAGATAGCGGTAGAGGCAAAAAAACATAGTAAAAAATATTTTCAGTATATTAAAAGTAGGAAGCCGGCAAAAGAATCGGTTGGGCCGCTGGATGACCGAGGGGTAAAAGGGGCGATCAAGGAAAGACAAAGATGTAGTGGAGAGTTTAAATGAATTCTTTGCTTCTGTCTTCACCAAGGAAAATTTGGGTGGGATACCGGTGTCGGAAATGGTATTTCAAGCGGACAAGTAAGTAATGGGGCAGTTCGGCAAACTGAAGAGTAGCAAATCACCTGGACCTAGAGTACTGATAGAACTGAAAAAGGAACTTGCGGAGCTACTGTTAGTGATATGCAATTTATCCTTAAACTCGAGTGTGGTACCGGAAGATTGGAGGGTGGCCAATGTAACGCCGATATTTTAAAAAGGTTCCAGGGAAGATCCGGGAAGTTATAGACCGATGAGTCTGACGTCGATGCCGGGAAAATGGTAGAGGCTATTATTAAAAACAAAATTACAGAGCACATCCGAGGACATGGATTACTGAGACCAAGTCAGCACGGCTTTAGTGTGGGGAAATCTTGCCTGACCAATTTACTTCAATTCTTTGAAGGAGTAAACAAACATGTGGACAAAGGGGAGCCGGTTGATATTGTGTATCTGAATTTTCAAAAGGCATTTGACAAGGTGCCTCATGAAAGGCTACAGAGGAAATTGGAGGGTCATGGGATAGGAGGTAATGTCCTATTGTGGATTAAAAACTGGTTGAAGGATAGGAAACAGAGAGTAGGGTTAAATGGACAGTATTCACAATGGAGAAGGGCAGTTAGTGAGGTTCCTCAGGGGTCAGTGCTAGGACCGCTGCTCTTTAATATATTTATAAATGATTTTGAGATGGGAGTAACTAGCGAGGTAATTAAATTTGCTGATGACACAAAGTTATTCAAAGTTGTTAACTCGCGAGAGGATTGTGAAAAATTACAGAAGGACCTTACGAGACTGGGCAGCTAAATGGCAGATGACGTTTAATGTGAGCAAGTGTAAGGTGATGCATTGGGAAAAAAGAACCTGAATTATAGCTACGTCATGCAAGGTTCCACGTCAGGAGTTACAGACCAAGAAATGGATCTGGGTGTCGTCGTTGATAATACACTGAAACCTGCTGTTCAGTGTGCTGCTGTGGCCAGGAAAGCGAATAGAATGTTGGATATTATTAGGAAAGGTATAGAAAACAGGTGTGAGGATGTTATAATGTTGTCGTATCGTTCCATGGTGCGATCGCACCTTGAGTATTGTGTCCAATTCTGGTCGCCACATCTCAAGAAAGATATAGTGGAATTTGAAAAGGTGCAGCGAAGGGCGAAGAAAATGATAGTGGGAATGGGACGACTTCCCTATGAAGAAAGACTAAGGAGGCTAGGGCTTTTCAGCTTGGAGAAGAGAAGGCTGAGGGGACACATGATAGAGATATATAAAATAATGAGTGGAGTGGAACAGGTGGATGTGAAGCATCTGTTCACGCTTTCCAAAAATACTAGGACTAGGGGGCATGCGATGAAACTACAGTGTAGTACGTTTAAAACAAATAGGAGAAAAGTTTTCTTCACCCAACGCGTAATTAAACTGGAATTCGTTGCCGGAGAACGTGGTGAAGGCGGTTAGCTGGGCAGAGTTTTAAAAGGGTTTGGACGGTTTCCTGAAGGACAAGTCCACAGACCGCTACTAAATGGAATTGGGAAAAATCCACAATTTCGGGAATAACATGTATAGAATGTTTGTACGTTTGGGAAGCTTGCCAGGTGCCTTTGACCTGGATTGGCCGCTGTCGGGGACAGGATGCTGGGCTTGATGGGCCTTTGGTCTTTTCCCAGTATGGCATTACTTATGTACTTATAAGGTCCGGAGAGTATCCCAGAACTTCTATTAGGTATTTTTTGAAAGCGTCTATGGACAAATCCGAAATGAGTGAGGAAAATTCAGAAAACGAAGATTCAATTGACGGTTATAATTTTCTATTTGTTCAATTTTTCTATGAATCAAATTCTTATCTTTAATAGTCACCATGGCGAAATCTTGAAGTTTTTTCACTTCTTCATTTAAGACTATCATTTGATTCGTGGAATCTGCCTCAAAAGTTTCTAAGGAATTAGAAAGATGTTCAACTGTACTTACTAGTGTTGAAATTTCTGCGGTAGAGTTGGTCAGTTTAACATCTAAGTTTTGGAGAGCGTCCCAAATGCTCTCCAACGTTACCGTCTCCGGTCTAGTTATCAAAGGTCTTTTCATTATCTGCAGGCCCGAAGGTCTCAGAACTCCGTTGGCTGAATTCTCCCCAGAGCCTCTAGTCCAGGATCGTTTTTCACCGACTTCCGGTTCTGACGATCCTGGTTGGGAGAGAAAGCCTTCGGGTGGAGGCGGTGGATTGCGCTCCGGGGGAGTTTTCAGGTCAGGCGTTCTCACAGCAAACTTCTCTATGGTGAGTTGTGACGGAGAGGAAGTTCTGGTAGCCGAGGCTCCAGCTTTTACCAGTCCTTTCCTTTTAGTATGAGGAATATTAAATTATTCCGAGCTCAACTCGAGAAGTCTCAGCAGCGATCTCTGCGTGCTGCCATCTTAGCTCCTCCCTCAACTGGAATGCGCTCAAACCTGATCATGTTATGATCACTGTTTCCCAGGAGACCCAACACCGCCACCTCTCGCCCCATGCCCTGCATGCCACCAAGGACCAGATCCAAAATGGCTCCCCCTCTTGTCGGTTCCTGGACCAGTTGCTCCAAGAAGCATTTATTACATCTAGAAATTTTTTCTCCCTGATGTAACATTTATCCAGTCAATATTGGGGTAATTGAAATCACCCATTATTATAGTGTTGCCCAATTTGCCAGCTTTCCTAATCTCTATTTCTTTATCTGTTTGTTCTGTCCCGGTGGACGGCAGTACAGCCCTACAAGAATACTTCTTCCCTTCACACATGGAATTTCTAACCATGATTATTCCACGCTGTTATCTGTTTGATGTGGAATGTTTATTTTATTTGACTCAATTCCCTCTTTAACATATGGCGCAACCCCACCTCCAATTTGATCCTATCATTGTGATACAATTTGTAACCTGTTAACACAGTGTCCCATTGATTGTCCTCTTTCCACCAAGTCTCTGAGATGCCTATTATATCTACCTCATCATTTAGTGCTATATATTCTAACTCTCCCATCTTATTTTTTAGGCTTCTAACATTTGTATACAGGCACTTCAAATTGTGTTTTTTTTCCTTGGATCTACAAGCTGCTTAGAAGATGAAGGGGATAATGTGCATCTTTTATCCTGCTCTCATTAAGAACACCTGGCTTACTTTTAGCACTGTTGAAACCTCTCTACTGGGGTTCCTTAAATGTCCTGTTTCAATAGTATCCTTCAAGGATACTCCACACTGAACCATGCGCTCCTGGGTGACTGTCGGCTCCCCCCCCCCCCACCCCCCCATTCATTCTAGTTTAAAAGCTGCTCTAGAAAGTAGGTGAGCTTGAGGAGGGGATGAGTACAGAGGATGGAAATAAGGATCTAGAAAGTGGGTGAAAGATGGAAGGAACAGGAGGCTAGGGAAGGAATAAGAGAAGTGGAGCATGAGAACAATAGGAAAATAAGAGTAGAAAATGGAAAGTTGGTAAATAGCTGAAAGATGTAAAGAGGGAGACTGAAGACTAGAGGAGAAGGAGGGATGAATTCTAGTTATAAATAAATAAAAGGCAGGTGAGCAAAAATCTAATATAATAAAACGCACCCTCAACGTTCTGAGGACAACGTTCTGTGAAGCCATCTGACGTCACTCCCAGGCTGAAGGGTTCGTGGATTCGTGGTGTGAAGCCTTCAAGCCAGCCAGCCGTCTCTGCCCCGCCCTCGCATCAAACCAAACAAATCCGGAAGCGAAGCGTCAGGGAAGGATGTGGCGCTCCCGACGTCTAGCCTTCCCTTCGCTGTGTTCTGCCTTCAAAAGAAGGCGGAACACAGCGAAGGGAAAGCTGGACGTCGGGAGCGCCGCCTCCTTCCCTGACGCTTCGCTGCCGGAACCGCCACGGAGGTAAATTTAAAAAGAAGAAAAAAAAAACAAAGGGATGCATGGATGCGAAGGGGGGGGGAGAAGAGGGCGGGCCAGGCTGGGACATGGGAGAGAGAGGAGCATGGATGCGAGGGGGGGTCATGGAAAAGAGAGAGAGGACTTGCTGGAAAAGGATGAATGGAGGCGGCAGGGGACAGAGGAGCATGGATGGGCATGGATTGGGAGGGCAGGGCTCAGGGAGAGAGGGGAATTGCTGGAAATGGATGAATGGAGGGGGCAGGGGACAGAGGAGCATGGATGGGCATGGATTGGGAGGGCAGGACTCAGGGAGAGAGGGAAATTGCTGGATAGGGATGAATAGAGGGGACAGATGGGCATGGATGGATATGGATTGCAGGGCAGGCCTCAGGGAGAGAGGGCAATTGCTGGATAGGGATGAATGGAGGGGCCAGGTGACAGAGGAGCATGGATGGACATGGATTGGAAGAGCAGTGGGAGGGCAGGACTCAGGGAGAGAGGGGAATTGCTGGATAGGGATGAATAGAGGGGACAGGTGACAGAGGAGCATGGATGGGCATGGATTGGAAGGGCAGGACTCAGGGAGAGGGGAATTGCTGGATAGGGATGAATGGAGGGGACAGATGGGCATGGATGGATATGGATTGCAGGGCAGGCCTCAGGCAGAGAGGGGAAATGCTGGATAGGGATGAATGGAGGGGGCAGGTGACAGAGTAACATGGATGGCCATGGATTGGGAGGGCAGGGCTCACACTTTCACTCTGACTCTCAAACAGTCACTCTCACATACACTCTCCCAAACATACACACTCCGAGGAAAACCTTGCTAGCGCCCGTTTCATTTGTGTCAGAAACGGGCCTTTTTTACTAGTAAGTTAATAAAACAATGATCAATGTCAGATGTAGGGCAGGAAAGGAAGAAGACGGACACCGAAAATGGAAATTAAATCCTTAAAAGAGGTCTTAGGTGAAAACCAGCAAGAGAAAGTGGTAAAGAAGAGTCCAAGATCAACCCAACTGGAAAAATAAAATGATCAAACAATAAAGGTATAAAACATGTTTATTGTCAGTTTGTAGATATTTGTTTTGTTCACTATATAATTTTTGTAGGTGGGGGGGGGGGGGCAGCGGCATGGATTTGATATAATACCACCTTTCTGTGGTACAATCATAGTGCTTTACATATATGCAGGTACTCTCTGTGCCTTTCTGCACTCCTCCATGGCTCACAGAGACTGAGTTCTTGGCTTTTACATTTCTACTGTTGCCTATATACTTGTTTCTAATTGGCAGTCTCTTATTTTTTTACTTGGTGATGGTCTGTATTTTGCCTTTGTATGAGTGAGAGATTCTGTTAACATGCAGATTCTGTGTAGGAATCTTTAGCAGTCTGTCTTGCTCTCTTTTCCCAATTGGAAGTGTACTGGTGTTCTAGAATACTTGCAGTGCTGACTTTTCATAGGTAGAGTTGGTGCAGTTTGAGCTCTTGGACTTAGTGCTGGTAAGGTATGGTATTGCCTTGTGTTATGAGTTTGCAGGATTTTGTATTACTACTACTACTACTTATTTCTATAGCACTACTAGACGTATGCAGCACTATACACTAAATATGTAAGACATGGAGGCATATTTTCAAAGCACTTTGGGAGGCTAAGTTCCATAGGTTTCTATGGAACTTTGGGAGGCTAAGTGCTTTGAAAATATGCCTCTTAGTCCCTGCTTAATAGATCTAATCAAGACAGACAAACAGGACAAATAATGGATAAGGGAATTACTTATAGACATGGATACTGAACAGGTGAATAGGAGTTAGGAGTTAAAGCAGCCTCAAAAAGAGGTGGGCTTTTAGCCTAGATCTGAATATAGCCAGAGATTTAGCTTGACATACTGATTCTAGGTCTATGGTGCAGCAAGATAAAAGGAATGGAGTCTGGAGTTGGCAGTGAAGGAGAAGGGTACAGATAAGAAAAAGATAAGATAGATTTACCCAATGAGCAGAGTTCCTGGGTGGGGGGTAGTGTAGGGAGAGATAAGAGTGGAGAGGTACTGAGGAGCTGCAGAGTGAATGCACTTGTAAGTAAATAAGAGGAGTTTGAACTGTATGCGGATAGGGAGCCAATGCAATGACTTGAGAGGGCTGATATGAGCATAGCGACACCAGCCATTTCAATTGCTTAATGGCCAGATAATAGCGGTATATTTGTGAGCCCAGAAAGAGAAGCAGCAAAGGCAGACCAAATAGTATCCAGAGTATGGAGACATTCAGCTACTTTTTCAGATAAGTGAAGCCTTTCCCGACAATGGGTGCAAAGCAGAAGTTTTAGTAGTTGGTCTGGAAATGGACAATTGTGAC
The DNA here is from genome assembly GCF_901765095.1 of Microcaecilia unicolor. NCBI lineage: Eukaryota > Metazoa > Chordata > Amphibia > Gymnophiona > Siphonopidae > Microcaecilia > Microcaecilia unicolor. Next base: position 164,872,244 of record NC_044031.1, read on the forward strand.
ATTAAGTTAAATTAAATTATAATAGCAATTTTAGTGGGTGGCTGAAACTGGCTGGGGCTGTAATATAGGCAGCCGTGGCCAATCTTAACTGTGTTTGTACTGCACTTCAGGAGCTGACTACTTCCCTGTGCTGCTTGTTCTCTGCTTATCGACTATGGCTGGAGCAGTAAGAGGACTTCGGGAGGGAGGTACAGAGTCTGCACGGGTAGGGAGGCAGAGCATGGCAGCAGAAGCTGAGAAAGGGCTTTTTTATGGATGGGAAGGAGCTCTGTAATCTAAACATGTGGAAGACTTTAAGTCCAAAAAGGGGGTAAGCAAAGGCATTACATCAGCAGCTTCCTTCTGGTTTAGGGCCATTCTTGCAGTATTAGCCAAGACATTGGCATAGTTCATACTGTAAGACTAGTCCCAAGAGGGGGGGGCACAACCCCTAATCTGGCCTTGATGAGACCTGCAGTAAATGACACATTAATGTGTGTTTGTGCATGGTAATACGGTTGCACCATTGTTCTTTACATCATTTTCATGTTCTGCTAAGAAATGTAATTCAAAATGCTTTAAAGTAGGAGTCTGTTGCGCTGATCTATATAACGCACACTACACTTCCAACATTTAAACAACAGTCAGAAATGGATTACTACCTAACATTAGGAGTAAAACAATAAAGCTTTGTAGTCTAAAGCACTGGAAGATTAGTTCCCTGGTTCGTGCAGTGAGCTGAGATCCTGGGGAACTGGGTTCAACTCCCACTGCAGCTCCTTGTGACTGAGCAAGTCACTTAGGGATCCTTTTACTAAGCGCGGTGAAAAATGGCTTGCGGTAGTGTAGGTGCGGGTTTTGGGCGCACACCGATCCATTTTTCAGTGCACCTGTAAAAAAGGTTTTGGTTTTTTTTGGCCGAAAATGGACGTGTGGCAAAATCAAAATTGCCGTGCATCCATTTTGGGTCTGAGACCTTACCACCAGCCATAAACCTAGCGGTAAAGACTCATGCGGTAACCAGGCGGTAATGACCTATGCTTGCCAAATGGCACTTGGCACGCGTCTGTGAACGCCTGAAAATAACAAATATTTTTCAGACGTGTGCCAAAAATGAAATTACCGCAAGAGCCACGCCTTTTTGGCACGCATTGACATTTATGCAGTTTAGTAAAAGGGCCCCTTAACCCTCCATTGCCTCAGGTACAAAAACTTAGCTTGTGTAAGAAAGTACCTATATATTGTAAATGTAAACCCACTTTGTTTACAGAAAGGCGATATATCAAATCCATGACCCCCAGTAACCTATTAAATATTATGCTAAAAAGTTTGTAATTGTGTGTATATTCTGTAAATGCAGTTACACAAGCCTGTAAGTTATGTTTTATTCTTGCCCAGCTAAAGCATAGAAGCAAGCTGAAGGTTTTGCCTTCAAAAGCTAGTCAAAAATGCATTTAGTACAATAAAAAAGGTCTTATCTTATTTATTACCTTAAAAGTGAAGTAACATGGCTACTCCACCATTTTATCCAGCTAAAGCATGAAATCCAAATACTGTTATTAAAAGGAGAAGTGGGAGAAAGCCAGGCTCTCTTGTGGTTACAGCTTTAACATAGTTTTCTGTCCTTTCAAGCTTAATGTTGGATAAAGTAAAGAGCTGCTGCAGCATCTGAAACTCTTCTTTGCCCTTGAAAATGGACAGTGGTGGATCTCCCAAAGAAGTGCTCTCTTCCAATACCGTATTGAGCTGCATAAAAAATAAAATTATTATAGGAATCAAGAATTGTTCATAGTTTTTTGTTGTCATTTTTTGCTCAGTCATACTGCTATCCTCATGATTTTGTAAGAGTAGCTGTAAATTAAAGGAAAAGGTGCATTGTCTATGGGCCCCTTAACCTCTTCTCTGGTCATATACTATGACAATTCATTGAACTCTGGAACATGAGACTGCTGTAATGTGACCAGTGCAGATACCATGACTAAAATATGACTCCCTATGTCAGTATCTCAGAAGCTGGCAAAATTAATAGCTGCAGTCAATACATAACCTGCACAGCCAAAATGAAGTCTACTAGCTTTTGGATATAGCAAAAGAGAGGGAACGAAGTACAAACTAAAGTCCAAAAAACAAAATACAGCACCACGGGCCTTTAAAAATGGAACACAGTTCTTTAATGAATAAGCCTTGACAAAAAGACCCAACACGGGCCGTGTTTCGGTGACTAGCACCTGCGTCAGGGGTCACAGTGATGACGTGGAAAACTCGGGGAATAACTCAAATATTCCTCTACAATATATTATTCCTTACCCCACGTCTCATATAGTAAAGGCTACAAAGCAACAAGGCACTTTCACTTTCTGTATCCTAACGGATGAAAAAAAAAAAAAAAAGCACAGAGAAAGGTAACTGAATTAGCACAAGTTTTGAACTTTGTGAGGAACTAGTGGCCCGATGCTCAAAACTCCCGCAGTAAGCCAACAGCGCTGAAACTATACTGCCGGAATAGTGCAGAAAATTAGTTTGCCAATGCTCAAAGGAAATGGTATGCAAATTATATGCATGCTGTTAAAGCGAAAGCAAGGAAGGAGGATGTGCTTGGCGCATATGCACAAGAGTTTCATGGTAAACTCGGCTCCTATGCGCATGCCCCAGGCAAACCCAAAAGTGAAGCACATATTGGGGTCTGTTTTCTGCACCTTTAAATGTAAGCTTAAAATTTTTTTTTTAATAACTTAGAAGGCTTATATTTAAACTAAGGAAACAGGTGCCAATGTGTGTTTTCACTTTCAGGTTAGCTTGGACTTGTGCACATTTGTTTCTCACTACTGGCACTTAAGGGTTTGGACAGGCTTCTTTCTGCTTTGCAATTAAGGAAAAAACGGCAGATTTTAAAGTAAAGAATCCTCTCTTTAAACACCCTAATGCCTGCTCTGAGCTGGTGTTATTTTTTCAGCAGCAATGGTGGCTTTGTTTTGTGCGCTGTTCTCTGAGCAGTGGGAGGGAATAGGAAATGACCTCATTAATATCTGTTTGACTACATTAGCATGCTATTTGCCTAATCTTTGGCATGCTCGTTGTTTCCTGCATTCTACTGTAATGCGGGCGCTAATGGCCTGTAGTGCCTGTGTTTACTTCTGAGCATGGGGGCATAGGAAATGGCTGATAAGTAAATTGCTTGCAGTGGCTCCACTAGCCCAACAAGACTTCTTAAATCTGTCTTGGTCACCCCACAGCCCATTGGGTTTTAAGGACATAAATTTGCATAAACTGGAGATAGTCTATGCAAATTGTATCTTATGCACATTCATTGTGAATATCCTAAAACCCGACTAGCTATCAAGTGACCATATTAGTTTTGGGAAGCCCTGGCACAGGAAAAAAAAAAAAAAAGCAAAATGGTCATGTAAACCAAAAGGGAAAGCAACCCAGACAAAAGGAATTTTAAGTATCATTTATTTACTTATTAGGATATGGTTCGTACTTTTTTCAGTTGTAGTTTAAGGTGAGTTACATTCAGATATAGCAGGTATTTCCCTGTCCCTGGAGGGGTTTACAATCTAAGGGCCCGATGCACAAAGCTTACCGTGCTTGCAACGTTTGCTTTAGGTTGTAGCCTATCTAAAGCAAACGTTATTTAATGTGTAATGCAGAAAGCGGTTCTGCGCCCCCTTTACCGTTTTCTGTAGCAGCTACCGACAACCCTATGCAAATACATTACAATAAGCGCATTAGTATTAAAATGAGCATTCCGAGCAATGCATAGACCTGAGCACCTACCTTTAATGTGCAAACTTTTACAGCAGGTCTGGACCTGTCTTTATGGCAGGTGCTCAGTGTAACCCTACCCACCCCTTTTCTGTCTATTGGGGTTGAGAGTGTGTCTGCAACATGCTTTTCTAAGCTCTGTAAGCTGACTTGCTGTACCTTTTTGCATACTCCCCCTTCAAGCTACTGTAAAATAGCCAAGGTTTTAGCAGTTTAAAAGTATTACAGCATCCACTCTTCAGCCAGTACTGAAAACTCCCAGTTTATCTTTGCAGTGAGAGAGAGAGAGCTGGTAGAAACAAGACTCAAATCTCCAGGGCAGAAACTCTTGTTCAATACTGTAGAACTGTAAGTTATTTCCTTTTGTTTGAATTTACGTTAAAGAATATATTGGTTCAAAGGTTCTGAGTATTCACAGTGACGTTCTATACTATGGTTAACTGCATGCTAATCTATTGAGTAGAGACAGAGCAGGACACACATTATGAAAGTACCAATTCTGAAGTTATGTGTGTGTAAGTGGGAGGCATGCCCATATCCCGCCTATACTGCAGGCATGTGATCAGCTCCTTGTATTCACACACTATGCCATTTATCTGAGCTCTTACATGCACTGCTGTCACTTCATACATAAGTGCTGGTATTCTGTACATCTGCATATGGCATGTAAATGTGGGCACCTGGTTATAGACTTTGTTGTGGATGATCACTGTGTGGCAAATGATAATGTCTTGAAATTCCAAGGAAAGGTGAGAATTGATCGAGACATGCCCATTGATCTCCAAATCTATAAAAACTAAAGATTTTGAACTGGGATGTAGGAGACAAACCCTTTTTGTGTAATTAGCTGGGGATCTTTGGCAAGCAGGGCCGCCAAGGGGGGGGGGGCAAAATTCCCCGGGCCCGGACCTCCAAGGGGGGCCAGGCCACCAGCGCTGCAGTCCCTGGTCTCACCAGCCTGCCTCCTCATCTCTGGGCTCCCTGCATTCAAAGCGGCAGTCACAGATCGCCTCCCTTCGGGCCTTCCCTCTCTGTGTCCCGCCCTCGCGGAAAACAGAAGTTACATCAGACGAGGGTGGGACACAGGGAGGGATTGCCAGAAGAGAGACGATCTGCGACTGCCGCGTTGAATTAAGGGGGCCTGGAGCCGTGGAGGCAGGCAGGTGAGACCGCGGACTGCAGAGGCAGGGGGTGGCAGCAGTGGGGGGAGCAATGGGGGAGGCGGAGCGGCCTTGCCCCGGGCCCGGCCTCAGCCTAGTCTCTCGGCGGCCCTGTTGCCAAGGGCACCATGGTTGTAAGGACCAGTTGGGAACTATGACTATGATGTTTGTTGATCACTCTATTATCTGTTGAATAGTTTTATGGATCAGAAGTATTGGAGGAAAAGCATGCATGAGACTTTTGTCTATGAGATTGCAAATTCATCCAGAACAAGACTTTACAGTATTCTGGAACAAAACTTATTTTTTTTTTAGTTTAATTTCTTCTATGGCTAATATGTTTGATTCTGAATAGTATACAGCACTTTGTTTGAAGGTAATCACATCAGAAATATTTGACAGCAGCAAATTGTATTGTATTTTAAGCGACTGAAGCTGCTGTAAAGTAGACTTGGACAAAGAAGTATAAAGAGTTGCTTCAAGCTGGTGAATTTCCTTTTCCAAATTAGTAATTTTAGCGCTGTTGATCTTGCGGAGATGAGATGAATAGCTGATTACTTCACCCCTTAGCCAGGATTTAAACGCCTCCCAAACTGATATATAAGAGGGCACAGAGTTTTTTGTTATTATCAAAAAATTCAGCAGACGTTTGAGAGATATATTGGAGAAACAGAGCATCAGACAGCAGAGAAACGTTGAGTCTCCAGGGAGAAGAACTGGGCTTACTAGTTGACCAAACAAAGTCACATGATATGGCTGCGTGGTCAGAGAATGAAATTTCATGAATTTTTGCAGCTGTCAACATAGGAATCAGATCCTTGGTTCCCAGAAGGTAATCTATTCTGGAATATGTACGATGAAGTGCTGAAAAAAAAGGTATAGTCTCTAGACATCGGGTACAGTAGCCTCCAGAGATCAGACCAACCATTAGATTGCATGAGATTATTTAGTGTGCTTCTAATCCTGAGTTTAGCAGGCCTGCAGTTTGAAGATCTATCCAAATAAGGATCAACTGGAAAACTGAAGTCACCCCCCCCTACTATAGGGTGGCAAGTAAGCACACTTAGACCCGGATGCATTGACAGCATGGAAAAAATTGGGGTCATCAGCGTTTGGAGCACAGACATTTATTAAAACAATGGGATTGCCCTCAAGAGTTCCTTCTAGGTGAGACCATCTGCCTTCGCTGTCATTGCCATGAGAAATTAACTGAACAGGCAATGACTTTTTGAGAAGAGTAATAACACCATTCTTCCAACCTTTCGCAGGACTGAAAAAACCTTTCTCAAACCATTTACCCCAAAGTTTAGAGATTTCTTGTGCATCAAGATGAGATTCCTGCAAAAAACATATATCCGCTTTTTTGTTCCTCAGATATAACATGAGCTTTTTCCTTTTTATGGGGTTTGAAATTCCCTTTACATTAAGGGAGAGAATATGCAGATTTACCATTGAAATAATGAGTTATGAAATCAGATATGTCATGGTGCACTAAACGGCACATGCTTAAAAGAGATATGTAAGTAACAGGCAAGGATAGTAACCTCCAGTAAAATAAAACAAAAATATAAAGTTCCAAGGAGCACAAGCACTTTTAAAAAAAGAAAGTATGCTCCATTGAGGAGAAAAAAGAATAAAAGTAAGACATCATTTCGTGGCACATGAGTCCAGTATAGACACTCAAGGGGACTATAGCCAGCTTATAATACATTTAAAGCAAAAGAAAATCACATAGCAACCGAAGATACAAAACATGTGAAATAGTGAGAGGCTGCAGTCATATTTAGCTGCAAGAGGTTTTTTTTTAGACAAGATTCGCTATCAAGAAAGTTCTGCAAGTCCACAGGGTCAGTGTAATGCTTAGTGCTGTTTTGAAATGTTACACGCATAGTTGCAGGGTACAAGAGACTGTACAGAGCTCCCACTGCCTTCAGCTTCGGGCGCATGTCTAAAAACAGCTTCCGTTTTTTAACAGTGGCCTTAGAGAAATCAGGAACCAGCAGGAGCTTTACCCCTCCATGAAACACTGGGGATTTTGCTCTGAAAGCCTTCAGAATTAACATCACCTGATCATGGCGCAAAACTTTTACAATAATTGGGCGCGGGTAGTTTTTCCTAGGTATGGGTTGTTGTAAAATACGATAAGGGAAATGGGGCTTGATATACCGCCTTTCTGAGGTTTTTGCAACTACATTCAAAGCGGTTTACATATATTCAGGTACTTATTTTGTACCAGGGGCAATGGAGGGTTAAGTGACTTGCCCAGAGTCACAAGGAGCTGCAGTGGGAATTGAATTCAGTTCCCCAGGATCAAAGTCCACTGCACTAACCACTAGGCTACTCCTCCACTTTCTATATCTATAATGGAGTCAGATGGGAGTGCCGCTATATTTGTGAAGAAAGTTTTTAAAAAAAGAAATAGATCCTTTCCCTCAGACTGCTTGGGAAGCCCAAGAAGCCAAATATGATTCCTTCTCAAACGATTAGAGAGATCTTCTATCTCCCTCTGCATCATCTCAATTTTATTTAGTTTGCGTGAGGTTTCCAGCTGAAACGTATCATGCGCGGACATCCGGTCTTCAAGGAATTCAACTCTGGCATTGAACTGAACAAGCTGGGTAGAAATCGCGGCTAGCTCAGTCTTGATTTCAGCAGTGGAGGTAAGGTTTTGCTGCATTAATTCGCGCAAGGCGATAGACTCAGTCTTTCTGAGGGGTAATGGTGTCTGAAGGGCCTTATCCGGGACGGGAAGCAACGTTGGATTTATTTTGTTTAGAGGCTGGGGGGCAAGAGCTATCGTTCCTGCTTGATTCTGACGCCATCGTAGTGGGTGCCAAAAACGCTAGATATTATCCTAAGAAAAATATGTTTTCGGCCGCTACAGATCGTTTGATGTTAAGACTGGCGAGGAGATCAGCCCTAGGCAACCATGCCGGTTAAGGTCACGTGACCACATTCCTGGAACAAAACTTCTGATATTTGATTGTATTTCATGGCAAAGAGATCTATGGTTGGAAGGTCCCAGCAAGCAAATATACATAAATTACTGTTTTGGTTGAAGTAACTCTTGTGTAAATCAAACTAGCAATTGAGAAAAGCTGCTAGCTGGTTCTGACCTCTGGGGAAGTAGTTGGCCTACAAAAAAGACATAGAGTCCCAATGCAAAATGCCATATGTAAAGGGCTTCCTGACAAAGCCAAAAGGAGCCCATTCCACCCTGCTTGTTCATATGGAACTTTGCCATCCTGGTTGTCCTTGTGAATAATCAACACCTTACCCCTTGAACATGTCCTCGAAGGTATTCAGAGCATAGAAGACTGCCCAAAGTTCCAACAAGATATAAAACAGCTGTTCTGCATTTAACCAACACCCCTGAGTGTGAAAGTGGTGTAGATGGGCACCCTTGCCCAATGAAGATGCCTGTGGTGAGGATCATGTTGAACTAAGGTTGATGAAATAATGCCCCTTTGGTGAGGTTGGTCAATTTCTACTAAGTTAGAGCTCGTTTTATCTTTGGTGTTATGAGAATTTTTTTTGACGGAGGTTGCAATGTTGGTTCTATGGGAACTTGAGGTACCACTGAAGCAGCCTCATGCATAATTCGGCCACTGGGACTAATGCTATTACTACTGCCAGATGGCAGAATAGTCTGAGGATGCATCTGGCTGAGTCAGAGTGGGCAGAATGCTTGTTTACTTTAGATTTAATATACCACCTTTCTTTTAACAAACCAAAGCACTGTACCTAGTCAAAACAGAAAAGGAAAGCAGAAAGGAATTCCATAATCAACAGGAAAGGGAAAAGAAGAACAAAGAGGATAGGCAAGCTATAGTATGGGAAAATTAGGTTCTTACCTTGGTAATTTTCTTTCCTTTAGTCATAGCAGATGAAGCCATTACGTATGGGTTATGTCCATCAACCAGCAGGGGAGATAGAGAGCACTCAAACTTTCACAATGCCCTCTTGGCCAGCTAGCTCCACTGCCTCTTCAGTATTTGAAGCTTCCAAAGCAGTATGGCAAACCGCAATGGGAATCACAAGAGCTTTCCTCACAGTGAACGATGGCCCATCACAAGGGCATGAACTCATAAAGGAGGGAATGCACATCCTCCTGGAGGGAATAAACTCATCCTCCTTATTGTATAAGTGGAGGGGAACACACGCGCCTCCTGGAGGGAATCACACATCCTCCCAACACACTGGAGGGAATGAACTCATCCTCCTATTTATAGAACTGGAGGGGAACACACGTGCCTCCTGGAGAGAATCAACACATTCTCCAAAACATGCTGGAGGGAATGAACACATCCTCCTAAATTTAAACTGAACATGAATCCTGAAGATTGTTTTCCAACTTTCTCCCAAGGAAGGAACTTCAGGAAATTAGAACAGAACCTGAAAAACAGATTCACAGCATACAGACAATCATACAGGGAGGGCTCATGGCTTCATCTGCTATGACTAAAGGAAAGAAAATTACCAAGGTAAGAACCTACTTTTCCCTTCCTTGTCATCAAGCAGATGAAGACATTACGTATGGGATGTAACAAAGCAATCCCTAGATAGGGTGGGAACAAGCCACACCACGCGCTAGCACTTGTGCACCAAAACGCGCATCCCTCCTGGCAGCCACATCCAGCCTGTAATGTCGGGCAAAGGAGAGCTTAGAAGCCCATGTTGCTGCACTGCATATCTCTTGAAGAGAGAGTGCTCCAGTTTCAGCCCAAGAGGAAGAAATCGCTCTAGTAGAATGTGCCTTAAAGGCTACAGGCGGAACCCTGCCGGCCAGCAGATAAGCTGAAAAGATAGTTTCTTTGAGCAAGCGGGCAATAGTGGCCTTAGACGCTGAAGACCCTCTGCGAGAACCGGATAGCAAAACAAACAGATGATCAGAAGTCCTGAAAGAGTTAGTAACTCGCAGATACTGCAGCAGAGTCCTGCGCACATCCAAAAGGTGCAGCTGCCCAAAAGATTCTGGAAACTCTTCCTCTGAAAAAGAGGGCAAGAAAATAGGCTGGTTTAAGTGAAAGGCTGAAACCACCTTAGGCATAAAGGAAGGCACTGTCCGAACCGTGACTCCGGACTCTGAAAATTGCTGAAATGGGTCTCTACAGGACAGCGCCTGGAGCTCTGACACCCGTCTCGCCGAGGTTATGGCCACCAGAAAAACGGCCTTCAGTGTCAAGTCTTTCTCCGATGCTCGCCGAAGCGGCTCAAAAGGAGATGCCTGCAGGGTTTTCAAAACTAGCCCCAGGTTCCAAGCTGGACAGGGTGCTCGCACTGGAGGTCGGAGCCGAAGCACCCCTCTAAGAAACCGTGCCACATCTGGGTGAGCAGCCAAAGACACGCCTTCCACCTTACCACGAAGGGAGGCCAACGCTGCCACCTGCACCCGCAGGGAATTATAGGCCAAGCCTTTTTGTACACCTTCCTGCAAAAAGTCCAGAATCGGCGAGACAGGAGCCCGCATTGGAACAATGGCTCTGGAAGCACACCAAGACTCAAACAGGCACCAAATCCTGGCATAAGCCACGGAAGTGGACCGCTTGCGGGCTTGCAGGAGAGTGGAAATAACTTTATTGGAATAACCTTTATCCCTCAATTGCGCCCTCTCAATAGCCATGCCGTAAGACCAAAGCGGCCGGTGTCCTCCATGGCTACCGGTCCCTGAGTCAACAGGTTCGGTACCAGAGGTAACGGCAGAGGAGCCTCCAGGAGCATCTGTCGGAGGTCTGCATACCAAGGTCTCCTTGGCCAATCCGGGGCGATGAGGACCACTTCTCCTGGGTGCAGCCGAATCCGCAAGAGCAGGCGCCCTATCAAGGACCATGGGGGAAACACATAAAGTAGACCCGGAGGCCAGGGTTGAGCCAAGGCATCCAACCCCGCCGAGCGAGGATCTCTCCGTCTGCTGAAGAAGCACGGGACTTTGGTATTGGCACTTGTCGCCATTAGATCCATCACGGGCTTGCCCCATTTGGCACAGATCTGCAGGAATACTTCGTCTGCCAGATTCCATTCTGCTGGATCGATCTGATGCCTGCTCAGATAATCGGCCTGCACATTGCTCTGACCTGCAATATGAGCTGCCGACAGACACTGAAGATGCAGCTCGGCCCAGTGGCAAATCAGTTCGGCCTGCGCGGCTAGTGCTCTGCACCTTGTTCCGCCTTGTCAATTTATATAGGCCACCGTTGTCGTGTTGTCCGACATCACTCTGACAGCTAATCCTTCCAGGGTCACTTGAAAGGCCAGAAGCGCCTGAAACACCGCTTTCAACTCTAGGCGGTTGATGGACCAGTCCGACTCCTCGGGTGTCCATAGACCCTGGGCATGCTTCCCCTTGCAGTGTGCGCCCCAGCCCTTCAGGCTGGCATCTGTTACCACTAGGCACCAAACGGGGAGCGTCAGCGGCATTCCTCGCCGCAGCATGCTGTCCGAGAGCCACCACTCCATGCTGAGACGGGCCACAGGGAGCCAAGTAAGTCTGCATTGGTAATCCTGAGAAATAGGAGACCATCTCCGGAGTAGGGAATACTGTAGAGGTCTCAGGTGCGCTCTCGCCCAGGGTACCACTTCCATCGTGGCTGTCATCGATCCCAGCAGCTGGACAATGTCCCACGCTTGCGGGCGGGGCATCCTCAGGAGCAGACGGACCTGATTCTGAAGCTTGCACCGCCTTGGCTCGGGTAGGAACACATAGCCCGAGACTGTGTCGAACCTGGCCCCCAAAAACTCTCTTCTTTCAGGTCTAGAGACGTGAGAAACTCTCCTGGCTGAACCGCCGCAATGACGGAGCGCAGGGATTCCATGTGGAAATGCCGCACTCTCAAGGACTTGTTCACTTCTTTTAAGTCCAGAATAGGGCGAAAGGACCCACCTTTTCGCGGCACCACAAAGTAGATGGAGTATCGGCCGCAGCCTTGCTCGGCGGGAGGCACCGGGGTCACTGCCCCTAACTGAATCAGACCTTGTAAAGTCTCCTCCACCGCCGCCCGTTTGACGGCAGAACCGCATCGGGACTCCACAAACACGTCTCTTACTGGGGCGTTGAATTCTATTCTGTATCCATCTCTGATCAGGTCCAGAACCCACTGATCTGAGGAAATCTTGGCCCACTCCTCGACAAAGAGGGAAAGCCGTCCTCCGATGACAGGCATCGAGGAGAGGGCCGGCGCACCATCATTGAGAGGGTCGCCCCTGAACTCCTGGTCTTGAGCCACCGGCTGCGGAACGCTTGTCCGAGCGAAAGGAGTTCCTCTGCTGACTACGGGCACGTGAAGTGAACCCAGCAGAAAGCCCCGGCCGGTACCTTCTAGCTTCACGGAAGCGAGGTCTGTACGAGGAGTGGACCGCCTGGCCCTTAGAGGAAGGCCTCTGCCTATCTTCGGGCAAGCGCTGGGGTTTTGGATCACCCAGGCCTTTCACAATTTTCTCTAACTCCTCACCAAATAGGAGAAGTCCTTGAAAAGGCAACTTCACCAACCTTTGCTTAGAGGCCATGTCCGCTGCCCAGTGTCGTAGCCACAGACGACGGCGAGCCGCCACTGCTACTGCCATTTGTTTAGCCGAAGCTCTGACAAGGTCATAAAGGGCATCAGCCAGAAAGGACAAGGCCACCTCCATCCGCGGAGCCACATCCAAGAAGGGCTCCGCTCCATCTCCGGGCTGAGCCACTGCCTGTTGCAGCCAAGCTAGGCAGGCTCTCACAGCATAACAGCTGCATGCAGACGCCCGAACAGTGAGACCTGCAATTTCAAAGGACCGTTTCAACACTGTTTCCAGCCTACGGTCTTGAACATCCTTCAGGGCAACACCTCCTTCAACAGGGAGGGTAGTTCTCTTTGTCACCGCAGTGACTAGGGCATCCACTGTAGGCATTTGAAAATGAGCCATATGTCCCTCACGCAGAGGGTATAACTGCCCCATAGCCCTGGAAACTCTCAAAGGTCCCTTGGGGTCAGCCCACTGAGCCGAAACAAGCTCTAGGATGGAGTCATGCAAAGGGAAGGCCCGAGCAGCTTTCTTGGTACTAGCCATCCTGGGATTACCCGAGGAGGCCATGCCACTGTCAGGATCTTCAATCGAGAGGGCCTGCAGGGTATCTGAAATAAGCGCTGGCAGCTCATCACGGTGGAAAATCCTCACCGCGGAGGGATCATCCAGATCCTGTGGTAAATCCGCACCTGACTCTGGTTCCTCAGACCGTCTGTCAGAGTTCTCCAAATCCTCACACCCCGACCACGGGGGGGAAAAAGGTGCACCACAATCTGAAGGGGAATTAACCCTTCTGCGCTTATCTTTAGGCCAAGCATCCGGGAAAAAAGCCTCACTGGGCAGTCCCAGGCCAGAATCCATCGGGGGGGGGGCAATCAGAGGAGCCTCAGGCGACCCTTGAGGGAGGGCTCTTTTCATCATGTATGCTTTATGCAGCAAAAGCACAAAATCCGGGGAGAAAATCTCACCCTGGGCACCCAAATCCTGTCCGGTGCTAGTCACTCCTGAAATAACCTCATCTCGAGGTGCCCCACCCGGCTCAGGTCTCTCCGTGTCCACGGAGGCCGCGCCATGCGGTGTAAGCAAAATGGCGCCCGCTGCCAGCTCAGAGCGGGAAGAAACATCGCTCGCCATGCTCGGGCCGGCTCCTACGCCAATACAGCATGATTTACAGAGCCCTGCTGCTGATTTGCGCTTGCCACAAGTGGAACAGCGCTTTACATTGTCCGCAGCCATCGCCGAAAAACGGCGGTAAAATCCAAAATGGCGGTTCGCGCCAAAATCGCCCCGATCGCGGGCCCACCCCGGAAGAGTTGGAAAACACTCTTACCTCAAAGGATCTAGTGTACAACTACGATCCTGCTGAAAATCAGGTCAAAAACCTCTGTTCCAGCGTCTCTGCGTTTAAAAACACGACGCGACTTTTTTTTGTTTGTTTGTTTAAGCTGTTAGGAAAGCAGAGGTATTGAAGACTCCGGAGGCTCAGATAAGTGGGAAAGGCAGGGAAAGGGCGAACCTATATGCCTGCATCCACTGTTGGTGGGTAAGGACAGGGAAAGCAAGGCAATATGTCCACATCCACAGAGTTATGGGTAAGGCAGGGAAAGGGCTAACCTATGTGCCTTTAAAGTGAAGCTGCTATAGCCTCCAACACCCCGGTTAACAACTGGCAAGCCAGGAACCACCTCCCGGCAGATTTTTCTGGAGCTCGAACAAGCTGCAGCCACCCTGCTAAGGGAGATAGAGAATACTGAAGAGGCAGTGGAGCTAGCTGGCCAAGAGGGCACTGTGAAAGTTTGAGTGCTCTCTATCTCCCCTGCTGGTTGATGGACATAACCCATACGTAATGGCTTCATCTGCTTGATGACAAGGAAAGGGTAGTAAGTTTCTTCCACAGCTCCTCACAGAAATCCCTCAAAAGCTAGCGGGAAGTGGGTCTTCAGGACCACTTTAAACTTAAGAGTATGAAGTCTCAAGTTGTAGTGATGACAGAAGAGAATTCCAGAGAGGGAGGCACAGGAAAAAGAAAGCTGTGCTCCTGGTCAAATCCAGATGAGCATTAGAAACAGATCATAGAACAACTAGGTGAAGTCCACAGGAAGAATGGAGAAAGTAGGGGGGATTTTACATGGAAACAATAGAAGAGCCAGGTATGAAGGGGTGCCCAGAACCAGAGTGCATATTTTAAATTGAAGTCAGAAAGAGACTTTCTGAAGTCACTCTATGATTCAACTTTCAAGTTGCCTGAATATGCCCCTGAAGCTTCTGATGTCAGTTTTTGCTAGCCAGTGTTTGTTGGGATGTGTAACCCTGAAAGTAGGCAGCAAACAGCCACAGCTCTATAACCCAAAGTATCAGATCTACATTGGCCTACAACAACTGTTGCTCCAGGTCACATTGAGGCATATTTTCAAAGCACTTATACTTACAAAATTCCATAGTAACCTACAGAACTTTGTAAGTCTGAGAACTTTGAAAATAAGCCCCACCGTAATCTATGGACCTCAGGGCTGGGGGGGGGCAAGGCTAAATTCCCCAGGCCCAGCCTCCAAGGGGGGGGGGGGGGGGGTACAGGCAGTGGTGTGCTGGAGCCGCTCGCACCGGCTCGCAAGAGCCGCTTGTTAAATTTTGACAGCTCTTGCGAGCCGGTTGTTGTAAGGGGCGAGCCGGCTCCATTGCACGAGGTAAGCATGGCAGGAGGGCGCCATGCTTACCTCCCCTCCCATCCATTTGTAGAGATTGTCCTTCGCCCCCCTATCCTCCCCTGCCGCTCCCATCCGTCAGTTTCAAATACCTGCCTGGAAGCGCCACCTTATTTAAAGTCCTGCTGCCCGTCTCCAGCTGCCTTTCCTGATTGCTTCTCAGGAGTTCGGTTCGCGCCCTTAGTCCCGCCTTCTGACGTCATTCTGACGTCATTTCCTTTTCCCGCGGCGGGACTAACGGCGCAAAGAACCGAACTCCTGAGAAGCAATCAGGAAAGGCAGCTGGAGACGGGCAGCAGGGCTTGAAATAAGGCGGCGCTTCGATGCAGGTATTTGAAACTAACGGATGGGAGGGGCAGGGGAGGATGGGGGGGGGCGAAGGACATCGCTACACATGGATGGGAGCGGGAGGGCAGGGGAGGGAGGAGAACTGCTGGGCATGGATGGGCAGAGGGGGGCAGGGGAGAGAATTGCTGGGCATGGATGGGCAGGGGAGAGAATTGCTGGGCATGGACGGGCAGAGGGGGGCAGGGGAGAGAACTGCTGGGCATGGACGGGCAGAGGGAGGCAGGGGAGAGAATTGCTGGGCATGGACGGGCAGAGGGAGGCAGGGGAGAGAATTGCTGGGCATGGATGGGCAGAGGAGAGAATTGCTGGGCATGGATGGATAGAGATGGGCAGGGGAGAGAGGAGAGTTTCAGGACATGGATGGCGGGGAGAGCAAGAGAAATTCTGGACATGGATGGAGGGGAGGGAAGGGAGAGAGAAGAAATGCTGGACATGGAGGGAAGATAGAGGAAGGAGATTAGATGAGGGAAAAGGAAGTGAGGAGAGAAACTGCACATGGATGGAGAAAATAGGCAGAAGCTGGATCCACTGTACAGTCAAGTATGCGGAGGACCAGAAATGAAGAAGAAAGGAGGAAAGAAAAGAAATAAATGGAAAGGAAGCCCTGGAAACGGAGTCAAGGGAACAGATAGCAGCAGAATCAGATACTGGACCAGCATGATCAGAGAAACAAAGTCACCAGACAACAAAGGTAGAAAAAAAATTATTTTATTTTCATTATAGTGTTTGGAATATGTCCACTTTGAGAATCAGGTGCTGAATGTTAAAAGTTTATGTTTATTTACTTATTTATGGCATTTTATCCCATATTAAACATGAATTAGATTGGAACCTGGGATCATTTAATTTTTTTTTCCTGGAGAGAGTAATGTGTTGGCCGCTGCCCCCCCCCCCCCCCCCCCCCCCCCCCCCCCGGGTATAACCAGCTCTGCAATTTTTTTTTTTGGGGGGGGGGGGGCGCCGAGGTGGACCGAGGAGAGAGCCTGTTGTTAAAAATTTACCAGCACACCACTGGGTACAGGCCCAGTGCCGGCAAGCTTCTTCCTGCCTGCTTCTGGGTCTGTCCTCTCCTGCGTGTCTCCCAAGATTCAGATGATTACATTAATGCGATATTGCGTTAATGCAATCATCCAGGTCCCAACTCCAGAAGAGGAGGAGAGGACAGGGTGTGCAGCGCAGCACTGACTCAGAGACAGAAAGGTGTGGGGGGCGGTTGTGGCAGTCCAGTCCTGGGCCCAGCTGCGGCCCTGATGGAACTTTGTGCTTTGAAAATGAGCCCCGCTGTCTGCTAACCTCATACTTCTGCCTGGAGAGATGGTGTCTATGTCCTCAGCAAGTACAGAGGCAAATGCCACTCGCACCTTCAGATTACTCACCAAACAACTCAAGGCTGGTATAAGATGCAGATCACAGTAAGTCTCGAGTACAGCTAAGGCTGAATCATCCAGTTCTATTAAAGGAAAGAAACCACAGTCAGTGCATCTGATTATTCATGTTTGAATGAGAGGACTAACTGGAAAAAGCTGGAATACTTCTAAAGCTGTGTTTTAAAGGGGAGGGGATGTGATATACCACCTTTCTGCACTTATAATCAAAATAGGTTACATATTATATACAGGTACTTAATTCGTACCTGGGGCAATGGAGGGTTAAGTGACTTGCCCAGAGTCACAAGGAGCTACAGTGTGAATTGAAACCAGTTTCCCTGGTTTCTCAGGCCTCCTCACCTCACACTACATCTTCTCCAGCACTGTCCAGGCCCGCCAGAACAACATGATCCACTTTTACTCAAAGGCTTCCCCTCGGTCTTAAGGGTCATCAACTGCACACACATGGCCCTCAGACTCCTTCCCCCTCCCCAGGAACCCGAGGACACCTAGCACTTTCTGAACATGCAGGTGGGTGTGTGATGCCCAGGGGGAGACAGAGGATGTGTGTGCTCGGTACATGGGGTCCTACCATGATGTATACATTCTACAGCACTCAGGAATCTATCAACGTCTTGAGACCATGGGGAAATCACTGGCAAGCTCGCTCATAGGTAAGCAGCACTGGAATCTCATAATAATGCGGATTACAATATAAGAATACTAGTCCTCACTAGAAAGATATATCATATTAAAATATGAATAATTTAAAAAAAATTACAGCAAGTATTTTTAAAATAAATATGCTTTTAACAATTTACAAAATTTCAAATAACATAGGATCAATCTCAATTCTAATAGAAGAGGATTCCAACATTGAACAGATGGATAAGAAAAGCCCACCGAATAGATAGATATAAATTTTACTCCCTTAAGCATAGGATATTGCAGAACATAATCTTTTGATCAGAGAGAGCAATTAGTTGACATTACAGCAATTAAACTTCAAGAAAAGTTGCACTGGCTCCCAATCAAAGAACGGATCGCCTTCAAAATCTGTACCTTAGTCCACAAAATCATATACGGCATAGTCCCAGGATACATGACAGACCTTATAGATCTACCAATAAGAAATAAAGTCAGATCATCAAGATCCTACCTAAACCTACACTACCCAAATTGCAAAGGACTGAAATACAAAACAACTTTAGCTTCTCCTACGTAAGCGCAAAACTATGGAATGGCCTCCCAAAAGCTGTGAAAACAATCCACGACCACCTGAACTTCAGGAAATCACTAAAAACCAACCTCTTCAAAACGGCCTACCCCAACAACCCAATGTAAACCTGTTCACCCAGCAAAACAGCATGATTATAATCGTACTGGACAACACACAATCGTCATCCCTTCCGACCCTCCACTTATATCTCATACGATCACTATACAACCTTGTATTTGTTATCAACCGACTGGGCAAATGCCTTTGACAGTACTATGTAAGCCACATTGAGCCTGCAAATAGGTGGGAAAATGTGGGGTACAAATGCAACAAATAAATAAACTAAACATATACTCTGGGGATTGTCCATACAATATCTTATGTACTAACATACAAAGTTTAAAGTGGCAGAAAGCTTCTGTTGGGAGCCAATGACGGCTTCTCAATAATGGTGTAGCCCAATCTGATCTTCGCTTACCGTATACATTAGTTTTGCTGCAGTATTCTGCAATACTTGGAAGCGTCTAAGAGATGTCTTCAAACAACCTATATGCAGTGAGGTACAGTAATCAAACTGCAACAAAAACAGTACTTGTACCACTAATTGAAAATGCTCATGATTAAATAATTTTTCAATACACTGTAGTTGTCAGTTTGTTGAATACTCTCTGAATCAACTGTCTGTGATCTTTATCCTGACACCCTCCCCCAAGATGACAGTGACTACCCCCAGTGAACCTTGCTCATGACCCCCCCCCCCTTGTACACTCCCAAAATAAGGCAGAGCCCATAACAGCACCCATGCCATCACTGAAAGGGCCTTTGGTCATCTAAAGAATCACTTTCGATGCTTCGACTGTTCGGGGGGGGGCTCCTCTACACCTCCCCAGGTGGTCAACATCTTCCTGGCCTGCTGCACAACTTTGCCCAACCAGAGCCTACATAGCAGCAGCAGACCTCTCTCCCACCACCATGAGCAGACCAAGCACCACACCAGCTGGTGACTCAATTTTAGTGTCCTGTGAGAGATGTAAGGTGTTAGATGGTGTGAAATAAAGAAATTATATCCTCACTGCTGTTTCTTATGGACCAACATGAGAATTTTATATGTAATGCGATGAGATATCAGCAGCCAGTGTGCCTGCTTGAGCAGAGGTGTGACATGGTCAAACTTTTGGTTCTTGTATAAGCTTAATTGTGTCTGGCTTGATCAGCTTTCAGGAGTTACAAAAGCACAAAATGTATTCTTTCGCTATGCCCCTAAATCCTCTATAAGCACCTCCCCCAATGCCAGGTCAGTGAAGGCTTTTTCTTTAACTGCACCTTCTCTGCGCTGAGTGGACAAAAGCATTTTACTTGTGTGAATTGGCTGTTTGAAAACTGCCCTCCCTTAATCAAGCTGAACATCTATGAGTTGCTCCTAAATACACATGCTTTCACTACTACTACTACTATAAATCATTTCTATAGCGCTACCAGTTGTACACAGCACTTCACAATTGAACAAGAAGAAAGACAGTCCCTGCTCAAATGAGCTTACAATCTAAATCAGGACAGACAGACAGGACCAATAAGGATATTGGTAGGACAGAAAGAAGGCCACATAGGGAAAGGGACTATTGAAGATAAGGATAAGGGTAGGACCAGTGATGTGCTGGAGCCGGCTTGCACCGGCTCGCAAGAGCGGGTTGTTAACTTTGCTCGGCTCTTGCGAGCCGGTTGTTGAAACGCGCAAGCCGGCTCTTCTCCTCCCTCTCGATCCGGTCCTCTCCGTCCCTCCCGATCCGATCCCTGGCTCCCTCCCTCCCAATCCCTCACGTCACCGACCCGACCTGACTCTTCGCATTCTTCGGGGCAGGCAGTCTTGGCGCCGGTTCGCACTTTAAAAATGGCCGCTGAGACTTCCAGAGGCGGCCTTGCGAGACTTCTGCTGAAGTCTTGGCGGCCATTTTGAAGCGTGAACCAGCCGGCAGCACCAGTGGGGGAGAGTCAGTTCTGGCAGCGGGCAGGCAAGACTGCCTGCCCCGAAGAATGCAAAGAGTCAGGTCGAGTCGGTGACGTGAGGGATCGGGAGGGAGGGACCGAATCAGATGGGGAGGGAGGGAGCAGGGGAGGAGAATTCGCCAACAACTCAGGAGGGGGTGGCAGGGGAGAGAAGGGAGTCGCTGGGCATTTGTGGATGGAGGGGAAAGGAGGGTCACTGAGTATGGCTGGGTGCATGCAGGGCAGGGGAGAGGAGGCAGGAGGGTCACTGCTGGACATGGGTGGATGGAGGGCAGGGGAAAGCGGGGTCACTAGGTAAGGGTGCATGCAGGGCAGGGTAGAGGAAGCAGGAGGGTCACTGCTGGACATGGGTGGATGGAGGGCAGGGGAGAGGAGGCAGGAGGGTCACTGCTGGACATGGGTGGATGGAGGGCAGGGGAAAGGAGGGTCACTGGGTATGGGTGCATGCAGGGCAGGGGAGAGGAGGGTTGCTGGGTGCATGCAAGCAGGGGGACAGAAGGGTCACTGGACATGGGTGGATGGAAAGGGGGGGAGAGAGAAGAAATGCTGAACATGGATGGAGGGGAGGGGAGGGAAGAGTGAGGAAGGAGATGAGAGGAGGGAAAAGAAAGAGAGGAGAAAAACCGCACATGGATGAAGAAAATAGGCAGAAGCTGAGGACCAGAAATGAAGAAGAAAGGAGGAAAGGAAAGAAATAAATGGAAAGGAAGCCCTGGAAACGGAGTTAAGAGGACAGATAGCAGCAGAATCGGATACTGGGCCAGCATGATCAGAAAATCAGTCACCAGACAACAAAGGTAGAAAAAAAATCATTTTATTTTCATTATAGTGTTTGGAATATGTTCACTTTGAGAATCAGGTGCTCAACATTAAAAGTTTATATTTATTTACTTATTTATGGCATTTTATCGCACATTAAACATGAATTAGATTGGAACCTGGGATCATTTAATTTTTTTTTCCTGGAGTAATGCATTGTCCCCCCTCAGGCTCTCTCCCCGGCTATAGCCAGCTCTGCAATCTGGGGGGGCGCAGAGGGGCATGGGGGGGCACAGAGGGGGACCGGGGAGAGAGCCTGTTGTTAAACATTTGCCAGAACACCACTGGGTAGGACAGACAGAAGGACACATAGGGAAACCTCATTGTGAGGTGTTCCCGAGCCGTGCTTAAGTCTGGGAAGAAAATACACGTGTAGATGGTATTTTCAATTCCAGAAATACTTTTCCACCAGTGTCTATCGGCCCAAAAAATTGGGTGTAGGTGATTATACACACTTAGTACCTGAGGCAAATTCCAAAGAGAGAGCACAAGGGTACTCCTGAATTTGAATACTTGTGCAAAGGTCCACAGAGAAAAAGTATGCACAGTCTTTGTCCCAATGTGGATGGTAGAAAAGGACTCTATGTGGTCCCACCAGAATACTCCGCACCTAATTTACAGTCAGCAAAGTGATGCATGCAGGCTTCGACCATATTTAATATTTATAGAGAAGCAGTCAACTGAAACAGAAGGCTGAAATGCATTTCATTTGTTTTTTAAATTTAGAGAAGGCCTACTTCTCAACCATGTAAAAAGAATAGCCCACCACTCTCCCTCTGTTTGCCTCTTGTCAATACACCTTTGTACTTTTTTAAGTGTCAGCTTTCCATAGTCCCAAACCAGCATCTGTATTGAAAGCATTCTGAACACTACTGGTTTTGTTAGCCCTCTCCCTCTATTCACACCCCAACTCAAAGCTTTGCTCTTGCCTGACAATCTTACCGTGATCAGCTCAAATCAATCATTGTACTTTACCATATCCTGGGGAAAGATAAGTTAAGTGCAGAGTATTTGGGGAACCATTTGCAGGAAAACATTTCATGTAGTTGTGCTGTGCTGTATGAAATAAGCATATGAAATGCCACGTTGTGCTTCTTATACCGAGTCCTTGTTTCCCAAACTGCCGCAGATGGCAGGGAGCTTGGGGAAAAGTGGGAAAGATATGAGACAAGTGTGCAAAAATTATTTTCCCTTTCCCACGTGCAAGTGATTTGCAAGAACCATCTTGTTCACTTAGTTTGTTTAAACCTAGACCACAGAAACAACAGCACCAGCCCAAAATAGAAAAACAAGGCGTTCATTCACCTTCTACAGCACTTATGAGGCAGTGTGTGGCCAACAGAAGTTTCTTTTGCTGATGCTCCTCCAGCTGCAAAACCAGATCATTCTCTACAGTGTATCCCAAGAGCTTCCACAGGTCCTGGATATTCTGCTGTTGCTCCCACTTTAACTCATTCAGTGCTGTCAGGTGAGGTTTCTGTCCTGTACACATATCACCTAACTGTCCAAAGGAATAAACACCAAATAAGCATTTATATATAAATAAATAGTTATATACAGATACAACTAACAGGGAGAGAGCTGTAAAAAGTAGAGTTACTTCTAAGATCGAAGACAATGCACAAGTCATTTTTTTTCTAAATATTATCCACAAATTATTCATTCACATCACTAAATGGATAAAATGTATCCATTTAAAACAGAAGCATAGGCTCTGCAGTTATCTGCTGTTCTATTTAATATGCTTATCCATACCAACTACTAAGCTTTATACTTATAACTTAATCTCCCATGACAGTGGGCAACATCCTACTTACCCTAATACCAAAGGATACAAAAAAAAAAACCAAATGAACTCACCAATTACCGCCCAGTAGAGCTGATGGAAAGTATGGTAACCAAACAGCTTACCGATTACATATACAAATTCTCTATACTACATGAATCACAATCGGGTTTTTGCCCCCGCCACAGCGCTGAAACAGTGTTAACTACCCTCATGGTGGCCAAATTCAGGCAGGTAATAGCAACAGGCAACAGCATACTTCTCCTCCAATTCGACATATCTAGTGCTTTTGACATGGTTAACCATAATATACTACTAAGACTCCTTGACTACTTCAGGATTGGTGGTAATATATTCAGTTGGATCAAGGGTTTCTTAACCACCAGAACATACCAAGTGAAATTAAATTCAAACTTATCATCCCCGTGGAAAGCAGACTGTGGAGTACTCAAGGATCACCACTATCACCGATCCTTTTCAACCTAATGATGACTCCACTAGCCAAGACCTTATCCACTCAGGGCCTCAACCCACTCATCTATGCTGACAATGTTACAATATTCATCCCTTTTAAACATGATTTGACAGAAATCACCAACGAAATCAACCTCAGCTTGCATACAATGAACTCATGGGCAAACGCTTTCCAACTTAAACTCAATACAGAAAAAACACACTGCCTCATTCTCTCATCCCGATACAATACAAACATACTCACAAACTTAATTACCCCAGGCTACACCCTCCCTATTTCAGATAACCTGAAAATCCTTACTGTCACAATCGACAGGAACCTTACACTTGAGAACCAAGTTAACTCTACAATCACGAAAATGTTCCACTCAATGTGGAAACTTAAACGAGTGAAACCATTCTTCCCGAGGGCAACATTCTGCAACCTGGTACAATCAATGGTACTAAGCCATGCCGACTACTGCAACGGAATTTATGTGGGATGCAAAGAGAATCTTATAAAGAAGCTTCAGACCGCTCAAAACACAGCAGCCAGGCTTATATTTGGAAAATCGTGATTAGAAAGCACCAAACCCCTTCGAGAGAAACTACATTGGCTCCCAATCAAAGAACGTATTATTTTTAAAATTTGCACCCTGGTCCACAAAATCATTTATGGTGATGTCTCGGGATATATGTTTGACCTCATAGACCTGCCAACCAGAAACTCAACCAGATCATAAGTACATAAGTACATAAGTAGTGCCATACTGGGAAAGACCAAAGGTCCATCTAGCCCAGCATCCTGTCACCGACAGTGGCCAATCCAGGTCAAGGGCACCTGGCACGCTCCCCAAACGTAAAAACATTCCAGACAAGTTATACCTAAAAATGCGGAATTTTTCCAAGTCCATTTAATAGCGGTCTATGGACTTGTCCTTTAGGAATCTATCTAACCCCTTTTTAAACTCCGTCAAGCTAACCGCCCGTACCACGTTCTCCGGCAACGAATTCCAGAGTCTAATTACACGTTGGGTGAAGAAACATTTTCTCCGATTCGTTTTAAATTTACCACACTGTAGCTTCAACTCATGCCCTCTAGTCCTAGTATTTTTGGATAGCGTGAACAGTCGCTTCACATCCACCCGATCCATTCCACTCATTATTTTATACACTTCTATCATATCTCCCCTCAGCCGTCTCTTCTCCAAGCTGAAAAGCCCTAGCCTTCTCAGCCTCTCTTCATAGGAAAGTCGTCCCATCCCCACTATCATTTTCGTCGCCCTTCGCTGTACCTTTTCCAATTCTACTATATCTTTTTTGAGATACGGAGACCAGTACTGAACACAATACTCCAGGTGCGGTCGCACCATGGAGCGATACAACGGCATTATAACATCCGCACACCTGGACTCCATACCCTTCCTAATAACACCCAACATTCTATTCGCTTTCCTAGCCGCAGCAGCACACTGAGCAGAAGGTTTCAGCGTATCATCGACGACGACACCCAGATCCCTTTCTTGATCCGTAACTCCTAACGCGGAACCTTGCAAGACGTAGCTATAATTCGGGTTCCTCTTACCCACATGCATCACTTTGCACTTGTCAACATTGAACTTCATCTGCCACTTGCACGCCCATTCTCCCAGTCTCGCAAGGTCCTCCTGTAATCGTTCACATTCCTCCTGCGACTTGACGACCCTGAATAATTTTGTGTCATCGGCGAATTTAATTACCTCACTAGTTATTCCCATCTCTAGGTCATTTATAAATACATTAAAAAGCAACGGACCCAGCACAGACCCCTGCGGGACCCCACTAACTACCCTCCTCCACTGAGAATACTGGCCACGCAATCCTACTCTCTGCTTCCTATCTTTCAACCAGTTCTTAATCCATAATAATACCCTACCTCCGATTCCATGACTCTGCAATTTCTTCAGGAGTCTTTCGTGCGGCACTTTGTCAAACGCCTTCTGAAAATCCAGATATACAATATCAACCGGCTCCCCATTGTCCACATGTTTGCTTACCCCCTCAAAAAAATGCATTAGATTGGTGAGGCAAGACTTCCCTTTACTAAATCCGTGCTGACTTTGTCTCATCAGTCCATGTTTTTGTATATGCTCTGCAATTTTATTCTTAATAATAGCCTCCACCATCTTGCCCGGCACCGACGTCAGACTCACCGGTCTATAATTTCCCGGATCTCCTCTTGAACCCTTCTTAAAAATTGGAGTAACATTGGCTACCCTCCAGTCTCCCGGTACTACACTCGATTTTAGGGACAGATTGCATATTTCTAACAGTAGCTCCGCAAGTTCATTTTTTAGTTCTATTAATACTCTGGGATGAATACCATCAGGTCCCGGTGATTTACTACTCTTCAGCTTGCTGAACTGACCCATTACATCCTCCAAGGTTACAGAGAATTCGTTTAGTTTCTCCGACTCCCCCGCTTCAAATATTCTTTCCGGCACCGGTGTCCCCCCCCAAATCCTCCTCGGTGAAGACCGAAGCAAAGAATTAATTTAATTTCTCCGCTACGGCTTTGTCCTCCTTGATCGCCCCTTTAACACCATTTTCGTCCAGCGGCCCAACCGACTCTTTGGCCGGTTTCCTGCTTTTAATGTATCTAAAAAAATTTTTACTATGTATTTTTGCTTCCAACGCTAATTTCTTCTCAAAGTCCTTTTTTGCCCTCCTTATCTCCGCTTTGCATTTGGCTTGGCATTCCTTATGATCTATCCTGTTACTTTCAGTTGGTTCTCTTCTCCACTTTCTGAAGGATTGTTTTTTGGCTCTAATGATTTCCTTTATCTTACTGTTTAGCCACGCCGGCTGACGTTTAGTCTTTTTTCCCTTTTTTCTAATACGTGGAATATATTTGTCCTGAACCTCAAGGATGGTGTTTTTAAACAGCATCCACGCCTGATGCAAGTTTTTTACTCTGCGAGCTGCTCCTTTCAGTCTTTTTTTCACCATTTTTCTCATTTTGTCGTAATCACCTTTTCTATAGTTAAACGCTAGCGTACTTGATTTCCTAGTTTCACTTCCTTCAATGCCAATATCAAAACCGATCATATTATGATCACTGTTATCAAGCGGCCCTCGTATCGTTACCCCCTGCACCACTAAGGACTAAGTCTAGTATTTTTCCTTCTCTTGTCGGCTCCTGAACTAGCTGTTCCATGAAGCTGTCCTTGATTTCATCAAGAAATCCTATGTCCCTTGCGTGTACAGATGTTACATTAACCCAGTCTATATGCGGGTAATTGACGAACATACTTAAATCTCCGCCACCCTAGTTGCAAAGGACTCAAGTACAAACCAATTTATGGATCCAGCTTCTCCTATATAAGCACCCAACTCTGGAATGCACTTCCAAAAGCCGTAAAAACTATGTATAACCACCTCAACTTCCGGAAATCACTAAAGACCTACCTGTTCGAAAAGGCATACCCCACTGACCTAACTTAAGTGCCTGAACCCAGCAACACAAAGAAACCTAAACTTGTAATAAACACTATATAACTTCCCTCTACGATTCCCTGAAATGTCTGTACATATTTATTTCATTGACAATAACATCACTCTGTATTTGTTCCACTGGAGGTGGCTATCACCTCACAGTACTATGTAAGCCACATTGAGCCTGCAAATAGGTGGGAAAATGTGGGGTACAAATGTAACAAATAAATAAATACACCTGCTATGTTTAGGGGTTCTGATGTTATCCTTTTTATCTCTAACCTATAAGATTTTTGTTGTTTCAGGATTTAATTTTAGACCCTTCATACTTATTCAAATCTGAATGTGGGAAAATATTTTATCCATAGTCAGTATGTCAGATTAACAGATCCATCTAACAGGAAAAATAACAATATATAATCCATATATGAATAATGTGAAATTCATTCAAGACTGAGAATTTGGCATAAAGAACAGAGATATACATTAAATAAGACTGGGGACAGGGCGACCCTTGTGGAGCCTCACAGAACAAGCGCCACTTATCGAAAATATCATTTTCTGAACTACTCTTATTGACCGATTTTTCAGGAAGCCTTCAAACCAGCGTAAGACCTTATCCACTATTCCCATTTCATTTAATTCTGTGAATAGTATATCATGATTTATCAAATCAAATACAGCCATTAGATCCAGCTGCATTATAAAACTTTGTTGCTATTTATCAAGTTGAGTCCTTAGATCTTTTAGGAGAACAACTAGTAAGGTATCATCTGTACTGTGCTGACTCCTAAATCAGACTGAATCTCACCAACAAATCAAATTCTTCAATGTGATGTGGTAGTCTATGTGCAACGACTGCTTCTGACAATTTAGTTATAATAGGGACCTGGGCTATTGGGTCTACAGCTTGAACAGTTTCTCAGATCATTATCTAACAATTTCTGCAATGGTGCCATCAATATATTACATAAGTACTTAAGGAGTCCCGGCAAAATCAAAATTGCCGCACGTCCATTTTGGGTCTGAGACCTTATCGCCAACCATTAACCTAGCGGTAAAGAATCCGGGCAGTAATGATCTACGAGTGTCAAATGCCACTTGGCAAACGCCCGTTACATGCGCCCAAAAATAAAAAATATTTTTCATACGTGCATATCGGGAGCGCACCAAAAATGAAATTACCGCAAGAGGCACACAGTATTCGGGCGGTAACTCCATTTTGGCGCACATTGACGCTTACGCTGCTTAGAAAACAGGCCCCTAAATGTTGCCATATTGGGACAGCCCGAAGGTCAATCAAGCCCAGGATCCTGTTTCCAAGTACCCGTTACAAATACCTGGGGAAAATCCACTGCTTATTTCTAGGATAAGCCTCTATGGTAGATAGGACTGTCTGGAGTAAACAGCTTTTGTGTTTTTAAGGGGAAAGTCTCATATACAGTCACTGGATACTCTCACTCACCAACAGGAAGAAGGTGGTGTGAAGTCATTTCCAGTCCAGCCACCTTTAACAAGACGCCGCTGGCATTTGTTCGGCATGGCAGCTCAAGGAAGAAGGTGGTGCATAGAGGTATGCAGTGGCCATGAACGTTTCCGATGGGGTAATATTGCTAACATAAGAGCTGACAGGCGTTATCCTTTTTTCAACAGACCTGGTGTTACAGTATACCCCTTGACAAAGCTGGATAGCGAAACAGGCACCTGTCGGGGCGTTGAGATTTGAAAATAGACCGGAGGGTTCAGATAAGTGACCACCACAAGCCTGCCATAATTAGCACTGTTATGGTAGTGGATATGTGTGCAAGAAAGATCGAACGTGTTACGCTGTGAATAGCAGCATAAAACGCTGAGAATAGCAGCAAAAAAACTTAAAAAAAGAAAAAAAGTCTAAAATATAAAAAAGTAGTTTTCAAGATAGGTTGACAGCACACAAAGGAAGGAAGGAAGGAAGGAAGGGGGTTTTGTCGATGATTAAAAATTGTCACAGAAGGGGTCTCACCTGTTAGTGAGTGAGACGATGTAAGAGTACCCAGTGACTGTATATGAGACTTTCCCCTTAAAAACACAAGAGCTATTTACTCCAGACAGTCCTATCTACTATAGAGTCTTGTACATGAGTAGTTGTAAGTAGAATAGGGTCGCACAAGTTTCACTATTTCCAGGATAAGCAGCATAAAATGTATTGTACTTTTTTGGGATCTTGGCAGATACTTGTGACCTGGATTGGCCACTGTTAGAAAGAGGATGCTGGGCTTGATGGACCTTCGGTCTGTCCCAGTATGGCAGTACTTAGGTGATGGCACCTATTAGCCCTACACCATTCTGAAAACTGCTTCCATTTAAACTGCTATGTCTGCTTCATGGCCAGTTCTCTGGAGGCCATAATGATGTCCAAAGGAAATGACAGGCTGGTTAAAGCTTGCTATTTAGCAGACAGGCTGTCAGCGATAAAGACTTGACATTGAGATGCAGCAACTGACCTCCTTGCTTGGTCAGCAAAGTTGGATGTTATCCTAGTGGAATTGGTGGGATCAAGGTGACAGCAAGTAGTCTGGGGAACCAGATTTGCCCTGGTTAGTGCGGTGTGATAAGAATTAATGTGGCCTTGTCCTGATGGACTTTCTGGAGCACCTTGAGAATGAGAAGGAATGAGGGAAATGCATACACTTGACCCCGATCCCAGGAAACTGCGAACACATTGCATAAGTACAGGGAACAGAAGGTGCTGCTCTTCGCATTGTATGGTATAGTGAAGCGATAAGTACCTGGCATTCCCCACTTGCCAAATATTTGTTGGGCAGCCAATTTGTCGAGTGACTATTCATGGGGTTTGAGTCTACGAATGAGTGATTTAGTTCTCTGGGAAAATGTGTGGCTTAGAGAGTTGCCCCCAGGGAAAGTGCCAGGTTGCAAGTTCTGGTCAATTGTCATCAGAGGCAAAGGGACCCCAAGTCAAGTTTCTTGATTTAGAACATAACTTGATTGTTCGTTTGAATGAGGATGTTCTGATTGCAAAGGCCTGAAGGATCCAGTATATTGACCAAAACTCTAACTGGTTGGGTTGATGTGTTCTTGCGTCGTCCACATGCCTTGGGTAATCATGTGTAGAATATGTGCTGCCCCTCCAGCCATGGAGGCTCCAGTTGTGAAAGTGAAGGTTCAGGGTGGCATATGAAATGGGTATCCATTGACGAGAATGACATTGTCCTGCCACCAGTCTAGGAACTGCCTAAACACTTCCTACAGAGAACCTTTGAGAAACAGGCGCTGACAGTGTTAGCCCCGGTGAAGCTTGAAATGCCACTGAAGAAGGTGCACATGGAGTCTTGCAAACAGGATGATTTGGACTTCGGCAGATATGCATCCTAGGCCTATACATGTCTCAAGCAGTTGGAACTGTGGAACCTTGAAACTGAGCATAGCACTTGTATTGTTTCCAGTCATCCGGAAGGTATACCTTGGCTGTCTGTGTGTCCAGTATGGTGCCTAGGTGTCAGATCATCTGATATAGAAACAAAGGAGTAGGGAAGGGACATAGGCCAACCAAAATCAATGATATGATCCCTACTCCTTTGTTTTCTGTGGCTTCGAATCTGTAGGGAAATCATCCTTTTGTTTGGTAGATGATCTGATATGGCATTAGAGTCAACTTAAATTCACTAACAAGGAATCTGAGACTTTGAAGTGTTGAGATTGTGGCCTGGAGGGTATTACACACATTTTGTACTGTCTGCCCTGACACAACCCAATCACTCAAATAAAGATGATGAAATATCCATTCCTACAGAGGTAGGTGGCTGCTACCACTAGGCACTTGGTGAACCCCAAGGTGCAGAGGAGTCTGGCAGGAAGAACCTTATATTGTTAGTGATAGTTTAAAAACTCGAACCACAGGAACCACCAATAAAGTGGATAGATGCGAATGTCTGTGTATTGTTTATTAAGCACTTACTATACTGCCTCAGTTGCAAAAGCATTTCTAGGCCGTTTAGAATTAAAAACAAAATTAGGAAGAAAGGAACACCAAGGGCATTCATCAAAGTTTCTTCTTACCTACACTGAAGTTAAGACAGGCATCCCAAGAACTACCAGTCACCAAAGGCAAGAAGAAAATGAATACGTCTTAAGTTATGACTGGTCTGGAAGGTCTTGAGTAGGGTTACCATATGGCTCCAGGAAAAAGGAGGACACATTGATCCAGTCCGGGTTTTGCTTCCATTGAAAGCAATGGAAGTAAAACCCAGACTGGCTCAATCTGTCCTCCTTTTTCTGTAGCCATATGGTAACCCTAGTCTTGAGAGCAGGCTCAGCACAAAGCAAAAGGGGGTAAACTATTCCAAAGATAGGGGACCTGGAAGAAAAATGCTCTGTTTCTAGTAAATTCCCATTAAACCTTGGAAGTACTAATCTATGGTCATAGAGGGAACCCAACAACCGAGAAGAAAAGTAAGGTATTGTGAGAATAGATTAAGTTTGGGCGCGATAGTGTAGGGCCTTGAAGGCTACAACAAGGGTTTTAAATTGTATCTTATGTTTTATTGGAAGCCAGCATAGTTGAAGGAACAGTGGGGTAACACAGTTGTATCTTCACATGACAGAGAAAATGGGCAGCTGTTTTGGAGGGATTGTAATCTCAATTTCTGACGGGAGGATTCCTGAGTAAATAACATTACAGCAGTTGAGCTCTGAGGTCACAAAAGCATGGTAGTGAGTATTATTATTATTGTCTTTTTAGTGTATGGTGTACAGCGCTGCGTATGCCTTGTAGCACTATAGAAATGATAAATAGTAGTAGTAGTAATTATTGCATCATGGTTGAGAAAATTCCTATTCATCTTTGAGGTTCAAAGAGGCGAGCCCATCATTGGGGTCAAGCTGTTGGGACTATGGTGGCCAAGGAGTTAATTTTGAACTTCTCCTTCCAAAGGAATCTGTTGAGCTTTCCTAGGTCTAGAATGGTTTGGAAACCTCCTGACCTCTTAGAAGAATCGGAGTAAAACCTGGAATAGAGGTACCAGTTCCACTACATAGGCCCTTATGAAATATTCTAGTTCTAAAGCTAGAACCCTGTCATGATGAAAGGGAATCCTGGAAGGCTTCTCAGGTAGCTTTATTGGGGAAAATCTGGAGAAAGTGTATTCAGTAATCTTGAGTGATGATCTTGAGTATCTACTTGTCCATCGTTATGGATTGGCACTTCTCTTCGAAGAGTTGGAGTTTGCCTTCTATATGTGGATTGTCAAAAACTGGGGATAGGTTTGTTCATAGTGGCAGACTGTTGCTTCTGTTTGCAAGGCCCCTGATGGTGTTGGTAAGGCTTCCCAGGCTGGCATTATAGCATAGGTTATGTGTAAGGCTGGAATTGCTTTCAGGGACAGTAAGGCTGAGTGAAGGGTTGCTTTTATTGGCCTAAACAGTGCTGGCTGGTTGTTAGTTGGAGTTACAGTTAGTTCATTTATAAACCACTAATACCAATAACATAGCGGATTACAACTAAAATACTAGATCAAAATAAATCTAGGATGTAACAAGATTACTCTAAAGCTGCTCTCAAACCTTGGATCTTTAATGAAGGACAATGTGTCTTTCTCTTTTCACTTCAAAAATTGTCACCCACACAGGGAGCATCAGTGAGAGTGACATGGAAGTTCTCCTTGAGGCCAAAGACCTGAAACTGCTCTGTGTGCCCCAATGGTAATGGCAGAAATGTGGGAGGCACTGTCAAAAGCATCATATGTGACACTGATAAAATGGAAGCCATGCTCTTGCAGGTTAAGAGGTAAATAAGGATGTGCCAGGTCAGTTTATCACCATTTCATCCCGTAGCTGATGGGCTGCAATGCTCAAGTTCAGCATGGTGTCCTGGTAGACTTTTTTCCTATGATCTAGAGGATTTTCTGTTTTTTTTTCCAGCTGGAAGGTTTACTTGTGTCCTGGAATGTTCTTTAGAACCACTTTAGATAAAACATATTGATGAGAAGTTGTTTGTGGACCTGACCTGGATTGGTGAACTTTGTATTTTAGATTCAGGCATCTAGACATTGCCTGGGTTGTGAGTGGTATCTGCCCGATCTTGAGTTGTAGATCTTGGAGGACTTAGACAGAGACTGAAAATCTGCATTGAAATCGTATTTTGCACAATTGCGTTCCTCTACAGCAGGAATCCTCAAATCCAGTCCTCGAGGTCCACAACCCAGCCTGGTTTTCAGGTCCACAATGAATATATATGAGATCTATTTGCATTCTCTGCTTCCACTTCATGAAAAAAAATCTGATACATATTCATTGTGGACCTCAAGGACTGGATCTGAGGACACCCTGGTCTACATTGATAGTACCTTGGAAATCTTCTGTAGGAACTTGGGATAGAAGTGATTATCCCTCTGAATGTCTATGGTGAATTCATGCAAGATTTGACAAATTTGGTTCCTTTTAGATGGCAGCAGCCTGGTATACAGTGACATGATAGTGCACCATCTTGTTCCTGGAAATAAAAACAAGGTGTCCACTCCTGATTAGAGGTCCCATGCAGAGTCGACAGGCTCTGTGAAAGAGGGGCAAGTGGGATTTTCTTTTTTGGGGTTCACTGTCTCTTTAATGGGATTAGGCTTGTATTTGTATCTGTTGAGACTTCCCTTTCTTTGAGGCCTTTGTAGTCCTGTGGTCTGCTAAAGTCTGGGAGCAAGAGAAGCCTGTACAGCTGTCTGAAGCAAGGAAGGGGAATTTACTGCCTGCTTTCTCTCAGTGCTTTGCTTCTGGCATGGGGGAGGGGGCTCTGATCAGTGCAAAGCAGAAAGAAGTTGCTTGAGATGGTGTCAGCATTGAGGAACAGCTGTGGTAATGTGGATCTATGCTGCTTTTAGCTCTACTTTTATCGGGAGCCGATATGGTATTAGCATTCAGTCTGCCAGGGTGGAGGGAGGCTGCCACAGAGGATTTCATTCCCATAGGTGCCAGTTTTGGGCCCCTTGGGAGGAAAAAGGATCAGGAGCCATGTGGTGGGAACTCAAAGGTACCTCACTACTGTTTTGGTGGTAGGCATTCTTACTTAGAGTTTTATTTATTTATTTCCAAGATTTTCTATACCGCTCTAGCTGACAAGCAGAGCGGGGTACAGGCTAAAAATAAAGAAGGAAAGTTCTGCTGCTCTTCTGGTGTTGGGTTGATTTTATTTTTTTGGTCAGTCCTTGTAGTTTGACATGTGACGAAGAGCAGGAGAGCTAGTTGCTATCTATTAGGAGCAATTAGATGAGACTGAGGAAAGAGGGAGAGGGGAGCCTTTCACATCACTAGAAGTTGCTGTGTCTGTTCATCCTGTCAAATATCTGTGCTTCAAAAAATATTGTAACATTCAAGATGGTAAGAATCACTAGGGTTGAAGCCTTGCTGACTGGTGCCATTCCTCAATCTTCAAACTTGTGCTAATTCAACCCCTTATGTAAGTCATATGCGTACAGCTTTCAGGCCACCACTATCAGCAAGCAAAGAAGAAGAGAAATACACACGTCCCAGTAAGAGGAGGAAAGCGGAGTACTCCTGGGTTCTGGGCACAGTTTGAAAGTGTTTATGAGTTAGAGGAACCTTACCAAATTTTCCAGCAATGTCACCGTTTCCCCATGACACAGGATTTTGCAGAGCAGTCTATGCAAAACGGAGCGTTTCTCTTCAGGCAGCTCCAAAAAGGACTGGAAAATTTTTGTCTGCTGCAAGATATCTGTATGAGAAAGATGCATATTATTAGTACTTCAAACTTCAGTACAAGAGAAACAAACCGACTGCAATGCCTACAGTATCCTTCTACCAAATCTCATGTTCCTACTAAGCAGCAATGTTTCAGTTGGTGTAATCTGCAGGGAAAATTGTACAAAGGAGCCAGGGAAAAACATTTTAGATTTCTCTCAGGGTCCAGTTATGCTACAGATACTTAGCAAGGCATGCTTTTAAATTTATGGGGGTAATTTTAAAAAGGAGTTTTCGCAAGTAAAGGCCTTTTATAAAATTATCTCATGGATTCTGCACAGTGCCAAGGTGGTGCATACTTTTATGTGCCCACATGTAGGCATGTACAGGGGAGTTTGGGTAGAGTGCATTATTTATAAAATATGCATGTACACCTGAACATTTAGGCCTGCCTCCGAGCAGGTGTTCACAATACACAAATAACCCAGTGGTCCTTGTACTAAGGCGTGTAGGCACCTACGTGCATCCAAAGAGTGTCAAATTGGAACTAACCCTGGCTACCACGTGCCCCGGACAGTAATTCCATTTTTGACGCGTGTCCAAAACACACAATAGAAAATATTTTCTATTTTGTACCGCATGGCACTAACCAGGCGGTAATCAGCAGTGTACGCTGACACCATGGTTAGCGCATGAGACTTTACCACCAAGTCAATGGGTGGCTGTAAGGTCTCAGGCCGAAAATGGACTTGCGCTCATTTTAATTTTGCGGCACGTCCATTTACAGCCACAAAAAAAATGCCTTTTTTTCCAGGCGCAATGAAAAATGGGCCTGCGCACGTCCAAAACACATGCCTACACCAGCACAGGCCACTTTTTGGTGCGCCCTGGTAAAAGGGCCCCCCAGCAATATTCCTCACATAATAACTGTCGCTTAACCTCTCTCATAAGCAATTTTTTTTTTTAGGGATCCTCAGAATTACAGCATACTCCAAGTACAATCATTCTTCTCAGTGCTAGAGATGCCTTTCCTCACCAATCGCAACTTTTTATATGAAAAAACATCTTCTTCTGACAATTTTAGTAACTTCAGCTTGCAAAAACATTTTTTAAGAGTACTTATCTTGAACTGTAATTCAGCAGTCTGCTCAAGAATGTCAACAATGAAGCCAGACCTGCTGCCAACGTGGCCAGGTTTCAGTTTCTTCATCAGGGTAGCAGTCCAGAATCCAGGATAACAACTCTCTTAGGGCCTTTTTTACAAAGACATGCTACCAATTCTTGGTGCAGAAAATGAGAGGAAGCCCATTCAATTCCTATGGGAATCGCTAGCACAGCTTTGTAAAAGAAGCCCTTAGTGAGCAGCCAAAATGGCGACAGCATCTAAGAATGATTGTGCTTAGAGTATGCTATAATTCTGAGAATCTGTAAAAAAAAATTGCTTATGAGCGAGATTAAACTACTTTTATTATGTGAGGAATATTGCTGGGTATTTGTGTATTGTGAATGAGGAAACCCTGTAGCTGAAGAATTGTCCTGTAGTTGCTGGATTTATCCGAGCAGGTTTTAGCATCTGCAGACTCAATCAAGATACAATTTCTGTAAAATACTAGGGACAATGCAGCAAAGATACATGGAGGCATGTTTTCAAAGCATGTAGACTTACAAAATTTCATATGTTGCTATGGAACTTTGTAAGTCTAAGTGCTTTGAAAATGAGTCCCAAAGGCAGCTAGGTGTTTTATATAATAGACTTGAAATAAGTACCTATTTGGCCTTCACGCATAGGTGGCTTGTTATAAGATTACCCTCCATGTGAGGAAAAAGGGCCTTATTTGTCAATGTATTAACAGAAAATCCATTTGAGTGAGCCCAATATTCAGCCTGCATTGGTCAGCAGGTTTTTAAGCTACTGAAAAATGTGGGCTGAATTAAACCCAGATTTTCAATGCTGGGTTATGTCCTGGCACTGGCATTGTATATTCGAGTCAGTACAGTCACCCAGAAGTTAACCGGGCACAGGCTGATATTCAGATACAGTACCTGGTTAGCTTGGCAGATAA
The DNA here is from genome assembly GCF_901765095.1 of Microcaecilia unicolor. Classification (NCBI taxonomy): domain Eukaryota; kingdom Metazoa; phylum Chordata; class Amphibia; order Gymnophiona; family Siphonopidae; genus Microcaecilia; species Microcaecilia unicolor. The sequence continues at coordinate 164,908,563 of NC_044031.1, forward strand.
AGTTACGACATGTGTGTGCTGTCCTAATGTTATGCACTTAACTAGTTAGCAGACAATATTAGCACTAACTGGTTAAATGCCAGCCGCGCCCAAGCTCTGCTCACAGAAAGCCATGGCACTAACTGAATGCTGTGGCGTTCGTTCAGTGGCACTGTCAAGAGCTGCTGAATATCGGTGGCTGGCCTGCTCAGCATGGTTTAAGAGGGTAGGAGCAACTGTTCCCTCTAAACTGAGTGGGAGTCCTCCATGTACAGACCTGCCAGTAGGGGTGCTGTTTCAATATCACATAGTGAGAGACAGGCATGCTCCGCAGGACTCCAGCGAACCTGCCTGTCCCAGTGACTAAAAACATAATATTGAAGCACTGCTCCCCACTGGTAGTAAGGCAGTTGGAGGACTCCCGCACAGCTTAAAGGGAGCTGCTTTAAACCATGCTGAAAATCAACCCTTGCATTTGTAATAGCCACTACAGTGGCTAAGCGAGTCATTATCCTTTCGATAACCTTATTTAGTGTTTCACACCTACAAGCTGGTATTACTTAAGTCTGAAGTCAGCATTTCATACTAATCAGGAAATAATTCTTCCCTTAACTTGTCTGAATCTATGATTTAGAACAAGAATATCATACTTAGGGGCTTATTTTCAAAGCACTTAGTCTAAGTGCTTTAAAAATTAGCCCCTTAATATGTTAGCATTTTTTATTTTATTTTATTTGTTACATTTGTATCCCACATTTTCCCACCTATTTGCAGGCTCAATGTGGCTTACATAGTACCGTAAAGGCGTTCGCCAATTCTGGTATGAACAAATACAGTAATGTTGTAGTAGAATAAGGTTCGTGTGTACAGACACATTAGGGAATCGTAGAGAGGAAGAGTTATTTTATGTCCATTACGAGCTTTGGTTTCATTGTGTTGCAGGGTACAGGCATTTAAGTTGGGTCGGTAGGGTATGCCTTTTTGAACAGGTTAGTTTTTAATGATTTCCAGAAGTTTAGGTGATCATAAGTTGTTTTCACGGCTTTTGGTAATGTGTTCCATAGTTGTGTGCTTATGTAGGAAAAGCTGGATGCATAGGTTGATTTGTATTTGAGTCCTTTCCAGCTTGCGTAGTGGACATTTAGGTATGTTCGTTTTGATCCTGTTGTGTTTCTGGTTGGTAGGTCATGTATCCCGGGGTTTCGCCGTAGATAATTTTATGAACCAGGGTGCAGATTTTGAAAGCAATATGTTCTTTGATTGAGAGCCAGTGCAGTTTTTCTCAGAGGGGTTTTGCTCTTTCGAATTGCGTTTTTCCAAATATAAGCCTGGCTGCCGTGTTCTGAGCGGTTTGAAGTTTCTTTATAATTTGTTCTTTGCATCCCGCATAAATTCCATTGCAGTAATCTACATGGCTTAGTACCATTGATTGTATCAAGTTGTGAAATGTTTCCCTCAGGAAGAATGGTTTCATGTGTTTGAGTTTCCACATTGAGTGGAACATTTTCTTTGTTGTAGATTTCACTTGGTTCTCTAGTGTGAGGTTACAGTCGATTGTAACACCGAGAATTTTCAGGCTGTCTGAGATAGAGAGGGTATAATCTGGGGTGTTTATGTTTGTGGGTTTGTTCATATTGTATTGGGATGAGAGGATGAGACAGTGTGTTTTTTCTGTGTTGAGTTTTAGTTGAAATGCGTTTGCCCATGAGTCCATGATATTCAAGCTGAGCTTGATTTCATTAGTGATTTCTGTCAGATCATGTTTGTAAGGAATGTATATTGTGACATCGTCTGCATAGATGAAAGGGTTAAGGCCTTGGTTGGATAAGGATTTGGCTAGTGGAGTCATCGTTAGGTTGAAAAGGATCGGTGATAGTGGTGATCCTTGAGGTACTCCGCATTCTGCTTTCCACGGTGGTGATATGTTTGAGCTTGATTTTCACTTGATATGTTCTAGTGGTTAGGAAACCCTTGATTCAACTAAGCATGTGTCCGCCAATCCCGAAGTAATCTAGGAGTCTTAGTAGTATTTTATGGTTTACCATATCGAACGCACTGGACATGTCGAATTGGAGAAGTATGCTTTTGTCTGTTGCTATTTCCTGCTTGAATTTGGCTAGGAGGGTAATTAGTACTGTTTCAGTGCTATGGAGGGGTCGAAATCCTGATTGTGATTCATGTACATAAGCATAAGCACATAAGCACCGCCACGCTGGGAAAAGACCAAAGGTCCATCAAGCCCAGCACTCTGTCTCCGACAGCGGCCAATCCAGGCCCCATGAACCTGGCAAAAAACCCAAAATTTAATAACGATCAATGGACTTTTCCTTCAGAAATCTGTCCAGACCCCCTTTAAACTTAGCAAGGCCAGCTGCCGTCACTACCTTCTCCGGCAATGAGTTCCAGAGTCTAACTACGCGCTGAGTAAAGAAAAACTTTCTCCGATTTGTTTTAAACCTACCACATTCTAATTTCATCTTGTGTCCCCTGCTTCTATTATTGTTAGAAAGTGTAAACAAACGCTTCACATCTGTCCGCTCTATCCCGCTCATTATCTTGTAAACCTCTATCATATCACCTCTCAGCCACCTTCTCTCCAGGCTAAAGAGTCCTAGCTGTCTTAACCTCTCCTCATAGGGTAGTCGTCCCATCCCTTTTTCATTTTTGTCGCCCTTCTCTGCACCTTCTCCAATTCCTTTATATCTTTTTTGAGATGAGGCGACCAGAACTGAATGCAATACTCCAGGTGCGGTCGCACCATGCAGCGATATAACGGCATTATAACATCCTCATGCTTGTTTTCCATCCCTTTTCTAATAATACTCAACATTCTGTTCGCCTTCTTAGCCGCCGCAACACATTGAGCTGAAGATTTCAACGTCCTATCCATGATGACTACCAGATCCCTTTCTTGGTCCGTAACTCCTAACGCGGAACCCTGCATAACATAGCTGTAATTCAGGTTCCTCCTTCCCACATGCATCACTTAGCACTTGTCAACGTTGAACTTCATCTGCCATTTGGACGCCCAATCCCCCAGTCTCACGAGGTCTTCTTGTAATTTTTCACACTCCTCCCGCGACGAGACGACACTGGATAACTTTGTGTCATCTGCAAATTTAATTACCTCACTAGTTACTCCCATCTTGAGGTCATTTATAAATATGTTAAAAAGCAGTGGTCCCAGCACAGACCCCTGAGGGACCCCACTAACTACCCTTCTCCATTGAGAATAATGGCCATATAAATTTGTTTATATAATCAGTAAGTTGTTTGGTTACCATGCTTTCCATCAGTTTGACCACCAGTGGGATTGATGCTACTGGGCTGTAGTTAGTGATTTTGTTTGATTTTTTTCTTGCTATCTTTTGGTATTGGGGTGAGTAGGATATTGCCATTTTCCTTAGGGAAGAGACCTTGTTGGAGCATGTAATTTAAGTGGGATGTAAGGTCTGCTATGAAGCGATGGGGGGGCAGATTTTATTAGGTAGCTCGGGCAAGTATCCAATTTACAGTGAGAGTTGGAGAACCTATTAATCGCCTGGGTGACTGTTTCCAGTACCGGTCACAGGACATGGCAATAAGATTATTTTTGAGGAAGAACAAAAAAGGACTCTTCTCAAGGGCAAAATGCTTCAGGATCATCTTTATCCAGATGAATAAATTGCCCAATTAGGGAGGCTTAGGTTGTTAAGAAAACCACCCCTCAATAATTCTTGAAAGCTTATTTACCATATCAATGGCTACTTCTTGGGCAAAGGTAGATCTGCTTCTTCTATCTGGAGATTTGTTAAGTAGTAACATAACTTTCTTGCATTAGATTTGCCAGACATTAAATGTAGAAGCATCAAAAGATGTAACGTTGTTTGGAAAAAGACAGTGCTAAAAGGTTAGCGACTCAAAACACCCTTCTCATCAGGGGTGGCTTGTGGGGAATGCGGAGAGATGTGGGGCCAAGCGCAGCAGTTCATTGTTGGGCTTCCCTTGCCTAAATCAGTAGAGGTCAGAAGTAGGACCATGTGCAAAACACACAGAGGGGCATAATCAAACAGGGCGCCCAAGTTTTCCTGAGGGCATCCTCGCAGGACATCCATGCAAAGGGGCGGGGAAACCCATATTATCGAAACAAGATGGGCGTCCATCTTTCGTTTCGATAATACGGTTGGGGATGCCCAATCTCAACATTTAGGTCGACCTTAGAGATGGTCGTCCCCGGTTTTCAGCCATAATGGAAACCGAGGACGCCCATCTCAAAAACGACCAAATCCAACTCATTTGGTCGTGGGAGGAGCCAGCATTCATAGTGCACTGGTCCCCCTGACATGCCAGGACACCAACTGGGCACCCTAGGGGGCACTGCAGTGAACTAACTGACGCACTAACTGAATGGAAAAAGCCCTTCCCTTACCAATCCCTTAGCAATTCGGAAAGGAACGGGCATGCATGAAGGAAATCGAATGCAAATGAGCTGCTCGCTGTTAGCTCATTTGCACACGATTTCCTTCCTAAGGAGGGGAAGCCAGTGCAGAGCAGCCAAGCGTTATGCGTGGCTGCTCTGCGCATGCCAAAGACTGCTTCATACACGCAGACAAGCTTTGTGTATAATAGCCGTCTACAACCTTAAAAAAACACAAGTCCAGGTGAAAACATATGGGTGAAGGACGTCCAAGTGTTAGGCACCTTCGCTATGCCTCCATCCCTGCAACGGGCAGTTGAGGACGTCCAAAATGTGGATGTTTCTGTGAGAAGGACGTCCATGCCTTTGCTATGCCTCCGACACCCCCTTTATTTATTTGGATTTTGGATCACAAGTAGCAGCAGTGGGATTTGAACTGGCCACCTCTGGATTGCAAGTCCAGTGCTCTAACCACTAGGCCACTCCTCCATGCCACTCCCTTGAAATTTGGCCATCCCTATGGGGGGGGGCAGTTCAGGACGTCAAAAATGTTTGAAAGAAGGATGTCTATGCCTTCGCTATGCCTCCGCTGACACACACACACCTTCCCCCCCATGGACCTGCATACTGCTGCGATGGACCTGAGTATGATATTTGAGGCTGGCAAAAAAAGTTTTTAAAGTTGTTTTTTTTCAGGGTGGGAGGGGGTTAGTCACCACTGAGGGAGTCAGGGGAGGTCATCCCCGATTCCCTCCGGTGGTCATCTGGTCAGTTCAGGCACCTTTTTGAGGCTTGGTCGTAAGAAAATATGGACCAAGTAAAGTCGGCCAAGTGCTCATCAGGGATGCCCTTCTTTTTCCATTATCGTTCAAGGATGCCCATCTGTTAGGCACGCCCCAGTCCCACTTTTGCTACACCTCCGACACTCCCCCATGAACTTTGGTCGTCCCCGCGATGGGAAGCAGTTGGGGATGCCCAAAATCGGCTTTGGATTATGCCGATTTGGGCGACCCTGAGAGAAGGACGCCCATCTCCCGATTTGTGTCAAAAGATGGGCGCCCTTCTCTTTCGAAAATAAGCCTGACAGTCACTCAAAATTGTAAGGCTGGCCCTGCCTCCCACAGATCATGAAGTACTACTTCTACATATTCTGATAGTCTGGCCTGAAAATTGAACATCCCAGAAACATACTTACTATAGGCAAAACTGAGTGGAATGGAATAGGTAGATGTGCTTGTTAACTCTTTCCAAAAATACAAGTACTCTGGGACATGCAATAAAGCTGCTCAGTAGTAAATGTAAAACAAACCAAAGAAAATATTTCTTCATGTAACATATAAGTAAACTCTGGAATCTGTTGCCACAGAATGTGGTAAAAGAAATTAATGTAGCAGGGTTTTAAAAAGTTTGGATAATTGCCTAAAAGTCCATAAGCCATTATTAAGATGGACTTGGGAAAATCCACAGTTTATTTCTAGGATAAGCAGCATAAAATCAGTTTTACCCTTTTGGGACCTTGCCAGGTAATTGGACCTCGATTGGCCACTACTGGAAACAGGATACTGGGCTTGGTGGACCTTCAATCTGTTCCAGGATGACAATGCTTATATTCTTATGTAACATTTATAGTGACATGAAAAGTAAATCTAAATCTCCTGTGAAAACCTAATGTAAATAACAAATGCTCTAATGTATTTCCTCTGTTTATTTAAATGCATTGGTCTCTTTCTCATTATATATATATATATATATATATATATATATATATACACACACACACATTCATACAGAGAAAGAAATATATACTCCCTGTTCTATTATATTTTTACTTTGCTGTATTAAAACAATATGAAAACAAAATTAACCTTCTATAAAACATTTCCAACAGTACACGTTTTCTTTAATAACCCCAGTGCTCCCCCCACCCCCAAAACTCATCTGTCTGTATTTTTTTTGTCCCTCGTTTCTTATATTTTTGCTTATTATTCTTCTAGGGCAGGCCATCTGCAAAATCCAACCACTAGTTTGGAAATTCTCCTTTAAGGATCTGAAACTTAAGTGGGGGAGTAGTGATCTTCTTAAAAACAGAGGCTTGTCTGTTTTAGTTAACATTCTGCTTTTTTCAGGATGCTGAAATCATGGTGACAAATCCAGTAGATAAGTTCACAATTCTCCTTCCCCTACACAGGCCCCCAACCTCCAGAACTCCACAGTACAGTTATAAGAACAGCCATACTGGGACAGACTGAAGCTATATCTAGCCCAGTATCCTGCTTCCAACAGTGGCCAATCCAGGTCACAAGTACCTGGCAGAAACCCAGTTAGTAGCAACATTCCATGCTACCAATCCCAGGGCAAGCAGTGGCTTCCCTCGTGTCTATTATAATAGCAGATTATGAACTTTGCTGCTGCTACCACAACTGGCAATGAGTTCCACAGCTTAACTATTCGTTGAGTGAAAAAATATTTTCTTCTATTTGTTTTAAAAATATTACTATACAACTTCCTGGAGTGCACCCTAACCTTTGTATTTTTTGAAAGAGTAAACAATCGATTTATATTGACTTGTTCTACTCTCCGCTCAGGATTTTGTAAACCTCTATCATATCCCCCCCTCAGATGCCTCTTCTCCAAGCTGAAGACCCCTAACCTCTTTAGCTTTTCCTCATATGAAAGGAGTTCCATCCCCTTAATAATTTTGGTTGTCCTTTTTGAAACTTTTCTAATTCACTACATTTGTTTTGAGATATAGCAACCAGAACTGCACATAATACTCAAGGTGAAGTCGCACCATGGAGCGACTCAGAGACATTATAATATTCTTCATTTTATGTTCCATTCCTTTCCTAAATTCCTAGCATTCTGTTTGCTTTTTTTGGCTGCTCCCACCACACACTGAGCATAAGATTTCAACATATTGGGGGAGATTCTATATATGGCGCCTAAAAAATTGGCACAGAAATCAATGCCAACTAAGTGTATTTTATAAGTGGTGCCTAGATGTAAGCACAGTACATAGAATATGCTTAGTTGATATGTCTGCACCTAAAACTATGTGCCTGCATTTATCACAACAAAAACATGGCATAAATCCCAGCATATAGATTTAGGCGCACTGGGCCATATTCTATAACTATGCCTCTAAATTTTGGAATGCCCACAAAACACCCATTTCCCCGCCAATAACCATGCCCCTTTTTGCCTATGCACATTAGAAGTTAGGCACACTGCATTACAGAATGCGCTTAGCGAGTTGTGCGTGTAAATTCTAATTGTCAATTAGTGCTCATTATTGCTTAAGTGCTGTTATCAATGCTGATTAGCTTGTTAAGCCAATTAAGTTACACAGGTTGTTTACACTTAAGATTTCAGCGTGGATCTCTAGGCGCGCTATATAGAATCTGGGGGATTTCCCATGATGACACCTAGATCTTTTCCTTGGGTAGTGGAACCTAGCATCAATTAACTCCGATTTACATAAGTACATAAGTAATGCCACACTGGGAAGAGACCAAGGGTCCATCGAGCCCAGCATCCTGTCCACGACAGCAGCCAATCCAGGCCAAGGGCACCTTACAAGCTTCCCAAACGTACAAACATTCTATACATGTTATTCCTGGAATTGTGGATTTTTCCCAAGTCCATTTAGTAGCGGTTTATGGACTTGTCCTTTAGGAAACCGTCTAACCCCTTTTTAAACTCTGCCAAGCTAACCGCCTTCACCACGTTCTCTGGCAACGAATTCCAGAGTTTAATTATGCGTTGGGTGAAGAAATATTTTCTCCAATTTGTTTTAAATTTACTACACTGTAGTTTCATCGCATGCCCCCTAGTCCTAGTATTTTTGGAAAGCGTGAACAGACATCACTTTGCACTTGTCCACATTAAATTTTATCTGCCAGTTATGAACTTATTGTTCCAGACTAAGAAAAACCTTGTGAAAATTCCACTTGCATTTGGTATTTCTGTGCCTGTATATTTGATAAGTGCAATCATATACCAGGAAACAAGACAGCCTACAGGCTGCTTATTAATCTCTGTGACCAACAACTCCCAGGGGGCGTGATGACTAATACCTGTAGTCTGAATCCTATTGCAGTACTCAAAATGATTCCAAAATGTAAGTTAGAATTACCTTGCTTTAACACACTTAATGAGGCATCACTGGGAACAGCAGCTCTGTTCATCATTTTTGTGTCACCACTATCCACTATGTCCCACTGGTACATGGAGAAAATACCGCTCGCTCCAAGCCCTTGACAGTGGCCTTCTGCGTGGTTCCTCTCAAAGCCGCCTTCTTTTTCAGACAGCAGGCAGAATTCTGTCAAATAAAAGCCCAAAATCATGAAATTGCTGCTTTCCTGCACATGGTGCTATGTATCTTAGGACTGACATCCGGTTGTACTTATCTAGGGAGGAGTGGCTTCTACCTGTGCCGCTCAGCGAGCCCAGCCACTGATTAATCTTCAACATGTCACTTTCTAGATCATGCTACAGTAGGTCCATGGTTGGAACCGGAAGATCTCCGAGTGTCATCAATAGTCACTGCCAGTACCCGGATAACTATGCAGTAGCAGACAAAAAGTATCACTGGTACCCAGGTGTGGTGGAGTGGCCTAGTGGCTACAACACCTGTCTTGACATCCAGATGTGCCTGGTTCAATTCCCACTGCTGCTCCTTGTGATCTTGGGCAAGTCACTTAGGGCTTCTTTTACAAAGCCGCACTAGCAATTCACAAACGGCAAATGAGCGGAAGCCCATAGGAATTGAATAGGCTTCCTCTCATTTGTCGTACCAAGAATCGGTAGCATGGCTTTGTAAAAAAGAGGCCCTTAACCCTCCATTGCCTCAGGTACAAAATTAGATTGTGAGCCCTCCAGGGACAGAGAAACACCCAGTGTACCTGAATGTAACTTACCTTGAGCTACTACTGAAAAGGTGCAAGTAAAATACAAAAAAATAAAAATAAACTTCCCGGATATTTACTGCCCAATATTCAGTGCTATTTAACCAGCCAGGAACAGCTCCTGGCCAGTTAGCTAGCACTTAACCTGTTATCCATGAATATTCAGCAGGAGATAGAGGGTTTTCTCCCACTGAATATTCATGGTCAGTGCTTAGGGCCTTATTTATTTTTGTTACATTTGTACCCGGCACTTTCCCACTCATGGCAGGCTCAATGCGGCTTACATGGGGCAATGGAGGGTTAAGTGACTTGCCCAGAGTCACAAGGAGCTGCCTGTGCCTGAAGTGGGAATTGAACTCAGTTCCTCAGGGCCAAAGTCCACCACCCTAACCACTAGGCCACTCCTCCACTCCTTATTCTATAAAGGTTAGGCTCTTAAAATTTATGCTCCTAAATTAGAAGAATAATCTATTTTGGAGTGCAGAGTATGTTCATAAATTTAGGAGCATAACTTTTATAGAATAAGCCCTATAGCAGCTAACTGGCTATATTGTGCGATATAGCCGGCTATCCGCAAATATTCAGCACATCGCCAGCTAAGGGGGTCTTTTACTAAAGCTTAGGTCGAGTTATCTGCAGCAGGGCCCACAGAAATAAAATGGGCCCTGCTGCAGATAACTCAAGCTAAGCTTTAGTAAAAGACCCCCTCAGTTTGGCAGCCAAATTGGGCCGCCCAAATAGCTGGCCTGAATATTGACTTAGCCAGATGAGTTGAAACTGGCCAAAAATAAACTGGCTAATCAGTGCTGGTCACCGGAAATGGCCCGGAACTGAATATCCAGGCTCAGCGCTAACCGGCTAACTCCCACAGTCTGAATATCAGCCCCTTAGTGTCTTATAGCTGGATATTTATCACCAGTATCCTGGTATGGTCCGGCACTGAATATCTGAGCACAAATTTAAATACCATGGTCAGAGTTTGAAGTCAGCGCTGACTGTTGTGTTTAAATACTGGATGTATTCCTGTGAGTATCATTTTATTTTATAATGGCCACCTATAAGTGTCCATAAACTTACCCTAGGGAGAGAAGGCACACAAATTTACAGCTGCTCCCAGAGAGTTATACATATATGCACACATAGACATAGTAGTATATTATGCCATACTTTGAGCCCCTTTTACCAAGCTGTGGCAAAGGGAGGCCTCAGTTGGCATCGGTGCATGTTTTTCACACGTGCCGAGGCCCCCTTTTACTGCAGCAGATAAAAGGGAAGTATCTCTTTCTTAGCTCAAGATGGCCAACGAACTGGCTGCTTTGTAGTCAGCTCCGTGAGCCCGTCCGTCTGGACCCCTTCCCTGCCGGTCCCATCGCCGACTTCATCCATCCCAGCATTGTGGGAGGCTCTGGGCGTCGGATCGTTGCCGGATCGGTGTCCGGCGGCGTCCAACCGCGACCCCTCCATCGGTCTCGGCTGGGCACTGGCACTGGCCTGGATCGGCGCTTCCTGCACCTCCTGCCTCGTGTCACTGGCCTGATCGGCCAGCTCGACCGACGGGGTTCTGCCGGGCGGAGAGCCGAGAAGCGGGCGGTGTGGATCGTGGGCGGCGGTGCGAGCGACGAGAGGCTGTGCGGCCTGGGACCGCGCATCCACGTGGCAGCCCCATTCTCCCTTTGTCTGCCAGAGTGCCGAGAAGTGAGCTCCGCCGAGCCCTGAGCGCGGCCCCGACCTTGAAGGCTCCGGACCCCTCCTGGAAGATCGGACCGACATCGCCTGAGCGCGAGACACCTCGAGGAGCGGAACCAGATAAAGAAATCGACTGAGTGCAACGAGGCGAGGGCTGACGGCGCCTCGGAAGGTTGGAGAACCAGGAAGGCTGGTGGCCAGTGCGGGGAGAGAGTGACGCCCCCCCCCCCGCCCCCGGAGAATAGCAGCAGCAGAAGGCCACGAGGTAGCCATCAGAGGTGGAGAACTGGATTGGGGAGAGGAGGAGGAGGCAAAGAGGCCATGATAATCCCCTGCAGGAGGTAACACACAAAAAGGGCTGCAGCCAAAGTGCATAACCAGAGAACCAGAGGCAGCACGAGGGAAGCCTCCGTGAGCTCACCCTCGCCTGTCGCGCTCCCCGAACTGCCCGGGACCGTGTCGGCTGTGAGTCGGAGGGAGATCGCCTGCGGCCTGTAGTGCGGACCCGACCTCGTGGCGCGTGCCAGTCCGGGCGGTGCGGTGCGCGGGTGGTGGGCGCGCCTCTTCAACAGGTGTTCGGACCTGCCGGCCCAGCGATCTGGGGGACCCACCGCACCACTGCAGCCCAGCTGCTCCACCTTCCCTGGTCCACCCGTGCCAGCTTCTCTGCTTGCCTGCTACAATCCGACGGCTCCAGCTTGTTCCAGCCTGCTGATCCAGCTTCCCCCCTGCTTGTTCCAGTCCAGCTGCCCTAGCGTGTTCCTGTCCGCCTGATCCCAGCTTAGCTTGTTCCGGTCCCCCTGATCCCAGATTGTTCCAGTCCGCCTGTTCCCAGCTTGATCCGGTCCGCCTATCCCAGCTTGTTCAAGCCCACTTGATCCCAGTCTGTTCCAGTCCGCCGATCCTGCTTCTCCCCTTGCTTGTTCCAGTCCATCTGCTCCAGCCTGTTTGTTCCAGTCCAAATGCTCTAGTATGTTCCAGTCCGCCTGCTCCAGCTCGTTCCAGTCTGCATGATCCCATCTTGTTCCAGTTCGCCCGATCCCAGCTTGTTCCAGTCCGCCGATCCAGCTTCCCCTGCTTGCTCCAGTGTTCCAGTCCGACTGTTCCAGCTTCTCCCTGCTTGTTCCAGCCCATCTGCTCCAGCCTACTTGCTCCGGTACACCTGCTCCAGCCTACCTACTCCAGTACATCTGCTCCAGCGTGTTCCAGCCCGCCTGAACCAGCTTCTCCCTGCTTGTTCCAGCCCATCTGCTCCAGCCTACTTGCTCCGGCACACCTGCTCCAGCCTACCTACTCCAGTACTTCTGCTCCAGCATGTTCCAGTCCGCCTGATCCAGCTCCTCCCTGCTTGTTCCAGTACACCTGCTCCAGTCTGCCTGAACCAGCTTCTCCCTGCTTACTTCAGTACCTGCTCCAGCCTGCCTGCTCCAGTACATCTGCTCCAGCGTGTTCCAATCCACCTGAACCTGCTTCTCCCTGCTTGTTTCAGTCCATCTGCTCCAGCCTGCTTGCTCCAGCTTCTCCCTGCTCGTTCCTGTTCATCTGCACCAGCTTGTTCCAGCCCACCTGCTAGCTTGTCAGCCATTGACTGACTTGCATGCCTACTAGCTTACTAACTCATCAGCCATTGACTTACCTGCTAGCTTGTCAGCCATTGACTTACTTGCCTGCCTGCCAACTTGTCAGCCCAATACTTACCTCCTCTCCAGCATCTCCCTGCTCGTTCCTGTCCATCAGCTCCATCATGCCCCAAACCGCCTGCTAGTTTGTCACCCATTTATTTACCTGCCAACCTGCCAACTTGACAGCCATTGACTTATCTGCCCCCCTGCCTCTCCCTTGCTCGTTCCTGTCCATCCGCACCTGCCTGCTCCACCCCGCCTGCAAGCTTGGCAGCCACTGCCTGACTTGCCTGCCTGCTAACCTGCCAGCCACTGACTTACCCACTCTCCAGTCCATCAATCCCTCCAATTCCAAGCTTCCGGCTTTTCGCTCTATCTACCTGCTTCTCACCTCAGTCACTACACTTACACCTGTCGCATCGCAATCACTACTTATGGCCCCTGTCCACATCCTCTTCCTTGCCCTGTCCCTTCCTAATCTTTTTCCCCTCCCCTTACCCCTGTCTATCGCTGGAACTCATTGCCCACCTGTGTTCCCTCCCGTCCTGCCTGCTACGGCAATACCCTATTCACCCCCATCCTTCACCACCTCTCCATCTCTCTTGTCCCCCTTCTCCTTCCTAGCCCTTAATCTCCAACACCTCCTTCCTGCCATCAACCCTTCACCATTCCTCCTAAAGTACAGAATATAAACCTTGAATTCACTTCCAAGCCTTCTCCTCCCTGTGGCTTCTTAACCCACTCCCTCAACCAACCTCACCTGGCCTCCTTCTCCTCCTTCCCTCAGATCACCGAAGAGGAAACTACTCGCCTTCTTTCTTCCTCTAAGTGCACCACCTGTTCCTCTGATCCCATTCCCACCAACCTGCTTACCAACATCTCTCCTACAGTTAACCCCTCAATCTGTCACATCCTCAACCTCTCTCTCTCCACTGCTACTGTCCCTGACACCTTCAAGCACGCTGTAGTCACACCACTTCTCAAAAAAACATCACTTGACCCCACCTGTCCCTCCAACTACCGCCCCATCTCTCTTCTACCCTTCCTCTCCAAATTACTTGAACGTGCTGTCCACAGCCGCTGCCTTGACTTCCTCTCCTCTCAGGCCGTCCTCGACCCACTTCAATCCGGCTTTCGCCCACTACACTCAACAGAAACAGCACTCTCTAAAGTCTGCAATGACCTGTTCCTTGCCGAATCCAAAGGTCACTATTCCATCCTCATCCTCCTCGACCTATCTGCCGCCTTTGACACCATCAATCATAAGTTACTTCTCGACACACTGTCCTCATTTGGATTCCAGGGCTCCGTCCTTTCCTGGTTCTCCTCGTATCTTTCCCAACGCACCTTCAGAGTATTTTCTAATGGCTCTTCTTCCACCCCTGTCCCGCTCTCTGTCGGGGTCCCTCAAGGATCTGTCCTTGGACCGCTTCTTTTCTCGATATACACCTCTTCCCTGGGCTCGTTGATCTCATCACATGGATTCCAGTACCATCTCTATGCTGATGACACCCAGCTTTACCTCTCCACTCCCGACATCACAGTCGAAACCCAGGCCAAAGTTTCGGCCTGCCTTTCCGACATCGCTGCCTGGATGTCCAACCGGCATCTGAAACTGAACATGGCTAAGACTGAGCTACTCGTCTTTCCACCCAAACCCTCTTCTCCTCTTCCCCCACTTTCCGTCTCTGTTGACAACGCCCTCATCCTCCCCGTCTCTTCAGCCCGCAATCTCGGAGTCATTTTCGACTCCTCCCTCTCCTTCTCTGCCCATATCCAGCAGACAGCTAAGACCTGTCGCTTCTTCCTCTATAATATCAGCAAAATTCACCCATTCCTTTCTGAACAGACCACCCGAACCCTTGTCCACTCGCTCGTCACCTCTCGTCTTGACTATTGCAACCTTCTCCTCGCTGGCCTCCCGCTTAGCCACCTATCCCCCCTTCAATCTGTCCAAAACTCCGCCGCACGTCTTATCTACCGCGTGAACCGATACTCTCATATCACCCCTCTCCTCAAGTCGCTTCACTGGCTCCCGATCCGCTACCGTATACAATTCAAGCTTCTTCTATTGACCTTCAAGTGCACTCAATCTGCAGCCCCCCATTACCTCTCTACCCTCCTCTCCCCATATGTTCCCACCCGTAACCTCCGCTCTCAGGACAAATCACTCCTATCTGTACCCTTCTCCACCACCGCTAACTCCAGACTCCGCCCCTTCTGCCTCGCTTCACCTTATGCCTGGAACAGACTTCCTGAGCCCATACGCCGTGCACCCTCCCTGCCCATATTCAAGTCCTTACTCAAGGCCCATCTCTTCTCCCTTGCTTTTGGCGCCTAACCACCTTCCCCATTCCTGATACCTACACTGACTACATAGCTTATTACCTTTAGATTGTAAGCTCTCTTGAGCAGGGACTGTCCTTCCCCTTGTCTAAACTTGTACAGTGCTGCGTAACCCTGGCAGCGCTATAGAAATGCTAAGTAGTAGTAGTAGGAATTGGCCGTGCGGTAAGTAAAGCACTTGTCGTGCTGCCATTTCAAGGGGAGAGCCCTTACTGCCACCCATTGAGGTGGGAGTAGGGGCTCCCGTGCTAACCTGGCAGTAACTGTTTGTACAGCGCTGCGTACACTTTGTAGCGCTCTAGAAATGTTAAATAGTAGTAGTAGTAGTAACTGTGCACTGCCCAATTAACGCCAGGTACACTCCGGCGCTACAAATATATATTTTTGTAGCGCCGGATGTGACAGTGTGCTAGGGGTGGGAAGTACCACCAGGCTGCTGCAGTAGCCCAGCAGTACTTCCTGTTTAGCAAGTGATAAACCCGCATTGGGCTTAACGCCACTTAGTAAAAGGGACTCTTTTGTTTTTATTGCTGTAATTGTCTATTGCTCATGTTTAATTTATTCTTACTGTACACTACCTTGAGTAATTCCTTCAAAAAGGTGATAAATAAATGTGCTAGTAAACTAGGTGCATACGTACATACTTTATAAAATGTGCACATAAGTAGCAATCCCACCCCACTTTGCCTATTCTCTGCCCTAAGGAAAGCTTACATTTACATTGCATGAAAGCATTTTCTAAGGGGGTCTTTTATAAAGCAGCGGCAAGCAGCTATCCCGGAACTATCACCGGCCCGATGCAGCCACCGGCGGTAGTTCCGGCTCCAGTGTGCCTTATTTCCGGCACGCCGGAAATTTTTTTTTTAATAGCACGGCACTAACCCAGCGATAATCGGGCATCACTGCGCACTGCCCAGTTACCACTAGTTACCGTGGGAGCACTTACTGCCCAGAAGTCCTTACCGATACCTCAATGGATGGTGGTAAGTGCTCCCCACCGCACTGAGACTGATGTTCTCCTTGGGATGGTAGGACCGGCTTTCTGCTTAATATGCCAAGGTTCATTGGTTGACAGTGTTTGCTAGAATCCTTTTTAAATGCTCTTGTTTAATGTAGAGTATCTTATATATTGGCACCTTTCTATTTGATACAGTGTTTTGTTTTATCTAGTTCAGTTAGGCCTTCTCAATTAACTAATCTGTTTACCGATCCACCTATGAAAGGTAAAGGAAGAAAGAGATGCACTGATTCTTTGTTCTCTTTTCAGGAAGCTAAATTAGGTAAAGAGGTTTCTTCCTTGATTTTACAGGAAACGGGGTATGCAAGTTTTAGACGTTTGCTTAAAACATCCTTGTTTCAAAAATTTGTTAGGAATTGAATTTATTAATTTTAACTGATCACGTTTCTTTGATTGTCAGAAAATTATGTGTTCCTGGCTTGTCCAGCTTCTTTTTTTGGAATCTGCATTGAAATGCAATGTATTGCAGGCTATAAAAATAAATTGTTACGTTATGTAATGTTATGATATGTGTGCACTGGAGCTAAAAGTACTATAGCTGTAAAGAGGATCTCACAGGGGAAAGAAAGGGGAAGTCCAGATTACAGTGATTACACAGATGTTCAGTTCCCCCCCCCCCCCCCCCCGGCCACACACACTGAAAAGGGAAAATGGTTATGAAACTTTCTAAATCAGTGGTTCTCAACCTTTTTTCAGTCGGGACACACCTAACGGAGAATGTTCACATTTGTGACACTCTCAGGCTCATTTTTGAACGAGAAGGAAGCCCCTCTTTCGACACAAATCGGAAGATGAGTGTCCTTCTCCCAGGGTCGTCCAAATCAGTATAATCGAAAGCCGATTTTGGACGTCCCCAGCTGCTTTCCGTCGCAGGGACCGCCAAAGTTCAAGGGAGCATATCGGAGGCGTAGCGAAGGTGGGACTTGAGCGTGCCTAACACATGGACGTCCTCGACCCATATTGGAAAAAAAAAGGGCGTCCCTGACAAGCACTTGGACAACTTTACCTGGTTGTGTTTTTCTTACGACCAAGGCACAAAAAGGTGGCCGAAATGACCAGATGACCACCAGAGAGAATTGGGGTGACCTCCCGTTACTCCCCCAGTGGTCACTAACCCACTCCCACCCTCAAAAAATATCTTTCAAAATATTTTGTGCCAGCCTCTATGCCAACCTCAGATCCATCACAGCAGTATGCAGGTACCTGGAGCAGTTTTAGTGGGTGCAGTGCACTTCAGGCAGGCGGACCCGGGCCCATCCCCCTCCTTACCTGTTACGTTTGTGAAGGAAACAGCGAGTGCTCCAAAACCCACCACAAACCCACTGTACCCACATCTAGGTACCCCCCCCTTCACCCATAAGGGCTATGGTAGTGGTGTACAGTTGGGGGTAGTGGGTTTTAGGGGGGGTTTGGGGGGCTCAGCACACAAGGTAAGGGAGCTATGTTTCTGGGAGTATTTTATGAACTCCACTGCAGTGCCCCCTAGGGTGCCCGGTTGGTGTCCTGGCATGTCAGGGGGACCAGTGCACTAGAAATGCTGGCTCCTCCCATGACCAAAAGGCTTGCATTTGGCCATTTCTGAGATGGGCATCCTTGGTTTCATTATCAACGAAAATCAGAAACGAAAAAGTCTAGGGACGACCATCTCTAAGGACGACCAAAATTTCAAGATTTGGGTGTCCCCGACCGTATCATCGAAACGAAAGATGGACGTCCATCTTGTTTTGATACTACGGGTTTCCCCGTCTCTCCAGCGGGACGTTTTGCGAGGACATCCTCAACAAAACTTGGCCATCCCTTTCGATTATGCCCCTCTCTGTGTACATGACGCTCACGGACCTTTGGTCTGATACAGTATAGCAGTTCTTATGAATTAAAAGTAAACATGCTCTGCATCCACAAAAACCTAATCTCCTGCCAACAACAGGTGCAGATCATAACTAGCACATTTTCTCCATGGAAGTTACCATATGAAAAAATAAATTTGGATTATCTGAGTAATAGCAACATAAATTTATTCACTATGAGGAACATTGGACATTTTCAGGTTTTGTAATATCACAAACTCAACATACATGTAATAAACCTATCATACAACAGCAGCACTAATTCCTATGATTCAAACATGAACCCTACTTAAGAACAGGCAGCACTGCAAATATTACATGGAGTCCTAGAATACTAATATGCCTACTACTGGTAAAAACAGAATAAGTGAGACTGCTACAGAGTTCCACACCGAAAATACATATAAGCAGCATACCACACCATGGTCACACACAAAACACAGACACAAACCTTCACCAAATATAGAACAAAGGATCACAAATTAGACAAAAATTGAAGCAGGAACCCCAAGAAGTCAAACTAGGCAACTACCACAACATAGGAGAACTAAGAACCAGGGGCGTAGCCAGACCTTGCAGTGGAAGGGGGCCAGAGGTGGGGGGGCACATTTTGGTCTGCTGCCCCACCACTCCCCACCCACTGCTGCAGCAAATACCTAGGCTGGTGGGGGTCCCCAGCCCCCGCCAGCTGAAGCCTTGTCCAGCGCCGGTCTCCAGAGCTGCCGCATTGCCTGTCCTGCTCTGTCTTCCCCTCACGTCCTGCACATTCGTTTTAGTGATGGTCCAGCATCTCTCCTCTCTCTCTCCCTGCAGATCCAGCACTTCTCCCTCCCTCTCCATCCTTCCCCCCATGGGTCCAGCACCTCTTCCTTTTTGTGCTCTCAGTCCCCAACCTGCGAGTCCAGCACCTTCCCTCCGCCCCTTCATCCTCCCTCACTGAGTCTAGCACTTCTCCCTTGTTCTCCTTCAGCGTCCATTCCAGTCCATCAAATCTCATTTCTTCAGTTCTCTGTCCGCAGCGGCTGCCATATGGGCCAACCCAGTGCCTTTGCTTTCCCGCATCCCACCCTTCTGACACAACTTCCTGTTTACACGAGAGTGGGACGCGGGTTGGCTTGCCAGCAGAGAAGTAAAGAAGTGAGGTTTGATGCATTGGGGTGTGTGTGGGGGGAGGGCGCAGGAGACGAGCTGGATAAACAGCAGGAAGACAGGGGAGATAGACCATGCTGCTCTGTGCAGAAGCCTCACTACAAATCTCCTAGGTGATCCCAACACACTAGTGTGTTGCATCATACCTGTTGAGACCCCAGTGATCTAAATAAAGCAACTTCCACAGAACGTCCAGGTAGCACAAAGAGAATCCCTCCTAAATGGGTAGGAGGTTAAGACAGGCACAAAGTTTAAAGCAATAAGCTAGAAGCACAGTTACAAAATCAAAGCCATTCTACAATAGTAATACTTCTGGGACTAACATTCCACACCAGCTTTTACAGGATGTTGAGAATCAAAATGCAGAATCCTATCAAAGTCCAGGAATGACTTCTGCACCTAAGATTTACTCCTAGCAAGGGGTTCTGTGCTTTATCATTACTGAATTGCCTTTTTCTCCATGTTTATATTGATTTAGATTTAGCTCATGCCTTTTCAGTGGTAGCTCAAGGCAAGTTACATTCAGGTATACAAGGTATTTCACATGTCCCTGGTGGCCTTATGATGTAATTTTGTACCTGAGTTAATAGAGGGTTAAGTGGTTTGCTCAAGATCACAAGGAGCAGCTGCAGGGTTTGAACTGGTCTTTGCTGGCTGCTAGCCCATTGCTATAACCACTAGGCTACTCCCCTACTCCTTGACATGGACCATATCTAAATAATCCATTTTACAAGAGACAGGGCCAGTCTTAGCAATTGCGGGGCCCTGTGCAGACCAGTTCTGTGGACTCAGTTGCCCTCTCCCGCCCACCCACCCACCACCATAAGCCATAATTTATCAGTTTAAAAGGAGGTTTAGAGCTCTCGGCACCCCACACCTTGATATGCATCCACCACATATCAGTAGAGAGTGGCACACAGCAGCAGTAGTTTTCATATCCCATCAGCTGCCGAGCCCAGAGCCTCCTCGCTGCTGAATCCCACCCTTGCGGAAGCAGGAAGTGACATCAAAAGGGGGCGGGATGCAGCAGCAAGGAGGCTCTGGGATCGGCAACAGACAGGATATGAAAATCGCTTTCTGTGCCTGATGCTCTGTACTGAAATGTGGATGCACATTAAGGTACGGAGCAGGGAAGTGTTCCAAGACAGGAGGACAGACGTGTCGGAGATGCAGGGCCCCTAGGAGTGTGAGGCCCTGTGCAACCGCCCCTGTCGCCCCTGCCTAAGACCGGCCCTGACAAGAGAGAACATTTAAAAAGAGCAGAATCACGCAGGATTTTATATGTGAAGAGATGGATTTTTCAAAACTGAAAATCCAAGGGAAGCTAATTAAGGAACTGAGCTCCAAAACTGTTATATTTTGACTTCTGGTGGAGAAGCCACCTAAGATGGCCATGTGGTAATGGAGCTCCCTGTGTCTTCCCCCATAACTCCTCCCCCCCTCCCCGGGAGAGATTTAATCCATCCAGTTACCTGCAAAACAACACTTGTGGTATTTTGATCACAGACACAACTCCTGAAGGAGCTTTGACTTTGTTTGTTGCACAGGCCGGCAGAAGATGCAGCTTTCCATGCCCCCCCCCCCCCCCCCCAAGCGCAGCAGTGCTGGCAAGTGAGGCTGGAGCGCGGAGGGCCTGAAAAACAGGGTAGTAGCGGTGGAGAGTGGGCGTGATGAAATGCAGGCTTGACTCCCGGGGGGACAACAACAAGGAAACATGGAGGTACTATAGAGTAATTCCAGTCTTTTAGAGGGGGCCCCTCTAATGTTCTTAGATGAGGGCCAAGAACTATGCCATGTGAAGAAAACTTAGTGCTCCATTAGGTCCTGAAGACATGTGCTCCCAGGCCTTCCTGAGCTAGTGCAAGATCGCTGCTGGTTTTCACAGCAGGTTTTTTTTTTTAGGACCCCCTCTCCCACATGTATATTTCAGTAAATGACTTAAGGAAGACACTGCTTCAAGCTCTGAAGGGTTTTTGATTTAGCCTTTCAACCAAATGCAGGTCTCCTAACCATTGCTCTTACAGACAAAACATGAAGAGAAAAGGGAGACAAGCCGCCCGATATTTAAAACCGTTTAACTGGCCAGGAACGGTTTGTGGTCGGTTAAACAGCACTTAACTGGCTATCCAGCAATATTCAGGCAATAAAGCAAAGTAGAGGAGACAACAAAAGTAACAGCTCTGGGAGTATATGTGAAAAAATCCCACACAGGTGTCCAGGAGAAAACGTTTACTTGCACCAGTATGGACCCAACACGGGACCATGTTTCGGTGGGGCAAACCCGCCTGCCTCAGGGGTAGTAGAAACACTACAAACAAAACAATAACATTTAAAGCAGTGTGTTGCAACACAATATTAAAAAATTAATATGAACATACAGAAAAATAAAACACCACAAATCTTGCAATGGACTGTGACAACTTGAAGTAGCTCTATGTAAAAAATATAAAGTACAAAAATTGCTGCAAATAGTCAATGCATTATAATGAAGAAAACAGTCAAATGTACTATGTGTATGTTCAACTTATATGAAAATACATACAGACATACATTGCTTAAAACAATGGTTAAGACATTTATATGTCTCTGAAATACAAAAAACTATGCATCACTTGTGCAAATAACAAGAGATGAAGTACTGACCTGATGGATGTTGGAAATCAGTACAGTCAAATAACCTGCAGTGAGTACCATATATAAATGTAGACTATAAAGGGAAACATTGCACAAAAGAGATGTCAAAAAAAGGGGACAATAGGCTTTTTTCGCAAATACTCCCAGAGCATTTACTCTTGTTGTCTCCTCTACTTTGTTTTATTACCTTTGTGTTCCCATAGAGGTGGTTTCCTGTTCTCCTTGCTGGTTATCTCCCGCTGAAAACTGCCAGTTAGCGCCTACTGGTTAGCCAGTTCTATCACGCAATATAACCAGCTACCCGCCAATTTTCAAATATGGCCATGTCAATACCTGGAACATCTTTGGCCGGTTCCAACTTAACTGGCCAGCGTTGAGTATCGGCTTGGTCAGTTAAGTTCAAATCGACCAAAAATAAACTGGATATTCAGTGCTGGTCAGCATTGAATAACCGGGCTCAGCGCTCACCACGGAAGGCAGCCCGGCTACCTCCCACGGTCTGAATATCGGCCCCAAAGAGAACAACCTACAGATGATAATTTTATGGAATTGAGCCTCTGGCAATTCAGGACTCTACGGAAATCAAATGCTGCTGCTGAAGTGCAGGACATGTTGTGTATGGCAGTCACAGGGTGAGGATAATCCTACTGTAACAATTCACCAGCCAAACAAGGAACCAACAGTTCTGCCCAGAACATTGTGTATGGCTGAAATAGGAAACAAAGCAGTTCCTGTAGGAAATGAAAAGAGGAAGGCAGCACAAAAGTAGCATATTTCTATCACCTACCGAAATGTCCGTCATGTTTGATATACAACTCGATAACGGCATAAGCAATGGCCGCTGGAGGTGGGATTTCAAGGACCACATTTGCATCTTGGATCAAGTTTCCATTTTCACTCACTGAAACCTGTGGAAGACGACTCATTACAACTCCGAATATATACCTTTGTATACCTCATGTAACATTATGCAGAATTTTAAAACTGCCAAGAAACGAAGGCACCACTTACAGGTCAATTTTCAGAGTTTAACACACTAACTTTGGAAATTAGCCAGTCAAGACTCAGCTTTTGAACACTTTCCCTTGCTGAACAACTAAGTTTAACCATTTCAATTCACAAGGCTGCCAAATATACCCTGCCAAAAAATAGGCCGCTCCAGAGGCATTCCATGAGTGAGTAGTCAGCACTGATTTTCAGTACAGAGAAGGTAAATATTATCACTGACCATCTAACTTGCATAGCAAATATGAACGTTACACCAGTTTTCAAACGGAAAAGTATACATGTACTTCACCTTAGAAAACTACCCCACAGAAAGTACATGCAACATTTCTACCAGCTATTCAGTTCACTCTAATTTGCAGGCATATTTTACATGCATAAGCATGTATTTGATAAAGTGTATACATAAACACTAGACCCTCCCTAACCCCACTCCTGGGAATGCTTCCACTCAGTTTGAGTAAACATATACAGGATATACCCTCATTCTGCAACAGATTGCCTGAAGTTAGGTGTCAATGTGCATGTGTAAGTTATAGAATATTTGCGCGACTGTTACAGTTATGTGCTAAGTGTTAGTTGGGCGCTAACCGAAATTCAGTAAGTTTTACTTCAGGGGAATTAAATGGAACATTCTGCAAAATTCTGCACACTTTATCTGCAATTTTTTTGGCAGAATTCCCCTATTATAAGGGCTAGCATATCCCTCAGGCATGAAATACCCCCCTCCCCCACCGCAGTTTCCCATACACTTTCATGTGGACCTCCATCCCATTCCCATGGCACACACACACACACCTCATCCACCTTTTTTTTCCTGCCCTTTCCCTGCACCCACACTCCATCCACCTTTTTTTCAGCCCCTCTCTCTGCATCCACCCTCCATCTATACTTTTCCAGAACCCCACCCCCCTGCATAAGCACTGGTCCAGCACAGTAGGGGGAGGAACTGCAGAGTCACACATTGGGCTGCTTTCTGCTTCTCTGCCATCCAAGGCCCGACTGTTCCTTTGAGCCACACGGGCCTCCGTATAGCCGTGTGGCTTAAAGGAACTGCCGCAGCAGAGAAGCAAGCAGCCCAACCTGCGACTGTGCAGCTCCTCCTCCTACGCACCGGACGGTGAGTGTGTAGGGAGGGTAGGAGTCACTTTTCGGCTAACAGTATCTGCACCATTGTGCCTGCAAAGGCAGGCTGCACAGAATTCTATGTAGGAAAGGCAGAATTCTGCACAGTCTGCAGAGGTGAGGAATTCTGTGCAAATTCTGCGTTGCGTAGTACAGCAGAATAACTCCAGAAGTAAACTTTACAGAGTGCAAATGCAAAGGGGCATTCATAGGGAGAGGAATATGGGCAGGGCATGGATGTGTCCAAGAATCATAGCACCGAGGGGGGGGGGGGGATTCCCCAGGCCCGGCGCAGGGGTCTCTCTCTCTCTCTCTCCTGCTCCTGATGGGACCTGGGTAATCGCGTCCCAACAGGAGCAGGAGAGAGAAAACTTCAGCGCCGGGCCCCCCTTGCACTGCCTGCTTAGCAGCTGCTGAGCCCTCAGGCTGCACATGCTCAGCTTTGAGAATGAGCATGTGCGACCTGAGGAAAGCAGCTGCAGGGAAAGGCAATGCTGGGCAGTGGAAGGAGCAACACTGCCTGCAGCTGGCAGGGCCAGCCAAGGTACTTTGGGTGGGCGGCGGCGGCGGTGACAATTTTGGGGGGGGGGTGGCGGTGGCAGCGATGACGATTCTATCCCGGACCCGGCTCAGTCTCTCGGTGGCCCTGCCAAGAATTATGCGCATTTAAGTGCATGCATTTATGCCTGCACTGAAATGGCGTAAGTGGGTGTGCCTAATTACTGGTACATAAATGCAGACTTGCACTAATATTCTATAACAGAATCCGAGCATCCAGATGCCGTTCTAGAATTCACGCTCAATCTTGGCACTTTACTTTTGGTGCCCTTTATAGATTTGCCCCCTATATGAGTAGAGAGGTGTGGTAGCCCTGTTAGTCCACTTTTAAATGTAATCAATAGAAATAAAATAAAACATGGAAAAGAAAATAAGATGATACGTTTTTTATTGGACATAACTTAATACATTTCTTGATTAGCTTTCGAAGGTTGCCCTTCTTCGTCAGATCAAAAATAAGCAAATGTTGGTAGATTACAGTATATATAAGTGAAACATCAAAGCATTTCAGTGACAGTCTGGGGGTGAATAGGTGAGAGACAGGAAGAGTCGGGTGGATGAGGGACAGGGAGATATGCATGGGGACAGGAGGGTGACCACGCAGTACAATTTTATGGTTTATAATGGGCTAGAAAACCCAGATCTTTGTTAAGTCCTGTCTGGTGGGTGTCAAAATATTTAATCATTCTGACTTCAAAGGTCTTACGTTCCTGTATTGTTTTAAAGTTCCCTTTCAGGATTCTTACCATGAAATCACTGGTACAGTGCTCTGGTTTTGTAAAGTGCTGCCCCACAGGCATGACATCTTTATTGGTACTAGCATTTTTCATATGATGTCTATGTAAATTAAATCTCTTCTTTAGCATCTGACTTGTTTCTCCAATGTAGCAGCCTTCATTGCATTTTTTACACTGAATGATATATACCATTGTGTGTTGTATATGTCCATGACTATGGGGCTAATTTTCAAAAGAGAAAAATGTCCAAAAAGTGGCATAACTCTGCATTTGGACGTTTTTCCTCACAAAAACATCCAAATTGGTATTTTCAAAAACAATTTTTAGACATTTTTATATGAAATGTGTCAGAAGTGCGTTCAAATCACAAGGGGTCATGTCAGGGGCGTGTTAAGGGTGGGATCTGGGCATTCCTAACACTTGGATGTGTAGCTGCCATAATGGAACAAAACAAAAACATCCATGGGTGCATATGGGCAGGCCAGAAATGCCAAAAGATCAGCCCGCAAATTCCTCAATTTGAACTTCCCCAGCTGTAAAGGAATTAAATATAAGCAGGCATACGCCACTACCTTCTCGTACAGGAGTACACAGCTATGGAATGCATTGCCCACAGCCTTGAAAACCATGGACAATCTAACCAACTTTCGCAAATCCTTGAAGACATATCTCTTCAACAAAGCCTACAAAATGAACCCTTAATGACACTATCACCACCCAACCCACCTAATAATTAAAACACACCCTACACCACCCTATATAACCCTTCCTTCTCTTATCCCTCTTACATCTTCTGCTTAATATTGATTGTATCTAGATCCTGTCATGACTATGTCATAACAACACTCTGTAAGCCACATTGAGCCTGCAAATAGGTGGGATAATGTGGGATACAAATGCAATAAATAATAATGTAGAGAGGCATGACCAGCAGGAAAAAGGAGGTAATAGTGCCATTGTATAAGTCTCTAGTGAGGCCCGATTTGGAGTACTACGTGCAGTTCTGGAGACCGCACTTACAGAAAGATATAAACAGGATGGAGTCGGTCCAGAGGGCGACTACGAAATTAGTAAGTGGTCTTGAATGCAAAAATTATAGGGACAAGCTTATGAACCTCAACATGTATACGCTAGAAGAGAGGAGGGAGAGAGAGGGGACATGATAGAGACGTTTAACTATCTCGAGGGCAATTATATACAGGAAGAGAGCCTTTTTCAACTGAAGGAGAGCTCTGGAATGAGGCGGCATATGACAAAGTTAAGAGGGAATAGGCTTAGGAGTAATCTAAGGAAGTACTATTTCACAGAAAGGGTAGTGGAGGCATGGAATGGCCTCCCGGTGGAGGTTGTGGAGTTGTGGACTGTTCCAGACTTTAAAAAGACATGGGATAAGCATGTGGGATCGCTTAGGAAAAGGAAGAGTTAGGGGTTACAAAAGATGGGCAGACTGGATGGGTCATATGGTCTTTATCTGCCGTCATGTTTCTACGTTTCTATATCTCCCCACAGCCATCTTTTCTCCAAGCTGAAGAGCCCTAGCTGCTTTAGCTTTTCCTCATAGAGAAGTTGTCCATCCCATTTATCATTTTCGTCACCCTTCTCTGTACCTTTTCTAATTTCACTATATCTTGAGATGCAGTGACCAGAACACACAGTATTCGAGGTGCAGTCGCACCATGGAGCGATGCAAAGGCATTATAACTTCCACATTTTGTTTTCCATTCCTTTCCTAATAATACCTAACATTCTATTTACTTTCTTAGCCACTGCTGCACACTGAGCAGAGAGTTTCAGTGTATCATCAACAATGACACCTAGATCACTTTCCTGGTTGGTGACTCCTAATGTGGAACCTTGCATCACGTAACTAGAGTTTGGGTTCCTCTTTCCCACATTCATCACTTTGCACTTGCTCACATTAAACGTCATCTGCCACTTGGATGCCCAGTCTCCCAAGTCTCGTAAAGTCCTCTTGTAATTTTTCTCAATCCTCTTGCAATTTAACAACTTTGAATAACTTTGTGTCATCAGCAAATTTAATTACCTCACTAGTTACTCCTATCTCTAGATCATTTATAAATATGTTAAAAAGCAGCAGTCCCAGCACAGACCACTGGGGAACCCCACTATCTATCCTTCTCCATTGAGAATACTGACCATTTAACCTACTCTGATTTTTACCTTTTAACCAGTGTTTAATCAACAATAAAACACTACCTCCCCTCCTATCCCGTGACTTTCCAATTTCCTCTGGAGTCTTTTATAAAGTATTTTGTCAAATGCCTTTTGATAATTCAGATACATAATATCGACCGGCTCACCTTTATCCACATGTTTGTTCACCCCTTCAAAGAAATGTAGTAGATTAGTGAGGCAAAAGTTCCCTTCACTAAATCTATGTTGGCTTAGTCTCAGAAGCCTTAACTACTGTATCTTTCTTAAAGCTGTGCATCTACAAAAAAAAATAACTGCCTTAATACTGCTGAAAAAAAAGATGGACCTAACATTTAAAATGATTTCACCAGGAAGAAAAGGCCCCTGCCCAGTTAAATCAGGCTGAACAGGTCAGGAGAGGATATTCAGTGCCACTGAATATCCGCTCTGACCATCGCAACACTAGCCAGTTAGTACCAGGGTGGTTCAGAGTCAAAGTCTGAGCAGAGTTGGTATAAATAGAAATCCTAACTTTGCCCAGTTACCTATGTGGGTAAGGCACTGAATACTGACCTTCCTAGCATAACATCCAGGCACTACCAGAGACTTAATTATTCAGTGCCAATGCCCAATCAGGGACATAGCCACGGGCGGGCCTGGAAGGGCCCAGGCCCAGCCACTTTTGCTCCAGGCCCACCCACCCTAACTAGCCCCAACCCAACCAGTGGCGTAGCTCTCCCAAGAGAGGCTCCAATCTTTTCCTGCCTCTTCTGCCCTCTCTCACCATCTGCGTGGTCTGCTCACTTTTACTGCCCTGAAGCACCGTTCTCCCTCCAGCACCGGCGATTCCCATAGCCAGCCTTCTGCCAGCGTGCGTCGTCGGGACCTCTCCTTAGGCGCGTCCCTCCTACTCTGCAACTTCCTGTTTTACGCAAAGGTGGGACACGCGCCTGAGGAGAGGCCCCGATGATGCACGCTGGCAGAAGCCTGACTATGAGAATCGCCGGTGCTGGAGGGTGAACGGCGCTTGAGGGCAGTAAAAATGACCAGACCATGTGGACGGGGAGAGCGGGCAGAAGAGAGGGAGAAATGCAAAACTTGGGAGGGGATGGAGAAGGGAGAAAGTGCTGCCCAAGACCAGAGTGGAAGTGAACCTATCTAGTCCACTGCAAGCAAGGTAAGGATGCCAATTTGTAATCTGTTTCCACTTTCCATCCCCCTCCTCCCCCGCGCAGCCGTCATTTCAGTTCACTCAAAACAAAGCAAGCAAACTTTTGAGGTGCTGCATCCACCTTGTCATTCTTTATTGTTGCCCCATCTTAAAAGGTGGAGGAGAAAAGAAGTAACAATTGAATATCACTAAAACAGCTTCAAACATTATTGTAGCTGGTAGAAACTGCAATTATAAACTCTATAGTTTGTGCTCATTTTTTTTCACTGTTCTTATATATAGATGTCCAGATTTCAGTGAGGCTATCCTGTTTCCTGATGGGTGCATCTTAACTGTAGTTGTAATCTGCCTTCGGAAGCCTGATAGATGTGATATACTGAAATTAAATGGATGTAGAATTAAACTCTCCTTTATTGGGGCACATGGAATCACATCTTCATTTGTTTTATAGATGTTTACCTTTTAGATACACAGAGGGATTATTCTGTTTTGAATGTGTTTCATGGGCAAGTAGTTTTATAAGTCAAAATAAAAATAAATATTTTGTTTCATGGAAATCTCTTGTTTAAATATAAATGGGCTTAGCCCCTAATTCAGTCCACTGGTTTTCTTATATTTTGTTCATGTGATGACTATATTGTGCCAAAACTGAAAACTCTTATCTCTATCTGGTGGATAATAAAAGGAACACTATCTGCCCTAAAAAGTTGTTTTGTGGCTCTACATGAGCAATTGTGATATTGAATAAATAAGTGTATGTTTGTTCCCCTAGTCATGCATCCTACGTTTATATAATCCTTTCAAGAAATCCAGTTAACTGTTTCACATTAGTGGAACATAGCTACAGAGGCATGGTATGGTTGCATTTTTAAGATGGTAATACTAGGGCCCAGCTAAGAAACAGGTTATTTTGAGAGTTAGTCTTCACTGGACCAAACTTGCTTTCCTTGTGCCATCACTATCCAGCAGGATAGGCAGCGTCTTAAAAGGTGGAGGATAAAGGATTTTTTTTATATTCATAATTTTTATTAGTTTATATTAAACTTAAACAGAAATATACTGTTAAGTGAAAAACAGCCAAAAAAGAAAACATTTTACATATTCCATTTACATTATACGTCAATGGCTTCCTTAGACCTCAAAAATTGGGGGGATTAGAATAAGTGAAGATACCTTTACTTTAACAATTTCAATAAATTTAAAGGAAAATAGTGACACCGCAATCTCAATCCTATTTATTATCTCTATCGTTGTTTTGAATCTAGGAACAACTTAAGCTGATCTGGAACATAAAAAACATATTTAGTACTATTAAACCTCACAATACATTTACATGGATACACTAACAAAAAGGAACCTCCCAATTCCGTTGTTTTTAACCTCATTGAAAGAAACTGCTTTCGCTTTTGTTGAGTCACTTTTGTTACATCTGGATACAGCCATATTTTTTCTCCACCAAAATTGTGGTCTGTTGTTTTAAAGTAAAGTCTCATTACTGCATTTAAATCCTGTTGAAAAAGAAAAGTTACCAACAAAGTCGCTCTTTCAGTGGCAGTTTCTATTGACTGTTCCAAAATCGCTGTTATATTTCCAGCATCAAGTTCATGTCCAGATTGAACCTTTGTTACCTCTTCTATTTTTCTTATCGTATTAGGTATAAAGTAAATTTTTTCTAATGGTGGAATCGCTTCTTGAGGATATTTTAAATTTTCTTTAAGGAATCTAGCAAATAAATCTTGGGGAGACATCCCATATAATTTGGGGAAATTAAGCAAACGCAGGTTCAATCTTCTATTATGATTTTCAATATTTTCAAGTTTTCTCCTAATATCTGCATTGTCTTTTATCACAGCAACTTTAAATTCATTAGTTTGTTCCACTTCTTTTTGTAAACTCTCAATTTTCTGTGAGAAATCTTGTTTAGTAATTTCAACAGAGTCTTTCAATTCCTGAATCTTATTTCCTAGGGATTTTACCTCTTCAGATGAATTTAGAAGGGTTTTTTCCATTTCTAACAATTTCAGCCATATTGTCCCCAGATTAACCTCCGTTTCTTTCCCAGCAGATTTAGCTGTTATTGTTGAGTCAGTCACCCCACTAGGACCGCCAACTTCACCCTTCCGGTGTCCGTCGGTTTTCTCCTGCCGACTCACTCCAATCGCTGGGCCTGGAGGGATCTTCGAGAACGGCGGGGGGGAAAGAGATGTTTCGCATTCCGGCGAGAGTCCCGCTCCACCCGATTCTCCCGCCAAGGAATCCACCCCGCTTACTGTGTGAGAAAGAGCGGGGAAGAAGCGCTCCAGACCAGTTCTCGCTGGCGTGGACGTCCCGGTAGGTGGGGGAACTACCCGGAACTGGTTCCTTTTCTTTTTGAGTGAGGCATTTTTCTCAATGAAAAAACAAAAACTAGCAGGACTGGCTGGAGCGATCTCACTACACGTCCGCTCTCGGCGCCATCTTGACACGCCCCCCAAGGATTTTTTTTTAATAAAGAGTGACAACGTGGATGTAGCAGCTCATAGGTTTTGCTTGCTTTGTTTTGAGAGTACAACAATGACAGCTGCGTGGGGAAGGAGAAAGTGAGATTGGCCTAATTGGTTTCAACATTTTGATGTCACTTGGCCTCCTGTCTATTAAACCTCCTTGCAGCTGCCAGAGGATGGACCGTGGGAGCAGGCCAGGGAGATATGTTACCCAAAGGAGGATGGGGAGCGCTGAAAGAGACGGGAAAGAAGGTTAACATGGAGAGAGAGAAGGACACAGAGTCAATACTGGGCAGGGAGAGGAGAGGGACATTGAAACGCAAAGAGGCAGTGCTGGAAAATGAAGAAATGGGGACACAGGGGCACTACTGAAAAGGGGAGAAGATAGGGGCTCTACTGAAAAGGAGGGGGATAGGGACACTACTGAAAAGGGGAGGAAGAGGTAGGACACACAGGGGCACCACTGGAAGGGGGGAATGGAGATATGGGGACAATGGTGAAAAAGGGGTGAGATGGGGACAAAGAGGTAATGCTGGAAAAGAGAGAAGATGGTAACACAGGGATAGTGCTGGAAAAAGGGGGAAGATGGGGACCCTGGACGGCAGATGCTAGAAAAGGGGGAGATGAGGAGACCAGGTAGGCTTGTGCTAAAAAAGGGAGATGGGGACACAGAAATGGCAGATGCTGAACTTGGGGGTAGGATAGGAACAAGGGACACAGAAGGGAGCTGCTGGACAGGACAAATAGTGATGCAGAGGAAAGAAGGTTGGTGCACTTGGAGATAGAAGAAATCAGATGGGCAAAAGACCCTGTAAAGGCAGAAGAAACAGAGAAAAACAGAAAAGAGACAGCGGGACCAAAGCAAATGAGAAAATAAATTGTTCAAACAACAGTAGAGGGGTCAGAGTGCATTTTCTTAAGTCATTTGGATGTACTGCAGCACAGAATTTGATGGGTAAAATCCGGAACTGCAAATCCCATATGAATTTGGGATGTGAGTTCACACTAGGACTGGTTGAAAAGTCTCTCTTTTGGAACTGGATCACGTGGCAGCTCTATACACAGCTATTTGATAGTGGGGACGTAAAATGCAAGATCAGTGCCAAACAGATGTAGAGAAGGAAAGAAAGAAGACAAGAGGCAAGAGAAGAAATGGAAAGGCCAACCTGGAAAACAATTTGTAAGGCTGACTCATGGAACATGGAAAAAAAAGACTGGGACCAGCCAAATTCCCAGACAACAAAGGTAGAAAATGTTATTTAATACTTTGTAAGGACTGAGATGTACCTGCTTTGTAAAATGTACAGGAGAAAACACATTTCTGTCTCTTTTCTACCAGTATTGCACTGTTTATACTACTACTACTACTACTACTATAAATCATTTCTATATAGCGTCTGGCTTCCTTGGACAGAGAGTGAGGGGGTCTCTATTTCAATTTTGTTGTTGGGTTTTTTTTCTGGCTCCCTATTCTGTATTAGATTGGTAAAATGGAATGTTGTCACAATTTGGGTTTCTGCCAGGTACTTGTGACCTGGGTTGGCCACTGTTGGAAACAGGACACTGGGTCTGACCCTGTATGGCTAATCTTATGTTTATCTAGATGAGTGTCTGTCCATGCTCTGCATGTGTGACTGAGGTGAAGGATTCTGCTAGCATGTAATGTCTGTGTAGGAATGCGTAACTGCAGTTTGTTCAAGTTTCCCAATAGTAAGTATATTGGTGCTCCACAGTCCAGTGTAATATATATAGAACTGTCTTCTGATAGGTGGGCTAGGGCTGTTATGGTGTGGTAAGTTTTGTGTTCTAAGGCAGTCCTGGAGTACCCCCTTGCCAGTCACCACACAAACAAAAGCCCATCTGATTTAAACAAGGTGTCTAGCAGTGGAAGGAATGTGTGCTATTCCTGAATATTTTTACTTTGTAGTTAAGAAGACAGGTTGCCTGCTCTGGCCAGTCCAGGGACCTCTTCTGCATCCTGCCTCCTGATGTAACTTACTGTTCCCTTGTAGGCAGGACACAACAGAGACAGCCTGTATTAATCACTGCCCGCCATAGCACCTGAGCAACAACACAGACACTGCTGACTAGCTGACACCAACCAGCACCTATTTTATAAAAGTCTGCTCCCCCCGAGATCAGAACCTGGCTACGCCTCTGCCAGCAACATCCCTCGCTGCCTTTTCTCCTGCGGGTCCGGCCGTCCGGGAGCGTTGCCTGCCTGAAATTCTTCTCCTCCCCGCCGCTGCCTCGGTCCCTGCAGCATTCTTTTTTTCACCCGTCGCCTGCAGCGCTGCGATTCACACAGGCAGGTCCGGTCCCCCCTGCCGCATCCATCTGGCCCTACATAAACAGGAAGTGCATCAGAGAGGGCCGGATGGACGCGGCAAGGGGGAGCGGAGCAGCCTATGTGAATCGCAGCGCTGCCGGCGATGGGTGAAAAAAAGAATGCTGCAGGGACCGAGCAATGGAAGACGCTGAAGCAGAAGTTCTTCAGGGAGGGAGACATGCTGCATGGAGAGGGGATAGGTGGTGAGAAAGGGAGAAATGTTGAATATAGGGGAGGGGAGGAGAGGAGGGAAGAATGTTGGACATAGGGGTGGAGGAAAGGGACAAATGTTAGACAAAGGGTGGAGGGGAGGGAGACATGTCGGACATGATGGTAGAGGGGAGGAAAAAGATGCTGCATGGGAGGGGGAGAGAGATGTTGGACCCAGAACACAAGGGAGGGGGAGAGAGAGATGGTGGACAGTTGGAATGAGAGGGGGAGATGTTGGACATGGGGGTGGATGAGATGGAGGGAGAGGTACATAGGAGGTGGAGAGGGGAGAAAAAGAGAAAAATGTTGGACTATGGGGGAGAGGGCAGGAGGGAATACAGAAGAGACAGAGAAATGTCAGGCTATGAGGGTTGGGAGGGGAGGAAAAGGAATCAGATGCTGGGCGGATGGAGGAAGATGATGGGAATGGTAGAACCCTGTGGAAGAGGCTAGGAGGGGGTGGCAAGGAAATGAATGAGAGGATAGTGATTACAGAGGGTAAAAATATGGTAATGGGTAGTAGATTAAAGATGAAAGGGAACATAGGGCTGGGGAAGGAGTGAGATGGGGAATGGAAGAGCTAGTGGGTGAAAGAAGATGGAAATTTGATAGGTAGTTGAAAAGAAAAAGCAGGCGAAGAAGAGTGAGAGAGAGGCAGAAAAGAGCTAAAAAGAATGATCAATATGTCAGAAGCAGGTGTAGTGAGGGAAAAGACAGGAGAGAGGAGAAAAAACATGGACTGCAGCCGCTTGAAGGAGAATTAGCAGACAGACAGGAAAGCAGAGAAGAGAAATTGGAACCAGCAAGATGGAAAAATAAAATGTCCAGACAACAAAGGTAGAAACAAAGCATTTTATTTGAATGTTTTAAATGGAATGAGTTAGCTTTTGGAAATGTGCCTAGCAAATGTCTTTGTATTGTGTTCAGTAGAAAAGGAAATGCATTTCTGTTTTATGTCTCCAGTGTTGCATTAATGCCAAGTTTAACTTCTTGGGGTTCCCATTCAAGTCTTGTCTAAAATATTTTTATTTCTAATTTGTGATCCCTTGTTCTGTATTTGGTGAGGGTCTGTTGGTGTGATAGTAATGGCAGGTGGGAAATCACAGCGGAGGCAGAGAGGAGAGGGAATCGAGGAGGGGGTCCCTCCTTTATTTTCTGATCTGGGCTCAAGCAGGTCTAACACCAGTCCTGACCCTTGCTGTATAGCTGGTGAGGATCCCCAAGCATCCCCAGCTAAGGACCTCCTCCAAAGACAGCCAGAACTCTCTTCTACCAAGCTCTGCAGTTGGCAACAGCATCCTTGAACCATCGACAACTAAGCATGTGTGGGGTGTTGGCATCAGTGGCTTAGGGTCATTGCTGCTGCCTGCCACGCTTGGTAAAAGAGAGTTCTGGCCACCTTCAGAGAAAGTCTTGAGCTGACAGAGCTTGGGGATCCTTATTAGCTAAAGTATATATATTTTGAGGTGGGAGTAAGGCGGGGCAGAGAAAATTTTGTGCCCACCTACTTTGGGCTCAGGCCCATCCAAAACTGGCTGTCTGGGTACGCCACTGGCCCAGATAGGGCCTGACCCTAATATCAGGTCTATTTAGCCAGTGGAGGTCAATGATTAGAAAAAGGCTCATAACCACTGGCTGAATATTTACCTAATATTTTCCATTTTCAGTTTCAAAGTAGTGGCTTCGGTGTAGTGGTAACCAAGACTATATGAAGGGATATCTTGTACCACAAACCCTATATTGTCTCTGTGCACAGCAGAGAGCAAAGTACTCCATTTCTGTTTTATTTCAAATGATTCTTCTAAAGAAGTGGTTCTTAACCAAGAGCTGGGAAGTGTGTCACCAAACATTTGACAGACAAATTGTGTGTGCTTTCCTTAGCAACCATTCTGAGAACCAGAAAGTCAGGTACTTGAAATCTCCATAAATATTCTCTACTTTTATCACCAGCCCCAACTGGAAACGCTGCTGGCCTCTGGCCCACACTTCTCTTGTACCCTGACAGTCACCACCATTGTTTCTATATTTCCCTTGCATCATTGTTAGCAAGAAGGAAATGATAATAGGATTTTTAATTTGCTCAGCTGTAAATTGTAATGTCCATTGTGTCATGCCTTTGAACATTGTCTGTCAGGTGTGTCACAACAGTAGAAAAATTGAGAACTGCTCTAAAAAAAAAAAAAAAGAGAGAACGAAACACCAGAAATCTTCCCTGCACAAAACTGTGTGAAGACAAAACAGGTTATCCAAATTGAAATGCAATTTAACATGGCATTTTATACCACTTAGCCAAGGCAAAAACCCTGCTTCAAGGCAGTTTACATGAACAGAGCACTCTGTTCCTTCTTTACCTTTACAACGGGAGTTTTCATTCCTGCTACTCCCCCTTGTTTTCCTTCTTTCTGAATATGCTCCAATAACACACACTTCTGAGTCGTTATTATTTTTTCTTTCAGGATGCACAAGGTCTCGTTTCGCCTTCCTAACATCTGCTGTACCAAAGGATGTTTCATGTTTATCGTTCTAGAAAAAAAAAAACACCAAAGTAAATCAATGTATTGGGTCAAGCTATTTGCAGTATAAGGTTTTATTGCAACATTGCCTTTCTTTTTGGAGAAAACAAAGTTACTTACACCTATAAACAGGTGCTCTCTGAGAATGCAGGATTTAAATCCTCACATGTGGATGATACCACCAGTGGAGCCCAGTGCGGAAAGGCACTTCCACAGCAACTTTTCTAGAAACCTTTGAGTAGGCTCTCTGTGCATGTGCCGCCTCTGCTGGTATGCAGAATATCCTCAGTCGATTATGCTGCCAGGCTAGAGCAGTGGTCCTCAACCAGTGTGTCATGAGCACCCAGAAGTGTGTCATGGGATTGGCACAGAAAGCAGCTTCCCGCCCCCTCCCCCCAGTTTATAAGGTAGCTCGCTTCTCCCTTCTTTTATTTCCCCTCACCCTCCACTGCAGCTCCAGAACCTCTACCTCATCCTCCCTCAGGACTCCTGTTCCAACAAACCTGTTCTTCGCCAGTGTCAGCAGCAACAGTGGTACCATGATGTCTGGGCCAAGCTGGATCCTTCCTTCTGTAGTGTCCCATGCACACATAAACAGGAAGTCACGTCAGAGGGGTAGGACGCTGCAAAGGGAAGGATCTGGCTCGGCTCAGGTAGCGTGTTACCACTGCTGTTGCCGCTGCCACTACTGGCACTGGTAAAGAACTGAGGCTTGATGGACCAGAGGTCCTGAGGGAAGACAAGGAAGAGGTGCTAGACTCTTGGTGGGGAAGGAGGGGAGAAGTGCTGGACTCACAGGTGGGAGAGAGGTGCTGGGCCCATGGGGAGGAGATGGAGGAAGGCAGAGGGAGGTACTGGACCTGTGCAGCAGAGGGGGCAGGAGAGATGCCAGACTTTAGGTAAGGGAACAGGGAATGGGGGAGGAGCGAGAGTCCTGGAAGTAATACTGGAC
Organism: Microcaecilia unicolor; assembly: GCF_901765095.1. Classification (NCBI taxonomy): domain Eukaryota; kingdom Metazoa; phylum Chordata; class Amphibia; order Gymnophiona; family Siphonopidae; genus Microcaecilia; species Microcaecilia unicolor. Next base: position 164,945,384 of record NC_044031.1, read on the forward strand.
ATTTGAGCCTCAGATTAATCATCTTTGGAAGAGGACTACTGTTAAGCTAAGGCAACTAAGAATCATAAGATCTTTTTTTTGAACTGCCTGTTTCTGCCCTACTAGTTCGGATGCTAGTGCTTCCACATTTGGACTGTTGCAACGGTTTATACTTAGGTGTGTTAGCTAAACTGCAAAAAAAAAAAATTTGCAGCTTATTCAAAATACCTCTATCAGACTGATTTTTAATCTGAAGAAATATGACAATATTTCATCTTATCGTCTATCCTTACATTGGCTCCCAGTACAGGAAAGAATCTTATTCAAATCTGTGTGTATAGTTTTTCAGGCCATTTATAGCTACTCTTCCTCTCTAGTCACTGACCTAGTTAGTTCTTCACAATTACATAGTTTGATTATCATATGATCTATAGCCCTAAAGGGTGTTCAGTACTCTACGATAGCCAAGTCCATTTTTTTCTAGCTTTGTGATGCCATATTGGAACACTCTGCCTACTACTATCAGAACTGGCACTAAGTACTTATCATTCCGTAGGAAACTTAAGACTTTTTTGTTTCTGTAAAGTGGATTATTTCACTATCTTTTTCTTTCAATGTACTTTTAGATAGTATATGACTGTTTGATTGTATGCTGTAAACCACGCTGGACCCTACTGGGGGATCATAGCAGTATATAAGAAGTGTATTAGATTAGATTAGAGTAGGGGTTGGGGAGAGGGGGAAATGTAAGACTGTGGGGAGTGGGGAGAGCTGCATATGTCAGATAGAGGTGGGCTTGGGAGAGAAACATGCATCAGGCTGTGGGAGTGGGGGCTAGAGGATGAGGAGAGGGGGGCATGTCAGGGTGGGGGGTGGGGAGAGAGGGATACCACAGACCATAGGGGCTGGGGGAAATGTTAGATCATGGGGGGAGAGATGTCAGACTGAAGGGAAGATGCAGCTAGCTACACAAATTCCAATGCCATCTTCCTTTATGGGTTATATAGGTGGTAAAGCCGCATTTAGCAGGCTTTCACTTCCGGTGTGCAGTTTGCCACCTATAGAGCCCGGAAAGGAGCAAGGTATCAGGATTTCTCTAGCCACATCTGCTGCCAGGCTAGGTTTTCTGTGGCCGCCTTCCCCCTAAAGCCGCTGCCCTGCTGAGCATTGAAGCTGCATTTTTTTGGTTGGGAGGGAGGGGAGAGGGGACACAGAGCTGCTGAGCATAAGGGGAAAGGATAGAGGGGGGGGAAGGGAAGGGAGAGGGCACAGGGAGTTGCTGGATCATAAGGGGGAAGGAGAGAGAGAGGGGACAGGGAGTGCTAGACCATAGGGTTGGAGAGGAAGGAAGAGGGAACAAGAAAAAGCTGGACCATAGAATAGAGGAGAGAGCAAGAGGGGACAGGGAGATGCTGGACCACAGGGGTGGAGAAGAGAGAGAGGTGTGCAGCAGGGCTGTGGAGTCGTTACACCAAACCTTCAACTCCAACTCCTCTGAAAGTGAATTGATATTAGGCTTTACATTTTCTGTCCTTTATCTAAAGTACTAGTAAATTTAAATTATTTTTACCAGTATTTTTAATCTCGGTCAAAAAAATTATATAAGTATAGAATTATACATTTACCATATATTGTAATGTTATAACTTTTATTTTGAAGCTGGAGTCAGAGTTGATACATTTTTACTGACTCTGATTCTGACTCTACCCAAAATTGCTTCTGACTCCAATTACAACTCCACAGCTCTGATGGGCAGGACAGGGAGATGCTGGGCTACAAGAATGGGTGGAGAAAGAGAGGAAATGTTGGGCTACAATAGTGTAGGAAAGAGGGAGGGGCGATGCTTGTCATGGCAGGACCTTGTCAGAGAGACCATGGGGTTCTCAGGGAGATGAGTGAGAGCAGGATGGTAAATACAGAGGGTAGTAGTAATAGGAAGTGAGTGAAAAAAGGTGGAATAGAAGGCTATAGGGTGAGAGGAGGGGATGGAAAGTTGATGGATAAGTGAACTATAGATGGAGGAGTGAGAGGGTGAAATCTGAGTGGGCAGACAGAAAAAAGCGAAAGAGGAAACATGTCAATGATGGATATATTGAGGGAATAGAAGAAGATAGGAGGAAAGTGGAGAAAGGACAAATGGACGGCACCCACTGGAAAGAGAGCAGAATACCAAAAAGAAAGTAGAAAAGACAAAATGGAACCAACATGCTTGGAAAAATAAAATGCTCAGAGGCAGAAAGAAAATGTTTTATTTTGAATTTATTACGTGGAATATGTTAACTTTGGGAAATGCACATCATGGATGTCTTTCTATTTTGTTGGAAATGCATTTTTGTTTTTATTTCTTCTATGTTGTGGTACACACCTAATTTGACTTCTTGGGGTTCCCAGTTCAATTTTTGTCTTCATAGTTGTATTTCAAATTCGTGATCCTTTGTTCTGTATTTGGTGAGGGTCTATCTGTGTTTTGTGTGTGACTGAGGTGTGGTATTCTCTTTGCATGTAGTTTCTGAGTAGAACTCTATAGCAGTCCCATTGGGGTTTTTTTTTTTACCAGTAGTAAGTGTATTGGTGTTCTAGGACCCCATGTAATATTGTAGTGTTGCCTGTCCTTAAGTAGGGTTCATGCTGTTTGAATCATAGGAATTAATGCTACCGTTCTATGGTAGGTCTGCTACATGTATGTTGAGTTAGGATTTTTTCACGTTTTGTATTATTTCACAGTGTGCCTGGTAGTGTACAGATTATATTGCTATTACTCAGATGGCATGAGAATCAGAATATACCCTGTTTCCCCGAAAGTAAGACATCCCCCAAAAATAAGACCTAGTAGAGGTTTTCCTGAATTGGTAGATATAAGGCCTCCCCCGAAAGTAAGACCTAGCAAATTTTTGTTTGAAAGCAGGGCCGCCGAGAGCCAGGCAAGGCCGCCCCCCCCCCCCCCCCCCCCCCCCCACCCAAGGTCGCTGGGCCCCCCCTCCACCCACCCTCCGTCGCTCCCGGAACTAACCTTAAACGCCTCATTTCACCTTCGCAGCAAGCAGCAGCAGGGCAGACCTCGCCTTCCTTCCGTGCCCTGCCCTCGCGGACGTTAAGTCAGGTGAGGGCGGGGCACGGAAGGAAGGAGTGGCCTGCCCTGCTGCTGCTTGCTGCAAAGGTGAAAGGAGGCATTTAAGGTTAGTTCTGGGAGCGACAGAGGGCGGGCGGGCCAACCCCGATCCAACCCCGATCCAACCCCGATGTTTCCCCGAAAAATAAGACAGCCTCTGAAAATAAGACCTAGCGCATTTTTGGGGGCAAAAATTAATATAAGACAGTGTCTTATTTTCGGGGATGTAATCAGATGTATTATTTCTAACTAAAACCTGGACAATAAGTATGTTCTCAATGAAATGAATTGACTATACGCCATATTTGGTCTTGAGGAAGCCAACCAGATGATCAATGTGGAATAATGTATTAGATGAGTAATATCTGGGGATAATCAGGTTAATACCATGTTTTCTTTTTTTCTGTTTACTATTTAATTGATCTCCTTGTCTTATTTCACTCTCCCTTTTTTTCTTCACTTTGTAGTCTAAGAAAGAGAAAGATTGTATATAATCCATATATCTAGTTGGGATTATTTTCTTCTTATATTGTATTAATGTGCAACCATCTCTGTATTACTGTTTGCAAGTGACCCTTGTAAAATGAAAAATAATAAATAAATGATTTAAATATATATACACAGTGCACTCCATTTAAGTGCACGTCGGATAAGCGCATGCTCTGTTTAACTGCATGCCGTACTTCGGTCCTGTTTTTGGCGCCATCAATTTCTATGGGGACAAACTTCGGTTTAGCACACCACTGATAAGTGCAAGATTCGCTTATATGCATGGTTTATGACCGCTCCTCTGCAGGAAAGACTCCGCATAAGCGCACGCACGGAATATGGAAGCCAATTGGCACGTGACAAAGGGGCAATAAATTTGAAATCTCATTGGTTAACTGCCACAGGCAGAATAAGCGAAAGAAAGTTGTTAAGAGTGTACATTGGAGTCGTCGTCGTCATCATTGCGCAACTGTAAGACTTTAACACTGGCTGAACGAATAGAAGTTCTTAAAAAATTAGAAAACAAACAAAGTCAAGCATCTATTGCTAAAGAATATGATGTCAATCCCAGTCAAATTTCACGTATCTTGAAGCAGAAAGATCAGCTTCTGGAAGACTGACAAAACAATGCAAATCCACACAGGAAACGTAAACGGGCGGGAAAAGCTGAGGATGTAGAAGATGCTCTTCTTTGGTGGTTTTCTCAAGTCAGGAGCAGACAGTTTCCTGTCTGTGGTCCACTGCTTATGAAGAAAGCTAATCAGCTAGCTGAAAGTCTTGGACTAACTGAATTCAAAGCCACTGTTGGATGGTTGGAAAGATGGAAGGAGAGGAACAACATAAAATTCAAGAAGCAGCATGGTGAAAAACAAGACGCTGATGACTTTGGTACTGAAAATTAGGTTGTTTCAGTTCTTCCTACCATCTTGAACGAGTTTGCATCTTGTGACATTTTCAATGCTGACGAAAACAGTCTCTACTGGCGAGCGATTCCTGATGGAACACTTGCATTCAAACAAGTCGAAACTACAGGAAGTAAAACGTCGAAGGACCGACTGACGATCCTCCTTTGCTGCAATATGGATGGGAGTGAGAAGTTGGAACCACTCATCACTGGAAAGAGCAAACAGCCCTGTTGCTTCAAGAATGTTAAGCGACTTCCTGTGTCATACGAGGCTAACGCAAATTCATGGATGACTGGGGAAAGTTGGAAGCAGTGGCTAAAGAAGTTAGACACTAGAATGTGGGCACAAAAGCGTCAGATTTTGTTGCTTTGTGATAATTGTGCTGCACACAGTGATGATGTCAGGCTGTAACATCAAGGTGGTCTTCCTGTCACCAAACACTACCTCTCTGATCCAACCTATGGATCAGGGCATAATAGCCAATTTCAAACAACATTATTGGGCTCTTGTGCTACGTCGTCTGATGAGCGTTATGGATGACCAGACTGGCAAGGATAAACGTGCTGTTGAACTGGCTCGTAATCTATCACTGTTGTATTCCCTACATATGCAGAAAGAAGGCTGGAATCATGTTACACAGGCAACCATTGTGAACTGCTACAAGCGGGCAAGCTTTGTTAAGGATTTGGAGAGGGACGAAACAGATGCAGCTGTTGCAAATGCTTCAGATGAACAGGCTATTGACATCCCAGCCGGTGTTACTGAAGAGGAGAGTTTCATCACTACATAGCTGTTGATTACGATCTACAAACAGCTGACGACAGCACTGATGTCGAGATATGCGCCTGCACACAGGCAATGGCTGATGATGAAATGAGCAGCGAGGCACATGCTGACGAAATTCAACAACCTCCTGTCACTTTTGCAAGAGCGCTGGAGAGTCTCAACACCGTGCGGGCATATCTGGAGGCCACTGGATGTCAGTGCTATGACAGTTTTTACCGTCTGGCAGACGTAGTCTATGGAACTCACAGACACAATAGTGTACAGAGGACTATGACTGATTACTTCAAGTAAGCCTAACGTCAGCTAACTTCAGTTAACGGAGACTGTATAACGTCAGTTAACGGAGACTGTATACTGTACGTATAATAAACAGTACTGTACATATGTTTATCAGAAGTCAAGCTTCTTTGGGTCACAATGGTTAAGTGCACGCTCCGGTTAACTGCATGTATTTCTTTGGTCCCAGACCCTTGCACTTAAGCGGATTGCAGTGTATATATATATATATATATATATACTAGTAAAAAAGGCCCATTTCTGACAGAAATGAAATGGGCGCTAGCAAGGTTTTCCTCGGAGTGTGTATGTTTGAGAGAGAGTGTGTGTGAGAGAGAGAATGAGAGAGAGACAGAGTGTGTATGTTTGTGTGAGAGAGAGTGTGAGAGACAGAGTGTCTGTGTGTGTGACAGAGAGTGTGTCTGAGAGAGAGTATGTGAGAGACAGTGAGTGTGTGCCCCCCCTCTCGCAGGGCCCCCCTCCCCACCCCTCTGGTCTTAGGACCCCCTCTCCACCTCCCTCTCCCCTGCCCCCCCCCAGCCATCCATGTCCAGCGACCTTCCTCTCCCCCTGCCCCCCCTGCAGCCACCCATGTCCAGCGACCCTCCCCTCCTCCTCCCCCCGCCCCTCCCTCCAGCCACCCATGTCCAGCGACCCTCCCTTCCCCCCCCCCTGCACATCAAACCCCCTCACCACCCGCAGCTGCCACTGGTAACGCTGTCCGGCCGCTGCTGCTTCTCCTGTTGAGCAGCAGTGGCCGCTACAAAAAGAAAAAAAAGCAATAAATGTTTTTAAACATCAAGTGCGGCACCGCAGACAGCCATCAGGCATTGGCTGTCGGCTCTGCAGCCGCTCCTCCTCTCGCCTCTCACATCGCTGCGCTCCTCCGGGGTCTTACTCCAGGGGCAGTGACTTGGAGGCGAGAGGAGGAGCGGCTGCAGAGCTGACAGCCAATGCCTGATGGCTGTGTGTGGTGCCGTGCTTGATGTTTAAAAACATTTATGGCTTTTTTTCTTTTTGTAGCGGCTGCTGCTGCTCAACAGGAGAAGCAGCAGCGGCTGGACAGCATTACCAGTGGCAGCTACAGGTGGCGAGGGGGTTGATGTGCTTGGGAGGGGGTTGATGTGTTTCGGGAGGGGGGAGGGGGTGTTTGATGTGCCGGGGGGGGGGCTTGGGTGATGCGCCAAGGGGGTGTTTGAGCGGCGCACTCACAGCTGATTCCCAGGCAGGGGGAGGAGTAGGGAAACACGCAAATCAACTTGCTCCATGTGTTTCCCTACTCCTCCCCCTGCCTGGGAATCAGCTGTGAGTGACGTCAGCCTAGCTACGGAGCCTAGCTCAGCAACTCCAGGAGCCACGGACACAGGCAGCTACTTTAGAACGTTGGTGGTGATAAGTATTATTATTATTTATTGCTTTTGTATCCCACATTTTCCCACCTATTTGCAGGCTCAAAGTGGCTTACATGGTTTTTTTATGACATTGTCATTACAGGGTATCAGATACAATTAGTGATGTGCAGAGATTGAGTAAGGGAAGAAAGAAGGAAGTGATAAGGTTAAGTATAGAAGGTGGACTTTCATAGCTGGGTGGGTTGGTGAAGTGGATTAGTGAGGTTATAGGTTCTCTTTGTAGGCCTTGTTGAAGAAGTATGTCTTCAGAGATTTGCGAAAGTTGGTTATTTTGTCGATTGATTTCGGGTCTGTAGGTAGTGCATTCCATAACTGCGTGCTCGTGTGTGAGAAGGTAGTGGCATGCATCAGCTTGTATTTTAGTCCTTTACAGCTGGGGAAGTGCAGATTGCGAAATTTGCGGGATGATCTTGTGGCGTTTCTGGGAGGTAGGTCCACAAGGTTTTGCATGTAGATTGGGGCGTCTGCGTGAATGATTTTGTGTACAATCATGCAGATCTTGAATGCAATGCGTTCCTTAAGTGGGAGCCAGCAAAGTTTCTCTCTTAGGGGTTTTGCATTTTCATATTTAGTTTTTCCAAATATGAGTCTGGCAGCAGTATTCTGGGCTGTTTGGATTTTTTTTGTGGTCTGTTCTTTGCATCCAGCGTACAGTGCGTTGCAGTAGTCCAGATGGCTTATTACCATTGATTGTACCAGGGTACAGAAAATGTATCTCGGGAAGAAGGGTTTTACTCGTTTGAGTTTCCACATGGCGTGGAACATCTTTTTCGTCGTATTCTTCACATGGGTATCAAGAGTGAGGCTTTGATCAATGGTAACTCCAAGAATTTTCAAGTTTTGTGAGACAGGGAGAGCGCAGTATGGTGTGATTATGGTGGAGAAGTTTTTTGTGTTGTGTTGTGAGGTGAGTACAAGACATTGTGTTTTTTCTGCATTAAGTTTTAGTTGGAATGCATTACTGGAATATATATATATATATATATATATATATATAACTTTTTTGTATGATAACCTCCGTGGAGAAAATGTGCTAGTTATGATCTGCATTTCCTGTTGGGGGGGGGGTTTACATTTAATTCATAAGAACTGCCATACTGTATTATTCTACAGGTCCATGAGTGTCATATATGAAGTGTGTCACATATGTGAGCACTGTCCCACTGAAAAAAGGTTGAGAACCATTGTGCTAGAGGAATACAATTCCTTGAGGATGTGGGAGAGTTGTGAGAAGAAAGCAAACCATTTAAAACTGAATGTCAATAAAGCGCAGACTTTGGTCTTATCCAGTTACACGTCTCCTGATATACCGGATGTTTTTAAATTTGGAGATTAAAACATTTTTATAGTGAATAGTTTGTGAAATCTAAGCGTCATTGTAGAGTCTGGTTTAACTTGGGAGACTTCACATTCAGAAAATCATTATGGATGTATTCCTTAAATTGAAATTGATAAGCAGTTTGAAAGAATTGTTAAAAATTGCATGGTAGTGCAAAGTATTATTTCCCCTTGCTTTGATTACTGCAATGGATTACTCTTGGGGATTAAAAAAAATAAAACAAACAGCTTAGAGCCCTATAGGTAGCCCAAAATTTGGTCACCAGGGCATTAACTGGCTGTAATCACTATGAGCACATCTCCCCAATTTTAAAAAGATTACATTGGCTCCCCATTGAATATAGAATACAATTTAAGATCCTTTGTACAGTTTTTAAAACAGTGGTGTAGCCAGAAGGCAATTTTTGGGTGGGCCAACAGGTTGGATGGATGGGCACTAGAGAAACACTTGCCACCTGATATGCCCTGCCCACTCCCCTACTCCTACAGCACACCTACCCCACTCCCAATAACTTCAATGGGAGTAGCAGGGCTGGCCTCAGTGGCTGCAGGCCACATTGAGAGCTAGGGGAAATATAAGATGGTGCACTCTTCAACCTCCACTGAGCCACGGTCCGCCAACACACATATGCTTCCCCAAATATGCCCTAAATATTACAGTGGGGCCCTAAAATATCAATACATCAAGAAAACTGAACAAGCCAAAGTACTATAGAAGACTACATAGAAAATTGATGCTAACAGAATACTTTGGTCACACACACAGAACACAAATGCCAAATACAGAATAAGTGACCACAAACCATAAACAAATTAAATCAAAATCCCAAGAGGCCAGACATTGCATTTAGCACAGTACAGAGAAATACAAAGAGATGCATTTTCTCCTAAGTTCCCCCCAACTGTTTCCTACCATACATATACCTCATTATACCACAATATCACTTTGTATTCATTCATACTATGTATTTGTTCAAACCGTAACCGGCTAACACCGTTAGCGGTTATATGTAAGCCACATTGAGCCTGCAAAAGGTGGGAAAATGTGGGATACAAATGTAACAAATAATAATATACTGTGCAAAATATGATAGCACATGCAAGAGACAGTGTTAGGGGAGGTACAACTAAGGCAACTGCGTTTGGCCCCCCTAACCAGAGAGAACTCCATGCCAGCTGGAAGCTGAAGAAGGTGCCTTGGGCCCCAGCCATATCTAGCAGGATGTACATTTCAAATCTGACATATTCTAGTCACAAAATAGAAAAATAAAATTCTTTTTTCTACCTTTTGTTGTCTGCCCATTTTATTTTTCAAGTCATGTTGGTCCCAGGCTCTGGTTTCTACATCCTTCTGTCTTCTCTTAACTCACTCACTAAGGTCTCCTTGGCCATTTGATATTCCTATTCTCTCCATGTCCACTATCCATCTTCTTCCATCTCTGTACCTCTATCTTCCTCCATGTTTAGTATCTCCCTTTCTCTGTGTCCCTATATTTCTCTGTCCAGCTTCTCCCCTCTCTTCATCCCCAGTGCCAATACATCTCTACCCTCTCTGACCCTACCCCATCCAGCTTCTCTCCCTCTCACTCCCTCCCCTCTCCAGCATCTGGTTTGGTTGCTCAATTCCATGCCTGCCCACCCACCCCACCCTCCCTTCCTCCCTCACGCTGTAGGTTTAGTATTTGTTCCCTTTTCCTTCATCTCCTTGGTCTGGTATCTCTGTTTCCCTTCCCCTTCTGCTGTACCAGCAGTTCTCTCCGTTCCCTCCAGTACTCCTCCCCCTCTTCCTCCCACATCCATCAGCTCACTCCCTTCCCTCCAGCCTCCTCTTGCTCCCACATCCAGCAGCTCTCTCCCTTCCATCCAGATCCCCTCCTCCTCTTCCTCCAACATCCAGCAGCCCTCTTTCTCTCCAGCCCCTCCTCCTCCCACATCCAGCAGCTCTCTCCCTTCCCTCCAGTCCCTTCTTCCTCTTCCTCCCTTGTCCAGCAGCTCTCCAGCCCCTTCCTCCTCTCCCTCCCATGTTCAGCAGCTCTCTCCCTTCCATCCAGATCCTCTCCTCCTTTTCCTCCCACCTCCAGCAACTTTCTCCCCTTCCATTCAGATCCCCTCCTCCTCTTCCTCCCACATCCAGCAGCTCTCTCCCTTCCCTCCAATCCCCTTCCTCCCACGTCCGGAAGCACTATCCCTTCCCTCCACCCCCCCCCCCCCCGTCCTCCCCCCACAAGCCCAGCACTTAGTTCTGCCTTCCTGATCCTGCCCCAACCCAACATTCCTCGCTGTCGCTGTCTTTTCTTCCGCAGCTCCGGGTACGGCCATCCAGAAGCATTCAGCGTTGCCTGCGTGCCTGCCTGCCCTGAAATTCTTCTCCTTCCTGCTGCTGCCTCAGTACCTACAGCATTCTTTTTTTTGCCCGTTGCCGGCAGCGCTGTCATTCACACAGGCAGCTCCACTCCCCTTTGCCGCGTCCATCCGGCCCTCTCTGATTCACTTCCTGTTTACATAGGGCCAGATGGTTGTGGCAGGGGGGTGCGGAGCTGCCTGTGTGAATGGCAGCGCTGCCAGCAACGGGTGAAAAAAAAGAATGCTGCAGGAACCGAGGCAGCGGCGGGGAAAAGAATTTCAGGGCAGGCAGGCAACGCTGAACGCTCCCGGACGGCCGTAACCCGGAGCCGCGGGAGAAAAGGCAGCGAAGCGAGGAATGTTGGGTGGGCAGGCCTCGGGGGAAAAGTGGCTGGGCCTGGGCCTGTCCAGGCCCACCCATGGCTACACCCCTGTTTTAAAATATCGATGGGGCAGGTTTCTAAGGTCTTAGCGGCAAAACTTCATATTTATCAGCCTTTATGTTTGTTGAGATCAACAGGCCAAATATGGTAAAGTCAAATGAGTACTGAAATTCAATTTTTTACATTGCAGGTCCCTTATTATAGAAGATGTTGCCCTTGAGGCTAACAAAAATACAGGATTTGAAAGAGTTTTTTAAAAGAGCTAAAAATGTTCTTTTTCTTGCAGGCATATGAGAGGGTTGATTGAGCTAATTAAGAAGCAGGCTGGGGAGGTCACATGATGGTGGCAGACTGACCAGAGGCCTGGTGTTTCTTCTCCTCTCTGCCCTGCTAAATCTACTAGAATACCTGCATTTTTGTCTTGAAGAGATGCCAGTGAGCTCGATTTGGTGTCTCCTCGTTCGGGCTATCAGTAGGAAAGCTTTTGGAAGCGTTTCAACAGCATTTGGTGGGGTATGCCTGTCAAAACCTCATGGCCCACTAAAGAGCGTGGAAACAACCAGGTGGCCAAAATGGTGGCGAAGGAGGCATGCCGAAGGGAACCCGAGACCCACCAGTGTTCGCACTACAAGAGGCAGCCATAAAAGAAATAACCAGAAGTATGGCTGATATATTAGATGACAAACATTTCAAACTACACACGGCTATGGATGAGTTAAAAAGAGAGAATGTCTTCACATGCAACGCGTATACAGCAGGCGGAGGAGAGAGAGTTGCTCAACAAGGATATAATTTCCGAGATATCTCCTAGGCTCAACAATGTTGAGAGTCGTTGCAAGCTTTTGGAAGAGTGGGTCGAAGACCAAGAAAATCGGAGCCACAGAAATAATCTTCGCATTGTGGGCTTACCTGAGAGTGTAAACTTTGAAATCTGATGGAATCCTGGTTACCTCGCAAACTAAACTTGGAAGTGGAGAGTCAGAGGATGCAGACTGAGCGGGTCCATCGTATAGGAGCGGTGAACGATCGGAATGCTCGACCCCGCCCAGTTGTAGCCCACATTCTTAACTACATGGACAAAGCTCAGCTCCTAGCAAAGTACCGCCAGCACAAAGAAGTAATATTTCAGGGCTCGAGACTCTTAATATTCTAAGACTTTTCACTGCAAGTATTGGAGCTAAGCAAACATTTGGCCCCTTACTGCTCGCAACTATTTGACAAAGGGATCAAGTTTTCTTTGATGAACCCAGCACGAGTGCGACTTGTGCATGATAATAAAACTTTGTTCTTGGAATCACCGGAGGAGCTTAAGACCTTTTTAGATTGGCATCACTGACTTATGCCGGAAGGGCCGTTGGGTCTACTCTAGTAGACCTGTGGACAATAACTTGTTCTATGTATGTGGGGCTGCCACAGTTGGTGTCCTCTCCCCTCGATGATTCTGGGGGCAGGAGGACATCCTTTGCCGGATAGTAATAAACAGCTTCTGGGCTGAGGACTTATTATGAGGTTGAACATTTGTTTGGAGATATATTTCATGCCTGTTGGGCCTCAGGAGATCCTTTGAGCACAAGCCCCCCTCATCCACTCATTTATCCATTCTCTCATTTCTTCAATCATGCCTTTAATTTTGTATTCTTTGCTCATGCATACATCTCTTTTGTACTTTATATTGGTGGCATGGTTTTTTTTTTGTAGGCTGACGGCCCAATATGGGAGTCGACTGTTAGTAACTGCTGCTGCTTTTTGAGAGTGCTGGACTGCTCATGTGGGGGGGGGGGGGGGAGAGGGGAAGGACGGAAGAGGGGGGATGTGAGGTACTCAGGGTTTCGGGGGGGGGGGGTTCTTTTTCTTTTTTTTCTTCTCTCTGGTTATTGGGTCAAATACAGGTTTTTCAGTAAGAATAGGAATGCGTTTGTGAGGATGGTTTAATGCGAAGTGGGTGTGCATGTGGTTCTTTTTGTGTGGATGTTGGGGGAGGGGAGGAGAAGAGGTGGGTGTAGGGGGGAAGGGGGGGCAGGATTGGGTCGAGTCTCTGGGGCTCCTGGGAATGTGTTATGGCCAGGTATTTATGCCCCATTCCCTGAACAGTCTGGTGGGGAGGGGGTGTGGCTGGGACGCTACCCTCACCTCACAGATATGTTGGTAAACTCTTTGATGTGGTCCTCTTCTATGCAGACTGGGTAGTTTGAGAGCTGCCTTGTGGAATGTGGATGGCATCCACTCTCCAATAAAATGCATGAAAGTGCTCTCATATTGCTCCAAAATTAAGATTGATGCTTTATTTTTACAGGAAACCCACTTGTCAAACATGGAGCATTTAAAATTACGCCACAATTGGGTGGGTGAGCTGGTTTCTTCCTCCTTTAATGGAAGACAGCGGGGAGTGGCCATTCTAACCCACAAAAAAAAACCACCACGTGACACTTCATAAGCTCATACAAGATCCTGATGGGCGGGGGAACTGCAGGGACCAAAGTGACCTTGTGTTCAGCATATGCCCCTAATATCTATTCCCACTCCTTCTTTTCTCAATTGCTGACCAAGCTAGTGTTGCTGAATGGATATCAGCTAATTGTAGGGGGGATTTCAATGTCACTGTAGATCCCTTCAAAGATTGTCACCCCCCCCTAAGCCACGGTCTGAAGTTTGGGAGGGTAAGGGAGCCAATCTGCTTGTGCGAGAGCTTGGGCTACTAGATATTTGGAGGGTGCTGCATCCTGAAGACAATGATTACACCTTTTTTCTCCAACTGCATGGAGTGCATACACACTTGGACTATTTACTTTTGGGCTCCTTCCTTTTTCCTCAGGTGACAGCTGCTGGCATCAACAACGGAGCTATTTCAGATCATTGTTTAGTGTGAGTGGATGCTCGTTGGTGCCCGGAAGAAAGAACACAGCTGTGGCGTATGAACTCTACTGTATATTTAGACCCCCCAGTTTCGCATATTCCATCATCAGGTCTAGGATGATTACTTGCTTGATAATGACCTGGAAGACGTTGATCCCAGAACGTATTGGGAGGCAAGCAAGGCAGTGTTAAGAGGAAAAATCCTAGCTTACCCGGCACGAACCCGGAGGGAGTGGGACAGTCGCCTGTTATCCTTGACAGTGCAACTGCAAAGGATTTGGGGTATTCATATATTGATGAGATGATGTGGTGAGACAGGAATATATTGAACTCCGCAAACAAATTAATGGTCTTATAGTCAGCAGAGTTACTCAGGACACTCGGTTGTACAAGTACAATCTTCATAGGTGGGGTAAAAAGGCTGAAGGCTGATGTCGGCGATAATTAGACCTCGGAAGGCGAAGCAGGTGATCACTCAAGTACGCACTTTGGCGGATCACCCAGTAACGGTTGCGAGAGAGGTGCAAAAGGCCTTTGTAGATTTTTAAGGCCCTGTATGACAGAAGAGAGTCAGTGATATTGCCCAGCAGGATCTTTTCCTTCTGGACTTTGGTTTGCCCCAGCTGACCCAGCTGCAAAGAGACGCTCTAAATGCACTGGTTGCAGGCATGGAGATTGCTATTAAGCATCTCAAACTGGACTCGGAGCTGAGTTTTATAAAATCTTAGGAGGGAAAATTGCTTCCCCTTTTCAGGCCTTGTGTCAGAACCTTTGCAACACTGGGATAGCTGGAGATAGACTAACTCATGCCTACATAGTTGTATTACCTAAGCCAGGCAGGGATAAGGAACTGCTCAGATCGGATTGTTCCATCTCCTTATTAAACCAGGATATCAAGTTGTTTACTACTATTATGGCTTCATAGGCTGGGGAAAGTCCTACCTTTATTGGTACATGCAGACCAGGCTAGGTTTGTACTGGGGCGGTATACCTCTACCAATATCTTACAAGGCATTGTAGCTTTGCAATTTCGGGGTGGGGAGCCAGGAGATGAGATAATAACCAGTCTAGACATAGAAAAAACATTTGATAAAATTCTCTGGAATTATTTGTTCTGGGTCCTCCCTCAATTTGGCATCTTGGGTGAGATTTTAGGGGGGGGGGTGAGGAAACTATCACCATCCAATGGCCCAGATCATGATTAATGGAGCAATGACATTGGAGTTTGGTTTAGCGCATGGTACATGTCAGGGATGCCCCCTCTTGCCCATGCTATTTGTGCGCTGGCAGCCAAGATTAGACAATCCCTTGAACTGCAAGGCCTCCGCGTGGGGTCCCAGGAGTATAAGATTAATCTCTTCACTGACGACCTAAGCGGGTAACAGTATACCATTCATAATGTCTTATACAAAACCCACTGTATCTCAAGCAACCAGGGACCTTAAAAAGTCTTGCCACAAGATATTAAAAGGCCAGAACAAAAAAATGAGTCTTCAGAAGCTTCTTAAAATGTCCTCATTAATACAGTAATGCAGATAGCCAGGCAAGGCATTCTACAATCCAGGACCTGCAACTAAAAAGGCTGCTACCCGTGTACAAGCATAGTGCGTGCTTATCAATGAGTCAGTTGCCATTTTTTTTGTGAAGTCAGATCTCAACCCCCTTACAAACAACTTAATCACAGAGCAAATATACCATGTCTGGAGGGTTGCCCCTTCTGCTGCATCCCCTATGCCAGGCATAGACATGGTAGCACTCTCATCTTGAGGGTGCTTCGGGTCCTTCTCCCTTCTTAGAGGTAGTCAATAATCCCAAATTCTTGGTAGGTCAGGGCAGGTCACATTTCTGTGACTGGGCAGAAAAAGGGTACCAATATATCGGACAATCTTTGAACCCTGAGGCTGATGTTTTTCCGTCTTTAGAACAGGCGAAGGCTCACTAGCAGCTTCCCCGGTCTGATTTGTTGGCCTTTTTACAACTGTGGCATTATTGTGCTTCCCTTGCCTCCTCTGAAGTGAGGGGTGAAGGGTCCCTCTTTTACCTTGTTGGACAAGCCTTTTTGTCAGTTGCCCACTCATGCTAACAGATTGGCAACCTGGTATGCTCTGGGTAGAGAACAACAACTCTGCTCTTCCTTCGTTACCTTGGCCTCCTGGTAGGCTGTGCAATTGGGAGAGGATCTGCCTGTGAAAGATCTACCTGCTTGCTTTGAGGTGGCTTTTAAGATCACTCTCAATGCTAGCCTTCATGAGTAGCAGTTTAAATTGCTGCATGGGACATATAGTACTAGGGCCAGGGGGCGGCAGATGGGCTTGTGTGACAAGGACCTTTGTCGTTGTCAAAGTTCTGTGGGTACCCTGGTACATCAATTTGTGGAATATGTGCGGTTGCAAGATTTTTTGCATTGAGTGAGAGCTGCATTGGAGCATGGCGTGGTCCTACCGAGTGTTGCTACTGGGAGACGCTATTGCTCTCCAAGGTCAGGGAGTTCTTGATTATAAGGGACACTTTATCAGCTTGGCTCTTGTACTGCTGTGGCAGTGGCATGCAGCCATGCTCCAGATGGCTCAGTGGGAGCAGAAACGGTTTCAACACACCCTATACTGCTCTACAAGGCGGCGTTATGCTGATGCTTTTCCGGGGACCTTGGGAGACTCGGGGAGGGGGGAGGGAGGTAGGGTAGTTTGTTTGATTGTTTGTTAAATAAGGAAATAATTTGTATAGGATGTTCGGCTACTCCCCGGATGGGTTATGTCATAAGCTTGTTCAGGTCTCCAAGATGCTACTGTTGCTCTGTTCTATGTTTTTGTTCTTTGCTGTTCTCATATAAGCTTTGCTATTGCACAGCATATGGACATTCTGTACTCTAATAAATATAATTTTTTTTTTAAAAAGGAGACTTTGGTTAGTTTATCTCTTATGAGATATTTTATGAGGTGTTTATGTATTTTGCATATTGTATTTTGTGTAATATGTATTATGTATATAGAATTTGTATTCCACCCAGAACTTTTGGATGGTGTGGAACTGGTGGCATGGAATGTTGCTACTAAATGGGTTTCTGCCAGACACTTGTGGCCTGGATTGGTCACTGTTGGAAGCAGGATACTGGGCTAGATGGACCTTTGGTCTGACCCATATAGCTATTCTTATGTTCTTACGTAATAAAAAGGGGAAACTAGGTAACAAGTAGACAACACTTTTTGGTGGCAACAAGCCACATTTATCTTTTTTCTTTTTTGGAACGCAGCCTGGAACTAAAAGATAATGGCCTAGGGCATGGGCTCTCAACCCAGTCCTCGGGACAAACCCAGCCAATCAGGTTTTCTCAATATCCCTAATGAATGCACAATATTGAGCATAAGTAACTATTTATTTATGACTTTAATTTCTTTATTTATATCATGTTACATAAAAAATCAACTTCTACTCTAATTCTTTATGGTTCTCATGCATTCCATCCATTCATTACTCTCACACCTAATCCTCATTCTAATTACATTCAACCTTTCCTTTTCTATGACATCCACTTTACCCTAGGGGCCAGTATGATACAAAACTTCCAATTTTTCTGTTACACAGAAAAGGTACAGAGAAGGGTGACGAAAATGATAAAAGGGATGGGACGGTAGGTCGAAAAGAGAACTCTGCACTTATACATGTATATGTCTAACTTTGGAGGTATATTGTTCTACAAGGAATGTAACGTGTGTTCAGTATTTTGAGGTGTTATGCTTGTTAAACTCTCAATAAAAACTTTAAAGTAAAAAAAAAAACAAGAGGCAAAGAACAGCACATGCATATGATGTATAACAGTGTGCTTGGTAGGAATATTTTCATATAAAAACATGCAACCTACATAGAGCAGTCAGTTACAGGTCACCTTTTCTGACTGCACATACAATTTTTCCTCGTTAGTCATCCTTATCTTCTATCTAAACTGTTACTCTATCTTAGCTGCCTGAAAGTTTCCACTTGTCCCATTTGATGTCTATTAAGATGTTTTAATGTCTATTGTGTTGACATTATAAGAAGCATACAATACTATAAAGTGTACTGTTAATTAAATATTTTACTATTGTAATTGTTTACTGCCTATACCGCATTTGGTACATTTCTAGAAAAAGGCATAAATAAATCATAATACTTCAATAAATAAATGAAAAATCAAAAAAAAAAAAAAAAAAGGGATGGGACGACTTCCCTATGAGAAAAGCTGAAGCGTCTAGGGCTCTTCAGCTTGGAGAAGAGATGGCTAAGGGGAGATATGATAGAGGTCTATAAAATAATGAGTGGAGTGGAACGGGTAGAAGTGAATCGTTTGTTTACTCTTTCCTAAAATACTAGGACTAGGGGGCATGCGATGAAGCTACAAAATAGTAAATTTAATACGAATTGGAGAAACGTTTTCTTCACTCAACGTGTAATTAAACTCTGGAATTCGTTGCCATAGAATGTGGTAAAAGTGGTTAGCTTAGCGGGGTTTAAAAAGGGTCTGGACAGCTTCCTAAAGGAAAAGTCCATAGACCATTATAAAGTAGGAGAAACCCAATGGAAAACATGCAGCACTTTACTTACATAAGCTACTGAGAAATTGCAGGAAACATGCAAGACAATGTAGCTATCTGATTAGGCCCATAATTCCTCATAGATTGTGGCAAAAAAATATGCAGAAATCTAAGGTACAAAACTGCAGACTGCAGAAATGCAAATTAGTCAAGTGTTACAAATATAGATACTTCTAGGAAATCTGATAACTGACTCACTTCCTTCCTAGTCTACCAAAAAGACTACAATTTGAATATCAATTTGTAACAGAAATCACTCTGCTTCTTACTATCTAACCCCACTAGTCACTAAAGCTTAGCTCAAGTTATCTGCAGCAGGGCCCATTTTATTCCTATGAGCCCTGCTGCAGATAACTCGAGCTAATCTTTAGTAAACAAACCCTCTAAGGTTGGGTAGAGGGTGACCAAAACCAGGGGTGTTTTCGTTTTCAGATGAAACCAAACCTGTGTTCAAAATTTGCCACATGATTTCAGATGAAACTGAAGTCAAAATGAAAAACTGTGCCCCCCTCCCCCAGTAGAAAGCAGGTCATCCAACCACAAGCGCAACCCTCCCACCACCCATTGCCTTCCCCAGGCCTACCTTAAAACACCTGGGGGTCTAGTGGCCTCATTGGGGCAGGAGCGATCCCCAGTCACACCTGTCCATGCTGGCTTCACATCAAAATGGCAACTGTAAAACTGCTGCTGGAAGTTGTGGCAGCCATTCTGACTGTGGAGCGAGCATGGGCAGGAGTGACAGGGGATTGCTCCTGCCCCAACAAGGTCAGTAGATCACCAGAGAGCTTCCCACAGAGGTGGTGCTTGAAGTTGCTTTTGTAGTTGAGGGAGGGGGGTTTTGGTTTCAGCCAAAATTGCACTGGCATTTTCGGTTAAAACCGGATTTCAGGCTGGTTTCAGCACTGAAGCCAAAACTGAATTCAGTCAGTCTCTTAGGTTCAGTTAAGAATCTTCCATTTAAATCCATCAACAACCTTTGCGTAGGATTTTTGGATCTTCTGAGTGCTGAAAAAAAAAAGATTTGTTGCTCTTATCTGTAAGAAGTGGTGTGAAAGCAGTGCATAATAAGGAAGTGCGTTGAGAACTGCCGCTTTCACTCTTACAGGCCACAAGGGAAGTAATATGCAAACTTCTCAGTATGTCACTTGGCACACCGCCAGCACAGCTCACTTAAGTCTAGGATTTAACGGATAAAACAAACATTGATGTTTATGAATGAACCCTAGAAAAACACCACTTCTAATAATCTCTGTCCATCCCTAAACTGCATTGGACCTTCTTCTATGGCTTTTCTATGCTGACATAACCAAAACCGCTATGAAAAGTGATTCTCACTTGTATCGCTTATAATCAACGATTCAACGTACGAACTGCACACACTCACTCTCCCGTGAATCAAACATCAGAAAATGTGGAGGAAAAGACCTCAGATGCCCATGCAGTCATTCATATGAACACAATGAAATTGACTTGACTGCCTAAAATAGGCTGCACACAATCACTGGTCAGAAAGACCTCCACATATAATATTTTTAATGGTACAATTTAAGCAGGGGCATAGCCAGACCTTGAGGTGGGAGGGGGCCAGAGCCCAAAGTGGGGGGCACATTTTGGTCTGCCGTCCTGCCGCCGCCCTGCCCCTCCCACCCACTGCAGCCGCTCTACATATCTTGGCTGGGAGGGGTCCCCCAACCCCCGCCAGCTGAAGCCTTCGTCCAGCGCTGGTCTCCGGCGCCGCCGCATTGCCTGCTCACTCTTCCCCTCATGGTCCGGCACGCTTGTTTTAGTGAAACTGAGCATGTTCGTGCATATTCAGTTTCACTAAAACGTACATATCGGACCGTGAGGGGAAAAGAAATCAGAGCAGGCAACACGGCGGTGCCAGAGACCAGTGCTGGACGAAGGCTTCAGCTGGCAGGGGTTGGGGACTCCCGCCAGCCAAACCAGGGGCCTAGATCAAATTTGGAGGGGGCACAGGCCCTCATGGCCCCACATAGCTACACCACTGAATTTAAGAATCACATCTAGTATTATGGTTACACAAAAAAAGAAAGCAGGGAAAACCAGCACTTATCTAAGGATCCCAAAGGGGAACCTTTTCACTCAAAGCTTCATCAGGGGATCATAGCGTGCTGACATTAAACACAAACACTGTAACACCACCAATTATTGCCAATTTTTCATGCCCTGAAAGTACCCTAATTAGCTGTAAAACAAACACCTGCTACATTTAACAATTTTTTAAATATCTCACACTTAATTGAGTCACCTGCATCAGAAAAACACAAATCCTTTTTCAAGTGAACCTTGAATGCTTTGTGCGGTTCTGGTTATTACATCTCAGAAAGAATGTTGCTGAATTGGAAGGGGTGCAGAGAAGGTAGTGACAACAGCTGGCCTTGCTGAGTTTAAAGGGGGTCTGGACAGATTCCTGAAGGAAAAGTCCATTGATCGTTATTAAATTTTGGGAGTTTTGCCAGGTTCTTGGGGCCTGGATTGGCCGCTGTCGGAGACGGAGTGCTGGGCTTGATGGACCTTTGGTCTTTTCCCAGCGTGGCAGTGCTTATGTGCTTATGTACTTATATATGAAAATGATAAAGGGGATAGGATGACTTCCCTATGAAGACTGGCTAAAAGGGCTTGGACTCTTCGGGTTGGAGACGAGATGGGTGAGGGGAGATATGATAGAGGTCTGTAACTACTGAGTGGAGTGGAACGGGTAGATGTGAATCACTCTACTACTACTACATATCATTTCTATAGTGCTACAAGATGTACGCAGCGCTGTAACACTTGAACATGAAGAGACAGTCCCTGCTCAACAGAGCTTCATTTATTCTTTCCTAGGACAGGGGGCACGAACTGAAGCTCCTAAGTAGTAAATTTAAAACAAACCAGAGAAATATTTCTTCACTCAACATGTAATTAAACTCTGGAATTCATTGCCAGAAAATGTGGTAAAAGCAGTTAGCTTAGCAGGGTTTTAAAAGGGTTTGGATACTTTCCTAAAAGTCCATAAGCCATTGTTAAGATGGACTTGGGGAAAATCCACTGCTTATTTCTAAGATAAGCAATATAAAAAGTCTGTTTTATTGTTCTGGGATCTTGCCAGGTACTTGTGACCTGGATTGGCAACTGCTGGAAACAGGATACTGGGCTTGATGGACCTTCGGTCTGTCCCAGTATGGCAACGCTTATGTTCTTATCTTCTAATTCTATTTTGGGACTTGCCAGTGAACTGAAGCAGTTTTGTCTACTAGACAGAAACTTATTAAGTTGAACTTGATTCCACACATTTAATTAAAAAAAAAAGAAGCAAGTTGGAAAATGTACATTTACAGTGTGCACAATTAGATTTTATCATTTTCTCCATTCTCAGAATCAGGCAGGTTTTTGTGGGAAACTCAGTGTAAACACCCATTGTAGCATGTCTCAGTACGGAAGTGAGATATGTGTGGATCTGTGGGTGGAGTGAGTTGAAATGGAGTGTGAATAATGAATGATGATGTGGTAAACCGTAATTATCTATCTCTGTAAGAAGAGTTTACCTATTTATCTCTGTGGATGGGTTGTCAGGGAGGTGAGAGGATATGTCTGTATTGAGGGAGGCATTTGTGTGTTTTGGGGAACAGCAACCCTGTGGACATATAGGGGTTCCCTTCGCTTTAAACCCTCCCCTGGCCAACTCCTGCAGTGAATCCTTGTCCCTTCCGCCCCTGTCATCCTGCAGCCTCCTTCCCCTCCAGATCTCTCTCTGCCACTCCTTGCATTGTCCCTCTCCTTTACGCTTGCATGCTTCCTCTCCCTTCCCTGCTGCTCCTTTGTATTCTGTCCCCCAATTTTCCCCTTTCCATTTTTCTCCCCTTGCACCCTGTCTCCCACCTTTTCCTTCACACAGCTCAACCTACTGCTTTCATAGCAGCCACAGCTTGGATAAACTTTTACCTCCTCCTCTCCCCTTCTATTATCCTTCTTAGCACCAAGGTAGCTGTGGCTCACAACTGAAACCTCCCAACAACACTGCAATCCTCTCCCCTCCAGGTACACAGCACCCTTCCCTGGCAGGGGAGCGATATCCTTCACCGGCTCTGCACCTGCAATTACGGCCCCATTTTCATTTAACTCTTGACCAGCTCCTACTTTATTAAATTATCGCTTATAAGAGCAGTTTCCAGAAGCCATTCTATTTGAAAACTGACCACCCTCCCTGCAGGCAATAGTACATGAGAAAAGCCATACTGGGTCAGACCAATGGTCCATCTAGCCCAGTATCCTGTTTCCAACAGTGGCCAATCCAGGTCACAAGTACCTGGCAGAACCCAAATAAAAGCAACATTCCATGCTACCGATCCCAGGGAAAGCAGTGGCTTACCCATGTCTTTCTCAATAGCAGACTATGGACTTTACCTCTAGGGACCTTTCCAAACCTTTTTTAAACCCAGATATGCTAACCGCTGTTACCACATTCTCTGGCAGTGAGTTCCAGAGCTTAACTATTCTTTGAGTGAAAAAAAATATTTTGTCCTATTTGTTTTAAAAGTATTTCCATGAATTTCATTGAGTGTCCCCTGGTCTTTCTACTTATTGAAAAAGTGAAAAATCGATTCACTTCTACCCATTCTACACCACTCAGGATTTTATAGACCTAAATCATATCCCCCTTAAGCTGTCTCTTTTTCATGCTGAAGAACCCTAACCTCTTTAGCCTTTCCTCATATGACAGCAGTTCCATCCCCTTATCATTCTGGTCACTCTTATTTGAACTTTTTCTAATTCTGCTATATCTTTTATGAGATACGGCGACCAGAACTGAACACAATACTCAAGGTGAGGTCGCACCATGGAGCTATACAGAAGTATTATAGTATTCTTGGTCTTATTTACCATCCCTTTCCTAATAATTCCTAGCATCCTGTTTTCTTTTTTGACTGCTGCCGCACACTGGGCAAAAGATTTCAGCATATTGTCTACAATCATACCTGTGGCTGTCAGGAACTATTGCTTTGTTTGACTGCAGCCATATGTATCGGTTTCTTTGCGCATGCGCAAACAGGTAACTACAGAGAGATGGACAGACAGATGGATCCTCCACAAAATGTGCCTAAAAGAAAACATATCTCCAAAAGGGCAGTACATAAATCCTAATATAAAGATTTTTTTTTCTTAATGAGAAAAATGTTCAGCAAGTATGTACTCTGTCTTGCTTAGGTGACCATTTGAAATAATATGGCAGCATGTTAATATTATCCAAACCTCTTTTGCTTTTTCTTATTAGTTTTATTATTTGCTTCAACTTGTTTGACTCATCTCCTCTGATATATTAGGGACTTGGAAGAATGGTTGAATGGGGATTAGACAAATTCCTAGAAGTTCATCAACATCTCAGCCAATGATGTAAAAGTAACACCAAGCATAGGCAATACAATAAGAAAATAAGGAAAAAATCCAAAGGAAAAGTGCATCATACACAAGGCTTCTAAGCCCACAATAAGAAGGGGAGCCAATAAACAACACACACAAAAAAAACAAGTTGTCAAAATAACCAACCTAACATTCCTGGACCCCCCACCCCAAAAAAATGAAAGCATCTAATTCATGACCTCACCAGAAGCAAAGAAGAATCAGCCATAGGAGGTAGCTTATTAGAAAAAGAAAATTCTTTTAACTGCTTCGAGCCACAGAAAACATATCAGGGCCCCTTGATATTTAAGAAAATACAAGAAAATTGTTGAAGAAATTGGGCACCAATAGCCATATCCTGAGCGCAACAAAGGCCCTCCTCTTTCCCTGAGTACTCCTCATAACGTTAGAGAAGAAGGAATGTTTTAAACCCCAAAGGGGCTTATCCCTATGGGAAAAGGAAGACCTGAAAAGAAAGTCTCTGTTCATTTCCAACACAAGAGTAGCAGATATATTAGAATATTAAAACATAAGAATAGCCATACTGGGTCAGACCAATGGTCCATCTACTCTAGTATCTTGCTTCCAACAGTGGCCAATTCAGATCAAAAGTACCTGTCAGAATCCCAAATAGTAGCAAAATTCATGTTACCGATCCCAGGGACAAGCAGACTATGGACTTTTCCTCCAGGAACTTGTCCAAACCTTTTTTAAACCCAAATACACATCCCGTGGCAATGAGCTCCAGACCTTAACTATTCATTGAGTGAAAAAATATTTCCTCCTGCTCATTTTAAAAGTAGTACCAAATTTTCTAGAGTATTGTGCCTGCTCCTTTTCTAAAATGGTGGACTAACAGAATTACATATAATTTGCTTTTTTCTTCTTTTCTACCTTTTATAGGGTATGATTTGTAAAGATGAAAGAATTGTGTTAATCCTCTTTATTTTCTGTAACAAGATTCATTCTTGGAAAGTAAACTTAAAAAATAACATTTAAAAAAAAGTAGTACCATGTAATTTCCTTCAGTGTTCCCTAGTCTTTGTACTTTTTGAAAGAGTAAAAAATTGATTTATGTTTACCCATTCTACACTATTCAGTATTTTGTAAGACCTCTATCATATCCCCCCTCAGTTGTCTCTTTTCCAAGCTGAAGAGTCCTAACCTCTTAGCCTTTCCTCATATGAAGGAATTCCATCCTCTTAATCATTTTGGTTGCCCTATTTGAACCTTTTCTAATTCTGCTATATCTTTTTTAAGACGATGACCGGAATTGCACACAATACTCAAGGTGTGCTCGAACCATAGAGCAATACAGAGGCATTATAATATTCTTTGACTTATTTTCTATCCCTTTCCTAATAATTCGTAGCATTTTGTTTGCTTTTATGGCTGCCGGGGGGGGGGGGGGGGGGGCATGATTCCCTGGGCCCAACCTCCTAGGGGACTGCGTTAACGCGATAACCCGGGTCCTGGCACAGAGAAGCAGTGAAACTGACAGACCAAGGGAGGAAAAGTGAAGATGCAGAAAGGTAAGGGGGCAGTGGTGGTGGCTGCCCAAGTGGGGGGAGGCGGGGGGGGGGGGGGTTTCAGCGGCAGTTCCCGACCCTGTCTCTCGGTGGCCCTGATGCCACTTTTTCTTGGGTGCCAACATCAGCATTGCTTATATGTACAAGTTTTGTTTGTTAGAAAATAGGACTCCTGAGGAAGGCTCTGTAGCCAAAACACGGCCCGTGCTGGGTCCACTGTTTGACAAGTTTTGACCTCTGTTTCACATCCTTTATTGTATTTAGACTTGTTGCTGCCATCCTGGCCCATTTGTGTAGTCATTCCTACTGTTTCTTGCCCTGCCCTGCCTCTTCATTTCCTGGAGAGTAGAAGGGGGTTTTAATAATGTAGGGGTGGTTTATTAGAGGAAAAAAATCCAAACTACCAGTATACAGGGTTGTTAAAACACCAGTTTGTCAAACAAATAAACCCATAGTCCAATACTTATGTTGTACGCTTGCCTCAACCCACAAAGCAGCAGGATTAGGTGTACGATTATAACACTTTTGCAAAGTTCATATGGTTCATGTCCATCCTTTTTCTTGATGCTCTGCAAGTTTGGTGTATTCAACAAAAAGACTTCTGAAACTAGAAAGAATAAAGGTCTCTACCTTTCCTGAGCATTCTTCATGAGCTGCTGCATGTCCACCTCCTGTTTTCTTAGGTTTCCAAATGAATTCCGGCTTTCCACAAAGCCTTTTCTAGCTGCATTCAGCTTCACTGCCCCAATCTCCGTTTCAAGGTTTGCTTCTAGGAAGTCTCCAAACTTTCCTTCGTACTTCACAAAGTCAGACTCTATGACAACTGGAAAACACAGAGGGACAACTATTATACCTGCTGAAAGTGCAGCATATTATCAGTTTGCATTGAGAAGGTAATTTGTCAATAGAAGCAATGACAGAGAAAGGATATGTTTCTGATGTACAGCTTTTCAACTTTGATCCCAAAGAGATTACCCTCCTTTTTTTTTTTAAAGAACTTTATTGCTGAATAGTAAAAAAAAGAAACAAAACCCAGAAGATCACAGAACATGGTGGATGCAACCACAGCACTTCACATAAACAAAACTCCAAGTATACCTGCCGAATCGCTCCCATGCCCAACCCCCACCCTTCCCCAAACAATCAAAACCCAAACTCCAACCTTGGGACATCAGTGTGCACTCTGTAAAACAAAAAGCCCCTTCACTCCCCCTCCAACCAAATTTCCAATCTTTTGATATATGCAGAGCCTGTATACGGGGCCCAGAAACCCCTGACAATCACTGGTGATGATAAATATCCCAAGTTTTATGAAAGGAAAGCATCTGACCATGCTGTATAGCTGTAAGTTTAGTCATCTGATAAATGTAATCCATTTTGCCAAGAACCTTGTGAACTGGAGTCGTAAGCGGCTGTTTCCAAGCAGCCGCCAATACCAAAAGAGATCACCCTCCTAACCCTTTCCTGACTACATTATCCATGGTAAAGGACTTATGGACATTTCCAGCTATTTCTCACAATATTGTCTTATGTATAACTTGACTGAAGTATTAAACTTCTCCTGCAACTGAGGGCTAACTAGAACTCATCCCATGGACATTCACGGTCACAGATGTAAGCAAGATTCGGGTATATCTCTCTTCAAGTGTGGGGAAAGGGGTGGGTTTTGAACGCTATGTCCTCCTCAGGTGAGGAGCCAAGGACCTGGCATTGGAATCAAAATGCAAGCATATGTAGCTAGTGTCATTAGCAGCACCCCTATCTCCTAATCTCCTAAGCAGTCATCTTTCCCCCAATACTCAAAGCTATTTAACCGACCAGACACAGCTGCTGATCGCTTAAATAGCATACTGGCACCTAACCATGGATATTCAACGAGAGATAACCGGTTACACAGCTGGTTAGACATGTATATTCAGTGCTTAACCGGCTTTGTTTAGTGGTTAAAATAGGCCATATAAATAGCAGACCTATCTTTAACCGATATAAAGTTAACCGGTTAGAACTGAATATCAGCTTAACTAGTTATCTTTTTAGCGATTACCCCCCCCCCCCCCCCCCCCCCCCCCCCCCCCAGATGTTCAATACCAGTCACTGGAAACAGCCAGACATTGAATATCTGGGTTTAACGCCAGTGCCAGAGAGCAAAAGCACTGCCCACTGCTGGCTATCAGGCCCCTTATCTTTAACCAATACTGAACCGGCGGCAGCGAGTGTGTTTTAAACATTGACCACCACCGGCTAATTTAGACCTGGATGTTCAAGACTATGTCTGGGCATCAGCATTGACTATCCGGGTCTGCAGCAGCACCCAGACGTTATGTGGGTACAGTTGATATTCAGTGTCATAGCCACTCACTTAACCCAGCAAAGTTAGGACTACCTTTTTTGTGGTCCAACATGCCTAATTAAATATGCGGGCACCACACTGAATATCATCGGTGGTCGCATTACTTCCAGGACTGCTCTTTAGCCTCCGGAACATTCCAGCACTGCCTGGACAGTGTCACAGTGGTCAGAGTCCATATTCAGCAGAAATACTTATGTAATGCCTGGCAAAATACCAGTGATTATCAGCAGCCAACCAGCTCAGAGTGCTTTGGGCAGCAGGAACTTCTAAAGCTTGCTTAAACTACACAGAATATATAACTGGAAATCACATCTTCAGAAAGTCACGCAAATGTGATGCCAGGTTTTCCCATTTCTGTTTTGTTAAGGCAATATGTTTGTATTATGGAAATTATTTCTTTAACCAAAACAGCACCTGTGTCTCTCCCCCTCCCCCCCAATACAAAAATATATTTGTAATCCAGAAAACCCCTAACTAGCTCCAAGTAAACATCTGAATCTACATTTCATAAATATTTGACAACAAAAGCTTTTAACAAAATCCCTCATAAGAAACTCCTGAGAACATGAAAAAGCAATGGGACAGGAGGCAATGTTCTGCTGTGGATTGGGAACTAGTTATAAGTTAGAAAGCAGAGAATAGGGTTAAATAGCCAAGTCTCTTAATGAAGGAAGGTGAATAGTGGAGAGCCATAGGGATCTGAACTGGACTGGTGCTTTTTAACATTTTTTAAAAGGATCTGGAAATGGGAACAGCAAGTGACATGATCAAATTTGAAGGTGACACAAAACTATTCAAAGTTATTAAATCTTGGGAGACTGGAAGACTGGGCATCCAAATGGCAGATAATCTAACGTGGACATGTGCAAAGTGATGCACATTGGGAAGAAAAATCCTGATTATGGCTACACGATGCTAGGTTCCACATTAGGAGTCGCCACACAGCAAAGGATCTAGGTGTCACTATGGACAATTCGCTGAAATCCTCTGTTCAGCGTGCGGTGGCAGAATTAGAAAAGATACAAAGAAAGGCAACAAAAATAATTATGGGGATGAAGTGAATCTCATATAAGGAAAGACTAAATAGACTGGGACTTTTCAGCTTGGAGGGAGATATAATAGAGGTCTATACAATCACGAGGGGAGTAGAGCAAGTAAACACAAATCAGTTTACTTTTTCAAGGAGTACAACAATGAAAGGGAATGGGACTTATATACCACCTTTCTGTGGTTTTTCCAACTACATTCAAAGCAGTTTACATTATATATATGCTTATTTGTACCTGGGACAATGGAGGGTTAAGTGACTTGCCCAGAGTCACAAGGAGCTGCAGTGGGAATTGAACCCAGTTCCCCAGGATCAGAGTCCGCTGCACTAACCACTAGGCTACTCCTTCTCTCCATGATGAAGGGGCATGCCATGAAGTTACTAAGTAGTACATTTTTTCAAAAATAGGAGAAAATAATTTTTTCACTTGTTGCCAGAGGATGTAGAAAAAGCAATTAATGCAACTGTGTTTTAAAAAGGTGTTGGATAAGTTCTTGGAGCAGAGTGCAGGAATAGTCTACTGGTTAGTGCAGCAGGCTTTGATCCTGGTGAACTGGGTTCAATTCCCACTGAAGCTCTGTGTGACTTTGGGCAAGTCAAGTAATCCTCCATTGCCCCCCAGGTACAAAATAAGTACCTGTATATACTACGTAAACCACTTTGATTGTAACCACAGAAAGGCGGTATATCAAGTCCCATCCTATAAAATCCTTATTAAGGTAGACTTGTAAAATGCCACTGCTCATCCCTGAAGGGTAAGTAGCATGAAGTGTTGCTAATGTTTGGGATCCTACCAAGTGACCTGTACTGGCCACTGTTGGAAAACAGGATACTGGGCTAGGTGGACCTTTGGTCTGATTCTGTACGGCAACTCTTATGTTCTTATGTCCACACAGATAAACAGAGATGTGGAATTCCTGTTTTATTATGGCAGATAAAGCAGAGCACATGAGATCACAGTCATTAAAAGTTCTCTTGACTCACAAGTCCAGCTGGAAGTGTGCACTGACTGAAACTCAGAAGTGCATTACTTGCCATGTGAGGTATGTTAGGTATAAGAGTCAAAACCCCGGGAAGGCCACAGTAGAGGACAAGCTAGAGCAGCAGCTTCTTGGGAGAGGAGAGATATGGTAAAGAGAAGCTGCAGTCAGAGCAAAACAATAAGTCCTGACAGCTACACAAATGCAAAGAGTGTCAGCCCGTACTGTTACCTGCAGAGAGGATAGGCAGGTTTCAAACAGGCCAGCCACCTAGATTAATGGCTTTTGGAAGCTGTACTTATCAGGGCCTAATTTAATAAAGTATTCTCTGTGTGTAGAGTATGATTTACATCCAAAAGTAGCTCTCATTAAAGCATACAAGGGTACAACCGCATCAAAAAGAAGTGCACCACAAGAGTGCGCCCATCTTTACACGCCCTGCACCTGGGCATTCTTGGGGGTGTTGGGTGGGTGGGGCCAAGGCAGAGCTGTGATGTGCCATGAGTATTTTATAATATATACTTGTACCCACATGGCTGGAATTCTCTATAGAACGCCTAAAACAAGGCACTGGGGCAATGCATGCTAAGCGCAAATCCTGTATCAGCCACTGCGTGCACAATTGCTGTTACGGAATCCTAGTGCATGTCCGCAGGTATGCGCTTAACTTGAGGCTGTCGCTAGCTCAATGGCTGGTAGGAATGCTTACACATCTGCCAGGTCCGCGCCCACCCTTTGCAATTTGCAGAATCCCGACCAAGGGCAGTTATGCATGTAACTGCTAAATTATTGCCAATTAACAATTACAGTCAATTAGTGCTCATTAACCTCAATTAACAGTTCATTATTAAATTAAGTCACACATGCAAGTGCCACTAGCCTGGAACTTGCACCTGTACCTTTATAGACACAGAAGGATGGAGTATGTGCAGAAATTTACACCTTCTGTGAAGCAGGGAAAATTTGAGCACTACTGGGGGGTCATTATAGGAGCGGATTTTATATTATAGACATCTATGTTGCCTTTATAGCTTTTTGTTTAAATTTTCGGAATGCCTTGACTCCTCCCTTGAAAAAGCAGGAGGGCGAAACAGGTCCCCGTCGGAAGTCAGGAGTCTTAAGACTGGGTGTGCGATAGCCAGACCTGTGTTCGAAGCGCAGACACCTAAAAGCTAAGTTACTGCATTTTCAATGTTTTGCTAAGAAGATTTGTGGATAAGTTTGAATGATTATGAGCACGAAGTAAAAAAACAAAAAAAGAAAAAACAAGAAATAATATAGATTTGATAAATAATAAAGGAATAGGAGGTTTTTGGTCTGTGATGAGCCATAGCCCAAAGTGTGCCGTGCGAAGGCACTGATGACCACGTTCATCCTGGCGCCTGGGCATTTTGACACCTTTTCCTCCCAATTTTAATTTTATTTTGATTTGTATTTTGATCCTTCAACATACAGAGGGTGATTATCTACAGTTGGTTATTGACATTATTGCTTGAAATTCTGTAGAGGAGTTTTGATAGAGATAGAAGTGGCCTTTATAACATAGACATTTTTATAATCAGGGGTGGGCTAATTGGTCTTAGATAGGGAGAAGGTTATAACAAAGCCTCTCTCTTAAACTAATGAATAGTTAAGCAGCTTGTAAAAGTTAACAATGTGAATAGTATTAAGTCCCTTCATTCTGAAGGAACCTTTTGTTCTCTTTCAATTATGTCTAATCATTTATAATGTACATCTTGTTTTGTAATCCACGCTTTATTATGATATTAATAAAAGATTTCAAACAGAATAGTCTGTCTGTGTTTATGTACATGAAACAAAGAACCCTCTAAACAAATAAAATACTGGGGGTGGAAGCAATTTTTCTATACCGAATATCAACTGATGAGTCTCCCACAGCATATAAATAGAAAAATTCAAAAATGAGACATTTAAAGGTAAATGGGAGGAAAAAGCCTCAAGGTGCTCAGATCAACAGATCTCCAGAGCTACTGCTGATCCAGTGGGCCTATATCTTGGTCTTACAAGGATCAATTCCTCATCATGAGCAAAAAACCTTCCCAATACCTTAAATGTTTGAATGATGAAAAATATTGGGAAAACTCCCTTTTAGTTCATATCAAACCAATAGCTCAAATACCAAAAACAAGGCGCTGGTTGCTGCTAGGTCTTAAACAAGTATCACTTAGCTCTCATACGGTCGCTCTTATGTGCAGTCCTGTATTCCTTGCTAATAACCCTTCCAACTTCCCGACCTTTGTTGAAAATGTATTAAGCACTTCGGGGTGAGTCTATAAGAAACTGCCTACATTCAGATGTACATTCCAGGACACTAGTTATTTACATGTGTTATTTGAACACAGATGTGTAAATGATCATTATCCAGCCACACGCCCAAGGGTATCTGATGTCCTCAGAAAACCTTCAGCTGTGCTATCCCCGCCCCCAAACTACCAGCAAGGGATAGTTTGCAGTTCAAGGCCCTTCAATCCCCACAAGGTGTCTGGCATCTCTCACTCTTCCACCCTCCACCCCCGGGGTCTCCAGTGGAATGGGGTAGGGGGACTTTGGGGCCTGGGTCCTCCCATAATTGAGGCGCTGTCTGCCGCTTTGGTTGGCAGGGGTCCCACCAGTGGAAACCCTACTCTAGGGAGGCCTGGCAGTTACCCGCACTTTTCCTGAGCTGCTGATATTTTAAGACAGTTCTGTATTTATGATTTTAATATTATGTGATTTGAAAATTCATAATTATTTCCTTATTTGATTAATTTTTTATTCTTGTCTGCATGACCATCTTCTAAGTACCTTTTGAATACTTTGTTACTTGATTAAGTTAATAACTTTTATGATAAACACTTTTTGCTGTTTCAGGCTTTAAATATATTTTTCACTATTAGGGGAAAATGTTTTGAAAGACCCTAATAAGTATGTGTCCATGATATCTCTGTTCTAAATTTTTAGATTTAATATTGGACAATTTATGCATGTATTAATTTTTATTTTTATTATTTATTATGATTTTGCCTACTTATTTACCTATTTGTTAAGTATTGGCATGTGCATGATTTCAATTGATTTGATTATGAGGTCAAATATTTTATGATTTTAACTGTCATATGTTCTGATTGAACAGTCTGGTCCCTGACACAGCCTCTTGAAAGGCAAAACATGGCCACATCGAGCACCTTGAGCAATAAATGTTTGTTTCTTCGGTTTAGTGGTCTGCTCTATTCTGTTTTGTGGACCACCTATAGAAGCTGACACAACAGATAAATGCCAGCTAATACTATCTCACAGGGTGCCTTACCTGGCTTTAAGGGTTTGCCTTTAGTGAGAATGTCATCAAGTGTAAATGATAGGAAATGATACTTAGGATTCTGCCAGCACCAAAATCTCTTCCTTTTCGTCACTAGGCACAAAAGATGCAGCTTGTCCGAGTCGTTCAGATTGGAGACTGGAATTAAATCACCCTCAGGGTCAATGTCTCGCAGGACGTTCTTTGTGGCTTTCGCATACATCTTCTCAGTTCATGTAGAATCTGCAAACAAGAGATTAACTTTGAAAATGATGCACCACCGTGTCATTTCCCAACCAGTGTGCCATGGAATAAAGTCAGTATCGCATGATGCTCAGGTCCAGACCAACCCATGGGCTCCACTCTCAGAACCTCACAGTAATGTGAGACACCAGTGGTGGCTCTAAAACATGCAGGGGCTCATTTCTGAACTGATGTGTAGACAGATATATATGCCTCTCTCCTTCCAAGATATAGCATGAGTCCAGGAGTGTGGGAATTAATAGGCAGTATGAAGGGCACAGATAGCCAGGTTCTGCCCTGTATAGCACACATATGGTACAAAGCACCTACTCCTTTTTTCCCTTTTAGGTTGTCTTTTGGTCATGAGTCCTCTCCCATATCTACACTGCCTGCTCCATTGAGGCTGTTGTGCCTTCAGCTTGAAAAACTCAAGACACCGCTCTTGATCCAAGGAGGCAAAGCTTGCTCAAGTTTGGAGATGCAAGGAAAAAGTGAAGGCAGGTACCACCACATTGCTACAGTATATTCTGATAGCCACAGATGGCCCGATGATCAGAAGCCGTTCCAAACAATGCTCTAAAATTAGCAACGGAACAGCACGGGGCAATAATGTCCCTATGATCAGAGCTAATAGCATGCAAATTTATGGATGCTATCACCTCCGATCATAGGAGTACTTTTGCGGGAGGACTGTGGCCTGGGCATATACCCAAGGCACAATCCTCCCGCAGAACTTGTCTGACAGGTCCGGGCGGTCTGGAGGTCCAGGGGACCTCCAGCCTAACCAACGACTTCTCCCATACAAAGGCCCTGGTGGTTTAGTGCTCCCGCAAGAAACCCAATCCCCACCCCCCTACCTAGCAGTGGTTAGCATCTAGCAGCACTGAATCACTCTCTAAAAAACAGAAAAATGCATAAAAATACTATCATAACTATTCACTTTGGAAAAGAATTGTGGTTAGTTATCAAAAATACCAAGACTGAAGTAACCTAACTTACCAGCTGCTGCACAAAATCTTGATAACCAGAGTTTCCAAAACAAAGCTTCTCCTCCTCCTAGCACATTAAATCACTCAAACTTGTTGCTAACAAGCTTATATAAGGTGTGACTAAAGCTCAAAGGGCTATTCATTAACTTTTCTGTCTATGATTGAGACAGAAAAGTTAATGAACAGCCCTTTGACCTTTAGTCACACCTCATATAAGCTTGCTAACAAGTTTGAGGGGCCCTTTTACCAAGCTGCGGTAAAAGGGGCCCTGCAGTAGCAGTGGGGGCCGTTCTTGCCATGCACCAGGCCATTTTTACTGCAGTAGGTAAAAAGCCCCTAAAAAGACAAGATCATATGGTAAGATTATTCATACCGAGTGGCCATGCAGGGGAGGAGCTCTTACCACCACACACTGAGGTGGTGGTAAGGGCTCCTGTGCTGCCCAATTACCGCCTGGTTAGCACTGGAAATGGTGCGCGCTCAAGGCGGAACTACCACCAGCGTCCGCATTGGGCCGGCGGTAATTCTGGGTTGCTGCACAGCAACACTTTAGTAAAAGGGCCCCTGAGTGATTTAATGTGCTAGGAGAAGAAGCTTTGCTTTTTGAAACTCTGATTATCAAGAATTTGTGAAGCAGCTGGTAAGTTAGGTTACTTCAGCTATGGGTCCCAGCAAAACAGTGTCTGCAGCTCAGAGATTCTATGAGCAGAGGTGAAAGCTACCAGAAACATCGCCCTCATAGCATAGGAGCCGACTCTGTGGGTGCTTGAGCACCCCCAATATTTAGAAAATTCCTTGTATGTGTCCAGAGAGGGGCTATTTCCATTGGGCTTAGCACCCCCAATAATTTTGAAAAGTTGGCTCCTATGCCTCATAGTAAGGTCCTTGGTAGAACCTGAGTGCAGAGGTTAAAATGAAGCCTTGGATGGCGCCTGGAGCACCAGATTGAGGTCCCACGAGGGGAAGGAAGGGCATAGCAGAGGGCGCAGATGAGGAACTGAGTCCCTGTGCATTGGAAGAGGATCCGCCACCAGTAGCTGCTGCATACCATAGCCAGCAGGACCAGATGAGGATGATGACGTGCAATCCTGCGCATCAGAGGCCATGGTAGGAAGATTTAGAAGGGCTCCTCCCACAGCCATGGTTAAATCAAGGTGCCTATCCCGACAGACCAGCTCCTTCCACCAACTGAAGAAGCGCTATACTGCAATGTCCCAATATTAAAATACCACTTTTTTTTTTAATGCTAGTTGTAGAGTTTAAAAATATTCCAGATAAGTAGATTCTGTTTAATTGGGACACATCAGGACTAAAATGCTTTGCCCCAACTAAATGAAATAGCAGGTAAAAAGTTAAAAAGCTGAATATACATAAGACAAAAGACATGATTTAATTTATTGCCTAACAAAAAATACAGTGCTCACTGAGCAGAAACAATTGGTGCAAATCACAGAAAATATTTCCCTTGAAAAGAGTTGGAATTAATTTTGGAATTAATTGAACTGGAGTTGGAGGAACTGTTCAAATGTACCCTGCCTCGTTTTCTTCACTGACTGCATCTTAACAAAATCAGCACAGGCTTCTAATGCAGATAGAAGAGTCTACAAGTAAGTCTGCTGCCTGGATAGCAATCTAGATAACTTCAGAACAACTTATTTTTAATGTCCTAAAGTTATCTAGAACAGTGGGTTGAGTATCACTGCTGACGCTCTGCTCATATCACTCTGACACTATCCAGCTGGTGCCAAGGCAGTCTAGAAGGACATTCAGCGGCACTATCCGTACAATACCGCTGAATATTCATGGATAGTGCCAACTATTGTAAGCTCTTCGAGCAGGGACCGTCTTTCCATGTTAAATTGTACAGCGCTGCGTAACCCTAGTAGCGCTTTAGAAATGTTAAGTAGTAGTAAAAAGGTGTGGAGCCTTTTTTACAATGGAAATTTACTGACTAGCCTGTGTGAGAACCTAGTCTAAGGTATGTGAAGAAAAAAAAAAAGTCTTGCCCCAGAGATGAACTCAACACATGATGAACAACAGCCTTGAATATATCTGTTGTGCGAAAAAGACATGGAATGGCTAGGGGCCCAAGAGCCAAGGATGCAGCTGTTTTCACAAGAACAAAATAATGGGACTAACCTCAGACCATGTAGGTGCCAGGACTGCCTAAATGAACAGCTGGTATCCCCCTCCCCTCATGCATGAGGTGCAGGATAGTACTGAGGCTCATCTGTGCAGTTAAGTATGGTTTATATAGAGGCATATTTTCAACGCACTTAGGCCCCGATGATCAAAGGTAAATGTGGACGCTAGAGTCAACTAGCACCGGATTATCGCCTGCATTTACCAGTGCAGGATAATCATAAGGGTACCACACAGCTCATTTAAATTACATTTAAATGAGTTCTGCACACTTTTGAGCAAGATGGCCGACGAGAGCAGACGTGTCTGAAAGCGCTCCGCACTTACCAGATCGTTTGGCGGTGTTGCAGATTCCGACCCCTGAGCGATTATGGAGAAACGGAAAGGAAAAACCAGTGTGCCGGCCTCCTTGGCCCCTGGGAATGTTCCTGCTACTCGGCAGACGGTTCTGGAGCAGTTCGGGCTTCAGCCACTGGCCACGCGGTTACCAGCTTTGGATTGTTCCGCTATTTCATCGGCGGGACACAACGTAGAGGCGATCTCTTTGAGCCCGCCGGCGATCACAGTGCCTCCACAACCCGGAAATAGCATGCAGTTGGCGAGGGGTGTTGAGGAAACGCCCGAAGTGGAAAGAATCCCCCAACCCCAAGGAGGCCACGCCACAGCGTTTTCCCCAGTAGTGAGTGAAACGGAACAACAGAGGGGTATAGGTACATCTACCCCCACTCCAATGGGCTCTATTCCGGTGATGTTGGATGTGAGAAAACCGACTCTGGTAACTTTAGAGAATCTATGGGATGTAATTCAGGGAATGAATTCTCTACTTTCAAAGGTAACCAATTCCTTTACTGAAGATTTGTCTAAATTGAAACAGTCTCAAAAACAACTGACTGAGAAAACTCAGAGTCAAGAAGTTCAAATGGAGTCTTTAAGGACTGAACTTTCTAATCTTCAGAATTTTGCTGGGGTTGTCGTTAAGGATAGAGAAATTCTGGCTAGAAGGCTAGAGTTCCTCGATAATCAGGGGAGAAAGAATAATCTACGATTTATTAATTTTCCTAAATCACCATTGATCCCAGCTTTGGATATGCTTCGTAAATATTTCAAAGAAATTTTAGGAGTTCCAATAGAGGGGTTTCCCCCTATTGTACGAACCCTGTATATAACTGGGAGAAAATTAAATCCTCTGAGTCCTCAACAACAACCTGAGATGAATCTAACAGAATTTCTGGAAAATTCAATGGATTTAGTATCGGAAAGGACTACCCTTATAGTTTCCTTTGCACTTGAGATGGATAAGATGAATATTTTCAAACTGTATTTTAACCATTTGAATGATAATTTTCTCGGGGGTACCGTTAGAATTTATCCTGATTTGAACAAGGACACTCAGGCCCATCGGCGAGAATTCTTGAGTTTAAAGCCAAGAGTTCTTGCAATAGGGGGAGTCTTCAAGCTAATTTTTCCTTGTCGTTGTATTTTGTCCTTGAATACTGTGAATTATATGTTTACGGAACCCAAAAAAATGAAAGATTTCTTAATTGCCAAAGAAAGTAGTCAAGAACTTTCCCAGAACTCCTAATAGAGTAAATACGCTGATATACTCCGGCTGCTGATATCCGCATGTCCCTGCTTAATATTTGCTCTTTTTTTTTCCTTTGTATAGTATATCATACCTTGTTTCTTGCTCATAAATAGTGGTCTAAATAATGGGTTATTTTTCCTATGTTAGAAGTGTGATTTAATTTTGTTTCCATATCTTACATTTATGTATTAGATGTATTTAAACTTTAAATGCAAAAAAAAAAAATAAATAAATGAGTTCTGCACTATTCCTCCCATATGACCAGTGCACTGTGCTCTGATCTTACAGGCGGAATAGCGTCTTATCTCTACGCCAGCTTGGAGTAAGCTCTTTGAGCATG
This sequence comes from Microcaecilia unicolor, assembly GCF_901765095.1. Classification (NCBI taxonomy): domain Eukaryota; kingdom Metazoa; phylum Chordata; class Amphibia; order Gymnophiona; family Siphonopidae; genus Microcaecilia; species Microcaecilia unicolor. Next base: position 164,983,726 of record NC_044031.1, read on the forward strand.
GACTGTCCTACGTTAACTTGTACAGCGTTGCGTAACCCTAGTAGCGCATTGGAAATGTTAAATAGTAGTACTAGTAGTAGCAGTAGTAGGTGGTGTTAGGGTTAAGGCTCTCTTCCTCACCCCTCATCCATGCCAGGCAACCCGGGCTACCACCATCAGTCCTGGGGGTCCAGTGGACCCCCGGACACCCCACCCCTCCCCCAATGGCTAAGGGCTGCCCTGATGGCCTAGTGCCCCCCCCAGGCCCCTGAACACTAAAACACAACCCCCTTGGACAGAGGCTCTGGTGGTCTAGCACCCCCTCCAAACTCTGACCCAACCCCCACTCCCCAACAGAAGAGAGGGCTGGAGATCCAGCGTCCCTCCAGTGGTCTAGTGGCCTCCCCTACCTTGAGATGATGGAGGAAGGAGTAGCACTCCCTCCTCCTTCCAGCGCTGCCTCCAAAATGGTGGCACCCTGCCCACTGCATCCTGGGATGCACTGGGTGGGGCTTCCATACCATATAAGGGAAAGGGAAATGGGACTTGATATACCGCCTTTCTGAGGTTTTTGCAACTACATTCAAAGCGGTTTACATATATTCAGGTACTTATTTTTGTACCAGGAGCAATGGAGGGTTAAGTGACTTGCCCAGAGTCACAAGGAGCTGCAGTGGGAATTGAACTCAGTTCCCCAGGATCAAAGTCCACTGCACTAACCACTAAGCTACTCCTCCATTCCCTTATATGCTAGGGAAGTCCCGCTGGACCTCAAGCCCTGGACCTCAAGCCCTCTCTTCTGTCAGGTAAGTTTGGGGTTCAGGGGAGCGCTAGACCACCAGAGCCTCTGTCCAGGGGGGCTGGGGGTATGGAGGTCCACCAGACCTCCAGACTGCATCTTTATGTTTTGACAGGTCCAGGCTTTTTTGACAGCCTGGACCTGTCAAAACAACTTCTGCGGGAGGATTGTGCCTTGGGTGTATGCCCAGGCACAATCCTCCTGCAGAAGTAGCCCAATGATCAAAACTAATAGCACACATAAATTTGCATGCTATTAGTTTTGATCATCGGGGCATTGTTTCCCCATGCTGTTTCAACACTAATTTTACAGTGATGTTCGGAATGGCATGGGGAAACTGATCATCGGGACATTAGACTTACAAAGTTACATAGTAGCCATGGAACTTTGTAAGTCTAAGTACTATGAAAATGAGCCCTGTTGTGTTACACTTTTACTTGCCTTGTCTGTACGTAACAAAACTATATTTGTATGTTCATTTTATCACTCACAATCCTGGTTATTGTGACACCACCAAGCACAAATATCTGAATAACTCACATATGGAGAGCCTTTTCAAAAGCTTGCTCTGTGTGAAGCTGAAGAAGCATTCCTGTTAGAGGCCGACTGAAATTGATTTTTCCAGTTTCATCCGAACCCGAAATTGCCACCAAAATTGTCTGAAACCAAAACTGCAGCCGAAACTTATCACCTAGTTTTTGGCTGAAATCGAAACCTCAAGTTTGACTGAGTGAATGTGAACCAGTGAGGGCCACTGAGTACTATCAGGGCTTGCAGTCTGCATCCCTCTGCTAAACCCACAGTATCCAAGACAGAATATAATAAATTTAAATAATCTCCAAGCAAAACAGCCTCCACACACATGGATCACAGCTAAGTGATGTTGTGGTAAGATAAAGTTCATGTGGCACAGCCACATTAGGGAATTGTTGTACGGAGGAGTTGTGTTATATCCATTACGTGCTTTAGTTTGGTTGTGTTGCAGAGATCAGGCATTTAAGTTGGATCAGTACAGGTTAGTTTTTAGTGATTTCTGGAAATTTAGGTGGTCATATGTCATTTTCAAGGCTTTTGGTAATGCGTTCCACAGTTGTGTGCTTATGTAGGAAAAACTGGATGCGTAAGTTGATTTGTATTTAAGTCCTTTGCAGCTTGGGTAGTGCAGATTTAGATAAGTTCGTGTTGATTCGGATATGTTTCTAATTGGTAAGTCGATCAAGTCTGTCATGTATCTTGGGGCTTCTCCGTAGATGATTTTGTGAACCAGGGTGCAGATTTTGAAGGTGATGTGTTCTTTGATTGGGAGCCAGTGTAGTTTTTCGCGGAGGGGTTTTGCATTTTCAAATCGCGTTTTTCCAAATATAAGCCTAGCTACCGTGTTTTGAGCGGTCTGAAGTTTATTTAAGGTTTGTTCTTTACATCCTGCATAAATTTCATTGCAGTAGTCTACGTGGCTTAGTACCATTGATTGTATCAGGTTGCGAAATGTGTCCCTTGGGAAGAATTGTTTCACACGTTTGAGTTTCCACATTGAGTGGAACATTTTCTTTGTTCTGGATGCCACTTGGCTCTCTATTGTTAAGTTACAGTCCATTGTAACGCCGAGGATTTTCAGGCTGAGATAGGAAGGGTGTGATCTGGGGTGATGATACTTGTGGGGTTGTCTGCGCTGTGTTGGGATGAGAGGATTAGACAATGTGTTTTTTCTTTATTGAGTTTTAGTTGAAATGCATTTGCCCATGAGTCCATGATGATCAAGCTAAGCTTGATTTCGTTGGTGATTTGTCAGTTTGGTTTTGTAAGGAATGTATATTGTGACATCGTCTGAATACATGAAAGGGTTAAGGCCTTGGTTGGATAAGGACTTGGCAAGTGGGGTCATCATTAAGTTGAACAGGATCAGTGATAGCGGTGATCCTTGTGGTACTCCACAGTCTGCTTTCCACGGTGATATGTTTAAATTTGATTTTACTTGATATGTTCTTGTGGTTCGGAAGCCCTTGATCCAGCTAAGTATGTTACCACCAATCCCGAACTTGTCAAGTAATCTTATTAATATATTATGGTTTACCATGTCGAATGCACTAGACATGTCAAATTGTAGGACAAGGATGTTTTTGCCTGTAGCTATTTCCTGCTTGAATTTGGCTAGAAGAGTAATACTGTTTCAGTGCTGTGGAGGGGGCGAAAACCTGACTGTGATTCGTGTAATATTGAGAATTTGTTTATGTAATCTGTAAATTGTTTGGTTACCATGCTTTCCATCAGTTTGACCACCAACAGGATAGATGCTACTGGACGGTAGTTAGTGATTTCATTTGTTTTTTTCTTGGTATCTTTTGGTATTGGGGTGAGTAGGATATTGCCATTTTCCTTAGGGAAGAGGCCTTGCTGAAGCATGTAGTTTAGGTGGGATGTGAGGTCTGCTATGAAGCAGTCAGGGGCGGATTTCATTAGGTAGCTGGGACAGGTATCTAGTTTACAGTGAGTGTCTGAAAACCTGCTAATTGCCTTGGTAACTGTTTCGACGGTAAGGAGGGTGAAGTTTAGCCAGGTCTGGTCTACCGGGTATTCTCCAATGGTTGGGTCCAACTCATTAAGGAAGTTTTCAATGTCAGTGTTGTTCTGAGGTAGCGTGTTGCGTAGGTTTACAATTTTTTCATTGAAATACTTCACACGTTTATCTGCAGATGGGATGTCTGTGTTTGTGGTAGTGACCAAGTTGGTGTCTAGGAGTTTGATCACGAGGTGGTATAATTTCTTTGTGTCTTTGTAATCTGTCCCTATTTTGGTTTTATAGTATGATCTTTTGGTCTGTCTTATTGTGTATTTGTATTTTCTTTGTATTTGTTTCCATGTGTTGAGTGTATGTTCAACTTTTGTTTTACTCCATGCTCGTTTGAGTTTCCTGGTTTGTGTTTTTAGCTTTTTCAGTTCATCGTTGAACCATGGTGTCAAGTTATGCTTGCGTGAGGTTCTTGTTCGTAAGGGTGCAATTTCATCTAATATGCTTTCGCATCTTTTATCCCATTCTATGAGGTAGTATATGGAGTCTGGTTGTGCTGCCCATTCGTTATTGTATATCAGTTGCCAGAATGCTGTGAGGAATTGCTCTCCTACTTGTCCTCGGAGAAAATGTACAATAACTTCCCTTGTTGATCACAGGAATGCCAGCATAAATGCCCTTGTTCATCACAGGAATGCCAGCATAAATTTGAGTAATTCCCATAGATAGCATAACATTAACCCCCCCCCCCCCCCCTAAGTATTTTACATTTTAGTCATCCAGCAATCAGAAACCATTTTTCCAAGTGTTCCAAACAACCTCTAATATCAGTCTCTACAATCAGCCTACATGCTAGCAGAATACCTCATCTCAGTCACACACATGAAACACAGACAACACAATCCCTACTTTGGTCCTGAAGCTGAGAGGTCAGCTCGGGCTGGTAATGCTGAAGAAGCAACATTCAGAGCCAGATGCACAAAGGTCCCGTTAAGAATCCGTCTGCGTTTCCAAATCAGTAAAAATTTACCAATTTAGAAACACAGAGGGATTCACAAAGAGGATCGCAAGCAAATAAGCTGCTCGTTCCTTTTGCGACCCAGCTCATTTGCATGCGATATGGGGGAAGCCAGTCAGAGAGCTGAGCATGCGCAGAACAGTCAATTGCTATGCGTGGCTTCTCTGCGCATGCTACAGATGGCTCTCATACACGCAGACAAGCTGTGCATATGACAGCAGTAGATATAGCCCTTTTTTTTTTTTTGCAAGTACAAAAGCGCGTTTTTTTTTTTTTTTTACAAACCTGTGTTGGGGCTCCCTGCCTCCCCACTGCTGGGAATATGCTCGCTGCTGCTCTTGGCTCTGAGGAATCAGTATCAGGGCTTGGTTCCACCCCCAGCTGTTCCTGCTGCTTTCTTCTATTGGCCAGCTGAAATCCTGGAACGCCTATCTCCCTGAAGATGGGCTCTCATTGGCTGGCTGCTTTCCCAACTCCTCCTCCCTGCAGGGCTTCCCTGATGACATCACTCTAGAGCTGTGAGCTGATTTGATCTGAACTTCCAGGTGTCCCCCTCCAGTAGTGAGTGGGCGGGACATCCCAGGTTGACACTGTCTAATTGCTTTAGCCCCCTCTCTGTTGTGCTTCTAAGCATGGGGGATGCTATTTCCCAGCAGAGGTTGTTTGACCCTTGTCTTCCTTGCATTTTTGGTAAGTCACCATTACTTTTATGCTTTACATTTACTGCCCCCTCCATTTCTTGCCAGTAAAATGTCATTTGAAAAAAGAATCATGGCGCAGCTTTCATACACTCAAAGAAGCTGCGTGTAAGCCGGTGTACTTTCTTTTTTTTTTTTTTTTTTTGTGCTCCATCTTCCATGCCTTGTTTCTCCCCTTCTCCTACTTGCGATAATGAAGAACCGGCAGGTCCAGGCCTCCTGTTAAAATTTCCACGGCAAAGGTAGGGACTGCTTTTGTGTATGGGGTTGGAAACAGTAGTGCATTGCATACACATTATAATAGTAATTAGCTTATTATAATAGCTTTGCATTCTGTTTTTGTTAGCTGCTACCATGACAGGAAATGGCTCGGAGAACCCCTTTGGGCGTGTCCCAGTTTACTACTTGCATGCTAAACCGGCTAGAACTAGTTTAAAAACTACGTTGCTGGCTCATTAAGTTTAGTGCATCTGGTCCTCAGACCCCTAGAGGAGGGAGAAAGGAGTTGTAGTCTTACCGCAAGGGTGACACCTAGTGGTCATATTGAGGGCCATGACTGCAGGGTTCTGAAAGCAGCTCTGCTGCATGGAGCCCATCCCAGGACCATCAATACAATGGCTGGCCTAGGTACCATGGGATGAATGAAGAACATATTGAAAACAGAGCAAAAACACCGTGGGTGGTTATAAATGATAGTTCATGGCATCAGGATGCCAACCCTGGTTCTGACTGAGTTCAGGTCCAAGAAAGTACAGGATATTGCTGGGTTAAAAATGAATAAATACGTAAATAAAATAGACAACACACTCTTATCAAATAAGAATAAACACAACAAATCAGAAACAGCAATGTACAGACAAAGCTCAAAATGAACCCCCCCCCCAAAAAAAAAAAAAATTAGATTCTGAATACAATAACACTGGAGAAATAGAATCAGAAATGCATATCTTCCTGAACTGCACACAAAGCGTTAACCATTGACAAAGAACACGTTAGCAAAAGACCTCCTAACCGTGCATTTATTTTATAAAATGTAGATACATGGTTTCTCAAACACACCTCTGAAATGCTCTCCCTTTCCCAAAATCTTTTTTCAAAGGAGCCTAAAATATATGTGTTATGAAGGTACATCCCTTTTCTGGTGGTTAAAAATTTCTCAGAAAGTTTCTCTAGGACTTTCTGCCAGGGATGACATGCCCACCACTGTTCCCCATTAACAAACACCCCTTCCTCATTAATTTATTTTGAGGGGGAGAGGTGTCGAAAATCCGTGTGTCTTCCTAGTGAATGCACCTCCTGCCCAACTCCATGGCACCCTCTCTCTCCTCCACCTCACAGAGGTGATGTCCTCTCCTTTCCTTCCTTTCATGCAATTTTAAAGTCAGGAGGGGGACTGGTCCTGTTGGGGTGAGGTCCAGTGCCAGCCATGTCATGAGTGGGGGAGGAGCAGGATCGGTTTAGGTCAGGTTGGGCAGAAGGGGAGGGAGATCAGGCAGATACTGACCACCAGAAATTTAGGAGCCTAACAGAGGTAGCCAGTCTAACTCCTGCGGTCTGCGCTGAGCCCTGAGCCTGGATATTCATGCCGGGCCTTTTCCAGTGACTAGCATTCAATATCTGGTTTATTTTTTAGCCACTAAGTACATAGCTGGCCAAGTCGATATTCAGCATTGGTTGCTAAGTTCACAGTGGCCAAAGATAGACCTGCTATTGACGTGGCCAGATTTAGCAACCAAACTTAGACTGCAATGCACTGAAAATCGGCAGGTTCCCGATATAACCAGCTATCGGCTAAGCATTCACAGGAGACAACTGGCCTGCTAATGGTTTTGAATATCGGGGGGGGGGGGGGGTGTTTTTTAAATATCACCTTTCCTTGCTGTCAGTGCCTGAGCCAATCCCAGATCAGGTACTGACAGGAAGGGTGACATTTCACAACAAGCTGCCAAATAGTGCTGCAATTTTAATGTAGCAGTAATCTGATGGAGTCAATTTGGAGAGCTAATTTTACCGTACAGCCATGGCTCTACCACAAGGCTTTCTGCACCCCCCCCCCTCCCCATTCTTTCAAAGGGGTAGTATTATTCTGGTATAGACTATAGACTAACCCTCAAAAGCTTGTGTCTTTATCATTCTTGCCTCTATTTTGAGAGTACATTAAGATTGTTACACAGTTGGCGAACGCCTTTCCGGTACTATGTAAGCCACATTGAGCCTGCAAATAGGTGGGAAAATGTGGGCTACAAATGTAACAAATAAATAAATATTTATTCTCCTTCCTTGCTGAGTTAAAGAATAATATCTATGAGTCCTCTACTTTTCCCCTAAACCAAAAGCTTCTGGTTTTCAAAAACACCAGATGGATCATCACTTTGGCTTACTCGACCAGGATCCTAACATAAGAATTTCCATACTGGGTCAGACTATTTCTAGCAGTGGCCAAGCCAGGTCACAAGTACCCAGCAGCATCCCCAAAACTAGCAAGGTTTGAATTTGGAAGCAGGAGAACAGCAACCCTGGGCAGCAGCTCCTGAAACTTTTACAGGCACATGTTTTGTGTCTGCCCTGGGCAGAGCTTGTGCAGAGTACAGCCAAAGAAGCTCTTACAGCAGAGCACGATATTCCAGCAAATTGAGAACAAATTTTACGCATTGGAACTAACTGAGTTGCTGAGATCCAGCTTTCTCCCTGCGTGACCCAGTCCTTCGACTCCAGTGTGTTCCAGTCTGCAGATCCAGCGTGTTCCAGTCCATCGACTCCAGCGTGTTCCGACTATCAGCTCCACTGTGTTCCAGTCCGCCTGATCCAGCTTCTCCGTGTTTGCTCCAGTCCACTGGCTGCAGCAGGATCCAGCTCATTCCAGTGCTCCTGATCCACCTTGTTCCAGTCCGCCGTTCCAGCCTTCCCCCTGCCTGTTCCAGTCCATCGGCTCCAGCGTGTCCCGGTCCGCCTGACCCAGCTTCTCCCTGCTTGCTCCAGTCATTCCGCTCCAGCGTGTTCAAGCTTGTTCCAGTCCTCCTGATCCCAGTTTGTTCCAGTTCGCCTGACCCAGCTCCCCCCGCTTGTTCCAGTCCATCGGCTCCAGCGTGTCCAGCCCGCCTGTTCCAGTTCATCGGCTCCAGCGTGTTCCAGCCCGCCTGATCCAGCCAGCATGTTCCAGCTCGTTCCAGTTCTCCTGAGCCCAGCTTGTTCCAGCCCGCCTGATCCCTCCAGTCTATCGGCTCCAGTGTGTTCCAGTCCGCCCGATTCAGCTTCTTCCGTCTCGCCCCAGTCCACCGGATCCAGCGTGTCCAGCTAGTTCCAGCCGCCGATCCAGCCTTCCCCCTGCTGTCCATCAACTCCAGTGTGTTCCAGCCTGCCTGACCCAGCCTCTCCTTCCCTTCCTTCCTTACCGACTTCGATGCTTGGCTCTCTGTCTTTCTTGACCCCTCATCTCCGTCCCTCATTCTCGGAGACTTTAACGTACATGCTGATGACCTATCCGACCCCCATGCTTCTAAGTTCCTCACCCTAACATCCTCCTTCAACCTCCAGCTGTGCTCCACCAACCCTACTCACCGTGACAGCCATTGTCTTGACCTTGTCCTCTCCTCCTCCGGCTCACCCTCCAATTTCCACGTCTCAGCTCTTCCTCTCTCCGACCATCACCTGATCACATTCACACTTCTTCACCCCCCCCCCCTTCACCCGTCCAACTTTAACCACCACCTCCAGGAACCTCCAGGCTATTGACCCCTCCACCTTATCATCTACTATCTCTAATCTCCTCCCCTCCATCACGTCCTCCGCAACTGTCGACAAAGCGGTCTCCGCTTACAATACCGCTCTCTCCTCTGCATTGGATACCCTCGCACCTTCAATCTCCCGTCCCACAAAACGCACCAATCCCCAGCCCTGGCTGACTCCTTGCATCCGTCACCTTCGCTCCTGCACCCGATCCGCTGAGCGCCTCTGGAGGAAATCTCGTACCCTTTCAGACTTCCTCCACTACAAATTCATGCTATCCTCCCTCCACTCCTCCCTATTCTGTGCAAAACAGGACTATTACACCCAATTGACCAATTCTCTCAGCTCCAACCCTCGTCGTCTCTTCACCACCCTTAACTCCCTCCTAAAAGTGCCCCCGCTCCTACTCCCCCCTCTCTCTCTCCTCAATCACTGGCCGACTATTTCCGCAACAAAGTGCAAAAGATCAACCTTGAGTTCACGACCAAGCCACCACCTTCTCTTCACCCTCTAACCCTCTCCCCCATCCAACCTACCCAGGTCTCTTTCTCCTCCTTCCCTGAGATCACCGAGGATGAAACTTCCCGCCTTCTTTCCTCCTCGAAATGCACCACCTGTTCCTCTGATCCCATCCCCACCAACCTACTCAACACCATCTCCCATACCGTCACCCCCGCCATCTGTCGCATCCTCAACCTCTCTCTCTCCACCGCAACTGTCCCCGACACCTTCAAGCACGCCGTTGTCACACCTCTCCTCAAAAAAACCTTCACTTGACCCTACCTGCCCCTCCAACTACCGCCCCATTTCTCTTTTACCCTTCCTTTCCAAAATACTTGAGCGCGCCGTTCATAGCTGCTGCCTTGATTTTTCTCTCCTCTCACGCCATCCTCGATCCACTTCAATCCGGTTTTCGCCCTCTGCACTCGACTGAAATGGCACTCTCTAAAGTTTGCAATGACCTGCTCCTGGCCAAATCCAGAGGTCACTACTCCATCCTCATCCTCCTCGATCTTTCCGCCGCGTTTGACACTGTCAATCATGACTTACTTCTTGCCACGCTGTCCTCTTTTGGGTTCCAAGGCCCTGTCCTCTCATGGTTCTCCTCTTATCTCTCCCACCGCACCTTCAGGGTACACTCCCATGGATCTTCCTCCACTCCCATCCCACTATCTGTTGGAGTTCCCCAGGGTTCTGTCCTTGGACCCCTTCTCTTCTCAATCTACACCTCTTCCCTGGGCTCACTGATCTCGTCTCATGGTTTTCAGTATCATCTTTATGCTGATGACACCCAGCTATACCTCTCCACACCTGACATCACTGCGGAGACTCAGGCCAAGGTATCGGCCTGTTTATCCGACATTGCGGCATAGATGTCCAACCGCCACCTGAAGCTGAACATGTCCAAGACCGAGCTCCTTGTCTTTCCTCCTAAACCCACTTCTCCTCTTCCTCCACTCTCCTTCTCTGTTGATAACACCCTCATCCTCCCCGTCCCATCTGCCCGCAACCTCGGAGTCACCTTCGACTCCTCCCTCTCCTTCTCTGCGCATATCCAACAGACTGCCAAGACCTGTCGCTTCTTCCTCCTCAATATCAGCAAAATTCGCCCTTTCCTCTCTGAGCATACCACCAGAACTCTCGTCCACGCTCTCATTACCTCTCGCCTCGATTACTGCAGCTTACTCCTCACCGGCCTCCCACTCTGCCATCTATCCCCCCTTCAATCCGTTCAGAACGCTGCTGCACGTCTTATATTCCGCCAAAACCGTTATACTCACACCACCCCTCTCCTCAAATCACTTCATTGGCTTCCGATCTGATATCGCATACAATTCAAGCTCCTCCTCCTTACCTACAAATGCACTCAGGCCGCGGCTCCTCACTACCTCTCCACCCTCATCTCCCCCTATGTTCCCGCCCGCAACCTCCGCTCACAGGACAAAGCCCTTCTCTCAGTACCCTTCTCCACTACTGCCAACTCCAGGCTCCGCTCATTCTGCCTTGCCTCACCCTATGCCTGGAATAATCTTCCTTTACCCATACGCCAGGCCCCCTCCCTACCCATCTTCAAATCTCTGCTTAAAACTTACCTCTTCAATGCTGCCTTCGGCGCCTAACCGCTCGAGAAATATAAAATACCCCAATCTATCCACCCTATCAGATTAACTGTTCACTCGTCCTCTAGATTGTTCACTTGTCCTTAGTTTGTTCTCTTGTCTTTTAGATTGTAAGCTCTTTGAGCAGGGACTGTCCTTCTATGTTTGAATTGTACAGCGCTGCGTAACCCTAGTAGCGCTTTAGAAATGATTGTTGTTGTTGTTGTTCTATGCTACCTACCCCAAGATATAAGAAATTACTTTTCCTGGGTCTGCCTTAATAATGGTTTATGGACTTTTCCTCCAGAATTTGTCCTAATATTTTTTTTTTTAAATCCCTGGTACATTAACTACATTTACCACATCCTACGGCAATGAGCTCCAAAGCTTAACTATGTGTTGAGTGAAAAATATTTTCTTCTATTTGCTTGAAATGTTTTTGTACTATTTGAAACAGAAAACAATTGAGGCGCGTTTACCCATTTCACTCCACTCTGGATTTTGTAGACATCTACCATAATCTCCCCTCATATGAGCATTATTCCATCATCTTTATCAGACTTCTCTGTACCCTTTCTAATTCCAGTATATTTGTTGGTTTATTCTCTAGTCCTTTCCTAATAGTTATTCACAAAAAGTATGGGGGTTGTTTACTAAGGCTTAGCTTGAGTTATCTGCAGCAGGGCCCAGAACCTGAAGAAAACCCCTGGCACATGTGGCCCTGTTTGCAATAATCTGGCAGCACATGTGCATGCTGTCATCCCACAGTGTGAAAGTTAGAATCTGAGCTCGGTGGGGGCGGGGCACGGCGCATTATCAGTTATGCCTTCTTGCCTTTCATCCCTCCGGAAACCTTCCCCAAGAACTATCTAAAATAATCGCTCTTCCACCACCACCCACCCCGGCCAATCGCCAACTACGACAGCGCTTCGCTGCCTCGGACTCGTGATGAGGTAGGAGATAGTAGACATGACTGCGCGACAACGCCAGGGGCAGGGTCCTCCCCTCCCCGCTCCTCCAGAAATGCAAGTGCAGAACAGTGAGTGAAAAAGAGCTGCCCAGACTCCCCGATCCCTCCACCCCAGGCCGCGGCTTACCTGCGGCGTGATCGGCTGCAGCCCGCTCCGTTTGTCCGTCCCCGCAAACCAGAGTAGCCGGTTGCCTGGATGAGCTGAACTGGGGAGAAGTAAGAGTGAACAACAGGGGGATTCCCCCACCAAGCAAAGATCGCTACAGTAGGCTTCAGACTGCGCCAGAGGCGGGGCTCTACTTGACCCTCCTTAAACTAGAAGTCTCAGAAGTAATTGTACATTTCACAAAGAGGCTTCTTAAGGAAAAATGGAAACGGGCTGCTGAACGAATTGCCGGTGCACGCGCTTTATCTAAATCACTCCTTAGCAAAGCTATTAAATTACTGAGCAGATGGGGAAGTGAAATCCCTTTTTCTCAAGGTCAGAGATTTGTAAACGCTTTATGAACGTTTTTGAAAAGCAATAATAACCACAACTACAAAAAAAAAAACGCGCCTGCCCATCTCAGCAGCTGCTTTCCTCTGACCTGATAAGTAAAACTTTAGATCTTTACTGGGTGCAGCAGCCTTCAGTGGCGTTTATAATCAGAAATATTTTTTTTGGGGGGGGGGGCAAGTCAAATCAACATTTCCACACATCATGCCTACCACATCACAACCCCTTTTTTTTTAAATTAGCAATATAAAATACCATGACAGAGCTTTTATGCATAAACAAACCCTCCCCCTCCAGCTAGACTCAGCTACCAATAAAAACCACCATTATAATTGATACTGTTCTGCCCACCAGTGACGTACCAGGGGTGGGGCGGTCTGCCCCAGGTGTCAGCATGAGGGGGGGGGTGCTCTGCCCCCACTGCGCCTGACCCAAAGCCCGCTGGCTTCCCAGTCTCCACCTGCCTACCCTCAGCTTCCTCGACAGCCCCCTCCTCTCTGCCACCCGGCCCCTTGTATTTTAAAAATCTCAGAATCAGTGGTACAGCGCCTCACGTCTTCTTGTGAAAGAAGCAAATCGCCTCGTCGGACCTTCTGTCACTGTGTCCTGCCCTCCTCTGATGTAACTTCCTACTTCCACGAGGGCAGGACACAGGGAGTTCCCTTATATGGTGTGAAGCCTGGGCACAGCCATTTTGCAGGCGGCGCAGAAGGATGAGAAGGGAGGCCACCTCCCTCCTCCAACCCAAGGTAGGGGGGTGGGGGATCGACCACAACCCACTGGGCCACCAGGGACCTCTTGCCAATGCTGGAGGGGGTAGGGGGGGCTGGAGACTCACTGGATCTCCAGCCCCCCCCCCCGAACCTGTGTCGGGGGACTGGAGGACCTCCAGCCCTCTGTCGGTAGGGGGTGGGGGTTGTTGGGTCATCAGTCCCTGCAAGGGGGGGGTTGCTTCATTGGGAGGAATGGGGGCCTGCTAGCATGCAAATGCATGCTGGACAGGGCTCACCATTCCTCCCCAATGACCTGCAAACCCTAATGCCAGCTCTGAGCTGGCGTAGGGTTTGCCGCAGCCAACGATCCAATCCTTGGCGCACTGGTCACTAATCATTGGGGATGAATAGGTTTAGCATGCATTTGCATGCTAATTGTGCTAAGAGCCCTGTTTTGCAAGCATTTGCATGCTAGTTGCATTCAGAGCCCGCGAGCGCGTTGTTTCACACGCTCGGGGGCTTTGATCATGGGGTGGTAGCAAACACAGGCACTTGTATGGCACTAACAGCCTCTAGCGCCTGTTTGCTTCGGATCATCGGCCCATGTGTGAGAGAGATCAGTTTTCCTTGCATGCTTTGTGATCTGCAGCTTTTCTAAGGGCTGATCCCTCCATAATTTACTGTAATTCCATCAAGAGTTTTCACCACCTCCCAAAATTATTCCCCTTTTATTTACCCTGAGTTTCTCCCCCTTATTCTCCTTTGAGTGTTTACAGCTTTTCCTCTTAGCTGGGCTGAGGTTCTGGCCATCTCCTTGCCTCTGAGGTGGCTAGATACAGACTATGTGCAGAAGGCAACAGTTCTCTTCTAAGCAGCTGAACTGTAAAAGTTGGATTTTCTTTGTTTATTATGAGCACTACAATAAAGGAAACATTCTACTCACCCCTATACCCAAAGACCCAAAGAAAAATGCTAATGAACTAACCAACTATAGGCCAGTATCATCTATCCCCTTAATAACCAAAATAACGGAAGGGATGGTGACCAAACAACTCACAAACTATTTAAACAAATTCTCAATATTACACGACTCCCAATCAGGATTTCGTTCTAACCACAGTACTGAAACAGTACTAATCACGCTCATGACTAAATTCAAACAAATGATTGCAACTGGCAAGAACATACTACTTCTACAATTCGACATGTCCAGCGCCTTCGACATGGTTGATCATGGAATTATACTACATATCCTTGAGTACTTCAGAATCTGAGGCAACGTTCTCAATTGGTTCAAGGGGTTCCTAACCACACGATCATATCAAGTGACATCAAATTCGATTACATCAGCCTCATGGACACCTGAATGTGGAGTTCCACAGGGATCCCCCCTATCACCGACCTTATTCAACCTAATGATGATACCCTTGGCCAAACTACTATCAAATCAAAACCTCAACCCATACATATACGCTGATGACGTAACAATTTACATCCCATTTAAACAAGATTTAAAAGAAATCTCCAATGATATCAACCAAAGTCTACATATCATGCACTCGTGAGCAGATGCATTTCAGCTGAAACTTAATGCGGAAAAAACCCAATGCCTAATACTCACCTCTCAACACAATACGAACAAATTCACCACCATCAACACACCAAAACTGAACCTACCAATTTCGGACACCCTAAAGATTCTTGGAGTTACCATAGATAGACACCTAACACTTGAGAGTCATGCGAAAAATACAACCAAAAAGATGTTCCACTCAATGTGGAAATTAAAAAGAATAAGACCATATTTCCCAAGGACCGTCTTCCGTAATCTGGTACAATCATTGGTACTCAGTCATCTAGACTATTGTAATGCACTGTCCGCCGGCTGTAAAGAGCAAATACTCAAAAAACTCCAGACAGCCCAGAACACTGCAGCTAGACTCATATTCGGAAAATCAAAATATGAAAGTGCTAAACCCCTACGAGAAAAGTTACACTGGCTCCCACTCAAAGAACGCATCACGTTCAAAATATGTACCCTAGTTCATAAAATCATTCATGGCGATGCCCCAGCCTACATGTCAGACCTGATAGACTTACCACCCATGAATGCTTGGAAATCATCTCGAACATTCCTTAATCTTCATTTCCCCAATTGTAAAGGTCTAAAATACAAACTAACGCACGCATCAACTTTTTCCTATTTGAGCACACAATTCTGGAACGCACTGCCGCACAACCTAAAAACGCAAGCTACTGAAGACCCATCTCTTTGACATGTAACCAAAACTGTTTTATTATGTTCTCTTGCTATATTACTATTATGTTTATAACGTTTTCTTGTTATATTACTTTCTTGTTTTCATTATCATATAACCCAAAATCCTTCTGTAATACTAAATGTCTACCTCCTCTTATTTCCACTATTCATGATGCTGGTGTTCCTAATATGGAATTTCTGTCAGAGGAGGACAGGCTGTTCAACCACATCATGATATCCCAAAGAACAACCAAAAGTGACAACGAGGATGATGAAGATGATGATGCACCAGCTATGAAAATTACGCCTACTGAACCCATTGCTGCTCTTGATAAATTTATCAGATTTATGGAGGAACATACAGCTGAACCTTTCAAAATCGTGCATCTTAGGCGAATGACTGCTTTTGCAAGAAAAAATCGTATCGGTAACCTAAAACAGCTAAAGATTACCAACTTTAAAAAATGAGAAATGGCTATACAACACATTACAGGTACTTAATTTGTGTTTTCTTTTGTAGATGATTGTTGCAGAAATACTGTAAATACACACAGGGGGTGTTTTACTAAAGATTAGCTCGAGTTATTTGCAGTGGGGCCCATTTTATTCCTATGGGCCCTCCTTCAGATAACTCGAGCTAATCTTTAGTAAGAGACCCCCCGAGTACTGTAAATAAAATGTTTCACACTTGATCTTTGATGCTATAGTACTTTATTTCTTTACTGTTACGGTAATAAACATACCAATAGTACATGGTTACAAAGCCATGCCTCCCGAACACCGTGTACTAACGGTGTTCCACTGTACATGTGCTATCACTCCTCCTGAACACAGGAGTAACTTATGGATCTTGCTTGGCTGTGATGACTTCCCTCAGCTCTGCAATGTGTGCACAGCTTCTCAGCCAACTGAAATTATATATGCTGGTAGATCATTAAATCCTGCATTACCGACAGTTCTAAAATATCAAGGAGTGAATTTTATAGTGACATCTTGTCTTTGAAATTTAGAGGTTATGTTAGACTCGAATCTCATGATACAGAAGCAAGTTGGCGAGGTTTCAGCTTCGTGTTTTGAGTAAGTTGAAAGAGGTGGTGTCTGCTTTGGGTTTTCAGATGCTCGTGCAGAGCCTGGTACTAACATGAATTGACTATTTGCAAATCACTGTATTTAGGGATGTCAGCTACAATATTCCAGGCTCTGGCAGGTCGTCCAGAATGCAGCAGCACATCTGATCATGGGAGTTCAGAGGTGTGCTCATATCACTCCAAATTTGAAAGAACTGCACTGGTTGCCAGTGAATGTGAGTTATGTTTAAGGTGTTATCTTTGATCCATCAACAAATTTATGCTACTGTACCTGTATATTTTTTAAATATTTCGACTATGTATCAACCAAAGGTGAGCCTTACGTTCTGAAATGGCGGTCAGTGGCCCAACTGTTTGGGGAGGCTAAAGGGGGTGGGGACAGGGGTGGAACTTAAATCCATAATTGTCTAACACACAGAAAAAATAAATAAATAAAAATAAAAGTCACAATTAATACCCTTTATTAAATTTAGATATTAGATATGTATCATATGTCAAAGAATAAAGTAGTTGCTCAAAGCATATTCTAAGCACAATCGCTCAACTGCAAAACACTATGCACAACTTTGTGCAAAAACACGCTCAGAACCTTACTGTACCATAAATATTACACTGGGCAGAACCTAATATACCAATATACCACCCATACGGAAAATGCAGACCGTCAACAATATGAAACAAGGGATCATATCATCACAATTCTCATGTAGAACCACAAAACACCCTAATTAATGTGGGATAAAATGCCATAAATAAATATAAACGTTTAATGTTGAGCACCTGATTCTCAAAGTGGACATATTCCAAACACTATAATGAAAATAAAATGAACTTTTCTACCTTTGTTCCTTTGTTGTCTGGTGACTTTTTCTGATCATGCTGGTCCAGTATCCGATTCTGCTGCTATCTGTCCTCAGTGCAGGTCAGGAAGTCATCCTCTTTAAATATCTCCCTGGCAACCCAGGACACCTCCAGCCAACCCCCCCCCCCCCCTCTCCCAGCAGTAAGGTAAACAAACCATAAACCAATTTCTACAACTGATTCACAAGGCTAGAGGGCTTTCACTGCAGCTCCTGCTGTGAGGATGGAAGTAAATCAACAATTTAAACCCCTCAGAGCACAGCAGGGGAGGCTTAGCCTCTCCAAGCCTCTTATACCGGGTGCCTATGCAAAACAACTATGCATTCTGGCTAGTACAACATATTTTTCAGAAACTTGTCCACATGCTTTTCGTACCTGAGCTATTATGTGGAATAAACTTCTAGGACATTTGAGACTTAGTGCCAATAGACAACAGTTTAAGAAATACCTGAAAACTCATTGTTTTGTGAAAGCTTTCCTGCAAGGATAACTTCAGGCTGGTCTCAAGTAGTTATTTTGAGAGATGAACCCAAATTAGTTTTGAGAATTGTTGGACAAGTGATTGATATGATGTATTATTGTCTATGTTTTTTTAATTATGAATGTTTGATTGTAACTCGCTTTGGTTTAAAGCGGGATGTCACTGCTCACTTCTTCAGTTGGCTCTCTCGGTATATCTGTTCACTCCATTTTAGGACCCTCCCTCAGCTCTGGTCACTCACTCTTCCAGTGCAGTCACTGTGGTTCCAGTCTCACTCTCATTAGATCTGGACTTTCCAGGTGGACTCCCTGGTCACTTCTGCTACTGGATTCTGGTACTCTACTCAACTCTAGCAATTAACTGGCTCCACAGAGCCTTTGCAAGATTCCCTTCCACTCAGTCTGTTCATATTCCGGCAGCTCTGGTCACCTTCTTTCACCATAGCCTCTTGCCAGATCTAATCTCATCCATATTAGGTCAATTCTCATCCACTAGAACTGAACTTTCCCAGCAGATCCCCTGGTCACTTCTGCAGCTGACTCACTTTCCCTGCATACTAGTTCAGTCTCATCTTCACAAGCTCCTTTCTTTCTGGCTGAGTTTCTCTCTTCAGTCTCAGTCCACCTCTGCTGGACTCTTCAGCTCATGCAGTTCTCTGCTGCCTCCCTGCTCCACAGTGCCCTGGTGACTCCTTTGGGGTGCCTTGGTGGGCTTCTATTTATTTTCTGTATTCAAGCTCCTTTTCTCCATATGTTTTCTACCTTACAGGTAGCCTTCCTCTGGGTTTCTTTCTCTGCTTCTCTTCATGTGCTTTTTCTTCTTTGTGCATGGACTTTCTTTGGTGTTTTCTCTTCTATTGTCACAAGTCCTCCTTCTTCTCCTGCAGAGGGAAATTTTCTTGAGCTATCTACTGGGCTTTCAGTGGGGGGGGAAGAGTGGAACTAGATAAAGGCATGGGGACAAAGTCCCATCCTCATGAGCTTTGTCTCCGTCCCCACTGACCTTATCCATATAAACATCGAACAGTTATGATTTTATATTTAAATCTTTTTATTGAACTATAAAAAGGAACAATAATCTGTACAACTGTCATTTATATATCAAACTCCCCCCACCGCCCGGTCTCCTCTATTGGGAAAACTGAACAAACTAAGTTACTAAAGAATGCTACATAGAAAATTCATGCTAACAGAATACCTCGGTCATACACACACAACAAAAATGCCAAATAAAGAATAGCTGACCAAAAACAATAAACATAAATTAAGACAAAATTCCAAGCACCCATACCTTGCGTGTAGTACAACACCAAAGAAATAGAACGAGATGCATTTCCTCCTATACTGTGCAAAATATAAAGATAACACATGCCAGGGATAGTGTTAGGGGAGTGCAACTAGGACAACTGCCCCCTGGCCAGAAAGAGCCCTAAGTCTGCTGGAGAAGGCATGGCCTGGTAGTAGGCTTTGGGGTCCCCTCCCAAATTTCTGTCCTGGGCCCCAGCCATATCTAACACCAGCTCTGGCAGGATACACATTTCAAATCTGACATATTCTAAATTACAAAATAACTTTTTTTCTACCTTTTGTTGTCTAGTCATTTTATTTTTCAAATCATGTTGGTCCCAGGCTTTGATTTGTTTCCTTCTGTCTTCTCTTAACTCACCAGTGTCTCCTGTCCATTTTATATTTCTTCTGTCTCCATGTTCATTATCCACCTTCCACCTTCCTTCCATCCCCTATCTTTCCCCTTGTTCAGCATCTCCCTTTGGTGTCCCCTACACTTTCCTATCCAGCATCTCCTGTTTCCATCATCACCATTTTATGTCCTTATCCCCTCCTGTGTCTAGCATCACTCTTCTGTATCCCTCTGTCCCCGAAGTTCATCATCTCCCTTCTGTGTCCATATACCCTCCTCCCATGTCCAGCATTGTCCCTATGTGTCCATATACCATCCCCATGCAGCATCTCCCCTTTGTGTCCCTGTACTTATAATCTATTCTTCACAAAGAGCTGTCAGATGTAATTTGTGCCTGCAGCGTTATCATCTTTAAAAATTATTTTTAGGCTTAAGAGTTCCAGTCCCAGTATAAAAGACTTAAATAGTGGTCAGACCACTTGAGCCTAAAATTAGATTGGTCTGTTGCCCAACAAGCCCCCCCCCCCCCCCCCCCCAAAAAAAAAAATAGGAGAAGGTAATTCTGTAACAACAAGTATAGCTTCTGGGTTTCTGTAGTTTGTATATTTTTTTGGCCTTTATTTGTTGTATTATACTATTTTTAATGTGGGTTTTTTTGTAACTCACCCAGAACACTGTGAATTAGCAAACTATAAATGTTTTAAATAACCTCAATTGGATCAGGCTATAAGACACACAGTAAACCTAGCAACATAGTACATGAGAGCAGATAAAGACCTGTATGAGCCATCCAGTCTGCCCAACAAGGCAGTCAGAGTTTTGCCTGCCACTCCGTGCAGGTAATGCCCTTCTATATGCCCTGTTTAAAGTATGAAGGTCATTTAAGTTTTGTTTCGATTCCATCCTCTCTGTATAAGGATCCTCTGTGTTTATTCCATTTGTTTTTGAATTCCATCGCTATTCTTGTCTCCACCACCTCCACCAGGAGGATATTCCAATCATCCACCAAAAAAGCGTCTCCTGATGTAGATCCTAAGTCTACCACTCTGCAACCTCAATTCACGTCCTCTAGTGATACCACTTCCCCGTCTCTGGAAAAAGTTTGGTATATTAATGCTTTTTGAGTAGTTAAATGCCTATATCATATCTCCCCTAATTTTTACTTTCCTCTAAAGGTATATATATTCAGGTCTTCAAGTCTCTTCTGTTAGGTCTTTTGGTGCAAACCCCATACCATTTTTATTGCCTTCCTCTGAACCTCTTGTAGATAGTAATATGTCAAAACCAGATGCACTGTTAAACTTAATATGAAGTAACCCCATTCCTCTTGAGTATTGTACCAGGAGCACACTCAAGTGTTTCTATAGATACAAGCCACGCCTCCTCCCCTTCTGCCTACACAGGGACCCTGGAAGAATAAAAAAGCCTTGGGGACACAGTTCAACCAAATGTAACTGGTACGTTTCACTGGCAAAATATATCAGCATCATTATCCAGAATAAGTTCATACATTTAAAAGCTTCCCTTGCAGCAAGGATCTTGCATGGAGCAATAGAAAAATAGGCTTTATTAACTGAAAGAGATCAGGGATAAAATCAGTAATTTCAATTTCCATATCCATATCTTTTCTTCCCAAACACAATCTAAATAGGATTGGGAAGGGAACAGTCTGAAATAGGTATTGAAAGCATGCATGTTTAATCCAGGTGCCCTAAGCCCAAAAATAAAAAAATACTGTCCTACTAAAAATTGTTGTACTAAAAGGACAAATAAAATAAATACCCCTCCGAAGGGACACCTTAAATGTTTCCGCCCATTTAACTCATTCACTCTCACTTTAAGCAATGTGAAATTCATAAAACCATAATTTAAATTACTCCTGGCATAAAATAATTTGTGTACCACTATCAATCTTACCTCTTCCTCTCAAACTTCTTTTCAGCAAAGTAGCTCAAACTTCCCTTTGCTCTCAGACAAAATCACAACACTTTTATTGGGAAAAAAAACCCCCCAAAACAAAGCCACATTTACCATGGAAACCGCCACAAAAGCTTCCCAAAACAGCCCTTTCCTAACTAAAAAAAACAACTTTTAGTCAAGAGCTGAAGAGCTCAAATGATAGCAGCCACTGTCTTCTGCTTTCTCTTCCCAACTGACAAACCCATCTTATCATCATCACACAGCTAGAAATGACTTCCTGGAACTTCCCACATGAACCATTCCCCACCTAGGTTCTCAGCATCACAACTGCTTTTGCTGACAACCAGCTTTTCACTATGCACCAGCTTTTTCTGCAGGCATGCTCTTTTGGTCCAGTCATCACCAGGGCCACCGAGAGACAGGACCGGGACAAGGCCACCCCCAGGGGCCCCCCTCACCGCCCCCCCCCCCCCCCGAGGTCGCCGCCGCTCCCCCTCCGCCCGCCACCGGGCCGGGCCCCTGCATTGAAATCACAGCGCCTCTCACCTCCTTCAGGCCTCCTTCCCTCCCTGTGTCCCGCCCTCGTCTGATGTAACTTCCGTGAGGGCGGGACATAGAGAGGGAAAGAAGCCCGAAGGGAGGCGATCTGCTGCTGCCTGCAGCGCTTTCACACGGAGGTGAGAGGCGCTGTGATTTCAATGCAGGGGGCCCGGCCCGGTGGCAGACGGTCGACGACGGACAGGGCCAGTCTTAGCAACTGCAGGGAGCTGCGCAGACCAGTTCACTAGGGCCCACCCCACCCAGCCCCGTTCCAGTATACCCAAAATGACAGAAACCAAATTAGCATACAGATTCTGCATGCAGCACAATACCAGAAAAACAGAACATTGCTATACATTGCAAAATAAGACAGCAGATGTAAATTCTCAAATTGGACATATTCCAAACACTAAAATGAAAATAAAATGATTTTTTCTACCTTTGTTGTCTTGTGACTGTTTTTCAGATCATGTTGGTCCCAGTCTCTGATTCTGCTGCTCTCTATCTGCTCCCTTAACTCCACTTCCAGGGTTTACTTTCCATTTATTTCTTTACTTTCCTCCTTTCTTCTTCATTTGCTGCCCTACATCCATAGGTAAAAGCTGGGTCCTCCGCGGACTTGACTGGAGGAGGTATAGAGTGGATCCAGCTTTTGCCTATTTTCTCCAGCCATGTGCAGTTTTTCTCTTTTCCTTTTCCCTCATCTCTGTCAGGATGCATCTCCTTCCTCTCTCTTCCCTCTCCTCCATCCATGTCCAGCATTTATCCTCTCTCTCCTCCCCTCCATCCATGTTTATCTCATGTTCTTTCTTCCCTCTCCTCCATTCATATCCAGCATGTCACCTCTCCCCTCTCCTCCATCTGTATCCAGAATTTCTCCTCTCCCCTCCATCCATGTGCATCTCCTTCCTGTCTTCCCTCACTTCCATCCATGTCCAGCATTTCTCCTCCCCTCCCCTCCATCCATAGCAACTCTCCTCTCTCCCTACCCATCCATGTCCAGCAATTCTCCTCTACCCTCCCCTCCCATCTATATCCAGTGATTCTCCTTTGCCCCCTGTCCTCCCCTCTCATTCACATCCAGTGATTTTCCTCTGTCCCCTGCCCTCTCCTCTCTCCCCTCCATCCATGTGCATCTCCTTCCTGTCTTCCCTCACTTCCATCCATGTCCAGCATTTCTCCTACCCTCCCCTCCATCCATCCATAGCAACTATCCTTTCTCCCCTGCCCTCCCTACCCATCTCCAGTGATTCTCCTTTGCTCCCTGTCCTCCCCTCCCTTCCCCTCCATGTCCAGTGACTCGCCCCAGGCCCCAACTTACCCCCCCTTTTCCCCCCCCCCCCGAGTTTCAGTTCCCAGCCCCAGCTGTGTCCTCAGTTTTCCACCACAGCACTCCTTTCCTTCCAGCCACCCTGCGTTTAAAAAGTTGCAGCGGCGGTGAAAAAGCATGCTCGCCTCTCCTTTAAGCCCTTCCCCTTCTCTCTCAGCATGCAGTGCACTGTGCCACCTTCGTGGAAACCGGAAATTGCATCAGTGCACGCTGAGAGAGAAGGGGAAGGGCTTAAAGGAGAGGCGAGCCTGCTTTTTCGCCGCCGCTGCAACTTTTTAAATGCAGGGCAGCTGGAAGGAAAGAAGCTGAATGAAGATATGGCAGGGAGCGACAGGAAGCGCCACGGGGCCCCTGGAGGCGCGAGGCCCTGTGCGATCGCTCCTGTCGCCCCTGCCTAAGACCGGCCCTGACGATGGAGGGCGGGTGGGACTGCAGCGCTGGGCCTCCCTGGAGGCCCGGGCCCGGGGAATTTTGTCCCCCCCTCTCGGCGGCCCTGGTCATCACCTCCAACTTTCTACCAAAGATGCCACTGCCTCAGCTGCCTTGAAATTCCCCTGCTCTCCACGTGTAACACTTCTGAGTTTGCAGAGGAGTCAATGTTAGAGCCCTCTGCGGCCTTTATCCTGCTTCTGCCATCAGCCCCCATGATAATGGCCACATACCCTCCTGCCTTGCCCTAGAGCTCTAATTTGAGCCCTCTGCTGCCCTTAGCAAGCATAACCGGGTCATAAAACCATGTTAGAACTCTTGGAGGTTTTATGACAGGAGACCGCATGAGCCTATCCGTCCCATTATCTGGGCTGAAGTCAGTGGGCGGAGCTTGCCACTATATTGGTTTGTCTAAAACAATAGCTAACATTATTGAAAACAATAGCAAACACGAGGTTTATATTGTTTTATTAAACCTCCTAGGTTTTGCATTCTCTCTGTTAATAGGGGATTAGGGGAGTTGGGGAGTTTTCAGGGGGTCTGTGATGTGAAGGAGGTGGGAGGGTTATATTGAAAATGTTTTTTGACAGTTCTCCAGAGCTTGCTTTATTTGTAGTGCATTGTGGATTTCAGTGCTGCACTGTATGCCCTTATTTTTGCTTAATGATGGTAATAAAGATAATGATTGCCTATGTGTTTGTTTTTTATTTGACAGCTTTGTATTTATTTATTTGAAAGCTTCCCATGTGTAGATATATATCATGAAATAAAATTGGAAATCACTAAACAGCAGAAAACAATTATTGTAGCTGATAGAAACAGCAGTAATAAATTCACTATTTTGTGCTAATTTTTCTACACTGTTCTGTAGAATATGTGGCAGGGGAAGAAAGTGGTGATTGAGGAGGAGGAGGAGAGAGAAAGAGAGCAAGGAAGGTGGCTGGCTGTTGGGCAGGGGCAAAAAAGGTGCACCAGCTTCGTGCTTGCATGAGTCTGGCATGGAATGGGCATGATGAAGAGAAAAGTGAGGAGCTGATGAAGAGTACAACATGTGCAATTTAAAAAAAAAAATGAGAGGATGCCTCCCGTGGAATGAGTGCTAATGCTGGCCGGGGAGTGAGTGCCAATGCCCATTACTAAACTGAAGGATGCTCGTGCCATGATCATTAGAGAGTAAATGCTGTGTGGAGACAGTGTAGCAGTGGTGCCATGGATTTGTTGCCAGCCCCTCCAAATGACACAGTGCTTACGATTTAGGACCAATTACTACTTTAACTGATGAAAAGTTATTCCGTTGTGATTGCTCCTCTGTGTACATCCATATACTACACAAGCCGGCATGTTTCTAACTATAAATGAGATAAAATAACAATGAACACAATGTGGCTGCAGCAGCTGATAGTTTGTTTTGGACAAACCAAGATGGCAGCTTCTGGGGGAAGTGGTTTCAAATTTTTTGATGTCATGCCATCTCTTGTCATAAAACCTCCTTGCCACAGCTCCTCCCCCAGCACCAGCGTGTGCCATTTCAATCTCACCTCCCACAGACATCAGCAGCCAGCACCACACTATTTATTTTTCCTTCTATTGCATAGTTCCAAGTAAAAAGACAATTGCCTAATTATAATAAACAACATTTAAAAGACATTAAGACTAAAAATCTGTCACTCACCCAGTCCATCCTTTTAACTACAAGTTTAAGTGCAATAGCATACAGTACCATTGAAGTTGCAGATAGAGAGGTGCACAAAGAAGCATACCCTCTTTATAATGAAATTGTACATTATCAAGATAGCCTCTCATAGGAAGGGTAGCATGTAGATTCTTAAGTAGGGAAAATATGTCATATATGTCCATTTGTGAAAACTGACCTGCTTTGATGTGCAGGGCACATAAGGTAATGAGAACATGGTAAAGCAGGAGTTCTCAACTCTTTTGGGTAAGGGGACTCATTTTCATCACCCTAAAGTTGTAGGGAACCCTCATTCTGTCCTCATCAGATACCCGTCCTCCAGTCTCTCCTCTCCACTTTTTCTGTCACATCTGAATGGGCCCTCACCACCAGAATCTTTCTCTTCCTGCTAAACTACTCCCCACCAGTCTCTCTCTGTCCCCCAGCTCTTTGCCACCAGTCCCTCTCCCCCAGCCTCTCCCCCATAAGTCTCATCTCTAGCCTTTCTTCAGTCTGTCTCTTTCCCCCTCCCAACCCCACCACATCCCTGCTCATCAGAATGCACTTTGCTCTTTCAACCCCCAGTCTTTCTCTCTCTTTCTGTGTTTGTTTTGCACTCCAGTAGATCTTCACTAGTGTCTCTCGGTCCAGCTCCCACCCCACTGGTCTCTGCAGAGCTGCCAAGGGGTCCCAAGTTTTGAGACAGAGATTTTAGTTCCCGACCCTAGACCCACCCCACTTTACCTTGGCTCCACCTACTCTACATGGCTCTGCCCCCTGGCACACCTCAAACCCACGGCCATTTCAAAAAATATTTTATTTAATAGACTAATATCCTTTTCAATTAGCTTTCAGAGGCCAAAACCTCCTGGCTCAGGTCAGGTCAGTATAATGTTGTTATGGTATCCTCTCCTGACCTGAGGAAGGAAGTGCTGGTCTCTGAAAGCTAATCAAAAATGTTTTAAAATCAGTGAAGGTATCACCTTATTTTCTATTTTGTGTTTTATTTGCATTTATTAACCTTTATTAACACAGCTACCACATTACTTTATACTAAATTAAAAATAAAATTATTTTCTGTACCTTTGTTGTAAAGCCATTTACTTGTTCTAATTGTGTTGCTCCCAGTCTCTTGATTCTACTTTCCTTTGTCTTCTCTTAACTCTCTTGCCAGGATTTCCTGTCCATTAGTCATTTTTCTCTCCTTTTTCTTTGTTTTCTTCATTTTTCTGCCTCTCTCTCTCTGTCCAGCTGTAATACATTCTTACTATCCATTCTTTAATTTCCTTCTTTTCACTTCATCTACCTGTGATTTTTCATCTTTTCTTCACCCTTGTTCTTCCCATGCCCCTTCCTCTTATTCTCCAGTCTTTCACTACTCTGTCCTATCCCCCTTTCCATCCAACAGCTCCCCTCTTTCTCTCCCCATCCTTCCAGTGTCTCCCCTCTTTCTTTCTTTCTACATCCTTCCATCCAGTGTCTCCTCTCTTTTTCTCCCTACCCTTCCATCCAGCATCTTCCCTCTTTCTCTCCCCATCCTTACACCCATCTACCCTCTCCTGATCCTTCCATCTAGTGTCTCTCTCTCTCCCCCCCCTCTCCTTCTATCCAGTGTCTATCTCTCTACCCTTTTCTGTTCTGTGTCTCCCCTCTCTCTCCACATCCTTCCAGTCTCTCCCCCTTTCTCTCTGCATCCTTTCATCCATCTCCCCTCTTTCTCTCCCTGTCCTTCCATCCAGTGTCTTTCTCTCCCAATACTTCCATCAGTTTTCCCTCTTTCTCTCCCCATCCGTCTACCCCCTCTCCCGATCCTTCCACCCAATGTCTACTCCCTCCTGATCCTTTCATCCAGTGTCTCTCTCTATCCCCTTCTTTCCATCCACTGTCTTTTTCTCTCTACCCTTTTCCATTCATTATGTCCTCTCTCTCTCTCTCTCTCTCTCTCTCTCTCTCTCTCCATCCTTCAATGTCTCTCCTGTTTCTCTCCCTACCCTTCCTTCCAGTGTCTTCCCTCTTTCTGCTCTCAGCCATTTTTATTTTCTATTTTGGGAATGTGCTTCAGCCAGAACTAGTTTTAGACATGGTTGGGGTGCCACAAGAAAACTTCACTCATTGGCCTTCAATCTCCAGAATTGCAGTGTTAAGTATCCAACATTGGGATGAGCCACCCTAGGTGTCTCTGCTTTATGTAACCTGGACATGCCAAATACTAGGTCCAAATACAGATATCCATCTTTTGAACCCTCTTTAGTTCTGCCCAAAACATGCCCACACCGCATCCTCTTGCCATAGGGACATACTGCAGTGTTAGACATCAGATTCTGGCTTTATAAAAAAAGATATTTGGACATCAATGCAATATGTACATCTAAATGCAATTTTCAGACATTTAAAACTTGAAAAGAGCTTCTAAAATAAGCACCATAGTGTATCTGGATTTTCAAAAAGATTTGGACAAAGTTCTTCATGAGAGGCTTCTGAGGAAATTAAAAAGCCATGGGATAAGTGAAAACTAGTTAGAAGATAGAAAACAAAGTGGTGTTAAATGGCCAACTCTATCAATGGAGGGAGGTGAATAGTAGAGTATCACAGGGATCTGTACTGGGATGAGTATATTTATAAATAATCTAGAAATGGGAATGGCAAGTGAAGTGATCAGATTTACAGATATCACAAACTTATTCAAAATCGTTAAATTGTATGCAGCCTGAGAAATTGCAGGAGGGCCATGGGAGGTTAAAAGACTCAGGCCCTCATGATCAAAAGCCCCACGCTGTTCCAAACAGCGCTCTAAAAATAGCGCTGGAACAGCGCGGGGCTTTACCGCATGGATGATCAAAGATAATGCATGCAAATTTAAGCAGCGCAATTATCTTTGATTATCGTGTAAAAGTGCGGGCGAATTGTGCCGAGCATGCGCTCAGCACAATCCTCCCGCACTTGTTTGACAGGTCTGGGCTGTCAAAAGCCCAAACCTGTCAAACACCCTGCCCCGAGGCCCAAACAACGGGGGCTGGAGGTCCGGTGGGTCTCCAGCCCCCCCAAACCCCCAGAAAATGTCAAGTGGCCGCCACCGGCCAAACCCTCTCCCACCCTCCAGCCCACCCCAACTCCCTCTCCCCAGCGTTGTCCTTCCAATCCCTGGTGGTCCGTGAGGATAAGTAGAAGTAGTACTAATAGTAGTAGTGAAAACCTCCCTCCTGGCCCCCCTACCTTTAGTTGGAGGAGGGACGCAGCCTGCCTCCCTCCTCTTCCAGTCGCCGCCACCGCAAAATGGCGGCGCCCTGCCCTGCCCATTGCATCCTGGGATACGCTGGGCGGGGCTACAGACCATGTAAGGGAATTGCTCCTTTATATGGTCTGTAGCCCCGCCCAGCGCATCCCAGGATGCAATGGGTGGGGCTGGGTGCCGCCATTTTGCGGCATCGTTGACTGGAAGAGGAAGGAGGCAGGCTGCGTCCCTCCTCCAACTAAAGGTAGGGGGCCGGGAGGGGGGTGTTGTCACTACTACTATTATTACTACTTCTACTTATCCTCACAGACCTTCAGGGATTGGAAGGACAACGCTGGGTGGGGGAGTTGGGGTGGGCTGGAGGTCCACCGGACCTCCAGCCCCCCCCCCCATCGCTGGGTGGGAGAGGGTTTGGCCTGCGGTAGCCACTTGACATTTTCTGGGGGTTTGGGGGGGGGGCTGGAGACCCACCGGATCTCCAGCCCTTCCTGAACATGGGGGGGGTTGGATCGTCAGGGGGACCGGAGGTCCACTGGACCTCCAGCCCCCTGTTCGCGTTTGCTTTGGGGGGGAACAGGGGCCTGCCAGCATGCAACTGCATGCTGGACAGGGCTCACCATTCCTCCCCAATGATCGGCAAACCCTAACACCAGCTCAGAGCTGGCATTGAGATTGCCGCGGCCAGCGACCCAATCTTTGGCGCGCTGGAGACTGATCATTGGGGATGAATGCGTTAAGCGCTGATTAGCATGCATTTGCAGGCCACTTGCGCTAAGAGCCCTGTTCAGCATGCATTTGCATGCTACTTGCGCTACGAGCCCTCGAGTGCATTGTTTCACGCGCTCGAGGGCTCTGATCATGGGTCGGCAGCAAACTCCGGCGCTAGTATGGCGTTAACAGCCTCTAGCGCCAGAGTTTGCTTTTGATCATGAGGGCCTCAGTATCCAAATGGAAGGTGTCCTTTAATGTGAACAGGTGCAGAGTGATACACACTGGGAAGAATAACCCAAACTATAGTAACATGATGCTAGGTTCCACATTAGGAGTCGCCATCAAAGCAAAGGATTTAGGTATCATCATGGACATCATACCATTGAAATCCTCTGCTCTGTACATGACAGCAGCCAAAAAAGCAAACAAGTTGTTAGGAATTATTAGGAAAGAAATAGAGAATAAAACAAATAATGTCATACAACCTCTGTATTGATTCACAGTGTGACTGCACCTTGAGTATCATGTGCAATCATGGTTGCTGCATCTTAAAGAGAAAGCCACAAGCCCATGGGAGCTCAACTACAGAAGCAGGTATTGTGGGGACAGAATTCCCATATGGAGAGAATTTGTGTGGAAGAGGATCCCATTAGAGGCATTGCCAGACCTCAAATTTTGGATAAACCACTGGGCAAATGGGGTGGGCACATGTACTGTAGTCTCCACAAACCCCTCCCCACCATTCCAAGTCAAAACTCTACAACAACTACTACTAATAATAATCATTTCCATAGCACTACTAGACATACACAGTGCTGTATAAATTATATGCAGGTACTTTCTCTGCCCCTAGAGGGCTCACAATCTAAGTTTTGTACCAAAACTTTACAGTAAATACCTGTGCTGGTGGGGATCCCCAAACCCCACCTGCTGCAGGGGTCCTCCAGCGGCAAGAACAGTTCCATCTCCCTCTAACTGGCGGCACTGCCGCTGCCCTGCTCCTTTACACGTGTGAAAACTGAACATGTGCAGCAGGGGGAGGCCAGCGCATGACAGCAGAGTGTACATAGTACCATTGGCTGGAGCAAGTAGGAAAGGGAGCTGTTCTTGTTGCCAAAGGACCCCTGCAGTTGGTGGGATCCCCACCAGCCAATAACAAGTGGTCAAGTTTTTGGGGTAGGCCTGAGCCCAGGTTGACCTGTGGCTACACCACTGGATCCCAGAGAGAAGGGGAAAGCCCTGTGACATTTCAAAGCAGAAGGAACTAGTTTTGTCCAGCAGTTGGGAAGCCACTAATATATAAGACTAGTAAAAAAGGCCCGTTTCTGACACAAATGAAACGGGCGCTAGCAAGGTTTTCCTCGGAGTGTGTGTGTTTGGGAGATTATATGTGAGAGTGACTGTTTGAGAGTCAGAGTGAAAGTGTGAGTGTGTGAGAGAGAGAGTGAGTCTCTCCCTGAGCCCTGCCCTCCCAATCCATGGCCATCCATGTTTCTCTGTCACCTGCCCCCTCCATTCATCCCTATCCTGCATTCCCCTCTCTGCCTGAGCCCTGCCCTGCAATCCATATCCATCCATGCCCATCTGTCCCCTCCATTCATCCCTATCCAGCAATTCCCCTCTCCCTGAGTCCTGCCTTTCCAATCCATGCCCATCCATGCTCCTCTGTCACCTGGCCCCTCCATTCATCACTATCCAGCAATTGCCCTCTCTCCCTTAGGCCTGCCCTGCAATCCATATCCATCCATGCCCATCTGTCCCCTCTATTCATCCCTATCCAGCAATTTCCCTCTCTCCCTGAGTCCTGCCCTCCCAATCCATGCCCATCCATGCTCCTCTGTCCCCTGCCCCCTCCATTCATCCATTTCCAGCAATTCCCCTCTCTCCATGGGCACTGCCCCCTCCATTCATCCCTATCCAGCATTTCCCCTCTCTGCCTGAGGCCTGCCCTGCAATCCATATCCATCCATGCCCATCTGTCCCCTCCATTCATCCCTATCCAGCAAGTCCCCTCTCCCTGAGTCCTGCCCTTCCAATCCATGCCCATCCATGCTCCTCTGTCACCTGGCCCCTCCATTCATCCCTATCCAGCAATTGCCCTCTCTGCCTGAGGCCTGCCCTGCAATCCATATGCATCCATGCCCATCTGTCCCCTCCATTCATCCCTATCCAGCAATTCCCCTCTCTCCCTGAGACCTGCCCTCCCAATCCATGCTCCTCTGTCCCCTGGCCCCTCCATTCATCCCTTTCCAGCAATTCCCCTCTCTCCCTGAGCCCTGCCCTCCCAATCCATGGCCATCCATGTTTCTCTGTTACCTGCCCCCTCCATTCATCCCTATCCAGCATTTCCCCTCTCTGCCTGAGGCCTGCCCTACAATCCATATCCATCCATGCCCATCTGTCCCCTCCATTCATCCCTATCCAGCAATTCCCCTCTCCCTGAGTCCTGCCCTTCCAATCCATGCCCATCCATGCTCCTCTGTCACCTGGCCCCTCCATTTTTCCCTATCCAGCATTTCCCCTCTCTGCCTGAGGCCTGCCCTGCAATCCATATCCATCCATGCCCATCTGTCCCCTCCATTCATCCCTATCCAGCAATTCCCCTCTCCCTGAGTCCTGCCCTTCCAATCCATGCCCATCCATGCTCCTCTGTCACCTGGCCCCTCCATTTTTCCCTATCCAGCAATTGCCCTCTCTCCTTGAGGCCTGCCCTGCAATCCATATCCATCCATGCCCATCTGTCCCCTCTATTCATCCCTATCCAGCAATTTTCCTCTCTCCCTGAGTCCTGCCCTCCCAATCCATGCCCATCCATGCTCCTCTGTCCCTTGCCCCCTCCATTCATCCCTTTTCAGCAATTTCCCTCTTTCCCTGAGCCCTGCCCTCCCAATCCATGCTCCTCTGTCCCCTGCTGCCTCCATTCATCCTTTTCCAGCAAGTCCCCTCTCTCCCTTCCATGGCCCCTCCTCGATGCTCCTCTCTCTCCCATGTCCCAGCCTGGCCCGCCCTCTTCTCCCCCCCCTTCGCATCCATGCCCCCCCCCTTCGCATCCATGCCCCCCCCTTCGCATCCATGCATCCCTTTTTTGTTTTTTTTATTCTTTTTAACTTTACCTCCGTGGCATTTCCAGCAGCGAAGCGTCAGGGAAGGAGGCGGCGCTCCCGACGTCTAGCTTTCCCTTCGCTGTGTTCCGCCTTTTTTTGAAGGCGGAACACAGCGAAGGGAAGGCTAGACGTCGGGAGCGCCGCCTCCTTCCCTGACGCTTCGCTTCCGGATTTGTTTGTTTAGACGCGAGGGCGGGGCAGAGACGGCTGGGTGGCTTCACACCACGAACACCACGAACCCTACAGCCAGGGACTCAGGGAGTGACGTCAGATGGCTTCAGAACGTTGTCCTCATTAGAACGTTCACGGTGCGTTTTATTATATTAGATGTGTGACTATTGAAGAGTTATGCTAGCCCTTGCTCTCAGTAAAATACAGGCCAATGGCTCATAATAAGAGCTAGGCTTCTTAAAATCAGAATCATCTCTGATACAAAAGAGAGCTAGCTTGTAAAAATCAGAGATCACCTTTGACACAGTTACATTTCACTGTGGCAAGTGCTGAACTGGCAAGGGTGGGGGCAATCTACTCTATAAACAATCCTGAGATTGGCACCTGCAAGATGTCATAAGCAAGAGTTGCTATGGTTACATAGAGATAGTGCTGGGTCAGCTGCACCCCGGGTGAGAATATCCAAAGGGGGGGCTACAGGAAGGTTTGGGAATATGTGAAGTCATTCTGATCAACTGATAAGGACTAGGAGCCCAGTTGAGACAGCTGGGGTCCATTGAAATGAATAGGGCCAAAATTGTATATAAGCAGCAGTTTGAGGAGTATTAGTTCAGTCGAGATGAGATGAGAAGAAGAAGGAGATGAGAGGAGAAGACGAACAGAGAAGGGAGACTCCAGAAGGCTAGAGAGAGAGGACGTGCCATGATATGTGGTTCCATTATGTGAATGCTTAACCTACCTGTATTACCATTGGTAAGATTGTAATAAACTATCTTATTATATCTACTACATACTGGGTTCCTTTCTAATTACAAGAGTCCATACTGCCTGATGGTGTAAGCCTGTCATGAGCAGATTCAAGGTTGGGAAAGCTAGATATTTGGAGGGCATATGTAACTTTGCCCAGAGAGAGATGAGACGGGCCACTGCTTCCGCTGCTGGATTAGCAAAGGCAGATTCAGAGAAAATAAACACTATACAGTATTTCCTAATGCTTTATAACCTCAGGAAAAGAAAGACTTCTTGAAAGCAATTTGTGCACAATGTTCAAAAAAAGCTGAGTTCTTAAATTTAGGTTCCTAATTTGTGTGCCATTTTTTTGCCAAAACCTAGGAGAAATTTCAGCAGAAAATTCATCTTAATTTAGGAGCTTAAAAGTTATGTTTATAAATTTAGGCCAGCTGTTCATTTGCCTAGATTTATGCTCCTAGTGCTGGAAATTAGTGCCAAGCTCCCATTTTTTTCCCTGTTCTAAATCTGCCTGTTGCCGCCCACATTTAATGTTCCCAAATTTAGGAGTTTAGTGAAATTTTGAATATCAAATTTAGACACCGAAACCTAGTATATTTTTAAAGAGGTCAAATTAGGAGCAAAACTCCTTTGAATATTGGGCCCCTTATGTTTTGTACAAGTCATCAATAAAGGTACTT
Source organism: Microcaecilia unicolor (assembly GCF_901765095.1). Lineage (NCBI taxonomy): Eukaryota > Metazoa > Chordata > Amphibia > Gymnophiona > Siphonopidae > Microcaecilia > Microcaecilia unicolor. The sequence goes on from NC_044031.1 coordinate 165,017,597, forward strand.
GGAGCACCCCATATATTGTCTCAGAGTATTTATGGTGAGAGGAAAATCTATATCTGGATCTGGGAAATCCCTTCTTTCCCAAAGAGAATCTGTTCCCTTGAAGAAGTGTGGGAATGTGGGCATATTCTGAGTGAAAGAAGACTGGGAGGAAAAAAAATGCTGTTTGAAGGACCTTGGAACTGAGAGTTGCCAGATGGACTGTGCCAGGACAAGTACCCCCCCTCCCATTTTACAATATATTTAATAAACAGTATTGTTTAGTAACTAAGTAAATGTAACTAGTGATACTTAAGTAACATTTTTGTCACTTGTAAGAAGTACTGGAAACATTTTTTTAAAAACTTTTATTTACGTAATAATTTCTCCAATTTTTGCTACTTGTACTCAGTGACATCTGATACTTTCAGTTAAAAGAAAAAGCGGAAGCAAGACGTAAGTGATGATACCTCAGTAAACCAAGTAAAGCAGCAAAACCTGGAACAGGATTTTGCTATTGCAAACCTCAGCATGCAATTTCAAACAGTGTATCATTTCATCTTAACGTTTGCTGATTCCACACATAGGACATTCTTGCATCAGTTCTTGAACATATTCAAACATAATTTTGCCATCAGATGAAAAGTTGTTAGAACACCAATAGACTACTACTACTACTTATCATTTCTATAGCGCTACTAGATGTACACAGTGCTCTACACTTGAACATGAAGAGACAGTTTACAATCTAATTAGGACAGACAAACAGGGCAAATAAGAGATAAGGGAATTACTAAGGTGGAGATGATAAAATAAGGGTACTGAACAAGTGAGTAAGGGTTAGGAGTTAAAAGCAGTATCAAAAAGGTGGGCTTTTAGCCTAGATTTGAAGACAGCCAGAGATGGCGCTTGACAGACCGGCTCAGGAAGTTTATTCCAGGCATATGGTGCAGACAATGATTCAAATGTTGCAAAAGCCTGCTCTGTAATTGGACAGCATGAAGATGAACATGCAGAATTAAGATAGCACTACTTCTAACGCAGATGATGATTAAAGCATTCTTTGCTATTTGGAATCAATTGTTTCAGATATTCTCTAATCAATACCTGCAGACCCAATCAGAAGGATAGCAGTAATGTTGCAGCCTGACCTGATTTGAAGGGACTTTTTTTTTCTTTTTATCAGACTCAACCCTCACTTCCTGCTAGTGTGGTTATTAAACATTTTTTTTCCTTCTTTTTTTTTTTTAGCTGTGGTTGATTAAAGACTCAAGCGCACTCACATGACTGATAGTCATCTTCAAAATGTAGTTTAACTGAAAGCAAAGTGAATTGAGTTGTAGAGTAATAAAGTTGATGGATAAAAACATTAACAATAGTTACATCCACTGTAGTTGCAGTACTTTTACTTTTTTCTCAAAAAGTATTATATTTTTTTACTTAATTTTTAATGTGTTATTTACTGTACTGTTACTTAAACATTAAGATTTACATTTATTTTTAATTAAGTACTTTGAATAACACTATTAGTTAATAGTGATATCCTTTCAACCCAGCACTCAAAGCCCTTTGCGGTGCAGTGGCTTTGCCAGCCAAAGACAGAAAAATTGTCTTTGGTCTGTGTATTTAAAGCAGTGTTTTAAAATCCAGTTTGAGGTCTCCTTCTTTCATTTCCTCACTGATAAGAACCAACTGATAAGAGTGGAGGAGTAGCCTAGTGGTTAGTGCAGTGGACCTTGATCCTGGGGAACCAAGTTTGATTCCCACTGCAGCTCCTTGAGACTCTGGGCAAGTCACTTAACCCTCCATTGCCCCTGGTACAAAATAAGTACCTGAATATATGTAAACTGCTTTGAATGTAGTTGCAAAAACCTCAGAAAGGTGGTATATCAAGTCCCATTTCCCTTTCCCCTTCCAATTCAGGAAACTACTGGATTTATTTATTTATTGCATTTGTATCCCACATTTTCCCACCTCTTTGCATGCTCAATGTGGCTTACAATACATCATGAATAGTGGAAATATATGAGAAAGTAAACGTTTAGTATTACAGAAGGATCTAGGGTAACATGATAATGATAAAACATGATTATAGTGTAACAAGCAAATGTTATAAGACAATTCTGGTTATCTGTGTGGAGTTTACATTTGTTGATCTTTGTGGTATGCCTTGTTAAAGAGATGGGTCTTCAGTAGTTTGCGGAAGTTAGTTAGTTCATAGATTGTTTTTAAGTTGCGCGGCAGCGTGTTCCAGAATTGTGTGTTCAGGTAGAAAAAGGTTGACGCATGCGTTAGTTTGTATTTTAGACCTTTACAGTTGGGGAAGTGAAGATTAAGGAATGTGTGGGATGATTTTTTAGCATTCCTGGGTGGTAAGTCTATCAGGTCTGACATGTAGGCTGGGGCATCTCCGTGAATGATTTTGTGAACTAGGGTACATATTTTGAACGTGATGCATTCTTTAAGTGGGAGCCAGTGTAGCTTTTCTCGTAGGGGTTTAGCACTTTCATATTTTGTTCTACCGAATATGAATCTAGCTGCAGTGTTCTGAGCTGTCTGAAGTTTCTTGATTATTTGCTCTTTGCAGCCAGCGTAGAGTGCGTTGCAGTAGTCTAAATGACTGAGTACCATTGATTGTACCAGGTTGCGGAAGATGGTCCTTGGGAAGAAAGGTCTTACTCTTTTTAATTTCCACATTGAGTGGAACATTTTCTTGGTTGTGTTTTTCGTGTGACTCTCAAGTGTTAGGTATCAGTCAATGGTAACTCCAAGAATTTTTAGGGTATCCGAGATTGGAAGACTCAGAGTTGGTGTGTTAATGGTGGTGAATTTGTTCGTGTTATGTTGGGAGGTGAGTATTAGGCATTGGGTTTTTTCTGCATTGAGTTTCAGCTGAAATGCATTGGCCCACGAGTGCATGATATGTAGGCTTTGGTTGATGTAATTGGAAATTTCCTTTAAATCTTGTTTAAATGGGATGTAGATCGTTACGTCGTCAGCGTATTTGTATGGGTTGAGGTTTTGGTTTGATAGTAGTTTGGCCAAGGGTATCATCATTAAGTTGAATAAGGTCGGTGAGAGGGGGGATCCCAGTGGAACTTCGCATTCCGGTATCCATGTGGCTGATGTAGTCGAATTGGATGTCACTTGGTATGATCATGTGGTTAGGAACCCCTTGAACCAGTTGAGAACGTTGCCTCTAATTCTGAAGTACTCGAGGATATGTAGTAGTATTCCATGATCAACCATGTCGAAGGCGCTAGACATGTCAAATTGTAGAAGTAGTATGTTCTTGCCAGTTGCAATCTTTTGTTTGAATTTATTCATGAGAGTAACTAGTACTGTTTCAGTACTGTGGTTAGTCCGAAATCCTGACTGGGAGTCGTGTAGTATTGAGAATTTGTTTAAGTAGTTTGTGAGTTGTTTGGTCACCATCCCTTCCGTTAGTTTGGTTATTAAGGGAATGGATGCTACTGGCCTGTAGTTGGTTAGTTCACTAGCACTTTTCTTTGCGTCTTTGGATATGGGGGTGAGTAGAATGTTTCCTTTCTCCTTCAGGAAGAGTCCATTTTGTAACATGTAGTTCACGTGATTCATTAGGTCTGTTATAAATTGTTGGATGTCATATGTGGGCAAGCATTGCATATTTCCATCAGAGCAGATCATCAACAAATCTTCAAATCTGTGGTACTGAATCAGTATTATCAGTTCTCTGCCCTTCCTTTTGGTTTGGCCATGGCACCGAGGATGTTCTCCAAGGAAATGGTAGTAGTGGCAGTGACCTTGTGCAAGGAAGGGGGTTCTGGAACACCCATGTTTGGATGACTGGCTAATCTGGGCTAAGTCCTACAGCAAACAGAAAGAGGTCACCAGCCAGGTAGTACGAGTCCTTCAAGAGTTACTGGGCCTCTCTCATGCATTGGAAAATTTGGGAGTGAATTTCAGCATGTGGCAGGGGAGGTTTTCCTGCTGGAGGCCTGGGCTGCATTGGCTAATGGAAGTCTTTCCAACCCCTTGGGGGAAAGAGGGGGTGTTGTTTCTATTTCTATCTCCAACTTAACAGAGAGGAGGGGTTGGCTTTGTTTAGAACTTTCCTCCCACACTTCACCTCTGCAGAAGTAGCACAGGGAAAAATGCAGGGCCTAATTCTGTGTGTGGTGGAAGAAGCATAAGGAAAATTACAAACACATGATTTTTGAATAGAGTGGCCTAGTGGTTAGAGCAGTGGTCTGACAACTAAAGAAATTTGGACAAGTCTTTTTTATCTTGTACCGGAGATACCAAGAGTGGGCTGCCCCAAAGAGTAAGATTACAGACCAAAGAGCGAGATTTACAGGTAACGTGTCCAAGATATACATGTAGAAAGATTTAAGTGCTAGAAAAGGCTTCACAAATGGAAGAAATAGAAAAGAAAATATGTAGCTTTTGTTGGTGCCACTGAAAGGACAGTTTTCAAAGGAATTTGACCAGCTAATTAAAGTTAGCTGGGTGGTAGGGATTGGGGTAGTATTTATTCATTGTTACATTTGTACCCTGTGCATTCCCACTCATGGCAGGCTCAATGTGGCTTACATGGGGCAATGGAGGATTAAGTGACTTGCCCAGAGTCACAAGGAACTGCCTGTGCCTGAAGTGGGAATTGAACTCAGTTCCTCAAGACCAAAGTCCACCACCCTAACCACTAGGCCACTCCTCCAGCAATAGAGTGGATAGTTTGGGGCAGAGCAGTTATCTGGTATATTTAACTCTTTCTAAGCAGCAGAAGGTGAAACTACTTCTCTCGCAGAAATGTATTAGGCCATTTTGTTTGTACCATGTTTCTGTGGAGTCCCCAGTCTAATCAGGCCCACTTTCAAACTTGATGTGGTATTTCGCTCATGTCAAATTATTTTTCTCCCCACTGCTAGGTAAGCCTAGTCCCTTTAATTGCCTTTTTAGGACACATATACAAGGGATTTACCTCTCTAATAGGTGATGACTCTCTTCTAAACACAGCCTGTCTCCAATACTACTTAATATACTATCCCACATCTCTTTTTGTACTGTTAATCACTTTAAGTTGTTAGCCACATTGAACTTGATCTATTGGGATAGTGTGGGATATAAATGAAATCACTCAATCAATCAATTAATAAATAATAGAATTTCCTACAGTGTACCTTTCATCCTTAGTTAAGCTGCCAGCTGAATATCAGCCGGAAAATCAATAAGCCCAAAACTGCAAGCCAGAAGAAATATACTGCTGCCTTACAGAGAGTAAAAGAAATCCAAACTGCCACTTAGGGATCTTTTTCTCCACACATTTAATTTGACTGGCTATGTTCACCTCAGTCACCAAACACTAAGCAAAGTGTTAAATCTAGTGAAGAAAACGGTGCTTCCAAAATGGCTAAATTTATTTTACAAACTTGGAGTGTCTTTAACAAAAGTAATTGTTACAGACTTCAACAGCTGAAGTTCAAGCAAATTAATTTATAACAGCAGAGTATTTAGCACACAAAAATGTACAATCGGGCAAACTGCAGCTCAATTCACCTGTTTAATTTGAAGCTGGGATAACTAATAAGACTCCACAAAGCAAACTGTTTCTTTCTTCTAGCAGCTTCTTCAGAAAGAAGCAAAAGGCAGCCATAGAGATAGGAGTAAATACTCATTCCCGCCATGGAAACCATGCTGAGACAATAAAGAGCAAGGAAAGAAAATAAAGGACCCAGTCTCACTGCAAGTCTCTCTCTTTTAGACATCATTGCTGACATGGTCTGCTCAAAGGCACAAACATTTTACTCAACACATGCTTAAACAAGCAGAAAAGACAGGGTAGAATTTAAGGTTGGGTAGAGGTAGAGGACCTGACCTTAGACATAGATTATATTTCCATGTTGGAAGTCAAGCGCAGCAAAACACATTTCTTATGTGGGTATATGCAAGGCCGCCAAGAGACTGGGCCAGGCTGGGCCCCCTCTGCCCCAAGATCGCTGCCGTCCCCCGAGGTCACTGTCACTGCCACTGCCACTCCCCGCCCCCCCCCGAGGCCACCGCTCCCCCTCCATCCGCCACCGGGCCGGGCCCCCTGCATTGAAATCACAGCACCTCTCACCTCCATGTGAAAGCACTGCAGGCAGCAGCAGATTGCCTCCTTTCAAGCCTCCTTCCCTCCCTGTGTCCCGCCTTCATCTGACGTAACATCCACGAGGGTGTGACACAGGGAGGGAAGGAGGCCCAAAGGGAGGCGATCTGCTGCTGCCTGCAGCGCTTTCACACGGAGGTGAGAGGCGCTGTGATTTCAATGCAGGGGGCCCAGCCTGGTGGCAGATGGTCAGCGCCAGGCCCCCCTTGGGGGCCCGGGGAATTTTGTCCCCCCTGCCCCCCCTCTCGGTGGCCCTGGGTATTTGTAGTAATGAATTTCAAAGAGCTGATAAATGGAAAACTGAAGGGGAGTTTGGTACATGATCCTCCATTTCTCTAGCACCAGCAGCCTCCTTCTAAGTTAAAGTTAGGCTCCAATTTTATCTACAGGCCTTCTTGCTTTGGCTGCAAACAAGCTATTACATTTTCAGGCTTTTTGTTCTATGCTTCTATATTCTTCACCCAGTGTTGATCTATTTTTTGCATGTTTGTCCCTGTGTCTTTTGTTTTGTCTGAGCTGTCAGTCAATGGTTTTAATGTATTTCATGTTAACCAGTGTAATTTACCTAGGAACAAGGAGTTCAGACTGATAGATGTGTTTACTAAATACACATTGAAAACTGCTAATTGAAATCTATCTATAAATCTACTTGCAATCCACTAGATGGTGGTATTGTAGAAATGTTGTGCAAGGCAGATCACAAGATCCTGCAACTGGTGATAGTAACTGATGCTTACATACCATTCTAGATAACACTTTTTACGTAGTTGAGATCCAGATAACTTTATTGACATAACAATTCTACATGTGTGCCAAAGTAATACACAGGAAAGATGATTTTATAACAGGATACCTAAGGGAAAGTAAATGCATATGCTTTGTTGTAAAATAGACAGGTACGCAGTCCCTGAAACAAAGTCACATGTGTTTATGCTTCTTCCACAGATAGGTGTAAGCATACATGTGTAGGCCTGCTTGGTTTTGTGCCTACGTTATACAAAGTAAAGTATGCACAAAAAAATGCACCTTTCCCCCACTCCCCCCCCAAAAAAAATTAGCCCCTGGAATGCGGACCAAATAATAAGTGCACTATCCTTTAATCCAACATTTGTTCCTGATTTTCCTGTGCTAATCTTACTTGCAATGTAGTATGAAATGTTAGCATGAAAAAACATCGTTCTAAAGTGCAGCAAGGCAGGCATGTAGAACGCATGCAAAAAAAGTCAAGTCTAATTGCTCCCAGTGCGAAAAACTGCACTAAACTTTGGTTCTTTTTTTGGTTTGGTTGTTTGTTTTTAAATTCCCTTTATAATGTTTAGTAAATAGTAAGCATTATTGGGATAAGTCATCTCAGCTGACCCTTTTTAGCAGATGATCTTGATGGTGCAAGTGGGCCCTGGACCTGTGACTCCGACAAAGATATCTCTGATGACCCAAATAGGCCCCCAAATCCCTAACCTCACCACTATGCTGTTGGCCCACTTTGGGGTTAGAAGGCAGGAGCGATGCTATTTGCTCCTTCCTTCGCCACTGGTATCTTCAAAAATAGTGGCACCTCATCTCCTAGTTTTGTGTCAGAGTACACATGTCCCTTATTTGGCAGATTGACCCTAGTGGTGCATCAGGACACACTGATAGGGGTCAGGTGCTCACAATTTGGAAGATGACAGTAGAAAGAAAAGGATGCTGCTAGTTGCCTTCCTGAGGTTGCTTGGACCATGACTGCCTGAAACAGATAGATTCAGATGTAGCCTTGAGTTGAACCATCTCCTGGTGACCATAAAATAAGTGACCCCCTCCCCCCACTTGTTTTTGGCATAATATGGCAATGGTTTACCATAACCTTCCAAGGCAAAGTGACTTTCTCATGGCTATGAGGAACTGTCATGGAACGGAACCTGAGCTTTCTGGTTCCCAGCCTGCTGCTCTAAGCATTAGGTTACTCAACTGCATGAATAGCCAACCCTGGGGATAAGCCTGTTTTTCACCCTGACATGAAAGAAGAAGAAGAAAGCTTCTGATTCAGAAAATGCCAGCATGTTACGATGGTGGTGTACAGTTTTTCCTTTTTCTAAATCTACAGTATCTTGCATGCCATTAGTAGGCTGCACTGGGAGTACAATATTTTGAATGTGTGTTAGGAGGCTGTGCACTGAAGCTTAGCATAGTATTCTACTGTATGTCTTATTATATCAGCCTTATATCAAGATAAGAGGCCTTGATACTGTAAGCACTGTGTTAGGTTTTCACACACAGCATTCTAATTTGCAGTGCTAAAATGTTTACTCCCCTAGCAGTAAACTAATGGTCTGCACATTACTGCAGTATTAAAAAGCGTGTGCTGACTGATAGAACAGTGCGCAATACTGCAGTAACATCAGGACTTTTTTTGAGGGGGATTGAGTACCGGCACCTTTTCTATTGTCTGCTAAAATTGACCTATGGACCCCCCAAGTTTTAATGAAAGCGCTCAGGCTCTACACACCAATTATGCCTTGTCATAGATTCTGTGACTGGTTGCAGGGGAAGAACAACAAAAGAGAGTCCAAATCTCCTGCAAAAAAACACAAGAAAACAACAAAACAAGCGGAAGATATCCAGAAAGACCAGACTGAAGTCACAGATGTTAAAAAACACCAAAATGATTTATTAGGACCCTACACGGTCCGTGTTTCGGCCGAAAAGGCCTTCTTCAGGGGTCTTCAATTTGGCATATACGGATATTCCTCCAAAAGTTCTCACGAAATGAGACGATCGCTGGTGCTGTTCAAATAGAGCGTAGGGTCCTAATAAATCATTTTGGTGTTTTTAACATCTGTGACTTCAGTCTGGTCTTACTGGTTGCAGGGGGCCTGGCTATTGTGAGGTGGGTCCTTCAGTGAGTGATCACTCCACCCCTGAAGGATGGCCTAGCATTTGAGTACCGGCACCTTTTTTGCTAGAAAAAAAAAACATACTGAGTAACATGCAGCCATTTGCTGCATTGCAAGTAAACATCTCCCTTCCTGTCAGTGTGTGAGCGGGGATTGGGTCACACACTGAAAAGGAGATTTTTTTTTGTAAAGAAACCCCACGGGTCAGGCTTCCCTAACTATCATCTTCTATCCCCATGCTGCAAAAATACTCTGGTAGGCCCTGGTGAGAAGCACTACCTTAGTGTCCCCTAGTGTTACACACTGATGCAATGCTAGAGATCAGACACTGCCATGTTGCAAGAGGGTGGTACCAGTGGCAAGAGTGAATGAGTGTTGCTCCTGCCTCCCAGCTTTTAGAAGTGCATGGTGGGTAGTCAGTGGCACCAGGATGTCCCCATGTGGGCCAACAGGTCCTGCCTTTGTAGAGTGAGGGGAAAGAATTTGAGGGGGAGAATACTGAGGTGAAGTGCAATGGAAGCAGTGCATGCAAATCTGTTTCATTCAGGGGTGGACTGACTGTTCAGGCAACCAGGCAGTGCCCAAGGACCCAGGGTAGTGGGAGCCCAGTACTTCCTTCCCAAATGCCCAACATCCCTCTCTCCCCACATCTAAGATCAAGATGACCCCTCTTTCTCCCCCTCCTGTGCTACCATCTCCAACCCTCCCCCAACCCTGGGTAATGGCTCAAAGCATCCTTTCCTACATATAGGGACACCGTCGGCTACGTTGGCCATCAGCCACTGGAACTTCCTTCTGCCATGGCCCGCCCCTTCTGACCTAATTGCCTCCTTCTGCAAGGGCGTGCCGTGGCAGAGGGAAGATCTAGCATCAGTGGCAGACAGCCAATGTAGCTGCCGGTGTCCCTCTATGGAGGAAACGAGGCTTTGAGGTACCTCGAGGCTGAGCTGTACTTGCAGCAGCTGGCCTATCATAAAAGGTCAGTGGCACTGGCAACTTAAAGTATTCCCAGAGCTGCCATGATCAGATTTTAATCCCAAACCAATCTGCTAAGGGAGGGGCTCAGAGGGTAGGGAATAAGTGTTGGGGGAGAGGGAAATGAAAAAAAAAGACAGCGAGATCGGGGGAAAAAAGTACACATATCCTATCCCCCTCCCCAAACTCCAACTACATAGTCCTGCAGCTTGGCCCCCTCTCATTCCTGAGTCTCAGACGATGCGCACCTTCCTTTCAAACAGGTCAGTCTGGAAGGCAGGGAGAGAGGAAAGCATCAGGACATGGACCTGAACCATTTCCATCCTATTGGTGCAGGAGGCCCAATGATCCTTTTTGGCATGAGGGAGGGGGACCCAATGATCCTTATATCCTGGGAGCCTTGATCACTGTGAGTCAGAGGCGTAGCCAGACTTTGGTGGGGGAGGTGACGGGGCACATTTTAGCCCCCCCCCTGGCACCAACCCTTTCGACCCCCTTCCCACCGCCACCAACGTTGTACATGCAGGACGTCAGACTCACAGAAACAGAAGCCTTGCAGATCAGCAACGTGGCCATGCCACACCGGAGAAGAGGACTTTGGCTAGCGGGGGTTGGGGATCCCCGCCAGCCAAGGTACCCGGCGGCGGCGGGGGAGGATTGGCAGCGGGTGGGGGGCAGGGCCAAATCTACAGGGGGCCCATGCCCCCACGTAGCTACACCCTTGCTGTGAGTCTGCTCCTGTTTTCATAAATATTCATTGTGGATATCCCAAGAACCTGAGGCCCCAATGCTGTCCCGCGGTAAGCCAACAGCGCAGAAAAAATACTGCTGAAACAGCACAGAAAAATAGCTCGCCAATGCCCAAAGCAAATGGTATGCAAATCATGTGTGTGTTGTTAAAGCGAAAGCAAAGGTGGGGGTGCTTGGCATATGTGCAGAAGAGTTTCATTGTAAGCTGAGCTCCTGTGCGCATGCATCTGGCAAACCCGAACATGAAGCATACACTGGCAGCTGTTTTCTGCACCTTTAAATATAAGTATTTAAATTTTGTTTTTTAGTTTGAAATGCTTATATTTAAACACAGGAAACAAGAGCCAATGTATGCTTTCACTTTTGGGTCTGCTCTGACTCGCACACATTTGTTTCCAAGGAGGTTTTATAGACAGGAGATGAAGTGAAATCAGAATGCTGAAACCAATTAGGTCAGTCTAAGTTTCCCCTTCCCAGCGCAGCTGTCATCCCTGTTCACTCAAAACAAAGCAAGCAAACCTATGAGCTGCTGCATCCACCTTGTCATTCTTTATTTAATCTCACTTATATTTTCAAACATGCCAGCTTGTGCAGCATACGGATGTACATAGAGGAAGTATATGGTAGTTAGGATAACCTGGTCCTGGAGTTACTCAAGGTAGTCAGGTTTGTCAGGATATTGACAGTGAATATTCATGAGAGAGATTTGCAGACAGTGGAGGCAGTGCTTGTTATGAAATGCTTTGAGTCCTACTGATCTGTACATCTGTTGTGTTATTTTGGCAGGTGGAAACAGTCAGGTGGGCTTATAGGAAGGAAGGGGAGTACGGAAGGGGAAGGGCTTTTGGGGTATGTGCCATGTTGGATGGTTTACTGTTTCTTCTTGTTCTGTATGAAGCGTATCAACCAACATGTTTTGCTTTTAATAAAGATGATTAAAACATATAAGTTTTGGATGTTACTGAATTCTATTTATTTCCAGTTTTGGCACAGTAAAAGCCATCACAAGAACACAATATAAGAAAACCAGTGGACTGCATTAGGGGCTTATACCCATTTAGTTATGTTTCAACAAATGAGCAATTTGTTTGACAGAAAATATTTTTATTATTTTGACTTATAAACCACTTGTCCCTGAAAATGCTCAAACAACAAACTAATCCATTTGTGTATCTAAAAGGTAAACTTCTTCAAAACAGATGAAGATGTGACTCCATAAGGGAATATTTAGATTTACTAAAGGAAAATTATATTCTAGTGGAATCTGATTGTTGAATCAAATTGAATTTATCAGACTGTATCGTTGCCGGCCCCACCCAGAGAACATTTTTTTGATACAGCACCAGGGCCGCCGAGGGGGGGGGGGCAGGGGGGGGGGACAAAATTCCCCAGGCCCGGTGCCGGGGTTTCTCTCCTTCTCCTGCCCCCAGGCCGCCAGCGCTGCAGTCCCCGGTCTCACCTGCCTGACCTCGGCTCCGTCAACAGCCCCCCACCGTCTGCCACCGGGCCCCCTGCATTCAAATCGGCAGTGCCTCACCTCCGTGTGAAAGCGGCAGGATCGCCTTCCTTCAGGCCCTCCCTCATTGTGTCCCACCCTCGTCTGATGTAATGTCCTGTTTCTGTGAGGACGGGGCACAATGAAGGAGGGCCTGAAGGGAGGCAACCTGCCGCTTTCACACAGAGGTGAGGCACTGCCGATTTGAATGCAGGGGGCCCAGTGGCAGATGGAGGGGGGGGGGCTGTCAATGGGGCTGGGGGGGTGGGCGGGTGGAGACTAGGGACTGTGGCGCCGGCGGACTGAGAGCAGGAGAGGGAGGCAACAGTGGTAGCGATTGGGAGGGGCAGCGGCCCGTGGGGGGGGGGGGCGGCCTTGCCCCGTGCCTGGCTCAGTCTCTTGGCGGCCCTGCACAGCACCTTTCAGACTCACTGTGAGGTAATCACTGCACAGCAGGAGGTGGGTTGGGCTCTGAATAGGGAGACAGACCACTTTGTTTGTAGCATTCCATGTGCTGGACCTGAACCAAAATACTGCTAAGTGATTTCTGATATTTTATTCTAATTTATCAACTTTCTGTCTACAGGTTTAGCTATTTGATATATCTATTCTCTTGAATTTATTGCTTAATTAAGTTGTCCTGTGAATCTGTATTGTGGTGCACTTCTCTGCTTTCTAACCCTACCCTCCCCCCCCCCCCCCAAAAAAAAAGACAAAAACAACAACAAAAAATCTTTCTCCTCCTGCCTAACTCTGATAGTAGAGAGGATAGGTTTTTCTGCTTCTTGTCCTAGACCCTGCTAACTCTTGCTGTAGCATTCTAACTTTGTGGACAGGTTCTGCCAATCCTAGGCAAAAAAAAAAAAAAAAAAAGCAGCCTTAGTCTCCCAACTGGTTATAAATTTGCATTTTACATTGATGAAACTGCTGTAATTAGTGGGAATAGTTAGATTTACTAAAGGAAAATTATATTCTAGTGGAATCTGATTGTTGAATCAAATTGAATTTATCAGACTGTATCATTGCTGGCCCCACCCAGAGAACTTTTTTTTTGATACAGCACCTTTCAGACTCACTGGGACTAGAAAAGAAAACAATAAAAACAACAATCTTAGTAAATCACTTCTTATCAACACAGCAGAAGGTGAGACTAAACAAAAAATTAAACAGAAGACAAAAATGCCACTGAAATGTAGATGGAAAGCGATGACCACAAATGCTCGCAGTCTAAGCAACAAAGTTCATGTCCTGCAAGCCCTAATGTTAGAGGCAGACTTAGACGTTGTTGCAATCACGGAGACGTGGCTCAATGATTCCCATGAATGGGATGCAAACATACCAGGCTCTAATCTATTTAGGAAGGATAGAGATGGTCATAAAGGTGGAGGAGTAGCTCTGTATGTGAGAAATGATATCACAGCGACTGAAATGACAGGGGCCTGGGGAAAGGAGGAAGCAATATGGATCACCTTAAAAAGAGATGATGGAACCTCTGTCCACATGGGTGTTGTCTAAAGACCTCCAACACAATCGGAGGAACTATATAAAGATCTGGTCACAGATATCCATAAGTTGGAAAAGAAAAGAGAGGTGCTGGGAGATTTCAATCTGCCAGATGTGGATTGAAAAGTTCCATCTGTGGAATTGGAAAAAATTAGAAAGATCATGGATGCTTTTCAAAGTGCTCTACTCAGACAAATGGTGATGGAACCCATGAGAGAGGAAGCGACGCTGGATCTGGTGCTCACAAATGGGGATAGTGTGTCAAATGTCCAAGTGGGTGTCCACCTGGGCAGCTGTGACCATCAAACAGTTTGATGGTCACAGCTGCCCAGGTGGACACCCACTTGGACATTTGACACACTATCCCCATTTGTGGGCACCAGATCCAGCGTTTGGTTTGATGTAACAGCTGAAGTTGGGGGCAGCCTCTCAAAACTCAAAGTCCTGGATTTCAAGCATGTTGACTTTAGTAAAATGGGAGAATACCTGAGGAAGGAGCTGATGGGCTGGGGGAACATATGAGAAGTGGAAGGGCAGTGGTCCAGGCTGAAAGAAGCTATAGATATGTCCACAAACCTTTATTTAAGGAGAGTAAATAAAAGCAAGAGAAAAAGTAAACCGATATGGTTCTCCAAGCAAGTGGCTGAGAAAATAAAGGCTAAAGAGTTGGCGTTCATGAAGTACAGAAAAACTCAAGAGAAGGAACACAGAGAGGAATACCGGATAAAACTGAAAGAAGCCAAGAGAGAGATACGTCTGGCAAAAGCGCAAGCAGAACAAATGGCTAGAAATGTAAAGAGGGGTGACAAAAATTTCTTTTGGTATATTAGTGAAAGGAGGAAGATTAAAAATGGAATTCTGAGACTGAAAGATGGTGCGAACCACTATGTGGATAATGATGAAGGAAAAGCAAATTTGCTAAACAAATACTTTTGTTCTGTTTTCACTGAAGAAAATCCTGAAGAAGGACCACGATTTATTGGCAAAAGTACATATGAGAATGGAGCACATATAGCACCATTCACGGAAGCAAGTGTGTATGAACAACTTGAAAATCTAAAGGTGGACAAAGCCATGGGACCAGACGGGATCCACCCCAGGATATTGAGGGAGCTCAGAGAGGTTCTGGCGGGTCCTCTTAAAGATTTGTTTAATAAATCCTTGGAGACGGGAGAGGTTCCATGGGATTGGAGAACAACGGATGTGGTCCCTCTTCACAAAAGTGGTGATAGGGAAAAACTGGAAACTACAGGCCGGTAAGCCTCACTTCGGTTATTGGAAAAGTAATGGAAGTGATGCTAAAGGAAAGGATAGTGAATTTCCTGGAAGCCAATAAGTTGCAAGATTCGAGACAACATGGTTTTACCAAAAGTAAATCGTGCCAAACGAGTTTCATTGAATTCTTTGACTGGGTGACCAGAGAATTGAATCAGGAATGTGCTATAGATGTAATCTACTTAGATTTCAGCAAAGCTTGTGACACGGTTCCTCACAGGAGGCTCTTGAATAAACTTGACAGGCTGAAGATAGGACCCGACGTGGTGAACTGGATTAGGAACTGGTTGACGGACAGACGCCAGAGGGTGGTGGTAAATGGAATTCGCTCAGATGAGGGAAAGGTGAGTAGTGGAGTGCCTCAGGGATCAGTGCTGGGGCCGATTCTGTTCAATATATTTGTGAGTGACATTGCCAAAGGGTTAGAAGGTAAAGTTTGCCTTTTTTGCGGATGACACCAAGATTTGTAACAGAGTGGACACCCCGGAGGGAGTGGAAAACATGAAAAGAGATCTGCAGAAGCTAGAAGAATGGTCTAATGTTTGGCAATTAAAATTCAAAGCGAAGAAATGCAAAGTGATGCACTTAGGGAGTAGAAATCCACAGGAGACATATGTGTTAGGAGGTGAGAGTCTGATATGTACAGATGGGGAAAGGGATCTTGGGGTGATTGTTTCATCGCCTTCAGATCCTCAGATACTGTGTGACAAGGCGGTGGCCATAGCCAGAAGGTTGCTAGGCTGTATAGACAGAGGGTGACCAGCAGAAGAAAGGAGGTGCATTCACTCTGCAGCCCCTCACTACCTCTCCACCCTCATCTCTCCCTACACTCCTTCCCTAGAACTCCATTCACTAGGCAAATCTCTCCTAATTGCACCCTTCTCCTCCATCGCTAACTCCAGACTCCGCTCCTTCTATCTCGCCGCACCTTATGCCTGCAATAGGCTTCCTGAGCCATTACGTCTAGCTCCATTCCTGGCTGTCTTCAAATCTGGGCTAAAGGCCTACCTGTTTGATGCTGCTTTCGACTCCTGACTTGTAACTGTTATCTTATCCTTATGTGTCCTTCTGTTTGTCCTTCCCTTCTCCTTTTTGGTCCTGTCTGTCCTGATTTAGATTGTAAGCTCTTTTGAGCAGGGTCTGTCTTCTTCATGTTCAATTGTAAAGCGCTGCATACGACACTATAGAAGTGATTTATAGTAGTAGTAGTAGGTGTTGATGCCCCTGTACAAGTCGTTGGTGAGGCCCCACCTGGAGTATTGTGTTCAGTTTTGGAGGCCGTATCTTGCTAAGGATGTAAAAAAAAAAATTGAAGCGGTGCAAAGAAAAGCTACAAAAATGGTATGGGATTTGCTTTACAAAACGTATGAGGAGAGACTTGCTGACCTGAACATGTATACCCTGGAGGAAAGGAGAAACAGGGGTGATATGATACAGACATTCAAATATTTGAAAGGTATTAATCCGCAAATGAACCTGTTCTGGAGACAGGAAGGTGGTAGAACTAAAGGACATGAAATGAAGTTGAAGGGGAGCAGACTCAAGAAAAATGTCAGGAAGTATTTTTTCATGGACAGAGTGGTGGATACTTGGAATGCCCTCCCGCAGGAGGTGGTGGAGATGAAAACGGTAACGAAATTCAAAAATGCGTGGGATAAACATAAAGGAATCCTGTTCAGAAGGAATGGATCTTCAAGCTTAGTGGAGATTGGGTGGCAGCACTGGTGGTTGGGAGGCGGGGCTAGTACTGGGCAAACTTCTACGGTCTGTGCCCTGAAAATGGTAGACACAAATCAAGGTCAGGTATACATATAAAGTAGTGCATATGAGTTTATCTTGTTGGGCAGACTGGATGGACCGTACAGGTCTTTTTCTGCCGTCACCTACTATGTTACTAGGTGCCCCAATGAAAAGAGAGTTTAATTGTACTTCCATTTAATTTCAATATATTCCACCATCTTTATAACACCAGGCTTCCCAAGGCAGATTACAACAACATTTAAGACGAACCTATTAGGAAACAGGATATCCTCACTGAAATTTGGCCATCTGTATTGTATACAGTATATTTATTTAGTTTTTAGTGTAGAAAAATTAGCACAAAATACAGAGTTTAAAATTGCTGTTTCTCTGTCAGCTATAATAATTTTTAAGCTGTTTTAATGATATTCAATTTCATGATATTTATATCTACATATGGGAAGCTTTCAAATAAATTAAAAAGCTGTCCAATAAGTAAAAAACAAAAAAAACAAAACGTTTTCCTCCACCTTTAAAGGCACTGCCTATCCAATTGAAACAGCTTTAGACTGGTTGCAGATGGGCCAACAATAAAAAAAAAACAACAATTTGGATGCGGATGCAGCAGCAGCAGCAGCAGCAGCAGCAGCTCATAGGTTTGCTTGCTTGGTTTTGAGTGAATGGGGATGACAGCTGTGTTGTGAAGGGGAAACTTAGATTGTCCTAATTGGCTTCCTTGCTTACAGTGGACTAGATAGGCTCACTTCCATTCCTGTTTATTAAACCTCCTTGTTCGTTTCTCGCAACCAGCACTCAGGGGTTTGCACAGTTTCCTTCTACTTCCAAAACCAATCAAAACTGGCAGATTTTAAAGAATCACAAGAAATCCTCTCTTCAAACACCCAATGCCTGCTACGAGCTGGCGTTATTTTGTAATGGTAAAGCAGCTTTGTTTTGTGTGCTGTTTTTTTTAGCATTGGGAGGAATAGGAAACAGGAGAGGACTGACCATTTGGGCAACCAGGCAGTGCCCAAGGGCCCAGAGGCTCTGCCTGGTTGCCCACCGCACACTACAGCACCCCGGGGCCTTGGTGGACTAGTGGCCGCTGCCATTATTCTCCCTGGTGCCGCCGTGATTTTAAAATGGCTTCCGAGACTCCCTGTGGCAGTCTTGCAAGACTGTCGAGACCCGCAAGACTATTGTGTGTCAGCCGCCCTCGCTACAGCACCTAATAGGAAATTACCTCATTTACATCCATTTGACTACATTAGCATGCTATTTGCGCTAATCCTTGGTGCTCTCATTTCCCACGCTAGATCTTTGTACGATAGCTAATGCAGGCGCTAGTGGCCTCTAGCACCCACGTTTGCTTCTGAGCATCAGGGCCTGCATTATTGAAGGTTCCCCAGGACAGGTTTACGAACATCTGCTGCAGACCCAGTACCATCTCTCAGTAAAAAAAAGGTGTGACATGATACAGACGTTCAGATATTTGAAAGGTGTTAATCCGCAAACGAACCTTTTTTGGAGAAGGGAAGGCGGTAGAACTAGAGGACATGAATTGAGGTTGAAGAGGGGCAGACTCAGGAGTAATGTCGGGAAGTATTTTTTCACAGACAGGGTGGAGGATACATGGAATGCCGTGGTAGAGATGAAAACAGTAATGGAATTCAAACATGCATGGGATAAACACAAAGGAATCCTGTTTAGAAGGAATGGATCCACGGAATTTTAGCAGAGATTAGGTGGCAACGCTGGTAATTGGGAAGCAAAACTGGTGCTGGGTAGACTTCTACAGTCTACGCCCTGATAGTGACTGAATAGATATGGATGAGCTGGATTGTAAATTTTAAGGGGTTTCGAAGTTAGCTTCAGAATTTAGTACAAGAAGAGTGCTGGGCAGACTTCTATGGTCTGTGCCCTGAAAATGGCAAGGACAAATCAAACTTGGGTATAAAGTATCACATACCATGTAAAATGAGTTTATCTTGTTGGGCAGACTGGATGGACTGTATGGGTCTTTATCTGTCATCATTTACTAAGTTATTATATTACTGTTATCACAGTTTCCTCCTACCCTTCCCTTAACTTCATATAATAAACCCTTGTCAGAGTTTGCGAGTTTTCTTTTCTATTGAAAATTTCCCACTTTTGTGCTTTGTTCGCCTGTCAAATGCTTCTATTGTCAGTCTCCTCTATTCTGCCTTTCCTTCTGGAAGTAAGAGTTTACGTATCTTAAGCCTCTGTTGTGTGAGATTCGAATCATGTTGTTAGCCCTTCTCAGAACCATGTTCAGTTTATGAAAATACCACTTCCAGAAAAGAACATAATATTCAAGGAGGAAGTCTTTCTAATGACCTACACAAGTGTAATGTCCTTAGCATTATTGGAAGAAATTAATTTTCTGACTTGGGGCATACTGAACTCTATTACTTCCCTTTCTTCTGGGAGGGTACAACATGGAAAGAGCTTTTGTATTAACAATCTGATAGGCACTACCACATGACCCAGTGTTCAACACAGGGTGCTGGGCTTAATGATCATCCGTCTGACTCAGGCCAGCATGACAGTTAATTATTTTAAAATTTATAGCCTGCCTTTTTACAAGTACACATTCCTATATAATATACCCAATCAGAAATAAATCTAAAAACATTCTTATTCTGTTTACAAGGGTTGTAGACAGTTGCTGTTCCAGGCAGTCTGACTGGGAGAAAGTCTTACAACCTATTGTTATATGAAAATTGCAATGTTGAATTATGTCAAAAGATCAATATTTGAACAAATGGACATTGAATTATGAAGTTATTGGACAATAGTGTAATAATAACAAAGACTAGCATGAGCCAGCTGTTCTGCTCAGCAAGGTGGCTAGAGTGGTGCCTGCCACTCTGTACCTCAATGCCTTTATTTAGGATTGTACCTGCCTCGCTATGCAAGTTATACCCCTCTATGACATTTATTTTGCTTTCATCTCATCCTCTTGCTAGATAGGGACCCTCTTGCATGTATCCCAGTGGTGTAGCTAGGTGGGGCACCAGGGGAGCGATTGCTCTCCCAAACGGACTTTGGATGGCACCTGTTTTTCAGGAGGTCCATCGCACCTACGGTCTGCGCGCACACACCTCTCAGCTCCCCCTGGTGTCACAATCTGGTTACACTTCTGCTGCAGCCCATGCCTTTTTGAATTCTTTCATTGTTTTTGCCCCAACCACTTCCACCAGGAAGGCATTCCAGGCATCCACCACCTTTTCTGTGAAAAGTACTAGGTTCCTGAAGGGTTCGTGTTGTCATGTAATGTGGCCCAAAATCTAGTAGCATTAATTGTGTATGACAAATGCTAGTCTTTTTTTTCTGGCTGGTAGAAATAATTGAAACAGATCTTTTCTTTGATGTCTTTTATTAATATCTGCCTAAAAAGCAAAACATAAGGACAAGACGCCATTAAGTGAAGTGTGCGGTTTTACATCTGTAAGGCAAGGTTACTTCTTTAAGTTTTAAAAACATAAAAACAATTCCAGCATTTCAGTTGGAAGACAGAAAAACTGCTCATTTACAGAATATATACCTCAACATAGGAACACACATAGGAGAAGGGTTACAACATCTTATCCTTTCATACAGTACATTAGAAAAACATGTAGGGTATTAGGAACACTACAGACCTACAAATGCAGGCTTTGAATTTGGGCCACTACTTTTTTCTGCCTTTAGACCAGTGATAGGGAAGGGAGGGGAGAAATTTTGCAATCCAAAACACACAACCGTGGCCCATAAAATGTACCTCACTCCTTAACTAAAGTGCTTTAGCCCTCATCTTTCCTGTGTCCTCTACATGGCTATTTTCTAAAAAATAGTGGATGAAAACACAATTCAAGATTTTGAGCATCATGGGACAGTTGAGATTTCCGCATCACCACATCAAACTGCACACAACTATAACCTTAGAGCATTAGTTGGAAACTACCAAAGTATGGGATGGGGAGGGGACTCTAAAATCCTTAGCAATGACTTTGGATTGTGTATTTTGTAGTTTGGCATGGCCATTCTGAGAAGCCAACCTCTCTGGTAACACCAAGAAAATCCATGCAATTTACAATCATGATTTCAAAGTTACAATTCTTTAGGTGATTTCCACTTTATTCCCCCCCCCCCCCCCCCATTTTTCACTGATGCTTTTCCTCCTGGTTCTTACTCCTCTCTCCCACTTTTATCCTGTGGTCCCTCTCCCCTTTTGCTTCCCTCCACAGCTTCACCTTCCATGTGCTCTTTCTCTTTTCCCCTGTAGCAGATGCCTCTCCCTGTGGCAGCAGTGGGGTCCTCCTGCCCTGCAGGTCGCATTTTGGTTATTCAGAAGTTGCACTATCTGCTGGTCACGTGGCCTAACCTGGAAAGTGGAGGCTATCGAAACTGAGTCACCATGAAATTTATACATAACTGTTTTAAATAAGTAACAAAGCCTGCAAAGGACAGTACACACAAATATCAGACAGAATTATACAAAACTCAGAAAATGTCAGTGCATGCTGTAAAGGAGTACAGTATTGACGTAGATACTGGGAATCACTTAGAAATGAGTCACAGAAATGTTCCTGTTCTGCAGTAAGAAGCTGTGTTCCTTGCATTGCCCACCCTCTGCCCTGCTAGCATTACAGAATTCAGGGGAATCGCACCTACATTTAGGTGTGGGTATCTACACCAGGTTTTCAGTAACGTAAATAGCTGCACCTAAATGTAGGTGTGTTGCCCGGTCCTAAGGACTAGGTGCATTAATCGGTCGCATCTAGATTTTAGACGCCATTTACAGAACCTGGCCTATAACCATTAACTCGATGGCACTAAAAGGCAATTTCCGTGCTAGCAGAGTCTTTCATAATATCAGAGAGCTGACTGGTCTATATACCACTTCTGCCTGCCAGATGCGAGAATACCTTAACACAGAAAAGAGGGGCAAAGAGCAAGTAGGAAAAAAATAAAAAGACACGATTAAAAAAAGGTGCATTGGGAACAGAGGATAGTGGGTCATACTACAGTATTCCAGGGATTTGTTCCAATTTGTAATTTCTTAGGTTTAATGCCCTTTATCTTAACCCAAAGCCTGCATTAAATTACTGTAATCCTAATACTGTTTGAAATTGACTCCTAGAATACAGAGCCTGACAAACAGAAGACATTGATTTGAGAGACAGAAGGGTTTTCTTCTCGATAGCTGTACTAAATTATGGACTTTTGCAAATCAAGTACCATCAACACCCTTCATAAGGCAAGAATCATCCCAGAAGTAAGAACCTCAGCCACCTCAGCCATGTGGGAAGTCATTTTATAACAGGGCACATAGACAAAGCTGATCTGCAAGGCTTCGTTCTGTGTACGTGCAGGACGTCAGAAACAGAAGGAAGCCTTTTGCGAGAAGAGGACCTTGGCTGGCGGGGGTTGGGGTCCCCAGCCAGCAAAGGCAGGCGACGGCGGGTTGGTGGCAGGAGGGGGGGTCGAGAGGGTCGTCAGCAGGGGGGTCCAGGGCCAAATCTATGGGGGCCATGGCCCCCCTGGCTCCATGTAGCTACGCCACTGATCAAAACATGGCTATGCTTCTGGTGGTGGATGCCTGGAATGCCCTCCCATAGGAGGTTATGGAGACAAAAACATTGACGGAATTCAAGAATGCGTGGGATAAACACAGAGGAACACTATATATAGAAAAAGGATGGAATCTAATTAAAGCAAAACTGAAATGACCTTATAACTGGAGTGAGCTTTGACGGCAGCTTCAGGGGTTGGGAAGTAAGACTAATGCCAGGCAGACTTCTGTGGTCTGGGTCCACAAATGACAAAAACAGATCAGGATCAAGGCTGGAGTGGGCTTCAAAGGTATCTCCAGTAGTAGGGCTGGTGCTGGGCAGACTTCTACAGTCTGTGCCCCCAAATTGGCAAGGTTTAATCATGAAGTGGAACCTGCAGAGTGCCAGATTCAACTCTGGCCATCGTGTTGGACAGACTGGATGGACCGTGCAGGTCTTTTAACAGCTAACATTTATTATGTTGTTACATTCTTATTCTTTCTGCCAGGGCTTAAAAACCTGGCTGCTCCATCACTTTCTAGTTACTGTATTTATTTCTGCATATTTCCTTCTCATTTAGCTCACACCTTGTTCAGTAGTAACCTTGAAGTCTGATTGGTTTGGAGGAATATAAATGCTAAATTAAATAAATCTCTTTATGGCATATATACGCAGAAAAATAAGAAGTTTACACATTTCAGACGATTTTAGTTCACGCATGAGGGCCTTTAAGATGTCATTAACTGATGCAACTGACTCTTATAGTAAGCTAACACGATACCAACCACAGCTGGCCTGCCAGAGGAGACCATTTTTGTCAAAATACAAATTCCAGACATGGTACAACAGCACCTAGAAGTTCTATTCAAGGCAATTCCATTACAAGGCATCTGGTAGGATCCCAGTCTATACAGAAACATAGGAATCTGCTTTCCTTTATAGAACACTAGAAAGGTTTAGAGCCAGTTCCAAGAAGTGGAGGGATTCTGATTGCAGGGTACTAGGAATGGGGTGAAAGTATGCTTGCACTACGCTCTTAGCCACCTATTTCATTTCAGGTTGGCAGAAACCAGAAAGGGCTGCTGTACACATGCAGGTGTACGAGGGTGACTGAAGGAAAACCATTTCTGCCTTTTCCTGCCATGTAACAAGAACATGCAAATAAGAACTGATTTCAACAACAGGGATTTGACAACTACTGTGTTTGTGGAACTAGCAAGTAACAATTAATTTGCTGTAAAATTTAAAAATACGAGGAGGAAAAGAACTTCAGTGGCTTAGGTCAAGTCTAAAGTAGAACTTGGACTAATGACCCGCCTTACTTCTTCACTAGTCCTAAAAAACCTCCAATGTTTAATTAAATAATTTCTCAATATTTTAACAATTTTTTGTTTTTTTCATAAAGTCTGTTCATATTCACAGGTACTTATCTGAAATGGTACTGCTACGCTCTATAGAATGGCTGTTTCACACTGGCTTCATCAGGAGCGTTTTAATAATGCAGCACTCTCAGTGCCCTTGCTGTGAAATGTATTCAGTCAGCATATACATTTCACGGCAGGGGTACTGGGAGTGCTGCATTATTAAAACGCTCCTGATGAAGCCAGTGTGAAACAGCCATTCTATACAGCGTAGCAGTACCATTTCAGATAAGTACCTGTGAATATGAACGGACTTTATGAAAAAAACAAAAAATTGTTAAAAAATTGAGAAATTATTTAATTAAACATTGGAGGTTTTTTAGAACTAGTGAAGAAGTAAGGCGGGTCATTAGTCCAAGTTCTACTTTAGATGTGACCTAAGCCACTGAAATCCTTTTCCTCCTCGTATTTTAAAATTTTACAGCAAATTGTTACTTGCTAGTTCCATATAGTGATACTGTTAGAGGAGCAAGTAAAGCCAATAAAAGGATAGTTGTGTGTTTGTAGAGCAATTCATAGACAAGGGGAGAAGATACTCTGTCTCTCACTGGTTTTGGGAAGGAGGGATGACAACCAGTGTTACATCTTAAAGAGCACAGTATAAGACAAAAGGATAGAATTAAGCCTCAAAGGGCAGCTGTATTTCCGAAGTCATTTTTGCTTGTCTCAGTACATCTGACTAAATCACTGCCAAACACTATAATTAGAAAAAAAAGAACGTGGCAAAGGTCTCTGCTTATACTGATAACACAGCAATGTCACATTCATGCAGCTCCAAGGAATCCTTTATTGGCATCACCTGCTTGTACCCGCAATTTCCACTCGCTTCCGAGATGATCCCCGTTTCCTCAAACTGCAGTCAGTCTAGGTGTAGCAATTCGCAGAAAAGCTGGGGTTTATGCCCATGTTATGGCCAATCAACTCTATAAACAGGCAACCGCCTCTATTTACAGTGAGTTTTAAACCACCACATTTCTATATTTAGAAAACTAGATTGATCCCTGGCTTTGATTCATTTGCATGTGTAAATCCTCATGCCTTAATCCTATGTGTGCACATAGTGAGGGTTTGATGAAATGTACCTGAGAACAGTGGTTCTTAAATTTGGTCTGGGTGACCACCAGCCAGATGAATTTTCAAGATCTGTAATGAATACTGTGACAGGTTCAGGTCCTGGCAGGCCGTGAAAGGGGGGAAAACTACAGGTCCTATAAGTTCTTGCACCAAAGCAGTGGATATAATGAGCCAGGATGGGGCTGAGATGCCTGCAAACTCTCTACAGGAAACTAGGCCCATATTAGGAGAAGTTGGGTGGTGCTAAGCTACTTAACACCTTTCCCACCCAATTAGGATAGGCCCTAAGGAAAAGAGAGGGGTTGATATCTTGAAGCCCATTTAAAAGCTCTCCCCAGAAAACAGACAGGAGAGAGGGGGGTGGAAGAGAGGAAGTGCTTGCATAAGGGCATCATGGAAGGCTAATCTGCATACAGCTTGGATGTGGAGTGCGCCTGTTTTGCATATTCTCCAACCACTAACCATCTTTCTTTTTTATAGTAGAAAAGCAAAAGGTTCCAGAAATAAGGGAGCTGTTTCTGGCACAAAGAAAGAGGGCATTGAATATAAGGGCAGTGAAGTGGAAGTAACTTGGGAAATCATCCTGAGTGCACAGGGGACTCACAAAGACTAATGGTGTTAGTCAGAAGGTAGCAGTGGACCGCCTTGGACCCCTTATTAGAAGCAAAGTCCCTCACTGTAGCTCTAAAGGGTTTGAGATTAGTGCCTGACCTATAAACCAAGGAGACAGGCCCTTGAATTGCCCTCCCCCTCCTGAAGGGCTGCTGGCTGGGGCCTTGTCACAATATGCATGAGAGAGATCTGCATACAATGGAGGAAATAAGCATGCAAATCAATCTCATGCATATTCATTGTGGATATTCTAAAAACATGACTGGCTAGTAGTTCCCCAGATCTTGGTTGAGAACCACTGCTTTAGATGAAACCATCAGCCTTGGGATAGAGGCAGGCTCATTGCAGCTCTCAGCCTTTAGGTTAGTTTCTTGAAGGGAACATATTTGTAATAAACAATGTCTTCAGGTATTTAACATGGGCTTCCAGCTCTGGAAATATACATTTTTCAGAATGTTATTATGTTGGCCATGCATTTTCAGTACATATTTGCTGACAGATGTGTCTTTGCCCAGAAATACTCATGCAGTTCAACCCATCTGAAGACAGAACCTTTGTGCCTTCTGACACAGAACTCATCTGGATAATTCTCATGCTAGTTCAATACAAAAGGCACCATAACCAATCAAAAGTCCAAGTTATGCATTCGGCGTTAGTGTCATGAGATAGCTATTGGAAACTTAGCTACCAAAATGGTAAGGAAAAATAAAAGATTAAGAGATACAAATATAAATCGTAGCTTGGTCCCCAAATTTTGTTTGGAAACACTAGTCCCTTTGGTAGAAGGTCTTCATGGGGTCTGACTTCTCTCTCTGATCTATAAGGAAATGCAATAGACTATTTAGAGATAGAGATGGGGGTCACCAATCCAATGTTTGATCACCCCGTAGTCAGATTTCTAGGATATTTTCAATGAATATGCATGAGGTATATCTGCATACAAATCTCTCTCATGCATATTCACTGTAGATACTGTAAAAACCACATTAGGTTGAGAATCCCCAGGACTGGGCTGGGGACCACTAGTGTATACAAGAACTGAAAGCTTAGAAAGGTTAGGGTAGCTGGGATTTATGCTAAATTACATTGCTATTTTATTTTAAAATATTACATAACAAACAAGGGTTCAATATCTCTTTAAAGTGCAATGATAAACATTTGCAGCTGCAATTCATGTGTATTAAATATACAAATACAGAATACAGATAAAGATTATCAGAGCTATCGAGCCCCTACCTAGTGCTGTATGCCAGATCCTATTTTAAACTATAGCTTTACCCCTGGAGTTTACTGGCCCCATTGCTCCTTGGAATTTGGTTACCTTTTTGGTCATCAACACTGCATTTTATACAGACATGGTATACAACAAGGAAAGGGAAGACAGGCACTAAGTTTGGTGCAATACAATTATAGATTTGTCTGAACATCTCATCTGCAAGAGCTGGAGGAACATAAGATATTAAAATTTACTCTAAGGCAAATGCTCAGATATATAAGATCTAAAATATAGTGGCTACAAAGAGGTAGAAAATATTGAAAGTATTCAATAATATTTCACAAAGGTAACTAAGAACTTCCAACACCGTCTCCTATGATAAGCGCTGCGTTGTTTTGTCTTGTAGAAATTGGGAGTCACTGCGGGAAGCCTGTTTGGGATATTCGCTTTACCAGTTTAAAGTTCCTGCTCCTGATTAAACAGATATCGCTGACCCAACTACAGAAACATTCTCTCCAAAGTCAAATTCTTATTTAAATATCTACCCATTTCTGAGAATTCACAGGAACAGCTTCCACTGCCAGCAGCAGGCCAAAGATGCAGGTTTCAACCAGGAACAGCTGAATTTCTTCTCCTCTGGCTTTGCACTTACAAGATAAACATTGGTTGAGGGTGGGGAACTTCTATAACAAGGCGTCTCTATGTGCTCCGAAGATGTGTAGAGAGCGTCTTTCTATGATGGCATCTGGACGCTCCAATTCCATTATAGAATACTAGAAAAAAGCTTGCATTGTTGTGCCTAAAATATAGGTGCAACCATTTACACCCGGTCAACGGCAGGTATAAATGGGTGTGCCTAAGCGCGACATGTAATTCGCGTAACTTATAAAATTCTATAAATTGCAAGAATGAGTTGGATACATGTCTGCACCCCCTCCCACACACATATACACCCTCCTTGCAGTTATGCATTATAGCAATTACACAACATCTTTTATAGAATAGTGCATAGTGCACTTACAAGCGCAAGGTGTGCGTAACTGCAGGCGTCCAGTTATCAAACTGCCTTTCAAAGGTGCATCCAACAGTACAAGGTGCCCAATGTGCTCATGGCCTTCTCTTTTTCTGCCTATGAGGTAAAAAAAAAAAAAAATCCTATAGAAACAGGACTTCATGCCCTGTGACCTTAATGGATTCAGAGTTAGAAATGATTCCAGGTTTTCAAAAGCATCTTGTACAAAAACAATGACTGGTCGACCCCAACGGCACTGTTTTGGAAATGGCCCCAATGTGAACAGAACTAGAAAAACTAGATTTTGCATCAAGTCTGTCTTCAGCAATCTTGTTCTGGAACAACACAGTGAAAATCTTGTAGCTTGAGTCACTAAATTTTGTTCCTGCATGGCTGCGGACCAGGATGCCTGCATGATGCTGACAAAAGCAGGAGCCCTCTCCCCTTGGTCATTCTGCTTCCTGTGCTTTCGCAGAGACCTTGGCCAGTGTACCAGCCCACACGTCATAGTCCAGCATATCGACCTCATTGCCTGGTATCACCAATCCCTGCTACAGATGATCCTGGGAAATGATAGCTAATAAGGCAGAACTTCAATTCAAACGTGAATTAACCTTTGGAAAATTAGCGTTAAAAGCTTCTTCTTTTTTTTTGGTAGACATTAATATTGACATTTTTAAAATAAACTACAAAACAATTTTTGTACAAACCATCAGGGCGACACTGAGAACATCAAAGGAATGTACTACGAAAATACATTCTTATTCATGTTTTTTAAAAACTCTGTTACACGTATATAAAGAGAAAACCTAATGCAGTATAAAAGTTTAATTTTCATGAGTTAGGGTGGCCATGTTAATCAGAACAGGTTTTGCCACCAGGGAATTTTGTAATGTGCTTATCCCTAACAAATGAAAATAAATCCTTTATAGCACCCTACCACATTAGGCAGTCTGTTCATACAAGAAACATACATGAACAGCGTATGCCTACCACACATCCTCCTATGCTGCATCCTTCCCCTCTGCATTTCTCCCTCTCCTTTGCACAGTGTGTGGTCCCCGTTGTCAGTACAGCTGAAGATTCCTGGAAGATCTTGGATAGGGACCTGGCATATCTGTGCGGCATTTAGCACCCAGAGAGAAGTTTGAATGTTACATGGGTGGTGGTGGGACTGCCATAGTTTGCCAAGTCAGCATTCTTTCCTGGTGGCTCTGTACCATGCCTGTGGTCTGAATGTAAGGAGTGTGCATGCATGTGCTCTGCTGTTCCCATGATCTCAGAGAGAAACCACCAAATCTGTATGCTCTACCACAGCACAGGACAGTCCAACTTGGGAAATCCAGGGTCTTTTCTCAGTTCCCAGTATGTTCCAGTGCTCACCCACGAATCATCAGCGGATTTTCTATCGTAGCACAAAAAAAAAAAAAAGTAATTAGAGCATTCAGAACACTCACTGGCATTTACACATTAGATCTGGAGAATACTTGTGGATCACAAAAAAGGAGGAAGAATAAGTCTCCACAAGGAATACAAACACCACCAAACAGTCTACCAAACAGTGAAGACAACCGTAACAAAACCATACAGTGTGTGTACGTTTCAAATATATTGTCCACACATTGTATGGTTTTGTTGTTATGGTTGTTTCTACTGTTTGGTGTAGCTTGAATACTTGTGGATAAAATCTGTAAATGTCTGCAGTCCTGTCGATACAGAACAGGGCAGCCAGGCGGCTTGCTAGAAGTAAGCACCTCAAGCCAGGACAAGATAGGGCAGGAACAAAGGTCCACCTAGTCCAGTCTCAGGGAGATATGCATAAGGAACAGGACATGTGACATAAGTGGCTCATTCCCGACACAACAGCACAAAGGGCTTCCAAGATAAGACCAAACAAATGTGAAATACTGCCATGCAAAAGAGACTCTAAAAACAGTATTGATTTAGAAGGGTATCAATCAAATGAAAAAAAAAAACCCCAAAAAACAGGTAACGAGGACCTAAAAGTCTTGCAACGTGCAGGCTGGACAACAACAAACATTAGTGAAAAATCAACAACAGACCAAAGACTCATACAATGTGCAAAGTGGCATGCAAATAAAGTAATGGGGTGACTGATAATTAATTCCAAAGATAACCACCCAAAGGGTGGAGGTGCACTAGTTCCTACGTCAAAGAATGCAGAAGCAAAAAGTAAGAAGGGTAGGCTCTTCTCAAATACCGGCGGAGATGTGATGATGAAAATAAAGTTTTTATTGCAAAAAAACCCCGACTCAACACAGCAGCCGTGTTTCGGCGCACAAAGCGCCTTCCTCAGGAGTCTACAAGATATACAATTTCCAAACATACAAACAAAAATAATGGACAATTCAGGGGCGCCCTCTTGTTTCTTCATTGAAGCTATTTGGACAATCCAGTGTAAAACCCCATTAAACTTCGGTAAGTTTTTAGATATCTAATAGCAAAGTATATATGGATTTTTAATATCTTATATTTTTTTAAAAAGCCATCGCTATACATAAAACCTTTAAAAAACTTCATATTCCATCCTATCACAGATGGTTTAAAACCTTTGCCTTTTTTTTTAAAGAGTTTAATACGTGTAAAACCCTTGCTTTTTTAAGAGTTTAACACATTATACCACAGATATTCCTATAGCTTCTTTCTTAAGTGGTCCTTTTTTACAAGGCCATGGTAAGCTGGTAAGAATTTTCAAATATTTTTTAAATATTTTATATACACAAATTTTGTCTTGGCATATAATTAATTTTTCAAATATATATACAATTGTTTGGTGCTTGTTCTTGAAATCTAGCCTTTTTGAAACCGACGCAAGTTTCCTGGTGGATAAGATTAACTTTTTATATATGATTCACTTTAGACTCATTTTTTTTTTTTAATTTAGCCATTTCAAAGATTGGCATCCATAGTTTATAAATATGAATGCTTGTGGACAAGATCTAACTTTGTGGGTATTTTAAGATCAATTTCAAAGTTTTTTTTATCTTTTGTTTTTTACTTTCATTTTTAGTTTGATATGACACAACACTTCATGATTTAACAAGAAGGGGCACTCAGTGGTGGCTATTATTTATCATTCTATCACAATCGTTTAAGATGAATTGCACACGTGGGAGGATTCTATAGTTTATAAAAGGGTTTCAAATAAGGTCATGATAAATGAAGATAAAAAGAAAATTAAAAATAGCCTACAAACACAATATTAGATTTCATGTTTAGACTATACAGCTTTTTGGTAGTGAATTAGATTCATGATGTCAAAAGGTCTCTCACATATATATACTTGTTTAATGCGCTCCCGAAATTAGAAAAGGTTTAGAATTATATTTAAGATGTATTTCCAGTTACACCGTATCCTATAACCTTGTAGTCATTAATTTTGGAAGATTACAAAATTTTAGTCACATGATAGTGCACTACATATAATTAATATCTAAGCTTATGTTTACATTTATATTTATAATCTCCAGGTATATTTATATATATCTAGAGTGTACGTATTTTGGTGACTCATATCTTCCAAAAAACTTTTTTTTAACCATTTCATCTTTTTATCATTTTTTATTATTTGTTGTTTTGTGTAATCATATTAGATAATAATGAATGAGTTTTCTTTTTCATTTATAGGATTATATATTTATATCGTTTTGTGTGTACTGATTTAATAAAGACATCTTTTTTTTATAATCAGCTATACATCAAAAGGTCAGCAGATATAGCAAAACATACTTTATAAATTTATGTAATTATTTTAATATAATACACAGTCTGTTGTGTATCCAAAATTACACCATTTTTAATGTGTTCTTATTGATTTAATTGATTTGTGTCAAGATATATTATATCATAAATATTTTTTGATATATACATTGTCTATGGATATATATATTTTTTTAATATATATGTATATATTTTTACACATATATACGATTCAGAGATGTACTTTTTATATAATTTTTTAATGTTATAATTTATTATTGATGATCCACATCTCAATGCCAGACCATGTTCGAGCACCGGCACTGAATATCTGGGTATGTGTTGCTGGCCAGCACTTACCTGGCTAAAGACCAATATTTAGCTCTTAACTGGATAAGCTGAACCAGATTAAGTGCCAACTCTGCCCCCACATCACCCACAATATAGACAGTTTCAGCTTAGGCAGTTAGAGGGGATATACTGCTAAATATCCCCGGATACAGATAGCTCCCTTACTCTGGCTTTTATTTATTTGGATTTATTTACTGCCTTTATGAAGGAATTCACTCAAGGCCGTGTACAGTATATCATCCAACTACCCTGGACGGGTTCAATGTGGGTAGCAACCAAAAAAAAGCTTAGATGTTACCAAGGATTTGCATACAGCCCCCTATATGTCTATAAGCTCCCTATTAAGAACAGAGCCCACAAGCATTCAGTGCAATCAAATTTGGGGGGGGGGGGGGTGGTGCAGGGGGATTAAGTGGGGACAATTTCCCCTTAATTCCTCCTGAAGAGCACTTTTATCAAAAACCTAGAAGTGTCTTACAGCAGGCGTAAATCCATTTAATTATCCAGGCTAAGTATTAAGGAAGTGGAAGCCGTGAAAAACATGATTCAGCTGTCAAATCGGAGTAGATCCTTGGGAAAAATGCCAATATTAGAAGGCAGCAGTGCTGCCAATGTAGCCACTTATTCGGGCAGGCTGGAAGCACTTCTCTGTATTTTTGAGTTAAAACTTGCTCTTTTTGTGGCCCTTTATATTTGAATAGAGAACTGAATAATTAGTTTCTAAATAAGTATGAAGAAGACTTTTTCTAGAGAGCATTTTATTGACAGATGGTCTTTCACTGTTTTTAGTTCCTTAATGATTAGCCTGGGTAATAATGGGCAAGAATAGATAAGAACTTCCTGCAAGAAAAAGAAATTTTCTTATGAGCTGTTTGAATGGTTGCCTGCAATGATTACAATACATGCCTATGTATAGACATTCATATTGGAGAGATTGTGAAAAATTATTAAACTACAGGGAACAGTTTTGGATTTATTCTCTTAATGCTGTGGAATCCCATGGATTGAATCGTGAAATCGATTGGATGACCTTGATTTGAAATTATCTACTGCCTTGGATCAGCTGTTTTCAGTCCAGAAGTTAGAGTGACGTCACCATTACGTTTGTATAAATACTTTTAGTAGACTGAGCGGTGGCCATCTTTGAGATATTTGACACAAAGTTACAGGTCTGGGTTTTGTTTATTTACAGACCCTATGATTTGAACATGCCGCAGTTTACTTATGGGTAATTTTGTTTTGCTATTTGAATTTTCAGGAGGCTACCTTGATACAGCGAATTTTGCGAAACATGGAACCATGTCGGTTTAATTGGGTCTCTGTTGTATACTTGGAGGGGCATAATCGACCAGAAACGCCTATCTCCATGGGCGTTAATCTCCGAGAACGGGTCCGTGAAGGGGCGGAGTGTACCGTATTTTTTAAAAAAAATAGACGCCCATGTTTTATTCGCCAAGGTGTGAGCTGGGCGTTTTTGCTTTTCACCGATAATGGAAAATGAAATCGCCCAGCTCAAAAACGAATAAATGCAAGGCATTTGTTCGTGGGAGGGGCCAGGATTCATAGTGCACTGGTCCCCCTCACATGCCAGGACACCAACCGGGCACCCTAGGGGGCACTTTTACAAAAACAAAAAAAAAGGTAAAAGAGCTCCCAGGTGCATATCACCCTTCCCTTGGGTGTTGAGCCCCCCAAATCCCCCTCAAAACCCACTGCCCACAAGTCTACACCATTACTATAGCCCTAAGAGGTGAAGGGGGGCACCTACATGTGGGTACAGTGGGTTTGGGGGGGTTGGACGACTAGTAGCATTAAGCAGCACAATTGTAACAGGTACGGGGGGGGGATGGGCCTGGGTCCACCTGCCTGACGTCCACTGCACCCCCTAACAACTGCTCCAGGGACCTGCATACTGCTGCTTGGGAGGAGGATATGACATTTGAGGGTGAAAGTAAAAAGTTGTGAAACATCATTTGTTGTGGTGGGAGGGGGTTAGTGACCACTGGGGGAGTCAGGGGAGGTCATCCCCGACTCCCTCTGGGGGTCATCTGGTCATTTAGGGCACTTTTTGGGGCCTTATTCGTCAAAAAACAGGGTCCAGGAAAAGTGCCCTAAATTCTAGCTACAAACGCATCCATTATCGGCGAAGGGCGCCCATCTCTGTTCGGGTGATAACCACGCCCCAGTTCCGCCTTCACCACGCCTCCGACACTCCCCCGTCAACTTTGTCCGCATCCGCGACGGAGTGCAGTTGAAAGCGTCCAAAGTTCGGCTTTCGATTATGCCGCTTTATTTGTTTTTGTGAGAAGAACGCCCATCTCCCGATTTAGGTCGGAACTTGGGCGTTATTCTCGTTCGATTATAAGCTGGATAGTGTATATTGGGATGCAAGAATTTTTATTTTGTTTTTGTTACATTTGTACCCCACACTTTCCCACTCATGGCAGGCTCAATGCGGCTTACATGGGGCAATGAAGGGTTAAGTGACTTGCCCAGAGTCACAAGGAGCTGCCTGAAGTGGGAATTGAACTCAGTTCCTCAGGACCAAAGTCCACCACCCTAACCACTAGGCCAGAATAACCGCACTATACCTTAAAAAGCTAAGTGAAAGCTATTTACTATTATTAAGATTATTAAGATTTAAGAAACTGATGAAGAAATTTGTTTATATAAAAAATGGAAAAAGTGGATCAATGAGGATTACGTCATTGCCCCCAAGATATGCTTGGCTCATTCTAGCCATAACAGGGGCAGATGTGCGAATCTGACGATTCAAAAAAAGGGTATGATACTGGACTTGCTAGATCAAAAAAGTATGATTATATAAGTTGCATTTCAAGCTGGGCACTCTATGTGTATGTATAGACATTAGCATTTTCCCTTTTTAATTCCTGCTTGCCTTCTTCTTTACACACACACACACAAATATAATTTTGCTTGACAGAAATGTATAAAAGTGGCTTGATCTAGGTGTCAAAATATCTTTGCAGTACTTTTAATTATTATAAGCTTTTATAAGGAAAGGTGGCACCTAAGTAAATTTTAAAAAAATCAATGAATTAATCATGTTTATTCATCCTTTCATGTATTAAGTTTTTGTTTGTCATGTGACCTTTGTACACCTCTGTCTCCACTTTTCAGGGTAGGGTCTTTTGTAATGCTGTTTTAGAAGTATTACATTTTCTTGTAATTTTTGGTTTGTGGGGGTGTAATAATCTGTTTGTTTTCCCTCTCCTCCACCTTTTCCCACTTAGGTTTTTTTTAGCATTTAGGGGCCCTTCTTCTAAACCAAGGTAGACTTTACGCTCATGCAGCATGCGCCAAAATGAGACTACCGCCAGGCCGTTGTGCTCTCCTGGCAGTAATTTCAGATTTGGCACACGCTCATAATGCCAGGATGAATTAATTATTTCCTGCTAAGTGCTCCAGTTCCGGTAATAATCGGCATATACACACACACACACAAACAGGTACATATGTTGCATTATTTATTGTCCAGATGCCTTTTATCTGCTATTCCCTTCGTTTCACACGAAAAAATTGTGAGTACCTTTGTCAGAAATTTAAGATGACTACATAGTATGACTATTATGATGAAAGGGTATAAGTTTAAGTTTCAACAAAAAAAGGAGGCAAAATACCATATGTGAGGATATCAAAGTCTGTAAGGGTAGGGATGGCCCATGGGTTTCTGAAAAAAGAAGAGGCACTAATGTTTGCCTTTTGCTCATTGCTGCCACTGCTGAGGTATTGTTACATATAAAATCCTAATACCATAAAAAGTGCAATGACCCCTGAAGCAGGCATTTGTGTTGAAACATGGATCTGTGCCGGGTCCCTTGCATTTCTATGCATCTATTTCTGGTGGATTTGTGCAGCAGTCAGACTTGTGTTTGTCTACTACCAGCGGAATGGTTCTCTTTTTGAAGTTTTTTTAAACTACTAATGGAGATTTTGCCTCTAGTGCTTCAAATTTTTTTAGGAACCCCATGGACCATCCCTACAGTACTCTTACAGAGTATATAAGATTTGTAGATGACTAAGGCTTGAAATTCACTGAGTCTATTAACAGTCACTTTAGTTAAGAGTATTTTCTAGGTTAAACTCTTCAGATAAGGATTCCATGAGCCCAAATGGAGGTTTCATGAGAGATGTAAAGGAATACTTTGGTCACACAGGGCTGGTGGTTTCTTTATTAGTGGATTGGCATGAGCCTGAAAATGACTACACACTGGGAATCTGGGGCTTTGTCTGAGAGAAACACCAATGCCCAACAAAGCAAGGCACAATTCCTTATGGAAAAGCTAGAACAGCTGGAGTAGTAGGGAAGGATATTGATCTAAAACCATTTTTGTAAATTCTGTCTCTTAAACATACTTAAACATAGTGATAATAATACCTTTTGACATTTTTATATACATGTGTGTTTTGTTTTACATACCAATGTGTTAGACCATTTTGCACAATATTTATTTTCATAAATTTATCAAATGCTTATGTTTTAGCTAGAATTATCATCCATTTTTCGTATATATTCATTTGTATACAGTTTTTACATATGCACCATTTTTTATAACATACTATTTACAAGAGTTTAGTTTTTATGTGGTTGCGACAACGGGTCAATCATTTATGTCATCTGTTCTCTTTAAACATTTGATTTTACATTCATGATTTTTATGATACACTATATTATTATGTTCATGATCTTTTTAAATGTGGTTGGGTTAATGGTTGTAACATTTATAATTAATACACATTTTATATGTACATATATGAGATGTATGTTTTTAATTAAGGGGTTCTTGAAAAGCTATGCTAACATTTTTAACTCCTGCTAAAAATCAGCTGGTGGTAAACACTGAGATACCCATTATATTCCTATGGGTGTGTCAGCATTTACTGCAAGCTGATTTTTAGCATAAGCTAAAAACGCTAGAGCAGCTTTGTAAAAGACATTCTTAATTTTCATGTGGCTGCAACAATGGGTAGGAGGGAGAAGTGGCCTAATGGTTAGTGCAGCAGGCTTTGATCCTGGCAACCTACATCTAGTAGCGCTATAGAAATGATTAGTAGTAGTAGTAAATCATTCATGTCATCTGTTTTTTTTTTATAATTTTACATACATTTTATGTTTTCTATACATTTTTATGATACACTATTTATATTGACATGTTCGCTATGTTTGTAACATCTATATCTATATATATATATATATATGAGTTCTGTTTATGTTCTTAATTATTTAAGTGCCAATGGTTGTCAACTACTATAATTTTCACTGGTTTATGGAAATGCACAATTGATGATTTTATTTGTAAGCTGTTTTATGGCTCTTTAGATGTCGCACATGTAGGACTGCAGACATGTTATAGGTATTATTTGATGTCATCTATTTTAAAAAGTTTTCACAATGTTTTTTCTTCTCTCTTTGCTCTTTTTCTGTTGGTGGTCAGTATCTTTACAAATAAAAGTACTCTTAATTTTCAGACTTTATTATACACCATGTCTCTTTCTCAGCCTCACTTTCATGCTGTCGGTATATACTGCCTTACACCAAAAGGTACCAAAGCAGTTTACATAGTTACATAAGAAAAACAAAAACAGCATTCCTTTTAAAACTGATGAGGTCGTTTGCTCCTAAAAGACATATCCAGTCTAAGAATTAAATCGGAAAATCTAGAGAACCATGCCAGGAATTTAAACTTGCGTTTCATTAATTTTCCATGTGTTCCGATGGTAAAACCTGGCGATATGTTGAACAGATATTTGATGGAGAATTTATCTATACCAGAAACTAATTTACCACCGTTTTCAAAGGTTTTCTATCTTTCTCAAAAACCTTTAGATCAAAATGTACAACAAATATCGGACATTTCTGCTCTCCTGGAAACTTTGGATACTCAACAGGCCACACAAGCAACCTTGGTTGCTACAGTGGCCTTACTACCTGACAAGCAATGGCTCTTCCAGATGTTTTTTTAGACATCGGGAGAAGCCATTTCTTGGTTTTCGTATATCCTTGTTTCCGGATTTTTCTAGGGAGACCCAGAAAAGAAGGAAACAATTTCTCAAAATGAAAACGCCAGTTATTCAAGCAGGGGGTACCTTTTTCTTGAGGTACCCCTGCAAGTGTATTATTAAGCTTGAAAATGTAAAATATACTTTCACTGATCCACTTCAGCTCTCCAAACTAATTGCTTCTAAGTCAACAACTGGACCGAAATGAGATTATCGCCATAATCCTGTGCGTTTAGCTATTTCCTTATTGATTTCCTGATATTGATTCCTCTGCTTTAAACCTTGGAATCCTTAATTGTAGGACTTGAGTGAAATTTGTAATACCCTTGGTATATTTTGATTTTTCTTTATTTCTATGTATTGAGGAATATGTTTCACTTTCTTTCAAGATGTCATGCTTGAAAATATATTGTAAAAGCAATTTATAAATAAATAAATAAAAAACTGATGAGGTCGGTTTCTTTCTTCCCATGCTAATTTTGTGCGAGTGTTTTGTAAGTATTTGCCACTATGGTCATTACTAAAGGTAAGCCCTTCTGTATACACCGCAAAAGTCACATAGACCGCAGTATTTCTATTTTCCTGTAACTTCTGAGGGATTAATTTACATTTATAAATATTATATATATATTTTTGAGAGCATAAATTTTCTAATATAACTGAAAATGACATCCATGATCCAGATACATTTTGGATACACTTTTCACATGGTTAGTGAAACCGTACAGTGCAAATATGATGCTTTTTTCAGACAAGATATTCTGTATATGTCCCAGTATACCATGGGCAGGGAGAGCCTTTTAGTTAACACAGCTAACGTGTTATCTGGAGTGTATTTAGCGACACCTCAGAAACAGCGACTCAGCAAGTGAAGCCAAGCAAAAGCTGTTAACATAGTTTGTCGTCCACATTTTCTGGTAGGGAAGCCTAGCTAATCTTTTCATGCAAGTGCTTAGGTGCCAAAAGGATAACAGAGTAAGGCAAGTACTTCATCGATGCCAAACCCCCTCTATGCAGTCGCCAGCAAACCAACTCTACCGAGCAAGTGCTTCAGTGCCAGCAGGACACCAGAACAAAGCACGTTCTCTCCCATGCGGTACCGCTGGGAATTTTGGAACTGACTCAAGATGACAGGCAGAGCATGTTTAGTGCCATGCCTTCTACTGACGTCCTGATGCATGACTCCAGTATGGACGTTCATGGGTATCGAGAGGCAATATTTGAAGTTGGGAGACCTTGATACCAAAGTCTGCGGTGCAATCGCCAATGAACTGCACAAACAAGGCAAGCGACACTTCTGACGTGCCTCGGTTAATTTGGTGAGCTGGTCACGATCTCGACTGCATTCTCTGAGCAGACATCGGCATGCTTGTCGGTATGGTTATCAGCGTCAGCATTCATCTCCCTATTGGGTGTCCTATAGGATTTCTTCTTCACAGTGTCTTTTTAGGCATTCTACGCAGGCACCTCTACCACTCCATTCATTCATTCAACAGCAGCACCATTCTACCACATCTCATGCTCAGTGTATGATCCTTCTACCTCTCAGCAGGATCTTCAGGGGCAGGTTGCATCCTTTTCAATTCTGAAGCAGTCCCGGCTGCAGTCAGACAGCCATTATGAGACTGTGCAGAAAGAGGTCATAGGCAATATCAACTTAAGTTTTTCAGGAACTTAAACTTAGATCTCAGACTGCTGTGACACTTGAAAGATCACCTTTCACTACCAGACTTCATCTTCTAAGCCATCTCCTAATGATGAGTCGCCTGCTCACAAAGAACACCTAAGTCAGTAAGATGATTCTTCATACTCTAAATTTAAAGGAAAGATGGCTGTTGTACTTTCTATTCCAATGGCCTCTCGGTCAGACATGACTGATCAGCAACGATCAGTGTTCAAGTACTTGAAACTTCATACAGAGAACATAAGAACTGCTATATTGGGACAGACCGAAGGTCCATCAAGCCATGCATCCCATTTCCAACAGTGGCCAATCCAGTTTACAAGTACCCAGGGCTTTTTTTGTACCGGTACCTTTTTTTCCCCCAGCGAGACCTGTTTTTCTAGGACTCGGCAGCGCGAACGGTGCAGACAGCGATTGAGAGAGGCTGGCAGCGTCGGAGCTTCCCTCTGCAAGTTCCACCTACATTGTTTCAACTTCCTGTTTTCGCATAGGTGGGACTCGCAGAGGGAAGCTCCAACGCTGCCAGCCTCTTTCAATTGCATGCACCGTTCGCGCTGCTGAGTCTGATG
Organism: Microcaecilia unicolor; assembly: GCF_901765095.1. Taxonomy (NCBI): domain Eukaryota; kingdom Metazoa; phylum Chordata; class Amphibia; order Gymnophiona; family Siphonopidae; genus Microcaecilia; species Microcaecilia unicolor. The sequence continues at coordinate 165,057,549 of NC_044031.1, forward strand.
CTGGCAGCCTTTCTAACGCTTCACTGGCAGGCAGTGGAGAAGGAGGATGGGAGGGGAGAGAAGAGAATCGCTGGACATGGAGGGGAGGGCAGGGGAGAGAGGAGAATCGCTGGATGTGGAGGGGAGAGCAGGGGAGAGAGGAGAATCGCTGGACATGGAGGGGAGGGCAGGGGAGAGAGGAGAATCGATGGACGTGGATGGGAGGGGAGGGCAGGGAAGAGAGATTCGCTGGACATGGATGGGAGGGGAGGTCAGGGACGAGAGATTCGCTGGACATGGATGGGAGGGGAGGTCAGGGAAGAGATATTCGCTGGACATGGATGGAAGGGAAGGTCAGGGAAGAGAGATTCGCTGGACATGGATGGAAGGGGAGAGCAGGGGAGAGAGGAGAATCGTTGGACATGGATGGAAGGGGAGGGAAGGGAAGAGAGATTCGCTGGACATGGATGGAAGGGGAGAGCAGGGGAGAGAGGAGAATCGTTGGACATGGATGGAAGGGGAGGGAAGGGAAGGGGAGTGAGAAGAATCGTTGGACGTGGATGAGAAGGGAGGGAAGGGGAGAGAGGAGAATCACTAGACATGGATGGCAGGGGAGGACAGGGGACAGAGGAGAATCACTGGACATGGGAGGGGAGGGCAGGGGAGAGAGGAGATATGCTGGACATGGATATATCAGACTTCTATCTTTCCTACTCGTATAGTGGTTCATATTATGTCCAATATATTTTATTATTATGGATGACCTGAATCAGTTGGTAGAAGGATTTCCAGACGATTACAGATTATCCTTCCAGCTGATTATAGACAACTTTGAAGACTGAGCAAATGACAGTTACAATATGACTATCTGTGGAGCTGCAATTCTAATTTAATCAGATGATTATCCTGGATGACGGCTTCAGTGTACAAAGCACATGTATAAAAGCTGGTGGCAGCTCATAGAGGCTATGAAGGAGGAATGTATTCCTTTGGATAGTCTAGAAGGTGTTAATGTTTCTAAACTATTGCCCTAGTATTTTTCCAGAGGTAAAATATTTGGGAAAGCATAATTCTTACTCCTAAAGATCTTATTATACTCCAAAGACAACCATATCTTCACAAATCTGGTAAAGAGCGACATCCCAGAAATAGACCGTGACTCAGCAGGTGAAGTCAAGCAATAGCTGTTAACATAGTTCTTCATCCAGATCTTCCAGTAGAAGAGCGTCTTTAGTATTTCTACAAAGTTTGGAGGGCAATCATCACCATCACAGATGCCATATTATTGCATAGCCTTAATGGACAATCAACTTCTACTACAAAGGGAAATTTTCAGGCTTCTAGTTGCAACAGCACCCAATAGAACATAGGGTTTACTCCAGATATATCATCATACCATAGAAAACAGAGTTTTTTTGTGCAGTTCTGGCTCTCCAAACTCTTAATATCAAGTAGGCAAACTTTTGGATTGCCAAACTATCATCCTCTCCTTTCTGTATCACAATCTTTGATTCATGTCTGTGGATTTACTGGATGTACACCTATGTGCTAATTCATCCATCACCCAGTTTTAGTTTCCTTATACGCAGAAATCATTATCAGTTGCTCTGCCTTCAAAATCCAGAGTGTTCTCAAACTCATGGTCATAGAAGTGGTCTATCTTTATTAGAAGGATCTGCTCATTTTCCCATATTTTGACAACTGTTAGTAGTATACCAGATATCACACAATGCCTTCCAAGCATTGCAGGTAAACAGCTCAAGTCACATTTCCAGCCAGTGCAACTGCTAACATTTATAGAAGATTACATTATCACTCTGTTGGTTTTAACAAACTTATCACTCACACCAGGGCACAAAATTTCCCTGGTGTAACATATTCATCCAGTTCATGTCACTATAACTAGAGGTCATTCTCATGTTATTACATCATGTACTGGTAATAATACATGTCCTGCCTCTGGCAAGGCTTCACATGAGGCCGTTACAGTAGCATCTCAAGAACTGGTGGTCACAGTACAACCAGCCACTATCAACCAAGATTCCTTTACATATCAAGTGATCCTTGCATTGCTGGATGGTCCATGACAACCTTGTAGTCTGAGCACCTTTTCAACCTTTGACCCACTCCATCATACTTGTCTGATGCTTCCATACAAAGTTGTGGAACTCATTTCAATCACCATACGACTCGGGACACCTGGTTGGCAGAGAAGCAGCTCCACAGCATCAACCAGTTATGGACAAGAGCGATACAATTGGTGCTTTGTGTGTTCTTCGACAAGTTAGTCAATCAAATAACTCGTGCAAACGGACAGTAAACTGGCCATATATTATGTCAACAGGCATGGGCGCTCAGCCTCAACACTCTTGTGTAGGGACATAATTCATCTTAGCACGACTGTTCTTGATCTCAACTCCTCCATCATAGTCTCTCACCTGCAGGACAACTTCAACGCTCTAGCCTTGTTGAACAGAGAATTCCAGTCTCATCAGAAACTGATACTTTACAAATAGCTTGGAATCAAGTCCTCCTGTATGCATATCTTCTAATACCTGTCACTGCGAAGGCATTGCAAAAAGCATACAGAGAATCAGCTCATTTAACCCTAATTATGCAGTATTGGCTTAGGAAATTTTGGTTGATGCTGTGGAGCTGCTTCTCTGCCGACCAGGTTTAACAGTTACACGTGTTACGCGATAGCACATGCTCAGCAGTAGGGAAAATGGGTGTGGCAAACATTTACGTGCACAGGTTATAAAATCTATCATTTCCACACTAACGTGCTACGTGGAGCTGCATGTATATATGCCTGCTATTGACATGGTATAAATGGGTGAATCAAAATGTGTGTAAATGTATGCTAGCATTCTATAACTGAATCTGCATGCCCAGTGTTTTTGAATATCAACCTTGTTTTCACCTGGGATCTGCAGGCAAAAGGAAATAGTGTGTAATGCTCAAGGGTACATGGTAGATAAAAGGGAGTCTTCAAGTCCCAGGACTTCTGAACTGTACAAAAGCACATGCATACATAACTGGAAAAATGTTCAGATGTGTTTTGCTTGTGCCCAGATGGAGAGTCCCTGCAAGCTGCACCATTCACCGTACCTGAAGAATTGCGCTTCATGTTCCAGTCTGTTTTCCTCCAGAATACGCCGCCTGTCTCTCTGCAGCTGCTCAATCCTCTCTTTCTGTGCTTCAGCTGCCTCAATGTTCCCCTCCTCTAGTAACCTGCAGCACCATTTGGAAACAAAAAGAATCCCTAAATGATAAAAAATAAATAGCTAAACTGTTCTACACATTTCCACCATAATGAAACAAAGATATGAGGCTGAAATTCTCAGGGATAATGTTAAACCCAGGGCAGATTTTTTAAAAATTACACTGATCATAGGTTTTTCTATACCCAGATTATTTGGCGCTGGGACATACCCAGAATCAGGTGCTGGTTATCTGGGTATTTGGCAGCTGCTGGAAGCTATTCAGGTGCCATCAATATTCAGCTCTGGTATCCGGAATAGCTATCCAGGAGCATCAGGACAGCTTTACTTTACACTGCTTATATTCCACATATACTTGTTGAGTTCAACTTGGATTAAAGTACAAAGAAATCTAGGAATAACCCAGAGAATTACATATGTAGCATCAATTTTCACAGAAATAGAAAAACACAATTGTCTTAGTATAGATATTGTCTAAATAACCATATTTTTAGGAATTTCCTAAATAAGCATGTAACTCATTCCATATTCTCGCTACTATATAAGAAAAAGATGATTTATATATCTAATCCCCTTAAATGATGGAAAATGTAAAAACCAAAAAAACTCTCAGCTTAGATAATATATCATGGGTAGGAAGTAATACCAGTGAAAGCATACAGCGAGGCTATACCTTGTAAGATTTTAAATGCCATTATACAGATCTTGAAAATTATTCTGGCCTCTATAGGCAACCAATAGGCTTTCAGCAGCAAAGAGGTTGCTCTATCAAATTTACCAGTCAAATAAACCAGCCTGACCGCTATTTCTCTGCCCTAACTTGCACAGATAGTTACCCAGGTATCAGCACTGAATATTAGCAGTACCAAAACTACAGGCTCTGTTCCCAGATCACTTCAGCACTATCCAGATAGTGCCGAGGCAGTCAGACGTGATATGCAGTGGTATTTTCCAGATAATGCTGCTGAATGTCACTCCTGAGGCCCAGTGAGCTGTAGTCTGCCAAAGGCATCCGGTCTGTAAAGAGATTTACAGATGTGCCCCAGCCCCACCCCCACCACCCCCCCCCCCCCCCCCCCTCCCGAAAGACCTCAATTCAGTAATCATGGCACCAACAAGCACCTCCTCTTCTGGCAGCTGTAGATGTCTTAATATGTAATCTCCTGCTGCCAGAAGAGTGAAATTTTGCAGTTCTTATCAGGAGACAATGTCTTATTAACACATCTCCTGCTGCCCATGGAAGGAAGGTTGCTCAGCAGGATTTCTTGGCTCTCCAGCAAGACTGGGGGGAGTATCCTGCTGATTGCGAGACACTTGGCAGGTCTGTAGCAGGTGCAGCTACCTGGATAACTAGCTTTAAGTATTGACCTCCTAGTGTTTTTACAAGATGAGCCTGGCCGCAGTGAGCAAGGATTTGCTGTGGTCATCTACAGGTGGTCTGCTCACTCCTCTCAGTGATGATCAATTTAAAAGGTGCAAGTTATGAGCTGAGGATTGTCTTATCCAGGCTTTCAAAGGGAATTTGTATAACAGAATGTTTTAATAGTCACTACGCTCTAACAGGGAGATAAAACTTATGAAAATGGCAAGGATAGGGGGATTGAATTGTGTTAGAAAAGACAACCTAATAGTGGCATAATCAAGACTGATTTTTTGGTGGGGCCTGGGGTTAACTTCCAGTTCTCATTGGTCTGTGCTCTTGCTGCTGAGTGTGTGCCTGATCGCAACATGGGGAGGAGGAGCTTGGTCTACACATGGCTTTGCCTCTCCAGTTGATTCTGGTTTTGAACTGATACCTCAAGTCTTGCAGAATGACTGCAAATTATTGCTAATTCTTAGTTTATAAAAGTCCGACATCTCTTCTGGTACACTGCTGCAGAAATATCCTTATCTAAGTGAAAGGGCCTTTGGTGCCTATATTTTATTATATAGACAATTAGGTATCTACTGCATATGACTACACAAATTAGATACATACAGCACACATCAATGATAGGAAAATGCAGTAAATGACAGCAGAAAAAAAAATACTGGCTCATTCAGTCAGCCCAGTTGATTCTTCCACTTTGGGCAGATTACCACACAGATCTCCACGTTCGATCCAACTCCAGCTGTGCAAACCTGTGTACCTTAACTCAGCATTCCACCCCTTCATTTTCTATTTTGTCCCAAACAGGCCTAGAACATGCTGATGTGCTGGCAGAGACTCAGACCAAGACTAAGTCCAAATAGAAGATTTTAAATCCCAGGCATGAACAGTGAGAATGGACAGAAGCAGATGGCAGAAATCTTGAAGTGCCTTTGCTGAGTACTGAAGGGCAACAAATGTACTTAAGACAGTATAAAAACAAAAATAATGGTAAAACTATCAGAAATATATTTACATGGAAGGACGTATTTAAAATACTTAAACAATGAAAGTACTTAAACCATGAGATCTGAGAAAGTACTCAAGAAAGCACTGTTTTTTTAAGATTCAGATGCAGCAAATTTGCCTACTGGGGATTAGGCCACCCCCAGTGAGCCAACTGTACAGGTCATGGAATTGCTGGCTGGTGTGGAAGGCAAGGAAACTTAGCTTCATCTTCATGCTCCATCTAAGTCTGCCCCTGATACAGGGATTCACAGGATGGTGGAATCTGAATCACCATCAGCCTACGAATACTTCTGCCCTTAAGAAGGGGATGGGGTTAGGTGAGCAGATATTATGAGCCAGTACTTGTGAGGTTGAAAGATGTAGTACTCGACGAGGGTAGGCCAGGAGAAATGGTAGCTGCTGTACTTTGTAAACAAAGAGCAGGCCAGAACGAATAGCATCCATATGCACCTCAAGATGAGGTGCAACAGTAAAGTAAGCAGGAAGAGCAGCACCAAGTAGATTGACAATGGGAGAGTGGGAGGAAGCGGGAGACTGCTTCCCCGCCGGGGCTGATGTTATGCCACGTCGGCTTTGGAGATGGGGAATGTTCCAAGAACCTGGAAGAGAGTAGATATACTCTAAAACCACAAACTATGAACAAATAGGAGGCAGGCAGGCAACTCCAGACCACTCAGTGTAATTGGGAAAAGCTAGGGAAACACTTCTAAAGTAAGTCCTTTAACAAAATGGCAGTGTAGTATGACAAAATGGGATTAAAAATCAGCATTAGCATTTACATAGAAACATGATGGCAGATAAGAGCCAAATGGCCCATCCACAGCAAACACCATCTCCTCCTTTCCCTAAGAGATCCCATGTGCCTATCCCATGCTTTCTTAAATTCAGACACAATCCTCATCTCCACCACCTCCTCCGGGAGGCACTTCCATGTGTCCACCACCCTTTCTGTGAAAAAGTATTTCCTTAGATTACTCCTGAGCCTATAACCTCTTAACTTCATCCTATGCCCTCTCATTCCAGGGCTTTCCATCATTTCCCCTCTTCCTGTCTTTCTTCCAAAGTATACATATGCAGAGCCTTAAGTCTGCCTCTGAACACTTTATGAAAGAGACCACTTGTCACCCCCCTCCTGCGCTCCGTTGTATCTGAGGTGATTTACTCAACACCAGATGTTAGCAGTCGTGGTTAGCGTTGAGTACCTCACGAAGCTCAGGGGAAGGTGCAGGAACACTAACCTCGTCCCACACTTTCAAAAGAAAATGTGGGAGGAAAATAAACTAAGTTGGATACTTACCCAAATTAACCAAGACCACAACACAGTTGAATTTTAAAACAAAGTGTCAATTTTAATTTTAGATGTTTTTTTCCCTTCCCAACAACAGCGACTAAAATAAAAATTCTCATAACAGTTAATGTAATATTTACTATGAAACAGTGTACAAATTAACAGGTTGCAAAGGTACCTTACTTAACTTTGAATTTCTTTTTCTCTATTAGAAATCCCTCTCCTCCCTTCAGGACATACCCAACTTCAGATAAGTATAAATTGGTATTAGCAGTCCCAATTACTTCCTGTATTCTCCCACTCTGCCGTTAACTTCTTGAATTTGATTCTTTGTTTGTTTTTGTTTTCCAGGACCCCGTGAACTATCCACCCTTCTCACTGAGGAAATAAGGTAAGTATGGTTCGTTTGTCTGTTTGTTTCTCTCTCTTTACTTTCAATTCTCTTTTATTTTTTCCCAAAAATGTCACTTAGCTGCAGTTGTGTCGCTCTGTTTCCGCTGTGGTCTCTCTTGCGTGGGGGCCCTTGTTGTCATCGGGTGTTCTTCTTTCTGGAGTCTTCTTCCTACACCTATCCCTTAATAAATGAAAAGGAGGCAAAACCCTCTCTTCCTACTTTGGACTGGAACCAAATTCACTAAGGGATTGTAATCCAAAAACAGTGGCCAACTAATACTTTTTTTTTTAATTAACTTAATATTCCCTGTCCTCCACACCTATACTATTTTTTTGTTTCCCTAAACTTTTGTGGAGAGAGATTGACAGTTCACCTCTCACAGTCACTCACACACAGCTTTTGTCACTCTGCCCAACTCCCCATTCCAACCCACTGTCACCAAGGCTATGGCACCACTACCATGAATTCAGCCCTTAAAGTAATCTCAATACTCAAATAACACCGCTTCCCAATTCACCCTTTAACTGCCCTCCTAACCAAATTTCCCAAACCTAGCAAAATTTTAAAACTTTTCTTCCAAATCTCACCTTCCTCGCACACCTTGCACTCAATCACCATCAAACTCCTCAAAATCACTCTCTATATTCTAGCTTTTACCCTTTAAACCCTTAACTCTCTGCCAACACTCCCACAACACATCCACTCTCTCTGACATCAATCTCGCTCTGCCAACTGCCCACTCACCCGGTGCCTCGGTTACCCAGCCGCAGCTTGCGTTCCAAGCTCCCTCCAGCCAATCCCTGACCATTTCTACCATTCCAAATTCCACTGCTGACCAGCGGAATTCTGGCCAGCAGTGCTAAATCTCCATTTTAACCCCATAGAAAATAATGGAAAAATATTAAAATTAACTAAAAACCCTATTAAATTTAAAACAAATTATCCCAAAACTTCACTACACACTAAACCTCTTATTCCCTACCTAATTGTAATTTCAAAATTTAAATTTAACCCTGTAAAAGACACGCCCCAATATTTCCTCCCCAAAAACCCCTTTAAAAATCCCGAAATAATTTGAAACCCACACTAAAAATTCAATCACCCTCCCCTCTACCTGCTACGTCGAATACAAAAATTTACCACGTATTTAACCCCTTAAAAACCACACTACTCCAAAACACCCTCAAAAAATATTAAAATTTAAAATGTAACCCCCCACAAAAATAAAGAAAAATACCCCGATCACAAATATGCAAACAGAATTTAAATCCAACAAACCCTGATTTTTTAAAAATAAAAAAACAAATTTACACATTTTAAAATTAAATTAAATTAATTTTCGGGTCAAAAGACCCCTTACCTTTATGTAGAATTTCCGCACACCTGACGCCTGCCCTCGGTTCCGGTCCCGCACATCCTGGGGCGAAAACGGAGTCACTTGAAAAATCCTCCCGAAAATGGCCGTTTCTCTGGAGCTCCGGCTCAAAAATCGAGGCCCCGGCTTGTAGGCCTTGCCGGAGCTCCCGCCCAAAAACAGTTCGTGCGCGTGCACGCACGCTACCTCCTCCTTCCTCTTCTGCCCTGGGCCGGTCCTCAGCATCCCCGCACTATCGCGGAGGCCGCAAAAAACAACAGCGCTCCTCCCCTGAACGCCGGAGTGTCCCGGCCCGAAAACAAAAAGGAGCCCCGAAGCGTCCCCGGACCCAGCAAACTGTGGCGTCACCTCCCGCTGCACTCCTCCAGCGCTCCGGTCCCGAACACTCTCTCTCCAGGCCCCATTTCCTTCTTTTCTCCCGGGGACGTGCCCAATCGTCCCCGGGCCACCCAAAATCGTAACGCTGCCTCCTGCAGCATCTCTTCTGCCCTGCAGCGCCCTGGCCAGACTGCCACAACGTTTCCCTCACCCTGGAGCCCCCCAGGTAAATTTTTTTAAATTCTTTTTTATTTCCTTAACCCTACATTACAGCACTGACCAATTTTGTAGCCACACTCTAGACTACTCCATCCGGTTTATATCTTTTTGTAGGTGTGGTCTCCAGAATTGCATACAGTATTCTACATGAGGCACTATCGCCTTTTTTCTGGCTGGCCATTCCTCTCCTATGCACCTTCTGGCTTTGACCGTTGCCTTTACTACCTGTTTGGCCACCTTGAGATCAACAGACACAATCAGCTCCAAGTCTCGCTCTTCTTTCGTACACAGAAGTACTTCACGCCCTATATTATACCTTGGATTTTTGTAACCTAAGTGTATGACCCTGCATTTTTAGCATTAAATCTGAGGTGCCAATTGCTAGACCATTCTTCAAGCTTCGCCAGATTCCTCCACAAGCTATCCACGCCCTCCTGGGTGTCTACCCTATTACAAAGTTTGGTATCATCTGCAAAGGGACAAACCAGTGGCATACCCAAGGGGGGGGGGCGGTGGGGGCAGTCTGCCCCGGGTGCACGCCGCTGGGGGGGTGCCGCGCGCCGGTCAGCGTCGTGCATTTCCATGCTCCCTCTGCCCCGGAACAGGAAGTAACCTGTTCCGGGGCAGAGGGAGCATGGAAACGAACGACGCTGACCAGCGCGTGGCACCCCCCCCAGCGGCGTGCACCCGGGGGGGCGCCATGCTGCATGGGGGGGGGGCGCTGCACCCGGGTGGCGGGGCACATCGGCGATCCGCCCCGGGTGTCAGCGCCCCTCAGAACGCCACTGAGACAAACCTAACCAGACAGTCTTTCCACACCACCACTCACAAAGATATTAAAAAGAGCTGGCTCAAGGGTCGATCCCTGTGGTACACCTTTTCCTCGGAGCAAACTCCATTTACCATTACCCTCTGTCTCCTTTCACCTAACCAGTTTTAACCCAGTCAGTCACTTTTGTGTCTATACTGCGGGCACTCAGTTAATTTATCAGTCACCTCTGTGGAACCATGTCAAAGGCTTTGCTAAAATTCAAGTACACCACATCTGATGCCCCTCCCACATCCAACTGTTTGATCACCCAGTCAAAGAAAATCAATCAGATTTGTCTGACAAGACCTGCCTCTAGTGAAACCATGCAGTCTCGGGTCCTACAGTCCATTTGATTATAGAAACCTCACAATCCTACACTTTAGAAGCTTTTCCATTAGTTTACTCACCACAGAGGTCAAACTAACAGGTCTAATTCCCAACCTCCTTCTTACTTCCACTCTTGTGCAGAGTGACCAAATCTGCCCTTCTCCAGTAGTCTGGGACAACTCCAGACTCTAAGGAAGCACTGAAGAAGTCAGACAACAAAGCTGCCAAAACTTCCCCGAGTTCTTTTAGCACCCTTGGATATATTCCATCAGGCTCTGTCGCTTTGTCTGTTTTTAGTTTAGCTAGATCTTCACGAACACAGTCTTTTGAGAATCTGTCCTGGTCTACCACACATCCATTCCAATTAGCATTTCTTTTCTGCAGTCCTACCTCCGGCCATTCATCCGTGAACACAGAACAGAAATAACTGGTAAGCAGTTCAGCTTTATCTGCTTCTACTTATTCCTCCCCTTCACCCTCGAGCCTCACTGTGCCATTTTGGTACTTCCTCCTATCACTTACATATCAAAAAAAGATCTTGTTCCCCAGTTTTACTGTACTGGCTATCTTTTCTTCCATTTGTATATTTGCTTTTCTGACAGCTTTTCCAGCTTCTTTTAGCTTTTCTAGGTATTTTTGCCTGTCCTCCTCTTTCTGCATTGTCTTGTAACTTATGAATGCTAACCTTTTTACTCTTACATTTTCAGCTGCTACATTTGAGAACCAAAGCAGTCGTCTTTTCCTCTTACATACTTCTTTAACATGAAGGTTTATCACCTTTAAAAGAGCTCCTTTCATTTTTGCCCACTGCTGTTCTACTTCCTTCAGCTGTTCCCATTCAACTGTTTGAGATATTCCTCCATCTTGGCAAAGTTAGTTCTTTTCAAGTCTAGAACCGTCAATCTTCAGTCCTCTCATATTATTTTATAATATTGAACCACACCATCCAGTGATTGCTAGATACCAAATGATCACCCACCATAACATCAGAAACACTCTTCTCGTTTGTAAGCACCGGGTCCAGAATAGTTTGTTCCACGTGGTTTCCATTACCAACTGCTGGAACAGTTCTTCCTATAGACAGTCTAAGATCCCCTTGCTTCTAGATGACCCCGCAGCAGGGAAGCCCCAAACAATGTCCGGCACATTAAAATCACCTATCAGTAGTACTTCCCCTTTCATAGCTATCTTGTGAATGTCTTCAATTAAATCTCTGTCCATTTCTTCTGATTGTTAGGGAGGCCTGTATATCAAACCAATGTAAAAACATTTTCCATTCCCTCTTTCAAGGTTATCCCACAATGCTTCTTCCTTACCCTATATGTCCTGCAATTCTGTCACTTTAAGTATTATTCCTAACATATAATGCCATCACTCCACCCTTTTTCCTACCCTGTCTTTCTTGAATATAGCCAGGAATAACTATATCCCAGTCATGGTTCTCTGTGACCACCACTAAATCCAACTCTGCTTCTACCATTACCGCCTCTAGATCTAGAAGTTTGTTTCCCATACTACAGGCATTAGTATACAAAGATCTCCAGATATTGTTCTTTTTTCCCATTTCTATAAAAATATTAGATATCTTACACTCCCTGAGAGCTGTTAATGACTTTGGGGCTTTTATCACCCATCCCCAGAGAATCTAGTTTAAAGCCCTCTTTAGTACATTAGCCAGTCTGTTATGGAACACACTTCGTCCCTTCTTTGATAGATGGACGTCATCTCTGCTCAGTAGGTCTTGGAAAAAAATTCCATGGTCAAGGAAACCGAAGTGCTTGCACTGGCACCATCAACATAGCCACACTTCAGCTCCAGAATGCAAGTTTCCCTCATTTGGCCTTTACCCTCAACAGGACGGATCGATGAAAATACTGTTGTGCACCTAACTGAATCACCCTCTGTCCCAGAGCCAAGTAGTCACATTTGATATGTTCAGAAAAGATACCTACCAGTATCATTTGTGCCAACATGGATAAGCAGAATAGGATAGTGGTCAGTAGGCTTGATGAGTCTCTGTAAACTTTCTACTACATCCCGAATCTTGGCACCAGGCAGACAGCACACCACCCTGGACAATGTCTGAGCGGCAGATGAGTACCTCAGTACCCCTCTGAAGAGAATCACCAACTACGACTACTTTTCTTATTGGCCACTGATAAAGCAGCTTTGGGATTGTTGAGCTTTGTTTCCTCTTGTTCTTGAGATATTTTCAGCTCTTCTACCTCCTGCAAATGTTTCTTCAGTTCAACAGAAGATGGTATTGGGGGATTGATTTTGCAGGATCTGATGATGTGTCCAGTTTTCCTCTTTCTGTACAAGGTCTTCAGTCCTTTTGTTGGAGATCACCAACACCTTGAGATGCATTTCTGGGATGGATTTCACAGATGCTTCTTAGTCTTGCCACCTCCTCTCTTAGCTCTTGTACTTCTTTCAAGAGGGATTCAATATGCATACATTTAGCACATGAAACCAGTCCCTTGTCTTGGATCCAACATTTAGTCTGGACAGAAGCTGTTTACACCACCAACCCAAATCCAGGCTGTAAGCTGTTTACTAAATGGCATTCCCCGCCACTCCCCCCCCCTCCCCCCCAGTGTTTTCAGAAAACTTAATAAAAACGTGAAAGATAAACCTCACATATGTTATTTAGCAACTTTAAGGCAATACATGATCAAAACAAATACTATAATTCGAGCCAAAGAAAATGCAGGACATCATAGAACATTCTGATGAAAATCATTTCCTCACTGTCTATGCAGCTATTGTGTACATCCCATAAAAACATCCCTGATTCCTTATTTATCATGTAAACATCACCTGTCTCTGCCATCTGTTTCACACATCCCTTTCAAAACTTGATTCATTATTCATTAAAAATTGTTCTCTTTGTACACTACCACGACCTCTGTAGACCTCCAAAAATCACACACTCTCCGATTCATAAATTATACGTCAATATTCTGCCGGCATCAGTTAGCATTTCTTTAAACTCTGGTCCATTGCCAGTTGAATTAGCCACCTGGGGGGTACCCATGTACCACAAATATTCAATGGTGGTACCCATATAACTACCTGGTTAACTCAGGATAGCCTTTTCTTGTCCTAAGTTAACCAGATAGTATTCCAGGTACTGCCACTGAATATCAGTGATGCCCAGGTAATTCTTGGCTCTGTCCCTACACCACGTCAGCCCTCACCAGATAATGTCGTGGCACTCTGCCTGGATATTCAACAGCAATAATTATGGAGTATGTGCTGCCAAATATCTGGGTCCATCCCAGTAAATGGAAAGTTACCCAGGTAGGAGCTGCTCCCACCTGTATAACCCCCTTCAAAAACTTGACCATTCATTAGGACAAACTGCGATGAGAGAATAACCCTGGTAGTATCTGCCAAAGCTAAATTAGTTACATGAACAATACAAGATTTTTTTCAAGGCCATATAAGAAAGTCTCCTACCATGTTAGTCTCTCTGTGAGATATAATTCCAGTACATTTTTTTATACTGATTTTGTGTGATGCAAGAATCCAAATAAGACACTTAAGAAAATATTCCCCTACTGATTTCTTGCAGTCTATAGCTTCTTACGATCTGTTATATAGAATAAGCAAGGCGCAGTGCCACACAGGGTGCATGGAGCCAAAGATAACATGGCGCGGTGCCCCGATGGGCATGCGTGCCTAGGACAGCGGGGAGCGAGGGAGGCATGGGGGGCAGGATCCCGTCTCCAGATGCACCCCGCTGGGCAACAGGAGGGGCTAAGAAAAGGGGTTTAAAAGCCACTGGAAGGAGCCTGGACGACCTTTTCCGGTGTCCTGGGCAAGCAGACTGCACCCAGCCCCCCCGCCCCAGTATAAATATGATTTACACATATATATATTGTCGCAGCTTTGGCGGGGTACCCAAGCCTGATGGTACTAGCTAGGCAGCTGGTAGCTGCGCTTACGGTACGGCCCCCTTGCTGTGCGGCAGGGAGCTCGGTTCACGATTGGCCAGTCTTGCTAAGGCGGCAGACTCGGCATGGGGAAATGAGCCAGAGGCTGAAGCGGCTTGGGTATGCCCAGATTGTATAGATGTTTTGTATCACAAAATAAAAGCTGCGGCCAAAATTGTGCCATGTCAACAGAATACCAAGTGTGATGTCTTTATTGGGTTATGGTGGTAAATACAGTAAATGCTAGGCCCGAGGGGTCTCGGCTGCCTATGTTATGATTCTGGAACTGAATTAGATATTATTTCAAAGAGTGACATTACTAATTATCTTTTTTTCTCTTAAGATACACAATGTCTTGCCTCTCTGTTCACTTGCAAAGTGACATATTTGTAAAGAAACAGAACCTATATTAAAAAGCTGCCAGGATCAAACATTAGTGTCCAATGTGTAGGCACTTTTGTTTTGCTTCCATGCAATTCAGACCACACTTGCCAACTCTTTATGCTTCAGTGCCTCTCTTCTCTCCTCAGCTTCCTTGCAGTTCAGACTGCACTTGACAATTTCGTTAAGCTTCAGTGCCTCTTCTCTCCTCATTTGCACATGTTCACGTTTGGCAGATATTTGACTACAGATAACTAAACCATTAATTTCTGCCTGACTTTACCTTAGAAAGTTCGGCTTTGCATGAGCCCAGCGATAGATACTCCTTCTCCTTTCGTGTTTATTTATTTATTAGGATTTATTTACCCCCTTTTTGAAGGAATTCACTCAAGGTGGTGTACAGTAAGACTAGATCAAACATGAGCAGGAGACAATTACAGCAGTAAAAATATTCGAACAACAATACAAAGTATGGCATTCCAACTGAAACTGAACACTGAAAAAAAACGCACTGCCTCATCCTCTCATCTCAACATAAGTACAAACCCACAACCATAAACACCCTAGAACACACCCTCCCTACCTTGGACAGCCTAAAAATACTCGGCGTCACAATTGACCGCAACCTTACCCTTGAGAGCCAAGTAAACTCCGTAATAAAGAAAATGTTCTATTCAATGTGGAAACTTAAACGAATAAAACCTTTCTTCCCAAGGGAAATCTTTCGAAACCTAATACAATCAATGGTCCTAAGCCATGCAGATTACTGCAACGCAATCTATTCGGGATGTAAAGAACAATTCGCAAAAAAACTCCAGACCGCCCAAAACACAGCTGCCAGGCTGATATTTGGTAAATCACACTTCAAAAGTGCTAAACCCCTCTGAGAAAAGCTGCACTGGTTCCCAAGCAAAGAACGTATCATATTCAAAAACTGCACCTTTGTCCACAAAATTATCTAAGGCGTAGTCTCAGGATACATGACAGACCTCATAGATCTACCAACCAGAAACAGAATCGGATCATCACGATCATACCTAAACTTACATTACCCAAATTGCAAAGGACTTAAATACAAAACAACTTACGCATCCAGCTTCTCCTACGTAAGCGCACAAGTATGGAATGGACTCCCAAAAGCTGTAAAAACAATCCATGACCATCTAAACTTCAGAAAATCACTAAAACAAACCTCTTCAAAAAGGCTTACCCCACCGATCCAACGTAAATCCCCACACCCAGCAACACAGAACAACTAATGATCGTACAGGACAATATACAATCTTCATTCCCTTGACCTTCACGGTTGCCTGACACACACCTACCTCATTCGACCACAACTTTGTATTTGTTATCAACCGACTGGCGAACGCCTTTACGGTACTATGTAAGCCACATTGAGCCTGCAAATAGGTGGGAAAATGTGGGGTACAAATGTAAAATAAATAAATAAATAAATAAATACTACTTGCAATGACAACACAATATGTACTAGAACATTATAATTGGTAGTGAAGGGTACGGCAAAGTTGTAACATATAGATGAGTAAGAAAGTAGGAAGAGTTAGAAAGTAAGGCGATTGATTTGAAGAAAGTTGCACGTGGGGTCAGAGAGATGGTTAAATATCTCAGTTAGGGTAGGAGTGGATAAACATATCTCGCTGCAGTATGTGCAGACCGAGTCAATCCATTGTGTGTGTGAGTGAGACAAACAAGTTAGTTACTTCTTCCGTTAAAGGCCTGGTTGAAGAGCCAAGCTTTCACCTGCTTCCTGAAGTACAGGTAGTCTTGTGTTAAGCGGAGCCTTTCAGACAGTGCATTCCAGAGTGTGGGGGCTACTCCGGAGAAGGCTCGCTTGCGGGTATCGCATCGTGTAATGTCTTTTGGAGAGGGTGTAGTTAGTGAAAGTCCTTGGGAGGACCTTAGTGTCCTTAGCGGTGTGTGGAGGATCATCCTATTCTTTAGATACTCGGGGCCATTTCCTTTCAGGGCCTTGAAGATCAGACATAAGAGTTTTAAATTTAGCCTTGTATTGTACTGGTAGCCAATGAAGTTTTTGAAAAATGGTGTGATGTGTTCACATCGCTTGCAACCTTCTATGAGTCTTGCTGCTGCATTCTGAATCAAATGGAGCTGGTTGCAGGCCCTTTGTAGTCAGACCATTGTACAGTGCATTGCAGTAATCCAGTCTTGATGTTAGCATGGCATGCACAACTGGGATAAGATTTACCTTCTCGATGTAAGGAGAGAGGCAGCGTAGCTGTCGCAAATAGTAGAAGCAGCACTTGAAAGGTTGCTTGGATTTGGGGAATCAGAGTAAGTGTTGAATCTAACTGTATTCCAAGGTTCCTGACTTGTGATTTGAGGGGGAGTTCATACTTCCCAAAAGGGATTTTGATGTCAGGTATGTATCCACTTGTGTTAGGGACCCAGAGAAGCTCGGTTTTACTTGGGTTCAGGCAAAGTTTGCTGTGTTTAGCCCATTCTTGAATTGATGTTAGACAAGTGATCAGTTTATTCAAGGCTGTAGGTAAGTCAGGTTAAATGGGTGTGATGCACATCATCCGCATAGATGTAGAACCGAGTGTCCACTGACCAAATCAGCACAGCTGGTGGCTTGAGGTAGATATTGAACAGAATACGTGACAGTATTGATCCTTGTGGTACCCCACAGGTCAGTGTCCATGGTGGTGATGAGTTGCTGCCAATCATTATGGATTGTTGCCTGTCTGATAGATAGGATTTGAACCAGGCAAGTACTGTTCCATTGATACCTGTTTCTGTCAGTCGTGCTAGCAAGATATCATGATCCAGTGTCAAAAGCTGCTGAGAAATCTAGCAGTAATAACATCGAGGCAAATCTCTTATCTCGGTTTCTGTGAAGATCATCTAGCAGGGATACGAGGACTGTTTCTGTTCCATAACCAGGTCTGAATCCAGATTGACATGGATCTAGCCAGTTACTCTTTTCTAGCCATTCATTAAGTTGAGCACAGACTGCTTGTTCTATGAGTTTCCCTAGAAACGGGATGTTGGATACTGGCCTGTAACTTTCAAGTTTGTCCTGATCAAGATAGTTTTTCTTCAGCAGAGGGCGAACCACTGCCCTTTTTAATGCTGTTGGTAATTGCCCATTAGAAAGAGAGGTGTTCACAATTTTTGTGGCGCCTTCTATAAGGCCCATACTTGCCTGCTGCACTATCTTTGATGGGCAGGGATTGAGGGAGCAGGTAGTTGGTCGAAGGTCTCTTAGGATTTTGTCAAGGCTCTCCTCTGTCATTAGGTTAGAAGTGTTCCATCTGTCTCTGTTAGGAGGGGGCGAGTTTGTGCACCCCTGATTGACTGGTTGGGCACTGGGTGGGAATGCCTATAAATTCTGGTGGAGACTTTTAATTTTGTTGGCAAAGTATGCAGCAAAATCATTGCAGTTCAGTTTAGACTGGGCAGGCTGGTTTTGTTGTGGGGGTTGCAGTAGGCTGTTTACTATACTGAACAGCTGCTTGGTTGAATTGGCTTACAATTTGCATTAGATAAGTTACATTGATTAGATTTTTGTTA
Source organism: Microcaecilia unicolor (assembly GCF_901765095.1). NCBI lineage: Eukaryota > Metazoa > Chordata > Amphibia > Gymnophiona > Siphonopidae > Microcaecilia > Microcaecilia unicolor. Next base: position 165,075,738 of record NC_044031.1, read on the forward strand.
CATTAAGTGTAATAAATTAATTGTTTGTCTGACCTGCGCATATGCCTCCTGTTACTCACCCTATCAATAAAAGGATGTGGTTGTGGGAAGTGGTGCAGATGAAAATTCACGGAATTCAAAAATGCATGGGATAAACACAAAGGAATCCTGTATAGAAGGCATGGAACCAAACAAGCTTAGTGGTAATTAGATGGCAACACTAGTAACTGGGAAACAAAGCCAGTGCTGGGCAGACTTCTATGGTTTGTGCCCCGATCATGGCTGGACAGATTCAGCTTCAATAACTGGAGAACAAGGCCAGTGCCAGGCAGAATTCTATGGTCTGTGCCCTGAAAATGGCAAGGTCAAATCAAGATCAAGTATATGTATGCAGTATCACATCACACCTTATACTGAGTTTATCTTGCTGGGCAGACTGGATGGACTGTACAGGTCTTTATCTGCCATCATCTACTAGCCCGCAACCAATCCTTCATATTGCAGACAAGTGACTAGTCACCAATGGAACTACCTCACCTCACTGTGAATCTCACAGAAACACTCCACTATCATCATTAGGAACATGCAAAGAACACTCACTCAACCCTACTACAACCAAAACAATTAATTTATTACACTTAATGTAACAAATCTGATCAATGTAACTTATCTAATGCAAATTATAAGCCACATTGAAACAATGTATATTGGAAAATGTGGGCTATAAATGCAGAAATAAATAAATGCTAATATTTGTTATCAAACTCTTTAAAAATGCCAGATATAGGCCTCAATACAGAAAGCCATGCATTAAAGCCGTGTACTAAAGCTCAGTGCACAGTTTACTAAAGCATGGGTAAAAAAATATTTTGCACTACAGTGACCAAACAGTATGCAAAGAAGTTACATGCAAACGTATGCAAACATGTGAGAGCACAATGAAGTATACACACAGGGGTCTGTGCCAGCAGCAACTGCATTTTACACCCAAAAGTAAATTATATCTGCACTCAGAGTTGCATTTGCATACATATACATGTGTTGGAATGCTATTTTGTACATAAATATAACTGATATAATTTGAGTGACTGCAGTTCAACGCTTTGCTATTCATGACTGCAGCACCTCCCCCTCAGCTGTTCTGTTTTCTTCATTCATGCACAAAAATAAGAAAACGTTGTGGGTACTTCATGCTCGCAGAAGAAAAAAACATGAAATATACTCAACGTCAGCCACACAAGAACGAGCTAACTTTTAATTCCTCCTCGGAACCTGGGCCCACCCACTTTGGGTTGAAGCCCACCCAAAATTCTTGTGCACTTTCTATTGGCTGGTGGGTATTCCCAAGCCCCATCAACGGCACTGTCTACATGTTGCCCTCGCGCCAGCCTCCCCCTGCCCCACATGATCAGTTTTCATACGTGAAAACTGAGCATGCGCAAAGGGGTGGGGAAGTCCATGGACAGTGCCGCCAGTTGGAGCAAGTAGGAAAAGGAGCTGTTCTTACTGCTGGAGGACCACTGCAGGTAGTGGGGCTTGGGGATCCCCACCAGCACAGGTACTTACTGTAAAGTTTTGACTTTGCACGGCGGGAGGATGGGGGTTGTGGTGATTACAATACATGTGTCCACCCAGATTGCCCAGTAGCCCATCCAAAATTTGAGGTCAGGGCCGCCGAGAGACTGAGCTGGGCCCGGGGCAAGGCCGCCCCCCGGGGCCCCCGCCAACCCCCCAATTGCTACTACTGTCGCCTCCCTCTCCTGCTCCCAGGCCACCAGCGCTGCAGTCCCCTGTCTCCACCTGCCTACCCTCAGCTTCGTCAACAGTCCCCTTCTGTCTGACACTGGGCCTCCTGCATTAAAAAAAAATAAATAAATAAAAATCTCTAAATTGGCAGTGTAGCGAGCAGTGCCTCACCTTTGTGTGAAAGTGGCAGATCACCTCTCCTCAGGCCTTCCCTCACTGTGCCCCACCTTCACGGAAATAGAAAGTTACATCAGACGAGGGCTGGACACAGTGATCTGCTGCTTTCACACAGACGCGAGGCGCTGCGTTGCCAATTAGAGATTTTTTTTTTTAATGCAGGGGACCCGGTGGCAGACAGAAGGGGGCTGTCGATGGAGCTGAGGGTAGGCAGGTGGAGACTGGGGACAGGAGCAAGAGAAGGGGCTGCAGTAGCGTTGAAAATTGGGTATACAAAGTAGGCAGCTCATCCGAATCAGGGTGAAAAAGTAATTAAATGATTTTGAAGTCTGCTCAACACGTTACTGCTGGTTGCTTGCTACTCTTTTATGCCTTTTTCAGAGCAATAGCTATATAGTTCAATGTACGATTCAGAAACAATGGCAATCTTCAGTTTCATCCAGTTTTTCAAGAGGGTCCTATGTTTGCTTATAAGTGGGGCAATAATTTAAAAGATCATTTTGTCCCCCTTTTTTTGTCTGACCGATGAAATAACTAAATTATGGCAATTTACAATCTACACACGCACTTGTGTGCTGCACCCATGTGCAAAGTATAGACCATCATACTGATGTGCATACTTGTACATTGCTTGGCATTAACATATGTAGAGATGGTCACATAAGTACATTAGTAAGTAAAACACCACCAAATGATCATATACTTTACTGTGTAAAATTGCGAGGGTTGTGTTCAGAGTTGGTGTCTTGATTTCTGGGATCTGCTTAGAACTGTGAGGTGTTAGCAGGATATAAATCAGAAATGCAAAGAGGAAAGAACAGCACAGGGTTAAGGTGCAGCTGCCATAGGCTGGAGGTATTACCCTGGAACACTTTTGGTTATAAACATGGGGATATGGCAGGGTTCTTAGCATTGGCGGCCAAAAAGTGACTTGACAATACGCCCCAGCTGAAGGCAAAAGCGATAAGGAGCAATCTCTAGCAGGCAGACAAGTTTGTACAGCTGACAGCTAGGTGGTAATCTTATCAGGAGCAGCGCAATCAAGGACAAGTGGCCAGACTGGGTGGTGTGAATGGCCCTTTATCTGCTGCTTATTCATATCTTACAGCCTAGAAACATTACAATATACTGACAGCAATTTTTTTTCTTTAACCATTATCTTCACCATGTGGAAGTGTATGCAGCTCATTGGGGACCCCATTAACTGTGTCATTTTCTCAACACGAGGAGGCTGAAATGCCTCTAGGATTTCAAATCAAGCCCCCACATAATGTGCATTTATAATGGAAACAACGACATACAGTTAACTACATCAAAACTATCACTATTGCAACAGTCATGGTTTCCAATCCAAGGGTCCACATTAATGCACTACATAGAAGCTAGAAATTTAGAGACTAGATGTGTGTTTAATTGAAGGAAAAGGTCAGAAACTTGAAAGGGTTCCTTCATTAGGCAGTGTGCTGTATTTCCAAAACCCATTCATCTGTTAACAAAAAGTATAATAATTGTGGTCAGCAGACCTTAATTTATTTTAATAAGCTCTAACTTTCCTTCACTGTCTGACCCCATGATTATTAACAGTGAAAGTGGTTGCTTTTCCTTACAGCTGCAAGGCATCTCAGATCGTGTGTATATATACCTTTGGTCAGGCCTGAATCTTGTGTCCGTCGTTGGTAAGAAAGGTTTAACCAGTGGATCTAGTTCATTCAGTTCTACTGCAAACTGGGTAAATCCATAGTACAGCTCAAAGTCCTTGGGCATTGGATCTAGAATAGAAAAGGAAAAAAAGTTATCTATAAAAGCCATCAATTATGATTGATGAGGTCTTTTTTTTTTTTTAAGAAGCAGCGTTTTTTGTATCTTAGGTCAGGCTAAGATTTCCCCATACTTACCGCTATTGCAACACTTTATTCAAGTATCAGTGCATTTTCATAAAAACAAAACAAAACAAAAAACTAAAAAAAAACTTTTAAAGTACATCAAAACTCTGCTGCTAGTGTGACATTTAAACTGCACAAATACAAAAGGGTAACCGCCCACCCCCTTTGATTAGCTTCCAGTTCAGAGATGCACCGGATTCAAATTGGTGTCCCTTGTTTACGGGTACTTTAGGGGGACTGTACTTGAATATCTGATAAATTCTCTCTTTTCCTAATTTAAATCTAAAAATATCTACTGCTTCATTTTTGGTTGGCTTATAAGATCTTGAATAACTCTGTTTCCATTTCAGGCTGTCTGTATCTGGAATAATCTACTGAATGTAATCAGAATACAGCACTCCTATCTTTTATTTTGTTGCTATTTTAAAATGTACCTGTATGACAAACATTTAAGCTCTTAATTATGTTCTATTTATATTTGTATTTCCCTTTTTGGGGATCCAGCAGACTATAAATCAATAGATTAGAATAGGAAAAAAAAATCAGTGCAGCTTGTCTAATTAATTCTCCAATACAATGTTCATTCCCAGAAAATCAGGGCTGTGCCTACAAGAGATATTTTTTTTTTGTTACATTTGTACCCCGCTTTTTTCCCACTCATGGCAGGCTCAATGTAGCTTACATGGGGCAATGGAGAGTTAAGTGACTTGCCCAGAGTCACAAGGAGCTGCCTGTGCCTGAAGTGGGAATTGAAATCAGGTCCTCAGTTCCCCAGGACCAAAGTCCACCACCCTAACCACTAGGCCACTCCTCCATGCCATTCACTGCTCAGTCTTGTATCAGGGAGGAAGTCTTCCCTACCTGAACTGACCAAGGACTCTGAGAAAGCACAAGTAGCAACCTTAGGGCCCCTTTTATCAAGCTGCGGCAGAAGGGGACCAGTGGTAGCATTGGAGCGTGTTTTACACGCGTGCTGAGGCCCCTTTTTTCTGCAGCTGGTAAAAGGGAAGTCTCACCTTCCTGCACGCGGCCATTTTGGAGGGGGGGGGGTAACCCTTACCGCCACCCACTGAGGTGGCACTAAGGGCTCCCGTGTTAACCTGACAGTAGTCAGGCAGCACGCAGCACTGCCCAATTACCACCGGGTATTTTTTAAATTTTTTGTTACATTTGTACCCCACACTTTCCCACTCATGGCAGGCTCAATGATGCTTACATGGGGCAATGGAGGGTTAAGTGACTTGCCCAGAGTCATAAGGAGCTGCCTGTGCCTAAAGTGGGAATCGAACTCAGTTCCTCAGTTCTCCAGGACCAAAGTCCACCACCCTAACCACTAGGCCACTCCGGCGCTACAAAAATTAATACATTTTTGTAGCGCTGGAAATGACGGCGTGCTAGAAGTGGGAAGTACTGCCGGGCTACTGCGGTAGCCTGGCGGTACTTCCTGTATAGCAAGTGGTAAGTCGCATTGAACTTACACCTGCTTAGTAAAAGGAGCCCTTAGATTGGGCTCTTGCAGTACAAGAACTGTGGGTCTCTTCCATGCTTTTATACTGTCACCCTTCTGCCTTCTGTTATCACACAAACTGAAGTGTCACTCTTATTCCTTTTGCTTTTTGTGCTAAGGATCAAAGGTGTGGTTCTCAGTAATCTGCAGAGGATGGTCCACTGGCTGTTTACAAGTACTGAGAATCTGTGCAGCCAGAGGGAGGAGAAGGAGGAGGGTTAATGTCCTGTCACCTGACTTCAACGGAGGGGGGGGGGGGGACGACAATGATGTAACGACCACTGACAGAAGGATTAAATCTCCTGCAAAAAATAAATACCGCCCCCTCTCCAACAAACCTTCAGCTTAATGCCAAATCCTCCTGCCTTCACTACCTAAACACACAACCCAGTTCTCTTTCCACTTTCTTTCAAATGAGCGTCAAATGCATTCCAACAAAATAAATATAAGTATACTCGCTTCCAAGCTAGCATGCGTAATATGGGTGCATTTGACAAGGGGTTATGTTGTGTTGGTGATAAACTGATTTGGGTCTCTCATATATAGTCAGGATTTATGTCTAGTCAGATCTATCATCATATTGCATCAATACTATAATTATCACATTTCTGTGTATAGTTGTAACCTACTTTGAATCATGATGATAGAGACAGGCTATAAGCCTTAAATTAAACCTCCATCTGTGATGCTCAGAGTACAACCCACATGCATTGAAGTCTCTCTGAACTCAACCACCTATTTAGAGCTCAATAATCAACCATTCCTGAATACATTTTTGTGTTTCTATTATATAAATATATTTATATAAAAACATCTCTACCTAAACACATTTGTACACAAGTGCTTTGAAAACTCAAGCTGCAATGAGTTCTACATAAAGCGAGTATGACCTGGGGGCAGGGAAAGTTTGGATTCTTTTGACCAAAGAAAAGTGCCAGGTTTATAACAATGCATACTAGCTATTTCTCTACCAACTCCCTTCCAGATTTTGGCTCAGCTGTATATCCTACAATAAATGTTCCATGGCAGTACTTCCCAGCCCTGTCCTGGAAGTGTTCTACTTTGTCCATAATGAATACGCATGAGAGAAGCTTGCAAACACTGAATATATATCTGTGTGTTAGTGATCACATTTCAGATGACAAAAATATTCAAAGTAGTTAAAATTCAAGCAGACTGGAGAGTAGGCCATCCATGTTTAAACATCTTTATTATTCAAATAAATCAAGAAACATCTTCACAGATAGCATATAAATTTTGGACTAGATTCTATATATCACGCCTACAAAAAAAAATTGGTGCCGAAATGAAATTTGCCTAAGCGTAGAAAAGTACATCTTAATTTAGGCATACTTTACAGAATAAGCCTAAATTTCCAGACGGTGTTTTGAATATGCTGAGCACTGGTCCATGCGACTAAATTAGGTGCGGGCTGAGTGTATTCTACAATGCACGTAGATTTTAAAACACCCACATTCAACTATGCAACTTGGAATTTATGTGCAGTACGTTATAGAATATGCTTAGACAGTTCTGCGTGTAAATTCTAACACCAATTAGTGTCAATAATTGCTTGTTAATTGGCAATTATCAGCACTGATTGGCTTGTTAACTAAGTTGTGCGTGCAAATACAGAATACACCTGTATGCATGCAACATAAATCGTGCCATATAGAATCCAGGGGTTTATACCAACAGGAACAACCTCTCCACTACAAGTAAGAACCCCCATCCAAACCCCAAGAAAGACAACCATGGAGGGCTCATAGCTGTCCATGACATTAGTAGGTATTAAGGATGTTGCAACAAACTTAACTCTTATTCAATGAGCAAGTAACTCGATGACAACCTCTAAATTATAAACATCCCTTATTGTCAGTCCCTCTAATCCTTTAAGGAACCTCTGCATAAGGAAGAAGTATCCTACAAAGAACCGCTCCCCCCCACCCCCACACCCAGGGTACTAACTATCATGCTTCAGGTCCAAGAGATCAATGAATGAATGTATGGATCCCAAATTTGCATCAACTTTTTTCTCTGTTTTAATGATCTCTTCGCCGCTTGAAATTCCAGCAGCACTAAAGAGTGTTAGCCTGTTCCACCATTCCCAAAAGAATTTTGCATCCAGTTGAGAAAAATACATTTCAGGGCTACAACTCTGGACTTAAACAATTTAACTTCTCTTCCATGCACCCCAAAGTCCACCCCCCTACAAAGTAAACCACTTGAGTGGCATCGAATGGGCTGACCTACTGTACAAAATCCGACCAAATAAAATTCACATTTTCACATAGTGCCACAGAGAGTGGCCAAAATCACAGTGTGTTAAATTGCATTTAATACAAATAGAGTAAGTAGCATGGCCTGCCTTATATGCTCGGTATTAAGTAGGCTCTGTGCAGTACTCGATACCAGCATTCCTGGTGTTCGGAGCTGTAAACAACTTGTGGAATTTGCCCTATAATTTTAAGAAGTGGGAAAGTCTCAAGTGAATAGCCCAGCTCACCCTCCTAATCAGCCAACAGATCATAAAAATAAGAAACCAACAGGGGATCTAGTTCCTCAGCACCCAAAAATTCTTTCAACTTTATCACGAAATCCAGGGTCAGGCTAGTCTTATCTAAAGGAGTTAATATACTGTGCTAATTGATAAGCAACAGCCTTCTAGGTGTACCTGAAATGCTGCTGCAACTTGTATGAGTCCAACTTGTGGATCTGTGATTATAGAGGGGAGAATTTGAGCTAACCTTATGCCAAAATTTTTGCCAAATATTTTTCTTTCAAAGTTTAGTAATGACATAGGGTGGTAGGAGTCAGTCAATGTTTTATCTTTGCCTGGCTTCTGACAGTGAATTCAGCATTACTTGAGTCTCTAAATTGGTCGACAACATCTCTTAAGGGGATGGCAATATAATCTTGTAAAATTTTGTAAATTCACTAAGAAAACCATCTAGGTCTGGAGCTTTATGCAATGGAGTTTGCTGAATAGCTCATTCAATTTTGAAACAGGCACTCCTAAACGGCACCTATCAGTATCATCTAAGGAGGGTAGGTTTAAACTACAGAGTTGCATGGTTGGCTCTCTGCCTTTTTCTGGGTTTGAGCCGCAGCACTGCAGGCAAGGAAGGAATGGAAGTTGGAGCTTGGAACACTCTGGTGCGCACATGTAAGACTCATCTCTGAATCGCTGGCACTATGTGCCGAGGTCGCCACATGCATGTGCCAGTAGGTCATGTGACTTTTGATGCTCGTGTCTGTGTCAAAGCTGAGGCCTGTGCATCAGCCCAGGAACAGAAAGGATTAATGGAAAACTTTCCACATTTGTGCTGTTAAAAGCGAGGAGGAGGAGGAGGAGGCAGCACTCAAAAGAACTTCACTGGCGCAGGTGTAGCTTACACTTAAACAGGAACCTTGCAGGAACTGATTCCATCCCCATGGGAACCCTGCAATCCCAGAGGGGATTCCCGCAAACCCGTTCCTGTAGAGGTCTTTATTTTAAACCAGAGAGGTATCTCCCTCCAACCCCTTCTCTTTAAGGCTCTGCATACATGGAAGCATAAAAATCTCTAAAAACATTGTTAATTGTATGATCTTCTCTCTCTAACCCTCCATGACTAGACTTTAGTTGAATAATTTTATGGGGCCTCTCTCATTGCCTCACTAGCTTAGCCAGAAGTGATTCTTCTCTCCCCCCCCCCCCCCCCCCCCAATTACCATGACAAAAAAGTTTATATTTATAGTAAAAATATGATTTTTCCATTCGTTAGTGAAGGACAGCATTTGGAGCTTAATAGTTGTGCCTTATTCACTGAAAATGGTCCTGATGCAGTTGCCGCTTCAGATGGAGTAGCTCCCAATCATGTGCCCTTTTTCCTACCACTATGGTTCTCTATCCTTGTTATATCTATCCATTGATTTTGTAGTTCTTTTCAAAATTATTTTAATTGTAAACTGCTTTGATTTTGCCTGAAAGGCGGTATATCAAATTTCAAATAAACAAGCTAGCATAAAGCAATTATCTCACCTCGCCGGACCACCTTCACAGCCTCCCCAAAAAAGGTAGGCTATGCACAATGCTGGAAACTCAGTATACTCCTGCCATTTCTGAACAGGGTAATCACAAAATTTAACATCATGATATAAATCGGGTGGGAATTTCCATAAGTAAGGCCTTATTGGCCTACAGTGGAGTTATAATTCCACCCAGACCATCCCATGGTCTGAATCAGCATAAAGCCCGATTTTTGCCAAACCAACCTTAGAAAACATGGATTTGGCAATCTAGTAATTGATATGAGATTGGGATGAATTGGTACAATCACACTCGCACCGATGTTCTGGGCTCCGGTTTAATGTTTTATTGTAACCTGCCTAGTAATAGGCGGGCTAGAAATGTTTTAAACAAATAAATGTAGCACCCTCCACACATCCAGCAGATTCAACGCTTTACAAAAAAGGAGGATGCCACAAGTAGAATCAAATGTACTGTGGACCAAAGGCTGTGATTTATCAAGCTGCAGATCAAGAACACAATTAAAATCCCCTCTCCCCCAAATAATAAGTGAGACTGAGCCAAAGAACAATAATGACTGAAGTACTGACTTGCTTTCCAGATGCATCTTGAGGACGCTGGAGTTCCACAGAACAAGCTGTCATGCCATTTGCCAAACAGACGGTGCACTGCTTTCCCACATTTGTCCAGGACTACGCCATCAATCTCATTCACATTTGGATTCCAATATTTTGCCTAGAATTAAATCAGATGCAACATTGCTTCTCACACCACTGGAAAAGCCATCATAACTGCACTATTAGCATGGATGTGACTCTTAAACAGTTACAGACATCATTCTCAAGATTTTACCCTTTTCTTGGCCCTATAATTCCCTCTTTCTCCTTTTTGTTGCTGCTCTTTTAGAATCATGGCACTCTGGCACCATGAACTTTCATTCACTACTACCCAGGTAGATTTCTCTGTTTGCAGACCTTCCCCTTCCACTGTTCCTAGACAGGTGATAAATCCAGCCACCAGATGTAACTAGGCATTCTCATTTATGCACATAAATGCTTAGAATAATGGCATATATGCATGTATGTATGTACTAAGCAAATGCCAAAATTCTGGCAAAATGCTACTCTGCAAATACCCAATTAACATACAGTGTGTATTTTCAAGGGGGCATACACAAGGGCATGCATGGGTGGGACAGACACAGCTCTTATGAATGTTACTTACATAATACTGTAAATTACATGTGTCCCTGCCTTATTTACTTATGTCAGCTCTAAGGCCAGCACAGGTGCAAGCGCCTATATGTTAGGGGCACTGATGCCAGGCTGCGCTTAAATTCTAGAATGAAAGCAAGGCAGCTTGGTTCTCCTACCGCATGCCCTTGTGGTACTTAAATGGAGGTGCCCAGTTACAGAATTGCCCTCTTATAGGCTGCAACCCTCCCCTCTCTCTGCAGCATCCTCAGCCCTGACTGACCCATGGACTAAACCAAGGTCCTTTCTATGTAGCAAGGCACGGCACTGTCACTGATCTAAGATTGTTTGTTCAAAGAACAGTAACTTTTAAAGTCTGCTCCGATTACTACAAATCCAAGCCACTGTCTGAGGTACAGGATAACAATTAGTGGAGGGCAGAAATATCCCCAGAAGCACAAGCACTGGAGAGGAAGAAACCAAAATCTGTAGGAAAGCAATTCTCATGGCAATAATGTGAGCCACCTCAATTCCTGTCTAACTAGACAGACTCATCTAAGTCCCTAGTTTCCCTCCAGTCCATGCATGGATTTGTAGTTCTTTCTCATGGTAATCAATGCCAAAAATCAAAGCTATGAATTCATGCATGCAATGGTACAAAACTAGGCACGGCCATTCTGTTTGGTAAAATCATAACTGACATGCTAACTGTAACGTGGGTTGCTCATGCGGATTAAAACAAAGAAAAACGGATGAGGCACTATTCTTAGAATAAAGTTTAATAGACCCAAGAGGAGACAGACACTAAATCAGATGGGACTTCTACATATTATCAGTTCTGTATTTAAATAAGATACTGCCCTCTAATGGATGAATGTGGTAGTGTGTATGTTATACCAAATGGCAAGTTTAGGAAAGGGAAAGGGGGAAAGGAAATGGGCAACACCTTTGTGTGGTTTTTTTTTGCAACTACATTCAAAGCAGTTTACGTAGTATATACAGGTACTTATTTGTACCTGGGGCAATGGAGGGTTAAGTGACTTGCCCAGAGTCACAAGGAGCTACAGTAGGAATCAAACCCACTTCCCCAGGATCAAAGTCCGCAGCACTAACCACTAGGCTGAGAGATTCTACAACTTTGGGTGGCTGTATGGTTTCAGAGGAAATTAATCTATATCTTAGAAGAAAATGACTGATACACATCTTAGCAGAATCCTCTGGACCCCATTGGATTAAACAGCTATAGTGTGCTGCCTCCGGCTTTCACACCTTAGTGAATGTTAGCTTGCAGTGACAGCTGTCATCATTTGTGTTCCTGATGATGACTTCCCCATAATGCTCTATCCACCGCTGTCCATTCAAGATGTTATGGATGCAAGATGTCACCTTGTTCCATTCATAATGGTCTCTGAAACTTAGGAAGAAAAAGATTTAATTTCACCTTAAGAACTCACAACCAGAGCTTTTCCTTACAAGATGACTTACACTTGTACCAACAGGGGGCCCAATCAGCAGTGTGGAATTTAACAAACATGCTCATATCTGGGTCTCACTCTATGCATTACAGCACAAAATCACCTGATGTCAATTAAGTTCCATGGTAGCATCTTGGAGAAGCATAAAAACAGTGAGAAAACAAACACGGGCAATGAACCTTATATTTATTGACTTTCCTAACTATACAGAGGAAAAGGAGGCCACTATCGATCTCGAAAGAAATAGCTAAAAGGGTAAGGAAAAAGTGATAGCCTTCATAAGCTACATGAAATCAAAGAAAGAGGAAGACAAGAAATAATATCTGGAAAAGCAAAGAGAAGCTGGTAAAGTAGTCAGGAAAGCAAAGATGAAGATGGGAGAAGACACAGCGGGGACAAGATTTTGTTTTTTTAAAGATGTGTTAGTGTTAGGTGGAACCGCAAAACTGTTGTTGTAAGATTCAAATGTTGAATGCTGATAAAGGGCTGAGGGAGTAGGACTGCAAAAACAAACACATAGGAATGGGAAGTGAGGTAGACAACCCCTTCATGTTATATATTCTATAAACAGAGTGCACACAGTTGGATACACAATTGTGTGCCCACTGGCACAATAGGTTGAGCTATACATGTAACTTAACTGACACTTAATTTGTGGCAAGTACCATAAATGGAGTTAACAAGCATTAATCAGCATTAATTTGTAATTAGTGCATAAACCCAGCACATAATTTCTATAGTGTGCAAATGGAATGGGGTGTGGACCTGGGAGGGGCATGCCAAGTAATTACACACTAGGGGGTCCTTTTACTTAGCTGCAGTAAAAGGGGGCCTTCGCTAGCATCAGCGCGTATTTTTGACACATGCTGAGGTCCCCTTTTACCGCAGTGGGGAAAAGGCTGTCTTTCTGAGGAAAAGAAATGACTATGCGGTAAGTGAAACACTTACTGCGTGGCCATTTCGGGGGTGGGGGAGCCTTTACTGCCACCTATTGAGATGGCGATAAGGGCTCCTGCACTAACCCGGCAGTAAATGGACTACTACTACTTAACATTTCTAAAGCGCTACTAGGGTTACGCAGCACTGTACAGTTTAACATAGAAGGACAGTCCCTGCTCAAGGAGCTTACAATCTAAAGGACAAATGTACAGTCAGTCAAATAGGGGCTGGTTAAGTTCCAGTGCTACAAAAATAGCACGTATTTTTGTAGCACTGAAAATGGTGTGCACTGGGGGTGGAAGCTACTGCTGGGAGCCTTCACAAACTCTCAGTTTGGGCTCAGGCCCACCCAGCAATGCTACACCTTTAACGTCACTGGCATGGAGGGGAGCAGGCTGGGCTCCCACAGTCCTGCATCTCCCTCCCTTAAGCATCGATCTTGTGTGAACGGGTTCCCCGGCAGTGATTTCCACACTCTGCCTGCCCCCAAGCCAGAAATCTCCTTTCTGCTGTGCCCCACCTCCCTCTGTTGCCACTTCCTGTTTCTGACTAGGCAGGATGTGGCAGAAAGGAGGCTTCTGACTTAGCGGCAGGCAGCATGTAGGAATTGCTGCCAGCGACCTGTTCAAGCAAGAACAATGCTTAAGGGAGGGAGATGCAGGACTGTGCGCGCTCAGCCTGTTCCCCTCGCCGCTGCCAGGGATTCATTCATACAAGAAGAGCTGTAAGGTAGGGTGGGGGGAGGGGTGATAGAGGGAGAATTGTTGGACACGGGATGGGGAGGGGAAAGAGAGATGCTGCATGAAGGGTGAGAGGGATGAGAGAAATGTTGGACTAAGGGTGAGATAGAGGCTGCATGGAGAGTGAGAGGGGTGACAGAGATGCTGCATGGAGAGCGAGAGGGGTGACAGAGATGCTGCATGGAGGGTGAGAATTGTTGGACATGGGGAGGAGAGGGGAAGAATTGTTGGACTTGGGGAGGGGAGGGGGAGAATTGTTGCAGCATCTACCCCTCCCCTCCACCCTTATATCCATGGAGGGTGAGAGCGGGAGAAATGCTAGACATAAGGGGTGAGAGGGGAGGAAGATATGCTGCATGGAGGGTGAGAGAGGACATGTTGGACATAGGGGTGGAGGAGAGGGAGAGATGGTACACAGGGGAGAGGCAGAAATGTTGGACAAGGTAGTGATAACATGAAGTGGGAATATAAACCAGGCTTATCCAAAGAACAGGAACCAAACAAAATCTATATAGATATTCAAACAAACAATGTTCATTAATATTTCATTAAAATGACAAGGTAGTGGCCAGGAGGAAGGGAGAAAATGCTGCATTGAAGGAGGGAGAAGAGAGAATGTGGGCACAAGGGAGAGAAAGAGAGAAATGAGGGACAATAGGAAAGAGGGGGAGATTTGGACATGGGGGTTGGTAAGAGGGAGGGAGAGAAGAGAAAGAGGGAGATGTTGGATCCAGGAGCAGAAGGGAGTGATGGAGAGATGCTGGACAGTGGGAGTGAGGGAAGTAAGATGGAGAAATGCTGGAGAGAGCAGGAGGAAGGAGAGAAGGGACAGGGAGATGTCAGGCTATGAGAGTGGAGATGGGGAGGAAGAGAAAGCAGCTGCTGGGCCAGGAGGGCGGAGGGGATGGTGGAATCATGTGGGAGAAGCCAGGAGCGGGTGGCAAGGAAATGAGAGGATAGTGATTACAAAGAGTAGAAATATGGTAATGGGGATTAGATTAAAGATGAGAATGCAGAGCCGGGGAAGGTTTGAGATGGGTAATGTGAGAGCGAGTGGATGATAGAAATTTGATAGATGGTTGAAAAGTAAAAAGGAGAGGGGTGATACAGGGTGAAATTTGAGTTGACAGAGCAGAAAAGAAAAAGAAAATAAAGAGGACAGAGCTAAAAAGGATCAATCAATATTTCAGAGGAAGGTGTAATGAGGGGATAGACAGGAGAGAGGAGAAAAGACAAACAAACAGTGGGTGCTTGAAGGAGAATTAGGGGACGACAGACAGGAAAGTAGAAAAGAGAAACCAGAACCAACATGATGGGAAAAATAAAATGTCCAGACCACAAAGGTAGAAAAAAGAATTATATTTTGAATGCTTTAAATGGAATGTTAGCTTTAGGAAATGTGCATAGTAAATGTCTTTGTATTGTGTTCAGTAAAAAGGAAATACATTTCTGTTTTTCTTTCTCTAGTGTTGTAGTACATGCTAAGTTTAACTTCTTGGGGTTCCCAGCTCAAATTTTGTCTAAATATTTTTATTTCTAATTTGTGATCCCTTGTTCTGTATTTGGTGAGGGTGTGTCGGTAGGTTGATCAAGTCTCTACAGTGCTGTAATCTGCATTCTCAGATAAGTGAACTGGTCGCTGTTTTATTGTCTTGATTCATAGTGTGTTTGGTTAGTAAGCATTTTGATATTGTTGCCACATAGTGTGTACTCCTGTACCCTTTGTGGTGTGATAGTAGTGGCAGGTGGGGAAATTGAAGGGAAGGCAGAGAGGAGAGGGGTTCAGGGAGGGGGGGGGGCTCTCCTCTATTTTCTGACCTGGGCTCTAGCACGGCTAAAATCAATCCTGACCGTTGCTGTACAGCTGGTGTGGATCCCCAAGCATCCTCAGCTGTGCAATTCATCCAAAGACGGCGAGAACTCCCTTCTGCCAAGCTCTGAAGTTGACAACAGCATCCTTGAGCCACCGACAACTAAACGTGTGTGGGGTGCTGGCATCAGTGGCTTAGGAATGATGCTGCTCCCTGCCAAGCTTGGTAAAATGGAATTCTGGCCACCTTCAGAGAAAAGTGTAATTTATATTTTGAGGTGGAGGTAGGGTAGGGCAGAGAAAACTTTGTGCCCACCCACTTTGGGCTCAGGCCCACCCAAAATTGGCTGTCTGGCTATACCACTGGGCTGGAGTACCTCCAGTGGCACCCCCTAGTCAAAACTAAGGCAGCAGTGGTCCAAAGAAATGATGGGTTTCCCACCCCAGTACTGGTCCAAGCTGGCCATGGAATGTACTGTCTCAACATAGGACTTACACTGGCAGAGTCACATGTGTTGTACCAATGGGAACTATCTCCATAGACTTGCCCCAGAATTTGTTTTTCCATCTCACATCTGTGAATTAAAAAAAAAAAAAAAAAGTCAGCCATGTTGGAAATCTTCACATTTTTTCCAATAAAAGAAATTTTAAAGAAGCAAAAACAAATAGTAAAACATTTTTATCACCACATTTTTTTCTCCAATACCAATATAGCAATCAGCAGAAATGGAACAGAGCCACAGTTTTACACTGAGGAAAACTCAGAAGGTAGGTGTATGTAGAATTCCCCAAGTAATGTTTAAAAATTAAAGAACTTGCATTTAAATTGAAATATAGGTAACTAGTGTAACTCTTAAAACTGGACAGGCTCTATGCCATCTTCTAGCCTTTAAGTTTTGCATTTTAGATAATAACATTTTACTCAGTCCTGTGTAATCAGATTACAGTAGTCTAGTTGTGTAATCACTATGGTCTGTACTATCTTATGCAAATCCCAGGGGCGGCCTGACCATTAGGCCACCTAAGGCGGGGGGGGGGGGGGGGGGGGGGGAACACTCTTCCAGGAGCGACATCTCCCTCTTCCTTCCTCCACCCCATTCCATGGGTTTACCTTCTTTCTTCATGCTCCAAAAGCTGCCAGCGGCAGGCACAAATCCCATATGCTGCCCTGCTACTGGCACCCACCTCTTCTCTTTACTGTGGCCCACCTCTCTGAATGGGGTGGAGGAAAGAAGGGGGGAAATGCCAGAACTTGGCCTGGGGGGGTGGGGGGGAAGGGGGTGGCATCTCAGCCCTGTCTCAAGTGACATCTTCCCTTGGCTGCCCCTGGTAAGTCCCCCCCCCCCAATGATCCGAACCCCCCCGAAATGTTCGTGGCCGCCTCCGGCCAAGCGTTGTCCCACCCTCCCACCAGCGCCGGGGGGGGGGGGGGCTGGAGGTTCAGTGGGCCTCCAGCCCCCCCAAACCCCAAGAAATCCTTGTGGCCGCTGTAATCTACCGACGAGGGGGGTGGGGCTGGAGGTCCACCCCAACTCCTCCCCCCCCCCCCGCGTTCTCCACAAATCCCTGGTGGTCTGTGGTGACACGTAACCCCACCCTCCTCCCTCCCGGCCCCCCTACCTTTTGTTGGAGGAGGGACGCAGCCTGCATGCCTCCCTCCTCTTCCTTTCGACGCCGCTTCAAAATGGCGGCGCCCAGCCCCGCCTATTGCATCCTGGGATGCGCTGGGCAGGGCTTCATACCATGTAAGGGAATCGCTTCCTTATATGGTATGTAGCCTCCAACAAAAGGTAGGGGGGGCCGGGAGGGAGGGAGGAGGGTGCTGTTACGTGTCACCACGGACCACCAGGGATTTGTACAGAACGCCGGGGGGGGGGGGAGGAGTTGGGGTGGGCTGGAGGTCTGGTGGACCTCTAGGCCCCACCCCCCCATCGATGGATCACAACGATTTCTGGGGGTTTGGGGTTGCTGGAGACCCACCGATCCTCCAACCCCCCCCCCCCCCGTCACAGATGGGAGGGTAGGGCAGCGTTTCTTAAGCCGGCAACCAAGTCCTCTGGGGGTTCGTGGGGGGGGGGGCTGGAGAACCACCGGATCTCCAGCCCTCCGTGAACATGGGGGGGTCGTCGGGGGGACCTCCAGCCCCCCCCATCGCTGGGTGGGAGGGTGGGAGTCGGTTTGTTTGGGCTTTTGACAGCCCAGACCTGTAAAAGAAGTGCGGGAGGATTGTGCTGAGCGCATGCTCGGGCGCAATTCTCCCGCACTTCAACATGATAATCAAAGATAATAGCGCTGCTTAGATTTGCATGCATTATCTTTGATCATCGATGCAGAAAAGCCCTGCGCTGTCCCGGCGCTATTTTTAGGGCGCTGTTTGGAACAGCGCGGGGCTTTTGATCATGAGGGCCTAAGTGCTACATCCCCAACAGTAACAGGTTGAAAATGGTCACCCTCTGTGCTCCCCCGGTAATGCCCCATATGAAAGGGTGAGAAAGGTCTCCACTGATCTGGCTTTCTGTGCCTCGGACGTTACACCACAGTTCACAAGACTACTTCTGTGCAGGCCTAGATTTAGGCATCAGAAACTGCCTCAGGCACCAAATATCCAAGCCAGAGGGCAGCCACGGGCATGTGCTCCCTCGAGGAGGTGCCACCGTGGCACTATGGTCTCCTCTACTCTACTCCTGGTTCTGCAATCTTTGGAATCTTTCACATCTTTGTCCCTTCCTCACACTCTGGGATCTGCTGTCTGGGCTTGCTTACGGGCTCCAAAATGTTAAATATAGCCTTGCCTCTCTGCTCTCATGTTTTGGCCTGCCCAAGATGCTGAGATTTTTTTTTTAATTAGTTTTCAGACAACAAAGAAAAAAGAAAAAGACCTTGCCAGAAGACAAACTTCTCCGATTCTGCATGACACGCAGATATGGGTGGATGATGGCTGACCTAAATGAACAAAGAAAAGAAGATTTTGAATCAATACACATTTTGCAACTGAAAACCATAAAGTTAAAATGAAAGAACACATCAAAACTAACGTATAAGAGCTTAATAGTTTAACTACCAGTCATAATTCTGCTGCATCTCTATTATCTTCTAATCACTAACATCAACCTTCACACCTCCTTTCCCTATCCATCGTAATATGAAGACTCCCACTCTCCCTTGATTCCATAACTGTGGAAAGGCCGTAAAAGTTAGCCCATCTGTGGTATACCCTGCTCCTGAAAGAACTGCCATGGGACCCTAAAGGTAAGTGTGTCAGAAATATAGGGAAAGATCCTGGATCCTTCTAAGCAGCAGTGCTTTGCTTCAAGGCAGGGGTGTAGCTAGATCTCACGGTGGGAGGGGGCCAGAGCCTGAAGTGTGTGTGTGGGATTTTGGTCTGCCTCCCTGCTGCTGAACCCCCACTGCCTCGACGTCCTGCCGCTCCCCATCCACTGCTGCAGCAAATACCTTGGCTGGCGGGGGTCCCCAACCCCCGCCAGCTGAAGCCTTCTCCAGCACTGCCGTGTTGCCCGCCCTGCTCTCTCATCCCCCTCACATCCTGTATGCTCCTTTTAGTGAAACTGGTTCAATTTCACCAAAAGGAGCATGAGGGACATGAGGGGGAATGGTGCTGGAGAAGGCTTCAGCTGGCGGGGTTTGGGGACCTCTGCCAGCAAAACCAGGGGGCCAGGCACTCGTGGCCCCATGTAGCTACGCCACTGCTTCAAGGTGCAATCTCTTCCTTTGGTTTCAGCCTGGAGGGTGATGCTTTGAAACTGCATGTACAGAGTATATCATCATAGCCTGAAGTACCAAGGTGAGAGTGACTAAGGGGTCCTTTTATTTAATTATTTTATTTACATTTGTACCCCGCGCTTTCCCACTGATAGCAGGCTCAATGCGGCTTACATATTATATACAGGTACTAATTTGTACCTGGGGCAATGGAGGGTTAAGTGACTTGCCCAGAGTCACAAGGAGCTGCCTGTGCCTGCAGTGGGAATCGAACCCAGTTCCCCAGGACCAAAGTCCACCACTCTAACCACTCCTCCACACGCTTTACAACGCCACAGTAGAGTTACCACACAGCATTGGTGTGCACCAATCCGGCACTATTGCTTGCCTGTAGTGCTGCCCCCAGCGCGCACCATTTCCAGCACAACCTACATTTTTTTTTGCGCCGGGGGCTTACCTGGCAGTAAGCGTGCCCAGTTACCACTGGGTTAGCACAGGAGTCCTTATCACCAACTAAATAGGTGGCGGTAAGGGCTTCCCCTCAAAATGGCTGCACAGTTAAGTGTGTACTTACTGCACAGCCATTTCCTTTTTTTGCCTTTTACCCGCTGCGGTAAAAGGGGCCTCAGCGCGCAGCAAATTCACGTGCCAACCCTTGGTAAAAGGGGCCCTAAGTAAACAAGGAACATGAAGAGGTGATTAGTGGGGAATGGGCAAATAAAAGGAGGGCAAGGAATGTGAGTGCGGGAATGGACTTGTCCTTTCTCTTCTGATCCCACGTTCCCTCCCAAATCCCTCTCTCTGCTCCTGCACCTAATCCTCCTTTTCCTTGCCTTCCTCTACTTTCTGATTCTCCCTATCCACCCTCTCATTTCTAAGACCTCTTCTCCATTTTCTTCCTCTGAGATCCATCCTTCTCTTCCTATCCCTCACATCAATTTTCTTTCTCCTTCCCCTTTTCAGAGCACTAATAACTAAAGATCCCATCTCCATCTAAATAGAACCAAATAAAGTAATTGGACATACAAGAAATGCCAGAAAATGATTTTCAAAATAAAATAAGTCACAATATGCTGATTCATGAAAATGTGCCAAATAATTGCTACAGAATCTTGAAAAATCTGGGTCACCAAATTTGCAAAATTTTGCTGCAGAAAACAGGACCGTGAATAAAATCTATGATTCACTTGAACACACATGCAAGTTCATCTTTTGCTTTGACTTACTCACTTGGGGGGTCCTTTTACAAAGGCGCACTGAAAAATGGCTTGTGGTAGTGTAGGCACAGGTTTTGGGCGCGCGCTAATCCATCTTTTAGTGCGCTTGTAAAAAAAAGGCCATTTTAAAAATTTTTGCTGAAAATGGACATGCGGCAAAATGAAAATTGCTGCGTGTCCATTTTGGGACTCAGACCTTACCACCAGCCCATTGACTTACCGGTAAAGACTCACGCAGTAACTGGGCAGTAAGGACCTATCTGTGCCAAATCCACTTGGCGCACATCTGTTACGCGCGCTCAAAAATAAAAAAAAAATTTTCAGAGCGCGTATCAGACGTGTGCCAAAAATGAAATTACCACAAGAGCCATGCGGTAGTCGGGTGCTCGTAGACGCTTACGCGGCTTAGTAAAAGGGCCCCTTGGAGTTGCCCCTGGAAAGAACTGTAAGCCAGTCCAATTAAAAAATATCCAGAATTGCAAAAGGTTCATTTGACTGATTTCAATTTTATTTTCAAGATAGTGCTAACGGGCCCAAAATATTAAAAAGCAGAACTACCTCATAAAATAATTAATCTACAATGGAATCCTACACTGAAAAGCCTAAAAGTCAAAGATTTAGTTGCAATGAGTGTAAAAAAAGTGTTTCAGCAATAAATATAAAATCACCACATATCCCTAACATTTTTGAAACAGACATTTCCCACAAGCAAGCTCCACCTCTTGATGCTTGGCAATTTTACACCAAAATAGCTGGATCAGTCCCAGATATCATGGTTGATATTCACCCAATATGCAGGCATTTTGGGATGCGAGTTTTTCCTCACGCTATTTATACCTTCAAATGTATACAGATCAAGAACACATTTAAATAGAAAGGCAGACCAAAAGTGTGAAACAAAAAAGACCCAACATTATAACCCAAGTCTGGACAAACATATCCCACATTAGACCTAAAATAGGAGAATCTAACATCCAAAGTTGGGAGACTAAGGAGGTAATTTTTAGACATTTAAAACCCGGTCTCACACGTTTCTAAAATAACGCACCCAATACACATATAAAAAGTATATGTAGGCACTTATCCTACATATACTTTGAAAAAAATTTAAGTGGGTGTTACTTGTGTTTGCCAAGATTTATTACCACAGGGTGTATATTTATGCCTGTTCTGGAGCAATCATACATATACGTCTGCCACCACTAGATATACCTGCAAGTAGATGAGAAAGCAGGTCTTGTCTGGCAAATCTGATTAATTTCTTTGACTGGGTGACCAGAGCGTTAGATCGAGGGAGAGCCCTAGATGGGGTATATTTAGATTTTAGCAAACCCTTTGACATGGTTCCGCACAGACTACTAATAAATAAACTGAGGGGGGGGGGGGGTCTTTTATTAAAGCTTAGCTTGAGTTTTTTATTTATTTATTTATTGCATTTGTATCCCACATTTTCCCACCTCTTTGCAGGCTCAATGTGGCTTACAATACATCATGATTAGTGGAAGCATATAAGAAAATATACATTTAGCATTATAGAAGGATCTTGGGTAACATGATAATTAAAAACTGTCACACAATCAGATAAAAACTAAGTCAATTCCTACCACATTTTCCAAACAAGTATATTAGTGACCGTACAAACGTTTCATAACCAGATGCTTTTTAATGAAGAAATGTTTTTACGTAACTTAACTGCCTGTAAGAAAGCTTATCCAAATGCCACGACCTAACTTTATGTACCCACCTATTCTTCACCTGACCCTGTGACAATGTCAGTGTCTCAGACCACACCTCCTCCAATTTTTCCCTATGTTTACCCAACCCTATCACTTGTTTATCTCAATCTAGCCAAAAGCTAGTTTCTCCTCTTACCTCTTATTACCCTTCTCCCTATCTACACATCTCCTTTACTCTGTTAAGCTTAGACTGTATTCTCTCCATTATACTTTTTAATCTTACTACTATGTAAGCCGCATTGAACCTGCTATGAGTGGGAAAGTGCAGGGTACAAATGTAACAAATAATAAATAAATAAATGATAAAACATAATAGTAGTTTAACAAGCAAACATGATAATGATAGAACATACTAGTAATTTAACAAGCAAATATTGTAAGGCAGTTCTGGATATTTGTATTAGAGTTCATATTTGTTGGTCTTTGTGGTATGCCTTGTTAAAGAGATGGATCTTCAGTAGTTTGTGGAAGTTGGTTAGTTCATAGATCGTTTTTAAGTTGCGCGGTAGCGTGTTCCAGAATTGTGTGCTCAGGTAGGAAAAGGTTGACGCATGCGTTAGTTTGTATTTTAGACCTTTACAGTTGGGGAAGTGAAGATTAAGGAATGTGTGGGATGATTTTTTGGCATTCCTGGGTGGTAGGTCTATCAGGTCTGACATGTAGGCTGGGGCATCTCCGTGGATGATTTTGTGAACTAGGATACATATTTTGAACGTGATGCGTTCTTTGAGTAGGAGCCAATGTAGCTTTTCTCGTAGGGGTTTAGCACTTTCATATTTTGATTTGCCGAATATGAGTCTAGCTGCAGTATTCTGAGCTGTCTGAAGTTTCTTGATTATTGCTCTTTGCAGCCAGCATAGAGTGCATTGCAGTAATCTAGATGACTGAGTACCATTGATTGTACCAGGCTGCGGAAGACGGTCCTTGGGAAGAAAGGTCTTACTCTTTTTAATTTCCACATTGAGTTATCTGCAGCAGGGCCGATTTTATTCCTATGGGTCCTGCTGCAGATAACGCGAGCTAAGCTTTAGTAAAAGACCCCCTGAGTGCCCTCGATATGGGCCATATAGTGTGACTGGGTTAGGAAATGGTTGAGTGGAGAGCGGCAGATGGTAGTGGTAAAATTGTCCAAAATACAAAGATCATCAAACATTAGCAGAGAGAGAAAGAGACTTAATAAAATCAAGCCTTGGGGGACAGTTCATTACACAAAGAAATCACACAGCCAAACAAAGCTAAAATGTCAGCAACTAGTTAAAATTCATGACCTAACAAATGGTAAGAGTTATTTATTTGGATTTTCCTCACACCTTTTTCAGTAGTAGCTCAAGGTGAGTTACATTGGATATTTTTCTGTCCCAGGAGGGCTCACAATCTAAGTTTGTACCTGAGGCAATGGAGGATTATTAAGTGGCTTGCCCAAGATCACAAGGAGCAAAAGTGGGATTTGAACCGGCCACCTCTGGATGTCAAGACCGGTGCTCTAACCACTAGGCTACTCTTCCACTCTTATGATACACTATTAACTGAGCTGTATTATCTGCTGTCAGTAGGTAATGCACATTAATGTCGTCCATGCTAACTCTAAGGCACAATCTCTGCCCACTCTGTCGAATTCTGTGTTAGTTATTAATGTGACAGTTAATGGAGTTAACACAAAGATACCTTTGTTAGATGAAGCTTTTAATATAATTATTATGCTATTTGAATTTTGTCCTAGTCGATTGTTTATGTTTTTTTTTGTAAGCCACTAAGAATAATTAAGACTGGCAAGATATATTAAATAAATAAATACACAGTACTTACATTTGGATCATCTTGGGGCTTAAGTGCTGTTTCTTGCAATACCTGTTTTCTAATAAGCTGCCTGCTCTGTGGCAACATGGAGTCTCCTTTCCATTGAACTTGACATTTTTTTTTAAATAAAAGGAAATATGCTAATGACACCACTCAAAAGGTGGGAGTGTCACTTTATGAAGGATATTTTAAACATCCATATCATGTATATTCTCATTTTGAAAAGCAATAGCAGCCCTCAGAGGCAGCACAACTTGGCAGAATAACAGCTTTACAATAATTCAAAATAAATCTTAGAAAGCCAAGACAAACATTAGCAGACAGTCCTGATCAAGACACTGGCATCTGAGAAAAAATTATATTTATATATATATAAATTTAAGAATTAACAGAGTATTATTTCATACTCTTATCTACTTTAATACATTTCTTGACAAGCTTTCTAAAAAGAGACAGATATTTTTATAAATATTTTTCCTTGTGTAAAGGCTGTTTTACGCATGGAAAAGACCTATTACAAACTATCCCATAGTATACACATTAATAATGAGGCAATGCATATTTATACAGGCATTGTCTGTAGATGCTCCCAGGGGTGTACTTTGGGTGTAACAGGGGCAGAGTTGAGATGTACAGGTGTTATTTTCTAAAATATTTTCCTGCAGGTGTAAATGCATGTTTTGGCATTTAGGCACTACAGATGCTGCGTCTGAAGTGCTTATTTTCGGAAAGGCACATAGGCAGCTGTGTTACCTCGATGCATTGGGGTAGTCATATTTAGTGTTTGGCTAAAACCAGGCACATGTTTAACACCAATGGTCACCCCTCTCATTACACGAATTTCTATACACTTGTGGTTATCGGAATACAATTGTGAGTTTACTTCAGTATCAAATTATGTTCTCACAATATACCACTATTTGACGTTGGGAGTTTTATTTTAGGTTTACCTTTATTAAACTGGCACCTTTCTTGACATCCCCAACAGCGTCTTGTCATAAAATCAGGCCCAAAAGATATCACCTTCTACTTTCCTGCTCCACTTCAAGTGAGAATGTGGAATGTTATGAAAACAAAATTTGCTTATAGCACCAGGGCATTTCCAAATCTCCCCTTGCTACAATTATGTGCTCCCCTTAACTGCTTCTGCATACCCAGTCCCCCAACTATAGGATAGAGACTACAGTGCCTGCTCTGTCCATCTCCTGAACATGAGAAACAGTCTGGCTACTTAGAAGGTGCAGAATGACCTGGAATCCCGAGTCTACTAACACTACACTGTCTTACAAATCCATTCCTTCCGGGCACGTGTGACTGCCTGTCTCTCTGATCATCTGTAGGGTAGTTTTCATTTTTCTATCCATTTTTAGTCTTCAGAGCTGAAGTTTTCCTCCTCCCTCTTCAGGTCTAGCTAGTAATCACTCCACATTCCATACATACTGCACATTCCTTATCCAGGAGGTGTAAAGTTCCACACCCAGCACACACCAGCTCTGTAATACATTCTCAAGCTACCAAAGCAGTCAGTGGCTACAAAAAACACCTTCCTGTGCTTCTCTTAAACAGAATCCTCATGTTTAAGCATTGAAAATCCCATTTATGAAAAAAAAAAAAAGTCAAAGGTTAAGACAACAAGAGGCCCATATTCAGAACGCAGTCAGAGCTGAGCCTGGATATTCAATGCTGGGCTATTTCCCATGACTGGCATTGAATATCTGGGTGTTTTTTTGTCCCGTTTAAATTTAACCAGTGAAGCCAATATTCAGTGCTGGCTGGTTAAGTTTAAACTAGCCAAAGATAGTCCAGCTATTTTGGCGGCCTAATTTAGCTGCCAGTCTTAGCTGGCGATGTGCTGAATATCAGCGGATATCCGGTTATATCACACAATATATAAGCCTGATGGTTTACAAGCTAGACAGCTGGGATAGCTGTGCTTATGGCTGAGATCCCTTGCTGCACAGCGGGGAGCTCGGTTTACGATTAGTCAGTCTTGCTGTGACGGCGGACTGGGTCGGCTACTAAGCCGCGAGCTGATTGGCTTGGGTATACCTGGGGGATATGTTTATAAAGTTGTTTGGATTTAAAATAAAGCTGCGGCCAAGTTTTGCCATGTTTAAGAAATTACCATGTGTCTCGAGTTATTATTATACATTGTGACTAATACCCAGGGCCCAAGGGTCTCGGTTGCCTATGTTAAGGGGTTTAGTAGAAGCTTCTGAATAACTTGGATTTAAAACAAACAAAAAACCCCTTTCACCTTCAAATGACATGTGAAGCTGGTGTCTGAACAACTTTATTACCAAGTTACTTAAAACTTTTTTTTTTAAACATACTTTAGGCTTCATGGTTGCAGTGGCGTACCAAGGGGGGGGGGGGGCAGTCCATCCCGGGTGCACGCCGCCGGGGGGGGGGGTGCCGCGCCGCTCAGCGTCATTCGTTTCCATGCTCCCTCTGCCCCGGAACAGGTTACTTCCTGTTCTGGGGAAGAGGGAACATGGAAACAAACAACGCTGATGGCGCGCAGCACCCCCCCCCCCCCCCGGCGGCGTGCACCCGGGGGGGAAGGGGTTCTTTCACCGGGGGGGGGGAGGGGCAGGGCGCATCGGCGATCTGCCCCGGGTGTCAGCGCCCCTAGGAACGCCACTGCATGGTTGGTTTGTTCATGTTATAACAAAAGAGAGGGAACAAAGTACAAACTAAAGTCCAAACAAAAAAAACAGCACCACGGGCCTTTAAAAATGGAACACAGTTCTTTAATGAATGAGCCTTGACAAAAAGACCCGACACGGGCCGTGTTTCGGTGACTAGCACCTGCGTCAGGGGTCACAGTGATGACGTGGAAAACTTGGGGAATAACTCGAATATATTCCTCTACAATATATTATTCCTTACCCCACGTCTCATGTAGTAAAAGCTACAAAGCACCAAGGCACTTTCACTTTCTGTATCAAAATGGATGAAAAGCTTTTCATCCATTTTGATACAGAAAGTGAAAGTGCCTTGGTGCTTTGTAGCTTTTACTACATGAGACGTGGGGTAAGGAATAATATATTGTAGAGGAATATATTCGAGTTATTCCCCAAGTTTTCCACGTCATCACTGTGACCCCTGACGCAGGTGCTAGTCACCGAAACACGGCCCGTGTCGGGTCTTTTTGTCAAGGCTCATTCATTAAAGAACTGTGTTCCATTTTTAAAGGCCCGTGGTGCTGTTTTTTTTGTTTGGTTTGTTCATGTTAACAGTACAGCGGCTTTAATTTCAAGACATGCGTGGAGAGTATAGGTGCAACGCTCAGGTCTGCACATAAACTATAGGCTACTAACATTTATGACCCGGTACAGATATAATCACTGCTGTGCTGGAGCCAGCTCACACCGGCTCATCAGAGCCGATTGTTAAATTTTGCTGAATTTTGTGAGCCAGTTGTTGAATGGAACCATCACACAAACATCTGTTTTTTTCCCCCCTCCTTCCCTAGAGCTAATAGTATCATTATCATCTCTCCCTCCTCCCCGCCTGGCCTGCGAGTCCAGCATACATCTCTCAGCTTCCCACCTCATACCCTCCCCTCAGGTATATTCCCCTCACTGCAGTCTGTCAAACACAAGGAGGTTGAATTTGGTCAAACATCACTACTCTTCCAGCAGCGCTAGTGGTAACACGCTGCCTGGCCAACACAGAGCTTTTTCTCTGCCAGATACCGCCCACGTGGAAGCAGGAAGTTGCATCAGCGGGGACAGAACAAGGCAGAAAAAAGGCTCTAGGTCGGCCCAGCAGCTTGTTATCACTAGAAATGCAGGAAGAGTAGTGTGGTTTGAACAAAGAGGTTAGATTGAGAAGCCCCCTTGGGTTTAAAGAATGGCCAGTGAGGGGAATGGATCATCTGACTGAAGAGTGATATGCTGGACTCACGGGGGGGGGGGGGGGGGGGGGGGGGGGGTGGATGATAATGCTGTTAACAGGAGACGGCATAAAGTAAAAAACTTGAAGCCAATTAGGTTGGTCTCTGTCTCCCCTTCCCGGCGCAGCTGTCCTTGCCATACACTCAAAAACAAAGCAAGCAAACCTATGAGCTGCTGCATCTATGTTGTTGTTCTTTATTGTTGGTAGTATTTCCACCCTGCACAACAAAGTCCTCCAAACTCTGGGGTTTTCCTTTTTGCATTTTGGTTTCCGACTAATTGGTCCTTGATTTAATGGCTTCCATTGCACTATTCACTATTTAAATACTTGTATCTCACTTATTCTTTCTAGGTGACTGTTAATTTTCTTTCTAAATTCCAAATTAACATGTCTAGTTCCTGGAAGCATTTTGTGGTGGTGAACTTTTAGTTCCACTTGCCCAGAACCCCAAAGCATGGACAACCATTTAAAAAATCATAAGGGAAGATCCAGCTCTTAACCTATCTATTACCTCCACCATGTGTTACAGACAGAACACGGAAGGTCTCAAAATATTGCCAGGTCACAATCTGTAAAACGGGATATCCTTTTATTGTTTAATGAAATGCATAAGGGCACAGCTGTGACAGTGGATCACCATCAAAACAGACTGGGCTTTTTACTCTGAAGTGTACACTTAGCAAAAATTAACGAGACTATAAAACATAGGGACAGCCCACCTGTTCAGTAACAATATCAAGCAAAATAAACTTTGTAAAATAGAGGGGGGTATATGTACACACAAATACATAATTCTGAATACAGTAGTTAGACAATAGGCCACGGTTACCCTTAGGAAATAAACTGATTTAGTACATATGAAAAGTTGCTTTAATTTATGTTGTTTTTTACCTATATCCTGATCTCATATTTTACTGAAGTCTCAATGAGAATTATTGCCTTGATAGACATGTATTCTCTGAAATGAGCACTGCCATGTAGAGAGACCCAGATTTGATTCCTGGTTAAAGGCATAAGGGCCAATACTGAGACCACGGAAGGAACCTGGCTAACTCCCGCAGTTGGCAGCGAACCTGGAAATTCAATGTTGGGCCGTATCTGGTGACCGGCACTGAATTTCTGGGTTTTTACTGGCTGCTATGAACACAGCAAGTTAAACATATATTCATCAGCAGACTGGCTAAGTTATAGTGTCCAAAGATAAACAGACCTGCTATTTGGGCGGGTCTATCTGGCCACTAAACTTAGCTGGCCAGCCAATGAATATTGGCGCTAACCGGGCTGCATTGCATGACATAGCCAGTGACTCGGCCAGCTGCTAAGTGATAACATTTAGCCGAGATAGCTGGCTAAAGGCTATTTAACTGGCTAGGAGTCATTCCTGGCCAGTTAAATAGGACTGAATATTGGGGAGATAGTGGGTTTTTTTCTTTTTTTGGAGGGGGACTGGAAGGATGGTACCCCCAAATTTTCCAAGTGCCAATACTGAATTAGTTCTCCCTTTCCATCACCAATATGCTCTTCCTACCTCTTGCCCTTCCCACAAACACCATGGGCAAACTACACCTGTGTTCCCAAGTTCCAAGTCTTCTGCTCCCTGAGACAGCTGACGATGCTGAGGCAGTGTCTACAACTGCAGGAAGATGAGCAGTTACAGTCACTGTGCAACAATAACACTTACTGGTTGAATTTAGAGCCTATGACTGCAGAATATGAGACGCATCATCGCACTTAGGGGAGATGCATAAAACTTACCGAGACAGCAATGTGAGTTTTTGACCAGGTCAAGCCAGTTTAGTGAGCAGGGAAGCCAGCGATGAATGTACAAATGGGCTCTGTGGGCTTCTTACTGTTTGTGATAGCAGATACCGGAAATCATAAGCTAATGTACTGAAATAAGCTGTGCAGTATTCAGATATGCATTCCAAGGGATGCACAGCCATTTACAAGTGACGCACAGAAAGGCCCACCTACCTTTAGCATGAGTAATTTTATGGGAGGTCTGGGGCAAAGGTAGCATGACAGGAGAGCTGCCTTTTCCATGGATTGCAATATTGTATGCAGAGACCAAGTTCACCAGTGCCTTTTAAAGGAGACCTGTTGGGTTTTTAGTCTAGCTATAACAGTATATAGCCCTAAGAGGCAGGAGGCTAGGAAACCTTTAGTCCTCAGAAGTTCTTACTGACTTTCTTTGTGAAAATGCCCTTCTTCCAGTCTTCCTTATATCCAAGACTCCTCAGTTAGCAGTGACTCTTCCCTCAAGAGCTTGCTCTCCCCCTGTCCCTGCACAGGAGTACCTTTCCATGGCTGGCCCCGCAGCCATGCCCAGAGCTGCAAGGGCATAATGAAAGGGGACCAACCGCTGTAGCAGCTGCTCCTGCCAGCACCTGGAAAGTCCTTGCTTCTGTTGCCGGGTGGGAGACGGCTTGGATCAAAAAAAATATAGCTACACTACAGTACAGATGATTCCTGGAAAGGGGAATCGGGGATAACCCCTCCCCCTACCATTGTAGGGAGCTGGCCAGGCATTGCTCAGTCAACGTGGTCAGTGCTTTATGTGGGATGGGAAACCACCCCGCTGGAAATATTGTTTGCACATCTCCCTTGCTTTAAAACCCATATATTGCATGCGTCCTTGGCTGGTACAGACATTTCCATGGCTTTCATACATGCACAGCATAGGGGTGGGCTGTCTATTCTCCCTATGAACAGGGCATGCGCAGAACAGCCACACTTACCGATTGACTGTCCTGCGTATGACCTGGTGCTCTCCCTATCGAGCTGCATGGTAAAAATGTGTGCAGATCATTTGCATGTGATTTGTTTTGAGTTTCACTCGCTATTTCCACCTTAATAACTTTTACCTAGGTGGAAATAGCGAGCAGATGTTAGAGACTTTTGCGCATCAGCCCCTGAGTGGACTAAAGCAAGATGGGAGAGGGCAGAGGCAAATGAAGGCTCCCAGCGCCAGACCCCAGCTACGATTCCAACTGAGCTTGAAGTTTATACCTGGGGCAATGGAGGGTTAAATGACTTGCCCAGGGTCACAAGCAGCTGCAATGGGAATCAAACAGAGTTCTTAATCCACTGCAATGGGAATCAGAGTTCTTAATCCACTGCATTAGCCATTAGGCTACTCTTCCATTTCAAAGGAGAAGACCAAAGAAGCAGCGGGAAACTACACAACAGAAGGACTAAAAGGTATGTATTTAAAAAAGCCCAAACGCACAACACTAGAGGAAATGCTAAAGATCCCCACATGCGATTGTTGACAGTTTGATTTTGGTTATTTGGATGGGTCTCTAAGTTATATCTGACAAGGGCAGACTTAGGTTTATACAGATCGGTACTCTTATCCTTCAAATACAAATACAAAGTTCTTTTGAGACTGATTGTGAGCCACATTGAACTAATGTGGGATATAGGTGTCAAATGTCAAAAATGTTCTATTTCAGCCTGTCTTGTTCCACATGGGGTATAATATAAGAGAAAGCACCTCATCAGCTTAAAAATACAAATAGACCTATTAATATTCAGCCCACAGTGGTCAGCATTTTTAAACACTGAATTAGCCCCCGATTAGAGAATGACACAGGGACAGGGACCCACAGTAACCGCGAATATGGGGACAGGGATAGAGCTCCTGGGGACAGGGTGGGGACAGATCCTGCGGCGACGGGATGGGGACAAACTTTGTCCCTGTGTCATTTTCTACTTTGAAGCCTGTTAATCAACTGGACTGTTATTTATGTTTGAGTGATGCCTACAATGATATTTTGATTTTTTTGGAAAAACAAGCAAGCATTCTGGCCACAACTAGCAAAATCTGCATGGGGGATCCTGTACATCCTGCTACCAGCACATCTTCTAAGAAGACATCTTTTATTGCAGGAAGGACTGTGGAAGAGCTAGATTGAACCCTGAGTCTGTTAATGACTTCTTATTCATCCACAGATTTAAAAACAACAGTGCTTCATAGGGCATATTTTTCCCCTCTAGGAAATACAGAACAGGTTGGATATTATACCCCTGGATATTTTAACAGTGTGAATTAGGATTCCTTGGTGTAGTAGTAGAAATCAGCTATTGTTGGAGTTGGAAGGGTAGAGTGTGGTGGTGGGAAGGAGGGTTATTATAGCTACTCATTGTTATTATTTTCTATTTGTAATTTATACAGAACAATTGCACAGCATATTGTTCCTTTTTATACTTTAATAAAAAGATTTAAACATAAAATCATATGTGTTCGAGGCTTCTGCAGATGAGGACAGAGTTCACGGGAATGGAGCAGGGAAGGGGACAGAACCTGCGGGGATGGGGCGGGGACTGAGACAGGGCCTGTGGGGACGGGGTGGGGATGGAATCAGAACGGAGACAGAACCCATGGGGATAGCGCCAAACTGTCCCCGTGTCATTCTCTACCCCAGATATTTAGTGCCAGGCCACGTTCGGCACCAGCACTGACTATCTGGGGCTAATTCAAAACATGCTAACCACCAGAGCTTACGCCAGTCTCAGCCAATATTCAGCCAGGAACTGCATAAGAAGAATCACGTGCTGCAGCCCCTGTGATACCCCTATTCCCTCTGGCCCGGTCCAGATCCCTGTTCCTTCCCTAAAGACAACAGCAGCCCTGGCCTTAGTCCCCCACCCCAGGCCTACGGAGAATCCTTCTGGTGCCCTGGGGGTCCTATGAGCTGGAGAGATGCCCACTCCTACCCGTCGTAGATCTAGCCTTAAAATGGCCGACATGACCCCTAGCAGAAGGTTTATGATACGATGAAACTGCCACCAGGGATCGCTGCAGCCATTTTGAAGCCAGACCTTGTGATGGGTAGAAGTGAGCGGGTATCACTCATGCCCATAGGACCCCCAAGGTTACCAAGGAGATCCCAGGGGAAGGGGCCTACAGGGGGTAGGGAGGGCACCCAAACCCCCTGTTGCCAATACAGTTAACTGGGCACTGGCCAATATTCAGACTGGTGCCCATTTAGCTGGGATAGCCTTTTTGCTGGTCTTACTTTAGTTTCTTACTTAATTGGTTAGCAGTCTGAACATCACCACTAACCAGTTAAGTACTGGCTCTGCCCAAGCTCCACCCAGACAGTGCAGGGGCAGTTAGTAGAGATATTTGGTGGTACTGTCCGGGTAACTGCTGCTGAATATCAGCATTTAGGCGGTCACAAGCTATTCAGCTGGGCAGGAGCCTCTCCTACCTGGTTAAATTGCTTTGAATACCAGTGGATAGGTCCATGGTAGCAATATGTGCTCTGCATGTGTCCCAAAATCTCTGACCATAAAACAATAATGAACCAGGTGTTATAAATGTGTAATCTTTCTAATCGGACACCAACATTCCTGAAATTAGATCAGTAGGCATTTGATAAAATGCTGTATTACATACACACACGGTAGCCATGGCCATGACCTAACTGAGCTAACAAAATATCTAACACTCTGATAAGCAGTACAAGATGTACTGCTCTTTATCAGTCTCCTGCAGAACAGCAATGTGTAAGGACAGACAGTAAGTGCTGAAGAGAGAGGACAACAGCCAGGAGACAAAGCCCTTCACTGGAGGGCAAACAAAACACAAGAAAGAGGAAAGTACCTGTTCTGCAATAAACTTGAAGCCTTTGTCTTCATTGACACATTCATAGGTCTCTCCCAAAATAGGATTAAATGGTTTGCTGCCCGCTCTGTAGAAACTACAGGCATATGCAGACACCGCAAAAGCCGCAACGTATACCTGGAATTAAAAAAAAAAAAAGACACATTTTGGAGTTATTGGTTATTTTAAACTAATATGGTATGTGGTTTTGTTTCATCATTAGGAACAAGAAGCATCCAGCTAGATCCCTGCCTCACCAAAGGGAAGCTCCTCTAATTATGGGAAATCTACTCCCACGTCACAAAATACAAACCAAACTAATTTTCCTTTGTCAGATTTGCTCTGAAAATGCTGCTATTTATAGCATTGCACCTGCTGATACACGAAGTGGATATTATTCAGTGATTTGTAAAGTACAAGAGGTGCCGCATGTTATTTATTTTTGTACCATGCGTTCGAATGGGTCTGGTGTCTCGGCGGCCTGGTCCAGCAGCTCACTGTACTCCAGCTCCTCGCAGAGGTGCTGCAGTGTGTTGAGTGGTTCGTTCAGCTGCACTGGCATGCAGACTTTGGACAGGTCCTTGCCAATGTTGTTCCGCAGTATGTTCCACAGGCTGATGGTGCTGGTGTTTGGGCAGGGGGCGGGCAGGCAGCTTCTTCGCTCAGAGTGATGTGGAGCACTGTTTCTGCCCATACAACCTAGGACAGGGGACAAGACAGACGTTTCTTTTGCAAAGGAATGAGGATGTTGAAACATTGATATTGGAGCTGTACCGAACAGCATATTTTACTATTTGGCCGAATACGAATAATTATTATTCGGCTGAATATGAATACCAAGCTTTAACATAACAAATAATAAAAGCAGCAATGTGAAATCAGAGATTAAGTGTTATTTCAGTACATTTAGCACAGTAGAGCCCTGGATTATTCATATTCAAATCGCTATTCAGCCAAATATGAACAATGTACAGCTCTAATTGATATGAAGAAAAAAGTACAACACCCTTTCTTGTTTTGCTCCTGAGTTCAGCAAACACTGTACCCATCACTCAGCAGTATAAAAGGTCCCAAGGGATCTGCATTTGTACATGCTGTGCTCTCCGTCAGTACAGCAGCAAATGTGGCGTCACAACCTTGTTCTAGCTATTTATTCGTTTCTAAAAACAGACAGTAGTTTGGCAGCACGGAAGACCATAAATCTGTACTGTGGAATAGGAGGACACGAAAAACAGATGACATCAACATATTGAAGCATAAAGGTCTATACAGGTCTGTCTAACAGAGAAAACACTCCCCCCTCCAAAACGTAACTCTATAAGAGAGGGGAAAAGGGCATTTGTTGCAAATCACTCTGCACGTCATACAGAAGTGCAAGTTTTCCATCAAATTTCAATAATCAATCATTTTGGGATCTTCTTATCTTGCAGTGAAAACTGAAGGTGGCATTTTGCTCAAGGTTCAGTTTTAATTTGGTATAATTCAGAAGAGTTCTCTACATACTCCACACTGCTGAGACAGGAAATCCCTAATGTGATTTTTTTTGTTCCACAGAAAGACTAGTGGAGCCCTTATTTTGGGAGTTCATAAGCTATACTGCAAAGCTGGAGGGCCCAGGCTGAAAATCCCCAGTTTGTGTTGAGCCAGTCTCAACTCGTAGTGAGGGCCCCTGGTGGCTGGTGAAAGAGCAGCACCAAAGGCAGCTGCACCTGCGTTATGGTTACAAAAAAGCACTTGGCATCTACAGGGAAACAGGAGATCGGAAACGCTGAAAGCTATGTCAGAGCCGTAGCGAGGGGAGCTGACACCCGGGGCGGGTTGCCGCTGCGCACCCCCCCCCCCCCGGGTGCAGCACGGCGCACCCTCCTCCCGCTGGAGCGCACCCCCCCTCCCGGAGCGCCTACCTGCGGCGAGGGACGGGCGGGAGGGCCGATCCACCCCAACTGCATGTTGCTGGGGTGTGTCGGCTCCGCGCTGGTTCACTGCTCTCTCTGTCCCGGAACAGGAAGTAACCTGTTCCGGGGCAGAGAGGGCAGTGCACCAGCGCGGAGCCGACACCCCCCCAGCGGCGTGCACCCGGGGCGGACCGCCCCCCCCTTCCTACACCACTGAGCTATGTACAAGAAACCCAAATGAGAAAAAGCAAGAGTTATTACAAGAGGACAGAACAAGACAACTCAGTTATCTGGGAATATGAAATTTACAGAATGTACCACTGGATAGCCGAGTGGCAGCAAGCAGGGATGGAGGTTTCCCTTATTTTATATATTGTAGATGTATAGAAGCAAGGCTGACTTTAGGGCGGGGTACTTACCCAAGTCACCACCAAGAGCCCTAAATGTTGCATGGCCCCTGTTGACTCAAATTCTGGAGCATGCATGACCAATCTGACCCCCCTATCTGTGGGTTGTGGCCAGAAAGGGTGGTGGTGGGGGAGCTGGCCTTGATATAAAGCAGTGAGAGTTCTTAGGGAAATGAATATGTGTTCATCCCATGCCATTTGCCTCCATCCATCTTAAAAGCAAACTGATGACTTGCCCAACTGACTAGAATCTAGCATTCACATGTTCTGCACTAAGGCCTAGATACACTAAAAAATCGTTAAAGCCCTTCCCTTACTGAATCGGTAAGGAACGGGCATGCATCAAGGAAAAGGAATGCAAATGAGCTGCTCGTTGTAGCTCACTTGCATTCTCTATTTCATTGGTAAACAGACGGCCAGTTGGACGGTCGAGCATGCGCAGAGCAGCCAAGCATTATGCTGGCTGCTCTGCGCATACCAAATACGCCTCTGCAATGCGGCTCGATCATAGCAGGAGAGTGCAGTTGAGGACATCCATCCAAAAAGACGTCCTTTTTGGACGCCCCCCCCCCCATAATAAAAACATCCTTTTTGAATGTGCATCACTCAGCTAAGAGACCTTGAAGCCTTTGAGCCAATCACAATGCGTTAAGCTGAGCTAAACACGCTGTGATTGGCTCAGAGACTTCCAGGTTTCTCAGCTGAGTGAAGGACGTCCAAAAAGGACGTTTTTATTATTGCCGGGGGGGGGGGGGGGGGGGAGGGAACGTTCTTTATGGACGTCCCTGATCATAGGAGCCAACTTTTCAAAATTATTGGGGGTGCTAAGCCGAATGAAAATAACCCCTCCCTGGACACATACAAGCAATTTTCTCAATATTGGGGGTGCCACAGAGTCGGCTCCTATGTCCCTGACGAGCACTTGGCTTTCTTTTTTGTTTCCCTTCTGCTGCCGCCCCCCCCTCCCCGAGGTCGCCGCTCCCCTCTGCATTGAAATCACAGCTTCCCGCAGCTCTGGCCTCCCCTCCATCCTCCGCACCCCGGGACCCCGCCCCCCCCCCGAGGTCGAGGTCGCAGCCACTCGCCCCCCCTCCGTCTGCCACCGGGCTGGGCCCTCAAAGTGCCTCTCACATCCGTGTGAAGGCGCTGCAACAGGCAACAGCAGATAGCTTCCCTTTGGGCCTCCCTCCTTCCGTCCCTGGCCCGCCCGCGTCTGACGTACTTCTGCGTGGGCGGGACACAGGGAGGGAAAGGAGGGAAGTCCGAAGGGAGGCGATCTGCTGTTGCCTGCTGCAGCACCTTCACACGGAGGTGAGAGGCGCTGTGAGGGCCCGGCCCGGTGGAAGACGGGGGGGGGGGGGGGGGGGGCAGCAACAACGACCTCAACTTCAGGGGGGCGGCGGGTGCTGGGCCCCGGGGCGCGGAGGCTGGGGCTGTGGGAAGCTGTGATTTCAATGCCTCCTGACAACCACTTTGCTTTTTTTTTTTCCTTCCCTCATAGATAAGGGGCTCTGCTCTTCTGAGCACTAGTTGGACTTTTTTTTTTTCTTTTTCCTTTCCGATTCCCTCACAGCAGCCCCAAAGAGAGGTGCAGACCTCCCGTTAGGTTTTCCACAGTGAGGGGATCGGAAAATGGTAGTGCATCTCATTATAATAGCCTTGCAACGGTAGTGCAGCTCATTATAATGATTTGCATTCCGTTTTCGTTAGCTGCTATCGTGAAAGGAAAATGCCCCTTTGTGCATGTCCCTGTTTACTACTTGCACGTTAAACTCGCTAAAACCAGTTTAAAACCCACGTTTTAAGCTCGGAAAGCTAAGTGCATCTAGCCCTTAATTCCAGGAAACGACATATAAATGACATTGAACTTCATCTTTCAATGTTCCACATGAAAAACTCCCAAATCCTACCTAAGGTCCGTCTCTCGTTCTCAATGCCGTTGCTCAGGTAATCCTCAGATATATTATCACTAATATCGCTGGCATACGAATCATCCTCTGACAGCTGGTGCAGTTTGGGGTGGAGGGGGGAAAGAGAGAAGAAAAAAAAATCCATTTGAGAGACAGCCAAGAAAGTATTTACTGAGCTAGAACAGCAAGATGCCTATTCCTAAGGATGATCATCATCTTTCATCCAATGAACATTAAATATTTATGTAAATAATGCTGAATTGTACATCTCAAGCACGCAAATTCTTTCATCCTTATGCTTTAATTTTTAACAAATTCTGGATTCTTTTGGGAGGAGAATGGCCACTTGTTAACAACTGTAAATATTAGAGCCCCAGACAAGTAAGATTTTCAAGTCAAATTCCTCCCTTCCTGTACTCTTCCCCCCTCCCCCAAAAAAGAGTTCTCCAAGTAACCTGCATACATTTTAACCACTTGACTTGTCTATAGATAACAAGAACATTTAATCATAGCATGAACTTCTGTAATTAAATATAATGTTTGTACTTTATTTGTAATATTTTCAGAATAGCATATCAGAAATAGGCTTGAAGGGAAGGGGGAGGGGGAAGAGCCCATGTAGACATTCAGCTATAACTTGCTTCAGACTCTTCCTCTGCAAAAGGACATGCACAGAAAGGAAATGCTTTGTCAGTAATAATGCTCCAGTTCCAGGGTGATTAAGGGACATTGAGCTGCCAGGCAGAAGAATGGTCACCTATTTCCAAAACCTTTACTTTGTCTCATGCTGGGAAATATCAACAGCAGTGTAATCAAGCACTAACCACTAACCAGTACACAAACACTATTCAGGCAAAGTAAATTCTTCCCTTTTCATGAGTAGAGAGGTGTGGTAGCCGTGTTAATCCACTTTTAAAGATAATCAATAGAAATAAAACAAGGAAAAGAAAATAAGATGATACCATTACAAAGCATAAAATTGTATTGCTTTGTAAATTGAAGTTCTCTCCTGTCTCCCTCTCACTGAAATGCTTTGATGTTTTCACTCATCCCCTGTCTCCATGCATATAGACTGTCACTGAAATGCTTTGATGTTTCGCTCATATATACTGTCATCTACCAACATTTGCTTATTTCCGATCTGACGAAGAAGGGCAACCTTCGAAAGCTAATCAAGAAATGTATTAAGTTATAAAAAAGGTATCATCTTATTTTCTTTTCCATGTTTTATTTTGTTTTATTCCCTTTTCATGAAACCTTCAGTTTCTCTAGTTTCAGGAAACCTAGGCTAACTTACTGTGCAGATACTTTGACCCACAGCTTTTTCCTCCTAACAAAAAGTTTGGCACCCACCCATTTAATTTCCTCTGAAATCCAGTGGCATAGTCTGGACTGAACGTTTTGTGGGGACCGAGGTTAACATGGACATATTGATGCTACCTCTAGCTGTCCTCCTTTATTTGTGCTGCTGACTGGCTAGGCCTGACCCAAACATGTGTGTGACAGGAGCATAGCCAGACCTCAAAGTATTAGGGAGGCACAATTTGGCCCACCTCCCTGCCGCAACCCTCGCCCCGCCACACCCCACATACCTTGGCTGGCAGGGGTCCCCAACCCTGTCAGCTGAAGCCTTTCTTCAGCGCTGTTCTCTGCGCATTGCCTGCCCTGTTTCCTCATGTTGCGTGCATGCTCAATTTTAGTGTTCACTGGCTCAGGCGCATCAAACTGCCAGGTCGCATTTATCAAAGCCTGCAGTGCTTCCTGCCAACCCTAACCATAGTCTTCAGCCCCCTCCCCCCCCTCCATCTGATCCCCAACCCCCAAAGGTCAACCCCAACCCTAGGGGCCTAGTTGACAGGAGTGACTGGAGATCTCTCCTGCCCACAGGACCCACTAGACAACCAGGTACTGCCTGGTGAGACCTCAGGTTAGGGGGGGGGGGGGAGGAGTCAGTTGTTGGGGGTATACAGATCATGATCCGGGGTGGCGGTCCTGCAGGCCCTAATAAGATAACCCCAGGCAAAAGCTGGGCAACATTTACCATCTTTTTAGTGCTATAACGTGACTTGTAGGTAATTTTATATAGTAATGAGCTGATGTATATGCATTTGCATCTCATTACTATGTACCATAGGCTATTATTAGCGCTGTGTTAAGACAAGACACCCAAAGTTACCAGCCTTTTAAGTCGCTTTAAGGGACTAATAACATGTGCTAATGCCCCAATGCAGCTTGATGAAAATCCCCCTAAATATGTATAGATTTTGGAAACTTAAAACACATTTGGGGGGGGGGGGGGGGATTAAGCCTTTTTCTACATGTAAATCAGAGCTTCCCAAACTGGGAGTCAGGACCCCAAAATGGGGTCATAAAACCCACATATGGGCCTGTGATCCGAGTGGGGTCTCCATAATACATTATTATTTTGCACCTCAGGAAGGTGGGGGTAATTATTTGGCTGCGGTCATGGCCACAAAAAAGTTGAGCAGCACTGATGTAAAGCCTGCAGTTTTATAAAAGCACCTTACATTCGGATACACAGCCATTCTGCACCCGGACTAGCTTGCTACATACACTGTAATTTAATCAGTTCCTCATCTCTTCCTTAACTGTACAACAAACTTGCCTTGAGTTTAGCTAATCATCAAATTATCCCAACTGACTGTACCACAAATCTTGTTCCCATCATATATCTGCTCTTGTTCCCTCAGCTATACGGTAAGCAGTATGGTAGAAAACGTTTAGCATCATATCTATGCTAGTTGAATGTTCTAATGCATGCTTATTAGGTGTATCATTAGTATTATGCTAACATTGTATTATATCTCTGGTATTTCAACTCCAGTGCTGTTAAATGTGTGTATTTTTGGTTATGTTTCACGGTAGTTCTATCAGGTTTCAATTTACTGTTTTCAAGTTTACCTCAGTTATTGTATTTATGTTTATTCTTGGTTATTTTATTATTGATAAGTTTTATGTTAAACAGAACCTGCTGTACACTGCCTTCGATGAATCTCTTCATAAAGGCCGTTAATAAATCCAAATAAATAAACAAAAAGTAGATAACCCTACTTCTGCATGATGTGTCGGTTTCTAGGTCAGTTCCCACCAGACAATTCCCACTGCTCCAGGGAGGTCAATTCCCACTCTTAACAATCATGAAAAATCACAGTCTGAAATTTCTCCTTCCCTTTCCCCTTCCAGATCATTTTTTTTTTGGGGGGGGGGGGCAATGCTCCCAACCCCCCACCAAACATTACCTTTAACACACCACAATAAAAAAAAATTTAAAATAAACCAAAATCTAAATTAATAAAGAACATAAAATATTATTTAAAAAAAACCTTACACAAAATATTACCAACACATCTCATAAAAAAATACAAACCATAAGAAAAAAACCCCCAAGGCTGCCAAAACAAAACAAAAACTATATACCAATAAGAAATAGCTGGGGGGGGGGGGGGGGGGGGGGGGAAACAGTACTAGGAGAGAATTGATTAGGCAGGAATTTGGTGGGTGGGAATTGTCCGGGTGGCAACTAGCCTGCTACACTCTGTTGGTATTCCCAGGGACATACGTTGGGTGCAACAGAGCATATTTTATCAAATAAGGTTCACATTTACACCATTTTTTGAGCAGGTGTAAATTTGAGCATGTGGATTTGGCCTAGTTTAGGTGGTTATTTTCTACAAGGCAAATTAAGTGCTTTTGTGGACTTCAGCATGAGTATCTTGTTGCAAAATTAGATATTTCAGCGACAGTGGAAGAAACAGAAATAGGTGATGGGCTGCCAAGAGTCACAAAGCCCCCAATGCCTCATTTCCCTGCAAACCTAGAGGCTGGACAAGGCGCCGTGCCTGAAGTCACCATTCTTTGCTGTCTGAAACTCTCGCTCCAGGAATGGGAGCATTTCTCTGCATGAGGTTCGCCACTCTGGAACTGGAGCATTACTGCAGAAATCACACTGATGAAAGTGGGCTTAAAGAAAATACAGCGACAGGTAAAAATAGCCTGAGAAAATGTTTCACTTTTGTCTAGTTTTTGAGGTAAAACTTTGCTTATAGAGTGTTTTTCAACCACTCATTATTTTGACTCCTTTAATAAGCTTCAATTCTTACTTAGGGCTAGATGCACTAAAATAAACGAGCCAGTAACGTGGGTTTTAAACTGGTTCTAGCCAGTTTAACGTGCAAGTAGTAAACCAGGACATGCACAAAAGGGCACTGTCCTGTCACGGTAGCAGCTAACGAAAACGGAATGCAGATGAGCAAATTAGTATTATAATGTGTATAATTCATATTACAATGAGATGCACTACCGTTTTCCGATCCCTCATCGTGGAAAACCTAACGGGAGGTCTGCACCTCTCGTTGGGGCTGCTGTGAGGGAATCGGAAGGAAAGAAAAAAAAAAAGAGAGAAACCAGTCTGCTCTCTCTGCTCTCCTTCTCTCATTTCTTGCAAATATCCCATACCTGGTGTTTCAATTGCATTCTTAATTTAAAAGAGGGGGAAAGTAACAAAAATATCCATTGGAAAGGATACTGCCGTTGCTGGTGTGTTTGTCCCGGTACTTTCCTGCTTTGCTCTATTACACGATGTGCGTGTTGCCTGCCCACTCGCTCTGCATGTTTGTATTACACAGAATGAAAATTAGTTGCCTGTCCTAGGAGTAATATAACGGAGTCTGCGAAGACCCCCCTCCTTTTAGCAGTCTGGCTTAACACAGTAATTATTAACTGCATGCAAATGGAAGCACATACGTTTCCGGGTCTCAGAAGTTCCTTTTCTGCTCTACATTTCTTTTTATTACTGGAGAAGGAAACATTTTTGTACTGCAGTATTACCATACAGCCATATTAAAAAGGTCCTTGGAACAAATAACCCCCTTACACTGCTGATTCATCTTCCATACACTTTATTCCATTAGTGATGCTAAATGGACTGATAGGAAAGGGATTTAAACGTTCTCTTTCCCCGGTGATTTTTAAAAGCTGATTATATTTTTGTACGGAAGGGGAGGGGGAAGTAAATCTAGAATTCAGATGTGAGCAGTGTGAGCATTTATCCTGGTCCCCGCTGTATGTTTAATGTCTTTTATTTTCCCAACAGGCTGTTATAACTTGTTTTGGGGTTTTTCTTAACGGTCCTGCTGACTCGCAGCCAGTGAAAGCCATCCCGTTCCCAGCTTGCATGCTTCGGGGGTGGGGGGAGGCTTGGGAGTCCCAGCAGCATGTGAATGCAGCTCTGCTTGATGCCCCACCACGGCATCTCAGCCAATCACAGCGCGTTTAGCTGACACCAGAGACAGCTAAACGCGCTGTGATTGGCTCAGAGAGACCTGGAGGAGGTTTTTGTTTGGTCTCCCGTTGACTGTTTAAAATTTGCATTTCCCTTTTCTTTGTAATGTGCATGAAACCAGGTTTGAGCTGCTTCCAAACCGGATCGAAAGCGGATCCAATGGATGCTGTTCAGGTGCTGAACAGCCTCTTATCCACCGCTGGGTAAGAAAGGTAAAGAAAGACGCCTTCCCTAGACTTGAGTGAAGGACGTCCATAAAGGATGTCCTTGGCATGTGCAGAGCAGCCAGCATAACGCTTGGCTGCTCTGCACATGCTCAGCTGGCCGACTGGCTTGGAAGGAAATCCCATGCAAATGAGCTAGCAGTGACTAGCTCATTTGCATGCGATTTCCTTGATGCAAGCCCGTTTCTTACCGATTCGCTAAGGAATCGGTAAGGGAAGGGCTTTAACGATTATTTTAGTGCATCTACCCCTTAGTTCCCAGTAATATATTTGTTACAAGAATGTGTGTATCATGCAATGTTAAAAATTACCATGACAAATATATGTACATAGCTATTACTATCACTACTTGACATAATTGGCAGATGTTCTGTAACAAAGCAAGCAGCAGAACTTGTTGACCTCTTTCAAGGACTCAGGCTTCAGTAGTCTTTGTACGAGTGCTCCTTTAGTTATTGCAGATTTTGCACATCTGCTCTGTTGCTACAACAAAAAAAAATCATTATATCTTGGAGTGGGGGGGGGGGGGGGGCATTGGTGGTTGATCCAGTCTGTGCTGACCTCGTTTTCAGAAGAGCTAGCTGACAGCAAAACTTCTTGTGCATCAAAAAATTCAGTGACGGAATCAGCAATGGACAGGCGACGTTCATTTGACAGCTGGTGAACCAGAGGCCGGTGTTGCTCATTTAAGTTTTCCTGCCAGTAACAAAATTTTGACACAGAAAACAGCACCATAAGTGTATGTACACGCATATTCCAACCAGACAAATCCATAACACAGGTGATGTGACAGATAGGGTACATGCTGGGCACTGCACTAGCTGAGTTTGCCTCTCCGAGGGGTGGTATTAAAACACATTATTATTAACATTTGTATAGAACTACCAGACGCACGCAGCACTGAACACCTGACACAGAGAGACAGTCCCTGCTCGATAAGAGCTAAAAAGCAGACTTGACAATTATATTAAATAACTGTTAAAAATAACACATTATTTATATTGGACTCACTACAAACAAGGCAAGTTTAGAGAAATTGGTAGATGGCTCTTTGCAATGTGACCTATTTCTTTCTGAGACTATATACATGACTCTGAACTCAGTCTGTGTGGCTGCCATGCAGGCCGCTTTTTTGCGATTGTCTAAAAACAGATAGAGATATAGAT
Organism: Microcaecilia unicolor; assembly: GCF_901765095.1. NCBI lineage: Eukaryota > Metazoa > Chordata > Amphibia > Gymnophiona > Siphonopidae > Microcaecilia > Microcaecilia unicolor. The sequence continues at coordinate 165,120,087 of NC_044031.1, forward strand.
TATGCCTACTAGATGTTCCTGGAGACTAAGAACCAGATTCATTTTTCATGGTCTTGCTACTTTGAAAACCAGATCCAGTTAGGAAGTAAAGGTTTGGAATCAAGAACTGCCAGGCTACAAAAACCTACTACAGCCCCAAAATAGGTGTGATTTTTAGATCCAAATGCACGTTGTATGCTGAAATTTCAGAATTAGAAACGATATATGGTAAAAGAGAATCTAATGTAGATAAGATCTCATTTGTCACAGCACCCTTCAAGTCACATTACTAAAGGAACCAAATGCTGGCTTGATAGAAACCCTCCCCCATGTTCCTCTCCTCCATTTTCCTAGCATGCTCTTCAGTTTATGATCAGACTGGCACAAACTTGAAAGGGATTTACCGTATCAAGCAGCTCTGTTCTGAAATGCATTTCCAGAAAAGGGAGTAGATTACAGCATGACTTAATCCAATGTAAATCTAAACCTTTTCATTTTTTAATGAGGAAACCTTTCAAAGTCTCCAGGGGGTAACCTCTCAGATTCTGCTTCTATAATTTGCTTCCACCTCCTCCCAAAGCACTTTCATTAAAGCAGAACTGTTCATCTTGCTAAATGGGTGAGGCAGAAACAGGAAGCAAAGCACCATAAATTAGCTGGCATGGTTGCTCCGGGGGAAAGCATGGCACATCCTCTCCTAAGAGACTGACATCTGTGGTCCCCACAGACCCAAGCTGTGGGAGTACTGAAGGCTGTTCCCAAGTCAAAGCCTCTCTTGCTGTAACATGCTTTCCCCGAGGCACTGTAAACACCAGCATATTAATTATTTAATCAAAAAGCCTCCAGATAAAATCCCCAGGGGGACTGCTGTCAAGCGGAGCAGTTACTGGCATCATCCTTAGTTGATAAACAATGCGAACTAGAATATTCCACAAAAACACAAATCATCAAGTCAACCCAAACAAAACTACTGATGTGTTAACACAAAAGAGGGTAGGGCAGTCAATTAAAAGCACACAGAATGCACTCATGCTTCATGGAAGGATGCTGGGTGCATGGAACAGCTTCCCAATGAAGACAATTACATAATTCAAGAAAGCACAGGATAGGTGTGAAAAGTCCTTCATTTTGAAGAAACGAAAGCAAATCTAGAGATCAACTGGCTCTATGGTACAATGGAGAACAAGGGAACAATTCTAGACCTAGTGGAACGTATGATCTGGTGAAAGAGGTAATATTGCTCGGGCCACTTGATAACAGTGATCATATCATATTTGATATACTGTATATATTCAAACATAAACCCATCAGCCTATAAACCAAAATAACACTTTCCCCTAAAAACTGAGGAAGAATATTAACTTGAATATAAATCAATAATTTATAGTCAAGTAATCCTGTTTCCTTCCTTCCTTCCTTCCCCCTGGCATCCAGCATTCCTTCTGTTCTCTCCCTTTCCCCAAGGTGTCCTGTCGCAGCTGGCTCTGCTCCTAGTCACTTCCTCCAAACTGGAACTCCCACTCAGTCACTCCCTCTGTTGTAAAGGGAACACTTCCCTAGGCCCCTCTCTGGACCTACCTTACGGCCCTGGGGGTCCAGTGGTGAGCTGGGGCAGGAGTGTTCCTCCTATGCTCCTGCCTGTGCAGTCTCCATAGCGAAAATGGCTGCCACAAGATTGCCGTGAACTCATGGCAGCCATTTTCACTACTGAGACTGCACCGGCAGGAGCCTAGGAGGATCACTCCTGCCCCAGCTCACCAATGGACCACCACGGCTGTAAGGTAGACCCCAGGAAGGGAGCCTACGATGGGTCCAGGAAGGGGGGGGGGGGGGGGAATATTCTCTTTACAATGGAGAAAGTGAGTGAGTGGGAGATTCCAGTTTGGGTGGGAGGGGGGCTGCGCCAGGGAAGGGATGGAGGGAACGGTGGATACTACGGGGACAGGAGTGCTGTTATCGGGTGGGGAAGGGAAGACAAAAGCACTGGTCACTGGTGGGGAACTCTAGAGACTCCAATTTTTCTGCCCTTTTTTGGCCCAAAACTCACGGTTTATATTCAAGTATATATGGTAATCTCTGGAGTAAGTACACAAAGGAAACCTAATGCGTTAACATTTAACTTTAAAAACAAAAAAAAACTATGATAAAGTGAGGAGAATGGTCACTAAAAAAAAAAATTAAGTAAATAAATCACAACCCTCCCTCCTAAAGAAACAAACAAAAAAAACCCTCCAAAACTTTGAGGAGCAGCAACAAAGGTCAAAAATTTGCATCAGTCATGGATGCGGTTCAAAAATACCATCCTGGAAACCCAGACCAGATATATTCCATCAATTAAAAAAGGAGGAAGGAAGGCCAAACAGCTGGCATGGTTAAGAAGAAAGGTGAGAGAAGCTATTAGAGCTAACAGAAAATCCTTCAGAAAATGGAAGAAGGATCCTACTGAAAATAATAGTCAAATGCAAAGCGCTGATGATAAAGGCAAAGAGGGACTTTGAAAAGAAGATTTTCCTGGCTTAGACTGAGACCCTAACCAGGGTTAACTCTGGATACCTCATGGGCCGATCGATGATCAGAAGCCCTGCACTGTTCCAAATAACTCTCTAAAAATAGCACCGGAACAACGTGGGGCTATAATGCCCCTATGATCAAAGCTAATAGCACTATTATTTTCTCCAGTGACTGCCAGGTGTATTTATACAATAACCCACTTTCCATATTTGTTATGGATTTTACTTATCTCCAAAGAAATGATTCTCTAATTTCCAACTGCAACTTCACCAAGATACAACTTCCAAGATTGCTCTACTATGCTTAAATTAGCATAAGGATGCCATATTTATGGCAAAGTTCCATGTTGGTTCTATTTTGGGAAGAAAAAAAAACTATTCATCGTACGCAAAAATATTTATAGCAATCCTTCTCCCAGATATTCAAAAGCATTTAACTGGCCAAGATCGGCACTTGGACGATTAAATACCCCATAACCGGCCATGACCTGCTGAAAGTTTGCGGCTAGGTTATATTGGGCAACGTAACCAGCTATCCACCAATTTTCAATGCAAGTTTGGTGGCCATATTTGACCGTGTGAATACCAGGTCTATCTATGGCCGGTTCAAACTGAATTGGCCAGTGCTGAATATCGGCTTGGCCAGTTAAGTTTGAACTGGCCAAAAATAAACTAAATATTCAATGCTGTTCACCAGAAACGGTGCATCATTGAATATCCAGGTTCATGGCCAACCATGAGAGTTAACTGAGTTAATTCCCATGGTCTGAGTACTGGGGGCTCCTTGAGTGGCAGAAGCTAAGGGCTGCTGACATAGAAAGGTAGACACTGACCTCTGTTATGAGTCCAGGCATGTTGTCCATCTCATGGCCTGGGATATCTCATGATCATTGCTGAAGTGGCATCTGATATGCTGGAGAGGGCCTGCAGAACCTCAGCTTCAGAAGTATTTTATGAAAACCAGATACTTCTCACTGAGTTGTACATAGGTAGCACAAACCCACTGATCAGAAATTGGTAGTGCATTGCAGGCTACAGTATCACATGCCACTGCTCCATTCAACTGGGGTTTTTAAACAAATTTTGTTTTTAGGGTAGGGAGACATTAGGGGTGAAAGTCTAACAGAGTTTCTTTGAGAATTGATATAGCAGGCACAGGGAACAGGTGCAAGATGTGCAAAGATTTCAAAACGAAGCTTCCATGTGCACTTTGACCCACCTCCCAAGTCATCCCCACCTTTTTGCATATGGAAAATTAATTGCATATTGCTGCCCTATGACTGCAAAGGCATTAGAAGGAACTGGAACAAACAAAGGCAATACCAAAGTTCCCAGTAATGCTACTCCAAATGGCCTCCCTCTGCTTTACTTGGCAAAAACAAAAAGGGATCTTTCCCTCGCGGCTTTAAAAAAAAGAAAACAAAACACAAATTAGTTTCCAGAGCAACAACCATCTTTTCAGCACTGGCATGATGTTCTATTCATAGGCTTGGCAAGAATAGGCAAGTTACGGAAGTGCTACACTTCATTCCCAGGGGCTGAAGAGAGAGGTGGGGGAGGGTGGAGAGGCCAAGGTCTTCCACTGGGGTATTCTCTGGAGCCCTCTGCTACCCAAGTAACAGGGAGGATGTTTTGCACATCAAACTGGCTCTGCAGTTCTGCAGCAAGGTGAATCATTAGCAGGTAGTTGCATACAAAATATGGACAAAACTGCACGCAGAAGAGGGACACAGGTTTCTCTCCATCTATGTATCGCATCACAGTTAGGACCCTAACTAGTAGGAGGTTTGCTGTTGCTTTACAACAATGGCAAAATGCATTACTAGACTATGTCTATTTGTGTACATATAGTAAGTGATCAAAGTTTTTTTTATTTTTGGATACACTTTCCTAGCCCTAGCTACTCCAACATGCTAAGGGTTATGGAGGGGGACGTGCCAAGCATGCAGAACAGCAACATGCACAGGGCGTGATGATGCATTACACACAACATGCTGGACAGAAGGGCTTGGCACAGATGGAAACAGGGCAATGGTGGACAGGGACAGGCTGAACAGGACTCGATACCCACCTTCAGCATTCTTGGACTTGGTTTTGCACTAGCTGCTGAATCAAGGAGCATAGACTCAGCATGTATTCGGCGTAACCGGTCTTTAAGCTCTGTGTTTTGTGCTATGGCCTGGAATATTTCAAAGATGAAAGATGGGGCTATACTGCTAATGAAAGGTTTCTTATCTAATACACAGCCATTGAAATCTTCTGTAAAAAGTAGCAAAACAGCACAATTTTACATTAGACAGATACCATGCATATCACATGGCAGTATAAGCATGCTACCTCTCTTCCAGGTGAAAGAAAAAAATCTAACTTTTTACAATCTGAAAATGAAAATGACTTTTCTGTATACCAGATAAAGCAATTAAAAAAAAGTCTGACATAGATCAAAGGGGAGAAAAAGATTAAAAAGAAGACCCCCCCCCCCCCCCAAAAAAAAAAAAAAAAACACCTTTCCCTAGCTCAGAGCTTCCTACATTTTCCTGGGTTGGTTTCCAGGATTCCCACAATGAAAGCAAATTGTAGGTATTTGCAGGTTATCAATAGAAATCAAACAAAATAAAACATGGAAAAGAAAATAAGATAAGATGATACCTTTTTTATTGGACATAACTTAATACATTTCTTGATTAGCTAATCAAGAAATGTATTAAGTTATGTCCAATAAAAAAGGTATCATCTTATTTTCTTTTCCATGTTTTATTTTGTTTGATTTCTATTGATAACCTTAAGAGTGGACTAACACGGCTACCACACTCCTCTAGGTATTTGCAGGAAATCCTGTGAATGGTTGCAATTCTCAGCAGGTGGTACTAGGCCCTTGGGATGTAGAGAATGGTGTGTGTCCCAGGTGTCAGTTTTGTCCCCATTCTTATTTAAGATTATTTAACTGCAACAATTAGGGGCTGTGTTAAAGATGTAGGTGGTTAATTGCTACTTTTATGCAAGTGATGCTCAGCTTCTGTTTCCAATGCACAAGCCAAGTGGCTAGAAATCAGAGAATCTTAGTGCTCTTCTGCAGGATGCTGTGACTGACTAGCAGCGCCTAAACTGCATTTGAGAGGGTTATGTGGAACTGACCGGACCCAAGTTGTAATGGCTGCTGGAGCTGAAGCACTTAGGCAGTAATAGATACTACTGTCTACAAAGGTTCAAATATAAACAGAGTTTTTTTTGGAGATTGCAAAATTATATGACAGCTGTATCTTAATTTAACTATGCAGGCTTTGCATAAGGTGACCCAGGCCTTGATTTCTTTTTTAACAAGGCTAGATTATTGCTATGTAGTTTACCTCAGGTTGCCTAAACTAAGTTCATGTCATATTCAGTTGTCGCAGAATACCATGGCTCATATTACTTAGGTCTTGAAGAAAAATGACCACATATCTCCATTGCTAAAAGTGTTCAATGGATGCTTGCTGAATTTAGAATTTAGTTCAAGCTGCTGGTGCTTATATTTAAAACTGTGCGTGCTCCTGCCCCTATGGTCACAAGGTTAAGCATTCTGTTAATCCTAGATGTGAGACCAGCAGGTGCGAATTATGCAAAGGCTTTTTTTCTGTAGCAGGACCAACCTCCTGGAACTGCATTATCAGGAAACACTCAGGGCCTATCAGATTTGTTAGTGTTCAGGAAAGTGATCAAGACTTGCCTGTTTTAATAGGCATTTTGAAGGGCTGGGGAGGAGGGGAATCTGCAATTTTGTTGGGGAGTGATTATAGGGGTGGGTTGAGGTTAGATGGGTTTGACTGTGTTTAGGGTCAAGGGTTTGTATTTTTATTGTACTGAGTGGAATGGAGTAGCAGCTTAATAGAGCAGTGGGCTGAGAACCAGGGAAGCCCGATTCAAATCCCAGTGAAGCTCCTTGTGAACTTGGACAAGTCGTTCAACCCTTCATTGCCTCAGGTACAAACCTAGATTGTAATGTAGGCCCTCTGTAGTCAAGGAAATGTATGTCTACTTTACTTGAATGTAATTCACCTTGAACTACTGAGAAAAAGTGTGAGCTAAATCTAAATCCCACCTTTATATATTTTAAAATTGCCCTGGATGTTAAAATACACATTACATAAGTATACATGTATGAAAAATTTCCATATGTTGAGTGTTCCATGTATGTAAATATATGTTATGTATATTCATTGTGGATACCCTGAAAATAGCCTGGCTGTGGGGTTTCTAAGACAGGTTTGGGAAGTTCTGCTGTAAATTATGAACAGACCAAGATCAATTTTAAACACACAAACACTCCTCACCACATTTCACAGAAGACAGAGAGAACTAAAAGGCTGTATTACAGATATATGCTACAAACACCCTACAGAGCCTCCACAACAGCAGATCACATGACTTACCGCAGTTAGTTAATGCACTTCCTGCCATCTGATTCATCTAACCAGTTCCTATTAATTAAATGCCTAGAACTTATGATATTTTTACTAGCCAGAAAACCCCATGCTCTCTGCTTTGCTACCAAAATAATGGCAGACTGCCCTTGACAGAATCATACAGTGGTTTCTAGCTATTCCGTCCCAACTTAGAGTGCCACATCCGTACAAACTGCAGCACGGGGACCAAGTGTCACTCTAGTGCACCTATCTTTTGGTAAAACAGTGGAACAGTCATTTCAGATCCATGAGGAACACACTTGCAGTGTTTGGGTCAAGCTTCAGAACAACTAAGCATCTGAATGTTACCTTCTATATAACCACTGACCTCTGACTAAAAGCTGTCCTGACCAAACAGACAATTTCAATGGGTTCTATGGTCACAAAAATAACCCCATGTGTAGCTAAATCTATTGTCCTAAACAAGTGGCCTTAGCCTAAGGGCTCGGCTTACTAAGCCTCGCTATAACAAGCAGATGATAAAAAGCCCCACGCTGTTCCAAACAGCGCTTTAAAATAGCACTGGAACAGTGCGGGGCTTTACTGCATCGATGAGCAGAGATAATTGCATGCAAATTTAAGCACACAATTATCTCTGATCATGGGGTAGAAGTGCGGGAGAATTGTGCCTGAGTATTCGCTCAGCACAATCCTCCCGCACTTGTTTGACAGGTCTGGGTTGTCAAAAGCCCAAACCTGTCAAACACAGCAGCTGGAGGTCCATGGGACCACCAGGCCCCAACTACCCCTGCCAGCGCCAGGGGGCTGGAGGTCCACTGGACCTCCCGGTCCCCCCAACGATCCAGCCACCCTAGTGGGCGACCAACCAACCACCTCACCCAGCGACAGGGGGGCTGGAGGTCCCCCCGACGATTCCCCCCCCCCAAGTTCAGGGAGGGCTGGAGATCCAGTGGGTCTCCAGCCCCCCCCCCCTAGTCCCCCATACCTTGTGTGCTGGAGGAGGGAGGGTAGCCTGCCTCCCTCCCCTTCCTGCGATGCCGCAAAATGGCGGCGCCCTGCCCAGTGTATCCTGGGATGCACTGTGCTGGGCTATACACCATATAAGGGTTCTCCCATATAAGGGTTCATCATAAGGGTTATGCAGCGCTGTACAGTTTAACAAAGAAGGACAGTCCCTGCTCGAAGGAGCTTACAATCTAAAAGGACGAAATGTTAAGTTGGGGCAGTCAAGATTTCCTGAATAGAGGTGTAGTGGTTAGGTGCCGAAGGCGACACTGAAGAGGTGGGCTTTGAGCAAGGATTTGAAGATGGGCAGGGAGGGGGCTTGGAATATGGGCTCATGGAGTTTATTCCAAGCATGGGGTGAGGTGAAGCAGAAAGGGCGGAGCCTGGAGTTGGCGGTGGTGGAGAAGGGTACTGAGAGGAGGGATTTGTCTTGAGAGCGAAGGTCACGGGTAGGAACGTAAGGGGGGATGTGGGTAGAGAGGTAAGGAGGGGCTGCAGATCGAATGCATTTATAGGTTAGTAGGAGAAGCTTGAACTGTATGTGGTACCTGATCGGAAGCCAGTGAAGTGACTTGAGGAGAGGGGTGATATGAGTATATCGGTCCAGGCGGAAGATAAGACGTGCAGCCAAGTTCTGAACGGACTGAAGGGGGGATAGATGGCTAAGTGGGAGGCCAGTGAGGAGTAGGTTGCAGTAGTCAAGGCGAGAGGTAATGAGAGAGTGGAAGAGAGTTCGGGTGGTGTGCTCAGAGAGGAAAGGGTGAATTTTGCTAATGTTATAGAGGAAGATGTGACTGGTCTTGGCTACCTGCTGGATATGCGCAGAGAAGGAGAGGGAGGAGTCGAAGATGACTCCGAGGTTGTGGGCAGATGAGACGGGGACGATGAGGGTGTTATCAACTGAGATAGAGAGTGGAGGGAGAGGATAAGTGGGTTTGGGTGGGAAGACAATAAGCTCGGTCTTGGCCATGTTCAGTTTCAGGTGGCGGTTGGACATCCAGGCAGCAATGTCGGATAAGCAAGCCGATACTTTGGCCTGGGTTTCGGCAGTGATGTCCGGTGTGGAGAGATAAAGCTGGGTGTCATCAGCATAAAGATGATATTGGAAACCATGAGATGAGATCAGGGAAGAGGTGTAGATTGAAAATAGAAGGGGTCCAAGGACAGATCCCTGAGGAACTCCAACAGAGAGCGGGATGAGGGTGGAGGAAGAACCATGAGAGTGTACTCTGAAGGTATGGTGGGAGAGATAAGAGGAGAACCAGGAGAGGACAGAGCCCTGGAACCCAAATGAGGACAGTGTGGCAACAAGTAAATCGTGATTGACAGTGTCAAAAGCAGCGGATAGGTCGAGGAGGATGAGGATGGAGAAGTGACCTTTGGATTTGGCAAGGAACAGGTCATTGCAGACTTTAGATACACACAAGGTAGGGTGGACTGGACCACCAGGGACCCCTTGCTGGGGGACTAGAGACCCACCGGATCTCCAGCCTGCCCTGAACCTGGGGGGGGGGGGGAGGGGAATCGTCGGGGTCCAGCGGACCTCCAGCGCCCCTGTCACTGGGGAGGGGGGGTTGGTTGGTCATCAGGGACCTTTTGCTGGGGGAGTTAGGGGGGGCTGAAGACCCACCGGATCTCCAGCTCTCCCTGAACCTGGGGGGGGGGGGGGGGGATCGTCGGGGGGGACAGGAGGTCCGCCGGACCTCCAGCTCCCTGTCGCTGGCAGGTTTGTTGTTGGGGAGAATGGGGGCCTGCCAGCATGCAAATGCATGCTGGACAGGGCTCACCATTTCTCCCCAATGATCTGCAAACCCTAATGCCAGCTCAGAGCTGGCATAGGTTTTGCCGCAGCCAGCGACCCAATCTTTGGCGCGCTGGCCGCTGATCATTGGGGATGAATATGTTTAGCCCTGTTTAGCAGGGCGTTCAGAGACCTCGAGCGCATTGTTTCACGCACTCGAGGGCTCTGATCATGGGGCGTTAGCAAACGCCGGCGCTAACAGACTCTAGTGCCGGCGTTTGCTTCTGATCATCCCCCTGCGAGTGCGCTAAAGTTTTTATTGAGTGCTAAAAACGCTAGCGCACCTTAGTAAACAGGGTTCTAAGTTTTCAACTAATTTGTTTTATTTATTTTTTTACATTTAGGACATTACTGCCCTAATTCTATACTCTTGTGCGCACAGTTTCATGCTTTACTGCACATATTTGCACACGCAGGTTATAGAATTATATGCAACTTAATTGTGAAAGTGCTAGATTTTAGGAGTTAATTGGGGCTAATTGGCACAAATTTACATGAATAACTGCCCTTTAGTTTCAAGTTTATTGATTATTTTTTACTATACCACCCATCAAATACCTTCTAAATGGTGTACAAATACTAGTATAGCCCAAAGAAAAAAAAAATAAAAGAACTCCATTAGTGTCAGGAAAGGAAAGGAAAGAAAAGAAAAGAAAAAAAAGAAGATAAATATCATGCTGCTGGGGTCACCAGGACCCAACAAAGGAAAACAAGATCCTCATTGGTAACATCCAGAAGAGATATAGAGGCTCATTTTCAAAGCACATAAACTTACAAAAGTAGCTTTGCAAGTCTATGTGCTTTGAAAGTGAGCACCATAGTGAGGTCCAAAAAAGGAGAACCAAAGATTGCAAAAGATGTATAAAAATGCTTCGATATTGGGGCACAAAGTTCATTCATTGAAAAAAAAAACCCTCACAACTGGAAAAGCCAGACTCAACATGGTCGTGTTTCAGCATGAACTACTGAGTCAGGAGTCTAATGTTCTACTGTACTGCGAGTATCAACATGAACAACAATTTGTGGACTGTTAGCGCTATAGAAATGATTTGTAGTAGTAGTAGGTTGGCATAATCATCAACGCCAAAGAAAGGCAAGGTTATGTCGCTGAAGTGAAACTAGCAATCGTAAATTCGGCCTTTCGTTGGCATCAGGTAGAAAAAGGTGCATCTAGCTGATCAGGAGTTACAGCAGCTAAGATTTTGTGTTTGGTTGCTTTTTCATATGTACTCAGCTTGTGCAGCTTATGAGAAGAGAAATATTGAACTATTTCGACCTGGCGGTTTTATTGCTGGCTTTGGACAATTGATGTATTTGAGAGCCATTTTAATTAAGTTTTTTCTGCCTTGGTGCTTTTTTTCTCCATTCTTCTGGGAGTTTGTGACATGTGATAAAACTTACTGTAGCCCCTTGTTTTGGAGTGTTTGCTCCTGGTTGGATGCATTAGTGAGGTCGCCTTCCCAATTTTTGACACTTTATAAACTGGATGTTAATTTTTTAGTCTTTACATACCAGTTCCAAGACCAATAATTTGGATATTATTGTTAGAATTTTGTAAGCAATATATAAAAATATCCTACAGCCTATCGGTAATTAAAAATACCCATTATTACTAGGGCTGCATTTCTGAAGTAGGATGTGAAAACTGTAAGGCTGTTTATAGCTGTTCTGCATGCTGTTTTCAATTCTTTAATTTGTAACTTATCTATATTTTGTATTTTTTCAATTAAACAATAAAAAACAGTAAAATGATATTTAAGGATGCATTTTGATTAAAACTTGAAATTGCAATTAATCACATAATTAAAGATATTTATTACTTTTCTCACAACAGCTCTTTGTGACTCTGGGCAATGGAGGGTTAAATGACTTGCCCAGAGTTACAAGGCACTGTGGGGGGGGGGGGGGGGGGGGGGGGGGAAGGGGAATAAACAATATACCTTTAATCCTGCGATTAAAATTTTGAATCAAACTGCAGCCCTAATTATTACTATGCTGGCAAATTTGCCAGTTTCTTCCCTGATAGTCAACTGACTCTAGCAATCTGAAATGTAAATATAGAAGATAAGAATATACTTGGCATAAATCCAAGCGAGTTTCAGACAGAGATGTTTATAAGAAACATGCTGCTATAGTTTATACAGGAACAATTAAAGCAGCTAAATAAACCTCATTAAGTGACAAAGCAGCCTCAAAATAAACCAAGAGAACTTCTCTACATTACAGATAAACTTCCTTTGGTTTAACACCTGATTTAGTTCCCTCAGAGTTCTGCAAAAACAGTCTGCTAAAGACTATCATGAGAAAACTAATATTTTGTAGAAAATCAATGAGGCTAGCTCTGATGAAAATGTTCTGGAAACTACACAATGTAGAGAAGAATCAGAAGGCTCCAATGAGCATTTTGTTCATCTTAAGACTGTCCATATTTTTTCCCAGGTGATATTTTGGTAATACAGGACTTACTGCTGTCCAGAATAAACTACTGCAACATAGCCTATCATGTCACTCTGTCAAAAGATGACTGAGAGGTTGCAGATTACTCCAAATACAGCTGCAAGATTAAAAGACGATGAAACACCTAGAGACTGTGTGTCACCATTATTACAAACCCATCACTGGCTTCCACAAGAATAGCCACACTGGGTCAGACCAATGGTCCATCTAGCCTAGTATCCTGTTTCCAACAGTGGATAATCCAGGTCACAAATACCTGGCAAAAACCCAAATAGAAAGAACTTTCCATGCTACCAATCCCAGGGAAAGCAGTGGCTTCCCCATGTCTATCTCAATAGCAGACTATGGACTTTTCCTCCAGGAACTTGTCCAAACCCTTTTTAAACCCAGATAACCTAACCGCTGTTACCACATCCTCCAGCATCAAGTTCCAGAGCTTAACTATTCTTTGAGTGAAAAAAATATTTCCTCCTATTTGTTTTAAAAGTATTTCCATGTCCCCTTCATTGCATGTCCCCTTCTATCTAGTTTGTATCTAAACCAGTACAAAATACCAATCATGTGAGCTAATTTTATGGGGAGAGCTCTGGGGGCAGATGGGTAGCACTTACAGAGGACAAGGCATTCTTCAGGCCAACAATCTGCACAGAAGGTGATGAACATGCGTCATGTTCCAAGATCTGCTTCATCTTCTCCCTCTCGGCAGAGACTGTATTAAAAGCAGACTTCAAAGCGAAGTAGACTGCAGAAAAGTGGAGAGAAAAATCAGGAGCACAGAATACACTCAAAACCACTTTTCAAAACAACCGTGTCAGAATTATAGCAAAGTCAATTCTTCCATTCCACTCACCTATACACACACGAACATTAAAGGCATATTATGGACCTTGATTTATAACAGGGCATCTAAGCGTTATGCCCAAAAAGGCATCCATTTTATAAAGGCAACATAGGTGCATTACATGCCTTTATAAAATAGTCTCCTAGAACCAACCCCTATTGCATGTAAATGTCAATGCACACATTTACACCAACTTCGAAGACTGTGTAAATGTGTACCTGTATTCCATCCTGCTCATCATATAATCGTATATGCACAATTTTACACTTAGCATGCAAAATTACACATGCATGATATAGAATACCTACAGTTACACGTGTAACTTAATTCACTAATTAGCATTAAACCAATTATTGGTGATAATTGGATTTCACAATTGCTAACTAATTTGGAGTTATGCATGTTAACTGCGCTTAGTTGGTATGCTATAACCTTAGCATGCAAATTCTATAGCGTTAACTGCAAGAGGGTGTGAATGTGGGTGAAGCAGGACTTTTGGACACTGCCATTTTGGTGCTACTATATGGGTACAGTAGTTAGGGCGCTGGACATTTTGGTGCCCAAATGGGAGTGTCCAAAAGTCCTCTTTCTACTTCTCCCCCTCACTACTCAGCGAAGAACATAATAGCCATACTGGGTCAGACCAATAGTCCATCTAGCCCAGTATCCTGCTTCCAACAGTGTGCCAATTTCGGTCACAAGTACCTGACAGAATTCCAAACAGCAAGATTCATGCTGCTGATCCCTGGGTCAAGCAGTGGCTTCCCCCATGTCAGTCTACCTCAATAGCAAACTATGGACTTTTCCTCCAGGAACTTGTTCAAATCTTTTTTTTTTTAATTCATATACACAAACCGCTGATACCACATCCTCTGGCAATGAGTTCCAGTGATGCTTACTGCTTTGGCCAGGGGTTCTTGGAGCAAAGGGGGGATGTGGGCTGCACCAGATAATGCCTGTGAGGGAAGATGGTTCTTCAAGAACTTTATTCTGTCCTCCCTCACAGGCTTCGCCTCAGGTAGTCCACATCTCCCCTTCTGCTCTAAGGACCTTCAGCCAAAGCATTGAGCAGTCACAGGCCTTGCTTTCCACTGACCAGTGTAGGAGGTTAGTGCAGGGGAGAAGTAGAAGCAAGAACTTGGACACTGCCATATGGGCATCCAAAATCTTGGTGCTCAAAATGGCAATGCCTAAAAGTCATGGGTGCCCAAATGGCAGCACCACAATGATGGCAACCGAAGCTCACATACCCAATGTGGGAGGGGCATGAGTGAGTCAGGGTGTACCCAGCACTTATGCACTTAATGTGTTAACTTTGTAAGGATTTGTTTGAAGCAGTTCCCTTAGTAGCAAAACTATACAGTGAGGAAATATCCCAGGTAACCTTCTTTTTGAGAAGTTCTGAGAGAAGAGGACATTTCTCTGGGTAAGTGAACATTATTTTTCTCTTTGCTTTGGTGATTCAATGATTGGGGTTAAGACAGAAATTGCAGGTTTATTGGCACATAAGGCATTTTATTCACTGAGTCCATCGTTATTTATCCAATCTTATTATTCCCTATATACCAGCGCGGACACTACAGCCATTGACAGACAACAGACTGGTAATTCCATCCCCATCTAAAGCCAGATGGGAATCAACACGAACATCTGCATTCTTCTTCTTAACCTCTACCCTCTGGAACTGCCTTCCTAAAGAACTTAGGCTTGAAAACTCCTATGCCCACTTCCGCAAAATCTTAAAAACTAATTTTTTTTGAGACCTATTTGAAGATAATGTCTAATACTAAATATATAATAAGGGAAAGGGATAGGAGAAGTGAAGAGAGATGGAAGGGAAAGAGAGAGAAGAGGAGAACAAGGGGGGAAAATGGAATTTTTAATATTTCTTTGCTTTTATTATGTTTTTATGATGGTGATTATAATCTGAGTAATTTGTATGAATATTACTAATTGGCTCTCTGGTTTTGCTGTGCTTTTCTATCAGAAATGGATTTCAAAGTGTGTTTTTATAGTATTTTAACACTGATTTTATTGTTATATTATATTGTAAACAGTTCTGATTTACTTTTTGTAATAAGTGACGGTCTAGTAAATAAACGATAAACGATAAAGACAGATTGAATTTAAAAATGCAAACTTTAACTAGATTTCATAGTATAAAACCCTTTTCCCCACAGTTTTAAACTTGAACTTTCTGCGAGAGGTGGAAACACTACAGCATTAACAGATAGCTTCTAGAAGGCATAGCAGGGCCTAGTTCAGTCTTCCCCCCACCAGGGGATGCAATATGCTGTCACACCGAGGATGCATCTCCAGGAGCCTCTGCCCAGAAGGGAAGGGTTAGGTCAGCTGTTGCTGCTGGTGATTCGATCATTAGACCCGCAGAGAGCTGGGTGGCTGGTGGATGTTAGGCAGTGGTGTGCTGGTAAAGTTTTAACAACAGGCTCTCTCCCCGGTCCACCTCGGCGCCCCCCTGTCCACCACTGCGTCCCCCCCCCCCATCCACCTCTGCGCCCTCCCAAAATTGCAGAGCTGGCTATAGCCGGAGGGGGGGGGGAGCAATGCATTACTCTTGCCAGGAAAAAAAATTAAATGATCCCAGGTTCCAATCTAATTCATGTTTAATGTGGGATAAAATGCCATAAATAAGTAAATAAATATAAACTTTTAACGTTCAGCACCTGATTCTCAAAGTGGACATATTCCAAACACTATAATGAAAATAAAATAATTTTTTTCTACCTTTGTTGTCTGGTGACTGTTTCTCTGATCATGCTGGCCCAGTATCTGATTCTGCTACTCTCTATCTGTTCCCTTGACTCCGTTTCCAGGGCTTCCTTTCCATTTATTTCTTTTCTTTCCTCCTTTCTTCTTCATTTCTGGTCCTCCACAGACTTGACTGTCCAGTGGATACAGCTTCTTCCTATTTTCTCCATCTATGTGCAGTTTTTCTCCTCTCTTCCTTTTCCCTCATCTCATCTCCTTCCTCTATCTTCCCTCCATGTCCAGCATTTCTTCTCTCTCCCTTCCCTCCCCTCCATCCATGTCCTGAAACTCTCCTCTCTCTCCCCTGCCCCCTCTATCCATTCATGCCCAGCAATTGGCTTCTCTCCCCTGCCCCCCTCTACCCATCCCTGCCCAGCAATTGGCTTCTCTCCCCTGCCCCCCTCTACCCATCCCTGCCCAGCAATTGGCTTCTCTCCCCTGCCCCCCTCTACCCATCCCTGCCCAGCAATTGGCTTCTCTCCCCTGCCCCCCTCTACCCATCCATTCCCAGCAATTCTTCTCCCTCCCCTGCCGCTCCCAAACATGTCCAGCGATTCTCCTCCCTCCCTTCCCAAACATGTGCGATTGTCCTTCGCCCCCACCGTCCCCTCCCGCTCCCAACCATCTTGTTTATTACCTCTCCGTATGACGTAGGACGTCAGAAGGCGGGACTAAGGGCACGAACGAACTCATCAAGCAAGCAGGGAAGACTGGAGATGGGCCGCAGGGCTTAAATAACGCGGCGCTTCAACGGAGAGGTAATAAACAAGATGGATGGGAGCGGGAGGGGACGGTGGGGGCGAAGGACAATCGCTGCACGTTTGGGAGCGGGAGGGGAGGTAAGCATGGTGCCCTCCTGCCATGCTTACCTCTGTAATGGAGCCGGCTTGCCCCAAACAACAACCAGCTCACAAGAGCTGTCAAAATTTAACAAGCGGCTCTTGCGAGCCGGCTCCAGCACACCACTGATGTTAGGTCACCTGGTTACTTGCCTGCCTGGTGCAAAAGTGGTGAAAATCACAAATCAACTAGATAGGATTTTAGAAAGTTCTGGGGAGCAGCCAGCTGTCTTGGTACATGTGGATACCAATGAAATAGGAAAATGTGGGAGGGAGGATCTGGAAGCCGCATTCAGGCTCTTAGGTAGAAAGCTGTCCTCCAAGGTAGCATTTTCAGAAATGCTCCCCATTCCATGCGAAGGACCCAAGAGGCAGATAGAGCTCCGAAGTCTAAATGGGCGGTTGAGATGATGGTGCACAGATGAGGAATTCAGATTTTCTTTTAGGAACTGGGCAACATTTTGGGAAAGGGGGAGCCTGTTTTGAAAGGATAGATTTCAGCTTAACTAGGATGGAACCAGGCTGCTGGTGCAAATTTTAAAAAGGAGATAGAGCAGCTTCTAAACTGAAATATGGAGGGGGGGGGGGGAGAGCCAACAGTCACACAGGAGTCCATGGCTCAGTGTGGAGTATTCTTGAAGGATAATATGGAAACAAGATATTTAGGGAATCCCAATAAACAGGTTTCAACAATGGTGAAACAGCTAGGAGTGTTTAAGAGGAGAGTAAAGGATGCAAATTATTCATGTCAACTTCTAAGCACCTGTAGATGAAAGGAAAAAACACAATTTGAAGTGTCTGTATACAAATGCTAGAACACTAAAAAATAAGAGATGAGAGAGAGTATATTGCACTGAATGACGAGGTAGATATAACAGGTATCTTAGAGACCTCAAGGAAGGAGGACAATCAATGGGACACTGTGTTGAGCACAAATTATATCACCATGATAGAGTGGATCAAACTGGGGGGGGGGGGGGTTGCATTATATGTTAAAGAGGAAATTGAGTCAAACAAAATAAATATTCTACATGAAACAGACAGCAACATGGAATCCTTATGTATAGAAATTCCATGTGTGAAGGGAAGTAGTATACTGGTAGGGCTGTACTACCATCCACCAGAACAGAATGGACATATGAACAATCTAAGAAAGCTGGCAAATTGTGCAACAGTATAATAATGGGTCATTTCTATTACCCCAATATTGGCTGGATACATGCTACATCAGAGAGAGCTAGGGAGGTAAAATTCCTACACGTAATAAATGACTAGTTCTTGGAGCAACTGGTCCAGGAGCCGAAAAGGAGGGGGAGTTATTTTAGATCTAGTCCTTAGTGGAATGCAGGCATAGTACGAGAGATAACGGTACTGGATCCATTTGCAAATAGTGATCATAACATGATCAAATTTGAGCTAATATCTGGAGTGAAGAAGTCACAAAGGAAATCTACTGTAGCAACATTTAATTTCTGAAAGGGTGACTATGATAAAAAGAGTAAAATGGTTAAAAAGGAGCTAAAAGGATCAGCTGCAAAAATTAGGGCTTTAAATCAGGCATGGACGTTGTTTAAAAATACCATCTTGGAAGCCCAGACCAGATGTATACCAAGTATTTACAAAGGTGGAAAGAAGAGCAAACAACAGTTAACATGGTTAAAAGGTGAAGTGAAAGAGCCTATTAGAGCCAAAAGAACATCCTGCACAGAATGGAAAAAGGACCCGAATGAAGAAAATAAGCTCTGGCAAGTTAGATGCAAAGAATTGATAAAGAAGGTAAAAGAGAATATGAAGAGAAACTTGTTGCAGAGGCAAAAAATTCACAGTAGCAACCTTTCAGCTACATCAGAAGCAGAAAGCCTGTGAGGGAATCCATGGGACCGTTAGATCATGAAAAGTAAAAGGGGCACTCAGGGAGGACAAGGCCATAGCAGAGAGACTGAATGAATTCTTTGCTTTGATCTTTATGGAAGAAGATATAAGAAATCTACCTCTATCAGAAATGGTTTTCAAAGGTGAATGCAGAGGAACAGAAAGAAATCTCAGTGAACCTGGTAAATTGAAAATTAATGAGTACTAAGTCATGTGGACTGGATGGCATGCACCTTAGGGTACTGAAAGAACTCAAACATAAAATTACTGATCTGCTGTTAAGTGATCTGTAGCCTGTCATTAAAATTGTCTGTAGTACCTGAAGATTGGAGGGTGGCCAATGTAATGCTGATTTTTAAATAGGGTTCCAGGGGTGATCCAGGAAATTACAGACCAGTAAGCTTGATTTCATAGTTCCTTCAATGGCAAGTTTTCCAGGTATTGAGGCAGCAAAGAATTCCCACACCACCATGTTTGACTGTCAGTATGATGTTCTTACTTTGGAATGCTGCACTTGCTTTATGCCGGACATAATGGAACTAGAGTTGTCAAAAGAATCCTACCTTTGGCCTATTCACAGATCATCAACCCAAAAGGCTTAGAGATCACCCAGGTATGTTTATGCAAATGTGAGATGGGCATTGATGTTATTCTTGGATAGCAGCAGTTTATGCCTTGCTACTCTCCCATGAATCCAATTTTGCCCAGTCTCTCTCTTGTTGGGGAGACATGAATACTGACCTTAGTTCAGGCTAGAGAGGTCTGCATTCTTTGGATGTTCTTTTGGGATGTTTTGCGATTTCCTGGATCAGTTCTTGCTGCACCCTTGGTTTAATTTTGACAGATCAGACACTCCTAGGAATAATCACCACTGTTCCTAGTCATCTGTATTTAGAGATAATAGCTCTCAATGTGATTCAGTGGAGTTCTGAGCTTTAGAAATGGCATTGTAACCCTTTCCAGTGACATATTTAGCACGCCTCTATTACGTCGTCTTCACCGGCTTCTGATAGACTTTAAAGTAAAATTCAAGGTTCTCATTCTGACATATAAATCGCTTCATTTAGCTACCCCATCTTACCTTGCAAACCTTACTATTCCTTACACACCGACACCGACGCTCCGCTCACTCACAGACAATAGACTAGTGATCCCACCACTCTCAAGGGCTAGATGGGAATCCACACGTGTCTCAGCATTTTTCTTTTTATCCCCTGCACTGTGGAAGTCCCTTCCAAAATCAATTAGGGTAGACGAATAATACCCTCTTTTGCGTAAAGCTCTAAAAACATAATTTTATCAAACTGCTTTTAAAATAGAACATTAATGAGACCACACAGGTATGAAATTTGCTTTACACTGTACAAGGAGAAATAAAACTAATTGTGTATGACTGATGTAATGCTTGTCTTTATGATTATCTTCAGTATGGAAGTTCTGTTTGTGTTGTCCTATCATACAGTGGGGGAAATAAGTATTTGATCCCTTGCTGATTTTGTAAGTTTGCCCACTGACAAAGACATGAGCAGCCCATAATTGAAGGGTAGGTTATTGGTAACAGTGAGAGATAGCACATCACAAATTAAATCCGGAAAATCACATTGTGGAAAGTATATGAATTTATTTGCATTCTGCAGAGGGAAATAAGTATTTGATCCCTCTGGCAAACAAGACCTAATACTTGGTGGCAAAACCCTTGTTGGCAAGCACAGCGGTCAGACGTCTTCTCTAGTTGATGATGAGGTTTGCACACATGTCAGGAGGAATTTTGGTCCACTCCTCTTTGCAGATCATGTCTAAATCATTAAGAGTTCTGAGCTGTCGCTTGGCAACTCGCAGCTTCAGCTCCCTCCATAAGTTTTCAATGGGATTAAGGTCTGGTGACTGGCTAGGCCACTCCATGACCCTAATGTGCTTCTTCCTGAGCCACTCCTTTGTTGCCTTGGCTGTATGTTTTGGGTCATTGTCGTGCTGGAAGACCCAGCCACGACCCATTTTTAAGGCCCTGGCGGAGGGAAGGAGGTTGTCACTCAGAATTGTACGGTACATGGCCCCATCCATTCTCCCATTGATGCGGTGAAGTAGTCCTGTGCCCTTAGCAGAGAAACACCCCCAAAACATAACATTTCCACCTCCATGCTTGACGGTGGGGACGGTGTTCTTTGGGTCATAGGCAGCATTTCTCTTCCTCCAAACACGGCGAGTTGAGTTCATGCCAAAGAGCTCAATTTTTGTCTCATCTGACCACAGCACCTTCTCCCAATCACTCTCGGCATCATCCAGGTGTTCACTGGCAAACTTCAGATGGGCCGTCACATGTGCCTTCCGGAGCAGGGGGACCTTGCGGGCACTGCAGGATTGCAATCCGTTATGTCGTAATGTGTTACCAATGGTTTTCGTGGTGACAGTGGTCCCAGCTGCCTTGAGATCATTGACAAGTTCCCCCCTTGTAGTTGTAGGCTGATTTCTAACCTTCCTCATGATCAAGGATACCCCACGAGGTGAGATTTTGCGTGGAGCCCCAGATCTTTGTCGATTGACAGTCATTTTGTACTTCTTCCATTTTCTTACTATGGCACCAACAGTTGTCTCCTTCTCGCCCAGCGTCTTACTGATGGTTTTGTAGCCCATTCCAGCCTTGTGCAGGTGTATGATCTTGTCCCTGACATCCTTAGACAGCTCCTTGCTCTTGGCCATTTTGTAGAGGTTAGAGTCTGACTGATTCACTGAGTCTGTGGACAGGTGTCTTTCATACAGGTGACCATTGCCGACAGCTGTCTGTCATGCAGGTAACGAGTTGATTTGGAGCATCTACCTGGTCTGTAGGGGCCAGATCTCTTACTGGTTGGTGGGGGATCAAATACTTATTTCCCTCTGCAGAATGCAAATAAATTCATATACTTTCCACAATGTGATTTTCCGGATTTAATTTGTGATGTGCTATCTCTCACTGTTACCAATAACCTACCCTTCAATTATGGGCTGCTCATGTCTTTGTCAGTGGGCAAACTTACAAAATCAGCAAGGGATCAAATACTTATTTCCCCCACTGTATAATGGATTTCCTAGCTTAAACGACATTGCATGTTATTGTAAATTTTTGATGTGTAAATCGTTCTGGCTTGCTATACAATAAGTGACGGTATAGTAAACAAATAAACGATAAACTTTTTAATCTCATCTCTTCAAATTTCCTTTGATCACGTTATAGCATTCTTGTAGAAACTTTGTACTGATTGCTTCACTCTCATAAGGTTCAATACATATGAGGTTTAGATTCAACGGGGCTGGCTGTGTTCAATCAGCTGGATCTCAACGGCCGATTTTCACGTAACTTGGTACATAAAACCGTAAGTGATCCTTAAATCCTGACTGCAGTTGCTAAGACTGTAGCTTATAGGAAGTCATTTATCACTGAAACTTCACAGCTCGCAAGAATCACAAACATTCTTCTTTCTTGAAAGCCTCTGTTCAATCTAATTTTGGAAGTTTTTCATCTAGTAAGAATAATGTCTAAAATTACATTCTTACAAAGATATGTAAGTAGAAATATTTGATTTTGAAAACTGTGGCTTAATTTGATAAACTTAAATTCCAAATTTGGACAAGTGGTTTTCAGTAGGCACATTTTCACAACAGAATTTATTGTTAAGCACGCACCCATCAAGTCTGCCTGTTCGCACAGATGTATATATTTGTTCATGTCCAGCTGATAAATAAGCAGCCAGGTAGGTAGGGGATGGAGCCAGAGCAGCGAGCTACTGAGCTGATATGAAGCCCATACTCTGTAGCCTGAAGATTAATAAAGCACTGACCATCCGCAAAGAACCCCTCCACATCCACTGTCCCTTTCTCTATTACAGAAGCTTAGGAAAGTCAGGGCTGGTCCACTGCAGGAACAATCTGCTGAGACAACCAGGGCCACCAGCTCACAATTCTTGGCCAGAAGGGAGTGGGGCCTGTCTGAAGAAGGAAAGTTGACAGCCATAACATCTTAAGAGACTGTCCCTGCTTCTAGTGTCACTATACAGTCACTATACAGTCCTGCACCAGATCCCACCTAAGTAGATTTCTGTCCACAGAGATAGGGGTGGAGGGGGGAGCTGCAGATAATAGGGGGGGGGGGGGGGGAAATCCACCACTGTGCCACACCAGGTATACACCTTTCATCTTGTTTTATTATCTTTGTAACATAAAATTTAGAAGCACTGTTTTTGTTTTCTCATGGGGAGTTATCTAGACATCCACTACCCACAGATTTTTAAGCATTACCTTAATGTATTATATACTATTTCTATGTATTTACTTAGAGATTGCGAATCATAACTAAAACTCTGTCCTTTTTGAGCTGCATATCATGACTTCTTGCTCTGAAACCTCATTTCCTGTGAAAAATATGTCCTCTCTATGCATTACTAACATTTTGAGGTCTCCAATACTCATGTTACCTGCTCACCTAATGAGCACCCATAAGTCAGAAGTAATACAGTTAGTACCAGGTAGCCGATAAAGAATATGGATGCAATAAAACATTTAAACATCACAATTGCTGATACGAGATTAACGCACCCCAGGAACATGCACTTGTGTCTAGTTTACCTTTGTGTGCAATATTACACAGATCTTCCTGCATCTTGGAAAATTCTGCTGAGGTCTCCGAGCTATCAGAGTAATTTTTTTCGTCTGCATAGTCCATGGTTGACAGATTAGGATTGGAAGCATGCAGTCTCATGGGACCAGCAAATACAGAAGGAACCTGCAAAGGTAGACACTGGCTGGTGAAACTCTAATGTTGCATGAAAATATTAGCAGGCTGAACATTCAATTTTAGTGTAAAGGTACTAAAAATAAAAAGACCAGCTCTCATTGCCCAGTAAGGCAGGTTTTAATATACACATATGACCTACAAAAGCGGTAAAAGTTGGGAACAGAGGTATAATGGTATATTATAGGTCTGAAATGCATGTTGGGTACATATATTGCTTTTAGGTACAGTCATATTTTCATTAAAGCACATCATTAAAGCACAGAAATAAATAAAATAAAAACTTTTTATTGAAGAGAATTTTTCATGCTTAGAGTGTTGGACTATGATTCAAAAGCCTATGAGTTCACATCACCTCATCATTCTGCCTCCGGGACTGAGCTCAAAATAAACAACGTGTCTTACTGTGGCTTTCCCCATCAAATTAAAAGTGGGGAGAGGAATACTGCCAACCAGAATCTAAAAGAGGGTATTGATCGCAGTTAATCCAGTGTCTTGGCGCATTAGAAATTAAGGAGTAGTTGGTGAGGTTTCCCCTTTTTCCTAATCTTGATCTCTCTTGAAAAGCTCATGTCTTTCTACACCTCAACAACAAAAGGAGAGGAAATTAAAACTGGTACATAAAGAATAATCACAACCATAATCCCTTCTAGGTCTAGACAGACTCCAAACATAATTATTCTAGCAAATATTAATTGAAAATGTATGTAAATATCCAGTAAAGAGGAATAAACATTTTTATACAGTGAGGATTGTGTTACTGGAATGATAATCAGAGCAATGTTATTACCTGCAGTGCTCCTTTGGCATCCTTCCCCATGCCTTTTGTCCGCCAACCTCTTCGGTTAGAAACTTTCTCCTTTTTTGGACTTTCAAAAGAACCAGCCTTTCATACACCGGGGGGGGGGGGGGGGGGGGGGGGGGGGAGAGAAATCAGATGGATTATGAAACTAATGAAGACAAGAATAAATTCTATTATCTGTACACATTTTCCAAAACATACACAGATTCCTCACCCCCCCCCCCCCCAATGAACACAGGAGGTAATTTCACAAAAGGATGCCTAAGTGAGAAGTCCAGAGAGACACCTCTATTAAAGCAATTTAGAAAAGGCACCATAGGAGCCTATCTGCTGCATTCTATATAGCATCCTAGAGATCCAGTCAAAATCTAAGTGTATTCTATAGCACTCGTTAACTTAATTGGCTTAATCTAATCAGCATTGATAACAGCACTTAACAAGCAATGAGCACTAATTGGCAATAATTAGAATTTATACGCACAACTCGCTAAACATATTCTGTAATGATCTGTGCTAAATTCTAATGCACGTTCAAAAGGGGCATGGCTATGGGCGGGGAAATGGGTGCTTCAAAATTTATGACACAGTTATAGAATATGGTCCAGTGTGTGTAAATCTAAGCGCAAGGATTTACGTTACGTTTCTGTTGGTGGCAGCATGTAGTTTTAAGCGCAGGGATATTAAGCATATTCTATATACCTTGCCTAAATCTAGGTGCTGCCTATAGAATGTGTTTAGACGGAAATGTTTACTGTGTGGATTTTTTAGGCGTCTTATATAGAAGCTGGCCCTATATGCCTTTATACAAACGATACCCAGAACCTGCTCCAAAAAAGCATCACATGCATGTACACTATCTGTGCTTTTTATATAATGGGCACATACATCACAACTCGGTCTCCACTTTGACCAAACTACACCATGAGAATGTCCATGCAGACTGCAGAAGCAGGTGCACTCTTAAAGCGCTTACTTTTTAGGCACACATGCGGCTACACCATTTTATAAAAGCCCTTTTTAGGTGTAAAAAAAAATGCCTCGCACATGAATTTTGTTTTTCAATCACCCCCACAGTGTATACAACCCAGGGGTTCTTACCTTGTTCTTAACCTTAACCCCCCTGAAAAGGCTGTTTTACTACTGACCCGAAAGGCATTTATAGCAGGTGCCGAATAGGTCCTATGCAGAACGTCCATGTTGTGAAGCAGCTGGTTCATGTCCGTTAAATACAACTGACAGCGAGACAGGTCTGTGGGAAAGCAGCAGCATTAGCACCGTTCTCTTTGAGAGACCTAAAACTCTGAGCAAGTAATCTTTGGCAGACAAATGAATGCAGCTCAGTGCAATGCACTGGGGTGGTGCACTTGTAACATGGACCTCTCTGATAGGGAAAAAGCCACACTTAACCAGTACCTTTCCCCCCATCCAAAGGACTGTTTTAAGATTATATTAGGCTTATGGCAATTATATATTTGGGAACACCTCCATTTGTATGGCTCTCCTGGTGATCTCCATTCATGGACCTCCCTGTGCCCTTCCCAACCTCCCCCCCCCCCCCCCCCCAAAGAGATCATCTCTCCTGAAGTGAAACTGTAGGAACTGGATTAGCAAGTTGAGAGTGAGCATGGAGACTGAGCAAGCACATGGCCACAGGCCCGGCCTTCTGCAGAAAACTCAAAAGCAAGAGGAGCACTATGCAGTCTGCAAGGGTACACCGATTTAATCCTCTGAACCACCGGTGACCTGCTACCATACTCAAACCACTGCTTTGCAAACATAAATTACAAGGGGGAGTGCAGGTGAGGAGGGAATAAAGCAGTAGAGGCAGGTAGGCAGTGTGAAAAGATGTGAATTGAGAAGTCTAGGAAGAGACTGGTGCCACACAGGAGGCTAGAGGGGAGCAGTCTATCAACTGCAAGAGATGCGGACCGTTGGCAATTTACTAGTAATTATATTCTTGATTTAAAAGGTTCTACCAACCTCTGGACTTAATTAAAACTACTGCTTGGCAACATCACCTCAGACCCCAAGTACCCACAACTGTCAGCAGTTTAGCATGCGCAGGTGGGAGATGTGGCAGGTCTATTTGCCTCCTTTTGACTTTAGGCCCTAGGAATGTACCTGGTTTACCTTTCACTTAATCCTGCCCTGCCCATTCAGCATCCCCTGATCAGTTAATTCTTACTAACTTTAAAATAAAAAGACTAAAGCAACAGAATGAAAACTAAGTGTAGCCAGTTTTCCAATAAGCATTAGGATGAATCCAACCACAGGCTAGGAAACGGAGAAAGCAAGATTTATTACTTCAGGGGCGTTAAAAGGGTGCCTTAAACTCTTCTTTAGTGTGGTTACCTTCAGCACACGTGTCCATGTCCTCCGAGGACTGCAGCCAGAGCGGAACACGTGTTTCACTGCCTGCACAGGGGAATGGCAGGCCGCTCCCAGCCTGCACTGAATTCTGCCGCATCACTCCACTCGCCTTTTTAAGAGAACAGGAGGTCAAAAATTCTGGTAAGACAGTGAACCAAATCACAGAGGAAGAAGTGGCGGAACCCACTTTCTGAGGCAGATATGGTGCTCTCTCATGAACAGATATACAAAGCGTGGGAGAATAAATAACTGCTACTTACTCTATAATGTCAATACACATTTATGCATATGCAAAGTTTCAAATTTTTACTTTGGGCAATATTTATAATATTCTCCCTTTTCTACACGCTGTCTGACAGTTTTCTCCACCCTCATGAGAAAGCTGACATGCTCAAAAAAGATGACAAAATCAACCTCCCATTATCCTTAATCTCTATGACTTTAACAGCACTGCCCTCTCACATATCAAAATATATCTCATTCAGCAGCTGAGATATGTGGAAATGCATTAAACCACAGCCATTACCCTTCTGATTGAGGTAAGGTCAAACGGAGATGGCGAGTCTGTGACTGTGGCCAGTGGGAAGAAATGGTTGTTTTGTGGAAACATTGAAATTTCATTTTGACGGTACAGTCTGTGGTCCCGCAGTTTCAATACCCATTCCTCAAACAGTTCCTGAGATTTCACCTAAAGAAGGCATTGTAAAATTAGACAAGAATGTTCAAAATTATTCAAGCATTAATTCAGAGGCTGTGTAAAACACCCAACTAATAACCCAAGGTTCAAAAAGAGGAGTTCTGGTCAAAGCAGAGAAACACCCACAATAAGCAGAAAACATCAATAGGTATATATATATATATATATATATATATATATATATATATATATATATATATATATAAAAGTCAACTGCCTAAGCCAGAAATACAAGGAAACATTAACGTTATTTAATTTAAATATTTTCCTTTGTTTTACTCTTGGCAAGATTGGTGCACATCAGGGATTGACAGATGTTTCTCAATCCTCTTCAATTTGTATTTCTGTTTTGGGGTATTATTCTCTGCCCAGTTTTTTGTTTCCATTTTCAGAGACTTTGTTCCACAAATAAATTCTCTTGAAATAAGTTAACAGCAAATTAAATAGAAGAGTAGCCTAATATTTAGGGCACTGGGCTGAGAACCAAAGAATCATGGGCTCAAATCCTACTTCTTTCAAGGACACTTTTGTGACATTTCAAAGGTCTCTCCACCCTCCATTGCCTCAGGTGAAAACAGATTATAAGCCCTCTGGGACAGCCAAGGAACCTGAATATAACTCGCTTAGAGCTGGGTTTTGGAAAAGTGAGCAATTTTCATTTACTAACTTGCATTTATCAATCACCTCTATCAAACCACCTGTGGCGACTTACCATATCCAATACATACCATCCACTAGAAATGTCAGTACTGCAAACCATATTCCCTACCCCAAATAAAACTTTCCAAATTAAAACAAATCACAAAAACCATTGCTTCTTCAGTCCCCAACAGTATAAAACTACATGCACCAACTACTGTCATATTACAATCCACAGACAACAAAATGCACTTCACAAATGAAACGCCTGTTGCCACCACCGGGCTTTAACTAATTTATGACTTCTCAAATAATAGACCTTCAATCTAATGTAAACTGGCAATTTATTCCAAGAATTAGGGGTAATGACAGAAAATCTCTCATGTAAGTGTAAGCAAATAATCCCATGGACAGTGGTGTAGCGAGGACTGAATAGGCCCCGGGGAGAAAAATTAAAATGCCCAACCCCCATAGCATCATATTTCCCAAGGTAGTGGGGGCCAGGAAGGCAGGTCTGCTTCAGTGCAACAACTACCCTTACTCAGACTCAAATGGAAAAACATTTAAGACCAGGCAACATTTTGTTCATAAACATTTTAACAATTATTCAGTAATTTCAGTCACTAGGGTACAGCTTTTTTTTTCTTGAAGACATGATTGTGCAACCTGGAGAAGTGTGCAAATTAATTAAAAAAAAAAACAAAAGTTTCATTGCCATTAGTGAGAGCATTGATTCTGTTTACTCTCAACCGACACCCAAAACTGTGGTTCAGTTTTCAACAGCTCAACACACATCACATGCATTCAGATCTAGGCAAATTCCTTTGAAAGCTGTCCTAATAACTGCCTTCACTTCGTCTAGAAAGTTTCACTAAATTGTCTTAGATTTCAAGACCCTTCTCTGTGCCCTATTTGACCTCTTCATATTCCATATGAACTCAATGCTTGTTAACAGATTTCTCACCTCTTCCAAACAAGTAGAAACCTGCCCCTGTTCTGAAATCCCATCACCCTCCAACGGAACAAGCTTGGGACAAGTACATAGGATCTCTAAGGGAGTGATAGGGAGACTAGATAGGCCACTATAGTATTTACCTGCCTACATCTTTCTATGTTTCTAGTATTTGGACATCTCCATCTACATAGAAAGAAAACCCACGGGTACAAATAATTCTACCCAAAGGAGAAAACTATATGTTGAACAACAGGAAGAGTGGTGAACCTTGTAACAATCCCCTCACCCCCACAACCCAGCCCATGGACCCTTGACCATCCATCATTAAATCCAACTTGAAACAGTCTACCCTCCATAAAGAACCTTGTCCAATATAATACAATTCCACTCATACCCAAACCAAACACACTGTTGCAAATAAGACAGCCACATCCACTATATGAAATGCTGCTGTGCAGTCTAAAGAGATCAATAATTTATGACCAACAGTAGATCTCATCCAGCAAGGCCATGAACAGATTCCATCTACAACCATTCCTAAAACTCACTTGGCCCACAAAGAAATTTTGATAAGTTCCAATTTGTGCAACAACCTCTCTCCAATAATTTAGAGAGAATGCGCAAATTAGCTACTGGCCTATAGTACATCACCCTCGGGGGGAAGGCCGACAGTCGCTCAAAAGAGCATGGTTCGGGATAAGGTATCTTTCAAAGATATCACCATAACAGGGAAGATAGAGTATCCTGATAGTGAGGTTGCAAAAGAGATTGTAGTAGATCGGGTATCTTTAAATAACAATAAAAATCAGACAAAAGATTGCCAATTAATACTGTCAAGTACTAAGCATGATGTACTTAGGAACAACAAACATAGTTTGAAATGTCTATATGCGAATGCCAGGAGCCTAAGAAATAAGATGGGGGAGTTAGAATATATTGCACTAAATGAAAAATTAGATATAATAGGCATCTCTGAGACCTGGTGGAAGGAGGATAACCAGTGGGACACTGTCATACCGGGGTACAAATTATATCGTAGTGATAGGGTGAATCGGATTGGTGGAGGGGTAGCATTGTATATTAACGAGAGCCTTGAATCAAATAGATTGAAAATTCTGCAGGAAGCAAAACACTCCTTGGAATCACTGTGGATTGAAATTCCATGTGCAAAGGGGAAAAGGATAGTGATAGGAGTGTACTACCGTCCGCCTGGCCAGGACGAACAGACGGATGCGGAAATGTTAAAGGAAATCAGGGACGCAAACAAACTGGGCAACACAATAATAATGGGGGATTTCAATTACCCGCATATAGACTGGGGTAATGTAACATCTGTACACGCAAGGGACATAAGATTTCTTGATGAAATCAAGGACAGCTTCATGGAACAGCTAGTTCAGGAGCCGACAAGAGAAGGAAAAATACTAGACTTAGTCCTTAGTGGTGCTCATGATCTAGTGCAGGGGGTAACGATACGAGGGCCGCTTGATAACAGTGATCATAATATGATCGGTTTTGATATTGGCATTGAAGGAAGTGAAACTAGGAAATCAAGTACGCTAGCGTTAACTATAGAAAAGGTGATTACGACAAAATGAGAAAAATGGTGAAAAAAAGACTGAAAGGAGCAGCTCGCAGAGTAAAAAACTTGCATCAGGCGTGGATGCTGTTTAAAAACGCCATCCTGGAGGTTCAGGACAAATATATTCCACGTATTAGAAAAAAGGGAAAAAAGACTAAACGTCAGCCGGCGTGGCTAAACAGTAAGATAAAGGAAATCATTAGAGCCAAAAAACAATCCTTCAGAAAGTGGAGAAGAGAACCAACTGAAAGTAACAGGATAGATCATAAGGAATGCCAAGCCAAATGCAAAGCGGAGATAAGGAGGGCAAAAAAGGACTTTGAGAAGAAATTAGCGTTGGAAGCAAAAATACATAGTAAAAACTTTTTTAGATACATTAAAAGCAGGAAACCGGCCAAAGAGTCGGTTGGGCCGCTGGACGAAAATGGTGTTAAAGGGGCGATCAAGGAGGACAAAGCCGTAGCGGAGAAATTAAACGAATTCTTTGCTTCGGTCTTCACCGAGGAGGATTTGGGGGGGACACCGGTGCCGGAAAGAATATTTGAAGCGGGGGAATCGGAGAAACTAAACAAATTCTCTGTAACCTTGGAGGATGTAATGGGTCAGTTCAGCAAGCTGAAGAGTAGTAAATCACCGGGACCTGATGGTATTCATCCCAGAGTATTAATAGAACTAAAAAATGAACTTGCGGAGCTACTGTTAGAAATATGCAATCTGTCCCTAAAATCGAGTGTAATACCGGAAGACTGGAGGGTAGCCAATGTTACTCCGATTTTTAAGAAGGGTTCCAGAGGAGATCCGGGAAATTATAGACCGGTGAGTCTGACGTCGGTGCCGGGCAAGATGGTGGAGGCTATTATTAAGAATAAAATTGCAGAGCATATACAAAAACATGGACTGATGAGACAAAGTCAGCACGGATTTAGTGAAGGGAAGTCTTGCCTCACCAATCTAATGCATTTTTTTGAGGGGGTAAGCAAACATGTGGACAATGGGGAGCCGGTTGATATTGTATATCTGGATTTTCAGAAGGCGTTTGACAAAGTGCCGCACGAAAGACTCCTGAAGAAATTGCAGAGTCATGGAATCGGAGGTAGGGTATTATTATGGATTAAGAACTGGTTGAAAGATAGGAAGCAGAGAGTAGGATTGCGTGGCCAGTATTCTCAGTGGAGGAGGGTAGTTAGTGGGGTCCCGCAGGGGTCTGTGCTGGGTCCGTTGCTTTTTAATGTATTTATAAATGACCTAGAGATGGGAATAACTAGTGAGGTAATTAAATTCGCCGATGACACAAAATTATTCAGGGTCGTCAAGTCGCAGGAGGAATGTGAACGATTACAGGAGGACCTTGCGAGACTGGGAGAATGGGCGTGCAAGTGGCAGATGAAGTTCAATGTTGACAAGTGCAAAGTGATGCATGTGGGTAAGAGGAACCCGAATTATAGCTACGTCTTGCAAGGTTCCGCGTTAGGAGTTACGGATCAAGAAAGGGATCTGGGTGTCGTCGTCGATGATACGCTGAAACCTTCTGCTCAGTGTGCTGCTGCGGCTAGGAAAGCGAATAGAATGTTGGGTGTTATTAAGAAGGGTATGGAGTCCAGGTGTGCGGATGTTATAATGCCGTTGTATCGCTCCATGGTGCGACCGCACCTGGAGTATTGTGTTCAGTACTGGTCTCCGTATCTCAAAAAGATATAGTAGAATTGGAAAAGGTACAGCGAAGGGCGACGAAAATGATAGTGGGGATGGGACGACTTTCCTATGAAGAGAGGCTGAGAAGGCTAGGGCTTTTCAGCTTGGAGAAGAGACGGCTGAGGGGAGATATGATAGAAGTGTATAAAATAATGAGTGGAATGGATCGGGTGGAGGTGAAGCGACTGTTCACGCTATCCAAAAATACTAGGACTAGAGGGCATGAGTTGAAGCTACAGTGTGGTAAATTTAAAACGAATCGGAGAAAATTTTTCTTCACCCAACGTGTAATTAGACTCTGGAATTCATTGCCGGAGAACGTGGTACGGGCGGTTAGCTTGACGGAGTTTAAAAAGGGGTTAGATAGATTCCTAAAGGACAAGTCCATAGACCGCTATTAAATGGACTGGAAAAATTCCTCATTTTTAGGTACAACTTGTCTGGAATGTTTTTACGTTTGGGGAGCGTGCCAGGTGCCCTTGACCTGGATTGGCCACTGTCGGTGACAGGATGCTGGGCTAGATGGACCTTTGGTCTTTCCCAGTATGGCACTACTTATGTACTTATGTACTAACCCAAGCTTTGTCAATTTGGTGTGACAATTACCTTCTTTAAGCACTGGGTAAGGTACCCCAGCTCTAATAACACATTAACTAAATCTACCAATCACCTCAGACCCCTCTTCAAATTACATAATATTCCAAAACCAATATCCTTATTCTCTCTGGGATAATTGGATATAACAACTGATCACTACACCACCCACTCTCCAAATTGTCTTTTCCTACCATCCTTCTGTGGCCCCCTGAGTTAGTGATATCTTTTGGATGAAAAATGTTGTGAACTCCATTCCTTAGTCACTATGGTGGCAATTCTATAAAAGTGGACCTGGATGTAGGTGCCTGTGAGGAAGTGAGTATTGTAGGGGGCAGGAAACACTCCCTGATGCAGTTCAGCCCCCTTTCGACAGATGGTGCTAGTCTGCCGAGGCAGAAGCTGACTCGGTTCAGCCACCTGGTAGCAGGTGGCACTAAGCTACAGAGGCTGAGCCTGAGATAGAGGGGTGGGGCTCAGGCCAGGAGGGAGCTAAAAGCCCTCAGGCAGTACAGATCAGGGAGGCCCTAATACAGAGGTCCCGAGGGGAAAGAGCAGGAGGCCCCGATATGGAGGCTCACAGAGGAGGAGTTGATTAAGAATTGTGACCTTTCTGAGGTAAGCTGTTTTTTGTTTGAAACTGAAAAGCCTTGCTCTGAGGTCTGGCTGGACCCTAGTAGTTGGAGAAGAATTGAGAAAGACTGCTTATTGAATTGCAAGAGGTGTTTTCCCTGTGTTCCTGGTCCTGTGCTGTTAACAGGCCTCAGGATTCAAGTAAATAAATACTTGCTTCAGTTATACCCCCTTTGTTTGACTGTATTTTATGAGGACTCCAAGCCTTGTAGTGATTCACACTATCACAATGTCCCAATGCATTGTAGGGGATGCTTATTCTATATTGGCATTTCAGTGCCCAGATACTATTATAAAAAACTAACTTAAACCTGCATCAGCATGCCTAAATGTAGATGCACACATGTACAGCAACATGCAATGGAGAGAGTCAAAGTACACAGGTCCAAACAGTCCAAAAAGAAGCACAAAGGGCTGTGAAGAAGGGAACAAGTACTCTTTTATTGATGACCTGACAAGGGCTGCATTTCGGCGTAACCACCTGCCTCAGGATTCAATGCAATTGAGCAACACTAAATACTTGAGCAGTAGCTCACAATGCTGTAACTCATTTAAATGAAAACCCACACTTACGAAGATCAAGACAGTTCCTGGTGTGGAGCAGGATGTCAAGAAAATGGATGCTGGGTCATCAATAAAAGAGTACGTGTTCCCCTTCTTGAGAGCCCTTTGTGCTTCATTTTGGATGGATGCCAGGTTGATGGTAGGCATAAATAAGCATGTTAAGCGTGGCAAGCAGCATGTGGAACTGACAGTATTCTTTAAGTTGAGAATGTGGGAGAGACACATATATCCTGCTCATGCTCCGCCCATATGCACGCCCCCTTACACTTACATATTTTAGAACAGCACCTGGAGTGGAGGAGTAGCCTAGTGGTTAGTGCAGCGGACTTTGATCCTGGGGAACTGGGTTCGATTCCCACTGCAGCTCCTTGTGACTGTGGGCAAGTCACTTAACCCGCCATTGCCCCAGGTACAAAATAAGTACCTGCATATATGTAAATCGCTTTGAATGTAGTTGCAAAATACCACAGAAAGGCAGTATATCAGGTCCCATTTCCCTTTCCCCTTAACTTGCACAAATGTCAATTAACCCTGCATTTATGCATGCCTTTCATAGAACTTGTATCATAACTATCTTCCCATGCTTTACTATTTACTTGCTCTGAAGAAAATATCACTATAAAGTACTAGCAAGTAATATCCAATTTGCTAAAAGTAAAAGGAGGAAAAAGGACTTCAGTGGCTTAGGTCATGTCTGAAATATGGCTTAGACTACTGACCCCACCCTACCTCTTCATCAGACCTAAAAAAAAACTCCTATACAATTAGTTCCATATTTATTTAATATGTTGACAATTATTTACCTTTTTTTTCCAATATTAAAGTCCAAATTCATTTATGTTAACTCGGGTACTTACCTGAAACAAAAGCTGCTTTTCAGCGGGGTAACTGAACTTGCTGCATGAAAATAACGCTCCCGATGAAGCCACTGTGAAACAGACGCGCTGTAGAGCGAAGCAGTTTTTGTTTCAGATAAGTACCCGAGTTAACACGACTGAATTTGGACTTTAATATTGAAAAAAAGAAAAATAATTGTCAACATATTAAATATGGAACTAATTGCATAGGAGTTTGTTTTTTAGGACTGATGAAGAGGTAGGGTGGGGTCAGTAGTCTAAGCCATATTTCAGATGTGACCTAAGCCACTTTTACTCTTATTTTTAGCAAATTGGATGTTACTTGCTACAGTACTTTATAATGATATTTTCATAGAACCTACCATTCCAACTCTTAACAACGCTTCCACTATTAAAAATAAATGTCTGGGTTTTAGCAAGAGTACATGAAAATTCTGGTCAGGGAAAAAAGTAGGTCCCTTGGTCAGGCAGCTTGCCCAGTGGCGATCCATGGTCGGCTGCCACCTGGGGCGGATCGCCACTGCGCATCCCCCCCCACCGGGTGCAGTGGCGCCTGTCCCCCTCCCCGAGTGCAGAACGACACCCCCCCGGCGTATCACCCAAGCTCCCCCCTCCCCGGGTGCATTCTTACCTGCTGGGTGCAGCCGTGCGTCTGTCGGTTCTGCTGGTTCCCAGCTCCCTCTGCCCTGGAACAGGAAGTAACCTGTTCCGGGGCAGAGGATGCTTGGAATCAGCAGAGCTGACAGCCACACGGCTGCTCTCTGCACCCCTCCAGCAGCGTGCACCCTGGGCGGACCACCCCAGCTCGGTACGCCACTGAGCTTGCCCCAAGGGGAAAAAACCCCACAACTTGTATTCCTAGGTTATACACTAGAAAAAAACAAACTTGCCAACATTGGTTATGCTCAACAAAACAAATTTAAGTTAAACTATTTAGCCTGAAACTCTAATATAAATCATTATGACACCTGACCGTGCACCATCATGGTGTTAAACATGCAGAAATACATGCAGAGCAGAACTAAGGCATTTCCACAAAGAATTCACTGAACAAAAAAAGTCTGGTTTTAATTTCATCTCAGTAACAACAAACACCCCACCCCTTCTTTTGTAGCAGGTATATTATGAAATGCAAAACCCTACATAAGAACATATGAATAGCCATACTAGGTCAGACCAACAGTCCATCTAACCCAGTATCCTTTTTCCAATAGTGGACAATCCAGGTCACAAGTGCCTGACAGAAGCTTACTTAGAACAAATCTACCATTCCATAACAGCACCAAGGAACTTTCTAGGAAAAGGCAACATCGTAAATATTGCAGCGAGCCATAGAACATTAATATACCTATTGGATGGAAAGCAGCTCCTTGTCTGCATTTTAAACACAGTTCCATCGCTACCGTAGCTTCAGTTCTGCAGGTACCTCTAACATCCAGCTCTTTCAGTGGGGCACTGCTCATCCTCTGTCTGTTACTCTCAGCTTTGTCTCTGCTTGTTCAGGGCATTTCTATCTTTGCCACAGGTGTGCAACTCTTTCTCTGCCAGTGGTGCGTGGCTCAGTTTGTGTGCTTTGAGTGCAACTCCGTTTGTTCTCGTTGAGCATGGATCCTTCTCTGCCTGCCTGATGAGCACAGCTTCTTTTCTGTCCCTTGAGCACAGTTCAGTCTCTGACTGTGGAGCATATTTTCACCTTTGCTTGTTGGGCACTGTTTCACCTTGTTGGTCAACCCCAGCTTTTTTCTGCGGGTTGGATACAGTAACATTTCACCTGTTGTGGCATACCGCAGTTTAGACTGCTAGACAAGGCTGTCTTGTCTCCTGTTAGCCACCATTCCTGTGGCACCTTTTCTTGCCGTAGCCTCTTGGTGGCTGGTGAGAAGCTTCTTCATTGCTGAAGTTTGAATTAGTCTCTGCTCCTTTTGTGGCTACTTGGCACCTTGGGGGTCTTTTCTCCACAGTGTGGCTCTTGACTCTTTCTTTTTGTCTCCTTTTGTTCTCTTGGCTCTGTTCTTTCATCCCTAAGTCCAGAGCGAGCTGATTGAGGAATACTCTTTCTACGGTTGTACCCTGGTATGCTGCTGCCCTTTTCTTCATGGTTCTTCTGGAGAGATTAGCACTCCAGTTAGTTGGTTCTCTCGACTCTGGAGTCTCTTCTTGTTCTGTGGAGTTTGATTCTCTCACTAGGCGTGGGTCTGGGTAGTTCCTGGGCCTTGCTTCCTTTCTTCTATGAAGTGTGGCGCACTGTTTGGGGTTGCGTACTTCTAGTACTTGTTAGGGTCGCTTCATCTGACCATCTTGGACTCAAGGCAGACTGGCAGGTTTGGGTGTTAGTCTTTGTCCTTCAAGGGTTCAGAGAAGTGGATCCTGGTCTAGGAGAGACAGTTCTCCTTGTTGCTCGGATACGACTGTTGCCTTCCTTCCAAAGGGGGTCCTTTGGCACGAGTATCTTTTGCTGCTTCTTTTACTACTCTCAGGACAGGAGTACGTAATTTTTCTTTTGCTCAGGACATTTGTTTTATGTCCTATGGCTTCAGTTCCTTTTCTAGTGTCTAACTCTGTTCCATTTTGGTAGCCTGGTGGTTCGGATATTCGAATCCTTTTCTGCTGATCAGTTTTTTGCTGTGTGTATAGCTTTGTTGTTTTTTCAACCTTTTGCATTCTTCTTTTCTGCCCCCCTCTTTGGGAAACTGCTTTGCTACATCCCATTAGTCTGGACTGGTCTGGTATAGATGACAAGGAAGGAAAAATTATGTTCTTACCTGATAATTTTCTTTCCTTTAATCATACCAGACCAGTCCAGATGCCCTCCCTGGCTAAAGTCTGTCAGAGTGTTGTTTCCTTTAGGTATCCCTGGCTGTTCCATGACACTTCAATACACTGGGATGTCCCACAGCACTGCCTACTTCATCTTCTCTATTCAATCTCCTGCCACTTGTTGTTGTGCCAGCTCTGTATGACTCCTGTTACTTGGCATCATGGAGTTCTTTCCCCGGATTCAGGGGTAGATCTCTAGGTGCTTGAGCAGGCTCAGTATGGACCATTCCCTCCCGCTTACTTTACTGTGAAAGGAGGTTGCAATTGCCTTTGGCCAAGCAGGAACAGTGAGGTTCTGTATATTGGCTCCAAGAGTTTGCCTTCTTGGTATTAACTGTGTTTTCTTCTAGACTTCAGAGCACCATTGCTTGGCTATTCGAAATACAGAACATTCCAGGCTGAACGATACCCTTAAGGGGTGGTTTACTTGGAACTATTTTCTCTGTCTCTTTCCGCTGGTAGATGGACACAACCCATTAGTATGGACTGGTCTGGTATGATTAAAGGAAAGAAAATTATCAGGTAAGAACATAATTTTTCCGTCTGCTATTGAGATAGACATGAGAGAAGCCACTGCTTGCCCGGGGATTGGTAGCATGGAATGTTGCTACTATTTAGGTTTCTGCCAGGTACTTGTGACCTGGAATGGCTACTGGTAGAAGCAGGATTCTGGGCTAGATGGACCATTGGTCTGACCCGGTATGGCTATTTGTATATGCTTACATTCTTAAGTCACTTAACCCTCCATTGCTTCAGGTGCAAATTGTCCCTCTGGGAACATAGAAGTATCTACTGATATACATATAAAGTATTACATACCATGTAAAATGAGTTTATCTTGTTGGGCAGACTGGATGGACCATTCAGGTCTTTATCTGCCGTCATTTACTATGTTACTGATCCCTACTGACATTCAATGCTAACAAAATATCTGGTCTTAGTCATACATGCTCCAAATACAGGATAAGCGACCACAAACTAAAAGTAGAAGTGCGTAGACAAAAATTAACCCGAAACTCAGAGAAACAGAAAGAGACACATTTCCTAAAGATGGCAAATGTCAATTCCCAAAACCAACATATTCCAATCACTAAATGAAAAATAAAGTTTTTGTACCTTTGTTATTTTATTTTACTAGTCATTTTATCCCAGTCTATGGTGTTTTTTTCCCCCTCTATCCTCTTTGGTCTCTGTCCAGGGATTCTTTACCACGTCTTCTCTTTCTCCTCCTGTCTTCTTCACTTCCTCCCATACATTTATGTCTAATATTGATCTTTCATTCTAAGCTTACTTCCATTTATTTTTCTGCCTCTTAGTCCACTCAAACTTCATCCTTCAGAGCTCAAAGTAGACAAACAAACCTGCCACGCAACATCTTGTATAGGAGGGGCGGGACTGGAGGACAATGAACATGTACATAGACGCCAAGATCCCATGCTGTTTTTTTTTCTACTGCCTCGCTGTCCAAAAGGTCCACAAGATACTGTGGTTCAATTCTTGACTTGGCCTTAGAAAACCAACATCAAAAGTTTCAAACAGCTGCTGTACTCCAAAATCCAGTAGACATAAGATGTGGCATAAGGGGTTGGAGAAACTATTGTGTAAGACACAGGGACAAACTGAAAAAGGAAAGGCCATGAAAGGAGATCCTGATTGCAGTAGCTCCCTTCCAGACACAGCTGCACACACACACAACCCCTCCCCCCATGTCCTATATATTTCTTAAATTAATTAAAATTAAACATTTTTAAAATTCATTACCAATAAGGATTGTGTGGTTATAAAGCTCCATAATAATTCTTAAGATGTCAAAAGGCACAAAACGACACACTTAGAGTGTGGCTATTTCTGACGACTGGCTTTCTCATGTGTTATGACCAATACAATCTCTAATGCATTTCTGAGCCGTGTTCTGTGATGCAATTGGCTATTTTTAGACTATTCACACCACCCATGTTTTGCATACTACAATCTGCAACATTTGGCTCTTTCGTGATGTGAAGAAAAAAGTCTTACAACCTGATTGATCAATTCACTTTCCTCAAAAGGGACAGAACAGAAAACAAACCATTTAATAAAATCAGACACCTTCATTCTTTTTTCTTATTTAATTAACAACAGTTTTCAGTCTGCATTGTAAAAGCCAAATTATTTAACCAGAAATTAGAAGCTTGAAAACAAATTCCTAATCACCACCCACTTACGGGGGTGACGTTTAGATTACTTATTTTCACTAAACAGCAGGGGATACATTTGTACATGCAGAGCTATAATTTGTACCATTGTGGAACATTTTTTGAAATACAAGCTAATAGCCTGGTCTGTAAACCCAAGTGGGAAGTATACTGATAACTCAGTATTTCAGTGTTAGTGGGAGAAGCAAACACGTTACTGTGAATTTTGAGGGCTCTAACTGCTGCTTTAAAAGGGCAAGCATAAATATTAGTTTTTTTTTACAAAGCTACTGTTTCCTATGCAGCATTATTGATCTGACGTCAAAAGGGGGAAGAGGACTTCCTTTTAAAGCAATTCTTAAAAGACATTTTTTTTGTTAAACATCTGAACATCTCAGTTGAACTGGGTATAAGAAGAATTTTGTACATGATGGTTCATACATCGATCAGGTTGATCTCAATTATGGTGTGTACTGTACTCATGGCCAAAGCACAAAAGCCTCTATTGAAATGTACACACATGGCCTTCATATTTGTCCTCAGTGGTACAGATCTGTTGGCACTATAAGCAACGTTTACCACATTTTTACTAGCTCTTCAACTTCAACAATAAGATCACCCCATATAAAGCATATATTCTGCCTTTAATCGGTCTGGAGTATAAGCTAAATCTCCCAACTGATGGGCTATTGAAGAAAATGACCTAACATTGGAATGATATGTTTTGGTAATGACCCAAAGAAGAAAAAAATATGTAAATGTTTTCAATATTTTTTAATATTGAGATTTTTTTAACACCTTCATAATTTATACAAATTTTCTATGCAAAGTCATGTCCCCCCCCCCCCCCCACCAGTATTTTCCCTCCTCAGGCTTGATCCTCTCCAGCTCAATTTAAATTTCCTCTCGTCCCATCAGGTTGAACCCTCAGCTTTCTCCTTCTTCTCTCTAGTTCTCTCCTCTACTCCTCTCTGCTCCCTTGTTCTCTATACCTCCACTCAGCCTTCTGTCTCCAAGGTCTCTCCCTCTAGTATATATGCCTAGCTCTCATTCTTCCCATACCCCAGGTACATATTCCCAGTTTCTTCTTGCTCCCAATGGTACACACTCTTGCCTTGATCCTTTCGCCCACCCCCCACATACACAAATCACACTTTCCAGTTTGCGCCTTGATATCCCAGCATGTTCTAGCCTCACCCCCCATGATCACATGGCAAGAGATGGCAGTGAACACTGGGCTGTATCATCCTCTGCTGCCCTGCTTCTGACTGCTGATTTGAACTATGTGGCTATATAGAGTCCCAAGTGGATAAAATCAGCAATGAGCCCAGGACAGGAGGAGGAGGATGCAAATACAGCTTGATGTGCAGCTGTCTGCCTCTTGATCCTTACAAGAGGATGAGGTGCAGATTAAGAGGACAAGAGAGCCATTGGGTATGTCACGTCTACCTCCTGCTCTCTCCAGAAAATTTAAGCAAGTACAGAATTCTGCACAGGTGGGGAACTCTGTGCAAGTTCTGCATTGTGCGGGACAGATGTTTTACACGTCCACCCACTAACAGACTCAAGAGCTCTTGTTCCTATGTTGCCTTGGAGGTGCTTGTCAATCATCCCATGCAAAGCCCCAGCCACTAAGGTGATACATAAGAAGTTGCATTATTCATATAAACTACTGCTGCAGCATCACACCATAAGACTGTACCAAGCAGCCACGTTGTGCTTCATTAGGTGCTCCTTTAGGCAGCTCATTGATTTCACTGGAATTATTTTGTTGCCCTGTTCTTTTCATTTTCCTTTGCTCATTTAAAGATCAGCTCATTGTAGGGCACAAGATTTTATATAGCTGGTATTATACGCCCAGCCGCCTGGTCAAAATGTTCAATTCAGGCTCGGCCATGTGCTGGCGAGAATGCAGGATAGAGGGAGACATGTGTCATATATGGT
Organism: Microcaecilia unicolor; assembly: GCF_901765095.1. Classification (NCBI taxonomy): domain Eukaryota; kingdom Metazoa; phylum Chordata; class Amphibia; order Gymnophiona; family Siphonopidae; genus Microcaecilia; species Microcaecilia unicolor. The sequence continues at coordinate 165,161,648 of NC_044031.1, forward strand.
GGTCATGTGCTCACGCACAAAGGTATTGGGAGGATATTGTGGACTTTGTGTATTTGGTGACTGCTACAAAATATCAGATGAAAACGGACTACTGTCTCCTACACTTTAGACCACCGGAAGTTAAAAAACATGTTCACCAGTTTGCCACACAGGTGTTTGTAGCGGGCAAGCTAGTATTGGCGGCATCCTGGAAGAGACCTCGACTGCCGGAATTATCAGCCATGTTGGAAAAATTGAAATATATCCAGCTGATGTCTAAGCTCACCGCATTGCGCAAGAGACAAATAGCTCAGCATCAGAAGATCTGGGACTTATATAACACTTGGTCATCCACCAATGAGAGTCCATAAGTACTTCATATACAGATGGTTACAGGGGTAGGGCAGGAGGGGAAGGGAGGAGGGGAGAAGAGGGAGGGTTGATGGGGTTTGTCAAATGGTTAGTACTTAATGTCAATAGTTAAACCAGTTAAAGCTTTGTGAAATGTTCTAAGTTATACCAATCAGAAGATGGAACTGTATTAGCTGGCATTGATTTTGTATGGTTATGAAAAAATGCATAAATAAAAACTAAAAAAAAAAGAAGATCAGCTCATTGTAGACGTCTGGGGAAGGCACCATTCCTTGCTTTTGTCTGGTTCTACACTCTGACATAGTAAGATGCTTTATGACTCTCCCTAAGCACTCTGCGACCTTTGGGTCCTCAAGCCCTCAATCATCCTCACTTCTGTTTCTGGGTTAATTAATAACAGCTTCATTCTCACTGCAGGCCCTAATGATCAAAGGCAAAGACGGCGCTAGAGGCCATTAGCGCTGGACTAGCACCCACATTTACTGGCACCCGAAGATCAGAGCCAGCAAGCATGTGTAACAATGAGCTTGTTGCTCTGAACGCAATGAGCATGCAAATGCATGCTAACCAGGTCATTACTCATTCCTCCCCAATGCTCAGCAGGCAGCACACCAAACAAGGGCACTGCTGCTGCATCAAACCCTATGCCAGTTTGGAGTTAGCGTTAGGGTTTGCCAGAGCATTGGTGTGGAATGGGGGGGATTCTATTTAGCATGCATTAACATGCTTCCAGCCCCCCCCCCCTTTTCTTACATATTCTTATTCTTATCATATTACCGTATATTTAATTAGTGGAGAATAGAATATTATTATTATTATCTTACAAGAGGGGTGGGACAAGCAGAGGGAAGGATCGGAACCGATGCCAGCTCAGTCAGGCAACATGTTATATACTGCAGGGGCTGCTAAACACGGCAAATTTAAAAAAAAAAAAAGATACTGATTGACAGCAGCTGGCATCAGCGCAGGCACCATTTTCTTTAAAATCCTTTTGGGGAAGCGACTGCTTCTTTTGTGCCCCCCCCCCCCCCCCCCCCCCAGCTACGTCTGGTCAGGCTCCTCTCATTCAGATTCTTCCTAGAATAACAGGCCTTAGGGGAAGGGGATAGATTAACTTCAGTTTGTTTAAATCCATCAGTAGCCCTCTTGGGCACATTCTCACCCCAGGGCTACCCTGGATACCTTAACATCTACCCCACAGGTGGTCATCCTTTAACCTGGAAACTTTGTCCCCTAAATGAAGTGCTGCCTCCAGGAGGATATGTCCATCTCCAAGGGATTTTTCATCTGTTTTGGTTAAACACACTCTTTTTGGCATTCCTCTTTCACTGATTAGGATTGTAGCTGCTGCCTTTTTTGTTTGTTTGCTCTATGGCAAAACATGCTCAGTTAAGTCCTCTTTTGACACATCTTTGGCTTTATAACAAATTCAGATTATTGCAACTCATTGTAGGATCAGGGAATTTTCTCCTCACTGCCTTCAAGTATTATAGAATACAGCTGCTAAACGTCTTAATGGGACAGGCAGACAAGACTATGCTACAACCTTATACATGAACCTTCACTGGCTTCCAATTGCTTTCAGAATTCAGTTTAAAGTTTCCTGCTTGTACACAGGGCCTTCCCTCTCCAGCATATTTGTCCCACAATTCACACTACGTCAAATCAGCTCTTTCTGCTTTCCTCTGGCTTATATGCATTTGGAATTGATACATCACTCTGCATTCAATTACGTTTCTTCTTTTTAAAAACGCTTTGCCTCTCATGCTTAGAAATTAAATTGGTCACACTTTAAAATGGGTCTCAAATTTTTCTTATTCACACAGGCTTTTGAACACTACTACTTCATAAGTACACGGAACTGAGATTTGTGGGGGTTTTTTCTGAGCTGTGGGAGAAGGGTTTTGGGGCTTGAGATGCTGGTATCTTTATCTTTACACTCATGATTTAAAAAAAAAAAAAATTCTAATTTAAACAAAATATACAAGGGATGTAATATCTTGTACCAGAAATATTGCTAAGGACTTATAATACATACTAAACAGCAAATACCTAAAGTGGGTGGGGGGAAGTGAGTAAAGAAAAATGAGTGAAGGGATTTCGATAACAGCCACCAATCTAAAGAAAGGTTTAACATGTCACTACTCGCAGGGTACATAACTTAATCCTTGCAAGATACACATCACTATGACGCTAAAGGTATTCAGAAGTTGTGATCTTTTTAGCATGCCTTCAACTGTTCTAGGTCAAAAATAACATTTAATACCCAAATACTGTAATGTTTACAAGGAAAACTCAACTTGATTGACACACCAAAAGCACAACACACACATGCTTAAGAACACCTTATATTGCTCTAGAGTAACTTTAGTAAACATCAGGGAAAACCCAAACCACATTCTCTGGCAAAGAATTCCAGAGTTTAATTACACGTTGAGAAGAAATATTTTCTCAGATTTGTTTTAAATGTACTACTTTGTAGCTTTATTGTGTGCCCCCTAGTCCTAGTATTTTTGGAAAGAGTAAACAAGTGATTCACGTCCACCTGTTCTACTTCACTCATTATTTTATAAACCTCTATCAAATCTCCCCTCAGCCATCTTTTCTCCAAACTGAAGAGCCCTAGCTGCTTTAGCCTTTCCTCATAAAGAAGTCGCCCCATCCTTTTTTATCATTTTCGTCACCCTTCTCTGTACCTTTTCTAATTCCACTACATCTTTTTTTGAAATGTGGTGACCAGAGCGGCACAAAGTATTCGAGGTGCGGTCGTATAATAGAGTGATACAAAGGCTTTATACATCCTCATTTTTGTTTATAAATAAGACAAGGAAAAACTAAATCTTAAGCTTAGACTGCAACAGGGTTTACAGATCAGCCACCTGAGTTACTAAATCCTTAGGCAGTACACGTTTTCTTGAAATTACAAAATTTAGAAAGCTGTTTTGGGTCATAAAAGATTTACCCTGCAGAATTATAGAACATAAACAAGGAAATTTCAACACAGAATTCTCTCTGAGATAGAGGGTTCTAGACTAAAGAACAAAAGAACTCCAGGCATCTCTTCTGTATTGACTTTGACAGGTCAGGAAAAATATGACTATAAGACCTGAGAAAAATCTCAATCAAATGGCTGAAGTATACACATAATATTTGGTTCTGATTAGGCTACAAGGCAAAGATAACTATTAAAGTAGTTCTTTGCTTGATAACTTCCAAAGATGTTTCTAGAAATCCTGTTAGATCCATGGTAGCTATATCTCCTCTTTGATCTTCAACAGATCTTCAAACGCCACATATATAAACCTCTAAGAAGAGGTAATGCCTCTGATGGTATCTTTCATACTTCAAGAAAATATTTATAAACCATATCTATAACCGAGACTAAAGATAAACTTGGGAAAATTCAATAGTCTCAAACTGTTCTTCTATAATTGGTTTTCCAAATATTCAATTTTACGATGCATGAACTTCTTATCTTTCGTTAAAGCTACATTACCCTCTTGCAGCGATTAAAGTTTTGTACCAATAGTTTCAAATTTGGAAGAATGGTGTTCCAGATAACAAACCTGTTCATTTTGAACCTTTCTAAAATCATTAAATCACTCACCAATTGTAGTCACATTTGGAAGAGATAAATTCACATCCTGGATAGCTTCCCAGAGTGACTCTAAAGTCACGGCAGTCGGTTGTTTTACTTTTGGTATATCAGCTTGCAGACTTTTCAGGTCTCTCCTACTGGCCTCACCATCAGGGTCAAAACTCCAGCTGAAGACACTGTTCCTATGTCCCAGGAGAGGAGGCAGCCAGAGGGAGTCCCCAGCAGTGAATACAATATCTGCACCAATTTTGAAGCACTGTTGTGCTTTCTCCCATCGCATGCAGCACTTCTGGTTTGCTGGGGCTCAACAAGACTGCATCTATACCGAATATCAGACCGTTGGTTTATGGAACTCTCTGCTATTTAAACTAAGGCATATTTCCAGTTATGATACTTTTAAGAAGGGATTAAAGACACTGTTTTATAAACATGTGAGTAGGAAGTAATATACTGCAGTTATTTTAGTGAATGTGTGTTTATGTGAAGTATATTGATGATTGTGATATTAACACCTATGGTAACTTTGGATCAATATTGGTACATCCTAGATTTATTGTGATATAGTATCTTAGTTGTAGTCCACTATGAACTATGTGAATGGTACTAGTGGGCTATAAATTAAATAACTAACTGTGACTGCCCGCAGAGCTCTTTGCAAGCCCAGAAAACAGCAAACTTTGTCGCCTCAGGCTGTGCCCCACATGCTAAGGTGAGCTGCTTCGAGACTGAAGTGGAGCCAGTTGCTGGGGAGGTAGTCTTCACAACTCCCTTCCTCTTCTTCCCCATGGAGAAAAGGATCTCCAAGCAGTTTCCCCCCAGGGCTACCGTGGTGCTCAGACTAGAGCATTTCTGCTCAATACCATCCTGGCTCCTCCCCGAGCTCCTGTGGACTTCTGCAGGAACCCACCGATTTCTGCCTATGTCTGGAGGAGAGTCAACACTGCTGGAGGACTGCAAAGATACCCCTTCTTTTTCCTAGGCATCACAAGTACAGAGGTAAAAAAAAACCAAAAACTTCAAACAAAAACACAGAGCTAACAGGTCACACTGCCACCCTATTTTACCCCCTTACACCGTATGCATACTTTAAAATGTTTTATTTTAAGTGAGTGCAAGATTTGATTATAGGCATCACAAAGTGGTTCATAAAACACGGTATATCAGGACTTTATAAAATCTAATGTTTAGAGTGTTAAACTAATTACTATTTCTGGCATTTTAATTAAATTTAACTTAATCAACATTTCTATGCTGCTTAAAAAGCAGCAGGTGGATTCCAGTTAAAATTTAATAATTAACAGGTTCTGTCCAGAAAATACAGATAAAAGGTCATAAAACAACCACGATTTCAACACACCTAAAATGTACAAAAGATCATCAATCCTATCTCAAATGGTAGTGAGTTCCAAAACTCTGGAGCTTTTCCAATAATGTTCTTCATAATACCCTTCAGACAAAACTGTTTACATGAAGGTAAATACAACCTAAATGTATTAGAAGAGCACAGTTGGCAATCAGGCATATAACATCACAAGTTTGCTATTGGTGACATTCAAAATTCTGCATGGCTTGGCATCGGCTGAGTGTAATTTGAAGAGCACTTGCACAAAAACAGGTAGCCAACTCAACTTTGATAGTGGGGGCCCTTTCCTACAACCTAGTAACCCCTATCTCCCCAAAACTAGTTTGGGGATTTAGTTTTAGATCATGCATATTCAGTAGCAGCTCGAAGCATGCTACAGTCACATATAATAGCTATTTCCCTGTCCCCAGAGAGTTTACAATCTTAATTTTGTACCCAAGGCAATGGAGGGTTAAGTAACTTGCCCAAGGTCACAAGAACCCTGGTGTCTCTGTTTCTCAGCCTGTTGCTCTAATCCCTGGACTCCTCCCCATGTTCTGCAGCACCTGGAATCTAGTTAGCAAAGAAGTTGAATGGCGAAGCAACACTACACTGCAATAATCCAAGTGGGAACGTACCACTGCCTGGAACACATTTCTAAAATGGCTCTCTGAGAAGCAGGCCCTCATTTAGTAAACCAGTTTAAGATTTGCCAAGAAGCTAATCTAAGCAACTTGAATTTCCATGGTAAAGCAAAGAGACCGTCTTATATTTTCACATTACAAAGCACTGAAGCATTGTGCATAAACTATTTCACAATATTAAACGACCTGGTTAATAATGCCATATTGTATATCTAAATAATCAAATCTAGCTTACAAGATAGATTTTAAAGTTCAATTATACTTTGACCTCCACTCAAACTTCACATTTAAACCAAGCCAATTTTAGTAGGCATATTTCATTTAGGAGATGCACTGACATATGGTTCTACTGGCCTTGAGATATACCTTCAGATGGTAGATGTGTTCCTCTGTATCTAGATCAATACATTTGGTTGATTTCTTTACAGACATCACAGAAAGTCCAACATCTATGCAGCCATGCAACTTTCCCTTCTCAATCTGTGAAAAGGGAATAGGTTAATACACATATACAATGATGATGAAATCTGAAGACAGTAATAGCTAAATTGTATTGTGCAAATATAACTAAAAAAACAAAAACAACAAAAGACCTCCATTCCGTGGATAGTATATGAAACCCATTCTTAAATCCATGTCTACATCGATAATTTAACACAGGCTGCATATGTGAGAATCCAAAAGGTGCCTATATGCCTTTGTATAAGGCTCCCAGAACCAGTGCCAACAGTGTGCAAATGTCTATACACAAATGTACATGTCTTCCAAAAAAGGTGTAACTGTGTGCATACTCTGAAAGTGTACCTGTGTATTTTATAAAATATGCATCTACATCGCAACTCTGCTTACATCCACCCCCAGGGAAGTCCACAGACTGTCTAAAGGCAGATGAGGTCTTTCCGTGAGTGCACTTCACATGCCCCTATGCAGTCATAAAAGCACTTTTCTGCAGGTTACCCCATAAAAAAAAGGCAGATCTGTGTCCTTGGTTTCTGTGTAGCGTGGTCCATGTACGCCAAGGCAGCATGAAGTATACAGTGCTACATGCAGGCTGCTGCCTGACAAACACAAAGGACACAGACATAAATCACCAATGTGGCAGGTGGGGCACTGTGAGAAGTAGGACAATGCAAAGGCACTGCCAGGTACTACAGTGTCAGAGATACGGATATCACAGAGAATGGGAGGGAAAACATAGTACATTTAAGTGTTGCCATACTGGGACAGACCAAAGGATCCATCAAGCCAAGCATCCTGTTTCCAACAGTGGCCAATCCAGGGTACAAGTACCTGGCAAGAGTCCAGAACAGTAAAAAACAGGTTTTATGCTGCTTATCCTAGAAGTAAGCACTGAATTTTCCCATCTTAATAATGGCTTATGGATTTTTATTTTAGGAAATTATCCAAACATAGTAGATTGATGGTAGATAAAGATCAGTATGGTCCATCCAGTCTGCCTAACAAGACAAACTCCTAGCATATATATGATTAGATAACATAACATATGAATACTTGATCTTGAACTGCTTGCCATTTTCTGGTCACAGACCGTAGAAGTCTGCTTGACACTGGCTTCATTTTCAACTACTGGAGTTGCCGTTGAAGCTTGCTCAAGCCATAAGTACATAACTATTGCCACAGTGGGACAGGCCGAAGGTCCATCAACCCCAGCATCCTGTTTCCAATTCAGGTCACAAGTACCTGGCAAGATCCCAAAAAAGTACAATACATTTTATGCTGCTTATCCTCAAAATAACACAAAAATCTAGCAAGTAGAGAATGTAGCAGGAGTCACTCTTCAAGCTAATAAGAGGTAGAGTCTCATCTGTCTTAGCACAACTCCTAGTCACTTCACTCCCATGGTGAATCTGCGCACGTGCACTTTTGTTTAATCATTGACTCATTCCCTCCTCCTTCCTATACTGCGTTTCACACAATCTCTTTTATTTAAACTTCACTGTGCATAGGTCTATCATTGTGATCTAAAGACACTTATCAAGCTGGCATGCTCAACTTTTCAACCTGGTGTGGCCATATGTCCCGAAAGGTGCCTGTTTTGCAAAGCTTCGTCAAGGGGGATCTCCACACCATTTGATTGCTTATGTGTCTTTTCTTAGCCTCATACACATAAGCAATCAAATGGTGTGGAGGTCCCCCTTGACGAAGTTTTGCAAAACAGGCACCTGTCGGGGCATATGGGCACACCAGGTTGAAAAGTTGAGCATGCCAGCTTGATAAGATAAGTGTCTTTAGATCACAATGATAGACCTATGCACAGTGAAGTTTAAATAAAAGAGATTGTGTGAAACGCAGGATAGGAAGGAGGAGGGAATGAGTCAATGATTAAACAAAAGTGCACGTGCGCAGATTCACCAAGGGAGTGAAGTGACTAGGAGTTGTGCTAAGACAGATGAGACTCTACCTCTTATTAGCTTGAGGAGTGACTCCTGTTACACTCTCTACTTGCTAGATTTTTGTGTTATTTAAACAACTCAGAAGGAGTAGCTGAGAGCCTAAAAACTTTCTTTTGGATATCCTCAAAATAAGCAGTGGATTTTCCCCAAGTCCATTTTAATAATGGTCTATGAGCTTTTCCTTTAGGAAGCCATCCAAACCTTTTTTAAACCCTGCTAAGCTAACCACTTTTATTACATTCTCTGGCAACGAATTCCAGAGTTTAATTACACATTGAGTTAAGAAACTTTTCTACGATTCATTTTAAATTTACTACTTTGTAGCTTCATTGCGTGCCCCCTAATCCTAGTATTTTTGGAAAGATTAAACAAGCAATTCACATCTAGCCGTTCCACTCCACTCACTATTTTATAGATCTCTATCACATCTCCCCTCAGCCATCTTTTCTCCAAGCTGAAGAGCCCTAGCCACTTTAGCCTTTCTTCATAGGGAAGTCATCCCATCCCCTTTATCTTTTCTGTCACCCTTCTCTGTACCTTTTCTAATTCCATTATATCTTTTTTAAGATGCGGTGACCAGAACTAAACATAATATTCGAAGTGCGGTCACACCATGGAGCGATACAAAGGCATTATTGTTTTCTATTTCTTTCCTAATCTGTCTAGCCATAATTGGAGAAAGAACACAGATGTCTGCCTGGCACTGGTATTCTTTCCCAACTACTGGAGTTGTTGCCTAAGCACGGCTCAGTTTTGTTTTGATTACACTCTTTCTATATAGGAATCCTTTCTGTTTATCCCACAAATTCTTCAATACCATTACCATTTTTGTCTCCACCACCTCCTATAGGAGGGCATTTTAGGCATCTACCACGCTCTCTATGAAAAAGTATTTCCTGACATTACTCCTAAGTCAACCCCACCCCCTGCAAGAAGAGGACAAGTGGATGTCGCAAGACTAGGGGAGGAGATAGAAACAGTCACCCCCCCACCAAACAACTGCTCCACTGGTTATTTCTGCCAAAGTTCTTCACTAGTCCATATAATCATGGCTACTACAAGTTCATTTCCTATCGGTTGCAAACTTACATCAGCCTGCGTCTTGGCATATTTCAAAATTCCTTTGTTCAAGAAGAAATATCTCTGAAAATGAAATACAGAAATTAACCAAAACATACGTTCCATTTGGATCATGTTCTAGAGGACACCAGATAATACATTTTTAATCTTTATTATCATCTTTATGTATACTTTTCAGGGTTTGCATCAGTATCCCTATCTTTCAGTTGTACCTCTGGTACCTTATTGTACTGGGCCTTGAGCTTTGTTTGGAAAGGTGTTTTTAAATCTAAAATAAAATAAAATAAAAAAAAAGATAAAAATGAATTTTATGATCAGAATGTGACTCATAGCTGTATAAAAGTACCAGTACAAGCCAGTTTCCCCTTTTTGTATTTGCCCAGTATGATAAGGCCACATTCTACCACTGATTTGCGATGTGCGACAGTACATTTCTTAATATATTTCTATTCTGTAGCACAAACTCAGCATGGGCATTCACAAGACTTAAGAGTGCTGCAGCCCATAATGTTATCTTGCTACTCTAAAAAGGGACACACACTCAAACATCCTGAAATACTCCTAAACGTCTAATGAGCAAAGAGAAAAGGCCACAAATGCACTGGGCCACACTAAACTAACCAAGCTTAGTGGGTCATTTAGTAATGGGCAGTGTACAATAATGCCATTATTGCACACTACCTGCCAGAAGGACCAATTTCTAAGGGCCCCAGGACGGATAACGTAAGAACGGTGTTAACAATTTGTGTGTGATAAACCAGCTTATTTTCGAAAGAGAAAGATGCCCCTATTTCAACCCAAATCGGGAGATAGGCGCCTTTCTCCCATGGGCGCCCAAATCGGTATAATCGAAAGCCGATTTTGGGTGCCTCCAACTGAAATCTGTCGCGGCAACGCACAAAGTTGATGGGGGCGTGTCGGATGGCGTGGTGAAGGCGGGACTGAGGCGTGTTTATCGGCCGAGGAGAGATGAGTGCACTCGGCCGATAATGGAAAAAAAAGGGTGCCAGAAGTGAGAATTTGGGTCACTTTTTCTGGACCCTTTTTTCTCACGAACAAGTCCCCAAAAAGTGCCCCAACTGCCCAGATGACCACCAGAGGGAAGGGATGACCTCCCCCAGTGGTCACTAACCCCCTCCCACCCAAAAAAAGAACTTTAAAAACTTTTTTTTCCAGCCTGTATGTCAGCCTCAAATGTCATACCCAGCTCCATCACAGCAGTATGCGGGTCCCTGGAGCAGTTGTTAGTGGGTGCAGCGGACTTCAGGCAGGTGGACCCAGGTCCATCCCCCCCTACCTGTTACACTTGTGCTAGTAAATGGGAGCCCTCCAAACCATCCCCAAAACCCACTGTATCCACATGTAGGTGCCCCCCTTCAGCCATAAGTGCTATGGTAATGGTGTAGAGTTGTGGGCAGTGGGTTTTGGGGGGTTCAGCACCCAAGGGAAGGGAGCTATGGAGGTATTTTAACTTTTTTAAAAATTGTTACAAGTGCCCCCTAGGGTGCCCGGTTGGTGTCCTTCCTGGCATGTGAGGGGGACCAGTGCACTACGAATCCTGGCCCCTCCCACGACCAAATGCCATTGTTCGTTTTTGAGCTGGGTGCCTTCGGTTTCTATTATCGCTGAAAAACGATACTGCCCAGCTCAAATCCGCCCAAATCCGATGCATTTGCCCGGCACAAACTGTATTATCGAAACAAAAGATGGACGCCCATCTTTTTCGAAAATACGGTCTGGCCCACCCCTTCACGTACCCGTCCTCGGAGATGGACGCCCATGGAGATGGGCGTTCGTGTTCAATTATGCCCCTCAAAGTCACCTCCATACCGTCTGACAGACAACTGCTGGGAAAACTAGTTTAAACTGCCATTTATTTTTTCAGTTTTTATACAGCACTCTGACAAAAGGCACTTTAAAAATAATGCTTGTACAATATATAATCAGAAATGCCATTCAAGCTGACATGCGGAACTAAAAACATACTCCTTGGTTGATTGTCAGAATTTGTGCTTCCAAGCTTCCCTTGATCACACTGTTGCAAAATGAGACCTGATTTTACACAACTGAAGTTTCCTATTTTTGATCATATTTCTTCTACACCATGGGGAGGGGATATTGACAACTAATTGTTACAAAGTTAACAGACATGCCTCTGCAGTTGGAATACTACATTGCCTTGGAGGCTGAACTTTAATTTAGAATGGACTGCTTTTTTAATTAATTAAATTCTTGCTGGCTCTGGACATTTGGGTTTAAGTTTTCCTTGGCAGACCATTGGTTGCCCTAAGGGCAAGCAAATTTCACATTTGAAGTGAATATAGTTTTCCTTGGCTCACAAGCAGATATGCCCATTAAAGGCAGACTGAATTTTGGTTTTTGGCACCGAAACTGGCCCAAAATCCACATTCAGCTATGTTTCAGTTCTGGCCGGAAATGCCGGTACATTTTCAGCTGAAACTGAAACGCTGTGCTATCCCCCTCCCTCCCCTCTTTCAAGGAGCCGTGTCCATCACTCCATCTCTCCCTCCCTGAAGAATTATCCCTTCCCTCTCCCCCACCCCCACAACAGGAGGCACCCCTCCCCCAGGCCTACCTTAAACGTTGGTGATCTAGTGTCTATGTCAACTGCAATCTCAAAATGGCTGCTGCAATCTTTAGTAGCAGTCTCAGCTGAAGGTCTCAGCAACCATTTTGAACAACAACTGGAGATTGCTCCTGCCCCTGTTAAGCTACGACACCACCAGGGTTTCAGGTAGGCTCGGGGAGGGGGCTCTGATTGGTGAAGGGAGATTGAGTGGCTGCTGTTTGGGGAGGGCCAGGCCGGTTTCTGCTTAAGTCGAAACCGAGCTATAAATTTCGGCTGCAAATTTGATTTCAGCGAAAACCGAAAAATCTGGTTTTGGTCAGCCTCTAATGCCTGTAGGGGCGGAGTCTGTTGCTATTTAACTGAGACACATGATTTTATTATTTTTTTCTGTACATCAACTTTCATAGCATTTTTGATTATGCTTCTTTTCAAGGTAATCAATAGAAATAAAACAAAATAAAACATGGAAAAGAAAATAAGATGATATCTTTTTTATTGGACATAACTTAATACATTTCTTGATTAGCTTTCGAAGGTTGCCCTTCTTCGTCAGATCGGAAATAAGCAAATGTTGGTAGATGACAGTATATATAAATAAAACATCAAAGCATTTCAGTGACAGTCTAACAGGATGGGGTGGATAGGTGAGAGACAGGGAGATATGCATGGAGACAGGAGGGTGACAAACAAAGCAGTACATTTTTATGGTTTATAATGGGCTAGAAAACCCAGATCTTTGTTAAGTCCTGTCTGATGGGTGTCAAAATATTTAATCATTCTGACTTCAAAGGTCTTACGTTCCTGTATTGTTTAAAAGTTACACCTTTCAGGATTCTTACTACGAAATCACTGGTACAGTGTTCTGGTTTTGTAAAGTGCCGCCCCACCAGTGTGACATCCTGGCTGGCACTGGCATTTTTCTTATGATGTCTATGTAAATTAAATCTTGTCTTTAGCATCTGGCTTGTTTCTCCAATATAGCACCCTTCGTCACATTTTTTACACTGAATGATGTATACCACATTGGAAGATGAGCATGTAAAGGATTCCTTTATGTTGAATATTTTTCCTTTGTGAATGACTGTGGGTACTGTGAAATGTTTTGGCATAGTTTGCAGCTGGATATATTGCAAGGATGTGTGCCATTCTCTTCTTTTTGAGTCTGTGTTGGGAGCTTACTTCTAATTAGCTTGTGTTTTAAGTTGGGTGGCTGTCGGAAGGCCAGCACTGGTGGGGATGGGAATATCTCTTTCAGTAATTCATCCTCCTGGAGTAGAGGCTGCAGATCTTTTATGATTTTTCTTAATTTTTCCAGCTCTGGGTTGTATGTCACTATAAGGGGGATTCTGTCTGTGGCTTTTTTTTCTTTATACTGTAGCAGATTTTCCCTGGGTGTTTTGAGGGAGGAGGCAATATTCTTGGAGATTATTTTGGGGTTGTAGCCTGTTTGAAGCATGCAGTCAGGATTTCAAGGTGTCTGTCTCTGTCGCCTGGGTCAGAGCAGATACAGTGGTATTTGTGGCTTGGCTGTAAATAATGGATCTTTTTGTATGTGAAGGGTGGAAGCTGGAGTTGTGGAGATAGCTGCAGCTGTCTGTGGGTTTCTTGTATATAGATGTTTGTATATAGCCATCGCTGATTGAGACCGTGGTATCCAAAAAATTGACTTTTTCTGGGGAGTAGTCTATTTTGAATCTGATTGTAGGATGGTATGTATTGAAGGAATTGTAAAATTGTTTCAGAGTTTCTTCCCCCTCAGTCCAAATCATAAAAATGTCATCGATGTACCGGTAGTATTTTAGGGGTTTCGTCTGGTATGTATTCAGAAATGCCTCTTCCAGCTCAGCCATAAAGAGGTTGGCATATTGGGGTGCTGGTTCTGGTGCCCATTATTTGTAGATAGATATAATTGTTAAAGCAGAAGTAGTTGTGAGTTAAAATAAATTTGATTAATTTTGTAATAGTTTCTGGTGAGTATTGGTGGTCCAGGGTGGATGTTTTTAGGAGCTTCCCACATGCAGCTATGCCATCCGCATGGGGAATGTTGCTGTATAGTGATTCTACATCCATCGTGACCAGAAGGGTGCTTGGTGGTAATTGCTTGATATTTTTCAATTTATTCAGAAAAGTCTGTGGTGTCTTGTATGAAGCTGTTTTGTGCACGAGAGGTTTCAGAATTCCCTCTATGAGTCCAGATATTTCCTCCGTGAGTGTGCCAATATCCCAATATGATTGGTCTGCCACGGTTTCCAGGTTTGTGGATTTTGGGTAGCATGTAGAATGTGCCCACAGAAGGCTGGTTTGGTATGAGTTTCTTCAGATGTGGCTGTACTTGTTTAGGAAATGTTGTGATAAGGTCAGGTGTTCAGCGCTGCATGCGTCTGGTAGCGCTATACAAATGCTAATAATAATAAGCTGCTTTGTATAATCCTGTGTGGGGTCCTCAGTTAGTTTCCTGTAATATGTATTGTTTGAGAGCTGTCTGTGCCCTTCTTCAATGTATTTTTGGGTGTCCATAATTACCACTGCGCCTCCTTTGTCTGCGGGTTTGATGATAATGCGTTCGTTAGTTTGTAGAGTTCTAATGGCTGCTCTTTCTGGTGGAGTAAGATTGTACAGAATTTTCTTTTGTTTGCTGGAAAGTTGTGATTTTACCCTATGTCTGAAGCTTTCTATGTAGTTGTCCAGCTTGTGGTTTTGTCCATCCTGTGGGGTGAAATAAGTGTTCTTTTGTTTAAAACTGTATCTTGGTCTGTTGGGGGTCCCTTTGTTGTGAAAATGTGCCTTCAGGCGCAGTTTTCTAAAAACCTCTTCTAGGTCCGAGTATAATTGGATTTCGTCCAGCTCGTTGGATGAGCAGAATTTGAGAGGAGACCCCTGAAGCAGGCAGTTTTCGCTGAAACAGTTTGATATGAGGATACAATTTCCTTCCAGTTGATCTTGCAGCTTCAGAATCCCAACATCTTATGAATCCAGAGTAGATGCCAGAAAAGTGAATTTAATTATGCTTTTCAGATGTTTCACTAGTTTGCTGTTACACCGCACTTAAGCAAAGCCCTTTATTCACAAGGGGAGATACAAACATTGGCTAACTTGAGCAGCTTACGAGTGCCAGTAAAAAATGCTACACTGGTAACAAAGTAGCCACCATTATATCTCTTCCATTCACATTCATTTTTTGTAGCACATTTTGCAATTAGTTTTAAACCATTTTAATGTCCTGTTTGAATTAAAACAGTTTTCATGTGTGCATTCTCACTCTATTTGTTTTGGTTCTGCAGAGTGTATAAAACAGTACAAAGTTGCATAGTAAATGAATAATTAAAATCTGATGATTGATACTAAGCTAGAATAAACCAGGTGGAAAATTATAGCTTTCTAAAGTTTTGTCCTGATAAAGAAATCAGTAGTAGTATAGAGAAAGCAGAAAAAATGGGACAAGGCTGGCTAGAAACACAAAGACTGAGAAGAAAGAGGGCAGGTTTTAGTAAACTAAGGATATTCTACATTCAGTGGAAAGCTACTGAACTACAAGGAAAGGGGGATAAGTCCTGGAAAGCAGAAATGCAAACAGCTTGATGGCTCTGCTGGAACTGGAACTGCTGGCGAGATGCATAAGTGAGCCTGCAAGACAGCTGTTACAGTAGTCAAGATGTCCAAAAATACAAAATGAAGGAGGGTATGATAATGAAAAGGAAGAGCATATTTCATGAACAAGTAGCAGAAGGTACAGAGAGAAGAAATACAAATAGCAGGAGAGTGACACATCAAATAGTGACCGTTGGGCTTTTGTTAAAATTAAAAGCTGGGGTCATTGGGGGGGGTGGGGGTCAATGTTCAACAGATGCTCAGTTCTTGCATTTTAGAAGCCTAAATTTAGGTGGATTTTCACCCACATTTAAGAAAGTAAAATGTTTAGATTTAGGTGTCAGTGTTGATGACCTGTGTTAAATGCCCCTGCTTCTTCCCCCCTTCGACCACACATTCTTCTAGGAATTTAAAATTTAGGAATTTAGGTAATGAAAACTGACAAAAGCTTACTCCCAAAGTTAGGCACCTAAACCAGTTGAGAACTGAGCCCATTAGTGACTACTTGCCACTTCAAATGAAGTCTGGCCAAAAACTGTTATTTCCATGTGAACACCTATCCCATTTAACAAAACAATAAAACTACCTTTTGTCTCTCTCAAACACATCGTCTAACAAGGTACCAATGTACATAGAGATGCTTAACAGTAAACAAATCCTAGTAGTTATGCAACGTAAACCTACCTTGTGCCAGCCTTTCAGTGGCCATTTTCTCTTCTTCAGCAGATAGCCTTCCTGCGTCTGCATTTCCTGGGCATAACTCATGCTTCCCCGCAAGCCCTCTACAACCTCCCAGCTGTCCTGTTCAGAAAACAAACAAATCGTACCGATCACCCCCGTACACATTTATTAGTGTATGCACAAGACTGGGCTTCAGATGAAAAACCATTTCATCCACATGCTATAGAGTGAATGTTACTGTAATGAATTTTAATGAATTTTAAATCAATAAAATGTCAATATAATAGGCCTATGAGCAGCCAACATACGTACAATATAGTAAACATAACACATGATTTCCATATTTTCACAGAGTTGGACATGCCCAGAGGGAAACATCTAGTCTACAACATGGCAGCTGTTTGGAAGCACATTACACAAGTTGAAGGCAGACAAGCAATGCTGGTTTGGAAGCAAAGACATGACCTGTGTATTCCAGAAAGGGGTTCTACACTGCACAGAATTCTAAGCTTTTGTCCTTAAATTTGGCTGGTTGAGACTTTAATCTTCCACACCTTGTGATATTGGTTAGATTGTTCCAGCAGTTCACTAAAAAGCACATAGACAGTTCTGCAAGATCTAGAACAGGGAAAAAAAAAAAAAAAAGAACCACGTGGTGAAGTAAAAAAAAATTATTTAGCACAGATAAAAAACATAGGGGCCCCTTTTACTAAGCCACATAAGCATCTACGCGCACCAAAATGGAGTTACTGCCCGGCTGCCACGTGGCTCTTGTGGTAATTTCATTTTCGGCGCTCGCCCAATACATGCGTCCGAAAAATCATTTTTATTTTCAGATGCGCGTATTGGACGTGTGCCAAGTGGCATTTGATGCGCCTAGGTCATTACCGCCCAGTTACCACATGAGACTTTACCGCTAGGTCAATGGCTGGTGGTAAGGTCTCAGACCCAAAATGGAAGCGCAACAATTTTCATTTTGCCGCATGCCCATTTTCAGCAAAAATTTTAAAAAGGCATTTACATGTGTGCTGAGAAATGATTCTGTGCACGCCCAAAATACGCATCTACACTACTGCAGCATATTTTTCAGCGCGCCTTTGTAAAAGGGCCCCATACAACTTTCCTCTAACCGCCCAACATGACCATGTTTAGCAAATTTCATATAGGAGCAGACTGTGTGACAGGCTGTAGCTATTTGGAGAAAAACAACTCTGTTTAGAGAAAAAAAGCCTGCTGTCGGTGAGCTTTGCTTTGTATGCTGCTCTGTATCAACCAGACAGGGAAAAATTTGAATTGCTTCTGCTGGTTTATGTTAAGTAAGTCCCTGATGCAGCACTTGAGAGGGCGAAACATGGCCATGTTGGGCAGTTAGAGGAAAGCTGTATGTTTTTTTTATCTGCGCTAAATAGACTTTGTTTTACTTCACCACGTGGGTCTGCTCTTCTTTCCAGCAGTTCACTATGATATCAGCAGAGCTACTATGCCAAATCTTGCCAAAAGAGGAGAAAATGAGAAGGAAATCTGCTAGGGCAAGGCAGCAGTCCATTTCTAAAGCAGAGTCCATTATTTCATGGATAGTAGTAAACACATGTGCCCAAAAGCCCTGGATATATACCGACAATCCCACCACTGATGTTGAGATCATGTGTCTAATAGTATAGTATATTATACGGAATATCTGACAGAGATCTGTACTGCATCCCCAAATATTTTGCTAGCCCTGTCCCACACCAGGTGCTATTAGACTATTCACAAATCTCTTTCTCATTTCATGAGATATAGTTCAATTTTCTTTTTTCTTAACGTAGGCAGTTGTGACATCCAGATTGATGACTAAACTAGGTCCTTCTGTGCCTCTTCTAGAGGATATCTGTTAATGCTTAGGTACAAAGTTCAAGTTTTAAAACCAGAGGAAAAGAGTATGGAGATTGGTTGATAAAGTTTGCTTTTATATTTTTTTTATTCTGCCTATCACTAACCTACAAGTCCTCCTTTAAACCTCAATCTTTAAGTTCCAAAGCACAAAGCAAAATAATGTTCACTTTCCAGAGAAATGTCCTCTTCTCTCAGAACTTCTCAGAAAGAAAGTTAAGTGGGATCTTTCCTCTTTATATAGTTTTGAATCTAAGGGGACTGCTTCAAACAGACCCTTTCAAGTTAACTCTGTAAATCAGATTGCCCTTAATAATTTGTAAATATTCTACTTCCTCACACCTTAACACCTACTTCAGGTCAGTAGCAGTGCTACCTCTCCAGCCACCAAAGAACAGAAAATAACTGTCTTTTAGAACAGAATTTGAGCCTTGCTACTATATTTTTAAAGTTCTTTGGCTGTTAAGATCTTACCTCTAGAAAAAGTTTGTTTAAAACTATGGGAAAAGTGTCTACCTCTAGAGAAAATTGCTTCCAAAGTTCCACAAAGGTGTGGCTGCAGCACTTCATAGCATTCCAGAGAGTACCCATCAGGGCCCAAGGCCATACCAGTCTTCGTAAGCTTAATGGCCCGCTGAATTTTGTTAGCTTGCACAGGTAAGTTAAGCAGCTCCACAGCAGTCTGCGGAAGCTGCGGCATACCACTATCTGCTAGTTAATCAGATATAGCAAGGCCCTCACCCAGGGGATGCGCAGTATACATCTGATGGAAATCGGCAAAAAATCACACAGCTATCTGTTTGATTAGTAGTAATGCTGCCATTATCTGTCAACAAGCGAGCAATATATTGCAACCCATGAAAGGTCTTTGTTGCCTGTGCAAGCAGCTTCCCCAACCTGTTATCATAATGATGATAATGGAATTTACAATAGAAAAGTGACTTTTTATTACGCTCATGAATAAGTGCATTCAAAGCTGCCTGAGTAGCCGACAGGGTCTCTGAACACTGGGGTTGGCTGCCGAATATAGAGTGATTTAGCTAGCTGATATTTGCGCTCCAAGAGCTGAATCCCCTGCACGATGTGTTTGGCTCTCACAGACATGTAGGCCATGATGACCCCATGGAGAACTACCTTTGTAGTTTCCCTAAAAAAAATACAGCCTTCCGACACGTTGTGCATTAAAATCCACAAAATCGGCTCACTTCTGCTGGAGATATTTACGAAAATCTGGATCCTAGTGCAAATAAGAGGGAAATCGCCAACCAGCAACCTGGAACCTTCCACACCCAACTCCATGTCTACCCAAATGAGAGTGGTCAGAAATCTCAGTTAGCCCTTCTCAGCACCTTTGGCCAGTGGGAAAAGGTATTGCAAAGTCAGGATGTAGTCAATGAGAGATAATGTACCATGTGCCTTTAAAAGGTGGGTGTAGTCAGACTCAGCAGGAGGTGCCACAGATCTATAAGGCCTAAGGAAGAATAAAGGTAAGAGACACCTTTATGAGGCCCCAAAACAGTCCCTTGAAGAGAAGGTCTGTCTAAACTGGGGTCCAACATGATTAAAATCTCCTGTGTAAATCAATGGCGTGGAGATCCTATCAAGGCCCAACTACAACTTTAAAAAAATTGTTCATAGGCATTCGAGGCACAGACTGTGAAAAGATAAAATTCTCTCCCATCAAGATTAACTTTTAAGAGAATAAATCACCCGTAAGCGTCTTTAGTGACTAAGTGAACTTTACAGGGCAAGGTTTTACAGACCAAAACTACCACCTCCGCTCTCTTATGAGAGGAGGAGGAATAATATACATCACCCAACCAACCACAATATAACTTTTTATGTTCTTGGTCAGTCAATTTGTTCTCTTGGAGGCAGGCTATGTCCACCCTGTGGCATTTCAGTGGCACTAAAGTTTTACTGCGCTTAATGGATGAGTTTATTCCAGAGACATTCCAGGATATGATATAAACATTACCCTCACTCAGTGTTTAAAGAAAATAGAGGTATGTTGCAAAGCCAAGGCATGTTCTCACTCCCAGCCCCCTTGTGCACAATCACACCCCCATGGTCCTTCAGAGTGACAATTTTACTGTGGCCTTTACCTTTGCAAACTAAATGAGCTAGCAAACTGCTGCCTTTGTTAGCGAACTTATAAAGCTGACATTTATAACAAAGCGTAGATTTCTTAGCATTTTGTGTAAAAGCTCATTTAAAGGCCTGTTGGGCCTCCAAAAGCTGCATTTTAAGGTCTAAAGAATGATGACACCCATATTGCCGATGGAGGGTTGTCACCTGCTGTTCTAATCATAAGACTGCATTGGTGGCGGGCATTCCACTGAACGCTAACATAGGAAATTATTTCTCCCTTTAACACTGCCTTTTCCGCCTCCCAGTACAATATGGGCTCATCTTGATAATCTATTATCTTCTACATAATCTTGTCATTAAGTAAACAAAAACGGGAAGAAGTTGCTATCCTTATACAGATATATTGGAAACCTCCAAGAAACTCCCGAACCAGGGGCAGAACTGAACTGGAGGCCCATCTCCACCCAGGCATGATCTGGCATTATGATCAATCCTGATGGTCGTGTCCACTATGAAGGACAACATTCCCCTAGAAACCGGGAGGTAGCCAATCCCAGACATTGTGGAGTGAGCTCTGGAGAGATGAGAATAATCCCCCTCTAGAAGGAGTGGAGTGGAGGAGTGGCCTAGTGGTTAGGGTGGTGGACTTTGGTCCTGGGGAATTGAGGAACTGAGTTCAATTCCCACTTCAGGCACAGGCAGCTCCCTGTGACCACTTAACCCTCCATTGCCCCATGTAAGCCACATTGAGCCTGCCATGAGTGGGAAAGCGCTGAACCGCCTGCAGGTTGGTTGAGATGGTGGTGAAAATCTGCTCTATGCCATCCAGCTTCTATTAGTTGGAGCTATCTGTCGATAGTATGCTCCACTGTGATATTCTCTGCAGTACATTTTGAGCTCAGAGAGGGATAAGGTGGCACATGCCTGTCTGCCATCTTGGCTTCACCATATTTCTCTTTCTCCCGCTCCTTTGCAGATTTAGATGCCATCTGCCTGCTGATCAACTACTGTCAGGTCTTGGAGCACCAGTCTCTGCATCCTCAAGTAGTAGATTGAAAAAAATCGGGGTACATGCCATTAACGAGCGCAGGTATGAAGGGGGCTGTCGAGAACAGCAAGATCCTGCTGCCCTACTGCTCCAATACCCAACTGGAAGTCACCACTTTAATAACCAGATCAGATATGTTAATGGTGAGTGAACGAGAGGGGGGAGGGAAGAAAAAGGGAAAACCCATGGGCAGTTAGGAAAGAAGGCTCATGGTGCCTGTCTCCCACTCTGGTTCCAATGGAGCTGGAAGTACAAAGCAGAATGACTTTACTGACACTTAACAGTGCTACCACTCCAGTCTTGTAAATATTTTAAATGTTAAAATACTGGGGGGCTTGATTAACCAAGGCTTTGTTCACATCCTGAGCCTATAGGGAAAAGGACTTTGAATCAATCTGGCCATTTAACAAATGCATTTCCATTAAGGGCCTTACACCCCACGTGGGAGGTGGCTCATAAGTAGGCTTAGCAGTGAAGCATTGAAGCAAAAAAAAAAAAAGAGTGAATTTGCATACAGTCTTTCAGAACTGCTTACTCTTGGCAGACTTCTGAGCAAGAATTTTGAAAATTCTATACAAATTACTTTAAAATTATTCACATTACGTTTTGTGAAGAAGTCCCCCATCATAAAGGCCAGGCTCCTCCCTACCCCAGGTCAGATCCCCTACTCAGGCTCAACTCTCCTCAACAATATTAACTCCAGTTCCAACTTCCCCATCTCTTTCCTAACTTTCCTTGAACCCCTCCCTAGGGCTTGACCCCTTTCCCCTCTCCTGGCGGGTTCACACTGTTGCTTCCTCTGTTCAGTCTACATAGTGGACACCACCCAGCTTTTTCTGTCTCCTAATTCACCTCCTTCCCCCCTCCCCTTTTCTCTGTTTCCCTATTCACTCTGTCTCTACCTCCTCCCCAAAAGTACTCTCTCCCCCCAACTCCTACTAGACTCCCCCCCCCCTCCGTTTCCTCTACCCCCAAGGTCTGCCCCAGGCATTGGAGCCGACTCTGTGGGTGCTGTGGGTGCTTGAGCACCCCCAATATTGAGAAAATTCCTTGTAGGGCTATTTCCATTGGGCTTAGCATCCCCATTAATTTTGAAAAGTTGGCTCCTATGGCCCCAGGCACATACCCCCATGCCTTTTCTCCCTTCCACACCGAGCAGTACAACAAGCATGCTCTCCCCTGTTTGCTCTCTATACTTGTCCCCTTTCATGAATCATGCATCAACAGGAGGTGGCAAATGGATGCACTCTGAGCCACAGCCTGGTCCTCTGCTCCTGACTGCTGGGGCAGGTCAGATCAGCAGTTTAACCCAGAATGGCAAAGGAGGACATGGTCTAATATGCACCCATCTGTCTCATCCTCTTGCCCTGTTACTGATGTATGTGTGGTGGGCGGGGGGGATGGGGGAGATAAGAGTGGAAAGGGGAAATCAAGAGAGATGCTTCCTGAGATGTGTTTTCAATGCCCAAATGAATTCTTCAATATATACAGTATGTTTTTTTTTTCTTTATTTGTGGACTGTTTTGCTGTTGTCTTTGCAAAGGGTGGTACAATATGTACCAAAGGAACAATACAGGAGAGCTGTCCAAGTCTGCCACATCCAACTCCTGTTGCAGGTGGAAATTCTTCCCAATGCAGAATTTGCACAGAATTCCCCAGGAATCTATCACGCTCTGAAAATCATGAAATGACCTGCAACATTAGCACTGCTAGAAGGATAAAAAAGGGCAAAAGATCAAAGGAATGGAGAATGTGGGAAGAGAAATACCAACTGTGACAGAAATGAGACAAAGGACATTAAGGAATTAGAAATGAAAGGCTTGGTCCAGTTCTTAACATAAGTAGATTACCACAATGGGAACAAAGGAGCTTCCATATTCATAGTTCTCAGCTCAAATTGCTTTCTTTTATCATACAAAGAAATTCAGCAGTAATTTCACAGCTTGTTTTTAAGTAGCTCTGAAAACAAAAAAGCCAACATGATTTCCAACAATGAAAATAAAAATAGAAATTTTACATTCGAGCTCTTCAACTATTAGTAACAGAGTTTGCTGGGTTTTAGCTGTGAGAAAAAAAAAACACACTTGCTAAAGCAACCAAGAGAGATTTAGATTTTATGGACTCGGGGATTCATTAACATATGCTAGGAATCCCAGGTACAGAATGGAATATTTGTGGGTTCTTTTATTACAGTGTGTTAGATTCTGTACTTAATGCGCTTTAACACAGGAAATTAGTGGTGGTGGGAGGGGGGTGCCCAGAATGTAATAAGCTGTTACCGCATTAAAAATGCGGCAACCAGAAGAGATGGAGTCCAAAGCAGGGGTGCAGCCAGACCTCGGCGGGAGGGGGAGCCAGAGCCTGAGGTGGGGGGCACTGTTTAGCCACCTCCCCCTGCCACTTTGGACCCCCCCGCCGCAAAAAAACCCCCACCGGCACCGCAAAAACCCTCCACCAGGTACCTTGTTTGCTGGTGGGGGTCCCCAACCCCCACCAGCATAAGAGTCTTCTTCAGCGTGAGTCGACTCTGGCACCTTCGCTGTGTGATGATCTGTTTCAAACTCCTGACGTCCTGCACCGTGCACGTCCTGTATGTAGCCCCGTGAAGGACGTAAGGCGTCAGAAACAGATTATCACACAACGAAGACGCCAGAGTCGACCGGCGCTGAAGAACACTGTTTGGCTGGCGGGGGTTGGGGACGGCTGGTGGGGGTCAATTGTAGAGGGGGCCAGGGCTTAATGTGTGGGGGCCCGTGGCCCCACATAGCTAAGCCCCTGGTCCAAAGCACAACCAAACAACCAGCAAAGGAATAAAGTACAAGGGGCCTTCAGAACTGACTTGGCATAAAGATGTTTCTTTATTAAGGGACCCGACATGGCCCATATTTCAGCAAGATGCCTGAGTCAGGGGCCGTGTCAGGTCCCTAAATAAAGGAATATGTTTAAGCCAAGCCAATTCTGAATTCCTCTTGTGCTTCTTTTCTTTTACTGCGTTAAAATGCCCATTAGTCCACCAAGTCTGGAAGTGTCAGTTCATTGCTGTGATACAAAGGGGGTGAGGGAGGGAGTAAATGGGGAAAAAAACTGCAAGCATGTATATTCTTTTTCAATAAAAATAAGATTAAAAAATGCCCATTAGTGCGTGATACTCAGCTCACAGTTAATGCAGAAGCACTTAGTACCTCCTATTTAGGAGGCAGTAAGTGGTCCTGTGCTAATTACAGATTGGGCAGATGCTAAGTGCAGTGTGTTCAGTGCCAAATTCTTTCTAAGCACATTCTTGACCTATGCCCCTCCCAGTTCCACCCTTCCAAAAAATGGCCTTAATAAACAACTACCTCATGCTAACTGTAAATATAAGCACGTAGGCTATTAACGTGTTTGTACATATTGTAAGCTCTCTCGAGCAGGGACTGTCCTTCCCCATGTTTAAACTTGTACAGCGCTGCGTAACCCTAGCAGCGCTATAGAAATGCTAAGTAGTAGTAGTAGTAGTTAGCTGTTAACGCATGCCAAACTGCATGTTAACAGCCTAACACACTTTATTAAAGGGGCCCCTTAATTTTTTCAAAAGGGAATCAAGGAAGTGGGTCTTCTGATCTACTTGTGTCCAGCAGCTTCTCTTAGAACTTGGATTTCAAAAGGGAATCAAGGAAGTGGGTCTTCTGATCTACTTGTGTCCAGCAGCTTCTCTTAGAACTTGGATTTCAAATGGCAATCTGTTCAACTAAAGCTGCCAAAAAAACGCCAAACCACAACCAAGAGGATAACACAGAGGTGGGGAAAGGATGCATCAGAAATACTTTTAGCAGATCTGTGTGTGTCTCTCACACACACGTTAGGTTGTGCATGCGTTTTTTAAAAAATGGATGGCAACAGATGATGAAAAAGAGCATTTTTGGTTTGCATTCCTTTAACAATCTGAATCGTCATTTTTTCCTTTCTATCTGGCAATATTGCAGATTCATGGTGCCAGACACAGAGAAGCTACTTTGGGAGAGGCAGCACAATTCACTTCACCACTCATATTGAAACTTTCTAACAAGCATCCAGAAGACTTTCCCTGCCTCACTATTCCCAAATCCCATTGCTGGTGTCAGAAGCTCAGCACGAAATTGAACAAAAGCTGAAAGCAAACACCAGCAATTCAGCACCATTTTCTTTTGTGCCTTCAGAGACAGGTGGCAGAAAGAAGGTAGCTGCAGAAAGCTACTTTGGATGACTCCTATTCATCCACCTTTTGTATTTCAGCAAATAAAGTAGAGTTCCAAAAGCGAGAGCAGTTTCACTTAAAGGAACGTGCAGGACATCAGGACTCACAGCACAGATTAGCGAACGCGCCGGAGACTGGCACTGAAGAAGACTAAGGCTGACGGGGGTTGAGGAACCCCACCAGCAAAGGTACCTTGTGGCAGCAGCGGGTCAAAAGTGGCAGGGGAGGGTCGGCGGGGGGGGGGGGGGGGTTGAAAGTAGAGGGGGCCAGAACTAAATCTGTAGGGGCCCATGCCCCCGTAGGCCCACCTAGCTACGCCCCTGGTGACCAGTGATGTAATGATTGTTTGTTTTTAACTATAGATAGGTATTGTTTCTTTTCAGTTATAAAGCTTAATCATTGTGTATATATCTTAATCATTGTGTATCTTAGACTGTTTGAAATGAACCTCTAATAAAAGTCTCATTTACCTAATATGAATCCAAAAGAATCCACAGTAATTGTTGAGTAGTCTGTGTTAGTGCTGTGCTAGTGATTGATGAGGCAGGCTGTAAAGCCAGGTCAGAACGCCCCCCCCCCCCTACCTCTCTGAAAGAGCTTGCTAAGCCATAACTTAGACCTTCATCTGCAGACCAATTACAGAGCCACAGCCTACCTGAGCAAACACTAAATATGAAACTGAGTGGGCAGAAACTGTCACATCATAAAAGGCCATCCACTAAAAAGGCTGCTCCTAACTCAAACCTAGCTACTTTGGGAGAGGACAGGAGTTGTTGAAACCAGTGCAGGAGGTGCTCTAGCCATATAAAAGCAGCTTGAATACATAAAACCAAGGAGAAAAAAAAGTGGTTTAAGTAACTGTTCCACCTTTCAATCATGAAAATCTTTCAATGCAACTCTTCTTTCCATGGGGATGGTGGTCTTTTTAAGTTACCACAGCTATCAAAGCACTCACTTTTGGAAAGGCATCCAAGGTCAGTATTGGAAAGGGGCTACAGCCTGCCCATAACCCTGGTATCTTTACCACTAAATCAGGAGCCTCCCACTCTGAAAAGTACCCACTGGGAGAGGGCTCTGTGAAGCAAAAAAAACAAAAAAAAAACCTTTGAGGGCTTACAGAACCTGTCCAAAATTAGGTCACCAACTTGACCTCCTAAGGAGTAATCCCTGAGAAGCAGGAAATGGTGGTAGATGCAAAGAAGTACAGTTAGTGAACTCAACTGCTCTGGAGATAAGTCCCCTGCGGTGGAGTAACTGCCATCCCCCTGGAGCCGCAACGATTCCTCCCAAGCGGAAGGCAGCAATACGATTGCCACCAAATCACAGAAAGGTGAACTTGTATGTCTAGGCCACTTAGCCCTGCTGAAAATGTTCCTCATAACAACTTCTGAATAGCTCAAACCTGTCGGAGGTTCCTGAACTTGAGCATATGGAACACAGCAAAGGCTGCTTTAAGGCCTACTGAAATTGCTCTAGCAAACTGCTGCCCTAAATTGAACTGGGACAACCATGGGAACACTGCCTGATCCAGAACCTACCACAGGGGTAAGAAATCTACCCGGGGAGGAAAATAAGCTGGGATATCTCTTAAGGGAGGTTATATATGAGCCTTGTGGGCTGACAACAAAATAGCTGCCACACTTTTCATGGCAGGCTCCCTTAAGTCTCCACCAGCAAAGAGACTGGTTGGGAAACCCCCTGATGCTGTGTAGAAGATAACCATGGCTCTTTAAAGCTACTAAAAGCTTCAGCAATGCTATAACTATCACAGTGGAGGCAGTAGAATATGGCCACGGTGCTCCTATGCCAGCTCCCACAGTACCCAACACCTCCTCATTGAAGGCATAGAAGAAACAGTGGAAGCAGTTAGAACAGAAAGCCCGAGATTTCCATCCCTCTCAGGCTCCACCAGGGAGTCCTGCTGTTGAACTGTAAAAAGACAGCGTGGTTCCAATAGTTTGGTTTCATTTTAAAGGATTCCTCCTCTCCCCACACACACACAAAGAGTCCCAGGGGGAGAAAGGCTGAAAGATGGGTGGAGGGTGAGAGAAAAGGGAAACCCCCCACCCAAAACAAACCTCACCCCATGGCAAGGTCCACTGGAGGTCACTGGCAGATCCTCTGGCACCTGAAGGAAGCCCACAGGCAACAATTGGCACTTAGAATATGTCTGCAGACCACTTCCTGGGAGTACTGGATGTAAACGCTAACACAGAACCATGGTCCTTTCACTAAGGAGTGAGGCCTGAACTTCAATTCTGCTGCAGCAGACCAACCTGCACCATCTGCTGGAGGCAAAGAAATAATGGTGTTCTGGAACGCAGAACTCATACTGGTGATGTCATTGGATCATTCAAATGTCTCTGCCTCCCCATCTGCTGGCACAGGGACAAAACCCACTGGTTTAAGGAAGTGAGTTTTAAAAATCTCTCAGGCTTTGGACACATAGCATATAAATCAAAGAGAAAAGGAACCCAAATAAAGTACATGGGCAGGCAGTCATCTACTCCTATCACATTTTTAAAGCGCTACCGCACACATGAAGTACTTACAGACACATGTAAAAGAGGGAGTCCCCGCTTTAAAGAGATTACATCTAATCTGACTGAAGCATAATGCTTGGAGGGATAGGCAGGATGTGGTGGAGGAAGCAAAGAAGAGAAGTTAGTTGAATTTATTTTAAAGAGGAGAGTACCAACATCAGCAGCTTTCAGCAGAAACGAGAAACACCAATTTTCTGCTCCCATCTCCAGAGAGATGCAAAAGACAGTAGAAGTGGTACAAAGGGGGTAGGGTAGGCAGAAAGCTAGCAGCAGATAAAGCAAAGAGCAGAGGAGTGGACAATCCTTTTCCCTCTGAGCAGCATACATAGAGAAGTCTTTGGCAGGTAAAGGAGTCTGTTGAATCCTCAGATGAGGGATTTCTAGACTCAGATATTAATTTTGATCTGGAAAATCTAGTTGTTAGCATGCTACATGGTGTCAAGGTAAGAAGTGATATTGCTAGGGCCAAGCACAACCAACAGGTACAGCAAGTAGTGAAAGACTGCTTTGCCCTTTCATCTTCTGCTCTTAAATCAGCCCCAGTTCCAGAAGCAAGAGCCACCACTGCTGCTCCCAGGGATGCAGACAGGAAGTACCATTAAACGATGCAGAAGCATCTTAAGATACCCATTCGCTTCTCTAAGTCAGATCACTCCCTGCCACTCACCAATTCTCTTACTGGATTACACATGCCAAACGTCAACCTAGCAGGTCAGAAGGCACCTGTTTTCCCTCCATTTCTATCCACCCAAAAGTTATCAACTGCTGCTCCTATCCCTATCTGTTGAATGTTGTATAAAGTTACAAATATGCTCAAAGTTATAACGTCAAAACTTTCATGTTTAAAAGGAACTTGCAAAATATCAGCCCATTGTCATAATGTAGATTTCATACCTGATGCTTAATTTTCTCTCAGTTTTATGTTGAATGTTGTATAAGGTTACAAGTATGCTCAATGTTATAACGTTAGATCTTTCATGTTTAGAAGAAATATTGTTATAATGTAGGTTTCATACACGCTGCTTAATTTTCTCTCAGTTTTATGTAAGCAACTATTTAATCCTGTTCTATGTAAACCACATTGAACCAAACATGCTTTGGGATAATGCAGGATATAAAAACAAATAAATGAAAATGGAAAATGGAAAGGTGCTTGTGGATCAGCAGTAAATGTATGTAATGCTGGAATTACATTAACAGAGGAAAGCCAAAGAGTCATTTTTGAAATGGTGGAATGTTGCATCACTTTCAGAAACACTCTTTCAAGATAGTATCAACTTTTTTTCTTGAATCTAGACTTGAATCTAGTAGCAGAAGCAGCAGCAAGAGAACTACAGAAAAAAGGAAATCCAATTCCCAAGTTGAGCCTCTAGACTTTTCTTCCAGTGAAGTGGCAGACACATAGCCCAATTACCCATCAAAACAAAGTACCATGGAGGAGATGGGATGATGTTTAGCATCACTGTAATGGGCAAGTGAGATGTAGAATCAAAAGTGGTAATATGATGAATCAGTAAGATGATTGCTTTGTATAACCAGCCCCTGCTGGGTAGCTGCACCTCTTAGCTCCCTCTAAGACAGCCTTCCAGGAGGACCTTTGGTAGGCAGGTGAACCCCAGCATGTATAAATCAGTACCATGCCTGAACAATCAACACTTAACATGTCTCTTCTCCCTGATGACAGCTGGACAAGACAGTAATACAATTATTCATAGATTATAGGCATAGCAGGGGTGCACCAGCAGAAGGGTACAGGTGAGTACGCTGCATATCCAAGTGCATATGCAACCATATCCTGGCCCACATCTCTGTGAAAATAAGGGCAATGATGACGGGCTGCTGCTAAATTGGAGAGACTATCATGCAGTGAAGGAAGGGAGGGCTTTTATAATATCTAATACT
Organism: Microcaecilia unicolor; assembly: GCF_901765095.1. NCBI lineage: Eukaryota > Metazoa > Chordata > Amphibia > Gymnophiona > Siphonopidae > Microcaecilia > Microcaecilia unicolor. The sequence continues at coordinate 165,191,605 of NC_044031.1, forward strand.
TTGCACATTTGTTGCACCTGGTAGTAAGGCTTCCTAAGACTAAGGAGCAAGGGAAGCAGCAGCCTTATTGTGAAATGATGGAGATGTGCTGAAAAATAGCAATATATTTCCAAAGACGTGTGAAAGGTGGGCATGAGCTGCATGAGAAAGCAGCAGGGTCCCCGTGTAAACTCAACACAGAAAAAATACACTGTCTCATCCCAATGCAATACGTTTAAACCCACAAACAAACACCTCAGGTTACATCCTTCCTATCTCAGACAGCCTGAAAATTCTCGGCGTTACAGTCGACCAGAACCTCTCACTAGAGAACCAAGCGAAATCCACACTAAAGAAAATGTTTCACTCAATGTGGAAACTCAAACGCATGAAATCATTCTTCCCGAGGGAAATATTTTGCAACTTGATACAATCAATGGTATTAAGCCGTGCAGGCTACTGCAATGGAATTTATGCTGGATGCAAAGAACAAATCATAAAGAAACTTCAGACCGCTCAAAACACAGCAGCCAGGCTTATATTTGGAAAAACGCGGTTTGAAAGCGCCAAACCCCTCCGAGAAAAACTGCATTGGCTCCCAATCAAAGAATGTATTGCTTTCAAAATCTGCACCCTGGTTCATAAAATTATTTACGGCGAAGCCCCGGGATACATGACAGACCTCATAGACCTGCCAACCAGAAACACAACAGGATCAGCTCGAACATACCTAAATCTCCACTACCCAAGCTGCAAAGGACTCAAATACAAATCAACTTATGCATCCAGCTTTTCCTATTTAAGCGCACAACTATGGAACGCACTGCCAAAAGTCGTAAAAACAACGTATGACCACCTAAATTTCCGGAAATCACTAAAAACAAACCTGTTCTAAAAGGCATACCCCACCGACTTTGACTTTATCTGCTGACAAATTTTCAGTGTAACAGGCCCCATTCTCTGGAGCACACTCCTCTCAACTCTGTCTGGAAGGATCACATATTAGATTTAAAGTAGGCCTCAACTCTGGTCACTGCATCTTAAAAAAGATATAGCAAAATTAGAAAACATACAGAGAAGAGCGATGAAAATGATAAAGAGGATGGGACGATTTTCCTACAAGGAAAGGCTAAAGTGGCTAGCGCTCTTCAGCTTAAAGAGACGGCTGAGGGGAGATATGATAGAGGTCTATAAAATACTGAGTGGAGTAGAACGGGTGGATGTGACTTGCTTATTTACTCTTTCCAAGAATATTAGGACTGGGGGGCACGCAATTAAACTACTAAGTACTAAATATTTCTTCATGCAACGTGTAATTAAACTCTGGAATTCATTCCCAGAGAATGTGGTAAAAGCAATTAGCTTTTATAAAAGCATTTGGATAAAAGGTTTGGATAATTTCCTAAAAGAGAAGTCCATAAGCCATTAAAATGGACTTGAGAAAATCCACTACTTATTTCTTGGACAAGCAGTATGACATCCGTTTTACTGTTCTGGGATCTGTCCAGGTACTTGTGACCTGGATTGGCCACTGTTGGAAACAGGATACTGGGCTTGATGGACCTTCGGTCTATCCTAGTGGCCCCTTCCCCCGGTCTTTTTACTTGTAGCATGGTATAGTGGTGAAAGAAAAAGGGGATGCTACAAAGTATAGTGTGCATGGGAAGAGCATTGATGCAGAAGCAAGAGAAGGGGTGGAGGAGAAGAGAGGAAACAAGGGGTGGTATGCAAGAGTGAAGTAGGAGGCAGTGTGGGGAGTAAGGGGAAATTGCTGAGCACAACGTGCAGTGGAAAGATGATTTGTGTGATACTACAGCTGATTGTGGGACAGTGGAAGAGTACAAACTGAAAGAGGATGAGGGAGGGGGCAAACTGGTGGTGGTGTTCTTGTCAGGGACAGGGGATATTGTGTTGGGGGTCGTTGAGCCCCTGTTGGGAGACAGAGTGAGAGTGTGTTGACAGTGTGTTTGGCCTAGGTTACCCTTCCCTCTTTCAAAACTATGATTTATAATATGCAAGTAGTGCTCAGCGACTGATCTATGATTTAATTAAAAAAAAACCTGCTAGGTTCATTGCTCCTGCTGGGGGTACATGTGATACACTTTCTGAAGTCTGGGGATACTTCCTACCTAAAACATTGATAACTGGTCTGTGGCTTTGCACCAGCAATAAAATTAGGTTAACTAGATGAAATTACTGATCCTTATCTGCCATGCTATTCTGTGTTTCTGTTTGAAGTATGCTTTTAATATATATATATATATATATATATATATATATATATATATGCACTAAAATTTGTGTGGACTATTTAATAGTGGGCATTTCATCATCAGATGACCGAAAAGCTAATATTTGAGTTAGAGCAACATTAAAAGAAAATTAACTATCAGTAAAAGCAAGAACGTGTCACCCTGTGGGGTGTGGGGGGGGGGGGGGGGCAGTGAAGTGTCTGTGTTGGAAATCCAAAATGAATGACCTGGCAGCTGTAATTAGTGAGAGCAGTACATAATATTCAAATGGTGCTCCAGAAGAAAACACATTTTTTCAGTACATACATCTATCCATAAATATCAGAAGCATAAAATGTTCAACAATGACCATTTTACAGGTTGACAGCTTCTTTTAGTACATACACAGAAATTATCCAGATGTGCTGCTGGACAGGTTAAGGCACGCTTCAATTTTTGCCCAAGCTCTCAAGCCATGCATCTCCTGTTTTGTAGGTTTCTCCATTAGATCTCTGTACTCTTCCCCTTTGCTATTAATCAGAGGCACTTACTGAAGAAGACAGCCAGCTTCTAAGGAGCTGGATTTCCTTATCCCACTTGGGAATTTCCAGAGGGAAAGAAAATGCTTCAATGTTGTTGAACTGCTGCAGGAAATTGAATGTCTGGATCTGTGTCAGATCTGCGAAAGCTAAAAGCTTCCAGTTTACCAGCCACACACTGCTGTATTGCATAATGAATAAGCCAGCTCAGGTTTGCTTACGCCCACCTGTTGCAGTGTGTATAAACAGCACAGAAAACTAAGGGAGCAATTCCATAAAGCAACGCTTAAAAGTAGAAGCGGCAAAGCGCACATTCTATAACAGACCAGTAGCGCAAAGCCACCTTGGCGTGCCAGTACTTAGGTGCAACAGCTTAAGCCAGGTCCAGGACAAGGATAAGCTGGATGTCTAAGTGCACCTTGTAATACGCATATCTGATACTATTCCACTGATACTGGAGTGGAAAAGTAGCCTAGTGGTTAGTGCAGCAGATTTTGATCCTGGGGAACTGGGTTTGATTCCCACTGCAGCTCCTTGTGACTCTGGTCAAGTCACTTAACCCTCCACTGCCCCAGGTATAAAAATAAGTACCTATATATAACTAGTATAAAAGGCCCGTTTCGGTAGGCAATGAAATGGGCGCTAGCAGGGTAATCCCCCCACCCCCCGCAGCGCCCTTCCTGTCTCCCCTGTCCTCCCTACAGCCACCCATCTGGTCTCAGGATCCCTTCCCCACCAACCCTCCTCTGCCCCTGCAGCCACGCATGTGCAGCGGCCCTCCTCTCTCCCTTGCTCCCCCTGCAGCTACCCATGTCCAGCGAACCTTCTCTCCCCTGCCCCCCTGCAGCCACCCATGTCCAACGACCCTCCTCTCCTTTCCCCTTGTCCCCCCTGTAGCCACCCATGACCAGCGACCCACCTCTCTCCCCTGCCCCCCCTGCAGCCACCCATGTCCAGTGACCCTCCTCTCCCCCTGCCCCCCCTGCAGTATCCCTTCTGTCTCCCCTGCAGCCACCCCTCTGGTCTCAGGACCCCCTCCCCCCCCCCCTCTTCCCTGCCCCCCCCCCGCAGCCATCCATGTCCAGCGACCCTCCTCTCCCCCTGCAGCCACCCATGTCCAGCGACCCTCCCCTACCCCCTCGGCGCATCAACCCCCTCGCCACCCGCAGCCGCCAATACTAACGCTGTCCGGCCGCTGCTGCGTCTCCTGTTGAGCAGCAGCGGCCGGTACAAAAAGAAAAAAGCCAAAAAAAAGATTTTAAACCTGAAACACAGCTCCGTAGACAACCATCTGGCATTGGCTGTCATCTCTGCAGCCGCTCCTCCTCTCCCCTCTGACGTTGCTGCGCTCCTCCGGGGTCTTCCTGCAGGGGCAGTGATGTGGAGGGGAGAGGAGGAGCGGCTGCAGTGACGACAGCCAATGCCAGATGGCTGTCTACGGAGCCGCGTTTCAGGATAAAAATCTTTTTTTGGGCTTTTTTCTTTTGTACCGGCCGCTGTTGCTCCACAGGAGAAGCAGCAGCGGCCGGACAGCGTTAGTATTGGCGGCTGCGGGTGGCGAAGGAGTTGATGTGCCCGAGAAGGGGGGGGGGGGGTAGGGCCTTTGGTGATGCGCCGGGGGGAGGGTCTTGGGTGATGCGTCAAGGGGGGGTAGGTGATTGGGTGCTGCGCCGGGGTGGAGGGGCTTGGGTGTTGCGCCAAGGGGGGGCACTGAGAGCTAATTGGTAGGCAGGGGGAGGAGTAGGGAAACATGCGCCGTGTGTTTCCCTACTCTTCCCCCTGCCTGGCTCGCGGTTTTGCAGGGCAGGGGCTTGGGTGTTGCGCCGGGGGGGGGGGGGGGGCACTGACAGCTGTTTCCCAGGCAGGGGGAAGAGTAGGGAAACACGCTCCTCCCCTTGCCATGGAATCAGCTGTCAGTGACATCACTGATGTCAGTGTATTCTAAACTGCCTAGCAGACCACCTCCGAGGGAGCCACAGTACCAGGCACATTAGAACGCTGGAGGTGAGAATTATTATATAGGATACGCAAACCATTTTGATTGTAACCACAGAAAGGTGGTATATGAAGTCCCACCCCCTTACCCTTACTATTTCATAAGGTATGTGGAACTCCCATGCTGAACTCACTAGTACAGCTCATTTGCTGTTATGTGCCACACCTATTTTATAGAATACTGCCTAGCACATATTTATTTATTAGGATTTATTTACCGCCTTTTTAAAAGCATTCACTCAAGGCGGTGTACAGCAAGAATAAGTCAAACATAGACAATAGACAATTATAGTAGTAAAAATATTCAAATAACCACATTACAATGTCAACAGAATATGCAATAAAACATTTAATAGCATAGGGCATAAGCAAACATGAAACATATAGATAGATAAGACAGATGGGTGTAAGTGCCAATTTGTGATGCCATTCATGCACCTATTCTATAAAGCAGGGCACACAATTGGTGACTATATTTAGCCTTCCGTTATAGCATTGGATTCTCCCTTCAAGGAATACAAAGAACACAAGAATAGAAGAAAAGCCATGCCAAGTCAGACCAAAACACATCAAACCCAACTGCAGCCAGTATGGGCCCAAGTACCCAGCAGATCTCAAAGTTGAACTTTGGTTTCAATGGATTTTAGAAGCACTCATGTGAGCTGCAAATGCTACTTTAAGATAATCAGGTACTGTAAATCTTTTCTCTAAGATTAACTGACCAGAGATCAAATTCACCAAAGAAAAATCATGTCAAACAAATCTGATTGATTTCTTTGACTGGATGACCAGAGAACTGATCGAGGGCATGCACTAGATGTGGTCTATTTGGACTTCAGCAAAGCCTCCGACACAGTTCCTCATAGAAGGCTTGTGCATAAATTGAACGAACTGAAGTTAGGACCCAAAGTAGTGAACTGGATTAGAAACTGGTTGACCAACAGACGACAGAGTGTGGTGGTGAATAGAATGTATTTGGAAGAAAGGTGAATAGCGGGAAAGTTTGCCTTTTTGCAGATGACACAGATTTGCAACAGAGTGGACACCCTAGAGGAAGTGGACAACATGAGAAATGATCTAAAGATTAGAAGAATGCAAATTTTAATGCAAAGAAATGTAGTGTTGCACATGGGGTGTAGAAACCTAAAAACTGTATTTGCTAGGGGGTGACAGGCTGATAAGCACAGATGGAGAGGGACCCTGGGGTGACAGTGTTGGAGGATCTTAAGGCAGTGAAGCAACGTGACAAGGGGGTGGCTGTAGCCAAAAACGATGTTAGGCTGCATAGAGAAAGGCATATCCAATAGAAGAAAGGAGGTGTTAATGCCTCTGTACAAGTTGTTGGTGAGGCCCCATTTGGAGTACTGTGTTCAGTTTTGGAGGCTGTATTTTACTAATGATATCAAAACATTTGAGGCAGTTCAAAGGAAGGAGATAAACAATATAGAGCTTGTGCCAAAAGACGTTTGAGAAGAAAAGAGACTTGAAGACCTCAATATTTATTTATTTAGATTTTTGCTCACACCTTTTTCAGAAGTAGCTCAAGGTGAGTTACATTCAGGTACTCTGGGTATTTCTCTGTCCCAGGAGGGCTCACACTCTAGGTTTGTACCCGAGGCAATGGAGGGTTAAGTGACTTGCCCAAGATCACAAGGAGCAGCAGTGGGATTTGAACCGGCCACCTCTAGATTGCAAGACTGCTGCTCTAACCACTAGGCCACTCCTCCACATTACTGCTGGAATGCCATTACATAAGAACACCATGTCCAGATCAAAACACCCAGACCTGCATTTGATATACTGAATATTCTACAGCTGCACTGATCCCTTAATGGGGGCTGTTCACTCAGAACTACTTTGTTCTGTCTCCTTCTGCTGGTGGATGAATATAACCCATTTGTCTGGACTGGTTTGGTAGGATTAAAAGGAAAGAAAATCATCAGATAAGACAATTTTTCTTTGCGCTTTCCTTTAAATTTCATCAGCTATATATTTCTCTTCCATGCCCTTTCCCCTAAATTTCACTTGATAGGCAAGCTGCTCTTATCCACACCCTTCTCTCACATTGTCAGATCATCTCTATTTTCCACCTGGCTGAACAAAAAATAGCGGATCAAATCATACTATTGCACGAAAATGAATTGATCATAAGTGAAGGAGAGGACCTCAGACTGGTAACAACTTAATCTTGATCTTAATTAATAAGATTACATATATTATCACCGTACTTTAATCATAGGTCCCTACCAACCTCCTTCCTCGGTGTTCACACAACTGTACATATCTCTCTATATAAAAGGCAACCCCAATGTTCTAATGAAGCCTCACCGGAAACTTGAAGGGGGCGAGATATCCGGATTGCCACAGACTGTGTGCCCCGCCCTCGCGCCACAACGTGATGACGTCGAGGGCGGGCGAACGACGCGTCTCGCATGACACGCAAACGGTCCCCCCCCCCGTCCATCTGATCTTGCGGTCGCTCACTCCTTCAATCGCCTCTCTCCATCTTACCCTCACAGCGCCTCTCACCTCCAAGTGAAGGCGCTGTGGCAGGCAACAGATGATAGTTTCCCTTCGCCCCTCCCTCCTTCCCTCCCTGTGTCCCGCCCTCACAGAATTTACTCAGATGACGGCGGGACAGGGAGGGAAGGAGGGAGGCCCGAAGGGAAACGATCATCTGTTGCCTCTGCTGCAGCACCTTCACACGGAGGTGAAAGGCGCTGTGAGGGGCCGACCCCCCCCCAAGCAACACTGACCCCCCTCCAAGCCCCCGAACCCTCTCCAAGCCCCCACCGTCGCAGCACATCCCACCCTGCCCCCTCCGAGTCCAACCGACAACGTTCACAGCTCCTCCCACCACAAACAACAGGTGAACCTATTTAGTTCCCTGTAAGCAAGGAAGCCGATTTGGTTGATCTCTATTCCCACTGTCCCGCGCAGCTGTCATTGCTATACACTCAAAATAAACCAACCAAACATATGAGCTGCTGCATCCAGGTTGTCGTTCTTTATTATTGCTTCATCTGTAACAACTGTGAAGGTGTTTCATTTGCACCCCCCCCTCCAAGCCCACAGCCACTCCCTCACAGTTCGCCATCCGCCCCCCCCCCCCCCCCAAACATTCACACACACAAAACAAAAAACCTACTGGTAGCCACCAAAACTACAACCTGAAGGATCCCTCACCACAGGAACGCAGACCCCCCCCCTTCAAAACTCCCTCACCACTCCCTCACAGTTCACTATCCCCCACCCCCCCTCCCCCTAACATTCTCACTCACACACACCATCACACCCTCCCAACTAGCCTACCACGCCCATCCCTCCCTTTCCCACCCCTCAAACAACATTCTGACAACAAAAACACAATATCTATCACACACAGAAAAACACTTCACTAATGACAACAAGCCACAACACAACCTGAAGGCGGTGGGCCACCACAACCAGGCGGCGGCCGACCACAAGGCCCTGGAGAACACCTGGAAACTTATGCACAAACTGGTGAGTTGCAGCACAGTGGGAGAGGGGAGGGAGGACGGCCTGCAAATTGGACGACAAGAAAGGGGGCCGTGGAACTCGGAGGGGAGAGAGGGTAGCGTAGGACTCGGAGGGGACAGAGGAAGACAGCGAAGGGGGGGGGGGGGGACAACCTTGCTAGCGCCCGTTTCATTTCATACAGAAACGGGCCTTTTTACTAGTATACATATAATGTAATGCAAAAAAAACCAGCCACAATATAGAGCAAGGCTACTTAGCTTGTTGCAGCTTAAACTGAGGAAGCCCTCAGTTTAAGCTGCAACAAGCTAAGTAGCCTTGCTCTATATTGTGGCTGGTTTTTTTGCATTACATTATATGTATATATGTACAGTTGTGTGAACACCGAGGAAGGAGGTTGGTAGGGACCTATGATTAAAGTACTGTGACAATATATGTAATCTTATTAAGATCAAGATTAAGTTGTTACCAGTCTGAGGTCCTCTCCTTCATTTATGATCAATTCATTTTCGTGCAATAGTATGATTTGATCCGCTATTTTTTGTTGGAATATTTTCAAATTGAGCGGAGTTTTTTTCCCATTGATTTTTGTTACTTTGGTAGTTCCACCTGGCTGAACCAAATGCCTGGAATGGCCTTCAACACTTAACATCAAGCTCCTTCTCTCTCTTGCAAGACTCAGATCCTGCCTGACAGTTCACCTCTGAGGCTAACTAATACCTGAACCCTGCCCATGTAACAGAGCTCACTCTCTCTTTCTCTGAGCTCAATTCCGGGGAAACAGAAGGGGGAGACAGATATTTCCATACCAACATTACATATGTCATATCTGATGAAACTCCTTAAAATTGCCTCTCCTCAGTTTAATCCAGAGCTTCCCAACTGTTCGTCAAGAACCCAAATAGAGTTGCAGAAGCTGCTTTTGGGTCACCACCTAAGTGAGCTTTCTATAAGTACATCATTATTCTGCACCTCTAGTATGTCTCAATTTTATTTGGCCACAATCATGAGGTCAGAGGCACAAAAAAATTGGGAAGCACTGGTTTAAGTTCACTTCCCATAAATCTCTGTTGTTATGTCCTTGCTGTCTTACGTGAGGCCTCCTATCTGTTGCTCACTCTGTGTGCTGTCCATTGTGTGTTTCTGTAGAGCACAGTATAAACTTATACAAATCCTGGTTTTAAAAAGTTTCATTATATTGGTCCTACCTGCTTATTTTCTTGCTTGGAGGAGCAGCTGCTAGTGCTTCTTGACGGTGATAACATTTTCTGGGACATGCCAAGGCTTTTTTCATCACTCATGTTTTTTTGTTTGTTTGTTTTTTCCCCTCCGACCCTTTTTCTTTGGGCCCCAGTCAAGCCATCAGAAACATACTAGAAAAACTGCAACCAAATAGAGATGCTTCATTCTTGTTTGAGGTATGGTAAACGCATAGCCACTGAAGGTACTGGAAACCCTAAAAAGGAAAAACAAAAAATGTAATGTATTAGCTTTGGTCTCTGAGAAAACAAACATTTAGCAATAAAGCAACAGTACTTCGAGAGTGGCACCTTCTGCAATCAAAACTTTGGTGAGGTTCATGACTTAGAGGTAAGTGAGGCGGGGGGGGGGGGGGGGGGAGCAGGGCAGCAGAACCATCTGGCAATATAGGCGGTTGCCTAGGGTGTCAGCAAAGAGTATCTGAAGTCACACAAAGCCAGCAGCCATTTTCAAGACGCGGCGGTAGCAGGGAGGTCAGTGGCCGTGGGCAGAAAAGAGTGGAGGTCTTTGCTGCCCTGAAGAGGCCAGCAGGCCACCAGGGTGTGCTATGGTCTGGGGGAGTTGCCCTTGTAGTAAATGACAGGGAGGGGGGGAGAAGGCCAGCCTCTCCAGCCATCTGTCAACCTGCCAGCCCGCCAGCCCAGAAACCCGGACAAAACGGGCTGGCTGGAAAAAACCATCCGGACCCCTGACAGTCCCCTGAAAAGGAGGACATGTCTGGGGAAATCCAGACATACGGTAACCCTGGGCAGAATATACTACTTCAGCAGTGCCCACAAGTGGGATAAGGGACACAGAGACAAAAACAGAACAGATGATAAAAGAATAACTATAACATATGAGTCCCACTTCAGTATTTTATGTCGAGCTCAGGAGGATCATAATGCAGAATGCTGGGGTAAAAGTGTTGAGTAATAGATGTCTTACAATTTAAGTTTTGCTTTGCTTCAATCTAATTTTGCTAGGTTTATTGCCTATCTACAAATTACAAAAACCTTAGTGTCATTAGTCAACCAGGTCTTATTTTCCCAGCAACTGAGTTTATTTATCAAAGTGTCTCTTAAAACTAGAGCACCCTAGACAGCAATACTTATGTCTCCACATGACTAAGGCAAGTTAAACTGAAGGAGGGGAAAGGAAAGAAGACTGAGGAAACCTTGGGACAGAGAGAAAGAGGAAAAAAAAAGGGTTTACATCTTATCATCAGCCATGGCACTCATTAAATGTCCTTTCACTGTAGGCTGATTTTGCCTGGTACTGATCAGCTTTCATTTTCCTTTCAACTTTAACGCTACAAAAAGATATTGTAATACCCCATGGGAATAGGTATTACGATTTTTCCAGAGCTTGTGGGGGGGGGGGGGGGGGGGGGGAGAGGGAGGTCCCTGCTAGAGGGCTGGAATGGTAGGATGCCCCTGGGTAGGAAGAAGTCCAGCCCAGCCATTGGGGAGTGGTTTTGAAATAGAATGCAAGGGAAAAGAGTTGCCCTTGTAGTAAATGACACGGGGGGGGGGGGGGGGGGGGAGAGAAGTTGCAAAGGGGATATAGGTTGGAGTTATGCCCAGAGAGGGGTCGTCTTTGGTTGCCCGATGGCCCTCTGCCAAGAGACCAGTAGCAGAAAAGGGGAATCCTAAGTGAGGCGTGTGATCGACTGTAAAGGAGGATTGTGGCTCCTAAAAGTGGCAACAGGGATACTGTATGTACTATGGGTGGGAGGGAAGAGGAGAGATCCAGCCTGGGAGCAGGTGAATGGAGCTAGGGAGAGCTCAGTTCCAGGACCAGGGTAGATCCAGAGGGGTGTCACCGCTGGAAAAGGGTCAGACCAGAGTAGGGTCTGAACCCGCAGAGGCTGAATTTGTGATGAGAGGAGGAGAAACAGCCACTGAGAATAGCACTGCCTTGCAGGATAGGCATGGACAGGCAAACTGTATATATAGTTTATTGAAACTTGATATACCGCTGTTGCACCAGCGTCAATCTCAGCTGTGTACAATAAAAATAAAATAAAAACATAAAAGAATGAATGCCATAAATCAACAGGGCAGGACCAAAAAGAGGAGTCACTGAGATGCCAGAAACTATGCACACAGGGTACCAAGCTCAGGACTTAACAATGACAGGGTCATGGCCATATGCCAAGCAATAAAAATGAGTTTAAAGAAGGGTCTTAAATTTGACAAATGAGGCTTCCCCTTTAATATTGGGAGGCAGACTACTCCAGAGATGTGGAGCCAGAAAAAAAAGAACGCAGAAGACTGGGTAGATTCATAATGAGCTATTTGAGGAAAAGGTAAGACAAGATGATTGAAGAAAGGGACTAAGGGACACAGTTGGGAGAAGCGGTATAGGAGTTCCCCTGAGGAACACCAGAAGGATTTGATCTAAGTTGGAGTTTATATGCTATTTGGACTGCTTAATAAAGGTTTGAAGTACTGCCTGTTGCAGCGTTGGAACAAATACAGTTTGTGTTTGCATAAGCTGTGACTACAGTGTATCTTCGAGCACAAGGGTGTAAGTGCCTCCCAAACCCCTGGATTGCTATTCCGGACTATAGACCGATTCCCAAGCTTGACTGCAGGCAAACTGGAATGGATGAGTGAGGTGAGAGTGGCCCTGAAACTGAACTGATGTGCTTTGTGGCCCGGGGCTGGAGCCAGCACACGGGTGAGACCCAGGTTACAATATGAAAGCAATCTTGGCTTCCTATAGCAAGAGGGGATGGAGGTGTTACATATTTCAGGAACAAGAATCATGAGCGGAACACACGCTACTCTCCTAAAGATTACCAAACAAAATATGTCCTCTGGAAATGCCAGATTTCTCCCTAAAATGTAGTAAAATCTCAGGCTGGCAGTTCCATTTGATATAGCTCTGGGCATTTTCCTACCCTTCAAGGGCCAAAGGCAACACCTTCACACCTTTGTCTCAGAATCCAGGAGTACCAGAAGAGACACTTCTGCCCATCCTTACCCCACTACTTACTCAATTCCTTCTTCTAAATCTGTATAAGAACTAGCCCACTTTTGCAGAATACCAAACATTAAGAGAACACATCATTAAAAGGCAATGAATACTTTTAACCACGTATTAAGTGAGGCAAAAATCAAACATAGAATGTTCTTTCCAGCTTCATGGCTCTCTCATTCCTCCTTCTCCAAGGGATATGGGGAATCTGGATTGATCAGGGTACTGCTTAATTAGACCAGAGTGAGAACAACTTTTAAAGTCATTTACTAGGGACAGAGAAAGTACTTGCATATAACAAATATGAACAACTTTCCTTGTACCACAGATAGGTGATATTGCAAATCCATGACCCTTTACCCTTTTACATACATAAATAGCAATTTATGTGCATGATTTAGTTGTCTGAAAAACTCCTCTCCTTTAATACAGCAATACGAACATATGTCCTTTGGGATGCACTTAGTGGCATCCCTGAGTGCATGGTTTGGGCGGCATCAAAAAGAAAATACAGAGATTTTCTATGGAAGAATATGTAGACTTGACAATACAATCTCCTCACACAAAGATCAGGTGCACCGGTTTTTTAAAGGAAAGTGCACCGAATTGCAGAATATACATGTCAAATCCCTGGATTAAAAGTATCTGCAGACTTATCTCAAAGCAGTCTGAAAATTGTCCCCTTTAGATAACATTGAAATGTAGACTGCAGTGCGTTTTTAAAAAATACAAAACTAGATAAAGCTGAGCGCCACAGGCTGGTAAAAAGAAAGCCCAGAGAACAGAGCAGATCCTACCTATTCATGTATTATTTGTTTTCATCTAATCTTCTATATATGTTATATTAACAGTACCCTTGACGCAGCCCTTTTGAGGGTGAAACGTAGCCATGTGGGGCATTTTATCTACAATAAACAAACTTTTGTCCACGATCATTGTGTGATCTGCTCTGTTCTCTGCTCTGCTGCCTGCAAATCATTTGTGCCTTTAAGAGAGTGCTCTGTGCTGAGAAGTTGATTTAGTATACTGCATTAGAAATTCCCACACTGAACAGCTAATGCAAAAGGGAGGATGAAATGGCCAGGGACTGTACCTTACAGTTAACAAGAAGGTAGTTAGCACTTGTTGTTATTATTTAATCTTTTATTAATTTTCACTTAATTACATAGAGATGGTATTACATCAAAATGCTTTGGAAATGCACAATATTTTGCTTAACTCAATAAGCTAAAACAAAAAAATAAAAAAGAAGGAAAAATACAAATATATTTTGTCCACAATAGAGGGATCCAAGAATAGGAAATAAATCCAAATATCTAATACATAAATAGAATTATATCATAATTCAAACTGACCAGAAGGATTTTAGGATCATGCAGCCTAGACAGCACATTAACTGGAAGAAACCATTTCAGGGATATCCCTCACATTCTCTCTAGCAGTAATAAATTCAGTAGTTAGCACTTGTTAACTGTTAATGCGTCATATCATGTGGACCCATGAGGGGAGATGTGATAGAGGTCTATAAAATAGTGGAGTGAAACGGGTAGACGTGAATCATTTGTTTACTCTTTCCAAAAATACTAGGACTAGGGGGCATGCGATGAAGCTACAAAGTACTACATTTAATACGAATTGGAGAAACTTTTTCTTCACTCAAAGTGTAATTAAACTCTGAAATTCGTTGCCAGAGAATGTGGTAAAGATGGTTAGCTTAGCCAGGGCCGTGCCAAGGGTCTGGCGCCCCCCTGCAGGCTATCAGTTGGCGCCCCCCCCCCCCCCCCCCCCCCCCCCCCATGTGGCATAAGATGCAAAGGAAATAGGAGCTGAAAGATGGAGTGCATCTTTGTGGGATTGCTGAACAAATAAAGGGTTTACAACCACTTAGCTTTTCGTGCTTTCATGTTCCTGAAATTGGTAATTAAATCTTTGAAATCTAGCTGGGCACATATATCATTCTCAATAGCAATCATGGCAAGGCTTACAAGCCTTTCTTGCAAAATACTTGATCGAAAATAATTTTTTATGATTTTTAACTGTGAAAATGATCGCTAGCACTGACTCTAAAGTTTAGCAATTTCATTAAATTCTTTACTCTTCCTATCCAAGGAGAATGTTTTATATAAAAACAAACACAAAAAAAAAGCAATCAGATTTTCACTTACCAGCTCTTCAAACACTAAACAGTCAGCTAAACTTCTTTGAAACTACTGTTGGAACCATCAGCCAATGAAATGGCTTTTAGCTCTAGCTATCTCAGGTTACCTGATAATTATGCACACATCATTGCAGTCATCATGCCCTCCTCTCGGTGTACATGCTCAGAAAAACTTTGAACCACTTACAGATTTTAACAATTACACTATTTATTTTTTATTTCTCCCCAGTCTCACTTGCACACCTCCCTCCAAACCTGTACTCTTTAATTTAAATGTTGTTCAAGCTCACCCTGACTAAGGAGTTCTTCCCACACCTAAGACATGTATAGCACTGGTTGTATTCTTTCAAACAACTTCAGCAGAGCCTGCCTGCCTCAGTGAGCACTGCTACGTGAAGAGGGGAGGGCAGGGGAGAGAGGAGAATCACAACTTCAGGTAAAAGATTTTGCAACTGAGCGGACCTCAGGCGCCCTCCAGAGGTCAGCGCCCCCCTGCAGTGCTTACCTCGCTTACCATGTTGGCACGGCCCTGAGCTTAGTGGGGTTTAAAAAAGGGTCTGGACCGCTTCCTAAAGGAAAAGTCCATAGACCATTATTAAATTGACTTGGGGAAAATCCACTGCTATTTCTGGGATAAGCAGCATAAAATGTATTGAACTTTTTCGGTTGGCCACTGTTGGAAACAGGATGCTGGGCTTGATGGATCTTTGGTCTGTCCCAGTGTAGCAATACTTGTGTACTTATAACTGCATCATGTTATCTGTTGTGCAGTTAAACGCTATCTGTACGTTAACTGTAAGGCAACTTACTAGGAATGCCCCCCAGAGATGCACAAATTTTGGCAGTTACGTTTATTTTGGGAATTATCTTACAGTAAGTGCAAAACCTTAGCACCTAAGTGCTGAATCTACACATAAAAGAGTGAAGACAGGAAGTACACATGAAGCTTCTGGAAGAGGGTGACTTAAGCACCTTCTCATTTAGAAACAGATGTGTAGTTATAGTTAAGCAAAGGGGATGGAGGAATGTTATCATGCAAATACTGCATTTTCAGTAAGTGGGAAGGATCATGAAAAACTGAATGAAATTCCAACAGAGCCTGAAAAAGGCAAAACAAGCAAACTGCAGTCCCCCCAGATCAGAAGCGACCCCCCCCCCTCAAAAAAAAATTTAGGAACAACCATGCAACACAACAAAACAGAATCATTGACAGCGGCTGGGGAGGTGAAGGGAAGAGATAGGAGGGAAATGGAACTACCTGTGTTCCTCTATGGGAAACAGAATATAATAAGTGTCTTTGTGACACAAGGGACTAGACAGAGGAACTCATTATAGGGGTTGGGGAACAAGGTTTGACCACTGGGAATGAAATCAGGAGGCATACTGACAGGATTAGGTTTACAAGCAAGTGACAAGGAATGCTGAACAGCAGTGCAGAGCTGATAGGCATTCTCTCATTCTGTTCTGACCCTGTATTTGGTCCCTGGCTCATGTTACTGGGCAGAGTTCTGCTGGTTTTGTAGCTCAAATATTCTTCCATTCCGATCAGTTAATTTATAATCTGTTTCTTACTTTACCCCATTCATTCTCGTTCTTCCATTAGATCATTTCTTATTTAAATTACACGCACAAGCTGATTGAAAAAAAGAAGAAAAAAAAACCCCTCTAGATCTTTGTCATCTAACTTTGTTGCTCAACAGTGTAATTTAAACAAATTTGTAATCTGTACCAGAATAAACGTCAAGCAACACTTTGTGTAACTGACCGCCAGAACTCGCTGCTTACTTTCTTTCACTACCGGCAAAAGTGATGTCTTGTATATATTAAACTGTGAAAATGGTGGACAGTTGTCATCAAGTTTTGGTGACAAACTAAACATCATGGTGTTAAATGACTTATTGCTGAATTTCTGATAAAGAACCAGACATTGTGGGGGGGGGGGGGGGGGAGTGGCTTAAATAAGTTTCTGTCAAAAAGAAATGTGATGAAACTGGTACAACAATGTTGGAAGGGTAGTGACTGTATGAGAAGAACTTAATGCGTGATTGGCGCAGCAATAAGACAGTGGCATACACATCTTCACACTTGCCTCTGCTTGGAGAGAACATTTTGAACAAATTCTGTGACTGAAATTAACCCTACTATTTACTTTGAAGGAGTAGCTCTGTTTGTTACCAATCTAAAAAGGTCATCATAGGTCTTTGTCAAATGTATGCTGAACAACTCATGTTTCATTCCAGTTTTTGAGTTCTGTATTTTACAAAGGTGTGTGACAACAGCATTGGGTGTGGTAATGTGTATTATTGCCTTGTTTTCTGCACCTTTACTGAAAACTTGACAACTAGGTGCACAGTATCTCCTGTTATCACGTACAACGTGCAGGTTTCCTTTTATCCAATCAGTGCTCCTTACTGACAGACCGACATGTTCAGTTTTTCTCAACATAGACAGTAACATAGTAATAGATAGCAGGGGTAGCCTAATGGTTAGTGCAGTGGACTGAGATCCTGGGGAACTGAGTTCAGTTCCCACTGCAGCAAATTATGACCCTGGGCACGTCACTTAACCCTCTATTGCCCCAGGTACACAAACTTAGATTGTGAGACCACTAGTGATGGAGAAAGTACCTGCATATGTGTACAGTGCTGTATACGTCTAGTAGCACTATAGAAATAATTAGGAGTAGTAGTAAAAGACCAGTAAAGTGGCTAGAATTGTGTCCAGGGGCGACTCAAGGCAAGATGACACCTGAGTCGGAGCTAACATGCCGCTCCCCCCCCCCCCCCCCGTTCACAACATTTACCTGTTTCGTCATGCTCCAAAAGTTGACGGCAGCAACGATTCCCATACACTGCCCTGCCACTGGCACCTGCCTCTTCTCTTTACTGCAGGCGCCTGAGCCTCTGATGAAACAGGAAGTTACATCAGAGAGGCGGCCGCTGTAAAGGGAAGAGGCGGGTAATGGCGACAGGGCAGCATATGGGAATCGCTGCTGCCGCCGGCTTTTGGAACATGATGAAACAACAGGTAAATGCTGTGAATGGGTTGGAGGAAGGAAGGGAGAGATGCCGCTCCCTGAAGACTCCTGCACAGCTTAGAAGGAGCAGTGCCTAGGAGAGGAGCGACAAGGGAGATTGATCTGCATTTGAGAACCAAAGCAACCTTCTTTTCCTCTTACTTTTACGTACTTTTCTAACATGAAGGTTTGTCACCTTTATAAGAGCTCCTTTCAGTTTTGCACACTGCTGTTCTACTTCCTTCAACTGTCCCCAGCCAACTTCTTCCTCCTTGAGATACTCCATCATCTTGGCAAAGTTAGCTCTTTTGAAGTCTAGAACCTTCAATGCTGAATCAGCCCTCTCCTCCTGTGTCTTAATATTGAACCACACCATCCAGTGATCACTAGATGCCAAATGATCACTCACCATAACATCGGAAACACTCTCCCCATTTGTAAGCACTAGGTCCAGAATAGCTTCGTTCCACATAGGTTCCATTACCAACTGCTGGAACAATTCTTCCTGTAGAGAGAATCCAAGATCCCCTTGATTCTAGATGACCCCACTGCAGGGACATCCCAATCAACATCTGGCATATTGAAATTTGAAATCACCTATCAGTAGTACTCCCCCTGTCTAGCTATCTTGTGAATATATAGCATCTTTAGGCAAAACCACCCTGAACGCAGACAGAATTCAGGAAACTTAGGAACGCGTCTCTGAATTTTGACTGCTACCTGGAGCCTGGATTACAGGAACCAGTAGATGTATAAATAAAAGTTAGCAAACAAGTTCTCATTATACTAGTGACTAGCCTCAGGTTGGCACAAAGTAAGCAGATGAGAGAAGCAGGGCTGCTGTAGTCTAGTCATAAACATACGACTATGGACTGGACCGGCAGTACCAATGTGCACTGCCATGAAAAATATGCGTTATGGAATTAGCCTCTTTCTATTATGACCTGTGGAGAACAGGATTTCTTAACATCAGCAGGATAGAAGTGTTTGTCTATAAGTACATAAATATCCATCTGCCTGCTACTGTCAACTCAAGAATGATTAGGCCTAGGTTTGCATTTTGTTGCCACCACCTTTTTCTAGTGGAGGACCAGGTTAAGTCTTCACTTCCATTATAGCAGTGGTTCTCAACCCAGTCCTCAAGGAACAACCAGCCGAACAGGTTTTCAGGATTTCCACAATGAGTATGCATGACAGACTTGCATGCTCTGCCTCCTTGGTATGCAAATATTAAGAGACTGGGCATCCAAATGACAGATGATGCTTAATGTAAGGAAGTGCAAAGTGAAGAATGTGGGAAAGAGTAACACAAATTATAGCTACGTGATGAAAGGTTTCACATTAGGAATCACCACCTAGGAAAAGGACCTAGGTGTTATCAATGTATATGTTGAAATCCTCTGCTTAGTGTGAAGTGGAAAAAAGAAAGCAAACAATGTTAGTAATTATTAGGATATGAATGGAAAACAAAAATAAGAATGTTATACTGCCTTTGTATTGCTCCATGGCATGACTGCACCTCGAATACTGTGCAATTCTGGTCACAATATCTCAAAAAAAGATACAGCAGAATTAAAAAAAGGTACAGAGAAGGGTGACTAAAATGATAAAGGGGATGGGACAACTTTCCTATGAGGAAAGGCTTAAAGTGGTTAGGGCTCTTCAGCTTGGAAGAGAGATGGCTGAGGGGAGATATGATAGAAGTCTATAAAATACTGAGTAGAGTGGAATGGGTAAACAGGAATTGTTTGCTTTCTCTTTCTAAACAAACTAGGACTAGGAGGCACACAATGAAGCTAAGTAGTAAATTTATAAACCCCAGAAAAAATATTTCTTCATTCAGTCTGTAATTAAACTCTGGAATTCATTGTCAAAGAATGTGGTAAAAGCAGTTAGCTTGGCAGGGTTTAAAAGAGGTTTGGATACTTTCCTACAAGTCCATTAGCCATTATTAAGACCGACTTGGGAAAATCCGCTGCTTATTTCTAGGATAAGCAGCATAAAATCTGATTTTTCAATTATTTCAACGATTGGTACCCAAAGCCAAACCACATCCTTTTGACCATTTTCCTGTAAAATTGAGTGCAGTGTTTTTTGGTTCAGTGCTGCAGACGTGACTGCCTCCTGCCTTAGAGAGAAAGAATAGATGAAGTAGGAGACGCTATTTATAATACATCAGTTGCTCACCCATACCCACAGACTCCATTCCTTCCAGCAACCTGTTTTTCATCATCCATTGTAATCATGCATACATGCCCAATGCACACAGTGAATGAAAAATTTCCATGTGGACTTCAGTTCCAAGTTTTCTTTCTTTATTTATTTATTGCATTTGTATTCCACATTTTCCCACCTCTTTGCAGGCTCAATGTGGCTTACAATACATCATGAATAGTGGAAATAAGAAGAGAATAGACGTTTGGTATTACAGAAGGATTTTGGGTTACATGATAATGAAAAACATGATAGTAATATAACAAGAGAACATTTTAAGACAGTTTTCGATACATGTGGGGGAGTTCACATGTGTTAATCTTTGTGGTATGTCCTGTTATATATTTAAAAGACTGATCTACAGGTTTCTTGAGGTTCTGCGGTCTTTGCACAGACAAAAGAGTTGCTAGATAAACGGTAGATATATCCATCAATAGTTTAAAAATAAAACTAATGCTGAAGGAAAGGAAACAGATGGAGGACTAAGGTTAAGTCTTCACTGGGTTTGATACCACACTGCAGCTCCTTGTGACTCTGGGAAAGTCATTTAACCCTCCACTGCACCAGGTATAAATTAAGTACCCGTGTATAATATATAAACTGCTTTGATTGCAACCACAGAAAGGTGGTATATATCAAGTCCCATTCCTATTTAGCTTGTATGTTGCTGTCATCATAAAGCAACACAAGCTTTTCTTCAAAACACAGTAACCTCTGACGGCCTTATAAAAGTTTTTCATTTCGTTAGTGTAGTTCTAGTAACCATACTGATCCTAAATAAAACAAAAAGCTTTTCTAATTTGTGACAGCTTTCAAATAAGCAAAAAACAAGCTATAGTACAAGGGTACCAAAGAGCTGGTTCAGTCCTTACAGGAGTTGCCACTGTGGATTGGTTTACTCGTTGCCCTAATGAACAACGGGCTGCAAAATCCTCAAGAAAAGCACAACATAAATATTAGAAAAAGATCTAAAAACATAAATGAACATTTTTTTTGTAAAGAAGGAGCAAAGTTGAAAAAGTTAACACAGCAAAAAAAATCAAGCAACCTTTCTTTCTCTCTCCCCCTTCCCCCCCCCCAACACAAATCACACACAGTGACCATGAAAATTGTTTGCCCTGGATCTTAAAAGTTTTGGTTGGTGCCCCAGGCTTCAATATTTTTCCACTCTGGTATATCAACTTTCAAAACGAACTAGGTCCCTTCCTCAGAAATCTTCAAGGCCTGAAAACACTCATGCACTATAAGATAGATCAGCTTTGCTTGCAAATATACAGAAGGGTTTAGATACTTTTTTTAAAAAGTCATTTTAGCTATTCTACTACAGCATAAAACACCAACTGTATATTTATACCTAAGTTAAGACTTTTCTTGAAACTCAGTTATTACTGCCACAATCTCTCATATGATCTTTTGTATAAAATTATGTTTTAAGCACGTTACCTTTACTTTTCCCTGTGACTTTTTACAAGGCTCTGAAAAGTACTGTTACTAAGTTTCTTTGGCAAAACTGGCCTTCAAGAATTGCAATGTGGAAAATACAACAGGTTACGAAAATGGGGGTGGGGGGGGGGTTAATTTACCAAATTTTGCTTATTACCATGTTGCTTATATATTGCAACAGGGTGGTTATTGTTTTTTAGTAGACTGTTTGCAAAATAAGCCAGCATGGCTTGTGGTAGAGGATGCCTTGGTGTCACCTACCCCCATTTCTTATTTGGCAGGAATGAGCTCCTATTCAAAAGGTGAGGAAGATTCATGTTATGGGGGCTACTGTGGCCACTTTCCAGAGACTTGAGGAGATGCAGGGTAAATATTCAAATGGGAGTTATCTGGAGCAGTTGTAGGAGCAAAAGGCACTATATGCAGAACTACATGCCACTATATAACCAAGTTATATAGGATAGGATTATATCTGGCACCTTCCAGCACAACCATTAAAACACATTTTCTGGCTAACTTCATCTTTCACTGCCAAGGCCTGTTGCTTGTTAGGCCTCAGTCTTACGTGCAATCTACAAGGGCATTGCAAAAAACATTACTAAGGCCGCCGATGGACATGGAGAACAACCACCACATTACATTACCACAAGGGGAATTTATAAGCTTGTGTTGTAGACTCACCCAAGAAAAGCACTTGTTTACTTGAACAATGTCTTCAGGGTTAAAGTGTCACATGTAGTGCCAGTGGGACAATATTGTGGTCCCTCAGGCTACAACATCTGAGAGAAAGTAGCTGTGCATCGATAGCAAGGCCAACAGTGTACAGACATAAGTACATAAGTAATGCCATACTGGGAAAAGACCAAGGGTCCATCGAGCCCAGCATCCTGTCCACGACAGCGGCCAATCCAGGCCAAGGGCACCTGGCAAGCTTCCCAACGTACAAACATTCTATACATGTTATTCCTGGAATTTTGGATTTTTCCAAGTCCGTTTAGTAGCGGTTTATGGACTTGTCCTTTAGGAAACCGTCCAACCCCTTTTTAAACTCTGCTAAGCTAACCGCCTTCACCACTTTCTCCGGCAACGAATTCCAGAGTTTAATTACACGTTGGGTGAAGAAAAATTTTCTCCGATTTGTTTTAAATTTACTACACTGTAGTTTCATCGCATGCCCCCTAGTCCTAGTATTTTTGGAAAGCGTGAACAGAAGCTTCACATCCACCTGTTCCACTCCACTCATTATTTTATATACCTCTATCATGTCTCCCCTCAGCCGTCTCTTCTCCAAGCTGTATAGCCCTAGCCTCCTTAGTCTTTCTTCATAGGGAAGTCGTCCCATCCCCGCTATCATTTTAGTCGCCCTTCGCTGCACCTTTTCCAATTCTACTATATCTTTCTTGAGATGCGGCGACCAGAATTGAACACAATACTCAAGGTGCGGTCGCACCATGGAGCGATACAACGGCATTATAACATCCTCACACCTGTTTTCCATACCTTTCCTAATAATACTCAGCTGCAGCCTGCAATTTCTGTATAAAAGAGGCTCATATCTGAGGCAAATGGCTGTTAATATTCCACCTGATGTGAAGTACAGCCCCTGCCTGCGAAACACTCTGCCACCTGCCAGACATCATGTACTATCACTGTCCAGGTTCTATAGTTGCCATGTCGAACATCACGTACCATCACTGTCTGGGATGTATAGTTGCCATGTAATTACTGTGTGATTGCTGCTCTGGGGTTAAAGTAGCTGGATGAACTAGAAGCCTGCCTTAGGGTTCATGTGAGTTTGCTCTGAGCTGTTTCTATGATAAGGCCATCACTGACATTATTCTTGCCTTTCATTATGTTCTTGGTGCTATGTAAATAAGTAAGCAATTTGGTTTGTGGTGTCTATTCTGCTCCCATAATCATGGAGGTAGGGTATATTGCAATGTCTATTCAATACAATTGCATTGTCCATATATAGTTAAGCACTGTGTATTAGGACTGCTTTTCCTATAGTTTGGGGTATCCTGTGATTGACTCCTTGTGTGCCTTCCCTACTGGCTGTTAGCTCTGAACAATGGCCAGCCCTCTCTCTGCCCCAGCAGTTGTGTGAATAATATTTCCAACTTCACTTTTTCCTGCGAGTTTGGGATTTTTTTATTTTTATTTTTTTAAGAACTCACGGGGGGGGGGGGGGGGTTCTGAATTTGTGGGTAGCTTGTTTTTGGGCTTGTTGCCACTGGCAGCATATGTGAGCAGAACAACTCACATACACTGCCAGTGGTCTGAGCCACAACTCTGGTGTCTCGTGATTGGCTGAGCTGCGGTCTCCTGGGGAGGGACACCAGGCGCTAACAGTGCAGAGCCGGCGTGCAGAAGGTGGTCAGGGTAAATACCAGTTTTGGTTCCTCTAACGCCAAGTAGATGGAAGGGAAGTAGCCAGGTGAGTGTTTTAGCATATGATTAAACTTCACAGTATGTAAAAAAAAAAACTGGGCTTATTTAAGAGCTTGTTTTTGAACTGATAATAATCACTTGTTTGGGGCTTAAGGAAAACACGCTTGTTTTTCCATGACAACCTGGCAACACAGTATGAGAGAGCCCAGATTTGCTAGCATGCTTTTCTGATCAGCAGCTGTTCTAGGGGCTGATTCCTCCTTAATATACTGTAATTCCATCAAGATTTTTTGACATCTCCCCAAGTCATTCTCCATTTATTTTCCCTGAGTTTCTCCCCCTTATTCTCCCTTTGAGTGTTACAGCTTTTCCTCTCAGCAGGGCTGAGGTTCTGGCCATTTTCTTGCCTCTAAGATGGCTAGATAAACAAAGATAAGCCGCATTAAGCCTGCCATGAGTGGGAAAGCACGGGGTACAAACATAACAAAAATAAAAATAAAAACAGGTCCTCGTTAAGAGTCAGTCTATTTCCAAATTAGTAAAAATTACTGATTCAGAAATACAGAGGGATTCCCAAAGCAAATCACATGCAAATGAGCTGCTCACTGCTTTTGTGAACAGAGCTCATTTGCATGCGATAGGGGGAAGCCAGTCAAGTCATCTAAGCATGTGCAGAGCAGTCAATCGCTAAGCACTGGTGCTCTGCACATGCTTCAGATGTCTTTCATACACGCAGACAAGCTGCGTGTATGAAAGAAAAGTTTGTAGCCTTTTGTTGTTTTCTGCTGGATCTTACCTTCAGCCGCCTGCAGCACAAGGAATGGACTGGCTACACCACCAGAGAAGGAGCACATATTCTGTTCAGCTTGCCTTGGGTTTCCATAGACTGTTTAGAAATCTGACACTCCCTTGCCTTCTTCCCTAATTACCAGCAGTTCTGCACACGGATCCATTCTGATCAGCCTGCGATCCTTGCTGCAGGTGTCCAGGGTAGAAGTCAGGAGAGGATGGCTTCTTTTAAAAAAAAGTTCTCCCACTACCCCAGAATTCTTCCCTCCACTGTGTTTCAGCAGCGATTGTACACGGCTTTCAGTAAAGAAGCTATGTGTATGAAAGCCGGCTTTTTTTTTTCTGTTGGGGACAGAAGTGTGTTTCCAGACAGTGCCAACTTTAATATTTATTTGCATTGTTGAACTTCCTCTGAAAGGCTGCAATTCCTTCCACTTAATTCTTGCAGTACCGGAAGCTCCTGACCACGCATTAAATTTTCCACAGTAAAGGAAGGAGCTTCTTCTGTGCATCAGGTCAGGAAACAGCTGTGCATCGCTTTGCATGCACATTTGTATAGTAATTAGCTCATTATAATAGCTTTGATTTCCATTTTCGTTAGCTGTTACCGTGATAGGAAAAGAGCTCAGCGAACCCTTTTGTGTATGTCTTGCTGTACTCCTTGCTCGCTAAACCAGCTAGAACCAGTTTAAAAACCACATTGCTGGCTCATTAGGTTTAGAAAATCTAGGTGTATGTGCACAAGGCTACAATTCTTTTACAAGCAACTGAACTGTAAAATGGATTTTCTTTGTTCTGAGTACTACAATAAAGAAGATTTGCTTAAGAACTGATAAAGAGTCTACTGATAAAGCTTCTGCTTGGGGATGGTTTATGCTGGCTGTTTAAGCTACACTATACTTCGCCTAGAACAGTACAGTATCGGTATTTGTTAGTATATCTTAGGCGTGAAGACTCAGATCCTGGATAAAGGAAGCGTATTTACTTTCCAACAGTGCACTGTCTAATGCTAAAGGGCTGCTGTTTCATATTTTTCCATAGTTTATACTGAGAGAAACGTTCCCTAATTACACCCAAAAAGGGTGTAATCTGTATATGCCCTACATATTGTATAGAATAATCCAATTCAAGCCAGTGTATTGGGTAGTCTGGAAGAGATGGCAGATATGGTTTTTGGGACAGCTTTTGCACAATGAAATATTTAAAACCTTTCAGATGTTGCAGGAAGAATATCCGCTGCCAGACTCCTTTGCATGGGTTCAGCTGCAGAATGCACTTTGTGGATCCAAAGTGGATTTGAAGAATGTTTCTGGTACTTGGTGGCTGTCTACTTTATTTGGGAAATTTATGGCGTCAGCGGGTGCAGCTTCTGCCATTTACAAATACCTACAAGTGTATGTGCAAGAGTTTGCGTTGGAATCTCAGCCGAAATCCAGGCCAAAATATCAGCCTGCCTGTCTGACATTGCTGCCTGGATTTTATTTATTTATTGCATTTGTATCCCACATTTTCCCACCTATTTATGGGTTTAGTGTGGCTTACAATGGATGGAAGGATGGAAATACAGTGTTACAGTACGATTATGGGTTACATTGTGAGGAGTTATAGGAAGACATAGTCAAGTCAAAATTTGTTAGGGCATGGAAACCATGTGAGGTTATAGTGGGGAAAAGATAAGGCGATAGATCAGATTCAAAAGAACATAGGGTATAACATTTTATCTATGGGTGGAGTATGAAGTGTGGTGACAATACGGGTAAGAGAAGTTCAGAAGGGAGTGTATTGATGCATTTCTATTAGTATGTATGGACTTCATGTGTTTTGATCCTTGCAATAAATTTTCTCGAAGAGATGAGTCTTCAATTGTTTGTGGAAGTCAGTTAATTCGTAGATCATTTTCAGGTTGCGTGGTAGTGTATTCCAGAACTGCGTGCTCATATAGGAGAAGGTTGATGCATGCAGTACTTTGTATTTTATGCCTTTGCAATTAGGGAAGTGGAGATTGAGGAAAGTTCTGGATGATCTTTTAGCGTTTCTGGGTGGCAGGTCTATTAAGTCAGACATGTATGCAGGAGCTTCACCGTGGATGATTTTGTGAACCAAGGTGCATACCTTAAAGGTGATACATTCCTTGAGTGGGAGCCAGTGTAGTTTCTCACGCAAGGGTTTTGCGCTTTCGTATTTTGGTTTTCCGAAAATGAGTCTGGCTGCTGTATTCTCGGCTGTTTGAAGTTTCCTTAGTATTTGTTCTTTGCAGCCTACGTATAGTGAGTTGCAATAGTCTAGGTGGCTGAGTACGAGTGATTGCACTAGGCTGCGGAATACGGACCTTGGGAAGAATGGTTTTATTCTTTTCAGTTTCCACATGGAGTAAAACATCTTTTTGGTTGTGTTATTCGCGTGAGTCTCCAGTGTTAGGTGGCGGTCAATAGTGACTCCGAGGATTTTTAAAGTTTCAGCAATTGGCAGATTTAGTTTAGGTGTGTTGATAGCAGTAAATTTGTTCGTGTTGTATTGGGAGGTAAGTACGAGGCATTGCGTTTTCTCTGCGTTCAGTTTCAGTCGGAATGCATCTGCCCAGGTATTCATGATGTATAAGCTTTGGTTAATTTCATTGGAGATTTTGTTAATGTCTTGTTTGAAAGGAATATATATCGTTACATCATCTGCATATATGTAAGGGTTAAGGTTGTGATTTGATAGAAGTTTTGCCAAGGGAGTCATCATTAAGTTGAAGATGGTTGGCGAGAGGGGGGGATCCCTGCAGTACTCCACATTCAGGTGTCCCTGCGGTAGACGTAGTAGAATTTGATGTGACTTGGTATGAGCGCAGGGTTAGGAACCCCTTGAACCAGTTTAGGCCATTGCCTCCAATGCCAAAGTATTCAAGTATATGTAATAGAATTTTGTGGTCAACCATATCAAAGGCACTTGACATGTCAAATTGTAAGAGGAGTATGTTGGTGCCGGCAGCAATCATTTGTTTGAATTTAGTCATTAGGGTAATTAGTACTGTTTCCATGCTGTGATTTGACCTGAATCCTGATAGAGCATCATGCAGTATTGAGAACTTGTTGAGATAATTTGTGAGCTGTTTGGTTACCATTCCTTCGGTTATTTTGGTTATTAGTGGTATAGATGCTACTGGTCTGTAGTTGGTTATTTTGTTTGCGTTTTTCTTTGTGTCTTTGGGAATTGGGGTGAGTAGAATTTTTCCTTTTTCCTTTGGGAAGAGTCCGTTTTGTAGCATGAAATTCACGTGATTCGTTAGGTCTGTTATGAATTGTTGAGGTGCTGTTTTCATGAGGTTGTTTGGGCAGATATCTAGTTTGCAATGGGATTTGGTGAATCTTTTGAGCGTCTTGGAGATGAGGTCCTCTGACAGTGATTCAAATTCTGTCCAGATCCTGTCTGCTGGGTGTATTCCGTCTTCTGGGTCTAGACAGTTTAGGAGTGTGTCGTATTCAGTAGGGCTGGTGGGAATTTTATTTCGTAGTTGTATAATTTTCTCCTTGAAGTGTTTCGCGAGGTCGTCAACCCCAGGTATATCTTTGCTGTTGTTTGTAACTGGTGTGGTGTCTAGCAAATTATTTACAAGGTAGAAGAGTTTGTGTGTGTCATTGTAGTTTGGTCCAATCAATGTTTTGTAGTGTAGTCTTTTAGTCTGTTTTATGGTATATTTGTATTTCCTCCGAAGTGATTTCCAGGCATTCATTGTGTGTTCATCTTTCTCTTTGTTCCATGCGCGTTCTAGTTTTCTGACTTGTGTTTTGAGTTTTTTGCAGCTCTTCAGTGAACCATGGATTTGATTTTTTCCTACATGATGTTCTGGTTTGGATTGGGGCAGTTGTGTCCACTGTTGTTTTACATATATCATCCCATTCCTGGAGGAATTGTATGGTGTCTGTATTTGTTGACCATTCATTTTGGTAGCTCTGTTTCCAGAATGTTGTGGGGTCTATTTTTCCTCTCGTGGTGTATGTTGTTCGTTCGTTTTTGTTGATTGCGTTTCTGTGTATTTTTCACCAGTGGAGGGAGACATGTGCTTTATGGTGGTCTGACCAAAGTGTGGGTGTTCATCTTGTGTCTGAAACTAAACATGACCAAGACTGAGCTTCTTATCTTTCCCCCTAAACCAACCTCTCCTCTTCCCCCATTCTCTATTTCTGTGGATAACACTCTCATCCTTCCTGTCTCATCAGCTCGTAACCTTGGGGTCATCTTCGACTCCTCCCTCTCCTTCTCTGCACATATTCAGCAGACTGCTAAAACCTGTCGTTTCTTTCTCTATAATATCACCAAAATTCGCCCTTTCCTTTCTGAGCACACTACCAGAACCCTCATACACACTCTTATCACCTCTCGCTTAGACTATAGCAACTTGCTTCTCACAGGTCTCCCACTTAGCCATCTCTCTCCTCTTCAATCTGTTCAAAATTCTGCTGCACGACTAATATTCTGCCAGTGTCATTATGCTCATATTAGCCCTCTCCTCAAGTCACTTCACTGGCTCCCTATCCGTTTCCGTATACAGTTCAAACTCCTCTTATTGACTTATAAGTGCATTCACTCTGCAGCTCTTCAGTACCTCTCCACTCTCATCTCTCCCTACATTCCGCCCCGGGAACTCCATTCACTGGGTAAATCTCTTTTATCTGTACCCTTCTCCTCCACCACTAACTCCAGACTCCGTTCCTTTTATCTTGCTGCACCATATGCCTGGAATAGACTTCCTAAGCCGGTACGTCAAGCTCCATCTCTGGCCGTCTTCAAATCTAAGCTAAAAGCCCACCTTTTTGATGCTGCTTTTAACTCCCAACCCTTATTCACTTGTTCAGAACCCTTATTTTATCATCCTCACTTTAATATTCCCTTATCTCTTGTATGTCCTGTTTGTCTGTCCTAATTAGATTGTAAGCTCTGTCGAGCAGGGACTGTCTCTTCATGTTCAAGTGTACAGCACTGCATACGTCTAGTAGCGCTATAGAAATGATAAATAGTAGTAGTAGTAGTGGAATGGTGTGGGAGTTTGATATGCAGGATAGCCTGACAGAAGGACAGTGGCAGACATTTTGGCAATGAGATGCACCTTCTACTTCTTCAGCGTTAGTTATGCAGTTGCTTTTTTTTTTTTCCTTTGTCACCATTCCCTATGGACACCACTTAAAAAAAAAAGTAGGAATGATGATAGCGACTCCTGCTGGTCTTGTAAAGGGTCGGTAGGAACTAAAACATATGGTGTATGAATGCTCTAATTTACAAGTATACTGCAAGGATGTGTGGTGAAGAATTACACATCTTCTGTGATGTTCCATTGTCTTAGGGCAATTATTTGGAAGTCTGATTCCTCCTGCTTCTACTTCTCCAAAACCTACAAAATGTCTTTTTGATTATTTAGGAGTGAATATGTAGGGGCAGACACAATGGTAAGAAAACAGAAGACTTTATTAACAAATTAGTTAAAAATTAATGGCTGGCATGGTTGTGTTTCAACCGACGAGTGCTGCTTCAGGGGCTAAAACATACCTTATGGTGTAAGCAATTTACATCACTATAGGCAACGCAGGATCTCCAATCTCGGGGGGTGGGGGGGGGGGGGGTGGGAAGAGGTCACCGTACAGTGTGTGTCTACGTCTTCATTCCTTGTAAAGTGCCTGCCACTCTCTTGATTATATAGTCTCAATAGCTCTAAAGGTTATTGTAAATTACTGGAAGAACAATTATGATGTGCTTGTCAATTTATGGTGGCATTGGGTCTGCCTATCTAGGAAGTATGAGAAAATACTTGAAGACTAGGGCCTTATGGTTTCTAAAGGCGAAAGCAAGTGGGAGTTATTGGACTGTTGTGTTAAATGACTCTTGAGAGGATTTTTTGGAATTTATCTGGTTTATTGTGTTTGGTTATTATCTTATTTGGTATGTTTTGTATTTACGTTTGGAAATTAAAATAAAATGTTAATTATTTGGCTCTATGAACGTAAAGGGAAAAATACCCTACTCAATGCTTTCTGGGTTTTTCACCCAATTATATCAATTCAAACCATGCCTAGGAATTCCAGAATGCCGTGGGTTGGGGATTTAAAAAGCAGGACCATACTCAAACTGCTGTATGCAAAAAAGACGGTATTCATTGACTTTTCATAGATTGCACTGTTTTCTGCTAAATTTCTGTGGCCTAGTGTTGTGGCAAATAGTTATACAGGTCTTTCTGCTTAATTTTCTCAGAACACATTCTGTTCTGTTATCTAGCAGCAGGGGAACATTTTACACAGTTGGTCTGATTCACAGGAGACAGCTCTGTGGGTGCCAAGTAACCCCAATATTAAAAAAGCTCCTTCCCCGTGTCCAGGGAAATGATATTTGTATTGTATGTTTGGCACCTCTGATCATTTTGAGATGTTGGCACATGTGGTCTGGTTTGCAGTCCCACAACTGTCAGTTCAATCATGAAGGAGGCTGCAAGGTCAACATTAAAAACATTAGCTTCCTTCTGCAAGCATACAAACAAGAGAGGAGAAAGAGATACGCATGAGAGAAAAAGAAGTGCCATTTGGAACTTCCTTCCTGGACCTGCTTTCCTGTTGTGAAAGCACCTCATCCTACAGGACTCAAGCAGCAGCAGGAGTGGAGGATTAACAGCTTTCCTAAAAACAAAGCATGGCGCACAAGTGTATGTAACCTTGGCACTCGAACTGCATCCGTTCACGTATACTTCCAATACTATAAAATAATCACGCACCATAACTTATGGCAGAAATTGGCCACAGCTGTAATAGCACCATAAAATAACAAATCCAACAATTTTCAATATAATATATAATTTCTTAACCTATCTCCACGAGGACGGCCAAAACTAGACCTATCCCACAGTCTTAAGGCTAGTCAGTATCGACCTAGCTTCTAATACATATGCGCCAATTTATTTATCAGAAAATACTGAGAGTGAGACTTGCGGTGACGCCAAGTCCACACCTCAGCTTGAGGTGGTGATGCACCCAAGCCTATCATCTTCCCCAAGTCTACATATCGTTTGCGCTACTTCCCCTTTCCAACCCACCACTTCCTATTGATTGCCTGGTCCATTAACCACACCAACCTAGTACATGGAAACTGACACCACCTGCAAAAGATCCCGCTTAATTTGTTGGATTAAATCTATCCCTTTAACCTTACACACATCATCTCCCCCCCACAAATGAAAAAGGGGTAGATGCGGATAAGAGAAACGTTGAGCTTCCAGCAAAGTGGGCGGCCATAGCCACCGAATCAAGTTCAATACCCAAAAACACCAACAAAGTCGTAAAACCCTCAGAAGTTTCTTCAGCAAGAGGAATGTCGAAATCCTGAGCCACATCCTGGAAAGAAGCCACTAAATGTTAACACTCCTCTGATCCCGCCATCTCCTCAAAAAGGAAATCATCCAAACAATGCACAATGAAGGATAACCCTGAGTACTGCCGCATAATCCAATGCACAAAGGAAGAGAACGTCTCAAAATAAGAACAGGAAATCACACAACAAATTGGTAAACACCTTTCAAAATAAAACCTACCTTCAACTTGGAATCCCAATAAATAAAAAGAACTAGGGTGCACAGACAACAAACGAAGGCAGACTCAACATCTGCTTTTGTCAGCAACACACCTGAACCCAACCTCAATATTTTCACTGCCGAATCAAAGGAGACATACTGCAAACAGCACAAGCCGGATCAATGAAAGCACCGACACTATAACTGAGGACAAGTTATGAATCAAGTGAAATTTCCCATGTTTTTTTCTTGGGTATTACTCCTAAAGAAGAAATAACAAAATCTGGTAATAGCGGCGCATCAAAGGGGCCCACAATCCACCCCAACTGCAATTTTTTCCACAATTTCGCAAGCACCACCTCTTCATGTGTGGTGACAGAAACTGTATTCCTAAAGGAATGAGACAGGACAGGACCCTCAAAAGGAATTTGAAAAACAAAACCCAAATCCACCCCATTGTAATTTCGCAGCCTGGAACAGAGGATAGCTACGCAACCACGGCTCCATAGCTTGCACTCTAAAGCGTAAAGGAGCCTCAACTCGCCAGTCCTGGCCCATAGGACCATGGAGGCCGTCCACCAGTCCCTCGCCCCCCTCCCCACACCTACTACAGAAATGCTGAAATCTACATTCTGGTTGCTTATATCTCCTGGAATTAAATTGAAAACAGGTAAAAAGGACTTTCACCCAAACCCCGCACCCCCAGTCACAAACCCCCCCAGAGGCCCTTTTTTCTTCTTGCCGTCATCGTTCTAATCCCCTCCCCTCTTATGGTCTGCACCTTCCAACTCACATTCCAGTAACGAAAAAATATTCAATTTTTGACCCTGTAGAATTTTCTATTGCAACTTTAGACAGCTGTCAGCCCAGAAGGAGCAACTTCACACAGTGTATAACCCTTCTGAGAGACTTGCAACAAACTCCCAGCAGACCCACTGAGAGCCAGCAACACATATCTAAGACTTCCCTCATCTCCTCATCCAAAGAAGAAGAAGATGAGTCAGAGGCCCAAGAATCCCAGGAATCAGACGATTCCCATACCTGTACCAGGTTCCTAGCTGCTATGTGGCACCTGCGCTTATTCTTATCCAGACACTGCACTTCATGCTGAAAGCGACGCAAAAATTGTTTGGCCCACATGCAGCACCCAAGCGACCAACCCTTCCGCGGCCGCCCTACAACATGGTCCACCCTTCCCAGCCACCACACCTGAAATCCTCACAGCACCCGATAATTCCCAAATACCCCTCTCCAACTCACCATCTGGAGCACTGCCACTGGCCGCCAAAGTCTGCTCACCCTCCAGGCCAGACTCATGCTTCTGGATCTGCTCCAGGAACTGCTCCTTTTGAGGCTGCTGCTGACAAACTGGCCATAGCCAGAAATGCCATAGGACTCTCAGCACCTCGAGGTCCCCTGTACCCTCTCTGTACAGAAGCACCATCCCCTTCCTCCCTTTGCCCGACCTCCACCTTGCAGCACTGGACTGCCACTGATCCCGACCTCTAATGGGTGGTCTCACTGCTCCAGGCCACGGGTTCACTCTGCCCATTCCTTCTCTGCTCCGAGGCCCCCTCACACCAGCCTGTGCTTGACTTGCCATGCATACCGAGCCCGTTTTGGCGCCATGAAACCCACATCCCAACAGCTGGACAAACTGCTGCCTGCAGATCCCTACCAACCAAATAAAAACTCCTCTGCTCTCCAAAACAGCAGGGACACAAACTGGCACTGCCGAGACACCTCCGAGAAGGCCCCCTCACAAACTGCTCACCTCCACACACATGATGCACCAACTCCTTCAAACACTGCCCTCACCATGGAACAGAGCAGCTCCCACTTCCGACTCCACTAGTGGACCATAAGCACAGACTCCTGACCGGCATCCCCGAGCTCCAATCTCCCGATATTGCTCCCCACACAGCACAAAAGCAACATGTCACCAGTGCCGACACAACAGAGGTAAGCCAAAACCGAAAAAAGAAAAGAAGACCTGACAGAAAACTAACAACTTCACCTCATCACCCTCCCCAATCTCCACACCCTTCCCCACCTACACCTACCACCCCAAGAACCCACAGCCTGCCAAAACCATGCTAACCTACCCTACACCCCCAGCCCCTCCTTCACTCCTTCCCTCCAATCCCATTCCTGCCCGCAAATCCTCCTCCTTTCTTCTCCTGCCTGCCAATAAACTCTACCTATCCTAGCTCTAAACACACACACCTACCCCATCTCCATTTATTAACCCAACCAACTACTACCCCCAACCCCCTCCCTGTTCAGGATGCCACTCTGCCAAGGTTACCTGCCCACTGCCTTAAAGCACTGGGCTTTTATTAAGTCCCCACATGTCACCTATCATGAAACACCTAGCTACCCGCCTGGAGTTACCTCACGGCCACTAAGAGTGTCTATCCCCAGCACAGCACAGCGCAGGCCCACCTGCACCTGCCGCTTGTGCTCTACACTAGCAACCTCCTCCCACTGACTGGGTCACAATTGCCTCTGGGCGAGCCTCCCATTCTCAAATTATTCCCAGTGATTTCTAGGTTACTGGGGCCACACTCCCAGTGGTCTCACAGTTCCCAGGATGCACTCACAGACAAAAACCATCAGGATTCTTTATCAGTCCAGATAGGCAGAGTCAATAAAAAATTATTTATTTTCCTAAAAATGAACAATGAACAAAATAGTGCAATTAGCAAACAATAAGAGGTAACTGAAATATGGATCAATTATAACACTAACTAAACATCTGCACACTTTCTATAAAAGTACCTGGAAAGATTAGGATATATAACTGTTTACTGAGCCTCAGCAAAGAGATTCTGCTCTCTTTTCTTCCTGGTTAGGACTGAAGGCAAAATCAGTACACTCTAAATTAAATGAGCTCTTGGGCCAATCAGAGCCCAGTCAACAAGATTTAAAAGTATACTGCTGCATGCTTCCAGCTTGTGTTAAAGAAAAAGAACATTCAGTTCCCTGTAACCGCAAAGAAACACCATCTGCTGGCCAAATAGGAGAAATACACTTCAGGACATAATCAAGGCAGGAAAATATCCAATACATTTTACAGACTTAAAACACTGTTTCTTCACATCACCAAAATGCTATATCTTATAACTGCACCATTCACATAAATATGGGGTAGCACCACTCCTATCACTCCTGTGTTTGGAAATATTTTACAGTGCCATTCCTTTAACTGACAATACTGTGGGCACTGAAGACAAGAGTTAGCAGCTCCCCAGCTTTGACAAGTTTAAAAGTAAAATGTCATGGAGTGCTGGTAAAGCTGTAGCATATACTTAGTCCACAGCAAAGCCAGTGAACTACAAAAGACAAGTTGGGGGGGGGGGGGATAGGGAGGAAGGGGATTTTCTTTTTGAAAAATGACAGCAGTAGCAGAAGAGGATTTTCCATAATTAATGGGTCTGCATTCACTTTTCCAGCTCTGCCTTCCTCGCATCTCTCTGAAATGGATATTGGTGTGGGTTGGATAACAAAGGTCTGGTGAGAAAAGACATGTGGAGATGCCTCCCAGGTACAACCTAGTCACTAGCATATCGCTCCAATAGAAAAGAAATCTGTTTTAAAAAAGGGACTTATACTAAGTAAAAAAAAAAGCTGGTAATATTTCTTTAGATCACGACACACCCAGTCAGTCAGGTTTTCAGGATAGCCATAATGAATATACAAGAGATAGATAGATTGACATACAATGGAGACAAGTGTATGCAAATTTATCTCCTACATATTCATTGTGGGTATCTTGAAAACTGACAGGCTGGGTGTGTCTGGAGGACTGAGTTGAGTCCTCCTGGTTCTACATACTGCTTCCTCTTTATGTTAAACTTCCCCTTCACTTTTAAATCCACTTTCTATGGGAAAGCTCAGTAGTACCTCTGATCGACAGCAATGTGGATCCTGGTTTGCATTATTATTAATCATAGCTTCAAACCTTGAGAAAAACTTCCAATTAAAACCTAAAGAAATCAAAACACAATATAATTTAGAAGAGCATTTCAACGCAGCCTATGAGCATCTTGGAGATCCTGGGCCTGGTTTGCTGTCAAGTAAAGAGGATAAGACTGTTGCCTGGCTCTGGGTCTGCTTTGCCATATGAAATTCTGCATCTTAATAAGCCCCCTGAAATGCGAGACATATATTTTCTCTATTTTCAGGGCACACAACCTAGCAATTCATACATATGCCTTACTCCTACCCCCACCCCCCTATCACTAAACTAATTTAAAACTGTATCAGCATTTTTTTTTTAATTTTAATTTTTTTTTTTACACACAGCAGAAAATACAGGCACCATCTCTCCTCAGATCTACCTTTAGAATCAGCTCCTCTGTCACTTCCATAAAGTTGAGGTGGTAATCTCCAGGATAGCGTGAGATAATGAGTTTCTAATCATTGCCACCAGGCTGCACCTGGTTGCTTGGATTCCTGAAACAATGCCTGCTCTTACGCATTCTGCCTTGGGACTCTACTTTCAGTAATTAGCTGCTCCTGCCCACATTTGTTTATAAGCATGTTTCCAACTACTTTCCCCTAGCCTAAAAGCAAAAGCTTCCTTTAGGGAGTTTCGCCAACATCTGGAACACTAGAGTAAACCCTATGGAAAACATCAAGAATCAAAGCAAATTCTTAGGGGCCCTTTTACTAAAGGGTTGTCTTGCGGCAATACGAACTACCGCCGGCCAACGGCAGAGACAGGCGATAGTTCCATCTCCAGTGTGCAGCATTTCCAGTGATGTCAGAATTTTTAAAAAATTATCAGCGCAGGGGGGTTACCGCTGGGTTAGTGAAGGGGCCCTTACTGTGACCTCAATGGGTGGTAGTAAGTGCTCCTCCCGAAATGGTCGCGCGGCAAGTGCAAAGTTATCGCACGGCTATTTTTTTTCCAACTTTTTACCTGCTACAGTAAAAGGAGACTCTGCGTGAAGCAAAAACTTGCGATGGCGCTAGTGCATGGACTCTTTTACCGCAGCTTAGTAAAAAGGGCCCCCTTAAAATCTTTTCATTATTTTTTTTTTAGCTTAAAAAAAAAGTTGCTATACAGAAGCACTTTTTTTTTTTTTAGTATCTCTCTGTAGCATTGCTTTTCAGCCAAGCTAACTTTTGGGTTGGCTATTTCTAAGAAATATTGATAAGGTAGTTTTGAGTGCAAGAACACCATCTGCGATGAGCAAAGAGTGGCAATATTCCAAAACCCATGAGTGCACAGTCTTGCTACAAAATGTAAAGTTCAGCAATTTACAATTGCCATAAAACAATGACTATAAGCTTAGCTTGTACACTTTATTTTCCTTTTGGCTTGCTCCCAATCTCACAGCCTATGCATTAGGGCAGTTAATACGGTGATCATTCTTATCATAGGTACAGTAGGTTCTGCAGGAGAAAGTGGAGACTGGAACAAGATTACACTGGCAGGGAGAGGGACTCGATTAAGAGGACTGCAGAAACATAGAAAAATGTAGCTTAAAGATCTTATTTGGACTTCAGAAACCTGTGGGTAATGTAAGGGAATAGGGAAGGAGGGAAGAAAGCCTATGTTTGAGGTTTTATTTAGGGTACCATTCAAACTTTCTGCAATTGTGGCTTTTTCTCTTGCCACCTCTCTTCGGCTTGGCAAGGATTATATCTTATACATATACAATTTATTTACCAATACCTGAATATAAAAAGCTCAACAAAAATGAAATACCTGCGTGGTCACGTGATGCTGTGAGCAGCAGTGGACGCGTTATAGCCCGCTGCGAGTACCCGAACCCCTCTCATCAACTTTTAACGCCAACAGAAAAACCTTTTTGACCAAGAAACATACCCCACGGGTCTAGGAGTCTATGGACAAATTCCTGAGTGCATCAGTGTCACAAATGTCGACCAAACCACCGCGCCGAGGACAAGATCGGGTGAAGCAGGGTGTAGACAAGATGGCGCCCTCCTCCCCGACTAAGCTGACCTCCGCGGAATTTATACTGGAACTCACAAAGGCGATGGTAAAGGCTCTGGACCCTAGGTTCACGCAACTCTCGGAACAGATAGCTGGTATTGCACAAAGTACCTCAGAACTGACTCACCGAACTGGAGAATTGGAAAGCAAGGTCTCAGATATGGAAGATTTGCTGCAAACGCAAAGTGCAAATACAGAACGGCTAGAAGCTTTAACCCAGGCTCAGCAGGACAAACTGGAAGATTTAGAAAACAGAGCACGACGAGAGAACCTCAGAGATTTGTAGGCTTCCCTGAGTCAATTCCAGAATCATCTCTGTCCGCCATGTTGGAGACCTGGCTGCTTGCAAGCTTTCCCGCAGCGGGGACCCAGGGAACAGTTTACTTGGACAGAGTTCATCGAGTGGGCCCCTTGAGACCCAATGCTGACAAACCTAGGGTGGTGATTGCAAAATTTCATCGATACTCGCAGAGGAGTGTGGTAGCCGTGTTAGTCCACTCTTAAGGTTATCAATAGAAATCAAACAAAATAAAATATGGAAAAGAAAATAAGATGATACCTTTTTTATTGGACATAACTTAATACATTTCTTGATTAGCTTTCGAAGGTTGCCCTTCTTCGTCAGATCGGAAAAAACGAAGAAGGGCAACCTTCGAAAGCTAATCAAGAAATGTATTAAGTTATGTCCAATAAAAAAGGTATCATCTTATTTTCTTTTCCATGTTTTATTTTGTTCAATTTCTATTGATAATCGATACTCGCAGAAAGCCCAAATACTACATCTTTACAAAAGCAAAATGGAAGGCGCACAATTCGAGGGGCAGGGAATCAAAATTTTCCACGACTACTCACCAGCGCTCTCCATTAAACGGAGGGCCTTCTCTACAGTATGTACCCAACTGGTGGCGAAAAAGCTCCGCTTTTCCTTACAATATCCTGCAACTCTGAAGATACAACATATCAACCAGTGGCCATCTTTTTCCAAATCTGAGGAAGCAGTGACTGGTTACAATCTTTGGAAACGACATGAAATAGTGACTTAAAAGAGGTGGGAGTTCTCTGAGGTTGCTCACTCATGTTGGAAAATAATGTCATTAATACAAGAGCAAACAAAAAAACACCTTTCTGTGAGAGGCCTGCAGTTCCACCGGTTTGGAAACAGGCCGGGGAAATTGCAGGTTGATCCCATCGATTTTATCATCAATAGGGACTAGGGTACATAATCCAGAGGGGATAGTGCGGGCATTCCATTCATACTTTTCTAAAATGTATTCTAAAGAGGGTGATACAGACAACATGCCAGCTCGGGACTATTTAGAAGACGCAGGCCTTCCCAGTTTATCCCAGGCCATTCAGAACCAGCTTTCGCTGCCACTTTGGGCCCAGGAAATACAACAGGTGCTCAAATCCCTACCATTGCGCTGGGATTATTTGTTCCAGGTATTATCTTATGTGGGCCTAAGGGGATGGTTCCTTCAAGTCATAGAAGCTTTATATAAAGGAACAACTGCATGCTTGCTGGACAATACAATCAAATCCCCCCCCCATTAGAGGTCCAGGTGGGCATGAGACAGGGATGCCCTCTTTCCCCCTTTGCTATTTTTATTGTATTTGGAACCATTGCTGCGTACTATGGTAGCAGATCCTGATATTCCGGGGTGCAGCTCCCAGCCCAGTCAGTGAAAGTGCTGGCGTTTGCAGATGACTTGTTCTTAAACTCTAATGTACCTCAGTCCTCACTGCCTTGATTATAGTCAGTCATTGATAAGTTTGGGGTTTTTCTCAGGTTTTGCACGTAACTTGTAGAAGTCCATGGTTTTACCTTCTCACTCAGAGATAAAGGAAAATTGGGTAATAGCCTTCATGAGCGCCAGGTCTAAGCGACTCTCAATAGGTATAATTCAACTAGAACTCCGATTAGCAAAGAAAGCATAACTATCACAGCCAAATCAACACAATAGAGATGCTATTTCAGCGGCCCTACAGGGTTGGCAATCTTGACCTATTTCCCTACTTGGAAGGGTGGCACTATATAACATGGTCCTGTTCCCAACCAGGATATATGCTTTCCAAACACTACCCGTTTTTGCAATATAAAGACGAGAGATGGCTACATAGACAGCTAAACAAATTTATTGGCAAGGGAAGCGGGCCCGCCTATCCATCTCGAGGGCATCGCTACCACAAAACAAAGGGGGCTTGGGACTGTTGGATCTCACCTCTTTTCAGTGGCTGGCTGTATGCGCCATCTCTCGGACTGGTTTCGTAACTCCCAATATTTCTCTAACCACCCCTCAGAGACCCGCTGGTTTGAACCCCAACATTTTGCTTACTGGCTTCAAGCCCTGGCGGGCCAGGCAGCAAACTTGGGTTCAGTTTCTCCCATTTTCCGACCCCTGCGCCAGATGTGGAGATGGTTAGGTAAATTTTTTTCTATGAGCAATTCAGTTTCTCCCTTTTTACCCATAAGAGGGAACCCCTCTTTCCCAGTGGGCAGCACTTCGAAAGGTCTTTCAGAGATGGGCATCTCAGGGAATACAATATTTGTATCATGTGGTATCAGAGCAGGGTAAAATAAAAGCCTTTTCGGGCCTCTGTAGGGAGTATAAACTGGACAAGCAAGATATCTTTGCCTATATACAGCTAAGACATTATGTTCACTCTCTGCCAAGAAACTCTCTGGCAACAAACTTGGGACTGCTATAACTCCATGCTTGGTCTTGATGCGCAATCATGTATCCCTTTGAAATTTTTTCACTCGCACCTCAGAAACTCTACAAAGCAGTACGACTATGAGAGAGTGACCCAGCAATTGCTGTGGTCACATCTCTCCTTAAGAAGCCTTCACTCGACCCTACTTGTCCCTCTAATTACCGACCCATCTCCCTCCTTCCTTTTCTCTCCAAATTACTTGAGCGTGCTGTTCACCGCCGCTGCCTTGATTTTCTCTCTTCACATGCTATTCTTGACCCACTACAATCTGGTTTTCGCCCTCTCCACTCAACCGAAACTGCGCTTACTAAAGTCTCCAATGACCTATTACTGACTAAATCCAGAGGTCAATATTCCATCCTCATTCTTCTTGATCTTTCCGCTGCTTTTGACACTGTCGATCACAGCATACTTCTCGATACCCTGTCCTCACTTGGATTCCAGGGCTCTGTCCTTTCCTGGTTCTCTTCCTACCTCTCCCTCCGCACCTTTAGTGTTCACTCTGGTGGCTCCTCTTCTACTTCTATCCCTCTGCCTGTCGGCGTACCTCAGGGTTCTGTTCTTGGTCCCCTCCTCTTTTCTATCTACACGTCTTCCCTTGGTTCATTAATCTCATCCCATGGCTTTTCCTACCATCTGTATGCTGATGACTCCCAAATCTACCTTTCTACCCCTGATATCTCACCTTGCATCCAAACCAAAGTTTCAGCGTGCTTGTCTGACATTGCTGACTGGATGTCTCAATGCCACCTGAAATTAAATGTGACCAAAACCGAGCTTCTCATTTTCCCCCCCAAGCCCACCTCCCCGCTCCCCCCGTTTTCTATTTCTGTTGATGGCTCTCTCATTCTCCCTGTCTCCTCAGCTCGAAACCTTGGGGTCATCTTTGACTCTTCTCTCTCCTTCTCTGCTCATATCCAGCAGATTGCCAAGACCTGTCGTTTCTTTCTTTACAACATCCGTAAAATCCGCCCCTTTCTTTCCGAGCACTCTACCAAACCCTCATCCACACCCTTGTCACCTCTCGTTTAGACTACTGCAATCTGCTTCTTGCTTGCCTCCCACTTAGTCACCTCTCCCCTCTCCAGTCGGTTCAAAACTCTGCTGCCGTCTCATCT
This sequence comes from Microcaecilia unicolor, assembly GCF_901765095.1. Taxonomy (NCBI): domain Eukaryota; kingdom Metazoa; phylum Chordata; class Amphibia; order Gymnophiona; family Siphonopidae; genus Microcaecilia; species Microcaecilia unicolor. Next base: position 165,233,411 of record NC_044031.1, read on the forward strand.
TCCGCCAGGGTCGCTTTACTCATACTACCCCTCTCCTCAAGACCCTTCACTGGCTCCCTATCCATTTTCGCATCCTGTTCAAACTTCTTCTACTAACCTATATATGTACTCACTCTGCTGCTCCCCAGTATCTCTCCACACTCGTCTCCCCTACACCCCTTCCCGTGCACTCCGCTCCATGGATAAATCCTTCTTATCTGTTCCCTTCTCCACTACTGCCAACTCCAGACTTCGCGCCTTCTGTCTCGCTGCACCCTACGCCTGGAATAAACTTCCTGAGCCCCTACGTCTTGCCCCATCCTTGGCCACCTTTAATCTAGACTGAAAGCCCACCTCTTTAACATTGCTTTTGACTTGTAACCACTCGCCTCCACCTACCCTCCTCTCTTCCTTCCCGTTCACATTAATTGATTTGATTACTTTATTTATTTTTTGTCTATTAGATTGTAAGCTCTTTGAGCAGGGACTGTCTTTCTTCTATGTTTGTGCAGCGCTGCGTACGCCTTGTAGCGCTATAGAAATGCTAAATAGTAGTAGTAGTAGTAGCAATGGAATACAGACTTGGGCATTCACCTCTCTCAGGAACAAACTCGAACCAGTCTTATGAAGATATACCAACTGACGGAGAATGCCAGCTGGTGGGAGTTACAGTTTAAGTTTACCTTCAGACTCCATATCTCTCCCCGCAAAGCCTTTTGAGCTACTCTGTGAAGCTCTGATAATTGCCCCAAGTGTGAAGGTGGAAAAGCCCACTTGGGACACATGTTCTGGACATGCCCTCCAGTGAATGCGTTCTGGAAAGACTTGGCTCTACACGTATCAAGGCTATGGAAGGTCACCTGGCACCACTCCCCGAAACAATTATTCAGCTGGTTCATGCTTCCAGGAGGGTCTCCAGCAGGCCTGAGGGCCTTCTTGGAGCATTCAATCCTGATGGCAAAAATAGCGATTCTACAGCTATGGCTGAGCCCGGAAGCACCAACGGTGGCTCAATGGCGCTCACTGATGATCCACATGTGCTTGCTGGAGCGCAGGAGCAACCCGGACTTATCTTCTACAAAGGGGGACTTATACTGCAAGACACGGGCTCCAGTTTGGGACTCTCTCACACCAGTAGCGCATAGTTGAATACTGAATTCCTGAAGAGGGTGGGCAGGGGAAGGAGGAGGTGAAGAAGAGGGATATCATACCATGTATTAGTAGAGTAAGAGAACTGTTTCCTTGTATTACTGATATGTATTTAATGCAAGATTGTAACTTGACCAAAATGTTAATAAACAAGATTTGACAGAACTGAAATACCTGCTGAATAAAACGAAAATTTGCTAACCCCATACTGCTACGTATTTACTCAATCTTCTGTTTAATCTGATTTAAAAAAAAAACCCAACAACAACAAAAACACAACCATTATAACGGCCCATCCCAGTAGAAATCAATGGAGGAATGAGAAAGAAAATAGCAATTAGCAAGCAGAATTAAAGATGTCTGTTCTACAGGTGTAAAGGATCACATTACATGAAAAGAAAAAAAAAGAAAAACCTCTCTAACCTCTATATTATGTTTAAACCAATTACTTCTACACTTACAAAGATGTGCAATTTAATTTTTTCATTCTTTCTACATTTTAACCATATCTGCCAGCACACAAAGTCTTTAGAGGAAAAGGCATTTGAAAGAAATGAGTATGCACCGCTCGTGAACACAAAACGTTTTCTCTCTGGAATAATGAATTATCTATGATCTACAATTAAAACACGTCATCTCAGTATGACACAACCAAGGCACACTGGTTGCCACAATATTCTCTCCTAGGGCTGAATACAGATACTTTATACAGCACAGTATTGAGCAACCTGGGAAGGGACACGAGCAGGGGGAAGAGTCCAGACAAGCCATTAAATTTTATAGACCAAAATAGAACTCTGATTGTGAAGTGGTAATAAATTAGAATGAGAACTTGTTAAAAAAAAAAAATAAGAGCCACAATGAACAGCAGCCCAGAGTGTTATGCCCAAAATTAGGCTGGCCTAAAGAGTATCTGACACTTTATGTGAACCTTCAGCTATGCGCTGCCACCTGTCCCCTTCTTATCCTATCTCCCTAGAGTCCAACATTTCCCATTCTCTCTTCCTCCCAGGTGTCCATTTATCACCGCCCTTCCCTATTGTCCCTCTCAGTGTCCAGCATCTTCCATGCTCTTCCCTTCCTCCTGCCTCCTGTGTCTTACCTCCATCATCCACCCAAACGGGCCAGCTGACTTGGTTGAACCTACACCACACCAAAGTAAAAGCAATGCAGCAGCAGCCTTTTTTGAGTACCACAGACCCTCATGGCCTGCTGAGTCCTACCCCCTCCAACACAAACTTTCTGCTAGGGGTGGGGGAGGGGGGAAGCAAGAATTGATTACACATATGCTCCATGACCTGCCATCGAGACAGTGCTGCTTCTACATGGTCTTGCCAGCTGTGTTGCTAACGTCATGCTGTTACCCCCCAAAGCCTGCCACCGTAGGCAGACTCCTAGCAGTAGACCAGCCCTGGCCTGAAGAAATGTAAAACATTAATCATTTGTGGATCTCATCCATGCTTTGGATAGAAGCAATGAATGTGCAGATAAACGAAGCTCATAGATGATTATGTTAGATATGGCGGACAAGCCAAATTGCTCTCTCAATATTTTTTTCAGACACAGGTGAAGCTTAAACACAGATCAGTGCAGAGTACTAGGGATGGTTCCCTCCTTCAGTGCAGGGAGAGTCAACTGCAGGCCAAGAGGACATCTTCTCAAATGTAGATGGTGCTAAATGGATACTGGTGTCTGCATAGATTCATAGGTTCATCTTTCTCCCTGTAAGCAGCTCTTATCCTTAGTTGCGTATGTGAACTGTGATCAGAATGTATTTTTCTTTTGCTTAACTGAGCACTATATATATTCATGAGTGCCAGCTCTACGGGCATAGTGGGTGCTTGGCCATCCAACACCAAGCAAACTCTAAGGAAGGGTAGTTTGTGTCGAGTTTAGCATATCCAATTATTTTGGGAAGTTAGCTTGAATGGTAGCCCTAATATTTGGTGTATTGAGCCCTCTAGAGACAGAGAAAGTACCTGTATATAACGTGTACAGCACTGTATACAGCTAGTAGTGCTATAGAAATGATAAGTAGTAGTAGTTTTCTGGCACTGTTTGCATTGATCCTAGAGAGGATCCTTTTTTTAGGCTATTAGAAAGTCACAAAGTAAAAGAACAACCTACAAATAGGTCATGAACATCCATCTGTCTACGACTGTTTCAGTTTCCTAGACAAGACAGGGTGCTGTTGTGAAATGTAGGCCATCTGAAGTTTTAATGACCTAACTCTTGGGGTTCACTGTGCACTGCTTAGGGGGATAAGTGCACAGAGAGAGAAGTAATGTCTCAGCCAGACATGGCTGCTTTGCCCCAGAGTTCCTGAGCAATAAAACCCAGCTGTACTAGAATTAATACCAAAACAGAAGAGACCATGACTGTGAATAGAGGTGGATCTTAGAGTATGCGTACCCAGGCAGCAGCCTGCTCACAAAGACTCAGGTATGATGGCAACTGCTGACCATGTGTTTAATGGAATGGAAGGTGGCAAATGACGACTAGAGAGAAGGGGAAGCCTGAGGATGAGCAGGACCCAATGCACCAGAAGGGAGAAGAAGGATTTAAAATGGAGATGACAGAGTGGTTTAAAGAGCTGAAAACAAGACCTTAGATAGATTTATGGTTTTTTTGTTTTAATCCCGTGTAAATGTCTCGTGGCCTTGGAGGATAAGAATTATATATTTTTTTCTTTTTCTGCACCTGGAACAATTTTTCTTACGAGGCCTTGAAGTCATAGCTTGGTGTTTAGGGTCTATCAATTATAGGCAGAGTTTAGGCACATAAACGCTTTCTTTACCTTTATATATTCTGTTGTAATATTCTCTCTTTGTCCAATGATGTGGCTTAAACGATTTATTTTTTGGTGGAATAGGACTTTAAAATGTGAATTAAAATAATAATAATAATAATAAAAAAGACAACAATCTAGAGAATAGATTCGGGCAACATATTTAAGAGAATCAACTGAAGTGATGAAGAATGGGAGTGGTATTACACATGAAAATAGCAAAAACAAATAATAATCCACAAAAGATGAAACTTATAACATATAAAGTAACAAATTACTTACAAAAGGAAGGGGAAGGAAAAACCCTCAAGTAGCTCAAAACACACAGTTTTAAGAGCCAAAGCAGTCAAAAAAAAGACCTTGCTTCATCATCGGTAAAAACCTTTCCATAAGAAGAGTGGGATCTGGAGCAGGGAAAAGGCAGTTGAAAACTTTATGTGAAGCTGGAGTGGCGAGCCCAGAAAACGAAAAGGGTGACATCCCACCCTATGAGGTGGCAGCGGATGTCCCAATGGTAGGAAGATTGTGCAGGCATTCAGAGGACTCCACAAAAACTACTGGCTTTGCACCACAAAGAAGGCAGCACAAGAACTGGCGAGTCTGTATCAACTGGAAGCAATGGGAAGTGATAATAAATAGTTGACAGAGAGAGCTGTAAAGCACTTGAGGATTTGGTATGGTAAATTTTGCAAGAAGCAGAGGGGAAAGTGAAACTATTTCAAGGAACAGCGAGATGTTCTGAATTTCTCAAACTCATGAAAGTTATATTTCTTTTGCGTGCTCTAGTTCTTGAGAGAGACACAGAGAAGGACAGAAGGGACAGGAAGGGTTGCTCCATAGCCAAAAAAAAAAGAGAGAGAGAGAGAGAGAGAAAAGAAGAGCTATAATTTTGGTTGATTATAAAATGTAGATTTATTTTCCACTACTAACTCAAATTAGTTCAGTGCAGATTACAAAAGAGAAACTTGGCAAATTCTAGGAATTACAACCGTACATAACAGTCATAACTTAAATCAAAGCAAATTACTCAAGTGTAAATATTTACTGATTAGTTCAATGAAATAGAGTTTTAAATTAAAGTTTTCAAATGCTTCCTAAAACCTTAAAATAATTGCAGGGTTCAAATCTAATCCTGGATGGCAGCAAGCTCCAACACATTGCAGTATGAATGGAAAGTGAAGAGGTAAACATCTTTTTAAACCGACCCCTTCTACTGAAGAAATGTAACTTTAGACATTACTTTATACAGTTCTTTTAAATGAAGAAAAATTATAACTCGAATTAAGTAGCTGGGAGCTACACCATGCAGTACTCATAAAATAAATCAGAGCACTTAGGGGGTCTTTTACAAAACCACAGTAGTGTTTTTAGTTCGCAGTAAAAATCAGGTGGTGATAAATGCCGAGACTCCCATAGGAATATAATGGGCGTCCATGGTTTTTACCGCCAGCTGATTTCTACCGGAAGCTAACAACACTACTGTGACTTAGTTAAAAAAAAACAACCCATATTCAAAATGACAACGAGCAAAAATTAGGATGCCAACATAGCTTGAAAGTGGAGTCACTATCAAACCATTGACCCTTAATTAACAGTCTAGCAGCAGTATTTTGCAGAGTCGGCAGTGCAGCAACAATCATTGAAACGTGTGCAGAAATGCAAAGCTTAAGACAGTCCAAATGCATTAAAACAACTGCTTGAACAATAATTATAAAATGGTCAAATAGGAAATATTTGACAATAGCTGTCTAAGCTTACAAATACCTTTTGAACTAGCTTACTGACCTGGATGTCCAAGGACAAACAAGGGTTGAGTAAGCACCATGTTACTTTTCCAGGAATTTGAAGTCATCTCAGTCATTTCATTCTATATATCTTACAATACAGGAAACTCTGAAGCCAACAGAATATCTTTCAGAAATGCCTTAACTCAGTAATAAATCACCGTCTACTAAATCAAAAGCTATGTTGCTTGACTCAGACTAAATTACTATCCAAACTTCTGGTGGCCAAACTAAATAAGGTCATTGGCTATTCAATTTGGTCATTCCATGTCAAGTTGGTCTGGTGGTCCCTGCGCAAAGGCTGCAGTATGGGGGTCAAACAGATTACTATATCTCAGCAAGTATTGCATCGGCGAATGTAAAACTTTACCATGTTCATTGGGGACATGTATGAATAAGGTTTTATGCCTGGCCAGCAAGCCTCAGACAATATCCAGAAAATATTAAATCTTATCTGGGCTGCCAAATGGCAAATATACCGTTTTCTTTTGCTTTCAATTGATGCAGAGAAGGCCTTTTTCAAGTTGATCAATGATTGAAAACATTGGCCCCCAAACCTATGGTCACTGGGTGCAAGCACTTTATAGAAAATCCAAAGGCCTGTCTAAAAGTAAATATAGGGGGGGGAGGGGGGTAACAGGTAAGGATACCACTATGCCCATGGCAATTAGAGTGAGGATGAATGTGAACATAAGGAACAAAGTACAGAACCTCCTTTTTTTGTTATTCCATTTATCTAAGACATTGGTTCCCAAACCCGCTCCTGGAGGCACCCCAGCCAGTCAGGTTTTCACAATATACACAATGATTATTCATGAGGAGAAATTTGCATGCACTGCTCCCACTGCATGCAAATCTCTCATAAATAGTCATTGTGGATATCCTGAAAACCTGACAGGCTGGGGTGCCTCCAGGACTAGGTTTGGGAATGGGAACCACTGATCTAGTGCCATCTACATATCACTCTTCCATTGGTAATTTGGCAGTTAGAGGAGTATGGGCAAGAAAAAAAAAAAAAAAAAAAAAACCTCTGGCTTCACAGTCAACAGGAGTTAACATAAGATCTTAATTCTTCTGACTAGCAAGCAGGAAGAATAGTTTTAAATAAATAAAATTTCCCTTTAAATTGGCTGTTGTATATCCAGGAGCTCAGACTGGAGTAGAGCTATTGCAGCTGTTACTCCTAAAGGGCTTTCTTTTTAAACATTTAAAATTATCCCAAAAATCCCCCCCCTCTTATTCGCTATGGTCATGGAACCTTTCGCCTCTCGGATACGTCTGGACCCGGAGATGTCGGGGGCTTGGGTGGAGGGTAGAATGCACAAAATGGCCCTTTTTGCGGATGACGTCCTGTTGTATGTGACCCGCCCACGTTACCACGTTTCCCAGACTTATTGTATTATAGATGAGTATGCAGCGGTTTCGGGATTTAAGGTGAACATGACAAGTCCAAAGCTCTAAATGTAACGCTTCTGAAGAGCTGGTGGTGACTTTAAAAACGTCGTACTCTTTTAAGTGGGCTAATCGTCATATTACTTATTTGGGAGTGAAATTGACCCCGAAACTTTCAGACTTGTTCCAGGCTAACTATAAAGATCTGGTTCGAGACATTGCAGTTGACCTGGAGAGATGGGGGGAATTAGGGGTTTCTTGGTTCGGCAGAATTGCGATTATTAAAATGACATTCTACCGCGCCTGTTATATTTATTTCAGGTGCTGCCTGTGATGATGCCCAGGCGATTTATAGCTTCCTTGCAGGATCGTATAGTGAGGTTCGTCTGGGCGGGTAAGCGGCCTAGGCTCTCGCGCGCGCTCCTTTACCAGAGTAGGAGGAGGGGCGGGCTTGGTGTCCCTAATCTCACTTGGTACTACAGGGCGGCACAGGGAAAAGCTGCGGTTGAATGGTTCCAAGAATACCCAGACAGGCAGTGGGTACAACTGGAACAGTACTCTATTGGCACAGTACCATTAGCAGCGCTTATGTGGCTTCCGCGGTCGTTTCGGGCGAAGGACGAAGAGTCCTGCCCGTCAGTTGGAGTTACACTGCATTACTGGGATAGTTTGTTCCCCAATCATCAATGCGTTCTGTCGCAGTTATCTCCAATAGCATACAATCCTCTCTTCCTGCCAGGGAAACACAGAGGGGGTCTTCACTAGGTGGTATAAGGAGGGGGTCAAAACCTGGGGTCAAGAATTTGAAGAGGGTTCTCTGATATCACTAGAAGAGCTGCAGGCAAGGTATCCGGGTAGATGACTTTGGGTACACTCAATTATCTCACTTCTTTAGAACAAAGGCAGTTAGATTAGTTATGCAAGGGATAAGTTACCACTGGAAGATATTTGTGAAAACTCCATACCTCCCGAGGACTGATTGGTTGTTTGTATAGAAGTGTTGGTGCCCAGGTCCAGTGTTATAGTCGTCACAGGAAAAGCTGGAACGATGAGCTGGGTGTTAATCTCGGGGAGATGGAATGGGGGAAGATAGAAAGGCAGTGGCGAAGGTGTCCACTCATGTGCTGTCGCAGGAGAATGCAGTGAATGTCCTGTACCGTTGGTATCTCACCCCGGACAGATTGCAGAAGATTTACCCGTCTTCGTCGGGATTGTATTGGAGGGGATGCGGGCATCGTGGAACATGGGCCACGTGTGGTGGAATTGCCTTAAAGCCAGAGCCTACTGGAAAGCGATACATAGTAGAATGCAGACCTGGCTGGGTTGCCGACTTCAGTGGGCCCCTGAGATTTTTCTCTTCTCTGTAAGGGCGGTGGGCCTAAATTCCTATCAGCAGGAGTTGGTGCGTCATGCTGTTGGGGCAGCGAGAGTGTACTTGCATCTCACGGAAACAGAGGGGAGTCCCTTCTGTAACAAGGTGGTGCAATAACTACGGCATGTGTGCCAGATGGAGCGACTCCGAGCGGAGCGACACATCAGATAAGTAAATGGCACCTGACTTGGAACTCTTTTCTCGCCGCTACCAAAAGTGGTTTAGAGTAGCAGCAGTGCTAGTATAGATGTGGGAGTTGAGAGCTTCTTTGGGGATTGGTTGGATGGGGGAACTGATAAGGGGGGGGGATGGGGAGGGGTAATTCAATACTACATACGCTTTCAAGGGGGGGGGGGGGAATCATGAAGTTTAATGCGAAGTAATTTGGAGACTTCAGAAAAGCAATGTGCGAGACTCCGGTGCTTTGTTTGACTTTAAAGTTTTGTACATGTACACTGTAGACCTGTTTCAGAGTTCATTGTATTTTATTACTGTTTAATAAAGACTTCATTTAAATTAAAAAAAAAAAAAAAAAATTATCCCAAAAATCCACCTGTTTTATTGAGGCTTTTGGTACTCAGCTAGAAATTGATGTGAATTCCTAGGGCAACTTGTTCACGGCCTGTTTCATTCTAGTGTGATTGTTCTTTCTTCCCAAGCTTTCTTTCCTAGCAATTTCAGCTTGGAGAAGAGACGGCTGAGGGGAGATATGAATAGAAGTGTATAAGTAATGAGTGGAATGGATCGGGTGGATGTGAAGCGACTGTTCACGCTATCCAAAAATACTAGGACTAGAGGGCATGAGTTGAAGCTACAGTGTGGTAAATTTAAAACGAATCGGAGAAAATTTTTCTTCACCCAACGTGTAATTAGACTCTGGAATTCGTTGCCGGAGAACGTGGTACGTGCGGTTAGCTTGACGGAGTTCAAAAAGGGGTTAGATAGATTCCTAAAGGACAAGTCCATAGACCGCTATTAAATGGACTTGGAAAAATTCCGCATTTTTAGGTATAACTTGTCTGGAAGGTTTTTACGTTTGGGAAGCGTGCCAGGTGCCCTTGACCTGGATTGGCCACTGTCGGTGACAGGATGCTGGGCTAGATGGACCTTTGGTCTTTCCCAGTATGGCACTACTTATGTACTTATGTACTTATGTACTTATGTAATTGAATGGTATTCTTTCATTTCATTTTTCAATTTGTAAACCACCTTATGTCCTCAGGAAAGGTGGTCTAACAAATGAAATAAACCATAAATTATAAACCACTATGGATGGGCTGGACAAGGAGCTTGATAAATGGATTAGATTGAATCTATCGCAGATGGGCAGGACAGCACCTATAAAAATGGCAACCATTTCCAGGTTTCTCCTTTTTTATTTTATTAAATTTCAAGTGTTGCCAATAGAAAGTCTTCAGGATGGGACATAAAAAATATTTCTGTATATCTGGAAGGGCAGGCCCTACGAGGGGTGAGAAATACATTACATATCACTAAACCAAGTGTTCTGATTTATTATCTGGTAGCACAGTTTTGGGGTGTTTATGACTGGTGTAAGGAAACAGACAAACAATGGGTATTCATAGAACAGTCACTGGGAGGAGGTTGGACTACTCAGCCTGGGGACCTACAATAAGGGGTAAAAAGGTCAGGCAGCTGACTCCATACCTAATACACACCTTAAATCCATAGTTCAAATACTGGGTGTTCCCTATTGGGGAATATGATAGTAGCTTTACTCTCCTAGATTCAACGTCACTTGGATTTTTTATCAGGGTTAACCACCAATGTGTTGAAATAGGAACATAAAAGGCTTTCTAGGCTCAGGCAGCTCTATACGTGGGGGGGAAGATGACAGATACTGGCCCACAGGACCTGTTTGGTTAGCTACAGCTGAGACACTATTTGAGAGCTGGGGATGGGGGATCTGAGGTGAGAGAAGACAGGGTTTGAGGCTTGTGTATGGGATATCTGGGGAGCACCTGTATTAGACCTAAGCTCTATGCTTTCTTGACCCAGCAACAACTACCAAAACCATGACACTTGCATGGGAGAGAGATTTGGAGGACGGAAAAGGATATTCCACAACACAGCAAGATATCCATTAATGCAAATTTAGTTGAAAATAAAGTATAAATTGCTATATAGGCGGTACCCAACACAAAACATACAAAGTCAAGCTAAGATGAATGCTGGAGAAAATGTGGGCAATTTGGCACTTTTTTCCATGCAATGGGGGGGGGGGGGGGGGGGGGGGCACAAAAGGAACAGTATCTATTATAGGGGGAAAAATGAATCAAAACTTCAGGACTTTTCTTCTGTATGGGCAGTGTAGTGAGATGGATAGTATGATCTAAAGACTACTGAAATACTGCACTGCAGCTGCACGTTGTAAAACAGCAGCCAAATGGAAAGAAGACAGAGCGCCCGACTTTAGCAGTCTCTCTCACGGACTGAAACCTACATTCTTTAAATAAGCTCACCACCATGCGAAAGGGGAAACTGAAGATGGAAATAATATGGGAATGGTATTGGCCTGGATGCAAAAAGTGCAACATGACCTGAAATGATAGTCTGTATAGATATGATATGATGTACAAAAAGATAGGACGAGCTGACATTCATTTGCCCGAGACTTGGCTTGGCGGGGAGGGGTGATGGGTTGTTTATGGGGATTTTTAACATTGAAAAAAAATGTCAAGATGACAGATGGGTTGTGAGAATGTGTTGTATATAGTAGCCTGTACTGTACATTGAAGTTTCTTCAATAAACAATAAATTGTAAAAATGCACTGAGAGCTATTCATTAATCTTTTAACATAGTATAACTTTTGTAGGCTGTTTCATATGCTCTTCACATACTTCAATTTTATTCCTCTCACACAAAATGTTCATACGCTCAGGACCGTGGAAAAGAAAAAAAAAAGTCATCCCCACCACACCGGGAAACAAATGACTAGGAGACCAGCAGAAGTATTACATTTCCCCTGGTAAAAGGTACAGTAATTTAAAATTAAAGATTTTATTACATACATTTTATCAGGTATTTGCAGTTCAGTTTACAAAATTGGTAGAGATGCATGTATAAATAAATCCATGAGTATTAAAGTGTAGTAGCTGGTATATATTCATTACAGATACGTTTTGAAACTGGAAGTGTTACTGAGCAGAATAGCTGTGTTTATAAAGTGTAAGGAAACCCCTAACTGTATTTTTAAATTTGGCTTTTCATAGACCCTTACAGAGCACTCCTCTAACTTCTTCCCTAGTTCCTATATTCCCAATGGGATTGGCACTCAGCAATTTCTATGGAATTGAGCTGCTTTGGTTATGGTGATCACAGCATGGATAGATCCCAGACACGATGCCTTTATGCCATGATAGATTACTGGTGCCATTCTGCTTCTAAACCTTTCCCTTAATCCATGTGGCTGGTCAGTGGGAGAAGCTCTTAAACGTTTCCTGTCCTGCTACCATGGGGGCCAAGTTTCACAGTATGAGCTGTTAAGATCTTGCCGACTAGAAATATGAAGGATTAAAGGAGTTACACGCAACATTTACCACACCTACAATCCTAGATCACCACCACTGCTGCCCCTCAAATTCTGCAATCCTAGCACCCAGCAGTTCCCAGCTCTCTACCCTGCTTGCTCAATAGTGGCTATGCCACTGGACAGCAATAAGTATTTTTGCCACACATACTGTAAGAGTGATATGTTTTATGGCTTCACCCAAGGGCGCAAAATTTAAGACTCAATATCTCTTCAATGATTTTTCAGATATGGCTGTATTTTTGGTATTATTAATTCTCTAGAAGATTTCTTACAACAGGAGTCCATTACAGACAAACTATACAATGCTTCTTTTCTGCATAAAACTGTCAAAAACTTGACCAATTCAATAAAATTTGGGATATATGACCCTGAATAAATTTGCAATAGCCTACAGCAAAACGTTCAAAATGGCCCTGTTGACATGCACACATGCATGAAGTCATTTTTTTTCTCCCACTGATCAACCGCAGCATCATGACACTGACTCAAGTTGGCCCGCATATCAGCCTTGAAGTTGTCAGCGTCACAAAATCGACCTTTCATAAACACACTGCTGCATAAGACCCCAAATCTTATAATCAACAAGGTTCAGTTCTAGACTATTAGGGGGCTACAAGTCCAGCGAAATAAAATCCAGAATCATACTCTGCTGCAGCTGAATGGTTTCACAAGCATAATGAGCAGGTGCACTGTCTTGCTGAAATATGTAAATATTGCCAGCAATACGTCAAATGGCAAGTAGCAGTTGCTGTGATAGAACTTGCCATTAATTCCTGCACCTGCGTTGACAAAGAAAAGCTCTGTGCATCCCACTTTGGACACTCCAATGGAGACCATGACCAATTTGCTGAATGTCTGTTAGTCTGGTTGTGAGCCCTTGAGCCCAGGCCAAGGCCTAGAATAGGTGTTAGGCCAAGGCTGGGGTGGACCGAGAAGGCACTATACATTACCCCAGCTACCAAGTCCTGCACACACACGCAGCAACCACTTGCACCTCCAGAAAAGGGAAGATAGGGCATTCAGGCGGGCCTCACGGCCGATCAGGAACCGATTTACCTCAGAATTCAAGCATGCGGGCCTCACGGCCTAACCGGAACAGACTCATATGTAGGAAGGGGAGAAATAGGAAAAACGAGGAGGTCTCTACGAGAACTAGAGCACCAGCACACAAAGGAAATGAGGGACTGCGAAATAAAGTTAAAGTTGTAAGCAGAGACCCTCAGCAGACAGGAGAGGAAAAAGTCAGCAAAACGGAGTGTGGTGCCTAACAGCCCCAGCACAGAAAGGAACAGTGCTCAGCAATAAAGAGGAATATTACAGTAAAGAAAGGACTGACAGACACAAGGGAAAACTGCACCAAGCAGACAACTGCCAGAAGCAGAGAAACTCTGCAGACAAAGGGTTAAACCAAGCTCAAACACACAGCTGCCAGAGGCAGGAAACACTGAAAACAATGGGTTAACTGGAGTACAGGGAAAGAGCAAACAAACAACCCCCATGGGGAGAAACAACGGGTCCCAAGCCTGCTACAAGGGCAGGACGTACAAATCAGAATACAAACACAGCAACAAGGGTAACTCCAAAGGAAGGGGAACCAAAACAAACTGGAATGGAACGAGGGTTAGGAACTCACCACACAGCACCACAGCCAAACAGAGAATCCCAGGTGAGTGAAAGAGGTAATTAGACACACACTAGAAGCAGCAGGCAAACAGAGACAGAGGAACAGAAACTGCAGGCAAGGTAAGGAGTAATCAAGCCCCACTAAAGCACAGAGCAAATAGCTCAGACACAGCAAAGGTAAGGCTTCAGCAGAACAGGAATAACATCAAAGCAGGGGGTGTAGGGAAAGGTAAGCTTAAGTAAATCAGAGTGACATCAGCTCAGCCCCTGACAGACCAATCAGGAGCAATTCCAAGCATTCCCCTGTCTGACTAGCAGAATTCTAACAGAATCATCACATTGTCGAGTGAGTACTCAGAAGATGATAGATAGCAATATCACGCTTCTTCACTGCAGTCTGCATAAAGTTGGTCATTTTGGGTGTTGAAAAGTGGATCAGCTATGAAAATGTCCTCATCTGTAAACCAAATGAAAAATCAACAGCATGAGGGGGGAACTTGTGGAGGAGTTGCTTGGACCATGGCATACAAGCCATGTGGTTGCTCTCTGCTAGCTGTTGCACTCGCCTCTGCTTAAGACACCCTAGGTCAAGATCAATATGGAAGATTCAAAATACTGGTGTCTGAGAAATGCTGGTTGCTTGACCAATTTGACAAATGGACTTGAGTCTAGAGGATGTACCTAAAACTCACAAGTTCTACTGTCTACTTGCCAAGGATGTAAAAAGACTAGAAGCGGTCCTGAGGAAGGCGACATAAATGATATGGGGTTTGTACCAAAAGACGTATGAGAAAAGACTGCAAGACCTGAATATGCATATCCAGAGGAAAGAAGGGACAGGGGAGATATGATACAGACGTTTAAATAGTTGAAAGGTATTAGTATAGAAACAAATCTTTCCAGAGAAGGGGAAACAGTAAAACTAGAGGACATGAATTGATGTTGCAGGGCAGCAGACTTAGGAGTAATGTCAGGAAATTCGGTAGTCGAAGCCTGGAATGCCCTTCCGAGGGAGGTAGTAGAGACAAAAATGATGACAGAATTCAAAATGGCGTGGAATGAACAGAGGATCTTTAATTAGAAAATGGGTAGTATAAAAATAAACTAAATTTAAAAGGCTGGATGAGTGTGGATGTGTCAAGGGACGCTTAGATGGTGACTCCAGCTGTGATGAACTAGGGCCAGTGCCAGGCAGACTTGTACAGTCTGTCTCTCATATATGGCAATCCAGTTTAGGATTGGCTGGAAAGGGCTTTGACAACAACTTCAGTAGTTGGAACCTGTGGACAGTGCTAGGCAGACTTTTATGGTCTATGTCCCGCAAATGACAAGACGGATAAGCTGGAGTGGGCTTCAACAGCAACTCCAGTACTTGGAACATAAGAACAGGGCCAGGCGGACTTCTATGATCTATGTCCCAGAAGTGCCAAAGAAAGACCATGATCATGTTTTTTTTACATCACTTTCATTATTGATTTAATCATGAGTTCATGAGTGTGACAGTTGGGCAGACTGGCTGGATCGTTGATGTCTTTACCTACCCTCTGTTACTATGTACAATGTTTTCTTCAGTGCAAACTGATCAGGCCCTGTGACTTCCTACTTCTGATCAGTTAAGCCCATTTCTCGCAATTTCTTCAAAACTCATTCTATGCTTACCCCTCTTTCAACTCTTTCCTCAAAACGTTTGCATCAGTCTATAAGAACCATAACCTTTTTCCAGATATAAATTTTTAATAAGGATCAGATACTCCTGACTAAAAACCATGGTAACTTTTTATGTTAAAGCAAAATGACATCTGAGCGTATCATAACAATAATCACTAGGTGGTGGCAACATTGTTTAAGTGAGGTGGCTAGCATGAGTTCAGGCTTATTGCAAATTTATACAGGATGATATATCCCAAATGTTATTGAAATTGGTCAAGGTTTGACAGTTATGCAGAAAACAAGCTTTGTACAGGGTTTTGTTTTGGGTTTTTTTTTAAGTGTATGAATAGTTTATATATGCCCTCCTGACAGTTGGCAGTAGATATCTTTATGGGGTTAAAAAAAACAACATATGATCATCCCTGACTCACCTAATCCCTCATTCTTCCCATGGGTGAAAATCTGCAATGAAGAGTGCGTACTAGCCTAAAACTGAGTTTGAAAGACCTTGAAGGCCTGAATTCTTCAGGAGAGTAAAGCAAGTCAAAAATTTGTTAGGCTACATTCAGTGGACAGCTTTGAGTGACATTTAGGGCCTCTTACCAAACCACGCTAGCGATTCCCAGCATGGTAATGCCGACAAAGCCCAGTCACTTTCAGTGGGCTTCGTCAGCAATGCTGCGCAGGAATTGCTATTGTAGTTTGGTAAAAGAGGCCCTTAATGATCTGAAAAGTGAAAGCAGTGCAGAACATAAGATTGCCATACCGGGGGAGACCAAAGGTCCATGTAAGCCCAGTATTTGCTTTCAACAGTAGCCAATCCAGGTCACAATTACCTGAGAGGATCCCAAGAAGTAGAAAGACTCCATGCTACCAATCCCAGGGATAAGCAGTGGCTTTCCCCATGTCTATCATGATAGCAGACTATGGACTTTTCTTCCAGGAACTCATCCAAACCGTTTTAAAGCAGATATGCTAACTGCTGTTACATCCTCTAGCAATGAGTACCAGAGCTCAACTATTCGTGAATGAAAAAAATATTTACTTCTATTCATCTTAAAAGTATTACTACATAACATCATGGAGCATCCCCTATTCTTTGTACTTTTCAAAAAGTAAACAGATCAATTTCTATTTACCCGTTCCACCTACAAACATCACATCTCATATCTTTTTTCCCTCATCACAGACTGCTCTCCATTACTTTAATTGAAATCTTGGCACAGTCTGAAAATCAATCTCTCTGCCAACCCCACTATGTCTCATCTCATCCATTTTCATACTCTCCCTGACTTTTACCTCATTTTATTGCCTTTCCCACACTAGCTATAAAAATGCCTTACAGTACACTTGTATAATAAACACCACACATAGTAACATAGTAACATAGTAGATGACGGCAGAAAAGACCTGCATGATCCATCCAGTCTGCCCATGACAAACTCATATGTTATACCTTACCTTGAATTTGTACCTGTCCTTTTCAGGGCACAGACCATATAAGTCTGCCCAGCAGTATTTCCCGCCTCCCAACCACCAGTCCCGCCTCCATCACCGGCTCTGTTACAGACCGTATAAGTCTGCCCTCCCCTATCCTCGCCTCCCAACCACCACCCCTCTTCCCCCCAACTGCTCCGCCACCCAATTTCAGCTAAGCTTCTACAACTTCTACAGTGTGTTCTTAAGTTGTTGCTTTTCATTTATATTTGGCATTTTGCTCTTTCTACACAAGTGGCTCAGAGCAGATTACTTATGAAGAACACATGCACTACAAAACCCATGCCCTCCCCTCTTTGAAACATCAGAATAGTTCACTATGAAGACACAGCCACTTCCCTCTCTCCCATAGTCCACCCTCAAACCACATCCTGTATCCCAAAGTGAGCATGTGGAGGAGATGCATGTACCAGAAGATTACAGCAAGTGGCATCAAGGAAGCAGGACACAAGCTGGATCCTCATTGGTACACACCTTCCAAGTCTAGAGCAAAATCAGGGACTTTGAAGTTGTGTACCAATGAGGATCCAGCTTGTGTCCTGCTTCCTTGATGCCACCAACCCAAAACCTAGACCTTTACACCCGTAGCCTTTCTATCAGTTTCTGAAGGGAGATACCCTTGCAAAGAAGCCAGAGAGGCATCTGCCGAGTGCTAACTAGAAAGCTAAGCTTATGCCATTGTCCACCTGATATTGCTCCTGTGTGGGTTTTCAATACACCAAGAAAGAAAACATTAAACATAATATTCTGGCCTGGGTGTGGTTGTTTGTTGAAGCTGAGGAGTCTATGGGAAGATCAGCGGGATGAGAGTGCCATCAGGTGCTGGTTGCTTGTCTGGTAATTCTACACTGCATCTACTGTAGAGAAGCATCATATAAGCTAAAGACCCACACAAACCTTAGAGCTTTCTGCAGCAACAGTTGCCTTTCTGAATATTGGGCTCACATCAGAGCCCTTTGTGAAGAAAGGAACAGCGGATGCCCTACTGAATTCCAGTACGGCCCATTATTCCCTGGGCCTATCAGGAGCCATCAGTAGACAGTAAACCGTTCAGCAAGACCAGGGAAACAGGCCCATGTAACTGTCCTTCTCCACCCCCACCCCCGAAAAAAATCCACTGGGTCCCTTGAGCCTCTAGAGCCAGTAGTTACTAACAAACCTGAGGCATTCTAAGAGTTACATGCGTAGGAGGAGTCAGATGTCCCTAAAAACCATCATCTATCTGGAAGTCATAAAGCAGAACACAAGGGAACATTACCTGTCAGGCAGGGATGTACATAAATCTGAATATAATCCAACTCATGAATATGGTGAAAGCCAAGCTGTGCAACACCTCCATGAAGGAGCTTTAGGGATCACCCCTGGAACTGGTATGTCTCAGTAGAACCTCCTACAAACTGTACCCCAGCCAAAAATGTAAACCTGGGCGGCCCAATGTGGCCTCAGTCACCCGTGCTGTACTTAGATCTACTTGCAAAGACCTAATACCTGCAAAGCACTCAGTATTTTACATGGATTTGGAGACATTAATGTAGCTGTAAGATGTTTTTGACAGTAGGGTTTTTAAGGTGATCAATTCCCAGACCTGAATGAGAAGCACCCTTGCCCAGCTGCAGTGACATATAAACCTAGTCATCTACTGCAGTTGCCCACAGCCAACAGTCTCAGGTTGGGGGAGAACTGGCAGTGGCTTTACTTGTCCAGCTTGTTAGCAACCCGAAGTTGCCCAGGGAAGAACCTACCAGACTGGTCCAGAAGGAAGAGAGACTAATCCAACATTATGTCAGAGAAGTAACAAAGCATGTATTATCTTTATCTGCCTCTATCCATAAGCATTGGAAGCTCATACAAGTATGTGTTTATGGTTGGGATCTTACCGTTCTGGTACTTTTAAAATCTGTGCTCCTCATATATCCAAAGTTAAAACAAAGAATAATTTAATAAAACAGGAAAGTAATGTCAACACTACAACATCTAGGTCCATTTGTACACCCAAAGAGTAAACAGATCAAATGCATGTGCTAAACCATAGCTTCAAAAGTAAATTCTTGTAATGAAAGCTACATAGTAACATAGTAAATGACGGCAGATAAAGACCCTAACGGTCAATCCACGGTCAATCCAGTCTGCCCAACAAGATAAATTCATTTTACATGGTATGTAATACTTTATATGTAAATCAGAGTTTGATTTGTTCTTGCCATTCTCAGGGCACAGACTGTAGAAGTCTGTCCAGCCCTGTTCTTGTACTAAAGTTCTGAAGCTAACATCGAAGCCTCTTAAAATTTACACTCCAGCCCATCTATATCTATTTAGTTATGATCAAGGTGTAGACCATAGAAGTCTGCCTAGCACTGGTTTGTTTCCTAGTTACCGGAGTTTCCACCCAATCTCCGCTATGATTCCGTAGATCCACTCCTTCTAAACAGGATTCCTTTGTGTTTATCGCACGCATGTTTGAATTCCATTATCGTTTTCAAATAGTAGTCATAAGTAGTAGTGGATATAGTGGAATTAGAAAAGGTGCAGGAGGACGACGACGAAAATGATAAAAGGGACGGGACAAAATTCCCTATGAGGAAAGGCCAAAGCGGCTAGGCTCTTCAGCTTGGAGAAAAGGCGGCTGAGGGGCGATATGATAGAGGTCTATAAAATAATGAGTGGAGTTGAACGGGTAGATGTGAAGCGACTGTTCACGCTTTCCAAAAATACTAGGACTAGGGGGCATGCGATGAAGCTACAATGTAGTAAATTTAAAACGAAAAAAAAAAATTTCTTCACTCAATGTGTAATTAAACTCTGGAATTCGTTGCCAGAGAATGTGGTAAAGGCGGTTAGCTTAGCGGAGTTTTAAAAAGGTTTGGATGGCTTCCTAAAGGAAAAGTCCATAGACCATTATTAAATGGACTTGTGGAAAATCCACTATTTCTTGGGTAAGCAGTATAAAATGTTTTGTACTTTTTTGGGATCTTGCTGGGTATTTGTGATCTGGATTGGCCACTGTTGGAAAACAGAATGCTGGGCTTGATGGACCTTTGATCTTTTCCAGTATGGCAATACTATGTACTTATGTAGTAGCCATAAGTTTTCTAGCGTACTATTTTACAAATGAATAGATTGAGATAGGCTTTTCTGTAGTACCATTACAGTGACACACACACGTGTTGTCTTTCCACCATCTGAAAAACAATCTACCATAGGTAAAGACTGCAGCTGGAAAGATGACTGGCCAAGTCAAAAACTACCTGATCATAAAAAGAAGAACTCGGGGGAGATCAAGTCCAAATTGTTGGATTGAACGGGATAGAATTCTATCAAAACATTATAGGGTTGCATTTGCTTATCCCAGTAGAGCAAGCCTGATTATAACCCTAAATGTATTAAAAAATATATCAACATTTGTTAGAAAAATATTGCTTTCTGGAATCATAATCAAAAATTATCCCAATGTAAAAAAAACAACAACAAAAAAAACTCACTCTCCTATGAGCATTGTCTCAATTCACTGTCACCCTCTCTTTATAATTAGCAATTAAGAAAGGTCATGTTCAAAGCATCTAGATGTCACACAATACGGAATATCAAGTTATAAATAAATCATACCTCTTGTTCCCAAAGTTGAAGGAAAAAAAAAGTGATTTCATAAAGAAAAGTGTACTTTTAGAAACCGCTGGTTCCAAGGACATGCCAACCTGGCAAGTTCTAATCTTTAAAAATTTTGAGCCTCTGAAACACATAACCTTTGGGTGGATGACAACATCTAGACAAAACGTTTCTAAGACAGACATGACTAGGAGCATTCCAGAGATGGGACCGGAATTTAACCCAACAGTACCAGAATATAATTTAATTGGGTTAGGAGTATCACACAGCAGTTTTAACAAATGGATAAGTTAGCCGTCTACATTTAGAATCAGACAGTCAGCAGGTCTACCTGAACAGATGAGAGATGCTGCATATTGGGCATAAAGATAAGCAGATTAACCTACCGCAATAACGTTTGACAGTGTACATGAAACAACACTACATCCATAGGCTGGCCCTAGAAATAAACACAGATGAACTTGAAATCAAGTCACCAAGTTTCCTTATCGGTCCAAAGGCCTGCTCAAAAAATACACAGGCTGATATTCAAAACAATTTAACCAGCTAGAAACAGCCCCCAACCCCCAAATTGCTTGTTTGTGGTTATCTGGTTATTTTCAGTAGCACTTAACTGGTTATCTCAGCGGAAAATAACCATTTAGAGCCAAATTCAATAGCGCCAAATTCAAAAGCGGCTAAGTCATAGCTGTTCCAGGGGCATAAGTAAACCACTTAAAATCAGAGTACATAAATAGCAGGCCTATCTTTAAGTGGTTTGGCTTGTGTGGTGAGGGGCTTAATATTGACGGTTATGTGAAAATCGGCACAAAAAAAAACCAAAACCAAAAACATGGATAGATAATGCTGAAGCCTGGACAGGGCCCGTTATTGAATAACACCCGTGGCATCAGCTCAACACTTACTGCCACCAGCTGAATATCAGTCGGACAGTTTTTTAAACCTTTTTCAAAAGTCAAAGAGACTCCACCCCCTTCCCCCCAGCCTTAAGTCAACTTGCAGAAGCTCAACAAAACTGCCCCAACAGTAGATCTTGCCGTCACACGAATGCAAGAAATATATTGTTATGGGCAGCAACATATAAATCTCAGAGGTTTTCTAGGATCATCAGTGGAAACACATGGCCAGCCCCATTTTGGACAGGGAACAGAAGTTGGAATTGAGATGTCCAGGTTAGATTTCTTAAGTTTTACCAGTATTTTACAACATAAATCTGCTGATAAAGGAGGCTGTTCTTTAAAATACAAGAGAAGCTGACATTTTATGCACCGAGTTTGGGCAGCATAAACATTTTTTTTTTTTTTTAGACACCAAACATTTCTACAGGTTAAAATAAAAACACACACCAGCACATAAACATGTTTGTGCCAGCATATACACATTTATTTTTGCCATTTAAAAATATGTATATTTTCCCAGTGTTGTTATAGAACAATATCCCTTGACAGTTTGGCTTTTGAGGAGGGGGAGGGGGGGTGAGAGAGAAGAACACTGGGGGATTAAGGGGTAACCTCCCTACTCTCTCCAGTGGAGTGCTGCTCAATAGCAGCCTCATGATCAAAAGCCCTGCGCTGTTCCAAACAGTGCTCTAAAAATAGCGCTGGAACAGCACAGGGCTTTACCGCACGGATGATCAGAGATAATGCATGAAAATTTAAGCAGTGCAATTATCTCTGCTCATCGGTTAGAAGTGCGGGCGAATTATGCCGAGCATGCGCTCAGCACAATCCTCCAGCACTTGTTTGACAGGTCTGGGCTGTCAAAAGCCCAAACCTGTCAACACCCTGCCCCAAGGCCCGAGCAACTGGGGCTGGAGGTCCGGTAGACCTCTGGTTCCCCCCCCCCCCCAGGTTCAGGGAGGGCTGGAGATCCGGTGGGTCTCCAGCCCCCCCCCAAACCCCCCGAAATTGGTCCCTGGTGGTCTAGTGGCCGCTGACAAAACCCCCTCCCTCCCACCCACCTAGCAAGCAACACCCCCCCCCCCCCAACGTTGTCCCAGCTGGACGGGGCTGGGCGCCACCATTTTGCTGTCGTCAAGCCAAGGAAAAGGAGGGAGGCAGGCTGCGTCCTTCCTCCAACTATAAGGTAGGGGGGCCGGGAGGGGGCTGTCCTTACGCTGGACTACCAGGGATTGCTGGGACAACGTTGAGGGGGGGGGGAGTTGAGGTGGGCTGGAGGTCCGCTGGACCTCCAGCCCCTCTCCGTCGCTCGCTAGGTGGGTGGGTGGGAGGGGGTTTTGTCAGCGGCCACTAGACCACCAGGGACCAATTTTGAGGGGTTTGGGGGAGAGGTTGGAGACCCCCCGGATCTCCAGCCCTCCCTGAACCTGGGGGGGGGGGATCGTCGGGGGGGACCGGAGGTCCACCGGACCTCCAGCCCCCTGTTAGCACTTGCTTTGGGGGGGAACGGGGGCCTGCCAGCATGCAACTGCATGCTGGACAGGGCTCACCATTCCTCCCCAATGATCAGCAAACCCTAACGCCAGCTGATCATTGCTCGGTGTGCTCTATAATGTTAGATGGTCCCTCCTTCATAAATGTGAATGGGAAGATGGAGGAGTGGCCTACTGGTTAGGGTGGTGGACTTTGGCCCTGGGGAACTGAGGAACTGAGTTTGATTCCCACTTCAGGCACAGGCAGCTCCTTGTGACTCTGGGCAAGTCACTTAACCCTCCATTGCCCCAGGTACAAATAAATACCTGTATACAATATGTAAGCCGCATTGAGCCTGCCATGAGTGGGAAAGCGCGGGGTACAAATGTAACAAAAAAAAAAAAGATCTGTGAGTTAAGATCGGTTACCACCTGTTAATCTATGGGAGCGATATATGTCATTGTGTGCCCATGTGAGCTGCTTTATGTTGGACAAATTTCAAGGAGCCTGAAAGTGCATCTTATTGAACTAATCATTTGTATAGCACTACTAGACGTACACAGCGCTGTACACATTATATGCAGGTACTTTCTCTGTCCCTAGGGGGTTCACAATCCTCTAGTGACACACTGTATAATGTATGGGCACAACTTTGATATGCTGCAGTGCACCATTATAGAAAAAGTGATGTGCCTACCAGGAAAGGTGACTATGGACGTTATTTATGTCAACGTAAGCAAAAGTGGATTTATTATTTCAACTCTATGGAGCCTGCTAGTTTGAATATATGCATTGAATGGGCAGCGTTTTTTTAAATATTTTTTGGACCGTTACTGGTGACTTTTGGAGGCGGGGTTTCCTGCAAACATGAAAGAGAGGTTGGCGTCTTTGTTGCCTGCTCACCATTTTGAAGTATGTGGAGGCTGTGATACAGGAGTTCATCCCCTGATGCAGCTATGTAAAACAAAATTTCCCTGTTTATTGATTGACTGCAGAGACATTTGTGGTGACTGAACAGATAAGATTTTTTTTAATTATTATATATTTCTGCAGCTTTATGAACTAATCCTGTTTGTAAGACTACCGTCTCACTCCGTGTACTGCCTTAAGTAACTGTGGAGTTTTTTTGACCGGTAATGGTCAGCCTTGTCTCTATACTTTAGTGTGGAGCGTGGGCTGTTCACAGAGGTCTTTTTCTCCACTTTTTTGATTAATGTTATTTGGCAGATTTTAATTGTAGCAAGACGGAGTGACTGGTGGGCTCTTCCTTTGGGAACTTACATGTTGTTGCGATAGCAACATGAACACCCCCACTGGCAGAAAGTACCTACTATAATATGTAAACCACTTTGGTTGTATCACAGAAAGGTGGTATACCAAATCCATGACTAATAGATTCAAATTAAGACCAAATTTCCCATTTGTGACACCTCAAGAAAAATTACATATAGACACTGGTTTTAGACTATTTTTCTCTAATAAATGAGGAAATAAATAACACACATACTCTAAAGACATCTCTCCCTACAGCATGCTTGCTAATGCAATACCCTGAACATTATGCTATACTTGTAAAAATACTATTTATCAAAAAGGGACATTTTTGTTGCACAATATAAAAAATGTATAACTGTTAGTATGAATATCCAAGGGCAACTTGTAGCAAGATTAGTGGGAAAAAACTAAACAAAATGAGTCAAATGTTAATTAGTAAAATACACTGTCTGCACAGCAGGTTAACATTCTATCACATATTAACCTTTTCATACACATACTGCTCAGTATAACACCATAAAATTTGAAGATTATTTCTACAGTCTCTGAATGCAAGATCTGCGAGGCAAGACAAGAGACACCACCAACCATTACAAGCAGAATGGAGTGGGGGAAAAAAATCAGAATTGCAGGTATTACCGAGAATGGACAGAACCAGTAATAATTTACTACCTTACAATGAACTGCACAGAATGCCCTGGTCACTTATTATAAAGTGGTAGCATTTGCAAAACACATGAGAGAGGTACAGGAAAGCTCTAGACTAGGAGACATGGGACAGCATAAAGAATTCAAGCTATCTGAAAGAGAGATAAAGATAAAGGGTAGAAAGCCTAGGAAATTAAAGTAAACAGATTCAAAGCTATCAGAAGCCAACTTGGCCATTACATGTGGAAAAAAAAGACACTTAAAAATTGTTTACTGTCCCCTGCGATTAGCACATCCGCTTTAAAACATCTAAAGATCATGGCATAGGGCATATTGTGGTTTTGAATAGGGCCCTACACTAGCAGTAACAGCTTTACAAAATTGGCCTCATCTGTGGAATCTAATTTGCAATTGATGGTTTGCACTAATGGGTTTCTGTTTCTCCAGTTAGCTCCCATGACAGGCAGGAAGTGTTTGAGCCCTGGCCCCCAATCTGATTCTTCAAACTGCAAAGATGTCTGGTGTAAACAGAAACTAGTCCACTTCCTGACTGTGTATGTGAAGTTAACATGCAGTTTGCTAAATTTTAAAGAGAAGGAAAAAACTGCTCAATTGTGGAAAGCCTCCAGGACTGCAGAGTCTGGAATGAGCTATTTCTACTCAATGCATGTCTCCCATATGCAGTACAAACTATGTGCACCCCCCCCCCCCCCCCCCACATCCTAGTTTAAATGCATGCACCATGGGTGTCTATCGCTTCCTCAGGACAACTACTAAACAGATCCTGCTGTCCTCTGAAAATGAATGCTGCCTGAAACTGACTTCTAAGTCTTCCATCTCCCCATCTTCAGTGACTGCTAACAGTCACAGAATGCTCTTACTCTAATTTTAATAAGTTTCTTATGCACAGCCCTAGTCTACCTGGATGTGACTAATGGTTTACAATAAACTTTAGCTCTTGGATTTTACCTCCAGCACTTTAAAAAAAACTTACTTTCTCTAGGTGTCCAAATACTTGCTTGGAAATTAAGTCTTCTGTCCAAGAAGCACTGCCTCATGGCACCTTGTATGTAAGCCTACCAGAACCTGCTATTGTGAGCCACCTTGAAGGTGTCAGTTCTGAAAAATCCTTACCTCAGCTTATGCTGGATTTACTGCAAAGTGAATCCATTTCTTATCGCATGCAAGACTGGCACTACAGCCTCAAATTTTAGCAACAATAGAGTTGTTCTGACCAACTCGGACAGCCTTATCAAACTAGTCTATTAATGCCACAATAAATTCTACGTGCTCTATGTAATAAATGTTCTGTTGGTCTAAGTCCCTGGTTCTGATTCATTGCCTGGTTTGTTGTCTATTTCCAAGGTAGGTGAAGATTCTCCTATGATTCTTGTTAGTCTTTGATCCATTTCTCAGAGGCAGTGGGTATAGCAAAATAATCCACAAAGGCAGGTGTTTGTAGAGTAAGGGATATTTTATCTAATAAGTAAGCTTGCTACAAGTACACAGCACTCAGCAAAGAATATTACAAAGAAGCTGCTTTGATGTAAATAATTCAGAAGAGATGTAGGTATTGGGGGAAGTGTGTTCATTTGCAACATTTTCTCTATTTCATTTTTCCCCAGAAATGACAGGGACCCCCCTCCCCCACACACAAAATTTCAATTTTATTCCCATGCCATAAATAGTGCACACTCTTCAAAAAGGATGGACACTATAAATAGGATGCATTAAAAATGAACACTCTTTTCCAATGGCATGCACTATTCACACATAGTACGACTATCTGCAAAGAGAGTGCCCCCAAAATGAAAAAAAATTAAAAGAAACAAATTCCCATAAATGGCATGGGAAACTAAAGAAAAAAGTATTTTGGTGCACACCCTTCGTGGGTATACATGTGGATGTGTGATGAAGACACTCCTCTGTGTCTGTGCATGTCCCATCTATCAGATCCTCATCTGCCGGTGCTTAAATGCACACAGACTTGCAAATCATTTCAACATCTGCCTAGGTGCTTATAATTTGTCTTGTAGTGTCCTTTGATGTGGAAAGAGTTCTTCAGAGAGTAATAGTACCTGCTTGCTAAAAAGAGGTCTCAAATCATAGACTGATGCTACAGGAGCCTGCCTGTCTAGAGTCTTTAGTATGTAAAATAATGCTCCTTTTAAGTCTGGTCCATCTGCAAAGACATCGCCTTAGTGGGAAAGCCAGGAGTCGGAGCTGATTGTGCAACAGTTCCCAGGAGCCTTAGTCAGGCCATCTTAGGTCACCTAAATTGTGGGTGGGTTTACTACCATAAGATGTGATCACTATTTGGGGCTGCCCCTAAAACCAAAAAGTAGATGGAGTTTGTACACAGTTGCACCATAACTGGTTGTTTCCATTTCAAGTACCACATAAATTGGTGTTAGATCCTCATTGATTGCCCGTAGTGACCTGAGTTAATGCTTTGAGTTTCCCCAAGATAATAAACAATTTCCCCACAAGAAATGTGAAGTATAATGTGGAGGTCCCTCGGATTCTGGAAAAAGCTGTCCTAGTGTCTGCCAAAGTCTATCATCTTCCCTCTTTATAATAAAAGGAGCAGGGGAGGCACATGGGCACTTGATCTCCAACCTGCTCTCTCCTCCACCCCCAAAACTTATTGCTCCCTTTCTGCTCTCCCACCTCATGGTTCTTCTTTGCTCTCAACTTCATGATTCCTTCTTCTCTTCACCTCCCTATAAATTTCGCACTTAATGATCAGTGACCTCTTGTGTCATGTGCATTCATAGGCTCTATCTTCTGGATGACAGCTGAAAGGTGCTGGGACCACAGAGCACACACAGGTTCTGTGAATCCCTGAGCTAACTGCCTCACAGTAGGGACAGCAGTGAGCCATGTGGGTGTGGTGGGAAAAATGGCACCAGCCTAGAAACAAACAATACAGTAGCAAAACATGTTTTTCCTTAAAAGTAGAGGTGGGATGTTACAGCGGCTTGCTCCTCCTTGTTCCCGCCCCACTACACAAACAAATGTTGCATTTAGAGTGCTTACCAGGCTGCATTGGTGGCAATAGAGACAAGCAACCAATAAAACAAAAATAAATTGCGAGTCACCATTTGCATTGCTTGCAAACAAACCCATGGAGGGCAAATTGTTGTCTGCATCTAGCATGCAACTGCACCTGCAGCACAGGGTACGACAACCAAATAAAAAAACAGCCTCCGCTACGCACAACATTCCAACATCCAAAATAGAGTACTCTCATCCCTCTTCTACCTTCCCATCCCCTTTCATTAAGGGATCAATAGCAAAATCAGAGGTGCCTGGGGAGCATCTGCCATGAAAAGCACACAGAGATCTTAGTGCACTTCCATTTTTTTTTTTTTGTGCACAGTAGCCCACTCTCATAAATGAGCTGCACATACTCTGGCATCTAAACCAGATGCAGACAGCTAGCAGCATGACAAACGCAGAAGATAACAAACACCCTTGGGAACAGTTCACACAGATTTACATAGGAGCTGATAAAGTGTGGAGACTTCCACTACCCTAAAAGTTTCCCTAAGAGGCAACCCTCCACTTGCTATTGCAAGTCAGAGAGAAAAAAAAAAAAAGATTGGTATTCTTCATAGAAAGTTTTATGTCAATCTAATAGCTGGCTCAATTCTTCAGTGACAAGTGCTACATGCTGTCATGCATGAGAAGAGGGATCAATTCCCAGAGTAGGTGTGGGCTCTCAGACTGGCCAGGGGTGCCATAAAGAAGGGGTCAGAAACCTTTTTGGATCTGCATTGTTCTTAATTTGTTTTAATGTTATTTGTTGTTGTGAATTGTTTTGGACAATCTTAGGACCAGGAAGATGGCCCATTGCTTCAGGTGCAAACAGATGGTAAGCCCTCAACAACAGGACAAATACTTTAATGTAGGTCACCCTGAACTGCAAATGAAAAAGGCGTGAGCTAAATCCAAAATACCTTTTCTTCTTGAATTATGATTATTTTACTTGCTGTAATTCAACTTTTTAGATTCTCTTGTTTGAAAAGCAGGAAATGACACTCAGATTCCACTCTTTTCTGCACTGAAAAATTCACCCCATATTATGCTCTTTCTATAAGCAGGACCGATGTGGGATGCAAGCAGAGCAACTTCCCATATCACATAGTACTCCCTAAGCCTGCCTGAAGCTAAAGACAAAGCCTGCCAGTGGGCTCTGGGGCCACACAAATACTGCCCTGAGCCCTGGCATGCTTATCAGACCTGCCCATGGGCTTTGCAACCTAAATACGTGACTCAGAATTACGTACTGAATCTTTGAATACACAACTCTTGACCATTCAAGCATCACTAGATTCTGCCTACTGTTTACATCTTTATACATCTATTATGTTGTAAACTTTAGTATTAACACCTAAAAAGGCAAACCATTCCCAATAACCCTTCTGCAATTATTACTTATGAAAATGGTTAAAAAGAACCAGAGGACAAATCCCTTAGGCACAGTACTGTTTAACCCTATTTTCCTCAGGCTGAACTCCATTTACCATTATCTTTTCTAACCCAGGCAATTATTTTAGGGGTCATGCAAAAAGCACTCAATGTGTACAGCAAGTTGCTTATGCAGAACCATGTCAAAGGTCTTGCTGAAATCTAGGTACATCACATTCAGTGTTCTCCCCTGATTCATCTTGCTAGACACCCAGCCAAAGAAAACATTTATCTGACAAGACTTTCCTCTAGTAAAACCATGCTGCCTTGGATCCTGTGATCTATTGGATTCCAGAAACTGCACTAGCCTCTATTTTAGTATTTCCATTAATTTATTCACCATAGAGGTCAGGCTAACTGGCCTGTAGTCTCCTCACTTCTGCTGTTGTGATATCCACATCTGCTTCCTGAAGTCTATTAAAACATCTTTCTGGAAATGTACAGCCTGGACAGCTGTTAGATGAAGGAAAATGTGAGAGAGGAGTTTGGATTTGAAGTACCAGTTCACACAGCTTTAGCTGCCATTAGACCATCCTGCTAAATCAGCCCCATATGACCAAATCAAGGATTAAAAATTCAAGAAATGTATTACAGTTAGTTCAATACAAAAGATATAATCTTATCTTCTTTTCTATGTTTTTTCTTTCTTTCTATTGATTACCAAGCTTTCTTGAAATCAGACATAGTCTTCATCTCCACCAGGAAGCTGTTCCACAAATTCACCACCCTTTCCATGAAGAAGTATTTCCTTTGGTTACTTCCCGAGTCTGTCCCCTTAGAATCTGCAACAAGAGGAAAAGGCAAGCGTTTGGGGAAAGTGGCCAAGATGGCGACTAGACCAGATCCCTGAGAAAGAGCCGCCATCTTTGTTTGCCGCTGTCAAGTACTTGCACTCTGTAAACCTAATTATTCCCCTGAAGCAGCCGAACCTCAGTGAAACAAGGAACCCTTGTTGGGACTTGGGATGCGATCGTGAAGCGGTGCAGTGCAGCTGCATGCCGCTTGGTTAGCCTACAGGCTTCGGTGCGAAAAAGCAGATTTCAACTGGTATCTTCACAACCTTTGAGGACCACCTGTTTGAATTGTTCATCTTTCTTCAGATAAGTGCACATTTTTAGCATTTAAATTTGATTTTGAATTTGGACTCTGGTGAACTTGAACTGTGGATTATCTATACCGTTGTTGAATATTGAATTAACTGAATCTTTATCTTGACTCTATATGGAGTTGGTTTTAGACCAGTGATTGTGATAGTGGGATATCCTGACACTGAGAAGGAACAAGACAATCCACTATGCGTCACTGAGTTTCTCAACTTAAAGAAAGATGTATGTGGTATGATCTGTGATACTTGAACTTATGGGGAAATATTTTTATTTTGAGAAACATCAAGAGATGCCAAAAAAAATATGACAAAAAGATACAGAAATAGTCCCAGTTGTAGTGGGTGCCATGACGTGAAAAAAAACGAATTGGCTGATATTTGCAACAGAGAATATATTGTTGACATTTTCATATGTTATTATTATTATTAACGTTTGTATAGCGCTACCAGACGCACGCAGCGCTGAACACTTGACATAGAGATAGTCCCTGCTCTATAGAGCTTACAATCTAAAAATACAGACAGACAAGACAATTAAGGGCGAGGGAAGTACTGGGTGAGAAGGAACAAGGGGGGAGGCAATTGAGTAGTAGCTAGGAGCCAAAAGCAGTGGTGAAAAGGTGGGTTTTCAGCATAGATTTGAAAACAGGTAGAGATGGAGTTAGACGTACAGGCTCAGGAAGTTTATTCCAGGCATAGGGTGCCGCGAGGGAAAAGGAACGAAGCCTGCAGTTAGCAGTGGAGGAGAAGGGGGACGACAAGAGAGATTTGTCCAGTGAGCGGAGTACACGGGGAGGAATGTAGGGAGATATGAGAGTGGAGAGGTAATGGGGAGCTGCAGAATGGATACACTTAAAGGTCAGTAAGAGAAGTTTGAATTGTATGCGGAGGCAGACAGGGAGCCAATGAAGTGACTTGCGGAGTGGGCTAGTGTGGGTATAACGAATTTGGCGGAAAATAAGTCGTGCTGCAGAATTTTGGACAGACTGGAGAGGAAAGGGATGGCTGAGAGGAAGACCAGTGAGAAGTAAATTGTAATAATCTAAACGAGAGGTGACAAGGGTTTGGATATGGGTTCAGAAAGGAAGGGGCGGATCTTGCTAATATTGTAGATAAAGAAACGACAGGTTTTGGCGATCTGTTGAATATGTGCAGAGAAGGAGAGAGAGGAATCAAAGATGACTCCAAGGTTAGGAGCCGAGGAGACTGGGAGGATGTGAGAGCCATTAACAGATAGAGAATGGGAATGAGCAGAAAGATACACTTTGTGTTTTGTCGGTCACCAATAACAACACATACTACTTCAGGAACAGTGCATACTATTTCCCAATAGTGGAACCACCACATATGCATGAACCATTGCACATGAACAAAAAAACTAGTACACACCTTATTGAAAAGGGTTCACCCTCCTTTTGAAATAGTGTGCCCTATTATCAGAAACTGATAAAGTGGCCAGAAAAACCCTAAATAAAACAAATATAGGATCAGAGGAGGTGGGGGGGGGGGGGGTAGAGTGAAAGTATTGATTCTGCAGGCGTTCCATTCCAGAGCCCCCCTAAGGGAAAAGATTGTGGCTTACTAAGCGGCAGCAATATTTTAAACTTTCCTGCAGTCTCCTGTGCTTAGGGTTGAGGGGAGGAGTGAGGGACTGAAGAGGAAGCAGTCAGCAGAGGGAAAAAAAAACAAACAAACCTGATAAGCTTTGAGACAAGCTAATTGACACAGCTGCAGACAGAAAGGCCTGAAGGGGCACAGAGGCATTTCTCTCCTCTATCCTCCACCCACCCACAATGACCAGAAATTTCTTACTGCTTCTCAAGGTTATGGCTGGGGTTGGGGGATCACTGGGAAAATAAAAGTTTGGATGTTAAACTCAAAGGGGTTCCCATCCCTGAAAGGTGTGTGGGGTGAGGGAGTTGATTATCAAAAAGAATATGGTACCTGGCTGCCCAATGCCCCCTCCCCCCCAAAACAAATAGTTTTCCAAACACAACTTGATATGAAGCCTGAACAATTACACCCTATGAACTCTTAAGAGATGGTTCTTCTGACAAAAGTACTAAGAAGCAATACCTTTGAGATACTATAAGAATGGTAATATTCATGGGAATCCTGATCCAGTTGATTTTGCAGCTTTATTTATTACAAAACATGGAACTGTTAAATATGTTACTGGAGACCAATGTGGCCCAGGTACGAATGATGAGATCGTTATTGAAGTCTGGACTGTTTTTGGCTGCCTACAGAACAGGAGGCAGCCAGAGTTGTGTCTTCTTTTCCACCTATGACATCTTTAGTTGATACATGTTCTGCAGCAGTTATAAGGGGTCTGCATTTTGTCAGTGATTGTGGATAAATCATCTTTGGGGAAACTTCAAGAAAAATGTAAAATTTCTATGGTAAAGCCTCTAAGAAGAGTGGTTATTTGGATGTTTTGGAATTAGGTAATTATATGCCAATTTCTGTTGTTCCTATGGTATTGAAGGTAATTGAAAAAAAGTTTGTTTTTCGACAACTGATTTGAGTATGTGGGGACGGCACAGTGTTTGGATGATCAATATGGTTTCAGGGAAGGACATAGCATTGACACTTTGTTGTTATCCTCCCTGGATGTAATCAGACAAGGGATTGATTGGGGGGAGGGGGGATCAAACATTTTGCTTTGTTTCTTTGGATGTGTCATCGGTATTTGACACAGTAGATCTTTTGTTGTCCAACCTTAAAAGAATAGGATTGGCGGAGTTGTTTGAAATTGGTTTGCATCTTTTCTGAAGGGATGTCAGTTGCAAGTCATTAGTAAGAGGAAGCATCTAGAATGCAGCCGGTTTCTAAAGGGGTGCTGCAGAGTTCCTCCCTTTCTGCTTTGTTATTTAACATCTATATGGCCATTTTAGGAAACGTTTTTAGGGATTTACAGGTTGAATACAGGATTTATGCTATGATGTGCAAATTTTTCATTCCAGTACAAGATAGGTTGAGCGGACCTGATTGAACGATCAATTGTATGACAGCTGTTAAAGGATGAATGTGTCTGAATACATTAGTATGAAACCTGACCCCCGTCCATTGCCACAAGTACAAATAAGTACCTGTATATAGATGTAAGGCCGCATTGAGCCTGCTATGACTGGAAGCGCGGGGTACAAATGAAAGAAAAATGAAAGAAAATAAATAAATAAATAAAATTGAATTGTTTGTTGGGAAGGATGAGGATTTACTGGGTGAGTCTGTGTTGCCAGTGCAGGAGCGTGTGCGTGTATTTGGGTGTAATTTTAGACTACTGTCTATGCAGGATCAAGTATTGCGTGTGGTGAAGTCAGCATTTTTTCAGCTTCATTCACTGGCAAAGCTGAGACCAATGTTGTCAAAATGTGATTTTTGTTCAGTGGTACAGAGTTTAGTGATTTCCCGTATTGATTTCTGCAATGTGTTGTATTTGGGTTTGTCGACATCTAAAATACAGGCATTGCAGGTGATACAAAATGCTGCTGCTTGATTGTTGGTGGGAGTGTTTTCGGTTTGAACACGTGACCCCAATTCTTTGCTCATTGCGTTGGTTGCCGGTTCACTCTTGAGTGTAGTACAAGGTAGCACATTTGGTCCTCCAAGTGCGGTACTCTTATTGTGTTCCCTGATACCTTACAGATATGATTCAGGAGTATCAGCCTGCCTGATCCTTGAGGTCTGAACATTTGAAATTATTGGCAAATGTCAAAATGCAATCTGTAAGATATGCTGATACTTGAAATACCGCTTTATCGATAGCAGGTCCACAAATTTGTAACAAATTACCAGGTTACCAGAGATTGTGCAGCAGCAGCAGAGAACAATTTGGTAAATTATAGAAGTCTCTTGTTTTGAACACGCAATGGAGCTGATGCTCATCTCTTTAATTTGAGTAATGTATTGCTTTGTTCTGATTATGTGTTTGTTATTATCTTTTTATTGTGTATGTAGCTTTGTGAGCCACCTAGTTGTAGGCGGAATACACATTTATAAATAAATACCGAGATCTTTCCCAGCATGTCCTTGGCTTACGAGTAAGATTTGTTCCAAAACAGTAGGGACCTTATTTTATACAAGATACCTATGTAAGAAGTACACAAAAGGTGACTATCGGAACCCTGCTTTAAAAAAAGAACGGCACAGGCACTTACAGTGGTGAAATAGTATTTGATCCCTTGCTGATTTTGTAAGTTTGCCCACTGACAAAGACATGAGCAGCCCCATAATTGAAGGGTAGGTTATTGGTAACAGTGAGAGATAGCACATCACAAATTAAAATCCGGAAATCACATTGTGGAAAGTATATGACTTTATTTGCATTCTGCAGAGGGAAATAAGTATTTGATCCCCCACCAACCAGTAGAGAGATCTGGCCCCTACAGACCAGGTAGATGCTCCAAATCAACTCGTTACCTGCATGACAGACAGCTGTCGGCAATGGTCTCCTGTATGAAAGACACCTGTCCACAGACTCCAGTGAATCAGTCAGACTCTAACCTCTACAAAATGGCCAAGAGCAAGGAGCTGTCTAAGGATGTCAGGGACAAGATCATACACCTGCACAAGGCTGGAATGGGCTACAAAACCATCAGTAAGACGCTGGGGCGAGAAGGAGACAACTGTTGGTGGCCATAGTAAGAAAATGGAAGAAGTACAAATGACTGTCAACGCCAAAGATCTGGGCTCCACGCAAAATCTCACCTCGTGGGTATCCTTGATCATGAGGAAGGTTAGAAATCAGCCTACAACTACAAGGGGGGAACTTGTCATGATCTCAAGGCAGCTGGGACCACTGTCACCACGAAAACCATTGGTAACACATTACGACATAACGGATTGCAATCCTGCAGTGCCCGCAAGGTCCCCCTGCTCCGGAAGGCACATGTGACGGCCCGTCTGAAGTTTGCCAGTGAACACCTGGATGATGCCGAG
This sequence comes from Microcaecilia unicolor, assembly GCF_901765095.1. NCBI lineage: Eukaryota > Metazoa > Chordata > Amphibia > Gymnophiona > Siphonopidae > Microcaecilia > Microcaecilia unicolor. The sequence continues at coordinate 165,268,616 of NC_044031.1, forward strand.
AGTGATTGGGAGAAGGTGCTGTGGCAGATGAGACAAAAATTGAGCTCTTTGGCATGAACTCAACTCGCCGTGTTTGGAGGAAGAGAAATGCTGCCTATGACCCAAAGAACACTGTCCCCACTGTCAAGCATGGAGGTGGAAATGTTATGTTTTGGGGGTGTTTCTCTGCTAAGGGCACAGGACTACTTCACCGCATCAATGGGAGAATGGATGGGGCCATGTACCGTACAATTCTGAGTGACAACCTCCTTCCCTCCGCCAGGGCCTTAAAAATGGGTCGTGGCTGGGTCTTCCAGCACGACAATGACCCAAAACATACAGCCAAGGCAACAAAGGAGTGGCTCAGGAAGAAGCACATTAGGGTCATGGAGTGGCCTAGCCAGTCACCAGACCTTAATCCCATTGAAAACTTATGGAGGGAGCTGAAGCTGCGAGTTGCCAAGCGACAGCCCAGAACTCTTAATGATTTAGAGATGATCTGCAAAGAGGAGTGGACCAAAATTCCTCCTGACATGTGTGCAAACCTCATCATCAACTACAGAAGACGTCTGACCGCTGTGCTTGCCAACAAGGGTTTTGCCACCAAGTATTAGGTCTTGTTTGCCAGAGGGATTAAATACTTATTTCCCTCTGCAGAATGCAAATAAATTCATATACTTTCCACAATGTGATTTTCCGGATTTAATTTGTGATGTGCTATCTCTCACTGTTACCAATAACCTACCCTTCAATTATGGGCTGCTCATGTCTTTGTCAGTGGGCAAACTTACAAAATCAGCAAGGGATCAAATACTTATTTCCACCACTGTACGTGCATCCATAAAGTAGGCTCTTAGACCAGCTCCAACTGTGCACAAAATGGTAGTGCACACATAAATCTGCTCTGAAATTTGATGTAACTATGTGCATGTACCCCAGTGGCATAGCTAGGGGGGCGCAGGGGGAGCAGTCGCTCCCCTAAACAATCTTTTAGAAAAAATGGCACCTATGCACCAGAGACGCCTGTTTTACCTTTTCCTCCCGACCGCTGCACAGCCTTTTGAGTCTGCAGCAGCCTGGAGGAACTGTGAGTATCCCTTCCCCTCACTGACTGGGTGACATACATGTGGACAAAACCCCGCCTTTGCGTCAAGAGGAACTCCTTCGCTACAGTGTTGATTGAGAGATAGGGGTCGGGATTACGTGAAGACTGCTTGCGCTGCCATGGTGCAATCCTCCACCCACCTTTTGAATGTCACTCAAGCGACCCTGTCGCCTAATTTCCCTCCTCGCCCCCCCCCCCCCCCCACCAAAGACGTAACTTCCTGTTTGGGAGGAATCACACGGAGAAAGGAAACTGGCAGATGCACAAGTGACGAGCATAGGGCTATGGCCCCGCACGCGGCTTCATTTTTGTTGCAACCAAGTTGAACTTGACTGATTTCTTAGACGCTTCTATATCTGAAGAATCTGAAAGGTTGACTTTGATGGTGACGTTTGTATTTGAGCAAGATCTGGAGGCAATTAAACGCCTATACTTTAGAAACGCAAAGACACTTTTCCTGGGTAAAAAGATATGGATGTTCCCAGACGTAACTAGATCAACTCAGGAGAGAAGGAGAGTCTTTCTATCTCTTAGGGCTGAAACTTTAGCCCTAGGAGCATCATTTTATCTCAACTATCCTTGTAAATGTGTGATTAAATTCTTGGGGATAAAATATGCTTTTTTTCAGCCTGAACATCTTAGTGAATTTATAAAAATGAAGAAATTGGCTGCTGGCTAGAACCAAATATTCGGGTATATTTAGTTTGGATAGATGGGTGCTAAGCTATATTATTTTTATGTTTTCCCTTAGTATTTCTCCATGTATTTTCTTTCATGTGGCCCTCCCTATAGTGGTCTAAAGAGGGGGGAAATGTTTTTCTTTCAGAAGTATAATTGTAATTACAATTTTAAGTTCCGTATTGCTGGTTCAAGTTTGTATATGACTTGTTAAAATGTAAATGCATTAAAAATAAAAATTAAAAAAAAAACACTTGGCCCTGAAACTTGTCTCAAAACAGAATAATCCATTTATGTATCTACAATGTAAAAACTTCTACAAAACAGATGAAGTGAAGATGTGATTCCATATGTCCTAATGAAAGTTTAATTTAATTTTACTTCCATTTGCTTCCCAGGGATTTATAGTATGGAGTGTTGCCACGATTTGGGTTTCTGCAGGTACTTGTGACCTGTCTTGGCCACTGTTGGAAACAGGATACTGGGCTAGATGGACCACTGGTCTGACCCAGTATGGCTACTCTTATGTTCTAAGTCAGCAGTTCAGGAAGAAAAATACAGAGGTACACAGCTATTTGATAGTGGGGACATAAAATGAAAGATCAATGTCAGAGAGATGTACAGAAGCAAAGGAAGAAGCCAAGAGGAAAGAGAAGTGGAAAGGCCATCCTGGAAAAGAATTTGGAAGACTGAGGGCCAGATGCACTAAACTTAACGAGCCCTTAACAAGCCATTAACGAGCAAGTAGTAAACTCTGGCATGCACTGAACACTTTTTTCCAACGACAGTAGCAGCTAACGAAAACGGAATGCAGATGAGCAAATCATGTAGAAACCCTATTGTAATGAGATGCACTAACCTTTTCCGATTGCCTTAACGCTGGAAAATGGTGGAAAATCTAACGAAAGGTCTGTACCTCTCGTTGGGGCTGCGTGGGATTGGAAAAATTATTAAAATGTAAAAAATAAAAAAAAAAAATCGGTGGGGGTGGGGGGGGGGGGGCTAAAACGTCCAAGTGCTCGTCACTTTATTGATAAATGTTCAATAAAGACTTCATACAACTTAAAAAAGTGGAAAAAAAATCCACGTGCTCGTCCTTTTTTTTTACAAAACTATTAGGATTTGAACCCACCACCTCTGGATTACAAGACCGCTGCTCTAACCAATCGGCCACAACTGTACTTACTTGGACATCCCTCCCTTACTTCCAGGTCTCTGAGCTGAGTGACGCACGGCCAAAAAGGCCATTTTTATTATTGCGTGGGGGGGGGGGGGGGGGGGCGCACAAAATGGATGTTTTTTTTTTTAAGCGAAGCTTTATTAAAAAAAAAATCAAACAGGCTCCGATGCTGCAGGCTCTTTTTTTGGACATTCAACCCCGCAATAATAAAAACGTCCTTTTTGGCCGTGCTTCACTCCGCTGAGAGACCTGGAAGTCTATGAGCCAATCACAGCTGCTCTGACCAGTCCAGGGATCTCTTTTGCGTTCTGTCTCCTGATGTCACTTCCTGTTTCCTTGTAGGCAGGACGCAAAAGAGACAGCCTGTATTAATCATTGCCCGCCACAGCCACTGCACCTGAGAACAACACAGGCACTGCTGTCTAGCTGACACCAACCGGCACCTAATTTTATAAAAGTCTGCTCCCCCTGATGTCAAAACCTGGTTACGCCTCTGATGTACCCTACATATTTTGTAAAGTATGTGCACATTACAACATTACTTGCATAAGTGTTTATTATTTGTTGCATTTGTATCCCACATGTTCCCACCTATATAATGATCACTGTTGTAAAAAATCTAACATATAAAGAAAAATATAGAAAACAGATCTTCAGAGGTGACCTTCCACTTAAGGCATCAGATTTGGAGATAATGGAAGTAGGTGTTTCACCTTATGTCTTCATCAATCTGATCTTTTTTTGATCTTTTATGTATATACAAGCCGTTAAGCCCATTAGAACGGGCAAGATTTTTTATTTCTCAAATGTAATTTAAAAGTTGATGAGAGAGTGAGAGTGTGTATATGTGTGTGTGTGTGCGAGAGAGTAAGTGTGTGTGTGTGTGTGTGTGCATCTGTCTGAAAGAGAGAGTGTGAGAGTTAGATGATGGCAGGTTTTTAAAATGTTTTTAGTATTAATCCATGTTTCCCCTCCCTCCGGTTCATCCCTTCTTCTCCATGCCTAATGCGATGGTGTTGGGGGAGGGGAGAGGCAAACTATATCCTCTGTTGTCGAGAGGTGTTTAGTTTTGTGGATGGAGGCATTGTCTGCTTTCATTGAGAAGAATCTGTTGGAGCTGGAGTGACGGGAGGGGGCGGTGCAGAGTGGCAATGGGGTAGATGAATCATTGCGGAGACATAGAGTGCGCCCCTTCCTGCGGGACCCGCGCACCTCCCCGGCCAAGCTTCCTCCACCACCACTGCCCCCCAAATCCCCGCACCTTTCCACTAAGCTGCCCCGCCCTTCCCACCGCTAAGAATAAGCCCAGCCTGCCCAGAAGCACCGTCAAGAAAGCGGTCCCAGCCCAGCCCCCGCCCAGGGAAGCCGCCCCGGGGGATGGTGGCAGAGGGAAGTGCCCGGCTCCCAGCATGGCCTGCGGTCACAGCAGCGGCAACGGCAGCAGGTCATCAGACTGCGCCTCGGAGCCGCTGTTAGACGATCCCCACCCGGTGCTCGCCGGTCACCTGCAGCTCTCTGTCCCCGCCGTCAATGATCGTCCACAGCAGCCGGTCAGGAGCGCTGGCATAGACTGCCCTAGTGCGACAAACTCCAGCTTTTGAGGGTGGGCCGCAGGCGTAGGAGGTGACGTGCTGCACTGTTCTGCGCATGTGCGGCACGTCGGTCACTTTTCATTTATATAGTAGGATTTTTTGTTTTCTTAATCAAAATATATAAAGCAATCAATGTATATAAACTTTTAAATTTACATTATAGCAATACTAGTTCGTCATGATAAGTGTTACTTATCTGAACTGTAGGATAGGGGTAGGTGTGCAGACACGTATTTCGCCCAGAGCTTTTTCAAGGCTCATTAGAGCGCCCTCTCCAGGAACCTCTCTATAACCCTGAAGTGCTTCTTTTCCCTTAGGAGCACAGTTTGTGTGGAGTGTGCGTGAACACAACATTAACAAAAGGTCTTTTCTGCACTTAAAACTGGCAGGGAAATCTTACACAATTATTCCCGGTAAGCATCAAAAACAGACTCCGTTGGAGACATTACTTGGAAGCAGATTGGCCATTACCTTTTCACATGCCTTTCTGCAATTGACATTCAGTGCATTACTTGGGAAATCTCCAAGGAACTCAGCTTCCATCACTATTAAGAAACCATAAGGTTAACATGGCAATTACAGGCCAAATAGTACACAAAGAACAAAACTAGTATATTAAGTTGGAGAGGGAAGCCAGATTCTGCTCAACTCTCAGACACAGCAGTGCAGTAATATGCCTTCCAAACAACGATCCATAATGCCTATTCTCAATCACTGCCACAAAACTGGACTCTGGCCCATTCAGTACAGCATAAGCGCATACACTTGGGATGGTTACTTTTTTGGGCAAGTGATATGACTTGTAACAAAAGCAGTTGCAAGAGAATATATTAACTTTCAAACCATGGTGATTTGGGATTTTATACAGCACAGTTCTGTCCAATTTCATTTAAAACAAACATGCCAAATGGAGTCTCAGCAGAGAGGTCACATTCCACAGGCATGGGTACTCAAGATGGCCCTTTCAGGAGAAGGCTGAGGTACATTAGACAGGGCAGTGAGAAGTTTGCACTGACAATGCCCCTATTGCACCTGTTCTGCAGATATTAGAGATTTGTTTCCAGAGCTATCAAATCTTCTATCTTTACATAAGAACATAAGCATTGCCATACCGAAGGTCCATCAATCCCAGTATCCTGTTTCCAACAGTGGCCAATTCAGATTACAAGTACCTGGCAAGATCCCAAAACAGTGGATTTTCCCCAAGTTCATCTTAATAATGGCTTATGAATTTTTTAGGAAGTTATCCAAACCTTTTTTAAACCTTGCTAAGCTAACTGCTTTTACCACATTCTCTGGCAACGAATTCCAGAGTTTAATTACATGTTGAGTAAAGAAATTATTCTCTCTGATTTATTTTACATTTACCAACTTTGTAGCTTCATTGCATGCCCCCTAGTTCTAGTATTTTTTTTTTTTTTTTGGAAAGAGTAAGCAAGCGATTCATGTCTACCTGTTCCACTCCACTCATTTTATATACCTCTATATCTCCCTTCAACTGTCAGCCCTAGCCGCTTTAGACTTTCCTCATAGAGACATCATGCCATTCCCTTTATTACTTTTGTCACCCTTCTCTGTACCTTATCTAATTCCACTATATCTTTTTTGAGATGCGGTGACCAGAATTGCACACAGTATTTGTGGTGCAGTTGCACCATGGATGATACAAAGGCATTATAACATCCTCATTTTTGTTTTCCATACCTTTCCTAATACCTAACATTCTATTTGCTTTCTTAGCCACTGCTGCGCACTGAGCAGAGGGTTTCAACGTATCAACAATGAAACCAAGATCCCTTTCCTGGTCAGTGACTCTTAATGTGGAACCTTGCATTACATAGCTATAGCTCAGGTTCCTCTTTCCCACATGCACCACTTTGCACTTAGTCACATTAAACATAATCTGCCATTTGGATGCCCAGTCTTCCAATTTTTCACAATCCTCTTGCAATTTAACAACTTTGAGTAACTCTGTGTAATCAGCAAATTTAATTACCTCACTAGTTAGAACCCCACTATCTACCCTTCTCCATTGAGAATACTGACCATTTAACCCTACTCTGTTTTCTAGCTTTTAACCAGTTTTTAATCCACAATAGAAAACTACCTCCTATCCCATGGCTCTCCCATTTCCTCTGGAGTCTTTCATGAGATCCTTTGTCAAATGCCTTTTGAAAATTCAGATACACAATATCGACCGGCTCACCTTTATCTATACGTTTGTTCACCCCTTCTAAGAAATGTAGTAGATTGGTGAGGCAAGACTTCCCTTCACTAAATTCATGTTGGCTTTTGTCTCATTAATTCATGCTTTTGAAAATGCTCTGTAATTTTGTTCTTTATAATAGTCTCTACCATTTTCCTGGCACCGGTCAGGCTCAGTAGTCTATAATTTCCCAGATCCCCTCTGGAACCTTAAAAAAAAAAATCGGCATTACATTATCCACCCTCCAATCTTCCAGTACCATGCTTGATTTTAAATATAAATGACATATTACTAACAATAGTTCTGCAAGTTCATTTTTCAATTCTATCAATAGTCTGGGATAAATACCATCTGGTCCAAGCCATCTGCTAATCTTCAGGTTTGTCAAATTGCTCCATTACACCTTCCAGGTTTCCAGAGATTTGATTAAGTTTCTCCAACTCATCAGTTTTGAATACCATTTCTGGCACCAGTATCTCTCCCGAAGCTACATAAGTACATAAGTAATGCCATACTGGGAAAAGACCAAAAGGTCCATGAGCTTTCCTCTGTGAAGACAGGGGCAAAGAATTAATTTAATCTCTCCATTATGGCTTTGTCTTCCTTAAGTATCCCTCGGTCATCTAGTGGTCCTACCGATTCTTTTGCCAGCTTCTTGCTTCTAAATATACCTAAAAAGGTTTTACTATGTGTTTTTGCCTTCAACGCAATCTTTCTTTCAAAGTCTCTCCTTGCCTTCCACTTTGCATTTGACTTGCCATTCCTTATGCTGGGTTTTTTTTTTTAATTCGGATCCTTCTTCCATTTTCTGAAGGATTTTCTTTTAGCTCTAATAGCTTCCTTCGTCTCACTTTTTAACCATGCCAGTTGTCTTTTGGCCTTCCTTCCTCTTTTAACACATGGAATATAACTGGCCTGGGCTTCCAGGATGGTATTTTTGAACAGCATTCATGCCAGATGTCAATTTTTGACCTTTGCAGCTGCTCCTCTTAATTTTTTTTCACCGTTCTTCTCATTTTATCATAGTCTCTTTTTTTAAAATTAAATGCTAACATATTGGATTTTCTGTGTGTACTTACTCCAGAGCAGATATCAAATCTGATCATATTATAATCACGTATCACGCGGCCCCAGCACTAGACCATGCACTCCATTAAGGACTAGGTCTAGAATTGTTCCTCCTCTTGTTGGCTCCAGTCCAGCTGCTCCATAGAGTCCTCGATTTTGTCAAGAAAATTTACCTCCCTAGCATGCCCCTTTATTTATTTAATTGCATTTGTATCCCACATTTTCCCACCTATTTGCGGGCTCAGTGTGGCTTACAATACATTGTAAATGATGGAAGTACAATTTGTTACATTACGATTATGGTTTACATTGTGAATAGTTAAGGAAGACAGAGTCAGATCAATCACCTTTGGGGCGTAGAAGCTTAAGGATATGACGTTGGGGAATTACTATGCTGATCGAGTAATAGCAAGAGGGCGATGGGGTAGACATTTTTTATCTGTAGGTAGATTGTTGAATGGGGGAGAGTACGGGGAAGTGGAGTACATGGGGTAATATCTTGAGGCTTTGTTATGGTGTATATGGGATTTATATGTTTTGATCCTTGCGGTATGTTTTGTCAAAGAGATAGGTCTTCAATCGTTTGCGGAAGTCTGTCAACTCATAGACCGCTCTCAGGCCGCGTGGCAGTGCGTTCCAGAGTTGCGTGCTCTTGTAGGAGAAGGTTGATGCATGTAGTACTTTATACTTTATGCCTTTGCACTTAGGGAAGTGGAGGTTGAGGAAAGTTCTGGATGATTTTTTGGCGTTTCTAGGTAGCAGGTCTACTAAGTCAGACATGTATGCTGGGGCTTCACCGTGAATGATTTTGTGCACTGACGTGCATATTTTAAAGGTGATACGTTCCCTGAGTGGGAGCCAGTGTAATTTCTCGCGCAATGGTGCTGCACTTTCGTATTTTGGTTTTCCGAAGATGAGTCTGGCTGCTGTATTTTGGGCTGTCTGAAGTTTTCTCATTATTTGTTCTTTGCAGCCTGCGTATAATGAGTTGCAGTAATCTAGATGGCTTAATACGAGTGATTGTACCAGGTTGCGGAAGACAGATCTTGGAAAGAATGGTTTTATTCTTTTCAGCTTCCACATGGAGAAGAACATCTTTTTTGTTGTGTTGTTCGCGTGTGTCTCAAGTGTAAGGTAGCGGTCGATTGTTACTCCCAGGATTTTTAAATTTTCTGAAATTGGCAAGTTTAGTTTAGGTGTTGATAGCAGTAAATTTTGTTGTGTTGTATTGGGAGGTTAATATGAGGCATTGAGTTTTTTCTGCATTCAATTTCAGTCGGAATGCGTCTGCCCAGGTGTTCATGATGTGTAGACTTTGGTTGATTTCGTTGGAGATTTCGTTGATGTTTTGTTTAAAAGGAATATATATCGTTACATCATCAGCATATATATAAGGGCTGAGGTTATGGTTTGATAGAAGTTTTGCTATTGGGGTCATCAGTAGGTTGAAAATTGTTGGTGAGAGGGGAGATCCCTGCGGTACTCCGCACTCAGGTGTCCATGCAGCAGATGTGGTTGAATTTGATGTGACTTGGTATGAGCGTGAGGTTAAGAACCCCTTGAACCAATTTAGGACATTGCCTCCGATGCCGAAATATTCAAGAATGTGTAATAGGATTCCGTGGTCAACCATGTCAAAGGCACTTGACATGTCAAATTGTAGGAGGAGTTTGTTGGAGCCTGTTGCGATCCGTTGCTTAAATTTGGTCAGTAGGGTAGTTAGTACTGTCTCTGTGCTGTGATTCGAACGGAATCCTGATTGGGCGTCATGCAGTATTGAGAACTTGTCGAGATAACTTGTGAGTTGTTTAGTTACCACTCCTTCTGTTATTTTGGTTATTAGTGGTATGGATGCAACTGGTCTGTAGTTAGTTATTTCACTAGCGTTTTTCTTTGTGTCTTTGGGTATTGGGGTGAGTAGGATTTTTCCTTTTTCCTTTGGGAAAAGTCCGTTTTGTAGCATGAAATTCAGGTGGTTTGTTAAGTCTAATATGAATTGATGAGGAGCTGATTTCATGAGGTTGCTTGGGCAGATGTCTAGTTTGCATTGGGATTTGGCGAATCTTTTAAGCGTTTTAAAGATAAGGTCTTCTGACAGTACTTCGAATTCGGTCCAGATCCTGTCTGCTGGGTGTATTCCGTCAGTAGGAACAACATAGTTGTTTACATTATCTTTACATTTACCTAGTCAAAATTGGGGTAATTGAAATCACTCACTATTATTCTATTACCCAGTTTGTTAGCCTCCCTAATCTCCAAAAACATTTCTACATTTGTCTGTTCATCCTGGCCAGGTTTATGGTAGTACACTCCTATCATTATCCTTTTCTACTTTACACATGGAATTTCAATCTATAGGGATTCCAAGATGTGTTTTGTGTCCTGCAGAATTGTTAGTCTATTTGATTCAAAGCCCTCCTTAACAAACAATGCTACCCCTCCACCAATTCGATTCACCCTATCACTAGGATATAATTTGTATCCTGGTATGACAGTGTCCCACTGGTTATCCTCCTTCCACCAAATCTCTGAGATGCCTATTATATTTAATTTTTCATTTAGTGCAATATATTCTAACTCTCCCATCTTATTTCTTAGACTTCTGGCATTTGCATATAGACATTTCAAACTATGTTGTTCCTACTGACATCTTACTCATCAGTCAATTGACAGTCTTGGAAATCTCTCTGCTTCTTATTTAAAGACACCTGATCTACTATGGTCTCTATTGCAACCCTGCTATCTGGATGCCCTATCTTCCCTGTATTGGTGTAATCTTTGAAAGATACCTTATTCTAAGATACCTTGTTCTAAACCACGAGCTTTTGAACAACTGTTGGCCTTCCCCCAGTTTCTAGTTTAAAAGCTGCTCTATCACATTTTTAAATGCCAATGCCAGCAGTGTGGTCCCACCCTGGTTAAGGTGGAGCCCATCATTCCGGAATAGGCTCCCTCTTCTAATGTTGCCTAGTTTCTAACAATTCCCTCTTCCCTGCACCATTGCCTCATCCACTCATTGAGACTACGGAGCTCTGCCTGTCTCTTGGGCCCTGCGCATGGAATGGGGAGCACTTCTGAAAATGCTACCCTAGAGGTTCTGGATTTGAGCATTCTAAGAGCCTAAATCTGGCTTCCAGAACCTCCCTCCCACATTTTCCTATGTCACTGGTACCCACATGTACCAAGACAGCCAGCTCCTCCCCAACACTACCTAAAATCCTATCTAGGTGACAGCGAGGTCCACTACCTTCGCAACAGGCAGGCAAGTGACCAGACGATCCTCACATCTACCAGCTATCAAGCTACCTACATAGTAACATAGTAGATGATGGCAGAAAAAGACCTGCACGGCCCGTCCAGTCTGCCCAACAAGATAAACTCATATGTGCTACTTTTTGTGTATACCTGACCTTGATTTGTATCTGTCATTTTCAGGGCACAGACCATAGAAGTCTGCCCAGCACTAGCCCCGCCTCCCACCACCGGTTCCGCCATCCAATCTCAGCTAAGCTTCTGAGGATCCATTCCTTCTGAACAGGATTCCTTTATGTTTATCCCACGCATGTTTGAATTCTGTTACCGTTTTCATCTCCACCACCTCCTGCAGGAGGGCATTCCAAGTATCCACCACTCTCCCCGTGAAAAAATACTTCCTGACATTTTTCTTGAGTCTGCCCCCCTTCAATCTCATTTCACGTCCTCTAGTTCTACTGCCTTCCCATCTACGGAAAAGGTTCATTTGCGAATTAATACCTTTCAAATATTTGAACATCTGTATCATATCACCCCTGTTTCTCCTTTCCTCCAGGGTATACATGTTCAGGTCAGCAAGTCTCTCCTCATATGTCTTGTAACGCAAATCCCATACCATTCTCGTAGCTTTTCTTTGCACCGCTTCAATTCTTTTTACATCCTTTGCAAGATATGGCCTCCAAAACTGAATGCAATACTACAGGTGGGGCCTCACCAACGACTTATACAGGGGCATCAACACCTCCTTTCTTCTGCTGGTCACACCTCTCTCTATACAGCCTAGCAACCTTCTAGCTACGGCCACCGCCTTGTCACACTGTTTCGTTGCCATCAGATCCTCAGATACTATCACCCCAAGATCCTTATAATCGAATCACTACAACAGCCATCTTAACCTTTTCCTCCTATGCAAAAGCTGCTGGAGACACATCTTCAATAAAAACCAAGTATGAATATAAAAACTGAATTGAACAGAACAGAACAAGTATTGGCCCATGGATAACATTACAAATCACAGTGTGTAGAAATAAGCACTTTCAATAAGCATGCTTTTTGAAATGTGAAGACTTCATTATAATTCAATCTTGTGATGACACTTGCACATAAAAGCTGAGCACAACCATGAATTGAAAGTCAAAGCAGACCAGAACCATCAAACCAATAACCTGCCCCAGTTTCTACTAGCATAATATGCACTCCCTCCAAACATTTTAATGCCAATATAATTGAAAAACAAATTCCTAAGTCACCCACTGTTCCCTTCCATAGTTTCCCTCTTAAGAGCTCTTTGCACACAGCCAGTCCAGGATGCATCCACCTTGTATTCCAACAGCTGAATATTATCTGAGAAGCTTTAATTTAATGGGAACCAAACTAATTTATGGATCAAAAATCTATGCATGTGTAGACAAGTCCCTCGAACATACTGCTTAGAGCAGACATAAAATATATGGAATGTCATCTGAAATTCTCCCCCCCCCCCCCAATTATAAATGTAATTAAAAATACTGATGTCTCAAAAGCTACATTTTTGATTCCACATATAATGCAAAGAAGAAGTCAGTCATCCTTTTATTTATGATGTTCTTCCGCTCAGAGATCACAGGTTGACAAGCTATTGAATAGGTGTCAAGTGCCCCTTCTCCTGTAGTCAGGCTACCAGACTTCAGTGTATTACCCATAACATTTGGAGTCCCAGCAACAGAACTTAATACTCTCCCTGGTTTTTATGACCTTGATTCAAAAGTCTACAGCTTTTTTCCCCCACCCCCAATTGGGATCTAATAAGGTCATCTAAACCTTGGCAAAGGAACAATAGCCTAGTTCTAATTGGTGGGGCATCAGTTACACAGAGCCTTATCTACAGAAGAAAAGCTGCAAAATCATATCCAAACAATAGGATAACATTAAATAAAAATCGTGCCATGTAGTGATCCTGTTTTACAAACAACAGATAGTCAACAAAAGTGTTCCATGGGCTACGTGATGCATGTGGTGTGAGGGAGTGTGAGTGTGTGTGTGTGTGGGGGAAGGGGTTCTAATGGGTCGTTATGTATTATAGCTACAGCTTATTAAGAGTATACTCAGACCGCTGATCACATTTTCAATCCCTCAGAGCAGCATGTTTCTGTACAAATGATTATACTGTAATGGACTGACGGAAGTTGTGCTACTTTGACAGCACTGGCAAAGGCAGAATTCACTGCTGAATACAGACACTTGCTTTGTATCAGTTTTAATGGTCTCACTCTATTCTCCCCACTACTATATAAAAGAGCAAAAGAAACACCTGTACAGTATGAAAAAAAAGAAAGATTTTAAAATAAATCTTATATACATGCAATTACTTGCACTACAACCTGAATAAGAGAACAGAGATTTAACATGGTTCCCAAATATTTTATAGTTAGGGCTTCATCATTAGATTCAGCTGCTGAACTGTCCACTGCACTGAAGAGGCACAAAAAGGCTAAAACCCCACTAGAGAATTGCTGCACTTTACTTCTGACCAGAGATTGTTCCAGGATCCATGAAGCATCTATTTCAGGGAAGCTACTGTAACCCCACCCCTGGACATCAGCCAGAGGCTATCTGACACTGCACCTAAAGAGCAAGCCCCTTTGTGAGCTTGACAGATTCCCTGGAAAGTGGAAATAGGTGAGGAAAGGAACTAGTCATTGTAAAAGCTGTGGTTATGACATCTGCTGCATTTAAACTAGACAATAGGTATGTGCGTTCAGTTTCCAGTTTGGAAACTTTGGGCACATAAGAGCATGCACTAAAACAGACTACTAAAACCTTGGCTTTTATGCGCATAAGTATATTAATCAAATTTTACATGAATTTTCTAAAATAAGAAAGTAAAGTCCAGAAAAAAAGCCACCTCCCCCATTTGAAAATAGTATTTTGTGCTATAAAATGTGTCACAGCCAAACTCTGTATTACTCAATGTTCTGTAGGGTTGTGGTCAATATGAAATGGACCTTTTTTTTTTAATATTCTAAGACTTAACCATTTGTTCACATGTTAAGTTTTAATAGCAAAGATAAATATCTTAAAAATATGATGCTATTCCAGAATCCTACAGGTTTTTTTTTTGTTTGTTTTCTGAATGGAAATTGGATGTACTCTGTGTAACAATTTCAACATCAGGAATCTGACTGGTCCTTCTTAAGTTAACGCCATTATACTTTTTAATCTTACTACTATGTAAGCCGCATTGAACCTGCTATAAGTGGGAAAGTGCGGGGTACAAATGTAATAAATAAATAAATAAAAACGTGCCCGAGATTTCCTATGGCACACAAGCCTTGAATGAGAAATGTTACAAGGGGGAGAACTTATACTTTAGAATTTTGTCAGGTCAGCTTATAGCTTACCTTTCAGGGTCTGAATGACTTAATAAATAAAATTTAAAGCTCTAGTATCTATCATCTAACAGACTCTGCCAAATTTGGTTAGCAGATATAGATGTAATTTGATATTAGCTGATTTTAGTATTCAAGTAAGAGATCTTCCCAGGTGTTAGAATCTTTTTTTTTATTTATGTGATTTCAATATAATTCTCTTCAAGTTGTCACATAAATGTAACACATGCTGTTTCAAAACAGGAAACAAACCAATAAAAGAAAACAAAAAAGAAGAACAGCAGAACTAATAAAGTTCACAATGTGGAAACAGAAATCTTATTATGGAGAGATAAAAAGTAATACATTAAAACAGTAATTCCCAAACCTGTCCTGGGGGAATCGCAACCAGTCAGGCTTCAGATATCCACAATGAATAGTTATGAGATCGATTTACATACTCTGCCTCCCATCCTAAATTCACTCGGTCAGCTATGCGAGTGCCAGCACCGAATACTGCTGGCACCCATGTAACTGTGGGCTTCTCCCCAACTCCGACCTCTATACCACCCTTGACCTGCCTACTTTAAATGTGGCTGGTCAGATCTGATATTCAGCAGCAGTGCCCAATTAAGTGCCACTGAATATCGGCAGTTGGGTGGCCCAAGTGTTTTAACAAATCCATTAATTATACACCAAAATTTAAAAAACAAAAGAATAAATCATCAGATAGCAACAATTTGGATAAACTTCTAGGCCTATAGGTGTCACTTTGCCATACATGTTTAAAGTTTCCATAACATACATCAAAACACTTTCAGAAAATGCAGAAAACCTGAAGAGGAATTCCATTAACTAACTACTGACCTATTTCACTTTTCTGCCTCTATAATTGTCTATGCATATTATATTGTTTTGTATTTGTAGTTCAGTTTGTATCCTGAACAGAGAATAGCACAGGGATGGGGACATGTGGTTAACGGCAGGGACTGGGACAGAGGCCGCAGGGGGACAAGGAAAAACGTTGTTCCAGTGTCACTCTCTAAAGGCTTGAGACTAGCCTTAAATAGGCTGTTCCAACTACAAAAATAGCATTTTATAACTGCTGTTCATCAATATACTAAAAAAAACTTAAACATCTTAGACAACTGGCAACTGAATTCAAAGAAAAAAAACTGCAGAAGTTGCTTTTGAATTTAAATGAAGTATTGTTAAATGGCATCATCTGTCTCTCGTCTGCCTTTGATGTGGCAACAAAAGTCTTGTCTGCTGGTCAGACTCCTACCATCTGCAACGTCCTTCCATCACATACCCAGTTGCTCAAGCATCTAACTGTTACTGATAAAAAAAATTCATGCATTGTTGCTGGCATCAAGGCACATTTCAACACTTGACACTTTTTTTTTCATGTTCATCCACTACAGAGTGTTGGTTCTCTTCTAAACTCACACCTGCAATCCAATTACCTCCCCAAATGATGTAAAAACACAGGCAACCATATCTTTGAGAAGATTGTACCAAAACCAGACTGAAATGGAAGACTCGAGTCCATCAACATCGACTCAGGATCCCCTACAATCCACATTCCCAGAAAACGTCACATCTGTGGAAGATTCCCCCCCGGGCCGCCAAAAGAATAAAAATAGATGTTAGTAGTTTTATGAGTGACTCTTATGGAAGTGTCTCCTTTGAAGGCTATTATTAATGAACTGGACAGTTATTTATGTTTGAATGATGCAGATGACAATGTTTTAAGTTTTTGGAACAACAAGCAAAAGTGCTGGCCAAACTGACAAAACTTGCACAGGGGATCTTGCGCATTCCTGCTGCCAGCACGGCTTCTGAGAAGACATTTTCTATTGAAGGAAGGACTGTGGAAGACAGGAGAGCTAGATTGAATCCTGCGATTGTTGATAACTTTATCTTTTAAGCTGTGGATAAATAATGACAGTGTCTCATAGGGCATATTTCTTCCCTGCTAGGACATAGAGAGAGGATTGTATTTTGTCCTCCTGGACATTTTAACAGGGCAGATTAGGGTTCCCTGGGGTAGCATAAGTCAGATACTGTTAGGGTTGGAAGGGTAGATGGTGGCGGGGGGTTATTTTAGTTGCTCATTATTATTGTTTTCTATTTGTGATTTATACACACAGTTGTACAGAATATTATTCCTTTCTATACTTTAATAAAAAGATTTAAATATAAAATCATACATGTTCGAGGCTTGTGCAGATGAGAACAGAGCTGCAAGAATGGGGCAGGGACGGGGACAGAGTTGGTCATCATGTCATTCTCTAATTCTGAACTACCAGTTACTGCTCTGATGGGGCATGGTAGTTTTGTAACATGATGTCAGTTCAATTGTCAGAATTAAATATGTAGCAGAGTTATTGATTTTATCAATATAAAAATGCAGCTTTTAAAAGATGTATTGAAACTGCATTTCAAGACCTTCTTTCCCTTCCCTTTTTCCTGGGAACCTCTGATAGCAGGGCTAGTCAATTACAAACACTTAACAGAGACAAAAGCTGGCTGGGAGGGTCACCAAGACATCTCTAGAGTACAAAAAACTGAAGCAGACAGAGAGACTCCTATGACTCAAACTGAAAAAACCCATCTATATGACAAAAGAAAATCCACCTATCCCAGCAGACTGAAACCTGTGCAAAAGCCCTCAAGCTATAGAAAAGCCATTTGCCAGCAGATATCCAGGAAACATGTGACCATGCTTCCCTGCAAACTACAATACCCAAGATCCCCTGCAAACTACAATATCCAGGACTCAGGGAACATTATAAAAAGCCTGGAAACAGCCCAGCTCTTCCTCTTGGGACCTGCCTGCTCTTGGGAAAAATCTGCTGCTGTGAAGACCTGCCTCTGCCTCATGGCTCTTCACTGGACCACAGCATGCTCTATAACAAGGACTGTTCTGTAAGTTTTAACCTCTGATTTAAAAACCTGCTACTTTACTTAAGCACAGATTCTCTGTAAAGATCTCTTAAAGAACTATCTCTCACTTGTAACCTTATATGATTGCATTAATCATATTGTAACTTAATAAACCCTTTTGAAGCTAAATATATATATAGTCTGTTCTTTCTTAAACCTGGTAATGCAGGTTAATGCAATCCAATAAATATACTTAATTTCTTTTATTCTTGCAATTGTAAATCATTCTTACCTATAGGTAAGTGGTGGAGAAATATTAGCGAGTGCTCTAGAGCTCTTTCCCCCAAGATAAATCACTTCTTGTAACAGTTTCTCTTGCTCATTTGCATCACCATCAGAACTGGGGCTTGGATCTGGTACCATTTGCCTTCTTTTAGAACTGCAATGACTGGATTAAAAAAAAAAAAACAGCAACGCAAGCCTTTCATACCCTTGTACATTTTTTATATATTGCCATTTAAAAAAACAGAATTCAAAATGCATTAAAGCCCTTTTGCTTTCTTGTACTTGATTACATATTGAATGTTTCTATAAAACTGTTCTCTCACATTGAAAGCATAGTTGTGTAGTTCAAGGACAACTTCTACTTTAATGCATTTTGTACATTTTTGACAGACGAATGTGAAAAATGCACAATGATATGAATCCTTTTATAATGCATGTTTCCCTTTTTTTTTCTAACGCCTCACCTAGCCCAGTCACCACAGTGATGGTCTTAGGTTGAAGGCCAAGTGCTGAGGATCCTTCTGGAACCTAAAAGCAAACATTATATATTGCCATTATATGAATATCAAAATCTTTCTACTCCCAGAGGCAGTAAGCCCAAAAAAATCAAACTCAGGCTCTCTTGGAAGCACAAAACCACCACTGAACCATCAGATCGGGCCCAAAAGTACACTACAGTATTCTGGACATAATTATAGCTGACAAATCACCAGTCTATTTGGGAGGTTTCCACCAGCTCAGGTGCAGTCCCTGAATCACAGCAGGTGTGACTGCTCTTGCTCATTTTATGGTTTGCATATCTATAGTGTTGAAAGCTGCATTGCAAAACAAAAATGCACGGTCAACTTCCACTTCATGTTTGCGGAACTTTGAACCACTCAGATTGTCGACTTTGACTTGCCAGGTGGCATAATACAACCTGGACATAAACCTACCTGCTCTTGAGTTTATACAAAAATATAAAAGCCAATATTTCTCATCTCCTTTGCTACTTTCAACCAGTCCACGCCTACAAAAAGGATCACCTGCCTTTAACAACTGAAATTGCCTAGGTCCCTCTTTTGATTTGAAGGACTTATGTCCCCACCCTTACCCCCACCCCATATAAGCTTCAGTCACTCTGAGAATTACTCCTAAATACATCATAAGATTTTGTAACTGGCAATTCAAATCACTTCCTAAGATTACTGGTGTCCCACAGGTATCTAACTTTTTCTCCCTAATTTAACAATGCATTGTACACATTCAAATCTCCTCTGCCACATTTAATCCATTCAAAAACCTCTATCAATATGCAGTACCCTGTTCATCACCACTCATGGTATTCAAAACACATTTTATATTGAGAGAACTTTTTCAAAGGATCACTACCTAGAGCCAAAAAATACTGCCAAAAATGAAAAACCAAACTACTGACCCTTAACATATTTCATAGTTTTCAAATGCTGGTGCTCCAGATATTAAAATATAGATGCAGCACCAAAACTAGCAAGATTGCAGAAAAAAAATCTTTTTTATTTTGTCATCTGGAGCACCAGAATTTGAAAAGTATGAAATATTTTAAGGGTCAATATTTTGTATTATGAATAGAAACTGCTGAGATAACTCAATCAAGTTGTACTCATCTGTGAAGGAAAATATATTGTTCTTAAGTTGAAGCCATCTATGATTTTTTTTTATTCTTCATTTGCATAAGTTCATATAAGCTCATGAGCACATTAAAAAGTGAAGGTATAGGATTATATTGAAAACTGCCTGGTTGCTGCTCAGTGTGCTTGATATTAGTCCGTGTGGACAGACTGGCAACTTGAGAAGTTTGTTATATACCATCTTCAAAAAATATATATATTTTTTAAATTGGGCTCATTTGACACCATACTAGGGTTCCCAACCACTTAAATTGCATATATATTCAGGATTTATCATCTAACCTCAGTTTAAAAAGTGGACAGTGAGAATAAACAAAGTCTGTTCCATTAGCTCTGTAAAAGCTAGGGCCTAAATTAAACCTAGCCCATAATTTTTAGAAAATTCAGCCATCAGTTTAAAGAGACATATGAAGTCCCTTCTTTTAGTTCTTCTAAGTCAATGGAACATTAGAAAGACACCTAAAGAGAAAAAAAAAGGTCAAGAATGTCTGACCTTCCACATAGTGGTAAAATAACTCTCCAAAACTTTAATGGAATAGGGCCCAACTTGGTTTGTCGGAGTGAAAACAAAATCTGTGAAAAAAAACCAGGAGTTCAAAAATGGACAGACTGTACTGGGGATTCCAGAGAAATAAAGGCCCCAGAAAAATGGAGCAATACATTTCAATGACATAAGCTGTTCCAATTTCTGCAGCATGGAAACATTAATACACCGACACAGAATTGCTCCTTTCAAACCACTGTCCTGCCACAACAGCTTGAAAGGGCATGTTCACTATCCATACTGTACTAAGAACGTGCAAGTTAAAGCAAGCTGCATTTCCTGTTAGGTTCATGCAATCTTTGTTCTTATATGTTAAATGTTACATGTGACCCATTCTCTCTAATCCAAGACCCACTTGGATTCACGATTTAAGGTTAAGGATTGCACCTAAGGCTATTGTCATCTCCCTAGACCTTAGTCCTTATGAATAATCCATTGTTCCTCTCCCTCCAAGGAAAGAAAAATCTCCATGTTGGTTCAGAAAGCAGGCTACTTTGCAGCCTCTCTCCCACCCCACATTATCCTTTTACCAGTACGAGTCGAAAGATCAACATCCAGTCACAGACAACTTTTCGGGTTTATATTGGACCAGAATCAGTGCAGAACTCTTGGTTTCAAATAAACACAAGTTCCTTGTTGGCTTACTTGTAACAGACAGTTGGATGTTAAGAAAATGAATCTTCTTCAGATGTTTAACTGGTTTAGCTCACTGTTAAGTACTGAACTGAAGTACACTACGAGAACAGTGCAACCACATCTCCTCTCTCCTGTTCACAGAAACATCCACACACAAATATAAAAACAAACAGATGCACACACACACAGAACTGTAAATAATTCCATCCAGCTGATGTCACGTGATGCCACATGCTTTCCCTACCCCTATTCCCTAATGCTGCCATTATCTCTCATCCCTTCTGGGCTGGCTCAGTGATTCAGATGTATATTTCATTTTCTTTGGTGTGAATTCTACTATGAAACTTGACTCAACCACATAGCTTTCTTAATGGTTACTATGTACGGAAACAACTAGTGACTCAACTGTGTAGTTTGCTACCCGTTTCTTTGTGTTGCCAACTAATGATGGATGTGCACATCAATACCAGTTGCCATGGGACAGGACAGCTTGACAGTAACATCTAACAGTAAACAGTACCATCACATTTTGTTACATTTTATTGTTCTTTCTAAACCAAAGAGTAGTTCCCAAACATTGCCATTTAAGATCTCCTTCACCATCACCCCTCCAGGTCAGAGATGTACACCGACAACAGTCAGAATTCCACGAGTCACAACTATTTTAAACTATTTTCCTAAGTTACTGATGTATGAATCCCTTGGAAGATTATCGGATCTTCATGCTATATGTGATACTCAACAGGAGCACTAAGGACTTTGAACCAGAATTCTGCGATATAAGTTTTGAAGTAACTCCTGATGCAGGCATATCTTAATGCCGAAACACAGCTGTGTCGGGTCGTGTTAATCAGACTAGAAATAAAGGACTTCTGGTTCCATTTCTCTTTTGTAGACTACACTTTTTTTTTTTATCTGATTTGGATTGCTTTCATTCATGGAGGTCTTTTACCTTCTTTTGGTTTTTGTTAAAATTTTGCTTCTCAGAAGTCAGTGTTTAAAGTGGATAAATGGGCCTCCTACCATTGACCCTCCAGCAAAGCTGTACTAACCCTCCTTAGAACCCCATACAAGAAGCAGAGCATGTGAAGTATCAGCTAAAAGCGGACTCAGAGAATGAGAGCTTTGAAAACGGAGGCACAGCCATCACCAGGAGGTCTATATCATGTATTTCCAAAAGATATGAAAACAAAATGTCAGGATACAAATGATCTAAGAATATGACTAATAGAGGAAGCAGAAACAAGAGATGACCAAGATAATGTGCGCAAGAATCCTACCTAGCATTGCTGCTTTTGAACTGAAATGCAAAGTTAAACTCAAGTGACTGAGTCATTCCAGGAACAAGTGTGACTGGTTATATGATCAGAATGCTTCCTGTGTCAGAGTAATGATATAGTGTCCTTCATTTTCTTTCTGGTCATGCTGGGCAGTGCCTAGCATAATTTAATCAGCCTTGAATGTAGGCTACTCATATTCCAGTACTGAAACCTTCAGCAGTCAATGGCTAACAGACAGCAGTAACAAATGAATATTAACATGGATGAATCTCTCCAGCTTGTTTCATGGGAACAGCTACTTAAAGGAAACTGCATCCTTTTGATTCCTAGTTCACACTTTCTACCTGGTTTGTAAGGCTAATGTCAACTGCCAAATTCCAATAATGCTTCTGTGATTATTTCTTGGTTCTAATTCAAACTTTTGGGCCACACACAGAATGCAACAGACCAACCAAAACACTCTCCCCCCATCAATCAAACTTACTGCATGAAACCTAATGTGTGCTGAGAAACATCACTACCAGCATCAGCCAATTTACGCACATTACCACTTCATTTTGTTTTTCAGAAACTGAGTTCTCTAGCAAGCTGGATGAAGAGTCCCATTTATTATTATTATTTTAAATATTTTCCAAAATCTTGTTAAAAGCAACCCCCCCCCCCCCCCCCCCCCCCCAAAAAAAAAAAAAAATTTTTTTAAGACTTCACCCAAAAGCTACTCTTGCAAACTGCAGCTAATAAAGTGGAGGAGTGGCCTAGTGGTTAGGGTGGTGGACTCTGGTCCTGGGGAACTGAGTTCAATTCCCACTTCAGGCACAGGCAGCGCCTTGTGACTCTGGACAAGTCACTTAATCCTCCATTGCCCCAGGTACAAATAAGTACCTGTATATGTAAGCCACATTGAGCCTGCCATGAGTGGGAAAGTGCGGAGTACAAATGTAACAAAAAAAAACTTGAAATTTAAGACAGATATTCCTAAGCAAAATAAAGTACTGATCAAAATATTAAATTTTACAATACTGGAAAATTACTACAGCAGACTTTGCAGATGTGTCTGAACAGTTGTAACTGAAAAAATATAAATAAATAAGAATTCAGAATCGGACACGTATCAGTTAAGTAAAATTGATAATGTATCTGCTGTGTGGAAGGTAATATTAAATGTTAGTGGTGCTAAGCCACCACCCAGTTGCCAGTATCCACCCGGCTGGCATTACCAGGGTTGGCATAGGGGAGTCCAAACAGGGCAACTGCCTTGGGCCCATGTTGTACAGAGGCACACAAACCAGCTGGAAGCTGTAAGTACGATATGTAGTGGCTTTGGGGCCCCTTCCTAAATTTCTACCTTAGGCCCAACAAGTCTTAAGCAATTCTAAATAACTGTGCCTAGATTTTTACCTATGTGTGTATTTAAACTCCACACCATAATGTCAACACACATATGTTTTATATATAGTCCAATAGACCTCTTTTCATTCACAGCAACACTAGTTGCTTCCAATTCCTTGGCATTTCAAGCAGCAAGATTACGGACTATGAATTCACCTATATTTAAATCTTCTCAGTCCTATTTAATTTTGAGGAAAATTTTGAAAACCCTTTTGTTTCAGAAATATGTATCCTACGCTAACCAGTGATTTACTATTTTTCTTTTAACTATTGATTTACTAATTTTCATTTTAAGTACTAAATGTATTATGTCTCTCCTTCCCAGTTAAATGAAACTGGCTTCTTAAAAGTTGCAACCCACTTAGAACTGCAAGGTAATAGCAGGATAGAAAAACAATTTACCATTACCACTGATATCAATCATATAGGAGGGTCTCTACTGCAGCACACTCCGACTTATGCATTGTGCCTAGAGGCTCCACCCATGATTATAGACAAAGCACGTCAATAAAAAATCTTCAGTCAGGTGATTCTCTGTGCTGTAGGCATACTTGACCTATTGGCATGGTAAAAGCTGTCAATACTACCACCAAGGACAGAGGCATTAAATGTACAGACATGAAACTTGGAAAAATTCTTATGAACTTATTATAACATTATATAGTAACATACTAGATGATGGCAGAAAAAGACCTGCACGGTCCATCCAGTCTGCCCAACAAGATAACTCATATTTGCTGCTTTTTGTGTATACCCTACTTTGATTTGTACCTGTGCTCTTCAGGGCACAGACCGTATAAGTCTGCCCAGCACTATCCCCGCCTCCCAACCACCAGCCCCTCCTCCCAACCACCGGCTCTGGCACAGACCGTATATGTCTGCCCAGCACTATCCTCACCTCCCAACCACCAGCTCTGGCACAGACCGTACAAGTCTGTCCAGCACTATCCCTGCCTCCCAACCACCAGTCCCGCTGCCCACCACCAGCTCTGGCACAGACCGTATAAGTCTGCCCAGCACTATCCTCACCTCCCAACCACCAGCCCTGCCTCCCAACCACCGGCTCTGGCACAGACCGTACAAGTCTGCCCAGCACTATCCCCGCCTCCCAACCACCAGCCCCGCCTCCCGATCTTGACTAAGCTCCTGAGGATCCATTCCTTCGGCACAGGTTTCCTTTATGCTTATCCCACGCATGTTTGAATTCCGTTACCGTTTTCATTTCCACCACCTCCCGGGGGAGGGCATTCCAAGCATCCACTACTCTCTGCATAAACACATTCCTTACTCAGGTAACTATATATTACCCATTCACCTACAAAAGTCCTTTTTATTTTAACAGCAATTACAAAGCAGGTGTTCTCAACCCAGTCTTCAGGACATCCACGATGAATATGTATAAGAAATTTGGATATTCTAAAAACTGACTGGCTGGCTGTCTCGAGGACAGAACGCTTTAGCGAAGGATGGCCTTAGAAGAAATGCTGCTGACTGAACCATCATGTTGAGGAAAGGACTAGTGCTATAACATCCAGCTTTACCTCCAGGGAAGTCAGATGTATACCCCTTCCAGGACGACTGATGGCTCTGCCCCTTGCAATATAATAGGGGTGTGCGGCTTTAGTGTGGGGTACATGCAAGAGCAGTGTTTCCCAAGTCCAGGCCTGGAGTACCCCTTCAGCCTTATTTTCAAAAGTGATGGGCGCCCATATTTCAACCCAAATCGGGAGATGGGCGCCCATCTCGCAAAGGCGCCCAAATCGGTATAATCGAAAGCCGATTTTAGGCGCCTGCAACTGCAATGTCGCGGGAACGAACAAAGTTGACAGGGGCGTGTCGGAGGCGTGGTGAAGGCGGGACTGGGGTGTGTTTATCGGCCGAGCAGAGATGGGCGCCTTCAGCCGATAATTGGAAAAAAATGGCCGTTTTAGCGAGAATTTAGGTCACTTTTTTGGACCCTTTTTTTTTCACGAACAAGTCCCAAAAAAGTGCCCTAAATGACCAGATGACCACCGAAGGGAATCGGGGGTGACCACCCCTGACTGCCCCAGTGGTCACTAACCCCCTCCCACCAAAAAAAACCAAAAAACAATTTTTTTCCAGCCTGTATGCCAGCCTCAAATGCCATACCCAGCTCCATCACAGAAGTATGCAGGTCCCTGGAGCAGTTGTTAGTGGGTGCAGTGGACGTCAGCCAGGTGGACTTAGGCCCATCCCCCCCTACCTGTTACACTTGTGGTGGTAAATGGGCACCCTCCAAACCCACTGTACCCACATCTAGGTGCCCCCCTTCAGCCATAAGGGCTATGGGTAATGGTGTAGAGTTGTGGGCAGTGGGTTTTGGGGGGGGGGGGAATTTGAGGGGCTCAGCACCCAAAGGAAGGGAGCTATGGACTTCGGAGGTAATTTACTTTTGTTTTTTACTTGTTACAAGTGCCCGGTTGGTGTCCTGGCATGTGAGGGGGACCAGTGCACTACGAATCCTGGCCCCTCCCATGACCCAATGCCTTGGATTTGTTCGTTTTTGAGATGGCCAGCTTCGTTTTCCATTATCGCTGAAAAACGAAACCGCCCAGCTCAAATCCGCACATATCCGATGCATTTCCTCGGCACAAACCATATCATCAAAAAAATAGATGGGCGCCCATTTTTTTCGAAAATACGTTCTGTCCTGCCCCTTCATGTACCCGTGGAGAGGGGCGTTCGATTATGCCCCTCCTTGCCAGTCAGGTTTTCAGGATATCCACAATGAATATACATGAACTTGATTTCCATACGCTGCCTCCATTATATGCAAATCTTTCATGCATATTCATTGTGGATATCCTGAAAATCTGATTGGAAAGGGGTATTCCAGGACCTGACTTGAGAAACACTGTGCTAGAGGCACAACACGTCAGGGAACCTGTGCCACCTTTGCTGTGCCGACAAAGGAGTGCAAATAAGGAGCTTCTTAGATTAGACCGGGGCAAATTTAGAATAGTTGATAGTCTGTTTTATTTTTTTTTTGTAGAGGTCTCAGATCAAGGTGGTACTGGGCCAGGGGCATTATGGGGATCTGGTACACTTTCAAATCAGTAAACATTTGACTCCTGGTCCAACAACAGCTCTGAAGTCTATCCATACGGCTGTGCTTGTTGGCTGGGGGAGAGGGGAGAGATACTGTGTGGGTTGGCTTATTAAATACTAGATCTGCTGGGAACAAGATAGCAGTTGTTTCCAAATTGATACTTGAAGAAAAGTTAGCAGGTCTGTGTGTATATAACAGAATCCTGGTTATTACGGTCAGTCATTTCTATCCACTAAAATTATAGTTGGGAATGGGCATGTAGGACACACAAGAGGGGAGAGAGGTGTTGGTAATTTTTGCTGATGCTTTAAAATAATCTAAGATCTATCATGTATAATGGACCTACTGATGTTTAACAGTGTGTTTAATGGAAAGTTATATTGCCTTTTGTATTGTCCTTCAAGTACGTTACTAATTGTTCTATTTTGTTTGCGTTTTTTTTGGTGAAACTGTCTGTGAATTTGGAACACCTGTGCATTTTTAAGAGATTTTAACATTTCGTTTGATCATGTCCGAGATGTTCAAGGAATACAATCATGTATTGTTTAACCTTTAGGGTTCATGCTTTTTTACACAAATAGTGTGGAGTCTACAGAGAGAGCTGATCATGTTTAAGATTAGATTTTTTTTTTTGCCAGTCATTGTTTAAGAAATTAGTTTCTACCTGTTAGTGCAATGGAATGGACGGATCATAATCTTGTTGCTTTGAGTTTATACCTGGGGGGGGGGGGGGGGGTGACTCTAGAACATGTTGGGGGAAAAGCCAATGAGATACAGGCGAGGCCTTCTGGCCGAAAAAAAATGGTTTCCTCAGCTGGCATTTCAAACATGTTGTAGTTTTGATGAGGCAGTGCATGTGTGACAATATTCTGGCTGAGACATTAGATGAGATCGCACCACTTAAAAAAAATGTGACAGTGAAGGGCTCTAAGGATTTCTGCTCTTGGAAGATTATTTTCTTTTTTTTAATTTAACAACATTTTTCAGAGAACAATCACTGTAGTAAACTGTGATAATAGACATAACAGAATATCATCATAGTAATTATACAAGGAAATAACTAGCATATTAGTCATCCACCATTAATAAGAGCCAGATACAGACAAAAAGACTAATCCCACACATCTATCTCAGCCAGCCTTAACAGTATTATCTCTGAGATATTCATACAGAGACATTTACATCACCTTTGCCCACAATATAATTGAGGGTCAAAAATATATAAAAGTTTTTGGGGGAGGAGTCACGATGGCGGCTCGAGCTGGAGACTTCGCGGTTTGCATGAGCTGAAACTGTCGTTCAACCTTACCTCGTTTCTATACATGCCACATACAAAGAGAAAGGGGGGTGGTAAAGGGTTTACCACCGCCAGCCCGACTACCTTTCCCCGGTCAGCAAACGCTTCTGCGTTATGTCTCCAGCACCCCAGCGAATACCGGTGAGAGGGACCCCGCATTTGGATATGTTGAAGGAGCGACATCTCCGTTAGGGGTAGAGACATCGCTATCCTCACCAGACCTTAATCCGCTGCTTTGTCCTGCAATCCTTCGGTCGAGCATTGAGGACGCGAAGAAACTGGAAGTCGGTGACCGGAGGCCCTCAGACGGAGGTACTCAGCCCCAGGAAGCAGAAGTTCCCCAAGCGGTAACTCTACAATCCATCTGGTCAGCTATCCAACAATTAACGACTCTGGCTACAAAAACCTCTCAGGATATGGCCTTGCTGGTAAATAAA
The DNA here is from genome assembly GCF_901765095.1 of Microcaecilia unicolor. Classification (NCBI taxonomy): domain Eukaryota; kingdom Metazoa; phylum Chordata; class Amphibia; order Gymnophiona; family Siphonopidae; genus Microcaecilia; species Microcaecilia unicolor. The sequence goes on from NC_044031.1 coordinate 165,296,499, forward strand.
ATAGATGCTTTAACATTAGTTCATGAGGATGTTAAAACAGATTTGTCTATTCAAAAAAACTGAATTTCATCTCTGAAAGCAGTAACAGATACTCTGATAAAAGATAAAATAAAGGTTTCTTCAAAGTTAGAAATTCTTGAAAACTATACTAGACGTTTGAATTTGCAGATGTTAAATTTTCCTGTTTCACCCGGAATTGCTCCGATTGATTTCTTGAAAAAATATTTGATGGAAGTTTCGGTTTATCCTCAATCTGCAATTCCACCGATAAATAACATTTATTATTTACCTGAATCTAAACAATCTAAGGAGAACCCATCAGAAAAGGTACAGATTCCTGAATTTACAAGATTTATCTGCTCTGCTGGAGATCCACACAAGATTGTAGAAAAGTATTTCTTGCTTACAGAGAGGAAGTTAAAGCAATGGGAGCTTCATTTGTATTAGCTTATCCATGCAAATGCTGTATTAAATATCTGGGAAATAAGTACATCTTTTTTGAACCAGGTCAGCTTAAAACGTTTATAGATAGTAAGAAATTGTCCAGATAGCGATTGATGAGTATTAAGAAATAATGTAGAAAACTGGGGGTATACGAGCCAGGCCATTTACTTTAACCTATTACTTTTATGTTTCTCCTTTAATTAGATCTCTCCTCTCCCAACATTGATTGTGGTCTAAGAAAGAGATTTATTTTTTTTCCCTAAGTTTATTTTACTTATTTTTATCAGAGAGAGCAAATATTAGTTGTGGAGATTTTGTGTATTAATGAATAATGCAATCTCTGTAATTATTCCGCTGTATTTCCCATTTATAAGTATAACCTTGTAAATCTTGAAAAATTAATAAAGAAATTAAATAACAAAAATATATAAAAGTTTTAGCTGAATGTATAACTACACATGTATATGAAAATTGCAGAAGAAAAGTGGCTCCTAGAACGAGGACTCTAGCCCCACCTGTTTACAAAACCAGGCTAGTGGCTATCAGTGCGGTAATGCTAACACAGTCCATTCACTTTGAATGGGCTGTGTCTGCATTGCCACGCAGCCTTTTAAATGGTGGGGGTAGAACTCGGGGATAAGAATTCCTGGCACTTCTTTTGGGATGCCCTAGAAATATCATGAAATTCCCACTTTTGATCTCATAAATCCCAAATTCATAAATCAAAAATATAAGACCGCACTCCGGTCCAGCTCAAGGGCAAGAGTCACTACTAATGTAGTCCCTTTGAGCAACTACATTCCAAGATGATTTCAAGAACTCTGATTCATTTCTGAAACATTCCCTTCTTGTTGGTCATTGATCCAGGGCTTTTTACCAGGGGGGGGGGGGGGGGGGGGAAATACTGTGCCCTCGTAATAGGTGGTAAAAAGACTCGAGGCATTTTTCAAAAGCTGTATCATATTTCAGTGCCATATAAGCAGGAGATATTAGAGGGGATTTAGAGATGTTTAGAAACTTTTTAATTGATTTTCTAGGAATTCTAATATATTCAGACAATTCTTCAATGGCCCATTTACAAGCTGCAGAATCTTGATATTTTAGACTCTCAACTTACTATGCAGGACCAGGTGACTCAGGTGATTCACAATGTATTTTTTTCCACTGCGTGTTTTAAGTAAGAAAAAAAAACATGTTGCTGCGGGAAGATTTTTCTTGAGGTTCAACTTTTGATTCTAAGTTGGATTACTGTAATACTTTGTACTTGAGGCTTTACATAAGAACATAAGCGTTGCCATACTTGAGGACAGACCGAAGGTCCATCAAGCCCAGTATCCTGTTCCCAACAGTGGCCAATCTAGGACACAAATAACTAGCAATATCCCAAAACAGTAAAACAGATTTTATGTTGCTGATCCTAGAAATAAGCAGTGGATTTTTCCCAAATTCATCTTGAAAAGTCCATAAGACATTATGTTTTAGGAAATAATCCAAACCTTTTTAAACCCTGCTAAGCTAACTGTTTTTACCATTGCCATTCTTTGGCAACAGATCCCAGAGTTTAATCACAAGTTGAATAAAAAAATATTTTCTCTGGTTTGTTTTAAATTTACTACTTAGAAGCTTCAGAAGGAAAGTGCCAGATTTCAGTGCCCTCTTTGATAAAGGTGCATTATGTGGCAACTAAGCAGGCAGCAACAGTCTATTTGCAGGCCCTTTGTTGTGGAATGGGTTGCCAAGATATTTGAGATTGCTTGCTGATTTCTCCAAGTTTAAAAGGCTACTGAAGGCCTATTTGTTTGTACAGGAATTGCTGACTTGAATATGCTTAGTGTTACATTCTGGTAGCGGTATTTATTTGCATGTTGTGTTTTTATTATGCATCTGCTTTTGTAACCTTTCTAGTCTTAGATGGACAAAAAATATTTTAAAACAAACAAGCAAGCAGACAAGATCTAGGAGCTGATGGAGTACATACTGAAGCAGCTAAAGGAAGCACTTACTATCTCTCACAGCTCTGTTCAACTTATCAGTTGAAAGAGAAGATATTCCAGAGACCAGAGAGAAAAGCAGATAAAGCATTGCTTCGAAACAGTGAGAACAAGGAGGAGAATTCAGAAAATACTACAGACCTGTTAAAACATCTGAGATCAAATGGCATAGCCCAGTGGCTCTCAGTTCTGAGAGGGTCACAGCATCTTAGGACAGAAACACGCACACTACTATATCTTATTTTTGAGGAATCCCCCCAAAATGCAAAAGCTAACTAAAAGAAGTGTCAGGAAGGAGTGATGGCAACATAAAATAAAATGTAATGTTACGAACAAGATAAATATATGTCAACAATAACCCATGAGTCTATTAAACTCAAATTTACATTCAATACCTCCTATAATATACAGGTGGTCAGTTCAACCTTCACATTAAGTCTATTCAAAGGCTCTTATTTGTATATCATGGTAACAGATTTATCCGCAAAAATATCTTTTCCGGAGATGGGAAGGCAGTAGAACGAGAGGACATGAAATGAGATTGAAGGGGGGCAGACTCAAAAAAGATGTCAGGAAGTATTTTTTCACGGAGAGGGTGGTGGATGCTTGGAATGCCCTCCCGCGGGAGGTGGTGGAGATGAAAACGGTAACGGAATTCAAACATGTGTGGGATGTGCATAAAGGAATCCTGTGCAGTAGGAATGGATCCTCAGAAGCTTAGCCAAAATTGGGTGGCGGAGCAGGTGGGGGAAGAGAGGTTGGTAGTTGGGAGGCAAGGATAGTGGAGGGCAGACTTATACGGTCTGCCAGAGCCAGAGATGGGAGGCGGGACCTGGTGCTTGGGAGGCGGGAAATACTGCTGGCAGACTTGTACGGTCTGTGCCCTGAAAAAGGCAGGTACAAATCAAGGGAACAGGATACTGGGCTTGATGGACTATGTTACTAGGTTACTGTGTGGTATGTGCCTACTTCTTGAAAATAGCTAGTTATCACATTCTCCAATTTGCAATTATTGCATTTTTAATTTTTTTCTTCAACATGTATAGATTTTGCTTATTCTGTGGCATCTTGAGCGGATGGATAGTCACTAGTATAGGCTCAAAGTTCCTAGACCATCAAATGGCATGATTAACCATTATACATGAATGGACCCCGCAGAAGAACTTGCAGGTTCAGTTGCGTACAACTCTCAATCAGCCCGACAGAATTGCAGTCCTCTGGTTTGATATTAGCAGTATTCATCGTTTCTCTCAAATGAATTATTGATGCAGGAGGTACGATATGCCAAACCACGGACCGTGTCGGGTCCCTGAATATGTGCATCAAAGTATATTTTGATTACATCTCCTGAGTTGGATCCATCCTTTGATCTCTTGGTAACCATTAGCAGAGTCAATATATTCCAGAGATTTACAATATAGTTTTTGGACTCAATGACTGGTTTTGTACATCTAACACAGATATTTAACACCTTAATTTTAGATGAAAGCATACTTTTCGTTTTTCATATTTGACTACAGAGTCCACATTTATTATATGTGTTCACATATATTGATGCAAGCATATTTGCAGTAATGTGATCTCATTGGGATTTTAGAGCTATCAACTGCATATAGGTATTTCCTCCTTTTTTTGCTATTTGTTTTTTAGTAGTATGTATATGTGTATAAATATATATATATATATATATATATATATATATATATATATATAATTTTTTAAATTAATGTTTCTCTGTTAGTGGGTTTGCTGTATATCGCTTTTTTTGTGAAGATTTTAGAGCTCCCCTAATATACATTTTGCCAGTTGATGTATTTATTAAATATATATAGTTTACTGATAGAATACATTTATCCTCTTCATAACAGTTTTCTGTTCTCAACAACAGCTCTTACTAATGGGGGAACACTGAAAATCCAATTTGGGTTCTTAGATCAATATGTAATATAAGTATTATTGTTCCCAAGGACATCTGTTTTACCTTGTAAAATAAAGCAGAGAAGCCAACTTTACAAAAAAGTCTATTCCAGCCAAAAATCAATTAGATAGGAAATTTAATATAGAGGTAATTTAGCAAGCAACAGAAAAACAGGATCGCCACTAGACATCACCTTGGAGAGTAAGTCTGACTAGACATACAACATTCTTTTCCTTGAACAAAACAATTTCTACTTCCTTTCAACATGAGCTGCCAATTGAAGCAGTAATTTGCCTCGACACGCATACAATCTTCATACTTCGGCTCCTTATTCTCAGCCAACCACAAAAACAATAAACTATTCTATTCCTAAATTGAGAAACAGGGGATTGAAATTATGATGAAAGGGAGTTAGGAGTTAAAGACACCAAGGCAGTAAGTTCATGTAAATCTTCCTTATGAAAGGCCCTTACCACCAAAGGTCCTCACAAAGAGACAACTCATCTGGAGAAGGAAATCCGTCCTCTTCTTCCCCAAACTCCCCACCCATCTCTGAACTCCTGATCCTCTAGATCCCCACCTCCCAAGGGATTCTGAGTCCAACTAAAGAGCTAGATCCTGCTCTTCCCACAAACTACTGGCCCTTTTGGAACCTGACAGGGACCCCTTGGAAGTCCTTGGATCCACATTTGATAGGGGTTTGGCTTGCTTTAACAAAAAGGCTTGATACATAGCCAACACAAACTCAGCAGGTTCAAACGCTAACAAAGGGGCTGCTGCGTGAGCTGCACAGGCTGCTCCACCGCCGCAATCTGTGTTTCCAATACGGTGGAGGTTCCTGCCAAAACCGGACATGCTCCCAGATTCATGCCAATAGAGCCGAATGTGTTCTCTCACTACTCCGTCTTAAATGCAGCATCTTGAAGGGCTCTATGACACATGCATTATGGTCATGTCAAAAGGTGCAAAATTGTTTTTGGGAGGAATACAGAAATACTTTGAAAATCTTTTGCAGAAACTGGTCTCGTTCACCCCATTGGGTTTTTTTGTTTGGGAAAGGGAAAGCTTTTGGGTCACTAGGAAAAGAACGATTATTGCTATATAAGGCCAGAGTAATAGGAAGTGTCTATTACGATATTGGACACAAAATGGGAGTCCCTCTTTTTGGCATTGGAGTAATGCTCTGCACACACTGATATTGGAGCCAGGGATGCAAGAATGAGTCCTTGTAGGAAAAAAACAGATCTGGTTAATATGGGAAAGACAGTCAGAGTCTATCCTCTAAAATGCAAAGTATGGTGCTTAATAATTTAGACCTCTAACAGCAAAGTCCATCCTGAGCCTTCTCTTTAGACCAACTCTATTGGGGGGGGGGGGGGGGGGACATTTTGGCAAGAGGGGAGGTAGATCTTGGGTAATAGGTTGGGTATTCCGAGGGGTTATCAGAGCAAAAACCTCTCGCGTTGGGTAGACTGCATCCTTGTTTCTTGGGAAGAAAATTAAGGGAAGGAAGGGGTACGGGATAATTTGGGATAGGTAAATGTCATTGCTTGACAAGCTGCTGTAAAATGAGCACTCTAGATGTCTGTCTATTTGATGGATCTTTCTGGATTTGTTCAATATGGGTTAGATTCTATATACGACACCTTAAAAATCGGCACTGAAAAAAAACCACCTAGGCATATTCTATAAACTACAACTAAAGATAGGCACAGTTTATGGAATAGGCCATGTCGGTCTGCATGAATAAATTTAGTCGTGGGTATGTACGCCAAGTAAAACGTGGTGTAAATGTCTATACCTAAGTTGGTAACAGTGTGCATAGTTTTTAGAAATGCCTATGACCCACCCATTCCATGCCACCTTTTCCATTCTGCGTCTTAGAAGAATTTACATGCATCACTTTAGAGGATATGCTCCGAAAGTTGTGTTCATAAATACTAATTAGTCAATTAGTGTTAATTGCTTCTAAGTGGCAATTATTAGCACTGATTAGCTTTTTAAAACAAAAAGGTTGCACGCATTAATCAGAATACGACCTGATTTGCATGCACAACTAAAGTCGAACTAAAGCCAACTCCAGGCTCCGCCCTTTCTGCCTCACCTCACCCTATGCTTGGAATAAACTCCCTGAGCCCATATACCAAGCCCCCTCCCTGCCCATCTTCAAATCTTTGCTCAAAGCCCACCTCTTCAATGTCGCTTTCGGCACCTAACCATTATTCATCTATTCAGGAAATCTAGACTGCCCCAATTTGATTGACTGCACTTTTTTGTCCTTTAGATTGTAAGCTCCTTCGAGCAGGGACTGTCCTCTGTGCTAAATTGTACAGCGCTGCGTAACCCTGGTAGCGCTTTATAAATGTTAAGTAGTAATAGTAGGGTTATCTATAAGCAGTCCTTGATGGGGGTGGAGGCAAGATAAAAGACAGAGACCACCTTGTAAAAAAAAACCTGAACAATCTTGAGTGTTTGAAGGTTGATTGTATCTTTATTGGAATGTTCAACAATCATTTAAACATAAAAAGAACCAGACTAATTACAGATTTTTGCAGTACACCACTGGTCAAGCAAACACAGCAAAGGAGACATCAACTATGAAGCTAGATGATGTGTAAATCATGCAGAAGCTTTTTTCAAACATCCAAAGTCTCAACACAAATCATGTTTCGGCCACAATGGCCTGCCTCAGGAGTCTTAAAAATGGATGTTCTCAACATATTAGCTTTCAATTCTAGCAACAGGTACCAATGCACCTTCAAAATACACTGCTGCCTCATAAACACACTTCAGAACTTGCTCACTCCAGGGCTTTGTTGGCATTACTGTGGCTTGATAAGAGAGGCCCACAGTCTTCTGAACATTGTTAAAGATCTACTACACTTTCATTCCTATGGTTTTTTTTGTTTGTTTTTTGCTTTAATGTAATAGCTTCAAGTTAAAAAATTTTGATAAAGCTGAGCTATAAATAGTAAGTACATCTAATATGCCTTGCTTTAAGGCGTTACCAATAGTGGACAACTACACTTTTGACTCCAGTCAACCAAGCAAAGAGTTTAGGGGTCCTCCTCAACTCAGAATCAACTAGAGAAGGCCAAATTACTTCCTTTTTTTTTTTCTTTTTTAAAGCATTGCAGCGTCCTTTTACTAAGGTGCGCTGAAAAATGGCCTGCGGTAGTGGAGGCGCGGGTTTTGGGCACACGCAGATCCATTTTTCAGCATACCTGTAAAAAAAAGGCCTTTTTAAAATTTTTGCCGAAAATGGATGTGCGGCAAAATAAAAATTGGAGCGCATCCATTTTGGGTTTGAGACCTTACCGCCAGCCGGTCTCTAGCAGGTCTCTAGCAGTGGTAATGACCTACGCGTGTCAAATGTCACTTGACTCGCATAGCTGGCACACATCAGAAAATAAGCATTCTTTTTCGGACGTGTGCCAAAAATGAAATTACCACAAGAGCCACGTAGTAGCTGGACAGTAACTTCAAACTGGCGGTGTAGGCACTTATGCAGCAAGGGCCCCTTATTGACTTACTCCTAGCACAACTCTTACTCAAGTATAAGCCAAGGAGGATCATGTAGACAGTAGTTTTGAGTCACCAATTATAGTAATGGCTTGTCAGCTGCCTAAGTGTCATCATCACACCTGCAAATTATGCAGAATTAAGGGATTATTATGGGGGGATATGGAAGAGATAGAATTATCCTGATGCTTATGTACTGGTTGCTGATGCAGCTACAGAACTTAAGAACCTTGTTCTTACTTTTACAGCTATATAAATATATATAAAAAATCCACCATCTATACTATCCTGCCCAACACCTTCCTTCTCTCTTCCCCTTTCTTAATCTCTGTATATTACTAATTGTATCTGATATCCTGGAATGACTATGTCATAACAAAACTCTGTAAGCTTGCAAATAGGTGGGAAAATGTGGGATACAAATGCAATAAATAAATAAACTGCTAGCTACTCATCAATTTGAGTAGCAATCACCAAGATCCAGCCAAAATGTTTTGCTGTGAATAACCAGGAGCCACAGGCAAACAGGACAAACCTCCACACAGGAAATGCAATCAAAAAGGAGGAAAGGATGGGTAACGGACACTCCAACTCAGGAACTGGTGCTTAAAATATACTTTATTCAATGCTTGTACAAAAAGACCTGACACAATCTGTGTTTTGGTGTAACGGAACATCTGCCTAAGGGGTCAAAATGATATTCAAATGGAAGTCAATAGGTAACAATATCCAGAGAACTCCGTTCAAAACCTTTTCCAAACAAAAAGTGTTGGGTCCTGCTGTACAAACATTGAATAAAGTATATTTTAAGCAACAGTTCCTGAGTTGGAGTATCCATTACCCTTCCTTTACTCCTTTTTGACTGCTATGAATAACCTTCACATGTTTGTTTAACTGATAGGTGGCGCCTTCCATTTGGAACACATTGCCCTTAGATCTGAAAGGCAACCGATTATGTATCCAAAGAATTAACTTATGCTGCCAGATACTGGGAGAGTTCTAACAAGCTATTTTAAAAATGTGTTCAATAGATTTTTGTTGATATTAAGAATATTATAGTTCTTTTATGATGTTATGCAGCATGTTAGTTGTAGGAAGATTTTACTCATTTTCATTTATAATTCATATTTTTATATGATTTTACTGTGTGTTGAGTGGGTTTAAATACTCTAGAAGTTGGAGAGTTCAAAAATTACATTGCTTCTTCAGTGAGATCTTTTGGAACGGTTCTAAAATCAGCTAGATGGGAGCCATTTGTTTTGCTGATACTGTTCTCTTGACGTGACCGCATTATTTTTCCTGTTGGCTTCAAATGTTAGGAATAAAAAGGTATGTAATGTAAACCGTTTGCTATCTATTAAATCTTGTTTGGATTTAGCTTCTCTTCCTGTGCTTCACAAAACTGCCCCGACTGTAGACAAAGAGGTCCGGATAGACAGGAAATCTCCCTGGTTTACAGCTGAGCTTAAATTATTGAAACAAACCTGTTGTTGCCTTGAGAGAACTTGGCAAAAGTCTATGCTATCTGATGATAAATGGAAATCAGCTTTTAAGAATTATTAGAGGAGGGATAACAGAATCCAGTAAAACCTACTATAAAAATATGCTGGGTGCTAATAACAAGAAATTATTTTATCTGGTGAACAGTTTAACTTCTCTACCTGTTTCCTTCTTGTTCACTATCTGTCCAGCCATCAGTTCAAGATTTAGCGGATTTCTTTTTTAATAAGATCTCTCAAATCTGCTTAGAATTAGTGTGTGCATGTAAAATTTCAGGTGACGATAAAGCTAATCCCAGCTTTGTGACTGAACAACCTATATTTTATTTTTTCTGGGATACTTTCCATCTTGTGTCTCTTAGGGGGTCTTTTACTAAGGTATGCTAGCGCTTTTAGCATCTCAGGATTTAGTGCCAGCTAATTTTTAGCGTGAGCTAAAAATGCTAGCACACTTTAGTAAAAGACCCCCTTAATGAGGTTAAAGGAGAAATTAGGACTTACCTGATAATTTTCTTTCCATTAGTTCTTCACACTATTCCAGGACAAGTGGGTAGTTATGTCTATCGACCAGCAGGTGGAGATAGAAAATACAGAACTGAACACCACTACATAGCTCCCTGCTAGCAGCTCAGCTCCTCAGTATCAGTCCTCAAGCAAGGAAGAAAGAACACCCAATCAGGAGCATGGTCAGCAACCAACACATCCAGCCCCAAGAACCATCTGAAGACAAGGTCCCTGGAAAATAGGATACAAAGACTGTGCACAGAGCCACCAATCAGGGCGTCGAACCACGGGAGGGCTCCTGGAAAAGTGTGAAAAACTAATGGAAAGAAAATTATCAGGTAAGTACTAATTTCTCCTTCCATTACGTTCATTCCCACTATTCCAGGATGAGTGGGATGTTCAAAAGCTATCCCTACGAGGGTGGGAAACTGAACCTGCCACAAGCAGAACTGACACCCCAAATGCAGCCACTGCTTGCGTGGTCCCCGCTACACCATCACGCTACTGAAGGAAAGCAGAGAAGCCTTTGCCCGAGACGTAGCCACATGCCCAGGAAAGTGTGCCTTCCAACTCGAGGAGGAGAAGACCGTCCCAGAATAGAGGCCGAGATCACAGCCACCTTCGCCCACCAGGCAAAGGAAGCCTTGCATGCCATGAGACCCAACTGCTGTTTTCCAAACTGCACAAAAGGTCCATACAAAAGGCGGAAGACATCGGGAACCTCGAAAAAACACAGGAGAGCCCTGTGAAAGTCCAGAAGCTTGCAAGAGGCATATAGACGACTTAATTAAAAAAAAAACAACAAGCACTTGGGCAAGAAGGATGGTACTGCCCGAAACCCCCACCACCAAAACAAAGACCGAGAAAGGGCCTAAGAAGGAGCCTGAAGTTGCAAGAAGCAACAGGCCAATGGAAGCACCCCAATAACACCAAGTTCTACGTGAGAACTATCAGGATCACCTAGCAACAGGGCACAAATGGAGAGTGCTGCAGCACCCGCAGGACCAGCATAAAATCCCATTGGGAAAAGGCACGCAAAGGGCAGCGTAAGCGACCCACACCTCTCTGAAAACGAATCACAACCGGAAGAGCCGTTAAACAAGAGGTCTGCCAACGACCCTGAAAGCAAGCCAGGGCTGCCACTGGAACGTACAAGGAACTCAGCGCTAGCCCATGATACTCCCGCCCGCAAAAGTGCCAGGAAATGGCCCAGAAAGGAAGCAAAGTACTGGCAGGCACCAAGGAAGAAGAGCGCTTCCTAGCCTGCAGCAGGAAAGCTAGGACTGAATCCAATAATCCTTCTTCCTCAGCTGCGCCCTCACAAGGGCCAGGCCGTAAGACCAAAGGGTGAAGAATCCTCCATGACCACCAGGCCCAAACAGAAGAACCGCGAACCTGAGAGAATCGCAGTAGCTCCCCAACTAGGAGTTTAGATCTGCATAGCACTGGAGCCGTGTCCAGGCTGGAGAACAGGAGCACTGTATCCCGAAGGTCTGCCACTCTCCCCCACTCCCGGCCTAACTTCAGCATGGGGGAAGGCCTACAGGAGTCCCTCGCTCAGAAACAAATGCAGCAGGGTGTCCAGACCCAGAGTCCTTTTCCCTGCGATGGCTGAAGAACCGAGGAACCGTGACATAGGAATAGGCCAAGAGAACTAAGCCCCATCGACACATAAGCAGCTGTAACGGCTCGACCGACAGCTCCCAATAGCCGGAAGTCTGAGCGTGACTGCTAAGAAGATCGGTCCCCATGAGAGGGACCCCTCAAAACAGCTGAAAGGCACAACAGGTGTCCTTCTGCCCTGACCATTAACCAGCTGGGCTCCAGAGCCAGCAGACTGCTAGGAATCCCACCCCCCCCACCCCCTAGCTAGAAGAGGCTAGTGCCATATGCCCAATGTTCGAAAAGGCCCAAACCAAAGCATTCCCAACAGCGGGGCAAAAGCCTCCAGAGCTTAGCGCACCACTCACAGCTCCAGAGGATAGAGGGCCAATGCGCCTCTACTGGAAACCAAGAGCCATGCCAGGGGACCCCTGCAAAGGGCCCCCCAGCCAAAGAAACTGTCAACTGTAGACACCACTTCCCAAGGCAGGAGCGGGGAGGGCCTCCCTAGGGTCAACGACTGGTGAAGCCGCAACCACCTCAGGTCTGTCCGACCGCCAGGGGCAAAGAAGCCAGAGACTGTAACTCTCTGAATTCGGAGACCAGGAGCTGAACAGGGCCCTATAAATTGGCCACATCAGAGGGTAGGGTACCACTTCCAGAGCCGCTGTCACAGAACCAAGGAGCTGCACAAAAATCCCAGGCTGGAAGCTGGGAACGAAGCAGAAGCGAAGAATCCAGTGCGCAAAGTTAAAGTGCCGTCCCTCTGTGAGAAACACTCAAGCTCACAGGGAATCAAAAAGAACACCTAGATGCTCCAAGTTGGTGTGCTGGTGCCAGCCACCCCCACTGAAATTGAACATCCAAACCAGAAAAGAAAAAAACAAAATAGGAGGCGAACCATTGTAGAAGGAGCCTCTATACAGGCTTCGGAAGAGGAGGCTCTGATTAGCAAGTTGTCCAAGTGCAGGAGGAAAAGAAACCTATGTCCCCGCAGAAAGACCACTACATGCATGACCTAGGAAAAGGTCCCCGAGCCCGTGAGGAGACCAAATGGTCAAGACCGGAATTGGAAAAGAACTGCAGAAGCAGCCCGAAGAGGGGAAGGTAATTACGCCTCCCTGGTCTCAAGAGCAGAGACAACTCTCTCTCTCTGAACGGACGGGAGCACAGACCTCAGGGTCACACGGACACCGGTGGACCCCTGGAGATCCTGATTGGGTTGCACTGCTCCCATCTTCCTGGGAACCCCAAAATAGGAGAACCGACCAGATCGCGTTCGGTGGGAGGGATGGGAACAATGGCCCGATGGGCCAGCAGCACCTCAACTGAGCTTCTGCTCTGAGCTACCAGAGGCCCCCTGACAAGGACACTGTAAGAAGAGAGGAGCTACCAGAGGGGAGAACTCTAACTGGAAGCCATCACCCAAAATAACCAGCGCCAGAGCTGATGAAAAGGTAGACCATACGTCCCAAAAGGCCTGAAGCGGCCCCCTGTAGGCCCGGAGGGACCATCCAGTCTGGCTACATTGGGATTGCCAGGAGACAGCAGCCACTCACTCTCAGTGCCTTGCTGGCTCTCTGTTCCCCGGAAGGAAGATAGCCGGGCCCGAAACTGAGCCCTCTGGCCAAAGGTCTGACGACCAGACCTACACATGGAGCTGTCACGAAACAGGGCACCTGCTGAGCCCGCAAGGCAAGCAGAGGAACAAGGAACATCTTCTGGAAGACGCTGGGGCCTGCTCACCCAGCTCCTGAACCAAATTTCTGAGGTCATTCCCAAAGAGAAATGTATCTCAAAAGGGTAACCTGACCATGCAGGCCTTTCCCCTTCTATAAAAATAGTAGACATAAATGTCAAATACTCCATTCACTATAATTCAAATTAACAAATACAAATAAAACAAAAAACATTAGCACAGCTACCACACTACTTTATCTTAAAATAAAATTCTTTCTACCTTTGTTGTCTGGCCATGTACTTCTTTTCATTTGTGTTGGTCACAGTCTCTGGTTTCTACTTTCCTTGTCTTCTCTTAACTCTATTGCCAGGATTTCCTGTTCATCGTTTTTCTCTCCTTTTCCTTTCAGCTTTCTTTTTTATTTTCTGCTTTTATCCACATTGTAGTTCTTTCTTACTATCCAATCTTCCAGCATTTCTCCCCTTGCCCTCTCTCTCTCCATCCAGCATTTCTCCCCTTGTCCTCTCTCTCTCCACATCCAACATTTCTCCCATTGTCTCCTCTCTCTCCAACATTTCTCCTTGCCCCCTTTCTCCCCATCTAGTATTTCTCCCCTTTGTCCCCACTTTCCCCATCCAGCATTTCTCCCCTTGTCCCTTCTCTCCCCATCCAGTATTTCTCCCCTGTCCCCACTTTCCCCATCCAGCATTTCTCCCCTTGCCCTCTCCATCCAGCATCTCTCTACTTGCCCCTTCTCTCCCCAACAGCATTTCTCTCCTTGCCCCCCTCTCCTCATCTAGTATTTCTCCCCTTGTCCCCTCTCATCCCCATTCAGTATATCTCCCCTTGTCCCCTTCTCCATCTAGTATTTCTCTCCTTGTCCCCTTCTCCTCATTATCCAGTATTTCTCCCCCTGCCGCCTCTCACTCCTTCCAGTAACTCCATCAGCAGCGGCGGGAAAATCAAGAAAAAGGCGCGACTGCACGAGGCTACAGTGTTGAGACACGCACTGTCGGCTCTGCCGATCCTCTGCCCTTCTGATATCAGCTTCCTGTTCCGGGGCAGGGGATCGGCAGAGACAACAGCGCATGTCCTAGCACTGGAGCCTGCTACTTCTTACAATGCTGTGTCTGCTGCTCTGCTGCTCACAGGAAAGGCAGCTCTGTGGCCGCGGGAGATGGGGCAGATGAGCGGGGAAGGAGGAAAAAAAAAAGGCAAGTACCGCCACAAAAAGAGCACTGACTCTAGGTGACTGCAGACACCGAGTCCAACTTAGGTAAGGGAACATCTCCTCCTTCTAGCATCAGATAAAAAGGACGGGCCACGGTCCTCCCAACCAGTAGGCCTGTGTCAGACGCACTCCACATGTCCAGGTGAATGGGAAAATACCCTGGACGGGCCCCTGAGGTTCTTCATAAGGCTAGCTGCCTGACTACCTTCCGGAAACTCCCCAAGGGAGCGCTGCAAGTGCATCTGAAATCAGGGGGGTCGCCTCCTAGCAGCCCAACTGCATTGAAATCTGAGACTAAGTCTCCAAGGGGCAGCAGTCGTGATCCCTGGGAACAGGCAGGGAGATCCCCATCTCCTCTCTCTCCCTGGAGCTGCCAGGCCTGCTGGAGAAGAGGCTCCTAGCACCAGCCCAAGGCCCGGTAGAGCAGACGAAGGGCTGGCCCTGACCCAGGCCCCCCCCCCAAAGGGACCCCACCTACACAGCTGCCTGCGCAGGGGCTTTGCTTCTGCTGAAAAAACCAAAATGGCCGCCATTCCCGCCTCCTTCTGTGGCGAAGCGCCAAGGCCCTGCACCGGGGACCGGAGCTGAAAGAAATGCGCCACTGTGACTGAGCGTGCCTTGTATGTGCGAGCCCCAAATCAGCTCCTCCACTTGGGAACCGGACTACACACCGTGCAGCGGCCCAAGGAGGAACACTGCTCACTGCAATACGGGCAGCAGGTCACACACTAAGCGGGGGTTGCCATGGCCAGAGACTGCCACCGTGTGGGAAAACATGTGGCGCACAGCGCTACACACCTGCTTTTTTTTTTTTAACTGAAGCACAGCACAAACAAGTAAAAAAAAATGGGTTTTTTTTTTAAACATTCAAGTAGATTAGGCAGTTTTCTGTCTTCGGAGGAAACACAGTCTGTTTGTTGTCTGCCAAAGACCTCAAGGAGCAGTTGTGAGATTTCAACCAGGCTCCCCTGGTTCTCACTCCACTGATCTAATCATTAAACTGCTCCTCCACGGTTTGTTTTTTTGTAGCAACGACACACAGTGCTCCCATCAATGTCCCATGGCCTGAAGCACAGCAGAAAGGACACACCACCCTGGGTCCACACTACCCGGGGACACGGTCACCCCCCCCCCCTTTCAGAGCAGGGCACGGCAGCAGCACCGGCCTGCCAGACTCACTGTGTTGCCTGCGACTCCTCATCTTCTGAGTAGACTGGTTGCTGAGCAGGCTCTCACACAGAGGACAAACAGGGAAAAGGTGCAGAACACCCCAGGAGGTAGGCATGACAGGGACCCAGTATCACCAGGTATGTCTGCTCAACTGGGAAGCAGATGACCAACTGGACCAGCAGCAAGGCCTCAGAACCAGAGACAGAGGAAGTCTGTCCATCCAACTGCTGGAGATAGAAGATACTGCGTAGCTGAGCTGCTAGCAGAGAGCTATGTAGTGGTGTTCAATTCTGTATTTTCTATCTCTACCTGCTGGTCGATGGACTTAAGTACCCACTTGTCCTGGAATAGTGGGAATGAGCGTAATGGAAATATTATTAAAATGTTCTTATTCACAATGTATACTGGATAGCTGTCCTGTATCATTGCTTTCTTCAATACCTCTTGAGGTCTTGAAATGGCTAAGAATTAATTAATATTGTCCTCTGGTACTTTGGCATCTGATATGGGTCAAATTATTCTTACTCCCATTCCAAAAGGCAATGGGCTTGATTTAAACATTACCTTCTAGTTACAGTCTCACTACCCGTATTCCATTTTTTACTAAAATAATTGTTGACTCACATGCAAGTCAACAGTTTTCTTCTTACTTGGAGAAATCTTCATATTTGCATTAGACTCAGTTTGGGTTTTGACCAGCTCATAGCATAGAGACCACTACTGTTGCTAACTTCACATGTGAAAGAGTAGTTTTGTATTGGGAGACCAATGTTGATACTTCAATTCAATACATCTGCAGCTTTTGATACAGTAAATCATGCCTTGCTACTTGAGTGTTTGGAAGAGTTAAGGTACTGTTATGTCAAGTGGTCTGATTTCAGAGAAGTGCCCCACGCGACCATCACCTGTATGGGGTCAAACAAATTACTATATCTCAGCAAGTATTGCATCGGCGAACATAAAACTTTACCAATGTTCATTGGGGACATGTATAAATGTTCACAGAAAATTTCAGAAGCTATCAAGTTCAGTTCAATGGATCACTTGCTAGCCTGTGGTTGTCTGGTTATGGTGTCCCTCAGGGGTTCCCCCCCCCCATTCTCCTGTACTTTTTAAAATTTTTAATGTCATCATTAGGTAAGACCTGCCTGCATATGGGAAAGTTAATTCTTTCCTATGCAGATGCTATTCTCTTACTACCAATAACGATAAATATTTCTGACCTTTCCAATAATGTTCGGTCAGGAATGAATAGGATACAAAACTGGGCTATAGCTAATAAATTGAAATTAAATCCAGATAAAACAAAAGTCCTATTATCTACAAATCCTGGAGTAGTAGTAAAGTAAATCACTTGTACCACCAAATAACAAAAGCTCAACCCCTTGAGGGCCAGCTACAGCCTACTTTTACCGTAACTTTGTAGTCATTAAGGCCAATACCTCTGTTGCAGCTTACTCCAAGAGACAAGAGCCCATAAAATAAGGGATGGTAAAAGGAAAGTAGGATAGGTAAGGGGAATATCTAGAGTACAGGGGAATGGGGTAAATTTTTATTTTTCTTAATCTACATATATACTTGAATACTACTCAGTGACACAGAAATATAATCAGTTTTTTTTTTTTTAATCTTTCTTTCTAGTGACCTAAACTAGATCCAGTATACAAACACACAAAAGAGATATCAGATAAATGGTTTTTACAGTTTAACTTTCTATCCACAGAAGTCTAAAGCTGGCAACAATGTATCTCAGCAAAGAAGTGATATTTTCTTAAACAGGTGCAGGTAACCTCTCAAGACTCAGAACCCTCTCTCAGGTAAGTAAAGCTATTCAGTCTCTAAGAGGTCCTTCAGGCGCACTAGCATTTTTAGCACATGCGGAAAATAAGCATGCGCTAAACGTTATCGATGACAGTATATTTCTATGGACTTCTCTAACGTTTAGCGTGCACTATAAACACTAGTGTGCCTTTGTAAGAGACCCCCTAAGTGTTTTCTGTTTCTTTCCCTTTATGTTTGCGATGTCTGTATGTCTGCCTATCCTCTCTGGCTTTCTTGGTTTTCTTCTGCCTTCTCCTTTCTTTTATGTAAGAGCTCATTCAGCTCTCCGGATTCTCCTTCACTGGGATACCTACTGCTTATCTTTACCAAATCAAAAGGAGGCAAAACCCTATTCCATGTTTGTTTGCAGAAGACATTTCTTATCACTGTCCCTAAATTACCTACTTGGAAAAATAAACGTTAATTAGCTTCCCTGCTAAGTCCACCGTCAGAACATCCCATATTCAGTACATGTGCAGATATGTTCCACTTAACTGCTCCTCTTTACTTCTGCAGCATATAACTGTTTGACCTTACCAACAATAAGCACAGCGCTTGGCACCAGACAGGGAGGGTGAACACTGCTCGACAGCAGTCAGCTCAGAACCAACAATTGCTGTTCCACTTCTCAATAACTTATTTTGACAGTGACTTTACTATTTAGATGTTAGCCAAAGTGGTTTTCCCTTTCTCATTGCAGGTTTCCCACAACCCTTCTCCACTTTTCACAAGTTCACCAAGGCTTGAAAATTTCTTTGAACCAAAACTAACCACAGCTCCTCTGAGATCCAAGGAACATTTTCCTCTTATTCTATATTTGTCAGTCCTATGAGTTATATTAAGCCTTCCCACATAGACTCTGGCAAGACATTTATCACTAATTCCTTTTTACATTTTTTTGCTAATTTTCTCCAAATGACAGGGACTCTCAATTCTCCTTCCTGTAGCAGAGCTGTCTCAAGGAACGCTTTTTTTTTTTTTTTAAACAGAGCCTGTCAACACTAACTATCCCCCTGTCAGCTTAACCAGAGGAAAACTGAGTTCATTAATTTTTCAGTCCTTTCTTATTTTCTCTTAAATTAAAGGTAAACAGTGAGAGAAGCAACTTTGTTCTCAAAGGTCTTAAGCATTTACATTGGCAATCTCGCTTTCCCAGAAGCCAAAAAAAAACCCCTGAGGTTTCTAAACGCACTCCTCTGTCAGTGACCAAACCTCTTAAAACCACCCCAAAAAAAACACAAATTTTACAAACAGCAAATCTCTGCACAACCACTTTCTTAGTTTCCCACCCAACTGCCAAACTTGGCAGTTTAGAACCTTGCCTGAGACTCTGTCAGAACCCCATGTGGGATTCTGGCAGAGCCAGGCATGTGCTGCATTTTAAACTCTGCCCTGTAACCCTGACACAATCACCACGAGAAACCCCTGGCAGCGCAAATAAAATCTAATCACCAGGCCCTTACCTCTACTCTACCAGAAGTCTTCCTCTGCAATACTCCCCTGTGTCCCGATGCTCAGTCCCCACCATCTGCTGAATGGCTCTGCCATGAATCTGCAGCACCAGCGCTACTCCTGACCCGAACTCTGGCCTCCAAGGACCTTGAGAACCCTCTTCAAGTCTTCTCCGCACTGTTCCACAGCTCTCTGCTGTATTATGGATCCATCTTTCTCCCTCCAACGCTCACTCCCTGTAAGGGTCTCAGCACATGCATAGCAAATGACATCACCGCCCCACATACACTGTGATGTCTGATGCACACACGGAGGGGCAACCAAGGCCTTGACCCAAACTTCCCCTCACTCCCTCTGGAGTCCGTACCTGGATGTCGCCATCTACAAGAACGAAGCTAAGCTGCGTTGGCTTGCTGCCACCAGCCTCCTCCAACATGATGCAACCAAGTCGCAATGATACTGCATCCTGCTTCCCCTCCACAGCGTAACCCACCACAATCCCAAGAATGCAGTTCCTCACCCTGATCAGCCCAGCTCCGAATCCTCACCAAAGTGTGACCCCCAACAGCTCCCCGTGCCCCGAACAGGTACTCTTTCTTTTAAATCTATTCAGTTGAATCAGAACCTAGGGTTCTAGGAGTTATTCCAGATTCATCACTGCAATATACTTCCCAAATAAACCACCTGTGGTGAAGAACGTTTTTATTAGATTATTAGACTAAGGCAATTAAGATTAATTAGAGCTTTTTTTGAAATCAAAACATTTGCTCTTAGCCCAGATGCTTATTCTCCCTCACTTTCATTACTGTAATGTTCTTTATGTGGGTTTATCTGCTAGAAATTTAAGGAAGCTACAATTAATACAATACTTCAGCTCGACTAATTTTTGGAATTTCTAAAATTTTCTAGTGTATCTAGTTTTATTGTTCAATTGCACTGGCTTCCAGTTAGAGGATTTTATTTAAAGCAACCTGTATCTTTTACCAGATGGTGCACTGTATGACTTCTGCTTTAATGACAAAAAAATATTGTTATTCCTCTATTTGGGATGTCTTCTTGCCTACTTGATAGGCTTATATTTCATCCACTTATTTGTAACAATCTGCGTTTTGAAAGTTTGGTCAAAACTGTTCTCATCTGCATGTGTTTCTCTTTGGAATTTATTTCCAACTTCTCTACAACTTGAACAGAACTATTGGAAATTTAGGGAAAAGCTTAAGACATTTCCTCTTTGGTTGTTCATAATCTGGTTCATTTTCTTTTTATCTTGATGCGAGTTTTTCCTGAATTTTACTTTTATTTTTATTTTGTGTTTATGTATGTTGTTAAATTTTGTGAGATCCTATGTTATAAATCTTATTGTACACTGCACTGAACCCACATCAGAATAATAGCAGTTTAAAAGTATTATATTGGTATCGGTTCCTATGAACAACTCTTTTAATTCTAAGTTAATACTCAGATTATTTTATTATTATTTATTTGGATTTTGCTTAAACCTTTTTCATTAGTAGCTCAATATAAGTTACATTCAGGTACACTGGATATCAATCTAATTTGGTACCTGAGGCAATGGAGGGTTAAGTGACCTGCCCAAGATCACAAGAAGCACCAGTGGGAATTGAACTGGGCACCTCTGGATGTCAAGAGTGGTGCTCTAACCACTAGGCTACTCGTCCACTCCTTGCACTATGCTCCTTCTGTGTGTAAAATACTGTAAAAAAAAATCTATGTTAAATATAAACAAACATGTATTAAATTAATAAGATTCTATCAAATAGAATTCATTACTGTATCAAGGGTTCAGTCCATAGGTTCTGGAATTAGCTACACTTCTACTGTATTTCTATCCCATCTCCTGTAAAGGATTTTCTTACAATTATCTGTTCTTCTGCATAGAAATCTCAGCTATCATCTTTTCTCCCTAAGTAGCATTCCCCTTGGTTCCCTGTATCATAACTACAGTACCTTGTTCTACAACATCTTTTCTAGGAAGAGATGAACTTGAATAGAGGGGACTAATGTAAGGCTCTGAGGAAGCATATATTTGTAGAGGCTTCTATTCAATTTACTATATGCTGGAAAGCATTTATATTTAAATGCATTCCCAAAACAATGTTTCTGCATGCTTCCCCTATTAGGGTATTTTTTATTTTTTTGTCTTTCTGCAGAAACAAAATTGAAATTTTACTAGACATGGCTACATACAGAAACTCCAAGGAAAGGCATATTCCAGGTGGTGTCCAGTTCTCTTAGAAGTCAGCAGGTTTCTTAAATCAATTAAAAGCTTGAAGAGATGCAATAAGTGATGACTTAGCAATGATGGCATTATGTTATTCTTTAAATCATTACTTGGAAAGGATTTATTTTTCTTTTGGTTTTGAAAGATGGCCAGCTCAAGTTCAGAATTTTAAAAATCTTAAAACTCAGTTGATCTCAAATATTTAATAAAAAGTTTAAAAATGCTAGCCAGCTTGCATTAGTACCCATCTGTATGTGGTATTATTATAAAATCTCACATGCCAATATACATCATGAATTCTTTTTTTTTTAATTAAATATTTTTTAAAGACCTCATCACACTGGCAGTCCTAGGCAGTACATACCATTAAAGAACAGCATTACTGAATTTGTAAGAGGTGAACAGATCATTGTTTCTCAGGCTTAAATTGTCACTTTCAAAATTTTCTTCTTTATTTATTTATTTTTTATCCTGGATCTCCACTGGGCCCCCTTAAAGCCGTTTCCATAGGTAAAAAAAAAAAAGCATGTTACTCATGTTTAACAGGTGTTTTCTGAACACAGCAGGAGTGATAAGGCACACAAGTGGATGACATCATCCAACAGCCCACCAGGTTGAACTGCTCTCTCAGAGCTCAGTGTAGAATTCTGAGCATGCCCAGCCCTTCCTGCGCACGGTCTCCTAAGTTAGTTCCAAAGCTCAATACATTTGGGAAACTCTCATGAGAGTGGGAGGGACTGTATGCCTTATCACTCCCGTCTATGGAAATAGCTGCTAAAAAGTGAGCAACATTCCTTTTCTGTTAACAAATAAATTGACGGCCCCTTTTACCAAGCTGTGGCAAAATGGGGCCTGCAATGACATCGGCATGTGTTTTTCACATACACCGAGGCCCCCTTTTACCATAGCGGGTTACAAGGGAAGTCTTTCTTTTCTGCAGGAAATGGACATGTGGCAAATAAAGCACTTGCCACGTGGCCATTTTTTAGGGGGGCGAGGTGGCGGTAAGGGCTCCTGCGCTAACCCAGTGGTAACTGGGCAGCGCGCGGCACTGCCCGATTACTGCCGGGTACACCCCGGCACTACAAAAACATATTTTTTTGTAGCGCCGAATATGACAGTGCGCTAGGGGTGGAATGTACCACCAGGCTGCTGCAGGTGGTACATTCCTGTTTAGCGATCGGTAAGCTCGCGTTGGGCTTATCACCACTTAGTAAAAGGGCCCCTGAATCAGGCACAGAAGTGGGTAACACCCAAGCTTAGGGCTGCTCAATCTTAAATCGTGTTACTGTTTTTAGCAGCCTGCAGTCGAATGCGAGAGTTTCTAGCTCACAAGGACAAATTGGCCAGCCCCACTCTGGAATTCTGTACCTCTTGGAACTAGATTGAGAACAGACTATGAAATTTCGATGAGCAAAAAAAACTTGGCTTTTCAAAAGTATTTTGGATACTGATTTTTGTCCTTTGGAACGGAATTTCGTTTCTTATACTGTTATAAGCTGAAATGACTGTACTTGAATTATGCAGAAGTCATAAGATCTTTGTATTTGATTGTATTTTTTAAAATTATTATTCTCTGCCTTGAGCCTGATGGTAAAGCGGATTATAAATGCTAAAGTTAAATTATTAACCAAAGTTATTGTCCTGTACAGATGCTTAGTCCAGACAGCTCGCAGTGAATGTATGAAAAGAGGGCCATACACAGCTGCTTTGCAGATGAAATTGAGTGAAACAAACTAATTGGGCCACAATTGCTACAGCAGCTCTAATCTAATAAGATTTGACTCTAGAGGTGAAAGGAGCATCAGGTGGTGTTCTTGTTGATCTTCCCCACTGAAGGTAAAGGCCAAGGCAGTGAAGCTCACATCCTGGAAATGAATATGTGGCTCCTCGGATGGTGTCAAAAACATGTGGCTTCCTGGACCATGGAATGATTTTCCAAGGGCTGCTGAGAAGATGTATACATCTATCAAAGAAGGGAAGAAGTGACTTCAGCAGCAGACTGGTTAACCTACTGAAGAAGACTTGAAACTAGAACTGTTGGGGCAGGGTGATCAAAGCTCCCAGGTAAGTACAAGCCCTCAGAGTAAGTGAAGCATTAAATACCTCTACACAAATGGGAAAAAGAGGCAGCATCTGGAAAGCTGTATATACTAATGCCCAAAGTAGGGGAAATTAGATCTTGAGGCTGTAATTTAAGAGACCGATTTAGTGGTGATCATAGAGACCCATGACTGGGATGTAGTTATACTAGGCTAAAATCTGTTCAGGAAAGACAGGGTAGAAAGAAAGGGAGAGTGGCATTATATGTTAAAGATAATATTAAAGCCATATAACTGCAGTGCCTACAGGGTAAGAAGAGGCACTGTGAATCAATCTAGAAAGAGGAAACGGCAAATGTGTTTACACTGGTGCGATATACAGGTCTCCTTCACAGACAGAAGAAGTGGACAGAGATTTTAACTGAAGATATTCAAAATATAGCTGTGAAAGGGGAAATACTACTAAAACATGATTTTAATATGTGAGATGTTGATTGGGGTATCCCTATTGCGGGGTCTTTTAGAGGCAGGGAGATCCTGGATTCTCTTCAGGAATGAACTATTCTAGCAGTTCGTAATGGAATCCATGCAGGACTTAGTGATTACTAATGGGGAGAGAGATTCTAATTTTATAGCAGAAATCACCAGATGGTGTGGTTTAATATTAAGATAGTTAAAGATCTAGATTTGAGAAAAAACAAAGAAAAAAACTAACTTTGTTCAGATGGGGGATTACCTCAAGGAACTGTCTGGATGGGAACATCTGAAAGAAGCTGGAAAGCAGTGGGCAAAACTGAAATGAGCTATTGGAAGGGCAACAAACCTTTATGTAAAGGAAAATAAATAAAAGTAAGAAGAAAAGGAGGCTGCTTTGGTTCTCAAAAGTAATAGCTGAAAAAGCAAGGATAAAGAGGTTAGCCTTTATACTACAAGAGATCACAGAAAGAGGGAGGCAGATAACAATATCTGGAAAAGTTAAGAGAAGCTGGTAGAATAGTCAGGAAAGCAAAGATGCAAATGGAAGCGAAAAATAGCCAATATGGTAAAATGCGGGAACAAGACATTTAAGATGTATTAGTGAAAGGAGGAAGTGCAAAAGTGGTATTGTGAGCCTCAAAGGTGAAGGGGAGAAATATGTAGAAGCTGATAAAGACAAGGCAGAATTGCTTAACAAAATTTCTGTTCTGTGTCCACAGTTGAAGGGCCGGGAGCAGGATCGCAGAAGACAAACACAAATAGGAATAGAAGGGTGGTTAGTCTCTGGACGATTTTCAGAGGATGCTGTTCTTGAGGAGTTGGCTAAATTAAAGGTGGACAAAGAGATGGGGCCAGATAGAATACATCTGAGGGTACTGAAGGAACTTAGGGAAGTTCTAGCGGATCTGCTGGCTGACGTTTACTATGCTTCTCTAGAGTCAGGAGTGGTCCTGGAGGACTGGAAAAGAGCAGATGTGGTCTCTCTTCACAAAAGAGAAAAGTGAAGTGGAGGTTGGGAACTACAGGCCAGCAAATCTGACTTCTATGGAAGTAAATTAGTGGAAACAACAGAGAATAGTAAAGTTTTTGGAATCCAATGGATTACAAGACCCAGGGCAATGTGGTTTCATTAGAGGTAGGTCTTGTCAGATAAACCTGAATGACTTCTTTGACTGGTTGACCACAGAGTTGGATTGAGAGAGCACTAGATGTGGTGTATTTAGATTTTAGAAAAGCCTTTGACATGGTTCCGCATAGACAACTAATAGTATACGCCCTAAAGTGAGCGACTGGGTTAGGAACTGGTTGCGTGGAAAACAGAAGGTAGTGGTAAGTGGTGCTCATTCTAAGGAAAAGGATGTTGCCAGTGGTGTGCTGCAAGGCTCGGTTCTTAGGCTGGTCTTTTTTAACATTTTTGTAAGCATATTGCTGAAGGGTTGTAAGGTAAGGTTTTCCTCTTTGCGGATGATACCAAAATCTGCAATAGGGCAGACACCCATGATGGCGTGGATAACATAAGGAAAGACTTAGCAAAGCTAGGTCAATGGTGTGGAATATGGCAGCTAAGATTTAATGCTAAAAAAAAAATGCAGGGTCATGCATTTGGGTTGCAAAAACCTGAGGTAACTGCACCGTTTAGGGGGTGAAGAACTTTTGTGCATGAAAGAGAAGTTGGACTTGGTAAGATCGTACATGATCTTAAGGTAGCCAAACAGGTAGAAAAGGCGACGGCAAAGCTAGAAGGATGCTTGGGTGCATAGAGACAGGAATGGCCAGTAGGAAAAAGGTGGTGATGATGCCCTTGTATAAGGACTCTGGTGAGACCTCATTAGAATATTGTGTACAATTCTAGAGACCACACTTCAAAAAGATATAAAACAGGATGGAGTCATTAGTCCAGAGGACGGCTACTAAAATGGTCAGTTGTCTTTCTCATAAAGCATATGCGGACAGACTTAAAGATCAATATGTATACTTTGAAAGGAAGGGGAGATATGATAGAGACATTTAAATATATATGCGGCATAAATGCACAGGTGAGTCTCTTTCAACTGAAAGGAAGCTCTGGAATGAGGGGGGCATAGGATAAAGTTGAAAGGGGACTGAGAAGTAACCTGGGGAAATACTTCATCAGGGAAAGGGGCGGTAAATTTGTGGAACGGCCTCCTGGTGGAGACAAAAACAGTATCTGAATTCAAGACAGCTTGGGACAAGTACACAGGATCTCTAAGGAAGTGATAGCAGATGGCATGGATGGGCAGACTGGATAGGCCATATGGTCTTTATCTGCCTACATTTTTCTGTTTCTATACACTTGTTCATAGCAGAACTGTACACAAAAAGCCAGCCAGATCACTAGTTTTTTGCCACTGGAATACCAGTTCTGTTAGGATTGAATGAGACAAACATTTGAGTTAATTTTCTTGATTCAGTTCTTTTTCAAGTAGTAGACAAAAACACGTTTAGTCTAGAGCAATGAATGGTGGTGTCCCCTATAGACTTCCAAGGCAGTCCCCCTCTCATTGTTCTGTTTTTTTTCCTACTCTCTGCCTCTATCCCAACTTGTGAAAGAAAAGGGGAAGCAGATGGGGGGATGGAAGAGACTTGTATACTTGAAGAATAAGGCACTTCTCAATAGAAGAAAAAGGCATTTGATGCATTTGGAAGAACCCATCACCTTAAGGACACCCCCAATGAAAAGTCTGAAAGTGGGCTGGTGTGGATGGATTTTACTGACACACACTAGTGTGTAGTGTTGTGGCCCAGTGCAGGGAATTATTTGATGACTCTCTCTCAGTTTGTTTGGATCCAAAGTGACCCCAACTTAAAAATTAGTGAAGACCAGTAGTCTAGAGAAGTTTCCCAATGAATATGTACAAGATAGATTTGCATACAATGGAGGCAGTGTATGCAAAACACTTTCATGCGCAGTCACTGTGGATATCCTGAAAACTTGACTGGCAAGGAGGTATTCCAGGACCAACTTGGGGAAACACTGGTTATTTCTCCTTCAGATGGTCAGCACAGGACAATTAGGGTTCTCAGCTTCAATATTATCTCCTCTACACAAATCAGAAACAGTACTTGGTGATTTTCCTCTCTTGATTAAACTCAGTTCACACACACAAATAATTTCTAATTTCCTTGTCACATTCCTCCGATCATGCTTTGGGGAGATGAAGTGGGGGTAAATAGCCATGTCACGTCCCTTCAAAGCACTAGTCCTCTTTCTTTCCCTTCTTTCTCCAGGTAACTTCACCTTGTGGAATTATAAGTAGCAAAAGTAGTACATGGGTGAGTTGCACTAGTCTCACTTTGCATATAATCTACTCACATGATTATTCATTGTCCTCTGTCCCATCTCAGATCAGGGTCTATCTGCTTAGGTAGTGTAGGTCTCGAAAGAAGCAAGGCACTGCCTCTCCCCCTTGAGGCAATTATCCTCTAGTGCTCTCCTCTCTCTGTTCCCAAGTTGGGAACTACAGCCACAGGCACCTTCTGCTTTATGCAGAGGTTTCTAACACCACATTTACAAATTTCTCCTGTCTTGGCACCCAGAACTTCCCCCTCGGTACTACAGGTCTCACGGAGGTGGGCTACCAAAGACCATCATTTTTCTCAAGAGATAACTTGGCTGTCAATAGCAGCTCTGTCTCCTTAGTGACCACCCTGAAAATCCTCCCCCCCCCCCCCACCCTTTAAGCATTGGCATCTTCAAGGGGGGGTGGTAAGGGGCAAAAAATGTGAAAACATGAAGACTTGATTTTTCTAAAGCAAATACATATTTTCATTCACTACTACTGCTACTCATTTCTATAGTGCTACTAGATGTACACAGGGCTGTACACATTATATGCAGGTACTTTCTCTGTCCACAGAGGGCTCACAATCTATGTTTTGTACCTGGGGTAATGGAGGGTTAAGTGACTTGATTTCTGAAAAACTATATTCACACATGAAATGAGGTTGAAGGGGGGCAGCCTCAGGAAAGATGTCAGGAAGTATTTTTTCACAGAGAGGGTGGTGGATGCTTGGAATGCCCTCCCGCGGGAGGTGGTGGAGATGAAAACGGTAACGGAATTCAAACATGCGTGGGATATGCATAAAGGAATCCTGTGCAGAAGGAATGAATCCTCAGAAGCTTAGCCGAAATTGGGTGGCGGAGCAGGTGGGGGGGGGGGGGGTGGGGGGGGGGGGGGGGGGGGGGGGGGGGGGGGGGGGGAAGAGGGGTTGGTGGTTGGGAGGGCGAGGATAGTGGAGGGGCAGACTTATACGGTCTGTGCCAGAGCTGGTGATGGGAGGCGGGACTGGTGATTGGGAGGCGGGAAGTACTGCTGCGCAGACTTGTACGGTTTGTGCCCTGAATAAGGCAGGTATAAATCAAGGTAAGGTTTACACATATGTTTGTTTGTTGGGCAGACTGGATGGACCGTGCAGGTCTTTTTCTGCCATCATCTACTATGTTACTATGTTACATGCCAGGGGGCATAAGTGTGTGTTGGCAGCTTTCTCTGGCTATATTTTCAAAGTGAAATACACACATACTTTCACTCTGCAAAGTCTGCATAGTGAACTACATGCATTATTTTCCCCAATGCATGCAAATTATTTCCCTCCCCTTTACCCCAATATTTAATTTTTAAGATTTATACTCCCTGCTTTGAAAATAAATCTTTGGCATCTCTCCTTGTTCATGCTAGATTTGTCAATTTTAATAAAATTGAGTTTTCAGCTACTGAATTGCCTCCCAAAAATGAATATTTGTTATTCATGACAGAGTGTTCTGATAAATGTTCTCTAACTACTAATATTGATGAGAATCCCATCAATTTAACAGCACAGATGAACAGTAAACAAGGTGCAGAGTTTCTCCCATTTATAAAAAGTGTCTCCTAAATCAAGTTAGTTCACAAAACACAAACAAGACTAGCTAGTAAAGCACACCTGAGGTGTCTCCCATGTACAAACACTGGCTGCAGTTCTGTGTACTGAATAGCAGATTCAAAGAAAAATGTTCCCATTCTAATGCCTGAAGTACAAATACAAATGAAAAAAAAAAATAAAAGGCGGGAACTTTAATGGTAATATAAGAAGATTAACCAACACACCCAGCTGCTGGTTTCAGGTTAAGTTCAAATGAAAAACACAGTAGCTCAAGTAGCCACATGCTCCTGTCAACCATGCTGAGGCGAGGTACATCAGGCATCAGTTGTGCCAGTACTGGTAGACATTTATTAAACATGAGAAGGTAGAGGCACTGGGGGGGGTGGGGGGGGAGGGGGTAAAACAAACAGGGCATCTTTCAAGTGGCTTAAATAGAAAAGGATGAAAATACACACACAAATACACACTCACCTCACCCTGCCTTGGGTATAAAAAAAAAATCCCACACACAGAGCCCATAAAATGGTCATACTGTGGAACTCACAGCTGGATATATCCTTAGCAGTATGGATAGGGAAAAGAACTGCGCAACTGGATGAGCTAGATCTGGGGTGTTCAATGTTGGTCCTCGAGGGCCGCAACTCAGTTAGGTTTTCAAGATTTTCACAATGAATATGCTTGAGATCTGCATTCAATGAGACCTAATGCATATTCAGTGGGAAAATCCTGAAAACCCAACTGGGTTGGGGATCTTGAGGAGCGACACTGAGCATCCTTGGGCTAGATCAATACTTCTGAACCCTCTTCCTGGAGGCAAACCTAGGCTTTTTATCTGGTGGACCACAAAGTTTTTATTAGCCATTTTTGACTACTATGATATAAGGGAAACAGTCGGAGTGGTTTAGGGTTTTTCCTATTTTGTTTTGTTTTTTTACCTCTAGATATTATAGGGTAAAAATGAAGGAAGTGTTATCTGATAAATGGACCCCAGGCTGTAGCATGCCCCGGGGGTCCACTATCTCACCTATATTATTTAATCTGATGATAGTTTCATTGGGTCTTAAGATAACAATATATATTCCCTTTGAGTGTGAGCTTGCAGGTATAGTCTCCATTTTTAAACAAGGGTTAGAAATATTAGAGGAATGGGCTGCTATTTTTAAGCTAAAGTTAAATAAGCAGAAAACTACGTTTTTAGCATTTAATAACCCATCTAATATAAGTTTAGAAAAATGTAATCATTGATGGAATGAGCTTCCCTATAAAACGTACACTGAAAATATTAGGGGTAATCTTGATAAATCACCTTACTTTTGAGCTGCAACCTCAGGCGATAGCTGGTAGAAAACTTTTAATGTCTTATGGAAACAGACATATACAGTGGTGGAAATAAGTATTTGATCCCTTGCTGATTTTGTAAGTTTGCCCACTGACAAAGACATGAGCAGCCCATAATTGAAGGGTAGGTTATTGGTAACAGTGAGAGATAGCACATCACAAATTAAATCCGGAAAATCACATTGTGGAAAGTATATGAATTTATTTGCATTCGGCAGAGGGAAATAAGTATTTGATCCCCCACCAACCAGTAAGAGATCTGGCCCCTACAGACCAGGTAGATGCTCCAAATCAACTCGTTACCTGCATGACAGACAGCTGTCGGCAATGGTCACCTGTATGAAAGACACCTGTCCACAGACTCAGTGAATCAGTCAGACTCTAACCTCTACAAAATGGCCAAGAGCAGGAGCTGTCTAAGGATGTCAGGGACAAGATCATACACCTGCACAAGCTGGAATGGGCTACAAAACCATCAGTAAGACGCTGGGCGAGAAGGAGACAACTGTTGGTGCCATAGTAAGAAAATGGAAGAAGTACAAAATGACTGTCAATCGACAAAGATCTGGGGCTCCACGCAAAATCTCACCTCGTGGGGTATCCTTGATCATGAGGAAGGTTAGAAATCAGCCTACAACTACAAGGGGGGAACTTGTCAATGATCTCAAGGCAGCTGGGACCACTGTCACCACGAAAACCATTGGTAACACATTACGACATAACGGATTGCAATCCTGCAGTGCCCGCAAGGTCCCCCTGCTCCGGAAGGCACATGTGACGGCCCGTCTGAAAGTTTGCCAGTGAACACCTGGATGATGCCGAGAGTGATTGGGAGAAGGTGCTGTGGTCAGATGAGACAAAAATTGAGCTCTTTGGCATGAACTCAACTCGCCGTGTTTGGAGGAAGAGAAATGCTGCCTATGACCCAAAGAACACCGTCCCCACTGTCAAGCATGGAGGTGGAAATGTTATGTTTTGGGGGTGTTTCTCTGCTAAGGGCACAGGACTACTTCACCGCATCAATGGGAGAATGGATGGGGCCATGTACCGTACAATTCTGAGTGACAACCTCCTTCCCTCCACCAGGGCCTTAAAAATGGGTCGTGGCTGGGTCCTTCCAGCACGACAATGACCCCAAAACATACAGCCAAGGCAACAAAGGAGTGGCTCAGGAAGAAGCACATTAGGGTCATGGAGTGGCCTAGCCAGTCACCAGACCTTAATCCCATTGAAAACTTATGGAGGGAGCTGAAGCTGCGAGTTGCCAAGCGACAGCCCAGAACTCTTAATGATTTAGAGATGATCTGCAAAGAGGAGTGGACCAAAATTCCTCCTGACATGTGTGCAAACCTCATCATCAACTACAGAAGACGTCTGACCGCTGTGCTTGCCAACAAGGGTTTTGCCACCAAGTATTAGGTCTTGTTTGCCATAGGGATTAAATACTTATTTCCCTCTGCAGAATGCAAATAAATTCATATACTTTCCACAATGTGATTTTCCGGATTTAATTTGTGATGTGCTATCTCTCACTGTTACCAATAACCTACCCTTCAATTATGGGCTGCTCATGTCTTTGTCAGTGGGCAAACTTACAAAATCAGCAAGGGATCAAATACTTATTTCCACCACTGTAAAATCCAATTTCACATCTAGTTTTTAGACAGATTATTCAGACTCTGGTGTTGTCCAATATGGGACTACTGTAATACGACCTACATGGACTATAAAGAGAGAATTCAGTCTCTGTTAAATACTACAGCTCATTTCATTTTTAAACTTCACGTCTGAGAGGGCCACACCCCTTTTTATTAAAATTACATTGGTTACCAATACACGCACATGTTGTGTTCAAGTTGTGCTCTTTTGTATTTTTAATCCTGCATGGGTTAACCCCTCACTATTTGAGCCCTCTTGTTCATCTATTATCTAGGAATTTAAGCACTCATCCTAGAGAATTTCTACTGCTTCACTTTCCTAATCCTAGAAATAATTAGATAGAAGAAAACTTTTTCTTGGTACTTTCGCATATCAGGCAGTGATCCACTGGAACAGTTTATCAACTGAAATTAGAAGCGAGGCCAACTTATTTTTCAGAAATTGTTTAAAAAAACAACCTTTTTATTCAGGAAATATTTATCCGGATGATAGCTAAGATTCTATGATGCAGGAGGTCCGGTTTTGGGAGCGTTTATTTTAAATTGGGGTAGTGATGTGTGTAATTTGATTTTTATTGTAATATTCCTAGGGATTGACCAGCTCTGTTTGATATGTCAGCCACACTGAGCTAAGCAGGTATGTGTGGGGTATAAATAATATAATGTACTACAATGAATATGCATGGATAGATCTGCATACAATGTCTCATGCATATGCATTGTGATACGGTAACTAGATGACGGCAGATAAAGACCTGTACGGTCCATCCAGTCTACTCAACAACATGGACTCTCAGCATATGGTATGTGGTAATCCTAAAAACCTGACTGGTTAGGTTTGCCTCCAGGAGAGGGTTCAAAAGCACTGTATTAACACAGCTGTGACTGTATATAAACAGTATACAAAGACTTGCACCGACAGTCTGACAAACTCTTAGGGGTTGGGCTGCCTGAGAAGCCTCACCATACAGTTTACAGCAGTAGTCCAAAGAAGCAGCCTGTAATGGACCACAGTCAGGGGAAGAGCTGTTGCACACACCAAAGACCCACACCCATGCCAGACCCCAGAAAACTGGTGTAAGAACGCAGTCAGCGCCTGAAGTAGAACAGGATGAAGAGAATCTGCTACGATTCTGCAACAGGAAACCAGTACAGCAGCAGCTGCCACAAATGTGAAGTTGTAGCGTACTGGGGACCTTGAACACAGGGTTGATTTTCTTCCCCCCCCCCCCCCCCAGATTGGCACGCACTTGGATCTGCTGCCACCTGATATCAGAATCCAAGGCTGCTCTTGCCAAGACCTTATCTCAGGGCACCAGCTTCCTTCTTTCATCTTCCACTTGAAACACGTCATTTACCAACTGCATGGACTCATGCTGTGCTTAACAATATTTTCTCAACAAAATGTTTTGTTTGGAGACCATAATTAAACAGTGTTCTAAGGGTGTTCTAAGGGGACGCTAATCAGAAGTATAGGCAAAAAAATAAATAATAATATCTGAATTCCCCGACAGCTTAGTAGCCAAACCAATTAAGTTGCATTGATTAATCAGGGTCAGCAGAACCTGCAGACATCACCAAGTGGTAAAATACATTTGCATTGTGAGCAGCTATCAAAAGCTCCCTTGAAGGAAAACTAGGTCTACTTGTGCTGAAAATAAGTGAAAACGCAAGCTTTTAAGTTTTGCCTCAAGCAGTATTGCGTACTTAAGGCAATTCAGTAAGGTAGACACTTATTTACACTAATGTTTAGATTACTAGCATGTATATGCACTCAGATGCCAATATTCCGGCTAAGCACTATTCTGTAACTTCCCTCCTATCTTGTATATACATATTTACAAAAGGGAGGTATACACATAGGCAGGCTCCCACTTCAGGATAAAGGTATTCATAAAAGGAACAGATGGGCGGGAGGGGGGGGGGTATAAAATATTGCAAGATGTTAGTATGCCAAAAGATGTTCAATCTTGCTCCTCATCTACCTACCTTGCTCTGCTCATCGCTCGCATTCTGCTTTCAGTTCCCTCTTAATTTAGAATCCACATAGAACTTACTCACTATACTGCTTTTGCAATGCCTGCTTTTTTGGGATGCCCTCCCACTTTAAAGATTTGAATTGTCATATAATAAATCTATTATATAACAATTCAAATATAAGTCACATGTTAAGATATGGCTTGATGGCCAAGTCTGAAGATTCATTGGGATGGCCAGTCTATAAACTTAGATTTTGAGTCATTGCATGGCTATTTTTGTTTGGTTCTTCTGCCTTAGAAGTGTTTATACATTACTGATTTTATTTGTTAATTTTTTTGTACATTAATATAATGGTGATATTTTACTTATTGGTAATTTTTGTTTGTTTTTGTCAGGTATATGTGTAGCGTAGGGGTTAGTGCTGTGGCCCCTCAATGCAGAGGTTGTGGATTTTTTACTGTGTTAGGAAACTGGTTGAGTGGAAGGCGACAGAGGATGGTAGTAAATGGAGCTCATTCTAAGGAAAAGGGATGTTACCAGTGGTGTGCCACAAGGTTCGGTACTTGGGCCAGTTTTAATATTTTTGTAAGCGATATTTTTGAAGGGCTGCCTGATAAAGGTTTGATTTTTGTGGATACCATTAGGAAGGACTTGGCAAAGCTAGAGGAATGGTCTGGAATTTGACATCTTAGATCCGATACTAAAATATGAAGGGTCATATGAAGTGTCATGCATTTGGGCTGCCAAAACTCAAGTGAACTGTACAGTTTAGGGAGTGAAGAACTTTTGTTAGTGAAGTAGGAGCGGGATTGGGTGCGATTGTATATAATGATCTTAAGGTGGCCAACAGGTACAAAAAGGCAACGGCAAAAGCTAGAAGGATGCTTGGTTGCACAGGCAAAGGAATGGTCAGTAAGAAAAAGGAGGTGATGATGCCTATGTATAAAAGAGAGTCTGGTGAGACCTCATTTAGAATAGTATTAAATTCTGGAGACTGCACCTTCAAAAAGATATTAACAGGATGGAGTCGGTCCAGAGGGCAGCTACTAAAACGGTTAGTGGTCTTCGTCAAAGCATATGGGGTCAGACTTCAAGATCTCAAAAGGTATACTTTGGAAGAAAGGTAGGAGAGGGGAGATGAGCAACATATTTAAATACCTATATGGCACAAACAGGCGAGTCTCTTTCAATTTGAAGGAAGCTCTGGAACAAAGGAGCATAGGATGAAGGTGAAAGGGGACAGACTCAGAAGTAACCTGAAAAAAAAAATACTTCTATATAGAAATTGTAGTAAATTCATGGAATGGCCTCCTGGTGGAAGTGGTGGAGATGAAAACAGTATCTGAATTCCAGAGAGCTTGGGACAAGAGCATAGGATCTCTAAGGGAGTAATACGGAGAGTAGATGGCATGGATGAGCAGACTGGATAGGCCATGTGATCTTATCTACCTACATTTTTCTATGATTCTATGGATTTTTCCCCAAAAGGCAGTTTATCAAGATCTTAAATAAATGAAGGGGCCCTTTTACTAAAGCTTAGCACACTCTAACAGAATTAGTGCACTAAATGCTGCATATCCTATTTTATACCTACTTATTGCATGCTAGTGTTGATAGAGCGCACTAAGATTTAGTGAAATGTCCTCTAAATTAAAAACGGCACCACTCAAGCCATTACAGCTAAGGAAAGTCACTTTGAAGCTTAAGATTACTTTAAAAGAATTAGAGAGGTCTCTGCTTGAAACTAGGAAATACTGACTATTAAAAATTTCACCACCACTCTACAAACATGACCTGAATGAGAGTGACAAGAAGCCACTGCTGAAGGAAAGCCACATCTGCAGAGAATATTCAGGGAACTCTGTACATGCAGGAAAAGATTTTGTGGTCTGATGAGAGCAAAGTGGAACATTCATGATCTCAATGCTGAGAAACTGATGTAATGTTTAAAAAAATAAAATAATAAATAAATAAATAAATAAATATATATATATATATATATATATATATATATATATATACACACATACACACATAGCCTTTGCAAAAAGACTCAGACAAAAGTGGTTATCACTGGGAGTCAGATTTATATTGTGTTCTCCTTCCACAGTTTGGATTAATAATGTGCAATATGTTTTCTATAAACCTCAATTACGATTTTTTTCCCCGAGTCCCATGGAATTATTCATTCACTAGACGGTAGTTCTGCACAGGATAACGTTTAGATATCTGTTTGTTATTATATGCACCCACTAACAGCATCCTTTTTATGTAATTGAAACAATGGTACCCAATATACAAACCAATCAGTACCAGCAGTCAATACAAAGATAATACAAAAATAATCAGGAAACTAATATAGTGAAGCAGACAAAACACCAGGACCTTGAGGAGTCAGGCCATGTAAGGGAATCCCACTAACCTCTGCCACTTAATAGGGCACAAAAGTGATTCCAATGTTAAGATAAACAAGGGTGAGACATACCCCGACAGAACTGAAAAGGACGTAGTCCTGACCGCATTCACTAACAATTGTGCCATTGGTGTGTTATACAATGTCATAATCGCATCCAGAAACCAGCCCTGTATATCCACATATTTTAGCACTTGAAAAAGAAACTTCCATCTCACCCAATCAAATGCTTTTTCTGCATCCAGGCTGACTAAAGGCTGGCAGATCTGCAGACTGCCAATCACCTTGCGAAATATTGAAAACCGACTACCTACCTCTCACAAACCCCACCTGCACCTCACCCACCACTCCAGGGAGAAGGCCAGAGAGGCGATCCACCAACATCCAAGACATAATTTTTATATCCACATTAAAGGAGAGAAATTGGCCTATATGCATCAATCATTTCGCTGGCTCTAGCATCAAAGTTAAAAGGGCTAAATTAGTATACTGGAATGCTCTACCATCTCCTCTAAAGGAGACTACCGACCACAATCTGTTCAGAAGTCTCTTAAGACTTATCTATGTAGTCAATTATACTCTTCTGTTAATTAACTTCCTGCCGGCCCTCCTTTGTGCCTCCTGCTGACTGCCCCCCTCCCTTGATGTTCCTTTATCTCTACCCGACCTTGAATCTGTATGATGTTCTTTTCATAAATGTTGTTAGCCACATAGAGCCCGTGTGTGTATATATATAAGCTTCAATTTAGTTTAGTGAACTAAGAGTGAAACCAACTGCTCAATTAGCCCAATACCATGATCTAAAAATGTGCTGTGCTTCCATTTACTTTGAAGTGTCTCAAAACGGTTTGACTTGTGGATATTCAAAGTTTGTGTATATAGCAGACAGGAAACTGCACAAACCCACACCCAGCTACTGAAAATTTGCATCTTGCATAGATTGTTTTAAGATAAAAGAAGACCAATGAGCTCTATCAAAGTCCATTTGTAATTGTAAAGCTGTAACAAAGCTCAGGATGACCAACTAGGACTGCATTAACACTATAATGGTCCTTAGGCAAACATATTTGTGGGTGTTCCCCCCCCCCCCCCCACCTGAGACCCCCTCTCCCATCATCATTTCACCTCTCCAGAAGTGGCAGCCTAGCTGTAGGTATGATAGCATAATAGTTTGTGAGTGAGAATGGGGACTATGCAAGCACATGCTTTGAATGGAGAAGTTTAATGGTTAGAGCTGGAGAGGAGCCAAGTTACCCAGTTCCAGGAGAGGCTGAGCCAGTCCTGGTTTCTGCAACCCTATCTTGGTATATTATGGGACCTGAAGTGCTGATTTCAATTGGTGATATCAGGAACTACATATAGAACACTGAGGGCTAGATGCACTAATCAATCGTTAGAGCCCTTCCCTTACCGATTCACTTAGCGAATCGGTAAGGAGCGGGCATGCATCAAGGAATAGGAATGCAAATGAGCTGCTCGTTGTAGCTCACCTGCATTCTCTATTCCGTTGTTAAACAGTCGGATAGTCAGCCGGTCGAGCATGCGCAGAGCAGCCAAGCGTTATGCTGGCTGCTCTGCGCATGTCAAGGACGTCCTTTATAGACGTCCTTCACTATTAAAAAAACTCCCTCTAAAAAGACGTTCTTTTTACAGGCTACAAGCTAATGTACAGTTCAGAGGCAAGAGAATAAAAACTAACCCGACGATACGGAGGAGCCTTCCAGCCCAGAAAATCGGGACATGAGAGGACACAAATCAAAACATTTTGGACATCCCTCCCTCCAGGTCTCTCTCAGCCAATCACAGTGCATTTAGCTGATACTGGTAACAGCTAAACGCACTGGGATTGGCTGAGAGAGACCTGGAGCTGATCAGTTATGCTATTACTTGTTCTGGAGTGCTGTATTTTGTTATGCTGTTTTGATAAATGTTCAATAAAGACAACTTAAAAAAGTGGGAAAAAAGTGCTCGTCCTTTTTTTTTTAAACAAAACTATTAGTGGGATTTGAATCCACCACCTCTGGATTACAAGACCAGTGCTCTAACCACTCAGCTACTACTCTACTTGCTTGGATGTCCCTCCCTTACTTCCAGGTCTCTCAGCTGAGTGAAGCAGGGCCAAATAGGACGTTTTTATTATTGCCGGGGGGGGGAGGCCGCCCGAAATGTACGTTTTGTTTTTTTAAGTGAAGCTTTATTTTAAAAAAATCAAACAGACTCCAATGCTGCAGGCTCTTTTTTGGACATCATTCAACCCCGGAATAATAAAAATGTCCTTTTTGGCTGTGCTTCACTCGGCTGAGAGACCTGGAAGTAAGGGAGGGACAGCCAAGAAAGTAGAGCTGTAGCTGAGTGGTTAGAGCACCAGTCTTGTAATCCAGAGGTGGTGGGTTCAAGTCCCACTAATAGTTTTGTTTAAAAAAAAAAAAAAAGGACCAGCACTTGGATTTTTTTTCCCATTTCTTTAAGTTGTATGAAGTCTTTATTGAACATTTATCAAAACAGCATCGGAGCCTATTTGATTTTTCTTTTTATATAGTGAAGAATGTCCATAAAGGACGCTCCTGACGAGCACTTGGCCGTTTTTGCCCCCCAGATTTTTTTTTTACATTTTTATAATTTTTCCAATCCCACGCAGCCCCAATGAGAGGTACAGACCTCTTGTTAGATTTTCCAGCGTTTTCCAGCGTTAAGGCAATCTGAAAAGGTTAGTGCATCTCATTACAATAGGGTTTCTACACGATTTGCTCATCTGCATTCCGTTTTCGTTAGCTGCTACCGTCGTCGGAAAAAAGTGTTTAGTGCATGCCAGGGTTTACTACTTGCTCGTTAATGGCTCGTTAAGATTAGTGCATCTGGCCCTGAATTGGGATACAAGTTCAAAAACAGGACTGACCAAAAGTCTCCCTCCAGGAGCTAGAGAACTTATCAACTGTAGTGGAAGTGAATTTTAAAGATTGTTTTTCAACTCTGCCTTGACCGACCAGTGCACTCGGGGTCTGTATTTGTGATTAGAAGTAATTCTGTTTAAAAATGATTATTTAACTTTGATTGTGGGAAAATAAGTTGGAATGTAGAAGATAAGACAGAGCTCTAATTAATTTGTTATGTGAACATACATAGTAACATAGTAGATGACGGCAGAAAAAGACCTGCATGGTCCATCCAGTCTGCCCAACAAGATAAATTCATATGTGTATACCTTACCTTGATTTGTACCTGTCTTTTTCAGGGCACAGACCGTAAAAGTCTGCCCAGCAGGATTCCCCGCCTCCCAACCACCAGTCCCGCCTCCCATCACCGGCTCTGGCACAGACCGTATAAGTCTGCCCTCCACTATCCTCGCCTCCCAACCACTCTTCCCTCCACCTGCTCCGCCACCCAATTTCGGGAAAGATGGGGCCTGTTTTCGAGTTCAGACTAGCCACTTGGACTAGGAAACATGTGACCATATTCCCACAGTATGGCTTGTTTACCTAAACAGAGAAGCATCCTGTAATTTTCCTTAGTTCTGAACATGAGTTCTAAGCCTAATAAAAAGGGGATTTTCTTTCAGTGAAATTGGGAGCTCATCTGTGCGTAACGTACGAACTGCGCAGAGAACCATGTTTCCTGGTCAAAGAAACTCCTGGCTTTCGCTGTGAACAGGCCCCCCCCCCCCAGCTGATAAGAGCCTGGATGATATAAGGACCAGTGATGATTGTTTTATTTCTTCTTTTCCTGATCCAGGAACTCTTAGTATTGCTTAGATGTAGAGACCAGTGATGTAATGATTGTTTATAGATAGGTATTGTTTCTTTTTAGTTACATAGCTAATCATTGTATGTATATATCTTAATCATTGTAGATTTTAGCAGCTCTAATAAAAGTCTCATTTACCTAATACGAATCCAAAAGAATCCACAGTAATTATTGAGTAGTCTGTGTCAGTGAAGCAGGCTGTAAATCCATAGCAGTACATCAACTCTGCAGCACTGGGCTGAAATCAGGGAATCTGGGCAAGTCATTTTCACTCTCCATTGCCTCTGGTACAACTACTACTTAACATTTCTAGAGCGCTACTAGGGTTACGCAGCGCTGTACAAATTAACAATTAAGGACGGTCCCTGCTCGGAAGAGCTTACAATCTAAAGGACGAAATGTCAAGTTGGGGTAGTTAAGATTTCCTGAGAAGAGGTGTAGTGATTAGGTGCCGAAGGCGACATTGAACAGGTGGGCTTTGAGCATTGATTTGAAGATGGGTAGGGAGGGGGCACAAACCAGAGATTCCACGGGTTGACTGCCCAAAAGAGTGAGATTTAAGGGCAATGTGTACAGGATATAAATTTAACGAGTTTTACACGTGAAAAAAGCTTCACAAATGGAAAAAGCAAAATAAAATATTTAGGGGTCCTTTTACTAAGTCGCGTAAGCATCTATGAATGCTCAACGCGCACCAAAATGGAGTTACTACCTGACTACCGCATGGCTCTTGCAGAAATTTCATTTTTGGCGCGTGTCCAATACGCAGGTCTGAAAACTATTTTTTATTTTCAGGCGCGTGCAACAGACATGTGCCAAGCATTTGGTACATGTAGGTCATTACCGCTCGGTTACCATGTGAGTCTTTACCGCTAGGTCAATGGCTGGAGGTAAGGTCTCAGACACAAAATGGACGTGCAGCAATTTTCATTTTGCTGCACATTCATTTTCGCCAAATATTTTTTTTTAAAAAGGCCTTTTTTTACAGGAACGCTAAAAAATGGATTGGCGCACGCCCAAAACCCGAGCCTACACAACTGCAAGCCATTTTTCAGTGCGCCTTTGTAAAAGGACCCCTTAACTTTTTTGATGCTTCTGAAAAGTTACCAGTAGAGTGGAAGCAGTATTAGGACACTGTTCAAAGGAATTTACCCTAGTAATTTATGGTAATAATTAGGGTAAATTCCTTGGGCTGAAAACTTCCCTTCACTTAGTATGTGCACAGCTACATTTGTACCTTTGAACCTCTCCATTCCAGCCCAGATTTTCC
The DNA here is from genome assembly GCF_901765095.1 of Microcaecilia unicolor. Classification (NCBI taxonomy): domain Eukaryota; kingdom Metazoa; phylum Chordata; class Amphibia; order Gymnophiona; family Siphonopidae; genus Microcaecilia; species Microcaecilia unicolor. The sequence goes on from NC_044031.1 coordinate 165,337,379, forward strand.
AAAGGGAAGCTTATGGCCTCATCAGGGACACAGAAACATACACAAGTGCTTACACTCTCTAGTGCTGTCCTTAAGAACATAAGAGTAGCCATACTGGGTCAGACTAATGGTCTAACTAGCCCAGTATCCTGTTTCCAAACTGTGACCAAGCCAGGTCACAAGTACTTGGAAGAAACCCAATTATTAGCACATTCCATGCTATCAAGCAGTTGCTTCCCCAATAGCAAACTATGGACTTTTCCTCCAGGAACTTGTGCAAACTTCTTTTAAACCCAGATACGCTAACCACTGTTACCACATCCTCTGGCAAAGAGTTCCTGAGCTTAACTATTCATTGAGTGAAAAAATATTTCCTCCTATTTGTTTTAAAAGTATTTTCATGTTACTTCCTTGAGTGCCTCCTGTCCTGCTCGTGCGCTCATTCAAGCAGTGGCCCCACCCCCTACCAGGCCTGCCCACTATTACATAAAATTCTGGCATTTCCTGTAAGTTCTTTTCTTCAGCTACAGCAGACGCTTCACACTTTCCCCTCATTTTTCAGTCCTACTCCTTATCAACAATCTCCCCGGCCCTCACCCTGTGCAGAACTCAGCTTTCCCTTCAACCCTTGCAGCTCAATCCCTCCTTCGTGTGACTAGAAGCCTTTCAATTAGCTAGATCCTACCACAACCTTTACACTAGAAAAGTGTGTGGGGGGGGGGGGGGGGGGGTGGAGGCACTGGAGAGCTGCTGGCCTAAACTCTGAAAAATATCAACATACTTTGCTATCATTCTAGCTTTGAGACAGGTAATTTTTTGAATCCTGAAATAAAAAATACATTTAAAAATCCAGACAGCTGGCAATCCTAGGCTCTTGAGAACATCTACTACTACTAATCATTTCTATAGTGCTACTAGACGTACGCAGCGCTGTACACATTATATGCAGGTACTTTCTCTGTCCCTAGAGAGCTCACAATTTAAGCTTTGGTACCTGGGGCAATGGAGGGTTCCCCAGGATCAAAAAGTCTGCTGCACTAACCACTAGGCCACTCCCTACACTTTTGGGCCCTAGGCACATGCCTGGTTTGCCTATGCCCTAATCTGACTCTGTGACAAATACACACATGCAAACACCTACATACAGTTCTGAATGGCACAACAATAAACAAAAAGGTGACAGAGATCTTAGATCAGCTCTCCCAACAAGGGAGTTTGCACCATGTTCAAAATGTCTACTTCATAACAGTAGTGTAAGTAGAGCATTTTCTGCTGCAGTTCCTCTCCGCTGTGCCTGGAAATGAATAGAGTCATCCTTAAGCCCCAGAGATGCTCCCACATCTAACACAGACAGAATGACTGAAAAATGATAACTTGGGCAGTAAGTGGATTGTGCAGGGTCAGGCTCAAGAATTTGACTTAAGTCTGCTGAAAACATTTAACTGTGATGTCTTGACACACGAGCCAGACACAAGGCACGGAATTAGTCTAAATCACCTGTCAACCTACGAAATAACACGGTTTGCTAAAACATGCTTTTGTAAAAAGAGAAGGAAGAGACAGCAGTTCTGAAGAACACATTCTCATCTGTGCCTAGAGGAGGTAATTTGATAATAGGATATCTATGTGGTGTGTCTAAAAAGATGTAACACAGTAATTTTTGTGCCATTATAAAACAGGCCTCTAGAACTAGCTGTAATAGGTGGAAATGTTCACCCACAATATATACCTCTTCTGAGGGTATAAATATGTGCATGCTCCATATAGGTACCCACATTTTAAAAAATGCACCATGCACACTGCAACTCCATGTTTATTTTGGCATTTGATGTACCACCTTTATATCAAAGCAAACAAAGCTATTTACAAATCTCAACATTATATCCCTTGGAAAACCACTCATTTCTACATGTATATTTAGCCAGGTAATCTGATTAAAAAAACCTTTTCCACATGTAGAACAGGCTTTACACATGGGAAATGCTTTAGAAAAAAGTTACCTCCCCTCTCCTTTTGAGACACACATCTGGTGGCTGTCACAACAACTACAGCACAAGGAGAAACAGCCACACAGACAATCACAACACAATATATGGTAGCATAAATATGCATACACACAAGAGGGGAGCAGAGAACAAAAGTTACAAGCTTAACTATATTATGTTACTATGACCCTTATTTTAGAAGCTTCCCGATGTTTTAAGTGTTACTTTTGAATGGGGGCCTATCATACATCAGGAAGCCAAGTACATCTACATGGCAAGGGGGAGGGGGGATTCGGGGGAAATCACATCTGTAATGAGAAAACCAGACATCAGAATTAAGACCTGCTCACAGGCACGATTAGGTGGCTATATTAGGGGCAGCAGTAAATTCCAATGTGTGGGATACAATGAATCCAGCACTCTCTTTCCCCTGACAGCACACACTGGTGCAAACACTCAGACAAGAAGCCCACCCACCACAGAGACCTCTCCAACCCCCCCCCCCCCCACCACCACCACCACCAGCAGCAGATGGGTTCCTGACCAGAAAGGCCCCTACACATGGACACTAGCTTGACACATGGCAGACTCCCTTAACATCTGGCCTTCCAGATGCCAATGCCACCACTTCCCACTCCCGACTGGGGCTCCCTGGTGGGTACCTTCTCTGAAGCATATATAAATGTGTGCAAGAGGATTTGTGCACTACTGGAGGCCACTGCAGGAGCTTATTTCATGGAGGCATATTGCTTTTATAAAAATAAACGCCTACCAGGATACTCAACCTAGGAGATAAAGACAATTGTAACACCTTATTTTATTTATTTGTTACATTTGTACCCCACACTTTCCCACTCATAGCAGGTTCAATGCGGCTTACATAGCAGTAAGATTAAAAAGTATAATGGAGAGAATACAGTCTAAGCTTAACAGAGTAAAGGAGATGTGTAGATAGGGAGAAGGGTAAAAAGAGGTAGGAGGAGAAACTAGTTTTAGGCTACAGTGAGATAAACAAGTGATTTTGAAACCAATGTCTAAAAATATAGGTACGGATTCTAGCACAGAGTCCCTTACAAACTACTGCTTTCTCCAGTGGATTTTTAAACAGTTTTTTAAAAATACTCAAAACAGTTTGAATATTTTTTTAAATATAAATCACAGGAACTCAAGGATGAGGTTCTATTAATAAATCAAAAATACCATTATAACGAGCTTGTTAAGTCTCTGATTATTTTTTTACAGCTCATGAATAGATCAGTGTAACTGACAAATTTCCAAATCAAGTTTCACATGCATCTCCTATATATTGCTCTTTTTATCTTTATAAAATAAGCAAAAAAAATAGGCCCTTTTTTGGATTTTTGGACTTAGAAACTGTTGTGGAAAATTGCCTCCACAGAAATAGGTAGGAAACTCAAAGCAAAACAAAAATATAAAAAACATCTAGCTTTTCTGTACAAGTGGATATTGCTTATTTTCAAAATTGTAATATAAATAAAATGTAATTTAATAAAATTACCTCCATTATGTCCATCTTCAAGGATCTGCCATGGCTGCCCACCACAGACCCAGTGAAATTTTAAACATTATGCACAGTGTATCAATGCTTGCTACACTCAACTCCTGTACGTTTGAGTGCAACGTTGCAGGGCTACCAGCACACTAGGAATCTTAGGAGCCCTTTAATAAAAGGGTGTTAAGCCCTTACTACACAGTTGGTGCATGAGAACAGGCTACTGCATAAATACATTAAATCGTTTTGTGGTATTTTGCCCAGTCACATCCACTAACCCGCCCATTACCAATTTTTTTTTTTTCAAAATACAAAATTAACAAATAAAAAGTACAACCAAAACCAAAATTAGAACATGTGCTGCCTCTTACCAAACCACGCTAGTGATTTCCACATGGCAATGACGACGAAGCCCAAAGTGAATGGGCTTTGTCGGCATTGCTGCACTAGCGCGGTTTGATAAAAGAGGCCCTTAGTTGGCTAGACATCCTGCTGCTTTTTGTTTTAATGGTCGGGCAGAAACAATTTGCAAATCATTTTTTTAGTAGGGTCTGAGGTTATCCCATAAAACTAGGTTAACAGTTTCCTTGAAGCTTTTCTGCCCAAGCCCTGAGAAAAGTGAACAAGGTTGCAGCTATCCTAAGATCTGTCTTAAACCAGGGCAAAGATGCTCAAATACAACAACAGAGAAAATCAAGAGCACTGTTACTCAGGACATAAATCTTGCCACTCCTGAGGAACTTCTGCTGCAAAACCTCTGCATATTTGTTAAAATACAGCTATCATACCCCAGTCCGGCCCAGCATGTGTCTCACTTTCCCCAGTCCATCCAAGCAGAAGCAACCTCAGCACAAGAACTGATGGTGCTGGCTACTCCCCAGCAGAGGGAAAATCGAGGGAGGGCTGTGAGGGAGTGGCCCTGGCCCTATATCTTTCCCCTATTTCCTTTCACCATCCCTTACTTCCTGTTTCCCCCTCTATCGTTTCTAGATATTCTTCTCCTCTCCTCCCATCTTACAGCTGTACAACCCTCCCAGCTCAGTAAAGGCTGTAGCTCTTGCTTCTACTGGCCAATTGCCAAGCCACCCAAAAATTCTGCATGGGGAGTCAAATCATGCATTGTGAACCAGAATTCCCCCATGAGAATACCAAGTGTACTTTTTCCTATGCTAGCTGCCTAAAATTTCCAGACACTGCCCATTTAACTCAGTGCTCAACATGAAGCATGTTTTCTCGTCCAACAAGATGACAATTTACACTTATAACTACTATGATGCATCCCATTCTCCACACACGCTTAAAAGCAAAAGCCACAAAACTAAACCACACATTCAAGCATTACAATAAATCTATTTAAACTCTATTTCCTGATCCAAATTACATACAGGAACAGCGACTGTAACAGACTCACTGCACATCTGTGCTAGTCTCACTGATAAGAGAGCTGTGCAGCCTCTGTGAACAGCCTGAATGAAAATAAAATATCCTGGAAACATTTGCCAATGTCAGCAAACAGGAATGGCACCGCGGCAGATCCTTCTTCTCTATGTAGGCCTTATCCAGAGTGTCTGTACATTTTAAGGGAGTAAGAGCAAAGTGACAAACTTCCTTACCACTGGCAAAAGGATTCTAGCAGGCACCCCCTTTTGACTCCTGGCTCTTCTCAGGCACAGATGCCATGAACAGAGGACTAGACTTGCTAAAATGTGTGCTGTTTTTATCTAATTTTTGTATTTGTTATGTGTTTACAGGTCTCAGCTTTGCCCCAGCATCCCCATACCCTGCTAAGCCGTGAACATGGAACTGTTGCTCCACCCCTCTCACCCCCTTTTGGTGACATCAGTACTCTGCTCATTCAAACTCTGACTAGCTTTTGAGGAGGACACAAGGGTTCATGCGTCCCCTGTGCACACTATCAAGCTTATTTTTGAAAGAGAAGGGTGCCCATCTTCAGACACAAATCGGGAGATGGGCGTCGTCCTCTCCAGAGCCCGAGGTGAGGGGGCACATTTTAGCCCCCCCCCCAGCGCAAGCGACCCCCCCCTCAGCCATTACTGACCCCCCCCCGCCACCAACCCCACCCCACCATTGCCGACCCTGCCGAAAACCCTCTTGAACCCCCCTCCCGCCACTGACCCTCCTCTGCCGCTGTCGTCGCCTACCTTTGCTGACGAGGGACCCCAATCCCCGCCAGACAAGGTCCTCTTGCTTCCCGCGCAGGGCTTCTTTGTTCTGTTTCTGACGTCCTGCACGTACAGGATGTCAGACTCACAGAAACAGAACAAAGCCTTGATCTGCAAGGCTTCGTTCTGTTTCTGCGAGTCTGACGTCCTGCATGTACAACGTGCAGGATGTCAGAAACAGAATAAAGAAGCCCTGTGCGGGAAGCAAGAGGACCTCGGCTGGCGGGGATTGGGGTCCCTCACCAGCAAAGGTAGGCGACGACAACGGCGGAAGAGGGTCAGCGGCAGTAGGGGGGGATTGAGAGGGTCATCTTCAGGGGGAGTCCAGGGCCAAATCTACAGGAGCCCAGGCCCCCCAAGGCCCCACGTAGCTATGCCACTGGGTCGCCCAAATCGGCATAATCAAAAGCCGATTTTGGGCGCCCTCAACTGCTTTCCGTTACAGGGACGACCAAAGTTCACGGGGGCGAGTTGGCAGCATAGCGAAGGTGGGACTGGGGCGTGCTTAAGAGATGGGCGTCCTCGGCCGATAATGGAAAAAAGAAGGCGTCCCTGATGAGCACTTGGCCGACTTTACTTGGTCCATTTTTTCTTGCAACCAAGCCTCAAAAAGGTGCCCGAACTGACCACATGACCACTGGAGGGGATCGGAGATGACCTCCCCTTACTCCCCCAGTGGTCACCAACCCCCTCTCACCCTAAAAAAAATATATATATTTTTTTTTGCCAGCCTCAAATGTCATACCCAGCTCCATTACAGCAGTATGCAGGTCCCTGGAGCAGTTTTAGTGGGTGCAGTGCACTTCAGGCAGACGGACCCAGGCCCATCCCCCCCCCCCCACCTGTTACACTTGTAGTGGTAAATGTGAGCCCTTCAAAACCTACCAGAAACCCACTGTACCCACGTATACTACTACTACTACTACTACTTAACATTTCTAGAGCGCTACTAGGGTTACGCAGCGCTGTACAATTTAACAAAGAGAGACAGTCCCTGCTCAAAGAGCTTACAATCTAATAGACAAGTGAACGGTCGGTCCGATCGGGGCAGTCAAATTGGGGCAGTCTGGATTCACTGAACGGTAAGGGTTAGGTGCCGAACGCAGCATTGAAGAGGTGGGCTTTAAGCAAAGACTTGAAGATGGGCAGGGAGGGGGCTTGGCGTAAGGGTTCAGGAAGGTTGTTCCAAGCATAGGGTGAGGCGAGGCAGAATGAGCGGAGCCTGGAGTTGGCGGTGGTGAAGGGTACTGAGAGGAGGGATTTATCCTGTGAACGGAGGTTACGGGCGGGAACGTAAGGGGAGATGAGGGTAGAGAGGTAGTGAGGGGCAGCAGACTGAGTGCATTTGTAGGTAAGAAGGAGAAGCTTGAATTGAATGCGGTATCTGATCGGAAGCCAGTGAAGTGACCTGAGGAGAGGGGTGATATGAGTATATCGGTTCTGGCGGAATATGAGACGTGCAGCAGAGTTCTGAACAGACTGAAGGGGGGATAGATGGCTAAGTGGGAGGCCGGTGAGGAGTAAGTTGCAGTAGTCCAGGCGAGAGGTAATGAGAGCGTGGACGAGAGTTCGGGTGGTGTGTTCAGAGAGGAAAGGGCGAATTTTGCTGATGTTAAAGAGGAAGAAGCGACAAGTCTTGGCTATCTGCTGGATATGCGCAGAGAAGGAAAGAGAGGAGTCAAAGATGACTCCGAGGTTGCGGGCAGATGAGACGGGGAGGATGAGGGTGTTATCAACTGAGATAGAAAGTGGAGGAAGAGGAGAAGTGGGTTTTGGTGGAAAGACGATAAGCTCGGTCTTGGACATGTTCAGTTTCAGGTGGCGGTTGGACATCCAGGCAGCAATGTCGGATAAGCAGGCCGATACCTTTGCCTGGGTCTCCGCGGTGATGTCTGGTGTGGAGAGATACAGTTGGGTGTCATCAGCATAGAGATGATACTGGAAACCATGAGATGAGATCAGGGAGCCCAGGGAAGAGGTGTAGATTGAGAAGAGAAGGGGTCCAAGGACCGATCCCTGGGGAACACCAACAGATAAGGGGATGGGGGTGGAGGAAGATCCATGAGAGTGAACTTTGAAGGTGCGGTGGGAGAGATAGGAGGAGAACCAGGAGAGGACAGAGCCCTGGAACCCAAATGAGGACAGTGTGGCAAGAAGTAAGTCATGATTGACAGTGTCAAAAGCAGCGGATAGATCCAGGAGGATGAGGATGGAGTAGTGGCCTCTGGATTTGGCAAGGAACAGGTCATTACAGACTTTAGAAAGTGCTGTTTCTGTCGAGTGAAGAGGGCGAAAACCGGATTGAAGCGGATCAAGGATGGCATGAGAGGAGAGAAAATCAAGGCAGCGGCTGTGGACTGCGCGCTCAAGTGTCTTGGAGAGGAAGGGTAGGAGGGAGATGGGGCGGTAGTTGGAGGGACAGGTAGGGTCTAGTGATGGTTTTTTGAGGAGTGGCGTGACTACAGCATGCTTGAAGGTGTCGGGGACAGTTGCAGTGGAGAGAGAGAGGTTGAGGATATGACAGATGGAGGGGGTGATAGTAGGAGAGATGGTGTTAAGTAAGTTGGTGGGGATGGGATCAGAGGAACAAGTGGTGCATTTTGAGGAGGAAAGAAGGCGGGCGGTTTCCTCCTCGGAGATATCAGGAAAGGAGGAGAAAGAGGTCTGGGTTGGTTGGTTGAGGGAGAGGGTTGAAGGGTGAAGAGGAGGAGGTGGCTTGGTAGTGAACTCAAGGTTGATCTTTTGCACCTTGTCGCGGAAGTAGTCAGCCAGTGATTGAGGAGAGAGTGACGGGGGGTGGGAGCGGAGGGCACTTTGAGGAGGGAGTTAAGGGTGGCGAAGAGACGACGAGGGTTAGAGCTGAGAGAATTAGTCAATTGGGTGTAATAGTCCTGTTTGGCAAGGAATAGTGAGGACTGGAAGGAGGATAGCATGAATTTGTAGTGAAGGAAATCTGAATGGGTGCTAAAATGTACAGACAGAGCTGCCCCCCTTCACCCCTTAGGGCTATGGTAGTGGTGTACAGTTGTGGGGAGTGGGTTTTTGAGCGGGGGTTGGGGGGCTCAGCACACAAGGTAAGGGAGCTATGCACCTGGGAGCAATTTCTGACGTCCACTGCAGTGCTCCCTAGGGTGCCAGGTTGGTGTCCTGGCATGTGAGGGGGACCAGTGCACTACGAATGCTGGCTCCTTCCATGACCAAATGGCTTGGACTTGGTCGTTTCTGAGATGGGCGTCCTCAGTTTCCATTAATCGCCGAAAAACGGGGACAACCATCTCTAAGGACGACCATCTGTAAGGTCAACCTAAATGTTGAGATTTGGGCATCCCTGACCGTATTATCGAAACGAAAGATGAACGCCCATCTTGTTTCGATAATACGGGTTTCCTCGCCCCTTCACGGAGCCATCCTGCGAGGACGGCCCCAGGAAAACTTGGGCACCCCATTCGATTATGCTGCTCCACGTAGATCACTGGGGTTTCTATAGATCTCCAGGTATTCTCATTGTTCTAGCATCTGTCTTCTTGGAATTACATCCTAACTCCTTTTCCATCCTGGCATACCAGGGCCACAGACAAGATTGGACATGAGACCAACATCCAGATAAGGTGAGAAATCCTTCCAATCTCACTACTATTTGAGTAGTGCCAAACAATAATTCACATGCATACACATGTATCATCTAAAATTCCATCCTGGCCTTCTTAACATTCACTCTCAATATTGTAAACATGTTCTTATTAAAGATTTACTGTTGGATTATAAAATTGTATGTTCCCCTTCCTTGACGCCGAGACTTACCGTGCACAAGCTACTCTTCCTGGCTTCTCACAAATTTCCCTAACCGACGAGAAGGAAAGACAGCGCAGTTGCGGCAGAGGCTGAGGAGTGCCTTTTTGTTGGGAAGAGTCCAAGCTCCGCCCCTGATAATACCATTACTACTACTTATTTCTAAGCACTAATAGATGTTTGCAGTGATGTACCCAAAAAGAATCTACTACTACAAATCATTTCTATAGCGCTACCAGTCGTACGCAGCACTTCACAATTGAACATGAAGAAAAAGACAGTCCCTGCTCAAAAGAGCTTACAAATCATTTAACAAACATGGGCAGTAAATAGCTGAATAGGGGGATTAAGAATTAAAAGCAGCCTCAAGGGCTTTTAGCATAGATTTGAACAGGGCCAGAGAAGGAGCAAGACCTATACACTCAGGAAGGCCATTCCAGGCTTATAGTGCAGCATGATATGATGGAACACCTCAGGAGTGGCAGAGGAGGAGGATACAGATAAGATGAACAGAGCTCTTGGGGAGGGATGAGAGGAGAGATACTGAAGAGCTGCAGAATGAATATACTTTTAAAAGTCAATAAGAGTTTGAACTGTATACTACCGATTGTAATGTCATATCATCTATTCATTCACCATATACATCAATATAATCTAACTTAAAGGAGTTAGAGCTAGTCCAGAACTCTGCTGCTTCAAGTGATTTTTGGTTGTTGAAAATACCATATTTGCAAAGGTAACATTGGGTACCAGTTTTATTTCAGCCGAAGTTTATATTACTTGCTCATATTCAGTGTGTGCTACAGCACGAGGCTTCATGTATATGCAACAGGCACTTACTTTTTATTGTCCTGCATTGGCCTTGAGGTCAGAAGGCTCCTAGCAACCTGTTGCACCATCTTTATTGAAGATGCATCTAGTTGAGACAAGAAAATCTGCATGGTCTGTGAAAGGACCTCTTTAATGGAACAAGCTCCCAATAGTGCCTGTTTAAAACTGAAAATCAGTGGTTCCCAAACCTGGTCCTGGGAAGCACCTCAGCCAGTCAGGTTTTCAGGATATCCAAAATGAATATTCATGAAAGAGATTTGCCTTCAGGATCAGGTTTGGGAACCACTGGTTAAAATCATTTTTGAGCAAGCAGACAGTGGGCAGCGATGGCTGGGCAGGAGTACTGTAGGACGGATACGATCTGATTGGGATCTATGTTAGTTTTTGTTTATGAATTTTGCTTTTATATATGTAAATTGTAACCCACCTAGTTATTAGGCAGGCTAGAAATGTTCAATAAATTTATTACCAGCAAATAATGCTAACCACAAAATTAAGCTACAAAAAGCACATTGTATGCAGAGAAAATTTTAATTAGCTGTCATTTATATTCCTTTTGTTTTCCAGGGAGATCAAGGCAAATTACTTTAATATATGCCATATCACCTCAGTAACTGCTGCACAAAACTCCCCTTCAATGCTAATTGCCAGACATAGCAGGAAGTAATACAAAACTCTGCAAACAGCACATTCAGAGCTTAAAGCAAAACTGTCATACCATAACAGCATTACTAGGACTCAAACAGCACCAACCCCACTTTTCAAAAAGGCAGCACTATAAATATTATATCAGAATCTAGAGAACTAATACATCACCTACTGAGAACAGAACATGCAGGACTGCCAGAGGTTCCTACAAAGATGTTACACATCAGAATCATGCACAACACAGACAGACATACCCTCAAACAGAAAAAGGGACCACAAATTTAGATACACATTTCTTCAAAATCAGACGTGCACCATTTCCAAAGGTTATATTCATATTAAAAGTGTAACCTACTAGAGCTGTTCAATTCACGATTTGAATCAATTCACCAATTTTCACAAAAATTCGTGAGTCCTGATTCGAGACTTCTTCACCTCCATCTCTCCCGCTTCTCTAAAGCAGCAGAAGCTGAGGCAACATGAGGTAAACTCACTACGGGGCTGGACTAACTCCATATTGGTGCAGGATGCCAGCTCTGTTTTGGAACAGGAAACATCAAGGGGGAGGGGGGGAAGATCGGCAGCCATGCCAATAAGGAATCAGTCTGGCGCCGAAATTAGTTTAGCTTCTTTTGCTGACACTGCTGTTCTAGAAAAGCAACAGCAAGCAGAAGTGGCGGGGCATCAGGGTAGGAGGGGGAACAGGAAAAGGCATATGCTGGGCTGGGGGGGGGGAACAGAGGTGGAATGGTGGCTGGAGAGAGAGGGCAGAAGCTGGACTGAAAAGGGGCAGAGGAGAGCAGACCATAGATGTAAAGAGGAGGGGAATTGAATGATGAACATGGACAGAGAAGAAATGCCAAATGGACCAGGAGAACTAGCAAAAAAAAAAAAAAAAAAAAAAGAGTTAAGAGAAGACAGAGGAGAGCGGAAACCAGAAACATGATTACAAAAATTAAAAGACCAGACAACAAAGGTAGAAAAATGAATTTTATTTTATATTTATTGATAGAAGCCTTGAAGAACTGAATCAAATTGAATCAAAAATTGTTTGGCCGAATCGGACAGCACTAATCTCTACTTTTGACAAGGCATGCTATTCTTCCACATTCCACCCCCTCCAATGCGGACTTCCTGTGTGGGCAGGATAGGCTGAGGGCTCAGCACAGGTGTAGAATCAAGGCTCTGCATGGGCTCTGTATTATTGCCACTGACTGCCACAGGGTCCTGGGGTGATGCAGCTGAGGTGTATCTGGAGATGTAACGGCTAGGGGTGGAGACAGAGGGACTGGCTGGTAGCTGGGGAGGGTGAGAAAGTGCTGAGGAAGCTGACCGTGCTGAGGGACTGACCACTCCCGAGGCAATGCAGGTGAGGCCGCTGTGGTTAGCGCAGGGCAATTTTGAAAGGCCCATACACTGATCCTCTTTTCTTCATGGCTGGCTGGGGGCAGGGGAGGACATGGTAAAGGGATAAGCAGAGAAAATGGGGCTGAGAAATCCAAGGGGAAAACAGTGAGAGGTGGTGACTGAAGGCAAGGCAGTTTTTTTTTTTTTTTAATCTCAACACAGTCGTATGCCCGCCCCCATTCCAATGCTCTTTCCTTCTGCAGCTCACCCCCTCCCCAAATGCTTCAATGCTGTTTCTCCAGCCCTTCATGGTCCCCGTACCCCAACTGTCCAGAATTGGGCTCAAGACAGCTGCTGCAGAAGCTGGGGAGTACTGGGCAATCTGGCAAGAGAACTGCACTACAGGCTAGTGCGCTGCTTAAGCTGTGGGGCCAGCAGCAAAGGGTTGAATTATCATGCAGTTCACAAGGAGTGGAGAGCAAGGGCAGGAGCAGGAGCTGCATGGCTGCACTTCAACAGGCACAAGGGCAACACAGCAGAAGTTGTACAAGGCAGTCGGCAGGTGGTTGGAAAGTTGTGTGTCATAACATCTGACCATCTGCTGATTGCTAAAGCCAGGAAAAGAGCGAGCAATGGCTGCTTTGTGGAATTTTGGGGAGTGCCATGGCACCTGTGGCTCCCTCTCTCACCTACAATCTTATTCATCGATAGAAACTCTTCTGTTTTACTTAAGCTCTCACTCTCCTCTTATAGGCTTTCTTCTTGTGTATGCTGCCCTTGCCTCTGAGTTACACATTACTCTTACCTAAACTTACTTGGTGATTTCCATATACAAAGGGATGATTCCCTTGCCTTGTTTTATTAAGGAATCCTTCACTCACGGTCTCAGTCTTAGCCAGTTATTTATACATCAGTTCCTGCAGCTGAGTATACCTTAGATCTTATTCTTTCTGACCCACACCCATCTGCAACATTGCTTCACATTACTTCCAGTCCTCTGCCCTAGACTGATCACTATTTACTTTAGCTGCTCCTTTACTTTAAGGCCTCCTCCCAAACCTCAATTCTGTTAATATGGATTTATTTATAAATAATTTTGAGAGATCAAGCCATTGCATGGAACACTTCGCTAACTTCTACTTTTCTCTTCTCAAGGAAAACAGATATTGTAGTTCCCAATCCTACCTCTATCACCGGTACTAAGACTCCACCTTCTAATTCTATTAAAGTTCTAGAAATAATCCAAGATGAGAAACTCATTTCAATCTCTGGTGACAAAATGCTTCTTTAAACTGAAACGGTTTGCTCAGTTCAGACTGATCAGAAATCACTACATATTTTACTCCATACACTTGAGTTGAACAACTTGGACTACAGCAATGCTCTGACACACTTTTCGTATTGTAGACATAAATACAATTTCAATTAATCCAAAATGTGGTTGGTAAACTCATTAATGGAACTAAGAAATGGGATCACGTCACCCCATTACTCAGAGAGGAACAGTGGTTACCATGTCATCTAGCGTCCTTTTTCAAATTCTATCCCTAATTCATATTATACTTCCATTATTTCTTTCATATCTTGATTTGATATTTGTCTCCTAGGACTCTCAGATCCACCCAATAAAACCTACTAGTATGTTCCTTGTTTCTACAAACCCAATTAGACACCATATGGAACTGAAGCTTCCTTATTTAACTGGTTCATCCCTATGGAATTACTTGCCTTAATACTTATGACTTGAAACTTCTTTCCAAAAAGTCTGAAAACACATTTGGTTGAAAAATCATTTAAAATGTTTGTTAGCCTTCACTTTGCTACTTAATGGGATGCAGGAAGAACCTGGAACTGGTACCACTGATGGGATGGAATATCAAAGACTTACATTAGGAACTGAAATACATCCCACTGTATAAACAGGACAACACTAAAATAGTGCTTATTAAATGTGTTGGCACATTTTAGTAAATCTAGCCCAGAGTTAAAACGTAGGTCAAGGGTAGGCAACTCTAATCTTCAAGTGGCAGCCAGCCTTTCAGGATACCCACAGTGGATATACAGGCTTGTATGTAATGGATGAACTGAATGGAAATATATCTACTGCATACCCAATGTGGATAAAGTCTGGCTGCCCTGTGGCACCTGAAGACCAGAGGTGTCTAACCTTGACAAAGGTTCCGTAACTAATACCAATACCTAGGGATGTGGTCAGGGGCCAGCCCTGATCATATTTCTTAAACAACTACAACATGGCTAAGGCTTGGGGGAAGCTAGGCTCCAAAATCTCTCCACATTCTCTCAATTTGTCACAGGTGATTATTGTAGAATACAGCATCCTTGTACGGGCTGCCCAGCACTAGAGAGATTAAGAATGTATCCTCATCAGCCAGACCCCCCCCCCCCCCCAAAAAAAAAAAAAAATCCACCCCACAATTTCTACAAGTCAAAGCAATAATAAACACATATTAAATGCTTGCTTTTAGAACACCTTCTAAATATAAAGCTAATATTCCTAGTTGAACATTTTCTACTACAGCTGCAAAAAATATAAACCTGCAAGGGTGGTTATATAAACCCTCAAGGGAAGCTTGTTTGGCAGTAGCTGGTGTGGAACATACAACAAACAGATTAGCCAAAAGTTTCTCCAAGTGAGAAGCCATTCAAGTTTTATTTAATAAGAGAACTATGTTCAGAACAACCAAGCTTCAAAAGACCTCACAGGCTAGCCATCCAGGCATCCAAACCCAATCCTCAGAGGGGAAACCTCAAATGCTGTTCCACGAGGAGGAAGCTACATTGTGCTCGCTCTCTAATTCAAAGGTAAAGCAACAAATCAACAGGTTTCAGCTTCACAAAACAGAGTTTGCCATCTCAGGAAGATTACAGCTGAACTGCAGCATCTTGGTACACAAAAGGACAGTCATTCCACCTCACTACAAGCTTCACCTCAAATGGCATGTATAGTTCTGGAGACTAAATGACAAAAGGACACTGAAAAGGCAAAGGTAATCCAAAAGGTGGGCCACTAAAATTGTGCACACCCTGCACTACAATCTACACCAGAGCCTGAAGGAGCTAAAGATCTCTCTATAAGAAAGAAAGGAAATGAATGGCAACAGAAAAACATTGAAATATCCCACAGGCTTCAATTTAAAAAAAAAAAAAAAAAAAAAAAGAAGACTACAAACTAGCAAAGACAGGTTCAAGAACAAGAGAGCACGTAATGCTGTAGAGGGAAATGCTTTTTCAAATAGAAGATGGAGGAGACTGGAAAAGACTCACAGCCAAGATTACAGGAGCCAAGAGTAGCAGAATTCAAATAAATATGGGTTATACATAAAGAGAAGCATTTTCGATATGATGTCTAAGTTGGACTTTGGACATTTTGCGCTAAACATCCCAAATCCGAATAGCAAATGTAACCATTTTCGAAAAAGCAAATGGCCTTATCTCTCTCTTTTTTTTCCCCAAAAATACCATTTGTATGTGTGTTTATTCATGCCATTAAAAAGTTTTAAGAAACGCACAAGTGAAAAACAAAAATCAAGCCACTGGGATACAGGAGGGGCAAGAATTTTTAGCAGACTAGTCCCACAGACATCACAGGAGAGCAATAGGAAACCCTAGGGGGCACTGCTGTGGACTTCATATAAATGCTCCCAGATACGCACCTCACCATTGCGCCCTTGTCTGCAGAGCCCTCCAAAACCCACCTAAAACCACTACCCCCAATTGTACACCACTATAATAGTCCTTCTAGGTGAAGGGGTCACCTATATGTGGATACAGTGGGTTTCTGATCAGTTTTGGGAGGCTCACAGTTTCCACCACAAGTGTTAACAGGTAAAGGGAGGTATGGGCCTGGGTCCACCTGTCTACAGTGCACTGCATCCACCACTACACTACTCTGGTGACCTGCATGCTGCTCTAATGGACCTGACTATAACATCTAAGGCTGTCAGAGGCTGGTGAGTACTATTTTTATTCACTTTTGTTTGGGGGGGGGGGTGGAGGGAGTCATCCTTGAATCCCTCCAGTGGTCATCTGGTCATTTACGGCACCTTTTAGTTCCTTATTCATTAGAAAAACAAATCTAGACCAAAATGTTTAAGTTTTTGCCCTAGATGTTTTGGTTTTATTCTAAGATGTCCAAGTGTTAGGCATGCCCTAAACCCGCCCTAATCCAGCCTTTGAAATGTCCCCTTATGATTTGGATGCACTGCAGAAGAAATACATAGACAGACATCAAGAAAACAGGTCTCAAAAATACCATTTGGGCATTTTGAGAAGAAATCCATCCAAATGGTGCTTTATGACACTTTATGGATGTTTTTCTCTTTCGAAAATGAGCCCCAAATACACCTTAGTGACACACAGAAAGATCAATCACAAATAAAAAAAACACAGTAGGTAGAGGGCAGACTGGTTTGATCAAGTCCTTTTTTGCTGAAACCATATACATTTCTATAAAAAAATCACTAAATATGCTGAGGATTGGAATTGTGCTAGCAAACTAAGGACCAAGATGCACTAAGCTTCTCATTCTCAACCTTTCTCTGATCCATAAATGGG
The DNA here is from genome assembly GCF_901765095.1 of Microcaecilia unicolor. Taxonomy (NCBI): domain Eukaryota; kingdom Metazoa; phylum Chordata; class Amphibia; order Gymnophiona; family Siphonopidae; genus Microcaecilia; species Microcaecilia unicolor. The sequence continues at coordinate 165,354,229 of NC_044031.1, forward strand.
AAAAACCACCATGGTACATGTGGCTCTAATTAAAAAAAAAAATTAAAATCCATCATTTCCCCAGGACTCTATCATGAAACCTTTCTATCTTTCTTAGAAAAGTCAACAACTCTGTACAAAATGAACCCTTCTGCTATAACTTTTTCACAGGTGAAATCAGCAGCTAGTAAAACAGTAGTGGCAAACTAAACAGGAAACCACAGCGAAAGGAATATACTAGATAAGGCTATCTGACCTAGCTCATGGGTAGTAATGGAAAAGTGTTCACGGAATAGTTTAAAAACAAAAAGCAAGCAATCCTACACAAAATATCTACAAAAGAAATTAAGAGGGCCTACACCATAAATTCAAGTATCACCAGAAAAAAAAAAAAGCTAAAGAGGTGGCAGAAAGGATGTAGTTGCGAAGTGAAGAGTATAAATAATACATGGGAGATACGTTTTTCTTGTTAGAAAGGAAAAAAAAAAACATAGAACGTAAGTCCATAATGTGAGGCTGGAAGGCAGCAGATTCAGGAGTAGCCTAAGGTCCTGAAGTGTAGTGGATGCATCAAAGCAAAACATTATGAGGTTGGCTTGAATGAATGCTAGGTATCCCTGGAATGTACCTAAAATGACTTCATGTTCTGGGAGAAAATAAAGCAGAGCACTGGTCGAGTTCTCTATTTTCAGTCAAGAATAACTGTCAAGGTGCACATGTTAAAGCACACTGGTTTCTGCATTGAGACCAAAGGTACGCCACTATTCACCTTTCTCCACTGAGAGAACTGGCCATTTATAGTAACATAGAGGGGCATAATCAAACAGGGCCGGCCATCTATATGGGCAGCCATCTCTAAGGCCAGCCCCATAAAGCGGCATACCCGACCATATTATCGAAACAAGATGGCCGGCCATCTTTCGTTTCGATAATACGGTCGGGGCCGGCCAAATCTCAACATTTGGGCCGCCCTTAGAGATAGCCAGCGTTAGAGATGGCCGCCATTGGTTCTTTGCCGATAATGGAAACTAATGGCGGCCATCTCAAACCCGGCCAAATCCAATGCATTTGGTCATGGGAGGAGCCAGCATTTATAGTGCAGTGGTCCCCCTCACATGCCAGGACACCAACCAGGCACCCTAGGGGGCACTGCAGAGAACTTCACAAATTGATCCCAGGTGCATAGCTCCTTTACCTTGGGTGCTGAGCCCCCCAAACCCACTACCCACAACTGTACAACACTACCATAGCCCTTAAAGGATAACTGGGGGCACCTACATGTGGGTACAGTGGGTTTCTGGTGGGTTTTGGAGGGCTCCCATTTACCACCACAAGTGTAACAGGTAGGGAGGGGATGGGCCTGGGTCCGCCTGCCTGAAGTGCACTGCAGTACCCACTAAAAAACTGCTCCAGGGACCTGCATAGAGCTGTGATGAAGCTGGGTATGACATTTGAGGCTGGCATAGAGGCTGGCACAAAAATGTTTAAAATTTCTTTTTTGGGTGGGAGGGGGTTGGTGACCACTGGGAGAGGGAGGTGATTCCCGATTCCCTCCGGTGGTAATCTGGTGGTCAGTTGGGGCACTTTTTTTTTACGCTGGGTCCTAAAAATAAATGGACCAAGTAAAGCCGGCCAAGTGCTCGTCAGAGCCGGCCTTCTTTTTTCCATTATCGGCCAAAACCAGCCACCTCGTAACCACTCCCCTGTCCAGCCTTCGGTACCCTGCCGACACGCCCCCTTTAACTTTGGCTGGCCCTGCGACAGAAAGCAGTTGAAGCTGACCAAAATCGGCTTTCAATTATACCGATTTGGCTGGGTTTAGGAGAAGGCCGGCCATCTCCCGATTTGTGTCGAAAGATGGCCGGCCTTCTCCTTCGAAAATAAGCAGGATAGAAACATAGTAGATGATGGCAGAGAGAAACCTGCACGGCCAGTCTGCCCAACAAGATAAACTCATATGTGCTACTTTATGTGTATACCTGACCTTGATTTGTATCTGCCATTTCAGGGAACAGACCGTAGAAGTCTGCCCAGCACTTGCCCCACCTCCCACCACCAGCTCTGCCACCCAATCTCTGCTAAGCTTCTGAACAGAATTCCTTCATGTTTATCCCACGCATTTTTGAATTCAGTTACCGTTTTCATCTCCACTACCTCCCGCGGGAGGGCATTCCAAGCATCCACCACTCCCTCCGTGAAAAAATACTTCCTGACATTTTTCTTGAGTCTGCCCCCCTTCAATCTCATTTCATGTCCTCTAGTTCTACCGCCTTCCCATCTATAGAAAAGGTTCGTTTGTGGATTAATACTTTTCGAATATTTGAACGTCTGTATCATATCACCCCTGTTTCTCCTTTCCTCCATGGTATACATGTTCAGGTCAGCAAGTCTCTCCTCATATGTCTTGTAACACAAATCCCATACCATTCTTGTAGCTTTTCTTTGCACCACTTCAATTCTTTTTACATCCTTAGCAAGATACGGCCTCCAAAACTGAACACAATACTCCAGGTGGGGCCTCACCAACCACTTATGCAAGGGCATTAAACCTCTTTTCTTCTGCTGGTCACACCTCTCTCTATACAGCCTAGCAACCTTCTAGCTACGGCCACCGCCTTGTCATACTGTTTCGTCGCCTTCAGATCCTCAGATACTATCACCCCAAGATCCCTCTCCCCATCTGTACATATCAGACTCTCACCCCCTAACACATATGTCTCCCGTGGATTTCTACTCCCTAAGTGCATCATTTTGCATTTCTTCGCATTGAATTTTAATTGCCAAACCTTAGACCATTCTTCTAGCTTCCTCACATCCTTTTTCATGTTTTCCACTCCCTCCCGGGTGTCCACTCTGTTACAAATCTTAGTATCATCCGCAAAAAGGCAAACTTTACCTTCTACCCCTTCGGCAATGTCACTCACAAATATATTGAACAGAATCAGTCCCAGCACCGATCCCTGAGGCACTCCACTACTCACCTTTCCCTCATCCGAGCGAATTCCATTAACCACCACCCTCTGGCATCTGTCCATCAACCAGTTCACCATGTCAGGTCCTATCTTCAGACTGTCAAGTTTATTCAAGAGCCTCCTGTGGGGAACCGAGTCAAAGGCTTTGCTGAAATCTAAGTAGATTACGTCTATAGCATGTCCCTGATTCAATTCTCCGGTCACCCAGTCAAAGAATTCAATGAGATTCCTTTGGCATGATTTACCTTTGGTAAAACCATGCTGTCTCGGATCTTGCAACTTATTGGTTTCCAGGAAATTCACTATCCTTTCCTTCAGCATCACTTCCATTACTTTTCCAATAACCGAAGTGAGGCTTACCAGCCTGTATAGTTTCCAGCTGCTTCCATATCACCACTTGTGAAGAGGGACCAAGTCCGCCATTCTCCAATCCCACGGAACCTCACCCGTCTCCAAGGACTTATTAAACAAATCTTTAAGAGGACCACCCAGAACCTCTCTGAGCTCCCTCAATATCCTGGGTAGACAGATCCGTCCGGTCCCACGGCTTTGTCCTCTTAGATTTTCAAGTTGTTCATACACACACTCTCTTCCGTGAACGTGCTATATCCACTCCGTTCTCGTATGTACTTTTGCCAGTCAATCGCGGTCCTGCTCCAGGATTTTCTTCGTGAAAAACAGAAGTATCTATTTAGCAGTTTGCTTTTTCTTCATCATTATCCACATAGCGGTTTGCAGCATCTTTCAGTCTCACAATTCCCTTTTTAGTCTTCTTCCTTTCACTAATATACCTGAAGAAATTTTTGTCACCCCTCCTTACATTTCTAGCTATTTGTTCTTCCGCTTTCGCCAGACGTATCTCTCTCTTGGCTTCTTTCAGTTTCATCCGGCATTCCTTTCCATGTTCCTCTTTTTGAGTTTTTCTGTATTTCAGGAACACCAACTCTTTAGCCTTTATTTTCTCATCCACTTGCTTGGAGAACAATATCTGTTTCCTTTTTCTCTTGCTTTTATTTACTCTCCTTACATAAAGGTTGTGGCCATATTATAGCTTCTTTCAGCCTAGACCACTGTCCTTCCACCCATCAGCTCCTTCTCAGGTATTCCCCCCATTTTACTAAAGTCAGCATGCTTGAAATCCAGGACTTTGAGTTTTGAGTGGCCGCCCTCCACTTCAGCTGTCACATCAAACCAAACTGATGGTCACTGCTGCCCAGGTGGGCACCCACTCAGACATTTGACACACTATCCCTCCATTTGTGAGCACCAGATCCAGCGTCGCTCCCTCCCTCCCCCTCCCTCCCTCTCTCGTGGGTTCCGTCGCCACTTGTCTGAGCAGAGCACTTTGGAAAGCATCCATGATCTCTCTACTTCTTTCTGATTCCGCAGATGGAACCTTCCAATCTACATCCGGCTGATTGAAATCTTCCAGCAACAGCACCTCTCTCTTCTTTTAACCCTACTCAGGGGGAGATGCACAAATCCAATTAAACCATGTTTATCTACCTGTTCAGTAACTTAGTTCTTTTTAATGGTACCAGGTAAAAATGGTAGAAACTGATATCAGGCTCACTAGTCAGTAATTTCCTGGATCACACTGGGAACACTTTTAAAAAAATTAAATAAACAAAAATTAATCTGCATTACGTTGGACCATCCAGTCTTCAGGCGGCGTAGATGAATTAATAGCAGGTTATAGATTGCGAATAGTAGATCTTTAATTTCAACTTTTAGTTCTTCCAGTACTCTTGGGTGTACACTATCTGGTCAATCTTTATCTTGTTGATTTGGCCTATTACATCCTCCATGTTTACCGAGATTTGTTCCAGTTCTTCCAAATTGTCATCTCTAAATACCATTTCTGATATGGGTGACTCTCTTACAATCTCAATAAAAGACCAAAACAAAAAATTCATTTAGTCTCTCCACTACGGCTTTTGTCCTCTCCGAATGCCTCTTATCCATGACGATCTAATAGTCTAAATGACTCCCTGACAGGCTTCCTGCTTCTAAAGTGAGGAGGAAATATCTTTCTGTGGATTAGGAATGGGTTATTGGACAGAAAACAGAGGGTAGGGTTAAATGGCCATTTTTCTGAATGGGGGAGGGTGAATAGTGGAATGCCACAGGGATATGTACTACTACTACTACTTATCATTTCTATAGCACTACTAGACGTATGCAGCGCTGTACACTTGAACATGAAGAGACAGTCCTGCTTGACAGAGCTTACAATCTAATTACTGGGAATGGTGTTATTTAACATATTTATAAATGATCTGGAAATCGGAATGGAGTGAGGTGATTAAATTTGCAGATGAAACAAAACTAATAAGTTGTCAAAACACATGCGGATTGTGAAAAATTGCATGAAGACCTTAAGAAACTGGAAGGCTGGGCATCCAAATGGCAGATGAAATTTAATGTGGACAAATGCAAAATGATGCACGTTGGGAAGAATAATCCAAATCAGTTACCTCATGCTCCACCTTAGGTGTCAGCACTCAAGGAAAAGATCTTGGTGTCATTGTTGGCAATACGCTGAAATCTTATGCCAAGTGCGGTGGCAGCCAAGAAAGCAAAATAGGATGCTAGGAATATTAGGAAAGGGTATGGTCAATAAGATCAAAAATACTATACTGCCTCTGTATCGCTCCATGGTATGACCTCACCTTGAGTATTGTGTTCAGTGCTAGTCGCTGTATCTAAAAAAAAAGATATAGCGGAATTAGAAAAAGGTTGAACGAAGAGTGGCCAAAATGATAAAGGAGATGGAACCTCCTCCCATATGAGGAAAAGGCTAAAGAGGTTAGGGCTCTTCAGCTTGGAAAAAAAGAGGGCTGAGGGGGAATATGATTGAGGTCTACAAATCATAAGTGGTGTAGATGGGTATAAGAGAATTGATTTTTTACACTTTCAAAAAGTACAAAGACTAGGGGACACTCAATGAAGTTACATGAGGTTCGTTGCCGGAGGATGTAGTAATTGTGCTTAGCCCACCTTTCTGATTGCTGCTTTTTTTTAACTCCTAACCCTTATTCACTTGTTCAGAAGCCCTTATTTTATCATCCTCACCTTAATATGCCTTATCTCTTATTGTCCTGTTTGTCTGTCCTAATTAGATTGTAAGCTCTGTCGAGCAGGGACTGTCCTCTTCATATTCAAGTGTACAACGCTGTGTATGTCTAGTAGCGCTATAGAAATGATTAGTAGTAGTAGTAGTGTATCTGAGTTTTTAAAAAGGTTTGAGAGGTGTGGTAGCCGTGTTAGTCCACTCTTAAAGGTTATCAATAGAAATCAACAAAATAAAACATGGAAAAGAAAATAAGATGATACCTTTTTTTATTGGACATAACTTAATACATTTCTTGATTAGCTTTCGAAGAAGGGCAACCTTCGAAAGCTAATCAAGAATGTATTAAGTTATGTCCAATAAAAAAGGTATCATCTTATTTTCTTTTCCATGTTTTATTTTGTTTGATTTCTATTGATAACCAAAAAGGTTTGAGAAATCCTGGAGAAAAAGGCCATAATCTGCTATTGAGATGGACATGAGGAAGCCACTGCTTGCCCCGTGATTGGTAGCATGGACTACTAATTGGGTTTCTGCCAGGTACTTGCAACCTGGATTTGTTACTGTTGAAAGCAGGATACTGGGTTAGATGGACCACTGGTCTAACCCAGTATGGCTATTCTTATGTTCTTGCAAAGTAAAAAACCACATGCTGCTCACAACTACATCACACCAGAAAAACTTCAACTAGTCTGCAAGCTATGATCACTGCACAAGGAAAAAAAACTCAAAAAAGGCAAAATCTAAATGGAATGTCCAATTAAGCAATCCCAGAGTGGATGCAGCCCAGAGATACTCGTTTGGAAGTTGATGACTTTTGTTGGTGTATCATCTAAGAAAAAAATTCTGATATATTCTCTAGTACTCTAATGTTCCAAAACTTCTATTGAGAATATTCCAACATAGTCCTGTGTTTCACCAGAAAAAGGCTTCTTCAGGGATTCAAACAACATCCCACTATTAACACATCAATTTTTTTATATTTTTTTTGTGAGGATTTTTCTTCATATTATTTATTTTTTATTGTATTTATTGCATTTGTATCCCACATTTCCACCCTTTTTCGGGTCAGTGTGGCTTACAATATGATTTGAATGTTGGAAATACAATTTGTTACAGATAGTTAGAGATTATATTATGCAGGGTTAAGCGAAGCAGTTGAGGTGTCGTTAGGGATGTACTAATGGGACATAGGCATTGCAACTTTGGAAGGAGCAATGGTAGTTTAGGGGCGATAAAAGACATGAAGTCATTTGGTATATAACTTCTGTTGAGTAAAGGTATGAGTGATGTGATAATTGGGAAGTGGGAGTTCTGAGATGAATGTACGATGCATTAGTGACCAGTAAGTAGGACTTATGTGTTTTGTCTTTTTCCGTAGACTTGTTCGAAAAGATGGGTCTTCAATAATCTGCGGAAGGAAGCTTGCTCATTGGTTGTTCTTAGGTTGCGCGGCAGTGTATTCCAAAACTGCGTGCTCTTGTGAGAAAAGGTTGACGCGTGTAACGTTTTGTATTTCACGCCTTTGCTATTGGGGAAGTGGAGGTTAAGGAAGGTTCGAGATGATCTTTTGGCAGTGATCATAGCTTGCAGACTGGTTGAAGTTGTTCTGGTCTGTTGTGGTTCCGCGTACACAGTTTTTACTTCGCAAAATATTGTTTGTAAGTAATTTGGGTTTAAATATATAAACTTTTTGTTAGTGGGTTATATATTATTTTTCTAGTCTTCTGGTATTTACAGTATTGCTGGAGTAGGCATTAATATATTTTTTCCCCCTTTTTGGGCCAACCTAGGCAGTAAACTTTTCCAGACCCTCCACCCCAGCTTGACTCAATACTTCCTTAAAGAAGATTTTAGTCTTGCAAGGAGTCAAAGATAGTTACGAAAGAGCAAGAAAAATAGAAGCGGTGAAGGCTAAAAGCCAGACATGAAGCAAATAGGAGAACTTCAAGATACAAGTTATTCCTGGGGGAATTCTGAACAAAACAAACAAATAAATTATTCAATCACTAGGGGCCTCTTATCAAGCCACACTAACAGTTCCCATGTGGCAATGTCGATGGAGCCCATTCAAAGTGCCACACCAGGGTCCACTAGCAAGGCTCGATAAAAAAAGGCCCTAAGTAATTTGTAATTCAGGACAGAAAAATTACTCTAAAATAATTGTTGTGCAGAGTTTCCCAGTCATAAGGCTTGGCTCCTCTCCCCAATACCTCCCGAGTCTCCTTGGGCTCAGGCCCCTTCAGAGGCTCACAAGGTCAAACTCCTAGCTCACTTGTTATTGATCGCTTCACTTCTTTCTCCCCTCCCCCACCCCAGGCTCAACCCCCTAGTTTTTTTGTCCACTCCCAGCTCTCTCCCCCCTCCCCACCTAGACTCCACCTCTTCATTCCATTTCTTTCTCCACTCTACCCCCAGCAGGACTCCTACCTTCTCTGTGATCCCAGGCTTATTCCCCCATGATTTCCACCAGCAAAACTGGCAGCTTTCTCTCTTTGTAAACCCCCCTCCAAGGCTTTACCCCTCCCCCCAAAGATCTCTCTCATCCCTGAGAAAAAGACCCCAGCATTCTCCCTCCTCCAACAAGCCCACCAGCTGTGTCCTACAACCCCACCCCAAGCAAGACCCTCAACTCTCTCCCATCTTATTCCTCTCTACAGCAACTATCTCCTATCTTGCCCTTGTGGCTCTGGCAGACCGTCTTATTCTCTTTGGACTGGTGAAAACCCATCCAGTGCAGGCACCCTCCTATCAACTGTACTCCTAGTCTCTGTGCTGTCTTCACTACCATCCCTGCATGGGGACAATAAAACTGCAAAGTGGAATGATGGGACAAGGATATTCTCTGGTTTACATTCATTTCTTCAATTACATTAGCTTTGCAATGAACGTCCTAAAGTCAAAGCAAAACAGAAAACCAGATGTTATATACAAGGCTTGAGCTTAATTCATCCCCTTTCCAGAACACCTATCATTACAAGAAAAAAAGGCAAGGGAAGACACATGTTACCAGCAATAAGAAATAAAGGTCAGTCCCAATAAACAGCTGGATTTAGAGCCAAAAATGGAAGGAAAACCACCATTGAACAAAATCCAGCTCTTTCATACATGCAAATCCTCTGCTAATGTGCCATTTCCAGATCTTTTCCACATAAACCATAACAAAGAGAGTAATGTGCAAGCAAACAGAGATTTGATTTCCCACCACCACACTAAGGGGCCAATGATCAGAAGCAAATGTGGGAACTAGAGGCTATTGGCACCATACTAATGTCCACATTTGCACCTGCTCCATAATCAGAGCCGGTGAGAATGTGAAACACCACGCTCACCAACTCTGACAGGGCATTAACTATTCCTCCCCAATACTCAGTGGGCAGTGCGCCAAAGGCATTGCTACCATGGCAAACCCTATGCCAGCTCAGAGTTGGAGTTAGGGTTTGCAGAGCACTGGGGAGCCCTGCCCAGCATGCATCTGCATGCTAGTAGGCCTCCCCATCCCACCCATCTATTCAGGTACGATCAGATCGTAGACCATAGAAGTCTGCCCAGCACTGGTTTTGCTTCCCAATTACCGGTGTCACCCAATCTCCGCTAAGATTCCATAAATCCATTCCTTCATGTTTATCCCATGCACGTTTGAATTCCAGTACCGTTTTCATCTCCACCACCTCCCAGTTTCTCATATGGGAAAAACGTTCACCATAAGGGAATCCTACTCATGCACGTCTTCAAATGTAGTATTTATCATTAAATGTAAAAAAAAAAAAAAAAAAACACATAAAGGATGCTATGGTGAAGAGACAGAACAAATGCTTAACATGAGAATCAATTTACACAGGCACGACAAAAATATTTCCCTTTGTTTTGGGAGCCACAGGTCTGATCAAAAAGAACTTCCAAACGCACCTGGATAAGTTGCCCGTTTATGAACACCAGAGGGAAGCTCTTTTTGGAACAATGCAAGTTTTACAGCGAACGCAAGCATTAAATTTGAGAGACTGAGATGATACGCAATATGCCCTGGCTTAGGAGTGAGGTTCATTCCTGTCATGGTATAAGCAAAACCAGGGCTTTTTTGAGGGGGTACTGAGTACCGGCACCGTTTCCATTGTCTGCTAAAATTGACCTATGGTCCCCATGTTTTAATGAACAGCTGAGGCTCTACACACCAATTCTGCCTTGTCATAGATTCTGTGACTGGTTGCAGGTGGCCTGGCTATTGTGGGGTGAGTACCTCAATTATCACCCCACACCTAAAGGGTGGCCTGGCATTTGAGTACCAGCACCTTTTTCACTAGAAAAACAACACTGAGCAAAATAACCAATTTAGATAAACTGCCCACAAGACTCCAGAGTGACCCCTCAGTGGGCGAGAAGAGAACACTGTATAAGACCAGAACGCTGCATAAATTACTTTATGGTGAGAATATTAACAGAAATATTTTAAACAATCCAGGAGCGAAAGACCTTTGAAATTAAAATAATAAAGTTTTGACACCCACCAGGAACAACTTCAAGATCTGGGTTTCCTATCACATTATAAACCATAAAATTATACTGCTTGGTTATCCTCTGATAACCCATCCATCTCTTCCCCCCCCCCCCCCCCCCCCCCCCCCCCCCATGAGACAGTCACTGGAATGCTTTTTTTGAAGGGAAGGGGAAGACGGTGGATATGCTTTATAAGAAATATACTAGATCTTATTGTAGGTTGAATAGTTGCCCTCCATCAATGAAGCTATCTGCCCCGTTGAAGTTTAAGCAAAGACTTTTTGATTGGTTTGAATGTTGTCTTTCAGTGGAAAGATTTCCTTCAGAACTGGGGAGGAGATAATTGTAACACCTATATTGATTGGGGGAGATAATTGTAACGCATATATTGAAGGATGTTAAGGAATCGGTGGGAACAGTCACAAATTACAGGCTGATCGCATTGATACCTTTGTTTGTGAAATTAATGGAAGGTGTGGTTGCAGCTCAGTCGTCACACTTTCTGGAACAGCATGGAACTCTTCATTTTTCCCAACTGCAGTTTCGATCTAATTTTAGTACGGAGACTATAGTGGGTGCTCTATGGGATGCATTCAGGCTGTGAATCAGTGAGGGGAAGAAACCACTGCTCCTCCAATTTGATTTATCGAGCGCAACTGACTTGGTTGATTTCAAGATACTTTTCAGATTTTAGATGCCATCAGGATTACAGGTGCAGTTCTGTCCTGGTTCTGGGGTTTTCTTCTCAGTAGAAGTATAAAGTTAGTATTGTTTACGGGCTTTTGTCACGTTGTTGGAGCAATGTATGTGGTGTCCCTCAAGATTTTCCACTATCCCCCTTGTTGTTTATATGTACATTCCTTGGGTTTTGTATTGGAGAAATTAGGGGTTGTATTTTTTTTTTTTAGTTATACTGATGACTTCACTGTCCTTCTCCGGTGCAGGCAGAGGTGGGGTTTTTTTGTTACATTTGTACCCCGCGCTTTCCCACTCATGGCAGGCTCAATGCGGCTTACATGGGGCAATGGAGGGTTAAGTGACTTGCCCAGAGTCACAAGGAACTGCCTGTGCCTGAAGTGGGAATCAAACTCAGTTCCTCAGTTCCCCAGGACCAAAGTCCACCACCCTAACCACTAGGCCACTTCTCCAGCTGAGTTGCCTGCTTTGCATATGGTTTTTAGGGAAAGGGAAATGGGACTTGATATACCGCCTTTCTGAGGTTTTTGCAGCTACATCCAAAGCGGTTTACATATATTCAGGTACTTATTTTGTACCAGGGACAATGGAGGGTTAAGTGACTTGCCCAGAGTCACAAGGAGCAGCAGTGGGAATCGAACTCAGTTCCCCAGGATCAAAGTCCACTGCACTATACTGGATAACAGTGTATAGGTTAAAACTGAACACAGAAAAGACAAAACGTTATTGTTAATTACTGGTTCGGGGGAGGGGGGAGATAGAACCTAACATTGAAACTGTAAACCGCTTAGGTCTAAGCTGTATAGAAATACTGAAATAAATGAATGAACATTGTGATTCATCAACAGGTTTATTTTTTTCCTCCTCTGCGAGTTCTGGGAGTTTTTCTGGATTCCACAGGTTCAATGGAATGGTTCAGAAAGCTTTTTTCCTTATGTGTAAATTATGCTGTATTCCAAAATATTTTAGAGATTATCAGTTTCAGTTGCTGGTTCAGGCTTCATTGCTTAGTTCTTTGGACTACTGCAATGTTGTCCAGCTGTTCTCAATTATTGTTCAGAAAATAACAGATGATTGAGGACACAGCACCCAGGCTGATCTTTTCTTTGAAGCAGTCCGAACGGCCCTTGGCATAATATGTCAAAGTTCATCTGCTAGAATTTTATTCATATTTTCCTGTTCCTGTCTAATATATAAGGTTTCTTATGGCCTTGACACCTCTATATTTGATGTGATGTTTTATTTTGTCAAACTTTGGACAGTCTACTCGATTTGTAAATTTGTTTTCCAAATATAAAGGATAAAGTAAGGAAGAAATATATCGATTCTCTATTTTCATATTTACTTATTACATTTGTACCCCGCACTTTCCCACTCATAGCAGGTTCAATGCGGCTTATATAGTAGTAAGATTAAAAAGTATAATGGCGAGAATACAGTCTAAGCTTCAGAGTAAAGGAGATGTGTAGATAGGGAGAAGTAATAAGAGGTAGGAGGAGAAACTAGTTTTTGGCTAGATTGAGATAAACAAGTGATAGGGTTGGGTAAACATAGGGAAAAATTGGAGGAGGTGTGATCTGAGACATTGACATTGTCACAGGGTCAGGTGAAGGTGGGTAAAGTTAGGTTGTGGCATTTGGATAAGCTTCCTTACAGGCAGTTAAGTTACGTAAAAACATTTCTTCATTAAAAAGCATCTGGTTATGAAACGTTTGGACTGTCACTAACATACTTGTTTCGAAAATGTGGTAGGAATTGACTTAGTTTTTATCTGATTGTGTGACAATTTTAAATGTAATTCCTGGCTTGTCCAGCTTCTTTGTATGGAACCTGCATCAAACTGCGAGGTATTACAGGCTATAAAAAGTATTATGTTACTTATATATTCTGATATATGTCACCTTTTGCACATTTCTATTTCTAACCCATAGAAGAAGCTATTCCCTTCAAAGCTAGTCAATCGTGTTTAGCCCAGTCAAAAGGTATAATTTTATCTTCTTTTTGTTTTATTTCTATTGATTAACTTAATCACTAGTTTCTAATCTGGGAGTTGAGAGATGTGATAGCCGTGTTAGTCCACTTTTAAAGGTAATCAATAAAAATAGAATAAAATAAAACATAGAAAAGAAAATAAGATGATACCTTTTTATTGGACTAAATACATTTTTTAGATTAGCTTTCGAAGGTTGCCCTTCTTCGTCAGATCAGAAACTGGGAGGAGAGCAGAAAGAAAAGAACCACCTCTAAATATTACTGGGGGTGGGGGGAATCTTCTAACAATACTTTTAAGTGTTTTTTTTTTCTTTGTATCAGAAAATTGGCCTATAGCTACATTGTTCGTTCCATCACGCGTACAATATGAAAGAATCACGCAGCAACAAAAATAAATAGCCGGAAAAAAAAAACATGCATACTCACTTCACAAGAGAGAGGTTTCTTTCTGTTGTAAAGGGAGGTATCTGTAGAAACTAGAACAGGTTCACCTAGGCTGCCGAGACCAGCAACATCTCTTCTCACCGGCCCAGGGGGGTGCACTGTATCCGGCACACAGAGCTGCCGGCTATAAAGCAGCAGCCAGGAAATAAACGCGTGCACTAGGCACAAGTTTAGGAACTTTCTTTCACTCGCCTCTTTCGGACTCCACAAGAGTTGCAGTTAGTCACCGGTGAATTTTTCAGCTCCAACCCTCTTTACCCGATCCACACCCCGAAACTTAGGAACCGGTCCTCAGCACGCCGGCTGACTTCGCATAGTCTTGTTACCTAACTGTACTCCGATTTACGCGCTAAGGGGTCCAGCCAAGGAAGCCTCTGTTCATCGCCCTTTTAAGTCGGAGTCATCATTGGAAAAACTGCCGTGACTGCCACCCAGTACAAAACCAACAACCTACACTAGTGCCGCCTGCCCTATTCTGCAAGCACAGGAGCAGCAGCAGCAGCTTCAGAACCTGGCCCGGGAGCTCCCACGTGAGGGCGGGCACATGCTGCTGACTGACAGCTTCAGCAACGAACCAGAATGCTGCGTTGCAGTGAGGCCACACCCCATACCTTCCGATGTGGTGGAGTATATGTGACGTCAGATAGCTCGGCCGGGGAGTTGCTGTCTGGTGGACAACTGCGTGGGATGGTGTTACGCCTGGACGTAGGTAATAGGAGGTCCAGAGTATAACCTGTAGATAGAGGCACGAGGGAAGGGTCTAGACGACAGGCTAAGTGGGGGAGTGTGGGTCTGGTTCGGTGTGTGGTATGTTGTTGTCAAGATCAGGAAATTATCAAAGAGACTTCAAAGTATTTCCCCTTCTCGTTCTGTCTCTTCTGCCCCCTCAGGATTTATTGTGTGTTATAAAATTGTTTGCAAATAAAGTTATCTTAAACTATATATCCATTTCTTAAAATTTTAAAGCCATATATTAACAACATTGTGATACTCCCAAATGTTACTTTGTTTATAGAAGGACTGGATTTAAGACTGGCACCCAAAGGCAAGACTGGACAGATCCCAGATGGGGGGAGGAGTGAGGGCTGCTGTCAGAGATCCCAAGATGGTGAGCCAGAAGAGGAAAGACTTAGGGGCCCTCTTACAAAGGCGCGTAAGGGCCTAGGCATGTCCAGTGTGTGCTAAATTGGCATTACCACCTGGCTACCACTTACTCAAGGAGGTAATTCTGAATTTGGCGCACACCAAAAACACACGGCAGAAACATATTTTTCTATTTTCTACCACATGGCGCTTACCTGGGAGTAAACAGCAGTGAGCGCATGCTGCATTCCTACCACCCGGGTAGCACATGAGACCTTGCCGCTAAGTCAATGAGTGGCAGTAAGGTCTCAGTCCGAAAATGGATGTGTGCTGGTTTTTATTTTGCCACACGTCCATTTTCCAGCCCCTTAAAAAAGGCCCTTTTTCCAGGACACGGTAAAAACTGGCTTATAATTCATGCATCAGTTTTGTTCACTAACAGAAATTAGTCTGAATGACAGCACAAATGATCCACTGGAATTAAAATCCACAAATCTATTTTGTATTTTCTTAATTACTGAAATACATTAGCAAAGAAACATTAGCAAGTTTAAAAGTGCACACCTGGGTGATACAATGGTTCATTTCCATCTCCTCCATCAGTAGACTGAGAGGCTGATGAAATAAGTTGTGCATTAGAACTGTGCACTGAGCTTCAATGCACAGTTAACAGGTGAGCTATATAAAGTTTTACTCCTAATACAGTAAACTAACAGCATTCAAATTACTGCAGAGTTAAATAACATTCATAGAAAAAATTGCCCACATCACCACAATAAGATGTCAGAGTTTACTGCATCAAGAAGTCATCTTATTTCTTCTTTCCTGTCAGTGCATACTGGACGGAGATTGACTCATGCACTGAGAGGAAAGAAGAAAGTTTAGAAAAAAATCTTGCCCTCTCCTTTATTGAGGCTATCAGCTCCAGGACACTCTGGACATGGGGACATGGTTTTGGGGACTTTGACTGGGGGGGAATTGGATGGGGGGGGGTGTCTGGGAGAGATGGGACTTTAACTGAGGGATCAAATCAGAGGGTGTCTGGGGAGGGATGGGAGTTTAAGGGTGTCAGGAGGGGGGGTGACTGTACATGCATATCAGGGGAGGGGGGATCACACAAGGAGTCGGAGTCAGAATGCTGTTGCGGAACTTGTGACAGCAGCCAGGCTACTGGACTGCTGATAGTTTGACTGCAGCTACTGCCTCCTTGAGATGGCAGTAAATACAGCCATACTATTGGCAATCTTGACAGCTAGAATGTGGTACCGACCCACACACTAGCTATCACAGCCGGCTACACCTCTGACCTGCTCCATGTCTGGCCAGCTCCTGCCCCCACCCACTTTAGACAGCTAGACTCCGCGCTAACCTCTACCGCATGGTAAATATGCACTAGCTGCTCAAGGCTGCTCAATAAGGTTACTGTGATCTCTCAAGGTTTTTGGAACCTGATTGAACTGGAATCATAATTGTTGCTTAAACAAAAAAAAAGAAAAGGAATCAGGGTATTGGAGGACTGGTGGTGCTGTAAATATGTAAATACTCTAGTATTTATAAAGAGTCTGTTAATTTACTAGTCTTTCAGCAAAGTGAACTGTTTTGATACAAAAGGAACGGTTTGTTTACAAGAAAAGTATAGTTTGGATATCTGCCTGTTGCAGCGTTCCAGTAGTTATTGCATTTTGTTATAAAATCTGGAGTGGAGAGTTTCTTTGGAGCGCGAGTAAGTTATTTTACTCCCAGACTCAATAAAGAAAAATAAGAAAGTGTGGCTTAAGACCCTACGGCCTACCGGGATCAAGCCTGGCTCTGGCCTGCACCCAGCTAGCTTAGTGAAATAAAACTTTTGTTTGTAGCCCTGGTTTGAGTACCTGACCCAAAGAGCTAGCTGGTGCCCTGAACTGTGTGGTAAGACCAGGGTTACACAGTGAAGAACATCCTTCCTACATTCACTTGCAACACCTATTGCTAGGTAAAATGCCTGAACTGCTTTGCTCTGTTTCACAGCTCTGCCAGTAATCAATTCTGGGTTCTCCTGAAGCTTGCTCTTCACGCTGAAATAAGAGTAGATGACATGTTAGTATTACTGTTTACAATTGTTATATGTTTGTATTGGAAAGCTCTGCTTGTTCTCAATAAAAAAAGATTAAAAAAAAAAGAGTAGATGACTGGATTTTCATTTCCTTTCATCAGTTGATTGATAGCAGATTATAGTTGCATTCTTCTGGTACAATTAATTGCATTACCAGATACTATATAATCTCTGTCAGTCTCCTTGTAACTCTGCTAGTGCACCAGCCGCTCTTCCTTCCATTCTTCCACCCCAATCCCATTCCCATCCTTCCTTCTTTTCACTCTTACACGTCACCACGTCACTGTAGTGTAACCTCTCTTCTGTTTGCATTTTGGGGGAAGCTCATTTTCTCTGATCTTGAAAGCTTTTGAGGGCATGTCCGGGCAACTGGGCGGGTTTTGCCAATCTGCCCGTTTGTCCGGATTTCTGGACAAACGGGCAGGCTGGTGGGCGGATGGGCCCGCCCGCCAGCCTGCCCGTTTGTCCAGAAATCTGGACAAACGGGCAGATTGCTAGCCTCCCCTACCCTTACTAGTGCCCTGGTGGTCTAGTGACGTCTTCCGCCTTTGGGGCAATAAAGAGCTCCCTCTTTCCTGCCCGGACCGCTGCCCTGCATGCATCCTTCCTGTTGGTGATCCTCGGCGCCGATTCAAAATGGCCGCCGAGAGTTGAAGTGACCTCGCGAGACTTCAACTCTTGGCGGCCATTTTGAATCAGCACCGAGATCACCAACAGGAAGGATGCATGCAGGGCAGCGGTCCGGGCAGGAAACAGGGGGCTCTTTCCTGCCCCGAAGAGGTCACTAGACCACCAGGGCAGTAGTAAGGTAAGGGGAGGGGGTAACAGGGAGGGGGGGCAACGGGGTATGTGACAGGGGGGAGGGGAAAACGTGACAGGGGGCGGGGCGAGGGTGTGAAAGGGGGCGGGGTGGGGTATGGGGGGCGGGGCATGTGTAATCATTTTTAGGGGACAAAATATGGTAACCCTAGGGGAATGGTCGCATAGAAGAGGAGCTCTGGGCAATTTCCCCAGTAATAGCGATTAATTACATATCCACAGACCTCACTGACAGGAACTATTTACTCTCTGATTTGCATTTCAGGAAGGAGCATTGCTGGGCATGAGCATACACCCTAAAACAGTGGATTTATCCTGCTTTGCTTATCTTGGATCAGCGGGGCCTAGCGCCACAAGGCTTGGCCCGGACACCAAGATGGTGTCATTGCTCTCGCAGCCAGATTGCTCCCAGTCTCCCGATTTGTTCCAGGTGGAGTCGAATCAGGTGATGCCCCCTACCATATCTGGTGAGCCATTACAGGAAATTAGAGATTGACTCAGGGATATAAAGGTAATGCAGGAGGAATTGGCAACACTGGGGCTGATCTGTGCACAGAAATAACAGAGCTGGGGCACCGGGTTGAGGAGTCTCAGCAGTGCTTAGAGGACCATACTGAGGCCCTCACCAGTATACCCAGTTGCATGATCTGCACACTTCCAATGCATCTTTAATGGACAAGCTTGAAGACTTAGAAATAGAAGTTGGCGCTCTAATTTGTGCTTTAGAGGGGTCCCAGAAACCCCCAACTATTTGGATTATGAGCGTGTAGTGCAAGCTATAGTGGGTGCATTGTTGAACAGAGATGGTACGACAATTATGCTGGACTATGCTCACCGTGCATTGGGACCGCCTTACAATAATAAGACTAAAGATATTGTAACCTGCTTCAATGATACAAAGGAACAAATTCTGCAAGCAGCATGAAAAGCTGACAACTTTCAGTGGGACTCATATCCCATAGAGTGTGATATTCTCTCCTTTTCAGTAGGAGACATGCTTGTCTTTCTACCCACACAGTCTGTAGGAAAGTACATTAAACAAACTTGTGAGGAGGCTTTGCTCTACTTGGGGACCTCAGCCCTTAATCATAACCTCAGAACGTTCCCAGAAGCATTCAGAAAGCTTTGTCTCTTGAAAGAGATCTAAGAAGCAGCTCTTAACTATAGTTGCTCATACCTTCAGTCTTAGGGTAGGGTCCTCTTCACCATCAGGGTGACTTCTTCTCAATTACCAGCCATCCTGTTCTAGACCCCCCCTTGAGGCTTCCCTTGGCAACAGGTTGCAGTTCTCATACACCTGTGACATCCCCTTGGTTCCTTTTCTGAGGAATACACCGGGATTAACAGGCTTCACTGGATATGCAAATTAAGCATGTCATATGCAAATCAACTCCAGCTAGCTTTAGCTAGCTCCCCTATAGGCTTCACAGGATATGCAAATTAGTCAATCAATAAGCAAATCCACTCCAGCTAGCGTTAGCGAGCCCTTTTATAGGCTTCATTAACCACTCTGCAAGGGAATTCTTCTTTCATCAAACAGTTCATCCAACACTCCTTATCTGAGCCCTCTTTGTGGGGGACCTGGGTCTCAGTTTAGAACAGCTACCACCCCTTGGATAGGATTTTTTTTTTTCATTCTAATTTTACAGTCCTGTCCTCCACTCCCGGCTATTAGTATCAGAATCTTACTTCAAAGGACCAAGTCAAATCATCTTTATCCTTCCCATTATCATAGAGTCTGGGTAAGTACCTTGTCTTTAAGTTTCTTAGGCACCTTTCAATTGGGGTCTGTGCCCCAAGGTTTCCAGCCCGACTTGGTCCATCTCTCTGGGGTCTACTCAGCATCTTTCCTTCTTCAGAGTGGTTCCCTTCCTCTTCTGAAGTCCACCGGGGGACGTGCCTTTTTAAAGGGCTGCTCATTACTAACCCCACCTTTCCTGGGATCCTCGTGGTTCTGAAGAAGTTCAGAACCTTCTCCAGGGGCTTACCTCCTAAGGGAACTACTTCCTTCCCACTACTGTGGGCCCTCCCCTTCTCACTTAGCAAAGGGTAGCATCCCCCTCCCTCCCAGCTATTTGGAGTTGGGGTTATCACTGAGGTAGGGCTCCCTCAAGTGGCTTCTACAAGACAACTCAAGCTTCTCCAATGCCAGACCCTCTAGTGGTCTCTTCCCATCTAAGCGGATTGTTTTTAACCCATGCGCAGCCTCTAGTGGTCTCCTTAAGGTCACTACACCAACCTTCCACCATGAGAGATCCCTCTGGTGGCAAGGTCATGTGAAGGCATGTCCTATATTTATTACAAGAGATATACCAGGACCTTGCCAGCGCCACTCCAAAACGCCTTTTGGAGCTTCAGCCTGTATCACTTCAACTGAGAACGACAGGCATCCGTATAAGTGGCGCCACCCATTTGCATTAATAGTCTATATGGGTGGCAAGTTACACCAAATACACACTGCAGCGGAGGCTCAACAACTTTTCCCAAGCTCAGAGGTTTCTGCTGCGGCATAATCCTCGTCCAACCGCAAATCCAACTTAGGCCTTTCCAGTCAACCGAAGTGGCAGTGGGTGGCCAAAGGGTCCAGTCACCTGAAGCGGCAATAGTCAGCAAAAATTTTGCCTGTGGCAACTGCAACCTGAGGGAGCAAGGGACTTAGGTCTTTGGGTCCCATATTTTCATCTGCCACTCTTGGAGCTGCCCAAGCTCTAACTGACTGTCTCATCTTGCTGAACGGGTGATATTACCCTTCAGTTACTAACTACTTTTGGTCTATTTACAGATTGTTGGTATTGGGGGTGAGTTGGCTGTTATTAGTTTTATACTAGGGATCTGATTGTTAGGTCACAGATTATAGCATTATGGAGAGTATTGCTGTAATTGGGGGGGGGGGGGGCTTGTCCACTAGTACACACTTTCTCTGTTTAGAGGCCTCCCCTTGAGGGGTGGAGTTCTCTGTTCTTCTTTGTGCATTGGGGTGGGGAGGGGGAGGGGAGCTGAGGTGGGGAGGGAGATTGGATGGGGGGTTTGGATTTGGAAAAGGTTTAGGGGACTTTTTAGGGGATGGTTCAGTTTGGGATGCATTTCCTTTCCTTTTTGTTATTAGACTTAATGGTGAGCAATCTCTGTGCTTTTGTTTAGGGGACTAGAAATAATCATATTGCTTAATTACAATGTTAGTGTCATGGTCGGTCACCGGTTGTGAGCCCTCATGCTGCTCCAAGAGCAGGGATATCAGGCCAGAAGCCTATGGATTCTGTTCCTGGAGTAGCGGTGGGAAAGCCCAGAGCTTCACCTGCGATGATCACCGTTCCGCAGTGGTTGAACCCCTGGGTTCTGGCCGCTGACAGGACTTAAGAGAGACTGGGCAGGAACTGAACTAGCAAGCCTGAAAGGTGAGTCAGGTCCAGGATAACAGATACAGACAGGTGGCACAAAGACAGCAAGGTTGGAAACAGCCTTCAGGACAGGCAGGCAGCGATCAGGCGAAAAAGTCAGGTAGGCAGCTTACCGGTGAATGGTCAGGTTCTGGCTAACAGATCAGGCAGTTGGCGTGCAGGTGAATGGTCAGGTTCAGGCTTCAGGTCAGGCAGACAGTGTTCCGGGGAAAGATCAGGTTCAGGCTTGCCAAAAAGTAACAAGAAACGCAGTGCTACATCAAAAAAGTAGCTAAGGCCCTGAACCAGAAGCCGGCCTGCCCCTAAAAGGTGAGGGCATCTGACATCACGGAGAACACGCCCTCACCAGGGGGGAGAAGCCAGGAAGGAAGTCAGCCAAAGGACAAGCCCCGCAGCAGCCACCCCGCCCCCAGCACACATCGGGCACATGAGTCATCACTGGACCCCTGGACCAGCTGGAGCTGGAAGAGCCTGCTGCAGCTGCTCTGCCCCTGAGCGCGCCGGTCATGCACATTGCCATCAGACTCCTGGACCGAATTGGCACCGGGTACGTGACAATATCCCTCCCTCATGGACACCCCTTCAATTCAGGCCCGGCTTGGAAGGGTGACGGGAGTGAAAATCACAAAGCAATTCAGGGGCATGAATGTTGATGGTAGTTTCCCAGGAATTATCTTCAGAACCAAAGTGTTTCCAGGACAACTAGGTCTATAAAATAATGAGTGGAGTTGAACGGGTAGATGTGAAGCGTTTGTTTATGCTTTCCAAAAATATTAGGACTAGGGCATGCGATGAAGCTACAATGTAGTAAATTTAAAACGAATCAGATAAAATTTTTCTTCACTCAACGTGTAATTAAACTCTGGAATTCATTGCCAGCCCAATGCTCCTGGGCAGTAAAATAACCCCAGCTTTTAGCTAGGGTTATTTTACAGACTAAATTGCAGATTGTGGAGTGCATACGATGCACACCACAAACTGCAATATAATATTTACAAAATAATGAGCTGGTTTACATGCATTTGCATTTTTTGCATCTCATTGCTATGTAACCCACAGTAACTTAACTAACGATGCATTAGGGTAATACAGCCTACATTAGTGCCTTTTAAGTTGTGTTAAGGGGCAAATATCACAGGTTATTTCCCTAACACAACTTGATAACTTCCCCCCCTAAGTACACAAAAGAATGAGACACCATCTTTTGCTCCTGAATACAGTAATAATGCTTTGTAGTACTGTGAATTGAACAACTCTCTCTTGAATAAGAAAAGTGACAAATTATTGAATCAGATGGTAAGCACTGAGGCTTCTGCTGCTGTTTGTATCCAGTTTGTAGCAAAAAAAAAGCGCCTTTTCACACTGCAGAGTGGTATTGGGAGCAGGACCTGCTCTTTTAAAATGGCATTGATGTTGAGGAATACGCCTTCATTGGAGTTGTGCAGCACTTTAGTGAGTGCCAGATAATTTGTACCTTTGGTTACTTTGTTCTTTAGCTGATGAACAAATACAGTAAATTCAGCGTCCTCTGTGGCAATGCTACACAAGGTATGAAGGAGGTCATTGACCTTCTTCAGTCACAGGTCTTGGATGTTGGCAGGCAGACAGCAGAAGTTGTCATCACTTGAAAATGTTATTCAGTTCAGATGTCTCATGATCAATAGTCTGATTCCATGGACATCTCAAGACATGATTTATTACTACATTTATGAGATGTCTACCTGAAAAAAAAAACCCTTGAGGCAACTTACAGCAATAATGTAATCATTATTTTTTAATGTATAAGAGTTTAAAAACAAAAATCAAACAATGCTTCCCAGCATTGTACTTGTACAGAAAAGTCTGGATAGGATAAGACATTAATATAATCAAGAAATAAAAAAGAGAGAGAACTGTACATCACTCTTCAGTGAAGTCCACTTCCTATCTCAGTTTAAATCCACTATAATAAGAATCCAATACAATAATAATGAGTCACAGAACAATTGAACCAGTGATCATATACAGGAAAAAGGCAAAAGGCTGTAGTCCGATGATATTTGGCCAAAACATAAATTGAACTATCATTTTTCTTCCAGTGGGTGAGCAGCGGCCCTTCTCGCGGCTATAAAGGCAGTAAGATGCGAGGGATCCCAGAAGACATATTTAACAGCCTGACTTATTACAATATGCTTACAGGAGAGTTTTAGAAAAATCTATGCTCCCAAATTTAACACAGCAGATCTTAGCAACAAAAATTGCTTACAATGTTTATGGGATTCTCTACCAATATCAAGAAATACATATAACCCATGGAAGATGCTAACTCTAACTGAAAGTAATGGTTTTGTCATTTTTCTCTGTCAGCACTGTTATTTAAACTCATAATTAAAGTAGCAGACAAATGTCCCGAAGCCAAATCTACTTCTTGAGCCATTTCTAAAGAATCAGCTGTAATGTCATCTATTTTAATCTCTCTCTCTCCCTTCTTTTAACAGGGAGGTAGAGTGGTGTGGTAGCCGTGTTAGTCCACTTTTAAAGGTAATCAATAGAAATCAAACAAAATAAAACATAGAAAAGAAAATAAGATGATACCTTTTTATGGACATAACTTAATACATAGTAACGTGTAGGGGCATAATCGAACGGGCCGCCAGCGATGTATTTTGGCGGCGCCGCAAACAGCTGGCCAGACCCGTATTTTCAAACAAGATGGCCGGCCATCTTTTGTTTCGACAATAAGGTTCGGCCAGCCAAATGCCTTGGATTTGGCCAGGGTTTGAGATGGCCGGCTTCGTTTTTTAGCAATAATGGAAGAGTTATGTCGGCCATCTCACACCTCGGCCAAATCCAAAGCATTTGGCCGTGGGAGGAGCCAGCATTTTTAGTGCACTGGCCCCCTGACATGCCCGGACACCAACCAGCCACCCAAGGGTCACTGCGGTGGACTTCAGAAAAGCTCCCTCGTGCATAGCTCCCTTACTTTGGGAGCTGAGCCCCCCCACCCCCCCCCCCCCAAACCCACTACCCACAAATGTACTGCACCCACTAAAATTGCTCCAAGGACCTGCATACAGCCTCTAGGACTTATTGCTGCTTTATAACTTTGGCACACCAGTTCACACCTGAAGAATAATCTCTCTGAAAAAGTCCTTTCTTGAAATAACCATGTTTACTCACAGTTAACTGCAGATCAGAGGTTGTGCCCCACTGGCAAAGAGTCCCCTGGTATTAGCAGTAGGTCAGAGCTGGCACAATGGTGTACAATGCCCTCTTTCAGCACCATTCAAGGTAAGAACTACGTTCTCTAACGTGGGTAACACAGGAAAGGGAACTTAAACCCGGCCTACAAAAATGGCCACTAACGCATAGACTACAACAGGAAACAAAACAGGGCACACTCTGACCTGGTTGGCAGGGGGGAAAAGCACCATGGGGGTAGAGCCCAGTACCCTACACCCAACACAATGCATTGGTAATGTGACTCTGCAGGGCACCTAATAGAAAAGGTGTCACACTCACCCAAGAGCCACATCGCAACCAGGGAAAGGCTGTCGGAGGATACAACACATTCTGCTGTCATGGAGGTGGGTACGGCATTTGAGGCTGGCATACAGGCTGGCAAAAAAGGTTTTTAGTTTTATTTTTTAGTTTGGAAGGGGATTGGTGATCACTGGGGGAGTATGGGGAGGTCATCCCCCATTCCCTCCAGTGGTCATCTGGTCAGTTGGGGCACCTTTTTGAGGCTTGGTCGTGAAAATAAAGGACCAAGTAAAGCCGGCGAAGTACTGCTTAACGCCGCTTTTTCTTTTCCATTATCGGCGAAAGCCGGCCATCTGGTAGCCACGCCCATGCCCGCCAATGTCCCGCCTTCGCTAATCTACTGACAAGCCCCCTTGAACTTTCGCCAGCGAAGCGACGGGAAAGCGGCGATGCTGTCAAAAAAAGCAGCTTTCCACTATACCGATTTTGCCGCTTTTTCCGAAATCGCCGGCCATCTCCCGATTTATGTCGGGAAATGGCCGGCGATCAACTTTCGAAAATAAGCAGGATAGTAACATAGTAGATGACGGCAGAAAAAGACCTGCATGGTCCATCCAGTCTGTCCAACAAGATAAACTCATATGTGCTACTTTTTGTGTATACCTTACCTTGATTTGTACCTGTCCTTTTCAGGGCACAGACCGTGTAAGTCTGCCCAGCACTATCCCCGCCTCCCAACCACCGGCTCTGGGACAGACCGTATAAGTCTGCCCAGCACTATCCCCGTCTCCCAACCACCAGTCCCGCCTCCCAACACTGGCTCTGGCACATACATTTCTTGATTAGCTTTCAAAGGATGCCCTTCTTCGTCAGATCGGAAATAAGCAAATGTGGTAGATGACAGTATATATAAGTAAAACATCCAAGCATTTCATTACTACAGGGAGGTAGTAAGATGGAATCTCTTCTTGCTTAAACTGTAACACCTCCTTTAAGTACAGAGACAGCATTTCATAAGGAGAGAGCCCTTTATCCTTCAGAAAGTTTACCCCCCCTCCCCGTTTACTAAGCCGTGCGGCACTGTCGACACAGCCCATTCAAATTGAATGGGCTATGCTGGCATTAACGCACGGCAGCTGCTAGCATGGCTTAGCAAATGGGGAGGGGGGAACTTAAGGGCCCTTTTACAAAGCATCGGTAAGCCCAACATGGGCTTACCACATGCTAATACTGGTAGCCCAATGTGGCTGCCGGTGGTAGTTCCGCCTTCAGCGCATGCCATTTCCGGCGCATCAACATTTTTTGTTTCATAGCATGGCACTAACCTGGCAGTAATTGGGCATCGCCACAAGCTAGCTGGTTACCACTGGGTTACCGCAGGAGTCCTTACCACCACCTCAATGGGTGGCAGTAAGTGCTCCTCCCCGCATGGCCACGCGGTAAGAGTAATCTTACTGCATGGCCATTTTTTTAGGGGCTTTTAAACTGCTGCAGGAAAAAGGGCCCTGGAACGCGTGAAAAACAGCCCCCACCACTACTGCAGGGCCCTTTTTCCTGCAGCTTAGTAAAAGGACCCCTTAAGTGGTTACTTCTCAATAAAGTTTCAATATTTTCCAGTTTCATGTCAATTCTTTTAATATCTTTTATCATCCAAACTCTGAACAGACTGGATCTGTGGAATAGTTTGGTGCAGCTCAGCACTCTTAAGACGCTTAAAGTTTAACCTTGAAATATCAGTCTCAACATGCCCCAACCTTGTCTCTACCGAAACCATTTGACCTTTTAATTTATGAACAGTTGGGAGACTCAGTGATATTGCATGCCAAATTGATTCCAGATTCATTACATCAGGTTTACTCACTAGAGTAGCACGCAAAGGGACAGCAAACATATCCCCCAACATCTGAGGCTCCTTTCTAGCTGCTTTCTGGTCGCTGACAAACAGACCTCCATCAGGGATGGCTTTAGGTAATCTGCAGTTCGAGGCAGGGATGAGATTCCACCCCCACCAATGTCTGGTCTGGCATATCTCCCCTTCATTCCTCAACCCTCTTCCCCACGTTTACCTTATTTTTGTCTTTTCCAAAAGCCAGCAGTGACAGCGATTCCCATAGGCTGCCCTGCCATGGTACTACCAGCACTGGCCTCTTCGTTCTACTGTTGTTCCGCTTCTGAGGAAACAGGAAGTTACTTCAAGAGGCAGGCTGCAGTAGGGAGCAGAGGCCAGTGCTGGTGGCAGGGCCACCAATGGGAATTGCTGCTGCTGCCACTGCCGCCTTTTCACCTGGAAGAACAACTCCTCCAAGGGAACCTCACCAGCTATAATCACTCTTTATAGGCAAACGTTTTTCCGGAGTACTGGGGAGGGAGAGTTTGCAGGTCTGGGCTAAATGTTGGTTCCTCTCCTAAGGAGACCTCCACCTCTCCCTCTAAGAGAGATCTCGGCAAAGCGTTTCCAGCCACACCCAATATTCCAAACCCCCCACAGGTCCCAAATATATCTATCAAACCCTTTGGAGTTGTTATCCCACTACAGCAATAATTAAAATATAAATAAAAATAATGAAAACAATAAAATAAAATCCAAAAATATCAAAAACAACAAGCAGATATAGAATCATATGTCCCTATCTGTACCTAATCCTAAATACTGCTGAAGGATATCAGGCCACCTCCCTCATCAAACTTCCTGAAGGTTATCTATAGATTGATTTATTTTGAAGATAAACGTTAGATAGAAGTACTGCTTTGTTTCCAGCACTTTGAGTATTTTAATAATCTTCTCATAAATTCCATTTGCACTCCGCTCAGCCATTGTCAACAAATTCAGCTGCCCTTTCTTTTATTATTTCCTTGTGTAGATGCCGTATCTGATGGACAGTGCAGTGAACTGGCATCTTGTAGATCTTTACATTCATTGCCAAGAATTGTATAGTATATCTTTAGCATGTCAAGGCTTTTCACATTTGAATTTGTGTAACCCTAGTAAAGCGGTAAGTTCCAACATTTCATTCAGATTATCTGGGCTCATGAAGGCTGCATTCTTAGGGAAATTTCAGACAGCTTTGTATCACTGATGTATTTGCACAGGAGTTTAAACAGTTCTAGAAAGTTTACATAGAGATTCATCACTCTCCGGGTGCCCATATAGTAGAATCTCTTGCTTTGAATAGAACACTACAATATCAGCAACTCCTCTCTGTTACAGAAGACGCCTTGCAT
This sequence comes from Microcaecilia unicolor, assembly GCF_901765095.1. Lineage (NCBI taxonomy): Eukaryota > Metazoa > Chordata > Amphibia > Gymnophiona > Siphonopidae > Microcaecilia > Microcaecilia unicolor. The sequence continues at coordinate 165,381,955 of NC_044031.1, forward strand.
CTTGGCTTATCTGATTTAAAATGTTTTCCTGACCTAAGTAATTTTGGATTAGATTATTAGAAGACGCTATCCTATTAGTTCCTGCTAACATGCATTAATGTGTATAATTTACTACAGGACCCATTTTATACAAAGGCACTAATTTTTTTAACTCTTCATTGATTATGAACATTGTCCATACTGCTCATATTGTCCATATTATCAGTCCTTGGACTCGTTGTTACTTGCAGTTAGTTCTCCTCCACTCCACTATGACCTTTAACAATCAGCAGGCTTCACAGTCATTTGGCAATTTACAATCCTATCTGGGTCGGATCCTAGGAGGAGCTCAGTACTGGCAGTGGAACACAGGCACAGAGAAAAAAATGTGTTAGAAAAGTATATGAATATAGAACATAGAGAGTAAAACATCTTATAGATCAATGAGGATCACTGAGGATGTGCATCTGAATACATAAAGAATCATAGATGCAGTAGCCAAGATGCAGTAGGTCTGAAGATCCTCTACAGCTTACCATATATGATTTCTTCAAAGATATAAAATTGTTAGTGTGCTTGGGAACTATTTAAACACAATAATCAATTATTGGCACAAATTGGCATTAATTGAAACTTATGTGTGCATTTTTAGTTGCGGGAATTGGTTCCAAAAAGGGGGCATGGCCATGGCCATGGGAGGATCAGGGGTGTTCCTACAATTCATATGCACTGTTATAGAATAAGGGCTATTTGCGCCTAATTAGATGCAAGGATTTACAACAGGGTTTACTTGGTGTAAACCCTCGCGACTAAAGTTAGGTGTTAAGCGTATTTTATAAAAGGTATCTAACTTTCAATGCCGTTTATAGAATAGTGCTTAGCATGTTTTTTTCGGCGCTGATTTTTCAGCGCTGTTTATAGAATTTGGTCCATAATGACTAAAATATCACCATTTTTATATGTGTTATTGCTGCCTTAATCTAGGCAGCTCCTTATAGAATTACACCCAAAGCATGTACATGCATATTTTAAGAAAAAATATTAAGAGTTTCTATAAGAAAAGGGCTGATGATGAAGTGAGCATATAAATCACAGAGGCTGAAGCATATTGTCCTTGTGTGGCACTGCTGAGGTAAAACATTATCTGAACTGAATTGATATGTGGTTGTTCAGGCTATAGAGGAGAGATTTGTTATAAAATATGCATGTACATTGCAACTCTTTCCCTAATAAATCCAAACTATATCCCTAGGAATGCTTGAATGCAGTGTTCATAGAAGTACATAGAATATCCAGATTTTTGGTTTGCAATTCTGGGACATCCAGACAAGGCAAAGCAAGGACTCTCCTGGTGCAGCTTTCCACCATAAAAATTTTTAACCTACTCAAAATGAAGATTATGGGGTCAATTTCAAAGCGATTTAACCAGCCAGAAATGGCTCCTGGCCAATTAAATTGCTTGTGTGGGGGCTATCTGCTGATGCTCAGCGACACTTCACTGGTTAGTGCCTCTGAATATCACCACAGACCGCCAAATTCAAAGCTGGCTATTTTGTGGGCAGTACAGGGCAGAGCAGTGGCGTTCTGAGGGGCGCTGACACCCGGGGTGGATCGCAGATGCGCCCCGCCCCCCCGGGTGCAGCGCCCCCCCCGTGCAGCGTGACCCCCCTGGCGAAGGGACACCCCCCCGGGTGCACGCTGCTGAAGGGGGGTGCCGCGCGCCGGTCAGCGTCGTTGGTTTCCATGCTCCCTCTGCCCTGGAACAGGTTACTTCCTGTTCCGGGGCAAGAGGGAGCATGGAAACCAACGACGCTGACCGGCGCGCGGCACCCCCCCAGCGGCGTGCACCCGGGGTGGACCGCTCCCACCGCCCCCCCTTGATATGCCACTGGGGCAGAGTCAGAACTTATGCAGTTGTGTTGATATTCAGAACTTAACTGCCTAAGGGGCACTTTTACTAAGCCACGTAGGCGCGTATGCGTGTCCTATATGCATCAATTTGCAGTAGCAGCGCCATTGTTCTAGGCACCTGCAGGAGTCCCGTCCTGTGGAAGCAGCTTGATTCTTTTGATAAGTTAAACCCCTGAAGACGCGGAAAAGTGAAACATGTCGATTGCATAAGGTTTGACGAATTTGGTTGTATTCAAGAGAAAACAAAGTTTACAGCAATGGAAGTTAAGTTTGTGATTTGGACATGATAACAGAAGCATATCACTGAGGTACCCAAGGAGAAGTGTGGTAAAGTGACTTCAGGAGCCAGCGCAGTGTGGACAAAAGGAGTACAGTTATAACATCTTTTAAAAGAATCTTTACAGAATAACTTTGATTGTCGCACATTGTTAATGAGAGCAACAAGAGAAGCTCTTCAGCATGAAATGGATTGTTGATAACATTTGGATTCAATATAGAGCTCATCTATTTGTAATAATAAGAGCCATATGTTTGTGCAGTGATAAGAAATGTAATATTGAAACATTTGTATTACATCTCCTTAAGGGAAAAATGATTGTGAGTAAGCAATAGTATGAAAGAGGAAAGGTATGATTCAGTATGTATGGATGGAATGTATGAGAATTAGAAGAAACCTGGTAAAACTTAGTAGCTGATTTTATTCATAAGATTTTTGATATAAAATTATTGTTGATATGAATAAAGAATTTATAGCAAAGAAATTCTACTTACTTAAGAGAGAGGTAATATTTAGAGTTCTAACAAGAGTGAAATAAGGGAACTCATTTTAAGGATTTAATTGTATAAGAGAGAGCCAGCCACATAAACCTGGATTTTCAATGTTGCTGCCCGGACATGGCCCGGCATTGAATATCCAGGAATAACACCGACAACGGCTAAAATAAATGCTCACCACCACCAGCTGAATATCTACCCCATGTTACTTTTTATCTTAGTACATTCTTTAAGTTCCTCAATGCAAAATATTTAGGGTCAAGAATTATTATAAGTTAAGCATGTATGTCCAGAACTTAGGCATCTGCGCTCACAGCCAGCAGCCTTTCCATGCTCGGAAGCATGTGGAACCAAGGTGCATCAACCAGGCCCCCATGAAAAGAATTAAGAATAAAAAGAAAACAAGAAAAAAACAAATGAAACAACAAAATAACTGCAAAAACTGCCAACAAGAAAAACCAATAACAACCCTCCCCCGCCCTTCCCTCCCACCCCACTCAGTCCCATCCCCCCAAAAGAAGTACTTACCGCCCTTATACGGTGTGAAACCCCGCCCAGCACATCCCAGGATGAACTAGGCAGGGCTGGGTGCCACCATTTTCAAGGCAACACTGGAAGAGGAGGGAGTGTACTCCCTCCTCCAACAAAGGTACAGGGGGGCAGGGAAGAGGGCCGTTAATCCACCAGGTTGGGGGAGGGCTTGGTTTGTGGCCCACTGGTCCACCAGGGCTTTTTGGGGGGAATGTGAGGAGGGGGTTAGGGGGCCTAGAGATCCACTGGATCTCCAGCCCTCTGTGAACGTGTGTCAGTAGTTGGGAGACTGGAAGTCTGTCGGACTTCCAGCCCCCGTGTCGCTGGCTTGGGGTGGGGTTCCTCCAGCAGGGGGGTTTCTATTGGGGGAATGGGGGGGGCCTATTAGCATGCAAATGCATGCTGAATAGGGCTCACCATTCCTCCTCAATGGTCTGCAAACCCTAATGCCAGCTCCGAGTTGTCATAGGTTTGCCGCAGATAGCACGCCAATGTTTGGCATGCTGCCCGCTGATCACTGGGGAGGAATATGTTTAGCATACATTTGCATGCTATTTGAGGTAAGAGCCCTGTTTAGCATGCATGTTCATGCTAGTTGCGGTCAGAGCCCGCGAGCACCTTGTTTCATGTGCTCGGGGGCTCTGATCATGGAATGGTATCAAACGCAGGTGCTAGTATGGCACTAATAGCCTCTAGCGCTCGCATTTGCTTCTGATCATCGGCAACTGGAACGAAAGCCAGCCCATCTTCATGGACTTCATATCAAACAATTGTGTAAACAACTCCAACACACTAATACTAGGCGACATTAACCTTCACCTAGAGGACCCCAATTCCACTAACGTACGTGAATGTAAAGACTTCCTACAGTCTTGGGATCTCAAATGCCCTCACATGCAAATGACCCATATCAAGGGTCACACATTGGACCTCTTATCACATAAATTGTCCACAGATCATAATCTTTTAATAACAGACATCAAATGGACAGCAACACCTTGGACCGACCATTACAAACTGAATCTAACTTTAAACTACATAGTAACATAGTAGATGACGGCAGAAAAAGACCTGCACAGGCGGAAGAAGGGTTCAAACCGCACACCAGAACATACAACTTACACTACAAGAGGGCAAATACAACCACAAGTATTCTGGCAACAGATATACGACAACGAATGGACAACATGAACTGACTCCAAACTTTATCTCAACTGCTGGGATGACAGATGCAACAGCGTACTAAATGAAATAGCACCCTTAAAAACAAGAATATCAAAAAGACAGAATACTATACCAATGACGAACTAAAATAACTCAAAACACAATCCAGGAAACTTGAACGAGCATGGAGAAAATTAAAAGATGAACATGCACTCAACGCATGGAAATATATACATAGAAAATACAAATATGAAATAAAACAAACCAAAAGTTCCTACTACAAAACCAAACTAGGATTGGATTACAAAGACATGAAGAAACTATTCCAATTTGTAAATAAGTTACTGAACACCACCCCTATCACCACAACCAACACAGACATCCCACCCGCAGACAAACTTGCTAACTACTTTAATGAAAAAATAACAAAATTACGCAGCACACTTCCACATCACAACACCGACATCAAAAACTTCTTCAACGATCTGGACCTAACCTCTGATGGATACCCAGCTGACTATATCTGGACAACATTTAATATCAACACTGAATCAGTTACACAAGTGGCTTACAGGTTTGCCAAGACCCACTGCAAACTGGCTACATGTCCCAGTTATCTACTAAAATTCGCCCCGACCGCTTCATAGCAGACCTCACATCCCACCTAAACTTCACATTACAACAAGGTCTCTTCCCTGAGGAATATGGCAACATCCTACTCACCCCAATACCAAAAGACACCAAGAAAATCACAAACGATCTCACCAACTACCGCCCAGTTGCATCTATCCCACTAGTAGTAAAAATGATGGAGAGTCTGGTGACTAAACAGCTCATGGAACACCTGGACAAGTTCTCAATATTACATAATTCACAATCAGGATTCCGCTCCCACCATAGTACCGAAACTGTCCTAGTCACCCTCCTGGCCAAATTCAAGCAGGAGATAGCCATAAGTAAAAGCATACTCCTCCTCCAGTTTGACATGTCGAGCGCATTCGACATGGTAAACCACAACATACTACTAAGATTGCTTAGCCATTTCGGAATTGAAGGAAATGTACTTAATTGGATTAAAGGTTTTCTAACCACCAGAACTTATCAAGTAAAATCAAACTCAAACATATCACCACCGTGGAAAGCAGTATGCGGAGTACCTCAAGGATCACCACTATCACTAATACTCTTCAACATGATAATGATGATTCCACTGGCACAGTCCTTATCCAATGAAGGCCTCAACCCATTCATTTACGCAGATGATGTTACAATCTACATCCCCTTCAGACATGACTTGACAGAAATAACCAATAAAATCAACGATGGCCTGAACATCATGGACTCCTGGGCAAACTCATTCCAACTGAAACTGAACACTTAAAAAACACACTGCCTCATCCTCTCTTCTCAACATAACAAGTACAAACCCACAACGATAAATACCCCAGGACACACCCTCCCTATCTTAGACAGCTTGAAAATACTTGGCGTCACACTCGACCGTAAACTTACTCTCGAGAGCCAAGTAAACTCTGTAATAAATAAATTGTTCTATTCAATGTGGAAGCTCAAATGATTAAAACCTTTCTTCCCAAGGGAAACCTTTTGAAACCTAATTCAATCAATGGTCCTAAGTCATGCAGATTATTGCAACGGAATCTATGCGGGATGCAAAGAACAACTAACAAAAAAATTTCAGACCGCCCAAAATACAGCAGCCAGGTTGATATTCAGCAAAACACTCTTCGAAAGTGCCAAACCCCTTTGAGAAAAGCTGCATTGGCTCCCAATCAAAGAACGGATCATCTTCAAAATCTGCACTTTAGTCCAGAAAATTATATATGGCGTAGTCCCAGGATACATGATAGACCTCATAGATCTATCAATAAGGAGCAGAGTCAGGTTGTCAAGATCATACCTAAACCTACACTACCCAAATTGCAAAGGACTGAAATACAAAACAACCTACACATCTGGCTTCTCCTACATAAGTGCACAACTATGGAATGGCCTCCCAAAAGCTGTGAAAACAATACATGACCACCTGAACTTCAGGAAATCACTAAAAACCAACCTCTTCAAAAAGACCTACCCCAAGGATCCTACGTAAACCTCTTCACCCAGAAACACAGCATGCCTAATGATCGTACTGGACAACACACGATCTTCAACCCTTCCGACCCTCCACATATACCTCATTCGATCACTATACAACCCTATATTTGCTATCAACCGACTGGGCAAATGCCTTGACGGTACTATGTAAGCCACATTGAGCCTGCAAATAGGTGGGAAAATGTGGGATACAAATGCAACAAATAATAAAGAATTTATAAGTTATTTATGCAAAACTGTGTCAAAGACATTGATAAAATCTAAGTATCCCACATTTAGTGCTCTCCCTTGATCCAACTCTCTGGTTATCAAAGGTATCCAAGGTCATTGAAGGAACTTTTGGAAATTCGGGTGGCTCCACTGACCTTTTTAATACTTCTTTAGAGTTGGGAGTGGTCCTGGAGATGGACACGTGGATTCTGTTCACAAAAGAAGAAGTATGAAGGAGACTGGGAACTAGAGCCCAGTTAGCCTGACCTGTGTAGTAAGTGGAAACACTGCTAAAACAGAAGAGAGAGCTTTTCCTGGAACTGATGGCTTGCAAGATCTGAAGTAGCATGGTTTTACTAGAGGTAGGTCTTATCAGATATATCTGATCAGTTTCTTTGACTGGGTGACTAGGGGGTAAGCGCTTGAGAAAACCTTTTGTGGCACTGCTATATTGTAAGTGCAGGTGAGTATTATTTAATTCAACTAACGTTCCAATTTTTCTTAAAGCATACATAGTTTCCCTTGAAGTGTATGACTGTGGTAGCACTGCAGTCCAGATTTATGTTGCCCTCAATTATGAATATATATTTATGTATTGGGGTACACAGGAGTTTGTTGGCAGTTCTGAGGGTGGCATGAATGGCATTAATGGAGAAATCTCGAGTAGCCACTCCATTTCTATGCTTCTGTGTAGTCCCTAACAAACATATTTTTACAACAGTTGCTATTTTGGGGTGAAGGGCTGCTATTTATTCTCAAAAGGTCAAAAATAATTTGAATTAATCAAGTCCTGTTACTGAATATCTAGCATTTTAAGAACTTGTTAAGACAAGCTATCTAAACATTTCTGTTAAAAAATGTGTAATTTAAACACACTTGTGAATGGTCCTAATGAGGACATGCCTAATTTTTCAGCTGACTATTTTCCCTACTCCTTTTGCACATTAGTCTCAAAAAGAGTTGATGTCAGAACTAAACTGAAATGTGAGACTGCTGTGATATCTCTTCGAGTGGGCCAGATCCCTGGATGACACAGCAAATGCATTAGCAAAAATGAATTCATTTAAAAAGCATTAGGAAGTTATTATTTACTGACAGATTGGGTATTCAATGGACAACAATGTCAAGAAATATATAAACTTTTTACTTATTGATAATATTCATATTAAAAATGTACGGCTGAATGCACCTGTCCTAAAAGCCATGAATAAAATTATTCCTATAAACTAATAGGAAGAACCATAAATGTTTGCAGGTCTCATTTTGCTGCCTCTTTGGTGTACCAGACCAGATATTTATGGGGTACATTGGTTTCGCCCAAATCTTTCTTGAGGTGCCCTTTTACTAAGCCACATAGGAGCCTATGCACGCCGAACACGCACCAAATTGGAATTACCGCTCGATTACTGCATGGCCCTTGCAGTAATTTTAATTTTGGCGCGTGTCTTTGAAGGCAGAGCTTAGTTCCATTTCAGTAGATGCAGTATAGCTCCATCTTTGAATGTAGAGTGTGACTCACTCTTTTAAAGTGTAGAGCATAGTTCCATCTCTGAACATAGAGCATAGCTCCAATTCTGTATGTGGAGCATGGCACCATCTCAAAAGGTTCGGCATAGCTCCATATAGGAATACAACTCTAACTTTCATCTCTGAATATGCAGTATCTTCTCTACAGAAAGAGCATAGCTCCATCACAGAATGTACAGCCTTGCTTCATTTTGGAAAGTACAGCACAGCTCCATCTTTGAGGACTATGTGTTGTGCTATTCTCTGAGGGTATAGCACGATACTGTCTCAAGATAGAGCTTAGCACTCTCTCTCTGATGGTAGCATTTAGCTTCATCTCTGAAGGTAGAACATAGCTTCATCTCTGAATATGCAGTGAATATGGTTCTCTTTCTGGAGGTAGAGATCCATTTCAGCTGGTAGAGCATAGCTCTGTTTTAAATGTGGTACATTGCTCCGTCTCTGTGTTTGGAGCTAGCTCCATCTCTGGATCTACATTATAGCGCCATTTCTGATTCTTGGGCATAGCTCCATCTCTACATGTGGAACATGGATCCATCTCGGATTGGAATGCATGAGTTCATCTCTGGCTGTAAACCGTAGCTCCATCACTGAATGTAGAGCATATCACTGAATGTACAGCATAGCTCCATTGCTGAATGTAGAGTATGGTTCAGTCTCTCAATGCAGAGTATGGTTCAGTCTCTGAATGTAGAGCATGGTTCAGTCTCTGAGTGTAGAGCATGGCTCTGTCTCTGAGTGTAGAGCATGGCTCCGTCTCTGAGTGTAGAGCATGGCTCTACCTCTGAAGGTAAAGCATGGATCCATTTTCAAATAATCAACAAGGATCCATTTCTGCAGGTACAGTATGGTTCCATCTCTGAAGGTATATCAAGGTTCCAGCTCTGAGGGTAGAGCATTGCTTCTTCTATCCATATACAGTTTCTATGCATGTTCAGTTTCACTACATTCTTGCGTATAGGGCTTCCTCAGCCTGTGGATTTGGGATGCAGCTTTATCCAACAATACAGGGCACACTTCCTCTGGATGCAAAGCATGACTGCATCACTGGAAGAGGTGCATATTTTCCCTCTAGGTATGCATCAAGACTGCGTCTTTGGAGGTTCTCCAAGGCTTTGTCTCGAGATGTGCATTTCAGTACCATCTCTGGCTGCAGAGATGGACCTAGAGCATGGCACCATCTCTGGTTCTGGGGCACAGTTCCATATTTGGATGAGACCCACTACTCTACCTCTGAAAATACACCACACATCCATTTCTGGACATGGACAGTAGCTCCATTTCTAGAGGTTAGACCTTGTCCATTTTGTGCTCTCGGACTCAGCTTGTCCTTAGCATCTGTGACTTTCCCGACATCTCGGGGGGGGGAGGGGGAGTCTGGTTCTGGTGGGGGAGTGAGCTTCCTGTTGGGCTGTGGAGAGTGATGTTAGTTGGCTTAGGTTGGCAGTCAGTCTTGTGTCTGCAGGGGTTGGCCTATGGTTAGCCACAGTTTGCTCCTGCGCCAGGGCTTTTTTCCAGCTTCAGTTTGAAGCTCTCTTTTGTTTCTGAGGTCCAGCTGGCTCCCTATGGCTTTATGCTTAGAGTGGTTCTGTCTCTGTATGTTGTGCAGAACTTCAGCTCTGCATTTCAGCATTTCCTTCTTGAGGAATGTATATAGGCCCTGCCATAGGCGGTCGGTGGCCCAACTGTTTGGGGGGGCTAAATGGGGCGGGGTTAGGGGTGGGGCCAGGGATGGAGCTTAAATCCATAATTGTCTGATAACACACAGAAAAAATAAATAAAAATAAAAGTCACAATTGATACCTTTTATTAAATTTAGATATTAGATATGTATCATATGTCAAAGAATAAAGTGGTTGCTCAAACATATACTAACCACAATCGCTCAACTGCAAAACACTATGCACAGCTTTGTGCAAAAACACACTCAGAACCTTACTGTACCATAAATGTTACACTGGGCAGAACCTAATACACCAATATACCACCCATACAGAAAATGCAGACCGTCAACAATATGAAACAAGGGATCATAATATCACAATTCTCATGTAGAGCCACAAAACACCCTAATTCATGTTTAATGTGGGATAAAATGCCATAAATAAGTAAAAAAATATAAACTTTTAATGTTGAGCACCTGATTCTCAAAGTGGACATATTCCAAACACTATAAAGAAAATAAAATGATCTTTTCTACCTTTGTTGTATGGTGACTTTGTTTTTCTGATCATGCTGGCCCAGTATCCGATTCTGCTGCTATCTGTCCTCTTAACTCCGTTTCCAGGGCTTCCTTTCCATTTATTTCTTTACTTTCTGCCTTTCTTCTTCATTTCTTGTCCTACATCCTTAAGTAAAAGCTGGGTCCTCCGCAGACTTGACTGTCCAGTGGATGCCAAAGTCGGTGCGCCGAGGGTTGAAGGTCGGTAGGAGACCTGCACTGTGCTCTTTAGCTGTCCAATCGGGAGGCAGGGTGCCGGTCCGTTCGCTGCCCCGATTCTCCTGCAAGCGTTCGGGACGCTATGCGTAGTGCTGGGATTTAGTTGTTTTGGTTCTTAGACCCTGCTGGTGAGAGGAGGGGTTGCGGCGCACTCACTGCCGTTCGCTCTTCTTGGTCGGCGGTCAGATCCTCAGGTGAGAGGGGGGTCATGGCCCGTTCGCGGTTGTTCGTTCGTCTTGGTGTGCTCGCTGTGATCGTCTGTAGTGGGGCGATGGGTATCGTTGTGGACGCCGCGTCAGTCGCAAGACATCGGCGGCGGCTCGTTCTCCCTCCCGTCCTTCACTGGTCATGTGGCCTTGCTGTTGATCTTTCAGCTCCGATCGAATTGGCCTCTATTTTTTCGTCATCTAGGGCCAAATTTGGCCAGGTTTAGCCACTTCAGCGCTAGAAACTCGGCCGCGGTCTACGGAGCTCTGTGTTCCGTGACCTCTTAGGTGGCGGCCATCTTTAACACTCAATATTGTGCTCCAACTGTAAATACAGGCTTTGCTTTGCTCTGATTATAAACCAAGCACGATCAGAATGAAATGTTGCTAAGCTTAAATGCAAATGTAGGCTTTGCTTCGCTTTGAATGTAAACCAACTGAATGTTGCTAAGCCCCAGCCTACATGTCTGATTTAATAGACTTACCACCTAGAAACGCCAAAAGATCATCCCGAACTTTCCTCAACCTCCACTTCCCTAATTGCAAGGGCTTGAAATACAAGGCGCTGCACACATCAACCTTTTCTTACATGAGCATGCAGTTCTGGAACACACTACCACGCAACCTGAAAAAAATCTACGAACAAACCACCTTCCGCAAACTATTGAAGACCCATCTTTTTGAGAAAATTTATGGAAAGAACCAAAACACATAAGCCCACACTCATTGTTCAGTTATGCATCAATACAGCCACTCCTGAATTCTCATCCCCCGGAATCTCACCACACTCATACCTTTACTCACAGAAAATGTATACCAAGTGTTTTCCTGTTATTTATTTATTTATTTATTTATTTGTTGCATTTGTATCCCACATTTTCCCACCTATTTGCGGGCTCAGTGTGGCTTACAATAAGACTTGAATAATAGAAAAACATTTGTTACAACTAGTTATGGATTACATTGAATAGAGTTGTGCGAGGCATTCGAATATCATTGGTAGAATAACAATGGGACAAAACATAGAAACATTAGAAAGAGACAATGGGAAAAAAGAGCATTATTAGGCGCCTAGACATATAGTGTACATAGTTCCGTAGACGAATGTATGGTTGACTGGATAGAGGGATGATGGATCAGATGTGGATGTGTATTGCATTGTGGACAGTGAGTGGTCTCTATGTGTTTTGGCTCTTTCCATAAGTTTGTTCGAACAGGTGTGTCTTCAGTAGTTTACGGAAGGAGGCTTGTTCGTTGATCATTCTTAGGTTGCGTGGTAATGTATTCCAAGACTTCGTGCTCTTGTAGGAAAAGGTTGACGCGTGTATCGTCTTGTACTTCAGGCCCCTGCAGGTTGGGTAGTGAGGTTGAGGTGAGTTCGGGATGATCTTTTGGTGTTTCTAGGTGGTAGGTTTATTAAATCAGACATGTACGCTGGGGCTTCACCGTAAATGATCTTATGGACTAGTGTGCAAGTTTTAAAAGTAACGCGGTCCTTGAGTGGAAGCCAATGTAGTTTCTCTCGTAGTGGTTTTGCCCTTTCATATTTAGGTTTTCCGAAGATGAGCCTGGCTGCTGTGTTCTGGGCTGTTTGAAGTTTCCTTAGTATTTGCTCTTTGCAGCCAGCGTATAATGAGTTGCAGTAATCCAAGTGGCTAAGGACGAGGGATTGCACTAGGCTGCGGAAGACGAATCTTGGGAAGAATGGTCTAATTCTTTTCAATTTCCACATGCTGAAGAACATCTTCTTGGTTATGTTGTTTGCGTGAGTTTCGAGTGTTAGGTGGCGGTCGATAGTCACTCCAAGGATTTTTAGTGTTTCTGAGATTGGAAGTTTTAGGTTTGGTGTGTTTATTACATTGAATTCTGTTGTGTTGTATTGGGAGGTGAGTATCAGGCATTGGGTTTTTTCTGCGTTCAGTTTCAGGCGGAATGCATCTGCCCATGTGTTCATGATGTGTAGACTTTTATTGATTTCGCTGGAGATTTCTTTGATGTCTTGTTTGAATGGGATGTATATTGTCACATCATCGGCGTATATGTACGGGTTGAGGTTATGTTTGATAGGAGTTTTGCTAAAGGGATCATCATTAGGTTGAATATAGTTGGAGAGAGAGGTGATCCCTGTGGGACTCCACATTCAGGTATCCATGCCTTGGACGTGGTTGAATTTGATGTGACTTGATACGAGCGCAGGGTTAGGAACCCCTTGAACCAATTCAAGACATTTCCTCCGATGCCAAAATATTCAAGTATGTGTACTAGGATTTCATGATCAACCATGTCGAAGGCGCTGGACATGTCGAACTGCAAGAGGAGTATATTGTTGCCGGTTGCAATTCTTTGTTTGAATCTGGTCATTAGGGTGACTAATACTGTTTCTGTGCTGTGATTCGAACGGAATCCTGATTGGGCATCATGCAGTATTGAATGTTTGTCTAGATAGTTTGTGAGCTGTTTGGTTACCATACCTTCGGTTAGCTTGGTTATTAGTGGTATGGATGCAATTGGCCTGTAGTTGGTTATTTCGCTCGTGTTTTTCTTTGTGTCTTTAGGAATTGGTGTGAGTAGGATTTTTCCTTTTTCTTTTGGGAAGAGTCCATTTTGTAGCATGTAGTTTATGTGATTTGTTAGGTTTGTTATGAATTGTTGAGGAGCAGTTTGCATGAGGCTGTTTGGACATATGTCTAGTTTGCAGTTGGATTTGGCATATTTTTTGAGAGTTTTAGAGATGAGTTCTTCTGGTAATAGTTCAAATTCGGTCCAGGTTCTGTCTGCTGGGTGTGTTCCTTCTTCTGGATCTAGACAATCTAGGAGAGTGGTATATTCTATAGTGCTGGCGGGTATTTTTTGTCGTAATTGTACAATCTTCTCCTTGAAGTATTTTGCAAGGTTGTCAACACTTGGTGTATCTTTGCCGTTGGTTGTAACAGGTGTGGTGTCTAACAGTTTTGTTCACGAGGTTGAAGAGTTTATGTGTGTCTTTGTAGTTTGGTCCTATTAATGTTTTATAGTGTAGTCTTTTTGTCTGTTTGATGGTGTATTTGTATTTTCTCCGAAGTTGTTTCCAGTCGTTTAGTGTTTGTTCATCTCTCTTTTTATTCCAGGCTCGTTCAAGTCTCCTGACTTGTGTTTTCAGTTTTTTCAGCTCTTCGTTGAACCATGGATTTGCATTTTTCCTGTGTGATGTTCTGGTTTGGACTGGGGCGATTTTGTCTAATGTGGTTGTGCTTATATCGTCCCATTCTTGGTGGAATTGGATGGTGCCAGCGTTTGCAGTCCATTCACTCTGGTAGATCTGTTGCCAGAATGTTGTGGGGTCTATTTTTCCTCTTGTTGTGTAGGTTGTTCGTTCATGTTTGTTGATTGTGTTTGGTTGTGTTTTTTGCCAGTAAAGTGTGACATTTGCTTTATGGTGGTCTGACCATAGTGTGGGTGTCCATCTTGTGTTGGTGAGTGTGATAGTTGAATTCGGTTCGAGTCTATTTGTTATGATATCTAGTGTGTGTCCTTTTTCGTGTGTTGGTTGTAAGTTGGGTGTTTGCAGGTCCCAGAGTTCTAGGAATTCTTTGAATTCTCGTGTACTTGGTAGGGTGTCATCTTCTAGGTGTAAGTTGATGTCTCCTAGTATGAGGATGTTTGAGGTTGATACGCAGGTATTCGAGATGAAATCCATGAGTTGTGTTTGGGCGTCTTGCCATTTTCCTGGTGGCCTGTAGAATAGGATTGTGTTAAGGTGTCCTATTAGACTTGGATGGTTGATTCTTGTCGATGCAATTTCAAGTTGTGGTGAGGTAGATTCGCCTGTGATTGTGATGGTGAATTCAGGTTTGTATATTAAAGCTATTCCGCCTCCTCTTTTTTCTCCATTTCTTGTCCAGTGTGTGATTTTGTATTCTGGTGGGCACGTTTGTAGGATGGCGGGGTCCGTAGGACTATGGAACCAGGTTTCTGTGATAAATAAGAGGTCTAGTTTGTCTGTGGTGATCCAATCTAGTATGTCTATCGAGTTGCTTACTGCTGATCTTGCATTGACGTATCCTAGTTTGATTTGGTGATGTGGTTCCAAGGCGGGGTTAGATGTGTTTATTTTTATTAACTGTCTGTGTCTTCGATGGTTGAATTTGTTGTTGTCATTGTTTTCCCTGTTTTCTCGTAAATATTCGGGGTTTGTTCCTGTTGGTTGGTTGTTGTGTCTTTGATTTGGTAGGTTGTTATCATATATTGCCCCTTTTTGTCTCCCTTGTTTCCTTCCAAAGTTTCTGTGCTTTTTCCATGATTATACTCCTTATCGATACTTTAACTTTGACTCAAATAACTCATCACAATGTAATCCATAACCAAGTTGTAACAAATTGTATTTCCATGACTCATAATGTATTGTAAGCCACACTGAGCCCGCAAAGAGGTGGGAAAATGTGGGATACAAATGCAACAAATAAATAAATAAATAAATAAATAAATAAAATGCCTATTTTCTTCATCCATGTGCAGTTTTTCTACTCTCTTCCTTTTCCCTCATCTCATCTCCTTCCTCACTCCTCCCTCCCTCCCCCTCCATCCATGTCCAGCAACCCTCCTCTCCCCCTGCCCTCCCCTCCACCACTCCACCTATGTCCAGCAACCCTCTTCTCCCCCTGCCCTCCCCCCCATCCACCCATGTCCAGCAACCCTCCTCTCCCCTCCATCCACCCATATCCAGCAACTCTCCTCTCCCCTGCCCTCCCTTTCATCCACCCATGTCCAGCAACCCTGCTCTCCCCTCCATCCACCCATGTCCAGAGAGAGAGAGAGAGAGAGAAAGGACTGAGACCAGGTGAGGGAAATGAAAACAAAATAGCCTTTTGGGAATGAGATATCATTGGGATATGCCAATTATCAATATGGTTAGTGCATGGGCATGGGTGGGAAGATTTTTGTCAGCTATCCTCCAGCCTCTTTGGATCCTCAGTAGACCCCGTTTAATAAATTAGTTGAGAACATTGCTCTACACAACTGCCTAATGAAAGAGCCAGCCAGTAACCTGTTCCGGGGCAGAGGGAGCTGCAGCGAACGAGCAAAGAAGTTTAGCGAACTCAGAGCAGGCGTGTGCTGCGGCACCCCCCCAGTGGCGTGCACCCGGGGTGGACCGCCCCCACCGCCCCCCCTTGGTACGCCACTGCACTACACTCAGTATTTTAGAAATCTCTAGCAAATCTCCCCTCATCTGTCTCTTCTCCAACCTGAAGAACCCTAGCCACTTCAGCCTTTCCTCATAGGGAAGTCATCCCATCCCCTTTACCATTTTTGTCGCCCTTCTCTGTACCTTTTCTAATTCCATTATATCTTTTTTGAAATGTGGTGACCAGAACTGCATACAGTATTTGAGGTGTGATACAAAGGCATTATAACATTCTCAGTTTTGTTTTGTTTTCCATTCCTTTCCTAATAATATCTAACTTTCTATCTGTTTTCTTGGCCGCTGCTGCACATTGAGTAGACGGTTTCAACGTATCATCAATGATGACACCTAGATCCCTTTCCTGGTCGGTGATCCTAATGTGAAACCTTGCATCACATAACTATAGTTTGGGTTCCTCTTTCCCACATGCATCACTTTGCAGTTGCTCACATCTGCCATTTGGATGCCCAGTATCCCAGTCTTGTAAGGTCCTCTTGTGATTTAACAACTTTGAATAACTTTGTGTCATCAGCAAATTTAATTACCTCACAAGTAATCATAATTAACAAATACCAATTGTGAGAGGGTAGGTGAAAGGGGATCCGGGAAGGCACGCAGAAGGGGGGGGGGGGGGTGCAGGCAGCCAGGGAACCCCAACGGGGCAGATGTCATGTGCACAACACCCACATTCAGAAAGCTGCACTACTGGAGGCAGAGAGGTTGGCCGGGTTAAGGAAGAAGAGGAGGAACTACCAGTCCCAGAATCCCTCTCTTCCCCACCCGGCTGTGCAAGAGTTAGGGGAGGAGATAGAAGATTGGGAAATGGTCTCTGAGGAAGGTGATGAGGGCCAGCTGGAGAGGTTGGGGGCGGGGGAAGTTGAAGAGGAGGATAAAATGGAGGTTACTGAAGGACTAGAGGAGGAACAGATGGAGATTGGAGCTCTGGCTCAAACCCGAAAGGCTGCTGTAAGAGGGTGGCTAGCTGTGCCTTGGAGAGACTGGTGGAAGACCAGAGGAGAGAGACTGAGGCGCTGGAGGAGATCTCTACTAAAGAGGAAACAAGTGCAGCCCCTGGGAGAGAAAGAGGGCTGGGCACAATTGAAACCCCAGTCTGAACCAGGTGGGACCAAAGCTGTGTTGTAAGAAAGACTGTGTAAACTGTTTTATACTGGAAAGGTCTGGGCCTGCAACCTACCAAGCTATTGTGTTTTCTTTCTGATAATGTACTGTTCCCTAAAAGAAGTAATTTTGGCTAAAGTGAAGTTATATGGACTGTTTAAACCCTGAATGAGACGTTGGCAGCAAACCTTAACAACCTGGGAGTAAGGTGTTTTCCTTTTGTGTCTATGCTGAATGGAAGCAAGAAAATAAAGTTTTTTTTTCTATAAACGTTTTGCCTTGATTGAGCCTCTGAGGAAACAATAGAGAGAGGAGGAAGTCCTGCAAGCTCTCAGGGGGTCTGGCGCTGAGTTCCCAGAACAGGCCAAGGTGGTGTGGAGCGAGGCAACAGTTGGGTGAAGAAGGAAGCTAAGCAGGGTTGAGCCTGGCTGGGTCCTGGAAAGGGGACCCAGCTACACAATGCAGACAGTGTAATGCAGTCTGCAGCGATATTTGTTAATTGCGATCGCTATGGCCATTTAGAGGTTTGAGAGACAAGTTTCTTTGAGTTTTATGATATTAATGATCTCTACAGTCATTTTGAGAGTCATGTCTTCTATATGACTCTGTACCCAAGGTGTGTATGCATATCACTGTATCACAACGACTCCTGAAGAAGGCTTTACAGCTGAAATACGGCCCGTGTTGATTCTACACATTTGTCACTTATTCACAGTTTTAATAAAGGACTTGCTGTTGTTTTCTTGGCTCATCCATTTGATCCTTCCCACTCTTTCTGTTTCTGCTTGGCTTTACTTGTGGGAGTGATTTAGTTCTTTGCAGTGCCTGCGTTTAGCTGCTTCCACTTGCGAGACCCCTGCAAGGTTTTCCTTCCCACACAGCCTTCCACATTAAAGCCACCGCTTACCCTATCAGTGTGACAAGGGAGAATAAGGAAATGCCTAAGACAGCTCACTCGTCACAGTGTGTATTTACAGAATAGTACTTAAGCAGAATTCTGGCATTTATGTGTATATGTGCATACTTCTGCACATAAATGCCATTATGGTAAACATTTACATGCAGAATGGGCATGTAACTGTTAGCACCTATGTTAGAAAATTCCCCCTTTATATTTCACAGCAACTCATTATAATTGTGATTCTGATGCATGCATGCCAATAAATATACAGTTTACTTATGAGAAAACATGTTAAAACTGTATATCTTCTGACTATCTTCAAGTTTATTATAATTTGATATACCACCACTACCATTTCCCTGTCTCCCCTGTACCTTACAATCCTTTCTGCTGCATTCTTCACTCAGGCAGTGGCACTCATAGGCTGGCTGCGGCCTGCACTAGAACTCCCTGAACTGTCCTGCCCTTCACAAAACAGGAAGTTGCGTCAGAAGGATGGTTCAGGGAGGAAGTCCTGGTGCAGGCCGCAGGCAGCCTATGAGTAACACTGCCACTGCCCGGGTGAACACTGCAGTAGAGAGGATTCTAAGGTGGGGGTGTGCCCAGGGGGCCAGGTCTGACAGGGGGTGCATACGCAACAGACGAAACTAGTTTAAATATGCCACTGTATACCACCCCTTAGAGAGGAACTACATAAGTACATAAGTAATGCCATACTGGGAAAAGACCAAGGGTCCATCGAGCCCAGCATCTTGTCCACGACAGCGGCCAATCCAGGCCAAGGGCACCTGGCAAGCTTCCCAAACGTACAAACATTCTATACATGTTATTCCTGGGATTTTGGATTTTTCCAAGTCCATTTAGTAGCGGTTTATGGACTTGTCCTTTAGGAAACCGTCCAACCCCTTTTTAAACTCTGCTAAGCTAACCGCCTTCACCACATTTTCCGGCAATGAATTCCAGAGTTTAATTACACGTTGGGTGAAGAAAATATTCTCCGATTTGTTTTAAATTTACTACACTGTAGTTTAATTGCATGCCCCCTAGTCCTAGTATTTTTGGAAAGCGTGAACAGACGCTTCACATCCACCTGTTCCACTCCACTCATTATTTTATATACCTCTATCATGTCTCCCCTCAGCCGTCTCTTCTCCAAGGATAGAGAAGGAGAGAAAAAGAGTTACACAACTGAGCCGAAAGGCCTACACCCACAAGGTACAACTTCATGATGCAGCAGACTGCAAGAACTCAGACAAAGGCATCTGAAATAGGAAAGTCTTTAGTTCAGTTTTAAATTGGTAAAGGAATACTTCAGACAAAGGTATGTGTGTGTGTGTGTGTAGGGGGGCGGGAGGCATTCCATAGGAAAGGGCTGGTCACACTAAAAAATTGATTCCTAATCATGGAATCAAAGCAGATCTTGCAAAAGGATTAAATCATCAGTTGATTGAATTGAGAAGACCATAAAGTCTGTGATGGAGAGTATGGGATTAAGAGACAGGGTAAATAAAGGGGAGCTCCTGAATGGTGGATTTTGCATGCAAGAGAGAGGATATTAAAAGATCTCCTTTGGCAGATAGGTAGCCAATGTTCAGAGGGGTGACATGGTTGTACTTTTTTGAACTATTAGCTGTACTGCCATATTGGACAGGCTAAAGTACAAAAGTCCTATTTGTATTTGAAAAGCCATGCAGAGATTTTCTTTGCCTGGTTATCAATTAACCAAATCCTGCAAAATTGTAGCCAGTTTTGAGTTTTCACCTATAACTATACCAACCAAAGTACAGATTCTAACCACAAATTTTTAGTGGCTTCAATGTGTTTTCTCAGAAGGAGAGGAAGAACAGAATAAAGTTTCAAAAGCAAAAAGTGCATCAGTACCAGAACATCCATCACTGTGAATAATACATTTTTAAAGGAACGTGAAATGGACCAGGATATAAACACTTCAAGAAAAGACTAGGGGACATCAAAGAACTGAAATATTGATCAAGTTCAATGAAGGGTGAAATGCAGTATTAAATTAGAAGCTCTGAGGCTGTATGTTGAACAGTAGAAATAGTCCTGGGGAAGCTGCCAAATGAAGAATAAGCATAATCTGTGACCCACAGAGAGCACTAATATCACTGGCAAGAGAAGCACTTAACTGCCTCTGATCTCAGCAGCAGTGATTGGTGAAACATTATCCTGGGCAACCATATTAAGCCTCTTTGGGGGGGGGGGGGGGGGGAGGGAAGTCATGTTTCTCTGGAAATGTTTGCTCATAAAGCAAAATGACTCAAAACAGCAAGATGTACCTATATTAACTTGAGTAATCCTATATAATAATTCTCACCATCTAAAGTAGCTGCCTGTGTCCGTGGCTCCTGAGCTAGGATCCGTAGCCAGGCTGACGTCACTCACAGCTGATTCCCTACTCCTCCTCCTGCCTGGGAATCAGCTGTGAGTGCGCCGCTCCCTGCAACACGACAAGCGCGGCACCGCAGACAACCCCCCCTCGGCGCACCACCCAAGCCCCTCACCCCAAGCACATCAACACCCCCAGGCACCACCCAAGCCCCTCCCCTCCAAGCACATTAACACCCCCCCCGGGCACATCAACCCCCTCACCACCCACAGCTGCCAGTTCAAGGCCCCAACCCTCCCTCCCTCCAATTTGCAAAGACCCCCTCCCTCCGATTTCCAGACCCCCCTCGGAGTTCCTGACCCCTGGATCCCCCTGCCGCGACCCTCTCGAGCCCCCCTTCCCGCCACCGTCGCATACCTGTGCTGGCGGGGGACCCCAACCTCTGCCAGCCGAAGTCCTCTTCTCGGCCGCGCGGCGTGGACAAATTATGTGATCAAGTTGGAATCTGTTTGTGTGCGTGCGTATTACGTCAGACGCACGAACACAAACTGATTCAAACTTAATCACATCATTCTCCGTCCACGTCGCGCAGCTGAGAAGAGGACTTCGGCTGGCGTGGGTTGGGGTGCCCCGCCAGCACAGGTATGCGACAGCGGGGGGGGGGGGGTTGGCGGCAGGAAGTGGGGCTCGAGAGGGTTGCGGCAGGGGGGTCCAGGGGTCAGGAACTCTGAGGGGGTCTGTAAATCAGAGGACGGGGGGGGGGGGGGTCTGCAAATCGGAGGGAGGAAGGCAGGGAGGTGGGGTCTGGAACTCGGAGGGAAGGGGGTCTGCAAATCAGAGGGAGGGAGGCAGGGATGTGGGGTCTGGAACTCAGAGAGCAGGAGGAAGGGGTCTGGAACTCAGAGGGAAGGGGTCTGGAACTGGGGGGGGGGTCTGGAATTCGGAGGAGGGGACGAGAGGGGAGGAATGCACCACCTGTACAAAAACTAAAAAAAAAACAAAAAACGGGGGGACGACCATGGAACTCGGAGGAACGGAGGGAGGGAGGGACGACGACTCTGGAACACGGAGGAAGGGGGGGGGGACACTGGAACTGGGTGGGAGAGAGGGAGGGGCCCCAGGCACACACACTCTCTCTCACAGACACACACTCGCACAGTCTCACTCTGTCACGCACACACACTCGCAAATTCACTCTCTCTTTCTCAAACAGTCACTCACACACACTCTCTCAAACATACACACTCCGAGGAAAACCTTGCTAGCGCCCGTTTCATTTGTGTCTGAAACGGGCCTTTTCTACTAGTTAAAAAATAAATCTTCCCTTATTTAGACAAGCCAAATGTATCTTCAAGCAACAGGTTCCCCAAAGACAAAGGCCTTTGCTGTCATGATATTGTTAGTGTGGCCAAGGACCACTGTAGGCATTCAGAGGCTTAAGGCTGAAGAGCAGTCTGAGCATCAGATGCATTTTGGAGCGGCCCAAATGTTTCAGTTTCAGTGCAGAGCTTGGAGGTAGTAGCAGATTGTGTGGTGATTGATGCCACAGAAATGGTGAGGTCCTGGTGCCCTTCTAATGCAGTGTGGCCATATTTTTTCTAGGGTCTCCCTAATGTATGGTCCTTTCTATCACTAACCATGCTCTTTGAAGATCTTTACAAACAAAAGACACAGGCCTGTAGTCATGTCATTTTTCTACTCTCCTGGCACTTTCTGCTCTCCTTTTACTTCCTGAAGTGTAGCAACTCTTCCACCTCAACAAACAAACATACATTAAGCTGTTTCAAAACCAGGGATAGATTGAGTTCACAGTTACCAAAGCAGTCTATTCCAGAGATGGCCCCAAGTATCTGAAGACTGACTGCCAGGTACCTTGCAAACAAATTTCAGACAAAGGAAGTAGGTCCAACAATAGCCCACGTGATGATCGTAAGGAACAATGAGGCTCCCTACATTTAATATGGATGGTCAAACACTGCAGTTTTCCTCTATAAATAGCCTGATAAACTAATCACAATAACAAACTTCAAATGGTATTCCATAGGGAGCTGAGGCAAAGTCTATGTAGTAGGAGTAATGTGATCATATTTCCTTAGTCCTGAAACCAGATGGATGGCGGTATTTTGTGCCAGCTGCAGTCTTCTAAGACTGGACTGTGAAGTTATAAGTATAGAGAATTACAGTAGTCCAATCTAGATACCACCAATACCAGATTCTTAGAAGGAAACAGCTGTCACAGCTTGGTGTTGAGTTGACGCTACCTAGCGGTGGCGGGTGAGACCCTTGGACAAGGCTGGACTGATGACAAGGCTGGAGCTTGAATACAGGGCTGGAGCTTGAAGACAGGGCTGAAACAAGGCAGGAAGCAGGGCAAGAACAAGACTGGATTACGGAGCAGGACTTGAACAAGACACAGGAAGGAATAGGAGACAAACTGGAACAAGGCTGTAACACACACTAGACAACTTTAGGAGACCCGTTGCAAAGACACTGGCTGGGAGTCAGGAAATCTTAGTTTCTTACCTGTAACGGTAGTTTTCCGTGGACAAAGGATCTTCTAGCCACACCCCTTGAATATACGCCACGATGACGTGCGTGACCCGGCCATCCAATAGCAACGCTTTAAAAAGAAAGCAAAGAATTAGCGGATTCCCGCCCATACATATGGTATAAATACCCTTGACAGCTCAGACCAGTCAGTTTAATAATATAGCTACGACAACCAGGGAGGGTAGGGAGGGATGGTGTGGCTAGAAGATCCTTTGTCCACGGAAAACTACCGTTACAGGTAAGAAACTAAGATTTTTCCATGGACAGGATCTTCTAGCCACACCCCTTGAAGACTCCCAAGCCAACACAGGTAACCAAAACATGCAATCATTAACATGAAGTATAAAGTAAATCCCATGTTGGAGATCTGTTACCTGTGATAGGAGGAGGAGGACAGTTGTCGGTTACATAGCCTCCCGCAGTATTGACAGTCCAAACAATGAATCTGCCCGTGAAGCTGCATCCAAACAGTAATGCTTTGAAAACGTATGCAGAGAGGACCAGGTAGCTGCTTTACAGATATCAATAAGAGGTGCTCTATGTAGAAATGCAGTAGAGGCCGCCATTGAACGTAATTTATGAGCAGTAACATGAGGATGTGATGAATGCTGTTTATAACAAAAATTTATACACTGAGTCACATATGATGATAAAGTTCGTTTTGATATTGCTGTTGAGCCTTACTATTGTATGATAAAAAAAGCTGTGAAGGTCTATGACTATTTGATGTACGTTGCAAATAAATGGATAATGCTCTGGTACAATCCAATGTGTGCAACCTACTGTGTTGAACAGATTGATGTGGAGGAGGAAAAAACACTGGTAAAACAATAGATTGATTTATATGAAAAGAAGAAACTACCTTTGGCAGAAACTTCGGATGAGGACGTAGTATCGCTTTATCATGTAATACTTGAGTATAAGGACTGTAATATACCAGTGCATGTAATTCCCCAATTCTTCGAGCTGAAGTAATAGCTATAAGAAACAGGGTTTTCCAAGTAAGATATTGAAGGGTTGTTTCTTGAAGAGGTTCAAAAGGAGGTTCCATAAGTTTTTCTAAAACTAAATTCAAATCCCAAACTACTGGAGGTAATTGAATCGGAGGTTTAAGGTTAAATAACCCTTTCAAAAATCGTTTAGTGATGGGATGTGACATGACAGTGCAACCATCAATTGAATCATGAAAAACAGAAATCGCCGCAACATGTACCTTTACTGAAGATGCAGCTAGTTGTGAATTAGATAAAGAAAGGAAATATTCCAATAAGGAAGAAATTGAACAGGACACTGGGTCAAGTTGATGTGCTGTACACCAATGACAAAATCTTCTCCATTTTGAGGCATAAACCATTCGAGTCGAGTGCTTCCTGGAAGCCAACAAGACTGCAAGAACTGGTTGAGAAAAAACTAATGATTGATTTGAAGATACCACGCAGTGAGCTGGAGGTGGTTGAGATTTGGGTGTAGAAGCTGACCATTGTTCTGTGAAAGAAGGTCTGGAACTAGAGGCAGAAATTGTGGTGGTCGGATAGTTAACTGGGTTAGCACAGGAAACCACACCTGTCTCGGCCAATACGGCGCTATTAGAATGAGTGATGATTTGTCTTGGAGAACTTTCTGCAACACTCTTGGAATAAGAGGGATTGGAGGGAATGCATAAAACAGAGAATTTGTCCAACGGATAGCAAATGCGTCCTCTGCTATTCTGTTCTTTGCAGGCCACCTTGAACAAAATCTCTGACATTTGTTGTTCTGTGGGGAGGCAAAAAGATCTACTAGAGGCCAGCCCCACATCTGGAACAGATCGTGAATAATTATGGTCTTCAGTGACCATTCGTGAGGTTGAAGACTCCTGCTTAACACATCTGCAATCTGATTCTCCCGACCTGGTAGATAAATTGCTTGAATCACCGAATTGAGGGAGAGAACTAGGTTCCAGAGTGTGACAGCTTCTTGACATAGATGAAGAGAACCCATACCTCCTTGCTTGTTGATGTAAAACATTGCTACTTGATTGTCTATACGAACTTGTATCACTTGGGATCGAAGAAGATGGTGAAAAGTTTGAATAGCTAATCTGACCGCCCTCAATTCTAGAAGATTGATGGAATAACTCTTCTCTTGAGTGGTCCAGCAGCCTTGTGTCGAGAAGTGGTCGATATGCGCTCCCCATCCCACTTTGGATGCGTCTGTGGTAAGAACTTTTGTTGGAAGAGGTGACTGGAAAGGCGCTCCTACCAAGAGATTGTGTTGATGTGTCCACCAAGAGAGCTGACGTTTGATTCGGGAGGATAGAAGAATCCTTGAAGTAAGTGGATCTTGATACTGAATCCACCTGTTCTTTAAATACCACTGTAAAGGTCTCATGTGCAGACGTGCTAGTGGAAGTACTGCAACTGTTGATGCCATATGACCTAACAGAATGAGAAGAACCCGAGCTGTTATGATTTTCAGTGATTGAAGATAGTGAACTAATTGGATAAGCAATTGAGCTCGAAGGAGCGGTAACTTCGCTAGAGACTCGTATGACACCAGATCCGCTCCGATGAAAGTCAATCTTTGTGTTGGGATCAAATGTGATTTTTTGTAATTGATCACTAAACCTAACTTTTCGAGAAGCACAATGGTAGTTTGTAAATCTTGAAGATTCTGCTGAGAAGACTGTGCTACAATCAGCCAATCGTCGAGATATGGGAAAAGGACAATTCCTTGTCGATGTAATTGAGCCACTGGTGCTATGACACACTTCGAGAACACCCTTGGAGCTGATGTTAGACCAAAGGGCAGAACTTTGTACTGGTAATGTTGCCCTTGACAGACAAACCGAAGAAATCGTCTTGAAGAGGGATGAACAGGAATATGTAGGTAAGCATCCTGTAGGTCTATGGCTGAAAACCATGCTCCCTGATTCAATAGAGGGAGAATGACTTGTAACGATGTCATTCGAAATCGTTGTTTTGGGAGAAACTTGTTGAGATGCCGGAGATCTAGTATCGCTCTTTGACCTCCATCTTTTTTGGGAATGAGAAAAAATCGGGAGTAAAAGCCCTTGTTTATGTCGTGAGCAGGTACAATCTCTATAGCATTGAGTTGAAGAAGTCTGCATACTTCTTGACGTAATTGAAACAGTTGAGAACTGGGGACATGGAGATGTGTAGATGATCGAAAAGGTGGGGTTTGTGAAAATACCAGAGAATAACCATGTTGAACAATCTCCAGAATCCACTTGTCTGTTGTTATTGATCTCCAAGCAGGGAAAAAATGTTGAATCCTGCCCCCCACCGGATGTTGGGTCTGGGAAGGGTCAAAAAGATGGTGTAAGCTTTTGCGTCTGATGTGGTTGAATAGGCTTCTGAGAACGCCTTTCTCTAACCGGTCTAGGATGAAAATTGTATCGGTGATACTGAGATTTAAAATGAGAAGTTGACCGTTGAGGAGGAAAAGATTTCCTTTGAAAAAATCTATTCTTAGTATTAAAATAAGGCAAGCGTTTATAGTTTGATTTTGAAGGCTGTTGTTTATCCTGCTCTAACGTATCTAACGTTGTACAGTCCTCTTTAAGACCCTCAATTAACTGTTTTACTTTATCTCCAAACAAAGAATCCCCAAGACAAGGAGCATCAGCTACCTTGTCATGAACATCTTCTCCTAATGCCGACGCTCTTAGCCATGACAAACGTCTGGATGCAATAGAAGTAGCCGCAGTTCTGACCGAAGTGTCAAACTGATCATGAATAGTTCGGATCATTTGTTTAGAACTGTCTTCTAAATTCAGCAGAATTTGCTGAAAAAGTGGCATGTTCTGTTGCTGAATCAATGATTGTAATTTAGATAAGTCTTCCATGATGGTATAAAGGTATTCAATCTGATGGAACATGTGAATCGCAATACGTGCTGACAACATGGAAGACTGAAAAGTTTTCCGTGCTAGAATGTCCATAAATTTCAAATCTTTTGGTGGTGGATGGTTGGTGATATCTTTCTGTAACTTACTTCGTCTCATGGCTGATTTGACTACCAAAGATGCATGAGGAAGTTGCAACTTTTCATGACCCAGAGAATCCTGAACCTTATATTTATTATCTAACGACCTTTGTGTAGGTCTAATTGAATAAGGTGTGGACCAAACTAATTTTTGATGATCTTGAAGCACCTGCGGTATAGGCAAGGCTATTGATTGCTTGACTAAATTTAAATATTTAGTGACAGATCTTTTACCTTCAGAAATCTCCCCTTGAGATGTAAGGGGTATATGCAAAGTAGTCACTAATTTGTGTAAAAATTTTGTATAAGACTCATCTTGAACAGGAAGAGTCTCTTCCTGAGACGTGGAAGGAATAGGTGGAAGCACAGGTAAATCTTGTCCTGTGGTAGTCTTGTGTGAATGATGCGAAGAATCCACTGAAGGAGGTGGTGAATTTACTAATGACTTCACTGACAAATCGTCTTGCACCAAAGGTGAAGGAGAAAAGGCACATAGTTGCTGTCTCTGAGGTGAATGAGGTAGAGAAATTGAGTCAGAATGAACTGCAGGCTGCTGTATTTTTTGCTGGTTTTCTAACAACTTCGTTAGCAAATCCACTATTTTCAATTGTGTAGTGGAAGAAATGGAAGAACGCCCTCTAGAGGAGGCATGAGAAATAGACCGAGTCGATCCCCTGCATCTAACAGAGCGGGAGGGTGATCGAGCCTGCCTTCTGCATCGCTTTTTCTGAGGAGTAGCAGATGAAGAAGAAGAAGAACTGGATTGGACAGTGCTTCTGCCTCGAGGAAAACACTCATATCTTGAGGAATGTCGATGGTGCCGTGCACTAACCTGCCTGGCATCGATCATGGATCCATTGCTCGAAGTCGAGCTGGCTGACCTTTTACGACGTCGAGGGTTGTCATGACGACGTCGAGCATCAGGTGATCTCGAAGATCTATGATGCCGACGTCGATCTCGAGAACTGACCTCGATGTCAGTGACTTCTCTCCTCGAAGTCTGCTGTCCATTTTGTATTGAAACAACCTGATCCCCGGGCACTGAGGCAAGGGGGAGAGCAGGAATGGACGCCTCCTGATCCCCGGGCACTAAGGCAAGGGGGAGAGCAGGGAGAATGGCCACATCCTGAAGCGTTGAAGCTGCTGCTGTTGTGGCCGCCATATGTGGTGAAGCTTTGTCAGAGGAGCTGACCGATCGAGTTTCAGACTGAGACGCTGTTAGATACTGTTGTAATTTAAACGCCCTAATGTCCAAAGATTTCTGAGACATATTTTTACAAGCAAAACAGGACTTGGTATCGTGATGTTCACCTAAACACCTCAAACATCTAAAATGTGTATCTGTGAGAGATAATTTACGGGGGCATGTAGCGCAAGCCTTAAACCCCGTTTTCTTTTGAGACATAACGTGATAAATTTAAATTAATTGACTGACTAACTGAGTAAATAGTAAAAACCGGGTCGCTGTCAATCGCGGAAAAAATAAAACTGACTGGTCTGAGCTGTCAAGGGTATTTATACCATATGTATGGGCGGGAATCCGCTAATTCTTTGCTTTCTTTTTAAAGCGTTGCTATTGGATGGCCGGGTCACGCACGTCATCGTGGCGTATATTCAAGGGGTGTGGCTAGAAGATCCTGTCCATGGAAAACTTCCTTATATACTTCCAGACAGGAAGTGATGACATCAGCCAGCGCCCTCTTACAGGGCTATAATGAAACTGCTGGGTTTCCAGGAAGTAAACAGATCCTTCTTTGCACCAAATGCTGCTGGAGACCACAGAGAACCTCTCTTGCACTGGACACACAACCTCAAGTCTACAGGATGCTCAGGATATTCTAGATGTGAGAAGGATAAGGAGGATAATACGTGGAAACCTACTATCATGCTCATGCCCCCTGCACACATAAGCCATAGTTATCATTTTTGTTTACCCAAACCACAGTAAAGCCCCTCCTCAGACCTGTGGGTTATCTGAGGGGATTCACAGAAATGTCATATTGGCATATCATAAACCCTTATGATTCTGGGCTTGTGTTACTTGAAACTAAAGAAAACCTGTTTTTTGGAAGACCTCAGTTTGACCGCCAAACTGAGGTCTTCCAAAAAAAAAAAAAAAGGTTTTCTTTAGTTTCAAGTAACACAAGCCCAGAATCATAAGGGTTGGTATCATTTGATGGACTTGTGATAAACATATGAGCTTGAAGTGAGTATACTGGCATATCAGCCATTCGTCCACAAAGTTCCCAGCTGCGTTGGAATCAAAGAGAGCTTGGATTATGATCTGTTTATTGTCCTATAGAAGGGTGACAGGGAGATTACAGAGGGAGGGCAGAACAACTCGGAAAGGACCTAGGGAAGTCTCCCCCACAACTCCTAGGCCTTGAAGTGTTCCTGGTTTGCACAGTATAGACAGAGATCTTGTGCTCTCTGATGCCTTTTCTCTTCCTCCCAAAGTCGAGAATGTCCTATTTGCATGGGGGCCTCTTCCTCCAGGGTAGTGGGAGAAGCTGGCATCTGTGAGTCTATGGGATCCTGAAACTAGGGTGCCAACCACATACAATGGCATTTACATTAACATTCCTTAGTCCTCTCATGAAAGGGGATGTCGACCTTGATGCATAGGGAAACTAGGTCATCAAACTGCTGGGGAGATTCCGTCCCACCAGTTCATCCTTAATGTGGCCCACCAGGCCCTGCCAAAAGATGACCACCTGGGACTCCTGATTCCATTGTAGTTCAGAAACCAGGGTACGGAATTGGTGGCATACTGGTCCATTTTTAGAGCCATTAATCATAGGTGCAGGATCTCAGAAACTACTGAGGAAAGATACCCTGGCTCATCAAATACCTGCCAGAAGCATTAGACGAAGGCAGCCAGCTTCGACATAAGTGGGTCATTCTGCTCTCACAGGGGAGAGAAGCCAGTGCTTGCCCAGAAAGGACAGAGACAATAAAGGTAATCTTGACTCAATCCAAAGGAAAGCTAGAGGGCTGTAGTTCAAAGTTCATCAAACACTGGTTAATAAATTCTCAGCACACACATTGGGTTTCCCCATCAAAGTATGCTGGTGTCAAGAGATGAAGCTGAAACACCTGGTAAGCCAGAGATGGTACCGCTGGTGTAGATCCTGGAGGCAGGTTTGGACCGGATGGCCTGCGGTTTGCATCATCGCAAGCTGAGCATAGACCCTCTGAAGGGTTTCCATAATCTGCTGAAGTTCAGTCCATTGCTGCTGGACCTCCTGGGTGAGGTCATGGAAACACTGGAGCTGGTCCATGAGGCTAGTCAGGTCCTGAACAGTCAGAAAGTTGATGGAACTGGAAGGCCAGTTGCTGGAGAAGCTGCAAGGCGGGTGACTCGCCCAAGCTCATGGGCGGACTGATCATACAGGCAACCAGGCAGTGCTTGAAGGCCCAGAGGCTCTCTCCCCCTTGCACAATTCAGCCCCCAAGTCTCAGGGAACCCGGTGGTCTAGTGGCAGGAAAGAACCCCACTCTTTCCTGCCTGCTGCTGCTGCTCTGTTTAGTGTCGATGCATTTTCAAAATGGCTGCTGAGACTGCCGAGACCCATGAGAATATCACAGGAAGTTTTGGCAGCCATTTAAAAAATGTGGTGGCACTGGGCAGAGCAGCAGCAGTGAGCAGGAAAGAGTGGGGTCTTTCTTGCCACTGAAGAGGCCACTAGAGCCTTTCAAGATAGGACTGGGGAAGGTCCACTGAGACTCAGGGGTGTGCTAGAAACAAACGGGGGCTGTAGTTTGCAGGAGGGGGGCTGGAAACAAAAGGTGGCTGGAGTGTGTGTGTGGGAGGGGGGGAGTGTGGAGAGGGCTGAAAACAAAGAGGGGGCTGTAGTGTTTGGGGGGGCTGAACACAAAGAGGGGGCTGTATTGTGTGGGGGTGGTTGGAAAGAACAGTGGATGGGGTGTATGCACACCCTTTGGCCAGGGGTGGGGTGGGTTACAGCATGGTAGGCAGTGGTGGGGTTGGCCAATGACCTTTACTGCCCAGGAGCCAAGATCACTGTCAGTCTGCCCCTGCCTGAGCTCATGACCTTTGTAATCTGTCACAGCTTGGGGTGAGCCCTTGGGCCGCAGCTGAGTTGACACTAACTAACCAACCTGAGGGCTGGCTAGGCCCCAACTGGTGGCATATGAGACACTCGGACAAGGCTGGACTGAAGTCAAGGCTGCAGCTTGAAGACAGGACTGGAGCGTGAAACAATGCTGGAGCTGGAAGACAGGGCTGGAGCAAGGCAGGAAGCAGGGCAAGAACAAGGCTGGAACACGGAGCAGGACTAGAACAAGACACAGGCAGGAACAGGAGACGAACTGGAACAAGGCTGCAACACACACTAGACAGCTCTAGGCGACCTGGCTGGAAATATATAAGGAAATTTCTGTCCCAACTAGACTTTTTGCTTCATGGTGAAACTGATGGTTTCTGCAACACTCTACTTGAGGACAGATTTTGTGCTTGTTTCAAGACTTTGATAGCCAACAAAGGCACAAAGCCGAATGCTATCTACATACATCTGATCCTAAGACTCATCTATTGTGTTACAAGATTGAAAAGATACAATATTGGTCATTTTTAATCTACTCATTCTCTCAAGACTCCTGAAGCAGGCCTCAGGCTGAAACATGGCACTGTATCGAGTCCATGATCAATAAACTTTTCTACTCATTAAGTTTGTTTTCCTCATTTCAGGAGTCCATGGTCCATTTCCCACCATTTTCTTGCCTCTACTATACCCCGTGGGACTTCAGAGTTCTCCACTTGGGTGGATTTCTATGGCTCTTTATTTCTGGATAATAATTATAATATATAATTTCTGGAGCCATATGGTAACCCTTGGGTAAAGCTAGCAGAAGACATTGCTTTATTTTTTCTTTCTTTGCTGGATGATGGTATTCTTTGCTTTTCTACTACAGAAAACACTGCATATTCTAGGATAAGCAGCATAAAATCTGTTTTGCTGTTCTGTGATCTTGCCAGGTACTTGTGACCTGGATTGGCCACTGCTGGAAACAGGATACTGGGCTTGATGGACCTTCGGTCTGTCCCAGTATGGCAATGGTTATGTTCTTTGCACTGTAGGCTGAAGGCAGGCCCATTGAAAACAATCTACTGACACATACTAAACTTTGGCTCCCTCTTCTGTTCATTTCCTAGTAGGTGCTGGCCATAGGGTACATTTATTTCACTATTGGTAATCAACAGAAATAAAACAAAATAAAACATGGAAAAGAAAATAAGATGATACCTTTTTATTGGACATAACTTAATACATTTCTTGATTAGCTTTCGAAGGTTGCCCTTCTTCGTCAGATTGGAAATAAGCAAATGTTGGTAGATGACAGTATATATAAGTGAAACATCAAAGCATTTCAGTGACAGTCTAACAGGATAGGGGTGGATAGGTGAGAGACAGGAAAAGTCGGGTGGATGAGGGACAGGGAGATATGCATGGATATAGGAGGGTGACACTGATTCAATTCTTCTACAAACTGATCCAATTCTTTGATTGGCCCATCCCATAGCACAAATATGTCATCAATGTAGCAACCCCTGTAAGCTATTTTGTGGAATTTGGAAGACGTATACACATGCTGCTTTTCTATATGTGCCATAAACAAATTCGCTATGGAGGGGGCAAAAGTCACCCCCATAGCTATTGTTGTAGGAGGTGGAAGGCCTCCAATTATTTAATATACAGAATAAATTCCTCATATTTGGACAAGGAGAAATGGAGGTTTTTCTCTTTCCAAAAACAGGGGAAAGCTTGCTGGAATAGCAAGTCACTTCACTCTCTACCTCCCCCCTCTTGCCAAGTCAGGTGATTAAACCTGATTGCCCACAATATCTCTCTCATTGAGCAAGATCAGGCCTCTGAGAATACTACAGATGGAAGTCTTTCCCAGATCTTTTGTGTGGGGCTATTTCAAAGCAAATGAGATTGTCTTTATCTTGTAACAGTGATGGAAATAACACTTGCAGAAGACTTCTTTCTCTGCCTAGAGCAATTGGATCAAACGCTGTATTTCCCTGCTATGCTATGTTATGGACGCAGGGTCTGAGATGACGGAGAGATGTAGCACCTCTGAGGGGAAGCAGTTTTTAACTCACTGCATCTTCAAAGGAAATGTAAACAGATGCTGTGTATTTTTATTGATACTAGAGATCCTGACTGACTGTAAGGTGCTAACTAAGGGGGTGTGACAACCCCTCCCCCTTCTGCTCCCTTTTGTCTTGTAAGGGAAAAGAAACCCTATATAATATTTCTCTGCCAGATAGGAGGGGGGGGGGGGGGGGGCAGTGTACATCTCTTTTGGCTCCCAAGCCAGGGAGTTTGAAAGACTGTCCTGCGCCCACTTTCCATTGTAATTTTCCATTTCTATATATGTTCTCATTTCTGTCATATTCTAGACTATTTCTATGACTATTTTTATTATTTATCCTAAATCTCTGGATAAATAATAAACTTGTGTTTTTCCCCCAACGGAAGCTTCTCTTGGCTCTCTTTTCTGTGTTTTTGTTTTAAAGACTTTAATCCAATGTCAGTTTCTTAAGGTATAGTTGAGAGGGTTTGTCTGCGTAGTATTGCTGGCCTGATTGGACTCCGCCGACCGCAAGAACAGGCGCAAACACTATACCCGATGTTTGCAAATAGAGACCATTATCAAACAGGAAAAAATTGTTAGTCCTATGTCAATTAATTGTTGGAGGAACCCCGTGGGGACCTGCCAAGGTCTTTCTCTGGAGTCCAGCACATTCTGTGTCAGTTCCAGAGCTTCTTTCTGGGGAATTGAGGTGTATAATGAACACACATCCAGCGTTGCCAGAATTGTTTGTTTTAGTGATGGTCTGCCTTGCCAGCTGATTTAAGAAATGTGTGGAGTCTTTTATATAGGACGGGATCAATTCCACCAAAGGGCGCAAGAAAACATCCACAGATCCGTTCAGATATGGAATTACATGCTGATACTATCTCTCTTCCCGGAGGTTTTTCCATATTCTTATGTATCTTTGGAACTGTATATAGGATCGGTATTGTCACAGGCGATGTAGGAATAATACAAACTAAGAATAGTACAGGGGAAGATGAGTGTGCCTTATTGACAATAGTGGACCCCCCCCCCCCCCCCCCCCAGACATACACAATTACAGGGTTTCTTCCACCCTATCATTCCTCTTAGAAGACAGAAAACAGCAATCCTATGTCAACTTAAACAACTCCACAACATTGTTTGCTACAGAGTGCATGTTCATATTCACTATTAATAACCACTACTGCAAATACAATATGTACAAGCTAGTAAGCCTCACTTCAGTAGTAGGAAAAATTAGTCACTGCTGAAGGAAAGGATAATACAACTGCTAGACTCCAATGCTTTACAAGATCTGAGGCAACATGCTTTTTACCAAAGAAAAATTGTGTCAAACTAATCTGATTGATTTCTGTGGGTGACCAGAGAACTGGATTGAGGGGACCTGCTAGATGTCTATTTGGACTTCAGCAAAGCCTTTAACACAGTTCTGCTGCAGAGGCTTGTTAAAAAAAAACAAAACTGAAGGGTTAAAGATAAGACCCAAAGTGGTGACATGGATTAGAAACTGGTTAACTGACAGATGTAAGGATGGTAGTAAATGGAATTCACTCAGAGGAAGGAAAGCTGAGTAGGGGAGTGCCTCATGGATTGGCATTGGGGCTGATTTTATTCAACATATTTCTGAGCAACCTTGCCAAAGGGTTACAAGGGAGTGCCTTTTCACAGACAACATGAATGTGCAACAGAAAGGACACCATGAGAAGTGACTTAAGGAGAGCAAAAGTATAACTTTTAACTGCCACACAAGAGACCAATGTAAAGTGATACAGATGGGAGTATAGAAACCAAAAAGAGTTGTATTTTCTAGGGGGATGTGAGAGGATGATAAGCACAGCCCAGGCGAGTGACCTTGGGGTGATCGTGGTGGAGGAGCTTATGGCAGCAAAACAATCACCCAGCAAGGTCACAGAAGAGTGGATGTGATTTTTTTTTTAAGTGTCTTTATTCAAAATCTTGTTGACAACACAGCATTGTTGAAGGGTTCATTGGTTACTACAATCTACTGTTGTCACATTTATTGGATTGCACATTGATCCAGTGTTTCCTTCAGCATAGATGTTTAGAGTCCTCATGCAGGCCCTACAGCCAAAACACAGGCACTGCAAGTCAACTTAAGATTTCAAATAAAGAAACCCTTTTTTTCCCCTCACTGCCTCTACTGTTTCCTCTCAACCAGACTTGATATAACAAGAATGTCAACAAGTAAACAGCCCTCACCTCAATTCACACTAACTCTTCTGGAACTAGCAGTATGGAATAAAAAATTGTTTTAGAGTGAAGATGAGTTTGAACATGCAACAATGCAAAAGGATGCTATAGCCACCCAATATAACAAGTCTGAATCTAGAGCCCAATTATAAAGGCCAGCTTAAACTCTGGAGTAAAAAGTATGACTCCAGTATAGGGGAAGGGGGGAGCAAAGATCTCTCCCTCCCTAATGCAGAAAAATGATTTGAGCCACTATCACATCTTTAACTTTATAATGTGTTATATATATATAGTACATGGTTATCTTATCTGTTAAACTGGACCAGTACTACTAACTTTCATTTAAAAGAGCACGACTGGCTTTATTTGGCCTAGAACCATTGGTGCAAACAGAAAAGCTAGTACAGAATCTCACAAGAAATAGCAAGGAGCAGGGTTAGAGACTCTGCTGTTAAAAAAACAAACAAACCTCTTGTAGTATGCTTGTGTGTTAGAAGACTCATCTCTAACTCTACTCTTTGCTACCAGTAGTTCTAATCCAGCTCTATAGGAGACTTGAAAGATAAAACTAAAAGGTAAAAGGCTGCTACCATGCACTACAATGAAACTCAGCTTGTCAAACGGTAAAGCAGAGACAGGGGAAATTAAAAAAAATAATAAAATAAAAACTGGGATGGTAGAAATCATTTAGTTTGGGAATACAACAAAGCACTAATCAAACATATAAACGGCGAGTGACCGTACTCACTCGCAAATGTGCAGTAGAGACCTTCTCTGCCCCGCCCCCACGTCAATACGTGATGACGGGGGGCGGAACAGAGGGTCTGTACTGCGCATTAATGCTGAGGGAGGGACACCACCGTCTAACGCTTCCCCCACCCGAGTCGCCGCCACCGCCACCCACCTTCTACCCGGTCGGGCCCTTGCTCCGCTATTGAAACAGCGAGGGTCCGGGAACGCAGCACTGAGCTCTGCTGAGCTGCCGACATCGCCCTTCCTTCTTCTCTGCCTCTGTCCCGCCCTCGACGACGTTACGTCACACGAGGGTGGGACAGGCAGAGAAGAAGAACGAAGGCCGACGTCGGCAGCTCAGCAGAGCTCAGTGCTGCGTTCCCGGACCCTCACTGTTTCAATAGCGGAGCGAGGGCCCGGCCGGGTGGAAGGTGGGTGGTGACGGCTCGGTGGGGGGGCGCGAACTCTGAGGGGGAGGGGCAGCGGCAAACTCGGTGGTGGGAGCGGGCCTTTCAACCCCCCCTTCCTATAATAGCCCGTTTTTACGGGCTCAAAGTCTAGTGTAGATAGAGAAGGCAATTACTAACCCAAAATATACACTCCATGATAATCTTCTACCAACTGACATCAGCAAGGCTCAGAATTGTGTCTTGTTTTGCTATGCCAGGTTCATTGTTTCTGCTCAGACACCAGGCAAGGCAACTGTTACGCATGAAGGCTGCTGTTACCAAGCTGTGTGCCTTTCCCCCTCCGCCATCAGTCTTTGCACAATTCTCATACAGAATCCTACCCAAGGCTGCTAAATGTTGCCATGAAGTGATGATGGGATTGTGTCAAAGCATTAGCACCCCACTTCCTGTCAAGGCAGAAAATGACCTGGTCCAGGACCTATATCGCATAATTTAGAGCCCCACTATTGCTAGAGACACTATAGGAAGCTGGAAAAACACAACAAAAATAAAGCTCAACATAACAGCCTGTAAGAAGAAATAAACATTAAGATTACACACAAACATAACTTGGTAGAAATCCTCCATTAAAAAAAGGTGTAGAAATTTAAAGAGGAGGATGATCTTTTCTCCATCATTAGAACAAGAAATGAGGCAATTTATGTATTAGATAGTTCTTCCTATTTATAAAAACAGGGACAAGATAGTTAGCAAACAACTCGTTAGAAGAACTGTGTGTATCCATTCAGATCATCTACATAACTACAACATATGCTGAAGAGTTTTTGAATATCAATTGGTTATTCAATGACTTTACTAAACATGTTGTATTTAATATATTTACTTTTCACATGCGGTCACTGCAAGACATTCTTAACATGATCATTTCATATTCAAGCAGTGAAACAGTACATTGGTAATTTTAACAAATGGGCACAAGGTATATTGTTCACCATTCATGATCTTGAGTAGGCTGTGGGATTTGTGATGAGTTTTTAAAAAGGTAGACATGATACAATACTAATAAAAATATATAAAAATTTAGCAGTATCATCACCGACATCTCCACCTTGAAATAAATAACATTGAAGCTCCTTGAGGTACTACTTAGAAGTCTCCTGTTTAAGGAAAGCTATCAAATCCGCTCTCTCATCTTTCTTCCTAATGCCAGCAAAGACCATCTTTGTTCCAGGGATGTATTTCTTTGGATTTTCCAAGTATACCATTAATGTCTCCTCATTCCAGATGATACCTAGAAATGTAATATAAATGAATTAAGTCTGTATCAGTTTAAGGGAATGCAAGCCTACAGATTGAAGACATTCTGTGCAATAAAGTCATCTTCCATCACCTACTGCCAATACAGATTCTAGTACACGAGATAGAGTTCAGGGGTGTTTTAAAAAAGGAAACTAACCTTCAGTTTTCAGCTCCAAGTATTAAGTCATTTTAAAGCACGTCTTCCCCCCCCCCCCCCCCTCGACAATGCTAGGCTGGTTGAGCAGCTCATTTGAACTAGGGATTCTTTATATTACATGGTGAAGTACTGCAATTCATGGATCAGACATT
Organism: Microcaecilia unicolor; assembly: GCF_901765095.1. Classification (NCBI taxonomy): domain Eukaryota; kingdom Metazoa; phylum Chordata; class Amphibia; order Gymnophiona; family Siphonopidae; genus Microcaecilia; species Microcaecilia unicolor. The sequence continues at coordinate 165,419,949 of NC_044031.1, forward strand.
CTATACCCTAGATTGCTGCTGTTATACAACACCAGTCAATGTACCAAATAGCATATTTTACTATTTGGCTGAATATGAATGAAATATTCAGCCCAATTCAAATATGAACAATGGACACTGAGCTTTAACAAAATAAGAGAAGCAACATGAAATCAGTTCAAGTGTTATTTCAGTAGGATTTCACAAGTAGAGCCCTGGATTATTCATATTCAAATTTAAATCATTATTTGGCTGAATACAAATAATGTATTGTGGGCCAAATTGAATACAAGTATGAATGTTCAGTACAGCCCTAGTAAGCACTGCCCTAAAGGGCAGAAAATCATCAAGTGCTGTATCTGGAGTTTGGATGTAGGGTCCGTTAACACAGGAAACTCAAGGAGCTCTGATGCGTGCGCCCAGCCTCAAAGACTTTTGCAGGAATACTTGGGAGGGTGGATAAATTCCAGGGTAGTTTCCTATGATCAGAATTCCTGAACTAGTTCTAAGTGAACTATGTGAAATGAGGAAGGAGGGTGTGGTATCAATTTATTATTGAAAAACAATCTGCCTGTCCACAGCAAAACCTCAAGGTGTTTTAGATTACAAGTCTCAGCTTGGTTATTTACTACATGTTCACGGTCAAATTTCTCTCCAATGGTGCCATCTTGGGGAAGGGGAAGCTACATTGCAGTTCTTGACTTGTATTGCACCGAAAGCTGCCTTAAACAAGCTACTCAAAAGAAACGCCATCTTTCAAAAGGCATCAGTCTCCAATAGAATACAAAATCAAGAATACCATGTTCAGAGATTTCTCAGCACGCAAGGATTTTAATAAATATGTTCTACAATATACCAGTCCACCAAGCTGCTGTTGAATTTAGGTTTAACCAGTCCTTCCAAAATAAATCTAGAACTGCCTACAAGGGCTTACAGTTTAAGTTGTGCTTGCAGCAATGGCCTGTGAAGCAACTTACCTAAGTTGTCTACTGCAGGGGATCAAAGGCAGAAACCTACTACCAGGTTGGTGTACAGCCCCTACAGTTTGCATGAGCCCTATCTCCTTCCCCTCTGCCCCACTCCAGCATTGTCCCACCCCCTAAAATCACCTGATCTGGTTCCCTCCCACCCCTCCCCTGCAATAAAAAACCCCCTCCCGTAGCACTCCTCCCCCCCCCCCCCCCCCCCCGGACATGACCAGCACCCTCCTTTCCTTCTGATAAAACTGTTTTCCCGATATCTAGTGGCACCCCATCCGTATCTCAAAGGAGGGAGGAGTGAAGCACACTCGCTGCTGCCTCTATGCTGTCATCTCCAAAACAGTGGCCGATGCACTGGGCAGGACCAGTTTCCCATAAGGGAGAAGCACCCTTATATGGCAGACTGTTCTGGCCCAGTGCATTCCAGGGATTGCCATTTTTGAGATGACGGCCTGAAGGAAAGACCAAGTGAGCACTGCTCCTGCCTCCAAGGTACTGGGGTGGATGACACTAGACACCAGGGAGGCAATGAAATTGGGACTGCCAGCTTATTAGGAGGTCACCCTGTCAGTGTCTAAGCCAACTGTGGCTCAGACACTGACAGGAAGGGTAACATTTGTCAATGACCTGGGGATTACTGCCATGATTTTAACACTGCAGTAATTTTCATGCTAATTATTTACTGCATCCCATGGCAATATTTTTTTTTTGCAGAAACCCCCACACAGTCGGTGGCTTTAACATGCTGCTTTCTGCATCGTTCCCTAGGGGAGGGGGAAAATGGTCTGTGGCCCTTAACCTCCTTCAGTACAATGGTTGGGCTAATGACATGATAACACAAAGTGGCTCGACTCCACAGATATAAATAGCTTACCTTTGTTTTTGTTAGCCTCTGTATAAGAAAATCCTGGAGATTGGCCAGTCTTGCGGCCAAATAAGCCATACAAATTAGGGCCAGTCTTGGATTTACCACCTTTCTCCAACGTGTGGCACGTTGAACACTTAAGGGCAAAGATCTTCTTGCCTTTTTCAGGATCTCCCATTGTGATTGCTACAAGTATAAAAAGCACATCTTCCTTTAGTATTCAAGAACTGGGAAAATTAAAGTACAACATATCTAAATCCATAACAATTAGAATTTCTGTAGTATGTTGGCTCTTATTTCAAGAAACATTCTTTGGAACAACACTATTCAGCCCTTATCAGCAGGTCATACAAATTAACCTTGTAATTTTGAAGGTCACTATGCGGGATATCTACTCTTCACTTTAAAAAACATGCTATATCATTATGTAGCTCCATGATGCTCCTAGAACCAGGGAAAGGAAAAAAAAAAAGGTGTCTTAGTTTTCTGATCCAAGCTGGCTAAAATGCTATATACACCATACAAAATTAAATCTTTTCTCCAACATGGCTGCCTCCAAGGGATCAAAGAAAAAAAAAAAACCTCACACTTTAAAGAAGGGGGAAAAGGAAATGGGACTTGATATACCGCCTTTCTGAGGTTTTTGCAACTACATTCAAAGCGGTTTACAATATTCAGGTACTTATTTTGTACCAAGGGCAATGGAGGGTTAAGTGACTTGCCCAGGGTCACAAGGAGCTGCAGTGGGAATCGAACTCAGTTCCCCAGGATCAAAGTCCACTGCACTCCTCCACAAGAACCTGCAAAATAACTGAATAAAGTTCAGTAGTGGCTGAGCTGATATTTATTGAACATATAAATGCAGCTCTTTCAAGGAACCTCAAGTGGGATACCACAAGCAATGTATCTAAAACAAATTGTGCAATTATGACAGCTTGCTATGGTATTACATTATACGTCTCCAACACAGTTACCGTGGATATCTTAAAAGTTGGACCAGCACTGAATTCTCACAACAGGTTTGGGAGTCCTGGGTAATGAATATGCCAATAGAACATGACACAGGACAAGGAGACTAAGGACAGTGTTCTCTCTATAACATTTTGACAGCAGGATGACATAAAGGAGTAGCTGGGTGGGAAGGGAGAGCGAGTACTGTACAATATACTGCATAGTATTATATAGGGTTTGTTTTCTTTAATTAGACAAATGTTCATCAAAATCAGTCAAGTGGTGTACCCATTCAAAACGGCCTGGGGAGAATATCGAGGACACTAAGTTATAAAGCTGCAGTAGAAGTCAGGCTTTTACTGCACCTTAATATCCAAAAAGAGTGACTAACTTGTGGTAACTGACTACTGCAGATCAGTCACTCCCACAGTATATGAATTAACACAGCTGCACTATTCATTACAGAAGAGAGAGTTTGAATTGGGCATCCCTGGTTCTCAGCCTGCTCTATTCTAATGGCTAGCCAAGGTTCAGTTTATAGTGCTACCAAATCATGTCCTAATATTCAAATCTGCTCATGACACTTTAACAGCAAGTCTAAAGTAGGGTGTCCCCAAACCCAAAGGGCACAACACTTGATTTTTTTTAGAAATATCTGCATACAATGGAGACCAAATATAAACACGATCTGTGTACATTCTGAAAATCAATTGGATTGCAGCAGTCAAGGAATAAGTTCACTATGCTTTTCATACATACTACAACAACAACAGAACAAAGGCAAAAACCTGTCTCTCACTAAATAAACATACAGCTTGTAGACAAAATAAAATGCCCACTAGACGGGCAAAGAATTGGTACAGTTACTAGAATTTTTCCACTAAAACAGGAAAAAGTCTGTCATGCTGCCCGATACTCAGGACAGAGAGGTAAGCTTACTAGAATACAGGTTAATATAAACCTTAAAATGAAGTATCAACCAACCATGCCAACGTTCTTCAAACTAGATATTCATTCATATACTGTGTACCTCAATGCACACAAATCGTGCAAAAAACCCTCCACATGTACTCACAAGAGCCATCTTTGAAAATGTAGAACTTATCCCATCTCTAGGCACTATCAAGGAGTTTGTTCAAACACTACTGTACTAACGCCGAAAGTCTAACATTTTTAACTATCAAATGTTAGCTCTGAATATAAAACTGCTGTGCTTTGCCGATTTAACAAACTTTACAGATGTAAAACTAACAATAATAAGGGAAGGGATCAATTGCACGGATTACGACAATCTTGCAATTATCTGCTCGCTTTACTTATTAGAATTTATTAACCACCTCTGCGGAATACAGTAGTTACATTTAACATCAAAAACTTGATAACATAACAATAAGTGAAATAAACAAGTACAGACATTGAATGAAAGATGAAAACTTGATAGCAGCAGACAGACCTAATAATAGGATTACCATGAAACAGTTTAAAAAATATATACAATTTAACAGCACTGAAATTATATACTTTTTGTTTCCAAGGGAGACTTTGTGTGCCACGCGCAGAATACCACTGATGTGGACAGGCTCAGGTTTTTCCGTGCGGCCTCGCGCCAGGCCCGGAAGCTGTAACAGCGAGCGGTCACCTTCCTACCACAGGCCTTCACGCGCTCAGGACAACAGCAAACCCGAGGCCTATCCCTAGCCAGCACTCGGCAACTCCAGCCTGGGGTCAAAGTAGAGAATAACCTCAGGCAGCTGGGCAGTAACAAAAGAATAATAGCTTCTCACGTAATCGAACACTTAAAAGTTATAGCAATCATCTACGACACAATGGGAACCCCACAGTATAAAATTACTGTTAACCCCACCCCAGAGAAACCACTTCACTTACCTCCACACACGACCACGATATAATGCGCCCAAGGACACGCGCTACCCAAGGATATGTAACCGGTACCCTCCAACCAAACACGCCTGACGCAGCCACCAAGTCCCACCCCCGGATGTGGCGAGAATCACCCGCTACCCAATCGACAGCGAGCACTAGAAACACGGATTCGCCTGTGGATTTGTCCGTTACCACGGCTAGACAGCATAGTCGGGTTCTCCTTACCACTTCTTCCCAAGGCCATTACGTAAGGTTCGAGTGGCGTCACGAGCAGGAAACAGGGTCGTTCGTTGTTCCTCCCCGTCTCGGTCGGCATTGTGCTTTGCGCCTGCGCTAGTGTGGCTTTAGCAGTGTGTGACCTGACCTTGGGCTTGGGCGGTACTATATGCTAATTTGTAAGGTTCGAGACAAGTGGTATACGTGATGTTTCCTTAACGGCTTTAAATCAGCCTTATTCACCCAGAGTTTATATTCGTGTTGAATAAAGTTTGAATCGAATATTGGGTGTAAGTTCTTTTGGAAAGAGGGGTGTGCTGACCCATAGTTTAGGAATGAAAGGTGATAGGGGCAAAGGGTAAAGGACGGTTAGAGTGGAATCCTCTTATAAAAACTTAAAACCGATTTTTTTTCTGCTTCTGTAGTATATTTTCGGGAGTAACTGGATGAGGCGCTTAATGAAAAGCTTTTCCTTTTCAGCTGAAGTAGTGAACCAGTGTTGTCTCTTTTTGTGTTAGTATTATCAATGTGTGCTTCCAGAAGAATTCAATGGGGATATCCTGGAAACCCCGACTGGCTGGGTCTGCCGTGAGGACTGGGTTGAAAACCTTTCATCCTCTCCCTCCCCTCCGCCCAATCTCAATACACGAAGGTCTTCTGTGCAGTTCTAGTTTCTCTGGTATTTTCATTCATAAATCTGCAGATTTTGCACTGGGGCAGGATTTATACAAATTGTGTGTGTGCACAGGAAAGTCGTTTTAAACGTGACAAGTTGAGTTGAGCTCCGGCCAGGTGAGGTAAAGAGTCAATGATGCAAAAAATAAGGCATGCCAGCTCTGATGGATTTGCCAGTACCTCTGGAACTCTGCCAGAGGGTGTGGTTACAGTGGTTAGCATATCTTGGTTTAGAAAAGGTTTGGACAAATTCCTGGAGGAAAAGTCCATAATCTGCTATTGAGGCAGATATGGGAAGCAACTTCTTGCCCTGAGATTTGTAGTATGGAGTGTTGCCACGATTTGGGTTTCTGCCAGGTACTTGTGACCTGGCTTGGCCACTGTTTGGAAAACAAGATACTGGGCTAGGTGGACCATTGGTCTGACCCAGTATGTCTACTGTTATGTTCTTATGTAATCCTGTTTAGGTAATGATCCTTATGTTGTTGGTCCTTACATCATTTTGTCCCGAAAGGATCAGAAGTAGGATATTAATCCAGTCCCCCTTCTATAAATGTGAATCTATATTTAGATACCTATTCAATACATAAACGTAGGTGCCTACTGTCCTTTATAGAATACTAGTGTAACTAGGTATATGTGCCAGTTGCATAGCTAGAAGGCAGTTTTTGGGTGGACCAATGGGTAGGATGAATGGGCATGCATTTTCTCTTCCCTGCTGCTCCCATTCCCCCTACCAAAATTGAAAAATTAAATAACTTATCTGACAGGAATCCCAAGCCCCTCAAGCTGAAGAAATCAGTTTGCTGTACTCCCTGCAAAAAACCATGGCAGTGACAGTGAACTGAGGTGCTGACACCCGCATCCCAAGTTCTTGTGTATAAATGAGTATGCATGAGAATACTACTACTACTACTACTATTTAGCATTTCTATAGCGCTACAAAGCGTACGCAGCACTGCACAAACATAGAAGAAAGACAGTCCCTGCTCAAAGAGCTTACAATCTAATAGACAAAAAATAAAGTAAGCAAATCAAATCAATTAATGTGTACAGGAAGGAAGAGAGGAGGGTAGGTGGAGGCAAGTGGTTACGAGTCAAAAGCAATGTTAAAGAGGTGGGCTTTCAGTCTAGATTTAAAGGTGGCCAAGGATGGGGCAAGACGTAGGGGCTCAGGAAGTTTATTCCAGGCGTAGGGTGCAGCGAGACAGAAGGTGCGAAGTCTGGAGTTGGCAGTAGTGGAGAAGGGAACAGATAAGAAGGATTTATCCATGGAGCGGAGTGCACGGGAAGGGGTGTAGGGAAGGACGAGTGTGGAGAGATACTGGGGAGCAGCAGAGTGAGTACATTTATAGGTTAGTAAAAGAAGTTTGAACAGGATGCGAAAACGGATAGGGAGCCAGTGAAGCGACTTGAGGAGAGGGGTAATATGAGTAAAGCGACCCTGGCGGAAGACGAGACGGGCAGCAGAGTTTTGAACCGATTGGAGAGGGGAGAGGTGACTAAGTGGGAGGCCAGCAAGAAGCAGATTGCAGTAGTCTAAACGAGAGGTGACAAGAGAACTGAGCATTTCCACAGGGTGGGCATCACTCTTCAGAACGCTGCTGCTGACTGCTGTGGTTTTCTCACAGGGGTTGGGCGGGTTGTGGTTGTCTTCAGCTACACTGAATCGTGTGCTGTTAGCTGGGCCTGAGGCAAAAAGTGGGTGAGCTACAACCCTCCACATGCAGTTAGGCATGAGCACTTAGAGCTACCAGGTACTTCTTAGCCAGGATCAGGTGACCCTCAGGGGGAGGAATGCTGGCTTCGGCCTAACCCCTGGTAAGCCTTTTCTTGGTTGAGAGGTGCCCAGCTCTCCCACCGGTTGCCTTCTCAGGTGCCGTGGAGGACTTGCAGCTCATCTGCATATCCTCGGAGCCTTCGCCGGAGTGACTCCCAGGTCCGTTCCGATCCACTCGGGGCCTCTGCTCAAGGTGCCGCGCGCCGTTAGGCGCGCGAAAGCTTTCCTTCTAATAAGTTCTGGGAGAAGAGGATATTTCTCTGGTAAGTGAACAAATTTTGCTTGTGCTTTCGGAACTTGAAGATTGGGGTTTAAAGGAGGAACTGTAAGTTAGTGATAGGCTGATATCCTTAATACTTTAGCAAGTTTTAAATTACGGAAAAACTCAAAAAACACTAAGATGGAGTCAGCAGTCCAGCAGCGAGAGGGGTGCTATCCAGTCTTTTGCATTGAGTGTCACATGTATGATTATCTCCCAATTGGTGAGGTGTCATATGTGTGTGCCCGATGCAAAGAGCTCCTAGCTCTCAGAGAACGTGTCCGTTCTCTTGAGGCTAGAATAGCAGACTTGATGGAGCTGAGGGAGACAGAGAGGTACATAGAGGAGACCTACAGGGATGTTGTAGAGAAGTCCCACCTCCAGTCAGGTAGCCCCTGTGCTACCTTGGAGGAGGGAGGTCTCCTAGAAGGAGAGCATCACCCTGGTGAAGTAGGAAGTACTCCTGTAGCCAGGACCTGCCCACCAGGGGATGTATCATCCTTTCGCACCGAGGATATATCTCCAAATGTTGCCCGGGAGGGAAAGGTTAGGACAGCTGTTGTACTTGGTGATTCGATCATTAGGCATATAGATAGCTGGGTGGCTGGTGGACGTGAGGATCGCCTGGTGACTTGCCTGCCTGGTGCGAAGGTGGCGGACCTCACGCGTCACCTAGATAGGATTTTATATAGTGCTGGGGAGGAGACGGCTGTCTTGGTACATGTGGGTACTAATGACATAGGAAAATGTGGGAGAGAGGTTCTGGAAGCAAATTTAGGCTCTTAGGTAGAAAGCTGAAATCCAGATCCTCCAGGGTAGCATTTTCTGAAATGCTACCTGTGCCACGCGCAGGGCCCAAGAGACAGGCAGAGCTCCAGAGTCTCAATGTGTGGATGAGACGATGGTGCAGGGAGGAGGGCTTTAGATTTGTTAGGAACTGGGCAACATTCTGGGGAAGGGGAGCCTATTCCGAAAGGATGGGCTCCATCTTAACCAGAGTGGGACCAGGCTGCTGGCATCGGCGTTTAAGAAGGAGATAGAGCAGCTTTTAAACTAGAAATGGGGGGAAGGCCGACAGTCGCTCAAAAGAGCATGGTTCGGGATAAGGTATCTTTCAAAGATATCACCATAACAGGGAAGATAGAGTATCCTGATAGTGAGGTTGCAAAAGAGATTGTAGTAGATCGGGTATCTTTAAATAACATAAAAATCAGACAAAAGATTGCCAATTAATACTGTCAGTACCAAGCATGATGTACTTAGGAACAACAAACATAGTTTGAAATGTCTATATGCGAATGCCAGGAGCCTAAGAATAAGATGGGGGAGTTGGAATATATTGCACTAAATGAAAAATTAGATATAATAGGCATCTCTGAGACCTGGTGGAAGGAGGATAACCAGTGGGACACTGTCATACCGGGGTACAAATTATATCGTAGTGATAGGGTGAATCGGATTGGTGGAGGGGTAGCATTGTATATTAACGAGAGCCTTGAATCAAATAGATTGAAAATTCTGCAGGAAACAAAACACTCCTTGGAATCACTGTGGATTGAAATTCTATGTGCAAAGGGGAAAAGGATAGTGATAGGAGTGTACTACCGTCCGCCTGGCCAGGACGAACAGACGGATGCGGAAATGTTAAAGGAAATCAGGGACGCAAACAAACTGGGCAACACAATAATAATGGGGGATTTCAATTACCCGCATATAGACTGGGTTAATGTAACATCTGTACACGCAAGGGACATAAGATTTCTTGATGAAATCAAGGACAGCTTCATGGAACAGCTAGTTCAGGAGCCGACAAGAGAAGGAAAAATACTAGACTTAGTCCTTAGTGGTGCTCATGATCTAGTGCAGGGGGTAACGATACGAGGGCCGCTTGATAACAGTGATCATAATATGATCGGTTTTGATATTGGCATTGAAGGAAGTGAAACTAGGAAATCAAGTACGCTAGCGTTTAACTATAGAAAAGGTGATTACGACAAAATGAGAAAAATGGTGAAAAAAAGACTGAAAGGAGCAGCTCGCAGAGTAAAAAACTTGCATCAGGCGTGGATGCTGTTTAAAAACACCATCCTGGAGGTTCAGGACAAATATATTCCACGTATTAGAAAAAAGGGAAAAAAGACTAAACGTCAGCCGGCGTGGCTAAACAGTAAGATAAAGGAAATCATTAGAGCCAAAAAACAATCCTTCAGAAAGTGGAGAAGAGAACCAACTGAAAGTAACAGGATAGATCATAAGGAATGCCAAGCCAAATGCAAAGCGGAGATAAGGAGGGCAAAAAAGGACTTTGAGAAGAAATTAGCGTTGGAAGCAAAAATACATAGTAAAAATTTTTTTAGATACATTAAAAGCAGGAAACCGGCCAAAGAGTCGGTTGGGCCGCTGACTAAAATGGTGTTAAAGGGGCGATCAAGGAGGACAAAGCCGTAGCGGAGAAATTAAATGAATTCTTTGCTTCGGTCTTCACCGAGGAGGATTTGGGGGGGACACCGGTGCCGGAAAGAATATTTGAAGCGGGGGAGTCGGAGAAACTAAACAAATTCTCTGTAACCTTGGAGGATGTAATGGGTCAGTTCAGCAAGCTGAAGAGTAGTAAATCACCGGGACCTGATGGTATTCATCCCAGAGTATTAATAGAACTAAAAAATGAACTTGCGGAGCTACTGTTAGAAATATGCAATCTGTCCCTAAAATCGAGTGTAGTACCGGAAGACTGGAGGGTAGCCAATGTTACTCCGATTTTTAAGAAGGGTTCCAGAGGAGATCCGGGAAATTATAGACCGGTGAGTCTGACGTCGGTGCCGGGCAAGATGGTGGAGGCTATTATTAAGAATAAAATTGCAGAGCATATACAAAAACATGGACTGATGAGACAAAGTCAGCACGGATTTAGTGAAGGGAAGTCTTGCCTCACCAATCTAATGCATTTTTTTGAGGGGGTAAGCAAACATGTGGACAATGGGGAGCCGGTTGATATTGTATATCTGGATTTTCAGAAGGCGTTTGACAAAGTGCCGCACGAAAGACTCCTGAAGAAATTGCAGAGTCATGGAATCGGAGGTAGGGTATTATTATGGATTAAGAACTGGTTGAAAGATAGGAAGCAGAGAGTAGGATTGCGTGGCCAGTATTCTCAGTGGAGGAGGGTAGTTAGTGGGGTCCCGCAGGGGTCTGTGCTGGGTCCGTTGCTTTTAATGTATTTATAAATGACCTAGAGATGGAATAACTAGTGAGGTAATTAAATTCGCCGATGACACAAATTATTCAGGGTCGTCAAGTCGCAGGAGGAATGTGAACGATTACAGGAGGACCTTGCGAGACTGGAGAATGGCGTGCAAGTGGCAGATGAAGTTCAATGTTGACAAGTGCAAAGTGATGCATGTGGGTAAGAGGAACCCGAATTATAGCTACGTCTTGCAAGGTTCCGCGTTAGGAGTTACGGATCAAGAAAGGGATCTGGGTGTCGTCGTCGATGATACGCTGAAACCTTCTGCTCAGCGTGCTGCTGCGGCTAGGAAAGCGAATAGAATGTTGGGTGTTATTAGGCAGGGTATGGAGTCCAGGTGTGCGGATGTTATAATGCCGTTGTATCGCTCCATGGTGCGACCGCACCTGGAGTATTGTGTTCAGTACTGGTCTCCGTATCTCCAAAAAAGATATGTAGAATTGGAAAAGGTACAGCGAAGGGCGACGAAAATGATAGTGGGATGGGACGACTTTCCTATGAAGAGAGGCTGAGAAGGCTAGGGCTTTCAGCTTGGAGAAGAGACGGCTGAGGGGAGATATGATAGAGTGTTATAAAATAATGAGTGGAATGGATCGGGTGGATGTGAAGCGACTGTTCACGCTATCCAAAAATACTAGGACTAGAGGGCATGAGTTGAAGCTACAGTGTGGTAAATTTAAACGAATCGGAGAAAAATTTTTCTTCACCCAACGTGTAATTAGACTCTGGAATTCGTTGCCGGAGAACGTGGTACGGGCGGTTAGCTTGACGGAGTTTTAAAAGGGGTTAGATAGATTCCTAAAGGACAAGTCCATAGACCGCTATTAAATGGACTTGGAAAATTCCGCATTTTTAGGTATAACTTGTCTGGAATGTTTTTACGTTTGGGGAGCGTGCCAGGTGCCCTTGACCTGGATTGGCCACTGTCGGTGACAGGATGCTGGGCTAGATGGACCTTTGGTCTTTCCCAGTATGGCACTACTTATGTACTTATGGTGTATGTGTGTACATCTAAATGTTGATGATATGTGTATAACAGACTATAAAGCTACGCACGAGAGTCCTGTCCATGCTCTACTCAGTTTTCTGCCTATATGTACACCTACCTGTAAAACACAAACACTGTGTAAGATAAACATGAATTTATAGAATAGCTGTAGAGTAGGACTCCTGTGTATATTTATTTTTGTTACATTTCTACCCCGCACTTTCCCACTCATGGTAGGCTCAATGCAGCAATGGAGGGTTTAGTGACTTGCCCAAAGTAACAAGGAGCTGCCTGTGCCTGAAGGGGGAATTGAACTCAGTTCCTCAGGACCAAAGTCCACCACCCTAACCACTAGGCCACTCCTCCACTCATATTCTAATCATTTAGCAGCTAGGGCTGTTCAGCTTGGAGAAGAGACAACTGAGGGGAGATATGATAGAGGTCTATAAAATACTGAGTGGAGTGGAATAGGTAGATATGAATCACTTGCTTACTGTTTCTAAAAATACTAGGACTAGGGGGCATGCAATGAAGCTACTAAGTAGTAAATTTAAAACAAACCAGCGAAAATATTCCTTCATTCAATGTGTAATTAAATGTTATAAAAGCAGTTAGCAGGGTTTAAAAAAGGTTTGGCTAATTTCCTAAAAGAAAAGTCCATAAGCCATTATTAAGATTGGCATGGGAAATCCATGCTTATTTCTAGGATAAGAGCATACAATTTGTTTTACTCTTTTAGTATATTGACAGGTACTTGTGACCTGGATTGGCCACAGTTGGAAATAGGATACTGGGCTTGATGGACCTTCAGTCTGTCCAAGTATGGCTACACTTAAGTTCTTAAGTTGGCAGGTAACTGGAGTGAAAGAGTAGCCTGGTGGTTAGCGCAGTAGTCTTTGATCCTGGGGAACTGAGTTCAATTCCCACTGCAGCTCCTTGTGACTCTGGGCAAGTCACTGAACCTTCCATTGCCCCTGGTAGAAAATAAGTACCTGAATATATGTAAACCGCTTTGAATGTAGTTGCAAAAACCTCAGAAAGGTGGTATATCAAGTCCCATTTCCCTTTCCCTTCCCTTCCCCTTATAGCACCTGTTTTATAGAATTACTATAGCTTTTCCAGTCTTGGCCCATACGGAAGCCTGCATTTGCGTTAGCCAAAAGATTGGGAAGTGTGATCATAGTACTGTTTAGTCACCAGATTACACCTAGCAGCATTGTGTATTTTGCTGCTGTGTCCTTGCCCTTTCTCCTTTTTATTCAAAGTTAATTTTCCTTGTAACCTGCATAATTTCTGACTCAGAGGTAATACCTTTTAGCATTTGGCACGCAGATCTAGGTTCACCAGGAGCCAAGCAAAAGCAAACAGCACGTTATATCCCCTTGAGTGCTGCAGTCTATTTGCTCTTCCAGCATAATACATGATCAGAACAGTAGGCAAACTTGGAGATAGTCAAATTAAATCCTAGTAATAGCAGTACTAGGGCACAGTTCTGTAATGGACCACAGGCATTGACAAATGCCTTGGCCACATACTGGAGGTGCACACTGAACCAGAATATGATCCCCACTGTGGTACCTTACTCTAAAAATAATGGCTCAGTTCAGCATCCTTGTTTTCCTTTTCTCCTCTTTTACTTTCTTCTGAATTGAATTGCATTTTCTGAACACCCTGCAAAGGAATTGTTGATTTCCTGTTGCTGTACTGCCTGGGAGTGCTGTCCCTGAAGCAGGTAGGCATCATATCTTTTCAGGTGGATGCTTTTTTTCTCTATGAACAAAAGTAAAGTATAGATCCTGCAAGTTTCCAGATAGTTATGACAAAGATCTATTTTCCATCTTACAAATACATTTTTTGCAGTTGCTTAGTACTGTGTGCTTTAGGTACGTAAAGCTTCTAATTATGCTGTGGAAAAATAGAACTAACTACATATTTGTTCATAATTCAGAAGTGTACTTATATCTTATATAATAAAACTCACCCTCAACGTTCTGAAGACACTGACGTCACTTCCGTCACTTCCTTCACTTCCTTCAAGACGGTGTTCGAAGGGTTCGTGGTGGTGAAGCCACCGAAATCGCCAAGTCTCGGGGCCCCGCCCTCGCATCAAACGTGATGATGTTGAGGGTGGAGCAATGGCGTCACACACCGAGGGCAGAGCAATGGCATACGGTGCGTTCAGGAGGTGCGGAGCAATGGCGTCAGAACGACTAAGGGGTCGGTAGGTAGGGAGGGAGGGAGAAAGGGGGGGGGGTGTTGGGGAGGAAAACCTTGCTAGTGCCCGTGTCATTTGCTCCAGAAACGGGCCTCTTTTACTAGTAGTTTTAATAAAGCCAGGGGCAGATTTAATTTTTTTAAAATAGAAACAGAGAAAAATGAAGGCAGTTAAAGACCATATGGCCCATCCAGTCTGCCCAACCATTCCATGTACTATCCCTTCCTCTCTCTTAGAGATCCTATCTATGTACTTGTCCAAGGCTTTCTCGAAATCAGATACAGTCTTCATTTCCACCATGTCCACCAGGAGGCCATTTCACAAATTTGCCTCTCTTTCTGTGAAGTATTTCCTCAAGTAACTCCTGAGTCTGGTCCTATACCCCCTTGTTTCAGTGCTTCCTTTCAATTGAAAGAGACTTGCCCCCTGTGGCATTTATGCTATGGAGGTATTTAAGGTAATCAATAGAAATAAAACAAAAAGAAGATAAAATGATACCTTTTGACTGGACTAAACACGATTGACTAGCTTTGGAAAGGGAATAGCTTCTTCTATGGGGTTAGAAATAGAAATGAGCAAAAGGTGACATATCTCTCTATATAAAAGGCAAAACCAACGTTCTATGAAGCCTCCAGCCGGAAGTGTGAAGGGGGTGAGATATCCGGTTCCCTATGAGTGTCTGTCCCGCCCTCTCGGTAACACAGTCAGTGAAGGAAGACAGAGAGCCGAAATCAAATCGCTGGCTCTGTAACACTGAAGGACTCAGAGGGGGGAGGGGAGAGAGGCCAGAGGGCAGGGACACACACACTCCCACATGCAACAGAAGAAATCATTTCTAGCCCCCCGTTTCATTTGCATCAGAAACGGGCTTTTTTACTAGTATCAGAATATATAAGTAACATAACACTTTATTTTATAGCCTGTATACCTCATAGTTTGATGCAGGTTCCATACAAAGAAGCTGGACAAGCCAGGAATTACATTAAAAACTGTCACACAATCAGATAAAAACTAAGTCAATTCCTACCACATTTTCGAAACAAGTATGCTAGTGACCGTCCAAACGTTGCATAACCAGATGCGTTTAATGAAGAAATGTGTTTACGTAACGTAACTGCCTGTAAGGAAGCTTATCCAAACGCCACAACCTAACTTCTTACCCACCCTATTCTTCACCTGGACCCTGTGACAATGTCAATGTCTCAGATCACACCTCCTCCAATTTTTCCCTATGTTTACCCAACCCTATCACTTGTTTATCCAGTCTAGCCTATCTCAGTCTCAGCTTGGAGCTGGTGTTAGGGTTTGCAAGCATTGGGGAGGAATGGGGAGCCTTGTCTGCATGCATTTGGGGGGCTGGAGGTCTGGTGGGCCTCCAGCCCCCCTAACCCCCCCAACCCCCCCCCCCCCCCCCCCCCCCCCCCCCCCCACGACACAGGGAGCTGGAGGTCTGGTGGATTTGTCTGCCCAGTGAATTTAGGTGCAACAGTTGAGCTGGTTGGTAAGGAAAAATTACTAAAAGTCAGAGTTTACTGGCTGAGTTCTAAATTTATTGGGTAAACCTTTATCTTTCCTAACCATTGGCACACTTGCTCTTTAATTGGCATTCAAAAACTGACTCTTGGTCTTTAGCCTTTGAGCGGGATCATTCCCCTCTCACTCTCTGCTTTGCCTAATTTGTATTCTACAAGAGTGAAAAAAGGTACATGAATTTAACAGAATAATACCTTGCTTCAAGCTTTAGGTTCTTGTTTATTGGTGCGAGGAGTGGGTGTTTCCGATTTAGATACATTTTGGTATTCAGAAATAGGTGAAGACTTCAAAATAACACAATTGACCACCCTCAGTGAACTCTTATTTTTCTCCTAAAACACCCATTATTTGGTAAACTCCTTGAAATGGCTGGAAATAAATTAGGTACAGGGTCTATGTCCTTGCCTCTCTGTGTTGTGATTTTAAATGGGCATCAGTCCAGGCTCAGAATTGAAAATGTTTGGCAGAGAGCTACACTGCGTTTGCTATGACTTGAAGCATTTTGCAAAATGTTGAAAGTGTTTCTTGTCCATGCTTTGCTTCTCTGACATTAGAAGACACTTGCAGCACTAACATTCTGTGAGTTGTCTTAATCCCATGGTAACAGGGTCATGTGTTCTGGAAACAGAAGCTGTGTTGGAACCAGCTGCTTTCCCAAAGTGCTAATTTTAGACTGTTGAGGAATTATCTTAGGGATCCAAAATACTCAGTTTCAGTGAAGTTTGCATTATTTAGTTTCTGCCTATTCAGTCCAGACTTGCTGTTGTAAAAAGTAATCATAAGACACTTCTGCTTTGCTAACTACTTTTTATCTCAGGTACTGCAGGTTGCTGATTCCCATGGTAATGAATAACCCTGCTTGTGAGCCACTTCACAAAAAATGTTATTCCAGAGACCTGAGAGCAACGGGCTGGAGCTTACAGGTGCTGATTCTGGATCTCCCCCCCCCCCCCCCCCCCGATCCAAATCCCTACCCTGAAGATTGGAGGGTGGCCAATGTAACACTGATTTTAAAAGGGTTCCAGGGATGATCAAGGAAATTATAGACTGGTAAGACTGTCGTCAATGCCAGGCAAATAGTGGATACTATTATAAAGAATAAAATTACGGAACACATAGATAAACATGGTTTAATGGGACAGAGTCAGCATGGTTTCAGCCAAGGGAAGTCTTGCCTCACCAATTTGCTTAATTTCTTTGAAGGCGGGAATAAACTTGGCTAAAGGTGAGCCAGTTGATGTACAGGCATATTTTCAAAGCACTTAGCCTTCCAAAGTTCCATAGAAACCTATGGAACTTTGGAAGGCTAAGTGCTTTGAAAATGAGCCCCGTAGTGTACTGTATCTAAAATCTTTTGACAAAGTTCCTCATGAGAGACTCCTGAGAAAAAGTCATGGGATAGGAGGCAATTGGGCTTATTTTTGAAAGAGAAGGACGTCCATCTTTCGACATAAAATGGAAGATGGACGTCCTCCCAGAGATCTCCAAATCAGTATAATCAAAACTCGATTTTGGATGTCTCCAACTGCAGTCAGGTCGCAAGGGTGTTCAAAGTTCAAGGGGCGTGTCGGAGGCGTAGCGAAGGTGGGACTTGGGCATGCCTAACACTTGGACGTCTTTGACCCATAATCGAAAAAAAACAAAGACGTCCCTGACGAACACTTGGACGTTTTCACCCGGACGTGTTTTTTTAACAAATAAGGCACAAAAAGGTGCCCGAAATGACCAGATGACTACCGGAGAGAATCGGGGATGACATCCAGTTACTCCCCCAGTGGTCACTAACCCCCTCCCACCCTCAAAAAACTTGTTTAAAAATATGTCGTGCCAGCCTCAGATGTCGTACTCGGGTCCCAGGAGCACTTTTAGTGGGTACTGCAGTGCACTTCAGACAGGCAGGCCAAGGCCCATACCACCCCCTACCTGTTACATTTGTGGAGGAAACAGTGAGCTTTCCAAAACCTACAACAAACCCACTATACCCACATATAGGTGCCCCCCTTCACCCGTAAGGGCTATGGTAGTGGTGTACAGTTGGGGGTAATGGGTTTTGGGGGGCTCAGCACACAAGGTAATGGAGGAATATTCCTGGGAGCATTTTTTGAAGTCCACTGCAGTGCCTCCTAGGGTGCCCGGTTGGTGTCCTGGCATGTCAGGGGTACCAGTGCACTACAAATGCTGGCTCCTGCCATGTCCAAATGGCTTGCATTTAGACGTTTTGACATGGACGCCTTTGGTTTCGAAAATCGCTGAAAGAAACGTCCATGTCTAGGGACGTCTACATTTAAGGATTTGGATGTCTCTGTCAGTATCTTCGAAATGAAAGATGGACGTCCATCTTGTTTGAAAATACGGGTTTCCCTGCCCCTGGATTTCGTCATTTTGCAAGGACCTCCAAATAGCAACTTGGACGTTTCTTTCGAAAAGGCCCTTCCATGTTCTATTGTGGATTAGGAATTGGTTATTGGACAGAAACAGAGGGTAGGGTTAAATGGCCATTTTCTCAATGGAGGAGTGTGAATAGTGGAGTGCCACAGGGATCTTTACTAGGACCGGAGCTATTTAACATATTTATAAATGATCTGGAAATCAGAACAAGTGAACATGCAGATGACAAAACTATTCAAAGTTGTTAAAACACATGCGGATTGTGAAAAATTGTAAGGATACCTTAGGAAACTGGAAAGTGATGTATATTGGGAAGAATAATCCGAATCATAGTTACCTGATGCTAGAGTCCACCTTGGGAGTCAGCACCCAAGAAAAAGATCTAGGTGTCATTGTAGACAGTTTGCAGAAATCTTCTGCCTAATGTGCAGCGGCAGTCAAAAAAGCAAACAGAATGCTAGGAATTATTAGGAAAGGGATGGTAAATAAGACCAATAATATTATAATGCCTCTGTATCACTCCATTGTGTGACCTCACCTTGAGTATTGCGTTTAATTATTCTGCCATTCAGCTCTCACTGTCGTTTGAGGGCTGTAGCAGCTCCCGCTGTTCTTTTTTGCCGCTGCCGTTCAGCTCTCACTGGCGTTCAAGAGCTGAAGGCGGCTCCTCGAGATCCATGTCGCTGCCCTCTCTTCGTTATTGTGGTCACACCTCCCTGCTTGGAGTAGTAACATCTCCTGACGTCAGGCAGGCGGGCTTCTAGTGCGGGCCAGTGACATCAGGAGATGGTTACGAACGCAGTGAGACACATTGGAACGTTGCAGGAGCAAATTATTATATTAGATGAGATGCATAACATAAAAATGCATGTAAAGAAGCTCACTACTATGTAAAAACCATAATGCAACTTGCAGTGAACACTGGGCACACACTGCAAGTCTTGTTATGGACATAAAGTCTCAAAAAAAGATATAGTGGAATTAGAAAAGGTTCAGAGAAGAGCAAGCAAAATGATAAAGGGAATTGAACTCTCATATGAGGAAAGGCTAAAGAGGTTATCGCTCTTCAGCTTGCAAAACAGATGGCTGAGGGGAGATGTGATTGAGGTCTATGAAATCCTGAGTGATGTAGAACAAGTAGAAGTGAATTGAGTTTTTTTTTTTTTACTCCTTTTAAAAAGTACAAAGACCTAGGAGACACGCAATGAAGTTATATGAAATACTTTAAAATAAATAGGAGGAATATTTTTTCACTAAACGAATAGTTAAGCTCTGGAACTCATTGCTGGAGTATGTGGTAATAGCAGTTTGCATATCTGGGTTTAAAAAGGTTTGGACAGTTTCCTGGAATCTGCTATTGAGACAGACAGGGAGAAGCCTCTGCTGTCCCTGAGATTGGTAGCATGAATGTTACTACTATTGGGTTTGTGCCAGGTACTTGTGATCTGGATTGGCCACTGTTGGATGCAGGATACTGGGCTAGATGGACCATTGGTCTGATGCAGTATGTCTGTTTTATATTCCAACTCCCAACCCCTCTGATCCAGACGTCCCATCCCCCTAAGGATCCCTCTCCACATCAAGGGCTAAGGGCCCCTGTACATGACCCCTGGTAGTAGTTGCAGAAGATACCACTAGGGGTGCCATTTTGGAGATGGTGCTGGCAGGTCAGGAGTGACTGGGAATCTCTCCTGCGCTTGGACACCAGGTACAGGGCCCCTATGTCTCAATGATAGAGGGGGACCTCAGGGGAGTGGGGGGGGGGGGGGTCTGCATTGGAGGGGTGGGAGTTGGATTGGGGATTGGGAGTCTGTAATCAGCATACAGTCACTTTAAGTTCTGACCAGGAGCATTGGGCTGTGGCTTGAGGCCTGATACTCCTGAATGGTGAAATATTACTGTGGCTTTATGTCCATAACAAGACTTGCAGTGTGTGCCCCAGTGTTCACTGCAAGTTTGCATTATGGTTTTTACATAGTAGTGAGCTTCTTTACATGCATTTGCATGTTATGCATCTCATCTAATATAATAATTTGCTCCTGCAACGTTCCAATGTGTCTCACTGTGTTCGTAACCATCTCCTGACGTCACTGGCCTGCAAGGAAGCCTGCTTGCCTGACGTCAGGAGATGTTATACTACAAGCAGGGAGGCGGGAAGCGCACGACCCACAATAACAAAGAGAGGGGGGACAGAGATGTGCCATCTGAGGAGCCGCTTCAGCTCTTGACGCCAGGGAGAGCTGAATGGCAGCGGCAAAAAAGAAGAGTGGGAGCCGCTACAGCCCTCGAACGACAGTGGCAGCTGAACGGCAGCGGCAAAAAGAAGAGGGGAGCCGGTGTAGCCCTTTTCTGGGTAAGGTCTATGGCTGTTGGTCCTGAATTTGATCTAAACAGGAAATTGTTGTGAGTAGTGTTGTTAGTTATGAGGACAACAAAAAAGAACGGAAGATAACCAAGATAGACCAGATACAAATTGCAAAGAGTAAGAGCACCAAAAATCTTTTTATTAGGGCCCTACACGGTCCGTGTTTCGGCCAACCGGCCTTCTTCAGGGGTTAGAGAAATGTTCTCTTCTCTCGGAACTTCTCAGATTTCTGATGATCCTGATAGGAATTATAGTTCAGTTGCTTGTAAAAGAATTGCGGCCTTCTGCCCATAGAGTCTGTATCTAGCCACCTTTAGAGGCAAGGAGATAGCCAGAACCTCAGCCCAGCTGAGAGGAAAAGCTGAAGTCTGTGTTTCCTGGGCATGGCAAAAAAGTTTCTTCCAGAAGTTTACTGTCCTGGATGAGACCCTAATTAATGTCCACGTGGTGTAGGGCTGGAGAGACAGCCTAAAGCTGTGGCAGCTGCTGACTCCTAGTGTTGGTCTGAGGCTGGCATGCTTTTGTTTTATGCGTTTAATTTTACTAAGTATGTTCTTATTTTGATGACTATAGAAGCCTCCTTTTTTAATTTAACGTGTGTTATTTGTAACCCACTTAGATTTCTTTAGATAATAAAGGATATAAATATATCAAATAAATAAATAAAGAACATAAGAATAGCCATACTAGGTCAGACCAATGATCCATCTAGCCCAGTATCTGTTTCCAACAGTGGCCAGTCACCAATACCTGGCAGAAAACCCAAATCGTAGCAATATTCATGCTACCAATCTCAGGGCAACCAGTGACTTCCCCATGTGTGTCTCAATAGCAGACTATGGATTTTTTCTCCAGGAACTTGTCTAAACCTTTTTTAAACCTAGATACACTACACTGCTGTTACCACATCCTTCGGCAATGAGTTCCAAAGCTTAACTATTCTTTAAGTTAAAAAATATTTCCTCCTATTTGTTTTAAAGTTTGTAATTTTCATTGAGTGACCCTTGGTCTTTGTCCTTTTGAAAGAGTGAAAAATCGATTCGCTTTTTACCCCGTTCTACACCTCTCATGATTTGTAGACCTCAATCATATCTCCCTCAGCTGTCTCTTTTCCAAGCTGAACAGCCATAACCTCTTTAGCCTTTCCTCTTATGAGAGGAGTTCCATCCCCTTTATCATTTTGCTTGCTCTTCTTTGAACCTTTCTAATTTCGCTATAAATTAATAACCAAACATTTTATCTTATATGAAATGCACTGTACCAAAAAGGTTTACCATATGTAGTACAATGAAAATATGAGTGGCTGATGGGCAAAGATACTATTCTCACTGCTCAGAAGTTGGGGAAAGCTCTTTTGTGACTCACAAATTAGCTGTAAGTCCCACCACGTAATGAGTGTGAGCAAAAACCTGGCATTTAAGAGCCACCTTTATTTCATACATGAACTGTATGATAAAGAAATGTATTTAAGTAAATCCTTGTGAGTGTTTTGGTTGAAGAACTATCACCATGACTTCTGATGACATGGTTAATTGGGAGAGGTGCTGTTGATCTTGTCACTAGCTTAATTTCGTAGTGTGCACTGACGGGTTGTAACATCACTGTACCTCACTAGTAAGGGACTGTGTGTGGAGGAGAATTTTGCAACATGGCGCCTAGCAAGGAAGGAACATCAATGACTACGGTGCACCCTCTCGGCACCCAGTCAAAATAGCCCCAACAAAAAAGCCCTGACAAAACAGCCTTTGTAACAAAATAACCCTTGACATTTCACACCCTAACAAAATAGCCCTTGACAAAATTGCCCTCTCACAAAACACACCCTTGACATAGTAGCCTCTACACAAAATAGCGCCCTTAACAAACAGCCCCCTAAGAAAAAATAACACATCACAAAAATATAATAAACTACAACTGAAATCTTACTGATGTGGCGGGGCCTATAATTGAACGAAAACGTCTATCTCCATGGGCGTTTATCTCAGGAGAACGGGTCCGGTGAAGGGGCGGACCGAACCGTATTTTCGAAAAAAATAGACGTCCATGTTTTATTCGACAATTTGTGAGCTGGGCGTTTTTGTTTTTTCAGTGATAATGGAAAATGAAAGCGCCCAGCTCAAAAATGAATAAATCCAAGGCATTTGTTCGTGGGAGGGGCCAGGATTCGTAGTGCATGGTCCCTCTCACATGCCAGGACACCAATCCGGGCACCCTAGGGGGCACTTTTACAAAAACCAAAAAAAAGGTAAAAGAGCTCCCAGGTGCATAGCACCCTTCCCTTGTGTGTTGAGCCCCCCAAATCCTCCTCAAATCCACTGCCCACAAGTCTACACCATTACTATAGCCCTAAGGGGGGAAGGGGGGCACTACATTGTGGGTACAGTGGGTTGGGGGGTGGTTTGGAGCGCTCCCATTTACCAGCACAAGTGTAACGTGGGGGGGGGGATGGGACTGGGTCCACCTGCCTGAAGTCCACTGCACCCCCTAATAACTGCTCCAGTGACCTGCATACTGCTGCCAGGGAGGTGGGTATATGACATTTGAGGGTGAAAATAAAAAGTTGTGAAACGGCATATTTGTGGTGGGAGGGGGTTTGTGACCACTGGGGGAGTCAGGGGAGGTCATCCCCGATTCCCTCCAGTGGTCATCTGGTCACTTAGGGCACTTTTTGGGGCCTATTCGTGGAAAAACAGGGTCCAGGAAAAGTGCCCCTAAATTCTCGCTAAAAACACATATTTTTTCTTCCATTATCGGCGAAAGGCGCCCATCTGTGGTCGCCCGATAACCACGCCCCAGTTCCGCCTTCACCACACCTTCGACACGCCCCCATCAACTTTGTCCGCATCCGCGACGGAGTGCAGTTGAAAACGTCCAAATTCGGCTTTCGATTATACCGCTTTATTCATTTTTGTGAGATAAACGTCTATCTCCCGATTTGGGTCGCAATATAGACGTTTTTCTTTTTCAATTATAAGCTGGAAAGACTCCTACCAGCATTCAATTATGTCAGGGACTATTATGTCGGGAGCTTTTTTTGTTTGGAGCTTTTTTGTTGGGGCTATTTTGACCAGGTACCCACCCTATTTTATTAAGGCAATCTATGTGCCTATATGCTTGTTGGTTTTAAACTGTATGCTGTGAGCAAGGCCAGAAGGGAAGGAGAGACACTATTCTACCTTGAATCTCACCCTGAGATGTAACCTCAGTTCGAGTCCACCTGCAAGGGAGGACAGGAGGAGCCTCTCCTTTCTGGTTACATCATTTAAAATATATATCTTTCAACTGTAAGAACAGATCTTCTTGGTTAAGTGCTTTAAAACGTTAAAAAACCCCATAATTTTCAGCCGGGATGTTTTTTAGATGCCTGAAAAGTAAGGTGGTTGTGTTTGTTAAGGTGCCTAAGAAATAGTGTTA
Source organism: Microcaecilia unicolor (assembly GCF_901765095.1). Lineage (NCBI taxonomy): Eukaryota > Metazoa > Chordata > Amphibia > Gymnophiona > Siphonopidae > Microcaecilia > Microcaecilia unicolor. The sequence goes on from NC_044031.1 coordinate 165,443,685, forward strand.
TATGCTAATCATAGCAGTATGTGATTCTGGAAACACTAATCAGTATTTTTTCAGATTTGTAACGTGGTCTTGTAGTAAGGGAATGTGGCTTCTGAGGTAGTGTTATTAGCAGTGGGCAATGACACTAGTTTTCCATGCTGTGCTGCTGTTGACATTATCTATTTCTGTATGTATTGTGATGAACCTTGTCACCATTTATGATGATCAGGAACCACTTTAGCCGTAAGAGCCTTACACTCCTGCAGATTAGAAAGAATTAGGCCTCCTGAAGTTCATTCTACAGCAGTAAAATGAGTCAGTCCCAGATTTGCATTTAACCACAATAAAATTTCTTTTATTGTTTCTCTTTTCAGCTCCAACCAGCAGCCATTTAAAGATTTGAAAGCAAAATAATAATAGGCTCATACAAACAAAATATTATCTGTGGTATATAGTTTTTAGCCACAGAAATCAAGATGGTTCATTTCACTTATAGTTCTTTTCTCAGTATGGGTTCAGGCTTGACGCACAGGAAGGCCCGACTCCTTGGTTACATTTGGCGTGCCTTCCTCAAGAGCAGCCATGCTAGCTCAAACACCTCCATAGCCTTGGTCCAGGGTTTCAGCCTCCATGCTTAAAAAAAATTTCAGTCATGAGCTTTCCAATGAGGATGGCACCATATCCTCTAGCTTCTTTTCCTTCAGAGACCCTTCCCCTGGGAATTCGAACCTGTAACTTGCTTCAGGATCTCTAGCCCTGGACATCCACCTGTCCATTCTTCCTACTACCCTTTCTCTCTAGAGAAGAGCTTTCTCATAAGCTAGGCATGACGCCTGGGCTTCATAGCCCTACCCAAGATCTGCCTGTTTGATTGATTCAGCCCATCTGCTTCCTCTTATTCTCCAGTATTTCACTAACTCTATCCTTCTCCCTATTTCTATCCAGCAGCTCCCCTCTTTCTCTCCCATCCTTCCAGTGTCTCCCCTCTTCGCTCTGCATCCTTCTATCCAGCGTCTCCTCTCTTTCTCTCCCTACCCTTACATCTAGTGCCTTCCCTCTTTCTCTCCTACCCTTCCATCCAGCATCTTCCCTCTTTCTCTCCCCAGCATGCACCGGGTTAAACCAAGGACTGGATCAACACTGTTATATGACTCTGGATCTAGTTGGCAGCCTTTACGCTTGGGTGGGGAGTAGGGGGTTGGGATGGGTTGTTATAAAATGGCAGAAGGAATGTAAGAGGAATGGGAATCGAAGAAATTGTGAAGAGTGAAAGGCTACAGAGGAAATTGGAGGGTCATGGGATAGGAGGAATGTCCTATTGTGGATTAAAAACTGGTTGAAGGATAGGAAACAGAGAGTGGGGTTAAATGGGCAGTATTCACAATGGAGGAGGGTAGTTAGTGGGGTTCCTCAGGGGTCTGTGCTAGGACCGCTGCTTTTTAATATATTTATAAATGATTTAGAGATGGGAGTAACTAGCAAGGTAATTAAATTTGCTGGTGACACAAAGTTATTCAAAGTCGTTAACTCACAACAGGATTGTGAAAAATTACAGAAGGACCTTACGAGACTGGGGAGACTGGGCGGCTAAATGCAGATGATGTTTAATGTGAGCAAGTGCAAGGTGATGCATGTGGGAAAAAAAGAACCCGAATCATAACTACGTCATGCAAGGTTCCACGTTAGGAGTTACGGACCAAGAAAGGGATCTGGGTGTCGTCGTCGATATACACTGAAACCTTCTGCTTAGTGTGCTGCTGCGGCTAGGAAAGCGAAAAGAATATTGGATATTATTAGGAAAGGTATGGAAAACAGGTGTGAGGATGTTATAATGCTGTTGTATCGCTCCATAGTGCGACCGCACCTTGAGTATTGTGTTCAATTCTGGTTGCCGCATCTCAAGAAAGATATAGTAGAATTGGAAAAGGTGCAGCGAAGGGCGACTAAATGATAGCAGGGATGGGACGACTTCCCTATGAAGAAAGACTAAGGAGGCTACGGCTTTTCAGCTTGGAGAAGAGACGGCTGAGGGGAGACATGATAGAGGTATATAAAATAATGAGTGGAATGGAACAGGTGGATGTGAAGCATCTGTTCACACTTTCCAAAAATACTAGGACTAGGGGGCATGCGATGAAACTACAGTGTAGTAAATTTAAAACAAATCGGAGGAAATATTTCTTCACCCAACGCATAATTAAACTCTGGAATTCGTTGCCAGAGAACGTGGTGAAGGCGGTTAGCTTAGCAGAGTTTAAAAAGGGGTTAGACGGTTTCCTAAAGAACAAGTCCATAAACCATTACTAAATGGACTTGGGAAAAATCCACAATTCCAGGAATAACATGTATAGAATGTTTGTACATTTGGGAAGCTCGCCAGGTGCCCTTGGCCTGGATTGGCCGCTGTCGTGGGCAGGATGCTGGGCTCGATGGACCCTTGGTCTTTTCCCAGTGTGGCATTACTTATGTACTTATGAGTCTCTTGCTATAGACAGAAAATGCAAGCTGGTTGAGGGGGTGGGCACTGGCTGAATGAGCACATGAATAGCAGGCTTACATAATACCGGAGAGGTGTTACAGACTTTGGTGTAAACAAATACAAGTGATGTTGTAGTAAGATAAAGTTCATGTGGCACAGCCACACTAGGGAATCGTACAATGGAAGAGTTGTGTTATATCCATTACGTGCTTTAAATTTGTTGTGTTGCAGAGTGCAGATTTTGAAAGCAATGCGTTCTTCGATTGGGAACCAGTGTAGTTTTTCGCAACGGGTTTTGCACTTTCAAATCGAGTTTTCTAAGGTTTATACCAGAGGTAATGGAGGGTGAAAATGATTTACCCAGCTTCCCTGGTTCTGAGTTTGTAACAGGGTGCCTAGCAGAGAAGGAACATAAGTGAATATGTTACACCTATTTTATTAAGGCAACCCACTCAAAGCATGCGCTTGCACAAGTCACCATGTTTGTTCTTAATCTGCTACTGATACAACACCCAGAACTGTGCCCTGCAATTTTCTCATATGCTACTTCTGGAAGATGAAGTGTGAGGGGAAAGGCCATGAATGATGATCTGAGGGAGGGGGAGGAGTTTGGGAAGTAGGGCAGAGAATACTACTACTACTAAGAATACTGAATGTAAATCAGGATGGGGTGTTAAAGCAAGTAAATGAGTGCTTGTCATAGGGGCCCACAAATGAATATTTACCTAGGGCTCAATATAGTGTTAATCTGTACCTTCCACTGAAGATGCCATATGGCAGGATCCTTGGGAGGGGGGGGGGGGGGGGCTGGTGCTCCCTTGTCTGCAATAGTCCAGTCAGCTGCACAGAGATAGCATGATTGTTACAAGGTAATGCTATTCCTTGTTATTGAGTTTGCGCCAGTTATTCTACTTGTACCGGTATTAAGGACTCTTTGTGCATGTTTTAGAACTACTGGTCATTGAGCCGGCAAGGGCTGGGAATGATGTATTAATTGGAGGCTGACTTGGACTTAGTTGCAGTCACAGAGACATGGCTCAATGGTTCCCATGAATGGGATGTAAACATACCAGGCTATAATCTTTTTAGGAAGGATAGAGAGGGACGTATAGGTGGAGGAGTAGCTCTGTATGTGAGAAATGATATCGCAGCGACTGAAATGACAGGGAACTGGGGAAAGGAAGAAGCGATATGGATCACCTTAAAAAGAGAGGATAGAACCTTGGTCCACGTGGGTGTTGTCTATAGACCCCCGACACAATTGGAAGAACTAGATAAAGATCTGATCGCTGATATTCAAAAGTTGGGGAAGAAAAGAGAGGTGCTGTTGTTGGGAGATTTTAATCTGCCGGATGTAGATTGGAAGGTTCCATCTGCAAAATCGGAAAGAAGTAGAGAGATTGTGGATGCTTTCCAAAGTGCTCTGCTCAGACAAATGGTGACCGAACCCACGAGGGAGGGAGCCATGTTGGATCTGGTGCTCACAAATGGGGATAGTGTGTCAAATGTCCAAGTGGCTGCACACCTGGGAAACAGTGACCATCAAACGGTTTGTTTTGATGTAACGGCTCATGTGGATAGCGGCCACTCTAAACTCAAAGTCCTGGATTTCAAGCGAGCTGACTTTAACAAAATGGGAGAATACCTGAGGAAGGAGCTGATGGGCTGGGAGGACATATGAGAAGTGGAAGGACAGTGGTCCAGGCTATAAGAAGTAATAAACAGGGCCACAGACCTTTATGTAAGGAGAGTAAATAAAAGCAAGAGAAAAAGGAAACCAATATGGTTCTCAAAGCAAGTGGCTGAGAAAATAAAGATTAAAGAGTTAGCATTCCGGAAATATAGAAAATCTCAAGAGGAGGAACACGGGGAAGAATACCGGATGAAACTGAAAGAAGCCAAGAGAGAGAGGTACATCTGGCGAAGGCGCAAGCGGAAGAACAAATGGCTAGAAATGTAAGGAGGGGAGACAAAAACTTCTTCAGGTATATTAGTGAAAGGAGGAAAGACTATAAAGGGAATTGTGAGACTAAAAGATACAACAAAACGCTATGTAGAAAATGATGAAGAAAAAGCCAATTTGCTAAATAGATACTTTTGTTCTGTTTTCACTGAAGAAAACCCTGGGGAAGGGCCGAGAGGGACTGGTAAAAGTACACCTGAGAATGAGGTGGATAAAGCGCCATTCACGGAAGAGAGTGTGTATCAACAACTTGGAAAGCTAAAGGTGGACAAAGCCATGGGGCCGGACGGGATCCACCCCAGAATACTGAGGGAGCTCAGAGAGGTTCGGCGGGTCCTCTTAAAGACTTGTTTAATAAATCCTTGGAGACGGGAGAGGTTCCGAGGGATTGGAGAACGGCGGAGGTGGTCCCTCTTCACAAAAGTGGTGATAGGGAAGAAGCTGGAAACCACAGGCCGGTAAGCCTCACTTCGGTTATTGGAAAGTAATGGAAGCGATGCTGAAGGAAATGATAGAGAATTCCTGGAAGCCATAAGTTGCAAGATCCGAGACAACATGGTTTCACCAAAGGGAAATCGTGCCAAACGAATCTCATTGAATTCTTTGACTGGGTGACAGGAGAATTAAATCAAGGATGTGCTATGGAGGAGGGAAAGGTGAGTAGCGGAGTGCCTCAGGGATCGGTGCTGGGGCCGATTCTGTTCAATATATTTGTGAGTGACATAGCCGAAGGGTTAGAAGGTAAAGTTTGCCTTTTTGCGGATGACACCAAGATTTCCACAGAGTGGACACCCCGGAGGAGTGGAAAACATGAAAAAGATCTGAAGAAGCTAGAAGAATGGTCTAACGTTTGGCAATTAAAATTCAATGCGAAGAATGCAAAGTGATGCACTTAGGGAGTAGGAATCCAAGGGAGACGTATGTGTTGGTGGGGAGAGTCTGATAGGCACGGACGGGGAGAGGGATCTTGGGGTGATAGTATCTGAGGACCTGAAGGCGACGAAACAGGCGACAAGGCGGTGGCCGTCGCTAGAAGATTGCTAGGCTGTATAGAGAGAGGAGTGACCAGCAGAAGAAAGGAGGTTTTAATGCCACTGTATAAAATGTTTGGTGAGGCCCCACCTGGAGTATTGTGTTCAGTTTTGGAGGCTGTACCTTGCGAAGGATGTTAGAAAAATGGAAGCGGTGCAAAGGAGGGCTACGAGGGTGGTATGGGATTTGCGTTTCAGGACGTATGAGGAGAGGCTTGCTGACCTGAACATGTACACCCTGGAGGAAAGGAGGAACAGGGGTGATATGATACAGACATTCAAATATTTGAAAGGTATTAATCCGCAAACAAATCTTTTCCAGAGATGGGAAGGCGGTAGAATGAGAGGACATGAAATGAGATTGAAGGGGGGCAGACTCAGGAAAGATGTCAGGAAGTATTTTTTCACGGAGAGGGTGGTGGACGCTTGGAATGCCCTCCCGCGGGAGTGGTGGAGATGAAAACGGTAACGGAGTTCAAACATGCGTGGATATGCATAGAGGAATCCTGTGGCAGAAGGAATGGATCCTCAGAAGCTTAGCTGAAATTGGGTGCGGAGCAGGTGGGGGGAAGAGGGGGTGGTGATTGGGAGGAGAGGATAGGGGAGGGCAGACTTATACGGTGCTGTACCAGAGCCGGGGGAGGCGGGACTGGTGGTTGGGAGGCAGGAAATACTGCTGGGCAGACTTTATGGTCTGTGCCCTGAAAGGACAGGTACAATCAAGGTAAGGTATACACATATGAGTTGTCTTGGGCAGACTGGATGGACCATGCAGGTCTTTTTCTGCCGTCATCTACTATGTTACTATGTTACCTCCTGATCAGTGGCGTACCAAGGGGGGAGCGGTGGGGGCGGTCCGCCCCGGGTGTCACTGGGTGGGGGGTGCTCCGTTGCTGACTGCAGTCAGCCCTCATCTCCTCTCCATCCTGTGCCTTTAAAATAATCTGAAAAGCAGCATGGCAGGCAGCGCTTCGCGTCTGCCCTGCTTGCTTGTAAAAGAAAGCACCGGCAAACCTCCTCGTCGACGTCACGAGCGTCGCGTCGGGTCTTCCCTCACTGGGTCCCGCCATCGGGAGGGGGCGGGACCCAGTGAGGGAAGACCCGACGCGACGTCGCGACGTCGACGAGGAGATTTGCCGCTTTCTTTTACAAGCAGGCAGGGCAGACACGAAGCGCTGCCTGCCATGCTGCTTTTCAGATTTTTTTTAAAAGCCCCGGATGGAGGCAGGAGACGAGGGCTGTTGTCGAAGGTGGTAGGTGGGTCGAGTTGGGGGGGGGCTTAGACTGGGCGAGGAGGGTTTCAGATGGGAGAAGGGGGACTTGAGAGGGGGGCCTCAGATGGGAGAAGGGGACTTGGGGGAGGGGGTCTCAGATGGGAGAAGAGGGGAGAAGGGGACTGGGCTGGGGAGAAGGGGGGGGGGGGTCTCAGAGGGGAGAAGGAGATGTGGGGAGGGGGGTCTCAGATGGAGAAGAGGGGAGAAGGACCTGGGCATCTCAGATGGGAGAAGGGGACGTGGGGAGGGGGTCTCAGATGGAGAAGAGGGGGAGAAGGACTGGGCTGGGTAAGAGGGGGTGGGGGTTCTCAGATGGAGACGGGGACGTGGGGAGGGGGGGTCTCAGATGGGAGAAGGGGACTGGGGTGGGGAGGGGGTCTCATGGGAGAAGAGGGGAGAAGGGGACTGGGCTGGGGAAAGGGGGTGTGGGTCTCGATGGGAGAAGGGGACGTGGGGAGGGGGATCTCAGATGGGAGAAGGGGACATGGGGAGGGGGTCTCGATGGGAGAAGGGGACTGGGGTGGGGAGGGGGATCTCAGATGGGAGAAGAGGGGAGAAGGGGACGGGTGGGGAGAAGGGGGGGGGGGGAAGGGGCCATGCGAGAAAATGGGAGCCATGCCTGGGGCTGGTGGAAAAATGGGTCTGGGGCAGAAAAGGGGTCCCTAATGCAAGGCATGTGGATGAAGGGGGCTGGAACTGGGGGCTGAAAAGGAGGGTAGGTGGATAAGGGGGCTAGTACTGGAACTGGGGGCTGAAAAGGGGCAGAGGCTGAAGCTGGGGGGACTGGGGGCTGAAAAGGGGACAGGGAGAAGTGGCTGGGGATGAAGCTCGGGACTGGTGAGAGAAAAGGGCTGGGGCTGAAACTGCGGACTGGTGGGATAGTGGGGCTGAAGAGGGGGAGCAAGTGGGAGATGTGGGCTGGGGCTAGAACTAGGGGCCATGTGGATAAGAGGGCTGGAAAAGGGGACTGAGAAAACTGGCAGAGAGGAGTAGAGGGGACAGCGATGGAATGGATTGGATGGCTGGATGGGGGGGAGGGAGGGCAGACCTTGGATGGATGGGGGGGAGAGGGGGAGGGCCGACCTTAATGGATGGGGGGGGGTGAGGGAGGGGCAGGAACCTTGGATGGATGGGGGGCGAGAGGCGGGCAGCAGAACGTGACTGGAAGGGGGAGAGAGCAGGCAGACAGTGAATGGGACAGGGGACAGGGCGAAGGAGGGCAGGACATGGATGGAGGGACAGCAGAGAGGGCAGACACTGGATGGCAGAAGAAGAACGAAGACAGATGCTGGATGGAAGGAAGACAGTGAAAAGAAGATGAGGAAAGCAGAAACCAGAGACAACAAACTGTAAATAAAATATCTATTTTTGTTTTTTTTTTTTGCTTTAGGATACAAAGTAGTATTGTAGCTGTGTTAATAAATGTTTATAATAGAACATGTAACTAAGGTAATCTTTTTATGGACTAATTTTAATACATTTTGACTAACTTTCGGAGAACAAACCCCCTTCCTCAGGTCAGGTTAGGACACTGTAACATACTATACTGTATTGACCTGAGGAAGAAGGTTTTGGCTCTGACAGCTAAATGTATTAGTCCAATAAAATGGTATTTTATTTTCTATTTTTGTTTTATTTCTATTTGTTAATTTGTAAAGTGGTGATTGGTATTTGTTAGTTTTTTTTTCCAAATTTACATCTGCTGCCTTTATATTTTGCACAGTACTAGGGACATTTTCTGTGGTGTTGCATTGCATGCAGAGTCTGGCATCTTGGGGGTTCAGTTTAATTTTTGCCTAAATAGAAAGTTTATGATTACTTGTTCTATAGTGGATTAGGGTGTATCTGCGTTTGTGAAAAAGACATGACTTTCAGTTGGCATTGACTGTGCAGGGATTGACGATCTGTACTATCTGTCTGGTATTCGTTTTACAATAGGTGAATTGATGTTCTAGTGCTCACTGTAGTGTTTAAGATGCTTTCTTTTTCCTTGTGTGACTCGTAGAAATGCCTGCTTATGGTATGGTAGAATTGCTCTATAGGTCCTGAGTGTTTTGTATTCTTGGTATGCCTAGTTCTGGATTTTGGAGGGGGGTGTAAAAATGACCGGCCCCGGGGTGTCAACTACCCTAGGTACGCCACTGCTCCTGATTGGGGCACCAAGAAGGAAGGAAGCAAGCAAGCAAGCAAGCAAGCAGCATTCCAGTTATTACTCAGTGGTGACCCCTAGTGCTCAGACTCAAGATGCATGCATATCTGAGTTCCAAAAAGAGCTGCAAGCTGTGGGCCTTGCTGGAGGACTGTTATCAGTGGCAAGCCTCTCTAAGTCTTGTTTAACTTTAAAAGCCGCAATATCTTGAAGTATAACCTTGGCACACCAGAAACACCAGTCTCTATTATTGAATAAATACAGATAATTTACTCACAGTCATGATGTTCAGAAGTGTTGCCCCAGGGCACAGATACTCGTAATTCTGAGAGCTGTATCAGTGGTTGGAGGTAGAAATCTGAAGAGAGGCAGCTTTATTGCAGAGGTGGGAAATAGTTGATCAGATAGAAGTATCTCAGAGTTGGGTGACTGGAGAGTGCAATATCTCATTAAGAAGATATATTCAAGGTAAAAAAAAAAACCAAGTTCGTTCCAGGGAGTTTTAGCAGGACAAGTGCTATCTGAAGCAAGATGGAGAATGCCTCATGGGGAGGGAGAGGCTAAGAAGGGCTCACACAGGCCCAGGGAGGAGGGGGTAAATAGACCAATGGGGACAGAACCTGCCATCGGGGTAGCAAGGGGTGGTCCTAGAGGACAGCCTTCAATTGGAGAGAAAGGTCGTACCTGGCTGACCTCTCAGGACAGAGATAGTAAGAATGACCAGGAAATGATAGCAGGTAGACAAAGAAGCCTAGCTTGCCTGAGAAAGAGAGGAGGTCTGGGCAGCCGCACAACCCGTGGTAACAGTTCTTATATAGATAGACAAGTGTGGCTGCATTGCCTGTGAACTACATTACACACAATGCATTGTTCATGTATCTTTGCAGGGGAACTGCAGCAATGAAGATCCTTAGAAGTGAAAATGACAGTAAAGGCCATTAAACACATTTTAGGGTCACATTATAAACTAGGAATAACATGTATAGAATGTTTGTACGTTTGGGAAGCTTGCCAGGTGTCCTTGGCCTGGATTGGCCGCTGTCGTGGACAGGATGCTGGGCTCGATGGACCCTTGGTCTTTTCCCAGTGTGGCATTACTTATGTACTTATGTAGTGCGAGGCTGTCAGAGCACAGAACAATCATAATGATTACATTAGACAGGGCAGGGAATAAATCAGGACCCCCCCAGAATATTAAAAAAAAATTACAAACATACACATAAAAGACTGGTGCAAGATAAAATTTATCTAACTCATTTATCCCCCAAAGTAGCTGAAATATGTAGTATAGCACAAAATCTTCACTGAAAACATTCTGAATATAGATGAGAAATTCATTTTTATAATTTACCCTCAATATTAATAGTAACATAAATCTGACATCATGTTTCTTTTTGTGGGCAAAGGATTTCTATTTTCCAGGATGTGTCTAGGGCAGGGTTGTCCAACCTTGGTCCTCGAGGGCTGCAATCCAGTTGGGCTTTCAGGATTTCCCCAATGAATATGCATAAAAATCAGATGACTAATTAAATAAGTTACCTACAATTTTACATTCATCTACTCATTCCCACTGTTTAAAACATACCACCTTTATAAACAATATAATTACAAACATTTGTAAAGCTACACCCGCTCCCCGCAGTGGTAAAATTCATATGAAATTTCCAAATGTCAGTATAATCTTCTTCTTCACAATATGCTGCTCTGCTGCTGGAAAAATCCTCAAAATCATTCAATAAAATCAACTTCTTTCTCCAAATTCCCAAAGTTCAATTAGCCGTCAGTTCATTCAGCAATCTTATAAAGCAAGTAGTACTTGAAGCTTAAAGCTTGAAAGTTGCAGTCCGCTACATCTTCGAGTGCCACACAAAATCTTCATCCACACTCAAACACCATAAACACCTTTAAACTTCAGAGACTAAAAGAGAGTTATGAGACCTCAAGAAGTGGTAGTGTGTTCATGAGCATGTATGTGCCTGAAAAGTGAGAGTGCATGTATGTGTTTATCTGAACAGAAAGAATATACCTGTATGTGTATGTATGAAGAATGAGAATATGCATGTGTGTTTCTGAAGGGTGAGAATGCATGCATGTCTATATGTGACTGAACAGCGAGAGAGTATATGTGTGTGTGCATACAGTGGGGAAATAAGTATTTGATCCCTTGCTGATTTGTAAGTTTGCCCACTGACAAAGACATGAGCAGCCCATAATTGAAGGGTAGGTTATTGGTAACAGTGAGAGATAGCACATCACAAATTAAATCCGGAAAATCACATTGTGGAAAGTATATGAATTTATTTGCATTCTGCAGAGGGAAATAAGTATTTGATTCCCCCACCAACCAGTAAGAGATCTGGCCCCTACAGACCAGGTAGATGCTCCAAATCAACTCGTTACCTGCATGACAGACAGCTGTCGGCAATGGTCACCTGTATGAAAGACACCTGTCCACAGACTCAGTGAATCAGTCAGACTCTAACCTCTACAAAATGGCCAAGAGCAAGGAGCTGTCTAAGGATGTCAGGGACAAGATCATACACCTGCACAAGGGCTGGAATGGGCTACAAAGCCATCAGTAAGACGCTGGGCGAGAAGGAGACAACTGTTGGTGCCATAGTAAGAAAATGGAAGAAGTACAAAATGACTGTCAATCGACAAAGATCTGGGGCTCCACGCAAAAATCTCACCTCGTGAGTATCCTTGATCATGAGGAAGGTTAGAAACTCAGCCTACAACTACAAGGGGGGAACTTGTCAATGATCTCAAGGCCAGCTGGGACCACTGTCACCACGAAACCATTGGTAACACATTACGACATAACGGATTGCAATCCTGCAGTGCCCGCAAGGTCCCCCTGCTCCGGAAGGCACATGTGACGGCCCGTCTGAAGTTTGCCAGTGAAACACCTGGATGATGCCGAGAGTGATTGGAGAAGGTGCTGTGGTCAGATGAGACAAAATTGAGCTCTTTGGCATGAACTCAACTCGCCGTGTGTGGAGGAAGAGAAATGCTGCCTATGACCCAAAGAACACCGTCCCCACTGTCAAGCATGGAGGTGGAAATGTTACTGTTTTGGGGGTGTTTCTCTGCTAAGGGCACAGGACTACTCACCGCATCAATGGGAGAATGGATGGGCCATGTACCGTACAATTCTGAGTGACACCTCCTTCCCTCCGCCAGGGCCTTAAAAATGGTGTCGTGGCTGGGTCTTCCAGCACGACAATGACCCAAACATACAGCCAAGGCAACAAAGGGAGTGGCTCAGGAAGAAGCACATTAGGGTCATGGAGTGGCCTAGCCAGTCACCAGACCTTAATCCCATTGAAAACTTATGGAGGGAGCTGAAGCTGCGAGTTGCCAAGCGACAGCCCAGAACTCTTAATGATTTAGAGATGATCTGCAAAGAGGAGTGGACCAAAATTCCTCCTGACATGTGTGCAAACCTCACCATCAACTACAGAAGACGTCCTGACCGCTGTGCTTGCCAACAAGGGTTTTGCCACCAAGTATTAGGTCTTGTTTGCCAGAGGATTAAATACTTATTTCCTCTGCAGAATGCAAATAAATTCATATACTTTCCACAATGTGATTTTCCGGATTTAATTTGTGATGTGCTATCTCTCACTGTTACCAATAACCTACCCTTCAATTATGGCTGCTCATGTCTTTGTCAGTGGGCAAACTTACAAATCAGTAAGGGATCAAATACTTATTTCCCCCACTGTATGTGTCTGAAGAGTGAGAGGTCATGTGTGTGTTTCTGTGTCTCTGGTAGGGACAGTCTCAGAATTTCCCTTTGAAAATTTTTTCTGGAAAGGAAACATCCAGTCCAAATATACTGGTGTGTATTTTATTTATTTATTTGTTACATTTATATCCCACATTTCCCCACCTATTTGTAGGCTCAATGTGGCTTACATAATACCGGAGAGGCGTTACAGACTCCGGTGTAAACAAATACAAAGTGATGTTGTGATAAGATAAAGTTCATGTGGCACAGCCACACTAGGGAATCGTACAACGGAAGAGTTGTGTTATATCCATTACGTGCTTTAGATTTGTTGTGTTGCAGAGATCAGGCCTTTATGTTGGATCGGTAGGGTATGCCCTTTTAAACAGGTTAGTTTTTAGTGTTTTCCGGAAGTTTAGGTGGTCGTTTGTAGTTTTCAAGGCTTTTGGTAATGTGTTCCACAGTTGTGTGCTTATAGGAAAAACTGAATGCGTAAGTTGATTTGTATTTGAGTCCTTTGCAGCTTGGGTAGTGCAGATTTAGGTATGTTCGTGTTGATTCGGATGTGTTTCTAGTTGGTAGGTCGATCAAGTCTGTCATATATCCGGAGCTTCACGTAGATAATTTGTGAACCAGAGTGCAGATTTTGAAAGCAATGCGTTCTTTGATTGGGAACCAGTGTAGTTTTTCGCGACGGGGTTTTGCACTTTCAAACTCATAGGCGGGACCAGAACTTGACAGACACAAGCGAAGACCGAAGGCGCGCCAAGCGAAGACAACGCGTTTTGCTGCAGCTGCCGACGCCTTTTCAATTTCAGAGGAGGGAGGGCGAGTGCTGGTGCTGAGAGGTGTTGGGAGGGAGGGCGGGGCGGGCGGCCTGGTGGCTTTTCGTTGGTTGGAAGAGGGGAGGGAGGGAGGGCGGCCTGGTGGCTTTTCGTTGGTTGGAAGAGGGGAGGGAGGGCGGGCGGGCGGCCTGGTGCCTTGTTGTTTGGAAGAGGGAGGCAGGGAGAGTGGGCGGAGCGGACCACCAACCAGCGCAATGTGCCAAAGGAGAGGGGCTCTGAGTGCCCTCTCTGGCACGCGTGCCATAGGTTCGCCATCACTGGTATACAGTCTCCATTAACTTATACAGTCTCCGTTAACTGACGTTAGGCTTACTTGAAGTAATCAGTCATAGTCCTCTGTACACTCTTGTGTCTGTGAGTTCCATAGACTACGTCTGCCAGATGGTAAAAACTGTCATAGCACTGACATCCAGTGGCCTCCAGATAGGCCCACACAGTGTTGAGACTCTCCAGCGCTCCTGCAAAAGTGACAGGAAGTTGTTGAATTTCGTCAGCATGTGCCTCGCTGCTAATTTCATCATCTGTTTCATCATCAGCCGTTGCCTGTGTGTAGGCACATATCTGGACATCAGTGCTGTCAACTGTTTGTAGATCGTAATCAACAGCTACATAGTGATGAAACTCCTCTTCAGTAACACAGGCTGGGATGTCAATAACCTGTTCATCTGACGCTTTTGCAACAACTGCATCTGTTTCGTCCCTCTCCACATCCCTAAGAAAGCTTGCCCGCTTGTAGCAGTTCACAATGGTTGCCTGTGTAACATGATTCCAGGCTTCTTTCTGCATATGTAAGGAATCCAACAGTGATAGATTACGAGTCAGTTCAACAGCACATTTATCCTTGCCAGTCTGGTCATCCATAATGCTCATCAGACCGACGTAGCACAAGAGCCCAATAATGTTGTTTGAAATTGGCTATTATGCCCTGATCCATAGGTTGGATCAGAGAGGTGGTGTTGGTGGCAGGAAGACCACCTTGACGTTAGAGCAGCCTGACATCATCACTGTGTGCAGCACAATTCTCACAAGCAACAAAATCTGACATTTTTGTGCCCGCATTCTAGTGTCTAACTTCTTTAGCCACTGTTTCCAAATTTCCCCAGTCATCCATGAATTTACATTAGCCTCGTATGACACAGGAAGTTGCTTAACATTCTTGAAGCAACGGGGCTGTTTGTTCTTTCCAATGATGAGTGGTTCCAACTTCTCACTCCCCATCCATATTGCAGCAAAGGAGGATTGTCAGTTGGTCCTTCGACGTTTTACCTCCTGTAGTTTCGGCTTGTTTGAATGCAAGTGTTCCATCAGGAATCGCTCGCCAGTAGAGACTGTTTTCGTCAGCATTGAAAATGTCACGAGGTGCAAACTCGTTCAAGATGGTAGTAAGAACTGAAACAACCCAATTTTCAGCACCAAAGTCATCAGCGTCTTGTTTTTCACCATGCTGTTTCTTGAATTTTATGTTGTTCCTCTCCTTCCATCTTTCCAACCATCCAACAGTGGCTTTGAATTCAGTTAGTCCAAGACTTTCAGTTAGCTGATTAGCTTTCTCCATAAGCAGTGGACCACTAACAGGAAACTGTCTGCTCCTGACTTGAGAAGCCACCAAAGAAGAGCATCTTCTACCTCCTCAGCTTTTCCCGTCCGTTTTTGGTTTCCGTTGTGGATTTGTATTGTTTTGCCAGTCTTCCAGAAGCTGGTCTTTTTGCTTCAAGATACGTGAAAATTGACTGAGATTGACACCATATTCTTTAGCAATAGATGCTTGACTTTGTTTGTTTTTCTAATTTTATAAGAACTTCTATTCGTTCAGCCAGTGTTAAAGTCTTACAGTTGCGCGACGACGACTCCAGTGTACACTCTAACAACATTCTTTCGCTTATTGTGCCTGTGGCAGTTAAAGGGTGGTAAATTGAAATCTCGTTGGTTGTCATGCGCCAATCAGCTTCCATATTCCGTGCGTGCGCTTATGCGGAGTCTTTCCTGCAGAGGTTCAGTGTTGGGAGTCACGGACCGAGAATGGATCTAGGTGTTGTCGTTGATGATACGTTGAAAACTTCTACTCAATGTGCTGCTGCGGCTAGGAAGTACATAAGTATTGCCATACTGGGAAAGACCAAAGGTCCATCGAGCCCAGCATCCTGTTTCCAACAGTGGCCAATCCAGGTCACAAATACCCGGCAAGATCCCCAAAATGTACAAAACATTTTATACTGCTTATCCCAGAAATAGTGGATTTTCTCTAAGTTCATTTAATAACGGTCTATGGACTTTTCCTTTAGGAAGCCGTCCAAACCTTTTTAAAACTCTGCTGAGCTAACCACCTTTACCACATTCTCTGGCAACGAATTCCAGAGTTTAATTACATGTTGAGTGAAGAAACATTTTCTCAGATTCGTTTTAGATTTACTACATTGTAGCTTCATTGCATGCCCCCTAGTCCTAGTATTTTTGGAAAGCATAAACAGACAATTCACATCTACCCGTTCAACTCCACTCATTATTTTATAGATCTCTATCATATCTCCTGTCAGCCACCTTTTCTCCAAGCTGAAGAGCCCTAGCCGCTTTAGCCTTTCCTCATAGGGAAGTCGTCCCATCCCCTTTATCATTTTCGTCGCCCTTCTCTGCACCTTTTCTAATTCCGCTATATCTTTTTTGAGATGCAGTGACCAGAATTGAACACAATATTTGAGGTGCAGTCGCACCATGGATCGATACAAAGGCATTATAACATCCTCATTTTTGTTTTCCATTCCTTTCCTAATAATACCTAACATTCTATTTGCCTTCTTAGTCGCCGCATCCCACTGAGCAGAAGGTTTCAACGTATCATCGACGACACCTAGATCCCTTTCTTGGTCCGTGACTCCTAACGTGGAACCTTGCATGACGTAGCTATAATTCGGGTTCCTCTTTCCCACATGCATCACTTTGCACTTTGTAACCAGGTACCTCTCTTGTGCAGCCAAGGATAGAACGATCTCCTCCAGCCACAGGCTCCCGGTACAGTGAAGAAACAGATGTCCACCAGTAACTTCAATCTTATGAACTTTTATTCCATGCAGGTTTCTAGTACATAGTTCCAACAGCAGTATAGCACATACCAGGATTCAATACAGGCTTACAGGCTGCACAATAACCAATAATTCAATTCCCAAGACAAACAGTTCTTTCAGTTCATCATCACAGTTCAGTCACCCAGTAGCAGTTTCTACCTTCTATCCTCTTTACCTTCAGGAGAGTTCAATATTTAGGGACTCCTTCTACCCAAGGGTTTCCCCCTGCATCAGCTTCACAGTGAATTCAATACTTTTGGGACTTCCTCTCACCCAAGGAATCTCAGCCTGCTTCAGTACTTTAGGGACCTCCCTGCCCAAGGATTCTCAGCCTGTAACTGCCATTACTTTAGGGACCTCCTTGCCCAAGGGTTTTCAGCCTGCAACTCCTTCTCTCCTTCTGCTTCTCTCTCCTGAACTGAACTCCCTCCTGGGACTCCTTCCCACCTGCCTAATCAATCCCTGGCTTCAGCTACCACCACCAATCATTCTCCTTCCATTAGCTTCCTCACACCCAAACCAGCTGAGTTAAGCATTAGACTAATGAAACCAATGATGAGCTCCTGCACACAGGGTTTCCTAACTCTCTTTCCGCCTAGTGGCAGCCACTCTACACAACCTGCCAGCTTACACCCATGTCTTCCCTGATTGCAGCTAGGAGTCCAGTCCGGGTTCTTCATCCACCCCTCTGGCTCCTTGCCTGCAATGCCTTCTGGGACTTGTATTTCAGACTGAAACTGCCTTAACTCAACCATCCTGGAGGTGACTTTATCACAACTTGCTCACATTAAACGTCATCTGCCATTTAGACGCCCAGTCTCCCAGTCCCCTAAGGTCCTCTTGTAATTTTTCACAATCCTGCCGCGATTTAACGACTTTGAATAATTTTGTGTCATCAGCAAATTTAATTACCTCACTAGTTACTCCATCTCTAGGTCATTTATAATATGTTAAAAAGCAGCGTTCCCAGCACAGACCCCTGGGGAACCACACTAACTACCCTTCTCCATTAAGAATACTGACCATTTAGCCCTACTCTCTGTTTTCTATCTTTTAACCAGTTTTTAATCCACAATAGAACACTACCTCCTATCCCATGACTCTCCAATTTCCTCTTGAGTCTTTCATGAGGTACTTTGTCAAACGCCTTCTGAAAATCCAGACACAATATCAACCGGCTCCCCTTTATCCACATGTTTGTTCACCCCTTCAAAGAAATGTAGTAGATTGGTGAGGCAAGATTTCCCTTCACTAAATCTATGTTGACTTTGTCTCATTAATCCATGCTTTTGAATATGCTCTGTAATTTTGTTCTTAATAATAGTCTCTACCATTTTGCCCGGCACCGACGTCAGACTCACTGGTCTATAATTTCCCGGATCTCCTCTGGAACCATTAAAAAAAATCGACGCTACATTGGCCACCCTCCAATCTTCCAGTACTATGCTCAATTTTAAAGATAAATTACATATTTCTAACAATAGCTCCGCAAGCTCATTTTTCAGTTCTATCAGTACTCTGAGATGAATACCATCTGGTCCAGGAGATTTGCTACTCTTCAGTTTGTAGAACTGCCCCATTACATCCTCCAGGTTTACAGAGAATTCATTAAGTTTCTCCAACTCGTCAGCTTCGAATACCATTTCCGGTACCGGTATCCCACCCAAATCTTCCTCGGTGAAGACCGAAGCAAAGAATTCATTTAATCTCTCCACTACGGCTTTGTCTTCCCTGATCACCCCTTTTACTCTTCGGTCATCTAGCGGTCCAACTGATTCTTTTGCCAACTTCCTGTTTTTAATGTACCTAAAAAACGTTTTACTATGTGTTTTTGCCTCCAACGCAATCTTATTTTCAAAGTCCCTCTTAACTTTCCTTATCAGCGCTTTGCATTTCCCTTGACATTCCT
The DNA here is from genome assembly GCF_901765095.1 of Microcaecilia unicolor. Taxonomy (NCBI): domain Eukaryota; kingdom Metazoa; phylum Chordata; class Amphibia; order Gymnophiona; family Siphonopidae; genus Microcaecilia; species Microcaecilia unicolor. The sequence goes on from NC_044031.1 coordinate 165,462,106, forward strand.
TATGCCGTTTCTTATTATTTTCAGTCGGTTCCTTCTTCCATTTTCTGAAGGATTTTCTTTTAGCTCTAATAGCTTCCTTCACCTTACTATTTAATCACACTGGCTGTTGTTTAGTCTTCCTTCCTCCTTTTTTAAAACGCGGAATATATTTGGCCTGGGCTTCCAGGATGGTGTTTTTGAACAGCATCCACGTCTGATGTAAATTTTTGACCCTTGCAGTCACTCCTCTAAGTTTTCTTTTCACCGTTATTCTCATTTTATCATAGTCTCCTTTTTTAAAGTTAAACGCTAACGTATTTGATTTCCCATGTATATTTACTTCAAAGCTAATATCAAATCCGATCATATTATGATCACTGTTATCAAGCGGCCCCAGCACCATTACCTCCCGCACCAGATCATGTGCTCCACTAAGGACTAGGTCTAGAATTTTTCCTTCTCTCGTCGGTTCCTGTACCAGCTGCTCCATAAAGCTGTCCTTAATTTCATCAAGGAATTTTACCTCCCTAGCATGTCCCGATGTTACATTTACCCAGTCAATATCGGGGTAATTGAAATCACCCATTATTATTGTGCTGCCCAGTTTGCGTCCCTAATTTCCTTTAACATTTCTGCATCCGTCTGTTCATCCTGGCCCGGCGGACGGTAGTACACTCCTATCATTATTCTTTTCCCCTTTACACATGGAATTTCAATCCACAGTGATTCCAAGAAGTGTTTTGTTTCCTGCAGAATTGTCATTGTTGGGTATCATTAGGAAAGGTATGGAAAACAAAAATAAGGATATTATTCTGCCGTTGTATCGCTCCATGGTGCGACCGCACCTCGAGTATTGTGTTCAATTCTGGTCGCCGCACCTCAAAAAAGACATAGTGGATTTGGAAAAGGTGCAGAGAAGGGCGACAAAGATGATACAGGAGATGGGACAGCTTCCCTATCAGGATAGGCTGAAGATGCTGGGGCTCTCCAACTTGGAGAAAAGGTGGCTGAGGGGAGATATGATAGAGGTCTATAAGATAATGAGTGGAATGGAATGGGTCAATGTGGAGTGTCTGTTTACCCTTTCCAAAAATACTAGGACATGCGATGAAGCTGCAGTGTGGTAAATTTAAAACGAATTGGAGGAAATTTTTCTTCAGTCAACGCATAGTTAAACTCTGGAATTCGCTACCGGAAAAGGTGGTTAAGGCGGTTAACTTAGCAGACTTCAAAAAAGGGTTGGACGGCTTCCTGGAGGAAAAAGCCATAGAATGTTATTGAATGGACGAGGGAATAATACAGTATTTCTAGGATGGGCGGGACAAATTGCTTGTTCTTTTGGCTGTTGTCGGTGACAGGGTGCTGGGCTTGATGGACACTTGGTCTGTCCCAGCATGGCGATGCTTATGTACTGTACTTATATGCATATATGCGAATCTTGCACTTATCAGTGGTGTGCTAAACCGAAGTTTGTCCCCATAGAAATTGATGGCGCCAAAAACGGGACCGAAGTACAGCATGCAACTAAACAGAGCATGCGTTTATCCGACGTGCACTTAAATGGAGTGCACAGTAATATTGTTTAATAAAGATGGTATGTTTTTAAATAGTGGGAATGAGTAGATTAATGTAAGATTATAGGTAGTTACATAATTGAATTAGTCATCTGATTTTTTTATGAAGAAATTTGACTAAATGTTAAATATTTAGCCCTGTTTGTATATTCAATGAATATGCATGAGATCTATTTGCATGTACTACCTCCATTGTGTGCAAATAGATCTCATGGTTATTCATTGGGGAAATCCTGGAAATCTGACTGGGTTGGAGACCTCGAGGACCGAGGTTGCCTACCTCTGTTTTAAAGTTTCTTCTTAAATGATGTTACCTTCTTGATATAAGCCATGTTTGAGGTTTAAAGAGCATTATAATAGGAAAATCCAAACCATCTTATATGGTATTTACTGTTTATTTTGGTTATGGATTATGAAACGATTGTATCTTCTTCCCCCCATCCTTTATGTGGGCTGTAGAAAGCTTGCTCTGTCTTGCTCTTTCGTTTCCTTAATATTATTTGAAAATTGTAAAAAAAAAAAAATAAATAAAACCAAAAACCTGACATTATCATAATATATTGGTCAGATGAGAATTTCTAGGGCTCTTGTCATTTCCTATTTGTTCACACTCCGCCATCACATTGATTAGAGTCCTTGCTCTTGCTTGGCATTTTCTGTCAAGACAGAGAGTATGGAAGAGTATAATGATATGATACATGATAAAACACTTGCAGCCGCTGACAGCCCCAGAACATTACTATTAACTGCTCAAAACGAAATGCTTCTGATATCACAAAGCTCCAGGAGAAGAGACACAACACAGGCATAGCCGTTACACTACCACCTTTTAATGCACACTAGTTAAACGTATCACCCATTAAAAAAATGAAAATGGAACTGACCCCCCAATAGCAATGAAACAAACAAACCCCAAGGCTTGGCTCTTTCTGGGCTGTTGTTTAATATATATTTGGTCCCTGTTGGTTGGGTTCTAAGTGATTTTCGGTTTGGTATGTCACAGTTATGCAGATGATATTCAATTTTTTCTCTCGCTGATGGAGCCTGTGCCTGTGGTGGTTACTCAATTACAAGTAATCTTAGAGGGGATCCATCATTGGATATTTCAGAATTGTCTGTCTCTTAATATGTCTAAAACAGACATTTTGCTGGTAACTGCTGAACCAGCAATTTCTTTTCCTTCTGAGGAGTGGCCTAGTGGTTAGGGTGGTGGACTCTGGTCCTAGGGAACTGAGTTTGATTCCCACTTCAGGCCCAGCTGCTTGTGACTCTGGGCAAGTCACTTAACCCTCTATTGCCCCAGGTACAAATAAGTACCTGTATATGTAAGCCGCATTGAGCCTGCCATGAGTGGGAAAGTGCGGGGTACAAATGTAACTAAAAAAATATCTGGTGTTGTGATTCTTGTTTCTTCTGTTGTGAAATCCTTGAATGCACTATTTGATGATGCATTGTCTTTCCCCCCTCAGATTCTTTCTGTGGTGAAAAAATTATTTTATAAGGTGTGTTTACTTTGTAAACTACACCCGTTGATTTCCCAGAATGATTTTCACAGGGTGCTTCAGAGTTTGGTTTTGTTGGGTCTAGATTACTGTAGTATTTGTTATGAACGTTTGCCTACGCTGCGCATACAGGCATTGCAGGTAATGATGAACTCAACTGTGCACCTGTTATATGGACTTTCAAAATATGATCATGTTACTCCCAGTTTGAAGACATTGAATTGGTTATCTATGCAAGATAGAATTAAATATAAATTGTTGATTGTGGTTCATTACTGTGTATGTCATGATTCATCTCAGTACCTATTAGATTTTCTTCATTTATATACTGCCCGAAGCAGGTGCTTTGTTCGGACAGCACTTGTTTGCTGGCAATTCCAGATTTTCGACTGTTTCTTTTGCTGGTCCCAGAAGGCAAAAGTAGAGACTAATAGACAATTCACCACTGGAGACGTGAGTCCAACAGTCTTTATTATATCAAAGATAATGACCCGACACAGGCCGTGTTTCGACGCTAAAAAGCGTCTGCATCAGGGGTCAATAAATACACCAAGTAGTGAATGCAAAACGAAGAGTCCTACATGTATGTGTGTTGTCAGCTCACTGATCATGTAGCACCAAACAGAATATGCTGGATACAAACTATCAGAGCAAATGTCTTTTGCTGGTCCAAAAGAGTGGAATAAATTGCCTTGATCTCTCAGGACACAGAATAATTCAAATTTGTTTAAGTGACTGCTGAAGCAGCATTTGTTGGCGCAAGCTGCACAGTAATTTGGACAGCTGGTGGACTCTGTGATGATCTGTGTTAGAGCAGTGTGTTTTAAGCCTGTAAAATCGCCTTAATTCTTGTAGTGTATTTCTCTAGTTGGCCAGCAGGTGGTGCATGTTATGTTTTAAGCTTTTACAAAGAACTGACCTTTCCCTTCTTTAGTTAATACAGATAAAGGAAATGCCTGTAGTGATGTAACCAGCTATTTTTAAATGTTGTTCTGGGCTATGATTGGCCCAGGAGCTCATTTTTCATCTGGATTGTACAGTTTTGCCCCAGTCTTAGCCAGGAAGAAAAGAGAGCAGGATTTCTATGCTGAGACTCAGTAAACAAACAGTTATATGTCCTGATCTCCCCAGGTACTTTTTAGAAAGTAAACAAATGTTTAGTTAGCATTATAATTTATCCATATTTCAGTTACCTGTTATTGTTTGCTGATTGCACATTTTTTGTTCATTGTTCAATTTTTCAGAGAATAAACATTTCTTTTAGTTTATTGCCTCTGCCTGGACTGATAAAGAATCCTGGTGGTTTTTGTGTGGGGTCTGTGAGTGCTTTCTGGGAACTGTGGGAGCACTGGGAGTGTGGCCCTAGTAACCTAGAAATCAGTGAGGATAATTTGAGAGCGGAAAAATATTGAAGTTCACTTTTTTGTCCCTGCTTCGTATTTCTCTGCATGCTTATTACAGCTACTATCATGAGAGAGAGAGAGAGAGAGAGAGAGAGAGAGAGAGAGAATAAGCTACATCTTAGCCTGGCTTGTTTTGTCACAAAACTTACAGGTCATAGCTCAGGTGTACTGTGCTTTTCTTGTTTAAAAAAAAAAAGGCACACAACACACTTTAATTATACCTTTATGTTACTTAAGTGGGTTAGAGAGGGGCTGTGTTTGAGCCAGCATTTTCTGCTTTTGCTCTTTGGGGCTATCTGTTCAGTCTGAACTTGAGATTTGATACCTAAGCCTTGTTCGCAAAAACCAGGGAATTTCCCCAGTATTTTAATTTCCCCCCTCTCTCGTGTGCAGAGCTCAAGCAGTTACCACTTTTCGAAAGGCACTGTTTTCCATAGTGGGGCTGTCCAATGAAATCCACTTGCACCAGCTTTGCGTAAGGTGCGTTGTTATGATGAATTTAAGAAGCTTCTTAAAACTTACTTTTTTCAGCAAGCTTATGGACATAAGTTTGACCCCGCCCTGGGCCTATTCCCCTTCATGTATTTTGGCTGTAGATTGGCCAATTAGTGGACCAATGCCTACAGTGATTGATTTCTTTCTTATGCTTTCTATATGTTTTTTTGCTATTTCTTGTTTGCTATCCATGCATTATTGTAGTTCCTTTCTTTTGGTGACTCTCCTGTAATTTATATATACTGTATTGCACACCGCTATGATGTTTTCTCCTTAGCGGTATACTACTACTACTACTATTTAACATTTCTAGAGCGCTACAAAGTGTACGCAGCGCTGTACAAACACAGAAGAAAGACAGTCCCTGCTCAAAGAGCTTACAATCTAATAGACAAAAAGTAAAGCATTTAAATTTAAAATATTTAAGGTATAGCAAATAAAGTTAACCTGAACGTATAAATTTTCATGACTACAGTAGCAATTTTTTTTTTTATAGTTACAATTAAGTTGAAGAAGCACCAGACCAAATCTACTGAAGAAAGCGTGCTGGTGCCATCTGGTGGACTGATTGATGAAGTGTATTTTAATATCTGCCAGGAATTGTCCTGTTTTGTGTGTTTTAATGAATTGCAGGCAGTATTTTGCACTTGGTTGAGGAGAGAAGGCTGCATCTTACAATTTTTGTACCATCAAAAGCTAAAAGGTAAAAAAATAAATAAAAGAGGAAACAATGTCGAAGCAGGGTAATGGTATAAAGACTTCCAGACCAGCGTAGATCATTTATTGCTTGTACCCTGCCTAAAATTTCTGAGTTGGTGTATAACACTAAGTACATAAGTACATAAGTATTGCCATACTGGGAAAGACCAAAGGTCCATCGAGCCCAGTATCCTGTTTCCAACAGTGGCCAATCCAGGTCACAAATACCTGGCAAGATCCCAAAAAAGTACAAAACATTTTATACTGCTTATCCCAGAAATAGTGGATTTTCCCCAAGTCCATTTAATAGTAGTCTATGGACTTTTCCTTTAGGAAGTCGTCCAAACCTTTTTAAAACTCCGCTAAGCTAACCACCTTTACCACACTGGATAGCTTGTTGCCAGAAATGGACATTAACCCCCTAATTCTATAAAAGTCACCAAAAATTGTGCTTGCCAATTGGGGCGCACGTCTATTTGTGCATGCAATTTAATTGAATATCGAACTAATTAGTACCAATAATTGTCTTTTTAGCAAGCAGTTATTGGCACTCATTATATTTAATTAGGATTATGTGTGTAAATGTAGGTGTGGGATCTGCGTCTAAAATTTATGCGTAATCTGAAAAAGGGGGCATGGAAATGGGAGAGTATTGGGCATAACTGGGCTTTTCCTAAAATTAATGTGCATTGTTATAGAATAATGGGATCATGCAACTGCACAAGTGGTTGCTCAGCATGGGTGTAGCCCATGAGATTTTCCGAGTGTGGGGCACTCCCTCAGTGAATCTCTTTGCTATTCTGTTCAATCATAAACTCTCTCAGTACAATTCCAGGCTCAGGACACACAACATACTAGCGTCGGATGCCTTCCTCCTCCATTGGGAGACTGGCCTTCTGTTTGCATATCCTCCCATCCCTCTCATGGGGAAGACTTTGCTGAAACGCGGGCAAGTCTGTGGAACCATAATCCTAATCACCCCATATTGGCCCAGGCAGATCTGGTTCCCTCTTCTTCTTCTGGAGTTATCCTCTGAAGAACCTTGGAGAGTGGAGTGTTTTCCACCCCTCATATTGCAGAACGAGGGATCTCTTGTACATTCTAACCTCCAGTCCCTGGCCCTCACAGCCTGGATATTGAGACCTTAGAATTTGCTTCCTTGCATCTTCCTGAGGGTGTCTCCAAGGTCTTGTTGGCTTCCAAGAAAGATTCTACCAAGAGGTGTTATTCTTTCAAATGGAGGAAGTTTACCATGTGGTGTGAGGGCAAGGCCCTAGATACTCTTTCTTGCCCTACACAGACCCTGCTTGAATACCTTCTGCAACTCTCTGAATCTGGTCTTAAGATGAACTCTGTAAGGGTTCACCTCAGTGCAATTAATACTTACCATCACTGTGTGGAAGGTGAGCCTATCTCTGGACAGCCTCTAGTTGTTCACTTCCTGAGAGGTTTGCTGTTGACAAAACCCCTTGTCAAATCTCTGCCTGTGTCATGGGACCTCAATGTCGTCCTCACCTAGCTGATGAAAGCTCCTTTTGAGTCTCTTGATTCCTATCATCTGACGTACTTGACCTGGATGGTCTTGTTTTTGGTGGCTCTCACTTCAGCTTGCAGGGTCAGTGAGCTTCAGGACTTAGTAGCAGATCCACCTTACATGAAATTTCATCATAACAGAGTAGTTCTCTGCATGCACCCTAAGTTCCTGCCTAAGGTTATGTCGGAGTTCCATCTAAATCAGTGTATCATCCTTCCAAAATGTTTTCCCAAACCTCACACCCATCCTGGTGAAAACACACTGCACACCTATGAACAGTCCACCCAGCTTTTTGTTCTTTTGATCCCAACAGGATGGGGTTGCCATCAGGAAATGCACAGTCTCCAATTAGCTAACAGATTGCATTTCTTTCATTTATTTATTTGGATTTTGTTCACACCTTTTTCAGTAGTAGCTCAAGGTGAGTTATATTCAGGTACACTGAATATTTCTCTGTCCCAGGAGGGCTCACAATCAAAGCTTGTACCTGAGGCAATGGAGGATTAAGTGACTTGCCCTTTTATTTATGTTCAAGCTGTGCTGACTCTTGAGGGTCATATCAAGGCTCATAATGTCAGAATCATGGTGGTGTTGGTAGCCCACTTGAGGTCAGCCCCTATTGAAGAAATCTATAGGGCTGCAACGTGGTCTTCAGTCCACACATTCACATCTCACTATTGCCTTATGCAAGATGCCTGATGATATAGTCGGTTTGGACAGACTTTGTTTGGGATCTAGAATCCAACTCCACCCTCCTTTGTTCTGTTTCAGGCTTCGCTCTCACAAAGTATGTATATAGTTTCAGGTTAATCACTATTTCAGCACACCATTGCGAGTTCCAATTGTCCTACTGTTGTTGTTTTTGGTGAGCCTGGTAGCTAGGGATTCCCATTTGTGAGAATAACATGACCTGCTTATCCTCAGAGAAAGCAAAGATACTTACCTGTAGCAAGTATTCTTCAAGGACAATGGGCCATCAATTCTTAAGTACTCTCCCACCTCCCCTTGGAGTTGTCTTATATAGCTGTTGTACTGTACTGATGGTCCTGTGCTCTTGCGGCGGGTAGGAAGGCATTTGCAAATGAGCAGTGGGGATGCTGTCGCATGCTTTTAAAATTATGCTTCTAATTGCATTACTAAAACGCTGTGTGTGGCTGCCATATTTTGGCATAGACTGCTTTTTACCAAGGAGGTGAAGAAGCTTGTAAACACCTCTTGGCTACTTTAGCCCCTGACACAGCCCTTATGTGGGCGAAGCACGACCAGTGTTGGGGTTTTTTTTATAGCCATCACATGAATAAAGTATTTCTCAAAGGACCTTTTCCTGTGTGATCTGCTCCTTTCATACTGCTGTTTTGGATCTTGTAGATTGCTTGCCCTGCTGTTTCCTCACACGTAGAGTTAGGTATGATTCCTGGGTGTAAGCGCTATTCTATAAACTGCGTCTAACTTTAAGCATGGCTTATAGAATAGTACTTTTTTTGGTGCTATATATAGAATCTAGCCTTAAGGGCATAACTTAGATGACGTGGAGGGGCATAATCGAAAGGGACGTCCAAGTTTTGGTGAGGACTTCCTCGCAAAACGTCCCGATGGAGGGGTGGGGAAACCTGTATCTTTTGTTTCGATAATACAGTCGGGGATGCCCAAATCCTGAAATTTAGGTCATCCTTAGAGATCGTCGTCCCTAGACTTGGTCATTTCTGATTTTCGGCGATAATGGAAACCAAGGACGCCCATCTTAGAAATGACCAAATGCAAGCATTCGTAGTGCACTGGTCCCCCTGACATGCCAGGACACCAACAGGGCTTCCTAGGGGGCACTGCAGTGGACTTCATAAATTGCTCCCAGGAACATAGCTCCCTTACCTTGTGTGCTGAGCCCCCCAACTCCCCCCCCCCCCCAAAACCCACAACTGTACACCACTACCATAGCCCTTACGGCTGAAGGGGAACACCTAGATGTGGGTACAGTGGGTTTGTGGTGGGTTTTGGAGGGCTCACATTTACCACCAGAAGTGCAGCAGGTAGGGAGGGGATGGTCCTGGGTCCGCCTGCCTGAAGTGCACTGCACCCACTAAAACTGCTCCAGGGACCTGCATACTACTGTGATGGACCCGAGTATGACATTTGAGGCTGGCACAAAATATTTTTAAAGATATTTTTTGAGGGTGGGAGGGGGTTAGTGACCACTGAGGGAGTAAGAGGAGGTCATCCCCGATTCTCTCCGGTGGTCATCTGGTCAGTTCGGGCACCTTTTTGTGCCTTGTTCATAAGAAAAACAGGACCAGGTAAAGTCATCCAATTGCTCGTCAGGGATGCCCTTTTTTTTTCCATTATGGGTCGAGGACGTCCATGAGTTAGGCATGCCCAAGTCCCACCTTCGCCACGCCTCTGACACGCCCCCATGAACTTTGGTGATCCCTGCGACAGAAAGCAGTTGGGGATGCCCAAAATTGGCGATTTGGCGACCCTGCGAGAAGGACGCCCATCTTCCGATTTGTGTCGAAAGATGGGCGTCCTTCTGTTTCGAAAATGAGCCTGAAGATGTCTGAAAAAGTTACATGTTTGAACTTCTGTAACTTTTAAAATATTTTCACATGAAAGGGTAGGGTTTGGACTGTTGATTAGCTAATTTTGTTACAGAGAGCCTGAAAATTTAGCGATGGAGATCCAGAGAGGAGTTGTCCCATATGCCAAATATAAATCAGTTGATAAGATAACAGAACTCCATAAATTAATAAAATAAATACAGAGACATGTATAAACACCTAAATCTTATAAAATCATACTTGTAAAGTAATATTTATATAAATATTAGTATAATATTTATATACATATATAAATATAAATATTTATATATTTATATAAATATTACATTATAAAATTAACTATGTATAATTATTAATACTTGTTCTGGTATCTTATCAACTGATTTATATTTAATCTCTGTTCATTGTAATGATCTTTTGTTTTCCCTGTGTTTTTATAAGGTTTTTGCTTGATCCCTTTGCAGTCCTGACGCTGAAATGCATAATGTCATTGAAACGCGGAAGCCCCCCCCCCCCCAACAAAATTGCAGCTTTCTTTTTGCCATTTATGAGCCAGTTTAAAATTCCAAAAATGCAGCATTTCAGCTAATTGGAAGGTGGGCTTTTATATGCCTTTTTTGGTTTTCAAATTGGAAGATTTGTTTTATTTTTTTAGTGTTTTGGAGTGAACAGGCAACATTTAAAAATAAGTATGCACATTTTTAAAATCATTTTTTGGTATATGTTTAAGCAGAAGGTATACATCTTTTTAATATCTTGATAAATGTGGCTTGCATTTAAAGATTTCATTTTATAAATAAAAGTTATTTTTGAGTGCAGAGGAAGGAAGCACTTAGGGGTCCTTTCATAGAGGCGCACTGAAAAATGGTTGCAGTAGTGTAGGCGCAGGTTTTGGGTGTGCCTGTAAAAAAGACCTCTTTTTTTTTTTTTTACTGAAAATGGACGTGCAGCAAAATCAAATTTGCCCTGCGTCCATTTTGGGTCTGAGACCTTACCGCCAGCCATAGACCTAGTGCTAAAGAATCTGGGCGGTAATGACCTACATGCGTCAAATGCCACTTGGCGTGCATCCATTATGCATGCCAGAAAATAAAAAATATTTTTCAGATGCTCATAGCAGACGCGTGCCAAAATTGAAATTACCACAAGGGCCATGTGGTAACTGGGCGGTAACTCTAATTTGATGCACATTCTGCATGCGTTGGCACCTACGTGGCTTATCATATGTTCTACTTTTTGTGTATACCTGACCTTGATTTGTATCTGCCATTTTCAGGGCACAGACCGTAGAAGTCTGCCCAACACTAGCCCCGCCTCCCCCACCGGCTCTGCCATCCTATCTCTGCTAAGCTTCTGAGGATCCATTCCTTCCAAACAGGATTCCTTTATATTTATCCCATGCATTTTTCAATTCCGTTACCGTTTTCATCTCCGCCACCTCCCGCGGGAGGGCATTCCAAGTATCCACTACTCTCTCCGTGAAAAAATACTTCCTGACATTTTTCTTGAGTCTGCCCCCCTTCAATCTCATTTCATGTCTTCTAGTTCTACCGCATTCCCATCTACGTAAAAGGTTTGTTTGCAGAGGTTCAAATATTTGAACGTCTGTATCATATCACCCCTGTTTCTCCTTTCCTCCAGGGTATACATGTTCAGGTCAGCAAGTCTCTCCTCATACGTCTTGTAACGCAAATCCCATACCATTCTCGTAGCTTTTCTTTGCACTGCTCCAATTCTTTTTACATCCTTAGCAAGATACGGCCTCCAAAACTGAACACAATACTCCAGGTGGGGCCTCAACAACGACTTATACAGGGGCATCAACACCTCCTTTCTTCTGCTGGTCACACCTCTCTCTATATAGCCTAGCAACCTTCTAGCTATGGCCACCACTTTGTCACACTGTTTCGCTGCCTTCATATCCTCAGATACTATCACCCCAAGATCCCTCTCCTCGTCCGCACATATCAGACTCTCACCGCCTAACACATACGTCTCCCTTGGATTTCTACTCCCGAAGTGCATCACTTTGCATTTCTTCGCATTGAATTTTAATTGCCAATCCTTAGACCATTCTTCTAGCTTCTGCAGATCCTTCTTCATGTTTTCCACTCCCTCCAGGGTGTCCACTCTGTTGTATCGTCTGCAAAAAGGCAAACTTTACCTTCTAACCCTTCGGCAATGTCACTCACAAATATATTGAACAGAATCAGCCCCAGCACTGATCCCTGAGGCACTCCATTACTCACCTTTCCCTCATTTGAGCAAATTCCATTAACCATCACCCTCTGATGTCTGTCCGTCAACCAGTTCCTAATCCAGTTCACCACGTCGGGTCCTATCTTCAGCCTGTCAAGTTTACTTAAGAGCCTCCTATGGGGAGCCGTATCAAAAGCTGTGCTGAAATCTAAGTAGATTACGTCTATAGCACGTCCCTGATTCAATTCTCTGGTCACCCAGTCAAAGAAATCAATGAGATTCGTTTGGCAAGATTTCCCTTTGGTAAAATCATGTTGTCTCAGATCTTGCAACTTATTGGCTTCCAGGAAATTCACTATCCTTTCCTTCAGCATCACTTCCGTTACTTTTCCAATAACCAAAGTGAGGCTTACCGGCCTGTAGTTTCCAGCTTCTTCCCTATCACCACTTTTGTGAAGAGGGACCTGCCGTTCTCCAATCCCACGGACCTGCCAGAACCTCTCTGAGCTCCCTCTATATCCTGGGGTGGATCCCGTCTGGTCCCATGGCTTTGTCCACCTTTAGATTTCCTAGTTGTTCATACACACTCTCTTCCGTGAACGGTGCTATATCCACTCCATTCTCATATGTACTTTTGCCAGTGAATCGCGGTCCTTCTCTTTTCTAAGCTGAAGAGCCCTAACCTCTTTAGCTTTTCCTCGTATGGGAAGAGTTCCATCCCCTTTATCATTTTGGTCACTCTTCTTTGAACCTATTCTTGCCATCTTTTTTTTTTTTTTTGCTCTTTTGCATTCTGCTGCATGGCTCTGCTAATGAGCACTGTCACAGTCCAACCTCATGCTTATCTTGGTAGTTCCTCTTCCTACTCAGGTACCTGCTTTGCATCAATCCAAGCTTCTCATTTCTCCTGCACATGTGCAGCAACCCTGATATTCATGATTTCCACAGCCTGAACAAGAGCCATGGCACCAGAACTCCAGCCTTCCTCTTCTCACTCCTTGGGCTGCTCCCTCCTGCTGCTGCTCCTTCCTGCCACCAGCCCTGACCAAGCCAGCATCCAGCCGAACCTTGAGCGCTGGACCTCCAACAACTTCAAGCACTTGTCGGTCATGGCTATGCTATGTTTTGCCCCAAGCCATCATTGTGCAGCAGCCTCTTGGATCCTGCACCTCCCACAGCTACCCCAGCCTGTAGCTTGCGCCCTTCTCCCAGTGAGCCCTTTCTTTTAATCTTTTTCCAATGCTTACAGTGGATAAGCAACTTATGAAATGCATGGTAAAATTATAGTAAGGCCATCCAGACCAGGCACCTTCCAACTTGCCATGATTTTTTATTGTTGTATAAATTTCCTCCTCTGTAATGGTGGTAGTTAGTTGAAGATTGGCTACTCAATCCATTGTATTGTGCAGAAGAGAGACGAACAGATCTAAAGGTGTATGCAAATCTCTTCTGATGTGTACAGATGCTGGTAAAAGTCTTTAAAGTGATGTAGAATAGCAGTATCTTGGGTCAAAGGTTGATCCTTATCATCCTTTAGAAAATAGACACCAGCTCGTTCCCTCTTTCCCTTAAGATACTGAGGTAATACGTGACCACAACCTGCACAATATTGTTATCTCGCCTGCCTTATGACCCAACAATGTGTTATATTTATATTTCACCTATTGGAATTGATGGAGAAGCACCATTATGGCAGGATTCAATTTATGTGCAGCTTCCAGTTGCTTAATGTTAGTCTCCCATTTTAACAGCTTGGTGTGTTGCTATTTTCTTCTATCCTCCTGCTGACTTTAGAACTGTTTGGTGCCTTGTATTTTTGTGCTGCCTGGCCCTCTTTGTTCCAAACTGACTGTTCAATAAGGGTATTTTATTTCAAGGTCTGTGCTTGAATCTTCTTCTTCCTACTCCCATTGTACCTGGTGCCTGGTAGAGTCTGTGGAGCTGATATTCTGCCAGTAGAGGCAGCCCGCATAAGTGCCTTGCTCGGCGCTGACCCTGGATATTCAATGCCAGGCCATTTCTGGTGACCGGCATTTGAATATCTGGTTTCAATTTTGGCTGCTAGAACTTAACCAGTTCAGTCAATAGTCAGCGCTAACCAATTAAGTTCCTGTCAGTTAAAGATAGGGCTGCTATATATGATATAACCGGTTAGACTCTATCCCCGGATTCTATATATGGCGCCTGAATATCCACACGGAAACTGAAGCGTATTCTATAACAATGCACATAACTTAATGGTTGACTAGCTAATCAGTGCTGTTAATTGGATGTTAAAAAGCAATTTAAAGCACTAATTGGCATTAATTGAGATTTAAGCGCCCAACTTGCTAAGTGTATTTTATAAAGTGGTGTGCCTGAATTCTAAGTCACTCAGTTGGAAAGGGGCATGGCCATGGGTGGGGCATGAATCTATGTGCATTATTATATAATACACCCAATCTGTGCCTAATTTAGGTGTTGGGATTTACACTAAGTAAAACGTGGCCTAAATGGATGTGACCAAATTTGGTTTGTGGAGAGGCACTTGGAATATTCTATATACAGCATGGAAATTTAAGTCTATTCTATAAAATTTAGGTACACTTTAGAGAATACACCTAGGCGTAATTATTTTCCAAATGGATTTTTCAGGTGCCATATATAGAATCTAGCCCTATGCTCTAACCGCGAATAATCAGTGGAGATAATTGGTTATCTCCCACTGAATATTTGTGGTTAAGTACATAAGTACATAAGTAATGCCATACTAGGAAAAGACCAAGGGTCCATCGAGCCCAGCATCCTGTCCACGACAGCGGCCAATCCAGGCCAAGGGCACCTGGCAAGCTTCCCAAACGTACAAACATTCTATACATGTTATTCCTGGAATTGTGAATTTTTCCCAAGTCCATTTAGTAGCGGTTTATGGACTTGTCCTTTAGGAAACCGTCCAACCCCTTTTTAAACTCTGCTAAGCTAACCGCCTTCACCACTTTCTCCGGCAACGAATTCCAGAGTTTAATTATACGTTGGGTGAAGAAAACTTTTCTCCGATTTGTTTTAAATTTACTACACTGTAGTTTCATCGCATGCCCCCTAGTCCTAGTATTTTTGGAAAGCGTGAACAGACGCTTCACATCCACCTGTTCCACTCCACTCATTATTTTATATACCTCTATCATGTCTCCCCTTAGCCGTCTCTTCTCCAAACTGAATAGCCCTAGCCTCCTTAATCTTTCTTCATAGGGAAGTCGTCCCATCCCCGCTATCATTTTAGTCGCCCTTCTCTGCATCTTTTCCAATTCTACTATATCTTTCTTGAGATGCGGCGACCAGAATTGAACACAATACTCAAGGTGCGGTCACACCATGGAGCGATACAACAGCATTATAACATCCTCACACCTGTTTTCCATACCTTTCCTAATAATACCCAACATTCTATTCGCTTTCCTAGCTGCAGCAGCACACTGAGCAGAAGGTTTCAATGTATTATTGACGACGACACCCAGATCCCTTTCTTGGTCCGTAACTCCTAACGTGGAACCTTGCATGACGTAGCTATAATTCGGGTTCTTTTTTCCCACATGCATCACCTTCCACTTGCTCACATTAAACGTCATCTGCCATTTATTTATTTTTTTATTTTATTGCATTTGTATCCCACATTTTCTCACCTATTTGCGGGTTCAGTGTGGCTGCCCAGTCTCCCAGTCTCTTAAGACCCTCTTGTAATTTTTCACAGAGAGCATTCCAGAAGTTTGGGGAGGGACTCAAATCTTTGATTTGGACTGTAGCTTTTTCTGAAGTTATTCCTACATATGATAAGGGAAAGGAAAGACTATGAAAAACAGAGGAGTTCAATAAGTGGCTTGAAGTTTGGTGTAAAGAAGTTTTTAGATACATAGGAAGATGGGACAGTAGTGCAAAAATACTAGGCTGTACTGTAATGATGGGCTACATCTTTCTGTGACAGGAAAAAGGATCCTTTAGGAGAAATTCAGACAGTATGTTTCTACACATTTAAACTAGAGGGTGGGGTGACATAAGGAAATAAGGAAATTCAGAAAGTCACCCCCAGCAAAAACATGACAGAGGAGAAAAGCAGGAAGCTAAGCAGGTGCAACACAGGCCAACCACTGGATGAGTGACCTGGTGACACAAGAGCAGTGATGTAACCTTTTGTTGGATTATCCATGTGAAAGTGTTTGGTGGGCATGAAAAGAAACCATCTCAGGAGCCAAATGGAGAGAAAGACCCCAATCTGCAAGCAACATCCTGCAGGTTGGGGTCAGTCCCTTTCTCTCTCTCTCTCTCTCTTTCTCCACACCTGGAGGCAAACATGTGGTGGAGGTGTGTATCCCACATTAGACAAATGGCAAGCTAAGCTCCCCTTACATGGAGCCACACAGGTGGTAAAGGTGTATGTCGAAAGAGAAAAGCAAGAAGCTAAGCAGATGCAAACCAGACCAACCAATGGATGGGCAACCTGGTGACACAAGAGCAGTGGTGTTACCTTTTGTTGGATTATCCATGTGAAAGTGATTGGTGAGCATGAAAAGAAACCATCTCAAGAGCTCAATGGAGAGAAAGACCCCAATCTGCAAGCAACACCCTGCAGGTTGGGGTCAGTCCCTCTCTCTCTGTCTCCCCACCTGGAGGGAAACGTGTGGTGGAGGTGTGTATCCCACATTAGACAAATGGCAAGCTAAGCTCCCCTTACATGGAGCCACACAGGTGGTAAAGGTGTATGTCAAAAGAGAAAAGCAGGAAACTAAGCAGGTGCAAACCAAACCAACCAATGGATGGGCAACCTGGTGACACAAGAGCAGTGGTGTTAACTTTTGCTGGATTATCCATGTGAAAGTGATTGGTGAGCATGAAAAGAAACCATCTCAAGAGCCCAATGGAGACAAAGACCCCAATCTGCAAGCAACACCCTGCAGGTTGGGGTCAGTCCCCTTATCTCTCTCTCTCTCTCTCTCTCTCTCTCTCTCCACATCTGAAGGCAAACATGTGGTGGAGGTGTGTATCCCACATTAGACAAATGGCAAGCTAAGCTCCCCTTACATGGAGCCACACAGGTGGTAAAGGTGTATGTCAAAAGAGAAAAGCAGGAAGCTAAGCAGGTGCAAACCAGACCAACCAATGGATGGGCAACCTGGTGACACAAGAGCAGTGGTGTTACCTTTTGTTGGATTATCCATGTGAAAGTGATTGGTGAGCATGAAAAGTAGAGGAGTGTGGTAGCCGTGTTAGTCCACTCTTAAGGTTATCAATAGAAATCAAACAAAATAAAACATGGAAAAGAAAATAAGATGATACATTTTTTATTGGACATAACTTAATACATTTCTTGATTAGCTTTCGAAGGTTGCCCTTCTTCCTCAGATCGGAAATAAGCAAATGTGCTAGCTGACAGTGTATATAAGTGAAAACATTCAAGCATTACTATGTTAAAATATTCTCCAATATAGAAACAATAGAGAAACAGGCCAGATGCTTAAGACAAGATTCAATTTACATAGACACCATATGAACAATACTGGTGCCAGCAGGGTTCCCACGCCTGTTGGTCAACATTTTACAGGACCAGGACACTGTACCAGTGACTTCACAGTGAGAATCCTGAAAGGTAACTTTAAAACCATACAAGAACGTAAGACCTTTGAAGTCAGAATGATTGAATATTTTAACACCCAACAGAAAGGACTTAACAAGGATCTGGGGTTCCTAGCCCATTATAAACCATAAAGTTGTATGTTTCTGTTGATCACCCCACCCCTCACCTATCCACACCCATCCTGTTAGAATATCAATGATATGCTTTGATGTCCCCATGCATACTTCTTACCCACCCCCCTCCTCCCACCCTGTCAGACTGTCATAGTAATGCTTGAATGTTTTCACTTATATACACTGTCAGCTAGCACATTTGCTTATTTCCGATCTGAGGAAGAAGGGCAACCTTCGAAAGCTAATCAAGAAATGTATTAAGTTATGTCCAATAAAAAAGGTATCATCTTATTTTCTTTTCCATGTTTTATTTTGTTTGATTTCTATTGAGCATGAAAAGAAACCATCTCAAGAGCCCAATGGAGAGAAAGACCCCAATCTGCAAGCAACACCCTACAGGTTGGGGTCAGTCCCTTTCTCTCTCTCTCTCTCTCTCTCTCTTTCTCCACACCTGGAGGCAAACATGTGGTGGAGGTGTGTATCCCACATTAGACAAATGGCAAGCTAAGCTCCCCTTACATGGAGCCACACAGGTGGTAAAGGTGTATGTCGAAAGAGAAAAGCAAGAAGCTAAGCAGATGCAAACCAGACCAACCAATGGATGGGCAACCTGGTGACACAAGAGCAGTGGTGTTACCTTTTGTTGGATTATCCATGTGAAAGTGATTGGTGAGCATGAAAAGAAACCATCTCAAGAGCCCAATGGAGAGAAAGACCCCAATCTGCAAGCAACACCCTGCAGGTTGGGGTCAGTCCCTCTCTCTCTGTCTCCCCACCTGGAGGGAAACGTGTGGAGGAGGTGTGCATCCCAGATTAGACAAATGGCAAGCCAAGATACCCTAATGCAGAACCACACAGGTGGTGAAGATGTATGTCAGAGGAGAAAAGCAGGAAATTAAGCAGGTGCAACCCAGGCCAACCACTGGATGGGCAACCTGGTGGACCAAAATCAGTGGTGTACCCTTTTGTTGGATTATCCATGTGAAAGTGATTGGAGGGCATGAAAACAAACCATCTCAAGAACCCAATGGAGAGAAAGACCCCAACCCAACTGGATAATATATAATATAAAATATTTGAATGGGGTCAGTCTCTTTCTCTCTCCCCCCCTTTATGGAGGAAAATGCCTGGTGGAGGTGTGTATCCCAGATTAGATAAATGGCAAGTTGAGCTCCCCCTATGTGGGGCCACACAAGTGGTGAAGGTGTATGTCACAAGAGAAAAGCAGAAGCTAAGCAGGTAACCCCTGGTCAGCCACCAGATGGGCAACCTGGTAGCACAAAATCAGTGGTATTACCTTTTGTGGGATTATCCATGTGAAAGTGATTGGAGGGCATGAAAAGAAACTATCTCAAGAGCCCAATGGATAGAGAGACCCCAACCCAATTGGATAAGTAGAATATACATTATATAATATATAATATGAATGAGGTCAGTCTCTTTATGTCTCTCCCCACTCTGGAGGCAAATGCCTGGTTGAGGTGTGTATCCCAGATTAGATAAATGGCAAGTTAAACTCTCTCTATGTGGGGCCACACAAGTGGTGAAGGTGTATGTCACAGGAGAAAAGCAGGAAGCTAAGCAGGTGCACCCCTGGTCAGCCACTGGATGGGAGACCTGGTGGACCAAAATCAGTGGAATAACCTTTTGTTGGATTATCCATGTGAAAGTGATTGGAGGGCATGAAAAGAAACTATCTCAAGAGCCCAATGGATAGAAAGACCCCACACCAATTGGATAATTAGAATATACAATATATAATATGAATGGGGTCATTCTCTTTATCTCTCTCCCCCCTTTCTGACGGCAAATGCCTGGTGGAGGTGTGTATCCCAGATTAGATAAATGGCAAGTTAAACTCTCTCTATGTGGGGCCACACAAGTGGTGAAGGTGTATGTCACAGGAGAAAAGCAGGAAGCCAAGCAGGTGCACCCCTGGTCAGCCACTGGATGGGAGACCTGGTCAGCCACTGGATGGGAGACCTGGTGGACCAAAATCAGTGGAATAACCTTTTGTTGGATTATCCATGTGAAAGTGATTGGAGGGCATGAAAAGAAACCATCTCAAGAGCCCAATGGATAGAAAGACCCCAACCCAATTGGATAATTAGAATATACATTATATAATATATAATATGAATGAGGTCAGTCTCCTTATGTCTCTCCCCCACTCTGGAGGCAAATGCCTGGTTGAGGTGTGTATCCCAGATTAGATAAATAGCAAGTTAAACTCTCTCTATGTGGGGCCACACAAGTGGTGAAGGTGTATGTCACAGGAGAAAAGCAGGAAGCTAAGCAAGTGCACCCTTGGTCAGCCACTGGATGGGAGACCTGGTGGACCAAAATCAGTGGAATAACCTTTTGTTGGATTATCCATGTGAAAGTGATTGGAGGGCATGAAAAGAAACCATCTCAAGAGCCCAATGGATAGAAAGACCCCAACCCAATTGGATAATTAGAATATACATTATATAATATATAATATGAATGAGGTCAGTCTCTTTATGTCTCTCCCCCACTCTGGAGGCAAATGCCTGGTTGAGGTGTGTATCCCAGATTAGATAAATGGCAAGTTAAACTCTCTCTATGTGGGGCCACACAAGTGGTGAAGGTGTATGTCACAGGAGAAAAGCAGGAAGCTAAGCAGGTGCACCCCTGGTCAGCCACTGGATGGGAGACCTGGTGGACCAAAATCAGTGGAATAACCTTTTGTTGGATTATCCATGTGAAAGTGATTGGAGGGCATGAAAAGAAACCATCTCAAGAGCCCAATGGATAGAAAGACCCCAACCCAATTGGATAATTAGAATATACATTATATAATATATAATATGAATGAGGTCAGTCTCTTTATGTCTCTCCCCCACTCTGGAGGCAAATGCCTGGTTGAGGTGTGTATCCCAGATTAGATAAATGGCAAGTTAAACTCTCTCTATGTGGGGCCACACAAGTGGTGAAGGTGTATGTCACAGGAGAAAAGCAGGAAGCCAAGCAGGTGCACCCCTGGTCAGCCACTGGATGGGAGACCTGGTCAGCCACTGGATGGGAGACCTGGTGGACCAAAATCAGTGGAATAACCTTTTGTTGGATTATCCATGTGAAAGTGATTGGAGGGCATGAAAAGAAACCATCTCAAGAGCCCAATGGATAGAAAGACCCCAACCCAATTGGATAATTAGAATATACATTATATAATATATAATATGAATGAGGTCAGTCTCTTTATGTCTCTCCCCCACTCTGGAGGCAAATGCCTGGTTGAGGTGTGTATCCCAGATTAGATAAATGGCAAGTTAAACTCTCTCTATGTGGGGCCACACAAGTGGTGAAGGTGTATGTCACAGGAGAAAAGCAGGAAGCTAAGCAGGTGCACCCCTGGTCAGCCACTGGATGGGAGACCTGGTCAGCCACTGGATGGGAGACCTGGTGGACCAAAATCAGTGGAATAACCTTTTGTTGGATTATCCATGTGAAAGTGATTGGAGGGCATGAAAAGAAACCATCTCAAGAGCCCAATGGATAGAAAGACCCCAACCCAATTGGATAATTAGAATATACATTATATAATATATAATATGAATGAGGTCAGTCTCTTTATGTCTCTCCCCCACTCTGGAGGCAAATGCCTGGTTGAGGTGTGTATCCCAGATTAGATAAATGGCAAGTTAAACTCTCTCTATGTGGGGCCACACAAGTGGTGAAGGTGTATGTCACAGGAGAAAAGCAGGAAGCTAAGCAGGTGCACCCCTGGTCAGCCACTGGATGGGAGACCTGGTGGACCAAAATCAGTGGAATAACCTTTTGTTGGATTATCCATGTGAAAGTGATTGGAGGGCATGAAAAGAAACTATCTCAAGAGCCCAATGGATAGAAAGACCCCACACCAATTGGATAATTAGAATATACAATATATAATATGAATGGGGTCAGTCTCTTTATCTCTCTCCCCCCTTTCTGACGGCAAATGCATGGTGGAGGTGTGTATCCCAGATTAGATAAATGGCAAGTTAAACTCTCTCTATGTGGGGCCACCCAAGTGGTGAAGGTGTATGTCACAGGAGAAAAGCAGGAAGCTAAGCAGGTGCACCCCTGGTCAGCCACTGGATGGGAGACCTGGTCAGCCACTGGATGGGAGACCTGGTGGACCAAAATCAGTGGAATAACCTTTTGTTGGATTATCCATGTGAAAGTGATTGGAGGGCATGAAAAGAAACCATCTCAAGAGCCCAATGGATAGAAAGACCCCAACCCAATTGGATAATTAGAATATACAATATATAATATGAATGGGGTCATTCTCTTTATGTCTCTCCCCCACTCTGGAGGCAAATGCCTGGTTGAGGTGTGTATCCCAGATTAGATAAATGGCAAGTTAAACTCTCTCTATGTGGGGCCACACAAGTGGTGAAGGTGTATGTCACAGGAGAAAAGCAGGAAGCTAAGCAGGTGCACCCCTGGTCAGCCACTGGATGGGAGACCTGGTGGACCAAAATCAGTGGAATAACCTTTTGTTGGATTATCCATGTGAAAGTGATTGGAGGGCATGAAAAGAAACCATCTCAAGAGCCCAATGGATAGAAAGACCCCAACCCAATTGGATAATTAGAATATACATTATATAATATGAATGAGGTCAGTCTCCTTATGTCTCTCCCCCACTCTGGAGGCAAATGCCTGGTTGAGGTGTGTATCCCAGATTAGATAAATGGCAAGTTAAACTCTCTCTATGTGGGGCCACACAAGTGGTGAAGGTGTATGTCACAGGAGAAAAGCAGGAAGCTAAGCAGGTGCACCCCTGGTCAGCCACTGGATGGGAGACCTGGTGGACCAAAATCAGTGGAATAACCTTTTGTTGGATTATCCATGTGAAAGTGATTGGAGGGCATGAAAAGAAACTATCTCAAGAGCCCAATGGATAGAAAGACCCCACACCAATTGGATAATTAGAATATACAATATATAATATGAATGGGGTCATTCTCTTTATCTCTCTCCCCCCTTTCTGACGGCAAATGCCTGGTTGAGGTGTGTATCCCAGATTAGATAAATGGCAAGTTAAACTCTCTCTATGTGGGGCCACACAAGTGGTGAAGGTGTATGTCACAGGAGAAAAGCAGGAAGCTAAGCAGGTGCACCCCTGGTCAGCCACTGGATGGGAGACCTGGTGGACCAAAATCAGTGGAATAACCTTTTGTTGGATTATCCATGTGAAAGTGATTGGAGGGCATGAAAAGAAACTATCTCAAGAGCCCAATGGATAGAAAGACCCCACACCAATTGGATAATTAGAATATACAATATATAATATGAATGGGGTCATTCTCTTTATCTGTCTCCCCCCTTTCTGACGGCAAATGCCTGGTGGAGGTGTGTATCCCAGATTAGATAAATGGCAAGTTAAACTCTCTCTATGTGGGGCCACCCAAGTGGTGAAGGTGTATGTCACAGGAGAAAAGCAGGAAGCTAAGCAGGTGCACCCCTGGTCAGCCACTGATGGAGACTGGTCAGCCACTGGATGGGAGACCTGGTGGACCAAAATCAGTGGAATAACCTTTTGTTGGATTATCCATGTGAAAGTGATTGGAGGGCATGAAAAGAAACCATCTCAAGAGCCCAATGGATAGAAAGACCCCAACCCAATTGGATAATTAGAATATACAATATATAATATGAATGAGGTCAGTCTCTTTATGTCTCTCCCCCACTCTGGAGGCAAATGCCTGGTTGAGGTGTGTATCCCAGATTAGATAAATGGCAAGTTAAACTCTCTCTATGTGGGGCCACACAAGTGGTGAAGGTGTATGTCACAGGAGAAAAGCAGGAAGCTAAGCAGGTGCACCCCTGGTCAGCCACTGGATGGGAGACCTGGTGGACCAAAATCAGTGGAATAACCTTTTGTTGGATTATCCATGTGAAAGTGATTGGAGGGCATGAAAAGAAACCATCTCAAGAGCCCAATGGATAGAAAGACCCCAACCCAATTGGATAATTAGAATATACATATATAATATATAATATGAATGAGGTCAGTCTCTTATGTCTCTCCCCCACTCTGGAGGCAAATGCCTGGTTGAGGTGTGTATCCCAGATTAGATAAATGGCAAGTTAAACTCTCTCTATGTGGGGCCACACAAGTGGTGAAGGTGTATGTCACAGGAGAAAAGCAGGAAGCTAAGCAAGTGCACCCCTGGTCAGCCACTGGATGGGAGACCTGGTGGACCAAAATCAGTGGAATAACCTTTTGTTGGATTATCCATGTGAAAGTGATTGGAGGGCATGAAAAGAAACCATCTCAAGAGCCCAATGGATAGAAAGACCCCAACCCAATTGGATAATTAGAATATACATTATATATATATAATATGAATGAGGTCAGTCTCTTATGTCTCTCCCCCACTCTGGAGGCAAATGCCTGGTTGAGGTGTGTATCCCAGATTAGATAAATGGCAAGTTAAACTCTCTCTATGTGGGGCCACACAAGTGGTGAAGGTGTATGTCACAGGAGAAAAGCAGGAAGCTAAGCAGGTGCACCCCTGGTCAGCCACTGGATGGGAGACCTGGTGGACCAAAATCAGTGGAATAACCTTTTGTTGGATTATCCATGTGAAAGTGATTGGAGGGCATGAAAAGAAACCATCTCAAGAGCCCAATGGATAGAAAGACCCCAACCCAATTGGATAATTAGAATATACAATATATAATATGAATGGGGTCATTCTCTTTATCTCTCTCCCCCACTCTGGAAGCAAATGCCTGGTTGAGGTGTGTATCCCAGATTAGATAAATGGCAAGTTAAACTCTCTCTATGTGGGGCCACACAAGTGGTGAAGGTGTATGTCACAGGAGAAAAGCAGGAAGCTAAGCAGGTGCACCCCTGGTCAGCCACTGGATGGGAGACCTGGTGGACCAAAATCAGTGGAATAACCTTTTGTTGGATTATCCATGTGAAAGTGATTGGAGGGCATGAAAAGAAACCATCTCAAGAGCCCAATGGATAGAAAGACCCCACACCAATTGGATAATTAGAATATACAATATATAATATGAATGAGGTCAGTCTCTTTATGTCTCTCCCCCACTCTGGAGGCAAATGCCTGGTTGAGGTGTGTATCCCAGATTAGATAAATGGCAAGTTAAACTCTCTCTATGTGGGGCCACACAAGTGGTGAAGGTGTATGTCACAGGAGAAAAGCAGGAAGCTAAGCAGGTGCACCCCTGGTCAGCCACTGGATGGGAGACCTGGTGGACCAAAATCAGTGGAATAACCTTTTGTTGGATTATCCATGTGAAAGTGATTGGAGGGCATGAAAAGAAACCATCTCAAGAGCCCAATGGATAGAAAGACCCCAACCCAATTGGATAATTAGAATATACATTATATAATATATAATATGAATGAGGTCAGTCTCTTTATGTCTCTCCCCCACTCTGGAGGCAAATGCCTGGTTGAGGTGTGTATCCCAGATTAGATAAATGGCAAGTTAAACTCTCTCTATGTGGGGCCACACAAGTGGTGAAGGTGTATGTCACAGGAGAAAAGCAGGAAGCTAAGCAGGTGCACCCCTGGTCAGCCACTGGATGGGAGACCTGGTGGACCAAAATCAGTGGAATAACCTTTTGTTGGATTATCCATGTGAAAGTGATTGGAGGGCATGAAAAGAAACCATCTCAAGAGCCCAATGGATAGAAAGACCCCACACCAATTGGATAATTAGAATATACAATATATAATATGAATGAGGTCAGTCTCTTTATGTCTCTCCCCCACTCTGGAGGCAAATGCCTGGTTGAGGTGTGTATCCCAGATTAGATAAATGGCAAGTTAAACTCTCTCTATGTGGGGCCACACAAGTGGTGAAGGTGTATGTCACAGGAGAAAAGCAGGAAGCTAAGCAGGTGCACCCCTGGTCAGCCACTGGATGGGAGACCTGGTGGACCAAAATCAGTGGAATAACCTTTTGTTGGATTATCCATGTGAAAGTGATTGGAGGGCATGAAAAGAAACCATCTCAAGAGCCCAATGGATAGAAAGACCCCAACCCAATTGGATAATTAGAATATACATTATATAATATATAATGAGG